>NC_058518.1:211700740-214200740 GCF_904849725.1 Hordeum vulgare subsp. vulgare | reverse complement strand
TCAATATCATAATTACCGAGGAAAATTCAAGAAGCCAGAAAAGAATAATTATCATCTTGATAGAGACATCTAGAACTACCATATTTGCATGCATGAATAAAGCCGCGGAAATCACTAACAAGGGTCTAGGAAACTCTTCATGATGCAGATCATGCTTGGATGCAAAAGTTTTAGGTATGAATGAAAGCGATGCACGAGTGTCAAATAGAACTTTTGTAGGAATAGAATTAACCAAGAGAATACACATGATCACTTTTGGAGACTCTTCTGCTTGAGCTGAGTTAACCATGCTCACTATTGCTGACTTTGGATGATGGTTCACCATTGCATTGCCTGGGGGCCTCACTGGAAGAGGAGGGGGAAGATGCTGCTGGTTGGTATACTTGTTGGAGTAGTGACCCTTCTGACCACACTTGTGACAAGTCAGCTCTTAGAGCGGGCGGAAGTGAACTGGAGGATCTCCTGACTTGGGCGCTTGAGGCTTTTGCTGGTAACCTAGGTTAGGTGGGTGGGACGATCCACGACAACCGTTCTTCTTCAGCTGTTGAGGAGGACGAGGTAGAGAGGGAGGAGGAACCCAATACTTCTGCTGCTTAGGAACAATCTAGGATGAGGACAAAGACGGATTAGAGTATGTGAACCGCTTCCTTTAATTCTCGACCCTGAACAGAGCTGCGTCAGCCTTGAGATCCATTTTGTAGTATTGATCAATCTCAGGGGGCTCATGAAGGGCAAGAGGGAGCTGAAGATGTTCCTTGAGTCCACCTCTGAACTGATAAATCTTACACTTCTCATTAGGAACATCTTGCTTAGCATAGCGAGCAAAGTTCCGAGAGTCGATGTTATACTGATAGACAGACGAGTTTCCTTGCTTGAGGTTCATGAACTTCTCACGCATACCCTCAACAAAACTTTATGGAATATGATGAGATCTGAAGTCACGGCAAAAGTCATCCCAACATACCAAACAACCACATCTAGAATCCTTGTGCTGCTGCCACCACTTTGCTTCATGGACTTTTAGTTGGAAAGTTGCAATTCTAACATAGTCCTCACGCGTGACATTGTTGCGCTCAAAATGCTTGTTCATGTCATGGAGCCAATCGTCCGCATAGGAAGTCTGATCACAACAGGTGAATGACTTGGGATGATTTGCAATGAACTGATTGAGACAAGCAAACTATGGCTGGTTGTTGAAATTTCCTTGCTGGCCTTGATATCCTTGATTTCTTTCTTGCATCATCTGAACCAGCATGTGAGTATTCACATTGTTTGCATGCTTCAGAGCTTGACACGCCTCTGGAGGAGGAGGTGGAGGAGGGGGTGGTGGAGGTTCTGACTGCTCCCCATCACGATCCAGATTCTGGTGAGTTGTTGGAGCCATCCTAGAGATGGACATGAATATTATATCACAAATGAGAAGATAAAGCTGATAAGCTGATAAGGCTTGAAATATTGCAACATGTAGTCTTAGCAATTTGCATTCGAACTAGAATTAGTAGAATGATTCCACAGATTAGCTAAGGCATCATAAGATTCGAAATCAACTTGCAATTTGACAAGTTTGGAGCTAAGAATTGCTCGAAACAAATGTATATCCCTACATACATCCGATGAAACGATTTTTCTAGGTGACTACTTGAATTCCCACCTAACAACTCCCAAAATCTTTGGTTGGTTATCCCATCACGTTGCGGCTCCAAGAACCTACTCAATGTAATCTGCTGCAAGACCGCACATGCAACTCTCAACTCATCTACCTCACCTCTTTGAAAAAACAATGATACTAGACCTGGTGGATCATCTAAGCTATCTCCACCAGTACTGGGAAAAGTCACAACACAGGAGGCACCAAGTACAGAACTCCAAAGCATCGGCATACCGAGGAAGTTGTTTCGATGTCCGTGTCATGATATACTAAAGAAGTTGAACGATAGCGATGTGTCAAAAAACCCCTTTGAGCTCTACCCCTTAAAAACAGGAGGCACCCAGTAAAGAACTCTGTCACATCAGCATCATATAGTTTCCAAAATAACCGCACGATCCTAATTTTTTTTGGACGAGAAGAGGTAGAATTAAAATTCCTTAGTCATAATTCCTAACCAGAGAAGGAAAGAGAAGTAAAAAGAATCCTACTCTCCGATAAGACTAGACTCAAAATAGTTTTTCACTAGACTCGAGTCAACCAAGTTCGATCAACCAATGGGCTCCTATGGTCGTATGGCTCTGTTTACCAACTTGTAATGTCCTAGATGCCGCAGTAACCGTATTTGGTGATGAGGCCTTAATATGGAAAGAGAAGCATCTTGGCGTTTCACAAGTATAGAAATAATTGCAGATACATTTAAAATGGAGATGAGTATATGAGTTGGCTTACACTCGCCACATGCTAAATTACAAGGTCACACATCACTCATTCAAACATCAAGAAGAACATGGTCCATCTACGGATGAAATGAAACGGTAAAAGCAATGAAGTCTATCTTGCTTGCCCAATAGACGACCATGAATCCCTCTACTCGTATGAATAGGTAACGTACATGCGCCGACTCTCATCATCATACTCCAACTGGAGGTCTCGATCATCATCAATGTCAAGATCGGCGGTACCTAGACCTAAGTTGTTGTAGTAATCGGTGATCCACAGGGACTTGGCAATCTCATGACCAAGATATCGGGGCTAATTCAGTTATTTGGGTAAGGCATGGTTAAATGGTGAGGTTTCGACAGTGCTAAGCATTGTTTGGTGGCTAACTTACTATAACACCCTCAAATTTTTATTTCAGGATTTTCTAATTTCATTTAATTTTAATGAGAATTATTAAAAAAATACGAAAACTTATTTTTGAATTTTTTTAAAAACCCTATCTTGAGAGAAATTCTTTTGATATTTACTTGGAATAGTTTCTCGTTTGGCAAGAGTCTTGCATAATTCTTACTTGACAAAATTCTTATTTGTGGAAATCAACATCTCTTTCATTTAAAATTATATAAGTAGGTTGTGCTCAAACTTTGCTAACTAGGGTTCTCATTAAAATTGTTCCCTCTCCCTCCTTCAAATATTTCTTGCATATGATCCCCCTCTATCCTTAGGGCACCACTTCAAATAATTTTCTCAAAGTTTTGGGGTGGTTTAATAACTTTATCTATTTTAAAATAACCCCAGGTATTTTCTGTAATCAGTTTTCGACCTCAAAATTTTGCAAAGGAACCTATAGTTTGCTTTGGCTTCTGCCCCCAAGTTGCCTATCCATTGTATCCCTAGGTACCCTCAACCTATAACATAAAAAACTTTCTGCTTTGCATTTCAAAAAATTCTAAATATGTTCGACTAATGTTTTAACCAAATTTGATGTTTTCGTTAAAAATCCATTTTATCCATCTTCAAAAATTCTAAGAAAATTTAGGCAGTCCCTAGATACAAAGAGAAAACACACGAAAAAAATTCAGCCACAAACTCCGTGCCCTCATGCGTGTAGCATATCGTCAAACAGGTGATGTGCACTGTCCCACTAAATGCCGAGGAGTAGTGACAATCTCGCCTGTGCTCACCCTGGCTATTTGCGAACTGTGGTTCCTTCTTATCCATGGTGCCACACGGTCGTTTGGCTGGTTGTGGTCGTCGGGGGTGACCTGGCCATCATCGCCTGTTTCGGCTACCGAAGAGCCCCACAGCAAAGTTGTGTCGTCCTGCACCGCCCAAACCACCAAAATTATCTGCATGTCCCTGCCCCGCCTCTATGCACGATGCAGTTCATCGCCATGGCCTGAGCTGCGCAGAGTGCGCTCTCTGCAGTCGTCGCGCCCGAGCAGTGTCGTTCCGTTGAACGGTGCCATCACCATGAATTAGAGAAAGCTTAGAGGTCAAACGGACCCCCCCCTTGAGACCGTGTAGCAATCTGAGTAACCATAACCCCCTGTTGATTGCCCCAGCTCGCTGCGATCCGTGCCAGTGTTAAAACAACTTTGGTCCTCCCCCACTAGCCTATAAATAGAGGGTCTCAAGCACTCCCTCAGCCCTAGCTCCACGCGACACCTCACCAGAGCCGCTCCCAACCCCTTGGAGGAGCTTTGGAGGGTCATCTTCTCCACCTCCGGTCGCCCCGATCAGCTCCGGTCTCCGACAAAATTTGCTCAGGTGAGCTAGCCCCTGCAGCCCTAGCTTTGCTAGAAGTCTATGTGAGCATCGACCCGTCTAAGCCCAGTCTCAAATCAGAGTTTGCAGCCCCCTCCGTCGAGATCGGCGTATGCCAGAAATCGCAGTCTGCCGGAGTGAGTGTAGCCCCCGATGTGGTGCTCGATGACGACCCCTTCCACCTCCCTCAGTTGCGGAAGGCCTCAATGAGTGCGTCCGCTCCATTTTTTCCCTCCGTTTGATAGCAGTATGTTGTCGGTGACAAAGTGATGCCTCTGCCACCAGCGAGGAGGTTCAAACCTGACAGTGTTGCCCCACTGTCAGGATTCTTTTTATTTCCGAATCCTTTTCTAGTGGAGCCTTTCGCCAGAAGGTGTTTCCTCTATTGGCTTGCGCATTTTTGCCAAACCGTTTTATCCTTTTCTACTTTGACCCCTAGGAAAGTTTTGTTTATCACATATTTGTCCCGAATTTTATTTCCTTAACCATTTCTGAAATAAAAGGGCTTTTGAATTGATTCATTTTCCAAAACTTTTATTCTTTTTGTCCAGTTTTTATCATATTTATTACAAAAAATTGTTGAGACAACTTTATGAGCGCTTAGTATTTATAGTATAACCGGTATTCGTGTGGCATAGATACCAAGGGGGATACGCTGCTCTCAACTTCACCGAGCTAGACTCTGAGTTCGTCCACCTAGGCAAGCATGATTGCATGTTTGATATGATGTTTGCTGATATGATTGTTTGATAACTTTGATAAATCATAACTTACAACATGTCATGTGGTATGATTTCATGCATGGGTATATTAACAACTCATGAAATGATGAGAGGTCGTGGACAACCTAGTCACGTGGGACATGATAGGTGGTGACCTGGTCATGCTCGATGCACGATAGTATGGGAATGAAAATTAAACCTCCAGTGTTAACATAGATAGAGTCTTCTCAGTGTCTCACCTTACTTCTTTGTACTACCACATGTCTTCCCGAAAGGGAATAAGGTTGAGTAAGTAGTAACCCTAACTCCATGTGCACACCAAGTAGAAGGGTCGGGTGAAGGTTCCATGGCCCTGGAATAATGCTAGTCATCTGGTCAGGGGGCATGGGTGTTTCCGATCTCGGACCGAGAGGAGGCCACCCCCTTGTAGCGCGCGAAATAAATTTGATCCCATGCTAGTCAAGGATGTTGGCCTCCCTGTCTTATGGTTTTCCCCTAGAAGCGTAGTCCCGGTGATTCCAGACCCCGCTGGGTCAAATTGGGCGTGTGCTGGTTTTGTGTGTTTACTTCTAAAATACCATACACGGGATTATTCCTTGTGGCTACGGGAACCCATTGGATGTGGGTAAAGAGTACACCCTCTGCAGAGTCAAAATTGTTTAAGTAGTCGCATCCAAGGTCAATGACGACTGGTTGACAGGTCAAGTGTCGGTCTTCGTGTCGGTTTGTGGAGAACAAGTTATTACTTATGAAACAGCTTATTATTGATATATGACTATGATGTTTGAAACTAACTTGATGATACTTGGTTGTGTTGAACATCCCGAAGGTTGATTTTACCACCCGCATATTCATTTACTTTATTAAGCCCTTTCCATGGTGTCGCTTAGACGCCGGATTGTGCCATTTATTTACCTTATTAAGACCTTTCCATGGTGTCGTCGAGACGCCTGACTTCCGTTTGGATTTACTTTATTCTACTCTTTCCGAGGTGTCGCTAAGATGCCCGACTCTAGCCAGTTATTTACTTCATTATGCCCTTTTCATGGTTTCGCATAGACGCCTGACTGTGGCTTGTTAATGATTATTAAGCCCTGTATGTGGTGTCGCTTAGACGCTTGATGATGGCAGCTTGTTTTTGTGTTAACCTTTTGAGGCGTCGCTTTAGGCACCCGATCTGTGCATTTTACTTTCTTCGATATTTCGGGAGGACTACCGCCCTACTTATGTACCGTGACTTAGCTTATAGCTAAACTATTTACCATGATAATTGTTATAAGTAACCCTGCATATGTACTTGATTGCATTCATCTTATCTTATATGCAAACGGTCTTGTGAGTACTTTCAAAGTACTCACTAGCTTGTTGATATGGCTAGATATTGATGAAGGTGATCTCATGGATGAAGAGTACGATAGCGAGTTTGACGCCCAAAGGAGTCCCAGTCAGTCTTGTGATCTTGGAGTCTGTCATGGTATTATTTCACCGCTTCCGCCACCATGAATAATTGTCAAGCCTCACTACGATGCTTGGGATGTAGTAGTGATTTTTGTGTGTCGCTTCACTCCGAGGTGACATTTCCACCGAACTATGCGAGCAGTAGTGTTACCCTTGACCATTATGAGATAACCGCCTTTATGCCAAATATTGGTGTGTCTGTAATAAACTATTGAGCGGCCTCCGCTCTACCCTGTTTAATATTAAGTACTACTGGTTTTCTATATCAAGTTGGTCTACGAGTGTGAATGATTTTCTACGCTGGATGACATTGATGGATGATCTACGATAATTATATTATTTGGAAACCGGTCCTGACAACCTTTGTATCAAATCCAAGCTGAATGTAGGAAGCTACTAGGTGCGATCGCTAACCGCTTACTTAATTAGGTTAATTGGAGTATTCTACATGTTGTATAAATTTTTGTGCTAGTCAACATATATTTATGTTATGACTATTTGGATTTTTTGTCTACTATGTAGATGGCTGGCAACAATTGTCTGTCACAAGTGTTCGCCAACAAGCTAGCGAGATCTCCATGACCCCTCTCTATCATTGCCAGGATCCCGATTGGACCAATGACTCGTACCAAGTACACACTCTACCACAACAGGGTTAGTGTAACGTTGACTATTCATCAGGCCTCGGTACAGTTCAAAGGTGGACACATCGAGACCCGCCGCCTTTGCTTTGTCGGAAGATCCATGCCTGCGGAGAGGAGGGCTATGCAAATGGCTTCTAGGGAGGCTATTGCATGCCTCTGGGACATCCTTCCAATGATGAAGAATTGTCCATATCACTACCACCCTTGTCACGTTCCATACACGAGCCATTATGCTTTTGCCAGCACTGGAGGAGACAATGATGAGGCTGTTGAGCTACTCAGGTAGTACGTTATGCTTTTGCTTCTCTGTCCGGCGCCACCTCGGTCATGTCCTTCATCCTCTGCTTCATGCACGATGCAAGTCCAGCCAATTAGCCTCCACCCGCCATCCCTTGAGGAGTTCAATAAAGTTATTGCTCCAACCCCTATTAGGACCGCCTTTCCTTCTTTCCCTGTGCACGCTTCGTACCCCCACACCGCTCATCTAGAGCATGTCCAGGAGGAGGTTGAGTCACCAGCGCCTCATCCTGGACTTACCCTAGGATAGCCGATCAATGTCCCATCACTACAAGAAAAACACTCATTTATGACAAAAAATAGTGACGGGGTTTTAATTGGTCATAGATCTATGACCAAATTTCAAAAATAGGTCAACGAGAGTTTGCGAGGGTCCAAACTCCATAATATCATGACCATTCGTGCCCGTAAGGTCATAATCTTATTATAAAAATGGTCATTAAGCTTACTAGCATTGTTGATGATCTTATTCTCAACTCGTCATGACCAAATTACGAGGTCATAGTCCTTTGGCTAGAGGTGACCGGATGACACATCGACAATTTTGTCTATGTGTCGAGCCTACTTGTCAATTCTTCCCATGTTCGGACTGCAAAGTGCAAGTGTAGTAATGTATCCTAACTGGGCGATGAGGCCCACATATCACATGAGGGCCAAAATATAAAATATTTCATATCTATTTGCTTTTGGGATGTGAATTTATTGTCATTATTGGGTTATTAGAGATGTCATACACGTCGAGGTTTTACTATAAGAAAATTTCCATTTATGGACCGTGTACTCATTGCTATACCGTATATTGATTTGGTTTATTGGGTTACTTTTTTTATGAAAATGAAAAGGGGATGAAAAAGGGAAAACAAACACGTGAAGGTTGGGAGTTTGGATGAAGGGGTGGTGGGAGAAAACATAGTTTAAGATAAAACCTTAGGTCCTTTTTAAATAGTGTGGAGAAAGAGATATACATAGAGACATTCTTTTAATACTGAAACATTTTCAATATTTTGAGTATTCAAAATTGTTCAATACTTCCATTAAATTTTGTGATGTTTACTGGGATTATTGAATTCAAATAAAATGATGCCCTTGACCTCATCACCGGTGCGCGCGAGGGCGGTTATGGGTCGAGGGACACGATAAGACAGTGCGCCGCAGGCTCACCGCCGTCCTCTTTTAATTGTACACAAATTTGGCAAGTATTTCAAAAAAAATGGGCAAACCTATTTTCGCCGTTTTCTCATAGTCCATTCATGCATGCACTTCTCTTTTGAGTGGCTCAGCAATGCTTGCGTTTTATCCGTTGCCGAGTGTCACCAAGACTAGGCATAATCATCAATTTTGGTAGTCTTGATACCCTACTAATTTTACGTGCATATATATACTTTGTAGAATATATTTTTAGAAACATAAGATTTATATTGGTTTTCTAAATAGATTTTTTGGAGACGAAGTTTTCTAAATAGATGACATTCGGATCAACCTCACCCGTTGATGATGGGCTGAAGCCCACCAAACTATCTAGGGTTGCCAGCTGAAGTATATACACACATAAGCTGATCGCACTGGTGTCTCCCTCTTCTCCCTCAACCCTAGCCGCCACTTGCTTCTTCTATCCTCCGACGCCCTATCTACTTCACGCAGTTCTTCCTCCGATGCTCCACTCCCTCCCCTGTCGCCGCTGAAGTTGCCCTCCGCGCAGTGGCGGGGCGTGTACGACCGGCTCTAGGGGCTGCTGCCGCGGGTCGAGGTACTCGTGTGGAGGAGGCCGTCAGGCTGTCTGATGCCCGCGAGAACAGCCTCCATGCCCGCCTCCTTCAGGTGATAACCATTCGCTCAACCGCCCGTGAGATTCCGTCTAGGGTTTTCATCTGTTTGGCGCCTGATGATTGATGCTGGTGGCTCTTGTGTTTGCGATTGATGATTGAAGGTGGAGGCGAGCAGGGAGAGGTGGAAGGCAGCCTACGCCGAGCTGCCTCCCGGTGCCAACCCCAAGCATGGTTGATGAGCGGCAGCGGCGACGGCGGCGTCTCTCCGTCCTCGCTCATTGCCACGCATGGTTGACGAGGTGTCGCTGGTCCCCTGTGGCAGGTGCTCTCCGTACTCGCTCGTTGTCACGCCTCTTCATTGTGCTTCGAATGTTCAGAAGCGGTGCTCCTTCTAGATCTATTTACTTCTTAGCACGAGTTTTCGCTAGAGTAACTTCTTTTTTCCAATCACGAGTTTGCATGTTAGCATGATGTGCTTAATAAGACAGTCCTACACAAGCCCAATGTCTGTTATATGAATTTTGCTGATGTAGCGCCATGCACTTTAGTGACCTATAATCTTAAGTTGCTAACTATGCTACATATTTCACCTTTCCTGTATGTTCAATAGTGTGGATTTAAAACTGTTAGTTCCTAACTACTAAACCTGCAATTTATTTGGTCCCTCCATTTTTGTTCAGATCTAGCCGGCAGCAATGGCAAGTGAGGGAAGTGGTGACAGAGATCGAGTTTTGTGTCGCGTACTGATATGCAGCTTTTCTCTTCTATTCCTCTTATTTGTATCATAATAACAAAGGAGATATGTTGTCGTTGGTTGTCATGTTTTCTGTGCAGCAATCACTATGTGTTTTGTTGGAGTTTGTATGTAAGAGGGAAAGGCAAATACAGTTGGACTGAGCTAGTTTTGACTTCTTGATGTCTCCAGTTTGTGACATACTTCTGCTACTGATGGACTGGTCTGAAGTCTGAACCTCATGGAGACCGCTTCGACGAATGAGAACACCGGCAAGGGGGCAATGTGGGAGCTGGAGAAAAGCCTTAATCAGCCCATGGACGCAGAGTCCACGGGACTGAAGAACATGTACATAGAAAAGGTGATTGATGCTATCATCATCCAAGTATTTGTCAGTTTTCTACTTATATCTGAAACTTCGCCAATAGGATATAGAACTAATGTTCTGTGTTAAGAACATGGCTTTACCATTGAGCACCACAGTTTTGCTATTATCTACAGAAACTAGCATCAATATTATATTTTAACCATATAGGTAAAAATTTATTTAAAGAAAACTAATCTAATATTTTATTTTATTTACTATTTTGAAATTCATATAAAAACTGAGTTGTGATGGTTAGCTAGCTACTGTGTATTGAGACATTGCTAATCGATTAATACAGATGGATTTCGCATTGTACAGGATTATGTCATAGAGGAACTGCCAGCTTGCTTCATCGTCGTGGTCGCCCCACATTGGAAAGTACAAATAGGTACCGGGACATGACAATGAATTGCGATCAGGAAGCTAGGACGTTCGATGTGTTAGTATTGATTAGTGCAATACCTTTCTAATACTATGTATATACATATATCTTCCACTGCGACATTTATATTCTATTATAGACCACTTGGAAGTGGAATTCATGTAAAATTTGTGTGCGGGTGATGATGCTGAATTAAGTGTTGTAGGAGATAGTTGTGAGAGAGTCGTGTAGGAGATGGCTTTGCGTCACGTATACAATCTGAAAAATCGGAATATGAAAAGTATTATATGCTATATGAGAAATTCTCGTTCAAAACTTGATCTGATTTTCAATTATATAATCTACTTTAGGTAATTTATTCTTATCACATTCGTTCGTCTCCTATGGAAGGCTTGAACCAACCAGAATTTTATGTAGTTTTCCTTAACGGTTAACTTATATAATGGATTTACCACCATGATAATGGCCTAACCTACTTTGACCATGACATACATGGAGAGAAAGTTGTATGGCAGAGTGTTCGGATATGCCGGTCTAGACACTTTGACCTATAGACCAATGTGAAACTATACTGCAGTGAAAAAAGTAGTCCACATAGACTAGATTAGAAGATGAAAAACAAAACTAGGGTCAACAAATATCAATAACAGTTTTCCATGCATACATCGTTTGGGTGGGAGTTTTTTCCACTTGAACGATCTGAAAGTTGGGACCTTAAAGATAAATCCTATTGAAGACCAGATTCAGGATTTTGTGTTAAGTCCTTGCTCTTTTTTGTTTCAAATAAAAGCACCAAGGTTATAGTTACACTAGCAGAATTATCCTAGCAGTGGAGTCCCTTTTTGTCTGGTGATTAGACATTTAAGGAATTTAGTTTTATTTGTATAGTTTACCATGCCAGGTTGTTCTAATTAGTTTCTATGTTAAGATGGAACTTTGCAAGATGGAACATTATGGCATTTCTCACTCTGAATACTAGAAGAAAGAGCCTACAGGTTTTCAATAAGAACGTAGAATTTAAAGCGTGTGTTCATATTTTGATAACATAATTAATAATATATGAGGTAATCGCATGTTACAAATATTCGTGGTACGGCCAGTATTTTTTCGAATTATAGTGGCAGCTCATATACAAATATTACACTTAACTGTAACTAGGCTTATGCGGAGAGCAAACTAGATGGTCTATAACTCTTTGAAGTGTCGCTATTTCCAATTGAGGAACTCATCTGTTAATAAATTGCAGTTAACTAACATCTCCTCGTATGTGTATGACACGCCCGTTCTATAAAAACGTTGTCATTTCTTCTTAGTAACTCTTATCCAGCATGCTTAATCATCTATTTCTTTCCGAATAAGATTGCTATCAATGGGTTTCTAGAAAGTTGAGATTAGACTTGGTTAAATTAAAATATGGTCTTTTAGAAGTAAGAATGATAGTAATTGACTTTCGTGTAAACATGTGTCATTGCATTTTTTGTGGTTTCATACATCTGTTTTCTATATCCACATTCACGCCCGCTCGCATATGTTTTCTCAAGATCAAGGGGAAAGGTATAAATGTTTGACAAAGCATATGGAATTACAAGCTGTCGGACCTAATCAAAATGAGCAGTAAGAGGAAGTTCCATGTATTCGTTTACTCTATATTTATTTATTCTGCTTAGATTGCACAAACCCATTTTGTATATATAATTTTGAATTGTTAGTTTCACCCTTGCAAACATTTTTCTTACTTGCGTGTGTCAGATGGGAGTCTAATTGGCCAGTATCATTGTAGTCTAATTGGTTATGCACGTATACATGCTAGGAGGCTGTCCAGTTGACAAATTTAAGTGTGTGTGTCTTGTTTTTCTTCCAATTCTTTTTTCCAAAGGTTTTTTCTTCCTGTAAGGTCATTTGTAAGGTCATTTATTTGGCATGCATTCCTTTGTTGCACTTTTTATATGTATCTGACTTGGGCTCATCCTGTGCGTGCTATGAAAGGAAAGTTTTTTTGCTTCGGTTCCTAAAAAGTTACTTTTCCTTATTACGTGATAGCATATGGGAATTGGACTCTCAACTTGGTCAATACTTGTTGTGGTCAACTCAAAATAGTACTTGATGTGCATCTAGAAAAGTATAGTTTCATGCTGGAATTTTATTTTAGGTTGGCATTGTATGATTTAGAAATAATACTTGTGTTAACCTCACTTTATTGTGTGTTAACCTCATAATATTCCCGTGTGTATGTTCTCTCATTTCTGATCCTTTTTAATGTCAGGATGTCCCTCAATTCATAATTGGCTACTCAGATAAAGTGGAACAGTGGAAGACGGGCGACGTTGTGAAGAATTTAATTTGTGTTCTTTAATGTGCTCCATTGAACCCACAATGATTCCAGATGTGTGCAATTTATTGACTGTACAATACTAACACTTATTGGATATGTATTGGGAGTTGATGCCTGAACTATTTTATGTGATGCATGTTTGTAAAGTATCTGCATTGCTGAAATGAACGGAACTATTTATCATAATGTGTTTTTGTTGGAATTTTCTACAATGCCTAGCATATAAAAATTGTGCAAAAATAAGGCCTCGTCCTTGATAAAAAATAGTATTGGGCTGAAATATCAAATATTGGTTTATGAAAATAGAACAAAAAATGAAATCCAAACAAATAAGGGGATGAATTGTTGGGCCTGGCCCATTTAGGTGCCTGATTTGGAACGGGCTAGTAAAATTGTGACCTTATTTTTCAGTCATTGCTGATTTGCCATGTCATCACGTACACATGTAATGACCAAAAATTTTGGTCAAAGATTTTATGACCTAATTGTTTTGGTCAAAGAATATTTGACCAAAACATTAAAAAGGTCATGGTTGTTTGTTCTTCACGGCCAACTGTTGACGCTATGAATTTGGTCAAAAAAGGTCGTAATATGATACCAATGACAATTTTTTGACCAAAATGGTGGGTCATTATCGACCATATTTCTTGTAGTGCATCCACCTCCAGCTAGAAGTGGTGTAGCAGTGCGTAAGGCCGCTTTGTATCATATGTATGATATGGTTGTGTGCTTGTGGGCTGAAGAGAAGTAGTCGTGTTGCATCATGTAGGATCGGGAGAAGTGCATTAGCTAAATAATATGTGAGGGGTGTGTACGCACATCCTGAGTGATGCATTGTATAATTATGCTTGTTGTAAGATATGTACCCACAGTCCTTCTCCGAACACGACAAATGTTTTTTGAAAAATATTTGGTATTTATCTTAGCTGGCGGAAACATTTATTTCACCATTTACTCAGATTTTCTCATTTGAATTTTCCAACAACACCCCAGAGTTAAAATGCATTGTCCGTGGACCGCTCCATGCCCAGTCTGCCAGAATAAAATCATTTCGCACAGACACGTAACAACTTTACTCAAGGGCAGTCAAGTTAGCAAGACTGTGACTCAGCATTCTCGCAAGTTTGTCGCCTGTATGAGCAAAGCTAGCAGCACCACCAAGAGGTGTTGAATCAGCTTTTGAATATGGATAATCACTGTGGACGTCACCAATAGTGTTCCCGGTTGGCTGAATTGTAGAAAACTCGTCCACCTGTTTTCTCACACACGGATAAACCAATGGAAGCGGATGACTGGTTGAAAGTGCGTTATATCGACTAGAATGGGGTGAATAGGCGAATTTTAGAATTTCATCACTCAGGAAATTCCTTTTGAGAAAATTCCTCACTGATTAATAACTTGCAGCGGAAACAACAAAGGATTAGAAGTGCAAAGACGACAAAAGCAGTTTTCTCTATGAGGATTACAAAAAACAGTTTGCACAGTACGCAGGCACAAAGTAAGTAGGTGAGGATTAACTGGTGTGAAGAATTTGGGTTGAGGAAGTTCAGAAAAAATCTTCAGCAAAGTCTTCAACATACAATATTGAGGAATTGAAATAGTTGAAGAAATAGAACCCGTATCACAGTGAAGACAGTTGTTGATAACCCAGTTCTAACTGCTGTGATAGTCGTACGTCTGGTTTGGAGCGGCTTGGTTTTGAAACCAAAGGACACATAGTACCGGGACACAGAGTCCCTACTGTATTCTCCTTGAGCCAAGGACACACAATCCTTGACGTGCACTCATGGTAAGTCTTCAGGGCAGACTTCCATACCCTCACAAACTCGGTCACCCGGCGATCCACAATTGATTCCTGGATTGCTCTAGACCATGACGCCTAACCGTCTGGAGGATGCAAAGTCCTCAAAGGTAAAAGGCTTCAGTTCCACAGAGGAACAAATTCTTCAGTGATGCTAAATCACTTGGTTTTTGGTTTGTGGTTTGGTCTTTGGGGTATTTCCTCACTGATGATTTACCCTCGAAGACTCTAAGGAATTTGGGTTGCTCTAATTGACAAGTGTCAGTTTCTCATGAAGCAGCCAACCAGCTAATGGTTGTGGGGGGCGGCTATTTATAGCCTCGGAGCATCCCGACATAATTTGACAAAAATGACCTTAAATATTATGACCGTTGGTGTGGATAAGATCGGTGAGGTGGCATGAATCGCGGAAACGGTTAGGACCCTCCACTCTGAGAGTCCTCATGTCTCTCATATTCCTCACTTGAGACTTTTGTAGGATTAGGCTTGGGTTGAGCATCATGAGGAAATTCATTCTGTAGTATTACCTCGACCTCCTTTAACAGTACGGTGTTCCTATGCCTCAAGACTGAAGAAAATGAAATAGAAATAATAAATCTTCACGCTTTAAAGTCTTCGGATTGTTTTTCTTGAGGACACACTGAATTCCTCATCTTCAATATCTTCATGAAGAATATCAATTTCATCGCAAGTTCTTCGTCATCAAAGTCTTCAGCATAAGACCAATTTCTTCAATCGAAGATATACATTTTTAGGGGTCGATATTCATCGTATAACTCAAACTCTTCAGCGACTTATAGATCATGTGTATACTTATAAACACATTATATACTTAACCTATAAGTCTTCAAACCACCAAAATTACTAAGGACACTAGATGCACTTACACTGGTTGCGTGATTGATAGAGCATTTCTTCACATAATATTTTTAGTCTTTTTGCATCACTTCGTAATCATATGAGAACATTATTTACTCAATAAATATTCAAATACCCCTATTATTCTAGCTTTACACCACTTCTTCCTATTTTGCAAAAAACGGACGAAAAGGCCTCAAATTCTTCTATTGTGGACATGAGGAGAAGTTGTAGCCGGTGAAAATCAATCAAGGGACCTAAGCATGAAGGAAAGAAGTAACCAAGTGGCCAAGCTAAAAATGGAGGATCTTCTTGCGAACAAAGAAGAAAGGGTGAGGGCCAAACTACAATATGGGAGATCAACCGTGAGGGGTCAAGATCCCAAGGCGCCTTGATTCCCTAACCGGGCCTGGCTACATCTCCTTCTCCCCAAACCTCCTTATCCACCACCGGTCGTCGCCACGGCCAGGCTAGCCTGGTGGTGTGCGGATTTTTTCACTGTTTTGATCCTTAAGGCGTAAGTTCATTACAAAACAAACTCGGTTCGAAAGTATTTCACGATTTGACCCTTTTGGAAACGCCAGAGACCGTGGCGTTGCAGGCCTTAGCAGAAACGCCAGTCTACTGGACGTTGCAGGCCTCATGTGCAACGCCAGTCTACTGGACGTTGCAGACCAAAGCAGAAACGCCAAGGGGGCTGGCGTTGCAGACCAAAGCAGAAACGCCAAGCTCCCTGGCGTTGCAGGGCTCATAAGTAACTGGCCCGCGGCCCCTTCCTCCACCTCCACTTCTTTCTTCCTCCTCTTCCAAGAAAAAGCTCTCCCTCCTCCTCCAGATCCCCCCCTTCGATCTCCCTCCTCCCCCAACCGTTTTGTTGGTTCTTTGGGGCAAATCGAAGAGGCTGGTAAGCTCCTCCAATCCCTCCAATTAGTTTTGGCAATGATTTTGTATTTGTGTAGATTTCTTTTGCACTAGGTGTACGTATGTTTTGAAGTAAAATTTATTTTGTGATTGTTAATAGGTGTAGTTTATGGTGTCTCTATGTGTAATTTTTGGTGGCTATATGTATAACCTAGGTTTTGTTCATATTATCCACATTAGGTTTATGCCTAGGTTTCGTTCATATTATTTGAAGAGGCCGGTAATAATTTTCTTCATATTATGTAGGATGATTCGTCCCGATCAATATCTGGGTCTTGATGACTACTATGAGCAGAAGCATCGTGCGGTGCTAGTTGAAAGAGGAGAGGTAATTATGATTTTATTGATGATTATTTTTATATACTCCATGATTTGTATATTTTCACAAGTTGAGCCCATTAACAAATTATGCCTTTGTTTGTTTAGGTTCCTCCACTTCTTCGTTTGAGGGGGCACAACCCCAATGAAACTCTTGTATATGACCCTCATTACGAGCCATATTTTAGAAGATGGATCTTCTTCAATTTGTGCTCAACTTTAAAGGCACACCACCATGGTTGAACGCCACTGCCCTAACAGCACTTACGGATCGATGGAGGCCGGAGACGCACTCTTTTCACCTTCCTCTTGGTGAGATGAGCATAACCTTGGAGGATATTGCTATGATCTCCGGGCTTCCTATCGAGGGCAGGGCTCTTACAGGGAAGGTTAGGGCCACCGGGTGGCGACAACGGGTTGCAGCATTTGTTGGTGTTGAACCCGAGCCATGGACTGATGAAACTAGGAAGGATCCTAGGCCATCTGGTGTGTTGTTCTCTTGGATACAGAGACATTTTCACAGATGCCCAAGGGATGCTAGTCCGCTTGTTGTGGAGAGGTTCGCGAGAGCTTATCTCTGGAATCTTTTGACCCAAGCGGTGTTTCCGGATGGCACTTGGGACACAGCCTCATGGATGTTCTTGGATCCGCTTCGTGACTGGGATGTGAAGTGGAGTTGGGGTTCGGCGGCACTAGCCTTCTTGTACCGTCATGTATGGCTTAATATCATGCATTTTCATTTTATTCAATGGGATATGATGCATTTTCATTTTATTAAATCTGTAGTTGGATGGAGCATGCATGAGGAGTAAGCCGAAGTCCTGTCTTGGAGGTTTCGTTTGGCCCCTACAGGTTTGGATGTGGGAGCGTATCCCTGTTGGCCGGAACTTCAGCCTTGCTCCGGAAGAACCCTGGAAGTACCCATTTGACGGGGACGAGGAGCGATACCCCACTATCGCACACACATGGGCTAATGTCCAATGGACGAGTATCGCGGCTATGGGGCGGTATAAGGCATACATAAGCGAGCTTGACATGCTAACTTACGAACAGGTAAATGCTTTATCAAATTTGCTGATATTTTTTTCATGGATGGTTGAGTGACTTGTTGATATGTAGGTTAATTGGAGGCCGTACACGGTACTTAGGCAGTATCCTCTGAGCAACATGTTCCTTCGTGACCAGCATCCTTGGCGTGTGCGGTGCCCGATGATATGCTTTTATGCGGTGGAGTGGCATCTTCCTCATCGTGTTTCAAAGTAGTTCGGGGGTACAACAACGCACCCCGCCGGATTACGTCGAGACAAGTGTGAAGCTACATAAGTGAGTCTTTTGTATCACGTGTTTCTCCCGTTGATCAATGTCTAACACGAAAAAATGAAACTGATGTAGTATTCTAATGCTTTCTAGGACAAACCGGCCAAGCAATAAGACTGTCATCAATTGGGAGGAGCACCACATTACTTGGGTGGACATGTGGAATGCTCAGAGACAACATCGAGTTGAAAATGATGAAACACCAGACACTGACGAGGCGGCATACTTAAGGCATTTGGAGTGGATGCGTACAGAGTACAGAGTTATCCATAAGGCTGCCTGGACTCGTTCCGATTGCTTGGACTTACTGTTGAATGAGGCTGCTGATGCTGCATTCAACAATTCAATTAGGGAGACAGTCAGAGCGCATCTTGACTATGGTCCTCTCCATGACCGTGTGGTACGTCCCTCCTTTAAAATATAAACAAGTGTCATTTATTCGTGGATGGTATGTCACATGTGTTTTATCCAGGGCACGGAGCTATGGAGATGTATCAACGAGAGTAACGTGGTCCTTGCTTGTGCCCCATGTCCACAAAAGGACGGACTTGTTAGAACTACTCTGCAGGTTTGATGCCTTGTTAACCTTTGTTTTGTCATACCTTTGTTAGCCTATTAACATGTCATTATCTTTTCCTTGCGCAGAAGGTCGCCAATCGGTGCCGCACACTAGCGGCTTTACTTTCTTGCCACGGTGTTTCGTCCACCGATGTGAGGGCACGTGCGCAGTACACAATGGATGTGCAGTCTTCCGTTCGTCCGTCTGCCAGCCGACCATGGGCCTCTTCCGCTCGTCCGTCTTCGAGTCGAGCACATGTTTCTTCTAGCCGAGCACATGAAGAGGAGATTGAAGAAGAAGATGAGTCCGACAACGAGGCCGCGGATCCGGACTTCATTGAGTTTGGGGATTCGCAGATGGAAAATGCTCCGCAGTCAAGTCAACCCACTCAGCCGATGGAAGAAACACGTCGAGCTAACTCAAGGAACATCAGACGTCCTGGCTGGCAAAACACTCCAGAGGGCTACGTTACTAAGGGAAAGATGGCTGCAAAGAGAGGGAGGAAGTGAAGTATGTTACCTATGTCGTATTATGAGTGTTATGATGTTGTTTGTTGAACTATGTTTTCTGTTGAACTATGTTGTTTGTTGAACTACGTCTGTTAAACTATGAACTATGATGTTATGCTTTGAATTATGGTGTTATGTTTTGAATTATGGTGTTATGTTTTGATGAATGGTGTTATGCTGTGAATTATGGTGTTATGTTTGGATGAATGGTGTTATGCTGTGAATTATGGTCTTACGATTTAAACTATATTCTATGAAATATGTTTGTTGATCAAAACAGTGAAAAAATCTTGTTTTGGGGTACTGAACTAAGGAAACGCCAGGAAGCTTGGCGTTTCTGGTTGGGTCTGCAACGCCAGCATGTCTGGCAATTGTGCGCTGGGTGCAACGCTGGCCAGGACCCCAGCACTGCGGTACTGGACTAAGGAAACGCCAGGGAGCTTGGCGTTTCTGCTTTGGTCTGCAACGTCAGCCCCCTTGGCGTTTCTGCTTTGGTCTGCAACGTCCAGTAGACTGGCGTTGCACATGAGGCCTGCAACGTCCAGTAGACTGGCGTTTCTGCTAAGTACTGCAACGCCATGGTCTCTAGCGTTTTCAAAAGGGTCAAAACGTGAAATACTTTCGAACCGAGTTCGTTTTGTGATGAACTTACGCCTTAAGGATGAAAACAGTAAAAAAATCCGTGGAGTGCCTCGCAACCATCCATCATTATCTCCATCCACTGTGCCACATCACCATCCATCTTCCACACACCCATCCATATGCGTCGTGCACCACCTGACAGCGTTAGCGTGGAGTCTGATCCCCCGTGACCTCCTGCCTGCGGCTGTGCCATTTCCCCATGATTTGTTGCTGCTCTTTGCCCTGCTTTCTGTTACATCCTTCTTTCTACTGCTTCTCCCTTAGAGCTATTGATTCTTTCTCTCAACCACTTGCTGCTGCTCTTCTCCCATGTCCTCCTGCTGCTCTTCTTCTCCCCTTGTCACTGTTGCTGCTCCTTTTCCCCATGATCTGCTGCTACTCCATCTACCTCGATCTCCTACTGCTCCTAACCTGAACCTCTTCTTCCCTTACCTCGCTGATGCACCTCCTCCTCTCAACCTCCCTCTTGCTGCTACTTTTATCCCACTGCTGAGTCTCTCCTCCTCTCCAAATTGCTGCTGATGCTCCTTCTCCACTCTGAACTGCTGCTCCTCACCTTCAACTAGTTGTTGTTAATCTCTCTCTCTCAATCTCCATCTGAAATTGTTGTACTGTTCAGAGGTGTAATACTTTGTATTGTTCAGATTCTAAGTGTACTTGCTCCCCGTACTAGCTAATTTTACTACTTGTTTTTAGTTGTTTAGTACGTACGATTTTGTTCATCTGTGAGTACCAGTCTAGTGGCTTGTTAATTTTGTTTGTGTTTTCATTTGTGTAATTTGAATCGTCGTGTAGTACCTTCTTCATATACGTGTGGTTATGTGTGTTCTATAATCCCTGTGTTAAATATGTTCATGTAAAAATATATGTGTTTGTGTTGTGATATATGTATTTTAGTTTCTCAAGTAATCTGAAAACGCCAAAAACACTTTGAGTAAAATCTGAACATCCCTTTACTTGTTTTGCATTTTCTTGATCGACGGTTTTCGTAACGATGTTAGATAAATTTTGGTTTTTTTCCGGCAATCATTCCCATAATTGTGTGATCTAGCTTTAGTTGAGCATAGTCGTTGATTTTCCTAGTCCCTGTGGAGAACTTCGACAACCCACAGTTTGGGCGTAAAACCCCACTATACTTACACTCGATTGGTGATATTGAAAGGAAATTAATTATTGCCCAGTGCTCAGACTACGAGAAGGTGTTGTACGTACCTCAATATCTAACAGGAGCAACAGCTTGGTGGTGGGAAACTTCCCTACGCATCTACCCAAACGAGAACAACATCACCTAGGCCGAATTTAAGGCAAGCTTTCGAGGGGTGCATAACTCCAACAGCGTCATGAAAATCAAGAAGAGGGAATTTGAGGACCTCAAACAACGGAGCTCAGCAGTGTCGGAATATTTGGACCAGTTCAACTAATTGTCTCGCTATCCTTGCGATGAGCACAAGACAGAAAAGAAAAGAATGGAGAAATCCCTAGATGGACTTGCCCCAGCGTTGAAGTGTCTACTAGTTATTCACAGTTTCCCGATTTCAAGTCACTCATGGACAAGGCCATTATGCTGGAGACCGAATGTCGCAATATGGACGTCATTCACAAGCGTCATATAATTCCGTGCAATCTTGAAACAACAAGCAGAAGGCTGAGACCCCGAGTTCACCAAACTCAACATGCTCCTCGTCCCTGAAGGCACTATTGCATGCGTGGAGATTCAACCCACATTGGACGAACAAATCTAAGAACCTCAAGATGGGCATCACAGTATTCTGGGAATAAATAGAAAAATCAGTCTTGGCGAAGCCTCAGAGTTTAGTGTTGATGAGCAAGGGATATTATGGTACGGCGGCAGACTGTGCGTAGCTCGCCAAGAAGACCTCTTGGTGAAAATTCTAGAAGAACCCACACTGCGCCGTATTCGGTCCATCCATGTGGCTCAAAAACGTACAAGGACATTCACACAAAATATTGGTGCGAAAGAATGTAGAGAGATATCACCTCTCTTATTGCACACTATGATTCATGTCAGCGAATCAAAGCCGAGCAATAGAAACCAACAGGTTTACTAGAACCCATGAAGGTACATGAGTGGAAATGGGATGAGATCGTCATGGACGTCATTTTCGGGCAATCCCAGTCCCGACATGGACACGACGCCTTAGGGGTCGTCACTGATATACTCACCAAAGTGGCCCATTTCATTCCAGTGAAGACCACCTACTCCACGCAGACGCTAGCCAGGCTGTACCTTGCTCGCATAGTCTGATTGCACAGAATTCCGAAGACCATAGTATCCGACCGAGGCAATCAGTTTACCTAAAGGTTTTGGGGTCATTTACAACAAGCCTTGGGAACACAATTAGTGATCAGTACAACATATCATCCTCAGACAAGAGGATAGACCGAGCATGTGAACCAGATTTTTGAACACAATCTTAGGGCATGTGTGCTAACTTATGCAAGCACTTGGGAAGAAATTTGCCTTATGCCAAGTTTTCCTACAACAACAACTATCAAGCAAGTCTGAAAATGTAGCCTTTTGGAGGATTGTACGAACGAAGATGTCGTACACCACAAAACTGGCCAGCGATCGGGGATAGCCAGATCTTCGGTCCACAGATGCTCCAAGAAGTCGAGGAAAAAGTGAAATTTATCACAGACAAGCTCAAGATATCATAGAGTCATAGGAAGAGCTATTACGATCGAAGACATCATGACGTCAGTTTTCAGCCAAACAGTTATGTATACCTCCGAGTATCCCCAATGAGTGGTTTGCAAAGCTTCAAGGTCAGGGGAAAATTGGCACCTCGCTTCATCGGACCATTCTTCATAATTGCAGAGAGAGGCAAGGTTTCCTACCAACTAGAACTACCCACTTAGTTGACAGGTGTGCATGACGTCTTCCACATATCTCAGTTAAGAAAATGTGTGAGCGCTCCACACAAGCGAGTATCACACGACAACATATTTTTTTCAATTGGATCTTACTTACCGTGAACACCCAGTAAAGATATTGGAGGAATCGGAAAGGAGGACTGATACGTCTCAAACGTATCTATAATTTTTGATGGTTTCACGCTGTTATCTTGTCTTCTTTGGATGTTTTATGTACCTTTTATATCTTTTTTGGGACTAACTTATTAATTCAGTGCCAAGTACCAGTTCCTATTTTTTCTGTGTTTTTTTACTCTTTTCAGATCTGATTTTGGAACGGAGTCCAAACGGAATAAAACCCCGAAATGATTTTTTCCCGAACGGAAGAAGATCAGGGGGCTTCTGGGCCAAGCCAGGTGGGCTCGAGGGAGCCCACAAGCTCCCACTCCGCCACCAGGGGGAGGCGGCGGTGTCAGGGCTTGTGGCCACCCTGGCCGCCCCCTGACCTAGATCCTTGGCCTATATATTCCCAAATATTCAGCAAAAATTTAGGGGAGCCTCGAAAATACTTTTCCGCCGCCGCAAGCTTCCGTTTCCGCGAGATCTCATCTGGAGACCCTTCCGGCGCCCAGTCGGAGGGGACTTTGAGTTGGAGGGCTTCTTCATCATCATCATCGCCCCTCCAATGACTCGTGAGTAGTTCACTTCAGACCTACGGGTTCGTAGTTAGTAGCTAGATGGCTTCTTCTCTCTCTTGGATCTTCAATACAAAGTTCTCCATGATCTTCATGGAGATCTATCCGATAATCTTCTTTGACGGTGTGTTTGTCGAGATCCGATGAATTGTGGATTTGTGATCAGATTATCTATGATATATATTTGAGTCTTTGCTGATTTCTTATATGCATGATTTGATATCCTTGTAAGTCTCTCCGAGTCTTGGGTTTTGTTTGGCCAACTAGATCTATGATTCTTGCAATGGGAGAAGTGCTTGGTTTTGGGTTCTACCATGTGGTGACCTTTCCCAGTGACAGTAGGGGCAGCAAGGCACACATCAAGTAGTTGCCATCAAGGGTAAAAAGATGGGGTTTTTATCATTGGTTTGAGATTATCCCTCTACATCATGTCATCTTGCTTAAGGCGTTACTCTGTTCTTATGGACTTAATACACTAGATGCATGTTGGATAGCGATCGACGTGTGGAGTAATAGTAGTAGATGCTGAAAGTATCGGTCTACTTGTTTTGGACGTGATGCCTATAGATATAATCACTGCATAGATATCGTCACGACTTTGCGGGGTTCTATCAATTGCTCGACAGTAATTTGTTCAACCACCGTCTACTTGCTTTCATGAGAGAAGCCACTAGTAACCATTACGACCCCCGGGTGTATTCACATCCATCGTTTACACCTCCGCTTTTACTTTGCTTTGTTACTTTGTTGCTTTCAGTTCTCACTTCGCAAACAATCTATAAGGGATTGACAACCCCTTCATAGCGTTGGGAGCAAGCTGTTGTGTTTGTGCAGGATCTTGAGATACTCCTCCACTGGATTGATACCTTGGTTCTCAAACTGAGGGAAATACTTACCACCGCTACGCTACATCACCCTTTCCGCTTCGAGGGAACACCAACTTAAGGCTCCAAGGCCAGGGGGGAATCCTTTGCATACTTGCCTAGGAAGTCCCTTAAGGTGTAGCCACAGCAGAAGGATCAAGCCAAATATTCTCCCGTCGACGTGCCTATTTCTGGCGCCATTGGAAGGTCTTTTGTTGCAGTAGGAGAAGTATTTCTGGCGCCGTTGCCGGGGAGGAGAAATCAAGATCTATCCAAGTAGATCTCACAAACTCTTCTCTTGCATTTACTTTTGTTGCCAGTTGCCTCTCGTTTTCCTCTCCCTCACTTCACATTTGTTGTTTTCATTTGCCTTTCTCCTTTGCCGTTTTCTTTTGCCTTTTTGTCGTTTTCTTTTGCCCGTTTCACTCTTTCTTCCTGCTCGTTTGTGTGTGAGATAGTCCATCAATGGCTAGACCCACCATTCCAAACGACACCCCTGAAAATGATGTTCTCAATTTCAGGCAGGATGAGTAAGAAAATTTGAAGGACGCTTGGTACAGGATTTGCAATGCTCAAAGTAGATCTACTCGTAAGCAATCCACTACCGTCCTCCTTCACAGTTTCTATGTTGGAATTTCTCCTTGGAATAGGTATATCCTTGATACCATTGTAGGCGGGAACTTTTTGGGGAGCCATACTATTGACTCCTATAGAGCTATCATTAATTTGGTAGGCTCACCCCCGCTCATGGTTAATGGAACTATGTTGACCTTGGAACACGTGATGCAAAGGCTTGACGCTATTGAAAACAAAATTGCCACAGTTGAACTTATTGAGGGTTTGGATTGAAATATCCACAATCAAATTACTCAGTACGGATCCAAAGTGGGAAACTTTTTGAAAAATTTAAAGGAGAAGGAACTTATAGTTAATGATTCTTCTAGAATTGGCAAATTAGAAGATGTCATAACCAATTTGGGTTCCGCTTTTCCCGCTGTGCAAAATACTCCAAATCTTACTCTCAAAAAGACCGTCAAGCCTGTTTTTGTTCGTAAAGCTAGTGGTGAGTCATCTAATAAAGATGAAAATCTTAAGATGATAAATGATCACACTACCTATGGTTTGAACACCAAAGATGACTATACGTGATTCCATCACTTTTTGCCTAGCTAAGGGCGTTAAACAAAAGCACTTGTTGGGAGGCAACCCAACGAATTTATCCTTTTTCTTTCTGTTTTGTGTTTTCCACACTTTCATAATTCTATTATGATTGTGTTTTTGTGTTTCTTTTTGCGATTGTGCTAAGCAAAACCGTTATGATTAGTCTTGGGGATGATCGTTTGGTCATGCTGGAAAAGACAGAAACTCTCAGCTCACGAAAAGAATTTTCATTTTTGTTCTGTAAGAGCTTTTGAATTGATTCTTTTTGCTTCTGATTTCTACGCAAATTCTTCAGACTGTAGTAAGTTTTCAGAATTTTTTAAGTACCAGAGGTACACGAAATATACAGATTGCTACAGACTAGTCTGCTGTTAACAGATTCTGTTTTTTGTTGTGTTGGTTGCTTATTTTGATGAAACTATGGATAGTATCGGGGGAATTAGCCATGGAAGATTGAAAGTACAGTAACCCAACATCAGCACAAGTAGAATTTAAGGTTGCTACAGTACCTAAGGAAGTGGTGGTTTGCTTTCTCACACTAATGTTATCACGAGTTACTGTTTAAGTTTCGTGTTGTGAAGTTTTCAAGTTTTGGATGAAGTTATTATGGACAAAGAGATAAAGAGTGGCAAGATCTCAAGCTTGTAGATGCCCAAGGCACCCCAAGAGATTCAAGGATGCCGTAAAAGCCTAAGCTTGGGGATGCCCCGGGAAGGCATCCCCTCTCTCGTCTTCAATCCATCGGTAACGTTACTTGGGGCTATATTTTTATTCACCACATGTTATGTGTTTTTGCTTGGAGCGTCTTGTATCGTAGGAGTATTTTTTTTGTGTCACAATCATCCTTGCTGCACACCTAGAGAGAGAGATACATGCACACACCATGACTTTGTCGAGCTTCACTTATATCTTTTGGTAGACAATTCAGCTCACATGTGCTTCACTTATATCTTTTGAGCTAGATACTTTTGCTCTACGCGCTTCACTTATATCTTTTAGAGCACAGCGGTGCGTGGCTTGGTAGTTGATCTATGCTTTGAAAGTAGTCTCAAAAGGGGTAGTTATCCAAAGGGATACGAAAACTTCCACCTTCATGTGCATTGAATAGTTAGAGAAGTTTGATTCATCTCAATTAGTTTTGATCTGTGGTTATGGTAATATTGAAGTCATGCTAGTAAGGTCTTGTGGATCTAGAAATACTTGTGTTTAAGTTAGTGATTCCCGTAGCATGCACGTATGGTGAACCGCTATGTGATGAAATCTGAGCATGATTAGTATATTGATTGTCATCCTTTGCGTGGCGGTTGGGATCGCGCGATGGTTTATACCTACCAACCCTTCCCCTAGGAGTATGCGTTGAATGCTTTGTTTCGATTACTAATAAAACTTTTGCAACAAGTATATGAGTTCTTCATGACTAATGTTGAGTCCATGGTTTAGATGCACTTTCACCTTCCACCATCACCATCTTCTTAGTGTCGTGCAACTTTCGCCGGTGCACAAGACCCACCATTAGCCTCCCTCAAAACAGCCACCATACCTACCTACTATGGCTTTTTCAAAGTCATTCCGAGATATATTTCCATGAAACTACCACCATGACATGTGCCACCACGTCTACATTGATATTGCATGATCGTAAGATAGCTAGCATGATGTTTCCATTGATGTCTATGCCATGCTAGATCATTGCCACGGTACACTACCGAAGGCATTCCATGTAGAGTCATAGTTGCTCTAAGTTTTGAGTTGAAAGTGTGATGATCATCATTAATGGAGCATTATCCCATGTGAGGAAATAAAAGAGGCCAAATAAGCCCACAAAAAAAGTCCAAAGAGCCCACCAAATAAAAAAATGAGAGAAAAAGAGAGAAGGGACAATGCTACCACTTTTTCCACACTTGTGCATATTAAGCACCATGATCTTCATGATTGAGAGTCTCTCATTTTGTCACCATCATATAGCTAGTGGGAAGTTTTCATTATATAACATGGCTTGTATATTCCAATGATAGGGTTCCTCAAAATTGCCTTAGGTCTTCGTGAGCAAGCAAGTTGGATGCACACCCACTAGTTTTCTTTAAGAGCTTTCACATACTCTTAGCTCTAGTGCATCATTTGTATGGCAATCCCTACTCATTCACATTGATATCTATTGATGAGCATCTCCACAGCTCATTGATATGCCTAGTTAATGTGACTATATTCCCCTTTTTGTCTTGCAACCTCCACCACACTCCACACCATCTATAGTGTTATAACCATGGCTCACGCTCATGTATTGCGTGAGAGTTGAAAAGGTTTGAGAAAGTAAAGGTGTGAATTAATTACTTGGCGAACACCGGGGTTGTGCATGATTTAAATTCGTTGTGCAATGATGATAGAGCATAGGCACACTATATGCTTTTGTAGGGATAATTTTCTTTTGGCCTTGTTATTTTGAAAGTTCATTATTACCTTTCTAGTTTGCTTGAATTATTATTGTTTCCACGTCAATAGCAAACTATTGTTTTGAATCTAATGGATCTGAACATTCACGTCACATAAGAGGAATTACAAAGGACACCTATGCAAGGTAGCATGAAAGCATCAAAAATTCATTCTTTATCACTTCCCTACTCGAGGACGAGAAGAAGTTAAGCTTGGGGATGCTTGATACGTCTCAAACGTATCTATAATTTTTGATGGTTTCACGCTGTTATCTTGTCTTCTTTGGATGTTTTATGTACCTTTTATATCTTTTTTGGGACTAACTTATTAATTCAGTGCCAAGTGCCAGTTCCTGTTTTTTCTGTGTTTTTTACTCTTTTCAGATCTGATTTTGGAACGGAGTCCAAACGGAATAAAAACCCCGAAATGATTTTTTCCCGAACGGAAGAAGATCAGGGGGCCTCTGGGCCAAGCCAGGTGGGCTCCAGGGAGCCCACAAGCTCCCACTCCTCCACCAGGGGGAGGCGGCGGTGTCAGGGCTTGTGGCCTCCCTTGTCGCCCCCTGACCTAGATCCCTGGCCTATATATTCCAAAATATTCAGCAAAAAATCAGGGGAGCCTCGAAAATACTTTTCCGCTGCCGCAAGATTCCGTTTCCGCGAGATCTCATCTGGAGACCCTTCCCGGCGCCCTGCCGGAGGGGACTTTGGAGTTGAAGGGCTTCTTCATCATCATCATCGCCCCTCCAATGACTCGTGAGTAGTTCACTTCAGACCTACGGGTCCGTAGTTAGTAGCTAGATGGCTTCTTCTCTCTCTTGGATCTTCAATACAAGGTTCTCCATGATCTTCATGGAGATCTATCCGATGTAATCTTCTTTGACGGTGTGTTTGTCGAGATCCGATGAATTGTGGATTTGTGATCAGATTATCTATGATATATATTTGAGTCTTTGCTGATTTCTTATATGCATGATTTGACATCCTTGTAAGTCTCTCCGAGTCTTGGGTTTTGTTTGGCCGACTAGATCTATGACTCTTGCAATGGGAGAAGTTCTTGGTTTTGGGTTCTACCATTTGGTGACCTTTCCCAGTGACAGTAGGGGCAGCAAGGCACACATCAAGTAGTTGCCATCAAGGGTAAAAAGATGCGGTTTTTATTATTGGTTTGAGATTATCACTCTAAATCATGTCATCTTGCTTAAGATGTTACTCTGTTCTTATGGACTTAATACACTAGATGCATGTTGGGTAGCGGTTGACATGTGGAGTAATAGTAGTAGATGCTGAAAGTATCGGTCTACTTGTTTTGGACGTGATGCCTATAGATATAATCATTGCATAGATATCGTCACGACTTCGCGCGGTTCTATCAATTGCTCGACAGTAATTTGTTCACCCACCGACTGCTTGCTTTCATGAGAGAAGCCACTAGTAAACACTACGGCCCCCGGGTCTATTCACATCCATCGTTTACACCTCCGCTTTTACTTTGCTTTGTTACTTTGTTGCTTTCAGTTCTCACTTGGCAAACAATCTATAAGGGATTGACAACCCCTTCATAGCATTGGGAGCAAGCTTTTGTGTTTGTGCAGGATCTTGAGATACTCCTCCACTCGATTGATACCTTGGTTCTCAAACTGAGGGAAATACTTAGCACCGCTACGCTACATCACCCTTTCCGCTTCGAGGGAACACCAACGCAAGGCTCCAAGGCCACGGTGGAAATCCTTTGCATACTTGCCTAGGAAGTCCCTTAAGGCGTAGCCACAGCAGAAGGATCAAGCCAAGTATTCTCCCGTCGACGTGCTTATTTCTGGCGCCATTGGAAGGTCTTTTGTTGCAGTAGCAAGGACACATCAAAAGGCCACAACATTGTTTAGAGTATAGTGGAGTAATCACTCCGAGGATGAAGCCACTTGGGAAAGAGAGGAGTTTCTACAAACAGAACAACCGCATTTGCTTGAAGGATGGCTCAAATCCCACGGACAATATTTCCTTAAGGGGGTAGGTATTTTAACACCCTGAAATTCTTAATTTCGGATTTTTCTGATTTTATTTGATTCTAAAGAGAGTTATTAAAAAATTTACGAAAACTTCTTTTGGAATCTTCTTGAAAACCCTATCTTGAGAAAAATCCTTTTGCGATTTCCTTGGCATCATTTTCGGTTTGGCAAGAGCCTTGCATAATTCTTACTTGACAAAATTCTTATTTGTGGAAATCCACATCTCTTTCATTTCAAAATCTATAAGTAGGTTATGCTCAAAATTTGCTAACTAGGGTTCTCATTAGAATTCTTGCCTCTCCCTCCTTCAAAGATTTCTTGCCTACGATCCCCATCTATCCTCAGGGCACCATTTAAAATCAGTTTCTCAAAGTTATGGGGTGGTTTAATAATTTTATCTATTTTAAAATGACACCACGTATTTTCTACAATCAGTTTTCGACCTCAAATATATGCGAAGGAACCTATATTTCGCTTTGGCTTATGCCCCAAGGTTTCCTATCAATTGTAGCCCTAGGTACACTCAACCTATAACAGTAGAACCTTTTTGCTTTGCGGTTCAAAAATTTCAAAATATCTTTGACGGAAGTATTACCCAGATTTTATGTTTTTGTTATAAAACCCATCTTATCCATCTTCAAAAATTCTGAGAAAAATTAGGTAGTCCTTAGAGCCAGAGAGAAAACACTCCAAAAAAATCCAGGCGTAAACTCCCTGCCCTCATGCCTGTAGCATATCGTCAAACACGTGGCATGCACCATGCGAGTGAATGCCGAGCAGCAGTGACAATCTCAGCAGTGCTCGCCCTGGCTGCTTGGCACTATGGCTGCTTCTTATCGTGGGTGCCGCATGGTCTTTTGGATGGTTTTGGTTATCGGGGGTGAGCTGGCCTGACGATGCCGGACGTAGCAGCGGCGCCATCGACGTCCGTTTCGGCCACCAGCGATCCCCACTGTAAAGCTGCATTGTGTGGCACCGCGCAAACCACCATAAGCTTCTGTGTGTCTCTTCCCTGCCTATGCACATAAACGTGAGAATGGTTATTAAAAAACGGGTGTAACGGTTCGGTTCTTACTTTGGGTTTGATTGGTTTAGGTTTTAATGGGCTGAGATTTTTTTAGTTTGGTTTTGGTTTGGGTATATGGAGAAACCAGTTTGGGTATAGTTGGTTATGGGTTTAAACGGTTTGGTTATTAGTGGTTATAAACTAGGGTCCAACCCGGTTTCTAGGCATTGGTTATATGCAATAATCAACTACGACCGAGAACGAGTATCTTTGATCCGCGTGCATGGTGTAATGCACTATGTAATTATGTATTACGGGGAAACAACAGATGAAAATCAGAAGTGTTTTCTTGTGCTTTCGCTAAGCAATTTGGTTTTAATACACTTGTGACTGAGCTTATCAGCCATGGGCATGTTCTTTTTGCCTCTTACTGTGTGTTGACTGTATCTCAAGGACTACTTTGTTTCTAAACTGTTGTAGATGCACTTATGCCTTTTCTATCTTATTTGTTTCTTAACATGTCAATTTATACTTTCATATGTACATTAAAGCAAACCCATGGTTATGTACTGGGTTTAAACCCATGGTTATGTTTTGGGTTTAAATTGGTTTGGGTGGAATAAATAGTGGGTTTGGTTTTGGTTGGGCTAAAAATGACACTAAATGGGTATGGTTCAAGTATGGTTTTGAGAGATAAATGAATGGGTATGGTTCAAGTATGGTTCAAGTATGAAACCATTCTTAGGTTTATGTGCACACGCAGCAGATCGTCGTGGTTGCTTGAGGTGCGCAGAATGCTCTCTCTGCAGTCATTGCGCGTGCGTAGTGTTGTTCCACTGAGCGACACCATCATCGTGAATTAGGGCAAGCTTAGAGGTAAAACTGAACCCCCATGAGCCATAGTAGCTATCCTAGTCCCGATAACCCCGTGCTGATCTCCCTACCTCGGCATGATCAGTGCTGAAGTGAAGATAGCTCCGGTCCTCTCCCACCAACCTATAAATAGAGGATCCCGAGAATGCCCTCAGCCCAAGCTCGAGTCCACACTTCACGAGAGCCGCGCCCAACCCCTCGGGGGAGCTCGGGAGAGTCATCTTCTCCACCTCCGGCTGCCCCGATCAGCTTCGGGCTTCGTCAAAATTCGCTCAGGTGAGGTAGGCCTTGCAGCCCTAGCTTTGCCAGCATGCTATGTGAGCATCCGCCCATGTGAGCCCCGTCTCAATTCAGAGTTTGGAGCCCCCTCCGTTGAGTTTAGCCAACCCCAGAAATCACCGTCCGCCAGACTGAGAATAGCCGCCGACGTGGTGCTCGCCGATGACAGCTTTCAACTCCCTCAGTTGGCGAAGGCCTCGGTGAGTGCGCCTTCTCCAATTTCCCCCTATGTTTGACATCGGCACATCAGCAGCGACGCCGTGATGCATCTGCCGTCGGCGAGGCGGTTCAAACCTGATAATATTGGCCCATTGTCAGGATTATTTTTATTTCCGAATCGTTTTCTAGTGGCGCCTTTCATGAGAAGGTGTTTTCTTTGTTGGTTGCGCATTTTTGTCGAACCATTTTATTCTTTTCTAGTTTGGCCCTCAAAAACTTTCTGTTTATCATAGATTGGTCTATAATCTTATTTCCTTCATAAATTTTAAAATAAAAGGGCTTTTGGATTGATTCTTTTGCCAAAACTTCTATTCTATTGTGTAGTTTTATATCCTATTTATTCCAAAATATGTTTGAGACAACTTTATGCGCGCTCTGTATTTACGGTAGAACTCGGTATTTGTGTAGCATAGATACCAAAGGGGAGACACTCCCATCCACTTCACTAAGCTAGACTCTGACTTCGCCGATCCACGTAAGAATGTTTGCATGTTTGATGTGAAGTTTGCTGATATGATTGTTTGATAACTTTGATACATCATAACTTACAACATGGAATGTGGTATGATTTCATGCATGGATATATTAACAACTCGTGAAATGATGAGTGGTAATGGACACCCTAGTCTAGTGGGACGTGATAGGTTGTGACCTGGTCATGCCGGAAGCATGATGGTATGGGAATGAAAATTAAACCTCCAGTATCGGCATAGATTCAGTATTGGTAGTATGTCACCTTACTTGTTCTTACTACCACATGTCTTCCCGAAAGGGATTGCGATTGAGTAGGTCATAATCCAAACTCCATGTGCACACCAAGTAGAGGGTCCGAGAGAAGGTTCTATGGCCCTGGAATAATGCTAGTCTGCCGGTCAGGAGGCATGTGTGTTCCCGGTCTAAGACCAAGAAGGCGAATCCCCTTGTTCCGTGTGGTATAAATTTGATCCCATGCTAGTCGAGAATGTTGGCTTCCCCGTCTTATGGTTTTTCCCTTGGAAGCGTAGTTCGGGTGATTCCAGACCACTCTGGGTAAATATGGGTGTGTGTTGGTTTTGTGTGTTTACTTCTAAAATACTGTACACGAGATTAGTCCTTGTTGCTATGGGAACCCGTTGGCCGTGGGTAAAGAGTACACTCTCTACAGAGTCAAAACTATTTGAGTAGCCGTGTCCATGGTCAAGGACGACAGGTTGACAGATCAAGTGTCGGTCTTCGTGTCAGTTATTGGAGAACAAGTTATTACTTCTGAAAGTGCTTAATATTTATATATGACTGTGACATTTCAAACTAACTTGATGAGACTAGGTTGTGGTGAATATCCCGAAGGTTGGTTGTACCACCCGGATGTTCATCTACTTTATTAAGTAATTTCCATGCTGTCGGTCACACGCCCGACTATGCCCATATATTTACCTTATTAAGCCCTTTCCATGGTGTCGCTGAGATGCCCGACTGTGGTTTATCTTTATTTTATTATGCCCTTCCATGGTGTCGCTAAGATGCCCAACTATGTGCAGTTATTTACATCATAATGCCCTTTTCATGGTGTCAGGTAGACGCTCGAATGTGGCTTGATAATTTATTATTAAGCCATGTATGCGGTGTCTCTTAGATGCCCAACTGTGGCTTGATAATTTATTGTTAACTTTTCGAGGCGTCGAATGAGACACCCGATTGGTGCATTTTACTTTCTTGGATATTTCGGGAGGACTACCGCCCAACTTATCTACCCTGACTTAACTTACTGCTAAACTATTTGGCATGATAATTGTGATAATTAACCATGCATATGTACTTGATTGCATTCATCTTATCTTATGTGCAAACTCTCTTGCGAGTACTTTCAAAGTACTCACGGGCTTGTTAATGTCGGATTTCGGGCTCCGCAAAACCATTAACATTCGAACTCACGGGCGTGTACGAAGATCTCTCGCAGGCTCGCCTCACCTAACTCGCTACTATCTGGGGATGGCAGGGGACTCGCTCGATGGTGAGGAAGACACAGAACACCGCAGTTTACCCAGGCTCGGGCCGCTGAGAAGCGTAATACCCTACTCCTGATTTGGTGGATTGCCTCTCGTGGAGGTTGGTGGATGAACTAGTACAGTGTTCTTGGGCCTCCAGAGGCTGGGTGGCCTTTGTGTGGTGCCAGTGGACGAATGAATGAATCGGGTCCCCCCTCTACGAAGCAACCTATCTTCTATATATAGCGGCGGTCTGGGTCCTCTTCCCTTATCGCAAGGGCGGGAAGGGATCCCACAATGGCCAATTTTGAAGGGGAACAAGGGAACATGCTCCCCTGCCTAAAGGTGGTCTTCACCTGCAAAGTGGTTGTCAGCGCAGCAGGGTCTGGTCCAGGGATGACGTCCGTCTTGCTGGCGGGCGGCGATGGCCATGTTGCACCAGAATGGAAACCTTTTGACGATGCCTTGGGAACCCGCGTACGTCCTTCCCTCCTTTGCACAAAAGGGGAAACTGCACCATCCTGCAATCTGATGCTCGCGTGTCCTCTCCCCATGTCATCCTTGAATCTTAAGGTCGGATCTTTACTTGGAATCCTCGCGCGCCCCATAGGTGTCCTGAGGAGGCCCCCTGCGGGTCTAGGTGTTGCTCCTCCTCATGAGGCTCGGGCCCTCGTGAGGGCCTTGCCTTGAGTGGTGCCACGCCCGGTTGTGTTTGCTTGATGAAGTGGTCCAGCCCTGGGCCACAGGCAGGCAGGTCTGGGTACCCGATTCCTAGAATGCCTACAGTAGTTCTCGGGCCCAAGGCACGCATGGCCTGGCTTCTCGGCGAAGCATTGAGGGCGGCCGAAGCGTCGCGGGCCCTAAATGCCTGTGGGCCAGGTGAGGTGTCGTCACGCGGTTGATGTCGGGTCTCCCATGCCTTCTGTCTCCACCCGAGCCATTAGGAACCTGACCCGTTGCGTTGGTCCATTATTGCTTTCCTTTCTCCCGCACTCGCTCTTCCTCCTCGATCTCCAACTCCAACCGGCATCTCCGAGATCCAACATCTCGCCGCTCCCTTGTCGGTTCAGCGATGGTGCCCGCCGGTAAGAAGAAGCCAAAGATGCAAGGTCCTGCCCCGTCTCCTCCGCTCTTGGAGTGCGCCCTCTCCAAGGATGTGGATCTCACCCCCGTGCTCCCATGGACTGCGGCCGAGTCCAACGAGCACGGGCGGACCCTGATCTGGCCCAGTGCCACGACGAAGCAGCTGGCGTCGAAGGCGATATACCGCTTCTTCTTCCATAGCGTGGTTGCCGGGCTGGTGCCGCCTTTCTCCTCGTTCTTCACGGCCATCCTGAATCACTACGGGATCCAGGCCCTTCACCTTGCTTCTGTCCGTCTTCGCTTTCTATTGTGAGGCCTTCGTAGGCGTGCGACCTTCAGTAGCCCACTTCCGACATTTCTTCAGTCTGCGCGTGTACAACATCGCCGATTCATCGGCGTGCGTCTCCTTCATAGCGGCCCAGAGCGGCAATTTTCTCCTGAGGGTCGGGAAGAAGGTGGAAAACTTCAGGAACCATTGGGTTCTCATGAGCCTCAAGGATGCCAACCCTCGACTGGAAGATCCGAAGGGCCTGCCGGAGAAGGCTTCTTCATGGAGCTCGGCGAAGCTCTCCGACCCTCGGGTCGCGCCCATCCTCGAGCGCATCTCCCGTGACATCAGCGTCAGGAGGTTGACCGATGGGATGATAGTGAAGGAATTCTTGGCGCAGTGCCTGGTTCCAGGCCCCTGTGGGACTACCATATCGGTGATGACAAGCTCATGCTCTTGTGCAAGGACATTCCTACCGAGGAGCTGAACAGTGGTTCCGCTATATCGTCTCGGCGACCGGGCAACCTGCTCTTCGCGCTACCTGTCTTTGATGAGCGGGTATCATCCCGGCCGAGGGATCTGGTCCAATAGAGGTGTCATCGGACGACACCACCGGTGGGGAGGACTCGGAGAAGACCGCGGGTGACTTCCCGACGAGTGCATCTTTCCCGTCACAAGCCGCCCTTCTGCGCGAATTGAAGTTGATGATGTCGCCGGCGAAGTATCCGCAGTGATCTCCTCGCACCTGACCAGGATCTCCACGGGATTCGTGTCGGCCCCGCGCGCCACGCTGTCCGCGTGCGTGCTTGCCTCCCAGAAGCACAGGGCTGAGTCGCCCTTGGCGCATCCCGCCTCCGCTGGTGAAAAGCATGAGGTGTCGGGCAAACCCCCTCCATGGGGGGCCTACCGCCCCTACCGTCGCCAAAGTGGAGAGGAAGAGGAGATGGGTCGACATCGAAGAGTAAGTGACTCATCTTGTCTTGCCCCACGCGTCCATCGTCCGTGCATGGCTGATTCCCTTTTTTCCTGATGTCCAAGGGCGCTACCCCGCCGGGGGTGAAGAAGAAGACGGCGGGCTCAAGAGGAAGGCGACTCCTGACTCACCATCGGCCCTTCCCAATGCGTTGCCGCCTACCGGAGAAGAAGGTGAGTCTCGCGAGGCGGCCTCTCGGTCCCAGGTCACCCTGCCCACGTCGTCGCCCGCTGATCCCCGAAGCATCCTGAGGCGTTCACGGCGGGGCCGTTCCCTGAGGGGCAGGCTCTTGACGCCCCTCAGTCCACTGACGTGCCAATGCTCGTAATCTCCAAGCAGCCTTCGGAGACCCCTGTCCCTCGTGCCGCTGCCTCCCTGGCAACACCGCCCGCAACAGCAGAAGAGGCTCCTTAGAAGGGGATCCAGAGTATTTCAGTACACGTACATGGCGTCCTGAACAAGGCCTTCACTTCCCTGGGCAAGGTCGCGGTCGTGCTGGTAGAGGGCGAGAAAGAGGCCAAGGATGCTCGTGCGGCGCGCGAGGAGGCACTGGAGGAAACCGGATCCGCTCGTGCTACGTGCGAGGAGGCGATGAAGGAGGCCACGTTTGCTGCCAAACACTGCGAAGAGCCGGAGGCTCGCCTGAAAGCCTTCCAAGAAGAACAAGCCAAGCTTGCCGAGTAGCTTCGCCTGCGGGAGGAAGAACTCGAGGCCTGCGAGACCAGTCTCGCAACCCGGGAAGAAGAGCTGTCCCAGAAGGAAACTCGCTTGGGCGCGAAGCAGGTGCGCTTGACCGAGCTGGAGAAGGAGATCGCCTCGAAGAAGGCCCTTCTTGATGCCAAGGAGGGATCCCTCGCTACGGCCGAGAAGAAGAAGGCCGCGGAGCTGGTTGGCTTCACTAACGTTGTGCTCAAGCTTCGCACGACGCTCCACACCCTTTGCCGGGGTGGGTTTGACGAGCCTCTGGCCACCTCAGAGGATGGATTTGCCGGGCTTGCGGCGGAGCTCGTCACGGCGTTGGAGGACGCCTTCATTCAGGTGGACGAGGTCTTGGACAGTGAGTGGCGCGACCTCTTTTCTGAGGCCGCAACACGCGTCTTCAGTCACCTTCTTCTTCGTGAGCTAGGGTTTGACTTCGACTCTGTGATCCTGCGGGTTTCTACTGAGGCCCATGACAGTGCTGTGGAGGCATTGAGGGGCCCCGTGGAGGCGTTGGTGAAGAGGTTCTCCCGTGTCGCAGTTCCCCCTTCTCCGGATGCCGCTGAAGCCGACGGCAGGGAAGACGACGCAACTGACGCCGACGGCAAGCCCCTGAAGATGGAGCGACCGGCAACGGAGGTTCCTCCTGATTTCCTCCCCCTGTTGTTTCCCTGCTATGCACATCGTGCCTCGTGGAGGCGTCAAACTCATTTGTGTTTTCAAGAACTTGTTAAGGCTTGTAATAACTGGCTGACTGCTTCAATGTTTTCTTCACCTCGCTTTTTCATGTTTGTTGTGATACTCAGCGTCGGCAGGGCCCGACCCGCGCATACCTCAGTCGCCATTGAACCGACCAGATCCCAGGACAGCCCAAGAGGTGAGGGGCTGCGGGTCCAGTTAGGCTCCTGTTGCGATGCTCAGGAGTTCCCCTTGACGTGCGAGCAGCCCTCATGAGGGGATACCGACGAGGATTTAGAAACTTCAGAAGATCTTCAGCCCTCTACATCAGCAGGGCCCGCCCTGTGCGTACCTCTGCCGTGATTGGACCAACCGGATACCAATACTGCCCAAAGGGGGAAGGGACTACGAGCACTGTTAGCCCCTGAGTCGTGATGCTCAGGAGTCCCCCTTAAAGTACGGGCGACTCCGATGTCCCTCCTAAGAAGCTGACAATTTGAGACTCCCGAACTCCTTTAGCACTTTGCGTCGGCAGAGCCTGCCCCGCGAGTACCTCCGCCGCCGTTGGACCGCCTGGGTGGCCCAAGAGGGAAGGGGCTACGGGCCGAGTTTAGGCTCCTGAGTCGCGATGCTCAGGAGTCCCCCTTGACGCACGAGTGACTCCAGCGTTCTCCCTAAGAGATTTTAAGTGGCTTGCTAAGCGCACTGGGCTCTGCGTCGGAGAGGGCCCGCCCCGCGCGTACCTCTGCCTCCGTTGGACCGCCTGGGCGGCCCAAGAGGGAAGGGGCTACGGGCGTAGTTAGGCCCATGACTCGCGATGCTCAAGGCTCCCCCTTGACGTACGAGCGGCTCTGTACCTCGAGTTATTCGCCCCCACACTAGGCATGGGCGTAGTCGTAGGTGGACTGGATTGACTTCCTGGCCAGCTATGGGCATAGTCATTGGTGGACCGTGTTCATTTCCTGGCCAGATGTGGGCATAGTCATTGGTGGACTGTGTTCATTTCCTGGCCAGCTGTCGCCATAGACATTGGTGGACTATGTTGATTGGCTTCATCTTCTCCCCAACGTGGATCGTAGGGCTGCAACTAGGTGTGGGAGGGACCCCCCACGTCCTCGGGGGCCCCCGAGCATATACAACCTCGGCTCGTTATTACGTGAGTGTCACGGTGGGGGTGTATCTGGGAGGTCGCGAGGACGCTTTGGCCTCGCGAGTGTCCCAACCCCCGAGGCATAGGCGCCTGATTCCTTTTTGGTATTCACCCAGCATGGAGCATAGGTCATCCACTCGACGTGAGAGGGACCCGTCCGCGTCCTCAGGGGGGCCTGCGCGTATACAGCCTCAGCTCGTTATTACGTGAGAGTGTCACGGTGGGGTTGTATCTGGGAGGTCGCGTGGACGCTTTCGCCTCGTGAGTGTCCCTACCCCCGAGGCATGAGGCGCTTGATTCCTCGCCTTGGGATTGCTCTGACGATAGACTCATGAGAGTTAGGCGGACGCGCGTCGGAGCGCGCCCTCTGTTTGGGATTGCTCTCACTGGTCAGGCGGGCAACCTCCCCGGTGGTAGCCCCCAGTCCTGACCCAAGGGGGCGTCGAGTGCGCCTTCGTGTGCGATAGGGGGCAAGACCCCATCCGTAGGAGCGGAGCTCGAAGTCCCAGGGCGCTCCGTGTGGAGGAGGTGCTTCTTCTTCTCGCGTGGGTCCTCGCGAGGTGGCTCATCTTCTTCGTCGTCCAAGCGTTCTGCCGCCGCGGCGCGGTAGGCGGAGTTGAGTGTACAGACGACATCCTTCTCGTCGCAGGCGACGGTGATGATGCCGCCACTCCCTGGCATCTTGAGGAAATTGTAGCCATGGTGGGTCACAGCCATGAACTTAGCAAGAGTCGGTTACCCAAGGATCGCGTTATACGGCAGGTGGATGTGCGCGATGTCGAAGACGATGATCTCAGTGTGGTTGTTCTTGCACCTGTCGAATGTGAGTGGCAGACGCACCTGCCCGATGCGCATGGTGGACCCTTCCGTGACTCCTGTTAAGGGCTTGGTCGGCATGAGCTTTTCGTATGACAGCTGGAGTGTTTCGAAGGTCTCGACTGAGAGGACGTTGAGCCCCGCTCCACTGTCGATAAGGGTCTTGGTGAGGAGGACGTTGCTGATGGTCAGGGTGCACATCATGGGGAGGTTGTTGGCCATAAACGAGGACCGGAGCTGGTCACTTTGGGTTGAACGGGATGGTGGTCTGAGACCAGTTGAGGGGGTGCATTGCTTTAGGCTTCGGGAGAGCGACATTCACTTCTCGAGCGAACTGCTTCAAGGTGCGGTGCGAGACCAAGGTCTAGGCGCCGCCCAGGATGGAGGCCACCACCCTGACCTCCTAGAAGCCCTCAGCCCCATCATTATGCGTGTCTTCATCCCTCCTCCTGGGTGGCGGAGGCAGCCCAGCCTCACGTGGGCGAACCTCACGAGGTTAACCGCGTCGTTGCCCCTCCCGAGGGTCGTCGTGCCAACAGTCCTCCAGAGGCTAGCAGCGCCAGCGGTCCTCCTGAGGCTGGCCGCGCCAATGGTCTTCATGAGGTTGTTCATGCCACCCCTGACGCGGTTCCCAGTCATCCCAGCGGCCTCCACCGCGATCACCGCCGAGCGCGGGGTCTCTGTCTTCCCGGCGGGGGCGCCTACTGAAGTGCTCGGTATGGACCATTCAGAGCTCTTGGTACTCGAAGGTATCATGGCCGCTGGTGTCGTGGAAGATGCACGTTGGCCCTCATGCTGACGGACGCTCTCCTCCTTGGCCATACTTCGCCTCAGGCTCGGCTGCAAGCACCGCCGGAACCTTGCGCTTCGTCTCCTTGGCATTGGTCTTCTTCTCTTCTGGTTCCGCTGCCTGAGGACCGAGGAGCGACAAGCGACCTTCTTCAACCCTGACGCACTTGTTTGCAAGGTTGAAAATCTCCAGTGCAGTGCTCATTTCATCACTCATGGCGAGATCCTCCTTCATCTAGAGGTCGGTGACACCATCGGAGAAGGCCTGGATGACGGCCTCGTTCGATGCCTTGGGGATCTTGAGGCGCATGGCCGTGAAGCGTTGTATGAACTTGTGTAGGATCTCCTCCTCTTGCTGCTTGATGCGCCGCAGGTCGTTCATGGTGGGACCGCGGTCGTGGTTGCCTTGGAAGTTGGCGATGAAGCATTCACATAGATCATCCCAGGAGGTGATGGACGCCCTTCGGAGGTTGAGTAGCCAAGATAGCGTGCCGCCCTTGAGCGCCATGGGGAACCAGCACGCCATGACCTTGTCGCCCCCTCCTGCTACCCTGATACTCAGCGTGTAGAGTTGCAGGAATTCGGCCGGTTCCAGGGTGTCGTCGTAGCGCGGGGGTAGGTCAGGCTTCAACTTGCAGGGTCACGCAGTTGGGTAGAGCTCAGGGGCGATGGCGAGGCACCCCACCGGACCAACGGGTGTAGCGCACAGGGGCGACCTGGTCCTGGTGCGCCACTAGGTCTTCTTCGAGCGGGGCACGCTCGTGGCGCGGGACTTGCAGTGCTGAGAGCATGTGTGCGTCGGCGCATGGCTGAGGAATCACCTTACAACTTGCTTCATCTCCTGGCTCCGCCCTGGGTTCGCGAGGCCAGTCACGGGGACACGCTTCCTACCTAGGCTCGGGGTGTGCGCCATGTCGGGGAGGTGGGGGTGGCGCGACTTGCTCCTCGTTGTTCGCGAGGGACGGTTGGGGTTGAAACGAGCAGGATAACACTACGGGATCACCGGCGGCGGCGACGAGCTCCATGATGCACTAGAGCCAATCTTTGTGGCAGTCAGGGACGGGCGGGTAGCGGATCAGCTCGGTGGCCATGGCAAGCGCGCGCCGGCCATGCCGCATTTCCGGTCGGGTGTGCGAGGCCAACCTGGAAGCCCGGACGAGCGACGGAGTGGCGGTGCGGCCGTCGAGATGCTTGGTATCCGGCTGGGAGGAACCTTGTTATTCTTGAGCATCAGGGCCTGTGGCGGCGTTAGCCATGGGCGATGGTGACCGGCGCGCGCCGGTAGGGGCGGGGCCCATCGGCGCCGTCTGAGCAACGCGGGTGGCGCGGCGCTCGGCGTGAGCCCGGCGAGCGTGAGCCATCGGATCGGCGAAGCTTAGTGAAGGCGGATCTTGGAGGAAACCTTGACAGGCCCTGTACCTAGTGCGCCAAATGCTAGATTTCGGGCTCCGCAAAAACCTAAAGATTCAAACTCAGGGGCGTGTACGAAGATCTCTCGCAGGCTCGCCTCACCTAACTCGCTACTCGCTCGGGATCGCAGGGGACTCAATGGATGGTGGGGAAGACACAGAACCCGGCAGTTTACCCAGGTTCGGGCCGCTGAGAAGCATAATACCGTACTCTTGCTTTGGTGGATTGCCTCTCATGGAGGTTGGTGGATGAACTAGTACAGTGTCCTTGGGCCTCTGGAGGCTGGGTGGCCTTTGTGTGGTGCCAGTGGACGAATGAATGAATCGGGTTCCCCCTCTACGAAGTAACCTATCTTCTATATATAGTAGTGGCCCGGGACCTCTTCCCTTATCGCAAGGGTGGGAAGGGATCCCACAATGTCCATTTTTAAAGGGGAAGAGGGTAGCATGCTCCCGTGCCCAAAGGTGGTCTTCGCCTGCAATGTGGTTGTCAGTGCAGCAGGGTCGGGTCCAGGGATGACGTTCGTCCTGCTGGCGGACGGCGATGGCCTTGTTGCACCAGAATGGAAACCTTTGGAAGATGCCTTGAGAACCCGCGTACATCCTTCCCTCCTTTGCACGCAAGAGGAAACTACACCATCCTGCAATCCGCTACTCGCCTGTCCTCTCCCCGCATCATCCTTGACTCCTGTGGGCGGGTCTTGCCTTGGAATCTCCACCGTCCGAAGGGGTCTTGAGGAGGCCCCCTGCGGGTCTAGGTGCTATTCCTCCTCGCGAGGCTCTGGCTGTCGCGAGGACCTTGCCTTGAGTGGTGTCGTGCCCGGTTGTGTTTGCTTCATGATGTGGGCCAGCCCTGGGCCACACGCATGCAGGTCTGGGTACCCCCATTCCCATAACGCTGGAAGTTGATGTGGCCAGATCTTGACGAAGGTGATCTCATGGATGAAGAGTATGATAGCAAGTTCGATGCTTAGAGGAGTCCAAGTAAGTTTGTGATCTTGGAGTCCGTCGTTGTATTATTTCACCGCTTCCACCACAATAAATAATTGTCAAGCATGACTCTGAAGCTTGGGATGTAGTAGTGATTTGCCCGTGTTGCTTCACTCCGAGGTCACATGTGCACCTATCTAAGCGAGTAGTAGTGTTACCCATGATCATTGTGAGATAACCACCTTTGTGCCAAATAATTGTGTGTGTATAATAAACTATTGAGCGGCCCCTGCTCCAACCTATTTCATATTAAGTACTACTGGTTTTATATATCAACTTGATCTACCAGTGTGAATCATTTTTTACGCTCGATGACATTCATGGCTGACTGCCGACAATTATATTATTTGGAAACCGGTCTTGACACTTATGATTCAAGATTAGGATGAGAAACTATGCAAGTCGGTCTCAAATTAATTATGATCAATAAATGATCCTGAACACCTACTTAAGTCAAACATAACCCCACAGTGTTCTCCTTTCGAACTCCCTCGAAAAGAGACGATCACGCTTATGCACATAGTTGATTATTTTTTATTAAGTTTAGTTCAAGTTTGCTATAACCGGATGTGAAACAAATTTCCAAGTTTCCACATAACCATGGGCACGGATTTCTAAAAGATTCAACCCGACAGGGGTGCTCCAACTAGCCATCACAAACTATCACTAGCTGCCCTAGACAGAAAACCTCAACCTTGAGATAGCCCGAGGTATCCTCGATATTCTAGTGCATAAGACATTCACTAAGAGTAAAACAAATCTAGCAATACCACCCCGGCAGGCCAGATTCCAACAGGAGCAGCGCATATCTCTTACTCAGGTCACTACTAGAAGGGCAAGACGTCGGGTTGGCTGAAACCCCGGTTGACCAGGGGGCGCCCAACATCGCCTGCCTTGGACAAACACTCATAACGAGCACTGGCCCGGGTTGTTGATTAATATCCACGAATGAGGTACGCCCTATGCATTTTTATTAAGTTGTTTATCAAATGGAGTACCAATGTTGGGGTTTTCCGATTTAACCCAAAACGAATTATCAAGGGGGTCCCTATACCAACCCCAAGCGTGTTAGGAGCGCTCAATAAGGAACAAAACACCGGTAACCAGAAACTAGGGTGGCAAAAGCGGAAGAAAACACTGAGAAAAAAGGCCAAACCTTCCACATTTACCATGTATATATGTGATTTAAATTCAATAGAAATAATAAGTAGATATCCCAAGTATCCATGTCAACACATGGACCACCCTGCACCTGCAACTAGGATGTGCAGGGGTTAGAGGCTTATCATGGCATTGTGGGAGGCTTGACATTCAGGTGCTAGGTAGCAATATTTAACGATAGAAACAAGACAACTAAGCATCACAAAATTAGAAACGATATTAAGGTCAACGATCATCTTGCTTGGCACTTCTTCTACGGAATAGAACTCTTGCTCTTCAGTAACGTTCCCGACATGATCCTCGTACTCGTTCTCATCATCCTTTGCTACACGAAAGAAAACTAATAACCAATAAAAATACAAGTAAGGTATGATGCATGACCAAGTTTAAATATGCACTTCATGGCAAGCACAACAACCAATACCAAACATTAGGTGAAGTTCAATATGAACATGTTGCGTATTGGTGAAACTCCACATTAGAATTATTTAGTTCACTTTAGTTTATTTGCCCAACAAGTTCAAATGGTGTTTAACATGGCAAGAGATGAAGCATAAGAAAGTACATTATCTAGGGATTTTAAATGACGCGAGAAACAACATAACTCATTTCTAGAACAACCCCATAGGTAAAACTTGGATTTGGTACTATTCTGCCTACCACACAATTTTAGAGTTGTTAAATAGCAAAAGAAATGCCACCATGTTATTCTACACGTTTTTCTAATAAATTTAAATATATGGTTCATTAAATTTGGATCTACGGTTCATTAAATGGTATTGATGCAAATAAAATACAAACAACAACATCAACATTTTAACATGGATCGAAAGTTGTATATTGTGAAACAAGATGAAATTCTGCCAATTTTACATATGAGACATGTTCTACTTCAATGCATGGTTTCAAATTATGAACTTTCAAAGTATGACAAAAAAATGGCCATAAACATTTACATATGCACTTCAACGAATCAAAACAATAGTTTATTGCTTTTAAACAAGTGTGAAAACTGCACCAACAGAAAGTAGGTAGAATTCTGATGACAAACCATATATAACATGTTTCTATATGATGAAAGGTCGATTTTCTCTGAATTTTAAAAAATGCAATAAAATTATGGAAAAATATGCCAGCTACTATATGAATATGAAGAAGATAAAAACAAAAAAGATTATGTGAAGGCAGGGACTTGATACCTGGGCTCTAGGATGGATGGGGGCTACACTAGCCATCTAGGTTGTGAAAAAGAGGGGCTGACAACTAATCTTATAATGACAGGAGATGATTCACTAAAGGTGCAAAATACAAAGAAAAGAAGTGCATCTATGGGGATTTGAACCCTGGTTGCAATGGTAGGGAAAAGGTTTGCTAGCCACTGCACTACACTCCATTTTGATGCGAAACGGACTACCAAAATATAATATAGTCTGGTGTTGGTCTGAAGCATGAGTGAAGTTGAATAATCTATAGAGAATAGAGCTCTGTTCGTGGCTGGGGACCGCAACGTAGCATGTGTGCCGATAGGAAGGAGGTCCTATGTGCGTGAGCTGTAGATGTGGTGTGAGTGTGAAGAAAAACACACAACAAAATAAAAATCAATAACCAGGGATCGAACCAAGGACCACCAATGGGCGAGCAGGGCTTACCACATGGACTAGAGCATGCGTTGTACTCCTACTAGGAAGTGCAGGCTCGATTGTTACAACATTGAGCAAGGAAGCTGCGACTTTGGCCATGAATCTTCATGGCGAACGCTGACAATCAGGAGCTCCAGTGGAAAAAAACATTGATGACGGCGCCTAAAAACCAGCAGCAGGAGTGTGGCTTTTGGTGAGGCTACAGTTCTGAGGCTATGTGCATGTCGGTGTGCTCGCTCGAGCAGAAGCTCTGCTCGTCCATGGAGGCGAAGCGCATATGAAATTATTCCTAACAATAAAATTAACATCCAAATTTTCATTGCTATTCTCAATCAAGGAAGCTAAAGGCATATCATTTGGATCTAGAGGAGCACTTTTACTAGCAAACAACTTCATTAACTCATCCATCTTAGCACTCAAAGCGTTAATTTCTTCTATAGCATGCACTTTTTTACTAGTAGGTGACCTTTCAGTGTGCCATTGAGAATAATTTTTCATGATATTATCTTGGAGTTTTGTAGCTTCTCCTAGTGTGATTTCCATCAAAGTTTCACGAGAGGCAGAATCGAAGATATTTCTAGAAGCAAAATTCAAACCATTAAAGAAAATTTGTATAATCATCCAAAGACTTAGGCCATGAGCGGGACAATTTCTAATCATCAATTTCATTCTCTCCCAAGATTGTGCAACATGTTCATGATCTAGTTGCTTAAAATTCATGATATCATTACGGAGAGAGATAATCTTAGCAGGTGGAAAATACTTGGAAATAAAGGCATCTCTACACTTGTTCCATGAATCAATACTATTTTTGGGTAAAGATGAAAACCAAGTTTTTGCTTGATCTCGTAATGAGAACGGAAACAGCTTCAATTTAATCATATCATTATCCACATCTTTCTTCTTTTTCATATCGCATAACTAAATAAAGGTATTAAGATGGGATGTGGCATCTTCACTAGGAAGGCCGGAAAATTGCTCTTTCATAACAAGATTCAACAAGGCAGCATTAATTTCATATGAATCCGCACTAGTCACGGGAGCAATTGGAGTACTAATAAAATCATTGTTATTAGTATTAGAGAAGTCACACAATTTAGTGTTTTCAGACATGGTGACTTAGCAAGCAGACAAGCACACAAGCAAACAGAAAGCAAGCGAAAGAAAGGGCGAATGAAAAAGGCAAATAAAGAAAGGCAAATATTTCGTAAATTTTGTTTTAGAACTGGGGGAGAGGAAAACAAGAGGCAAGTGGAAAAATAATGTAAATGCAAGAGATGAGTTTGCGATATGTACTTGGTAGATATGCTTCACTTGAATACTCCCCGGCAACGGCGCCAGAAATTCTTCCTGCTACTTCTTAAGCTTGCGTTGGTTTTTCCCTTGAAGAGGAAAGGGTGATGCAGCAAAGTAGAGATAAGTATTTCCCTCAATTTGAGAACCAAGGTATCAATCCAGTAGGAGTATCAAGATAAGGCACCAAGGCACCTGCGCAAAGACAAACAAACTTGCACCCAACGCGATAAAGGTGTTGTCACTCCCATTACGATTACTTGCAAAGTGAGATCTGATAGTGATAATAGATAAATATAAATAAATTAGAAAAATGCAGCAAGGTATTTTGGTATTTTTGTATGTAGATCTGAATATATAATGTGTAAAACAGACCCGGGGACCATAGTACTCATTAGAGGCTTCTCTCATGATAGCAAGTATTACGGTGGGCGAACGAATTACTATCGAGCAATTGATAGAATCATGCAAAGTCATGACGATATCTAAGGCAATGATCATACATATAGGCATCAAGTTCGAGACAAGTAGACTGATACTTTCTGCATCTACTACTATTACTCCACACATCGACCGCTATCCAGCCTGCATCTTGTGTATTAAGTTCATAACAACACAGTAACGCCTGAAGCAAGATGACATGATGTAGAGGGATAAATTCATGCAATATGATATAAACCCCATATTTTTATCCTTGATGGCAACAACACGATGCATGTCACGCTACCCCTTCTGTCACTAGGTGAGGACACCGCACGGTATGAACCCAAAACCAAGCACTTCTCCCATTGCAAGAATTTTAGATCAAGTTGGCCAAACGAAACCCATAACTCGAAGAGAATTACAAGGATACGATATCATGCATATAAGAAATCAGAGGAGACTCAAATAATATTCATAGATAATCTGATCATAAATCCACAATTCATCGGATCTCAACAAACACACCGCAAAAGAAAGTTACATCGGATAGATCTGCATGAAGATCATGGAGAACTTTGTATTGAAGATCCAAGAGAGAGAAGAAGCCATCTAGATACTAGCTATGGACCCGAAGGTCTGTGGTGAACTACTAATTCATCATCGGAGAGGCAATGGTGTTGATGAAGAAGCCCTCTGTGTCCGAATCCCCCTCCGACAGGGCTCCAGAACGGTCCCCAGATGGTATCTCACGGAAACATAAGCTTGCGGCGGCGGAAAAATATTTTTGTGGCTACAACTGTTCGTTTGGGGATTTTAGGGAATTTATAGGCGAAAGAGGTAGGGCAAAGGAGGCACGAGGGCCCACGAGCCTGCTACGTGCCCCCCGGGGGCTCGTGGTCTCCTCCATGGCCCTTTGCATTGTTTCTCAAGTCTTCTGGATCCCTTCTGTTATGAAAAAAATCATCCTGAAGGTTTTATTCCGTTTGGACTCCGTTTAATATTCTTATTTGAAAAAGGTCAAAAACACAGAAAAAACACAAACTGGCACTGGGCACTGAGTTAATAGGTTAGTCCCAAAAATGATATAAAATAGCATATAAATGCATGTAAAACATCCCAAGTTGATAATATAGTAGCATGGAACAATCAAAAATTGTAGATACGTTGGAGACATATCATGGCCCTGCTGTTAAATACCCGCGCTTAACGTTTCTCTTCGGGTGCTCGCGATTTGGACGGCGACTACGGATGAACATGTGTGTAATTCAAACTTGTTGTGACTTCCTGTGAGAAAGGTCGGCAGGAATCACACGTTACCAAATTTCACCACAAAGCCTAGCCTAATTCCCCATCCGAGAGCCATCCTTACACTTGGTATCATATTCGGTGATCCTGGAGCTTCCATGACACCCATAAGCAACGCGGTGGTGTGATCGAGGACGAGCAACAGTGATGGACAAGCTGTCTGAGGAGAGCCGCGGTGTGTATTCACTGTTGGGGGTGGATTTTACCGCCGATCTAGATCAACGCGTCAAGGATCATGGTGATCATCTCCTCCAGGCAGTCGACCAGATCATCCAAGCCAACACAACCACGCTCGACGGGTTGTTAACAACTCGCATGGATGGGGTGCAGGAGGAGCTATGTCTCGAGCTCGAGACTCTCCGCACCGACTGTTAGAAGGAATCGCCAGGGTGCGGCAAAAATTTGTCTTCTCGTCCTACTGGGGGATGGCCACAACTCTGCTGCCAACTCCCTTGGCTCTGATGAGGATCACAGGGGGAAGGTGCATACAACGTATGTCCCTCCTCTGATCAAAGATGCACATGATTCTACTTTTCCTATTCTTTCTCTATCAGTGCGAGATGCACCTTACCCTGATGCTGCTGACGCAATGTCCTTTGCTGTCTGCACGGATCTTCCTTGATTTGATGGCGCCAATCCTCTTATGTGGCAAGCCAGTTGTGAGGATCAATTTCGGCTCTGGTGTACTCCTCAACATCGGTGGGTTTCACTTGCAACATCTCAATTTGAAGGTGCGGCTGCCCGTTGGCTTGAATGTATGCGACGATGGTGTCCTCAAGCATCTTGGTCGGTATTTTGTGCAAGTCTGCACAGTCGTTTTGGTCGAAATATGCATCAGACACTTCCACGTCAGTTATTCATAATTTCGCAAACAAGTACTCTTGTTGATTATGTGAATAGGTTTGCCGAGTTGTATGACCAATTGTCAGCATATGAAGAAGCGCCTAATCATCTGCATTACACCACTAATTTCCTTGATGGTCTGAAACCTGGTGTTCCTGTTGCAGTTTCTCAATGCAAGCCCAAGGATTTAGATTCTCTGTATGACTTGGCCGTTTTACATGAGGAAGTTGGCAACGGATTTACACCTCTGAATACTTCTTCTGTCCAACGATCAGGTGCTCTTCCACTTCCTCTTCCACCCAAACCTTGCAGTTCTGAGGACAGGATGCAGTCTGAACCTTTGTAGGCAACAATGACTGAAGGTAGATGGTCTCCTTTGCATGCTTATTGCTAATCCATGGGGCTTTTGTTTTTTTCTCCGGTGAGAGGTGGTCTAAAGATCATCTGTGTAAATCTTCAATCCAGTTACACTTGGTCCAGGAGTTGATTGATCATATCCAATTAGATTAGGTGGACACATCTTGTATGGCTGATCCAGAGCACATGTATGTCTGTAGTATGCATCTGTCTGTTGCTGCTATGGGAAAACAATCTAGGGATCCAACTCAGCAGTTGTTGATTGAAGTTCATGGAATGGAGTTGATTTTTCTAGTGGATTCAGGTAGCACACAATCTTTGATTGTCAGTGCTCTACAGCACACACTCAGTAATGTTCAAAAAACTACTCCTCTGTCAGTATCTGTAGCTGGTGGAGGTACACTGCAATATGATTCAAGTTTACACAAGGATTTATGGTCTTGTGGTTCAGCTTAGTTCACCAGTGACTTTAGACTATTGCCATTGGCTAGTTATGATGGCATTATTGCATTGGATTGGCTTGCTCAGCACAGTCCCGTGCAAGTGGATTGGGTTCAAAAATGGATGTCCTTCCCTTATCATCATAAAGTGGTTACACTTCAAGGGTTGTTACCTGAAGATGTTGCTGTTACAGGTTTTTCTATTTCCTTGCTAAGGCATGTTGTAAAGAAACTTGAACATCTAGAGTTACAAGTGTTACTAGAAGAGCATGTTGTGGTGTTTGAGACTCCCACTAGTTTATTTCCTAGGATACTCAAGGATCATATTATTCCATTGATTCCAGGGGCTAGGCCAGTTTCTGATAGGCCAGACAAAATAGCTCCACATTTAAAGGATGAATTGCAGAAACAAATCAAGGAGATGTTGGATTTAGGAATGATTAGGCATAACAACAGTGCCTTCTCTTCTCCGATTTTCTTAGTCAAGAAGAAAGAAGAAGGAACTTGGAGAATGGTGATAGATTATAGGCAACTTAATGCTATCACAGTGGAGAGTATATATCCAGTTCCTATGATAGATGAACTTGTGGATAAATTGGTAGGAGCTTGTTGATTTTCAAAACTGGATCTTAAAGCTGGATATCATCAAATAAGACTAGCACCTGGAGAAAAATATAAAACAACATTTCAAACCCACAATGGACACTATGAATTCAATGTGATGGGTATGGGTTTTACAGGCTCTCCAGGTACATTTCAAGGTACCATGAACTATGATCTTTCACCTGTTTTGAGGAAATGTGAAGTGGTCTTCTTTGATGATATATTGGTCTTTAGTAAGATATTGACAGTACATTGGGATCATTTGGATGAGGTGTTGTCCATATTAAACATGGAACAATGGAAGGTAAAGATGTCCAAACGTGACATTGCTCAACCAAAGATTTCTTATCCGGCCATGTTATTTCAACAAGGGGTGTTTCTACCAATCCTGTCAAAATCTTAGCAGTTCAACATTTGCCTATTCCAAAGAATGTCAAGGGAGTGAGGGGGTTCCTAGGAATCAGTGGGTATTACAAGAAGTTCACTCAACATTATTGCATTATTGCTAGGCCATTGACTAAGTTACTTAAGAAGGGTATTCCTTTTGGTTGGACCAGGATAATAGAAGAGGCCTTCATTACACTTAAACAAGCGTTAGTATTTGCTCCTGTTTTGCCCTTACCTAATTTCACAAAGCCTTTTTTGATAGGAACTCATGTTTGTGATTACGGTGTTGGTGCAGTTTTGATGCAGCAGGGTCACCTCTTGGCTTTTGTCAGCATGGGGCCCAAGGACAGAGCTCTTTCAGTTTATGAGAAGGAATACTTGGCTACTCAGCTAGCAGTTGACAAATGGAGAACTTACTGTTAAGTGCAGCAGTTTATCATCAAGACTGATCAAAGAAGTCTGGTTCATTTGTAGGGTCAGAGATTGCATACATTGTGGCAACAGAAATGTTTGACTAAGTTATTGGGATTGAATTATGAAACCCAGTACAAACAGGGTAAAGAAAACACTTCATCTCATGCTTCGTCTAGGAGGCCTCATGATGGATCTGATTTATTCTCCATATCAAGTAATCGACCCACTTGGATGGCTGAAATTGTAGATACTTATGAACAGGATGAAAAGGCTATCACTCTTTTGCAACAGTTAGCTATAGCACCATCTTCCAAGCCAGCATATACATTGATTAATGGGTTGTTGAAATACATGAAGAGTATATGGATAGGGCCTTTTCCTGTATTACATCAAAAGATCTTTGCAGCCTTTCATGATAGTCCTATGGGTGGTCATTCAGGGTTTCCAGTTACTTACAAGAGAATTCATTCTCTCTTCTCTTGGTCTGGTATGACGAAGTTCATTTTACTTGAGGTACAATCTTGCTTGATTTATCAAAAGGCTAAACTAGAGAGAGTTCCATATTCGGGGTTGCTTTCTCCACTACCAGTTCAAGACATTGCTTGCGAAACTATTTCTATGGATTTTATAAGTGTCCTTCTTTCTTTATCTCAGTATAACTGCATCCTGGTGGTGATAGATAAATTCACAAAATATGGGAATTTTATATCTTTGAAGCATCCTTTCAATGCTCGGAAAGTGGCTAAAGATTTCCTAGATAATGTCTGTAAGTTGCATGGACTTCCCGAGGTGATTATATCCGATAGATATCCCCTCTTCACTAGCCAGTTTTGGAGAATGTTGATCAAAAGAATTGGTACTCAATAGAATATGAACACAACAAATCATCCTGAAACTCGCGGTCAAACAGAAAGGGTTAACCAGCAGATTGAATGTTATCTCATATGTTTTATTAGTGCTCAGCCTCATAACTGGAGTAAATGGTTGCCACTCTGTGAATTTTGGTATAATTCAAATTGGCATTCTGCTTTGGGAAAGTCTCCTTTTGAGTTCCTGTATGGTTCTTATCATAGGTATTTTGGTCTTAGTGAGACAGATACTCTTGCACAACTAGAAATGCAGGACTGGCTGCAGTCCACGCAATTGGTGACTGAAATATTCAGGCAACACTTACTGAGGGCTCAACAAAGAATGAAAAGTCAAGTTGATAAGAAAAGAACTGAGAGATCCTTTCAGATTGTCGATTCAGCGTTCCTCAAGTTACAACCTTATGCTCAAACTTCTATTTATTCCATGCAGAATGAGAAGCTAGCATTCAAGTTCTTTGAACCCTTTCCTATTGTGGAGAAGATTGGAGAGATAGCTTACAAGTTGGATCTTCCAGAGGGCAATCGAATTCATAAAATTTTCCATGTTTCGCAAATCAAACGTGTCTTTCCTCACGAAACAAGTGTTGGATCAAGTTTACCCTTGCATCATATTGTACTAAAAGTTCCTCTTCATATTTTGCAGCAAAGGGTCCGTCAGAATGGTAACAAGATAGTGGCTCCAGTGCTAGTCCATTGGTCTGTATCTTCTGCGACTAATTCTACATAGGAAGATCTCGAGTTCTTGAAGCAGCAATTTCTTCGAGCATTGGCTTGGCGACAAGGAGGTTTTCAAGAAAGTGGGAATGTCAATAGCGCAGATGCAAAGAAGGAGTTGTCTGACGAACTGAAGGAAGCGTCGACAGCAACTTAGACTCAAGATGGTGATGGCGACTCAGGCCACAATGATGAGGCGCTAGGATTCGAATCTGACGGAGGCCCAGAGCGTTGGCCAATATGTCACACTTCGCAGCCTGGATGGAATACCGGTCGAGAGTTGCTCTGTCGTTAAATACCTGCGCTTAATGTTTCTGTGAGGGGGCTAGCAATTTGGACGGCAGCTCCGGCCGAACCTGTGTGTAATTCAAACTTGATGTGACTTACTGTGAGGGAGGTTGGGAGGTTGGCTAGGACACGAATTGGATTGGAGAGACGATGCACGGATGGACTGCTCACTGAGGGTCCCTTAGAACATGGAGATGAGGTCGGGGAGGCACGTGCACCATCGACGGAGGTCAATTCTGGTGCAAGGGTGCTCCAGGTTCGTGACAATGACGATACCAGAGCAGGCGCCATGGAGGTGCTCCCATTCTTCTAACGCCGGGAATCGGTCGAGGGATGTGTCGGGCTACTAGAAGGCATGACAGAGCGGGCAGAGGGAGCTGGACGGAGGTTATGACGAAGACGACTGGCGACGTGATGCTACACCTCTCTGAATCTCTCTGAACTCTCTCTGAGAATCTCGCTCAAATTTACCACGAACAAGCAAGGGGAAGGGAAGAGAGATGGCGGCGCCGCGAGAGAAGGGGAGGGGAAACCCTAGGGGCGATGCATGGTGTAACACCCAAGGCACGAGGGCCTTAACAGGGATAGAAACGCATCTCGTCGTTTCACAAGAATGGATATTGTTACAAGTACATGTAAAGAATAGATGAGTATATGGAATTGGCTTACACTTGCCACAAGATACGTCCGGGTCACATCAATACAACACCATAATCATTCATCATGAAGAAGAGCAGGGTCTAACTACGGACGAAAACAAACGATAAAAGAATGACGTCCATCCTTGCTATCCCAGGCTGACAGCCTGGAACCCATCCTAGATCGATGATGAAGAAGAAGAAGAAACTCGAAAGCACAATCATCGTGCTCACGTCTTAATATCACTTTACCCGTACCTGCAACTGGTGTTGTAGTAATATATGAGCCACATGGACTCACAATCTCATTTCCAAAAGTATCAAGACGAGAAAAGCTTAATGGGTGAGGTATGGTTAAGTGGTGAGGGTGCAACAAGCAACTATGCATTTATTTGAGGTGGTTAACTTACAAGTACAAGAATAAGAGGGGGATAATCTACACATAGTGGACGTGAACTACAAATGATCAAATGAATGATCTTGAACACTTACTTACGTCAGAGATAACCCCACCGTATCCTCAGTCGGAGAAAGGAACTCACGAGAGAGACAAACACGGTTACGCACAGACTTGGCCTATTTTAATTAAACTTACTTCAAGTGATCTAGAAGTGGATGTTAATCAATGTTTCCACGTTTTCCACATAACCGCGGGCACGATTTTTTGTAAGATTAAACCCTACACGGGTGCTCCAACTAGACCATCACAAACTACCACACGCTGCGACGGAATGATCTCGATCAGGGAAACCTGCGATATCCTCAAGTTCCTATTGGAAAACCTCAACCTCGAGATAACCCACAACATCCTCGAAATCCCTCTCACAAGACGCTCGAGAAAGGTAAAACAAGTCCAGCAAGGCCGCCTGGCGTGTCGACGAGCCCAATTGGATCCGCATATCTCGTTCTGAGGACACGACGGATAAGCTAGTCTACACGGCATGATAGTCATCACCCGAGTTGCCCTGGGTTGGCCCCACACAATATTCTGTTTTGGACCAGCACCATCAGCACTGGCCCTCACTGTATTATGTAGAATTAATACTCAGGTTCATGATGCCCTATGTTTTTAAGTATTAACAGAATTATTATGTTAGGCAAATACAATACTAGTGTTGGGCCTTGCCTGACGAGCTTTATCCCAAAATGAAAGTCAAGGGGTCCCCATAACTACCCCAAGCATGTTAAGAGTGCTCATTTATGGAACATAACACCTGTAGCCGAAACTAAGGCGGCAAAGGTGGAACAAAACACCAGGCTAGAAGGCCAAGCCTTCCACCTTTTACCAAGTATATAGGTGCATTAAAATTAATTAGCAATAATATGGTGATATAAAAAGGACCCATGTATTCAAATGGAAGCAACTACACCTCCAACTAGAAATGCTATCAATATGTTAAGCAAACGGTAACATAGCCAATCAGTGGTTTGCTAGGTTGTGGAAAGGTTATAGGTTTTCATGGCAATGTTGGAAGGCTTATATTTAACAGGTGGTAGGTGGCGAGAGATAGTGAAAGAAATGAGACAACTAGCATGGCAATGATAGTAATGGTATCTAGGGAAATGATCATCTTGCATGTGATCCCGCTTCGAAGAAGAACGACTCCATGAAGCAAACAAACCGACGTGGTCGGACGAATCCTCACATTCCGACACGCTTGTGCAACTCTATCGAGAGGAAGCAAACTGGAAATAAGAAACAACACACGATATTCACCATGGCACATGCACGACATGATGCAATTCACATATGATGCATGATCAGTTACAAATATGCAACGCAGGGCATGGCAATTCACAACAGTCAAATGCTACACATTAAGTGAAGCTCAATATGTAACGAGTTGCATATTGATGGAACTCCACATTTAATTATTTAGTTCACTCTCGTTTATTTACACGGCAATATTAAATGTTGTTAAACATGGCAAGGGGCGATGCACAAATTAAACTACCTATCTAGGCGTTTTAAATGAGGCCACAAATGACATATAGGATCTCCGAAATGACCCCATGGGTTAAATTCTAAATCTGTCCAGATTTGTCCTAATCACATTTTATGTTTGTTAAACGGCAAAACAAAGTGGTTCATATGATTCTACTTGTCGTTCTAGTCCATTTACATATATGGCTCATCTCCAACGGAGCTACGGTTAAATAACTATGACTAAACATTTCTAATAACTATGACTAAACATTTCTATCACGTTGACTCGCAAACCAATGCAAACAGCATGCTAAACAGTTTTAAATATGTATGAGTGCTGGAAAATACTAATCTACGCGAAATTATACACGTTTTACATATATAAACTATTCTGATCCGACGCACGGTCTAAAAACTACGAGCATTTGAAAATATGCATTTTTCTCAAATTAATAATTGGCAGGTCCTAAAAAACCTACATGGGTCGGATCTGCTACTAGGCCTAACCAGAGGCATGCACAAGATATCTAACAAGCACACGTGGCGCGGGATAGGGTGGGGCACTGAGCACTGGCCATGGACCGATGCCCATTCGATGGAGAAGCTGGACAGGTCGGTCGAGGCGGCTCGAGGTGGGCTCGTTGTTGACCTCGGCTGGGCTTTGTGTCATACATGGGCCACGCTGGGCCGGATTGGACGGCGGCCCACAGGGCTGCGCGGGCTGCTGGCGCGAGCGTACTACTGGCTTCCCCGATCCTTCTTGGATCGCAAGGCAGTGCGGCGGCGGTGCGGGCTTGGCTCGCAGCAAGGGAGGCCGAGGGGGTGCCCGGACCTTGGCCAGAGGTGGGCCGGCGGCAAAGATCCACGGTGGCAGCGGTTGGCGGCCAGATCTAGGCCGGATCTGGGGCGAGCTGCGGTTGGTGCCCTTGGGGAGAGGTGGGCACGCGCTCCGGCCAGCAGGATGCGACGGCTCGCCGGTGGCGGCGTGAGGCGCGACAGCCTTGGGCGGATCCGGCTCGGGGCAGGCGCTAGTGCTCCTGGAGCTCAGGGGAGCTAGCCTCGGGAGGAGATCGGGGGAGGCTCGGTGTCCACGCGGTGGCTGCCCGACCCGGGCCCGGGGAGGGCCGGAGCTGGGATCGGGCGTGCCCTGGTGGCGGGGAGAGCTTGGCTGCGCACGAATGTTAGAGTTGACACGGAAATCGAAGCAGGGGCTGGGGTGGTTATCCAGATTAGGCATGGGGTTGTTTAAATAGCATTGGTGATAGGATTAGGTTTTTTTAGCCGTTTGCGGATCTTTCGATCTCGATCGGACGGCTCCGGTTGTGCCCTAGGATTGGATAGGCTAGTGGGTTGTGTAGAATAGGCTAAGTGGGAACAGAGGGAGGTTTGCGTCCCGACAAGAGAATTTAAAAGACACAAAAACGTCCAATGATAAACTGACGACGGTGCCGGTACGGTCGACCGTTTGGGTATCAAACGAACTCCGATTGTGACGAAATTTTGCATGCGGCCTACCTATATTATATTAATACCGCACGCCAAGTTTCAACCCAATCCGAGAAATTTTTATACACATTTAAAAACAATATTAATCAATGTCGCGGGTGCGTGCGTGTGTGGTCGGGCTCAAAATGGTCAATGATGAAAACGGAGAGAACCGGCAACTACTAACGGATGCACGTTCGAAAACTAGCGGCAACGAAGTGCCGATGCAATGCAGATGATGCGCATGATGCGATGATGAATGCGACACAGAATCTAATCGCACGGCGCCAATGGAATAAGAGGGAAATCTTCTAGAGCGTCGGTCTCGGACTGTCACAACTCTCCTACACTAACAAGAGATGTCGCCCCGAGATGTAAGAATGAAAAGGTTAAGAGGAAGAGAAAGAGCAAACGACAAATCTTAGTTGCTTCTTGACTAACGAGTGAAACCAATGATCCTTGAAGGTTGCAAAGTGATGAAGAATGATATGAGGAACAAGACATAATTCAAACAAAATTTCGGCAGCACTTCGGTAGGAAATTGAGGACAAACATTTGATAAGATGGTAAGATGGTGAGAAGATTCACAACAATCTAACTAAATTGAATAAGCAAGGAGAGAACCTGATCTTGATAGAACAAGATGATGGATTGAAGAGAGCAACATCACCACAACTCATGAACAAGAGAATAGAAACTAGATCATTGGGAAGAATGAATGGAAAAGAAAAATGAAAACTTCTACCACAATTGAATTGAAGAGCCTCCGGACAAGAAGAATTGAACGTAGTTGTTGGAAAAACAACATCGAAAAGAACATGCTTGAAGTGGACTTATGAAAACCTATCTCAATTAATGAGGTCACAACCAGCCACTAACGGAAAAAAGGACTGATTAAGAGCAACGAGATAGGCAAAACATCTTACACCAAGAGGAAACATTGAGAACTTGGATTAATGACAAGCACCATGATAGCAACAATCCATCGGAAAAGCTTTAGGTGAAATCTAATCCAAGATAACTCAATGAAGAAACCATGGGTTAAGAATATATCATGATCAAAGAATTTGGTGCGTTTACATACTTCATTCTCAAAACAACTTCGCTTCGAGACTCCTGCACTAACAAGAACGCTATAACACCACCTTAAAGGATAAAGGAGGAAGAATTGCACTTTGAAATGCAGAGAAAGAATACTTGACGTACTACCACAAAAATCATGAAGAACGCCTTGAGAATGAAGAGATCTTGAGCCGCCTAACAGAAAACTTGAATGAGGCACCGGAATAATTGAGATACGAGAAAAGAGAGAACAATTCAGAAGAATTTGAGAATGAAAGCTGAAAGCTCAGAGCGAATAAATATTATGACATGATGGCCTTCGGAGGATCGAGAAATGAAAAGAACTCTGAAACGCAACGAATAGATATGGAAAATTTCTCATGATTGGAAACAAATGAGAGGATAACACGAAACTGAGATGACAATCTTTAAAAGATGGAGCAAGGTTTAAGAGAACATTTCTTCGGTCTTCAAGCTGAGAATGATGAGAAGGGACAACACCAAAATTACTGAGACGCTCCGGAATAATGAAGACTGAAAGGTTGAGCCGATGATGAGAATGAATTCAGATTGACGTTCACGTAGAAATAAGACTGAAGGAATCCATACTTACGTCACACTTGAAAAGAATTAGAGTTCTTCAGGAAAGATTACAAGAGCGAAATAAGATCCTGGGAAAAACCTGTGGGTTATGGGGCCACTCAAAAGAAACACCGTTGAAAAGGTTGTTCAAAAAGAGACATATTGCACCGGCATAACTGAAAACTTGATGAGGTTGGGAACCTCGAAATAATTGAAAGGACTGAAAACAAGAAACTTCTGATACATCTTCAGCACTCCGGATAGAATAGAGAGAGATGAATGAATAAGAAAGGATTGAATGATAATTTCCAACAAATAAAACATAAGGAAGAAAAGGATAATATGAACACCGAGAGCTTGAATTGAATTCACCGGAAAAGAGAACAAGAATGAAAAATGATGAACTCAGAACTCCTGAGAACCTTCACAATGAATCACCGGATACCACATGGAAGAGAAGACAACAGAAGCAAAATGAAAAGAAAGGCACTAGGATCATAACTGAAACATTGAAGAAATAGGGTGGGAGGGCGGGGAAAATAAAGACAACTTGGGACAGATGACATGAACTCCGGAAAGCAATGAGAGATTGATCTTGCAAATCTTGAATATGATAGAATTGACTTGAAGAGAAGCACACCGGATGAAAAAGAATCGCCATGATGACTCTGGCTGAAAGGAATTGAAAACAAAACTTGATTGAGCAAACGAATCAGCATTCTCATACAAAGATGAGAACACCTCTTAGAAAGTTATGAATTCACCACTTGACGTCGAAGAAACTCAAATTACCATACTCCAACAAAACAAACGATGAGGCTTAGGAAACAAGCCGGAACAAATTCATGACTGAGATTTCGTTTGATAATTTTTGTGGATAGATTCACACGGGATCTATCCCACAGTAGCCATCATGTACAAGGCAATGCACGCGACATACGAAGCGTCCCCGAGTCTACGCAAGATACAAGGACTCTTTAAGACAAAACAAGAACCGATGTAAGACGACCGTGAACAAATGAATCCACTAGATGTCGAACCCCAACCTCACATCATGCATCTGTTGGAAGATTGTCCTATAAGTAACTACTTGAATACCCACCAAAGAATTCCCGAAATTTTCTGGTCATGCAATCAGGTCCACGGATACAAGGAGTAAAATCCATCACTCAACTCCTAGCATAACACTACCCGTCCAGGGTATCACATCCATCAACACATAACCAAAGATCTCGAAACTCATCTATCTCATACCCTCGTAATCACAACGATACTAAGTATGGCGGTACCCCCGAACTCTCTGCACCAGTACTAGGGATGCCCGACTTATCTCGCCACTACTAGTATTGAAGCAATTTCGAACATCCTCCGTCCTGAGATACTAAGAAATCTGAATGATAACGATGTGCTAAAGAATTCCATGGAGCTCAACTACCCAGAATAAAATCAACACAACAGGAGGCACCAAGTCAGAACTTCGTCACATCAGCAACATATAGATTCCAAAAATATCCACGTGGGCCTAAATTTTTTTGAGTGAGAAGAGGAGTAGAATTGAAATTATTACGTCAAGATTCCTCACTAGAGCATAGAAGAGGAGAAAAAAGAATCCTACTCTCCGATATATAACTAGACTCAAAGCAGTTTTTCACTAGACTCGACTCGACTAAGTTCGATCAATCAAGGGGGCTCCTAGGTCCGTACTGCTCTGATAGCAACTTGTAACACCCAAGATGCGCTCCTATCCTTATTTTGGCGCGAGGGCCACAATAGGGATAGAAACACATCTCGTCATTTCACAAAAATGGGTATCATTACAAGTACATGTACAAAAAGATGAGTATATGGAATTGGCTTACACTTGCCACAAGCTACATCAGAGTCGGATCAATACAACAACATAATCCGCCATCATGAAGAAGAGCAGGGTCTGACTACGGACAAAAACAAACGATAAAATAACGACGTCCATCCTTACTATTCCAGGCTGCCGGCCTGGAACCCATCCTAGATCGATGAAGAAGAAGAAGAAGAAAATCGAAAGCAAAATCACGCTCACATCTTAATATCACTTTACCTCTACCTACAACTGGTGCTGTAGTAATCTGTGAGCCACAGGTACAAGAATAACAGGGGGATGATCTACACATAGCGGATGTGAACTATTGATGATCGAATGAATCATCCTGAACACCTACTTACGTCATACATAACCCCACCGTGTCCTTAATCGGAGAAAGGAACTCATTAGAGAGGCAGTCACGGTTACGCACACAGTTGGTATATTTTAATTAAACTTACTTCAAGTTATCTATAATCAATTGTTAAACAAAGTTTCCTCGTTTGCCACATAACAACGGGCACGGCTTTCCGAAAGAATAAACCCTACAGGGGTGCTCCAACTAGTCCATCACAGAATACGACACGCTGCGATGGAATGACCTCGATTAGGGAAACCCGTGATATCCTCAGGTTCCTATTGGAAAACCTCAACCTCGAGATAACCCAAAGCATCCTCGGAATCTCTCGCACAAGACGCTCGAAAGGTAAAACAAGTCCAGCACGGCCGCCCCGCGTGTCGACGATCCCGATAGGAGCCGCCTATCTCGTTCTCACGACATGACGGATAAGCTAGTGTACAGGGCCTGATAGGCATCACCAGAGTTGCCCCGGGTTGGCCCCGCACAGTGCTCTGTTTCGAACCAGCACCATCAACACTGGCCCTCCCTGTATTATGTGGATTTACTCCTCGGGTTCATCACACCCTATGTTTTTCAGTATTAACAGAATTATTATGTTGGGCAAATATAGTACCAATGTTGGGCCTTGCCAGACGAGCTTTATCCCAAAACGACAGTCAAGGGGGTCCCGATAACAACCCCAAGCACGTTAGGAGCGCTCATTTATGGAACATAACAACGGTAGCCGAAACTAAGGCAGTAAAGGTGGAACAAAACACCAGGCTAGAAGGCCAAGCCTTCCACCTTTTACCAAGTATATAGGTGCATTAAAATTAATTAGCAATAATGTGGTGATATAACCAGGAACCCATGTCATCACATGGAAGCAACTGCACCTGCAACTAGCAACACTATCAAAAGGTTAAGCAAGTAGTAACATAGCCAATAAGTGGTTTGCTAGGTTGTGGAAAGGTTAGAGGTTTTCATGGCAATGTTGGAAGGCTTATATTTAACAGGTGGTAGGCAGCGAGACATAGCGAAAGAAACGAGACAACTAGCATGGCAATGATAGTAATGGTATATAGGTAAATGATCATCTTGCATGTGATCCCGCTTGGAAGAAAAACGACTCCATCAAGAAGATGAACCGATGTAGTCGAACGGATCCTCACATTCCGACACGCTTGCGGAACTCTATCGAGACGAAGCAAACTGGAAACGTGAATCAACACACGATATTCACCACGGCACATGCACGACATGATGCAATTCACATATGATGCATGATCAGTTTCAAATATGCAAGGCAGGGCATGGCAATTCACAACAGTCAAACGCTACACATTAAGTGAAGCTCAATATGCAACAAGTTGCAGATTGAAGGAACTCCACATTCAATTAGTTAGTTCACTCCCATTTATTTACACGACAATAGTAAATGTTGTTAAACATGGCACAGGGTGAAGCACAAATTAAACTACATAAATAGGCATTTTAAATGAGGCCGGAAGCGACATATAGCATCTCCGAAATGACCCCATGGTTTAAATTCTAAATCTTTCTAGATTCGTCCTAATAACATTTTATGTTTGTCAAATAGCAAAACAAAGTGGTTGACGTGATTCTACTCCACGTTCTAGTCCATTTACATATATGGTCCAACGGAGCTACGGTTAAATAGTATGCTAAACAGTTTAAAATATGCATGAGAGCTAGAAAATACTAATCTACGCAAAATTCTACATGTTTTACATATATAAACTATTCCAATCTGTCGCACGATTTAAAAACTACGGGAGTTTGAAAATATGCATTTTTCTGAAATTAATAATTCGTACGACCTAAAAAACCCTACACGGGCCGGATCTGCTATTAGGACTAAACAGAGGCATACGCAAGATAGACAAGAAGTGAACACGGCGCAGGATAGGGCGGGGCCTCACCACAGGCCGTGGGCCGAGGCCCATTCGGTGGAGAAGCTGGACAGGCCGGTCGAGGCGGTTGGAGCTGGACTGGTTGCTCGCCTCGTCTGGGCCTGGTGCCAAGGGCCACGCTGGGCCAGATTGGGCGGCGGCCCACGGGGCTGCGCGGGTTGCTGGCACGAGCGAAGCGCTGCCTTCCCCGATCTCGCCTAGATCGGGAGGCAGTGTGGTGGTGGCTGGCACCCGGCGGCGATGCGGCCTTGGCATGCGGCGAGGGAGCCCGAGGAGGTGGCAGGACCCTGGCCGGAGGCGCGCCGGCGACGAAGATCCACATCGACGGTGGATGGTGGCCAGATCCGGGCCGGATGTGGGCCGAGCTGCGGCTGGCGCCCTTGGTGCGAGCTGCCGGTGGTGGTCGACACGCGCTCCGTCTGGCGGGATGCGGCGGCTCGTCGGTGCCGGCATGAGGCACGATGGCATGGGGGGGGATCCGGCTCGGGGCAGCCGCCGCTGCTGCTGGAGCTCGGGAGGAGCTGGCCTCGAGAGGAGATCGGGGGAGGCTCGGCCTCCACGTGGCAGCGGCATTACCCGGGCCTGGGGAGGGCTGGATCTAGGCTCGCGCAGGCCCTGGTGGCGGCGAGGAGAGAGAGGCTGGCTAGAGAGAGATTAGCTGCGCACGAATGTTAAGTTTGGCACGAAAATCGAAGCAGGGGGCTCGGTTGGTTGTCCACATTAGGCATGGGGTTGGTCAAATAGCATTGGGGCTAGGGTTAAGGGTTTTTGGTCGTTTTCGGACCCTCCGATCTCGATCGGAAGGCTCGAGTTGCGCCCTACGATTGCATAGGCTAGTGGGTTGTGTAGAATAGGCTAAGTGGTAGAAGAGAGGGAGGTTTGCGGCCTGGCAAGAGACTTTAAAACACCAAAAAACGTCCAACGGTAAACCGGTGACGGTGCCGCTAGGGTCAATCGTTCGGGTATCAAACGAACTCCAATTCTGACAAAATTTGGGAGGCAGCCTAACTACACTATATTAAGACCGCGCGCCAAGTTTCGACCCAATCCAAGAAAGTTTTATATACACTTTTAAAAACAAATATTAATCAATGTCGTGGGTGAGTGCGTGTGTGGTCAGGCTCAAAACGGTCAACGACGAGAACGGAGCGAACTAGCAACTACTAACGGATGCACGTTTGAAAACTGGCGGCAACAAAGTGCCGATGCAATCCACATGATGCGCATGATGCGATGATGAATGCGACAGATAATCTAATCGCACGATGGCAATTGAATAAGAGGGAAATCTTCTGGAGCGTCGGTCTCAGGCTGTCACACATGGTCTTATAGAAGGGGCTAGATGTCATACCTTGGCGTGTGTGAGTTCACGGAGCGACCCAGTTCCTCCTATGTATGTGTAGAAGGAAGACGGAGACGGACGAAGCTCGTGACCGTGAGGAAAGGGGTCTGCGCTTGAAATGAAAGTGGGGCCTGGTGGGGTTCGGTGCTCGGCTGGGCTCCTATCTTTCTCTCTCTAATATTTGACTCTAAAATGTATTTTCTTCTGCTAGAAAATAATGAGAGAAAAGAAAGAGGTATTGCAAGAAAACTAAAGAAGGAATATATATATGCGGCTCTCGGAATATTTGCAATATAACAACATAGGTTTTGGCAATTAATAGACAAAATTTAAATGCCCCCAATTTGGACCACTTAAATATGTTTTTGCAAGGTAGTAAATAACAAAATATATAATACATGGCGAAGAATGATTTTAAAAATACACATAGAATAATAACAAGCTTAGCGACATTTTTAATGGAAGTGTTGGGCAAGCAAAATCACTTCATAGCATATTTTGAATAATAGAGAGAGAGGGAGTAAAGTCCAAGCTTTGCATGGAGAGGATTTTCACAAAAAATACTATTACTTGGGTTGAAAGCACATCAACTCACTCATCACTCCAATCAAACACATCATAAGCAACCAGGTTGGAAAAATATAGAATGGATGCCATGATCATATGATGATATCACGCAAAGTCAAAGCCATGAAGCACAATTCTTATAAAGTGAAAGCAAAGTTGCCATGGCATACAAGGTTCACTCAAGAAATATTACAAGGTGTACTTGGCTCATTACAGAGTTGGACGAGGAGACTTTGTTGATCCAGGCAAGCAGCCCTTTGACCATATCTAGAAACAATTTTGATGCATGTCATATGGCACTTTATTTCATTGCATTTGAATCATGTTGAACTGGTGACCACCTTGTTGGGTTGTCCCCAATAACTCCTCGTTGATACTTGCACTAAACATGAACCTACCTTCCTATGAGGGTCGTGCAGGTGAAAAGTAGTTAGGATGCTAAGTAGTTACTACGCAAGTGGGATGGGGGAAATGCATGGTGTCAGAAAGGAAATGTTTTTCAAAGACATCTCGAAAATCCCGTCGGGTGCCATTAATTCCCAAGGGGAATGGAGTTGAGCCAGGTGACCACTTGAGAAAGAAGTGGTGTACGGAGGCAAGAGAGTGCATTGTTTTCAAAAATGGACTAGTTTAAGTTGTGACCTTTACTCCAATGTTAAATGTACGACCATGATACCCCTTATGGGACGGGGCTTTGTTCATTACTATTGTTGGTACTATCAGAGAGCCTGAATTACTAGTGGCAGGAGTGATGTGGTGACTATTGATGTCACGCAAGGAAAGGACGACCATGGGCTGGTTTTACAAACACAAGGCATACCGTTGGTCCCTCACTATTGCAGAAAAGCCTATCTATTGCGTGGCAAAAAATACCTGCTGGCGTGGACACCCGATGCCACTATTAGAATATGGTGGTGGCGTTGGAGAGTACGCCAGCAGTATTTTGAATACCTATAATGTTGGACATAGTTGCATGCAGGCACTGTCGTATTTAGCTAACAAAAAATACTATGAGCTTTACAAACTAAACGTTTCAGCAATTCATAAAAGATGCTAAATGTTTAAGTTGTTCACAAAAGATGCTACGAGCTCAACAAACTAAATGTTTCAAGAAATTCAGAGAAGAAAAGTGCCAAACTTCTCACTCTACAATGTATCGATTTTTTCCCTATCAACACTATCTAGTTTTTTATAAGGACCGACTTAAGCTCACAAAGCTTATTCCTATTCAAGTCGCCCTCCATCATGTAATGGGCTTTGCCCTTCTTCCATTGGATGTTTTCAGACTTTAGGAATTCCATCTCCTTCTTGTAATGACTTACGTCAGTCCTTGGAAACTGAACTTCACGCTGGAGACTAGAAATCTTATGAATGACAATACAATTGTCCTGAGAAACTCAACCTCACGCTAGAGACTAGAAATCTTATCCCATGTCCTTCTTCAGGAAAGCATTAAACTCCTTCAGGGCCTTCACAATACTCTCAGGTGATGCGATCAACTCGTGATTGAGCATGTCCACGTCACGTGTCTCCTTCACAACGGGTGCTGGAGAAGGCGGACTAATTGGTACATATGCCTGGCAAGGATTTCAAATCATGCATGGTTAGATATATGGAATTTTGCAACTCTAATGCACGTTTTTTGTAATGGTAATTACATGGTTGGTGCTCACGTCGCCTTTATCTTCGGCATACCCCGACGAATGGTCATAGGAGCCTATCCACAAACTAGAGTCCTCCATGTTGTTACAAAAAATGGCACATGGGAGTGTTTAATAAATATGCATGAAAAAAGTAAGTATCTTCTAAACTGAACATGAATAAACATGAAACACATTTAATAAAAGTTATGAGTGTACTACCAAACACATATAAAAAACTAATTATACGTGTGTTACCAAACACATATTCCAAATTGGTAAGTATATTAGAGAATATAAACAAAAAAATAAAGATCCTATAAATAGTCGAGGGAAAAAGAGGAAACCAAACTGTATAGGCAATAGGGAAAAAGAGCAAACCAAATTGTATCTTGGAAGCCTCGGCAAAGTTCCCCAAAAATCAAGAAATAATTAAACATCAACTTATTTCATAAATGTTGGCATGGATGTCCAATCATTAAATCATCAAGTTAATGAACAAAAATTAGAACATCAATAGCAAGCATGATATTGGCAACACGGAAAAAGAGGGAACAAAATGAACTGTTGGTAACCTCGTCAAAGTTGCCATGCTATCTATTGGAATCTTTGTAATGATGTTCAAAACAGAAGTATCTCAGTACAAAAACAACAAAAAAATATCACTAGTTGGATATGACAGAATAATACCACTACTGATAGAAAAAAGGAATAAAAAGAGAAAACCAGTATAATTATGCAAATCAATGAGACTAGCACATATGTATGACAAAGTACATTCCAGAAACAACTAGGCGGTTCGAATCTTTAGTTTCCAAATGATTTGTCCCAATAATTATATAAGATAAACAAACAAAATTGTTGCATATGATAAGCAAACAAAATATATTCCAGAAGCGTCGAAGTGTTGTCAAGCTAATAAAGGCCACTTCATGGAATTTCTATCTAGAATCAAGAAAAAAATTATGTTGCATATTAGTTTATAGCAGCAGTGGAGTCGGACTTACATCGGAGGTGCTCGGGGGCAAGGAGAGGTGCGTTGGCCGCGTCGGCAGAGGTGGCGGGGGCGTCAGGAGGAGGCAGCGGCGGTGTCGGGCAGGGTGGCGACAATGTTTGGTGAGGCAGCGGCGACGTCGGTCAGCGCGACAACAGGGATGAAAAGGAGAACAAGGTGGAGTTTAGATTGAGAGGAGGATGAAATGATAACATTTTTACCGCCGGGAGCTGTTATAACCTACTAGTGCTAGCATGGGCCTAATTGGCCTATTGTGCAACGTCGGACCTACGTTTTCAATGCCAGCACTAAGCTAATAGCTATGGCGTACAAATTTAGCCCGCGCTAGCACTATTTGAAAATATTAGTACCGACGTTGTTGAGAAACGGCGCGCCACGAACTTAAGTTGTGCCTAGCAATTTCTCCGGTAGTGCCTACATGGGTGTTACTTGTGATGCACATCATGTGGGCTATGTGCCGACGAGTGGACTCTTTGTTAGTATAATCATGTGAAAGGCTGTTTGGGGACGTACCTCGGGTGTGACCAATACCGTGAGTCATGGCTTCAGATGGAAGTTTTCCAAGTCTTCTAGGAAAAGTGTGCAACCTCTGTAGAGTGTAAAACTATTGGAATAGTTGTATCCACGGTCAAGGATAGTTGGATGACCACTCTTGGGCTACGTCCATTGGTTACAAGATTTGGTATGTGTGTGTGTGAAAGATGATACTCGAGCTAGGACAGACGACCTAACATGATGAATGAATAGGATATGTTCACCCATTTTCTTATGTTGATATTTGTAACTTGTTCATATGGATATCTGCAATCTCATGATACATGCTCTTAAAAGTAATTTACCATGTCATTGTACTCCAAATTGTCCATTGGTTTTGGGAAGTCTTTTTGATAATAGGATATAAATAAAATGTTTGGGCGAGAACATCTTCCCGAATTGTGGACTTGTAGTACAAACCTGAATTCAGGGTTTTTTAAAAAATTGAATTAAATATATGCTTCTTGGTCCTATACACATATCATTGGGCAAAGATTTGGAGCAAGAAAATGAGTCTTGAGACAAGGAGAAGTTTTTTGAATAAAAACCCAAATAAGCAAAAAAGAAAATGGCAATCAATTCAAGCATCACAAGCACACAAAAAGTTTTAATTGGTACAAACTTTTATAAACTCATAGCATACCAAAGTGGTACAAACATAGGGTGTGATAGCACCATAGACTAGGGACAAGGGTGTCTAACTAGTATCTCGATTCGGTGTCATTCTAATCACCAAAGAATTGCCGGCAATTCATCAGTCTAGCGCCTCCCGTGCTTGTGCAACTTGTGGAAACTCCATGTTTTGAGGCGCCGCAACACTTCAGCATTTGTTGGAAATATGCCCTAGAGGCAATAATAAAGTAGTTATTTTTATATTTCCTTGTTCACGATAATAGTTTATTATCCATGCTAGAATTTTATTGAATGGAAACTCAAATACATGTGTGGATACATAGACAACACACTTCCCTAGTGACCCTCTAATGGACTAGCTCGTTGATCAAAGATGGTCAAGGTCTCCTGGCCATAGACATGAGTTGTCTTTTCATAATGGGATCACATCATTTTGAAAATGATGTGATGGACAAGGCCCAAAGTATGGACGTAGTGTATGATCGTGTCAATTATTACTATTGTTTTCTGCATGTCAAGTATTTGTTCCTATGACCCTGAGATCATGCAACTCAGTGACACCGGAGGAGTACCTTGTGTGTATCAAACGTCGCAATGTAACTGGGTTACTATAAAGGTGATCTACATGTATCTCCGAGGGTCTCTATTGAGTTGTCATGGATCAAGACTCGGATTTGTCAATCCGTGTGACAGAGAGATATCTTAGGGCCAACTTTGTCATACAACATCACAACAAGCTTGCAAGAAATGTGACTAAAGAGTTAGTCACGTGATCTTGTATTACGTAACCTGTAAAGAGACTTGCTCGTAATGAGATTGAACTAGGTATGGAGATACCGACAATCGAATCTCGGGCAAGTAACATACCAATCGACAAAGGGAATTGTATACAGGATTGATTTAATCCTTGATATCAAGGTTCAAACGATATAGATCTTCGTTGAATCTGGAGGAACCGGTATGGGCATCCAGGTACCGCAATTGGTTATTGACCTGAGAGTGTCTCAGTCATGTTTGCATAGTTCTCGAACCCACAGGGTCTACACACTTAAGGTTCGATGACGATATAACCATAATCAAGTCATTGTGTTGGTGACCGAAGGATGCTTGGATTCCCGGATGAGATCCCGTACATGATGAGGAACTCCAAATGGTCCGGAGGTGAAGACTGATATATAGGATGAAGGTACTCGGAGTGTAGAAGTGTTTTGTGACACACCAAGGAAGTGACGGAATATCAAAACGAGTTTCGGGAGGCCCCGACATTTGTTAGGTGGCTCACGTGCCAAGGAGAGGGAGCACCGCAGCCCACCACAGGGCTGGGCGCCGCCCCACACCTCAGCCCACTTCAGCCAAAGGGAGGAACCCCACCCTAGAGCACCGGCCAAGCCAACTTGCGTGGCAAGGCACCCAAGTGGGAGGGGCCACCCGAACCCTAACCTCTGCCTCACCTTGTACACCGGCCCATAGGGGAAACCCTAGGGCGCCCTCGTCCCTTCCCCCTATATATAGAGAGGGAGAGAGAGGGCAGCCGCATCACAACTTGCCATGATGTCGCTCTTCCTCTCCCTCGTAGTTCTTCTCCTCTAAACATCGCGCGGGCAAAGCCCTGCTGAGCTGTCACCACCATCAACTCACCATGTTGTCGTGCTGTCGGAGGACTCAGGCTGCTACTTCACCATCGCTCGCTAGATTGAGCTGGTTAAGGCATCATCAAGTTGTAAGTGTGTTGAACGCAAAGGTGTCGTCCATTCGGCGTTTGATCAGGAGTTCGAGGGACGGATCGTGATCGGATTGCAAAGACGTACCACTACATCAACTAGTTTCTTGAACGCTTCTGCTTAGCGATCGACAAGGGTATGCAGATTCAATCTATCCTCTTGTAGATGTGCCTATAAGTGCATCTAGTGCCCCTTAGTGATTTTGGTGGTTTGAAGACTTATCCGTTAAGAGACTGATATGTTTGTAAGGGTACACATGCTTTATAAGTCGCTGAGGAGTTTGAGTTATTCGATGAATATCGACCCCTAAAAATAAATGCCTTCCTTGAAAACTTTGCTCGCGAAGAAATTGATATTCCTCTGAACGGCCATAGAGAGTCTTCTCACTGTTTCCAACTTGTTCAACGGTCTAAGTGGCTGCATCGCACCTTATTTCACCTCGAGCCGCACTCGACGATCTAATGGTTGCACTGAGTGCGGCAAGGAGCCTTGCCGGTAATGCCCCTCAAGCGAACTGCTAAGGATCCGTTCCTCAAAGCACTAGCAGCAGGACGAGTCGCGCCGGCAAGAATCTGGAAAATGCAAAAGGCGTAACATTCAAGGAGAAGGATTTTTCATTCATTTCTTTGAAACAAACTCAGACATATTACATGAATGATTTTTCCTACTCTAACCTATTGCACTGTCTTTTGGTGAGGAACATATTCGCTGGACAGGAGTTCAAGAAGGCAAAAAAATGGCAAGGCCCATAGCACAGCCAGTGCTGGCCCTTCCTGGACCAGCATTGCACAGTCGAGAACATGGCCTGAAGACACGGCGGGAATGGAAACTAGGCGATCCCGCGGTATGCGGCAGCGTCGGTTCTTCCGGGTCTGCCCGGGCTAGGGAGGAGGAGGACCGCATGCTGACGGTTAGTCCCAGGATAGATCCTCGTACCCAAGGTCAGCCTACCGAGGATCTGACACGCACTCGCCGTCGCTACCATCCGACCCGTCCTCGCCGCTCTCGAGCGAGGAAGGGATGTCAGTCCCGCTCGAGCTCTCTTCGCAGCAGCCGAGGCGCGCACTAGAGCTGCCGTAAATCTTGACGGAGAGCAGGTTCTGCGCCATCATCTTGAAGCGAAGGATGTGCCCATCCCAAAGGTTATGGGCACGGGCAAACCTCTTCCAGCCGCGGCCGAGGAATAGGAGCCGAGGTCCCGGCTGCTCCACGGCCACCGAGATCGCACCGTTGCCGCAGCCGTGCACCTGAAGCCACAACATCGGGGGCTTCTCTTCACTCATCACCTTGGCGAAGGCGATGGGGAGTTGAATCCGAGTCCGAATGCGGCTTTTCAGTGTGACAAGAAACTCCAACGGAGTCCTTTCAACGTAAGTTCCCGCGGGAACAAGCCCTAGAGAAGACGAAGGTGCTGGAGTAGCACTTCGCCTCCCCCGGCCACGGCCTCCGCGGCGACCGCGGCTTCTAGACCCTCCGCCACAACAGACGCTTGTGCCGACCTCCGCAGCTGCACCCCATGAAGTTGTGGCATGATCTGAGTGGGATCCCCTTGTGCCCTGGTGGCCGATGGTGGTCTCCCTCGTCCCCTAGCCATGGTTAGGGGCGAGCATCACCCAGAGCTAGAAAAGATTCTACAAGATGCAAGCTAGGGGTCGTGGATGTTCCAGGAGCTGATGGATGAGCAAAACCCCCTCGCAAACTCCCTAATTTATAGGGCGAGACGCGGGGGGGCTAGCTCCCGTCACTCCAGAAACCGCCACCCCTCCCGCCCAATCACCCATGATCACGGGCGAGCAGGGAACCGCCCTGCTGCACCAATGCATGCGGGGCGAGCCCTGGCACGAGTGCGACCATTATGGCCACGAACACCACTTGCGTGACCTTTACTACGCATGCTTCACGCGTGGCAGTAATGTGTTGGGAGGTGGGGAGGCTACTGAGCGCGCACTTCTCCGCCTCACGCATTTGCTGCGCGATGTGGGGAAGGGCTGCCTGCAACAACTCCAAAGCTACAGAGTTCCGTGTTAAGGAAAGCGTGTGTGGCCCAGGCCCAGGGGCTCCTCTAGGTGCACTAGAGACTGGGGTCCCTTGTGCCCCAGACTTGTGCATGGGTATCAACAACGCCCCTGACAGTAGTGTACCGGGAAGAGCAGCAGGAAGGCAATCCAAGAATCATGAAGGCCATGCCCTTCCCTCACCAAGTGGGGCATGGAATACAAAGGCTCCAAACGCAAGGCCCCGGCAAGCCCTCCTTGCCAAGAAGATTCCCAAAGCCCCAGCAAGCCCGCCTCGCCGGAAGACGACCCGAAGAATAACAAGACCCCGGCAAGGGAACTCACACAGACTGGCGAGGCCCCCGGCAAGCCCTCCTTTCCAGGAAAGTATTCATGCCCCGGCAAGCCTTCCTTGCCGGGGAGGTAACCAAGTCGCCCGATGGAGACTCCAGACCAGCAAGTCCCTGTTCGCTTGCCAAGTGTCCCCACGGTTTCTACCACAATCTGACGCCTCCAGCACACCCTCGTGTGCCAGCGCAAGGCCCAGGTGTCGACTCACCTGGGTACGTGTCGCAACCATCTTGCGCCTATTCAGGGGTCAGACAAGGAATTTACTGCCCCTAACACCACCGAAGAAGTAGAGCAGTGAACAGTGTTCACTGTACATCCCGTGAGCAAACTCTTCGTGACCTCTTTGCCTATAAAAGGAGGCCCAAAGCTCATTCTTAGGGGTTGGACTTTTTGGGATCAGAGACTCCCTAATCACCTACTAAGTTAGTGTAGCAAAACCACGGTACAGTAAGCACACAATACAAACTAAGCAGGAGTAGGTTTTTATGTGCCAAGTGGCCCGAACCTAGGTAAAAAGAACCTTGCCGGTGTTGATCGCAAGTTCCGCTCTCAACGTCATACCTCTCTCTCCCTGCCAAACGATCAAGGGACTCCCCGAGTTTCCCATATGTGTTGGTTTTCCCCTAAGAACCCCTAACATCCAAATCCAAACCAAAACCGAAGTGATTGAGCATCACTGAAGAAGTTATTCCTGCGTGGAACTGAGGCTTGTTACCTTTGAGGACTGTGCATTCTCCAGACGGCTAGGCGTCATGGTCTAGAGCATCTAGCAGTCAATTGTGGATCGTTGGGTGACCGAGTTTTGGAGGGTTTAGAAGTCTTCCATGAAGACTTACCACGAGTCTTGGGCGAGGACCGTGTGTCCTTAGCTCAAGGAGAATACGGTAGGGACTGTGTGTCCCAGAATGTGTGTCCTTTGGTTTTAATACCAAGCTGCTCCAAACTATACGTACAACTGTCAAAACAGTTGGAACTGGGTCATCAACAACTGTCTTCATCGAGCTACTAGTTCTATTTCCCCAGCTAGCTTGATTTCCTCAATTGCATGTTGAAGACATTCATCTATACCGTTTGAAGAATTTGACTGAACACTTTTTCTGAATTGCTCACCTCAAATTCTTTACCTAAGATATTCTTCACCTCCTTATCCTGTACTTGTGGCGTGTGCAAACCGAATCTATGAAATCACGCTTAGTACTTTGCTGTAGATGTTTTTGCACATTTGACTTTGTATTTTTTCTATTGCCCTCACTTCATGACTGAGGACTTTCCTCACTAGGAATTTCCTTAGTGATGAAATTGTAAAAAACGCCTATTCACGCCCCCCTCTAGTCGATATAACGTACTTTCATTTGGTATCAAATCAAGGTACTCCCTTTTTCTATGTTATTTTTGGTTTAACTGCGTGGAGTTTTAGTTATGTCCATCACAGGTATGATCAAGGTTACTGTAGGATGTCCTAGCTTTGAAGGAAAGGACATCCCCTACTGGAAGACCAAGATGCCAATGTATCTTCATGCTATTGACAATGATCTCTAGTATATTGTGGAAAATGGTATCCCCTCCATCACTACTACTATCTCTGTTGCTGATGTGAAGAAGTTCAAGCAACTTGACTCGCAAGCAAAGAATGTCATCTGTGGCCACGTGAGCAAAGGTCGGTATGGCATCGTTAGTGCTTCGGGCACTGCTAAGCTTATCTGGGATAGACTGTACAAAGTCAATGAGGGAGTCTCAACACAGCGTGACTCTCGTGTCGATGTTCCCCGCAATCTCTTCAATCGCTTCAAGAGGCTTGACAATGAAAGCTACCAAGATACCTTTGATCGCCTCATTGACATCTCAAATGAATTGCAAGCTGTGGGAGATAGAGACATCACTTACCATGAAGTTGTGAAGAAACTGCTACGATCTCTTGATCCATCATTTGATACACTGGTTCTGATGATCCAAGAATGAAGAGACCATAAGATGCTTGATCATGCTGATGTACTTGAGAGACTCAATACCCATGAATTTCAACAACAAGAAAAGAGATCTCTATGGACCAAGCTATTCAAGACCTCGTGCGCTGAAGGCTAAGATTGTTTCCTCGTCTGAAGAAGAAGACTCGGATTACAGTCTTGGTGACCCTGAAGAACTTGGAGAAGAAATTGCAATGCTCATGAGGAAATTCCAGAAGTTCACAAAGCGTGGCCAATTCGGAAAATATTCAAGAAAAAATTTGAGGAAATTAGAATCTTCATCCGAGGACTACAGGAAAAGAACCTACCACAAATGCAAGAAATCTGGTAAATACATTGTAGATTGTCCTCGCTGGTTGAAAGAATCAAGAAAAAAGAAATACAAGGATGAAAGTTCTGATGACTTGAAGAAAAAGAAGAAATCCTGAAAGTCCTCATCCTGAAAGTCCTCATCGCACAAGAAGACAAGTTTTAGAAAGGCTCGGGCACTCTTTGGCAAGAAAATTGATTCTGAAGAAGAATGTGAGGAATGTGATGAAGAGGAAGGTTCTGAAGTAGAGTCAAAGTCTGGTGTTGTGAGTCTTGCACTGGCCACCATCAGCAAGTCGATCTTTAACCTTGAAGAAAATGACAACGTCAACTATACTGATGAATATGCTGATGACTTCGCTCCAACCTGTTTCTTCATGGAAAAAGGTTCAAAGGTACCAAACCACACTTCTTACTATGATTCTAGTGACTGTGAACCTTATGATTATCAAAAACCCAGTTACTATAAACTTGCCAACATTGCCACTAAGAAACAAAGTGTTATTGAAATGCTTCAGAAACTATTAGACAAAAGTGATGATCTGTCGAATGATGAAATGAATCGTACTCAATTCCTCACTTAAGATGTTCAGTCTTCAGTCTAGATTTGATAATCTTCAAGATCGCTATGGCACACTCTTGGCTGATCATGAGAAAATTTCCTACGAAATTCTTCAAATGAAGCTTGATCTTGAGAAGTTAAGAATGTCTCATGATGATCTACGAATGGAAAATGATTCTTTGCTTTCTCAACAGGTCAGTACCGCTCAGGTAGAATTCAGTCCATCATGTCTGAAATGCATCGAGCGTGAAACTCCTAATTCTTCACCTAAATCATCAAATGCTTCTATCGCTACAAATTCTTCTACTATTCCTGTGGTATCAAATTCTTCACTTGGAGAAACCACAAATACTACTGATGAAAATGCGGGCTTGAAGGAATTGTATGTGACTGGCATATACAAAAGTCTCAAAGGGCATCAAACCCTTTGTGATGTGCTCAAAAAGAAGATTCTAAACAGGAACCCAGGGAAAGAGGGCATTGCCTTTGAGAGGAAACTGAATGTTGATGGATCATACTGGAAACCTGAGCAATACCCCAAAACCTCATGGGTTGCTTCTAAAGGTCCTCCCATTGATCCATCCACTCTAACAGGCTTTGTATGTGAAATGTCCTATTCCTCTAATGAGTCATTTGACTCCAATTATAAATTGTTCTAAAATCAATCTGGTGAAGTATTTTCTTGATATGTTGGAACTAACTGCACGAATAGACCACCCCTGAGGAAAATCTGGCTGCCAAAGGTTGCTTGGAAAATCTGGCTGCCAAAGGTTGCTTGGAAAATCTTTAGGTGATTGTCCTAATGACATCACGAGTGAAGAACTAGAACCCTATATCAAACTTCTCAGGTGGATCAAAGTCTTTAGAGGATCAAATTCCTCAAACGGTCAAAATTATGCTCGTACTCGCACTAATGCTTCTGATATCTAGGGAAACCACAAGGGATATGAATATGAGCATTATTCCTCAAATTATTATGTTCATAAGTCCTCAAAGAATTTCTCTGCCTATTCATTTGAGTATTCTAATCCCCCCTACTGTGAACAGAAGTGCATTAGCTTCAATGCCTCCATTCTCATATGGTGCTCGCAGGATGATGAACTCTTTGCCACCCCTTCATATGTGGGTGGTGAAGAAATCGAACTACTCACTTTTGTAGGTCTGGTCTCCAGATGAAACTCATCATCTGAAGAATTTTCTCGAGACCTGAGGAAATTGCTTGATTGGACGCAAGCTGAAACATGATGAAATGATCTAACATTTCACACGTCCTCAAATTTACTGTTTATGATGAAATTCTTGTCTAATGAAATTGATATCATATTCTTCAAGTCTGAAGCATATGAGATGGAAAGTAGTACTAATTCATCTGCAGGATGACAGACCCAAGAATACAGAGTAGGTTCTTGATAGTGGTTGCACAAATCACATGACTGGTGATAAAAGGTTATTGGTGAATATACCACTCACTCCATCACCACTGAATCAAATCACTTATGCTGATAAAGATAAAAAGCAAAGTATTGGGACTTGGTAAAATGGATATCTCTAAGGATCGGCACATGGACAAGGTCATGCTTGTAGAATCCTTTGGGTTTAATCTCATGTCAGTCTCAATGCTTTGTGATCTTGATACGATTGTCATCTTTGGAAAATATGGATGTGTAGTCATCATGGCATCTGACAAATCCAAAGTCTTTGAAGGCTTTAAGATAGGAGACTTGTACGTTGTTGATTTTTCAACACGTCCTCAACCAGCCAAGTGTTTACTAGCAAAAACCTCAAAAGGTTGGATATGTCATAGACGACTTGGTCATGCAGGCATGAGGAATTTGCACACTATAAGTGCATCTAGTGCCCCTTAGTGATTTTGGTGGTTTGAAGACTTATAGGTTAAGGAACTAATATGTTTGTGAGTGTACACACGCTCTAGAAGTCGCTGAGGAGTTTCAGTTATCTGATGAATATCGGCTCCCAAAAATGAATGTCTTCGGGTGAAGACTTTGGTCCCTCCTTGAAGATTTTGATCGCGAAGAAATTGCGAAGAAATTGGTATTCCTCATGAATATATTGAAGATGAGGAATTTGGTGTGTCCTAAAGAAAATAGTCCAAATACTTTGAAGCATGAATATTTATTCTTTCTCTTTCTTTTTGTTTAATCTTGAATTATAAGAACTACAGAATGAATTTCCTCATGATGCTCAACCCATGCCTAAATCTACCAAAGCCTCAAAGTGAGAAATATGAGAGACATGAGGACTTTCACAGTTGAAAGTTCCGACCGTTGCGGCGCCACACGCCACCTCACTGATCTTATCCACCCAACGGTCACATTATATAAGTGTATTTATGTCAAATCGTGTTGGGATGCTCCCATGCTATAAATAGCTGCCGTCCACAACCACTTGATGGTTGGCTGCTCAGAGAGAAACTAACACTTGTCATTTAGAGCAACCCAAATTCCGTAGAGTCTTCGAGAGAAAATCATCAAGTGAGGAAGTACACCAAACACCAAACCCCAAACCAAAAACCAAGTGATTGAGCATCACTGAAGAAGGTGTTCATGTGTGGAACTGAAGCCTGTTACATTTGAGGACTGTGCATGCTCCATACAATTAGGCGTCATGGTCTAGAGCATCGAGCAGTGAATTGTGGATTGCCGGGTTACCGAGTTTGTGAGGGTTTCGAAGTTTGCTTTGAAGACTTACCACGAGTGTTGGCCGAGGACTGTGTGTCCGTAGCTCAAGGGCAATACGATAGGGACTGTGTGTCCCGTGACTATGTGTCCTTTAGTTTAAATACCAAGCCGCTCCAAACTAGACGTACAACTCTCACAGAAGTTGGAACTGGGTCATCAACAACAGTCTTGATCGAGCTACGAGTTCTATTTCTTCAACTCTTTCATTTCCTGAAATTGTATGTTGAAGACTTTCATCTATGTTGTTTGAAGAATTTGTGTGAAGACTTTCTCCTAATTACCTCAACCTCAAATTCTTCACTTGAGTTAATCTTCACCTGCATACTTTGTACTCGCGAACTGTGCAAACCGAACCTCGTAAACTTCATCGAGTATTCTGTTGTAGTTGTTTTTGCACTCTGATCCTGAGCTATTTCCTCTGCACTTAATTCATCAGTGAGGACTTTCCTCACAAGGAATTTCCTCAGTGATGAAATTCTAAAAATCGCCTATTCACCCCCTCTACTCGATATAACGCACTTTCAATTGGTATCAGAGCAAGGTACTCCCTTGTTCTGTGTGATTTTGGTTTAACCACCTGGAGTTTTAGTTATGTCGACTACATGTATGGTCAAGGTTATTGCAGGATGTCCTACCTTCGAAGGAAAGGACTTTCTCTACTAGAAGACTAAGATGCAGATGCATCTTCAGGCTATTGACAATGATCTCTTGTATATTGTGGAAAATGGTATTCCCTACATCCTTGCAATCATCTTTGTCGCTGATAAGAAGAAGTTCAAGCAACTTGACTCACAAGCGGAGAAAATCATCTATGGCCATCTGAGCAAAGGTCAGCATGACAGAGTGAGTCACAACGCAGCGTGAGTCTCGTGTTGATGTTCTTCGCAATATCTTCAATTGCTTCAAAAGGATTGATAATGAAAGCTGCCAAGATACATTTGATCGCCTCACTGACATCTCAAATGAACTGCAAGCACTGGGAGCTAGAGACATCACTGACCATGAAGTTGTGAAGAAACTGCTAAGATCTCTTGATCCATCATTTGACACACTTGTTCTAATGATTCAAGAACGTAGAGACTACAAAATGCTTGATCCTGCTATTTCCTCATCCAAAGAAGAAGACTCAGATTGTAGCATTGGTGACCAAGAAGAAATGGGACATGAACTTTTTATGCTCGTGAGGAAATTCCAGAAGTTCACAAGGTGTGGCCAGTTCGGTAAATCTTCAAGAGGAGATATGAGGAAATATGAATCTTCATCTGAGGATTACAAGAAAAGAACCAGCCACAAATGGAAGAAATCTGGTCGCTACATTGCTGACTGTCCTCGCTGGGTGAAGGAATAAAAGAAGAAGAAATACAAGGATGAAATTCTGATGACTCAAAGAAAAAATAAGAAATCTTCAACATCCTCATCCTCAAAGTTCTCATCGTACAAGAAGGTCAGTTTCAGAAAGGCTCGAGCACTCATTGGCAAGGAAATAGATTTTGAAGAAGAATCTGAGAAATGTGATGAAGAGGAAGGTTCTGAAGAGGATTCAGAGTCTAGTGTGTCAAGTCTTGCACTAGCTGCCACATTCGTCAGCAAGTCAATCTTCAACCTTGAGGAAAATGACAATGCTATCTACACTCATGAAAATGTTGATGACTTTGCTCCAACCTATTGCTTCATGGCAAAAGGTTCAAACGTACCAAACCATACTTCCTCCAATTATTTTAGTGATTGTGAACCTGATGATAATCAAAAACCCAATTACTATAAACTTGCCAACATTGCCACTCAGCAACAACGTGTCATTGAAAAGCATCAAAAATTGCTCGACAGAAGCTATGATCTATTGAAATATTAAATGAATCATACTCAACTCCTCACTGAAGATGTGAAAAGTCTTCAGTCTAGGTTTGATAGTCTTCAGGATCGTTATGGCACACTTTTGGCCGATCATGAGAAACTTTCCTATGAATTTCTTCAAAGGAAGCTTGATCTTGAGAAGTTGAAAATGTCTGATGTTGATCTTCGAATGGAAAACGATTCATTACTTTCTCAATATATCAGTACCTCTTAGGTTGAATTCATTCCACCTTGTTTGAAATGCATCGAGCATGAAACTGCTAATTCCTCAACAGAATCATCAAATGCTTCTATGGCTACAAATTCTTCAACTGTTCCTTTGGTATCAAATTCTTCACTTGAAGAAACCACAAATGGTACTAACAAAAATGCAGGGCTGAAGGAATTGTATGTGACAAGCATATACAAAAGTCTCAAAGGGCATCAAACCCTTTGCGATGTGCTCAAAAAGCAGATTTTCAACAGGAATCCATGGAAAGAAGGAATTGCCTTCGAGAGGAAATTGAATGCTGATGGATCATACTAGAAACGTGACCAGTACCCCAAAACCTCATGGGTTGCTTCGAAAGGTCCTCTCATCGATACATTCACTCTTACAGTCTTTGCATGTGAATTAACCTATTCCTCAGATGAGTAATTTTACTCCAACTATAAATTTTCAAAAATCAATCTGGTGATGTATTTGCTCGATATGTTGGATCTAACTATAGCAAAGGACCTCCCCTAAAGAAAATCTGGGTCCCCAAAAGTTGCTTGAAAATATTCACGTGAATGTCCTAATGACACCACCTGTGAAAATCCAGAAACCTGGATCAATTTCCTTAGGTGGACCAAAGTCTTCACGAGGATCAAAATCCTCAAATGGTCAATACTATGATCATACTCATGCTAATGCTTCTGATATGCTGGGAAATTTCAGGGGATATGAATATGAGCGTTATTCCTCAAATCATTATGTTCATAAGTCCTCTACCCCCCTTACTGTGAAAATAAGTGTTTTAGCTTCAATGCCTCCATTCTCATATGGTGCTCGCAGGATGATGAACTCTTTGCCACCCCTTCAGATGTGGGTGGTGAAGAAATTGAACTAATCACTTCTGCAGGTCAGGTCTCGTGATGAAAGTCATCATCTGAAGAATTTGCTAGAAACCTGAGGAAAATGCTTGATTGGACGCAAGATAAACTTGATGAAATGATAACATTTCACACGTCGTCAAATTTACTGTTTATGATGAAATTCCTATCTGATGAAATTGAAATCATATTCTTCAAGTCTTAAGCATATGAGATGGTAAGCTGTACTAATTCAGATTTTTTTTCAAAACTAATATTAAAATTTTAATAAATTTGAAAAGAATGTATATGTTTTTAAAAATGCCAAAAGTAGCACCCCGTCGGCCGTGGTTGGCCGATGGGGGACCTGTCGGCTTGTGGGTGGCCGATGGGGGCCTGTCGGCCTACAGGTAGCCGAAGTGCCATGTGTCGGCCTACGGGTGGCTGAAGAGGGGCCGTCGGCTTCGAGGAGGCCGAAGAGCCCCTGGATAGCCCCTGGTGGCCCCTTCTTCCTCCTCCTTCCTCCTCATTTCCTAGTTTCTCTTTTCTCTCTCGTTTCTTTCCCCCATTTTGCCACCCCCCTGCGATCTCCTCCATCCTCTGCCCATTTTCCAATTCAATCCATGAAATCAATAGATCCTACCAATCTTCACCGATCTACGTTCTCATTTTGTGCGATGCGGTAGTTTTGGATGGTGGAGTTCTGGATGGTGAGGTGAGCAGGTGGTGTGGTGCAGAGGAAGAAGAAGGTGGAGAGGAAGAAGAAGGGGACACACGTGTGGAAGGTATACCTATTTTTTACTATAGGTTCTTTTTAATTTACGTAGGTTTATATTTGTATAAATTTGTTTGTTGCGAATAATGACAAGCTCGCAATGTTTGACACGTGAAAATGTATGAATCTGTAAATTTCACTGTTTATTACGGCCCTGGTAATGTTTTGTATAATGAGTTGGGGGTTGACCTTAGCGAGTTTAAGAAAGGCATGCTGACACTTTCAGACCTGGACACACTGGATATTAGGCAGGTGAAGCGGTTAACTACTAGTTTTGGGCTGGATCCTGATGTCCGTTCTGTCAGTATTCATGCACTGTGGACCAAATTCTGTAAAAATGTAAAGTGGGAGTTGATGCCGATAGATAGGAGCCAGCATTGGTTGTCCCTGTTAAGTCGTTGCAGAGATCAAAGAATCGACCCATATGTCCTAGTGCAACCAGTGGCGAAGGAGGAGAATTTCGTACAAGTCAACGTGGGGTATGAACCAGGACAGGGTAGTCATGTATCCGGGTCACAGCCACCGGATGTGGATGCTAGCCAAGCCGAGAAATAGTCAAATTATGTGCCACACAATGAGACTCGGCAGAGTATTCGGTCAATACTATTAGCTGGCTATGGTGTTTCTGATGGGGATGAGGAAGGCTATGAAATGCAGAGGGTGATGGAGGAAGAGAACGAGGATGGGTTTGTGGAGGATCTGGATTCTGAAAATTACGAGAATGAATTGGATGTACCGATTCCTTCCGGATGGGATAAGGACATGCCCGATGACATTACTGTCAACGATGTCCATGAGACTCCATGGCAATATAATCTGAACCAAGTCTAGATCGGGGCTATGTTTACACAAGGGAAAAATTGAAATATGCGGTGATAAGGTGGGCTATGTCTAGGCACAGGGTTTTCCGGACACACATATGGACTCCAACAAAATATACCGTGAATTGTAACAGGTTGTTCTGCGAAGGTGCACGGGCACGTGCCGAAGTATAACATCCACTAGGTTGTCACCAATGTGGTCCCACATAATTGTGTGAGGAAAAATCTGTTGGTTCATCAGCCAAACCTGAGTTCAACTCTCGTAGCGCAACTCATGTATACTGAGATAGTTGAGAAGAAAAATACGAAAGCAAAACATATCCAGAAATAAGTGAAGGTCAGATGGAATTAGGACATTCCATATGGGAAGGCTTGGAGGGCTAAGCAGAAGGCTATGGAGGAAAGGTTTGGGACGTTCTTCGACTCATATGATAATGTTGTTCGTCTCCTTGACATATTGAAGGACAGGAATCCCGGCACTTATGTTAACCTACAACACACGAGTTTGGAGATTATACCAGATTAGAAGGTGTTGAAATGAGTATTCTTCTCTTTCGGTTTGTGCATCGAAGCTTTCCGGCATTGTCCTCCGGTGATGTTTGTGGATGGTTCATTCCTGACTGGTCAGTACAAAGGGCAAATCCTTACTGCTATTGGTGTGGACAGGAACAACCAAATCATCCCACTAGCCATGGCATTTGTGGAGGGCGAGAATTTTCTGAGCTGGGTATGGTTCTTCCGGCAAGTTAAAATTGCGATCGTGAAGGACCGACCAAACGTGTGTGTCATTCATGAAAGACATCCTGGTAAATTAAAGGCTGTGACGACACTAAGTAATCCAACAGCTAACGATCCAAGACCTTGGAAGGACTTGCAAAGCCGGTGGTGCATGCGCCATCTGGGTACAATTTTTTTCTCACAGTTCAAGAACAGACGGTTGATGAACTTGTTCAAAAAGTTATGAAAGCAGAACCCGCAACACAAATACGAATTTATTTGGTGAAAACTAGATGAGTTTACTAAGAAGCAGGTCCTTGCTAGGAAGAAAATGGAAAAAGATCAGGTTAAATTAAGAGCACTCATCGCGGAGCTAGAGGAGCCAATAGGTCTTTGTGACTTGCCAGCAATTGACCCTCCTAATACGAAGAGAAAGAAGGGCAGGGCAATAAATATTTTTTCTGAGTGGATAGAGAAAGATCCTCCAGTGAATTGGTCTTTGTTGGATGACACCCATGGAGCCAGGTATGGCCACATGACAACCAATCTTCCAGAGGTGTATAACTTTGTATGCAGAGGGACTAGAGCATTGCCACTGATAGCTATTGTGGGGGGTGTATTCCATTGGACATTGATATATTTCAGAGAAAGGCATGAGTTTGCAAAGAAGCATATTGCAGTTAACCAGAACACACCTTATTGTAGCCGTGTTATGGAGTACATGGATCATAAGATAAAGAAAGCAAAAAAGCAAACTTTCACGCTCATAAGTAATCAGGAAAGAAGGTATGAGGTTCAGCTTCCTACTGATGGTTTTGGTTCTGCAAATGAGGTGAAGATGCATGAGGTTAAAATTGGAACCGAATTTTATCCAACTTGCGAGTGTACATGCAACAAACCGCAATTGTTGCACCTGCCTTGCTCACATGTGTTGGCTGCCTGTGGCCAGATTGAGTTAGACTTTATCTCCTTCGTGTCTCCGTACTATTCAAAAGAGGCAGTACTCAATGCCTGGACAGGTGAGATGATAGGGTTTAGATTCGTCGGCAATTTCAACAAGGTTATTTATGGTGAGAGAGTATACATCCCGGATCCTGGACTTCGACGAACTAGCAGGGGCAGACGTAAGGTAAAGGGCATCTGAAACAATATGGACAAATCTGAAGCTGGTGGAGTAACCAGACAAAGTTTGCTCTTTGCGAGTTATGGAGATAGGATGAAATATTGCCCCAACCTGAACAAAGACGATGCTTCCACATAGACGAGTGCTTCCACATTTACGGCTGTGCAGTAGCAAGAGGTGGTCGTGACAGTCGTGGTGGACGTGGCAGGCGAGGCCGAAGGGGTGGACAAGGAATAAATAACTCAGAAGCTACATAATTTGTCGGCCCACGGTTTAATTTGTAATATGTGCACACTATGTTTTAATGTGTACTATGTCGGACTAGGTTTGCACTATGTTTTAATTTGTAATATGTCTGCACTATGTTTAAATTTGTAATATGTTTGCATTATGTCTGCATGAGCTTAGTGAAAAAACATAATTACTAATACTACTGGATAACTAGTGATACTACTGGATAATTCTGCATCATAATTCAATACTAATTCTAGTACTGGATAATTCAACTATTGAGTAGTTCTACTACTGGATAGTTCTGCTGGATAATTCAATACAAATTCTAGTACTGGATAGTTCAACTACTGGACAGGTCTACTACTGGATAGTTCAATACAAATTCAACCATTACATACTTAAAATTCATGACAGATCTCCTTCAACTTCTTCACCTTGTCCTTATAGCCATGGTAATGTTTCATCATATCAGAAATGATGTGCTCCAGCTTCTTCTTCTCTTCCTTCATTTGGTCTCTCTCTAGCACAAGCTCGTCTCTCTCCTTCTGTGCCTTCGCCCTGAGTACCAGATGTAGATTGGTGGAAGAATGGTCTGCCAGCTTCTTCTTCTCAAGCTCATCTTTCAGATTACTGATAGCCAACCTAACACTGCCAAGCTGACTAATAGCCTCCTCCTTGTCAACCACCATTTTTGCAAAATCAAGTTTGAAAAAACGAAGCTCGTCCTCCATCCTCCTCTTTTCTCCAACTATTTTGAAATTTTCTTCACCCAGATTCAGATTGTCTCTCATTCTGTCCTCATTTTCTTTGTCATGCATCCTCCATAATTGACATATGCAAAACTGCATAGCAACTGACCACTCAGGGTCTATCCACTCCAGATAGCAACACTTTTCTTCTGCCTAAATTCAAAACAATTTCAGTGATTAACATACATAAAATTGAGTGGAGCAGAAAACTAACTAAGATTAACTAATTAGAGTGCAACATACCTTCTCCTTTGCACAAGCAAGAAACCCTCGTCCAATGTTAGTAGATTGAAATGTAACTTGCCAGAGGCAAGGTTCTAGATGCATACAGCGAGAAGATAGTTCATGAGCAATGCCACTCAACTCATAGCATGGGATAGTCCTAGGAAGCTAAAAACAAAAGACACCGAACTGTTATGAAATCCCGAAATCAAGAACGGTAAACCTACCTGTAAATGCTGGAAACCCGAAATTAACGTACCTGGCTAGTCACAGTATCGTCATCCCAAGAAGAGCTTGATCCCTCGCTCGAAGAAACCATGGGAGATTAATTGGAAGAACTGAATCTAGCAGGGAACCTAAATATAAATAAACAAGTTAACTAGCATATATAAAATTTTAAAACTATTTAAACAACTTAACTATATCTACCGGAGAACCTAAAATATATCTACCATACAGACTTAAATATATCTATCGGAGAACCTAAAATATATTTAAGCTAATTAATTGACAGACCTAAAATATATCCAAATCTACCGGACAACCTAAAAATATTTAAACTACTTAACTGAGTCACCTAAATATACACAAATCTACCGGAGCATACGGGAACGATTGTTGAATTTACCCTTGAAGCGTGCGAAGAAACAACGAACACCGAACGAGCACCACCACCTTTACCCGCACCTCCACCTCCAAAATGAGACCGCAGGCCGGTGTAGATGGGTAGGATGTGTTGATTTAGCGGACTGAATAGGAGAATGGGCAGAGGATGGATGAGATCGCAGGGGGGAAATGGGGGGAAACCGAGAGAGAGAAGAGAAACCAGAGAAAAGAGGAATTGAGCAGGAAGAAGGGGGTCAACAGGGGTTCTTCGGCCCGTTGGTGGCCGACAGCCCCCCTTCGGCCACCGCTAGGCCAACAGGTGGCCCATCGGCCACCCACAGACCGACGGGGTGTGTAACACCCCGGAAACACCCGCCGGCGGTCGTTACTCCTGGCAGGATCTATACTGGACTCACATATCAATACTAGTCTTTTCTGCACACTTTGTCCTCACTCATGCGCACCCGGGATCAACTTCCCGGTCGGTCACCTGTCCTAGAACTACTCCAAGCTGAGCACGCTTAACCTAGGAGTTCTGTTCGAATGGGCTCCAGAAAAGAAGGAATTCCTTATTGATATGAGTAGTCTATCATCCCTAATAAGCCAAGCTATCATAGGGTGCTACTTCTGGCATTTTTAAAAACGGATACATTATTTTCAAATTTATTACAAATTTTGTATTAGTTGTGAAAAAAATCACTAATTCATTTGCAGGATGACAAACCCAAGAATACAGAGTGAGTACTTGACAGTGGTTGCACAAACCACATGACTGGTGATAAAAGCTTGTTGACGAATATGCCACTCACTCCATCACCCCTGAAGCAAATCACTTATGCACATAAAGGTAAAAGCAAGGTATTGGGACTTGGCAAAGTGGCTATCTCAAAGGACAGACACATGGACAAAGTCATGCTTGTCGAATCCCTTGGGTTTAATCTCATGTCAGTCTCAATGCTTTGTGATCTTGATATGGTTGTTATCTTTGGAAATTACAGATGCGTAGTCCTCATGGAATCTGACAAATCCAAAGTCTTCGAAGGCTCCAGGAGAGGAGATTTGTACATTGTTGATTTTTCCACAGGTCCTCCACCAGCCACATGCTTGTTAGCAAAAACCTCAGAAGGCTAGCTATGGCATCGACGTCTGGGTCATGCAGGCATGAGGTATTTGCACACCCTGGCGAAGAAGAAGCATGTCATTGGCATCGGATCAGTCGAATTCCTCAACAACCATCAATGCGGTGCTTGTGAATCTAGAAAAATAACTAGATCCAAACACCCTTCAAACACTATCATGACTACTACTCGTCAGTTTGAATTTCTTCACATGGATCTGTTTGGACCTAGTCATTATGCTACTCTAACCAATGTAGCATATTTATATGGTTTTCTCATCGTTGATGACTATTCTCGCTATACTTGGGTACACATCATTCTGTATAAAACTGAAGTGCAGGAAGTCTTGAAACGATTTTCTTCAAGGGCCTAGACGAACTTCAGCGTCAAGATCAAACACATCAGGAGTGATAATGGGACAGAATTCAAAAACACTGTTCTTGCTGATTATCTTGATGAACTTGGTATTACTCACGAATTATCTGCTCCTTATACTCCTCAACGGAATGGCGTCGTTGAACGCAAAAATAGGACCCTGGTTGAAATGGCATGGACCATGCTTGAAGATTATCAGACTCCTCGTCGTTTCTGGCCTGAAGCAATCAACACTGCTTGCCACATCATCAATAGGGTATATCTTCACAAATTCCTCAAGAAAACCTCATATGAACTCCTCACTCACAAGAAACCCAATGTAAGTTATTTCAAAGTCTTCGGTGCAAAAGGATGGATTGGAGATCCTCAGCATAGCTCAAAGTTTGCACCTAAAGCACATGAGGGTTTTATGTTTCGTTACGGAAAGGACTCGCACACCTACAAAGTCTTCAACACCTGTCACAACAAGGTTTTTGAAACTGTAGATGTGTGATTAGATGAAACTAATGGCTCGCAAAGAGAGCAACGGCCTCCTGTGCCAGATAAATGACCTCCAGAGGAAACCGTCAAGCTCAAGGCAACTGAGGATATCATTCCTACTGAGGAACAACCCCTTGTGAAAGAAGTCGTCCCCAATACTGATGAAATTCAAACTGGTGCACCTGAGGAAAATGCTACATATCAAATTCCTCAACCCAATCAAAGTCATCAACCAGCTCATCCGAGGATTGCAATTGAAGTAGAACTTGACAAAATCCTCAATGACATCAATGCACCAGGTCCTCTCACTCTTAGTTAACTTTTGTGGGCATTCCTGTTTTGGGTCTATCACAGAACCCTCAAAGGTTGATCAATCCTGCATGGAACCTGAGTGGTTCAAGCCATGCAAGATGAACTTCTTCAGCTCAAGCTAAATGAGGTGTCGGATCTCGTCAAACGACTAGATCCTCTCAAGCGCAATATCATCGGCACCAAGTGGATCTACCAAAACAAGAAAGATGAGGATGGTCACATAGTGAGCAGAAAGGCATGGCTTGTAGCCCAAGGCTACACACACGATGCAGGAATTGACTTCGCAGAAACTTTTGCACCTGTTGCTAGACTTGAAGCTATTCGAATATTACTTGCTTATGCTAATCATCATAATATTACTGTGTATAAAATGGATATGAAAAGTGCATTCCTCAATGGTAAGCTAGAGAAAGAAGTATATGTTTCTTAGCCTCCAAGTTTGGAAGATCCGAAGCATCCAGAAAAAATCTTCAGACTCAAAAAGGCAGTCTATGGCCTCAAGCAAGCCCCTCGGGCGTGGTATGATAGATTGAAGGAATTCCTCATGAAGAAAGCCTTCAAACCTGGTTCACTTGATCCTACTCTTTTCACAAAATCCTATGACAATTAACTATTTGTGTGCCAAATATGTGTCGACGACATTATTTTTGGTTGTACTGACAAACGTTCTAGTGATGAATTTGCCTACATGATGAGTGAAGAATATCAAATGTGTGTGATGGGGGAGCTGGAATTCTTCTTAGGTGTGCAAATTCGTCGACAAAGGAATGGTGTCGGCGATACTAGGTCGACACCTATGGGGATCAACGTGATACCCTTGTGATCGTAGGGTGGGGAAAGACAACGTCAAGAGAAGATCTAATGATCAACACCGGGCAAGACCTTTTTACCCAGGTTTGGGTCGCTTACATGTAAAACCCTACGTCATGCTTGTCTTGTCGTATTGAGCGTTTTTCGTTGTTCGTTACAATGATGATAATGTTGGGAAACGTAGCATAAATTCAAATTTTTTCCTATGCTTATTCAGATCTTCCTTTGGAGAGACCAGCAACGAGAGAGGGGTGAGTGCATCTTCATACCTTTGAAGATCGCAAAGCGGAAGTGTTGCTAGAACTCGGTTGATGGAGTCGTACTCGCGACGATTCAGATCGCGGTGTGATTCCGATCTAGTGCCGAATCACGGCACCTCTGCGTTCAACACACGTGCAGCCCGATGACGTCTCCTGCACCTTGATCCAGCAAGGAGGAGGGAAAGGTTGGGGAAGATCTCTGGAAGCACAATGACGTGGTGTCGATGGAGAGACGAGGTCTCCCGGCAGGGCGTCGCCAAGCACCGTGGGAGAGCAGGAAGAAGGGGGGCAGGGCTGCGCCGAGGGAGATGGAAAATTGTGTGCAAAACAGCCCCAAAACCCCCACTATATATAGGACGAGGGGAGGGGGTGCCACCCCTAGGGTTACCACCATAGGTGGTGCGGCACCCCCCCAGATGGGAGGTGCGGCTGCCAGGGCAGGGGGAGGGGGTGGCGCACCCCTAGGTGGGCCTTAGGCCCACCAGCGCCTAGGGTCCCCCCCCCTCTCCACCTCCTGCGCCTTGGGCCTCCTTGTGGGAGGTGCACCAGCCCACTTTGGGCTTGTTGCCCTCCCTCTTTTGGCCCATGCTACCTCTTGGGGCTGGCGTCCCCCCACGGTGGACCCCCGGGACCATTTCCGGTGGTCCCGGTGGTCCCGGTACATTACCGGTGACGCCCGAAACATTTCCGGTGTCCAAAACCATCCATCCTATATATCAATCTTTACCTCCGGACCATTTCGGAGCTCCTCGTGACATCCGGGATCTCAACCGGACTCCGAACAAATTTCGGTAACCTCGTATAACAATTCCCTATAACCCTAGCGTCATCGAACCTTAAGTGTGTAGAACCTACGGGTTCGGGAGACAGGCAGACATGCCGAGACACCTCTCCGGCCAATAACCATCAGCGGGGTCTGGATACCCATGGTGGCTCCCACTTGCTCCACGATGATCTCATCGGATGAACCACGATGTCAAGGATTCAATCAATCCCATATACAATTCCCTTTGTCTGTCGGTATAGAACTTGCCCGAGATTCGATCGTCGGTATATATACCTATACCTTGTTCAATCTCGTTACCGGTAAGTCTCTTTACTCGTTCCATAGCACGTCATCGTGTGACTAACTCCTTGGTCACATTGAGCTCATGATGATGTCCTGCCGAGTGGGCCCAGAGATACCTCTCCATCACGCGGAGTGACAAATTCCGATCTCGATTCGTACCAACCCAACAGACACTTTTGGAGTTACCCGTAGTGCACCTTTATAGTCACCCAGTTACGTTGTGACGTTTGATACACCCAAAGCACTCCTACGGTATCAGGGAGTTGCACAATCTCACGGTCGAAGGAAAATACACTTGACATTAGAAAAGCTTTAGCATACGAACAATACGATCTAGTGATATGCTTAGGATTGGGTCTTGTCCATCAAATCATTCTCCCAATGATGTGATCCCGTTATCAATGACATCTAATGCCCATGACCAGGAAACCATGATCATCTATTGACTAACGAGCTAGCCAACTAGAGGCTTGCTAGGGACACATTGTGATCTATTTATTCACACATGTATTACTATTTCCTGTTAATACAATTATAGCATGAACAATAGACGATTATCATGAACAAGGAAATATGATAATAAGCATTTTATTATTGCCTCTAGGGCATATTTCCAACAGTCTCCCACTTGCACTAGAGTCAATAATCTAGTTACATTGTGATGTATCAAACACCCATAGCATTATGGTGTTGATCATGTTTTGCTCGTGGAAGAGGTTTAGTCAACGGGTCTGCAACATTCAGATCCGTGTGTACTTTACAAATCTCTATTATTCCACTCTGGACATGGTCCTCGATGGAGTTGTAGCGGCGTTTGATGTGCTTCGTCTTCCGGTGAAACCTGGGCTCCTTGGCTATGGCAATGGCCCCAGTGTTATCATAGAAGAGTGTCATTGGACCCGACGCGCTTGGAGCCACTCCAAGGTCGGTGATGAGCTCCTTCATCCAAATTCCTTCATGAGCCTCTTCTGAAGCAGCTATGTACTCCGCTTCACATGTAGATACTGCCACGACTTCTTGCTTGCTGCTGCACCAACTCACTACCCCACCATCAAAACATATACGTATCCGGTCTGTGGCTTAGAGTCATCCGGATTTGTGTCGAAGCTAGCGTCGACGTAACCCTTTACGACGAGCTCTTCGTCACCTCCATAAATGAAAAACATCTCCTTAGTCCTCTTCAGGTACTTAATGATATTCTTGACCGCTGTCCAATGTTCTATACCGGGATCACTTTGGTACCTCCCTACCAAACTTATGGCAAGGTTTATATCAGGTCTGGTACACAGCATGGCATACATTAGAGAGCCTACGACTGAAGCATAGTGGACAGTACTCATCTTCTCTCTATCTGTTGTCGTGGTCGGTGTCTGAGTCTTACTCAATCTCATACCTTGCAAAACTGGCAAGAACCCTTTCTTTGAGTTTTCCATAATGAAATTCTTCAATATCTTGTCAAGGTATGTACTTTGCAAAAGACCTATGAGGCGCCTCGATCTATCTCTATATATCTTGATGCCTAATATGTATGCAGCTTCTCCAAGGTCCTTCATTGAAAAACTCTTGTTCAAATAGGCCTTTATGCTCTCCAACATCTCTATATTATTCCCCATCAATAATATGTCATCCACATTGTCATATCCCTGACACTTTAAGCAAGTTAGTCTTGTGCTCATGTCTTCTTTGCATTTGCATCTAAGAATTTTTTTCAACAAGAACAAGAAAGTGGCAAAGGAAAAACTCAAAACCCTAGCCACTACTTTAAATAAAGAAAATCTCAAACTAGTTGAAATGAATGAACCCAAAATGGCCTCAAGAAATGTTCAAACTTTCTGATAAATATGAAAGTAAATGAGAATTGGAGAAAACTATTTTCTTGACACTTTAAGCATTTTAAATTAATGCAAAAAGCCACTGGTTTCAAATTTTAAATTTGAAATCAGAAACTATAAATTTTCAAAAATGTTGAAAACTTTGGAAATGGTTGGGAATATTATAACAATATTTCAGGAGGTCTAAAATAGTTTTTACTTTTTGTTTTGGAGCTGAAATATATAGCAAAACAATAGTTAGCAAAACAGAAAAACAAAAACAGAAAAAAAAATGGGAAACTCTTACCTGTCGCCTAGCCTGGCCCGGCCCATCTCCCTGGCTCGTCCCCTCCCTCGCGCCAGTAGGAGCAGGAGGTGGCCGCCGCCTCCTCCGGCGCGGCCACGCACCTGTGCGCCTGCCTGGCCGCTGCCTCGCGCTGGCAAGGCCGGGGATAAGCTCCCCGAGGCCTCCGCTATCCATTCCCAGCGCTAACTCTCTCCCTCCTCTCGGATCTTGCCCTCCTTCCTGCTGCCGCCATTGGAGCCGAGCTCGAGCTCAAGCCGCAGCACCTCTAGCCATGGGAACCCTCCTCCGAGTAGTCTGTTAGCTCCGCCTCGTCGCCTTGGTCATCTCTGCAGAAGCCGAAGCTTTCCCGAGCTCTGCATCGCCCCCAACGCCATCGTATTCCACCTCCGACCGCCGGACCTCTCCCGTCGATTCGCTACCTCCGGCGCATCCCCGAGCCCCTCAACAGCACCATCGGAACCGCCGTGAGCTCGTCATCGTTTCCCCTCTCGCCCCACGCTCTCCCGTGCATCGTAGCCTCGTTCCCCACCAAGGCCGAGAGCTTCTCTCCGCCGGTCATGTCGTTGCCGTCGCTGTGGTGTCTGATCCACGCGCTCGAGCTAGGATTCGAGCTCTTGGAGCCTCCAGGAGTGCGATGAGCCCTCCAGCTGCCCTCCCTGTGCCCTAGAGCCATCGCTCGTAGAAGGCCGAGCTTCGGCCGCCGCTCCGGCTCGTCGCCGGCGCCTCTCCCGGCGACCCTAGCCTCCCCTGATGCCCCTGCCAGATCGGCCACTTCACCAGCGTTCCGTAGCTGCAAACCGCGTTCAAATTGGTGCTGTGCGGCGCCGATTAGGTCGTCTCCAGCGAGCCCTCCGCCGTGGGCTTGGTCGCCGGCGACCACACTACGGTGGGCGTCGACGTGGCCGACCTTTAGGGCGTAATTGCCCTCCCCTCAGTCGCTGCCAGAGGGCCCCACGCCTGGTCAAACCCCAATTAGGGGCTGGTCAGCGCGGGATTAGTCCCAGAGAGGCTGACCAGTGGGGCCCCTCTGTCAGGTTTGACCTGAACAGGTCGGCTGACCTGCTGACGTCAGCCTGATGCAATAAATAGAATTTCTAGTATAGAAATAATTCCAGTAAATTGCTAAAACTTGTAAAAATCATAGAAATTAATCTGTAACTCCAATGAAAATAATTTATATATGAAAAAGTATCAGAAAAATTCAAGGATTCGGATTATGCTACTTTCAACCATGTTTGAAAAAGTTACGGAACCCTAAAATGTGGAATAAGGAATAAATCAATTCTTATAATTACTTTTTAAATGGAATTTGGAAAATATTCAAATTTCAATATGAATGCCATGATCACACACTGTCCTACCTACAAATCAGTACCATAACATGACATTTCATGCATGCTAACATCAAGTTGATCTGAGCATCAGGTCGAATCAATTAAAACGGTATCCGGGAATACCCCGTTTGAATTGATATTCGAATGTGATTCAAATCAACTCTAAACCTAATACATGTTGATTATAATAACTTATCACCTTGCATTCTCATGCCATGCTCATGCATCATTTTGGTTGCATATGATTGTTATTGAATGTTGCCATTTATTTCGGTAGGCTCCGCACCCCCCGCTTCCACCGAATATCCGTCTGACGGATATCGTTCCTCCTCTAAGCAACAAGGCAAGCAACCCTTTTGATCATCCCGATAATTCCCATGTTCTTGCTCTTGCACTTATTTATTGCATTAGGATCAAATGCTCTAACTGCTTTTGCCACGATAGTTGAACCCACTTCCTTTGCATGACCTAACCTTGTCACAGTAAATAGCCGAACCTTGCAACCTAGCATACCTGGTAGTTGCTTGAGCTATGATGTGCCTTATCCTGCTATGCATGCTATGCTTAGAGTTGTGTATGGTCTGTCATCTAGGAGATGAACAGAATTGTGGAATGTGTTTGGTGAGCAAAGGTTGTGTGTTGAACTTGATTTGGTAAAGGTGCCGGTGAAAGGCTGTGTAGGAGTACATGGCGGGTTGTTTCATTGGAACCGTCCTTAGGAACTGAGTTCCGTGTATGTAATCCAAGACTAGATACTACCACATGCTGGGCCCTAAAATATGACCCCGCTCGGCCTATTAATTGCGTAGTACTCGGTCCAGGAGTTGCAAGTAGTTTCTGGTGTTTATACTAATGCTGGAGGCCGTGCATGGTGCTGACCTGAGAGGTGGGCCGTGATGCCGTAGGCAGTGGCACGGTGTACCAAGTGGCACCCGGATGGTGGGCTTGGGAACCCTGCGCACATCGTTTGTGGCCGTGGCGGAAACCTCGGCCGGACTTCCGTACGGGTTACTCTCAGATAGGCGATAAACCTGGACTAGGTACTAGTGTGGTTAACGGTCGTGGCCGACTCCCTCGCTGGGCTTCCGCTTGAAGGTTGCCGAGGTGCATGACGTGCACATGGCGATAAGTGGCGAGAGCGTGTGTGACGAAGTACACCCCTGCAGGGTTATGATCTATTCGAATAGCCGCGTCCATGGATATGGACTACTTGGAGACATATGTTGTTCATAGATAACTTCAATGGCTACTCATAAAATTGCCAAGATAAGCATGAGTGTCGTGGACGGCATTTCCGTACGGAGACGGAATGATTCCACGATAGAGTATTGTTGTGGTGTTAGTGGACTCGTGTGCGAGAAATCAAGTTGTCAAAATTATTTAAAAATGCAAGTTGTCTAGCCACGAGTCAAATGTTGGCTTTCCACATGAAACCCCACAATACCTTTTGATACCTTGCATGAGTAGTTAGTCATCCTAAAGTCTTGCTGAGTACCTTCGTACTCATGTTTTCTTAATAAATGTTGGAGAGGTTGCTAATGACCGTAATGGAGGGTTCTTGGTAGACATCGACGACGACGAGTAGCTGGTGTCCCAGCTACGATCTGGCCCTACATCGGCTCTGTAGTATAGTCAGGCCATGTGCCTTCTAGTTGCCCTGTCTGTACCCAGACAGTTTATAACTCTTCCGCTGGCTTGTAATTGAATGACTGCTATCGTGGGTCGTGAGACCCTTGATGTGTAATATTATGTGTGTGGCTCTTCCGAGCCTCTTAAATAAAGTTTGTATGTTTATGGTTATGTTGTGATGCCATCGATGTATCTATACATATCGGTATGCCATGCGTACATGTGTCGTACTTGATATGTATGGGGTTCGATTAGCTAGTCGTGAACTTTAGTAGCACTCCTTACAAGGAAATGCCCCTTTGTGATCCAACGAGCCTTGGTAGTTCGCTACTACTCCGGACACATTGGTTGACCGGCATGTGTCCTTCTTAGCTGCTGTGTATGTCCCCTTCGGGGAAATGTCACGCGATGTAATGGAGTCCTTGTAGCTTGCTACGACTCGTCTACATTCGCTGATGACAGACACCTGCTTTGTTGGGTCATGTATGCCTGTCCTTGTGCGGTACTGCCACTTTGGTTTATGACTAGACATGTCGATCCGGGTTCTTTGACATTGGATTTCTATCGACACTATCGCATACGTGAGTCAAAAGACGCAAATGGTCCCGGCTAAGGTAAGGCTGCAGTCGTGGAGTTAACCGTGCGTGAGACCACAAAGCAATGCGATGTGTTACAGGCTGGATTCCTATGGCTTAGGATCGGGGTCCCGACAGCGTTGGTATCAGAGCCTGACTGACTGTAGGATTACTAAGCCAAACTGGTCGAAGTTGAGTCTAGAATTTCTTTAGTTATATATAAGGGAATTGTATGTGGAAGGGAACGTAAGACTCTTGTTCTCTTCTCAAGATATTCTATTCTGGTCATCCTCGTCTTTTCTGCGTGAATTAAGGACTAGGTTACTCATCTTCTCCTAGGCTCGCGTTTCTGATCGGTAGATTATAGGACTACGGGTCAAGAGATATTGGGTTTCTTTTATTCCTAGGAAGCAGGAAGTAAGTTTGATGATCAGAGAGTTGAACTTGATAGTTGAGTGGCTACGCTATTCCATTTTGGGTTGTCTCAAAATTTGTTTTGAGCATTTACAGCCGTTATGCTGCCCAATTTTGCATTCGGAGCTCTAATGCTTTTGCATTACTCTCTATTACAGATGCCTGGCCGTCCTACTCGTCAGGTGGTACGTCTGACCAGGTGCATTGATGTACCGGGTCATACGGCCATGCTGGTCAGGGTGATGTCGGTGTGCGGTTACCGCTGGTACCCCGAGTACACAGTGGAGGAACAGTACTGAGACTTCAACCAGAGCCAGTACATCTGCACTGTTAGGGTATTTCCAGACTACCCTGGAGCGGAGAAGCCAATCCATTGGTCCTATGGGTTGGGGGTCACTATTGACATGGCAGTACATGATGTTGCTTACTCAATGGTGACCATTATGAGAGCAAGACATGCACTGCTGCAGAATTCAGAGTTCTGCAATGTTCCGGCCTCTCAGCCTGGTGAAGAGGGATACCTCAGTGGAGTCTATTTTGATTCTTCTATGGAGGATCCACTACTGCAGTCCACTGTTGAGATGCTAGAGAACAGAGACAGGGATGCTCGTGCTCTCCGCATGGAGATTTATGCTACCCGTGCCCGTCTGTGGACAGCTTTGACGCAGCTGGCACCGGTACTCCAGGCAGGGTATGGAGAGATGGAGATGTTGAACCCTGTTAGGACCCATCTTACGGCCCACGTTGACTGGCCAGCTATAGGAGGAGTCACACCTCTTCGGGGACCCCTCTTACCACCAGTCAGGGGACCAAGGCCACATCCGTGTCCTAATGGATCCCAGGGATCTCAGGCTAGAGTGTTTCCTGATCCGCAGGTTGAGCTTCCAGGTCATGGAGGTAATCTCTATGAGATGTTCTATGCGGATGCCTGAGCTGTGAGCGGAAGGATAGCATGGTAGTAGCCGTACGTTCACAGTCCTGCGTGACTTGTGAAGTATGTCTGTAATGTGAAATGAATTCCGGAGGCCTAGATAAATAATGTATAGGAAGCTTGTAAGCCTCTGATGAGTAGTTTCATAATTTCAGTAGTTTGCTCTTCGGTTAAGGTTGTACTGAACTATGTAAGGGTGTGTATGAACCATGGTGTATATATAGCAGTTGCTTGTTACCATGCTGTTCGGATATTCATTTCCGCATTCCGTGTGTTCAGTACATTCTTAATCCATAGTTAGTATTGATATGATATTGGTCTAAGCTATGAGTTTGTTTGTCAGGATGGTGTTCACCAGGTTGAACCGTGTCCCTGCTCATGAGCAAGGTGAGGGTAGTCAAGCGTCGCAGGAATACCTGCCTCACCCACCTTCTCTGGTGGAAGTGATGCTTGAGGCAGAGAGAAATAAAAGGGAGACCAACCGACTGCTAGAGCGTATTGAGCAGAATACGGCTCAAGAGCCTAGGAATGTTGAAGTGTCCCTCAATGACTTTGTGAAGCTGAATCCTCCAAAGTTTCATCATTCCGTCGATCCCCTCGACGCTGATGACTGGCTGTGCAGCATCTCACGCAAGATTCGCTCTGCGAATGTGTCTGAGGCCGACAAGGTGACCTTTGCGGCGTATTTCTTGGAAGGACCCGCCAATCTATGGTGGGAGAATTTTGAAGCTATGCGTCCCGCTGAACCAGTGGCCACATGGGCAGACTTCAGTGCAGCTTTTCGTCTGCACCATATTCCAGAGGGCCTGATGGACAGAAAGAGAGAGGAGTTCTATGCCTTCACTCGGGGCAAGTTGTCTGTGGATGCCTATAGCCGCGAGTTCGGTAACCTCGCCCGCTATGCAACAGAGGAGGTGTCTACCGACGCCAAGAAGCAAGCAAGGTTTCATAAGGGTCTGAGCCCTTAGCTCCGTCGTGATCTGCGCCTCCATGAGTGTGCAAGTTTTCAAGCCCTAGTCAACAAAGCGATCAGTGCCGAGACTGGTCATACTGACTTCGAAGCCACAAGGAAGCATTCCCGTGACTTTGGCTCGTCTTCTGGTTCCGCGTTTCCAAAACGCACGCTGTGGGTTCCAAACAGTTCTCTGCCGCCAAGATACACTCCGAGGCCATCCTACGTGGCGCCTCCGACGAATCAGGCCAACCCTCCAGCAAAAGCTTATGGTGGTCCAGCTAGCAATGCTGCACCACGTGCCAACCAAGTGATATGCTACAAGTGTGGAGAACCAGGGCACTATTCCCGTGAGTGTCCTCAGAATGTGGGTGCCAAGCAACCCAGAAAGTCCGTCGGGCAAGCCAAGTCAGGCAAAGCTTTTTATGTGAAGCCAACTCCTGCACATGGCCGTGTGAACTATGTGTCAGCAGAAGAAGCTGCAGAGGATCCCGACGTCATGCTGGGTATGCTTCTTTTTAATCATCACCCAGCGTCCGTTCTCTTTGACACTGGGTCTTCTCATTCCTTCATTTCAGAAAGTTATGCACAGTTGCATAACATGTCTTTTTGTGATATGCCAATCTCATTGGTTGTCCAAACCCCTGGTAGTAAATGGCAAACCTCTAGGATAACCTATGACAATGAAATTCTAGTAGATAGGCTAATTTTCTAGCCTCATTGATAGCATTGAAATCTTCGGATATTAATATCATCTTGGGCATGGACTGGATGTCAGCTCACTATGCCAAGATTGATACTCAATCTAGAAATGTCCAGCTTACCCATCCCTCGGGTGAAATAGTAAATGTCTCCACTCGAGTTGCCAAATGCCAACTCTATTCCCTAAATGCCAACCCTCTTCCCAAACTTGAAGACATTCCGGTAGTCCGTGACTTTCTGGATGTTTTTCCAGAGGAACTGCCAGGAATTCCACCTGACAGATATGTAGAGTTTGTAATAGATCTTGTTTCGGGAACTGTCCCAATAGCCAGAAGACCTTATAAGATGGCACCCCTAGAGCTAGCCGAACTTAAGAAGCAATTAGATGAGGCCTTGAACAAGGGTTTCATTTGTCCTAGCTCTTCTCCTTGGGCTTGCCCCGTCCTCTTCGTCAAGAAGAAACACGGAACGGATCGGATGGTTGTAGATTACCGGCCAGTTAATCTGGTCACCATTAAGAACAAGTATCCGCTCCCCAGGATCAACGATCTGTACGATCAGCTCGCTGGACCCTCATTCTTCTGCAAAATGGATTTGAGGTTGGGATACCATCAAATCAAGATCAAGAACGGGGACATTCCAAAAACGGCTTTTGTTACTCGTTATGGCCAATACGAGTACACCGTTATGTCCTTCGGTTTAACCAATGCCCAAGCCACCTTCTCTCGGCTGATGAATTCAATCTTCATGGAGTATTTGGATAAATTCGTCGTAGTATACCTCGATGATATTCTCATCTACTCAAAGAATGAACAAGAACATGCCGAGCATCTAAGGCTGGTATTGATGAAACTTCGAGAGCATCCCTTTATGCCAAATTTTCAAAATGTGAATTCTGGTTACCAGAAGTGACCTATCTAGGCCACGTAATCTCTGGTAAGGGTATTGCTGTCAATCCCGAGAGAGTTCAAGCTGTCCTTGATTGGACTCAACCCGAATCGGTTAAGCAAGTTAGGAGTTTTCTTGGTCTAGCGAGCTATTGTCGCCGCTTTGTCGAGAATTTCTCCAAGGTTGCAAAGCCTCTAACTGAACTCCTCAAGAAAGATAAAAAGTTCGAGTGGACACCACAGTGTGAGCATAGTTTTCAGGAACTGAAAAGACGCCTGACTTCCGCACCTGTGTTGCTACCACAATATTTTTCTAAGGACTTTGTTATCTAATGCGACGCCTCGTGAAAAGGATTAGGTTGCATTCTCATGCAAGATCGTCATGTGATCGCATACGCCTCTCGACAGTTGCGTCCACATGAGGATAATTATCCCACACATGACCTTGAGCTTGAAGCTGTGGTCCATGCACTAAAAACCTGGCGACATTACCTTCTGGGTAATCGTTGCGAAATATTCACTGATCACCAAAGTCTGAAGTATATCTTCAGCCAGCCGGATTTGAATCTCAGGCAAAGACGGTGGGTTGAGTTGATCTCGGATTACGACTTAGGGATAACTTACACCCCGGGGAAGGCCAATGTTATGGCCGATGCGCTAAGTCATAAATCTTATTGTAACAATTTGATTCTACAACAAGGTCAACCACATCTCCATGAGGACTTTCGGAAGTTGAATCTTCATATTGTTTCTCAAGGATTCCTTTCTACCCTCGTGGCGAAGCCTACTCTTAAGGACCAAATTATAGCTGGCCGAAAGCGTGACAAGGGTATATCATGGATCAAGGAGAATATTTTTAGTGGAAACGCTAAAGAATTTTCCATGAACGATCAAGGTGTTGTTTTCTTCCAGAATCGTTTAGTGGTTCCTAAGAACCCACATCTAAGGCAGTTAATCCTTAAGGAGGCTCATGATTCCCCTCTCACCATTCATCCCGGTAGTACTAAGATGTATCAGGACCTACGCCAGAGGTTCTGGTGGACTAGGATGAAGAGAGAAATTGCTGAGTTCGTTGCTAACTGCGACGTTTGTCGTCGAGTTAAGGCAGAACATCAAAGGCCTGCTGGCACCCTTCAACCTCTAGCTATTCCTAAATGGAAATGGGATAAAGTTAGCATGGCTTTCATTACCGGATTTCCCAAGACCAAGAAGGGGAATAATGCTATTTTTGTGGTCATTGACCGTCTTTCCAAAGTGGCTCATTTTCTTCCTGTTCGTGAGAGTATAACAGCTAGCCAGCTAGCAGAGTTATATATCTCTCGAATAGTGTCTCTTCATGGTGTTCCCCTGGAGATTAACTCGGACCGTGGAAGTATCTTTACTTCTCGCTTCTGGGAAAGTTTTCAGAATGCCATGGGGACTCACCTATCTTTTAGCACTGCTTTCCATCCCCAATCAAGTGGTCAAGTAGAAAGATTGAATCAAATCCTAGAAGATATGCTCCGAGCTTGTGTTATTTCATTCGGTATGAATTGGGAGAAGTGCCTCCCATTCGCCGAATTCTCTTATAACAATAGTTACCAATCAAGTTTGGGCAAAGCCCCTTTTGAAGTTCTCTATGGACGAAGATGTCGGACACCTCTTAATTGGTCAGAAACCGGAGAGAGGCAACTCTTTGGTCCGGATATGATCCAGGATGCAGAAGAGCAGGTTCGCATTATTCGTGAAAAGTTGAAAACAGCCCAGTCTCGTCAAAAGAGCCAATATGATCGTCATCATAAGGCTGTGACCTTTGAAGTTGACGAGAAGGCTTGCCTTCGGGTTACACCTTTGAAGGGTACCCATCGTTTCGGTATCAAGGGCAAGTTGGCTCCTCGTTACATTGGTCCTTTTCGCATTCTTGCCAAACGAGGAGAAGTTGCCTACCAGTTGGAACTTCCTCCGCATCTTTCCAAGGTTCATGATGTTTTCCACGTCTCGCAACTCAGGCGTTGCTTTTCGGATCCTATCCGTGAAGTGGACCACGAAACGCTTGATCTCCTAGATAACCTTTCATACCGAGAATACCCCATGCGTATTCTTGATCAAGCTGAGCGTACCACTCGACGTCGAAACCTCAAGTTTCTTAAAGTTCAATGGTAAAATCATTGTGAAAAGGAGGCAACTTGGGAAAGAGAGGATCGTCTCCGACTTGAGTATCCTGCGTTATTCCCGACGGCTTCTAAATCTCGGGACGAGATTCTTTTGAGTGGGGGTGAGTTGTCACATCCCTGACACTTTAAGCAAGTTAGTCTTGTGCTCATGTCTTCTTTGCATTTGCATCTAAGAATTTTTTTCAACAAGAACAAGAAAGTGGCAAAGGAAAAACTCAAAACCCTAGCCACTACTTTAAATAAAGAAAATCTCAAACTAGTTGAAATCAATGAACCCAAAATGGCCTCAAGAAATGTTCAAACTTTCTGATAAATCATGAAAGTAAATGAGCATTGGAGAAAACTATTTTCTTGACACTTTAAGAATTTTAAATTAATGCAAAAAAGCCATTGGTTTCAAATTTTAAATTTGAAATCAGAAACTATAAATTTTCAAAAATGTTGAAAACTTTGGAAATGGTTGGGAATATTATAACAATATTTCAGGAGGTCTAAAATAGTTTTGACTTTTTGTTTTGGAGCTGAAATAAATAGCAAAACAATAGTTAGCAAAACAGAAAAACAAAAACAGAAAAAAAATGGGAAACTCTTACCTCTCGCCTAGCCTGGCCCGGCCCATCTCCCTGGCTCGTCCCCTCCCTCGCGCCAGTAGGAGCAGGAGGTGGCCGCCGCCTCCTCCGGCGCGGCCACGCACCTGTGCGCCTGCCTGGCCGCCGCCTCGCGCTGCAAGGCTGGGGATAAGCTCCCCGAGGCCTCCTCTATCCATTCCGAGCGCTAACTCTCTCCCTTCTCTCGGATCTTGCCGTCCTTCCTGCTGCCGCCATTGGAGCCGAGCTCGAGCTCGAGCCGCAGCACCTCTAGCCATGGGAACCCTCCTCCGAGTAGTCTGTTAGCTCCGCCTCGTCGCCCTGGTCGTCTCTGCAGAAGCCTAAGCTTCCCCGAGCTCAGCATCTCCCCCAACGCCATCGTCTTCCACCTCCGGCCGCCGGACCTCTCCCGTCGATTCGCTACCTCCGGCGCATACCCGAGCCCCTCAACAGCACCATCGGAACCGCCGTGAGCTCGTCGTCGTTTCCCCTCTCGCCCCACGCTCTCCCGTGCATCGTAGCCTCGTTCCCCACCAAGGCCGAGAGCTTCTCGCCGCCGGTCATGTCGTCGTCGTCGCTGTGGTGTCTGATCCGCGCGCTCGAGCTAGGATTCGAGCTCCTGGAGCCTCCAGGAGTGCGATGAGCCCTCCAGCTGCCCTCCCCGTGCCCTAGAGCCATCGCTCGTAGAAGGCCGAGCTTCGGCCGCCGCTTCGGCCGCCGCTCCGGCTCGTCGCCGGCGCCTCTCCCGACGACCCTAGCCTCCCCTGATGCCCCTGCCAGATCAGCCACTTCAGCAGCGTTCCGTAGCTGCAAACCGCGTTCAAATTGGTGATGTGCAGCGCCGATTAGGTCGTCTCCGGCGAGCCCTCCGCCGCGGGCTTGGTCGCCGGCGACCACCCTCCTGTGGGCGTTGACGTGGCCGACCATTAGGGCGTAATTGCCCTCCCCTCAGTCGCTGCCAGAGGGCCCCACGCCTGGTCAAACCCCAATTAGGGGTTGGTCAGCGCGGGATTAGTCCCAGAGAGGCTGACCAGTGGGGCCCCCCTGTCAGGTTTGACCTGAACAGGTCGGCTGACCTGCTGACGTCAGCCTGATGCAATAAATAGAATTTCCAGTATATAAATAATTCCAGTAAATTGCTAAAACTTGTAAAAATCATAGAAATTAATCTGTAACTCCAATGAAAATAATTTATATATGAAAAAGTATCAGAAAAATTCAAGGATTCTGATTATGCTATTTTCAACCATGTTTGAAAAAGTTACAGAACCCTAAAATGTGGAATAAGGAATAAATCAATTCTTATAATGACTTTTTAAATGGAATTTGGAAAATATTCAAATTTCAATATGAATGCCATGATCACACACTGTCCGACTTACAAATCAGTACCATAACATGACATTTCATGCATGCTAACATCAAGTTGATCTGAGCATCAGGTCGAATCAATTAAAATGGTATCCGAGAATACCTCGTTTGAATTGATATTCGAATGTGATTCAAATCAACTCTAAACCTAATACATGTTGATTATAATAACTTATCACCTTGCATTCTCATGCCATGCTCATGCATCATTTTGATTGCATATGATTGTTATTGAATGTTGCCATTTATTGCGGTAGGCTCCGCACCCCCGGATTCCACCGAATATCCGTCTGAAGGATATCGTTCCTCCTCTGAGCAACAAGGCAAGCAACCCTTTTGATCATCCCGATAATTCCCATGTTCTTGCTCCTGCACTTATTTATTGCATTAGGATCAAATGCTCCAACTGCTTTTGCCACGATAGTTGAACCCACTTCCTTTGCATGACCTAACCTTGTCAAAGTAAATAGCCGAACCTTGCAACCTAGCATATCTGGTAGTTGCTTGAGCTATGATGTGCCTTATCCTGCTATGCATGCTATGCTTAGAGTTGTGTATGGTCTGTCATCTGGGAGATGAACAGAATTGTGGAATGTGTTTGGTGAGCAAAGGTTGTGTGTTGAACTTGATTTGGTAAAGGTACCGGTGAAAGGCTGTGTAGGAGTACATGGCGGGTTGTTTCATTGGAACCGTCCTTAGGAACTGAGTTCCGTGTATGTAATCCAAGACAAGATACTACCACATGCTGGGCCCTGAAATATGACCCCGCTCGGCCTATTAATCGCGTAGTACTCGGTCCAGGAGTTGCAAGTAGTTTCTGGTGTTTATAGTAATGCTGGAGGCCGTGCATGGTGCTGACCTGAGAGGTGGGCCGTGATGCGGTAGGCAGTGGCACGGTGTACCAAGTGGCACCCGGATGGTGGGCTTGGGAACCCTGCGCACATCATTTGAGGCCATGGCGGAAACCTCGGCCGGACTTCCGTACGGGTTACTCTCAGATAGGCGATAAACCTGGACTAGGTACTAGTGTGGTTAACGGTCGTGGCCGACTCCCTCGCTGGGCTTCCGCTTGAAGGTTGCCGATGTGCATGACGTGCACATGGTGATAAGTGGCGAGAGCGTGTGTGACGAAGTACACCCCTGCAGGGTTATGATCTATTCGAATAGCCGCGTCCGCGGATATGGACTACTTGGAGACAGATGTTGTTCATAGATAACTTCAATGGCTACTCATAAAATTGCCAAGATAAGCGTGAGTGTCGTGGACGGCATTTCCGTACGGAGACGGAATGATTCCACGATAGACTATTGTTGTGGTGTTAGTGGACTCGTGTGCGAGAAATCAAGTTGTCAAAATTATTTAAAAATGCAAGTTGTCTAGTCACGAGTCAAATGCTGGCTTTCCGCATGAAACCCCACAATACCTTTTGATACCTTGCATGAGTAGTTAGTCATCCTAAAGTCTTGCTGAGTACCTTCGTACTCATGTTTGCTTAATAAATGTTGCAGAGGTTGCTAATGACCCTAATGGAGGGTTCTTCGTAGACATCGACGACGACGAGTAGCTGGTGTCCCAGCTACGATCTGGCCCTACGTCGGCTCTGTAGTATAGTCAGGCCATGTGCCTTCTAGTTGCCCTGTTTGTACCCAGACAGTTTATAACTCTTCCGCTGGCTAGTAATTGAATGACTGCTATCATGGGTCGTGAGACCCTTGATGTGTAATATTATGTGTGTGGCTCTTCCGAGCCTCTTAAATAAAGTTTGTATGTTTATGGTTATGTTGTGATGCCATCGATGTATCTATACATATCGGTATGCCATGCGTACGTGTGTCGTACTTGATATGTATGGGGTTCGATTACCTAGTCGTGAACTTTAGTAGCACTCCTTACAAGGAAATGCCCCTTTGTGATCCAACGAGCCTTGGTAGTTCGCTACTGCTCCGGACACATTGGTTGACCGGCATGTGTCCTTCTTAGCTGCTCTGTCTGTCCCCTTTGGGGAAATGTCACGCGATGTAATGGAGTCCTTGTAGCTTTCTACGACTCGTCTACATTCGCTGATGACCGACACCTGCTTTGTTGGGTCATGTATGCCTGTCCTTGTGCGGTACTGCCACTTTGGTTTATGACTAGACATGTCGATCCGGGTTCTTTGACATTGGATTGCTAGCGACACTATCGCATACGTGAGTCAAAAGACGCAAACGTTCCCGGCTAAGGTAAGGCTGCAGCCGTGGAGTTAACCGTGCATGAGACCACAAAGCAATGCGATGTGTTACAGGCTGGATTCCTATGGCTTAGGATCGGGGTCCCGACACACATACAGTATGAGGAAAGGTACAGAGCTCCCACTCACTTTCTTGTACAGACAGGCTTCTCCGTAAACCTGTATGAACCCAACTGCTTTAATCACCTCATTAAAGCGAATGTTCCAACTCCGAGATGCTTGCACCAGCCCATAGATGGAGCGCTGGAGCTTGCACATTTTCTTAGCACCCTTAGGGTCGACAAAACCTTCTGGTTGTATCATATACAACTCTTCCTTAAGGTTCCCGTTAAGGAACGCTGTTTTGACGTCCATTTGCCAAATTTCATAATCATAAAAGGCGGCAATTGCTAACATGATTCGGACTGATTTCAGCTTCGCTACGAGAGAGAAAGTCTCTTCGTAGTCAATTCCTTGAATTTGTGGAAAACCCTTTGAGACAAGTCGAGCTTTGTAAACGGTTACATTACCGTTTGCATCAGTCTTCTTCTTGAAGATCCATTTATTTTCTATGGCTCGCCGGTCATCGGGCAAGTCCACCAAAGTCCATACTTTGTTCCCATAGATGGATCCTATCTTGGATTTCATAGCTTTAAGCCATATGTTGGAATCCGTGCCCGCCATCGCTTCTTCATAGTTCGAAGGTTCACCGTTGTCTAAGAACATGATTTCCATCACAGGGTTGCCGTACCACTCTGGTGCGGAGCATGCCCTTGTGGACCTTCGTGGTTTAGTTGTAACTTGATCCAAAGCTTCATGCTCATTATCATTAAATTCCTCTTCAGTTGGTGCAGGCGCCACAGGAACAATTTCCCATGCTGCGCTACTTTCCTGTTCGAGAGGGGGTGTAATTACCTCATCAAGTTCTACCTTCCTCCCACTTACTTCTTTCGAGAGAAACTCTTTCTCTAGAAAGGATCCGTTCTTGGCAACAAAGGTTTTACCTTCGGATCTAAGATAGAAGGTATACCCAATAGTTTCCTTAGGGTATCCTATGAATACGCATTTCTCCGCTTTGGGTTCGAGCTTTTCTGGTTGAAGTTTCTTCACATAAGCATCGCAGCCCCAAACTTTAAGAAACGACAACTTAGGTTTCTTGCCAAACCTAGTTCATACGTTGTCGTCTCAACGTATTTAGACGGTGCCCTATTTAAAGTGAATGCTGCAGTTTCTAATGCGTATCCCCAAAATGATAGCGGTAAGTCGGTAAGAGACATCATAGATTGTACCATATCTAATAAAGTGTGATTACGATGTTCAGACACTCCATTGCGTTGCGGTGTGACAGGCGGCGTCAGTTGTGAAACGATTCCACACTTCCTTAGGTGTGTGCCACACTCGTGACTCAAATATCCTTCTCCACGATCACATCGTAGACACTTAATTTTTCTGTCACGTTGATTCTCAACCTCACTCTCAAATTCCTTGAAATTTTCAAACGTCTCAGATTTGTGCTTCATCAAGTAGATATACCCATACCTACTCATATCAGCGGTGAGAGTGAGAACATAACGAGAGCCATCGCGAGCTTCAACGTTCATTGGACCACACACATTAGTATGTATTATTTGTAATAAGTCGGTTGCTCTCTCCATTATTCCTGAGAACGAAGTCTTAGTCATCTAGCCCATGAGGCACGGTTCGCATGTGTCAAATGATTCAAAGTCAAGAGACTCTAATAGTCCATCAGTATGGAGCTTCTTCATGCGCTTAACACCGATATGACACAGGCGGCAATGCCACAAGTATGTGGGACTATCATTATCAACTTTACATCTTTTGGTATTCACACTATGAATATGTGTAACATCACGATCGAGATTCATCAAGAATAAACCATTCACTAGCGGAGCATGACCATAAAACATATCACTCATATAAATAGAACAACCATTATTCTCTGACTAAAATGAGTAGCCGTCTCGCATCAAGCAAGACCCTGATATAATATTCATGCGCAAATCTGGTACTAAATAACAATTATTAAGGTTCAAAACTAATCCCGATGGTAGATGTAGAGGTAGCGTGCCCACGGCGATCACATCGACCTTGGACCCATTCCCGACGCGCATCGTCACCTCGTCCTTGGCCAGTTTCCGCTTATTCCGCAGTTCCTACTTTGAGTTGCAAATGTGAGCAACAACACCAGTATCAAATACCCAGGAGCTACTACGAGCGCTGGTAAGGTACACATCAATAATATGTATATCACATACACCTTTAACGTTGCCGGCCTTCTTGTCCGCTTAGTATTTGGGGCAATTCCGCTTCCAGTGACCTTTTCCCTTGCAATAGAAGCACTCAGTCTCAGGCTTGGGTCCATTCTTTTTCTTCTTCCCGGCATCTGGCTTACCGGGCACGGCAACGGCTTTGCCGTCTTTCTTGAAGTTCTTCTTACCCTTGCCCTTCTTGAAACTAGTGGTCTTGTTGACCATCAACACTTGATGCTCTTTCTTGATTTCTACTTCTGCAGACTTGAGCATCGAGTACAACTCGGGAATGGTCTTCTCCATCCCTTGCATGTTGTAGTTCAGCACAAAACCTTTGTAGCTTGGTGGGAGAGACCGGAGGATTCTGTCAATTATAGCATCATCCAGAAGTTTGACTCCAAGTGAAGTCAAACGACCGTGTAACCCAGACATTTTGAGTATTTTCTCACTGACAGAACTGTTCTCCTCCATCTTACAACTAAATAACTTGTCGGAGACTGCATATCTCTCGACACGGGCATGAGCTTCAAAAACTAGCTTCAGCTCTTGGAACATCTCATATGCACCGTGTTGCTCAAAACGCCTTTGGAGCCCCGTTTCCAAACTGTATAACATGCCATACCTAATCGGAGAGTAGTCATCACTTCGCGTTTGCCAGACGTTCAGAATGTCCTGGGCTGTTGCGGGAGTGGGAGGGTCACCTAGCGGCATATCAAGGACATACGACTTTTTAGCTGCTTCAAGGATGAGCTTGAAGTTGCGAACCCAGTCCGCATAGTTGCTACCATCATCTTTCAGCTTCTTTTTCTCTAGGAATGCGTTGAAATTGAGGTTGACGTTGGCCATCTACAATATTTATAAAGACAACTTTTAGACTAAGTTCATGACAATTAAGTTCATTTAATCAAATTAAGTATGAACTCCCACTTAAATCGACATCCCTCTAGTCATCTAAGTGATACATGATCCATGTTGACTAACCCGTGTCCGATCATCACGTGAGATGGACTAGTCACCATGGTGAGCAACTTCATGCTGATCATATTCAACCATACGACTCATGTTCGACCTTTCGGTCTCTTGTATTCGAGGTCATGTCTGTACATGCTAAGCTCGTTGAGTCAACCTAGGTGTTTCGCGTCTGTAAATCTGGCTTACACCCGTTGTATGCGAACGTTAGAATCTATCACACCCGATCATCACGTGGTGCTTCAAGAGAACGATCCTTCGCAACGGTGCACACTTTGGGGAATACGTTCCTGAAATTTTATGAGGGGTCATCTTATTATGCTACTGTCGTTCTAAGCAATAAGATGAAAAACATGATAAACATCACAATGCAATCATATACTGACATGATATGGCCATTATCATCTTTGCTCTTTCGATCTCCATCTTTAGGCATCACATGATCATCATTATCACCAGCATGACACCATGATCTCCATCATCATGATCTCCTTCATGGTGTCTTCGTGAAGTCGTCACACCAACTACTACTATCACTACTACTATAGCTAACCGTTAGCAATGAAGTAAAAGTAGTAAGCACATGGCGTTGCATCTCATACAATAAATTAAGACAACTCCTATTGCTCCTGCCGGTTGTCATACTCATCGACATGCAAGTCGTGAAACCTATTACAATAACATGATCATCTCATACATCATACATGCCGAAAGTGCATGCTATGCCCCTAACCGACTTTTGGTGTTAATGACAACACATACATAGGAAACTAATCCTATTTGTTGAGTGTATCTCAGGATGGCAAGTACTTTAGTAGATTGAGAATTATGTGTCAAAGGTGGTCTGAGAAGATCGGGATTTATATTTCAAGAATGCTAGGGATTAAGAAAAGATGATGTAGACTATCCTTTTGAGTTTACTCTTATTGAGTATAGGGATCCCGCACTATTAAGAGGGGATCACAGGTTTTGCGATGAACTTTCTCATACCACATCTTCACTATCGTACCCAATTCCACATATTCTCCACTCTGTTCCTATCTCAAAACAGGTTTATTGCCTCGGACTTCCGGGTCCCTCCGGACGTCCGAGGGCCGGACAACCCGCAGGCTTCGGAAATCCAGAGCCCTCCACCAGAAGCATATGAGTCATATAACTTCGATTTCTGGCTCCCTCCGGACATCCGAGGGCCGGACGTCCGACCAGCTTCGGAAATCCGGAGCCCTGCACCAGAAGAACATGAGCTCTATAACTCGGATTTCCGGCTCCCTCCGGACGTCCGAGGGCCGGACGTCCGTCCCCTTTCAGAAATCCGGAACCTCCCACGAGAAGAAGTTGAGTCGAATAACTCGGATTTCCGGTCTTCTCCGGACGTCTGTTGGCTATTCAATTCACAGTGTTTTCAGTCATATCTACATCCCTCGGACGACCGACCCCTGTCGGACGTCCGACCCCTTACGAACGCCCGGACTTCCGGAAACTGTCGGACGTTCGGACCCTGTGTGACTTAAAGTGTCCCCAACGGCTGTTTTACACTCCCCACTATATATGCCCCTCTCCCACTTCGTGAGAGGGTGTTTAACACAGCTAGAATACATCCAAGAACACGTTTCTTCTCACTCACTCTTGTCTACACCAAATCTTAGATCCCAAGAGCATTTGTGAGTCCCTTTGAGTATTGTTCCAATCAAAAGATAGATCGTCTCCCTCTCCTCCTTCCCACCAAAATGATTTGTGATTTGAGCAAGTTTTGAGCAATCCCCGTGATCTTGTTACTCTTGGAGGTCGGAGTCTCCTAGGCGGTAGGAGTCTTCGGAGAGGAATCATACCATTGTGATTTCCACTGGAAAGTTTGTGAAGGTTTGGAAGCCACCTCAAGGCTTACCACTAGTGGTTGAGAAACGCCTTCTTGGAGTTATCTCAAAGGGAGAATAGGGTGAGCCTTCGTGGCGTTGGTCTGCCTTCGTGGTAACATCCGCCGCTCTAACGGTGACGTCGCTTCCCTCCAAGGAAGTGAACATCGGGATACATCCTTTTCTCTCTTGGAGTTTCGGTTATTCCTAACCCTAACTCTCTACTTGTGTTAATCCTTATTACGTACTTGTATTTTATTATTGTTTACCGCTTGGCTTACTTCACTCTAAATAGCTTACTCCTTGTCATAGAAATTATTAGGCCTACACTCATATTCCGCACTTTTGCCTAAAATTGCTAAGTAATTATTAAAATTTGGAATTGTACCTATTCACCCCCTCTAGGTCCATCTCGATCCTTTTCAATTGGTATCAGAGCCTCGTGCTCTATTCTTGTGGCTTAACCGCCCTAGAGCGAGATGGAGGAGGTTCCAGCTACGGTAGCTCCAGTGCAGAGGGACGCGACTTTCACGGAAGTCAAGTCTTTCACCTCTGAGGACCTGGAACGGGCCCTTGCCAAGCAAAAAGTAGAGCATGATGCTTCTCTTGAGGCCATGGTCCAAATGAGACTGGCATCACTAACCACGGGGATAACCACGTCCCCGAGGGCCTCAGGGCCACATGTGCACGGTACTTCATTTGGCCAACAACCTTCGGAGAGGAACCAAACCAGTGTTCCATGGCTTTATGCTAGATCTCAAATTGAGAAACCTAAGTAAAATCCTGGAGGAAAACCTCCCTTGCTTGATGACAATTCCGATTTTTCTTTGTGGAGAGTTGGTATGCAAGATCATCTTAGGTACGCCAATGATGAGATGTTGGACATCCTCGAGCATGGGTACAATCCTGTAGATCCAAGGTGCCTCACTCCCAGAGAAAATTATGACAAGCATCTCAATGACACTGCGATCATGTGCATAGGAAAAGGAATGAATGACAAGCAACGGAGACCTTACATTCACATCACAAGTGCCAAGGAACTGTGGGATAGCATTATAAGGACCAAGACCGGTACCTCCACTCTTTGGCTTGCTCAATATGAAATTGCCAAGGGGCAATTACATAATTTCTCTATGGAAAAGGGTGAATCTCCCATGCAACTACTAGAACGGCTCATGACTCTCGCTGTAGACATTGAGTCATGTGACTGTGACAAGACGCAAGATGGTTTCAATATGACCAAGAGATTTCTCGTGGACAAGTTACTTCATGGTCTTGCTCCATATCACCATCAAATGGTATGGGACAAGAGGCAGCACCATGGGTTCAAAGAAATGACTCCAGATGACATCATATCCACTTTCCAATTATTTGAAGAGTCAAAGGCAAATGCAACAAAGCACCTTGCCATGCATGGCACTTCAACATCAAAGATCAATCTTGCTTTGAAAGCCAAGCATGAATGTGACGAAGATGAAAGTGAAGAAGAAGAGGGTGATGATGAATGCGAAGATGGTGATCATGTTGACTCTGATGAAAGCCCATCTTATGAGGACATTGCTCTCTTTGTAAAGAAGTTTGGTGCAGGAAAATTCAAGGGAAGATTCCCAAAGAAGAAGGTAAGGAAATGCTACAGCTGTGAGGAAACCAACCACTTCTCTAATGACTGCCCTTATGAGAAGAGAGAATACAAACCAAGGTTTCCAAAGACCTTTGCAAAGAAGAAGTTGCCAAACCTTATGAACTCCAAGATCAAGAGGACAGATGGAAGAGCAATGGTTGCACAAGAAGAATCAGATACAGAAGGTGTTGGTGGGGTTGCCGGAATAGCTCAGGATACACAAAACACCTTGAGGCTAGTCAACGAAAGTGGTGATGTTGGTCACTACAACTATATGAAGGACTACAAGGGCAACGCTCACAAGTGTTTGATGGCAAAGACTGCCATGGGACATGAGGAAGACCAAAGCTCCCATGATAAGGTTAAGATAACTCCATGGTTAAACTCCTTCAGTCTAGCTTCTACCCCATCTGATGAGTATCTTGATGCGGAAGATCACTATGAGGATAATTACCCAGATCATCCCATGTTTGCTAAAATAAACAAATTTATGTGCTCTCTTAAAGGAAAGAAGCTCACTATATTTCGCATACTTATGGAAATGGTGAGTAAGCACACCAATACCATCAAGGAACTTGAAACCCTCGTCACTGAGGAGAAGGAAAGAAATGAAATCCTTGAGCAGAAAGTCCTATATGAGGAAGCACAAAATGATGCATTATGCTCAAAAGTCGGTGAAAACCTTGATAAACATGCTAATGATCTTGCCTCCTTGAAAAAGGATGAATCTGTGTGCAAAGAGTTACTAAATGATAAAAACCGACTAGTGAACTCTCATGCTTCCCTTTCTAAGGACTGTGAGTGTCTATCCTTGTCTCTCAAAAACAAGGAAGAGAAACTCACTGTTCTTACAAAGAGCTTTGAGGCACTCAAGGTTACTTATCTTGACATTTTAGCTAAGGCCTACTCCTCACCTATTATTAATGTTGATACCTGCACTACTAACTCTAGTAGTGAACTGATATCTATCCTTGAGGAAAACTATTCGCTAAAGGCAAAGCTAGACAGAGGTCTCATGACATGTGCACACGGACAAAAGACTCTCAATGAGATCTTAAGTTGACACAATGGAGGCCCTGCCAAGGAAGGGCTTGGGTTCAACCCAAGCACCGCCAAGAAAAGTGCATCTCCTCTCAAGTGTACCACTCTGCTTAAAGAAACATTTGTACGAGAGGGACACAAGGAGAAAGGTAAGGTTGTGAGTGGGTCGGCCACTAGGGGTTCGCCAACTCACAACAAGACAATCGAATTCATGCCTCCATCCTATGTACTACGCAAATCAAAGGAAGGAGAGGTTTATGCTAAATTCGTTGGTCCCCATAATGCATTCTGATTCTATGCTATTTGGCTCCCTAAGAATCTTGTAACTAATGTGAAAGGCCCCATGACGAAATGGGTACCTCAAACCAAGTCTTAATTCGTTACAGGCTGTTTTCTCCGGAGGAGCCAAATGGGTGATCGACAGTGGATGCACCAATCATATGACCGGAGATAGTAACTTGCTCTATGACTTCATGCAAGCCATTCGACCATACATGAGCATTGTATTTGGTGGAGGGTCGAAAGGGCGGGTAATTGGGTTGGGCAAGGTGGCAATCACTAATGACATGTCTATTGCAAATGTCATGCTTGTCCAATCTCTTCAATATCATTTACTTTCAGTTCGCCAATAGGCTTCCGTCGGTTATGACACATTATTTGGACTAACGGATGTGAAAGTCTTTAAGAGAGACACTCTCGAAGTGGCCTTTGTTGGAGAGTTGGATGGCAACCTTTACACGGTTGATTTCTCGAAAGAGAGCACCTTCCATACAACTTGTCTAATGGCCAAGGCCGACATGGGATGGCTGTGGCATCGCCGGCTCGCCCATGTTGGCATGAAAAATCTTCAAAATCTCTTAAACGGCAATCACATCCTTGGACTAACAAATGTATCTTTTAAGAAAGATCGTGTGTGCAGTGCATGCATAGCTGGGAAACAACATCAATCAAAACATCCACCCAAGAACATTGTATCCACTTCGAGGCCGTTAGAGCTCCTTCACGTGGATCAGTTTGGGCCTCCTTCATGGGCAAGTCTTGGAGGGAACAAGTATGGCCTAGTCATTGTTGATGATTACTCAAGATATACATGGGTGTTCTTTCTCAAGTCCAAGGACGAGACAAAGATCACCTTCATTGATTTTGCCAAACAAGCCCAGCGGAAGTTTGACAAGGACATCAAGGGAGTAAGAAGTGATAATGGCTCTGAGTTCAAGAACTACACCCTAGAAGAATTTCTTAGTGATGAGGGAATTGAACATCAGTACTCCGCACCTTACACCCCTCAGCAAAATGGTGTGGCAGAGAGGAAGAACCGGACACTTGTGGAAATGGCAATGTCCATGTTAGACGAATACAAGTCACCACATAGTTTTTGGGCTGAGGCCGTCAACACAACATGTCATGCATCAAACCGGCTCTTCCATCGATCAATATAGGAGATGACTCCATATGAGCTCCTAACTGGGAACAAGCCCAATGTTAAGTACTTTTGTGTGTTTGGATGCAAGTGTTTGATCCTGAACAAATGGGAACAGTTAGGAAAATTTCAATCCAAAACAACTGAAGGGATTTTTGTTGGCTATGGGTCAAACTCTCACGCCTACAGAGTCTACAACAAATCCACTGGATGTGTTATAGAAACATGTGACGTGACTTTTGATGAAATTAATCGCTCCCATGGGGAGCAAGTAGATCTAAATGATGCAGGTGAAGAAGACTCCCCCACAAGATATCTTAAACATGGGTGTAGGTGCACTTCTTCCCATGGAAGAAAGACCCCATGATGATGATGAAGATGATGAGAGTGTTTCTCATCCTGAAGACAGTTAACTGCCCGTACCTCCACAAGATACTAGCACACACATGATGCCAGTTGTTGAGGATCATGTGGGAGAACATGTCTCTCACTCTAATCACACTCAAGAACAATTTGGTCTTCAAGAGTTAGACCAAAGTATGCGTATGTTTGATGATGAACCTCAACAGGTGCAATGCGAAGAGGAATATCTCCCTCCGCACATAAACGATCCATATGTTGAGGACGTTGATGATGGAAATGAAGTCGAACCTCGTGAAACCCTGACCTCCATCATGCCACGTGTGGCCGGTCGTGTTGATATTGATCAAATCCTCACCGGCGTGTCGGAAGGTAGAGTGACTCGTAAACAATTAAGAAACTTTTGTGCTCACTTTTCGTTTGTCTCTAGTACCATGCCACATAGGGTTCATGATGCATTATGTGACAATGACTGGCTTCTTGCTATGCAAGAGGAGTTAAACAATTTTACACACAACGATGTATGGTCATTGGTAGAACGACCAACTGAGGAACATAATGTCATTGGAACTAAATGGATTTTCAAGAACAAGGAAGATGAGAATGGGATTGTCCTACACAACACGGCACGATTGTAGCACAAGGGTACTCCCAAGTTGAAGGTTTAGACTTTGGTGAAACTTTCGCCCTTGTTGCTCGTCTTGAGTCCATTCGCATTTTATTGGCCTATGCTACTTTTAATGGTTTTACTTTGCATCGAATGGATGTGAAAAGTGCTTTTCTTAACGGTCCTCTACAAGAAGAGGTATATGTATCAAAACCACCTGGGTTTGTTGACCCTCACCACAAACACCATGTATACAAACTTCACAAGGCTCTGTATGGCCTCAAACAAGCACTCCGTGCTTGGTACGATCATCTTAAGAAGTTCCTACTCGATGATGGCTTTGTGGTGGGTGTGATCGATCCCACTCTTTTTACTAAGAGGGAAAATGGTGATTTGATCTTATGCCAAATCTATGTAGATGACATCCTTTTTGGTTCTCCTAACATCCATTTATGCAAGAAGTTTGCGGCTTCCATGACCAAGACCTTTGAGAAGTCACTCAACACGGACTTGAAGTTCTTTCTTGGTTTTCAAATACAACAATTTCAAGAAGGGATTTTCATGTCCCAAACTAAGTACCTCAAGGACATTCTTGAAATATTTGATATGACAAATGCTAAACCAATGAAGACACCCATGGCCACAGATGTAGTTCTAAATGAAGACACAAATGGTATTCCTTTTGACCCATCTACTTACCGCTCCATGATTGGTTCGCTACTTTATCTTTGCGCATCTAGACCGGACATCATGTTAAGTGTAGGAATATGTGCTAGATTTCAAGCTTCCCCTAGGGAAAGCCATCATACGGCGGTTAAGCATATTCTTAGATACCTTGTTCACACACCAAAGTTAGGCTTATGGTACCCTAAGGATGCAAAGTTCGATCTTATTGGGTACTCCGATGCGGATTGGGCCGGTGACAAAGTGGGACGGAAATCCACTTCCGGTGCATGTCAGTTTCTTTGACGCTCCTTGGTTTGTTGGTCCTCAAAAAATCAGAGCTCTCTTTCTCTCTCCACGGCCGAGGCTGGATATATTCCAGCCGCAAGCTGCACAACCCAACTGCTATGGATGAGGCAAACACTAAAGGATTATGGTATCACGTATCGACACGTTCCTCTTCTCTGTGATAATGAAAGTGCCATAAAGATCTCCGAGAACCCCATTGATCACCCTCGCACAAAACATATTGATATTAGGTATCATTCCTTGAGAGACCATGTGCAAAAGGGTGACATTGATATTACCCATGTGGGTACCGACATGCAGCTAGCCGACATCTTCACCAAGCCACATAGCCTTGCTAGGTTCTGTCAACTTAGGCGTGAACTTGGTATCTTGGATCTTGAGAACATAACTTGAAACCTTGCACACATACACACACTCACATTATGTTTGTGTCTTGATGAGGGCATGCATTTAGGGGGAGTGAGTCTTAAGTGTCTGTTTTTGAGCTTACAAAGTACGCATAAATCAATTTATGTCCACAAGTAGTATATGTAATGCTTGTAGGCAACTATGTTCGTACCTTTTGTCAGAAACCATGAAAATCATCATCTCATCATCAAAAATTCCAGAATCAGCCTCTCCCTCCTCCTCTTTCTCGGTCGTCCGACGTGTCTCGGACGTCCGGCGGCAAATCCCCTTCCGGTCATCCGACCAGTGTCGGTCGTTCGACGGCACAATCGTCTCCGGACGTCCGACGCCTGTCGGACGTCCGACGCCTGTCGGACGTCCGACGCATCGGGGACTATAAAAAGCTGGGCGCAGGGCTGGGCTTTGCCCTAGCCCTCACGCGCCCCTTTTCCACCTGTCGCCGCCGCCGCCAGCTCCAGGAGCACTCGCCAGCGCCGCCACTCCCGAGATCTGCCCGATCTCCTCCGCGGATCCTTCTCTTCTTCCTCTTCTTCCTCCGCGGGATCCGTCTACAGGTACTCCTCCATTCCCCTCGCATTTGGTTCCCTCCCTCCCAAGTCTACATGTTCGTTCCTATGGTTTGACCATGTTCGTTCCTTATTTGGGATTTCCATCAGTGTAGGATATTGTGCACCATGCCCAAGACCAAGCACGGCGTACGGAAGAACGTTGCTGGCTCATCCTCTCGCGCCCCTACTAGCACGGGGTCAGACTCGGATGGGCCACATCGTCCAGTCAACCGGACTGCCCGACGTTCTCCGGCCCGGCGTTCTCCGTCTCCACAGCTCCCCTCGTCGTCTGATGGTGATGACCCCGACTTCGAGGATGAGCTTGCCGCCGAGGACCTTGCTGACCAGCCCATCGATCGGAGGTCCAAGCCAAAGCCCGGGACTCGTAGGGTGTCCTACATGCCACCACCTCCTCCTGCTCAGCCCACAGGTGAAGCTCGTCGCATCTCACTAGAACCCCCTGCTACTTTACCACACTTGGCGCGGCTTCCTACCTCACTTTCCGCCACGACATTGATCAATATGCTATCGTACGTGACTCTACGGACTCACGTTTCCGCACACACGTCCAGGCGGACATTTTTACTACAGTCATAGTTCCTAAGGGTTTATCTGTTCATCTCTATATAGATCTTGAGCATATTCGCATGCACCCGGCGAAATACCCGGGTGCCATTGAGCTTATTCAGGCATCGGGGCTTGCCGCCCCGTTTTCCTTTCATCGCGACTTAAATGATGCTGCCATTCACCAGTTCTATGCCACATGCTTCTTTGCTTCCAACCACATTGTTAGCTGGATCACCTCTGACGTTCACTTCACAGCTTCTTATGATACATTTGTTGCCGCACTTGGTTTCCCCAACTCCGGCTTCAAAATACATAGGGATGATCCTAACCATGCGCCTAAGTCCATTGAGGCATGTGGGTATCTTCTCAAACCACTAAGTGAGCTTGGTGCGGATGAACGCATGAAGGATCTTAACCAGGTATCCATCTGGCGCTCACCTTACTTCATCATCTTTCGGTGTCTTATCCGCACCCTCTATCCCAAGATGGGTGATAATGGCTCGTGCAGTGGCTACTGTATTGACATCATGTCTCACTTATACGAGCACCCCAGGAGCAAAATTAATGTGCCTCACTTTCTATGGCATGAGATTCGGCTTGCTAGCTTTCAATACAAGCGAGCCTTTCCTCATGCCCCCTTCATTCAGGCTCTTATTAATCATGTTGCTGTCACTCACACACATCGCAAGTGGGTCATTCCCGCTCACATGGCGGATAACTATGCTCCCAAGAAAGCCCCATCCTCCACATCCACTTGCCGCACTTCTGCCCGATCAGCCACCCCCTCATCTAGCTCCGCTCCTCTCGGTCGCATTGCCAAATTCCTTGGCAAGGCACATTCTGCTATGATGAAGGCTGTCTCTTTCCAGTGTGGTCAAACCCATGATGTGGTTTCTCGCTTAGTCTCCTCCAAGAATGCCCTCAAGGCTCGTCTGAGAGCCTCGGGCACTCTTGATGTGAGTGATGATGAGGCCCCTCCTGCTGCTCCTCCTTCTTACTTTGGCTTCCCATCTAGTCCTGAGTGGGCTGATTTCCTTGACGAGGCTGGTGGCAGTGGTTTGCCTGACGATGAGGATGATGCTGATGATGATGCTGATGAGCTCTGAGCATGGTTGATGCTGTTGGTGCCTCCCTTTTTGGTACTTGGTGCCAAAGGGGGAGTAATGTATCGTAGCTTTTAGTCTTTGGAGATTTAATGTAATGGATAAACTCATGTATGGCTACTTATGAATGATTGTGATTGCTATGGATTGCTATGATATCATCATAGACTATTATGTTTTTGTCGGGACCCCAATCCTAAGACATAGGAATCCAGCCTGTAACACATCGCATCTCTTTGTGGTCTCACGCACGGTTAACTCCACGGCTGCAGCCTTACCTTAGCCGGGACCGTTTGCGTCTTTTGACTCACGTATGCGATAGTGTCGCTAGCATCCCAATGTCAGAGAACCCGGATCGACATGTCTAGTCATAAACCAAAGTGGCAGTTCCACACAAGGACAGGCATACATGACCCAACAAAGCAGGTTTCGGTCATCAACGAACGTACACGAGTCGTAGCAAGCTACAAGGACTCCATTACGTCGCGTGACATTTCCCAAAAGGGACAGACACAACAGCTAAGAAGGACACATGCCGGTCAACCAATGTGTCCGGAGCAGTAGCGAACTACCAAGGCTCGTTGGATCACAAAGGGGCATTTCCTTGTAAGGAGTGCTACTAAAGTTCACGACTAGGTAATCGAACCCCATACATATCAAGTACGACACACGTACGCATGACATATCGATATGTATAGATACATCGATGGCATCACAACATAACCATAAACATAAAACCTTTATTTAAGAGGCTCAGAAGAGCCACATACGTAATATTATACATCAAGGGTCTCATGACCCGTAATAGCAGTCATACAATTACAAGCCAGCGGAAGAGTTATAAGCTGTCTGGGTACAGACAGAGCAACTAGGAGGCACATGGCCTGACTATACTACATAGTCGACGTAGGGCCAGATCGTAGCTGGGACACCAGCTACTCGTCGTTGTCGATGTCTACGAAGAACCCTCCATTAGGGTCATTAGCAACCTCTGCAACATTATTAAGCAAACATGAGTACGAAGGTACTCAGCAGGACTTTAGGATGGCTAACTACTCATGCAAGGTATCAAGAGGGTATCATGGGGTTTCAAGCGGAAAGCCAGCATTTGACTCGTGGTTAGACAACTTGCAATTTTAAATAATTTTGACAACTTGATTTCTCGCACACGAGTCCACTAACACCACAACAATACACTATCGTGGAATCATTCCGTCTCCATACGGAAATGCCGTCCACGACACTCACGCTTATCTTGACAATTTTAGGAGTAGCCATTGAAGTTATCTATGAACAACATATGTCTCCAAGTAGTCCATATCCGCGGACACGGCTATTCGAATAGATCATAACCCTGCAGGGGTGTACTTCGTCACACACGCTCCCGCCACTTATCGCCATGTGCACGTCATGCACCTCGGCAACCTTCAAGCGGAAGCCCAGCGAGGGAGTCGGCCACGACCGTTAACCACACTAGTACCTAGTCCAGGTTTATCGCCTATCTGAGAGTAACCCGTACGGAAGTCCGGCCGAGGTTTCCGCCACGGCCTCAAACGATGTGCGCAGGGTTCCCAAGCCCACCATCCGGGTGCAACTTGGTACTCCGTGCCACTGCCTACCGCATCACGGTCCACCTCTCAGGTCAGCACCATGCACGGCCTCCTGCATTACTATAAACACCAGAAACAACTTGCAACTCCTGGACCGAGTACTACACGATTAATAGGCCGAGCGGGGTCATATTTCAGGGCCCAGCATGTGGTAGTATCTAGTCTTGGATTACATACACAGAACTCAGGTCCTAAGGACGGTTCCAATGAAACAACCCGCCATGTACTCCTACATAGCCTTTCACCGGTACCTTTACCAAATCAAGTTCAACACACGACCTTTATTTACCGAACACATTCCACATTTCTGTTCATCTCCCAGATGACAGACCATACACAACTCTAAGCATAGCATGCATAGCAGGATAAGTCACATCATAGCTCAAGCAATTACCAGGTATGCTAGGTTGCAAGGTTCGGCTATTTACTGTGACAAGGTTAAGTCATGCAAAGGAAGTGGGTCCAACTATCGTGGCAAAAGCTGTTGAAGCATTTGATCCTAATGCATTAAATAGGTGCAGGAGCAAGAACATAGGTGTTATCGGGATGATCAAAAGGGGTGCTTGCCTTGTTGGTCAGAGGAGGAACGATATCCGTCGGGCGGATATTCGGTGGAATCCGGGGGTGCGGAGCCTACCGAAATGAACGGCAACATTCAATAACAATCATATGCAATCAAAATCATGCATGAGCATGCCATGAGAATGCAAAGTGATAAGTTATTATAATCAAGATGTTTTAAGTTTAGAGTTGATTTGAATCACATTCGAATAGCAATTCAAACGGGTATTCCCGGATACCGGTTTAATTGATTCGACCTGATGCTCAGATCAACCTAATGTTAACATGCATGAAATGTCATGTTATGGTACTGATTTACACCTAGGGCAGTGTGTGATCATTGCCTTTATAATGGGATTTGGATATTTTTGCAAATTCCATTTATAAAGTGATTAAAAGAATTGAATTATTCCTTATTTCACAATTTAGGGTTCTGTAACTTTTTCAAACATAGTTGAAAATAGCATAATCAGAATCCTTGAATTTTTCTGATACTTTTTGATATATAAATTATTTTCATTGGAGTTACAGATTAATTCCTATGATTTTTGCAATTTTTAGCAATTTCCTGAATTATTTTTATACTCGAAATTCCATTTATTGCATCACGCTGACGTGAGCAGGTCAGCCGACCTGTGCAGGTCAAACCTGACAGGGGGGCCCCACTGGTCAGCCTCTCTGGGACTAATCCCGCGCTGACCAGCCCCTAATTGGGGTTTGACCAGGCGTGGGGCCCTCTGTCAGCGACTGAGAGGAGGGCGATTAGGCCCTAATGGCCGGCCACGTCGACGGCCACCGGAGGGTGGTCGCCGGCGACCAAACCCGCGGCGGAGGGTTCGCCGGAGGCGACCTAGACGGCGCTGCACAGCACCAAATCGCACGTGGATGGCAGCTACAACAAGCTCGCGAAGTGGCCGATCTGGTAGGACCAACTGGGGAGGCTAGGGTCGCCGGAAGAGGCGTCGGCGACGAGACGGAGCGGCGGCCGAAGCTCGGGCGTCGTCGGGGGCTTCGAATCAGGGGGATCCACGCTTAGTTCTTAGCTGCTACGGCATCTACGCGTCGTCCTGGAGCTTCTGGTGCTCACGGGAGGACGAGCTGGATATCGGAGGGCTACCGGCGACGAGCGGCAGCGGCGGTGCTCGTCGGGCTCCGGCGAAACTAGGGCTAGAGAAGGGGATCGACGGGGAAAGCTTAGGGGAAACCACCGCATGCTCACAGGGAGTGCAGAGAAGAGCTCAGATGGCTCGGGGAAGGCCTGGGGGCGACGAATCGACGGGAGATGTCCGGTGGCCGGAGGAAGAAGACGACGGCGTTGCGGGCGTTGCAGGGCTCGAGGGGACTTCGGCTTCTGCAGAGACGACCAGGGCGACGAGGCGGATCTAATGGCGTGCTCGGGGAGGGGTTCCTATGCCAGGGCAACGGCCAGCTCGAGCTCGAGCTCGGCTCTAATGGCGGCAGCAGGGAGAAGGAGGGGATCCGGGCGGAGGAGGAGAACCGAGGCGGGGAATGGATAGGGAAGGCTCTGGGGAGCTTATCCCCGCCGTCGCCAGTGCGAACCGGCGGCCAGGCAGGCACGCTAGTGCGTGGCCGCGCCGGAGGAGGCGGCGGCCACCTCCTGCTGCCTACTGGCGCGGGGAAGGGGACGAGCGGCGAGATGGGCTGGGTCTGGCGTGGGCGTCAGGTAAGTCTTTTCCTTTTTCTTCTGCTTTTGTTTTTCTGTTTTTCTATTTATTGCTTTGCTAATTATTTCAGCTCCAAAACAGAAAGTAAAAACTATTTTAAACCTCCTGAAATATTTGTTAAAATGTCCCCACTCATTTCCAAGACTTTCAACATTTTTGGAAAATTATAGCTTCTGTTTTCAAAAAATTTAGATTTGAAACCAGTGGCTTTTGCATTTATTTAAAATGCTTGAAGTTCAAGAAAATAGTTTTCTCCAATGCTCATTTGCTTTCAAGATTTATCAGAAAGTTTGAACATTTCTTGAGGCCATTTTGGGTTCATTGATTTTGAACTAGTTTGAAATTTCCTTTAATTGAAATGGTGGCTAGGGTTTTGAGTTTTTCCTTTGCCACTTTGTTGTTTTTGTTGAAACTTCTTAGATGCAAATGCAAAGAAGACATGAGCACAATGCTATCTAGCTTAAGGTTTAGGGATGTGACAACTCACCCCCACTCAAAAGAATCTCGTCCCGAGATTTAGAAGTCGTCGGGAATAACGGAGGATATTCAAGTCGGAGACGATCCTCTCTTTCCCAAGTTGCCTCCTTTTCAGAATGATTTGACCATTGAACTTTAAGAAACTTGAGGTTTCGACGTCGAGTGGTACGCTCAGCTTGATCAAGAATACGTACGGGGTATTCTCGGTAAGAAAGGTTATCTTGGAGATCAAGCGTTTCGTGGTCCACTTCACGGATAGGATCCGAAAAGCAACGCCTGAGTTGCGAGACGTGGAAAACATCATGAACTTTGGAAAGATGCAGAGGAAGTTCCAACTGGTAGGCAACTGCTCCTCGTTTGGCAAGAATGCGAAAAGGTCCAATGTAACGAGGAGCCAACTTGCCCTTGATACCGAAACGGTGGGTACCCTTCAAAGGTGTAACCCGAAGATAAGCCTTCTCGTCAACTTCAAAGGTCACAGCCTTATGATGACGATCATATTGGCTCTTTTGACGAGACTGGGCTGTTTTCAACTTTTCACGAATAATGCGAACCTGCTCTTCTGCATCCTGGATCATGTCCGGGCCAAAGAGTTGCCTCTCTCCGGTTTCTGACCAATTAAGAGGTGTTCGACATCTTCGTCCATAGAGAACTTCAAAAGGGGCTTTGCCCAAGCTTGATTGATAACTATTGTTATAAGCGAATTCGGCGAATGGAAGGCACTTCTCCCAATTCATACCGAACGAAATAACACAAGCTCGGAGCATATCTTCTAGGATTTGATTCACTCTTTCTACTTGATCACTTGACTGGGGATGGAAAGCAGTGCTAAAAGATAAGTGAGTCCCCATGGCATTCTGAAAACTTTCCCAGAATTGAGAAGTAAAAATACTTCCACGGTCCGAGTTAATCTCCAGGGGAACACCATGAAGAGACACTATTCGAGAGATATATAACTCCGCTAGCTGGCTAGCTGTTATACTCTCACGAACAGGAAGAAAATGAGCCACTTTGGAAAGACGGTCAATGACCACAAAGATAGCATTGTTTCCTTTTTTGGTCTTGGGAAATCCGGTAATGAAATCCATGCTAACTTTATCCCATTTCCATTCAGGAATAGCTAAAGGTTGAAGGGTGCTAGCAGGCCTTTGATGTTCTGCCTTAACTCGACGATAAACGTCGCAGTTAGCAACGAACTCAGCAATTTCTCTCTTCATCCTAGTCCACCAGAACCTCTGCCGTAGGTCCTGATACATCTTAGTACTACCGGGATGAATGGTGAGAGGGGAATCATGAGCCTCCTTAAGGATTAACTGCCTTAGATGTGGGTTCTTAGGAACCACTAAACGATTCTGGAAGAATACCACACCTTGATCATTTATGGAAAATTCTTTAGCGTTTCCGCTAAAAATATTCTCCTTGATCCGTGATATACCCTTGTCACGCTTTTGGCCAGCTATAATTTGATCCTTAAGAGTAGGCTTCGCCACCAGGGTAGAAAGGAATCCTTGAGGAACAATATGAAGATTCAACTTCCGAAAGTCCTCATGGAGAAGTGGTTGACCTTGTTGTAGCATCAAATTGTTACAATAGGATTTACGACTTAGTGCATCGGCCATAACATTGGCCTTCCCCGGGGTGTAAGTTATCCCTAAGTCGTAATCCGAGATCAACTCAACCCACCGTATTTGCCTGAGATTCAAGTCCGGCTGGGTGAAGATATATTTCAGACTTTGGTGATCAGTGAATATTTCGCAACGATTACACAGAAGGTAATGTCGCCAGGTTTTTAGTGCATGGACCACAGCTGCAAGCTCAAGGTCATGTGTGGGATAATTATCCTCATGTGGACGCAACTGTCGAGATGCGTATGCGATCACATGACGATCTTGCATGAGAATGCAACCTAATCCTTGTCGCGAGGCGTCGCAATAGATAACAAAGTCCTTAGAAAAATCTGGTGGTAACAGCACAGGTGCGGAAGTCAGGCGTCTTTTCAGTTCCTGAAAACTATGCTCACACTGTGGTGTCCACTCGAACTTTTTATCCTTCTTGAGGAGTTCAGTCAGAGGCTTTGCAACCTTGGAGAAATTCTCGACGAAGCGGCGACAATAGCTCGCTAGACCAAGAAAACTCCTAACTTGCTTAACCGATTCAGGTTGAGTCCAATCAAGGACAGCTTGAACTCTCTCGGGATTGACAGCAATACCCTTACCAGAGATTACGTGGCCTAGATAGGTCACTTCTGGTAACCAGAATTCACATTTTGAAAATTTGGCATAAAGGCAATGCTCTCGAAGTTTCATCAATACCAGCCTTAGATGCTCGGCATGTTCTTGTTCATTCTTGGAGTAGACGAGAATATCATCGAGGTATACTACGACGAATTTATCCAAATACTCTATGAAGATTGAATTCATCAGCCGAGAGAAGGTGGCTGGGGCATTGGTTAAACCGAAGGACATAACGGTGTACTCATATTGGCCATAACGAGTAACAAAGGCCGTTTTTGGAATGTCCCCGTTCTTAATCTTGATTTGATGGTATCCCAACCTCAAATCCATTTTGGAGAAGACTGAGGATCCAGCGAGCTGATCATACAGGTCGTTGATCCTGGGGAGCGGATACTTGTTCTTTATTGTGACCAGGTTAACTGGTCGGTAATCTACAACCATCCGATCCGTTCCGTCTTTCTCCTTGACGAAGAGGACGGGGCAAGCCCAAGGGGAAGAGCTAGGACGAATGAAACCTTTACTCAAGGCCTCATCTAGTTGCTTCTTAAGTTCGGCTAGCTCCAGGGGTGCCATCTTATAAGGCCTTCTGGCTATTGGGACAGTTCCCGGAACAAGATCTATCACAAACTCTACATCTCTATCAGGTGGAATTCCTGGCAGTTCCTGTGGAAAAACATCCGGGAAGTCACGGACTACCGGAATGTCTTCAAGTTCCGGAAGAGGGTTGGCATTTAGGGAATAGAGTTGGCATTTGGCAACTCGAGTAGAGACATTTACTATGTCACCCGAGGGATGGGTAAGCTGGACATTTCTAGAGTGAGTATCAATCTTGGCATAGTGAGCTGACATCCAGTCCATGCCCAAGATGATATTAATATCCGAAGATTTCAATGCTATCAACGAGGCTAGAAAAACTAGCCTGTCTACTAGAATTTCATTGTCATGGGTTATCCTAGAGGTTTGCCATTTGCTACCAGGGGTTTGGACAACCAATGGGATTGGCATATCACAAAATGACATGTTATGCAACTGTGCATAACTTTCTAAAATGAAGGAATGAGAAGACCCAGTGTCAAAGAGAACGGACGCTGGGTGATGATTAACAAGAAGCGTACCCAGCATGACGTCGGGATCCTCTGCAGCTTCTTCTGCTGACACATAGTTCACACGGCCACGTGCAGGAGTTGGCTTCACATAAAACGCTTTGCCCGACTTGGCCTGCCCGACAGACTTTCCGGGTTGCTTGGCACCCACATTCTGAGGACACTCACGGGAATAATGCCCTGGTTCTCCACACTTGTAGCATATCACCTGGTTGGCACGTGGTGCAGCATTGCTAGCTGGACCACCATAAGCTTTTGCTGGAGGGTTGGCCTGATTCATCTGAGACGCCACATAGGATGGCCTCGGAGTGTATCTTGGCGGCAGAGAACTGTTTGGAGCCCACAGCCTGCGTTTTGGAAACGCGGAACCAGAAGACGAGCCAAAGTCACGGGAGTGCTTCCTTGTGGCTTCGAAGTCAGTATGACCAGTCTCCGCACTGATTGCTTTGTTGACCAGGGCTTGAAAGCTTGCACACTCATGGAGGCGCAGATCTCGACGGAGCTCAGGGCTCAGACCCTTACGGAATCTTGCTTGCTTCTTGGCGTCAGTAGAGACCTCCTCTGTTGCATAGCGGGCGAGGTTACCGAACTCGCGGCTATAGGCATCCACAGACAACTTGCCCTGAGTGAAGGCACAGAACTCCTCTCTCTTTCTGTCCATCAGACCCTCTGGGATGTGGTGCAGATGAAAAGCTGCACTGAAGTCTGCCCATGTGGCCACTGGTTCAGCGGGACGCATAGCTTCAAAATTCTCCCACCATAGATTGGCGGGTCCCTCCAGGAAATACGTCGCGAAGGTCACCTTGTCGGCTTCAGATACATTTGCCGAGCGAATCTTGCGTGAAATGCTGCACAACCAGTCATCAGCGTCGAGGGGATCGACGGAATGATGAAACTTTGGAGGATTCAGCTTCACAAAGTCATTGAGGGACACTGCAGCATTCCTAGGCTGTCGAGCCGTATTCTTCTCAATACGCTCTAGCAGTCGGTTGGTCTCCCTTTTGTTTCTTTCTGCCTCAAGCATCACTTCTACCAGAGAAGGTGGGTGAGGCAGGTCTTCCTGCGACGCTTGACTACCCTCACCTTGCTCATGAGCAGGGGCACGGTTCAACCTGGTGAACACCATCCTGACAAACAAACTCATAGCTTAGACCAATATCAAATCATTACTAGCTATGGATTAAGAATGTACTGAACACACGGAATGCGGAAATGATTATATGAACAACATGGTAACAAGCAACTGCTATATATACACCATGGTTCATACACACCCTTACATAGCTCAGTACAAACTTACTCGAAGAGCAAACTACTGAAATGGTGGAACTACTCAACAGAGGCTTACAAGCTTCCTATACATTATTTATCTAGACCTCCGGAATTCGTTTCACATTACTACCATACTCCACAAGTCACACAGGACTGTGAACGTACGGCTACTACCATACTATCCTTCCGCTCACAGCTCAGGCATCCGCATAGAACATCTCATAGAGATTACCTCCATGACCTGGAAGCTCAACCTGCGGATCAGGAAACACTCTAGCCTGAGATCCCTGGGATCCATAAGGACACGGATGTGGCCTTGGTCCCCTGACTGGTGGTAAGAGGGGTCCCCGAAGAGGTGTGACTCCTCCTATAGCTGGCCAGTCAACGTGGGCCAGAAGATGGGTCCTAACAGGGTTCAGCATCTCCATCTCTCCATACCCTGTCTGGACTACCGGTGCGAGCTGCGTCAAAGCTGTCCACAGGCGGGCACGGGTAGCATAAAGCTCCATGCGGAGAGCACGAGCATCCCTATCTCTGTTCTCTAGCATCTCAACGGTGGACTGCAGAAGTGGGTCCTCCATAGAAGAATCAAAATAGACTCCACTGATGTATCCCTCTTCGCCAGACTGAGAGGCCGGAACATAGCAGAACTCTGAATTCTGCAGCAGTGCATGTCTCGCTCTCATGATAGTCAGCATTGAATAGGCAGCATCCTGTACTGCCATGTCAACAGTGACTCTCAACCCATAGGACCAATGGATTGGCTTCTCCGCTCCAGGGTAGTCTGGAAATACCCTAACAGTGCAGATGTACTGGCTCTGGTTGAAGTCTCGGTACTGTTCCTCCACTGTGTACTCGGGGTACCAGCGGTAACCGCACACCGACATCATCCTGACCAGCATGGCCGTATGACCCGGTACATCAATGCACCTGGTCAGACGTACCACCTGACGAGAAGGACGGCCAGGCATCTGTAAATAGAGAGTAATGCAAAAAGCATTAGAGCTCTGAATGCAAAATTGGGCAGCATAACGGCTGTAAATCCTCAAAAACAAATTTTGAGACAACCCAAAAATGAAATAGCGTCACCACTCAACTATCAAGTTCAACTTTCTGATCATCAAACTTACTTCCTGCTTCCTAGGAATAAAAGAAACCCAATATCTCTCGACCCGTAGTCCTATAATCTACCGATCAAAATCCGAGCCTAGGAGAAGATGAGTAACCTAGTCCTTAATTCCCGCAGAAAAGACGAGGATGACCAGAATAGAATACCTTGAGAAGAGAACAAGAGTGTTACGTTCCCTTCCACAAACAATTCCCTTTTATATAACGAAAGCATTTCTAGACTCAACTTCGACCAGTTTGGCTTAGTAATCCTACAGTCAGTCAGGCTCGGATACCAACGCTGTCGGGACCCCGATCCTAAGCCATAGGAATCCAGCCTGTAACACATCGCATCTCTTTGTGGTCTCACGCACGGTTAACTCCACGGCTGCAGCCTTACCTTAGCCGGGACCGTTTGCGTCTTTTGACTCACGTATGCGATAGTGTCGCTAGCATCCCAATGTCAGAGAACCCGGATCGACATGTCTAGTCATAAACCAAAGTGGCAGTTCCGCACAAGGACAGGCATACATGACCCAACAAAGCAGGTGTCGGTCATCAACGCACGTAGACGAGTCGTAGCAAGCTACAAGGACTCCATTACGTCGCGTGACATTTCCCAAAAGGGACAGACACAGCAGCTAAGAAGGACACATGCCGGTCAACCAATGTGTCCGGAGCAGTAGCGAACTACCAAGGCTCGTTGGATCACAAAGGGGCATTTCCTTGTAAGGAGTTCTACTAAAGTTCACGACTAGGTAATCGAACCCCATACATATCAAGTACGACACACGTACGCATGACATATCGATATGTATAGATACATCGATGGCATCACAACATAACCATAAACATACAACCTTTATTTAAGAGGCTCAGAAGAGCCACACACGTAATATTATACATCAAGGGTCTCATGACCCGTAATAGCAGTCATACAATTACAAGCCAGCGGAAGAGTTATAAGCTGTCTGGGTACAGACAGAGCAACTAGGAGGCACATGGCCTGACAATACTACAGAGCCGACGTAGGGCCAGATCGTAGCTGGGACACCAGCTACTCGTCGTTGTCGATGTCTACGAAGAACCCTCCATTAGGGTCATTAGCAACCTCTGCAACATTATTAAGCAAACATGAGTACGAAGGTACTCAGCAAGACTTTAGGATGGCTAACTACTCATGCAAGGTATCAAGAGGGTATCGTGGGGTTTCAAGCGGAAAGCCAGCATTTGACTCGTGGCTAGACAACTTGCAATTTTAAATAATTTTGACAACTTGATTTCTCGCACACGAGTCCACTAACACCACAACAATACACTATCGTGGAATCATTCCGTCTCCATACGGAAATGCCGTCCACGACACTCACGCTTATCTTGACAATTTTAGGAGTAGCCATTGAAGTTATCTATGAACAACATATGTCTCCAAGTAGTCCATATCCGCGGACACGGCTATTCGAATAGATCATAACCCTGCAGGGGTGTACTTCGTCACACACGCTCCCGCCACTTATCGCCATGTGCACGTCATGCACCTCGGCAACCTTCAAGCGGAAGCCCAGCGAGGGAGTCGGCCACGACCGTTAACCACACTAGTACCTAGTCCAGGTTTATCGCCTATCTGAGAGTAACCCGTACGGAAGTCCGGCCGAGGTTTCCGCCACGGCCTCAAACGATGTGCGCAGGGTTCCCAAGCCCACCATCCGGGTGCCACTTGGTACACCGTGCCACTGCCTACCGCATCACGGTCCACCTCTCAGGTCAGCACCATGCACGGCCTCCTGCATTACTATAAACACCAGAAACTACTTGCAACTCCTGGACCGAGTACTACGCGATTAATAGGCCGAGCGGGGTCATATTTCAGGGCCCAGCATGTGGTAGTATCTAGTCTTGGATTACATACACAGAACTCAGGTCCTAAGGACGGTTCCAATGAAACAACCCGCCATGTACTCCTACATAGCCTTTCACTGGTAACTTTACCAAATCAAGTTCAACACACGACCTTTGCTTACCGAACACATTCCACATTTCTGTTCATCTCCCAGATGACAGACCATACACAACTCTAAGCATAGCATGCATAGCAGGATAAGGCACATCATAGCTCAAGCAACTACCAGGTATGCTAGGTTGCAAGGTTCGGCTATTTACTGTGACAAGGTTAAGTCATGCAAAGGAAGTGGGTCCAACTATCGTGGCAAAAGCAGTTGAAGCATTTGATCCTAATGCATTAAATAGGTGCAGGAGCAAGAACATAGGTGTTATCGGGATGATCAAAAGGGGTGCTTGCCTTGTTGCTCAGAGGAGGAACGATATCCGTCGGGCGGATATTCGGTGGAATCCGGGGGTGCGGAGCCTACCGAAATGAACGGCAACATTCAATAACAATCATATGCAATCAAAATCATGCATGAGCATGCCATGAGAATGCAAAGTGATAAGTTATTATAATCAAGATGTTTTAAGTTTAGAGTTGATTTGAATCACATTCGAATAGCAATTCAAACGGGTATTCCCGGATACCGGTTTAATTGATTCGACCTGATGCTCAGATCAACCTAATGTTAACATGCATGAAATGTCATGTTATGGTACTGATTTACACCTAGGGCAGTGTGTGATCATTGCCTTTAAAATGGGATTTGGATATTTTTGCAAATTCCATTTATAAAGTGATTAAAAGAATTGAATTATTCCTTATTTCACAATTTAGGGTTCTGTAACTTTTTCAAACATAGTTGAAAATAGCATAATCAGAATCCTTGAATTTTTCTGATACTTTTTCATATATAAATTATTTTCATTGGAGTTACAGATTAATTTCTATGATTTTTGCAATTTTTAGCAATTTCCTGAATTATTTTTTTTACTGGAAATTCCATTTATTGCATCACGCTGACGTCAGCAGGTCAGCCGGCCTGTGCAGGTCAAACCTGACAGGGGGGCCCCACTGGTCAGCCTCTCTGGGACTAATCCCGCGCTGACTAGCCCCTAATTGGGGTTTGACCAGGCGTGGGGCCCTCTGTCAGCGACTGAGAGGAGGGCGATTAGGTCCTAATGGCCGGCCACGTCGACGGCCACCGGAGGGTGGTCGCCGGCGACCAAACCCGCGGCGGAGGGTTTGCCGGAGGCGACCTAGACGGCGCTGCACAGCACCAAATCGCACGTGGATGGCAGCTACAACAAGCTCGCGAAGTGGCCGATCTGGTAGGACCAACTGGGGATGCTAGGGTCGCCGGAAGAGGCGTCGGCGACGAGCCGGAGCGGCGGCCGAAGCTCGGGCGTCGTCGGGGGCTTCGAATCAGGGGGATCCACGCTTAGTTCTTAGCTGCTACGGCATCTACGCGTCGTCCTGGAGCTTCTGGTGCTCACGGGAGGTCGAGCTGGACATCGGAGGGCTACCGGCGACGAGCGGCAGCAGCGGTGCTCGTCGGGCTCCGGCGAAACTAGGCTAGAGAAGGGGATCGACGGGGAAAGGTTAGGGGAAACCACCGCATGCTCACAGGGAGTGCAGAGAAGAGCTCAGACGGCTCGGGGAAGGCCTGGGGGCGACGAATGGACGGGAGATGTCCGGCGGCCGGAGGAAGAAGACGACGGCGTTGCGGGCATTGCAGGGCTCGAGGGTACTTCGGCTTCTGCAGAGACGACCAGGGCGACGAGGCGGATCTAATGGCGTGCTCGGGGAGGGGTTCCTATGGCCAGGGCAACGGCCAGCTCGAGCTCGAGCTCGGCTCTGATGGCGGCAGCAGGGAGAAGGAGGGGATCCGGGCGGAGGAGGAGAATTGAGGCGGGGAATGGATAGGGAAGGCTCTGGGGAGCTTATCCCCGCCGTCGCCAGCGCGAACCGGCGGCCAGGCAGGCACGCAGGTGCGTGGCCGCGCCGGAGGAGGCGGCGGCCACCTCCTGCTGCCTACTGGCGCAGGGAAGGGGACGAGCGGCGAGATGGGCTGGGCCTGGCGTGGGTGTCAGGTAAGTCTTTTCCTTTTTCTTCTGCTTTTGTTTTTCTGTTTTTCTATTTATTGCTTTGCTAATTATTTCAGCTCCAAAACAAAAGGTAAAAACTATTTTAAACCTCCTGAAATATTTGTTAAAATGTCCCCACTCATTTCCAAGACTTTCAACATTTTTGGAAAATTATAGCTTCTGTTTTCAAATTTTTTAGATTTGAAACCAGTGGCTTTTGCATTTATTTAAAATGCTTGAAGTGTCAAGAAAATAGTTTTCTCCAATGCTCATTTGCTTTCAAGATTTATCAGAAAGTTTGAACATTTCTTGAGGCCATTTTGGGTTCATTGATTTTGAACTAGTTTGAAATTTCCTTTAATTGAAATGGTGGCTAGGGTTTTGAGTTTTTCCTTTGCCACTTTGTTGTTTTTGTTGAAACTTCTTAGATGCAAATGCAAAGAAGACATGAGCACAATGCTATCTAGCTTAAGGCTTAGGGATGTGACAGTTTTTCTCCACTACTTCTATGATGATCTATTGTCATTCTATGATGATTTATTATCCTTACATGATGATCCATTATATGTTCGATACACTACATTAAATGGGAGCTCCGATATTTTATCATGCACATACTAAGGGGGAGCTCCACACTAAATATCTCCTAGGCTATAATGTATGTTAAATCTTTTTTGAGACCTATGTATACGTTGTCATCAACTACCAAAAAGGGGGAGATTGAAAGTGCATGCTATGCCCCTAATCGACTTTTGGTGTTAATGACAACACATACATAGGAATCTAATCCTATTTGTTGAGTGTATCTCAGGATGGCAAGTACTTTAGTAGATTGAGAATTATGTGCCAAAGGTGGTCTGATAAGATCGGGATTTATATTTCAAGAAGGCTCGGGATTAAGAAAAGATGATGTAGACTATCCTTTTGAGTTTACTATTATTGAGTATAGGGATCCCGCACTATTAAGAGGGGATCACAGGTTTTGTGATGAACTTGCTCATACCACATCTTCACTATCCTACCCGATTCCACATATTCTCCACTCTGTTTCTATCTCAAAACAGGTCTATTAACTCGGACTTCCGGGTCCCTCCGGACGTTCGAGGGCCGGACGACCGGTAGGCTTCGGAAATCCGGAGCCCTCCACCAGAAGCATTTGAGTCATATAACTCGGATTTTCAGCTCCCTCCGCACATCCAAGTGCCGGACGTCCGACCATCTTCGGAAATCCGGAGCCCTGCACCAGAAGAACATGAGCTCTATAACTTGGATTTCCGGCTCCCTCCGGACGTCCGAGGGCCGGACGTCCGTCCCCTTTCAGAAATCCGGAACCTCCCACCAGAAGAAGTTGAGTCGAATAACTCGGATTTCCGGTCTTCTCCGGACGTCCGGTGGCTGTTCAATTCACAGTGTTTTCAGTCATATCTACAGCCCTCGGACGACCGACCCCTGTCGGACTTCCGACCCCTTACAGACGCCCGGACATCCTGAAACTTTTGGACATCTGGACCCTGTGTGACTTAAATTGTCCGCAACGGCTGTTTTACACTCCTGAGGAAGCTATTAAGCACAAGGCTAATGAAGATAGCATTCCTACGGAGGATAAACCCCTTGTTGAAGAAGTCGTCCCCAACACTGATGAAATTCAAGAATCTGCACCTGACGAAAATGCAATAGATCAAATTCCTCAGCCCAACCAAAGTATTCAACCAGCTCATCTGAGGATTGCAAATGAAGTGGAACTTGACAAAATCCTCGATGGCATCAATGCGCCAGGTCCTCTCACTCGCTCAAAATCTTCACACTTAGTTAACTTCTGTGGGCATTCCTCTTTTGTGTCTATCGCAGAACCCTCTAGAGTTGGTGAAGCCTTCATGGAGCCTGACTGGATTCAAGCTATGCAAGATGAACTTCTTCAGTTCAAGCTAAATGACGTATGTGAACTCGTCAAAAGACCAGATCCTCACAAGCACAATATCATCGGCACCAAGTGGATCTACCGAAACAAGCAAGATGAGGGTGGTTATGTTTTGCGGAACAAGGCATGGCTTGTAGCCCAGGGCTACACACAGGTTGAAGGAATTGACTGATGAAACTTTTGCACCTGTTGCTAGACTTGAAGCTATTCCAATATTACTTGCTTATGCTAACCATCACAATATTACTCTATATCAAATGGATGTGAAAAGTGCATTCCTCAATGGTAAGCTTGAGGAAGAAGTATATGTTGCTCAACCCTTCGGTTTTGAAGGCACGAAGCATCCTGACAAAGTCTTCACACTCAAAAAGGCACTCTATGGCCTCATGCAAGCCCCTCGGGCGTGGTATGATACATTGAAGGAGTTCCTCATGAAGAAAGGCTTCAAACCCGGTTCACGTGGTCCTTCTCTTTTCACCAAATCCTATGACAATTAACTATTCGTGTGCCAAATATATGTCGACGACATTATTTTTGGTTGTACTAACAAATGTTAGAGTGATGAATTTTCCTAAACGATGGGTGAGGAATATCAAATGTCCATGATAGGGGAGCTGAAATTCTTCTTAGGACTGCAAATTTGTCAACAACGCATTGGCATCTTCATTTCTCAGGAGAAATACCTCAAGGATGTTGTGAGGAATTTTGGCATGCATGAATGCAAAGGCATCAAGATACATATGCCTACCAACGGCTGCCTCTGCACTAACGAAAATGGAACAGATTTCGATTAGCAGGTATATCGTTCTATGATTGGCTCTTTACTTTACCTATGTGCATCTAGACCAGACATTATGCTTAGTGTTTGCATGTGCGCACATTTTTAAGCAAACCTGAAGGAATCACACCATGAGGCTGTGAAACATAGTTTTCAATATCTAGCTCACACACCAACAATAGGATTATGGTACCCGAGGGGCTCAAATCTTCACCTCGTTGGATATTCTGATTCTGATTATGCTGGTAACCGTGTGGATCGCAAGTCAACATTAGGAACATGTCATTTCCTCAATCGATCCTTAGTCTGCTGGTCCTCAAAGAAGTAGAACTGTGTATCACTCTCCACTGCTGAAGCTGAATACATTGCTGCTGGATATTGTTGTGCTCAGCTGCTATGGATGAAGCAAACCCTCACAGACTACGATATCAGCATGAAGAATGTGCCCCTCTACTGCGAGAATGAGAGTGCAATCAAGATCGCCTACAGCCCAGTACAACACTCGAAGACCAAGCACATCCAGATTCGTCATCATTTTCTTCGTGATCAAGTACTCAAGGGCAATATCATCATCGACCATGTGAAGACTGATGTCCAACTAGCAGATATCTTCACAAAGCCCTTGGATGAGAGAAGGTTTTGCAAGTTGCGGTGTGAGCTAAATATCCTAGAGTCTTCAAATGTTTTGTAAACATGTACACATCCTAACATTTATGCAAAATTGATGACTTAGATGTGAAACACAAGAACTAACGATTTTCTTCAATCAATGAAGATTATCACTCTAAGTGTTAAGAAATTAATGAAGAATGTGGTTCTCACGGCCCTATGACAATTATACACGGCGCGTGAAATCATCATCCTTATACGGTGGGTCACGCCACCAGCAAACTTTGAAATTCTTCAACTTGGAAATTCTTGAAATTTGAAATTCTTCAAATCTCAGACTTTTCACAATATCCTCAAAATCTTTCAATGTCTTCAAAATTTTCAAATTCTTCAAAACTTTTTGTGATGATCTTCACTGACTATATAGTACATATTGAGCTTTCAGTGTCCTAAACTGCATTCACTTACTCCTAACTCTTCAATTTTGTATTTCTTCTAAGTGAATGTGATTGAACCCGTCTCCCCTCTCTGCTAAGCTCGATCCAGTCTATTCTCAATTCTTCATATGCGTTCTCTTTGACACTTCTTAAAAATCCTCAATGAGTCCTTGTCAGCTGAGGAATTTCCAAAAAAATTCTCAAAATTCAAAAACTAATTTTAATATTTCCACAGTAACTGCACCCACTACTCACGATAGGATAACCTTGACCTCTACCACTTAGATCGTGGGTAGCATGTGTCATGCAGAGACGAAAGGGCAACGACAGTTTCGTCTGAAGTTTTTCTTCACACCGTTTTAACCTAAGCTATAAATAGCCCCTTACCCCCTCAATCAAAAACTCTTCCTCCCTCTCGACTCCTCCGCTCGAGCTCAAAACCTAGCGTCGCCGCTAGCATCCTCGTCGCTAGTGAGGAACAGCTTCACTGCCTCGACCTCGCCGTTGCCGGACTCACGCTCGCTGCGGATCATCTTCCTCCGCCGCCGCCGTAGCTGTCTTCAGTCGCCAAGTTAGAGCACTGAAGATCTGAACCGAAGAGCTTTCGTTGTTACCTCCTTAATTCATCGTGTTTTTCATACATGGTAATTAAAATCCTATTTTACTGTCCCTATTTGATCCATTTATTCTCTTTGAATTCGTGAAATCAATTTTTCCTTAGAGAATCGTGCACACCCATGTCTAGAATACTTGATGAATTTTACTACGCCCCTAAATTCTTCACGAGATTCCTCAATTATGTAAAATTTCGAATCTGCACAACTCTCGAACCCAAGATCAAAATGCTTAGTCAAATTCCTCAACTTAAGAATTTTTTTAATTTCCTCAAATTTGAGAATGCATATGACCTTTCCAAATTATTCGCACCTATATTCTTTTCACAGGTACAAATTATCAGCTGATGCAGCATTTCTTGAAGAAACATTACCTGTGTCCTTAGAATCCTCAAGAATACAAATTTATCAACAAGAAACTCAGCTGAAGAAAATGGAGGAAGAGAGAAAAAAGAAGGGTGGCATGAAACTAGAATAGAACACTGCTTTTGAAATTCGAGAGGAAATATAAGCTGAGTACTACACGCGAGATGAAGTAATTCATGGAAAAGACACTATGGCAAAACGCTATATAAGACTTCAAAGGATTGAACGCAGATGGGCTAAGGAGTGGAAGGAATATAGGTATGTCACTCCAAAATATGCCAAAAAGTTTGCCAACAAACCTCCTTGCAAAAGATTGCCACAGGGGGACCAACAAGCAGCACATCCCTCCAGTGTAATTACAGTTGAGGACTATCCTCATGAAAAAGACAAGTATTTGTCTAAGCTATAGAAAAAGGCAAAAGTTGTTGTCACAAAGTTTAATGAGGACTCTGCTGCTGCAGCAACTGCTGCTACTTCTTCTTCTGTTGAGGCCTTTACTACAGAACAACCTCAAAAGAAAGTCCTAATGCAGAAAACAGGACTCGAGGCAAAACCCTATACAACACTGTCAAAAGAGCAAATTCCTCAAAAAGTTGGTACAATGGCTGCCAAGTCCTCAACTGCTGCGAAGTCTTCAGCTCCACTGTAGTCACAGCTCAAGCAGCATCAAGTAGAAAATCCAAGTTCCTCGGTACCATCTACCTCAGGTTCAGCTTTCAAATCTTCACCTGGCTTACTAAAGACAAAGTTGACTACCGGAAGAGGAACAAGGCCAATCCCAAGCAAGGTTGTCAACATTACTTCTGTAGCAGAAGGAAATGAAGAATATAATGATGAAACTCTTCAAGCCATCATCAGAAACAAGCAAGAAAGGGTTGCACAAGCTACTGCCAACACCATTTCCCTCGCATTGGAACCGAAAGTTGTGCTGAACTTCGTAGACCTTTGGTATGAGGATCCAGTTAATGATTTGAAACTTCCACCTGGACTTAGTCGTATGGTCACTTCATTCATCAATGAAGCAAAATGGAAGTATCAGCAAGCCAAACAAGCTCGGGATACAAAGGTTAAAAAGGAGAAGTGCATGGAGCAAAACGTCCTTAACCTGACGCCTCAGAAACTTGTTTCTACTCAAGCAGAGCTGAAAATCCTCACTGGCAGATATACAAGTCTTCATACGGACAGAAACGGTGTCAAAGTGAGATTTTTCACAGCTGCGACTGATGCAATTGATGAATACAACAACAAGGTTGCAGCCCCAAAGCTACCCGAAAATCCTCAACCCAACTATATTGTACAATTGCTTGACTCTGTTGAAGATGAAGAAGCAGCGGATGATGAAATCACTTAGCAGATTCCTGATGAAGAATCTACCAGGCTTGCCTTTGCTCATACAAGGCCTCATGAAAATGCTTATTTACCAATGTCTCCAAAGGTGAAGCAAGTGACTCTTCCGACTGCATCAGACATGAAGAAAACAAAAGCTGCCGAGAAGAAAGCAATGAAGAGAAATGCATCAACACCTTCAAAGTCTTCAAAGGCCAAATGTTTGAAGACTCTGCCTACTACATCATCAGCTCCAGTGGATGCAACTCCCCTTAGTGTTACACCATCATATATGATAATACCATTTGGTGAAGAGCACACCATTCCAGAACAGGATGAGGAAATGGATGACAATCGCTCTACTGCATCCACACCAATTGATGAGGAAATTCAAGCAGATCAAATTCCTCAAGTCTCAACACCTCCTCCTCAAAACCCAAAAATGGCTTCTTAAGAAAAGGAGGTTGATGAAGACATTGGCAGCAGCACACCGGTCATTCATGATGAATTTTGGGAAAAGGCTCACCCAGACTCACCAACGACCACTCAAATTCCTCAAACTCTTGCAGCCACTGAAATTCTGACTGGCTATGAAGAAAAAAGTTCACATGTGAAATCAGCACCAGACCAAGAATAAGCTGCATCAGCTGAAGAAACTGAAAAGGAAATTGCTACACCAGAAACTGCATGTGCTCCTTCGGCACATTAAATTCCTCAAATTGAAGAATAAGCCCCTGATGATAATGTCTCATCATACGATAAGAATACTGCTGATGAAACTTCAATTGTAGTTGCAAATCCTGAAACTGCAATTGTGGTGGCCAGAAATCCTTAGGATGACCAACACCATAATCTTCAACGAAAGCGTCATCAGCCCTTCTCAAAGAGGCCAAAGTTTCTGAAGATAGAATTCTATGATGAACATCATTTCTTCACTTGACAAAACCCTGACAATTGGCTGCGTATTAGGCACAGAAAGTTCTGGACCAGAACTCAACTTAATTACTATGCTTCTATGCTCTGTGGGAAAAGGAAGATATTTCATCACACCCACATTCCTCATTGTGACATGGAGGAAATTCCTTGCTACACCCCAGTACTGAGAGTTCTTCATGAAGCAGGTCTACTGCCATTGTGCACAGATATCGGTGACTGGAATACAGACATTATTGTTCAGTTCTGTGCCACACTGCTTATCTCAGGTTACCCCAAATACATCAACTCTTGGGTCTTGGACTGGATGACAAAGCACACTCACTACAAAGCTCCAGCCGTAGAATTTCTTCGAGCTCTACCTATCTCAGTTCCTTCAGAAGAAGCAATCAAATTGTATAATGAAAGAGAGTTGCCAAGTCAGCTCATGGAGGTCCTCATGAAACCTTCGGCTCTAGGCCAACATCCAAGGACCAGATTCCTTGTGAAGGAGTTGAAATATGCGCCCAGAACGGTCTACAAAATATTGGCATATTCCATCGCACCTATCAAAGGGCATGATAAGGAAGGAGATGTTGTTGGAATCATGAAGAACATCCTGTTTAACATTATTCATGGCATCAAAATGAACCTTCACGATTCCTTCTTGGGGACTTTGGCCCATAATGCTTTGTCAGCATTTGGGCTGAAGATTTATGCGCCTTGGATCATGAGATTCATCAGAAATAGATCCGCCATCAACTACCAAGCTGACTTTTAGAATCACCTCGGTTATCTGCCACCTCTCAATGTCATCGAGACATCTTTTGAACCTATTGAGGGCAAAGGAAAGTCAGTGATTGATGATGGAAATCGCCCCCTGGATGGTCAATTTAACAAGGTTCTCTCCTATTCCTCATATGATGAAACTTCAACTCAAGAATCTGATGGCAGAGCAAAACCTCTAGCCAACAGCCCCAAGGGAGATGACTAACATAGAGCTTCTCCTCAGTCTTCATCAAAAAATAGATCACAATCACAAGTGGGTAAAACGCCAGTTTGGCTCCATTGTGAAAACCCTCAACGAGACTCAAAATGATGTGAAGAAAAATCACTATTTTGTTCATGAGGTATCTGATCGCACTTGGGCCATATTGTCTCACCTGAAGACTCAAATGGAACTTGAAGAATTGGAATTCACTCGTGACTTTCATTGGTCATGCCCACCAAAGAAGAAATTCAAGAATATTCAGTTCCTGACTTGGTGGACAGCTCATTTTCTTCATTCTACACTACTGATTCCGACGAAGAACCTGTGGATACTGCAACTAGCCCAACAAGGAAGTTTGAATCAAAGAAAACTCACGCCTCTCCCTCAACACAGAAGTTAATATGTTCATGAGTGTTAGTCCTCAATTTCGTCCCTTTTCATCACTTGATGACAAAGGAGGAGAAATATGAGAGTTAGTCTTCAAGTGGGATAAAGTTATGGGCTTATAAACTTTATTAAGTTACAAACTCTTGGTTCTTCTTAAGTTTTTTATGTAATTAGTTGTAACTTCAGCTCGATGGTGTCCTGACACTTTTGAACATTTTTCCTTGCATGCTAATTCCTCAAGTTAGTTAATGCATGCATGCTGAAATTCGTTAGACACCATTTTTCATCATGCATTTCAAATTCCTCATACTACATTTCAAATGCATGCATGAATTACAAGATACAGGGGGAGATGTCCATGATATATATCATCAATGTGCATTTGATGTTCAAAGCAAGTTCCTCAAAACATGCACATCTTCAGGGGGAGTTTCTGTGTATCTTACCTAAAAATTCCTCAAACTCAGTACTTACATTTCATATTATTATCCCCGTTGAAAACTTAACCTATTTGTCGTCAACCACCAAAAAGGGGGAGATTATAGGTGCATCTAGTTCACCATAGTGATGTTGTTGGTTTGAAGACTTATAGGTTAATAGACTGATATGTTTGTAAGTGTACCCATGCTTTATAAGTCGCTGAGGAGTTTGAGTTATTCGATGAATATCGACTCCTAAAAGTGAATGTCTTTGGGTGAAGACTTCGGTCATTCCTTGAAGACTTTGATCGCGAAGAAATTGCAAAGAAATTGATATTCCTCATGAAGATATTGAAGATGAGTAATTCGGTGTGTCCTTAAGAAAATACACTGAAGACTTTGAAGCTTGAAGATTTACTCTTTCTGTTTCATTTTTTTTATACTTGAGTCATAGGAACACCATACTGTTAAAGGGGGTCGAGGTAAAACTATGGAACAAATTTCCTCATGATGCTTAACCCAAACCTACGTCTACCAAATCTTCAGAGTGAGGAACATGAGAGAGATGAGGACTTTGAGAATTGAAAGTTCCCACCGTTGCCTCACCACGCCACCTGTCCTAGATCTTGTCCACCCAACAGTCATATTATTAAAGGACATTTATGTCAAATCATGTCAGGATGCTCCCAGGCTATAAATAGCCACCCCCACAACCACTAGCTGGTTGATTGCTCCGAGATAAACTGACACTAGTCATTTAGAGCAACCCAAATTCCTCGGAGTCTTCAAGTGAAAATCATCAAGTGAGGAGATACCCCAAACACCCAAACCCAAACCAAAACCCAAGTGATTGAGCATCACTGAATAAGTTATTCCTGTGTGGAACTAACGCTTGTTACATTTGAGGACTGTGCATCCTGCAGACGGCTAGGCGTCATGGTCTAGAGCATCCAGTAGTCAATTATGGATCGCCGGGTGACCGAGTTTGTGAGGGTCTAGAAGTTTGCCCTGAAGACTTACCACGAGTGTTGGGCCACGACTGTGTCTCCTTAGCTCAAGGAGAATACGGTAGGGACTGTGTGTCCCGGGACTGCGTGTTCTATGGTTTCACTACCAACCCGCTGCAAACCAGACGTACAAATGTCACAGCTGTTGGAATTGGGTCATCAACAACTATCTTCATTGAGCTACTGGTTCTATTTCCTCAACTAGCTTCATTTACTCAATTGCATGTTGAAGACTTTCATCTGTACTGTTTGAAGAATTTGACTGAAGACTTTCTCTGAATTCCTCACCTCAAATTCTTCACCTGAGATATTCTTCACGTGCTTATCGTATACTTGTGACCTGTGCAAACCGAATCTCTGAAATCACGCTGAGTACTTTGTTGTAGACGTTTTTGCACTTCTGACTTTGTACTTTTTCTAATGCAGTCAATTCATGACTAAGGACTTTCCTCACTAGGAATTTCCTCAGTGATGAAATCGTAAAAATCGCCTATTCACCCCCCCTCTAGTCGACATAATGCACTTTCAGTGCATCTCCTAGATCGATCTTGGTGAGCGTAGTAATTGTTTTTGTTTCCCATGCAATGTCCCCCAAGATTGGCATCATGAGCTAGGTCTATGCGTAGATGACATCATGAGTAGAACACAAAATAGTTTGTGGGCATTGATATTCAGATTGCTTCCCTCCTTAGTCTTTTCTTGATTCAGCGGTATTATTGGACGAAGCGGCCCAGACCAACTTTACTCGTCCATGTACGAGAGACCGGTTCCATCGACTGACATGTAACTTTGTTACATAAGATGTCTTGTGGGTGTCTATCTCTCCCACCTTAGTTGAATCGGATTAGACAAAGGCATCCCTTGTAGAAGGTTAAATAGTAACTTGTATATCACCATTGTGGTTTTGCGTAGGTAAGAATCGTTCTTGCTAGATACCAATAGCATCCACGTAAAACATGCAACAACAAACAAGGGGACGTCCAACTTGTTTTTGGAGGGTTTGTTGTGATATGATATGGCCAAAGACATGGTGTATATAGTTGATGTATGAGATGATCATGTTGTAATAGTTAATATTGAGTTCAATGTTGATGGTATGACAACATGTAGGAGCCATAGGGTTGTCTTTAATTATTGTATGACATGTATGTCAATCATTAAGAGCTATGTAATGCTTTACTTTATTGCTAAACGGTAGCAATAGTTGGAGAAGCATGGTTGGCCCGACAACCTTCATGGCAACACAATGATGGAGATCATGATGACGGAGACCATGGTGTTGTGCCAGTGACGATGGTGCTTTGAAGATGGAGATCAAAACCACAAGATCATGGCCATATCATGTCACCTATGATTTGCATGTGATGTTAATCGTTTTATGCACCTTGTTTTGCTTATGGAGATGGTAGCATTATAAGGTGATCCCTCACTAAAATTTCAAGATAAAATTGTGTTCTCCCCGAGTGTCCACTGTTGCAAAAGTTTGTCATTTCGAAGCACCACCTGATGATCGAGTATGATAGACTCTATGTTCACATACAACAGGTGCAGGACAGTTTCGCACATGTTGAACACACGGGTTAAACTTGACAAGCCTAACATGTAGATACATGGCCTCGGAACACAAGAGACCTAAAGGTTAAACATGAGTCATATAGTAGATATGATCAACATGAAGATGTTCACCATTGAAACCACCTCATCTCATGTGATGATCGGACTTGGATTGATTGGTTTGGATGATGTACCACTCAACTAGAGGGATGGTAATTTGAGTGGGAGTTTTTAGTAATATGATTAAATAAATTCATTACCTTGAACAATAGTCTAAGTAATGTTTTCAAATTTATGTTGTAGATCAATTGCTCGCGCAGTAGCACCCGTGAATTTTAGAGCGTTCCTAGAGAAAGCCAAGTTGAAAGATGATGGAAGTAACTTTGTTGACTAGGCCCGTAATCTGAGGATTGTCCTCATGGTTTTCCAAAAGGCTTATGTCCTTGATGCACCTATCGTCCTGGTGACTGAAGACATTACGAACTTCTGGCATGCACATTCTGATGACTACTCAATAGTTCAATGTGGAATCTTGTATGGCTTAGAACCCGGACTTAGAAGACGTTTTGAACGTCATGGAACATATGAGATGTTCTAGGAGTTGAATTTTATCTTTCAAAAGAATGCCCGGATCGAGAGGTATGGGACCTCCGATAAGTTCTATGCTTGCAAGATGGAGGAGAACGGGTTTGTCAGTGAGCATATACTCAAAATGTCTGGGTATGCCAACCTTCTTGCTGAGTTGGGAATTTTTTCCCACCAGAGGCGATCATTGACAGAGTTCTTAAATCACTCACACCTAGCTACAAAATCTTTGTGATGAACTATCACATGCAAAGGATGATTAAATCAGTCGTCGAGCTGTTTGCGTTGTTGCAAATCACTGAGTTAGAAATTCAGAAGGAGTATCAAGTGTTGATGGTCAATAAAACCACTAGTTTCAACAAAAATGGAAAGGGTAAGAAGGGTAACTCCAAAAAGGGTGGCAAATCAGTTGCCCCTCCAGTGAAGAAACCCAAGCAAGAAACTAAGTGCTTTCATTGCAAGGGGACTGGTCACTAGAAGCGGGACTGGCCCAAGTATTTGGCCAACAAGAACGCGACCAACACCAAACAAGGTATATATGATATACATGTATTGATGTGTACCTTACAAACTCTCGTTGTAGCGCCTGGGTATTTGATACCGGTCCAGTTGCTCATATTTTATTCTCAAAGCAGGAACTACATAATAGATGGAGGTTGGCGAAGGACGAAGTGACGATGTGCGTGGTAAATGGTTCCAAGGTTGATGCGCTCACCGTAGGCACTTTCTCTCTTTGATTACCATCGGGATTAGTGATGAACCTGAATAATTGTTATTTAGTGCCTGCGTCGAGAATGAGCATTATATTTGGATCTTGTTTATTGTAAGCTCGTTACTCATTTAAATTAGAGAATAATGGTTGTTCTATTTATATGAGTAATATCTTTTATGGTCATGCACCCAATGTGAGGGGTTTATTCTTATTGAATCAAGATAGTTATAGCACACATGTTCATAAAATTGATGCCAAAACATGTGAAGTTAATAATGATAGTATCACTTTCTTGTGGCACTTCTGTTTAGGTCATATTTGTGCAAAACGCATGAAGAAGCTCCATGCTAAAGGACTTTCGGAGTAACTTAATTTTGAATCACTTGAAACATATGAACCATGCCTCATGGGCAAGATGACTAAGACCCCGTTTTCTTGAATAATGGAGCTGGAAAGTGACTTATTGGAAATCATACATAATGATCTGTGCGGTCTGATGAGCATTGAGGCGCGCGGTGGATATAGTTGTTTTCTTACCATCACTAATGACTTAAATAGACATGGGTATATTTACTTAATGAAAAACAAACCTGAAAAATTTATAGAGTTCAAGCAATATCACAGTGAAGTTGAGAATCATCGTAACAAGAAGATTAAATTCTTACGATCTGATCAAGGAGGAGAATATGTGAGCTATGAGTTTGGCACTCACCTAAGACAATGATGAATTGTTTCACAGTTGACACCGCCTGGAACACCACACCTTAATGGTGTGTATGAACATCATAATCGTACCTTATTAGATATGGTGCGTTCTATGATGTCTGTTGCTGATTTGTCGTTATCATTTTGGGGTTATGCATTAGAGACAGCTGCATTCACTTTAAATAGGGAAGCATCTAAATCCATTGAGGCGACGCCATATGAACCCTGGTTTGGCAGGAAACCAAATTTGTCATTTCTTAAAGTTTGAGGATGCAATGCTTATGCGAAAAAGCTTCAGCCTGAAAATCTGGGACCCAAAGCGGAGAAATGCGTCTTCATAGGATACCCAGAAGAGACAGTCGGGTATACCTTCAATCTCAGATCCGAAGACAAAGTGTTTGTCGCTAAGAATGAAACATTTCTTGAGAAAGAGTTTCTCTCTAAAGAATAGAGTGGGAGGAAGATAGAACTTGATGAGGTTGTTGAACATTTACTTCAACCAGAGAGTAGCGCTACTCCTTAGCTGCATTTTTGGATTATGAAATTTGGCAGATGTATGTCAAAACAGCGTTCCTTGACGGTTTCCTTAAGGAAGAGTTGTACATGATGCAACCGGAAGGTTTTGTTGATCTAGGGAATGCTGACAGGGTGTGCAAGCTCCAACGATCCATTTATGGGATGCTGCAAGCTTCTCGAAGTTGGAATCATCGCTTCCATGAGCTGATCAAGGCGTTTGGGTTTATACAAGTTTGTGGAGAATCTTTTATTTACAAGAAAGTGAGTGGGAGCTCTATAGCGTTTCTAATATTATATGTGGATGAAAATTGCTGATTGGAAACAATATAGAATTTTTGGCAAGCATAAAAGAATATTTGAATAAGGGTTTTTCAATGTAGGACCTAGCAGAAGCTTCTCTCATATCACGCATCAAGATCTATAGACATAGATCGAGCGCTTAATAGGAATTTCACATAGCACATACCTTGACAAAGTTTTGAAGAAGTTCAAAATGGATCAGTCCAAGAAAGAATTCTTGCGTGTATTGAAAGGTGTGAACTTGAGTAATTAGCCCATTTAGCTCCAAAAAGACACAATTAGGTAATTTAGCTCCAAGAAGAGGAGAAGAGGAGAAGAAATAGGAAAAATGAAAAGATAGAAGAAGAAGAAGAAGAGAAGAAGGAGATGGAGGAGGAGGAGGAGGAGGAGGAGGAGGAGAAGAAAGAGGAGAAGGCCAAGGACTTTCTAGTCCTTCTCCTCCTCCTCCTTCTCCTCCTTCTCCTCCTTCTTGATTTCTTCTTCTTCTCCTTCTCCTCATCTTTCTTCTCCTCCTCCTCCTCTTTCTTCTCCTCTTTCATATTATCCTTGCTTTAATTTCCCCAACAATGACATAATTAGACCATTTAGCTCCAAAATGCCATAATAAGCTCAAAATGGCATAAGAACCTTGGTTAGCTCATGAATATTATATACTTAGCTTGTTTTCCTCTAAAATGGGATAATTAGACCATTTAGCTCCAAAAAGACATAGTTAGGTAATTTAGCTCCAACAAGAGGAGAAGAGGAGAAGAGATAGGAAAAATGAAAAGAAAGAAGAAGAAGAAGAAGAAGAAGAACAAGAAGAAGAGAAGAAGGAGAAGGAGGAGGAGGAGGAGGAGAAGGAGAAGGCCAGGGACCTTCTAGTCCTTCTCCTCCTCCTCCTCCTCCTCCTCCTTCTCCTCCTTCTCCTCCTCCTTCTTGATTTCTTCTTCTTCTCCTCCTCCTCCTCTTTCTTCTCCTCTTTCATATTATCCTTGCTTTAATTTCCCCAACAATGACATAATTAGCCCCTTTAGCTCCAAAATACCATAATAAGCTCAAAATGGCATAAGAACCTTGGTTAGCTCAAGAATATTATATACTTAGCTTGTTTTCCTCTAAAATGGGATAATTAACCCATTTAGCTCCAAAAAGACATAATTAGGTAATTTAGCTCCAACAAGAGGAGAAGAGGAGAAGAAATAGGCAAAATGAAAAGAAAGAAGAAGAAGAAGAAGAAGAAGAAGAAGAAGAAGAAGAAGAAGAGAAGGAGGAGAAGGACGAGGAGGAGGAGGAGGAGGAGAAGGCCAAGGACCTTCTACTCCTTCTCCTCCTTCTCCTCCTTCTTCTTGATTTCTTATTCTTCTCCTCCTCCTCCTCTTTCTTCTCCTCTTTCATTTTATTCTTGTTTTAATTTCCCCAAAAAGACATAATTAGCCCATTTAGCTAAATTAATTTCCCCAAAAATACATAACCTAAGGAAGAGAAGAAAAGAAGAAGAAGGAGAAGAAGAATAAGAGGAAAAAAGAAAAAAGAAAATAAGAAGAATAATAATAAGAAGAATAATCAGGGGAAAAAAGTAAATAAAAATAAGAAGTGTTAAGTCACATATTTTTTGATTATCTTATAACAACATCATATTTGTGTTGATCGGGTGAATTTCAATGTGCAGTTGTTCGACGACCTCCACGTGCGTTGGACGAGCTCCGCCCCTACGTTTGTTGGTGAGCACAAATGACTTCTCCTCCTACCCCCTTAATTTGCTCTGTCCCGGTCTTCGTGTCGATGAAACTTGCTAGCTATATATAGGTTTCTTCAATCATGAGTATGAGTGACCAGTATGCGTCTCTCGTTCGAAAGGGTGACATCTATAAATATGCATGTCTTTGCATATTTATAACCGCCATCCTTTCGAATTGTCCAACATTATCCATGGACAGCCCGAGTATGTGTAGATTGGGTTCGTTTTCCCGTATGCTGTGGTCTGGATCCGATGCGGAATTTCGTCAGTGCCTCCCTGTTGTTCTCCGAATGCACATCCTCTCTGTTTATTGTGGAGACGTGTATCAGGAGAACAGCGAGGATGTGCTGCCGAAATTTCGCGTTGGATCCGGAACAGAGCATGGGAAAACGAACCCAATCTACACATACTCGGGGTGGGATTAGGACCAATCTTTACCTATTATCGTGTAGGTTGCATGGACGTAATAAAAATGGCGAACCTGATTAACCAATGAATATAAATGCTAAATTATATATAAATATATTTCTTCTATCTTTAGTAGCTACGCAAGATGAGTGATCGTGCGTGGATGTATACCGGTCACCCTAGTCAGAAAGATATGACGAAAGAATGGTTTGTAAAAACAAAGGAATTTTTGAAAGCCGCATTTGCAAATGGTCAGGAAAGAAACTATTGCCCCTGTCCTGGATGCGACAACTATAAAAAGACGACAGAGGCTGTAATGATTAAACACCTACAGAGGAGGTTTTAAGCCTAATTATACGGTGTGGACATTTCATGGTGAGTCTATACAACGCACAAGAGCTGAGGTGGTCCGTCGTCGCACGGACGAGCATGGTACCGGGATCGAAGACATGGTGCAAAGGCCTTTTATGAAATGTTGGAGTCTTCAAATCGTCCTCTCCATGAGCACACTGAGCTCTGTCAGCTGGATGCAATTGCACAAGTAATGGCTCTGAAGGCTCAGTTCAACTTGGGAAGAGAATGCTACAACGCGATGATGGCACTATTTGGACGTTTCCTACGCAAAGGCCATGTCATGCCTGCAAACCTGTACCAATCGAACAAAATACTTCGTGTACTTAAGATGTCCTATGAGAAGATAGATGCATGTGAGAAAGGATGTGTCTTATTTAGGAAGGAGTATGCACACTTGGACTATTGTCCCAATTGCGAGTCTTGCAGGTATTTTTTGGTAGACAACGATATGGGTGAGAAGAGGTAGACCAAAATCGCAGTTAGTGTTCTTCGGTATATGCCAATCATACCCAGACTTCAACGTATTTTCATGGTCGAAGAGACAGCCAGACAGATGACATGGCACAAATTGGGCAAAAGAACCAAACTAGATGCGGATGGGAATAAGATGATGGTACACACATCGGATGGGGAAGGGTGGAAACATTTCGATGGATTGCATCAGGATAAAGTGGCAGATTCAAGGAATCCTTGAGTGTGCGCTGCCACGGATGGTTTTAATCCCTTCGGCATGACGGCAACCCAATACAGTTGTTAGCGTGTATTTGTCATTCCACTCAATCTCCCCCCCCCCCGGGCAGATTATGCAAAGAAAGAACATATTTCTGACGTTGATAATTCCAGGGCCCAATTATCCAGGGAAGAATATGAATGTGTACCTGCAACCACTTAAGGATGAATTGGAAGAAGCTTGGGATAATGGGGTCAAGACATACGATGCCGCTAGAAAAGAAAACTTCAAAATGCATGTGTGGTACATGTACTCTATGCATGACTTGCCAGCGTATGCGCCATTCTCTGGATGGTGTGTGCATGGAAGGTTCCCGTGCCCCCAATTCAAGGCAGCTCTTCAGTTTCATTGGTTGCAGGAGGGTCGGAAGTATTCGTGCTTTGACTTGCATAGACAGTTCCTAGATCCTGACCATCAGTTCAGAAAAGACAAGAAGAACTTTATGAAAGATAAAGTTGTCAAAAACTTGGCACCACCTGCGTTCACAGGCCAACAGATCCTGGATCAGTTAAACGCCCTCGAGCGTGATCCAGAGCGTCCAGGGTATTTCAAGGGGTATCATTCAAAACACGCCTGGAATGACAAGCCATGCTTCTGGGATCTGCCTTACTTCAAAGACCTCCTTCTTCCACACAATATCGACATGATGCACACTGAAAAGAATATCGGAGAGGCTATTTTTGGTACATTGTTCGACATAGATGGGAAGACAAAGGATAATATTAAGGCTAGAGTCGATCAAGAGACACTATGTCATAGACCGTTACAAAACATGCGAGAAGGCAAAAGAAAGCAGAAGTGGTCGAAGCCAAAGGCCTGGTTCAATCTTGGAAGGCCAGCTATGAGGGAAATTATCTTGTGGGTCAAAATGCACTTGATGTTCCCCGATGGGTATGCAGTGAATCTAAAGAGGGGAGCGAGTCTTGAAAAAATAAAAATCTTTGGTCTCAAGAGTCATGATTGGCACATATGGCTAGAGCCGGTAATGTCGGTGATGTTACGTGGCTTTATTCCTGAGGATGAATGGCTAGTACTGGTGGAGCTGAGCTATTTCTTCCGTGTTCTTTGTGCGAAAGAATTGTCGCCTCGCGTAGTAGAATACATGGAGGTGTTTGCACCGGAGTTGTTGTGCAAGTTAGAGAAGTTCTTTCCACCGGGTTTCTTTAATCCAATGCAGCATTTGATTTTACATCTACCGACCGAGGCAAGATTGGGTGGGCCCGTGCAAGATCGTTGGTGCTATGCAACTGAGAGGATGCAGAAGACCCTTCGAGCTAAATGTAAAAATAAGCGTAGAATTGAAGCATTGATGGCTGAGGTATTCATTACTGAGGAGGTGGCAAACTTAGTGACAGCACACTACGAAGCCAAAAATCATCATTTGCATAATCCGAAGCGTCGGGACAATGATGCATACCCTAAAAAAGGTGGGTCCAACCTCAGCCTATTCAAAGGGAAGCTCGCACCAGCCGGTGCTTCGAAACCAATAGCGTTGGATGTCGAAGAATGAGGGAACATTTCGTTGTATATCTTCAACAACCTAAAGAAGTGCGACCGTACATCGAGTGAGTTCTCGGCACATTTTCCCGTAACTTCTAATTCATTTGAACTGCTCTTATTCCCGGATATTTCAAACAGCCGTTACGTCGCCAAATTCTCGGATGGAGCGGTGATCGAAAATGATTCCGTCGAAGAGTATGAGCTTGTGTCAAAGACAGGAGGCGGCTATCCTGGTTTCATCTCTTGGTTCAAACAAACGGTAATTATCCATAATAGACCATATCATTCTTGGTCTAACTTGCGGCTAATGCAACAACCGTTTCGTACTAAACTTGTAGGCTAATTCAGAGTCTATGGACGCCGAATTGAGACAAGTCGCTAATGGTTTTGACTATAAGGTCCGTTCATTTGAGAAATACAACATCAACCGGTATCTCTTTCTTACCTTTGGCAAAGAGCTATCTATGCCCGACCGGAAATCTACAAATTGTGGTGTCTCTGCTATCGGAGAAGGTGTTATCGAGTATTATGGAAGAGTTGAAGCAATTCATGAACTTCAATTCTATGGTGAAAACCCACCGAACGTCATAGTCTTCAAATTTTATTGGTTCCAACCAAAAAAGACTAGAAGGACTCATGAACATATAGGACTAGTCGAAATCAATCCAAACACCCATTTAGATGTTCCCGATGTCTATATTACGGCTCAACAGGCGACCCAAGTTTTCTATCTACCGTGGGCATGCCAAACGGATAAGAATCTGGAAGGTTGGCATGTTGTTTATGAAGTGCCGCCACATGTCAGACCACCTCTCCCAAATGAACAGGATTATGAACCTCACATTAACCCAGACACATATGATGGAGAATTCTTCCAAGAAACACGTATTTCCAAGAAACGTTTCAAGAACCATCGTGCTTCACCCAAGAACATGGATGTAGACAGCGACAATGAATCCGACTCCAGCCCTGAGCCGGAACCAGAAGACATGGAACTCGTAGAGGTTACTGATGCGGATGACCTGTCAATGCTTCAACAATTAAAGGAAGGCCTTTCACAACTTCACGCCGTTGAACCCGACGAGCACGTCATTCATGAAGACATGCGTGATAGTGATGATGATGATGCATTTATTGATGATGATTATTAGTTTGTAAGATTCACAAATTAAAGTATATATATTTTAATCTTTATTATTCATGTACATATTATTATTCATGTCAGTTATTCAACTTTTTTATGTTGTACTAATTTCTTTTAATCTTTATCATGGTAGGTCACCAGGTGTGGAAAGATGGTGGGCGCTGGTCCAGATCGCTCGACGGGTTCTTCCCAAGTGCCCCGCACAAGGGGTGGTACTTCCCTTCCACCCCTATCTCTCCGTAGAGCCTTGGCAGATAGTCTGTCGACACCACCTGTGGGTTCTTGTTCGTCGGCGGCATTGCCCAATGGGAGAGGTGCTGGTCGGGTAGGGAAGAAGGAGAAGGGTACAGGGAGAGGTGGCGGCCGCGGAAGATCCAGGAGGACTGTTGAGCTGTCCTCGCCACCACCACCAGCTCATTCACCCGAGCATAGGACTACTATGGTCGACCCATTTACGGAGGAGGCTACGGGGACTCCGTTCCAGGAGCCTGTTGTTGACGAGCATTCGTCCCATGAGACTCCGGTCCAGGAGCAGCCTCGGGTCGAGGTGCATTCGGCCTAGGAGCAGCCGGAGGACACTACGGTTCCGGAGGCTTCACCCGACGTGGAGAGGCCCGGATGGGAGACCTGGGCGGATCGTACCGAGTTGCCGGATTGGACCGAGGGTCCGGGTGGCTCAAGGGGCGGGGATGGCGGGGATAAGCTTATGGATAGAGAGGGCGATGTGCAGGTGGACGGGGCCACCGTGTACAAGCGTGGTAGTACACGTCTCCCGGTCGCGCCGGCTTCCCGCGAGTAGAGGCCGGTGATTAAACCTGAAGGAGATAGGTAAGTACATTTACTCTTTTTTAGCTTTTGCCTTCAAGTTTGTTCAAATATCTAATGCGTTGACCTTATCATACTGCAGGGGATGGGTACACCCTCTTGGAGTCCGCGGGCCGAACTCCGTCCTCGGTGTGCTTTGCCGGACAAATTTCCCGGGGTTTGTCACGTTGCCTGGTGAGGGTGAGGTTCCTACACTAGGATTTTCCTGGGAGCACTACCAGGCTGCGCAGGCCCAGCCGAAGGAGAATATAGATGGTGTCTTGTGCCACACGAGGGCCGAGATGGTGATCAAGTGCTTTTGGGTAAATTATCCTTTTACATAATCTAAAATTAACAATATAGCTAATTATTGTACTAATCGGTGTTTTCACATTTGATTGCAGACCTTCTATAGGTGTGAGGATGGATATGAGGAGGAGGCGGCCAGGGTTCTCGACGCCGAGTGTAGGCGGTTACTACAGAACTTGCGCCACGAGGCTCGGCCGCAGGCTATTCGAGATTACTACGCCACGCGTGGTATTAAGAAGTAGAAGAAGGATTTCCGCGGAAAGTATCTGAAGAAGGAGCAATACATGAGGGTAATTACCTATTCTTAAGTCCTTCTACGTAGTTTTCTTGATTTCATTCATAGGCGTAGCGCTGAAAATTCTTTCTAATAACTTATAGGTGCCCCCGAGATGGTGTGCGGATAAGATGGATTCTTGGGAGGCGTTGGTTGATAAGTGGTGCACATGCAGCTGGCGAGCCGTCCACGAGAATGCAAAGGATCGGCGTAGCCAAATGGTTGGTGTGCCACATCATCAAGGCAGCACCAACTTACTTCAGTTTGGACAAAACTGGGTATGTGATTTGCTTCATGATTCATGCAATTCATTCTTGATGCTAATATTTTGTTCCTCTCGTTTAGGCGCATCACAATAAGACGGAGATGCCACACTTGTACGACCTTTATGGCATGGCCCATACTGCCTCGTACAAGAAGGCGAAGGCATTCTCTGAGTGTGACCTGGATGATCCCAATACCTTCACCAACATATCATCCCACGAGAAGCTCGTGGCATACAGGGACACAGGGAAGGCTACGAAAGGGGATGACTTTAACCCTAGCCAGGAACCTTTGGATCCAGAGCTGGTTATGATATATGGTGGCGGGAGGCCCCATGGCTCGATAGCCATTGGAGATGGGATAATACGTTGTCCACTCACTCTTCCGGAGATCAAGGCGCGCCAGTCGAGCAGTTGTCCTGAGATAACGCGTCGTCCACGGCCAGTCGAACTTGCCATCGAGGTTAGTTGTACGGACTAAGAACACTTTCATCCATTTCATTATGTGTGTCACCATAGATCATTACTGTGGTAACGAGGAATGGTGTTTCAGGCTGCTCTTCAGAAAGAGAGAGCGGCAAACCAGGCTGCTCTTGAGAAAGAGAGATTGGCAAGCCAGGCTGCTCTTCAGGCTGCTCTTGATGAGTGGGACCAGACCACGACACGATTGATTGAGGAGGAGAGGGCCCGAAATGAGGCGGGTCAACGGGCCCTGTACGAGCTTTTTGTGGTATGTTTTTTTCACATTAGCCAAATCATGTGTGTAATGTCTGTTTCATTACTAACTAATACGACCCACTCTTCAAGGTCTGTGCGAGAAGAGCGGTCAAGTCCCTCCGCCGATGCCCGTCTTCTCTTTGATTAGCACGGTGAGTTTCATTAAAACTAGTATTAATAATTGGGTGTCATCAAGCTAACTGAGACATTACGAAATATCTTTTCTGCAGAATAACTCCCGAGCGGCATCGCACGACCCTTCTTCAGGGCAACCGTCTCCAAACGAAGCCGCCGCGAGCAACCGTGGCGTTTCTCCTCCTTGATGACCACTACGGTAAGTTTCTCTTCTCCTCTTTCATATTATCCTTGCATTAATTTCCCCGAAAAGACATAATTAGCCTATTTAGCTCCAACATGCCATAATAACCTCAAAATGGCATAAGAACCTTGGTTAGCTCATGAATATTATATACTTAGCTTCTTTTCCTCTAAAATGAGATAATTAGCCCATTTAGCTCCAAAAAGACATAATTAGGTAATTTAGCTCCAAGAAGAGGAGAAGAGGAGAAGAAATAGGAAAAATGAAAAGAAAGAAGAAGAAGAAGAAGAAGAAGAGAAGAAGGAGAAGGAGGAGGAGGAGGAGGAGAAGGAGGAGAAGGCCAAGGACCTTCTAGTCCTTCTCCTCCTCCTCCTTCTCCTCCTTCTCCTCCTTCTTCTTGATTTCTTCTTCTTCTCCTCCTACTCCTCTTTCTTCTCCTCTTTCATATTATCCTTGCTTTAATTTCGCCAAAAAGACATAATTAGGCCATTTAGCTCCAAAATGCCATAATAACCTCAAAATGGCATAAGAACCTTGGTTAACTCATGAATATTATATACTTAGCTTGTTTTCCTCTAAATAAGATAATTAGCCCATTTAGCTCCAAAAAGACATAATTAGGTAATTTAGCTCCAAGAAGAGGAGAAGAGGAGAAGAAATAGGAAAAATGAAAAGAAAGAAGAAGAAGAAGAAGAGAAGAAGGAGAAGGAGGAGGAGGAGGAGGAGAAGGAGGAGAAGGCCAAGGACCTTCTAGTCCTTCTCCTTCTCCTCCTTATCCTCCTTCTCCTTCTTCTTGATTTCTTCTTCTTCTCCTCCTCCTCATCTTTCTTCTCCTTTTTCATATTATCCTTGCTTTAATTTCCCAAAAAGACATAATTAGCCCATTTAGCTCCAAAATGCCATAATAACCTCAAAATTGCATAAGAACCTCGGTTAGCTCATGAATAGTATATACTTAGCTTGTTTTCCTCTAAAATGAGATAATTAGCCCACTTAGATCCAAAAAGACATAATTAGGTAATTTAGCTCCAAGAAGAGGAGAAGAAATAGGAAAAATGAAAAGAAATAAGAAGAAGAAGAAGAGAAGAAGGAGAAGGAGGAGAAGGAGGAGGAGGAGGAGGAGAAGGAGGAGAAGGCCAAGGACCTTCCGGTCCTTCTCCTCCTCCTCCTTCTCCTCCTTCTTCTTGATTTCTTCTTCTTCTCCTCCTCCTCCTCTTTCTTCTCCTCTTTCATATTATCCTTGCTTTAATTTCCCCAACAATGACATAATTAGCCCATTTAGCTCCAAAATGCCATAATAAGCTCAAAATGGCATAAGAACCTTGGTTAGCTCATGAATATTATATACTTAGCTTGTTTTCCACTAAAACGGGATAATTAGCCCATTTAGCTCCAAAAAGACATAGTTAGGTAATTTAGCTCCAACAAGAGGAGAAGAGGAGAAGAAATAGGAAAAATAAAAAGAAAGAAGAAGAAGAAGAAGAAGAAGAAGAGAAGAAGGAGAAGGAGGAGGAGAAGGAGGAGAAGGAGAAGGCCAAGGACCTTCTAGTCCTTCTCCTCCTCCTCCTTCTCCTCCTTCTTGATTTCTTCTTCTTCTCCTCCTCCTCCTCTTTCTTCTCCTCTTTCATATTATCCTTGCTTTAATTTCCCCAACAATGACATAATTAGCCCATTTAGCTCCAGAATACCATAATAAGCTCAAAATGGCATAAGAACCTTGGTTAGCTCATGAATATTATATACTTAGCTGGTTTTCCTCTAAAATGGGATAATTAACCCATTTAGCTCCAAAAAGACATAATTAGGTAATTTAGCTCCAACAAGAGGAGAAGAGGAGAAGAAATAGGCAAAATGAAAAGAAAGAAGAAGAAGCAGAAGAAGAAGAAGAAGAAGAGAAGGAGGAGAAGGATGAGGAGGAGGAGGAGGAGAAGGACAAGGACCTTCTAGTCCTTCTCCTCCTTCTCCTCCTTCTTCTTGATTTCTTCTTCTTCTCCTCCTCCTCCCCTTTATTCTCCTCTTTCATATTATCCTTGCTTTAATTAACCCATTTAGCTCCAAAATGCCATAATAAGCTAAAAATGGCATAAGAACCTTCGTTAGCTCATCATTATTATATTCTTAGCTTGTTTTCCGCTAAAAATGACATAATTAGCCGAAAAACATCATATTTTGTTTTTCTTCTGACTTTCTTATTCACATTTTTGCAGAGTGGATATACTACATGCATGCAAGCTGGCATTCATGGAGTTGAACAATGTCGATGGATGAACTTTATATGTATATCATCTTGTTTTCATTTGAGTTGATGAACAATGTCGAACTATATGTATATGTATATATGGATAAACAGTGCAATACTTTGTATGTTGGTTCTTTCGATATATGGGGATGTACATTGATTTATATGTATATCATATATGTGTGGTGAATTATATATATGTGTTGGCAAGTATATGTGTGATGAACTATATATCATATATGTGTGGTGAATTATATAAATGTGATGTCAAATATATATATATGTGTGTGTGTGTGTGTGTGTGTGTGTGTGTGCTGTGAAATAATATAAAACAAAAAAACAGGTACTATATGTGCTCTTTGCCGTCTGCCAGCTGATGGCAAAGACCTGTGCCATCAGCTGCCAGATGGCAAAGGTGCCACATGGCACCCAGCTCTGCATCCTGGGGTGTCTATATAGGCTCTTTGCCGTCTGCCTCCAGGGTGGGCAGACGGCAAAGAAGAGGGCACAGAGGAGGGGGGAGGAGGAGGCAGACGGCAAAGAGTGGAGGGGGGAGGAGGAGGCAGACGTCAATGAATAAGGGGGAGGTAGACGACAAAGAGTGGAGGGGGGGAGGAGGAGGCAGACGGCAAAGAATAAGGGGGAGGCAGACGGCAAAGCCTCCGTTAACCCCTAACGGAGGCAACACCTGTCGGCTGTCGGCTCGAGCACTTTGCCGTCTGCTTCTGAGGAAAGCTGGCGGCAAAGAGATTTGCCGTCCGCTTTGGGGGGACAGACGGCAAAGAAGGTCCTATGCCGTCCTAGGTTGACACAGAAATTTTGCCGGCCGTGGGATTCTTTGCCGTCTGTTGTTTTGTCTTTCCCGTTCGGGATTTAGTCTTTGCCGTCTGTAATGGCAGACGGCAAAGAAGGTGATTCTTTTAGTGTATGTACCGTTTTACTCATATATATATGGCCTTTACAGCGAAGTCTTCCTAAACTCGTAGCAGAAATCATCATTGATATCATGAACCCATGCCATCTGCCTTAAGAATACAAGCATTCTAGTTGCGAGCGTCTTAGCTCACACGTATGTCACCAAGGTACTCTTCATTATATCGTGTGCTTTAATTTAATGCCTGGCCAATAAAATAGCAAGTGGCAAGCCAATGAGTTCTTTCAATGTACTCGCAAGCAACCTGTCGGGGATATTACTCACGGTTTGACCTAGGCAGGAGTATGACCATGCCCATTGTTTGGCGTCTCGTATGAAGCATCATGTTTCCCAGGACAACCAGGATGGCAAGGCCCAAGGCCCAGTAAGTAAGCCGTCGCAATGCGGCTCACAGAAAAGTCCCAAAAAGAAGAGGAGTTCCCTCCAAGAAAATCTAGCCCAAGTCCAGGTAGGACTCTATGTAAACCTAACCCTTCAACCTATATAAGAAGGGGCAGGGCACTCCAAGAGGGACAATTAAAGTTAGGTCTAGACAAGTCAAATCATGAGATTCACAGATTAGACATTCTAGATATTAGAGGTAGCCATTCCGTATCCTTGTAATCGAGGTTATCATCTTCACCAATGAAACACAAGCAGGACATAGGCTTTTACCTCCATCGAAGCGGTCGAACCTGGGTAAACTCACCTCTCTTGGTTTCGACCAACCCCTCTCAAGCCACCACATAGCTGTGATGGCTCCACACCTAAGTCCTAGCACGAGGAAATTTGCCGTGATAAAAACCGCAACATTTGACGCCCACTGTGGGGCGGATCACATGGAAGTATTGTGTTTTTGGAGGGAGATTTTCATGGATCAAGGAGCTCAGTATCTATCGTATGAAGAAGAGCCTGCAAGGAAATGTTGCATTGGATAACCGGCATTGGAAAACTTTTGGGAGAGCTGGCAAATTAATTGTTTGGCAATTAAAATTTTGATGATCAATAGAATATTCGAGATCGAGAGATCAGGATTCCAACATGTGCGCTGGCACTCTCATCAATTGTGATATGTCAAATCCGAAGACAGATCGATTTGGGAAATAACCGAGACTAACAAAAGATTGATTTCATGTGCAGGGCCATCCAATAAAGTCGCATGCATGCCAACGATTTGGTTCCATATGCATGGCAGTGGTTGCATCCGCGAGGAAAATCATTGTTTCCGCCGATCCGTGGGTTTAGTTTTGCTCTGTACGTATACCAAGGCCATAGGCCGACGGTTAAAAATCATCCGTCGCCACTGCGTTAAGACTGGTCATAATGGGACTATCATAAGCAGTATCATGCATGTCAATTAGGCTTACTTGATGACATGGTACACCATTAAATGAGGAAAGAGAGATGTGGTATCATGTTATGATACTGCATCATATTAAATGTTGTACTACTTTATGTCATGCATCGGAATTAATAAGACAACCTATATACTAACTTATGATATTATGCATTACGGAAGTAGGTATATGATACTCTACATTAAGGACAGCTTAACTGCCCACACCACGGGTCAGGTCAATTTTTTATGAAGAGCTGGGGAGTGCGAAATCATGCAGGGTGATGGATGGATGTGACCTAAGAATACGATGTCTCATTCGATCTCAAGTACATGGTGGGGTTTTTCACGTGAAGGAGAATCAACCATAGGTGTGATTTCATGCTAGCTAATCACATGCATGGTTTTTTCCACCTCGTAAACTAAGTTCTGAAGAAATCGGAGCCCTGTCTGGGTTGCTAGACAAAAAGGAGGATGCAACGCGGATTCGCCCAGCCAGCCACGACCCGAAATTGGATGTGCACAGGGACTCGTCTCCGCCGCTGCAGTTGTCCGCCCTCGAGCCGGCCCGCCGTGTCACATGCCTTGCTCCAACGCCGCAGCTACCCTCCCTCAAGCCGCCTTCGCCTCTGCCGCCATCATGTCATGGACGGCTCAGCCTCGCCACCCGTCCATCGTCTCGCTGAGATGGCACCGCTCTCGCCCCTAACCGCGGCCGCCGCACGGGCGACTCGCCGTCATCTGCCATGTTCCACGACGATTGCTTCATTGTCAGGGACAACATCGATACCAAGCGGATCATCTCGGTCGAACAACTGACCCCGGGGCTTGGATCTCCAAGCCCGACGAGTACCACAAGCTCGGCTCCTTTGCCTTTGGGCCTTGGCCAAGCTAGCACGAGGCACAAGAATCATTTTTATTGATTCCGGTGGCAGATGCGCATGAAGGTGACGCACACAGATAAGCTGATGGATCCTCAAGCTAGCTACATAGAAGAAGCTGCCACAAGACATGATGTGGCTCCTTGCACTTCCTTCACTCCGAGCCAGCCACGACTCGCTTCACTCCGCGCCTACCTCCGTCTTTGCGCGCCCACTCCAAGCCGGACTCGACAGCATCGGTCCTGCCTCCGCGCCTCGCCTCGCCTTGAACCGGCTTGACTCCATCCACACGCGTGTGATCCGCCATGCCTCCACATCCGCTACGCCCTGCCTTGCCAAGCCGAACGTGTTTGAGCACGTCAGGAAAACAGTAGTTGGGCAGAGAAAGAAAAGGAGGGTGGATGTTGTTACGGCATTAGACGTACATCGAGGTGGTCATCTGACCGCGTCCATCCTTATCCAAAACCGGTGTTCACATTCATGTGACCAAAATACTAGGTGGTGTCACCCCTATATATTTTCTTCCTCATTCATGTTACTCCTGTTTGTAATATTTTTATACGGACAATTACTCATGATCGATATGGCATTAGGCCTTCCGTAATGCATTATCTCTTAGCGCGGTATCCTAGGTAGTATACGATCGTTAGATACAACCATCCTAATGTATTGTATGTTAAGTGTCGTATCTTAGTAAGCATGTATTTAATGATTTTGACCTCATACTAATATGTGATTGGTCTAACAAGTTATTTTGTCTATGATACCGTGCAAGAGCCGTATCCTAAATAAGATACAACAACCTCCTCTTTCCTCAATAAATATAGTGCCACGTCAGCATTTTGCCTATGATATTGTGCCAAGATACTACCATTACGGAAGGCCTTATACAGAGCTCGTGTCGTAATCATACGCAAACATCCATCAATGCCGCATTACTCGATGGACATGCATGCAAGTCGCCGCCTCTTCGGCGGACTCACACGTCCGCACTGGCTTACCATACCGCGTGCAACTCACGTGACCATGCCGACCCCCACATCGACATCAACACGTCAGGTCCGTGCTAGTTTCATGTCTCGCATCTAACTTCCACATCTACATCAACACGTCGGCACTACATACCCCCGTACGAGCCGCCGAATTGACGCGCTGAAGCCGCTACCCCTGCGGTCCATTCTACATTTTCACGCCGGTGTCGCGCCAGCTTGTTCGAGCCGCTCATCGGACGCGCGCAAGCCGCCGCTCCCGCAGCCTGGTCTATATCAAATATGTCAGAAGCTTTTTTGACGCTCATCCATGAAAAGGTGCTACCATATTATTTGTTTCATCAATATACTTTTTATTTTAAGAACAATTACTTTGTCCATAATATTTTTCTGCGCATTAAAAAGTGCTCACTACAAAGATGATATAATATTGTGGATATGGAGCTCGCGCCAATATTATCGCGCGTCAACATCCGTCCAATGCACATCTTCCAACAGAAGCGCTCGAGTCGCCGGCCCATTGCAGGATCTACTTCAATTTGAGTTGGCCTACATTGAACCGGTAATTCAAAAGTCAACGACAAAGAAATAATGGCCCTGCAGGAGCCAGGAGAGCCAGACTACATGAGAATAACAAAGCATGGATCAAGAGGCATATAAACTCAATTTGGCCATGACATTTGCCAAACATATACGATGAGCATCACAAGGATCATCAACTCCCCACACCGTATCCAGTTTCAAATACCAGAATTCAGCTGTCAACTTTACACCAGATTGTGCTACAAGCAAGTATGAAGACATTCAAGCCGCCTCCATGTCTCGACTTAAGACTCAGGGGCTACACAATCATGGATCAGCAGATTTGGCTGTTTTCAACAAATTCAAGAACTCCGGATCATTGCAGAGAAGCCAACCCGGAACCCGGGGGCTGCTACCTTATGGATGGAAAATTAAAGGTTGCCAAATAAGTTCAGCCGCCAAGATGCGTTGTTCAAACATGGGTATCTTGCTTTATTGGATTATCATATCGTGATCAATAAAATTAAGCCGGCTTCTCTCGGGGCTACTGGTCCCCAGGTTGCTTAGCAGTAATAGCATTATCTTCTGCAATCCTATGCTAGGCATTTTGTTGATCATAGGTCACTTCGGGGCTTCCAACTCAGTGATTTTAGCTTTGTCACCCTCTTGATCGGCAAAGATGCCAAAAAATGGTTAAACCTACCGCTATATTTGATGCGACTCCGCTCAAGTGACTCCATGTACTCTTGACTATTCAATCCATTGTGGACCCTGAATTAGCAAGGTTAAAACATTGGCTTGTCACGTGAGAGTCGGCATACTAAATGCGAGGATAAACCATGGGTTATCATACCCGCTTCATTGAACCAAGACTTCACTTTGAAAGCGAGTCTCTTTTTAGCATGTCTCACTAAGCCGGATTGTTATTGCTTTATATTATCATCACTTGATATTTTCAAGTACAAGTACTATTTTTACCGGCTCAGATTGAATGACCGGGTCACAAAAGTTGTAGTTGTATTATGACCAGTTCAATCATACATCATCCTAGATTGCATCATGCATCGTAGATACATATCATTCATGTCTTCAAACCGGATTACAACATAAACTTTTGCAAGAGAAAATAAGTCTTTGAGAGCCAAAACTGGCCAAATTTTCATCATAGTTTATCATAACCAGTGTTAAGTGGTTGGGGTTTCTCCAAATCAGCTCACGAGAAATAAATATTCTCGAAAAGCTAGTTTCTCACATATTGCTGAGCTGGTATATTACAGGTTGCTGAGGTGTCAAATCATTTATAATGTCGGGTCATCTAATTGACCGACTTTGGATTTCCTCAACATGTGCTCTTTGTAGTAAACTACAACACTTATGTATTTCTCAAGTATTTATTAGCCGGGTTGCACCACAAAGCACGAGCAAAAGGACAATGGTATTATTCCAGGATATTTTTACAAGACAATGAAATACCGGGTTACATTAGAACCATGGTCAAGGATTTATTCAAATCACATTAATATCAGTTCCAGAGAACTTCTGAAGTGCATTATGATGAGTTATATTATTCTCACAAAGTCCCAAGTCACTACAGGCATACAACCACGCACTTGGGGCTACATTGTTCAAATCAAGATTACATCAAGTATGAAAGCGCCATGTCGCTGCAAGCATGGACCGCGGCCCTTGGGGGCCACATCATATGATGTTTTTATTTTCAAAAGGAGAAGTACACATAAGTCCAGGCAGACAACCCATCACTTAGGGGCTACACTGCTCAGATCAACATTCTAAAGTCCCAAGTCACCGCAGGCATGCGACCTCACACTTGGAGGCTACAATATTCAGCTGTTTAAAAGATTATGAGGTCCAAATTAAGTACCCGACCCATCACATACTGATGAGCCGGCCCTTGGGGGCTACACATGTGAAATTGAGGACACTCAATCAAAATCTTGCGACTCAGATGACAACCTGGATTTCTTAAAGTTATTTACAACATTCACAACAATACTCAAAAGTCCAAGGTTGTTGCAAGCTAAAGACAACCTAGCCCTTGGGGGCTACACGAGCTGAAGCTTTCTAGGTATAAGACAATTACATATTCGAGGCTACTGAAGGCAAGACAACCCAGCACTTCGGGGCTACACAACCAAGATGGTTTCTACCTGAAGCGCCAAGTCAACATGAACTAATGAACTCGGGGCTTGGGGGCTACAAGTAATGTGGAGATATAAAAAAAGAGAGAGGAAGAGGTTAGATCCATGGGGGCTACATGTTGTTGAAGATATACAACGAAATGATCGCAATTCTTTGACATCCAACGTTATTGGTTTTGAAGCACAGGCTCGTCCAAGCTTCCCTTTGAATAGGTTGAGGTTGTATCCACCTTATTTAGGGTCGCCATCATTTTACTGAGGCTTCAGTTTATGCAAATGACGATTTTTGGCTTCGTAGTGTGCTACCACAAAGTTTGCCACCTCCTGAGTAATGAATGCCTCGACCATTGATGCTTCAGTTCTGGGTTTATTTTACATTTAGCTCGAAACATCTTCTGCATCCTCTCAGTTGCAAAGCACCAATGAGTTTGCATGGGCCCATCCAATCCTGCCTCGGTTGGGAGATGTAAAATAAAATGTTGCATTGGATTAAACAAGCTCGGTGGAAAGATCTTCTCTAACTTGCACAACAACTCTCGAGCCAACTCCTCCATGTCATCTACCATGCAGGCGACAGTTCTTGAGCACAAAGAACATGAAATAAATAGCTCAGCTCTGCCAGTGCTTGTCATTCATCCTCAGGTATAAAGCCACGTAGCTTCACGGGCATTACCCGCTCAAGCCATATGTGCCAATCATGACCCTTGAGACCAAATATTTTCAATTTTTCAAGGCTCGCTCCCCTCTTTTGATTCGCTACATACCCATCGGGGAACATCAAGTGCATTTTGACCCACAAGATAATTTCCCTCATAGCTGGTCTTCCAAGATTGAACCAGGCCTTTGTCTTTGACCAGTTCTGATTTCCTTTCGATTGTCGCATGTTTTGTAACAGTCTATGACATAGAGTCTCTTGATCAGCTCTAGCCTTAGGATTATCCTTTGACTTCCCCAATATACCGAACAATGTACCAAAAATGGGAATAGTGTGGGTGGGATGTAGTTTGGTTACTAATATTGTTACGCATGGGAATAGTGTTACGCATGGGATTGGGAACATGCATGTTGATGATAAAGGAAATTGGTTTCAAAGGTTTTACGAAAGCACTGTCGGGTGCCACTAATGCCCGAGGGAAATGTGTGAGCTAGGTAGCCACTTGAGAAAGAAGTGGTGTACCGAGGTTAGTGAGTGTGTTGTTTTCGAAATCGGATTTGTTTAATTTGCAAGTGTTACTCCAACCTTACATGCACAACCACGATACCCCTTATGGGACGAGGCTTTGCTGATTTCTATGGTTGGTTCTAGTGAACAGCCCGCATTACTAGTGGTGGGAGTGATGTGGTCATTCTCGAGACGTGGTCATGCAAAGAAAAAGGGTGACAATGGGATGTTTTCACGGGCACCGAGCACACCGTTGCGTGCCCTTGTGGATGATACGTATGAAGTACATCATGAGGGGTTGTCACCAACGAGTGGTCTCTTTGCTTGTATCGTCATGGGAAAGGTGATTTTCAGTTACTTACCTCGGATGTGAGAAATACTGCTAGTCGTGTCTTGAAACGAAAGTTTCCCGAGTCTTGTGGGTAAAGTGTGCAACCTTTATAGAGTGTAATACTACTTGAATAGCCATGTCCACGGTCAGGTACATTTGGATGACTGCTCTTGGTCTACATCCATGTTTACAAAACAGTGTGCGTGGGTGAGAAAGGTGGTTATATGAGTAAGATGATACCTGGGCTAAGTGGGATGACTTGGCATGATGGCTGAACATGGGTTGTTTAGCCCACGGTTAATATTGACATTTGTAACCAGTTCACACTCTTATCACTTACCTTATGATGCATACATGCACAAGAAGTTGATCATGTTATTGCACAAGGGAAAAATCTGCTTTCCGCAAAAATTGCCTATTAGTGTTATGTCATGCTTCAATATTGCCTTGTTCGACGTCAATGGTTGCTTGCGAGTACATTCAAAGTACTCATTGGCTTGCCACTTGTTATTTAATTGCCCACGTATGGAAGAGTAGGAACTTGGAGAAGAGTTCTTCGGTAACGAACACACGAACTCGGACGCTTCCCAGTCAGAATGCCCGTAGGTCAAGGCAGATGGCATGGGTTCACGCTTTTGCTCAAGATTTCCGCTACTAGTCATGTTTGTGTGTCGGCCTTCAAGGCCCTATCTATGTAGGACTTGACCGTAATGGTCATTATTTGTATCACACGATATGTAAGGATGTAAGACTTTTGTATTTTCAACTTCTATGTGTTCAATGAGAATTGATCTCTGGGATCACTGTACATGTGCATCTGGTGACCACGACTTACGAGTCGGGGTACCCACAATGCACATCCAAAACTCGGACATTTGGCACGCTTGGCAGGGGGGCTTGTGTGGGGATCCTGACTTACGAGTCGAGATCGCTGAATGAACGTGCTCAGTGATCCCAGAGATCAATGCTCATCGAACACACAGATACTAAATATTAAGAGTCTTACATCCAACATACAGAAATAATACATCAAACGACCATCACGGTCAAGTTCATATAGGTAAGGCCTATAAGGCCAATCACACCAATACATCTACTAGCGGAAATCTTTGGGCTAAGCGGGTTCCCTTGCCATCAGCCTACACCAACAGGCATTTTGACTGGGAAGCGTCCTAGTTTGCAAGTCCATCTCCGACGAAGAATTCTTCTCCAACCTCCGGTCCTTCCATGTCTGGTCAATGACATAACCAATGGCAAGCCAGTGAGTACTTTGAATGTACTCACAATCAGCCCATGACATGGATAATGCAATGGGTATGACAACAAGTAATATGCAGTATTGGTAGATGGCAACTAAACTGTAAATAAACACGATCACCGATGGATGCGGAACATAAGTTAGATGGTATTTAGAAGAACAGGTTACAGATATGATCATATCTGCTGTGGGTTGAACTGTTCAGGTTCACCCAATATGCCAAGTCACCTAACTTGGTCATATCAACTCTTGCTCAGATAACTCTCGAATACATAAACTCACACACACTTGGTTTATGCGGAAACGACTAGACGTAGTTTAAGAAGGATTACCCAACTGTCCTTGACCGTGGACACGGCTATTCGAGTAGTTTTACACTCTCCAAAGGTTGTACGCTGTACCCACGACAAATGGTTCCCCTCGTGGGCCCTGGCCAGCCTATTAGTCCCGGTTCTTCTAGAACCGTGACCAATGGGGGGTATTAGACCCAGTTCGTGAGCCCAGGGGCCAGCCGGGGCCACGTGGGCATTGGTCCCGGTTCGTGTAGAACCATTTGTCCCGGTTCGAGCCACGAACCAGGACCAATGGTCCTCGCTGCTGGCCTACAACCATTGTTCCCGGTTCATGGCATGAACCGGGACAGATAAGTTGCCTATATATACCCATCGCCGCGGCAGAGAACTCTGTTTTTTTTGGCCGGCGAGGGGAGGGCATTTTGGTGCTCTAGCTCACCTCCTATGCACATGAGGTGTTCGATGAAATGCCCGAGCCACACTAGTTAAGCTTTCTCCTCTCGAAGCTCGACCTAGGAACTTCATTTTTCCCGAGATTTGTCTAGATTTAGGGGTCCGTCACGCCCCGTCCCCATTTTCACCGTCGTTGATCGCCTATGCCGATCTCGTCGCCGGCACCACCGTGGTGAGCCTCTTGTTCTTATCTTCTTTATGATACTTGTCTGATTTTCTTACTTTAGATAGATATTTGTCTGATTTTCTTAATTTTGACACACATAATTATATGTAATGCACGCAGATGAACCGGCAATGGATGTATGGTGACAGACACAGCTCCGAGTACATTAAGGGCGTGCATATTTTTTTCCAAGTGGCTAAGGCAAACAAGCAGAATGATTTTATGTGTTGTCCATGCACTAAATGTGGGAATACGAAGTCTTACTCTGACTGGAAAATCCTTCACACCCACCTGCTTTACAAGGGTTTCATGCCACACTATAATGTTTGGACGAGGCACGGAGAAATAGGGGTTATGATTGAAGACGGCGAAGAAGAAGAGGACGATGACAACTATGTGCCCCCTGAATACGGTGATGCTGCAACGGGGGGAGCTGTTGAAGATCAAGAGGAACCAGACGAAGTGCCCGATGATGCTGCAACGGGGGAAGCTGCTGAAGATCAAGAGAAACCAGACGATGTGCCCGATGATGATCTCCGCCGGGTCATTGTCGATGCAAGGACGCAATGCGAAAGTCAAAAGAGAAGCTGAATTTCGATCGCATGTTAGAGGATCACAAAAAAAAGTTGTACCCCAATTGTGAAGATGGCAACACAAAGCTGGGTACCGTACTATTATTGCTGAAGTGGAAGGCAGAGAATGTTGTGCCTGACAAAGGATTTGAGAAGCTACTGAAAATATTGAAGAAGAAGCTTCCAAAGGATAATGAATTGCCTGACAGTACGTACGCAACAAAGAAGGTCGTGTGCCCTCTAGGATTGGAGGTGGAGAAGATACATGCATGCCCTAATGACTGCATCCTCTACCGCGGTGCGTATGAGGATTTGAACGCATGCCCGGTATGCGGTACATTGCGGTATAAGATCAGACGAGATGACCCAGGTGATGTTGACGGCGAGCCCCGCAGGAAGAGAGTTCCTGCGAAGGTGATGTGGTATGCTCCTATAATACCACGGTTGAAACGACTGTTCAGAAACAAAGAGCATGCCAAGTTGATACGATGGGACAGTGAGGACCGTAAGAAAGAAGGGAAGTTGAGAGCACCCGCTGATGGGTCGCAGTGGAGAATAATCGAGAGAGGGTATTGGGCTGAGTTTGCACGTGACCCAAGGAACGTATGATTTGGTTTAAGCGCGGATGGCATTAATCCTTTCGGGGAGTAGAGCAGCAATCACAGCACCTGGCCCGTGACTTTATGTATGTATAACCTTCCTCCTTGGATGTGCATGAAGCGCAAGTTCATTATGATGCCAGTTCTCATCCAAGGCCCTAAGCAACCCGGCAAGGACATTGATGTGTACCTAAGGCCATTAGTTGAAGAACTTTTACAGCTATGGAATGGAAACGGTGTACGTGCGTGGGATGAGCACAAACAGGAGGAATTTAACCTGCACGCGTTGCTGTTTGTAACCATCAACGGTTGTCCCGCTCTCAGTAACCTTTCAGGTCACACAAACAAGGGATACCACGCATGCACGCACTGTTTAGCTCACACCGAAAGTATATACTTAGGAAGCTGTAGGAAGAATGTGTACCTGGGCCATCGTCGATTTCTTCTGACCAACCATCAATGTCGAAAGAAAGGCAAGCATTTCAAAGGCGAGGCAGATCACCGGAAGAAGCCCGCCATGCGTAACGGTGATCACGTACTTGCTATGGTCAATGATTTAGATGTAATCTTTGGAAAGGGTCCCGGTGGACTAGTTGTTCCGAGTGACGCTGGGGGACACGCACCCATGTGGAAAAAGAAATCTATATTTTGGGACCTACCCTACTGGAAAGACCTAGAGGTCCGCTCTTCGATAGATGTGATGCACGTGACAAAGAACCTTTGCATCAACGTGCTAGGCTTCTTGGGCGTGTATGGGAAGACAAATGATACAGCTGAGGCACGGGAGGACCTGCAACGTTTGCACGAAAAAGACGGCATGCCTCCAAAGCATTATGAAGGTCCTGCCAGCTATGCTCTTACCAAATAAGAGAAGGAAATCTTCTTTGAATGCCTGCTTAGTATGAAGGTCCCCACTGGCTTCTCGTTGAATATAAAGGTAATAATAAATATGGCAGAGAAAAAGTTTCAGAACCTAAATTCTCATGACTGCCACGTGATTATGACGCAACTTCTTCCGGTTGCATTGAGGGGGCTTCTACCGCAAAACGTCCGATTAGCCATTGTGAAGCTATGTGCATTCCTCAATGCAATCTCTCAAAAGGTGATCGGTCCAGAAATCATACCAAGGCTAAGGAGTGATGTGGTGCAATGTCTTGTCAGTTTCGAGCTAGTGTTCCCACCATCCTTCTTCAATACCATGATGCACGTCCTAGTTCATCTAGTTGACGAGATTGTCATTCTGGGCCCCGTATTTCTACACAATATGTACCCCTTTGAGAGGTTCATGGGAGTCGTAAAGAAATATGTCCGTAACCGCGCTAGGCCAGAAGGAAGCATCTCCATGGGCCATCAAACAGAGGATGTCATTGGGTTTTGTGTTGACTTCATTCGTGACCTTAAGAAGATAGGTCTCACTAAACTGCGGTATGAGGGAAGACTGATTGGAAAAGGCACGCTTGGAGGGGAGACAATAATATGCAGGGATGGATATTCTTGGTCTGAAGCACACTGCACAGTTCTACAGAACTCTACCTTCGTGACCCTTATGTCGATGAACACAAGAACAGTCTACACTCCAAACACCCAGAGCAGTGCGACGACTGGATTACATGTGATACCATCAGGACTTTCAGCAGTTGGTTCGAAACACGACTCAGAGATGAAAACACTGTTTGTGATGAGCTGTACTCGTTGTCGAGGGGACCATCTTCGACTGTTACGGTTTGGAAAGGATACGAGATAAATGGGAATACATTTTACACGATCGCCCAAGATCAAAAGAGCACCAACCAAAACAACGGTGTCCGCTTTGATGCAGTCACCGAGAGGGGAAAGGACACATATTATGGTTACATAGTGGACATATGGGGACTTGACTACGGAGTAGATTTTAAGGTCCCTTTGTTTAAGTGCAAATGGGTCAATCTGTCAGGAGGTGGGGTACAGGTAGACCCACAGTACGGAATGACAACAGTGGATCTGAACAATCTTTGGTACACTGACGAACCGTTCGTCCTAGCTAATGATGTGGCACATGTTATCTATGTGAAGGACATGTCTACCAAACCGAGAAAAAGAAAAAAATAAGGAAGCGAATACATCATACGATGAGCCAAACCGCCACATAGTTCTTTCAGGAAAAAGGGTCATCGTGGGAGTGGAGGGCAAGACAGACATGTCCGAAGATTATGAAAAGTTTCATGAAATTCCTCCCTTCAAAGTCAAGGCTGACCTAAGCATTCTGATAAATGATGAAGATTATCCATGGTTACGACGCAATAAGGAAAGGACACAAGCGAAGAAAAAGTGAAGACTTTCTCCACAACTATTATGATGATACCATTCCAACTTTCAACCTTTTTGTAGTTCATTTGAAATGCACGTTGTAACAGACAAGTGAGCACTGCGCTTCTCCCTTCATCGTCTCTACACTCAGGGCTTATAAACCGCTGCGCGTGCGTCTCGCTTGGCGAGGTGGGACTAAAAAACAGCTGCAGAAATAATCAACTAAAAAACTCTTTTACCGGTTCATGCCACGAACCGGTACTAAAAGATGCTCATGGGGCCCAGCCTTAAAATCTGTACCAAATAGAATGCCTTTGTACTAAAATTATATAGAATTTTGTTCAAAACATTAAAAGCAAAAAGAATTATCATAGAAGAAAATAAATAAGTAATTAGAATTTTGTTACAAACTTTAATAGCAAAAAGAATTATCGTAGAATAAAATAAATAAGTAATTAGAAACAAAAAAGAAAGCAAAAAAAACTGGCAAAAAATTAAAATAAAGGAATCAACTAAAAAGCTTTTATAAACCTCTAGTATTATTGAAACTAAAATTATATAGAATTTTGTTACAAACTTTAATAGCAAAAAGAATTATCATAAAATAACATAAATAAGTAATTAGAAACAATATAAAATATAAAAATAAGTATTTTTTTGTAAGTAGAAACAAAACAAAATAAGCTAACTAGCACTTTGAATTTAAGCAGAAACAAAACAATAATAATGGAAAAAAATTAAAAAAATAGATTCGAATTTAGAGAGAAATTCAACCTAAATTCAAAGTGCTAGTTAGCCTAACTAGCTCTTTGAATTTAATGTGCTAGTTAACCTAACTAGCCGTTTAAATTTAGGCTGAATTTTGTTTCTAAATTCGTACCGCTCGACATTGCAGCCGCGGCGGAGCTTATAAATAGCCTCGGCAGCCCTCTGCTTGGCGAGGTGGGACTAAACATCCAACGGCACCACGGCTGTGGCAGGCACATGCCTTTGGTCCCGGTTGGTGGCTCCAACCAAGATGAAAGGCCCCTCTTTAGTCTCGGTTGGTGGCACCAACCGGGACGAAAGGCCTCTGCTTCCCGCCCTTTGGCCTGCCGAAAAAAGGGCTTTTGTCCCGGTTGGTGCCACGAACCGGGACCAATGCTTCTGCTATATAAGCCAACACTTTAGAAATTTTCAGATTTGACGGTGCCGCGAGCTCATCCACGCCCGACGACGCCGCGAGCTCATCCACGGCGCCGCCACGCTGCCCCGTCGCCGTCGCCCGTTGCCCGTCGCCCTCCGCCCCCCAAGCCCACGCCGTCGTCCGTCACCGTCGCCCTCGCCACCCGCCGCCGTCGCCCTCGCCCTCGCCGCCCACGCCGTCGCCCCGGCCGCCCCCAATGTGGCCGCCGCCGCCATGGCTCTGTTTTTTTGACCTCATAAACAATACGAGTTTCTTGCGATCAAACTTTAATTGACCTCATAAATAAGACAAGTTGACCTATCAGAACTTAAAATCACCAGTTTGTTGGGGTGCCACAGTTTGTACTTATATCTAATATGGCATATAGATTTCACATATATATCATGTATAAATGTTCAACACACTCACGAATTGAACTTCATTTCCATACATGTCTAAATCTAATGAAGTGTTTGACTCGATACTACCTACTTCTCGATAAGTTGAATTAGATATGATTCACAAGGACGGGGTGCTATATATGAAAGCATTGCATGGATTATTTGTGTGGTACATTTTTTTAATTATTGACAATTCAATGTCATATATATCTTGTCATGGTGAAATCCTAACTACATATACTTAGGTTTAATTTATGTTACTTGAATCCTAACTCAATATATTGTCTTATCTTTGTTGATGTATTCTGTACATAGTAAAGACGTTTCCCGTTCCACTAAGAAAAGATGTTTCCTATTTGTACAATATAATAATTCAAACAGTTTCACTCAAAAGAAAGAAAGACAAACATGATGGGCAAATAGCGACACGTGTATAGGCCAAACAAAAATTTATGCAATTTGCTAAAGGTGAATAACAACAAATCTGTTTGTGCTGGTGGGTCCACCTCGAGGAATCCATAGTGGATAAGGAGGTGTCCTCTACGTGGCAAGATGGTGAATACATACCCAACACAAAGATGCTCACTCAAAAGGGAGCACTAGTGATTAGTTAAAACTTATGATGGTGGCCGGGAAAGTGCAAAAGGGAAGACCTTGACATCCCAAAACATAAAAATAAATCCTTGGTTTGCACACATTACACAAACATGGTACATCCATGTGTTTTTTGATTGGTGGAAGGCATTAGGTCCAGCAGCACACATCAGCTGAGGATGATCATATGCTGATATGGAAAAGTTTCATTCAACTTATTGATTTTGTTATTTTTTTAGTTCATTTTACGATGCCTATCCCGCATCCTCGTCGTCGACTCGGCGGAGGACACTTGCTTGATCAGAGGGGCCATGTACGGGACTGGGTTCCGCCCGACTGGTATTGGGAGGTGCTACCTTTCGGGGGACATAGGTTGGTGAGGAGGCAGCCCGTTGTTGACCCGATACTTGTTTGGTGGCGGTCGCGTGGGCCAGTGACGGTACCGAGGCTTCCGGACACTACGGAGGTGGTACGTCACCGTGTGAGCGAGGAGGACGAGCACGTCCGTCGCTACATGGTTGCATTGGAGGGAAGGTTCGACAATACCTGGTAGGTTCTTCAGGGATCTCACTGGAGCTATGATCCTGTGATGGTTCCTTCTCTTTGGGTGTCCACCGCCGCCGACGATACCCGTCGGGCGCTACGGTTCTAGCTGTATTAATGATGCTTTATGTATGATAGTATTCGAGGAGTATTAATTTGTGATAATATTCGACGATGTATGGACACAAGAGATCGATGATGTAGTCTTGCTTATAATTGAATGCATGCTAATTTTAATACTACTTTATTTTACGATTTGTTTTTGCTTATTGAATGTTCAAATTGGAAAATACTCCTACTTTGAATGCTAAAATTAGAGAGCACTATGCAGAAATCTAGGAGCCCCCTCCATCATCCGCGCCGTCGTCCCCGTCACCGACCGCCTCCGACCTCGAGTCAGGTTCTATATTGTTTTATTCTATTTTACCTTAAATAGGGTATTTAATTAGGTCCTGCCTAATACTAATCATCATGTTGCTGTAAATGTTGTATGACAATGTTGTAAAGGGTAGTAATTGGTCTCTTCTGCTGCTTTTCAGAGTTGGAGTTCTTCACGGTTATACGTGAGAAATCATCCAGGCTGGTGCTGCCGCACAATTTTGTGAAGATGCTGGACGACCATCGTCCACAGAACATGAAGCTGAGGCAGGCCGGCAAAGGGCTTCGTAAGCTGTGGGACGTGGAGTTGGTGTTCGACGCCGATGGCCGCATGTACCTAGATCGTGGCTAGAAGCAGTTCGTCCATGCCTATGACCTCGGGATTGGGTACGTCCTTATCTTCAGGTACGACGGCAACGCCACGTTCGTCGTGAAGGTGTTCGACATGACTATGTGTCGAAGGCGCTACCAGGACGACGACGATGCCGGTACGCTCTATCTCTTCTTCCTCTCCATTAGGCTATCTGTCACACCCATTTTTAAAAAAACTTTTTTGCATTTGGCAAGGCAATGGGAGGAGGAGCAGCGAGTATTGCGACAGGTGCTATGTCTACGGCAGCAGCGACTCTGGCAGCAAAAGTAGCAGCGACTCTGGCGACAGCAAAAGTAGCAGCGACGATGGCCTCACGATGGATGTCCCACAGCTGGGCGAGAGGGCAATGCCAATTATGGTAGAGGAGTACATCCCACAGCCTGGCCTGGGGCTTCGCCGCTCTAAGCGCATCAAGATGACGAAGGAGAGGGTGAAGAAGCAGGAGTGCATATCTTAAGAACCTGATGGCTTTAATCCTTATAGTATAAACCTTTTAAGTACGATAGTGTTGAACTGCTACTACACTTTTAAGTATGATGGTGGTGTGCCTGATGAAATTTTCTGCATGCTCATGGATGCTCCTTGTTATTATGATGTATGATGATGCATGATTAGTAGGACTTGTTATTATATATGATGATGTATGATGCGAGCATGAAGAGTTATTATATATCAGCAGGTGAAATGAACATAGCAGTAGCGTAGGTAAACCAAGCACAAAGATAAGAGAGGACACTTCTCTCTATTAGCTAGCTAATAACAACCTAAATTAACCCCCAAAACCCCTAAACCAGCCACTTTCAAAAAAATATCTCAGCTGCAGCCAGTTTATGACGCGTGGATGCCTTTTGGTCCCGGTTTATGTCACCAACCGGGACCAAAGTCCCCCCTGCCTGGGCTGCCCGCAGCGGCCACGTGGATGCCCATCTGTCCCGGTTCGTGTAAGAACCGGGACTAAAGTGGGGAGGCATTAGTAACGACCTATTAGTCCCGGTTCAAGAACCGGGACTAATGGCCCTTACGAATCGGGACAAATGCGCTGTTTTCTACTAGTGCCTGACAATACTAGACAAAGAGTTCCACTTGATTCGTACCCGACCCATATGATGTACGTCTTACGAGCACCAACTCTGGACCTTAACATCCATGCGGGGACCAACGGTGTGCCCGGAACACGTAAAAATGGCATAGTCGACCTACCTGGTACGACCCCGTCACAAGAGTGACCACATATCACTCCCGCCACTAGTAATGTGGCTCTTTGCTAGCATCGACCAAAGTAATCAACAAAGCCCCGTACCATAAAGGGGTAATGGGGTCGCACATGTAAGGTTGGGATGGTTGACACATCATAAATCTATTCCCATTTCCGAAACCACTCATACCAAATACACCCGGTGCACCACTTCTTCATAAGTGGCCACCTAACTCATCATCACCCTCGGGCAGTAGTGGCACCCGACGGGGTTTTCATAAAGCCTTTGATATATACCATCATCATGCTCATGCTTCTACTATGCTTAGCTCTACTTGTCAACCTGCTATTAGCGTGATCCTCATAGGTGGTAGGATCATGCTCAAATGCAAGGGCTCCGGAGGAGCCATCAGAAACATCATATCGATGATTTTCCGAATACTTATGATTATATGCAACGGGAATAATTTCTCTACTAGCATGCAAATGATATTTTGCTAACCATGGTCAAAGGGCTACTTGCTTTGATCAGCTAAGTATTCGGGGTCTTCGGGGTCTTCGAGTCCAACTCCTTCATCAAACGTGGTATCTATCATCATAGTAAATAATAAATTATACTCCCTCCGTTCCTAAATATAAGGTGTATTATTTTTTCAAAAAGTCGAACTTGTCTAACTTTGACCGAGTTTGTAGACCAAATTATCAAGGTCTAGAATACAAAATCATTATCACTAGATTCATCATGCAATATATTTTTATATTTTCTATATTTGGTATTGTAAATCATTATATATGTTGCTATAATGTTGGTGAAACATAGAAATTTTTTGAATTTTTAAAAATTAATACACCTTATGTTTAGGAACGGAGGGAGTAAGTAGCTCACTAAAAAACACAGCACAAACACACTTTAAAAATGTTATCCTATTCTTATAAATATATATTATAATTTTGAAAATATTTGTCTCTGGTTTTGGTAAAAGATTATTTTAAAAATCAATTTAACAAGAGCTATAATACTCAAAACAAGCACTTTTAGTTTTCGCTATGGAGAAAAGTTGTCACAAAAATTTGCCTAACAACTCTATTAAATTCTACTCACTTTTAGAACAATTGTGGTGGAAAAATAATTAAATAATATTGGATAAAAAATTCTACAGAAATCTTTTAAAACAGGATTAAATCAGAAAAAGAAAAAGGACTCAGCCCTGGCTTGGCTAGGCATGTGGCTGGGCCGGCCCAGCTGGCCAACCAGCCAGCCAGCCCAGGCGCGCGCGCCGTCAGGTTCAAACCTGACGCTCGGGCCCCTGCAGTGAGCGGCTGAGAGGAGAGAGGGGGGAGAGATGAGCCACCGACAGGTGGGGCACTACCGTCGGTGTCGTCTTCCACCTCTGGGCAAAGGGGAGGGGAGGCACGCCGGCGGTGACACCGAAGCCCTCAAGCCCAACGACGGCAGGAATGGAACCACCACGTCGTGCCTACCTGCTGGTGATCAAAGGGACGACGGGCAGGCCCTGGTTCACTGGCGATGAGGTGGTCGTGGCGGAGCCGATTCATGAGGTTGATGAAGTGGGTGCTACGGGCTGGGATTAGCTCGGGGATGTGGTGGGGCAGCTCCTAGAGCTCACTACGGTCATGGAGGAGGAGAGGGGAGCGTTGGAGCTGGCGTGTAGCCCGAGATCGATGGAGCTCCGAAGCGGCGGGGCCTTGTTCGATCTCGAGCACCGGAGCTCGTTGTGCTCGGATGGAGTGGCTAGGGGTTTGATTTAGGCTCTGGAGGAGTGGGATGAGGGTGCTGGAGTGAGGGGGGAGGCCTATTTATACGCCCTCGATGGTGCACCCAGCGGGAAGCGCCGCTGGTTTCACCATGGCTCGCAAGAGGGCAGAGAGAGCTCAGGTTCGAAACCACGGTATTGCGGATGTGGTTTAGGACCCCTGTGACTCACTAAGAGGGAGAGGGAGCGAGGAGGAGCGTGCATGCATCGCCGCGTTCTTCTGGCCGAATTAGGCGCATGGGGGGACACATCGCTCCGGTCAACAAAGCGAGAGAGGAGGGGCCCTGAGGCTGCCTTGATGCAGGAGGGTTGTCGGGGACGTGGAGAGGCATCGGGGGAGGCTCGAACCAGCAGGGGCTTGGCACCTTTGCCCCTGGTGCACCCTATAGGGTGCCCAGAACGCAGTTTTGGCATGCCACGACATGATGGCGTGCTCTGGGCGCCTTGCCCGTGTCTGGCATGTCCTGAGGCTGGGTTCGAAGATCCTTAGCCGTTTGAGAGCCGAGAGATTCCCTGCTGGTCAAGGGAAGTGATTAAGGAGGTGATGCCAGACTTGATCCAGAAACTAGAAAGGGGATTTTGGATCTTCTGCTTGGAATCAAGGAGGGGCCACTCATCTGCAGCTGGGGAGTGGTGCTGGGTGTTTGGTCTATGAGTTTGGAGGAAAGTGTATGGGTGTGGAGTGAGGTAGGAGCTATTTTACTAATCAGGCAAAAGGTGTTCGACAGGTGTTTGGGGTAGCTACACTTCACCACTGGTGATGAAAGTTAACAGGATTAAGTTTGATGCAAAAAATAGGATGCTCCACCAAATTTGAGCTTCATTGGACAAGTTTAGCAGTGCAAACTTGAAATCACCCCCAAATGGGCAGATATGTCCCTTCCAAAGAGAATGTGGGTAGATTACCCCCTGCAATTCCTAGTTTTGGCAGAGACTCCTCATTTGGGGAGTTGAGCACTCCTGCAAATTTTCAATCCGTTTGGATAAACTTTGCTATGTAGAGTTGCTTGAACTTGATTCTGGACAAAGAGGGTTTTAGGATTATTTGGTGAACCAAACCACCTTGGATTGAGGTGAAACTTGGCATGGCCACCAAATATAGGTTAGGAAGATTGCTGGAAACTTCTGGGAATTTATTGGAAATATTTCCTTTTGGAAATATTTGAAAAGTTCAAAACAATCACAGTTGGTTTTCAAGGGTTTGCTCAAATATTTCGAACATAAATAGGGGTTGAAAATCTTATGTATGGAAAATATATGTCCTCTGAGTATCTCCAATTTTTCTCAGATTTTCCTAAGGGAGAAAAGTACGTTTTCATATAGAAATATCATTTCTGGCCTCACACATGGACATGAAAATAAAATAGGAAAATATATTGAAAAATAATTATTTTATGATATTGGAGAGTTAAAATAGTTCTAAAACCAGATTAGCATCTTTGGGTAAAGGCACTCCCTTGTCATCACGGACTTGTAGTGCAACCCAAATCAAGGTTTTAAAATAGTCAAAAATAAGAAAAAGGATCTTTTGAGAATAATCATGTTATAAAAATATGGTTTTTGGATCCACTCATTCAATCATACATACAAACAATGACAATCATGACAGTCATAGCATTTGTTTTGATTATTTTAGTAATTTCAGATTTTCAAACTGAAGTTGAAGTGATGTAAAAACAGGGTGTGACAAACCTATCCATTCTTACAAGAATCTTGTCCCCAAGATCCCTAAGCTAGGTGCCAAAAAGGTGCTAAGATAGTATTCATGCTCCCATGTTGCTTCGGCTTCGGTGTGGTTGCTCCACTGAACCTTGAAGTACTTGATGGTGCGGCTTCTGGTGCAACGCTCTGCTTCATCCAGGATACAGATCGACCTCTCACGATAAGTGAGATTTTGGTTGGAGGTCGATAGCTTGATGGTCAATGTCCTTATAAAGATCTGGACGGTTTGGCGCTTGCACACACTTCCGAAGTTGTGACACGTGGAAGACGTTGTGCAGACCAGAAAGTTCCGGAGGTAGCTCCAACTAGTAAGCAACTCCTCCACGCTTTGCCGTGATCTTAAAAGGTCCAATGAAATTTGGAGCAAGTTTCCCCTTGACGTGGAAACACTTGGTTCCCTTAAGAGGTGTGACGCGGAGGTACACCTGGTTTCCGAGGTTGAACTCCAATTCTCTGTCGTGAGAATCCACATAGCTCTTCTGTCGCGACTTGGCTGCTTTTGAAGTTTTCCCGCACAAGTTGCACTTTGTTTTCTGCTTTCTGAAGAATTTACGGTCCGAAAATCAACCCTTCACCAGTTTCGGACCAATTGAAGAGGGTGCAACACTTTCTTCCGTAGAGCAGTTCAAATAGGGCCATCTGGAGACTGGACTGGTAGATGTTGTTATAAGAGAACTCAGCGAACGGTAGACTGTCTTCGCATTTGGTCCCGTGTGCCAAGACACAAGCGCGGAGCATATCTCTAAGTATCATGTTGTAACACCCTGTGTTTAGCTCTCCTGACTAATTAACTTATTTCAAAAATTAGGACCAATTAATTTTTTTATGAATGCTTGTGATGCTTGAAGTGACTATTGCTTGCTCGTATGCTTTTGTTTGATTCTCAATAATTCTTATTACTCTCCAGACTCACCTCCTTAGACAAAACTCCTACCTAGTGATCATGCCATGTGTTTAGCACCACAAACTATTTTTACCAAATATTATTTTCACCAAAAATCATTTCTTTAAATTAAGCTTTCAAAACACTAAGATGAGATTTGTACTACAAGTCCTCAAATTAGGGAGTTTATTTTTCATCAATTATTTTATTTAAAACCCATTATCAAAATGACTTCCGAAAACCACAATATTATTATTTTAAAAGTTATTTTACTATTTTATTTAAATGCCTTCCTGTGACGCCAGAAATGGTCTCTTCTGAAGGAAAGTTATTTTTATTGCTTTCAAAATATTTGAGAAAATTTAGGGAAACTCACTCGACACATATATATTCCATATATATATGAGTTTCAACACATGGTCATGTTCAAAATATTGGGAAAACCCCTCCAAAACCCTTCCTGCCTATTTCAAGCCTTTGGAATATTTCTATAAGAAATATTCTCAATAAATTCCTGTAAAATTCCAGCATGGCACATATGACATATGTGATGGTCTTGCCAAGTTTCATCTCAATCCAAGTTTATTTGATTCCCCTATTTATTCTAAAACACCATCTGTCCAGATCCAAATTTGAGAAACTCTACATAGTCAAGTATCTCCAAATGTGCTCAAATTTGGTAGACATGCTCTCACACTCCAATAATGCATCCACACCAAGTGGTGCATCAAGGAGAATAGAATAACTTGTTCCAAGACCCTCAAAACCCTGTGTGTAGATTTCTGACTTTGGGAAACTTTACAATATAATGTTTCTCCAATTGACCCCATACTTTTTGGGCATGCCTTAATGCTCAAATAATGCCCCCACACCAAATATTGGATTTGTGGGAATTGATTTGAATAGTTTTGTATGCAGAAAGCTATTTCTGCCCATTTCTTGGGTTTTCCAAGTCTACATTGGAAACCTTCTCCACCAAATCCGAAATATCGTGTCCAAGTTTATTTTCATCTATTATTTGATCCTGTTAAGGTTCATGTCCAGTGGAGTCCATCTGGTTGCCCTGCCAATCATCAAACACCTTGTGTGCATTCACCTTAATGGCTACTTTGGCCCTTCCACTTTAACCCTTGAGCTCAACTTTCTACCACAGCTTCATATAGTTACATTTGACCTCCAGTAAAATTCCCATGGCTACTGGTCAATTATTGGAGAGTGACCCTTTATAGCTATTACTCATTTTTACCCTAGGATCAACATCTTTACCCCTCTTTCCCACTTCTTCTTAAGCCAAGGCCCCCTCATTCTTCTAGGGCATCCCCAGCATGCTAATGCACCTTTTCATATCAAAATGTACTAGGCTCATGTAGGAAACATGAGCAGCACATCTGAAACTTCATTTCTGGCTGACTTGTAGCCATGTACAACAAGTACTAGCTACTTTCCTCCTCTTGAGCTGAAACTTTGCATTGGTGTAGTCTTTCCATATCACGTGCTTTAGGACATGGTTTCACCCCAAGGTTTTCCCACTAGAAACCACTTTTGCGAGCCCCTAGTTTCCTACTGGAATGTTAACCTCAGTCAAAACCAGTTCAAACCAGCCCCAGATGCAACCAAATTCCTGAGTCTCCTTCCAGCATGTGTGCCTTGCGTGTTGGACATATGAGACTGGTCTTAGCATCCATGTGGACACGAGTGGCCATGGTGACCGCGCTGGGAGCATGTAGTAATGGTGCTCTGCACCATTTCTTCGTCCTGCAGCTCGGGTCCCTCAATGGCCCCTTGTCCCAGCGTGCGAGGGCACTCCCCTTGACCAGTCCAACCCATTGATACGTCCATTTGGCATCATGCTGTTATTACACTTCACGGTACAATACTTATGCCTTTTCTCTCTTATTTTGAAAGGTTTACTTGAAGAGGGAGAATGCCGACAGCTGGAATTCTGGCCTGAAAAAGCAGCAAGTTTGAGATACTTATTCTGCCCAGCTCCAATAGCCGTGAAAATCAACGAGGAATTACTTAGGAATTTATAAAAAATACTGGGCCGAAGAAGTACCAGAGGGGAGCCACCAGGAGGCCACAAGCCTGCTAGGTGCGGCCTACCCCCCTGTCCGCGCCAAGGGGGCTTGTGGGCTCCCTGCTGGCCCTGTGGCTCCCCTCGTTTGCTATAAGAAGGGTTTCATTCCATAAAAAATCAAGAGGAGGCTTTCGGGGGGAATCGCCATCGCCACGAGGCGGAATTTGAGCAGAACCAATCTAGAGCTCCGACAGGGTCATCTTGCCGGGGAAACTTCCCTCCCGGAGGGGGAAATCATCGTCATCGTCATCACCAACACTCCTCTCATAGGAGGGGACTCATCACCATCAACATCTTCATCAGCACCATCTCATCTCCAAACCCTAGTTCATCTCTTGTAACCAATCTCCGTCTCACGACTCCGATTGGTACTTGTAAGGTTGCTAGTAGTGTAAATTACTCTTTGTAGTTGATGCTAGTTGGATTACTCAGTGGAAGATTATATGTTCAGATTCTTGATGCTATTCATTACCTCTCTGGTCATGAATATGATTATGCTTTGTGAGTAGTCACTTTTGTTCCTGAGGACATGGGATAAGTCATGCTATAAGTAATCATGTGAATTTGGCATTCGTTCGATATTTTCATGCGTTGTATGTTGTTTTTCCTCTAGTGGTGTTATGTGAACGTCGACTACATAACACTTCACCATTAGTTGGGCCTAGAGGAAGGCATTGGGAAGTAGTAAGTAGATGATGGGTTGCTAGAGTGACAGAAGCTTAAACCCTAGTTTATGCGTTGCTTCGTAAGGGGCTGATTTGGATCCACTAGTTTAATGTTATGGTTAGACTTTGTCTTAATTCTTCTTTTGTAGTTGCGGATGCTTGCGAGATGGGTTAATCATAAGTTGGAGGTTTTTCCATGTAAGGGCAGCACCCATGCACCGGTCCACCGACATATCAAACTATCAAAGTAGCGAACACGAATCATATGAACATGATGAAAACTAGCTTGACAGAAATTCAAATGTGTCCTCGGGAGCGCTTTACTTCCTATAAGAGTTTGTCCAGGCTTGTCCCTTCCTACGAAAGGGATTGGGCCACTTTGCTGCACCTTTGTTACTATTGTTACTAGCTACTTGCTACGAGTCATCTTACCACACAACTATTTGTTACCGTAATTTCAGTGCTTGCAGAGAATACCTTGCTGAAAACCACTTGGCAAATCCTTCTGCTCCTCGCTGGGTTTGACACTCTTACTTATCGAAAGGACTAGATAGATCCCCTACACTTGTGGGTCATCAAGACTCTTTTCTGGCGCCGTTGCCGGGGAGTGAAGCGCCTTTTGTAAGTGGAATTTGGTAAGGAAACATATATATAGTGTGCTGAAATTTATTGTCACTTGTCACAATGGAAACTAATCCTTCGAGGAGCTTGTTCGGGGTATATTCACCTCGAACAGAAGCACAAGGAGTTGCTCCTCAATCTGCTGCACCTACTGAAAATATTTGCTATGAATTTCCTTCGGGTATGCTTGAGAAACTGCTCGCTAATCCTTTTGCAGGAGATGGCACATCACATCCACACTTGCATCTAATCTATGTAGAAGAAGTTTGTGGTTTATTTAAGCTTGCAGGTTTGCCTGAGGATGATGTCAAGAAGAAGGTATTTCCCTTATCTTTGAGGGATAAAGCATTGACATGGTATAGGCTATGTGATATACTGGATCGTGGAACTAGAACCGGTTGAAATTGGAATTTCATCAAAAGTTTTATCCTATGCATCTAGTACATCGTGATCGGAATTATATTTATAATTTTTTGCCTCGTGACAGAGAAAGCATTGCTCAAGCTTGGGTGAGGCTTAAAAAAATGTTATATTCATGCCCCAACCATGAGCTCTCGAGAGAAATTATCATTCAGAACTTCTATGCTCGGCTTTCTCATGATGATCGCACCATGCTTGAAACTTCTTGTACCGATTCTTTTATGAAGAGAGATATTGACTTCAAATGGAATTTATTGGAACGAATTAAACGAAACTCTGAAGATTGGGAGTTTGATGAAGGTAAGAAGGCAGGTATGAATCTCAGGTTTGATTGCGTTAAATCCTTTGTTGAAACAAATAATTTTTGTGATTTTAGCGCTAAATATGGACTTGACTCTGAGATAGTAGCTTCATTGTGTAAATCATTTGCTGCTCATATTGATCTCCCTAAAGAGAAGTGGTTTAAATATCATCCTCCCTTAGAAGTCAATGTAGTTAAACCCAATCCAGTTGAAGAGAAAGTCATTGCTTATAATGATCCTATTGTTCCCAGTGCTTACATTGAGAAACCACCTTTCCCTGTTAGGATAAAGGATCATTCTAAAGTCTCAACTGTGATACGTAGGGGCTACATTACAACACCTACACCCCCTGAGCAAATTATAGTTGAACCTAGCATTGCTATTATCAAAGATCTCCTGTCCGACAATGTTGATGGCCATGATATTCACTTCTGTGAAGATGCTGCTAGAATTTCTAAACCTCATGCTAGAGACAAACATAGGCGTGTTGTTGGCACGCCTGTTGTTTTTATTAAGATAGGAGATCATTGTTATCATGGTTTATGTGACGTGGGTGCAGTGTTAGTGCAACACCTCAATCTGTATATGATGATATTAAAGATGAGATTGCACCTGTCGAGATGGAACGTATTGATGTCACTATTCAGCTTGCCAATAGAGATACTATCTGCCCTTTGAGAATTGTTACAGATGTTGAAGTCTTGTGTGGTAAAACTAAGTATCCTGCTGATTTTCTCGTTCTTGCTACCACACAAGATAGCTTTTGTCCCATCATATTTGGCAGACCTTTCCTCGATACTTTCAATGCTCATATTGATTGTGAGAAGCAAACTGTCACTGTTGGCTTTGAAGGAGTGTCACATGAGTTCAATTTCTCCAAGTTTGGTAGACAACCTCATGAAAAAGAGTTGTCTAGTAAGGATGAAATTATTGCTCTAGCTTCTATTGCTGTGCCTCCTACTAATCCTTTAGATCAATACTTGCTTGAGCATGAAAATGATATGCATATGGATGAAATGAATGAGATAGATAGAGTTATCTTTGAACAACATCCTATCCTTAAGAATAATTTGCCTGTTGAACTGCTTGGAGATCCACCCCCACCAAAGGGTGATCTTGTGTTTGAGCTTAAGCAGTTACCTGATACTATTAAGTATGCTTATCTCGATGAAAAAGAGATTTATCCTGTTTATAATTAGTGCTAGCCTTTCAGAGCATGAAGAAAAGAAGTTATAAAAAATTCTGAGGAAACACCGTGCTGCTATTGGATATACTCTTGACGATCTTAAGGGCATTAGTCGCACTCTATGCCAGCATAAAATCAAAACCGATCCTGATTCCAAACCAGTTACGATCATCAACGGAGATTGAATCCTAAGATGAAAGAGGTAGTAAGAACAGAAATACTAAAGCTCCTGGAAGCAGGTATTATCTATAATGTTGCTCATAGTGATTGGGTAAGTTCGGTGCATTGCGTCCCTAAGAAGGGAGGTATTACCGTTGTCCCTAATGATAAATATGAATTGATCCCACAGAGGATTATTACTGGCTATAGGATGGCGATTGATTTTAGGAAATTGAATAAAGCCACTAGGAAAGAGCATTACCCTTTGCCTTTTATTGACCAAATGCTAGAAAGATTGTCTAAACACACACACTTCTGCTTTCTAGATGGTTATTCTGGTTTCTCCCAAATACCTGTTGCACAATCTGATCAGGAGAAAACCACTTTTACCTGCCCTTTCGGTACCTTTTCTTACAGACGTATGCCTTTTGGCTTATGTAATGCACCTGCTCCCTTTCAAAGATATATGATGGCTATATTCTCTGACTTTTGTGAAAAGATTGTTGAGGTTTTCGTGGATGACTTCTCCGTTTACGGGTTTTTTTTATGATTGCCTCAGCAACCTTGATCGAGTTTTGCAGATATGTAAAGATACCAACCTTGTCTTCAATTGGGAGAAGTGCCACTTTATGGTTAATGAATGCATCGTCTTAGGATATAAAATTTCTGAAAGAGGTATTGACGTCGATAAGGCTAAGGTTGATGTGATCGAGAAAATGCCATGCTCTACAGATATCAAAGGTATAAGAAGTTTCCTAGGTCATGTTGGTTTCTATAGAAGGTTCATTAAGGACTTTTCTAAGATTTCTAGGCCTCTTACCAATCTCTAGCAAAAAGATATTCCTTTTTTTTGACGATGATTGTGAGGAAGCCTTCAAAATACTTAAAAAGGCCTTGATAACTGCGCCTATTGTTCAACCACCTGATTGGAACTTACCTTTTGAAATCATGTGTGATGCTAGTGATTATGCTGTTGGTTCTGTCCTAGGAAAAAGAGTCGATAAGAAGTTGAATGTTATTCACTATGCTAGTAAAAGTCTAGACAGTGCCCAAAGAAACTATGCTACTACGGAAAATGAATTTTTAGCAGTCCTGTTTGGATGTGAAAAGTTCAGATCTTACATTGTAGATTCCAAAGTCACTATTCACACCGATCATGCTGCTATTAAGTACCTCATGGAAAAGAAAGACGCTAAACCTAGACTTATCACATGGGTTCTCTGTTTACAAGAATTTGATTTGCACGTTGTCGATAGGAAGGGTGCTGAGAACCCAGTAGAATATAACTTGTCTAGGATGGAGAATGTTCTTGATGACCCACAACCTATTGATGATAGCTTTCCTGATGAGTAATTGAATGTCATCAATGCTTCATGTAGTACACCGGGGTATGGTGATTATGCAAAGTATATCGTTGCCAAATATATACCACCTAGTTTCACATACCAGCAAAAGAATAAATTCTTCTTTGATTTGAGACATTACTTTTGGGATGATCCTCACCTTTATAAAGAAGGAGTAGATGGTGTTATTAGACATTGTGTACCTGAACATGAACAGGGACAGATCTTACCGAAGTGTCACTCCGAGGCTTACGGAGGACACCATGCAGGAGATAGAACTGCACACAAGGTATCGCAATCAGGTTTCTATTGGCCCATTCTCTTCAAGGATGCTCGTAAGTCTGTCTTGTCTTGTGACGAATGCCAAATAATAGGTAATATCAGTAGACGTCAGGAAATGCCTATGAATTATTCACTAGTCATTGAACCATTTGATGTTTGGGGTTTTGATTATATGGGACCTTTTCCAAAATCCAACGGGTATACTGATATCCTAGTTGCTGTTGATTACGTTACTAAGTGGGTAGAAGCTATCCCAACTAGTAGTGCTGATCACAACACCTCAATTAGGATGCTTAAAGAAGTTATTTTCCCTAGATTTGGAGTCCCTAGATATCTGATGACTGATGGTGGTTCACATTTCATTCATGGTCCTTTCCGTAAAACGCTTGCTAAGTATGATGTCAACCATAGAGTTGCATCTCCCTATCATCCTCAGTCCAGTGGTCAAGTAGACCTAAGCAATAGAGATTAAACTAATTCTGCAAAAGACTGTCAATAGGTCTAGAAAGAATTGGTCTAAGAAGCTTGACGATGCACCGTGGGCTTATAGAACTGCCTATAAGAATCCCATGGGCATGTATCCGTACAAAATGGTTTACGACAAAGCATGTCATTTACCTCTTGAGCTAGAGCATAAGTCTTATTGGGCAATCAAAGAGCTCAACTATGATTTCAAACTTGCTGGTGAGAAGAGGTTATTTGATATTAGCTCACATGATGAATGGAGAACTCAGGCATTTGAAAATGCCAAGTTGTTCAAAGAAAAGGTTAAGAGGTGGCATGATAAAAGGATACAAAAACGTGAGTTCAATGTAGGTGATATGTCTTGCTATATAATTCTCGTTTAAGATTTTTTGCAGGCAAGCTTCTCTCTAAATGGGAAGGTCCTTACATTGTTGAGGAAGTATATCATTCCGGTGCCATCAAGATCAGCAACACAGAAGGTAATTTTACGAGAGTGGTAAATGGGCAAAGAATCAAGCATTATATCTCAGGTACTCCCATAAATGTCGAAAGAAATATTATCAATACCATAACTCCGGAGGAGTACATAAGGGATATTTATCAGCCTGTTTCAGACTCCGAAAACGAAGAGGTATTTGATTCGGTAACTAAACGGACTCCAAAACTTTTCCAGTAGGAATTTTTCTCTGTTTTGCAATTTTTGTAAAAATAGAAAAATTTAAAGTAGTACGGAAAGCGCACGAGGAGGCGACAAGCCTGCCAGGCGCGGGCCACCCCCTGGCCGCGCCTGGGGGGTGTGACCACCTCGTGTGCCTCCCGGACTCCGTTTTCTTGCGGAGTACTCCTTCTAGTCGGAAACAAATCATTATATATTCTCCGGAAAGGTCTGACCCTCGTATCACGCAAATTTCCTCTGTTTTCGTTTCGAGCCCATTTCTGCTGCAGATCTAGATCGCTATGGCGTCCCTAAAAGCTCCGAGGGACAAGAATTTCGAGAAGTGCATCAATCCCTACCTCGCGGGAGTGCTGCAACACCCTCAATCTATCGAGATGCATGAGGGGGTGCTGCCCATCCGTGATGTTAAGGGGCCCAAGAAGACCGAAAGCGAGGAGGCGAGGCTCGAAGAAATGGAGCAACAAGTCTTCAAGTGCCAAGGGATGGTGGAGTGTGGACTCAACGCCAACCACATGATGATCACGGAGTTCACCAACAAGCACAAGATCGATGCCAATGACATCAGGAAGCACCTCTCTAGGCTCTATGACATAATTGATCACCTCCAAGCTTAGCTCTATGACTTGCAGAACCAAAATTGTGAGTATGAGTATAGATTTAAATCAATACGGATGGGTGCAGATTTGAGGATTCCGGAGACTCGGTCATATTTCCATGATGGAGCACCTATGCCTTGGAAAACGGAGGATCATACCCAGGTTGCAACAACTCCACCACCATCACCTCCGAAGGAAGACAATTAAGCACGGGTATGGGCAATCCCCTTGGCTTGTGCCATAGGGATGGGGGAGTTGCCCCGGTATTGTATCACCATCACATCTTTTGCCTTTACCTTTTCTTAGTTTGATCCTTTTTGGTTTTATCTTTCTCTAGTAGAATAAAGTTCTTAGTGTTTTTGGCTTGAGTTTTGCTTTGTGTCACCCCTGATGTATTGGAGTTTGTGAGTCATATAATAAAGAGTGTTCTAGTTAAGGGCCTTGCCTCATCCCATGATCAAGAGAATGATAAAACAACAAAAGCATGAAAGATCATGTAATGATCTTATGGGAAGTGATGGCTTCACATATAAAAAGAATATTGATTGAAACTTGTTGAGCGTGGACAAACATAGACCTTGGTCATTGCTGCAATTAATAGGAAGTAATAAAGAAGGAGAGGTTCACATGTAAATATATCATCTTGGGCACCATCTATGATTTCGAACACTCACTAAACTATTACATGCTTAGAAGTAGATGTTGGACAAGGAAGACAACATAATGAATTATATTTGCTTGGTTCCAAACAATGTTATATGATTAGAGATCCCTTAGCATGTGACGCTTGCTTCCACCTCATATCAGCCAAAACTTCCGCACTAAGTAGAGATACTACTTCTGCATCCATAAACCTTCAACCCCAGTTTTGCCATGAGAGTCCACCATACCTACCTATGGATTGAATAAGATCCCTCAAGTAAGTTGTCATCGGTGCAAGTAATATAAATTGCTCCCTAAATATATATGATCTATTAGTGTGTGGAAAATAAGCTTTGTACGAACCTGTGATGAGGAAGACATAAAAGCGACAGACTGCATAATAAAGTTCTCTATCACAGGAGGCAATATAAAGTGACATTCCTTCACATTAAGAGGTCGCACATCCAAACCTCAAAAGTGCATGACAACCTCTGCTTCCCTCTGCGAATGGCCTATCTTGTACCATTAATTTTTGCCCATGAAAGAGTCATGGTGATCTACACCAATTCCTTATTTCGCCTTTATCTTGGCTAACGTCATATGCTAAGGAAAGATCTATATTCATATGTCAACTTGGAAGTAAGTATTCATGAATTATTATTTTTGACATTACTCTTGAGGTAAGTAGTTGGGAACCAAAACTATAAGCCCCTATCTTTCTCTTTGTCCAACTGAAACATTGATCTCATGAGTACCATGTGAGTTGTAGAAATTGTAGAAGACGAAAGGATGATTGAGTATGTGGATTTTCTTTACAAGCTCTTATTTGACTCTTTCCAATGTTATGATAAATTGCAATTTCTTCAATGACTAAAGACTATTGGTTGTTAATTCTCATTAAGCTTCTTGATCCTTACTGTACTTTGTGAAGGAATTATCTCTTTAGCATGAGAGATTATATGATGGTATTGCTGTTCTGACTATGGTCATGATGCCTGCATGTCCATATCTTGTTTTGTCGACACCTCTCTCTCTAAACATGTGGGCATATTTATTGATCTTGGTTTCCACTTGAGGACAAGCGAGGTCTAATCTTGGGGGAGTTGATACGTCCATTTTGCATCATGCTTTTATGTTTATATTTATCGCTTTTTGGGATGTTATTACACTTCGTGGTACAATACTTATGGCATTTCTCTCTTATTTTGCAAGGTTTACTTGAAGAGGGAGAATGCCGGCAGCTGGAATTCTGGCCTGAAAAAGGATGAAGTTTGAGATACCTATTCCGCGCAACTCCAAAAGCCATGAAAATTAACGAGGAGTTATTTTGGAATTTATTAAAAATACTGGGCCGAAGAAGTACCAGAGGGGAGCCACCAGGAGGCCACAAGCCTGCTAGGCGCGGCCTACCCCCGTGGCCGCGCCTTGGGGGCTTGTGGGCTCCCTGGTGTCCCTCTGGCTCCCCTCTTTTGCTATAAGAAGGGTTTCATTCCAGAAAAAGGAAGAGGAGGCTTTCGGGAGGAATCGCCACTGCCATGAGGCGGAACATGAGCAAAACCAATCTAGAGCTCTGGTAGGGTCGTCCTGACGGGAAACTTCCCTCTCGGAGGGGGAAATCGTCGCCATCATCGTCACCAACACTCCTCTCATCGGAGGGGACTCATCACCATCAACATCTTCATCAGCATCATCTCATCTCCAAACCCTAGTTCATCTCTTGGAACCAATCTCCATCTCACGACTCTGATTGGTACTTGTAAGGTTGCTAGTAATGTTAATTACTCTTTGTAGTTGATGCTAGTTGGATTACTCGGTGGAAGATTATATGTTCAGATCCTTGATGCTATTCATTACCTCTCTGGTCATGAATATGATTATGCTTTTTGAGTAGTCACTTTTGTTCCTGAGGACATGGGATAAGTCATGCTATAAGTAGTCATGTGAATTTGGTATTCGTTCGATATTTTGATGTGTTGTATGTTGTTTTTCCTCTAGTGGTGTTATGTGAATGTCGACTACATAAAACTTTACCATTATTTGGGCCTAGAGGAAGGCATTGGGAAGTAGTAAGTAGATGATGGGTTGCTAGAGTGACAGAAGCTTAAACCCTAGCTTATGCGTTGCTGATTTGGATCCACTAGTTTAATGCTATGGTTAGACTTTGTCTTATTTCTTCTTTCGTAGTCGCGGATGCTTGCGAGAGGGGTTAATCATAAGTGGGAGGTTTGCCCAAGTAAGGGCAGTACCCAAGCACCGGTCCACCCACATATCAAACTATCAAAGTAGCGAACGTGAATCATATGAACATGATGAAAACTAGCTTGACAGAAATTCACATGTGTTCTCGGGAGCGCTTTACCTCCTATAAGAGTTTGTCCAGGCTTGTCCTTTGCTACAAAAGGGATTGGGCCACTTTGCTGCACCTTTGTTACTATTGTTACTGGCTACTTGCTATGAACCATCTTACCACACAACTATGTGTTATCGATAATTTCAGTGCTTGCACAGAATACCTTGTTGAAAACCACTTGTCAGATCCTTCTGCTCCTCGTTGGGTTCGATACTCTTACTTATCGAAAGGACTACGATAGATCCCCTACACTTGTGGGTCATCACTCATCCCGACGCCTAGAGGCAGACAAATATCCCCTGGCATGCGTGCTCTCGCCATGCGCCGAAGCTCCAAGAGCTCCCGAGCTCTCTCTTTCTCTTCCCCTCTTATTCCCTCTTCCCCGAGTCCTCTTTGGCTCTCCCCTAATCTTCGCTCTCTCCCTAGAAATCTCCCGGACCTCCTGAGTCTCACTCTTGAGCTCTCTTTCTCTCCAATGGCCGCAAGGTGCCGTCGTGGTCTCGCTCCAAATTCGGCTCTCCCGAGCCCTCTCCTCCCCTTTTGAGCTTCCCCTAGGCCCTCCAATGCCTCCACCCACCTTCTTGGCGCTCCAGAGCTTGACCTCCACCGTCGAATCGAGCTCCTTGGCTAGGGCCATCACTGCCAGCCGCCCTGGCAGGAGCTGGCAGCAACCGGATCTTTCCCTCGGGTGCACAGCGCACTCCTCCCCTCTTGATCGTTGCCTTCCCCACGACTCCAAGAGGCTGGGCCTCGCCGGACGCAACGCAGGTTGTGGCGAGCGGCATCAGCGCCCTCTGCCCACCTTCGGTCGACACAGGCAGGAGGAAGAAGAAGCTCCTGCCAGCAGGCCCCATATCCTGTCGGACCCACCCGTCAGCCTAAGCCTCAGCGACGCGACCCCACTGCCAGGATAAGTGGAGGCGGGATTTCGTGAAAAACCGTCATCCCCGGCGGGAGGCGTATTCCTCGCGATGCGCTTCCACCGTGGTCGTTCGCTGGTGAGGCTGTGCTGTTGGGCCAACCCATCTGTCTATCAGTCGTCGTGAGCACTTAATAGCATTCCTGGTGGCCCTTAGCTCTGTTGTTTTTCTTTATGTGTAATTCTATCTGTCAAAATTCCATACTAAACTCATTTCAACTCCAAAAATGTTGATTCAAATTTCTACAGTTCTATCCAAATATGTGCTTTCCACATTTTTTTCAATCAAATTTTATACTTTTTTGTATTTAAATACGGATTTGGGGTGTTTCTAGCCCCCTTTCAAAATTCCTATAGGGTTCAAATGAACTCCAAATCGAGTGATTCCTATTTCCAGAGCCTTCTAATATCATACCCCAATTTTGGAGCCATAGCCCACATTTTTATCAGGCTTTATTTTGTTGCATTAAATAAATAGCTTCATATTTCTATTTATCTAGTATTACAAAATCCATAGAATATTCATTTCAACTCCAAATCCAGTGAAACAACTTCCTAATTATTCCAAAAATTATTCTTCATTAAATGAGTGCCTCCACTCATTTTTATCACGATAGTTTATGTGAGCTTCATAAAGGAATCCCTATTCCTCCATTCGTCCATTCAAAATTCTCTGATGATCCAACCTCCTATTGCAAGCCTTAGGTATTTTTCTTATGACGAGAGAGGCCCAAGAAAAATATAAATTCCATTTTTATAACACTTTTATTTTTGCTTGTTGTGTGGCTTATTGTGTTTGTTTGTGACGATAGATGATGGAGTAGACGGAATACTCAGAGTTGGATCGGAAGACCTCGAAGACCCCGAGAACTTATGAGAGCAAAGGCAAGTAGCCCTATGACATGTCTGAGCATATGTTATGATGCATGCTAGTGTAGCCAATATTTCCGTTGCATATGATCATAAGTGTCGGTAAATCATTGAAGTGATGTTACCGATGGCTTCTCCGGAGCACATGCATTAAGCTTGATCCTACCACCTATGAGGGTCATGCTAATATCATGTTGACAAGTAAAGTTAGAATAGTATTAGCATGAGCATGATCATGACATAAATCAAAGGTTTATGAAAACCCTGTCGGGTGCCACTAATGCCCGAGGGTGATGATGAGTTAGGTGGCCACTTTCGGAGAAGTGGTGCACCTCGTATTTTGAGTGAGTATGGTTTCGAAATTGGGATTAGATTTATGATATGTCGATCGTCCCAACCTTACATGTACGACCATGTTACCCCTTTATGGGACGGGGCCTTGTTGATTACTCTGGTCAGTGCTAGCAAAGAGTCACATTACTAGTGGCGAGAGTCATGTGTGGTAACTCTCGTTATGGGGTCATGCCAGGTAGGGTGACTATGCCGTTTTACGTGTTCCACGCATACCGTTGGTCCCCGCATGGTTGATACTCTCCACAGTCGGTGCTCGTAAGACGTACAACATGTGGGCTAGGTACCAATCGAGTGGGCGTCTTTGTCTAGTATCGTCAGGGGAAAGGCATTGATCGGGTACTTACCTCGGGTATGTTATATACCGCGAGTCGTGATGACACGTAAGTTTCCCAGATCTCGTGGGTCCAGCGTACTACATCTGCAGAGTGTAAAACTATTCGAATAGCCATGTCCATGGTCAAGGACATTTGGGTGGTGCTGCTTAAACTACGTCCAGTCATTTCCGCATAAACCAAGTGGAATATGGAGTTAACATGAAAGAGATGATGTGACCAAGTTTGGTGACTTGGCATATAGGATGAACCCGGAGTGTTCAGCCCTCGATAGATATATTGATATCAGTAACCTGTTCTTCAAATCAACATTCAACTTATGTTGCATACCTACGATCATGTTTATTATAACCAAGTTGTTGTCCACCAAAGATGCATATTATTGTTATCCTTCACTTGCATTGTTCATATCATGGGCTGTTTGCGAGTACATTCAAAAGTACTCATTGGCTTGCCACTGGTTATTTCATTGACCAGGTATGAGAGAGCAGGATATGTGAAGAGTAACCTGGTGATGTTCTTGCGAGCTAGGACGCTTCCGAGTCAAAATGCGTGTAGGTTAAGGCTGATGGCATGGGTTCACGCTTTCGACCAATATTTCCGTTATTGGTCCAGTTGGTGTGTTGGCCCTCAAGGACCTATATTTGTAAGACTTTACCGCAATGGTCATTTGTTGTATCAAATGGCGTGTATGGATGTATGACTCTTAATATTCAGTATCTATGTGTTCGGTGAGCACTCATCTCCGGGATCACAGAGCACGTTCATTCGGCGATCTCGACTCGTAAGTCAGGGTCCCCACAGAGCTGGTATCAGAGCCATCCTGGCTGCACGAAGACTTTGTTAGCACGGATGTTAGTTAGGATAAAACTGCTTTTGAGACCCTTCAAAAGTACTTGCAAAACCAATATATTTTCTCGCCTCTCCTAAATCTTCAAAGAAAATGAAGGTTATACTTTAGCCTTCCACCCTTATTCTCTGACACTCCTCGCCTACTTTGTCAAAACTTGCAAATGGTCACTAGCACCCTTATGCCCTCTAACCACGGGATTATTTGAAATCCTCGTGGGCAACTTGGAAGGAAGCAACCTTTCCAAACAATCGCCCCTGTGCTGAAGGACAAAGAAGACAACTATATGACCAGACGACACTAACAGAAGTACCTCCAAGAGGAAAAAGGACGTCGAGGCTTAGAAGATGGCAACACCCTCGGCACTGTTCCCGAGTGAAGCCACTTTCAGCCGCGATAATCAGGACATAATGTGTGCAAGATCATGATCTGCTTCACTGATAGAGTGACCGTGTCAACATTAAGGTTGTGTCGACCAACACCGGTGGATGAGAACCTCGCCATTTAGTCCGCTTCACCTTAGTGAGAAGGAAAACTGTTCTCTTCATCCCTCGCTCTAGGTGTCGATATCGCGATGAGTATGACTGACAGGTCGGAATTCTATCATGCCTTGCAAATGTCATTGCATTAATTTATGCACTTGGAACTCTCGAAGCCTTGGAAGACAAGAAGACAATGACAAGATCACGAAGACAATAGTAGACCCTGTCAATGACAGCCATGAAGAACTACCTTCGTCAGCAACTCCCCAGACGAGAAGACATTAAGAGCTCTTCCCAACTCAACCGAGTTGCTTCGGCGAGCAACAACAAGAGGCGTGACAACACCATGAGAAGGTCCAGAAGACTTAGCGGACTCCTCCTCGGAGCACGAAGCAAGCACGACTGTCGAGTCTGAGAACCCTAGGGTAGGATGAGTTGCAGATCCCCTGTGCGAAGTCGAGTCCGTAAAGTGGTTCGGATGGAACCACATTGTGTGATGTTGTTTTTGTTGTTTGCGCCTTGATATAGGTCGCGCTTTTGCTCTAGGCAACTAGCACACGATTTTATCACCTCTCTTATCTTGATGTTCGAAATGTTTTTTGACACTTGTTGAGTTGACTTTTCCAACGCATGTTTGATTGCACTTGCATTATAGCACCCCTTAGGCACTCTCCTCTATGCTGCTGCTCTCTCTCTCTCACCCCTCTCGACAACTAAACACCAGCAAGACAAGATGCACCAGGGATCCACTTCGACGGACAACCGACACTGAAGACACTGACTGTACCAAGCTCAACCACCCGCAGCCATAGAGGTTACGCTTTTCCTCGAGATTCGAAACCCCTCCCTAGCCCAGTCTAAGCTCCACAAGTCTTTCCGGCTCAATTTTCTAGTCACGTGTCTAATACACGGACTTGCCGGAACACCCGTAGATCCCCGATGAACCCCGCTTAGCACCGGGTTCCTTGTGGAACAAGTGATCATAGTGAACAAGTATCCTTCAATCTGAAGCTAGCACCATAACCCTGATGCCGTAAGAAGGACCATTCTCGGATATAAGAGTATTAGACTAAAGATTGTTGTGATGATGATAGGTGTCTTGAGGATATAGCTACACTATCTGGGTGTACCACAATACCCTTATAAAGTAGTTGAATTTGGTGGAACAAGGTGATATAGTAGCATAACCTACATATTCCTAGAGTACGTTTGGATTCAGTAGGACGATTATGATCGCGAGCAATAATTCTCGATGGTATAATTGACATGGTTTGATGATTTTACCATAATGACTTGGAGTATCGAGTAGACTTCTTATTGGACTTGAGTCTTGGACTTAAATAGGTAGTCTTAATATATTATCGATGATGACAGAGACCACATGGTTTAGAGTAAGTTGGATTTAGCCCGATGATCTCGATCATAATACCATGTTTCTCGGTGGATAATGAGTGCGTATACTTGGAGTTGTTGAATTAATTTACGAACCTATGTGAATTGGCCTTGGAATTAGTTGGCCATGATATTGGAAGTTCGTCGATATACTATGACATAATCCTTGCAATAATATGTGTATTATGAGGACTCTAAGCAACTATGTAGAACCCCATGAATATTGGATTTGTAGGAATGATGGGTCCAGTAATGATTGATCGGATGGATGAATCACTTGATCGTATTCGTCGAAAGGAAACAAGATATTGGATTGGTATACTATGTGTTTCCATAATATACAAATGCAGTACCCTGTCCATTGAATAATCTAGCTGGACATTTGGATTTGTGGTGTCTTAAATTCAAGCTTAGGAGCTTGTATGCCTCCCCGAGGTTCTTGCATAGGAATGCATGTGCATCGTAGCTACACCATACTTGTAGTGTTTTGGTTTAGTCCTTCCCTGAACCCTGGAATTGACAAGCATGAGAGGTCTGGAGTTGACTTATGTGAGATGGTATCTTAGATGATATAGGGTGATTTTTTTCCAGAGTTAGAGGTCGGACTATTGGCATCTCTAAGGAATGTGCTTAGAGATAAGATGATAAATGTTCACCCACATCCTAAGTTCCTTGAGACCCTAAAGCTTCACCCAGCCGTAAGGTGGTCCGATTACGACCATAGAAAACGAATCTAAGTCATTGGAATATGGTCCACACTCCGACCGACCACCACCCATCGTGTCTATGATGAACATGGGCATGAAGGACTATGTTATGTTGGAAAACAAACCCCTCGGCTAGCGACCACCCATAGCAACTCCCCGTTCTCCTCACCTGTCTCATGAGCATTGTGCTTATGTCATGCTTGGGGAAATTATGATGTCATCCTCACTGAGGACATACTTATTCACCCAATAAGAGGAAGAACACCTTAGTCCTGTTTGGATGAGCCTTAGAACGCCGATCACTATGCCTCTCGAGGGTACAGTGTTATCTCGAGAATGTGGACTTCTCGAAGCAACCCCAAGACAACGACAGTCTATCCTATTCAAGTCAAGATGAAAAACCACCATGGTTGGGAAGCCACGACAATGACGAAGAAGAAATAAAAGTCAACCACCGATCGTGCACCGACTACATCAACGACGTCAAGAAGCCTGAACGATTCAAGATGATGAACCCTTTGGACAAGCGAGAGAATCAGACGGCTTCTTCTTGGTCCAAATCAAGGACGAGATTCTTAATTGGATCATGGCGGAAGCCTGCTAAAGGTGATTCACCCGCTTACCGAGCCGCAGACCTTGTGAGTGGACGACTGGTCTATACTCTTGGGCAGCCAGCTCATCCAGAACCCCTCGCAAACCCTTCAAGATGGAAAGACCTGTTCTGGACTCTATGTCTCCGAGCTTAGACTCATGGGTGAGACCTAACCCAGACCCCTTCATGAGAAGCCTTCGAAGACCACCGCCACACCCTCGAGGATGTAGACCACCGGTGACCATAGCCTGCCTGCCTTAAGGAAGTCAAGGAGATCCCCGTCAGCAAGGGGCTACACGAAGACTTTGATAGTATGTTATAGTACGAGACCTCTAGATGTCACTAACCGGCTAGAGCCGCCCAGGACCGGAATCCACACACACTATCTTGCCACATATTCCAACTTTGGAATACACTCGCAAGCCAGGACCTTGCACGGACTTAGTTCACCATGCCCTTGACCCTCGGTCAAGCATAACTTATTGCTAGACACCGCTCACGATCAGGCAAGGTCATGCGGAGCATTTGAAGTCGTATCATCAAGCACCTCGAGACCAACAACAGCAACATGGGGACATGAAGACTACCTCCGACTCAAGATTTTGTATCTCTCCAACCCATAGCCTAGAAATCTCGGGGACAAGATTTTCTTAAGGGGGTAAGGTTTGTAACACCCTTTGTTTAGCTTTCCAGACTAATTAACTTATTTCAAAAATTAGGACCAATTAATTTTTTGTGTGAATGCTTGTGATGCTTGAAGTGACTATAGCTTGCTTGCTTGCTCGTATGCTTGTGTTTGATTCTCAATAATTCTTATTACTCTCGAGACTCACCTCCTTAGCCAAAACTCTTGCCTAATGATCATGCCATGTGTTTAGGACCATAAACTATTTTTACCAAATATTATTTCACCAATAAGAATTTCTTTGAATTAATCTTTCAAAACCCGTGAGATGAGATTTGTACTACAAGTCCTCAAATTAGGGAGTTTATTTTTCATTAATTATTTTATTTAATACCCATTATAAAAATGACTTCCCAAAACCATAGTATTATTATTTTAAAAGTTATTTTACTATTTTATTTAAATGCCTTCCTCTAAGGTCATAAATGATCCCTTATGAAGGAAAGTTATTTTTAGTGCTTTAAAGATATTTGAGAAACTTTAGGGAAACTGAGTGGACATATATATTCCATATATATGAGTTCCAACACATGGTCATGTTCAAAATATTGGGCAAATCCCTCCAAAAACCTTCCTGCCTAATTCAAGCCTTTGGAATATTTCTATAAGAAATATTCTCAATAAATTCATGTAAAATTCCAGCATGTCACATATGACATATGTGATGGTCTTGCCAAGTTTCATCTCAATCCAAGTTTATTCGATTCCCCTAATTATTCTAAAACCCCATCTGTCCAGATCCAAATATGAGCAACTCTACATTGTGAAGTATCTCCAAATGTGCTCAAATTTTGTAGACATGCTCTGACACTCCAATAATGCATCCACACCAAGTGGTGCATCAAGGAGAATAGAATAACTTGTCCCAAGACCCTCAAAACCCTCTTTGTTGATTTCTGACTTTGGGTAACTTTACATTATAATGTTTCCCCAATAGACCCCAAACTTTTTGGGCATGCCTTAATGCTCAAATAATACCCCCACACCAAATATTGGATTTGTGGGAATTGATTTGAATAGTTTTGTATGCAGAAAGCTATTTCTGCCCATTTCTTTTGTTTTCCATGTGTACATTAGAAATCTTCTCCACCAAATCCCAAATTTGGTGTCCAAGCTTATTTTCATCTATTATTTGATCTTGTTAAGTTTCATGTCGATTGGAGTCCATCTGGTTGCCCTGCCAATCATCAAACACCTTGTATGCATTCACCTTATTGGCTACTTTGTTCATTCCACAACTTCATATAGTTACATTTTATCTCCAGTAACATTCCCATGGCCACTGGTCAATTATTGGGGAGACCCTTTGTAGCCATTCCTCATTTTTACCCTAGGATCCACTTGTTTACCCCTCTTGCCCACTTCTGCTTAAGCCAAGGCCCCCTCATTCTTCCAGGGCATCCGCAACATGCTAATTCACCATTTCATATCAAAATATAGTAGGCTCATGTGGGAAATATGAGCAGCCCATCTGAAACTTCATTTCTGGTTGAAATGTAGCCTTGTACAGCAAGCACTAGCTACTTTCCTCATCATGAGTTGAAACTTTGCAATGGTGTAGTCGTTCCACATCACGTGCTCTAGGACATGGTTTCACCCCAAGGTTTTCCCTCTGCAAACCACTTTAGCCAGCCCCTAGTTTCCTGCTGAAATGTGAACCTCAGTCAAAACCAGTTCAAACAAGCCCCAGATGCAACCAAATTGTGAACCCTAGTCTCCTTCCAGCATGTGTGCCTTGCATGCTGGACATATTTGACTGGTCTTAGCAGCCCTGTGGACACGAGTGGCCATGGTGACCGCGCTGGCAGCATGCAGTAACGATGCTCTGCACCATTTCTTCATCCTGCAGCTCGGGTCCCTCAATGGCCGCGTGTCCCAGCGCGCCAGGGCTCTCCCCTTGACCAGTCCAACCCATCCCGGTGCCTAGAGGCGTCCAAATATCCCCTGGCACACGTGCTCTCGCCGTGCACCGAAGCTCCAAGAGCTCCCGAGATCTCTCTTTCTCTTCCCCTCTTATTCCCTCTTACCTAAGCCCTCTCTGGCTCTCCCCTGATCTTCTCTCTCTCCCTAGAAATCTCCCAGACCTCCCCAATCTCCCTCTGGATATCTCTTTCTCTCCAATGGCCGCAAGGTGTCATCGTGGTCTCGCTCCAAATTCGGCTCTCCCGAGCCCTCTCCTCCCCTTCTAAGCTTCCCCTAGGCCCTCCAATGCCTCCACCCACCTTCATGGCACTCCAGAGATTGACCTCCGCTGCCGAATTAAGCTCCTCGGCTTGGGCTGTCGCCGCCATCCGCCCTGGCAGGAGCTGGCAGCAGTCGGATCCTTCCCTAGGGTGCACAGCGCACTCCTCCCCTCCAGGCCGTTGCCTATCCCACGGCTCCGAGAGGTCGGGCCTCGCCGGACGCAGGGCATGTCATGGCGAGCGGTGCCGGCGCCCTCTGCTCACCTTCGGTCGACAGAGGCGGGTGGAAGAAGAAGCTCCTGCCAGCGGGCCCCATATCCTCTCGGACCCACCCGTCATCCTAAGCCGCAGCGACGCGACCCCACTGCCAGGATAAGTGTCGGCGGTATTTCGTGAAAAACCATCTTCCCCGGCAGGAGGCGTATTCCTGGCGATGCGCTTCCATCGTGGCCCTTCGTTGGTGAGGCTGTGCTGTTGGGCCGGCCCATCTGTCTATCAGTCACCCTGAGCGCTTAATAGCATTCCTGGTGGCCCTTTGCTCTGTTGTTTTTCTTTGTCAGTAATCTTCAAAATTCCTTAATAAATTCATTTTAGCTCCAAAAATGTTGATTCACATTTCTACAGGTCCCTAAAATGTTGATTCATTTACACATTTTTTTCAATCAACTTTTATAATATATTTGTATTTAAATACAAATTTGGGGTGTTTCTAGCCACCTTTCAAAATTCCTATACGGTTCAAATCAACTCCAAATGGAGTGATTCCAATTTCCAGAGCCTTCTAATATCATATCCCATTTTTGGAGCCATAGCCAACATTTTTATCAAGTTTATTCTGTTGCATTAAATAAATAGCTTCCTATTGCTATTTATCTAGTATTGGAAAATCCATAGAATATTCATTTCAACTCCAAATCCAGTGAAACAACTTCCTAATTATTCCTAAAATTATTCTTTATTAAATGAGAACCTCCACTCATCTTTATCATGATAGTTTTTGTGAGCTTCCTAAAGGATTCCCTAATCCTCCATTCATCCATTCAAAATTCTCTGATGATCCAACCTCCTATTGCAAGCCTCAGATATTTTTCTTATGACCAGAGAGGTCCAAGCAAAATATAACTTCCATTTTTATAACACTTTTATTTCTGCTTGTTGTGTGGCTTACTGTGTTTGTTTCCGACGATAGATGATGGAGTAGACGGAATACTCAGAGTTGGATCGGAAGACCTCAAGGACCTCGAGAACTTATGAGAGCAAAGCAAGCAGCCCTTTGACCATGTCTGAGCATATGTTATGATTCATGCTAGTGTAGCCAATATTTCTGTTGCATATGATCATAAGTGCCAGTAAATCATTGAAGTGATGTTACCGATGGCTCCTACGGAGCACATACATTGAGCTTGATCCTACCACCCATGAGGGTCATGCTAATATCATGTTGACAAGTAAAGTTAGAATAGTATTAGCATGGGCATGATGATGACATAAATCAAAGGTTAATGAAAATCTCATCGGGTGACACTAATGCCCGAGGGTGATGATGAGTTAGGTGGCCACTTTCACAGAAGTGGTGCATCGGGTATTTTGAGTGTGTATGGTTTCGGAAATGGGAATAGATTTATGATGTGTCGACCGTCCCAACCTTACATGTACGACCACGTTACCTCTTTATGGGACGGGGCCTTGTTGATTACTCTTGTCGGTGCTAGAAAAGAGCCACATTACTAGTCGCGGGAGTGATGTGTGGTCACTCTTGTGATGGGGTCGTGCCAGCTATGACGACTATGTCATTTTTACGTGTTCCAGGCACACCGTTGGTCCCCGCATGGTTTATACTGTCTAGAGTCGATGCTCGTAAGACGAACAACATGTGGGCTGGGTACCAATCGAGTGGACCAATTTGTCTAGTATCGTCAGGGGAAAGTCATTGATCGGGTACTTACCTCGGGTATGTTATATACCGCGAGTCGTGATGACACGGAAGTTACCCGGATCTCGTGGGTCCAGCGTACTACCTCTGCAGAGTGTAAAACTATTCGAATAGCCGTGTCCACGGTCAAGGACAGTTGGGTGGTGCTGCTAAACCTACGTCCAGTCGTTTCCGCATAAACCAAATGTGTGTGAATACAGAGTTAATATGAAAGAGATGATGTGACCAAGTTCGGTGCCTTGGCATATAGGGTGAACCCGGAGTGTTCAGCCCTTGACAGATATATTGATATCTCTAACCTGTTCTTGAAATCAACATTCAGATTATGTTGCATACCCATGATCATCTTTATTATAACCAAGTTATTGTCCACCAAAGATGCATATTATTGTTATCCTTGACTTGTATTGTTCATATCATGGGATTTTTGGGAGTACATTCAAAAGTACTCATTGGCTTGCCACTGGTTATTTCATTGACTAGGTATGAGAGATCGGGATATGTAAAGAGTAACCTGGTGACGTTCTTGCGAGCTGGGATGCTTCCTAGTTAGAATGCATGTAGGTTAGGGCTGATGGCATGGGTTCACTCTTTCGATCAATATTTCCGTTACTGGTCGAGTTGGTGTGTTGGCCCTCAAGGCCCTATATTTGTAACACTTCACCACAATGGTCATTTGTTGTATCAAACGACATGTATGTATGTAAGACTCTTAATATTCAGTATTTGTGTGTTCGGTGAGCAATGATCTCTGGGATCACTGAGCACGTTCATTCGGTGATCTCGACTCGTATGTCGGGGTACCAACACATGTTCACTCATTCCGCCCGTCCGTCCGTTTGTGAGTGGAAGGCGGTGTTGAAAGAGAGCTTGGTTCCGAGAGCCTCTTGGAACTTCTTCCAAAATCTTGAGGTGAACTGCGTGCCTCGGTCAGATACAATTTCCTTGGGAACTCCATCGAGCCTCACAATACGCTCAATGTAGAGGCTGGCCAGCTTGTCGCCACCATAAGTGGTGCTGACCAGAATGCAGTGAGACACCTTGGTTAGATGGTCGACGATGACCCATATAGAGTCATGGCCTCTCCTGGATCTGGGTAGACCGGTGACGAAGTCCATGCCGAGCTTGTCCCACTTCCATTCGGGCACTTGGAGAAGTTGTAGCAATCCAGCAGGTCGTTGGTGCTCAGCCTTGACTCGCTAACACATGTCGCACTTGGCGATATAGGACGCTATTTCCCTCTTCATGCCATGGCACCAAAATCTTTCCCGGAGGTCCCGATACATCTTGGTGCCACCGGTTGAATAGAGTAGGGTGTGTCATGAGCTTCTTGCTTAATCAAATCCTTGAGTTCCGCCTTGTTCGGTACACATAAACATTTCCTAAACCACACTACTCCTTGTTCATCCACCAAGAATTCTGCGGCCTTGCCTTCCTGGATCTTCTTCTTCATGCCTTTGATGCTCTTGTGCCCCTTCTGGGCCTCTTTGATGTCATCTGCTAGAGTGGGTTTGACTTCGAGGTTAGCTAGGAATCCTGGTTCAACTAGCTCCAACCCGAAGCTTTCCAGCTCATCATATAAGGCGGGTAGCCTTTCTTTGAGCATAACATTCAAGGTGTCGGCCTTCCTGCTTAAGGCATCGGCCACCATATTGGCCTTACCGGGGTGGTATTCAATGCTGAGGTCGTAGTCTTTGATTAGCTCCAACCACCTTCGCTCCCTCATATTCAATTGCCTTTGAGTAAAGATATACTTTAGACTCTTGTGGTCGGTGTATATTTCACCTCGCTTCCTCAAAAGGTAATGTCGCCATGTCTTCAGGGCATGCACTACGACTGCCAACTCGAGATCATGTGTGGCATAGTTTTCCTCATGCAGGCGCAGTTGTCGTGACAGGTAAGCCACGACCATGCCATCTTGCGGTAGGACTCCACCGATCCCGGTTCTTGAGGCAACACAATATATCACGAACTCCTTGCTGATATCTGGAGTGGCCAATACCGGGGCGGTGGTCAATCTCTTCTTCAACTTCTAGAATCTTTCTTCGCATTCCGGCGACCATTCGAACTTCTTTCCATTATTCAAGAGCTGAGTCATTGGTCGAGCGATGCAGGAAAATCCTTCCACGAACTTGCGGTAGTATCCCGCGAGTCCGAGGAAGCTTCTGACTTCCTTCACATCGATTGGCGACTCCTAGTTTGTTACTGTGGTAATCTTGGAGGGATCGACTGCCAATCCATTTGTTGTCATGGTATGACACAACAATCCAACTTCATGCAACCAAAATTTGCATTTACTAAATTTGGCATAAAGTTGGTGCTCCCGAAGCTTTTCCAGCACCAACCTCAAGTGTTTCTCATGCTCTTCTTCGTACTTGGAGAAGATTAATATGTCATCGATGAAGACGACTGTCGGTGCACTAAAGACTGGGGTCCCTAGTTCCCCAGACTTGTGCATGGGCGCAAAGAGCCCCTCACGGCAGGACATGGCAGGACCCAGACAAGATGCACCCCCAAGATTACCAAGGCCCCGGCAAGCGTGCCTTGCTGGGAAGATAACCAAGGCCATGCTCGTTTAGTGGTCGTGATGAACTCACCAAGTACAAGACCTCGGTAGACCTCCCCTGTCGGGATGACAACCGAAGCCCCCCGGCAAGTTCCTTGCCGGGACAAAGACCCAATGGCCCGGCAAGGTCCCTTGGCGGGATGATGGGCTAGGCACTGGAGGGCAACCCCCCTTGCCACAGTGCCACCACCCCCCAAGTCCCACCGCATTCTGCATGCGCCAACGCAGGCATCCAGGTGTCGAAACGCCTGCACACATGTCTTCACCAGCACATTGCTGACAAGGAAAAGACGTGCATTTAATGCACCTGACAGCGGTAGATGGATAAGCACCACTCTAGGTTCACTGTAAATTCTCGTGAACCTACCTCTATGCACTGTAGGTGACCCCTTTTCCTATAAAAGGAGGCCCTTAGCTCATTCACACGGGATTAGACTCTTTGTACATTTGCCAGAAGACGGTTATCATCAGTCACTGTAACAAACAACAAAACGCTTAATACAACCAGACGAGCAGGGCGTAGGGTTTTACGCGTAAGCGGCTCGAACCTGGGTAAAAAGGCTTGCTACGTGTTGATCGTTAGCTCTGCTCTTGACATCGTCTTTCCCCGCCCTATGATCACAAGGGTTTCATGTTGATTCCCATAGTTGTCGATCTAGCATCACCGACATCTTCAGCGCGCCAGGTAGGGTTTGCGGAGATGTGCGTGAATCAGAGCAAGCTTAGCACCGGATTCTTCAAACCTTGGGCGCTACGCCGCGTTCCCCCGGAAACGTGGTACCGCGGCGGACGCTCTGTTCTGCTACGGCTTCCCCAGGCCTGCATGGGTGCGTTTCTACACGCGCGTGCGGGGAAGGGAGGGGGAGGCTCCAAGAGCAGTGCTGTCAGGCCGATGCGTCGCTTGGGGCCGACGCGCAACTGTCGAGGGTGTGCCCGGGCGCTTCACAGAGGGCTCGGCGCATACTCTCATGGACGAAGCTCCGTGGAGCGATGCATAGTCGTTGAGGATGCGCGACATGGCATCGAAGCCCCAACGCGCACTCCAGCGCGAGTGTTGCGCCCCTGAGAGCATCACATCATCGATCGAAGACATGCTCGGGGGATCCGCAATCACGGCCTAGCAAGAGAAAAGCAAAGGGATTACACCCTGGCTGGGTTTTTCTACAAACGACGGTCACAGACCGTCGGCAAGAAGTCTTTGCTGGAGAGAAGGCCATCAGGAGCGGTGATTTCTTGCTTGCCGAGGGCTCCGACGCCCCGGCAAAAGATTCAAGCGCCATGCAACCACGGCGTGAACAGATAACTTTTTAAGTTTAAGATTCAGATCTCAGGTAGATAGATTCTCTGCTTTTTCCCTTTGCAAGTTTCCAATCTTTGTGTGTGGAGTTTGCGCGTACTGGGACCTTCCCAAAGTTTGGTGCACCTTGTATTTGTTTCAAACTCGTTCAAACGACCTGAACGGCCACAGAGCGCCTTCAAACAGTAGCGAACCTGATCAATAGAGCAAGTGGCTACGTAGCACCCGATTTCGCCTCAAGCTGTGCTTGGGGATTTCCATGGTTGTACTGAACGCGGCAAGGAGCCTTGCCGTTAGTTGCCGGCAAGCTCCCATATTACGCAAAGGCGAATCATACAAAGAACAGAATCAGAAAAAGGGGAAAACGGTCTTTTCATTCATTTGTTTGAGGTATTCTCAAACATATTACATGGATGATATGATCTACTCTAACCCAAAAGTATTGTGATTGGCGAGGGACTACATTCGCCGGGCTGGAGTTCAGAAAGATATGGAGCGGACCTCCGTGCGATCCAGGCTGGTTCCTCCGGGACCAACATTGCGTGGAGGTGAACGAAGCCCGAAGAGATGGAGGAGGAGAAGCCCGGGTGCTGACTGGAAGATGAGGCAGCTCCGGTCGGTCCGGCGCGGGAAAGAGCGAGCGACAGACTGACGATGATGGTACGGACGGTGGTAAGCCCGAGGACAGGCCCTCTTATGCAGATAATGTCTGTAGGGGGCCTGACCCGCTTCCGCTGTCATCATCATCCATCGTGTCCTCGCCACTCCCACGCGAGGAAGGTCTTTCAGTCTTTCTTGAGCTCTCTTCGCAGCAGCCAAGACACGCACCTGAGCTCCCGTATAGCTTGACGGAGAGCACCTTACCCGCCATCTTCTTGAAGCGGAGAATGTGCCTATACCAGAGGCTATGGACGCGGGCGAAGCTTTTCCACCCGCGGCCGAGGAATAGGGTCCGAGGCCCAGTACGCTCCACAACAACCGGCACGGCGCCGTTTCCGCAGCTGTGCATGCGGAGCTACAAGGTCGGCCCCCTACAGTGAGTCGGAGACGGGATCGGATAGGCCCTCGTAATTGGATGAGGAACTCCATCGAGTTCCAGCCAACGTGGACCGCCTCAGGAGCAAGCCCCGCGGAAGGCGAAGGCGTTGGAGTGGAGCTCCGCCTCCCCCGGCCTCGGCCCTCACAACGGCCGGGCCCCTCACCCTTCCTCCACCGCGGGCGCTCGGGCCGTCTTCCACCGCGGCTCCCCTAGAAGCTGTGGCACGATCCGAACGGGATCCTCTCTCCATCCTGGCGGCCGACGGTGGCCGACCCCATCCCCTAACCATGGTTAGGGGCGAGTGCCACCTGTAGACAGAAGAAGATCCTGAAGACCAACGCTGCGGAGTTGGTGGATTCAGGAGGAGTTGGGTGAGCAAAACCCCTCGCAAACCCTCCCAATTTATAGGACGGGGCCCGGGGGCTAGCCTCCCTTACTCCAAAAGCCACCACCCTTCTCGACCAATCGCCTGAGCTCACGGGCGAACATAGAACCGCTCTTCTGCACCAATGCATGCACGGGTGGGCCGAGCGACTGCTGCGCCTTTCAAGGCCACGTCTACCACGTGTCCGTTCATAACTGTGCATGCCACGCGTGTGGCAGAGGCATTTCAGGAGGCGGAGAGGCCACTCCATGCACGACCTCCCACTCCGCGCATCCTATGCGCGGCATGGGGAAAAGCAACCGCCAGCAGATCCATCCATGAAGGCCCGTGCACCTCTTTGGGCTTAGCCCAACAACACGCCGCACGCTTGTGTGGATCAGGACCGGGGGCTCCTATCGGTGCACTAAAGATTGGGGTCCCTAGTGCCCCGGACTTGTGCACGGGCGCAAAGAGTCCCTGGCGGCAGGACATGGCAGGACCCAGACAAGATGCACCCCCAAGATTACCAAGGCCCCGGCAAACGTGCCTTGCTGGGAAGATAACCAAAGCGATGCCCATTTAGGGGGCATGATGAACTTACCAAGTACAAGACCTCGGCAGACCTCCCTTGCTGGGATAACAAACGAAGCCCCCCTGCAAGCTTTCTTGCCGGGACGAAGACCCAAGGCCCCGGCAAGCTCCCTTGCTGGGATGACGGGCTAGGAACTGGAGGGCAACCGCCCTTGCCACAGTGCCACCGCCCCCCGAGTTCCAGCGCATGCGTCCAGGTGTCGAAATGCCTGGACACGTGTCTTCACCAGCACATTGCTGACAAGGACAAGACGTGCATTTAATGCACCTGACAGCGGTAAATGGATAAGCACCGCTCTAGGTTCATTGTTACTTCTCGTGAACCTACCACCGAGCAGTGTACGTGACCCCTTTGGCTATAAAAGGAGGCCCTTAACTCATTCACAAGGGGTTAGACTCTTTGAAGATTGGCCAGAACATGGTTATCATCAGTCACTGTAACAAACAACAAAACGCTTAATACAACTAAACAAGCAGGACATAGGGTTTTACACGTAAGTGGCCCGAACCTGGGTAAAAAGGCTGGCCGGGTGTTGAACGTTAGCTCTGCTCTTGACATTGTCTTTCCCCGCCCTACGATCACAAGGGTTTCATGTTGATTCCCATAGGTGTCGACCTAGCATCGCCGATAACGATGACAAACTTATCCAGGTATTCCATGAAGACTTTATTCATGAGGTACATGAAGTATGATGGGCCATTGGTAAACCCAAATGACATGATTGTGCACTCGTATAGACCGTATCAGGTCACGAATGAAGTCTTAGGTATGTCTTCGGGTCGGTTCTTCAATTGGTAATATCCAGATCGGAGATCGATCTTGGAGAATACCTTGGCTCCATTTAGCTGGTCAAATAGGGTCTTCAATCTTGGGGCTTGGGTACTTGTTTTTGATTGTCACTTCATTCAGAGAATGGTAATCGACGCAGAGTCTAATCGGCTTGGGTACCATCCTTCTTAGACACGAACATAACATGTGGTCCCCAAGGTGATGCACTCAGACGGATGAATCCCTTCCTCACTTGCTCATCCAGCTGCTTCTTCAGCTCTGCTAACACTTCGGATCCCATCCTTTAAGGCTTCTTATAGATAGGCCTTGATCCGAGCATGAGCTAAATGATGAACTCGATGTCTCAGTCACGAGGCATCACTAGCAGCTCATCACGAAATACGTCCGGGTACTCACAGACTGTTGGCGCTCGGTCCAACTCTTCTTGTGATAGGCAATTTACCTGAGGAACTTGAGTGGATGTAGGCTCAGGGACATACTTGACTTTGACCCCTTGGGAGCTCGTCATGGTAATGGGCCTTTTTGCACAGTCCAATATGCTTTGGTGCTTGTCCAACCAATCTCAAGGATCACGTCCAAGCCTTGCGACTTAATGACGATGCGATCTGATGTGAAGCTTATCACATTAATGTTGATCCAGACTCCTCTACATCCTAGGTTGGTCCTTAGCGCTGCTCCCGGGGTATGCACTGCCATTTCCCCATTAAAAAGGGTAGGCTTCAAACTACATTTTTCCACAAACTTCTGAGTAACAAAAGAATGCGAAGCACCACAATCAAACAATACTGTTGCTGGGGTGGAGTTGACGAGGAACGTACCCAGAATGCAGTCCGGGTCTTCCCGTGCTTTTTCTGCGGAGATTTGATTAATACGTCCCCTGCTGTGGTACTGCTGGTTGTGGGGAGCTTGGTTCGTGCCTGACGCTCCTTGACCTTGTCTTTGATTAGGCGCATTGGGGCGCGGTGCATCGATCTTCTTGTTCGGGCACTGCCGGGAATAGTGCCCAGTCTGACCACATCCAAAGCTGGTAACCTACCTTGGAATGTTGGGCTTGACTGCACTGTTATTGGTTTGGTTGATTGTTGGCTTGGTGTTGACTTGCTGCTCGGGCTAGTAGTTTTGGTGGAACGTCAGTGCCTTGTACTATTGTTGCTAATAGCTGGGTCTTGCTGGGGTTGTCTGCTATGGGCGTGGCTTCGGATTACTGGGTCCTTTATTACCCATCAGTTTGCGCTTGCGGGTATCATCCATTGCACGACGCTTATCCTCGAGCATGAGGGCCTTGTCCACCTTCGCAACTTCAGTGTTGAAGTCTTTCGGTGCATATCTTGACATGAGGTTAAAATTCTGCAGATACTCCTTGACGTTCCACTGCCTTGCCTCAAGGCTCGGAATTCCCGCATCGTAATAGTCATCATCCGAGGAGGAACATGAGCAGCGCGGAATCCTTCCTTGAATACTCCAAGTGATAACTTTCCCTTCCCGCATGATCTGGAACCCATCCCACCAAGCTCTGGTCGTGCCTCCGAGACAGTGAGAAGTGTAAACGACTTTCTCGCGATCATCGGTGCACTTGACCAGCGCGAGGAGGTCTTCGATTGTGTGGATCCAGTCATCGGCATCCAATGATTCAGTTGTCTCCGTGAATATAGGAGGCGTAGTTCTCATAAACTCAGACAAAGTAGAGCGACTGTTGCCATACCCATTTTGCGGTGGATGGTTCACCAAGACTTGAGCCAGCTGTTGGACGGCGGCATTGTTGGCCTGACGTTCCTCTCGGGGAGCTTGGAGGAACTGAGCCACTGTCAGGCTCTCCAGAGGAGGCGGCGGAGGGGGAATATTGCCTTGCTGCTGCTCGAGGCGATCTCCATCTTGAGCGGCCCCACCGGTTCCCTGCTGCTCACCAGAGGTGGTAGAGTTGGGGTTCCCGATGGTGTTGGTGCGTGTTGAAATCACCATCCTATTGGGGGAGTAGACAGGTCAATATTCTGAATTGGTCGGGGAATCATAATGGAGGAAGTTCCTAAATAAGGGGGTTTGCTACTGTGCTAGTGTGCGAGTTGAACAAAGGTTTTGGGGAATCTAATGCATTTAATTAAACAAGTGATGTAGTCGCTTACAAGCTGCCTAAGGAAGAAATGCGGCTTGCATCACACATGATCACACAACACTCATGGTTCTCATAAACCAATACACGGACTCAACTACGCATGGCGGGGGAGACTCCTATTTTCCTAAGATGTTCCTCTAAGCGGCAGACTGCTCGGTCTCGTATGCAGGTTCAGCAGGATCTTCGTCTTCGTCCTCATTGGTACCTTCGTCCTTCAGAGGTGTGAGAGATGGGAGCGGTCCATCACGGTGTCTCTTTGTTGGCGAAGGTGTGAGGAGCTCAGTGTATTCTTCCGTCGTCAGACGGCGACTCTGAATAGGAGTGGCCTGGAGCGGTGGTATCCCTCCTCGGAAGACAATGGCTGACTGCCCTCCGGGTGCTCCTTCCTTCTTGACCTTGCGGGTCTTCATATTTTCCAAGCGAACTAGGTCCTTGACTTGGTGCAGTTCTTGGCGAAGCGTCACAGAGTGCTTGATCAGAAGATGAGTCAAGGTGTCGGCGGAGAGGCTGAAATAGGTCTCAAACCTGAGTGGCGTTCCATCCTCCGAGGATGGGTTAAGTGTCCAGCTCCTGTCAAATCCGTCTTTAATAAAAGGTAGGTCACGATAGACGGATCGTTGGCCATCTCGGGAAGGAGGTCGTGGAGACGCACGAGCGCCTCTCGTCCGGTGGTCTCCACTACCAACGTCAGATTCTCCATTTGTGCTCCTTCAAAGAACCAACTAGTCGGGGAGTCGTTTGACTTCACTATCAAGTCCATGTGATATTATTTTGTGTTGGCATTGACCCAGTGCTCGTGGTAGAGAAAAAAATGTGCGTGCGGCGTACTTGACACTTCTCTAGGATATCTCCCATGAGTAGGGGAAAGCCCGTCTCCACAAGCATTTTTGTGGGTGTAGAAAAACTCAAGTGTAAGGTCTTGGTGTACTACTCGTCTCGGCTATCGTCCATACTACCTAAGGCTTCCTACAGTAAGGATGGCTCTGATACCAGCTCTGTGGGGACCCCAACTTACGAGTAAAGATCGCCGAAATTACGTCCTTAGTGATCCCAGAGATCAGTGCTCACCGAACACATAGATACTGAATATTAAGAGTCTTACTTCCAAGTACCAAAATAATAGATCAAATGACCATCACTGTCAAGTTCACATAGGTAGGGCCTATAAGGCCAATCACACTGATACATCTACTAGCGGAAATCTTGGGGCTAAGCGGGTGCCCATGCCATCAGCCTACAGTAACAGACATTCTGACTGGGAAGTGTCTTAGTTTGCAAGTCCATCTCTGACGATGAATTCTTCTCCAAACTCCGGTCCTTCCATGTTTGGTCAATGACATAACCATTTGAAAGCCAGTGAGTACTTTGAATGTACTCGCAATCAGCTCATGATATGGTTAATGCAATGGGTATGACAACAAGTAATATGCAGTATTGGTGGATAAGAACTTAACTGTAAATAAACATGATCATGGATGGATGTGCAACGTAAGCTAGATGGTATTTAGAAGAACAGGTTACCGATATCACCATATCTGTTGTGGGATGAACTCTTCGGGTTCACCCAATATGCCAAGTCAACAAACTTGGTTATATAAACTCTTTCTCAGATAAATCTTGAACACACACACTTGGTTTATGCGAAAACGGCTGGACGCAGTTTAAGCAGGATTACCCAACTATGTTTGACCATTGACACGTCTATTCAAATAGTTTTACACTTTGCAGAGCTTGTACATTGTACCCACGAGATCCGGGAAACTTCCGTATCATCCACGACTCGTGGTATATAACATACCCGAGGTAAGTACCCGATCAATGCATTTCCCCTGACGATACTAGACAAAGAGTTCCACTCGATTGGTACCCATCCCACATGATGTATGTCTTACGAGCACCAACTCTGGACCATAACATCCATGCAGGGACCAATGGTGTGCCCGGAACACGTAAAAACGGCATAGTCGACCTACCTGGTACGACCCCGTCACGAGAGTGACCACATATCACTCCCGCCACTAGTATTGTGGCTCTTTGCTAGCACCGAGCAAAGTAATCAACAAAGGCCCGTCCCATAAAGAGGTAACGTGGTTGCACATGTAAGGTTGGGACGTCCGACACATCATAAATCCGTTCCCATTTCTGAAACCACTCCCACCAAATATACCCGGTGCACCACTTCTTCATAAGTGGCCACCTGACACATCATCACCCTTGGGCATTAGTGGCACCCGACGGGTTTTCATAAAGCCTTTGATATATACCATCATCATGCTCATGCCTCTACTATTCTTAGCTCTACTTGTCAACAAGATATAGTGTGGTCCTCATAGGTGGTAGGATAATGCTCAAATGCAAGGGCTCCGGAGGAGCCAAAAGAAACATCATATAGATGATTTACCAAATACTTATGATTATATGCAACGGGAATAATTTCTCTACTAGCATGCAAATGATACTTTTCTCAAACATGGTCAAAGGTCTGCTTGCCTTGATCAGCTAAGTATCCGGGGTCTTCGAGTCCAACTCCTTCGTCAAACGTGGTATCTATCGTCGTAGTAAATAATAAATAATAAGTAGCTCACTCAAAAACACAGCACAGACTCACTTTAAATTTTTTACCCTATTCTGATAAATCTATATTATAATTTTGAAAATATTTGGCTCTGGTTTTGGTAAAATATTATTTTAAAAATCAATTTAACATGAACTATAATACTCAAAATAAGCACTTTTAATTTGAGCTATACAGAAAAGTTGTCACAAAACTTTTCCTAACAACTCTATTAAATTCTACTCTTTTAAAACATAATTAAAATAATTAAATAATATTGGATATGAAATTATACAAAAATCTTTTAAAACATTATTAAATCAGAAAAAAATGTCTCGGCCCTGTCCTGGCTCGGCGTGTGGCTGGGCCGGCCCAGCTGGCCAACCAGCCAGCCAACCCAGGCTCGCGCGCCGTCAGGTTCAAACCTGACGTGCGGGCCCGTGCGGTCAGCGGCTGAGAGGAGAGGGAGGGAGAGAGATGAGCCACCGACAGGTGGGACACACCTTTTGGGATCGTCTTCCACATCTGGACAGAGGCGAGCCCCAACTACGGCAGGAATGGAACGAGCACGTCGTCGCATACCTACTGGTGGTCGAAGGGACGATAGGGAGGCCCTGGTTCACCGGCGCCGAGGTGGTCGCGACGGAGCCGATTCGGGAGGTGGATAAAGTGGGTGCTACGGACATAGATTAGCTCACGGAAGTGGCGGGGAAGCTCGCTGAGCTCACTATGGTCACGGAGGAGGAGAGAGGAGCGTTGGAGCTGGCCTGTAGCCCGAGATCAACGAAGCTTTGAAGCGGCGGGGCCTCGGTCAATCTCGAGCAACGGAGCTCGTTGTGCTCAAATGGAGTGGCTAGGGGTTCGATTTAGGCTCGAGAGGAGTGGGATGAGGGTGCTAGAGCGAGGGGGAGGCCTATTTATAGGCCCTCAACGGTGCACCGAGCAGGAAGCGCGGGTGGTTTCACCGTGGCTCGCAGGAGGGGCAGAGAGAGCTCGGGGTCGAAACCACGGTATTGCGGACATAGTTTAGGACCCCTGTGACACACTGAGAGGGAGAGGGAGTGAGGAGGAGAGTGCATGTGTGTCCGCCTTCTTTTGGCCGAATCTCGCGCGCGTGGGCACGCGTCGCTCCGGTAAATAGAGGTAGCGAGGAGGGGCCTTGAGGCTGCCCTGATGCAGAAGGGTTGCGGGGACGTGGAGAGGCATCGGGGGAGGCTCGAACCTGCCGGGGCTGGCCACCTTTGCCTCGGGTGCGCCCTGTAGCATGCCGAGAGCGCAGTTTTGGCATGCCACGGCATGCTGGCGCGCTCTGCGGCGCCTTGGCCGTGTCTACCGTGTCCTGGGGCTGGGTTGGAAGATCCTTTGCCGTTTGAGAGCCGAGAGACTCCCTCCTGGTCAAGGGAAGGGATTAAAGAGGTGATGCCCGACTTGAACAAAGTACTAGAATGGGGATTTTGGCTCTTCTGCTTGGAATCAAGAAGGGGGCACTCATCTGCAGCTGGAGCGTGGTGCTAGCTGTTTGGTCTATGAACTTGGAGGAAAGTGTATGGGTGTGGAGTGAGGTAGGAGCTGTTTTACTAATCTCGCACAAGGTGTTCGACAGGTGTTTTGGGTAGCTACACTTCAAAAGTGGTGATGAAAGTTAACAGGATTAAGTTTGATGAAAAAATAGGATGCTCCACCAAATTTGAGTTTATTGGACAAGTTTGGCAAGGCAGAAAAGTCCTTCGAAAGAGAATGTGGGTAGATTACCCCCAAATGGGCAGATTTGTCCTTTCGAAAGAGAATGTGGGTAGATTACCCCTTGCAAATCCCATTTTTGGCAGAGACTCCTCATTTGGGGTGTTGAGCACTCCTCCAAAGTTTCAAGCCATTTGGATAAAATTTGCTATGTAGAGTTACTTCAACTTGATTATGGACACATAGGGTCTTAGGATTATTTGGTGAACCAAACCACCTTTGAATGAGGTGAAAGTTGGCATGGCTACCAAATATATCTTGGGAGGATTGCTGGAATTTTCTGGGAATTTATTGGAAATATTTACTTTGGAAATATTTCAAAAGGTCAAAACAAACATAGTTTGTTTTCAAGGGTTTGCTCAAATATTTTGAACATAAATAGGGGTTGAAAATCTTATGTATGGAAAATATATGTCCTGTGAGTATCTCGAAATTTTCCTAGATTTTTCCAAGGAAGAAAAGTACTTTTTCATACACAAATATCATTTCTGGCGTCACAGATGGACATGCAAATAAAATAGGAAAATATTTTGAAAAATTACTATTTTATAATATTGGAGAGTTAAAATAGTTCTAAAACCAGATTACCATCTTTGGGTAAAGGCACTCCCTTGTCATCACGGACTTGTAGTGCAACCCAAAGCAAGGTTTTGAAATACTCAAAAATAAGAAAATGAATCTTTTGAGAATAATCATGTTAGAAGAATATGGTTTTTGGATCCACTCATTCAATCATACATACAAACAATGACAATCATGACACTCATAGCATTTGATTTGAATTTTTTTAATAAGTTCATATTTTGAAACTACAGTTGATGTGAAGTAAAAACAGGGTGTGACAGCTTGCCATGTCCCCAACTCCAACCTTGACTTAGGCATGGATGATGTTGCCTCACGCTAGGGGAACATCGAGTCCGTTGGGGCACGGGAAACCCACTCCATCCACCCTCGATGGACAACCTGGCGCTAGGCCACTCCGCCATCACCCCCACTCCTGCAGGTCGCGCGCTCCAAGCTCCACGAGCTATGGTGCTCGGCTTGGTAGCCACTCACAGCTCGTCCCCGCCGTGCACGATAGTAGGCGCCCCCTCTCTGTGTGCCCTCCTTGTTGTTGGATGTTGGGAAACGAGGGTGTGCCAACTTTCTTCCTCCTCTGTACTACGGCGCATGCGGCATGAGCGGCGGTCGCACGCCTTCGATCATCAGTGCCAATACCAGTGGGGGCTCTCCGGAGCCCCGTAGGGTGGCTTGCATCCTCGATGGGGCTGAGGCCCCTCCATCTTGCCACCACCTCAAGCGATTCTCGTGTGAGTAAAATGTGGTCTTGCCGGCACCAGAGGCCCCCGACTACTTCACGTCGTCTGGGGCACCCATCGCCTTCTACAGAAACAATCGCCCTAGGGCCACTAGGACCATGGGCGCAGTCCCTCTATTGTGCACTCCCACCATCAGAGGTGTGGCCGTTTCCAAGACGCTCATCAACGATGGTTTAGGCCTCAACTTGCTCTCGGTGGAAACCTTCAAACACTCCAAGTACCCTACAAGCGCGTGGCGCCTACCAGGCTATTCGTGGGGGTCACCCGCGGATCCACACTACCCATAGGGTAGTTGTGCCACCCAATCACTTTAGGGAACCAAGAGAACTACCGCATGGAGTTCGTAGTCTTTTATGTGGCTCCCTTCAGCCTCACCTGCAATGCAATCTTGGGCTCCTGACGCTCTCAAAGTTCATTACTACGACCCATCACACCTACGACCTCGTCAAGGTTCCCGGGAACAGCGGCAACATCACCATCCGCTGTGACAAGAAGTACGTGATGCGCTCCCTCGCGCATGCCTTCAAGGCTGCCGCCACCACATCCCTAGCCGAGGGGGACACCGCTGAATCTGGTGACCTGGCGCCCGCAAAGAAGAGGCCCCTATTCTTGCAAGAGCGGGCCAAAACCAGGAAGGTGTCACTAGAGGGGGGCGATGCGGATCCTTCCATCCCCATCGACAGTGACCCCTCCCCGGAGCAGGAGAGCATGCTCATCGCCTTCCTCTTAGATGACGCCAAGATGTTCGTCCGGACAGCCTCAAACATGCCTGATGTGCCAAGGGACGTCATCGAGCACCACTTGGCAGTGTGCGCCAATGCGTGTCCCATCAAGAACAAGGTACGGTGGCGGGCGACCGAGAAGTAAGACTTTGTTGATTAGGAGGGAGAGATGCTCCAAGATTTCGGTGTCATCCGTGAGGTGATTTACCCACAATGGATTGCCAACCTTGTCGTCATCGCCAAGCCACAAGGCATCAAGCGCATGTTCGTCAAATTCACCAACCTCAGCAAGGCCTTCCCCAAGGACTTCTTCCTATTGCCAAGGATCGACCAGAAAGTGGACTCCATCGCAGGGTGCAATCTTCTTTGCTTCTTGGATGCCTACTCAGGATAACATCAAATAAAGATGGCAAGGGAAGATGAGGAGAAAAGCAATTTCATCACCCCTTGTATTGTGTTCTGTTATGTGTGCATGCCTTTTGGCCTGAAGAGTGCGGGAACCACCATCGAGAGGTTAATGCACACGTGTCTGGGGTGCCAGATGGGGAGAAACGTGGAGGCTTACATCAATGACGTTGTCATCATAATGTGCAAGGCGCACACCCTCATAAGGACCTCGAAGAAACCTTCGCCAACCTACGCAAAGTCAACCTAATGCTCATGAGTGCCAAGTTTGTCTTTGGTGTCCCTTCCAGCAAACTGTTAGGTTTATTGGTCTCCCTTCGGGGCATCAAGTCTAACCCCTAGAAAATCAAGGCAATTGAGAAAATATGGCCGCCCCCGCAGCCTCTAGCAAATGCACCGCCTGGCAGGGTGCATGGCCTCGCTCGTCTGCTTCATGTCCAAGTTCGACGAGCGGGCCCTGTGATTATTCAAGAACATGAAGAGATTCACAACATTCGAGTGGACACTCGAGGCCGACCTACCTTCAAGGACCTTATAAGGTACCTCATGAGCCTTCCCGTCATTGTCGCCCCATGCCCTCGCTAGCACCTATTGATGTACTTGGCGGCCACCTCACAAATAGCTAGCGCGACCCACGTGGTGGAGAGAGAAGAGCAAGCCTCCATCAAGAAGAAGGTTATCGAGTCCACGCCTACAGAGGTCGCCCCCGCAGAGGCGTCGCTCGAGCCCCTCATGGCCCTGCCTGTGCCAGCTCAAGGCCCTCTTCTAGAGACATCGACGCCTGCTGAGGGGGATTCTGGGTTTCCACCATGAGAGGCCCGTGCGGCGCCGCCGTCCAAGATCCCTGGCGAGCATGGCTTGGACATAGTGTTCACACGCCTCGTCGAGCACCCCGTGTACTTCGTCAGCATGGTGCTTCGGATGCAGGCGAGCGGTCCCCCATGCAGCAAAAGCTCCTCATGGTGCTCCTCATGGCCATGAGGAAGTTGTGTCACTACTTCCATGGGCACCTGGCCAGAGTAATCTCCTCCAACCTGTTGGCGCAGGTTCGGTGGAGCCCGAACACCACAGGTCACGTCGTCAAATGGAACATCGAGTTGCAACCCTTCGAGCGGGATTTCCTCACCACATGGACCATCAAGGGAGCGGCCTTGGAAGACTTCAAGGCAAAGTGGACGGACCGGCACCAGGACGAGCCTCGGGAGGATTCGCCATTGCCTGAGTAGGCCGCTTCCAGAGGCTGCAGCAAACACTTCAATGGGACCTTCGCGGCGAGGGTGCTGTAGCTGGCGTGGTCCTCTCTACGTCCATTGGTGACACGCTTTACTATGTAGTACAACTCTGTTTCAGGTGCACGGACAAGGTCTCCAAGAACATTACGAAGTACGAGGGATTCATCATTAGACTCAAGGCCACCATCGCGCTGGGAATCGGGCGTATGGTCATCAAGGGGGACTCACATGTTCTCGTCAACTTCTCCAACAAAAATTACAAGCCCAAGGACGAGCACATGGCAGCTTCCTAGAGCAGTTGTGCAAGCTCGAGAACCGCTTCATGGGAATGGAGCTCTAGCACATCCCCCACAGCGAAAATAGTGAGGCAGATGAAATCCCTAAGAGTGCTTCTCGCCATAAGCCACAGCTCCGAGGAATCTTCGAGGAGTGACTCCTCAGGCCGTCGGCATCGCCTACAACCGTTAGCTCGACGGCAAGTCAGGATGATTTCCGTCTCGCGCCACATATGGGTGCACCAGACTATAGGCCGTCCTTAGGCACCCGTTTGCTACTGGCTCTCGAGCCGCAGCACAAGAGCTAGACCACGGAGATCATGGCTTGCCTAGAGGGCGGTTGTTGGACTAGTGTGACACGGGGTACCATGTCCCGTCCGCTGCTGGCCTAGGGAGGACGCGTGGGCTGACCCAAGAGGGGCAACTACATCCCAGCTACTCTGAAGGGAATCTCCTCGCGAGGGGCGTGCCCCACTAGGCCCCTTGCTGTTGGATCAGGCTCTCTCGAGGCCTTCAAGCGCCAAGGCGTCCCGAGAGTCTCCTCCCGTGAGGCGGCCTCATGAGGCCTCTCATATCGCACCAACCACAAGGCTTTGCGTCCATCACGTGGGTGATGCGGTAGGTTGGAGGAAGGCTACAAAGGTCATGTTAGCGGGCACAGACAATAGGACTTCCCTATTGGTGATTAGGAGGTAGCGCCAGCTGTTCGTGTCAAAGTAGGTAGCAAAATCTTACCATTTTTCTGATAGGCTGGATTAACGCTGTAGGACAGAGGTCAAGGTCGAGCTAACAACCGCGTCACAAAGACAACTTTGCCACTCAAAGACCACATTTAGTCAGGATAGTACTGGAACCTTGCGCCCCTTTCAATTGTCGCATTGAGGCCACCCTTTCCTGCTCATGTTTTGGGGGACGAGGATCAAGGCACTACAAGAAGGCCTGGAGATCATCTTTGTAAGGTGATCGAACCATTTCTATCCCCAAAAGAAGTCTATGTGTACCAAAGGGGAAGCTCTCTCTTTTCCAAGTAAGGCAAATCACAAGAAGAAGTAATATTTTATGCTCCCGCGGCCCGAACCTGGGTTGCTCATGTGTCCCCGATGTTTTTGGTGAGAAGGCGAGAGCTTGCGGTCCAACTTTGTTGTGTTTGCCACTGTGTTGCAGGTCGCAAGGCAACCCCCCACTGTTAGAACCTTGTTCTTCGAGAAGTTCCTGGACGGAGATCCGAGACTCTGATATTTGGCGTGTGAGGTTGGTGAGATTGCCATCCTCGAGCACTCAACCTTGACACCAGCATCGACATGGATGAGGTTGCCGCCCGCTGGGAGTGTGCTATGGGCTAAGGCGCCACCAAGGCACCTTCGGCACCCACCGCCCATGGCGCTACACGGTGGTGTCCCCGGACCGCCATGGAGCTTGTTGGGTAGCAAGTGGCCTCCTCCGTCCACCTGTCCATGAACGAGCCGGTGCATGACCACTCTGCCACTTCCTCCTCACACGCACACCATGACCCTCCGCCACCGTTCTCACCGCTGCTCATGGTTCAGGAGCTTCTGCGCTATCGTCCTGCCAACGATGGCTACGAGGTCTATCTTGGGCGCATCACCGAGTTCATCGACAATGCATGCATGGCCATTGGCCACGATGGCCACGTGCCTTATCGCTCCACTCTCCCTCCACCGTCGCGAGTCAACCAAGGTGAGCACGAAACTCCACCTCCTCCTCCTCCTCCGGGGCATGCAGCAGAGTAGCACCATGGACCGATGGCACATGTGACCAACAACGAGAGGTGTGAGATCATCCATCGTGTGCCCGAGGATGTATGCACAACCATGCGCCCAGTGGTATCCGCGAGAGGGCGCACAACCGCCAAGATCTCGCTCTCTAGGATGTCACCGTGAACCAGAGCCGTGTGGCCCTCAACAAAGGCGTCCCTACCACTGGGGGATACCTGGCCCTCACCCCCAATTTGTACCGCATGGTCTGCCCGCTAACCCACTGATTTCCTCCTACATTACACCATCAACATACATTCCACGAGGGGGACGACCGGGTCATGGCGAACTGGGTCCCCATGGTCCTCAGGGTCGTTGCACAAATGGCTCCTGAACCTTCTAGGGGCATCCATCTCTTCTTGCGATGACTTGTGCAAGTTATTCATCGCTAACTTCGCCGACACGAGCGGTCATCCCCTCATCCTCAATGACCTATAGGTCGTGTACGAGCACCCCAACGAGTTCCTCCGCAAGTTCATAAAACTCTTCTGCCTAGTGTGCAATAGGATACCAAGGGTCTCCGAAGCCGTAATTGTCTCTGCCTTCACCAATGGCGTCTATCACGTGAAGATGCGTAAGAAACTCTCCTTTAGGGACAAGCTCGACTCTATCGCAGAAGTCTCCATCCTTGTCAACTGCTGTGCCATGGCTTAGGAGGGGTCCCTTTTCCACCATGATGGCACTAAAGTCGAGCTCTCCACGACAAAGTATATGGCCAAGGTCCCCAAGAACATGGGTCCTACCGTGCTTGCGTCGAAGACCGTACAAAAGCGCAGGCGTGATCGAGACAAAACGTCGAAGAAGCCTTTCTACGCCTACCATGGCACGAACTCCCACAACACCAAGGACTGATACAAGCTCATGGAGCTTCGCGAGGGCTGCACCGGCCACCGCCGGTTTCATTCCCACTCTTGCTGGAGCGTACACCTTAAGTAACTATTTTTCACTTCAGCTCTAATATCGATCCCTCTATGGCTAGCGACCGGGTACCTGTCCACCTGGGACTGAGCGTCTAGCCAGTGGTCGTACAGTCCTGGAACCCTCCCAATGAATACGACGTAGCATTCCTTCCCCATCTCCAATCTATGTACCTACATCGATCGTCAGTTGATGAATTCAACGATAATATGCAACATAATGTACTTGATAAACACGAAGGGACAAAGTTAGCAAAGTACAAGCAACCTATAGTAAACATAAATAACGAAGGTCCTCGTACCCAAAAATTGTCATCGTCAATTATTCCTCCATGTCGGCGCCCCAATCTTCATAGTGAGGGATGAAGCACCCTAGCTCAGCGAAAGGCTTCAGGTCCAGACGCTGAGCGACTAGCAGTGCTCGAACATTACCCCGCATCATTGGCCCATGGTAGAAGATCCCTATTTTTTCTAGGACCTCCTTCATTTTCACTTGGGAAATTTCACCCTGTACGTGATAAAACTTAGCTCATATTCGATATCCTTCCTATCCTGGCGGCCAAGTTGATCGTCTCGGCATCCCTGTAAGTAGATGACATGCGAAGGCATTGATTATCCCTTCTGTCGTATAGCATGTGATGCATGAGTTAGAATCCATCAGCCCAACAATCCTACGGTTGCTGGATGTAGCATAAGTCGGTCTTATGGCCGAAACCCAGCCTGTCGTTCTTCCTGTAATTTTCACCTTGATATATCCACCACACAGGTTGAAGGTTATCAAGGCATCATTGAGAACAGTCTTTATGTGCGTGTAACCTTTTTCTTGAGGTTCTTCGATGAGCCCAAGTAGAGAGCATGGGAGTATTGTGCGTACAAACAGATGAGGACGCCCCCCCTGTTGTGCAAAATAAGTACACCACAAAATAGCCTCCATGCGTGCAAAGGAATGACTAGAACTTATGAAAGGATATCCACGGATGACTTACGTTGGATGATAAGGTAGGAGAATCGTTTCCTTGTCCTTATTGGCAACCATGAAATCGCCGATGTACTTGCTCGCATAGTCACAGTTCTCTTTACACAGTTCCAAGAAGGTTTCATACATACAGTACGGGTCCGTGACGCATATATATTTTACGTTCTCACGCCCGATGATGTAGTTCAGATACAACACATACATGCGGAAGAACTGAAAATCCAGCTTGGTCATGTGGACCATGTTGAATATGTAGTCGAATCACACGATGAACTTATCCATGGGCCATTTCTCGACGTACATCTTCCCACCCGTACGTGAGCCGCCTAAAGCAGGTATCTTGGATTTTTCGAGAGGAGAAGGCTTTTCTCTCTCTCTCTAGCACATATTCATGAACTCTTCTTAGATCACAGTTCAGTATGTCCTCTAGCGCTTTACGAGGTAAGATCAGGTGGCCGACGACATGGAACATCTCCCCATCTTGGACATGTATTATGTCTACCTCCCGGGGCTGTAGTGGCGGCTGGCTGGTTGAAGCAGCTTTGGCGCCTTTAGGGCCTTTCTTGTCCGGTCTCCTCCTTTTCCTCTTGACGGGTGGTGGTAGTGATCCCACCACACCTTCCCTAACCACCACCCAAGTGTCGTCGAGCTAATCAGTGGATCGCCCTCGAGTTTTCGTTATTGGGTAGATGCGGTATCTCGAGGCATCTCCTACGAGGAACGCATGAAGAGAGACTTGTTGGAATCAGCCTCAGGATGTTCCAGCTCCAGAAAATGAGGCAGCATCAAGTCATCTCCATGCTCATAGCATGAGTCATAATCCCGATACAACAATCATCCATCATATATGGCGGTATTGATATTTTTTAGAGGGTCATCATCCTCCTCCTTGATGACATCATCATCATTTCCTTCTTCTATGGTGGCGACATCATCGAGAACCAACGGAGGCTCTCCCTCCCGTTGTCCTCCACCACCCGCCACGACAAGTGCAGGTAATTGGGTAGGCGGTGGTGTTCATACCTTGTTTAGGCATTGTCGTTGGTGTGCTACCGGGCGCCTCGACACAAAGAAGAGTCTTCGGCTAAGGCAGGAACCAACTCTTGCATGCGCCAATCGACTGGTACCGGAGGAGGCAAATCGTTGAAAGCCGCTTTGACACTGGCCACGCAGACCTTGATAATGCCATGGGGCATATGTAAGTTGTGCAACATGCAGTCCTTTGGCTTCACGATCATTTCCTTTCCCATGTCCACCTTCTGGCCATTGATGTCATACAGTAGGGTGCACAGGGTTTTGTCGGCCTGCTAAGACATGTCTACAACGTCAGACATTTGAAAGGCAACTGAAATGGAAGACTAGATATGCTGTTGAAGATGTATTATTCGTAATTACTATGATGGTGTCGAGCTCAGCCAAAGACGAAATCCCGCCGAGCACGACAGAGAAGGAGGACAGGCTGCTTTGAACAGGAGCGAGACCATGTACGGGAGCATGTATGGTTGCATAAACAAGTGCTGGTGGTGCGATGTTCACCGAATTGCTCGTGACAAAGATGGGAAGGGGAATGTCCACTAGACCTTTATCTAGATTATTCTTCGTCCAATCCCAAACTGTCGGAATCAAGCTAATAAAGGAAGTTGCCAGAGCTACACTAACCTTTCTTCGACTACCTTGTCCAACTCTTCTTTTGTCTCAGCTTTGCTCTTATCGACTGGAAGCGCGACCTCCTCGTCGATGGCCAGTTGAGTAAGCATTCATCTCTGTATTTTTTTTCTTCAGCTTTTCGTGGTAGCACTTCTTCCACGAGGTGCCATCTCCGTCATCGTCCACACATCCATACAACGACAGTTTGTCCTCCGCGACCTTTTTAAGTATGTTTAGGGCCCGGTTGAATGGTTGTCCCACTTGGGACTCGCCAACGACTGAGATGACTTGTCGCTTTCGGCTGCCTTTTGGTGCTGCTCTTTCTGCAAAAGGGACATGGATGGTTTAAAAAATGTTACAGAACTTGTAGTCGAATTGATAAGGAGTTAATATAAGAATTACCAGTAGTCGAATGAGCTGCCTCGTGTTCAGGCATGTCTAAGATATCTTATTAACGGGGTCCCACTTGTACCTGGCCCTCGTCCAATCACGCTCCCGCGAATCGGTGAACTCCACTAAGGGGTCTGGGATTTTGTGACATTCATGTTCAATGTCCTCATTGGCCCATACGGGCCTCTTCCCCTCATAACCATGACTTCTGAGGCGGTGGGGAGGCGTGTTCCTTGCCTAGAGCGCCTTCATTTTTTTGAATTTTTCTTGACTTCTGCTTTAGTGCAAGTCTCCTTCATTTTTTTGAAGTCCTCTTCATTTAGTGAAGAACTGTCAGCATGAATCTTGGACCATGGTTCATTCTTCATAGTCGGGTTTTTCACCCTTACTTCCGAGGAGGACAAGATGTTGCTAAACGTCCCCATCGTGTTTTTTATCTTCCTCGTGGCTTTGTCCATCCATGGAAGTTTGCTTTCATTTTGGAACAAGAACCTATAGTGCAACTTTTTTAGGAGCATGTGTTCCATATGTGGTATATTCCTTAAGTTCTCGTTGTTAACTTTGGCGGTTTACCCGAGGATGCATCCTAGTTGATTGCCATAGCATCCGCATGCTTCCTCCGGTGTCGTTGGCTCTAATTTAATGGGGTGCATCGTCTTGACCATAATTTTTCGGTGCCGAGCTTGTTTGGTTTTTGTACCATCTTTGGCTACGGTCCTTTACTAGCTTCGCTCGCATCATTGCCGGTCTCGGGTGTGGTGTCAATGCCAGCGTCGGGGTTGGTGCCAATGCCACCCTGCACCCGGAAGCTTGCCACCAGGAGCAGTAGTGGACCTGTCCTCTAGCGCCTCGACATCGCCGGCCATCGCCATGTCGCCCTGCAGCGAATAGTGGCGGGCAGCCGCCGATTGTATCCTCGTGAGATCCGAGAACCGATGCCCCCTGCCTGTAAATATGGCCCGTCTAGCGGTTCTAGACGCATAGACTACACCTCCTCCCCCTCTATGAAGCGCCCGTAGGACCAAGGCGACCTGAGGTAGTCTTTCTCCTCGGCTTCAACTGTTCTTGCCGATGCTGCCCTCTTGTCGATTCGGATCAAGCTAGGACCTCCTCCTCTCCATTCTCCCCTCCTCTAGCTTCGCCATGGCCCTGTGAGCCAATTCTGTCATCGAATTTCACTAGGGTATCAACATGGCCAAATGCCCCTTTTCTATTACGCCGGAGGCTCTCGGGTGAGTTCACCGCCGGCAACTCCATCCACTGCGGCAGCATCACCGCACCTCCTCATGATCGATGCTATCCCACGAGTGCGATGGTGACACCACATTCTAGCACCACGACCCCAATTGCGAGCTAGGATCGTTGGGGGACTCGCCTCCACTCGTCCAGAGGAAGGGGACAACGGGTGGACGAGTGAAACCTGACTGGTGGACCCATGGGCCCACGCTCAGTTATCCAGGGGTCATACCAATTCGTCCATAGTGAAGGCATAATCCGTAAAGTACGTCTCTTCTTGTCTGGAAGCGTATTCTTAGCCGAAATGTTTTCCCTTTTTTCTGTTTATTTAAAAAACCAAAAGGTTGACATGTCTTTGACTGTTCATATCTTTTCATATAAAACTCCAATTTACTTGATTCTTTTTGTCTAGTTTCTAAAATTCCATCTAGTTTATTTTCAGATTTATGTCAAAATTTTACAAACAACTTTTTAGTACTATTTAAATTGAATATTGTTTTGAGTATTTTCACAATAGGAATTTGGAGGGAATATTAAAACTTTCAAAAAGTTTTGGTGTGGACCTCACCTTTCTGCACTTTGAAGGCAAGCATTTTGAACTTGGATATAATATTAGTTTTGTGTCGTTTGCTATGGCAAATGAACGTTATCACTTTTCTCAAGAGTAGTGACATTATTTCATGTGGAGGTATAATCATGCTTATGAGTCCATGATGAGAATTTATTTCTGTTCAATTGAGATGCATGTGACATTAGTCACTACCTGCCACATATTCCTACCGGATCGGATCCGGGAGAAGTCTCTATCTCAGGAAGGCACGACATTGGAACTAACATCTTGTTGGGACGAGGATGACCAATGAGGCATGATGGGGTATGATAGGTGGTGATCATGTCTGGAATTGTGAAACATATTTGTTGTGCTAATCATAGAGGGAAAATACGAACCTCCTGAGTCGATCGTAGATCGAGTCTTGGTTGTGTAACCACACTTACTTATTTCGTACTACCGCTGGTCCCTATCGAAGGCATGGTACAATTGAGTAAGTCGTCAACCCTTTCTTGGCACACACAGTCGTCAACCCTCCCTTGTAGCGCATGGTATGAAATTTGATCCCATGCTATGGATATTTGTATTTTTCTCCCACTCAGCGGCTCACCTAACGAGTGTCGTGGGTGATTCGCACGCATCGAGGAGACTATTGTATGCGGGTTAGGTATGTTTTCAACTCAAAGACCGTAATCGGAATTAGTGGACATGTCCGGTTGACTAAATAAATCTGTTACTCGTGGGTAAAGAGAACACCCTCTACACAATTTTACATCTATTCAGATAGGGGTTAAGGACTACGGTCTGGGAAATGTCTAGTGTCGGTGTGAGTGTCACACTTTGGAGGAAGTTAACTTAACCATGACAATAATCTTGAAATATGGTGGATGATCATAATTATTATTTTACCATGGACTAACCCTTGTTATATATGAATGTTGAATATCCCTGGGACGGTTCTACCTCCTCGATATTAATTTCAATTGTTGCATATAGGCCGTCATGTGGTGTCGCCCACACATCCGACTGAGGCATGCATTTTATTATTTCATATAAGCCATGTCTGTGATTTCACCCAAACGCCCGACTATGGCATGCATTTTATTATGTCTTACAAGCCGTTTCAGTGGTGTCGCTCAGACGTCTGACTATGGAATGCATTTTATTATCTCTTATAAGCCCTTTCGGCAGCGTCGGTCAGCCGCGTGACTATGGCATGCATTTTATTTTCTCTTATAAGACTTTTCGGTGGTGTCGCTCAGACGCCCGACTTCGGCATGCCTTATACCTTTATCCTTTCGAGGCATCGCTCGGGACACCCGGTCAGTCTATTCACTCTTCTTGGAAATATTCGAGAGGATTACTACCTGATGTTCCGTTTAATTTTCTTTCATTGATTTCTTATTTATTTCCTAGTATGGATAAATTTCCTGCTTGCTTGCACTTAAGAAGTTAATTTTTGACTCACGAAATACCGTTGAATTATTTCAAGTGCATATTAACCAACTACTATTTTATGTTTGTTTTCATATTGTTTGTGAGTATATTCAAAGTACTCACTGGCTTGTCCCTGGCTATTGTCTTGGCTAGATTGCGTGCTTGGAGAGGAGCATCGTGACGATAGCCCCGGAACCTAGGCAACTGGTGACATCTGATTTTGGCATGGTGCAAAATACAATCAAGATAACCTCTCATGGAAAACTTACAACACGAAAAAGCTTCGTCTCGTCAAGCCGATCGATTTAGATATATATTTTGTCTCTATTTGTGTTTGTATGCGACCTGGAGGGACATAACGAGATCAGGCTAAAGTTTCAGTCGAGAATCCGAGTGAAAGGTTTGCGGGACGACTTAAGGTTGCCGCCCGAGTGAGAAGATATCGGAAAAATGAAAATATTTTTTTCTGGGTGAAATATTATTACTAAGAATGAAGAAATATGATAGTACGTTCCGAGTGAAGGATCCTAATATCCGATTGAAAAGGTTTGAATCCGAGTAATGTTAGCCAATATCCAATCGGAAGCTGAAAGATAGTTGCAAAAAATTTTCTAGATGTATTTATATGGAAAATGTTTAAAATGAAAGGTGTGCGTATAATCAAGTTAGTTAACTTTTCTTTTGGAGTCATCATAATCTTATGCAACGTGTAGAAACGATACAAGATACGGACAGTACAGTCAGCCGTGTGGCCGAATCCGACTGTGAGTTGAATATGGCCTCGTGGAGTGTTCAAGTTGACCTTATTTCCAAGAGTGATTAACATAAGAATTGTTTGTATCATCGAGCCCATCAATTTTGATATATAAATCGTCTCAATCGTAGGTCATATGCAGTTTCTGTGGCCCGCGCAAGGAGCAAGGGAGGAGTTTGGGCCAGATTCGGGTTTAATCCGAGTTATACTAGAATTAGGACTCTAGGACGAGATTTGGTGCAATTTCTTGTAACGAAAGCCTAACGAAAGCCTAAGTGAATCCTCTGCTTGAAACAACACACAGTCGAAACATCAATATACTATTTTTCATCTACGTCTTATCTCTCCATCGTTTTTATCTCTCGTTCTTTGCTGTTCTTCAAGTTTGAGATCTGTGAATCCCGAAGCTATAGGGGCGAGAGAATCGACCTAGTGCAGGCCATAGCCGCCGCACTCCCTGTCGGGGTCCCTCCAGGGTGTGTGGGGGTTTTGGGTCATCAAAAGCATCCATTGAATGTCTTGTGTATCGCGCTGTCTTTCGGATCTCCTTTGACGCGAGCTGCGGTGCATCACCCCTAGCGTCGAGGGTACACGTGACGTGTTCGTGTGTCAACACACTTTTTGGTGATTCTGTTGGGGAATAAATATCAACCATCATCATCAACCATCATGTCTGATCATCCCAACCCATCTGAGGTAAACGCCGATAACATCATTAAGCCCAAGCTTGATGAGCTATCGGTTGATCATCATCAAGCTTATGAGGAGTACAAGAAGGCGCGCAAAGAGAAAGAGTTGTAGGAGTTCCTTGCATACTTCAAGAAGGATCCCCAAGGCAATATCACTGTGATCAGAAAAGTCAAGTTCCCTCCTCTTCAAGCCGAGTATGTTAAACCCGGTGTCAACACTAACTTTTCTCCTCAGCAATGGATTGAGATTGAGAGTCGTATTGCGGATGGTAACAATCTGGTCTATGAATATTTTTTAGAAAATATTAATGCTCAAAAAACAAGCCTCAATCATCTACTCGTAATGATGGTGTGCCGATTGGTGTAGAAAAATCTTATCTGTCTTTACCCATTCCATCGGCTCCTACCATGCCGATGAATTATTATCGTTCTCAAACAAACCAGATTGTGGCTTCACCCATTAGACCTATCATGAGCATACCAAGTTCAGTGGCAGCACCGAACCAAGCATTACCTGTAGTTGCAAACGCTGCAAGACCATTGCCGAATTATGGTTCGACATATATACCAAAGTTCCTACCTGCCGCTAGTAACCCTACTCCTCCTATGGCATTGTATCAAACTTCATCGTCCACTATGGATGATGCTTGAGCAAATTTCAGAGAGGATATGGCTAAGATGCTTTGGGAAAACTTAGGTGTTGAATTAACTAGGAATTGGATTTATCAAAAACAGTATCCCGAGTACTTCGATGCAATTCAGCGCCCTCCAGGATATAAAATTCCAGATTTTCTTAAGTTTAATGGAGAGGGCACAAAAATAACATGGGAGCATGTTAGTCAATACTTAGCTCAGTTAGGTGAAGCAGGTTCACTAAATGAATTGAAAGTGCATTTATTTCCTTTGTCCTTGACTGGCACTGCATTTTCAAGGTTTTCTTCTTTACCACATGGTTCTATATGTGTGTGGTCACAGCTAGAACAAAAAATTCATGATCACTTTTATAGCAGCGACAATGAACTTATGTTATCACATCTAAAATCAGTTAAGCAGAAGCATGATGAATTGGTATCCGATTACGTCAAGAGATTTAGAGATACAAAAAACTAGTGTTATAGTTTTGTGATAACCGAGAGAGAGTTGCCAGATCTTGTTCTTAATGGTTTGAAAACTCACATAAGGGAAAAGCTAGAAGGCTATGAGTTTTTGAGTATAAACCAAGTCTTGTAAAGAGCTTTGGCTCAGGAAAGCCGAAGTAAAGATCTTATAGAAGTGCATAGATATAAAACTGATCATCCAAATTTGAATATGGTCGAATATGATAGTGATCACTTGGACAATGAGGATGATATTTATGCTACTGAATTTGTTTGGCCATCAAAGGCCAAACCATTTACTTGCAATGATCTGAAACCAATTCATAAGAATCATGATGAAGAGATGAAGTTGACCTTTAACATTGCGATGTGTGATAAAATATTTGGTGCTTTGCTCCAAGCTAGAATTATCAGAATATCGCCGTTTGAGGAGATGAAATGACGTGCTTATTGCAAGCATCATAATTCTTTTTCTCATGATACTAACAATTGCAATGTTTTTTGATGACAGATACAATCGGCCATTAATGATGGACGATTGAACTTCTCTGAGATGCAATTTGATAAACAACCTTTTCCTATGAACACCATAGATATGGAGGGGAAGAAACTGCTCATTCGGTCGGAGGTAGCCGAATCTACTAATAAGTCCAATGTTGTCATAGGTGAAACCTGGAAAAGCAAGGATGGCGACAATATCTTGGGGAGACAATGTGTTCCTGACAAACTGCCCGGTGGCAAGGAGGTGATTAAGATCACCATCAAGAATCTTACACTCGGGGGTCATCCACAAGCCCAAGAGTCCAGAAGTTGGCAAATGGAAGATGAATGAAGGCAAGGTACATCGTAAGTGGATCAAGACAACTTTTGACATGTTGTTGTGCAAGTATGCCAATCAGTCGGCCGGTTCAGGCTCTAACCAGTCAACAAACTTAAAGCTACCAATGTCACTATCAGATGGTATGTTCCTCACGATATATAGAACCAACTGGACAAAGGGCACCATTTCCAAATAAGCAACGACAATCTGTTTGGAATCCACTGCACATTGGTGCTTATCAATTGGCTGACCAGAACATGCAACCAAATGGAAAATATCTGAGAGTAAGGTCACAGACGATTACAAACTATCTGAATGAGAGAATGGGAACGAGTGGATTCTATTGCTTGCACCGATGACAACTTACTTGAGGGATCTCATTCAATCCCTAGGTAGGTATGATGGACTCACATGGCAAAACTGGGTTGATGGTTTATGGATGCACAACTAGTATCTCTACTTAGTGCGGGAGGTTTGGCTAATGTGAGGTGGAAGCAATCGTCACATGCTAAGGGATCTCTAATCATATAACATTGTTCGGAGCCAAGCAAACACAATTCATTATGTTGTCTTCCTTGTCCAACATCTACTTCTAGGCATGCAATAGTTTAGTGAGTTTTCACAATCATAGCTGGTGTCAGAGATGATATATTTTTATGTGAACCTCTCCTTCTTTATCACTTCCTATTAATTGCAACCATGACCAAGGTCTACGTTTGCCTACCCTCAACAAGTTTCAATCTTCATTCTTTTTATATGTGAAGCCATCACTTCCCATAAGATCATTACATGATCTTGCATGCTTCTGTTCTATTCTTAATCTTTTGATCATGGCAAGAGGCAAAGCCCTTCAACTAAGACACTCTTTATTATATGGCTCACGAGCTCTAATACATCGGGGATGACAAAAAGCAAAACTCGAGACTAAAACACTAACACTTTTATTCTACTAGAGAAAGAGAAAACTGAAAAAGGAAAACTAAAACAAAGGTAAAGGCAAAATATGTGATGGTGATACGATACCGGGGCAACTCCCCCAAGCTTGGCACAAGCCAAGTGGATTGCCCATACCCATGTTTAGTTGTCTTCCTTTGGTGGTGATGGTGGAGGAGTTGTTGAAGAGGTCTTGAGCTTGTTTAATTTCCACTTGAGCATAAAATTCTTCTCCCTTAGATCATAATTTTCCTCTTCAAGCTTCAACACCCTTTTGCATAATTCCTGCTTACTCTCCTGGAAGAAACAAGAAGGGATAAACAAAGTCTTAGAATTCTTCCTTGAGTCGGGGAGGCTCGACTTCTTGAACTCCACATGCGTGTGTCCAGGTTGAGGTAGAGATGCCTCCTCTTCATCTGAACTTGTTTATTCCTTCCCCTTAGGATCATAATCTTCTTCCTCATCAGTGGTCCAGCCATAAGGATCCAAGTCCCCATAGACCTTGGGATTAGCAAGGTAATCTGCCACAAAGCTCTCCCCCTCTCAATCTTGAGAAGACATATTGCCCTAAATCTGCGGCAGAAAAAAGGCTCGAAATGAAAAACAAAAGAAATCTGCATGATGCAGGGGTCAGACTAAACGGGAGTATATATAATGATTTTTTCCACACCAGAAGGAGTACCCTGCACGAAAACGGAGTCCTGGAGGCGGACGAGGTGGCCACAAGCCCTCACGGCGCAGCCAGGGGGTGGGCTCGCGCCGTGCAGGCTTGTCGCCTCCTCGCGCAGTTTCCGGACTACTTCCAATTTTTGTATTTTTTCAAATATTCCAAAACAAATAAAATTTCCTACTGGAAAAGTTTTTGACTCTGTTTTCTTACCGATTCACATACCTCTTTGTTTTCGGAGTCTGAAACAGGCTGATAAATATCCCTTAGGTATTGTTCCAGAGTTATGGTATTGATAATATTGCTTTCAACATTTATGGGAGTACCTGAGATATAATGCTTGATTCTCTGCCCATTTACAACTCTCGGACAATTACCTTCCGTGTTGTTGATCTCGATAGCACCGGAACGATATACTTCCTTAACAACATAGGGACCTTTCCATTTAGAGAGAAGCTTGCCTGCAAAGAATCTTAAACGAGAGTTATATAACAAGACATAATCACCTACATTGAACTCACGCTTTTGTATCCTCTTATCATGCCACCTCTTAACCTTCTCTTTGAACAACTTGGCATTCTCATATGCCTGAGTTCTCCATACATCAAGCGAGCTAATGTCAAATAACCTCTTCTCACTGGCAAATTTGAAATCAAAGACATGCCCATGGGATTCTTATAAGCAGTTCTATAAGCCCGCAGTGCATCATTGAGCTTCTTAGACCAATTCTTCCTAGACCTATTGACAGTCTTTTGTAGAATTAGTTTAATCTCTCTGTTGCTTAGCTCTACTTGATTACTGGACCGAGGGTGATAGGGAGACGCAATTCTATGGTTGACATCGTACTTAGCAAGCGTTTTACGGAAAGCACCATGAATGAAGTGTGAACCACCGTCGGACATTAGATATCTAGGGACTCCAAATCTAGGGAAAATAACTTCCTTAAGCATCCTGATAAAGGTGTTGTCATCAGCACTACTTAGTGAGGTAATCAACAACAACTAGGATATGAGTATACCCGTTGGATTTTGGAAAAGGTCCCATATAATCAAAGCCCCAAACATCAAATGGTTCAATGACAAGTGAGTAGTTCATAGGCATTTCTTGACGTTTACCTATATTACCTATTCTTTGACATTTGTCACAGGACAAGACAAACTTACGGGCATCCTTGAAGAGAGTGGGCCAATAAAAACCTGATTGCAATACCTTGTGCGCAGTTCTATCTCCCGCATGGTGTCCTCCGTAGGCCTCGGAGTGACACTTCTGTAGGATCTGTCCCTGTTCATGTTCAGGTACACAACATCTAATAACACCATCTACTCCTTCCTTATAAAGGTGAGGATCATCCCAAAAGTAATGTCTCAAGTCAAAGAAGAATTTCTTCTTTTGCTGGTACGTGAAACTAGGTGGTATATATTTCGCAATGATATAGTTTGCATAATCAGCATACCACAGTGCACTACGTGAAGCATTGATGACACTCAATTACTCATCGGGAAAAATATCATCAATAGGTTGTGGGTCATCAATAACGTTCTCCAACCTAGACAAGTTATCTGCTACTGGGTTATCAACACCCTTCCTGTCGACAACGTGCAAATCAAATTCTTGTAACAAGAGAACCCATCTGATAAGCCTAGGTTTAGCGTCCTTCTTCTCCATTAGGTACTTAATAGCAGCATGATCAGTGTGAATAGTGACTTTGGAATCAACTACATAAGACCCAAACTTTTCACATGCAAACACGACTGCCAGAAATTCCTTCTCCGTAGTAGCATACGTTCTTTGGGCACTGTCTAGAGTTCTACTAGAGTAGTGAATAACATTCAACTTCTTATCAACTCTTTGCCCTACAACAGCACCAACAGCATAATCACTAGCATCACACATGATTTCAAAAGGCAAGTTCTAGTCAGGTGGTTGAACAATAGGTGCAATTATCAAAGCCCTCTTAAGTATTTCGAAGGCTTCCTCACAGTCATCGTCAAAAACAACAGGAATATCCTTTTGCAAGAGATTGGTAAGAGGCCTAGAAATCTTAGAGAAGTCTTTAATGAACCTTCTATAGAAACCAGCATGACGAAGGAAACTTCTTATACCTTTGATATCTGTGGGGTATGGCATTTTCTCGATTGGATCAAACTTAGCCTTATCGACTTCAATACCTCTTTTGGAAATTTTATGTCCCAAGACGATGCCTTCATTAACTATAAAGTGGCACTTCTCCCAATTCAAGACAAGATTGGTGTCTTTACATCTCTGTAAGACTCTATCAAGGTTGCTGAGGCAATCATCGAAAGAAGACCCGTAAATGGAGAAGTCATCCATGAAAACCTCGACAATCTTTTCACAAAACTCAGAGAATATAGCCATCATATATCTTTGAAAGGTGGCAGGTGCATTACATAAGCCAAATGGCATACGTCTATAAGCAAAGGTACCGAAAGGGCAGGTGAAAGTGGTTTTCTCGTGATCACATTGTGCAACTGGGATTTTGGAGAAACCAGAATAACCGTCTAGAAAGCAAAAGTGTGTGTGTTTAGACAGCCTTTCTAGCATTTGGTCGACAAAAGGCAACGGGTAATGATCTTTCCTAGTGGTTTTATTCAATTTCCTAAAATCGATCACCATTCTATAGCCAGTAACAATCCTTTGTGGGATCAATTCATCCTTATCATTAGGGACAACGGTAATGCCTCCCTTCTTAGGGACGCAATGCACCTCACTCACCCAATCGCTATGAGCAACAGGATAGATAATACCCGCTTCCAGGAGCTTTAGTATTTCTTTTCTTACTACTTCTTTCATCTTAGAATTCAATCTCCTTTGATGATCGGCAACTGGTTTGAAATCAGGTTCGGTTTTAATCTTGTGCTGGCATAGAGTGGGACTAATGCCCTTAAGATCATCAAGAGTATATCCGATAGCAGCACGGTGCTTCCTCAGAGTTTTTAGTAACTTCTTTTCTTCATGCTCCGAGAGGCTAGCACTAATAATGACAGGATATATCTCTTTTTCATCAAGATAGGCATACTTAAGAGTATGAGGCAATTGTTTAAGCTCGAACACAGGATCACCCTTTGGTGGGGGTGGATCCCCAAGCAGTCCAACAGGCAGATTATTCTTAAGGATGGGATATTGTTCTAAGACAACTCTATCTATTTCATCCCTTTCATCCATGTGCATATCATTTTCATGCTCGAGCAAGTATTGCTCTAAGGGATCAGTAGGAGGCACGGCAATAGAAGCTAAGGCAATAATTTCATCCTTACTAGGCAACTCCTTTTCATGAGGTTGTCTACCAAACTTGGAGAAGTTGAACTCATGTGACACACCTTCAAAGCCAACAGTGACAGTTTGCTTCTCACAGTCAATATGAACATTGACAGTATTGAGGAAGGGTCTGCCGAATATTATGGGACAAAAGCTATCTTGAGCGGTAGGAAGAACGAGGAAATCAGCAGGATACTTCGTTTTACCACACAAGACTTCAACATCCCTAACAATTCCCGCAAGACAGCTAGTATCTCTATTGGCAAGCTGAATAGTGACATCAATAGGCTCTATCTACCCAGGTGCAATCTCATCTTTGATTTCATCGTATAAGGATTGAGGTATTGCACTAACACTAGCACCCACGTCACATAAACCATGATAACAATGATCTCCTATCTTAACAGAAACCACAGGCATGCCAACACCATGCCTATGTTTGTCTCTAACGTGAGGTTTAGCAATTCTAGCAGCATCTTAACAGAAGTCAATATTATGTCCCTCAACATCGTTGGACAGAAGATCTTTGATAATAGAAATGCTAGGTTCAACTCTAATTTGCTCACGGGGTGTAGATGTTCTAATGTAGCCTCTACGTATCATAGTTGAAGCTTTAGAATGATCCTTTATCCTAACAGGGAAAGGTGGTTTCACAATGTAAGCACTGGGAACCACAAGATCATTATAGGCAATGACTTTCTCTTTAACTACATTGACTTCTAAAGGAGGATGATATTTAAACCACTTATCTTTGTGGAGATCAATATGAGCAGCAAAAAATTCACACAATGAAGCTACTATCTCAGAGTCAAGTCCATACTTAGCGCTAAAGTCACAAAAAGTATTTGTCTCAACAAAGGATTTAACGCAATCAAATGTGAAATTCATACCTGACACCTTACCTTCTTCAAGCTCCCAATTTTCAGAATTGCGTTTAATTCTCTCCAATAAATTCCATTTGAAGTTAATATCTCTCTTCATAAAAGAACCGGTACAAGAAGTGTCAAGCATGGTGCGATCATCATGAGAAAGCTGAGCATAGAAGTTCTTAATGATAATTCCTCTCGAGAGCTCATGATTGGGGCATGAATATAACATTGATTTAAGCCTCCCCCAAGCTTGAGCGATGCTTTCTCGATTGTAGTCCCACGATCCAGTATCATCACATAGCCTATACCATGTCAACGCCTTATCCTTCAAAGATAAAGGAAAGACCTTCTTCTTGACCTCATCCTCGGGAAAACCTGCAAGCTTAAATAAACCACAAACTTCATCTACATTGATTAGATGCAAGTGTGGATGTGATGTTCCATCTCCTATAAAAGGATTACCCAGCAGTTTCTCAAGCATACGCGAAGGAAATTCAAAGAAAATATTTTCAGTAGGTGCAGCAGGTTGAGGAGCAACTCTTTGTGCTTCCGTTCGAGGTGAAGATACCCCGAACAAGCCCCTCAATGGATTAGTATCCATAGTGACAAGTGACAACAAATTTCAGCACACTATATGAATGTTTCCTTACCAAGTTCCACTTTCCAAAGGCGCTTCACTCCCCGGCAACGGCGCCAGAAAAGAGTCTCGATGACCCACAAGTATAGGGGATCAATCATAGTCCTTTCGATAAGTAAGAGTGTCGAACCCAGCGAGGAGCAGAAGGATCTGACAAGTGGTTTTCAGCTAGGTAAAATCTGCACGCACTGAAAATGTCGGTAACGAGTGATTGTGTGGTGAGATGATTCGTAGCAAGCAACAAGTAACAAAAGTAGGAACGGTGCAGAAAAGTGGCCCAATCCCTTTTGTAGCAAGGGACAAGCCTGGAAAAAGTCCTATAGGAGGAAAAAAGCTCCCGAGGACACACGGGAATTTCTATAATGCTAGTTTTCATCATGTTCATATGATTCACGTTCGTTACTTTGATAGTTTGATATGTGGGTAGACCGGCGCTTGGGTACTGCCCGTACTTGGACAAGCATCCCACTTATGATTAACCCTTCTCGCAAGAATCCACAACTCTGAAAGAAGAATTAAGACAAAGTCTAACCATAGCATTAAACTAGTGTATCCAAATCAGCCCCTTACGAAGCAACGCATAAACTAGGGTTTAAGCTTCTGTCACTCTAGCAACCCATCATCTACTTACTACATCCCAATGCCTTCCTCTAGGCCCAAATAATGGTGAAGTGTTATGTAGTCGACGTTCACATAACACCACTAGAGGAAAAACAACATACAACATATCAAATTACCGAACGAATACCAAATTCACATGACTACTATTAGCATGACTTATCCCATGTCCTCAGGAACAAAAGTAACTACTCACACAACATAATCATATTCATGACCAGATAGGTAATGAGTAGCATGAAGGATCTGACCATAAACTCTTCCACCAAGTAATCCAACTAGCATCAACTACAGAGAGTAATCAACACTACTAGCAACCTTACAAGTACCAATCGGAGTCGCGAGACGGAGATTGGTTAAAAGTGATGAACTAGGGTTTGGAGAAGAGATGGTTCCAATGCATATGTTGATGGTGAAGAGTCCCCTCCGATGAGAGTAGTGTTGGTGACGACGATGGCGACGATTTCCCCCTCCGGGAGGGAAGTTTTCCCGGCAGGATCGTCCTGCTAGAGCTATAGATTGGTTCTGCTTAAGTTCTGCCTCGTGGCGGCGGCGAAACCACGAAAAATCTCCTCCATGATTTTTTTCAGACGAAACCCTTCATATAGCAGAAGAGGGGGGAAAGTGGGCCAGCAGGATACCCACAAGCCCTCACGCCGCGGCCAGGAGGGCTGGTCGCGCCGTGCAGGCTTGTGGCCAACCCCTGGCACCCCTCTGGCGCTTCTTTGGCCTAGTATTTTTTATAAATCCAGAAAAAAATCCTCGTTGGTTTTTACAATGTTTGGAGTTGCGCTGAATAGTTACCTCAAACTTTCTCTACTTTCAGGCCAGAATTCCAGCTGCCGGCATTCTCTCTCTTCATGTGAACCATGCAAAAATAAGAGAGAAAAGGCATAAGAATTGTACCGTGAAGTGAAATAACATCCCAAGAAGTGATAAATATCAACGTGAAAACATGATGCAAAATGGACATATCACATGGCAGCCCCTATTTTGCCCTCTTTCAATATTTCTGTTCAAGCCAATGCCCACATCCTCATGTGGCAAATATGAGAAGACCTTCTGAGGGCCTTGAACTGCAAGTGCTAGCTACACTCCTCTCCTTGATTTGAAACTTGGTAGTGTTGTAGTCGTACCATGCCTAAGACTACTAGACAAGGTTTTGTTTCAAAAACCTCCTAGTAAGAACACTTTGTGCTAGCCTAAAGTTTGTTGTTGCAAAACATAGTCAGAGAGGAAGCCCCACCTACATTACCCCATATGAGGCCAAACTCCTTAGTCACACTCCTGCATGCATGCCTTGTACGCAAGACAGCTTTGACCGATCAAAATGCCAATGTGGGCATGAATGCACATGGTGACCACCTCCCTAGCATGCAGAAACGATCCCTTGTCTTGCAGCTTGTGTTTGGTTGTGGCAGCGTGTCCCAGAACGCGAGGGAATCTCCCCTGGCCTCCCATGCTGCTCCCCGTTGCCTGCTTGCCTCCAAATCCCCTCTAGCCCTCGTGCTTCCACTACGCTAGAGTGCATTTGAGGCCACCGAGCTCTCCTCGGTCGCCCCCCTCCATTTGACCATCCGTCGAGCACCCTGACTTCCCTAGGGAACTTCTCCCACTCCCAACAACCCCGTGCCTGAGCCATTGCATCTCCCGAGCTCGAGAGGCCCTCCCATGACAGCCATTGCCTTGTTTCAGCCTCGCCTGAATTCGAGCGTCCCCGAGCCCCTTCTCTCCTTTCAAACTCGCGAGGGCCTCCCGAGATTTGCAGTGGCCTTTCCCCCATGCCATTTTCTCCTTCAAGTGGACGGTATGCCATCTCTGTCACATCCCTAGCTACCCCTTTTATGACTACCAAGATTGTGCTCATATTTTCATTCTTGCATTAAAAAACAAAAATGGAAATCAAAAGAAAATCCCTAGCAACTTCCTATTCAAAACAATTCAAGTAATGACAAATCAATGAACCCAAAATGGCCTTCATAAAAGTCCATCATTTTTGATAAATATTGGAGACAACAATTCAGGGGTGGATTTCTTTTTGAAAATACTTTTGGTATTTTATTTTAATCATAAAAGCCACTGGAATCAAATATAAATTTGATTTCAAATATTTAGAGTTTCATAAAATGTTGAAAACTTTATGTGGGTTTGAAATATTCCAAATAACACCCTAGCATTAGTTATACTATTTTAGAAATAGTTTGGAGCCAAAAAGAAAATGAAACTAATGCCAGAAAGTTTAAAACAAAAATAGAAATGAAAAAAAAGGTGGAGAAGCTTACATGTCGCTCAGGCCTAGCCCAGCTCCCCCTCCTGTCGTCTTCCTCGTGCTAGAGAGCACCACGATGTGGCCGCCGCTTGTTCCGGCGAGGCCACGGACCTGCGTGCGTGCCTGGACCTCCTCGTCGCGCTGGCGTGGAGGGATAAGCCTCCCTGCGTCGTTCCCACCTCTCTCCCTCTCCCCATTCGCCCCCTGTACACCCCCCTCTCGGTTCGCCATGGCCGAGGTCTCGGCTCGCCGTCGACAAGCTGCTCCAGCCTCCCTCTCCCTCCTGCAAGCTGCGTGGAAGAACCGCAGTGACCTCCTGAAGCTCCCAAGCAAGCCGTACGACGCCGAGAGCCCCTCAGTCACCGGATCACCGTCGTCTTCATTGTCGGGCCGCCGCTGATCGTCGTCGTCGTTCTCCCTCCTCAAGCCATCCCCGAGCACGCTTTCGACGCCTCTGCATTCCCCGTGAGCCCAGGGTGCTTTCCCCCTTGTTTTCCCCCCGATCCCGTACCCTAGCATCCGATTCCACTGGAGCCCGACGAGATCCACCGCGGGAGCTCGTCTCCAGTGATGCTCCGATGATGGGTTGGTCCATCTGAGCCACGATCAGCTTCGGTGCATCGTGTAGATGCCGTAGGAGCTAAGCACCGTCCCTTTTGCCCTCTGTATCGATAATACCGATGATGCCCGAGCTCCGACAGCCTCCGAGCTCGTCGCTGGCGTCACCTGCGGCCATTTCATCCCGTGTAACGTGCAAAAATGGAACCGCGGGCGAGTGGCCGTTCCCCTGGTGCCCTCCGCCGTCCTTTTGGTTGCCGGAAACGAAAACCCGATGCCCTTCGTCGTCCATGTGGTCGCCGAACCTCATCGCCGGTGAGATCCACCTCGCCACAGGTGGGGTTGACTCCCGAGAGTCACTCGCAAGTGGGACCAGCCCCTGGCTAGTTAAGTTAGATTAATAAAAATAAATGTTTAATTAAAAAACCTAAGCAGTCACTGACATGTGGGCCAGCCCCTGTTAATTAACTAATTAACATAAAGATTAATTAAAATCTGGCCAGAGTCACTGACTAGTGGGTCCCACTGGTCAGGTTTGACTTTCAACACCCACTTGGACATCCTGATGTCATGTTGATGCAGTAACTATATTTCTGATTTAATATAATTCCAGAAAATGCTAAAACTTTGTAAATTCATAGAAAATTAATTATAACTCCAAATTTGACAAATAATATATGCAAATTGATCAGAAAAATTCAATGAACACAATGGTGCTACTTTCATGCATGGAAAACAAAGTTATGAAAGAGCATCAGGTCAAATCAATTAGAAAATTATGATAAATATATTATTTCAATTAATATTTGAATTTGAATTCAAATCAGCATCATCCTAGAAGTTTGATAGCCACTTTAACTCATGCTAAATTTTATTTCATGCCATGTTCATGCATCATATTGTTGCATATGAATGTTATTGATTGATTGTTATTATTTCGGTAGGTGGTGCCCTTCTGGATACGTCCGAATATCCGTCTGATGGATTTAACCCCTCTTCTGAGCAACAAGGCAAGCACCCTTTTGATCATACCTATATAACCCCATGTTCTTGCTCCTACTCCCACTTATTGCATTAGGACAAAATATTTCAAATGCTTTACTTCGGTAGTTGAACATATTCCTTTGCACGACCTGTCATTGTCACAGTAAATAGCCAAACCTTGCAACCTAGCATACATGTTAGATGCTTGAGCTGTGATGTGATTTATCCTACTATGCTTGCTATGCCTAGAGTTGTGTCAGATCTGTTTCATCTGGGTGATGAACCGCAATAGTTGAATGTGTTCTAGTGACAAAGAATAAGTGCGGAACCTGATTTGGTAAAGGTACCAATGGAAGGCTATGTAGGAGTACATGGCGGGTTGTTTCATTGGAACCGTCCTTAGGAACTGAGTTCCGTGTATGTAATCCAAGAATAGATACTACCACACGTTGGGATACTTAATTGACCCTCTCGGCTTATTAATTGCCTAGTACTCGGTCTAGGAGTTGCAAGTAGTTTCTGGTGTTTATAGTCATGCTAGAGGCTGTGCATAGTGCTGACCTTAGAGGTGGGCTATGATGCGGTAGGCAGTGGCACAGTGTACCAAGTGGCACCCGGATGGTGGGATTGGGAACCCTATGCACATTGTTTGGGGCCGTGGAGGAAACCTCGGCCGGAGTTCCGTGCGGGTTCACTCTCAAATAGGCGATAAACCTGGACTCGGTATTAGCGTGGTTAACGGTCGTGGCTGACTCCCTCGCTCAGTTTCCTTTTGAAGGGTTCCGAGGTGCATGACGTGCACATGGCGATAAGTGGCGAGAGCATGTGTGAAGAAGTACACCCCTGCAGGGTTATGATCTATTCGGATAGCCACGTCCGCGCATATGGACTACTTGGAGACATATGTTGTTCATAGATAACTTTAATGGCTACTCATAAAAGTATGAAGATAAGCGTGAGTATCATGTATGGCATTTCCGTGGGGAGACGGAAAGGAGTTCATGATAGTGTATTGTTGTGGTGGTAGTGGACTCGTGTACGACTTATCAAAGTTGTTAAAACTATTTAAAATTGTAGTTTAGTCTAGCCAAGAGTCAAAGCTGGCTTGCTGCATGAAACACCACAATCCCCGTTATTGATACTTGAGCATGAGTAGATAGACCTGTTCTGAAGTCTTGCTGAGTACTCTTGTACTCATGTTTGCTTAATAATTGTTGCAGAGGATACCCACGAGCCAACAAGTGGGTTCTTTCTAGACATCGATGATGACGAGTAGTTGGTGTCCCAGCTACCACCTGGCCCCTTTCAAAAGGGATATGTAGATAGTCAGGCTTTATGCCTTATCCTTTCAACTGTCTGTACTCAGACAACTTTTATGCTTCCGTTGGTTTGTATGAATCTGTTTGTATTACTTTGAGTGTCGGGTCGTGTGACCCCTGCTTGTATGAACGTATTATGCAAGACTCTTCCGAGTCTTCTAAATAATTGTTGTGTTGTTGTATGGTTATGTTGTGATGCCATTGTTGTCTCTATGCATATGAAGTATGTCATGCGTACATGTGATGCACTATGATATGTATGAGATTCGACACCTAGTCGTATACCCTTGGTAGCTCTCTATACAGAGAAATGCCCCTTTGTGATTCCACCGAGCCTCGGTAGTTTGCTACTGCTCCGGACACATTGGTTCACCGACATGTATCCTTCTTAGGTGTTGTGTTTGTCCCTACGGGGAAATGTCACATGATGTAATGAAGTCCTTGTAGCTTGCTACGACTCGTCTACACTCGCTGTTGACCGACACCTGCTTTGCTGGGTTATGTATGCATGTCTCTGTAGAGTCGAGCCACCTGAGTTTATGACTAGAAATGTCGACCCGGGTTCTTTGACATTGGAATGCTGGCGACACTAATGCATACGTGAGTCAAAAGGCGCAAACGGTCCCGGCTAAGGTAAGGTGGCAGCCGTGGGGATAACCATGCGTGAGACCGCAAAGGGATGCAATGTGTTACAGGCTGGATTCCAATGGCCTAGGATCGGGGTCCCGACAATCCCCCACGGCTGCAAATGTCCGCCCCGCTGCGGCCAAGATGTTGCGGTAGGCTGCCCCGATCCCGCCGGTGGACGGAGCAAGCGGAGCGGGCGCGAGCATCGGCTCGGCCAGCCTCCCCTGCCTTCCTCTGTTTTGAGAGGGAGGAGGATGAAGGAGCTGACGAGCGGGCCCCGTTGGTCAGTGGCTAGGACCCGGGGCCACCTTCTTAAGTGGTCGCCTCTCCTCGTGGCCACTCAGCTCGCCATGCAGAGCCACTAGCCCGGACCAAGATCAATCTTGTGCCCACTGTGCAACTTAGCTTTCTGTGTAAAGCCCCTTTCTCCATTTTTTTCTTTCGAGAAACTTGTAAAATCCATAGTAAATTCATCCTTGCTCCATAATTGCTGATTCAAATTTCAATAGCTCCTTAAAATCATGGACTATATAGATATATGCCTTGCACATTTTTCCAAGAAACTATTCTATAGTATCAATATTCAAATACATATTTGAATATTTAAAACTCCACCTTGTAAAATTCCTAAATGGCTCAAATCAACTCCAAATGGAGTGATTCCAATTTCTAAAGATTTATAAAATAATGCTCTAATTTTATAGCCTTAGACAACATTTTTCTCATGCATCTTTTCTGGTAGGCCAAATTAATAACACCTATTTCCATTATTTCCATGTTAGGAAATCCATAGGAAAATCGTACCAACTCCAAATCCAGTGAAACCACTTCCTAAATATTTCTAAAATCATGCCCTACTAAATGAGTGCCTCCACTCATTTTTAGAAAAATATTTTCTATAAACTTCTTGTGGGGCCAGTGACACCTCCATTCCCACCATTCAAAAATCTCTCGTGATCCAAATTGCTAAGAACAACTTTAGGCATTTTTCTTATGACCAGAGATGTCCAAGAGTAATAAAACTCGTATTTATAGAGCACATTGTGTTTCTTCTTGTTGTGTGGCTTATCATTTTTGTTTTCGATGATAGTTGGCAAAATAAGCGGAGTACTCGGAGTTGGACCAGAATACCTCGTAGATCCTGGAGACCTATTTGAGGAAGGCAAGTAGCCCTTTGACCATGCCTAAGAAACTTTTACTTGCATGTCATATGATGCCTTACTTAAGCATATATCCTATTGGATCGGAGACCCCCTTTTTGTTGGGTTGTCCCGGAAGAACACCTCATTGAAATTTGCATTTGGGCATGACCCTACCACCTATGAGGGTTTTGCATGTCGGATGTAGTTAGTTGTTAGTAGTTGCTATGCAAGAAGGGATGGGTATATGCATGATAATGATGAAGGGTGTGTTGCAAAGGCCTTACAAAAACCCCATCGGGTGCCACTAATAGCCGAGGGTGATGGTGTTAAAAATGATGACCCTTGAGAAAGAAGTGGTGTACCGAGAAAGGTTCGTGTGAGTTGTTTTGGAAATGGGATTAGTTTTAATATGTGTCGACCGTCCCAACCTTATATGTGTGACCATGATACCCCTTATGGGACGGGGCCTTTTTTATTACTATGGTTGATGCTACCAAAGAGACCGCATTACTAGTGACGGGAGAGATGTGGTCACTCTCGGGATGGGGTCGTCCGAGGTAGGACGAGTATGCTATTTTTACAGGTTCTGTAACACCCCAAAAATTTAACCATGATTCTTTTACTAAAATTTAGCCATGATTATTTTAATTTTAATTTTTGGGTTTTTTTTTTAATTTCTGATCCACTTCTTTTCTTTGAATTATTAAAAATTCTTCCCCAAGTAGGAATTTTTGAAAAATATGATATGACTTGAGTGGTTGCCTCAATACTTTTCCTTTCATTTAGCAAGTTTAGGGAAGGCCTTTTTATAAATATTTTCCAAGTTTCACTTATTCAAAACTAGCTCTTTAATTCCTTTAAGGACCTAAATTGCAATACACCCATTTGGTAACTTCATTTCAAAAATTCGACAAAAAAATATTGATGACCTATGATGTTCGTGGATTAATTTTATGCAAAACCTAGCCAAGTTTTTTGGAAAATTTGAGCACATTATCTCCTTTACTATTTTGGTCCGATTTGGTTTTTGAACTACAAAAACTGGATATACTCTTTCAAAAATTCTACAGAAATTGGGAGATGTCAAGGGGTGCATATAATTCACTTTTATGCAAAAACCCACTTTGGTCGTTTGGAAATTTTGAGCACCACATCTCCTTTTCTGTTCTGGTCTAGGTTAGCAGTTTTTACTGCAACCCCATTGTTTTCTGCCCCAAAGCCTTTGAGATTTTTGTTGTTTGTAGAGAACCCTACCAAACTCTTATGTCCAGGAGTTTAGCCCCATTAGCATTGTTGAGACCACGCTATAACTCTTTTTTGTTTCTGTCAAGAAATGAAATTTTATAAAACTTGCACTAGGACGTTTTTGTTTTGCCCAAACCAACCATGCCATTGTTCTCTTCATTCAAAGATACCCCAACCTAGGAACTTTGAGGACCAGCAAGGTTGTCTTGATGCCCATGGCATTCTGTCAAGAACCTAGTGTGCCTGGACAGAATTGGCATGATGATAACATTGCATTGTGTATTTACCCTAGTGACCAAACCACCATGTCCACTAGCCCTACACCACCGTCATCAATGGATTTGGTAAGTTTCGTTGGCATACTAAGACATTAGCTGCCCAGGCCTTTAGTCAAGCACTTGGTGGGCATGTCTAGTGCGCGGCAAGAGCCCGCGTTTTGCACGCGCTGCACAGGACCCTCCGCGCCTACCTGCACTGTTTCCGTGAGGCCTCCACAATAACCTCATGCAACTTTCCCTCGCTAGTGCTGCTGACTCCTTGCTGCGCTCCTGTAGCCGTGCTGGCCGACGACACCAGCAACGCCTCCCGAGGCAATGGCACAACCGCCAAGTCGCCACTACCGCGAGCTCACCCCTACGCCTGTCCTCTCCCCTCATCCGCTAGCTTAGCCCCAGCCAGGACCACCCCTCGACCGTCCCATGTGTCGCCACGTGTCTGAAGTGCCAGTAGTGCTCGACTACCGAGCTCATCCACGGCCATTGTGAAACCGACCTCGACACACTATAAATAGGATGTCCCAAGCTCTCAGCCGAAGCATGAGCCCTCCACTGACCCGTGGGAGACCTCCAGTTGAGCCAACTAAGACCGAGATGGTCCTCCCGTTCGTCTCTCGTAGCAATAGCCGCCGTCGTCGTTCGGTCAAACTCGCATTGACCAAGGCCTATCCCCTCCCTCTCTCGCTCCTATAACCCTGTGTAGTTCCCTTAGATCCATCCCAAGGCCAATTTTAGCCAAAGAAGCACCAGAGAGAGATGCCTGATTTTGGTTCCGCCAATGTTTTTCGGGTGAGTTCCCTGCCGACGATTCTACGCCCTCTAGCGGCCTCGCAGCCCCTCCGCAGGACCGTTGTAACCTCCCGAGCACCCCCATGCTCTCCCCGCCTCGAGGGAAGCCTCCCCTCGCTTCTGTTGGTCACTGGAGCTTCGTCCCGGTTCTGTCGCGGGAGGAGCAAGGATAAGACCAGTCAAACCTCACCAGTGGGCCTGACGGGCCCACTATCACTGACTCATGAGTCATGTGTGCACTGGATAAGTGGAGATGCCTTTCCGTAGAGTATGTTTTCTCCTCTCATTTACGTATTCCTCTCCGAACCATTTTATTTTTCTAATTTATTTTAAACATAACTTTAACCAAACATTGACTGACCCTAATTTCTAAAATTAAACAACAAATGAGTTGATTCTTTTTCGCTCCTCTTTCAAATTTTATCTAGATTATTTTAGTTTTTATTTGAAAATTTTCTAAGGCACCTTTTTGTACTATTTTTATGTTATGTGTTAATTATAATATATTCAAATTAGGAAATGCAGAGAGGAGTAAAAACTTTAAAAAGTTTTGGAGTGCACCCTACCTCTCTACACTTGGAAGGCAAGCATTATGAACTTGGGTATATTATGGTTGTGTGTGAATTCTTGTGATGGAGGAATATTGCTGTTATGTTAAAATAGTATTGATATTTGATGTGGTGTTATAATCATGCACATGAGTACAAGGTGAGAAATTATTTCTGTTACATATTGAGATACATGTGATAGTAGTCACTCCTTTCTGCCACGCATGCCTATTGGATGGGATCCTAGAAGAGCCGGTGTCTCAGAAAGACACGACCCTGTGGATAGACATCTCGTAGGACAAGGATGGTCGGTAAGGCATGTTGGGGTATGAAAGGTGGTGATCCTATGTGGAATCGTGACACAGTTTTGTTGTGCTAATCATGTAGGGAATAACTTAAACCTCCTAAGTCGATCCTAGATCGAGGCTTGTCGGTGTGTCACCTTACCCTTTCATGCTGCCAGAGGTCTTCCAAAAAGGGAATATGGTTCAGTAAGTTGTAAACCTATTATAGGGGCTGATATGAAGGTATCCGGGGCACGGGAATAAAACCAGCCATACGGTCAGGGGGCATGGGTGTTTCCACTCTGGGACCGAGAGTGGAGGAGCTTTCCCCTTGTAGCGTAGATTATAAATTTGATCCCGTGCTAGTCGAGGTTGGAGCCTCCCCATCTTATGATTTTACCCAGTCAGCGTAGTCCAAGTGATACCGGCCTTCGCGGGGGAAAAATAGGTGTCTGCTGGTTCTGAGTGTTTACTTCTGGGATACGTACACGGGATTAATCCGAGTGACTATTGAAACCCGTGGGTTGTGGGTAAAGAGTACACCATCTGCAGAGTCGAAACTATTCGAGTCGCCGTGTCCATGGACAAGGACAACTGGTTGTCAGGTCAAGTGTCGGTGTGAGTGTCGGTCTTCAAAGGAAGTTAACGTAATCATGAGAAAATCATGAAATACGATGAATGATTGATACGTCTCCAACGTATCTATAATTTTTGATGGTTCCGTGCTATTATCTTGTCAAACTTTGGATGTTTTGTATGCCTTTTATATCTTTCTGGGACTAACTTATTAACTCAGTGCCAAGTGCCAGTTCCTGTTTTTTCCGTGTTTTTGACCCTTTTCAAAGGAGAATATTAAATGGAGTCCAAACGGAATAAAACCTCCGAAAAGATTTTTTTTCCGGAACAGAAGATACACAGGGAGCGTGAGAACCAAGGCAGAGGCCACCAGGGGAGGCCACAAGCCCCCTAGGCACGGCCAGGGGGCCCCGCGCCTAGCAGGCTTGTGGGCCCCTATGGCTCGTCTGCCCTACTTCTTCCGCCTATAAATCCCCGAAAAATCCAAATACTTTTCCGCCGCCGCAAGCTTCTGTCTCCGCAAGATCCCATGTGGGGCACGTTCTGGTGCCCTGCCGGAGGGGGGATTCGGATACAGAGGGCTTCTTCATCAACACCATTGCCTCTCCGATGATGCGTGAGTAGTTCACCATAGACCTTCGGATCTATAGCTAGTAGCTAGATGGCTTCTTCTCTCTCTTGGATCTTCAATACAAAGTTCTCCATGATCTTCATGGAGATCTATCCGATGTAATCTTCTTTTGCGGTGTGTTTGTCGAGATCCGATGAATTGTGGATTTATGATCAGATTATCTATTAATCTTATTTGAGTTTCTTCTGATCCCTTATATGCATGATGTCATATCCTTGTAATTCTCTTCGAGTTGTGGGTTTTGGTTGGCCAACTTGATCTATGATTCTTGCAATGGGAGAAGTGCTTGGTTTTGGGTTCATACCGTGCGGTGACCTCACCAAGTGACAGAAGGGGTAGCGAGGGACGCATCGTGTTGTTGCCATCAAGTGTAAAAAGATGGCGTTTATATCTATTGCATGAATTTATCCCTCTACATCATGTCATCTTGCTTAAGGCGTTACTCTGTTCGTCATGCATGCTGGATAGCGGTTGATGTGTGGAGTAATAGTAGTAGATGCAGAAAGTATCGGTTTACTTGTCTCGGACATGGTGCATATATGTATGATCATTGCCTTATATATCGTCAAGACTTTGCACGGTTCAATCAATTGCTCGACTGTAATTCATTCACCCACCGTAATATTTGTTATCTTGAGAGAAGCCTCTAGTGAACACTATGGCCCCCGGGTCTACTTCACATCATATTTTCGGCCCTACACTTTTACTTTGTTGCACTTTCCGCCTTCAAATCTCACCTTGCAATCAATCGTGAAGGGATTGACAACCCCTTTGTAGCGTTGGGTGCAAGTTTGCTGTTTTTGCACATGTACATTGGCGCTTTGTCTTTATACTCCTACTAGATTGATACCTTTGTTCTCAAACTGAGGGAAATACTTACTGCTATTGTGCTGCATCACCCTTTCCTCTTCAAGGGAAAAAACCAACGCAAGCTCAAGAGGTAGCCAGAAGAATTTGTGGCGCCATTGCCGGGGAGTATCAAGTCAAGAATAGTCTCCCGTCAACGTGCCAATTTCTGGCGCCGTTGCCGGGGAGTATCAAGTCAAGAATAGTCTCCCGTCAACTTTCCAATTTCTGGCGCCGTTGCCGGGGAGTATCAAGTCAAGAATAGTCACCCATCAACGTGCCAATTTCTGGCGTTGTTGTCGGGGAGCATCAACTGAAGCTTATCCAAGTAAGTGTCGCAAACTCATCTCTTTCATTTACATTATTTGCCTCTTATTTTCCTCTCCCCCACTTTTGAAAAACAAAAATTTACAAAAATATTTGCCTTTTTAGTTCGCCCTTTCTGTTCACCATGACTGGAAAAACCAAACTTTGTGACTTCTCGAATACTAATAATAATGATTTTATTAGTACTCCGATTGCTCCCACCACTAGTGCGGAATCATATGAAATCAATGCTGCTTTGCTGAATCTTGTTATGAAAGAGCAATTCTCCGGCCTTGCTAGTGAAGATGTCGCATCCCATATGAATACTTTCATTGAGCTTTGTGATATGCAAAAGAACAAAGATGTGGATAATTATGTGATTAAATTGAAGCTATTTCCGTCCTCATTGTGAGATTGAGCAAAAACTTGGTTTTCATGTTTTCCCAAAAATAGTACTGATTCTTGGAACAAGTGCAAAGATGCTTATATATCCAAGTATTTTTCACCGGCTAAGATTATCTCTCTCCGTAATGATATCATGAATTTTAGGCAACTTGATCATGAATATGTTGCACAATCTTGGGAGAGAATGAAACTGATGATTAGAAATTGTCCCGCTCATGGCTTGAGTCTTTGGATGATTATACAAATCTTCTACGCTGGTTTGAATTTTGCTTCTAGAAATATCTTGGACTCCTCCTCTAGTGGAACCTTCATGGAAATCACATTAGGAGAAGCCGCAAAAATCCTAGAGAATATCATGACAAATTATTCTCAGTGGCACAGTGAAAGGTCACCTACTAGTAAAAAGGTACTCGCTATAGAAGAAATTAACTTGTTGAGTGCTAAGATGGATGAGTTAATGAAATTGTTTGCTAGTAAAGATGCTCCTTTAGATCCAAATGATATGCCCTTGTCTTCCTTGATTGAGAGTAGCAATGAGCGCTTGGACACTAATTTTGTTGGTAGGAATAATTTTGGCAACAACAATGCTTTTAGAGGAAACTATATTCCTAGGCCTTTTCCTAGTAATCCCTCTAATAACTTTGGCAACTCCTACAACAATGCTCATGGAAATTACAATAAATTGCGCTCTGATCTAGAGAGTAATATCAAAGACTTTATCAACTCGCAAAATATTTTCGATGCGTCCATAGAAGAAAAACTACTCAAAATTGATGATTTGGATAGGAGCGTTGATAGAATGTCTATTGATATTGATGCTTTGAAAGTTAGATGTGCTCCTTCCAAGATCAATATGGATGAAACTTTGAAATCTATGCTTGTTTCCGTGAATGAGAGTAAACAAAGAACCGCCCAAATTCGTGCTAGACATGAATGGCTTAAAAAGGCGTGTTCTCGTGGTGAGAATCACGAAGATCTTAAAGTTCTTGGTGTGACTCCCATTGAATCCTTGTTTTGAAGTGTCAACCCTAATGATGATGGGGCTGGATATGAATCTACCTTGGTTGAAAAACGCCCCAATGATTCGGAGTCTATCTATCTTGATGCTAAAAGAATTGAAAGTGGAGTAGAGGATAGCAAAACTTTGAGTAGTAATGAAACTACTACTTTGGATTTCAAGGAATTCAATTATGATAGTTGCTCTTGGATTGAATGTATTTCCTTTATGCAATCCATGCTAAACTCTCCACACACTTATAGCCAAAACAAGGCCTTTACCGATCATATCGTCGATGCTATGATAAAATCTCTTGAAGAGAAACTTGAATTGGAAGTTTCTATTCCTAGAAAACATCATGATGAGTGGGAACCTACTATCAAAATCAAGATCAAAAACTATGAATGCAAAGCTTTGTGTGATTTGGGTGCTAGTGTTTCCACGATTCCAAAGTCTTTATGTGATGTTCTGGGTTTTAATGAGATTGAAGAGTGTTCTCTTAATTTGCATCTTGCGAATTCTACTGTCAAGAAACCCATGGGAAGGATCAATGATGTTCTTATTATTGCAAATAGGAACTATGTACCCGTGGATTTCATTATAATTGATATTGATTGCAATCCTACATGTCCTATCATTCTTGGTAGACCTTTCCTAAGGACTATCGGTGTTGTCATCGATATGAAGGAAGGGAATATTAGATTTCAATTTCCTTTAAAGAAGGGCATGGAACATTATCCTAGAAAGAAAATAAGATTACCTTATGAATCCATGATGAGGGCTACTTATGGTTTGAGCACCAAAGACGACGATACATGATTCTATCACCTTATGCCTAGCTAAGGGTGTTAAACAATAGCGCTTGTTGGGAGGCAACCCAATGAATTTATCTTTGCTTTTTGCTTTCTGTTTTGTTGCGTCCACACCATCATAGTTCTGTTATGATTGTGTATTTTGTGTTTCTTTTTGTATTTGATCCAAGTAAAACCTTTATGACTAGTTTGGTGATGGTTGTTTGATCCTGCTGGAAAAAGACAGAAACTTTTTGCTCACGAAATTATTTTTCATTTTTATCCAGAAAGATATTTTGAGTTGATTCTTTTTTATGCTGGTTTATACGCCAATTTCCAAAACTTCTGTAATTGTTGAGATACGAGAAGTACACGAAGTATAGAGATTGCTACAGACTGGTCTGTTTTTGACAGATTCTGTTTTTGTTGTGTTGGTTGCTTATTTTGATGAAACTATGGATAGTATCAGGGGGTATTAGCCATGGAAAAGTGAGAATACAGAAATCTAACACCAATATAAATAGAAATCAAGTTTTCTACAGTACCTAAAGAGCTGGTAGTTTGTTTTCTTGTGGTAATGATATCACGAGTTTCTGTTTAAGTTTTGTGTTGTGAAGTTTTCAAGTTTTGGGTGATGTTCTCAAGGACAAAGGGATAAAGAGTGGAAAGAGATCAAGCTTGGGGATGCCCAAGTCATCCCAAGCCAAATTCAATGACACCAAAAAGCCTAAGCTTGGGGATGCCCCGGGAAGGCATCCCCTCTTTCGTCTTCAATCCATGGGTAACATTACTTGGAGCTATATTTTTATTCACCACACAATATGTGTTTTGCTTGGAGCATCTTGTATTTTAGGAGTCTTTTCTTTTTGTTGTGTCACAATCATCCTTGCTGCACACCTTTTGAGAGAGACATGCACTCATCGTGAATTTGCTAGAATACTCTTTGAGCTTCGCTTGTATCTTTTGAGTTAGGCAATTGAGCTCACATGTGCTTCACTTATATATTTTGAGCTAGATAACTTTCCTTTAAGTGCTTCACTTAGATCTTTTAGAGCACGGCGGTGTCATATTTTGGAGAAATAATAACTCTCGATCTTCACTTATATCTTTTTGAGAGTTATCTCTCTGAGTAACTTGGTAGTTGGCTTGTGCTATCAAAGTAATCCCAAAGGTGATCGGCACCCAAAGAGGATACAATAAAACTTCCATCTTCATGTGTATTGATTAGAAAAGAGAAGTTTGATTCCTCTCAAATAGTTTTGAGACAAGGATTTGCTAATATTAAGAGTTATGTTAGTAGGGTGTTGTGAATCTATAAATACTTGTGTTGAAGTTAGTGATTCCCGTAACATGCACGTATGGTGAACCGCTATGTTACGAAGTCCGAGCATAATTGATTTATTGATTGTCATCCTTTGTGTTCCAATCGGGATCGTGCGATGGTTAACACCTACCAACCCTTCCCCCAGGAGTACGCATTTAGCACTTTGTTTTGATTACTAATAAAAACTTTCGCAATTAGTATTTGAGTTCTTCATGACTAATGTGAGTCCATGGTATAGATGCACTTTCACCTTTCACCATTGCTAGCCTCTCTAGTGCCGCGCAACTTTTGCCGGTGCACAAACCCACCATATGCCTTCCTCAAAATAGCCACCATACCTACTTACTATGGCATTTTCGTAGCCATTCCGAGATATATTCCCATGCAACTCCCACTGTTCCGTCTCACGACATGTGCCATCACTTTCATATTGCCGTTGCATGATCATAAGATAGCTAGCGAGATGTTTCAACGTCATACGCCAAGCTAGATCGTTGCACATCCCGGTACACCGCTGGAGGCATTTCCTATAGAGTCCTCATCGTTCAGAACATTGAGTTATGAGTAAATTAAAGTGTGATGATCATCATTATTAGAGCATTGTCCCATGTGAGGAAATAAAAAAAGAGGCAAAAGTTTCCCACAAAAAAAAGAGATATGGAAAGAGGCCAAAGATCCCAAAAAAAAAGGAGAGAAAAAGAGAGAAGGGACAATGCTACTATCATTTTGCACACTTGTGCTTCATAATAGCGCCATGTTCTTCATGATTGAGAGTCTCTTGTTTTGTCACCACCTTATGCTAGTGGGAATCTTCATTATACATCTTGGCTTGTATATTCCAATGATGTGCTTCCTCAAAATTGCCCTAGGTCTTCGTGAGCAAGCAAGTTGGATGCACACCCACTAGTTCTCCTTTTGAGCTTTCACATACTTATAGCTGTAAGTGCATCCATTGCATGGTAATCCCTACTCTTTCACATTCATATCTATTGATGGGCATATCCATAGCCCTTTGATACGCCAAGTTGATGTGACCATCTCCTCCTTTTTTCTCACAACCTCCACCACACTCTATTCCACCTATAGTGCTATATCCATGGCTCACGCTCATGTATTGCGTGAGAGTTGAAAAATGTTTGAGAAAGTAAGACTGCGAAAACAATTACTTGGCCAATACCGGGGTTGTGTATGATTTAAATTAGTTGTGTGGGGATGATGGAGCATAGCCGGACTATATGATTTTGTAGGGATAATTTTATTTGGCCTTGTTATTTCAAAAGTTCATGATTACCTTGCTAGTTTGCTTGAAGTATTATTGTTTTCATGTCAATAGAAAACTATTGTTTTGAATCTTATGGATCTGAACATTCATGTCGCATGATAGAAGTTACAAAAGGACAAATATGCTATGTAGCATTCCACATCAAAAAATCAGTCTTTATCACTTCCCTACTCCAGGACGAGCAGGAGTTAAGCTTGGGGATGCTTGATACGTCTCCACCGTATCTCTAATTTTTTATGGTTCCATGCTATGATCTTGTCAAACTTTGGAAGTTTTGGATGCCTTTTTTATATTTTTTGGGACTAACTTATTAACTCAGTGCCAAGTGCCAGTTCCTGTTTTTTCTGTGTTTTTGAACCTTTTCAGAGGAGAATATTAAACGGATTCCAAACGGAATGAAACTGCCAAAAAGATTTTTTCTGAAACAGAAAAAGATCAGGAAGCCGGAGAATCAGGGCAGGGGCCTGCAGGGACCCCACAAGTCCCCTAGTCGCGGCCAGGGGGGCCCGCGCCTCCCTGGCTTGTGGGCTCCCTGGGCCACCTATGCCCCAGGTTTTGTGCCTATATATTCCCTAAAATCCGAGCAGGAGATCATCGAAAGTACTTTTCCGCCGCCGCAAGCTTCTATCTCCGCAAGGGGGGATTCGGATACGGAGGGCTTCTTCATCAACACCATGACCTCTCTGATGATGCGTGAGTAGTTCACCATAGACCTACGGGTCCATAGCTAGTAGCTAGATGGCTTCTTCTCTCTCTTGGATCCTCAACACAAAGTTCTCCATGATCTTCATGGAGATCTATCCGATGTAATCTTATTTTGCGGTGTGTTTGTCGAGATCCAATGAATTTTGGATTTATGATCAGATTATCTATGAATATTATTTGAGTTTCTTCTGATCTCTCTTATGCATGATTGCATATCCTTGTAATTCTCTTTGATTTGTGGGTTTTGTTTGGCCAACTAGATCTATGATTCTTGCAATGGGAGAAGTGCTTGGTTTTGGGTTCATACCGTGCGGTGACCTCACCGAGTGACAGAAGGGGTAGAGAGGCACGCATCGTGTTGTTGCCATCAAGGTTAAAAATATGGGGTTTCCATCATTGGTTTGAATTTATCCCTCTACATCATGTCATCTTGCTTAAGGCGTTACTCCGTTCGTCATGAACTAAATACACTAGATGCATGCTGGATAGCGGTCGATGTGCGGAGTAATAGTAGTAGATGCAGAAAGTATCGGTCTACTTGTCTCGGACGTGATGCCTATATGTATGATCATTGCCTTAGATATCGTCATGACTTTGCGCGGTTCTATCAATTGCTCGACAGTAATTTGTTCACCCACCGTGATATTTGCTATTTTGAGAGAAGCCTCTAGTGAACTGTCTGGCCCCCGGGTCTACTCCACACCATATTTTCAGCCTTACACTTTTTCTTCGTTGCACTTTCCACCTTCAGATCTCACTTTGCAATCAATATTGTAGGGATTGACAACCCCTTTAAAGCGTTGGGTTCAAGCTCTTTTGAGTTTGCGCACGTACTGTGGAATGACGATATTCTCCTACTGGATTGATACCTTGGTTCTCAAACTGAGGAAATACTTACTGCTCCTATGCTGCATCACCCTTTCCTCATCAAGTGAAAAACCAACGCAAGCTCAAGAGACGACATAAGGATCTGTGGCAGCATTGCCGGGGAAGGACTTTTGTTGCCGTAGCATTGGACAACAATGAACTTACAAACTATTGAGAAATGATGGTGGGTCTGGACTCCCACGAATGGCTGCAGGCCATGAAATCCAAGAAAGGATCCATGTATGAAAACAACATGTAGACTTAGGAAGAACATCTTGATGGTCGTAAGGCTATTAAGTACAAATGGATTGTTAAAAGTCAGACACATCATGATGGTAAATGTAACCATTTAGAAAGATCGACTTGTCGCAAAGAGGTTTTCAACAAGTTCAAGGAGTTGACTATGATGATACTTTCTCAACCATAGCGATCCTAAAGTCTGTTGGAATATGTTAGCAATTGCTGCATTTCTCGATTATGAAATCGGGCACATGGATGTCAAAACATTGTTTCCTTCACGGTTTCCTGAGGAAAGGTTGTATGTGATACAAGTAGAAGGTTTTGTAGATCCTAAGGATGCTAACAAGTATGAAAGATCTAGCGATCCTTCTATGGACTAGAACAAGCATCTCGGAGTTGGAATATACACTTTGATGAGATGATCAAAGCGCTTGGGTTTATACAAAGTTTATGAGAAACTTGTGTTTACAAGAAAGTGAGTGGAAGCACTATGGAATTTCTAATCAAGATATGTGGTTGACATATTGTTGATTGGAAATGATGTAGAATTTCTAGAAAGCATATAGGGTTTCTTTGAAAGCTATTTTTTCAAAGGAAAACCTGGATTAAGGTACTTGAACATTGGACATCAAGATCTATAGAGATAGATCAAGATGCTTGATAAAACTTTTAATCAATACGTACATTGACGAGATTTTGAAGGACTTCAAAATGGACCAGTCAAAGAAGGAGTTCTTTCCTATATTATAAGGTGTGAATTTGAGTGAGACTCAAAGGCCGACCATGACAGAATAAAGAGAAAGGACGAAGGTTGTCCCCAATGCCTTATTCATAGGCTCTATAGTATGCCATGTTGTGTACCGCATATGATGTGTGCCTTGAGTTTGTCAATGGGTAAAAGAGTGATCCACGATTGGATCAATGGACAGCGGTAAAATTATCCTTAGTAAATTGAGGGGTAAGGACATGTTTCTCGATTATTTAGGTGATAAAAGAGGTCGACGTAAAGGGTTACGTTGATACAAGCTTTGACACCAATCCAGATGACTTTAAGTAGCAAACCAAATTTTTATAGTGGAGTAGTCATTTGGAGTGGCTCCAAGTGGAGCATGGTAGCAGTATCTACAGTATGACATAGAGATTTGCAAAGTACACACGAATCTGAATGTTTCAGACCTGTTGACTAAAACCTCTCTCACAAGCAAAACATGATTAAACCCCATAACTTATTGGTTGTGAATCACATGGTGATGTGAACTAGATTACTGACTCTAGTGCAAGTGGGAGACTGTTGGAAATATGCCCTAGAGGCAATAATAAATTAGTTATTATTATATTTCCTTATTCATGATAATCGTTTATTATCCATGCTAGAATTTATTGATTGGAATCTCAAAATACATGTGTGGGTACATAGACAACACTATGTCCCAAGTGAGCCTCTGATGTTCTAGGTCGTTGATCAAAGATGGTCAAGGTTTCATTGCCATAGACATGAGTTTTCATTTTACAATGGGATCACATCATTAGGGGAATTATGTGATGGACAAGACCCAAACTATGAATGTAGCATATGATCATGTCAGTTTATTGCTACTATGTTATGCATGTCATGTATTTGTTCCTATGACCATGAGATCATGCAGATCCCGGACACCGGAGGAATCCCATGTGTGTATCAAATTTCACAACGTAACTGGGTGACTATAAAGGTGCTCTACGAGTATGTTCGAGGGTCTCCCTTGGGTTGTCATTAATCGAGATTGGGATTTGTCACTCCGTATGATGGAGAGGTATCTCTGGGACCACTCGGAAATGCAACATCACAATAAGCTTATCAAGAAATGTGACTAAGGAGTTAATCATGGGATCTTGTATTACATAATGAGTAACGAGACTTGCTAGTAACGAGATTGAACTAGGTATAGAGATACCGATGATCGAATCTCGGGCAAGTAACATACCGATGGACAAAGGGAACATTATTCAAGATTGATTGAATCCTTGACATCGTGGTTCCACCAGTAAAGATATTTGCAGAATACATAGGATCCAATATGAACATATAGTTCCCGCTATTGGTTATTGACCGGAGACTGTCTCGGTTATGTCTTCACAGTTCTCGAACCCGCAGGGTCTACACACTTAAGGTTCGATGACGATATTAAGATAGTTGAGTTATTGTGTTGTTGACCGAAGGTTGTTAGGAGTACTGGAAGAGATTGTGGATGTCACAAGGAGCTACAAATTGGTCCGAATGTAAAGATTTATAAATAGCAAAGTGCTATTTGCATTCCATAAAGGTTTTGAGTTTTTTGGTAGTCTATTGGGAGAGTCAAAAGGGTTCCGGGAGTCCGCCGGGAGGGGCCCACGCTCCCTGGGGGCACATAGGCCTGAGAGGTGGCGCACCAGCCCCTAGTGGTCTGGGCAGCTGACCATTAAAGATGCCATGCGCCCACCTCCCTTGGAGAGGAAGGAGTCCTCCTAGGGCTGCCACCTCCCTTGTGGGAGGAAGACTCTACCCACCTTGGCCGGCCGACCCCTCCTTGGAGGAGGGGCGAGGGATGCACCCCACCTACCCCCTCCTCCTATAAATATAGAGGAAAAGGGAGGGCAGCAACACCCCAAGGCATATGTGCAGCCCTCCCTCTCTCCATAGATCTGTTTCTCCTCCAAAACGCATTTGCGATAGAACTTGCCGAAGCCCTGCTTAGATTGCTCCACCACCACTGCCACTACGTCATTGCACTATCGAAGAAATAATCTACCTCTCCGCCATCGCTTGCTGGATCAAGGAGGCGGATAACGTCATCGAGTTGTACGTGTGTTGAACACGGAGGTGTCGTTCATTCGGCACTAGATCGGGATATATCATGATGCGATCACAGGACGAATCATGATGGGATCGCGTGACGGATTGCGATTTGAATCGCGAATACATTCGACTACGTCAACCATGTTTTATACGCTTCCTCTTAGTGATCTACAAGGCCGGGTATGTAGATGCACTCACCCCCCGTAGATGTTAGTTTCCATAGATTGATCTTGGTGAGCATAGGAATTTTTTTGTTTCCCGTGCGACGTTCCTCAACACATATACGGTTCACAAACAAAGCTCGGTGTAAGACATTAAATACAAGTCGGATTCTGTATCTTTAGTTCGGGGAATTGACCCTGGGGGTCCTTCGGGGAACCCTGTCAAAGGTCTATACCTTTCCTCTACAAGGTTTCTTCGGGGCGTGGGGAGGCAAGCACTCCTTGGCGTCCTCTGGCGCCGATCTTTTCGTCGTTTGGAGGGAGTCTTTTCCCCATCCATCCAATTCCTCCCCCTCCTCGAAGGAGTAGGACGCATGGGTCTTAATGGACTTAGTATGTGGGGGGCGCTTGAACGGAGACCCCCTGGATTTCCTTCTTCTTCTCCTTTCTATCCGGCAGCATGTACGGTGCCACCACCAGCATAAAGGTAAGCAATTGCTACATGGGTTCATCGGGCAAGGGGACTGGTCCATCTATTTTCTTGGCCTTTTCCAGCCATCCTTGTAGTGATGGTGGGGGAGAAGATGAGATATCTCATAAAGTAAAAAAGCTTTAATAACAAGAGGTTTGATCATACCTCCAAAGGGTGGTTAGGGGCATCCAAGCCGACGTCTTCTTCTTCTTCTTCGTGTGACCACTCTTGTTGAGGTTTGAATAACACCTTACACAACTTCTCAAGGGTGATGTGGAGGAACTGTTGCACCACGCCAGGATCCCCGAGCTTGTAGGACAACATTGGGGTGTGCCTACGCTGGCAGGGAAGAATGCGGCGACGGGGAATAACTTGAACTACATCGACGTTCTTCTTCAACATCTTCTTGATGCGCTTCTACAACGCGTGCACCTCCAAGAATGACCCCGAATAGATGCCCCTTTTCACCCAAGAGGTTATCCTGTCAGGGTGTCCGGATCTATACTTGGCAGGAGACAACCAACCCGCCTCCCGAGGCTCGGTGATGTAGAACCATTCCTTCTACCATGCTTTCATGGTGTCGATTAAGGTGCCTCCAGCCAGTCAACTCTAGGAAGCTTGCTGATAACAGCTCCGCCGCAGTCTGCGTGTTGGCTGCTGACTAATTTTGGCTTTACATTGAAAGTCTTAAGCCATAAACCGAAGTGCGGGTGAACCCTTAGGAAGGACACGCACACGATGATAAAAGAGGAAATGTGCATGAAGGACTTCTGGGGAAGATCACGAAAATCTAACCCGTAGTAGAACATTAGACCCTTGACGAAGGGGTGGAGTGGGAAACCAAGTCCCCGTATTAAGTGGGGAAAAATACCACTCTTTCACCCGACCTTGGAGTAGGCACCATTTGACCTTCCTCCGGCGCACGGTGAGTGATATCCCGCGAGAGATAGCCGGCCTTCTTCAGCTCCTCGTGTCCTTGTGGGAGATGCACGAGATCTCCCACTTGTCGTGGGAACCTTATCCGGCCATCGCCGGTATTGGGGAGGACGGTGGGGAAAGGACAGAAAGTGAAGCGAATCTAAGGTCTTGGAACCGAGAATGGGAGGAGGTCGAGTCTGGAATGCTTGTAGCTGATCTATGGATATTTTTCCCTTTGATGGGGAGCACTGGGCTAAGGGTTCCCGTTTATGGCATCGCAAGCCCAACAAATACCCGAAACGACCGTGCCGGTGAACGCGCATGGGATTACCTATACCATTACCCATATCCCCTCAAATGCGGGGAACGATCTCCACAATTGACCAGACGTGCTTCTGAGAAAGCGGTCTCGAACCGCAAATCGAGTTTTTATCATAACTGATTATTGCGACCTTTCATGGGAAAGGTTGTTAGTTGAGGGACTATACGCACTCGGGCTTTATTTCCTTGTGATTAATGAGTGCCTATTTTAAGGGCATGATATCACCGAAGTATCAAGTTTGAAACCAGCCGAACATAAGGGGAACTCACCTAGCAAGCTGATTACCTTGGAGCTGCAAAAGACCATTTTTATTGGTACTGGATGCTAGTTCGGGGACTACTGAGGAAGTTCGGGATTAAGGGGTCCTCAAATGGTCGGACTGTTGTTCATGGGCCGATCTAATGGGCCACACTGTTGAAGAACGGACTGCATGATGATCTCTTGAACAACTATGAAATCTCTAAAAGCCAGCATGTCATCCAAGTTGTGTAGGTTAGATTTGCATGCTTACCCTTGGCTAAGGTCAGTTGTACGTAACCCTAGGGACCCCTGGTGTCTATGTAAACCAGGGATTTTTCATCCGCAGGGACAAGTTGATTCATCTAGGGTTTAGCTCATACGATCTCGAGGTAGATCAACTCTCTAATCCTCACATTCCACCAATATAATCAAGCAGGATATAGGGTTTTACCTCCTCAAGATGGCCCGAACCTCGGTAAAACATTTTCCCCTTTGTCTCCTGCAACCCATCGATCTAAGATTCATAGTTCGAGACCCCCTAGCCGAGATCTGCTGGTTTTGACACCGATAGTTTGGGTGCCGCTTCGGCGTCCCCAACTGCATCATCACGCACAACAACTCGCAGTTCACCAGTGGACTCTTCAAGACCTACTATGCCTCCATCGGCACGAAGATCTGCTTTGCCTCCATGGCTCACCCTCGAAGCAATAAGAGGGTCGAGCATGCCAACATGGAGATCCTTAAGTGCATGCATACTAGTAGCTTCAATAAATAGCTTGTGTACTTCGGGAAGGGTTGGCTGGACGAGCTTCCCTTGGTGCTATGGTCCATCCTTTCCATAGCGACCAAGTCCACCCGCGAGACACCTTTCTTCCTCGTCTATGGGGGAGAAGCGGTACTCTCTGCTGAGGTTAAGCACCGGTCCCCATGGTTTTGGGCCATCGACAAAGCTCGTTAGAATGCCCTACGGGAGGATGACCTGCTTTTTCTTGACAGGCCCGTCGCCAGGCTCACCTCCATGCAGCATGGTACTAGCAGGCATTGTGTCGCCATCATAGCCACAACATACGCCCCAGCACCCTTTAGGCGGGTAACCTGGTACTTCACCGGATCCTATCTAGAGAGGAGATCGACAAACTCTCTCGCATGTGGGAGGGCACATTTAGGGTTACACACATCTCTAGTCCTGGCGCAGCCTCACTCGAAACAACGAAGGGTGCTCTGATTCCAAACACAACGAACATGAAACATGTCTAGAAGTTATATCCATGAGCCCACACATACAAGCGAAATGGAGTTGTACACACTCCAAAGCTCTCTCTACCATCACTGGCTATGGGACACGGGAGCCCACTGTTGTGGAAGGCCCATGCTCTGCACTGGCACAACTCTCCTACCGAATCTCGTCGAAGCCCCATGCTCGACGCTCGCGGATGTCCCATGCTCAGTGCTGGCGACCTAATTTAGGAGCCCTCGGCCATCAAATCCTCAAGCTAACTCGTGTCGAACACGATAGCATGTATCTTTATGTTATGTAATGAACTTACTTCATGCATCAATAAATCTTACCCCTTTAGAACTTCATGTGCTTGCAGCTGAGTATGCCTTAGGAGGGCGTGCTCATGGCCTTCCTCGTGTCTGTCTTGCGAGCACGGGCTGGGCACGGTATATGTGCTCGGGTCAGTCCCTACAGCACTACGAAACCCAAGCAGTACAACCCTAGGTTCATCACATGCAATCTAAATTTTCCTACGCGCAGAAAGACCTAGAACATACTATGGAGAAGGATCACAAATCTTTACCACTAGACGTGCAGTGCCTGCAACGGAAGTAGAGTAGGGGTAGTGCGTCCACATGGTCCGTCTACTCCTCGTGCAATCTCCCTCAAACATCTGGTTGCCCGATCCCGCGTACATTTTTGTCGGAGCGGTGCAAGTGCACCACCTCTAATAGTATCGATGCTTGCAGGAGGAACACCGTGCGACGAACTGTTAGGTCCGACCACACAGCTGGCAGCAGAGCGGAGGTGGCTAGTTGCAACACATGCAAATCCCTAATGACGGCAGTAAAGCAATCAACTGATTAAGTGTGCTTCAACTTCACTACGTATAGTCATCCCATGCAGGCTCATTTCTTGGGCCTTGCAAGGATCCTAAACCCATGTGTTCCTTCCCATAAGCACGAGAACCCTTAGTTTCTGATTCACATGGTCGCGGGTCTGATCATAACCGGCTCGACTAGTCGGTAGTGGCCTCTAGGAAATCATGCCAACTACAAGTGTCAAATGAAGCTCGTTAGGTGAACCTGTACTTCACACTTCTGTTCCCTTTGCCACACGATATACATTGTCACACTGAAGGCGATGTGGTCATCACTGTTGCCGCATGATCTTTTTCTAATTTTATTAAATCCGACAAACACTTCAGATTATCTCATAATCCTCATTGCATGGCGATGCGTATCCAGGTCAAATCACCCGAGGGTCCATATTATCCGGCTAGCATCCAATGCTACATGGTTAGTGAGACCAAACTATCTATCGTTTCATATGCTAGACTGATCGTCTGTGTGTCCACACATCCCTTTCAATTAGTGACGATTTAGGACATTCATCATAAAATGCATAGTTCCACAAACAAGTCACATACTTGTTAATACACATCATTGATAATGTCTGAAGACTATCTTTAGTCATAAACACATAGGAAATATCATCATACATTATTGCCTCTAGGGCATATCTCCAACAGTGTCCCACTTGTACAAGAGTCAATCAAATAGACAATGAATGCCAATAACTCTAATGTACCCCTCATGCTTGGGTAGTGGAAGAGGTTTAGTCAATGGCTCTTCAACATTTTCATCTGTGTGAATCTTGCATAAGTCAGTATCACCATTCTGTATGAGCTTTTGTATCATGTGATATGTTTGGTCTATGTGCCTGGTATTGTGGTGTTTTCTCATCTCTTTGTCCTATGCCATGGCACCCGAATTATCGCAATAAAGGTCCATAATTTATGCCAGCCCGGGAACAAACCAAAATTCTCCAGGATCTTTTGAATCCAAACACCTTCCTTTGCGGATTCACAAGCCGCAATGCAGTCGGGACCTTTTGTGGAGTCAGCCACCACATCTTGCTTGGAATACAGCTATCTCAATGCTTCTCCATTCATGACATACACGAATCCAGTTCACAATGACAATCATCCCTATCGGTTTGGAAACTACCGACAGCGTAAACCTTTTCAAAGATCTTCTTCTCACCTCCATAAACTAGGAACATCTATTTAGTCCTTTTAAGGTACTTCAAGATAGTTTTTACCGCTTCCTAGTGACTCCCACCTGGTTCGGCCTGGTATCAACTTGTTAAGCTTATTGCATAGTCAACATTAGGCCAAGTACATAACATGGCATAAATGATGGATTCTATTCCCGAGTCATACGGAATCCTACTCATCTAGTTTTGCTCATGAGAAGTCGTAGGACTCTGAGTCTTGCTTAGCCTTATACCATGTGAGATGGGCAACAACCCTTTCTTGGCCACACTCATCTTGAACCGTTTCAACACTTGTCTATGTATGTGCTCTGGCTTAGGCCGAGTAGCCTCCTCAATCTACCTCTATGTATCTTCATGCCTAAAATGTACACTCCCTCTCCAAGGTCTTCCATCGAAAACTTGATATTCAATGATTTCTGGACTAAGTTTAGCATCAAAAAATCATTTCCGATCGGAAGTTTATCATCCACATACGAGACGAAAAATACTACCGATCTCCCACTAGACTTCTTGTATAAACAATAGTCCTCTTGATGAAACCTAGGTAAATGATGACTTCATTAAAACGAATATTCTAACTCTGAGCTACTTGCCTCAATCTATAAATGGATCTCTTGAGCTTGCATATTTTACGGGCATTAGTTGGATCGACAAAACCTTCAAGTTGTATCATGTATACATCCTCTTTTAAATTTCCATGAAGGAAAGCCATTTTCACATCCATCTGCCATATCTCATAATCCAACTAGGCAACTATAGCTAGTATGATACTTACCGACTTCTGCATTGCTACCGGTGAGTAGGTCTCGTCGTAGTCAATTCCTTGAACTTGTCCATAACCTTTAGCGACAAGCCAAGATTCATGGATCTGAACATTTCCATCCACGTCGGTTTTCTTCTAAAAGACCCATTTGCAACCAATGGCTATAACGCCAGATGGCGGATCAACCAAGTCCTTGACATTGTTGTCATCCATGGACTTTAACTCAGATCTCATGGCCTCCGGCCATGCCACAGAATCTGCGCTTACAATCGCTTCGTTATACAACTTGGCTTGTATATTCCAATGATGTGCTTCCTCAAAATTGCCCTAGGTCTTCGTGAGCAAGCAAGTTGGATGCACACCCACTAGTTCTCCTTTTGAGATTTCACATACTTATAGCTCTAAGTGCATCCATTGCATGGTAATCCCTAGTCTTTCACATTCATATATATTGATGGGCATCTCCATAGCCCTTTGATACGCCGAGTTGATGTGACCATCTCCTCCTTTTTTCTCACAACCTCCACCACACTCTATTCCACCTATAGTGCTATATCCATGGCTCACGCTCATGTATTGCGTGAGATTTGAAAAAGGTTTGAGAAAGTAAGAGTGCGAAAACAATTACTTGGCCAATACCTGGGTTGTGTATGATTTAAATTAGTTTTGTGGGGATGATGGAGCATAGCCGGACTATATGATTTTGTAGGGATAATTTTATTTGGCCTTGTTATTTCAAAAGTTCATGATTACCTTGCTAGTTTGCTTGAAGTATTATTGTTTTCATTTCAATAGAAAACTATTGTTTGGAATCTTATGGATCTGAACATTCATGTCACATGAAAGAATTTACAAAGGACAAATATGCTATGTAGCATTCCACATCAAAAAATCAGTCTTTATCACTTCGCTACTCGAGGACGAGCAGGAGTTAAGCTTGAGGATGTTTGATACGTCTCCAACGTATCTCTAATTTTTGATGGTTCCATGCTATGATCTTGTCAAACATTGGAAGTTTTGTATGCCTTTTATATATTTTTTGGGACTAACTTATTAACTCAGTACCAAGTGCCAGTTCCATTTTTTGCCGTGTTTTTGAACCTTTTCAGAGGAGAATATTAAATGGAGTCCAAACGGAATAAAACCTCTGAAAAGATTTTTCCGGAACAGAAGATACGCAAGGAGCGTGAGAACCAAGGCAGAGGCCACCAGGGGAGGCCACAAGCCCCGTAGGCGCGGCCAGGGGGGCCCACGGCTAGCAGGCTTGTGGCCCCCCATGGCTCGTCTGCCCTACTTCTTCCTCCTATAAATCCCCGAAAAATCCAAAACCACGGGAGAGATCCACGAAAATACTTTTCTGCTGCCGCAAACTTCTGTCTCCGCAAGATCCCATCTAGGGCACGTTCTGGTGCCTTGTCGGAGGGGGATTCGGATACGGAGGGCTTCTTCATCAACACCATTGCCTCTCCGATGATGCGTGAGTAGTTCACCATAAACCTTCGGGTCCATAGCTAGTAGCTAGATGGCTTCCTCTCTCTCTTGGATCTTCAATACAAAGTTCTCCATGATTTTCATGGAGATCTATCCGATGTAATCTTCTTTTGCGGTGTGTTTGTCGAGATCCGATGAATTGTGGATTTATGATCAGATTATTTGAGTTTCTTCTGTTCTCTTATATGCATGATTTCATATCCTTGTAATTCTCTTCAAGTTGTGGGTTTGGTTTGGCCAACTTGATCTATGATTCTTGCAATCGGAGAAGTGCTTGGTTTTGGGTTCATACCGTGCGGTGACCTCACGAGTGACAGAAGGGGTAGCGAGGCACACATCGTGTTGTTTCCATCAAGGGTAAAAAGATGGGGTTTATATCTATTGCATGAATTTATCCCTGTACATCATGTCATCTTGCTTAAGTCGTTACTTTGTTCGTCATGAACTCAATACACTAGATGCATGCTGGATAGCGGTCGATGTGTGGAGTAATAGTAGTAGATGCAGAAAGTATCGGTCCACTTGTCTTGGACATGATGCATATATGTATGATCATTGCCTTAGATATCGTCATGACTTTGTGCGGTTCTATCAATTGCTCGACAGTAATTCGTTCACCCACCGTAATATTTGCTATCTTGAGAGAAGCCTCTAGTGAACACTATGGCCCCCGGGTCTACTTCACATCATATTTTCAGCCCTACACTTTTACGTTGTTGCACTATCCGCCTTCAGATCTCACCTTGCAATGAATCGTGAAGGGATTGACAACTCCTTTGTAGCGCTGGGTGCAAGTTTGTTGTTTCTTCGCAGGTACATTGGCGCTTCGTCTCGATACTCCTACTGGATTGATACCTTGTCTCTCAAACTAAGGGAAATACTTACTGCTACTGTGCTGCATCACCCTTTCCTATTCAAGCGAAAAGACCAACGCAAGCTCAAGAGGTAGCAATGATCATAATTATTATTTTATCATGGACTAACCTTTATGATACATGAATGTTGAATATCCCTGGGACGGTTCTACCCTTGGATATTCATTGTTATTATTTCATATAAGCCCTTTATGCGATCTCGGTCAGACACCCGACTATGGCATGCTTGTTCTTATTTCATATAAGCCCTTTTTGCGGTGTCTCTCAGACGCCCGACTATGGCATGCTTGTTATTATTTCATATAAGCCCTTTTTGCGGTGTCGCTCAGATGCGTGACTGTGGCATGCTTTATATCTTATTCTTTCGAGGCGTAGCTCCAAACACCCCATCGGACTATTTTCCCATTCTTGGATATATTCGGGAGGACTACCGCCTCATGTTCCAATAAATATTTCTTTCGTTGAATGCTTATTAAAATTCTTAGTATGGTTAAATATTTGTCTGCCTACACTTAAGAAGTAGGCTTATGACTAACAGTATATCACTGAATCATTTCAATTGCATATTAACCACCAACTATTTTATGTCTGATTTCAGGTTGTTTGCAAGAACATTTAAAGTTCTCACTGGCTTGTCCCTAGCTATTGGCTTGGCCATATTTCACGTTGGAGAGGAGGATTCCAAAGATAGTACTGGAACCTAGGCACCAAAGTCAGCAGTAGCGTGAGATAGGAATTATCCAGGTCAGTTGTTCCAGTGGGAAATGGAGTCCCATAGACGCTGGACATCCCCAAACCGCTTCCGCCATCAACCAGTAGAAGCCTTTTTGATGTAGTCCATAGAACATCTTGGTATTGTATTTCAAATTTGTATTTTGCTTGAATGATTTGTATCACGAAATTTTGTACCAGCTAACAGTATTCCAAGGGCTAGTATGCACAAGGGTCATTTTGAAGGAAAGTTAAAATCCTAGAAAAACCGGCACTGACACGTTCTGGGCACACCGTGGTCCCAAGATGGATGATGCGATCCAGAGCGAGGCTCGTAAGATGTACATCATGTTGGCTGTGTACCAAATGAGTGAACTCTTTATTTAGTGTCGCCATGGGAAAGGTATTGTTCACATGCTTATCTGAGGTATATTATAGATACCATGACTCGTGGATGACACGGAAGTTCCCTGAGTCTTGGGGGTACAACGTGCAACCTTTGCAGGGTGTATAAATATTTGAATAGCCGTGCCCACGGTCAAGGATAGTTGGGTGGTGCTTCTTAAACTACATCTAGTTGTTTCCACATAAACCAAGTGTGTGTGGGGGTAAAAATGAGAAAAGATGGTGACATGGGGAAACACGATGATTAGGCTAAGTTGGGAGGCTTGGCATGATCGGTAGACATGGGATGTCCGACCCTCGGTTGATATTGATATCTTTAAGATGTTCATTGGGTTACCTCTATGCCTCGTGGTGCACGTCGCCCAAGAATTTAATCATGTTGTTGCACTAGGAAAAACGAGCTTTCCGCAAAATCAACATACTAGTGTTTTATCCTACTTTGTTATCGCCTTGTTCCATATCATGGGTTGCTTGCGAGTACATTTAAAGTACTCATTGGCTTGCCAGTGGTTATTTTATTTACCGGATAAGAGAGAACTGCAGATGTTGAAGAATACCTTGGTGACGCTCCTACGAGCTAGGCCGCTTCCTAGTCAGAATGCTTGTAGGTTAAGGCTGATGGCATCGTTTCATGCTTTCAACAAGGATTCCCGCTATTAACTGAGTTGGTGTGTTGGCCTTCATGGCCCTACTTAGGTACGACTTGACCGTAATGGTCATTATTTCTATCGAACGGTATGTATGGATGTAAGACTCTTGTTATTTTGTTTCTGTTTATTCGGTGAGCACTGATCTCTGGGATAACTGAGCTCGTATATTCGGCGATCTTGGCCTACAAGTCGGGGTACCCACAGATGTGATCACCATCGCATGCTCCCTCTATCTTCAGGATTATTGTTGAACCTAAAGAAATGTTATTTCGTGTTTGCGTTGAGCATGAAGATGATTAGATCGTGTTTATTGCAATATGGTTATTCATTTAAGTCAGAGAGTAATGGTTGTTTTGTTTACATGAATAATACATTCAATGGTCATGCACCCAATGTGAATGGTTTATTAAATCAAGATCATAGTGATACACACGTTCATAGTGTGTATGCAAAAAGATACAAAGTTGGTAATGATAGTACCATTTACTTGTGGCACTGCCGCTTAGGTCATATTGGAATTAAACGCATGACGAAGCTCCATACTGATGGATGTTTGGACTCACTCGGTTTTGAATCGTTTGAGACATGCGAACCAAGCCTATTGGTGTAAATGCATGATGAAATTCCATGCCGATGGATCTTTGGAATCACTTGATTTTGAATCACTTAAGCCACTCAAACCAAGCCACGTGGGCAAGATGACAGAAGGCCTTGTTTTCCAGTGTTATGGAATGAGCAAGTGACTTATTGGAAATAATACATTTTGATGTATGTAGTCCAATGAGTGTTGAAGCACGCAATGGATATTGTTATATTCTTACTTCAGAGATGATCTGAGTAGATACGGGTATATTTACTTGATGAATCACTAGTCTAAGATGTTCAAAACTTCAAGCAATTTCAGAGTGAAGTTGAATATCGTTGTGACAAGAGGATGAAATGTCTACGATGTGAACCTAAGGTGAATATTTGAGTTGCGAGTTTGGTATACATTTGAGACAGTGTGGAAATTGTTTCACAACTCTTCCCACCTCGAACACCATAGTGTGATGGTCTGTCTAAACGTCGTAGCCACGTCCTATTTGATATGGTGCATACTATGATGTCTGTTATCGAATTACCACTATCATTTTGGGATTATGCATTAGAGACAACCACATTCACTTTAAAAGGGGCACCATATAATTCCATTGAGATGACACCGCATGAATTATGGTTTGGCAAGATACCTATGCTGTCGTTTCTTAAAGCTTGGGGCTTCGATTATTATGTCAAAAGGCTTTAGCCTGATAAGCTCGAACCCAAAGTGGATAAATGAATCTTCATAGGATATCCAAAACAGTTGGGTATATCTCATATCTTAGATCCAAAAGAAAAGTGTTTGTTGCCTAAACGGGTCCTTTCTCAACAAAGAATTTCTCTCAAAAGACTTGAGTGGGAGGATGGTGGAACTTGATGAGGTTTTTGACCAGTCACTTCAACCACAAAATAGAAGGGCTCAGGAAGTTGTTCCTGTGGTGCCTACACCAGTTGAAGTGGAAGCTGATCATGGCGATAATGAAGCTTCAGATCAAGTTACTACCAAGCCTCGTAGGTCGACAATGACACGTACTTCTCGAGAGTGGTACGGTAATCCTGTCTCGGAGGTCATGTTGTTGGATGATATGTCTCGAACGTATCTATAATTTTTGATGGTTTCATGCTATTATCTTGTCAAACTTTGGATGTTTTGTATGCCTTATATATATTTTTTGGGACTAACTTATTAACTCAGTGCCAAGTGCCAGTTCCTGTTTTTTCCATGTTTTTGACCCCTCTCAGAGGAGGATTTCAAACGGAGTCCAAACGGAATGAAACTGCCAAAAAGATTCTTTCTGAAACAAAAAAGATCAGGAAGCCGGAGAATCAGGGCAGGGGGCCTGCAGGGACCCCACAAGCCCCCTAGACGATGCCAGGGGGTCGGCACCTCTCTCGCTTGTGGGCTCCCTATGCCACCTCTGCCCTAGGTTTTGTGCCTATATATTCCGTAAAGTCAGAGAAATAATTAGGAGATCATCGAAAGTACTTTTCCGCCGCCGCAAGCTTCTGTCTCCGCAAGATCCCATCTTGGGCACGTTCTGGTGCCCTTCCGGAGGGGGATTTGGATACGGAGGGCTTCTTCGTCAACACCATGACCTCTCCGATGATGCGTGAGTAGTTCACCATAGACCTACGGGTCCATAGCTAGTAGCTAGATGGCTTCTTCTCTCTCTTGGATCTTCGATACAAAGTTCTCCATGATCTTCATGGAGATCTATCCGATGTAATCTTCTTTTGTGGTGTGTTTGTCGAGATCCGATGAATTGTGGATTTATGATCAGATTATCTATGAATCTTATTTGAGTTTCTTTTGATCTCTCTTATGCATGATTTCATATCCTTGTAATTCTCTTGGAGTTGTGGGTTTTGTTTGGCCAACTGAATCTATGATTCTTGCAATGGGAGAAGTGCTTGGTTTTGGGTTCATAGCGTGCGGTGACGTCACCCAGTGACAGAAGGGGTAGCGAGGCACGCATCATGTTGTTGCCATCAAGGGTAAAAAGATGGGGTTTTCATCATTGGTTTGATTTTATCCCTCTACATCATGTCATCTTGCTTAAGGTGTTACTCTGTTCGTCATGTACTCAATACACTTGATGCCTGCTAGACAGTGGTCGATGTGTGGAGTAATAGTAATAGATGCAGAAAGTATCGTTCTACTTGTCTCGGACGTGATGCCTATGGGCGTGTTTGGTTGCCTGGGTGGCTCTAGCCTGCATCGCATGGGGGATCCTGGGTGAGTGTGGCTTGGTTGAGTTGATGCAGAGATTGGTTGAGATGTGTGTTTGGTGGACTGTATGATATTACTGCATGAGAGATGCTATATACAACAGATGATGTTTGGTAGACTGCCTTTGAGCTCAAGTCTGTGAACTGGAACAAGATTTCAGTTCAACCGGCCAGCTGCTCGTCCCCGACTAGAGGCGAGGCGAGGTGAGGCGATCTCCCTCCCCGACCAGAGGCGAGGCGACGCAATCTCCCTCCCCGATCCAGATCGGGGCGATGGGAGCGGAGGCACTCGGCGGCGTGGCTGGCGGCCGAAGACCGGCGGGAGGCGGGGGGGCATGGCGGTGCGGCAACCAGTGGCGAGGCGAGGTAAGGCGATCTCCCTTCCCGACCAGAGGCAAGGCGAGGCAATCTCCCTCCCCGATCCAGATCGGGGCGACGGGAGAGGAGGCCGTCGACGGCGGGGCTGGCGGCCGGAGACCAATGGGAGGCGGGAGGGCACGGCGGTGCGGCAACAGGTGGCGAGGCGGCCGATGGTGGTTCACTGGCCGGCGGGGACAGCGGCAAGCGGCGGCTGGGGCTCCGACTGCCACTACCCCTGATGCGTGAGAGATAGGAGGAGGAAAAGGAGACGACGAGATTTGCGGTTGCAAGTGCGAGCCAGGCTTGTAGCTACGCCCGATTCCTACGTGCCCCTCAGCCTGGCTGGGAGGGATTTTTTTGCATCAGTTGGGCCAGGCTGAGAAGGCCACACAGGCCACCAAACACACTTAATTTTGCATGGCGGGTGCGAGCCAGGTACTAGCCAGGCAACCAAACACGCCCTATATGTATGATCATTGCCTTAGATATCGTCATGACTATGCGCGGTTCTATCAATTGCTCGACAGTAATTTGTTCACCCACCGTGATATTTTCTATTTTGAGAGAAACCTCTCGTGAACACTATGGCCCCCGGGTCTACTCCACACCATATTTTCAGCCTTACACCTTTCTTCGTTGCACTTTCCACCTTCAGATCTCACTTTGCAATCAATCTTGAAGGGATTGACAACCCCTTTAAAGCGTTGGGTGCAAGCTCTTTTGTGTTTGCGCAGGTACTCTGGACTTGATGAGATTCTCCTACTGGATTGATACCTTGGTTCTCAAACTGAGGGAAATACTTACTGCTCGTGTGATGCATCACCCTTTGCTCTTCAAGGGGAAAACCAACACAAGCTCAAGAGATGACAGGAGGATCTCTGGCACCATTGTCGGGGAAGGACATTTTTTGCCGTAGCAGAAGAATTTCTGGCGCCGCTACCGGGGAGGATGAAGTCGAGAACTCATCCAAGTAAGTGCCGCAACTCATCTCTTGCATTTACTTTTTTCCTCTCGTTTTCCTATCCCCCACTTCTGAAAAAACAAAAATTTACAAAAAAATATTTGCCTTTTTTGTGTGCCTTTCCTTTGCTTGTGTGCTATGTGCCTTCAATATGCTTGCATCTTCACTTGCTGAAAACCTAGTGATATGGATCCTCACTCACTTGCTAATCTCTTTAAGAGATCCACTTATGTGGAACCAATTGCTAGTGAGTTGAGTGCACATGACTTTCTCTATGGAGTTTTGCTTGAGATGCGTGAATCTGAAAATCGTGATGAAGAAATTTATGAAATCATTCACGAGGGCTCCTTGAATGAAAAGCATGATTGCAATGATTTCATTATAAATTCTATTAATGACAATCATGCTAAAAATATGCAAAACCCTAAGCTTGGGGATGCTAGTTTTGCTATGTCCACTACTTGTTGCAATGATATTTGCAATAATATTGAAAGTGGGTTTGGAGAAGTCATGACTTTAGTTGATGATAATCCCACTATTTTTGAAGAGCGTCAACTTTGCATGCATGTGGATCATGAAAAGAATATCCTTTGTGATAGCTATTTTGTTGAATTTGATTATGATCCCACATGTAATTGCTATGAGAGACGAAAATATTGTGGTAGAAACTTTCATGTTACCAAATTACCTCTCGTTATGTGGAGATTGCTATTGTCTCTTTCTTCTTCCATGCATATGGAAACTATTGGTTGTCTTGACAATCTGTTTTCCTATAAAATTCCTATGCATAGGAAGTATGTTAGACTTAGATGTGATTTTCACATGCTTTATGATGCTCTCGTTGTGCTTCAATTCTTGTCTTTTGTGTGAGCATCATTGATTTATCAATGCCTAGCTAAGGGTGTTAAACAATAGCGCTTGTTGGGAGGCAACCCAATGAATTTATCTTTTCTTTCTGTTTTGTTGCGTCCACACCTTCATAATTTTGTTATGATTGTGTCTTTTGTGTTTCCCTTTGTGTTTGAGCCAAGCAAAACCTTTATGACTAGTCTTGGTGATGGTTGTTTGATCCTGCTAGAAAAAGACAGAAACTTTTCGCTCACGAGATGATTTTTCATTTTTATTCAGAAGAGCTTTTGAGTTGATTCTTTTTTCTGCTGGTTGATATGCCTTTTTCCCACGCAGTCGTAAGTTTTCAGAATTTTTGAGGTACCAGAATTATATGAAGTATACAGATTGCTACAGACTGGTCTATTTTTGGCAGATTCTGTTTTTGTAGAGTTGGTTGCTTGTTTTGATGAAACTATGAATAGTATCAGGCGGTACTAGCCATGGGAAAGTGAGAATACAGTAGCCTAAAACCAATATAGATAGAATTCAAGTTGCTCCAGTACCAAAAGAGGTGGTAGTTTGTTTTCCTGTGCTAATGTTATCACGAGTTTCTGTTTAAGTTTTGTGTTGTGAAGTTTTGAAGTTTTGGGTGATGTTCTCATGGACTAAGAGATAAGGAGTGGAAGGACCTCAAGCTTGGGGATGCACAAGGCATCCCAAGTCAAATTCAAGGACACCAAAAAGCCTAAGCCTGGGGATGCCCGGGGGAGGCATCCCCTCTTTCGTCTTCAATCCATCGGTAACATTACTTGGAGCTATATTTTTATTCGTCACATGATATGTGTTTTTCTTGGAGCATCTTGTATCGTAGGAGTCTTTTATTTTTGTTGTGTCACAATCATCCTTGCTGCACACCTTTAGATAGAGACATGCACTCATCGTGATTTTGCTAGAATGCTCATCGTGCTTCAATTATATCTTTTGAGCTAGATAATTTTGCTCTATGTGCTTCACTTATATCTTTTAGAGCACGGTGGTGCGTGACTTGGTAGTTGGCTTATGCTATGAAAGTAGTCCCAAAGGTGATAGGTATCCATAGAGGATACAAAAACCTCCATCTTCTTGTGCATTGAGTAGAAAGAGAAGTTTTGATTCCTCTCAATTAGTTTTGAGACGTGGATTTGGTAATATTAAGAGCTATGTTAGTAGGGTGTTGTGAATCTAGAAATACTTGTGTTTAAGTTAGTGATTCCTGTAACATGCACGTATGGTGAACCGCTATGTTAGGAAGTCGGAGCATAATTGATCTATTGATTGTCATCCTTTGTGTTGAGGTCAGGATCGCGCGATGGTTAACACCTACCAACCCTTCCGCTAGGAGTATGCGTCTAGCACATTGTTTCGATTTCTAATAAAAACTTTCACAACAAGTATGTGAGTTCTTCATGACTAATGTGAGTCCATGGTATAGATGCACTTTCACCTTCCACCATTGCTAGCCTCTCTAGTGCCGCGCAATTCTCACCGGTACACAAACCTACCATATGCCTTCCTCAAAACAGCCACCATTCCTACCTACTATGGCATTTTCATAGCCATTCCGAGATATATTGCCATGCAACTCCCACCGTTCCGTCTCATGACTTGTGCCGTCACTCTCATATTGCCATTGCATGATCGTAACATAGCTAGCGAGATGTTTCAACGTCATACGCCAAGCTAGATCGTTGCACATCCCAGTACACTGTCGGAGGCATTTCCTATAGAGTCATCATCGTTCTAAGCTTTGAGCTGTGAGTAAATAAAAGTGTGATGATCATCATTATTAGAGCATTGTCCCATGTGAGGAAATAAAAAAAGAGGCCAAAGAGCCCATATAAAAAAGAGAAAATAAAAAAAAGAGGCCCAAGATCCCAAATAAAAAAAAGATAAAAAGAAAGAAGGGACAATGCTACTATCTTTTTCCACACTTGTGCTTCACAATAGTACCATGTTCTTCATGATTGAGAGCTTCTTGCTTTGTCACTACCATATGCTAGTGGGAATATTCATTATATAATTTGGCTTGTATATTCCAATGATGGGCTTCCTCAAATTTCCCTAGGACTTCGTGAGCAAGCAAGTTGGATGCACACCCACCAGTTCTCCTATTTAGCTTTCACATACTTATAGCTCTAGTGCATCCTTTGTATGGCAATCACTACTCATTCACATTGATATCTATTAATGGACATCTCCATAGCCCTTTGATACGCCGAGTCAATGTGATCATCTCCTCCTTTTTGTCACAACCACCACCACACTCTATTCTACCTATAGTGCTATATGCATGGCTCACGCTCATGTATTGCGTGTTAGTCATAAAAAGTTTGAGAAAGTAAGAGTGCGAAAACAATTACTTGGCCAATACAGGGGTTGTGCATGATTTACATTAGTTGTGTGAGGATGATGGAGCATAGCTAGACTATATTATTTTGTAGGGATAACTTTCCTTGGCCTTGTTATTTTGAAAGTTCATGATTACCTTTCTAGTTTGCTTGAAGTATTAATGTTTTCATGTCAATAGAAAACTATTGTTTTGAAACTTACGGATCTGAACATTCATGTCACGTGAAAGAAGTTCCAAAGGACATCTATGCTAGGTAGCATTCCACATCCCAAATTCAGTGTTTATCACTTCCCTACTCGAGGACGAGCAGGAGTTAACCTTGGGGAAGCTTGATACGTCTCCAACGTATCTATAATTTTTGATGGTTTCATGCTATTATATTGTCAAACTTTGGAAGTTTTGTATGCCTTTTATATATTTTTTGGGACTACCTTATTAACTCAGTGCCAAGTGCTAATTCCTGTTTTTCCATGTTTTTGACCCCTTTGAGAGGAGGGTTTTGAACGGAGTCCAAACGGAATGAAACTGCCAAAAAGATTTTTTCTGAAACAGAAAAAGATCAGGAAGCCGGAGAATCAGGGCAGGGGCCTGCAGGGACCCCACAAGTCCCCTAGCCACGGCCAGGGGGGCCCGCGCCTCCCTGGCTTGTGGGCTCCCTGGGCCACCTATGCCCCAGGTTTTGCGCCTATATATTCCCTAAAATCCCAGCAGGAGATCATCGAAAGTACTTTTCCGCCACCGCAAGCTTCTATCTCCGCAAGGGGGGATTCTGATACGGAGGGCTTCTTCATCAACACCATGACCTCTTATGATGTGTGAGTAGTTCACCATAGACCTACGGGTCCATATCTAGTAGCTAGATGGCTTCTTCTCTCTCTTGGATCTTCAACACAAAGTTCTCCATGATCTTCATGGAGATCTATCCGATGTAATCTTATTTGGCGGTGTGTTTCTTGAGATCCAATGAATTGTGGATTTCTGATCAGATTATCTATGAATCTTATTTGAGTTTCTTCTGATCTCTCTTATGCATGATTGCATATCCTTGTAATTCTCTTTGAGTTGTGGGTTTTGTTTGGCCAACTAGATCTATGATTCTTGCAATGGGAGAAGTGCTTGGTTTTGGGTTGATACCATGCGGTGACCTCACCGAGTGATAGAAGGGGTAGCGAGGCACGCATCATGTTGTTGCCATCAAGGGTAAAAATATGGGGTTTTCATCATTGGTTTGAGTTTATCCCTCTACATCATGTCATCTTGCTTAAGGCGTTACTCTGTTCGTCATGAACTCAATACACTAGATGCATGCTGGATAGCGGTCGATGTGCGGAGCAATAGTAGTAGATGCAGAAAGTATCGGTCTACTTGTCTCGGACGTGATGCCTATATGTATGATCATTGCCTTAGATATCGTCATGACTTTGCGCGGTTCTATCAATTGCTCGACAGTAATTTGTTCACCCACCGTGATATTTGCTATTTTGGCAGAAGCCTCTAGTGAACACTCTTGCTCCCGGGTCTACTCCACACCTTATTTTCAGCCTTACACTTTTTCTTCGTTGCACTTTCCACCTTCAGATCTCACTTTGCAATCAATCTTGAAGGGATTCACTTTGCAAGCTCTTTTGTGTTTGCGCACGTACTCTGGACTTGACGATATTCTCCTACTGGATTGATACCTTGGTTCTCCAACTGAGGGAAATACTTACTGCTCCTGTGCTGCATCACTCTTTCCTCATCAATGGAAAAAACAACGCAAGCTCAAGAGACGACATAAGGATCTATGGCAGCATTGCCGGGGAAGGACTTTTGTTGTCGTAGCATTGGACAACAATGAACTTACAAACTATGGAGAAATGATGGTGGGTCTGGATTCCCACGAATGGCTGCAGGCCATGAAATCCAAGAAAGATCCATGTATGAAAACAACGTGTAGACTTAGGAAGAACATCTTGATGGTCGTAAGGCTATTAAGTACAAATGGATTGTTAAAAGTCAGACACATGATGATGGTAAATGTAACCATTTAGAAAGATCGACTTGTCGCAAAGAGGTTTTCAACAAGTTCAAGGAGTTGACTACGATGATACTTTCTCACCCATAGCGATCCTAAAGTGTGTTGGAATATGTTAGCAATTTCTGCATTTCTCGATTATGAAATCAGGCACATGGATGTCAAAACATTGTTTTCTTCACGGTTTCCTTGCGGAAAGGTTGTATGTGATACAACTAGAAGGTTTTGTAGATCCTAAGGATGGTAACAAGTATGAAAGCTCTAGCGATCCTTCTATGGACTAGAGCAAGCATCTTGGAGTTGGAATATACACTTTGATGAGATGATCAAAGCTTTTGGGTTTATACAAAGTTTATGAGAAACTTGTGTTTACAAGAAAGTGAGTGGAAGCACTATGGAATTTCTAATCAAGATATGTGGTTGACATATTGTTGATCGGAAATGATGTAGAATTTCTAGAAAGCATATAGGGTTCTTTGAAAGCTATTTTTTCAAAGGAAAACCTGGATTAAGCTACTTGAACATTGGACATCAAGATCTATAGAGATAGATCAAGATGCTTGATAAAACTTTTAATGAATACGTACATTGACGAGATTTTTAAGGACTTCAAAATGGACCAGTCAAAGAAGGAGTTCTTTCCTATATTATAAGGTGTGAATTTGAGTGAGACTCAAAGGCCGACCATGACAGAATAAAGAGAAAGGACGAAGGTTGTCCCCAATGCCTTATTCATAGGCTCTATAGTATGCCATGTTGTGTACCGCATATGATGTGTGCCTTGAGTTTGTCAATGGGTAAAAGAGTGATCCAGGATTGGATCAATGGATAGCGGTAAAAATTATCCTTTGTAAATTGAGGAGTAAGGACATGTTTCTCGATTATTGAGGTGATAAAAGAGTTCGTCGTAAAGTGTTATGTTGATACAAGCTTTGACACCAATCCAGATGACTTTAAGTAGCAAACCAAATTTTTATAGTGGAGTAGTCATTTGGAGTGGCTCCAAGTGGAGCGTGGTAGCAGTATCTATAGTATTACATAGAGATTTGCAAAGTACACATGAATCTGAATGTTTCAGACTTGTTGACTAAAACCTATCTCACAAGCAAAACAAGATTAAACCCCATAACTTATTGGTTGTGAATCACATGGTGATGTGAACTAGATTATTGACTCTAGTGCAAGTGGGAGACTGTTGGAAATATGCCCTAGAGGCAATAATAAATTAGTTATTATTATATTTCCTTATTCATTATAATCGTTTATTATCCATGCTAGAATTTATTGATTGGAAACTCAAAATACATGTGTGGGTACATAGACAACACGGTGTCCCAAGTGAGCCTCTGATGTTCTAGCTCGTTGATCAAAGATGGTCAAGGTTTCCTCGCCATAGACATGAGTTGTCATTTTATAATGGGATCACATCATTAGGAGAATTATGTGATGGACAAGACCCAAACTATGAATGTAGCATATGGTCGTGTCAGTTTATTGCTACTATTTTATGCATGTCAAGTATTTGTTCCTATGACCATGAGATCATGCAAATCCCAGACACCGGAGGAATCCCTTGTGTGTATGAAATTTCACAACGTAACTGGGTGACTATAAGGGTGATCTACGAGTATGTTCGAGGGTCTCCCTTGGGTTGTCATTAATCGAGACTGGGATTTGTCACTCCGTATGATGGAGAGGTATCTCTGGGACCACTCGGAAATGCAACATCACAATAAGCTTATCAAGAAATGTGACTAAGGAGTTAATCATGGGATCTTGTATTACATAATGAGTAATGAGACTTGCTAGTAACGAGATTGAACTAGGTATAGAGATACCAATGATCGAATCTCGGGCAAGTAACATACCGATGGACAAAGGGAACATTATACAAGATTGATTGAATCCTTGACATCGTGGTTCCACCAATAAATATATTTGCAGAATACGTAGGATCCAATATGAACATATAGTTCCCGCTATTGGTTATTGACCGGAGACTGTCTCGGTTATGTCTTCACAGTTCTCGAACCCGCAGGGACTACACACTTAAGGTTCGGTGATGATATTAAGATAGTTGAGTTATTGTGTTGTTGACCGAAGGTTGTTAGGAGTACTGGAAGAGATTGCGGATGTCACAAGGAGCTACAGATTGGTCCGAATGTAAAGACTTATAAATAGCAAAGTGGTATTTGCGTTCCATAAAGGTTTCGAGTTTTTTCGGTAGTCTATTGGGAGAGTCAAAAGGGTTCCGGTAGTCCGTCGGGAGGGGCCCACGCTCCCTGGGGGCACATAGGCCTGAGAGGTGGCGCACCAGCCCCTAGTGGTGTGGGCAGCTGACCATTAAAATTGCCATGCGCCCACCTCCCTTGGAGAGGAAGGAGTCCTCCTAGGGCTTCCACCTCCCTTGTGGGAGGTAGACTCTGCCCACCTTGGTCGGCCGACACCTCCTTGGAGGAGGGGCGAGGGATGTGCCCCACCTACCCCCTCCTCCTATAAATATAGAGGAAAAGGGAGGGAAGCAACACCCCAAGGCATATGTGCAGCCCTCCCTCTCTCCATAGATCTGTTTCTCATCCAAAACGCATCTGCGATAGAGCTTGCCGAAGCCCTGCTTAGATTGCTCCACCACCACTGCCACTACGTCATTGCGCTATCGAAGAAATCATCTACCTCTCCGCCATCGCTTGCTGGATCAAGGAGGCGGATAACGTCATCGAGTTGTACGTGTGGTGAACACGGAGGTGTCGTTCATTCGGCACTAGATCAGGACATATCATGATGCGATCACAGGATGAATCATGATGGGATCGCGGGATGGATTGCGATTTGGATCGCGAATACATTCGACTACATCAACCACGTTTTATACGCTTCCTCTTAGTGATCTACAAGGGTATGTAGATGCACTCAGCCCCCGTAGATGTTAGTTTCCATAGATTGATCTTGGTGAGCATAGGAAATTTTTTGTTTCCCATGCGACGTTCCCCAACACATATACGGTTAACAAACAAAGCTCGGTGTAAGACATTAAATACAACTCGGATTCTGTATCTTTAGTTCGGGGAATTGACCCTGGGGGTCCTTCGGGGAACCCTGTCAAAGGTCTATACCTTTCCTCTACAAGGTTTCTTCGGGGCGTGGGGAGGCAAGCCCTCCTTGGCGTCCTCTGGCGCCGATCTTTTCGTCGTTTGGAGGGAGTCTTTTCCCCATCCATCCTATTCCTCCCCCTCCTCGAGGGAGTAGGTCGCATGGATCTTAATGGACTTAGTATGTGGGGGGGCTTGAACGGAGACCCCCACGGATTTCCTTCTTCTTCTCCTTTCTATCCGGCAGCATGTACGGTGCCACCACCAGCATAACTGTAAGCAATTGCTACATGGGTTCATGGGGCAAGGGGACTGGTCCATCTATTTTCTTGGCCTTTTCCAGCCATCTTTGCAGCGATGGTGGGGGAGAAGATGAGATCTCTCATAAAGTAAAAAAGCTTTAATAACAAGAGGCTTGATCATACCTCCAAAGGGTGGTTTGCGGCATCCAAGCCGATGTCTTCTTCTTCGCGTGACCACTCTTGTTGAGGTTTGAATAACACCTTACACAACTTCTCAAGGGTGATGTGGAGGAACTGTTTCACCACGCCAGGATCCCCGAGCTTGTAGGACAACATTGGGGTGTCCCTACGCTGGCAGGGAAGAATGCGGCGACGGGGAATAACTTGAACTACATCGACGTTCTTCTTCAACATCTTCTTGATGCGCTTCTACAACGCGTGCACCTCCAAGAATGACCCCGAATAGATGCCCCTTTTCACCCAAGAGGTTATCCTGTTAGGGTGTCCGGATCTATACTTGGTGGGAGACAACCAACCCGCCTCCCGAGGCTCGGTGATGTAGAACCATTCCTTCTACCATGCTTTCATGGTGTCGATTAAGGTGCCCTCCAGCTAGTCAACTCTAGGAAGCTTGCTGATAACAGCTCCTCCGCAGTCAGCGTGTTGGCCGCTGACTAATTTTGGCTTTACATTGAAAGTCTTAAGCCATAAACCGAAGTGCGGGTGAACCCTTAGGAAGGACTCGCACACGATGATGAAAGAGGAAATGTGCATGAAGGACTTCGGGGGAAGATCATGAAAATCTAACCCGTACTAGAACATTAGACCCTTGACAAAGGGGTGGAGTGGGAAACCAAGTCCCCGTATTAAGTGGGGAAAAATACCACTCTTTCACCCGACCTTGGAGTAGGCACCACTTGACCTTCCTCCGGCGCACGGTGAGTGATATCCCGCGAGAGATAGCCGGCCTACTTCAGCTCCTAGTGTCCTTGTGGGAGATGCACGAGATCTCCCACTTGTCATGGGAACCTTATCCGGCCATGGCCGGTATTGGGGAGGACGGTGGGGAAAGGACGGAAAGTGAAGCGAATATAAGCTATTGGAAGCTACGATGGGAGGAGGTCGAGTCTGGAATGCCTGTAGCTGATCTATGGATATTTTTCCCTTTGATGGGGGGCAATGGGCTAAGGGTTCCCGTTTATGGCACCACAGGCCCAGCAAATTACCGAAACGTCCGTGCCTGTGAACGCGCGTGGGATTACCTATACCATTACCCATATCCCCTCAAATGCGGGGAACGATCTCCACGATTGACAAGACGTGCTTCTGAGAAAGCCGCCTCGAACCGCAAATCGAGTTTTTATCATAACTGATTATTGCGACCTTTCGTGGGAAGGTTGTTAGTTGAGGGACTATACGCACTCGTTCCTTATTTCCTTGTGATTAATGAGTGCCTATTTTAAGGGCATGATATCACCGAAGTATCAAGTTTGAAACCGGCCGATAATAAGGGGAACTCACCTCGCAAGCTGATTACCTTGGAGCTGCAAAAGACCATTTATATTGGTACTGGATGCTAGTTCGGGGACTACTGAGGAAGTCCGGGATTAAGGGGTCCTCAAATGGTCGGACTGTTGTTCATGGGCCGACCTAATGGGCCACACTGTTGAAGACCGGACTGCATGATGATCTATTGAACAAGTATGAAATCTCTAAAAGCCAGCATGTCATCCAAGTTGTGTAGGCTAGATTTGCATGCTTACCCTTGGCTAAGGTCAGTTGTACGTAACCCTAGGAACCCCTGGTGTCTATGTAAACCAGGGATTTTTCATCCGCAGGTACTAGTTGATTCATCTAGGGTTTAGCTCATACGATCTCGTGGTAGATCAACTCTCTAATCCTCACATTCCACCAATATAATCAAGCAGGACATAGGGTTTTACCTCCTCAAGATGGCCCGAACCTCGGTAAAACATTTTCCCCTTTGTCTCCTACAACCCATCGATCTAAGATTCATAGTTCGAGACCCCCTAGCCGAGATCCGCTGGTTTTGACACCGATAGATGGGGTGCCGCTTCGGCGTCCCCAACTGCATCATCACGCACAACAACTCGCAGTTCACCAGTGGCCTCTTCAAGACCTACTGTGCCTCCATCGGCAGGAAGATCTGCTTTGCCTCCATGGCTCACCCTCGAAGCAACAAGAAGGTCGAGCATGCCAACGTGGAGACCCTTAAGGGCATCAGTACTAGTAGCTTCAATAAATAGCTTGTGTCCTCCGGGAAGGGCTGGCTGGACGAGCTTCCCTTGGTGCTATGGTCCATCCTTTCCATGGCGACCAAGTCCACCCGCGAGACACCTTTCTTGCTCGTCTATGGGGGAGAAGCGGTACTCTCTCCTGTGGTTAAGCACCGGTCCCCATAGTTTTGGGCCGTCGACAAAGCTCGTTAGGATGCCCTACGGGAGGACGACCTTCTTTTTCTTGATAGGGCCGTCGCGAGGGGACCTCCATGCAGCATGGTACTAGCAGGCATTGTGTCGCCATCATAGCCACAGCATACGCCTCAGCACCCTTTAGACGGGTAACCTGGTACTTCACCGGATCCTATCTAGAGAGGAGATCGACAAACTCTCTCGCATGTCGGAGGGCACATTTAGGGTTACACACATCTCTAGGCCTGGCGCAGCCTCACTCAAAACAACGAAGGGTGCTCCGATTCAAAACACATCGAACATGAAACATGTCTAGAAGTTATATCCATGAGCCCACAGATACAAGCGAAATGGAGTTGTACACACTCCAAAGCTCTCTCTACCATCACTGGATATGGGACACGGGAGCCCACTGTCGTGGAAGGCCCATGCTCTGCACTAGCAGAACTCTCCTACCCAATCTCGTCGAAGCCCCATGCTCGATGCTCGCGGATGCCCCATGCTCAGTGCTGGCAACCTAATTTAGGAGCCCTTGTCCATCAAATCATCAAGCTAACTCGTGTCGAACACGATAGCATGTATCTTTATGTTATGTAATGAACTTGCTTCATGCATCAATAAATCTTACCCCTTTAGAACTTTATGTGCTTGCAGCTGAGCATGCCTTAGGAGGGCGTGCTCATGGCCTTCCACGTGTCTGTCATGCGAGCAGGGGCTGGGCACGGTATATGTGCTCGGGTCAGTCCCTACAGCACTAGAAACCCTAGCAGTACTACCCTAGGTGCGTCACATGCAATCTAAATTTTCCTACGCGTAGAATGACCTAGAACATACTATGGAGAAGGATCACAAATCTTTACCACTAGACGTGTCGTGCCTGCAACGGAAGTAGAGTAGGGGCAGTGCGTCCACCTGGTCCGTCTACTCCTCGTGCAATCTCCCTCAAACATCTGGTTGCCCGATCCCGCGTACATTTTTGTCGGAGCGGTGCAAGTGCACCACCTCTAACAGTATCGACGCTTGCAGGAGGAACACCGTGCGACGAACTGTTAGGTCCGACCACAGAGCTGGCAGCGGAGCGGAGGTGGCTAGTTGCAACACATGCAAATCCCTAATAACAGCAGTAAAGCAATCAACTGATTAAGTGTGCTTCAACTTCACTACGTATAGTCATCCCATGCAGGCTCATTTCTTGGGCCTTGCAAGGATCCTAAACCCATGTGTTCCTTCCCATACGCACGAGAACCCTTAGTTTCTCATTCACATGGTCGTGGGTGTGATCATAACCGTCTCGACTAGTCGGTAGTGGCCTCTAGGAAATCATGCCAACTACAAGTGTCAAATGAAGCTGGTTAGGTGAACCTATACTTCACACTTTTGTTCCCTTTGCCACACGATATACATTGTCATACTCAAGGCGATATGGTCATCACTGTTGCCGCATGATCTTTTTCGAATTCTATTAAATCCGACAAACACTTCAGATTATCTCATAATCCTCATTGCATGGCGATGCGTATCCAGGTAAAATCACCCGAGGGTCCATATTATCCGGCTAGCATCCAATGCGAAATGGTTAGTGAGACCAAACTATCTATCGTTTCATATGCTAGTCTGATCGTCTGTGTGTCCACACATCCCTTTCAATTAGTGACGATTTAGGACATTCATCATAAAATGCATAGTTCCACAAACAAGTCACATACTTGTTAATACACATCATTGATAATGTCCGAAGACTATCTTTAGTCATAAACACATAGGAAATATCATCATACATGATTGCCTCTAGGGCATATCTCCAACAGTCTCCCACTTGTACTAGAGTCAATCAAATAGACAATGAATGCCAATAACTCTAATGTGCCCCTCATGCTTGGGTAGTGGAAGCGGTTTAGTCAATGGCTCTTCAACATTTTCATCAGTGTGAATCTTGCATAAGTCAGTACCACCATTCTGTATGAGCTTTTGTATCAGGTGATATGTTTGGTCTATGTGCCTGGTATTGTGGTGTTTTCTCGTCTCTTTGTCCTATGCCATGGCACCCGAATTATTGCAATAAAGGTCCATAATTTATGCCAGCCCGGGAACAAACCAAAATTCTCCAGGATCTTTTGAATCCAAACACCTTCCTTTGCGGATTCAAAAGCCGCAATGCAGTCGGGACCTTTTGTGGAGTCAGCCACCACATCTTGCTTGGAATACAGCCAGCTCAATGCTTCTCCATTCATGACATACACGAATCCAGTTCACGATGACAATCATCCCTATCGGTTTCGAAACTAGCGGCAGCGTAAAGCTTCTCAAAGATCTCCTTCTCACCTCCATAAACTAGGAACATCTATTTAGTCCTTTTAAGGTACTTCAAGATAGTTCTTACCGCTTCCTAGTGACTCCCACCTGGTTCGGCCTGGTATCAACTTGTTAAGCTTATTGCATAGTCAACATTAGGCCAAGTACATAACATGGCATAAATGATGGATTCTGTTCTGAGTCATACGGAATCCTACTCATCTAGTTTTGCTTAGCCTTATACCATGTGAGATGGGCAACAACCCTTTCTTGGCCTCACTCATCTTGAATCGTTTCAACACTTGTCTATGTAAGTGCTCTGGCTTAAGCCTAGTAGCCTCCTCAATCTACCTCTATGTATCTTCATGCCTAAAATGTACACTACCTCTCCAAGGTCTTCCATCGAAAACTTGATATTCAATGATTCCTTGACTAAGTTTAGCATCAAAAAATTATTACCGATCGGAAGTATATGATCCACATACGAGACAAAAAATACTACCGATCTCCCACTAGACTTCTTGTATAAACAATAGTCCTCTTGATGAAACCTAGGTAAATGATGACTTCATTAAAACGAATATTCTAACACTGAGCTACTTGCCTCAATCGATAAATGGATCTCTTGAGCTTGCATATTTTATGGGCATTAGTTGGATCGACAAAACCTTCAAGTTGTATCATGTATACATCCTCTTTTAAATTTCCATGAAGGAAAGCCATTTTCTCATACATCTGCCATATCTCATAATCCAACTAGGCAACTATAGCTAGTATGATCCTTACCGACTTCTGCATTGCTACCGGCGAGTAGGTCTTGTCGTAGTCAATTCCTTGAACTTGTCCATAACCTTTAGCGACAAGCCAAGATTTATGGATCTGAACATTTCCATCCACGTTGGTTTTCTTCTAAAAGACCCATTTGCAACCAATGGCTATAACGCCAGATGGCGGATCAACCAAGTCCTTGACGTTGTTGTCATCCATGGACTTTAACTCAGATCTCATGGTCTCCGGCCATGCCACAGAATCTGCGCTTACAATCGCTTCAGCTTACATGGTTGGCTCGTCACATTCCAGCAACACATCACACACTTTACACCATCTTTTTGACCTCCTTAGTTCCGGTGCGGACTCAGCTACAGGTTCCCTAACTAGCTCCAATATGATCTCATCATTAGCCAAGTCGTCCTCGAGTGGCTAATGAATTTCTTTGATTCACACCGTTCTCCCACTATCTTCCCGACTAAGAACTCTTTCTCTAGGAAAACCCCGTTCCGAGCAACAAACACTTTGTTCTCTTCCTTGTTGTAGAAGCTGTATCCCAAGGTTTCCCTCGCATATCACACGAATATCCATTTACCTGACTTGGGTGTAAGCTTGTCCAACATGAATCGCTTGACAAATTCTTGACAACCCCAAATCTTTAGAAAAGACAAACTAGGACTCTTCGTCGTCCACTTCTCATGTGGTGTCTTGTCTACAGATTTTGATGGTACCCTGTTAAGTGTGGAAGTGGAAGTTTCTAGATCATATCCCCAGATATAGAACGGTAAATCCGATTTACTCATCACCGATCGAGTCATGTCCAACAAGGGTTGATTTCTCCGTTCTCACACATTTTTTCTCTAAAGTGTGCCCAAAGGAGTGCGCTTAGGTACTATACCTCGACTTTTTGGATGATCATCAAACTCATGGCTCATGTACTCACCTCCATGATATGATCATAGAAGCCTTATCGTCTTGACGAGATGATTTTTAACCTCTATTTGAAGCTCTTTGATCTTTTCAAAAGTTTCTGACTTGTGCCTCATCAAATAGATATACCCATACCTACTCAAGTAATCGATACATGTCACGTAGTACCGATAGCCACTTCTAGCCGTTGTGCTCACTCGACCACACACATCACTATGTACAAGCTCTAATAGCTGAGACGCCCTCTCACAACTATTTGGAAAAGGAGACTTAGTGATTTTGCCTAGCAACCATGATTCACAGGACTCAAACGACTCAAAGTCGGACGAAGTTAGGAGTCCATCATCATTGAACTTGTTTATGTGTTTTAGACTAATGTGTCCAAGCTGGCAATGCCATAAGTATGTTGGATTTATCTCATTAGGATTATGCCTTTTGACATTCACGTTATAGACCAGTTCCAGTCCAGATTCAAAAAATAGCCCATCTACAATGGGTGCATAGTTGTGGAACATCCCATTCAAATAAAATGAACAACCATTGTCCTTTAAGTTGAATTCATAACCCTAACTCATCAACCATGAGGCCGAAAATAAGGTTCCGACTAAGTGGAGGAATGTAATAGCAATTATTCAGTTCCAAATAAATCGAGAAGGAAGCTGGAGTTGTATCGTGTTGACTTCCGACGGAGCAACTCTTTCTTTGTTACCAACCCTGATATCAATATCCCCTCGTGCAACATGCCTAGTTCTTACCATTCCCTGCATCGAGTTACAAATATGAATAACCGATCCGATATCAAATACCTAAGAGATGATAGGTATGACAGAAAGGTAAATGTCTATAACATATGTAACAATTGTAAATTTGCTAGAGCAAGCATTGCCGGCCTTCTTGCCATGCTCAGCAAGCCACTTGCTACAATTCCTCTTTGAGTGACCCGTTTCCTTGTAATGAAAGCTATTATCCGGCAAGCATCCAATGCTACATGGTTAGTGAGACCGAACCATCCACCATCTCATATGCTAGTATGACTGGTTACGCGTCCACACAACCATTTTTATTAGGGACCATTTAGGAAATACATCATACAATGCGTAGTCTCACAAACAAGTCACGGACTTGTTAATACACATCATTGATAATGTCCAAGGACTCACTTGATTAATAAACACATCAGAAATATCATTATACATGATTACCTCTAGGGCATACCCCCAACATCTGCTCATGTATATGTCACCTCACCAGGTCCTTGGTGATCTTGTCTCCTCGCATGACACGCACAGCTGGCCTAGCGAGTGCGCCTTGCTGTGCCATGTGTGAAAACATGGAAATTTTGTTGATATAGGATACTGAAAGCCTCACGAGCCTCCCCACTTCAGAAGGCCTCGTGGGTGGCTCCCCGGGGGCAAATGGCTTCTTGAGGAACCACGCCCCGTGAACCGCTCTGCGTGCTCAACTCGATCCAAGCCGCACGTGTCTAATATGCTATGTTTAAAGCACCTCTTGCATCTTTTCTGCTTGTTGCCTTCTAAAGGGACCCCGGTTTACTCGGCGTGAGCAGCCTGGGGCACCGTGAGCATCGCGCCTCAGGACACCTACCAGCCCCGAGAGCACTACGCCCTCTAGCCCTGCTAAGTCTATGCTCCAGGATTACCAGCGACGGTCATAGCCCGCCTCGAGGGCTAGGTCCCGCCGACACAGGGCACAAGAGCAATGTAAATAGGGAAAAGGACCTTAGGAGAAAAACAGAAACGTCCAATGGTATTAGGTAGAAAAATCATAATAGTATCATACAAGTTACTTTTTGCACCCCATCGGGCTACATTGATTGCGCAGGAACAAAATGAAGGGATCGTCTTCCACCAGGGCTCAGACCTAGATGCTACCTACGCCTAGTCGGAATCCTCTTCTCTTGAAGCTTTGGGGGCTCTTGTCACATTTACTCCCGCTGGGTGAATCGGGGTTACTTCTCCTCTCACTCTTCACGCAACACTCTAGGCGCCCGCTAGCGTCTCCGAAGAACTTCATAAAGAGTGTTGCACCTCGGTCGTACCAGAACTACATGACGTGCCCACACTTGAAGTTTTGGGATCGGGCAAACGACTTCCACCCCTAGTCCAGGAACATGAACCCAGGGGAGAACCTCACCGCCACCTAGGAGGCACCGTTGGAAAAGCCGTTCGCCTGCAGCCAGAGGCCCAAGGTTTTGTGGTCCTCCATAACCCTTCTAAAGGAGTCTGGATGCCATAGCCAGCCGCTGGGCCGACGGTGTAGCCCCATGATGGACTCGTGCACGACCTTGACCTCCACCGAATGGCATCTGCCATGGGAGAAGGTGGCACGCTCCACTGCAACCCTAGTGACCGCGTGCACCGCGCCACCAGTGGCCTCGAGTCATGGATGTTCCACAAACGATGGGGCCGGCCTCCGTTTTGACAACCACGAAATGCATCCGTAGCCTTGAGGAATCACCTGTCAACTCGATCAAAGCACACAATCAGGCTTTGCTCCTTGCCAACGCTGGCTCTAGCGGCACCTCCTCCTCTCATACCTTTTCCCCTTTCTCAACCGCAGGGTTTTTCCTCATGTTAGCCATGACTGCGGGAGTTGACAGATATTGGGAGGTTGGAGAAAGCGGAAGGCCGTGGAGCCAAGATAAAGGAGGGAGGCAATTCCGAGAAGGTTCCCCGTGCTGGACGTCTATATAGCCAAGGTGGCAGTTATTGAGGCATCATGGGGAGTGGAGGCACCTCGCCCGCATGAGCCGCCATCCATCATTATTGGGCCAACAGTTTGATGTGCCTGTGTTGCTTTATTCCTAATGTGCCGCAGGCTCCGAGGCTAATGTCAGCCTAGTGGGAACCAGGGTAGCTTGACCCATCTGCCTCCGGCCCAGGATGCGACACTTGGGATGGCCTTAACAAGATGACCTTGTTCCGGCCACTCCAAGGGAGCCGCTTAGAGAAAGGAGGGCCTTCTGAGGACTCATTGCTGTCACGCCGCGTCCTCCTGAGGGCGTCTAGGGCCAGGTGGCCTCGTGAGGCTCCACCTGAGGGGCGTCCTCATGAGGGCTTACGTGTGTCTCTAGGCATGGAGCTTCACGGCAGCCACACGGGTGACACACTCGCACAAGGGAGTACAGTAGAGGCCACGCCAGCCGACGCGGACAGGGATGTTTCCCCTTCGGTGACTAAGGTATTTTGCTCATTGTTCCTCAAAATGCAGGTTAGCAAAGCTTGCCACTTCGGTGAAATAAGATCACGGCGGATCAGAGTGGCCATTTAGAGGTCATCGCCGAGCCCACAAGCACGTCACGAAGACTAGTTTAGCAGGCGGAGACCACCTTTTGCCAGGATTAGTCTGACCACCTGTCCCCCTTCAAATTTCCGCCCTGTGGCCACCCTTTGCTGCTCTTATTTTCGAGGAAGAGGACCAAAGCACTACAAGAGGTGACGAGCATCCTCCAAGTAAGGGGATCAAGCCATTCTCTCCCTAGAATCTTGTGGATTCAGCGCTCAGGCTCTCCACCCATAACAACACATTCAGTAGTATGATTTTACACCACACGGTGGCCCGAACCTGGGTATGTAATGCGTCCCCGTAGTCTACCACAAGAAAGACTGAGCATTGTATTGATCTAGTTGTGTAGATCATCGTGCCGACTTCCAACGGAGCAACTCTTGCTTGGTTGCCGACCCTGATGTCAATATCCCCTTGTGCCACATGCCTAGTTCTTACCATTCCGTGCATTGAGTTGCAAATATGAATAACCAATCCGGTATCAAATACCTAAGAGATACTAGGCATGACAACAAGGTAAATGTCTATAACATATGTAACAAATGTACATTTGACAGAAGAAGCATTTTTGGTCTTCTTGCCATGCCCTGCAGGCCACTTGCTTCAATTCCACTTTGAGTGACCCGTTTCCTTGTAATGAAAGCTAATGGTATTTGAGTCTGGTCCCGACTTTGGCTCAGAGGCGGAGACATCCTTCTTCGTCCCCTTTGCCTTTGACTTTTTCTTGGACCACCTCCTGTTGAGCCTAGGAAAGTTCTACACCATCAACACTTGATGCAAGCCTTTCTTAATACCATGCTTCGCCACCTTGAGCATCCCATACAATTTAGTGAGCTTCTTATCCATGTCGTGCATATGATTGTTGGAGATGAACGTCCCACAACTAGCTGGAAGAGTCCGAGAACTACATATGCCAGCTCATCGAAGAGAAGGAAGCCCAACCGATCCAAAGCTTGCATGTATCCAATCATGTAGATCATATGTGGGTTTAGTGCATCACCTTCCTTCATCTTACAATCCATCAAGGGTCGTGAGATGTTGAACCTTTCACTCCTAGGCTACACCTGAAACATCCTCTTGAGACTCTCGATTGTATCGAAGGCGGCAATATCTTTGAAATGTTGTTGCTAAAGGGGCTCCATACAAGACAACACGAGGTACCACATTTCGTTATATTCATCAACGAGTTTCTAGTAGGCATTCTCGGTCATGGTATTAGCATTAGTGAGAGGTACCTCTAGAAGTGGATCCTCTAGAACATGTTCCTTTTTATCGTGCTTGAGTACAATTCTTGAATTTCTATACCAGGTGGTAATGATTGTTCCATTCACTTTATCCTTTTCCACAATTGATTTCAGTGCAAAGTTTTGAGCAGGCGGTGCCATTGATCTACAACAAAAAATATGAAATCACTAAGCAATGTGTTTATGTAGAGTAGTTTAAGCCTTAAACAAAACTAATGCTAGTGAAGTCGGCATCCCTCCGCAAACTGATAGTGATTCATGATCCGACTAGTGAAAACGACTAGTGAGATTTAGCATCACTACTAATCAACTTGCCTATCCGGTAAGAAAATCCTTGCTAACCATATCTCTATATGACTCATGTCGGTCGATTAGGTATATTATACCTCATGTCCCAACCTTCTTTGCCACAAGGCCCAAAACCGTTTTGGTACCCTTGTCAAGTTAACTTGATGTAGTGCATGTTCAGGTTCACACGAAGCCTCAAGTTCAAGGACACCTAGTAGCACCTCAAATTTATTAGCCCACTACTGCACGTACTTGACATGCGAAGGTGAAATATCTGGAATGGCAATAGGCATGATATTAATGAGGGTTCTATATACCATTATAACATGCATAGAAACAAGAATTGGTATCAATCACATATAAGCATAAATATGTGAAATAGCATGGCTCCTTCATGGATGTCCTTCCAAGCAGGCTCCAACTCCGATGGCTAGGGCAAAACTCCATCTTGTCCATCACGCTGGAACACCAAAGTCTCGAACTTGATCTTGTCCTCCAAGTACTACAACTAGTACTGAATTTTATAGAGAATCACAAGGCGACACACAGGTCGTTATACAATATAATGACAACACTTTTACTCCTGCCGACTGACAATCATGACCCACGGGTCATGATAAATTACACATATGCCTAACATACATCTGAGCCATACTATTCAGATCAACCCTGCAAAACAAAATTACGCACATAATCGCATTCTACCGGTTGTGTGATCTCGTACAAAATAGACTACGCTACACATGCAGCGCCCGATATTTTTGGAAATCACATATCGAATATATACCCTGATCACACAATTTCTTTCGATGTGACAGGTCTCATCAATCATCGTGAATTAAATTCAGATTTACGTTTCACTTCTAACACCAATGGCGGAAACTAACCGGTGAGGATATGTTGTGCCACGACCTTGTCAATTCAGATTGAGAGAAAGCATAGCATCAACAATCCCGATGTGCAGTTGATGTCATCAACAATGCACATAGCCGATCTCATGAACGACAACAGATCTCACCTGCCGCCTGAACATAGCAAATATGCATCTGATCTGAAACTAGATTCTATAGAAGAGGCTCTGCTACGAGTGTAGGGTTCTACTTTAGGTGCATCACATGTAAACTAAAATTTTCATACATGTGAAACAACCATGAACATACTATGGAGATGGATCATAGATCGTTACATTAGACGTGTAGTGACGTGCATCGAAAGTAAAGTTGGGGCAGTGCATCCGCATGGTCCGTGTCCTCCTCGTCCGATCTCCCTCATACAGCCGGTCGCCAGATCCTGCATATAGGTTCGCCGGAGCGTCACAAGTGCACCACGTCTAACTGTAACCATGCATGTAGGAGGAACGCTGTCCGACGAACAGCTAGGTCCGATCACACAATCAGCCGCGAAGTAGTGGTGGGTAGTTGTGGCACATGCAAAGCCCTAATGACAGTGCTGAAGTGATCAACTAAGTAAGTGTGCCGCACCTCCACTATATATAGACATCTGGCGCGGGTTCAACTCTTGGGCCTCGCATGGATCCGAAAGCCCATGTGTCACTTCCCTTAAGCGTGCGACACTTTAGGTTCTCATTCACTTGGTCGTTGGTCAGATCATAACTGGCTCAACTAGTCTGTATCGGCCTCTAGCAAAGCGTGTCAATTCAAAGAGTTTGATGAAGCTGGTTAGGCCAACCTGTACTTCACACTTCTTTCCCTTTTGCCACACGATATACATTGTTGTGCTCAAGGTGACATGGTCATCCTTGTTGTCGCATGACCTCTTTCTCATTCCGATGAATCTGACCAACACTTCGGATACCTCATAATCCTTATCGCACGGCCATGCTAATCTAGGTCATATCACGGGAGGGCCCCAGAGTATACCTATCCTTATCTGAGGGGCAAATTCCATCTTGCTCTACCATGTTTTGTAGCATGGGTCTTGAGAATCCCGAAACCTTCCTTTATAACTACCCAGTCTCGGATTAGGGTTTGGTCGGCCCAAAGCAGGTCCATCACCAACCCGACTACATGGGCCAGCTCATGTCTTAGGACATAGAACATATGCTGTAATACAGACTCACAGATGACCTATCAATGCGTCTTATAGTTGGGTGTGTCCAACTCAGACTTTATCTCGACTCGGACCGAACTACATCGAATCAAACAAGATCTTTTTGAGTCCATATTATCCGGCTAGCCTCCAATGCTACATGGGCAGTGAGACTGAACCTTCCACCATGTCATATGCTAGTTTGATCGCTACGCGTCCACACAACCATTTTGACTAGGAACCATTTAGGAAATCCATCATACAATGCATAGTCTCACAAACAAGTCACGGGCTTGTTAATACACATCATTGATAATGTCCAAGGACTCACTTTATTAATAAACACATAGGAAATATCATTATACATGATTGCTTCTAGGCATACCTCCAACACCTGCTCATGTGTACGTCACCTCACCAGGTCCTTGGTGATGTTGCCTCCTCGCATGACACCCACAGGTGGCCTCTCGAGTGCGTCCTGCTGTGCTACGTGTGAAAACATTGAAATTTTGTTGATACAGGATATTGAAGGCCTCAGGAGCCTCCCCACTGCAGGAGGCCTCGTGGGTGGCTCCCCAAGGGCAAATGGCTTCTTGAGGTACCACGCCCCACGAACCGCTCTCCGTGCTGGACTCAATCCAAGACGCGCGCATCGAAGGTGCTATGTTTAAAGCACCTCTTGCATATTTTCTCCTTGTTCCCTTCTAAAGGGACCTAGTTTGCTCGGCGTGAGAAGCCTGCGCATCCAGGGGGCCCGAAGCATCACGCCTCAGGAAACCTACACTACACCCTCTAGCCCTGATGAGTGTATGCTCCAGGAATACCAACGACGGTCGTAGCCCGTCTCGAGGGCTAGGTCCCGGTGATGCAGGGCACAAGAGAAATGCAAATAGAGAATAGACCTTAGGAGAAAAATGGAAACGTCTAGTGGTATCAGGAGAATAAATCATAATAGTATCATACAAGTTGCTTTTTACGCTTGTCGGTGCACTAAAGAATAGGTCCATTAGTACACCCGACTTGTGCACACGTAGTGGTAGCCCTCGACGTAGTGCCAATGGGACGCACGCTTGTCCCATCTCTGGGTTACTTGACGAAGCCACTAATGCATCTACTAAGACGCCAGAACCGATGTAGCCTACTATACAACTTGTGGGTGCACTGTGCTATTGTGCATCTCATGAAAACCCTATGCTGCCCCTATGGGAGTCCCCGTCCACCTATAAAAGGAGGCCCTTGGCATGCATTTGGGAAGGTTATCCAGTTGGATAATTGACACTAAGCAGACGATCACCTTTACATCATTTACACGAAGCAGGAGTAGGGTTTTACTCCTCCGAGCAGCCCGAACCTGGGTAAAAACAATTTTTCCCCGATCCAAGGTGTCTGCCCCTCGCGCATCCGCCTTCCCCGCCAAACCGTAAGGATCCCGTAGGCACCAGGCATGCCAGGTAGGGGGAAGGAGATGTGCTGATCTGGTTTGAGGATCAGGGCAACGACTCCGCCACCATATCCACAGCGGCACCCTCTGAAGGGGTGTGGCCGTGGTTACTCAATTATTCGCGGTCACGACCGCAGCCGCCTGAACCAATGACAGTTCGGGTAAACACCAGGGGGACAGGACCCCTGGATCTCCACGCACTACGGCGGAGACACCTCCTCCAGGGTGTCGTGCTGCTGTCGAGCGCATGCGCCGGGAGCTCTGGTAGGATTCTCTGCACCTTCTCCGATGAGCGCACCCTCCGGGGTGATGCACCATTATTGAGGACGTGCCAGATGGCTCCGTCTAGACCCCAGGCCCTCGTTCCAGTGAGCTCGCCCATTAGAGGATGGACTGCCGTCGAGGGTGCAATGGAGAGCACCCCCTGCGAGACGATGTCTTCTTGCCGGGGACTGTCGCTCCCAGGGAGGTCCGGCGCCGTCTTGACCACCTGCATGCCAGCGAACCATGAAGCTCGTATGCCGGGGGCTCCGAGCGCAAGTCTTGTCAGCAGGACATATGAACCTTCGCGCACAGACAAGCTCAATCTCGTGCTCAACATAAGTGAAAAGTTAAGCATTTTGCAGTTTTTACCGATCTTCTTATATGTTGGTATGCATAGATATGCATTACGCTTACCTCCGGCAAGGATCGACGAACCAATTTCCGAGACTTGCCACGAGGGGAACTTGGCGTAGTCGGGCATGCCCTTGTTTTGCTTCGAGCCCCGCTCAGCAACCTAAGTGGCAACGTCCGTAACACCGAGGAAACCTTGCCGGTGGTGGCACCTCCAGCAGGTCCGTAAGGATCCGCTCCTCAAAGCACCCCACGGTAGGGCTAGCCGTGCAGGCAAAGTTCCCGACGAAGCATTTGCTTTCCCTGGTATTTTTGAACTTTCTCGGTACTAGGAATCTGTACACGGAAGGGGGCCTTGTCGCGATACGTTGTAGGAGCCAACGCCCCCAACAAGCCGCCAAGGTGGCTTGCCGACAGCAGCGCCCTCAACAGATACAGAGGACTCGTCCTCTAAGTGTTCTCGGCAAGGGTTGTTCGCTCCGGCAAGCGTCTAGATTAGTGTAGGAACATCCTTTTACCGTATAAAGAGAAACAAATATGGAAAATAGCTTACATTCTCCTTCATGATAATATAATATATTACATAATTGTGGTTGCCCTACTAACTTAAGTTAATTTATGTCTTATGCCACGAGGAGGCACCTACAAGACTACAAGAAGGAAAAAGCAGCAAGGCCGATGAAAACAACCAAGGCTGGCTCCTCCTGGACCAGCACTGTGTAGAGGAGAACGAGACCGAAAGGGATGATGAAGCCGAGGGCCCGGCGCTGCCTGGAAAACAAGGCAGCGTCGGATCCTCTGGCGAGTCAGTCTCAACCGGGGAGGAGGAGAGGCGCGGGCTAACAGTGATGGTGCAGCCAACGGCTAGTCCGAGGTCAGGTCCTCATACTCAAGCTTGACATGCCAAGGCTCTGACCTGTCACCGCTGTCACAACCATCGTTGTCCTCCTCGCCGCTCTCATGCGAGGAAGGACTTTCAGTCCCACTTGAGCTCTCTTCACAACAGCTGTGGCGTATACCTGAGATCGCGTATACCTTGACGGAGAGCAGGTTAGCCGCCACCATCTTGAAGCGAAGAACGTGCCCGTCCCAGAGATTGTGGGCGCCGGGGAAGCTCTTCCACCCATGACCGAGGAGCAGGAGGCGACGCTCCGGATACTCCAAGGCCACCTACACGACGCCATTGCCACAGGCGTGCGACTGCAGCCACATCATCGGGAGCTTATCTTCATCCATCACCCTAGCAAATGTGCCACGGAGTCGGAGGCGGGTCCTGATGGGACCTCGCAGCTTAACGAGGAACTCCAGTGGCGTCCCCTCAGCATGAGTCCCTGCTGGAACAGAGTTCGGTGGGGGAGAAGGTGTTGGAGCAGCACCATGTCTCCCCGTCCATGAGCACCGCGACGACCGCAGACCCTCGCCCCTCCTCCGCCTCACATGCTCGGGCCACCTTCTGCATCTGCGGCTAAAGCGGTGGCATGATCCGAGAGATTCCCCCTAGTTGTTGAGGTAGAGAGCAGGGGCCACTCTCTTCCCCTAGCATCGTCGAGGGCCAGAACTAGTCAGGCCAGAGATGAAGAATGGAATTGGATGGAGATGCTCTCGGGAGAAGGATGAGCGTCACCTCGTGCAATCCCCCAGGTTTATAGGGCGGGATGAGGGAGCTGGCACTTCTCCACTTCCAAGAGCCACCGCTCACTCCCACCAACATGCTCGCCCACGATCATGGGTGAGTAGGCGGCCACCCCACTCCTCCAATCAGGGGTGCGGCGTTCGTCACAGCTTTACGAACAGGGCGTCGCATGCCTAGCCACAACTGTGCATGTTGCACGCATGGCGAAAATGGCCAATAAAGGTCACCCTGTGCACGACTCCCACGACGTGCATTATAGAGCGCGCAACAGAAAAATTGGGAAATGAAGCTGAAGCCCTAACTAGGCCTCGAGTCTCGACCATGTGTGCCCGTGCACTGTTTGGCCCTAACCCAATAATGCCTCGCACGTGTATGGCCCGGGCCCGGGGGCTCCTGTCGATGCACTAAAGAATGGGTCCATTAGTACACCTGACTTGTGCATGGGCAGTGGTAGCCCTCGGCGGGCCTTGCCAGGGACAATGAGGGGCAGGGGCGAAGACCACAAGAACCTCTCAGGCAGACGGCGAGGTGCCAACACTGGCAAGCCCCTTCGGCCGGGGAGGCTTGCAAAGAACCAGCAGAATTTAGAGCAGGGCTAGCAAAGCCCCCGGCAAGAAGATCTCGGCAAGAGTGCTTTCCCAAAGTGTCACACCAGGGTTACCTTGAAGGCCCCTAAAGCCTCAGGACCGAAGACCAGAAGCAAGGTCCCGGCAAGCCCCTTCGCCGGGAGGAAGGCAACAGGACCCCGGCAAGCTCCTTGCCGGGGGAGCTACCAACGCTCCAACGCACATCAAGCCCAACAGGGTCCCAAAACACAGTGTGCAGGCGCAAGAGCCAGCTGCCCCCTAGCCACTTGATACGTGTTGTTTCGATCGACGCGTGTCGAGCGGAACCTGGGGGGTACAGTGCCGATGGGATAAACGCTTGTCCCATCTCTGGGCCACCTGATGAAGCCATTAATATGTCTGCTAAGACAACAGAACCGATGTAGCTTACTATACAACTTGTGGGTGCACTGTGCTACTGTGCATCTCCTGAAAACCCTATGTTGCCCCTATGGGAGTCCCCTTCCACCTATAAAAGGAGGACCTGGGCATGCATGTGGGAAGGTTAGGCTGTTCAACAATTGACGCTAAGCAGCCCATCACCTTTACATCATTAACATGAAGCAGGAGTAGGGTTTTACGCCTCCGAGCGGCCCGAACCTGGGTAAAACAATTGTGCTCCGATCTTAGGTCTTCTCTTGGCGCATCCGTCTCCCCCGCGGAACCGTACAGAGCCCGTAGGTTCCATAGCTGCTCGTGTTGTTCCACGACAACACCTCACCGGGCTACGTCGATTGCGTAGGAACAAAAGGAAGGGATCGTCTTCCACCAGGGCTCTGACCTAGACGACACCTGCGCCTAGTCAGAATCCTCTTCTTCACTCTTGAAGCTTTGGGGGATCCCATCACATTTTCTCCCACTTGGTGAATCGGGGTTGCTTCTCCTCTCTCTCTCTGTCTGCATGCAGCACTCCGCCTGCAGCCACACGCCCAAGGGTTTACCATCCTCCATCACCCTTGTAAAGGAGTCTGGATGCCATAACCAGCTGCTGGTCCGGTGGTGCAGCCCCACAATAAACTCGTGCACGACCTTGACCTCTGCCGAATGCGCATACGCCATGGGAGATGGGGCGCGCACACCACTGCGACCCTAGTGATTGCGTGCGCCGTGCCACCTGTGGCCTCGATTCACGGATGTTCCACGGATAATGGGGCTGGACTCCGTTGTGACGGCAGCAAAACACATCCGGACCCTTGAGGAAGCCCCCATTAACATGATCAAAGCACACATTCGGGCTATGGCGGCACCTCCTTCTCTCCTACCTTTTCCCCTTTCTCAGCTGTGGGGTTTTTCCTCTTTGGAGCCATGACTGTGGGAGTTGATAGAGATTGGGAGGTTGGAGAAAGCAGAAGGACGTGGAGATACGATAGAGGAGGGAGGCAATGGCGAGCAGGAGCCGGTACTGAACATCTATATAGCCAATGTTGCAGTTATCGAGGCATCATGGGGAGTGGAGGCACCGCGCCCGCATGAGCCGCCACACGTCACCCTTGGGCCTGATAGTTTGATGGGTGTGCGTTGCCTTGTCCCTAATGTGTTGTAGGCCCCATGGATAATGTCACGCCAGTGGGAACGAGGGTAGCTTGGCCCATCTGCCTCCAGCCCAAGATGCGACACTTGGGCTGGCCTGAAAATTATGACCTTTGTTCCAGCCACGCCAAGGAGCCGCCTAGAGAAGGGCGGGCCTTCTGAGGCCTCATTGCAATCAGGCCATGTTCGGTTGAGGGTGTCTAGGGCTAGGTGGCCTCATCAGGCTCCTCCTGAGGGGCGGCCTCATGAGTGCTGGTGCGTGTCTCTAGGCACGGGGCTTCACACCCACCACATGGGTGAAGCACTCGCACAAGGGAGTACACTAGAGTCCACGCCAAACGACGCTGACAAGGATGTTTCCCCTTTGGTGATTAATATATTGTGCTCATTGTTCATCAAAATGCAGGTTACCAAAGGTTGCCACTTCGGTGAAATAACATGAGGGCAGATCAGAGTGGCCGAACCGAGGTCATCGTTGATCCCACAAGCGTGTCACGAAGACTAGTTTAGCAGGTGAAGACCTCATTTCATCACGATTAGTCTAAGCACCAGTCCCCCATCGAGTTTCCTCCCTATAGACACCCTTTCCCGCACTTTTTTCCGAGTAAGTGGACCAAAGCACTACAAGAGGAGACGAGCAGCCTCCATGTAAGGGGATCGAGCCATTCTCTCCCCAAAACCTTGTGTTTTCAGCGCTCAGGCTCTCCTCCCGAAACAACACATTCAGGAGTAGGGTTTTACACCTAACGGTGGACCGAACCTGGGTATGTCATGCATCCCCGTAGTCTGCCGCAAGAAAGAGTGAGCTTCTCGTTGATATTGTTGTGTTGATCATCGTGTTCCAGGTAGCTGAGCCAAGTCCCCCAATGTTCGAACCCTTGTACTTGGAGTAGTTATTGGATGCAGATCCATAACTAAAGACATGCCTTGCTCCAGTTGTAGTGCCTTTGTCCTCTTCCAAGAAAATATCAGCGGGAGAGTGTAGCTAGAGGGCGGCTGCTCGAAGCTGGACAAGAGTTCACACTAATCCTTGCCAGGGACAACGAGGGGCAGGGGCGATGACCACAAGAACCTCTCAGGCAGACGGGAAGATGCCAACAATGGCAAGCCCCTTCTGCCGGGGGAGGCTTGCAAAGAACCAGTAGAATCCAGAGCAAAGGCTAGCAGAGTCCCCGGTGAGCCGATCGCGACAAGAGCGCTTTCCCAAAGTGTCGCGCCAGGGTTACCATGAAGGCCCCCGAATCCTCAAGACCGAAGACCAGAAGCAAGGCCCCGGCAAGCCCCTTCGCCGGGAGGAAGGCAGCAGGACCCCGGAAAGCTCCTTGTCGTGGGAGCTACCAACGCTCCAACGCACATCAAGCCCCGCAGGGTCCCAAAGCATGGTGTGCCAGCGCAAGAGCCAGCTGCCCCCTAACCACTTGATACGTGTCGTTTCGATCGACGCGTTTCGAGCGGAACATGGGGGGCACAAAGCCGATGGGATGCACGCTTGTCCCATCTCTGGGGCACTTGACGAAGCCATTAATGTGTCTGCTAAGACAACAGAACCGATGTAGGTTACTATACAACTTGTGGGTGCACGGTGCTGCTGTCATCCCGTGAAAACCCTATGCTGCCCCTGTGGGAGTCCCCTTCCACCTATAAAAGGAGGCCCTGGGCATTCATTTGGGAAGGTTAGCCTATTCGACAATTGACGCTAAGCAGCCAATGACCTTTACATCATTAACATGAAGCAGGAGTAGGGTTTTACGCCTCCGAGCGGCCCGAACCTGCGTAAAACAATTGTGCTCCGATCTTAGGTCTTCTCTTGGCGCATCCGTCTCCCCAGCCAAACCGTACTGAGCCCATAGGTTCCATAGGTGATCGTTTCGTTCCACGACAACGCCCCACCGGGCTACATTGATTGCGTAGGAACAAAAGGAATGGATCGTCTTCCACCAGGGCTATGACCTAGACGACACCTGCGCCTAGTCAGAATCCTCTTCTTCACGCTTGAAGCTTTGGGGGCTCCCATCACATTCGCTCACGCTGGGTGAATCTGGGTTGCTTCTCCTCTCCCTCTCTGCACACAACACTCTAGGCGGCCGCGAGCGTCTCCAAAGAACTTCACAAAGAGTGTTGCAACTCGGTCGAACTTGAACATCATGATCTATCCATGCTTCAAGTTGGGGGATCTGGCGTACGACTTCCACCCCCAGTCCAGGAACTTGAACCCCGGGGGAGAATCTCACCGCCACCCAGGAGGGGCCAATGGAACAGTCGTCCGCCTGCAGCCACACGCCCAAGGGTTTACCATCCTCCATCACCCTTGTAAAGGAGTCTGGATGCCATAACCAGCTGCTGGGCCGGCGGTGCAGCCCCACCATAAACTCGTGCACGACCTTGACCTATGCCGAATGGGCATCCTCCATGGGAGAAGGGGCGCACACACCACTACGACCCTAGTGATCACGTGCGTTGTGCCACCTATGGCCTCGATTCACGGATGCTCTACGGACAATGGGGCCGGCCTCCGTTGTGACGGCAGCGGAACGCATCCAGACCCTTGAGGACGCCCCCATTAACTTGATCAAATCACACACTCGGGCTCTGGCAGCACCTCCTTCTCTCCTAACTTTTCCCCTTTCTCAGCTGTGGGTTTTTCCTCTTTGTAGCCATGACTGTGGGAGTTGATAGAGATTGCGAGGTTGGAGAAAGCGGGAGGACGTGGAGCTATGATAAAGGAGGGAGGCAATGGCGAGCAGGTGCCAAGTGCTGAACATCTATATAGCGAATGTTGCAGTTATCAAGGCATCATGGGGAGTGGAGGCACCGCGCCAGCATGAGCCGCCACACGTCACCCTTGGGCCCGACAGTTTGATGGGGGTGCGTTGCCTTGTCCCTAATGTGCCACAGGACCCATAGATAATGTCAGGCCAGTGGGAACCAGGGTAGCTTGGCTCATCTGCCTCCGGCCCACGATGCGACACTTGGGCTGGCCTGAAAATATGACCTTGTTCCAGCCACTCCAAGGAGCCGCCTAGAGAAGGGCGGGCCTTCTGAGGCCGCATTGCTATTAGTCCACGTCCGGTTGAGGGTGTCTAGGGCCAGGTGTCCTCTTGAGGCTCCTTCTGAGGGGCTGCCTCATGAGGGCTGGTGCGTGTCTCTAGGCACGGGGTTTCACACCCACCACATGGGTGACGCACTCGCACAAGGGAATACAGTAGAGTCCACGCCAGCCGATGCTGACAAGCATGTTTCCCCTTTGGCGATTAAGATATTGTGCTCGTTGCTCATGAAAATGCAGGTTACCAAAGCTTGCCACTTCGGTGAAATAACATCAGGGCAGATCAGAGTGGCCGAACCGAGGTCATCGTTGATCCCACAAGCGTGTCACGAAGACTAGTTTAGCGCGTGAAGACCTCATTTCATAAGGATTAGTCTGAGCACCAGTCCCCCTTCGAGTTGCCTCCCTATAGACACCCTTTCCCGCACTTTTTTCCGAGGAAGTGGACCAAAGCACTACAAGAGGCGACGAGCATCGTCCATGTAAGGGGATCGAGCCATTCTTTCCCCAGAACCTTGTGTTTTCAGCGCTCAGGCTCTCCTCCCGCAACAACACATTCACGAGTAGTGTTTTACACCTCACGGTGGACCAAACCTGGGTATGTCATGCATCCCCGTAGTTTGCCGCAAGAAAGAGTGAGCTTCTCGTTGATCTTGTTGTGTTGATCATCGTGTTGTAGGTAGCTGAGCCAAGTCCCCCAATGTTCGAACCCTTGTACTTGGAGTAGTTCTTGGATGCAGATCCAAAACTAAAGACATGCCTTGCTCCACTTGTAGTGGCTTGGTCCTCTTCCAAAAAAATATCAGCGGGAGAGTTTAGCCACAGGGCAGCAGTTCGAAGCTAGACAAGAGTTCACACTAATCCTTGCAAATGATGGTCTTCTCTTGCTGAAGTGCCCTTCATGACGCGTCGGTGGGCTCGGCGATGACCTCCATCCCGGCGTGTTAATCCATCTTGATCTTCTTTCACTAAAACGACAAGCTTTGGGAACCTGCTTCTCGAGGGGCAACGGGTGCTACACCTTAACCACCAAAGGGGAAAATCTCCATGTCCACGTCGTCATGCACGGACTCTCTCGCCTCATCTGTGCGGGTGTGATAGCAACGTGGTAGCCGCGGGACCTGTCGGGGATTTAACCCGAGGATATAACCCACCCTAAAGGATGAGGTCAAATCATACGAAGAGATAGGAAGATGGGTCAACAAGATTTATCGAGTAGATCATCTTATGGCCCAACACCAGGAGATGGCGACTCTTGGCCCAGAAGGAAGAAGATGCCAAAAGTTTCCCTAAAAATGGGAAGTAAGATAAGATAGAATTATAGTAAGTCACAGGCGTTTATTTGACCTGAACTCGGTTGTAGACTCGAGGCCTCTACCTATATAGAAACGAGAGCCCTGGAGACAGAAAGATCAAGTAAGAAACTCATGAGAGCAAGGTTAGCGATTCTGCATCCTTGTAATTGAGATCCCCATCAATATGGAGACAGAATCAGGACATAGGCTTTTACCTCCATTGGAGGTGCCGAATGTGGGTAAATCCCTCTCTCGCCCCCAATCAAGCCCTTCCAGTCACCACACCGCGATGATGGCCTCACAACTAAGTCCGTCCATGAGGACATCTACCGTGACAAAACCACGACAGTTGGCGCCAACGTGGGGCAATCGCAAGGTGGAGTTGAGTTCTTGGAGGGAGCATTTCCGGATTCTAGAGCTACGTGGTAGGTTAGATAACCAAGAGTCGCCACGGTAAGATCTACATCAACGATTCGAGTTGGGACCGTGACACCGACTCAATTGAGTACGGGTAACAATTCCCCTTAGACGACAACTCCCTAAGGGTAAACAGATGAGCAAGGTGCACGATTATGAGGCCGCATTCAAGGCACCTTGCCCCAAACACGGGACTCGGGATAAGCCATCTAAACAATCATGGGAAGACTGTGATGTCATGCAGGAGTACTAGAAGCGGAGTCTCGATAGGCATGTGGAGAAACGTCGGGTGAGGATACCCCTGGCGGGTCATCTGCGCACTTTAAACAACCAAGCAGCAATCAGTATCATGTCTTCACCACCAATGCTTGTAAGAGAGACACCAAGGTCAAAAATAGAGATATTGGCATGGTTGAGCCAGCAAGCACTGAATATCTCTGTTGGTCCGAGCAGCAAAGCACTTGGAGCCGACAGGATCACCCTTTTGGGGAATGTTGCATGGGAAACAAAAATTCTCCTACGCACATGTAAGATCTATCCATGGTGCTGACTATCTATGACAGGGGTGATCGGATTCACATACCCTTTTAGATCGCTAAGCACGAAGCATTAAGAAAGTGGTTGATGTAGTAACATCTTCGCGATCCAAATAGCAAGCCGTCCCGCGAGCCAATCACAATCTAGCGTCGAATGGATGGCACCTCCGTGGTCAGCACACGTACAGCTCGATGACGATCTACGCCTTCTTGATCTAGCAAGAGAGACGAAGAGGTAGCTGAATTCTCCGGCAGAATGACGGCATGACGATGATGATGGTGGAGCTACTCCGGTAGGGCTTCGTCGTGCCGTACCGAAAGAACTACGGGGTGTCACTAGGTGGTGGAGGGAGAGAGGACTGAGCCGTGGCTTGTGGTGCAAAAAGCCTCTCTAACTTCCACTATATATAGGAAGGAAGGAGGGGTGGTAACCTAGGGACTTTCCCTAGGGTTCAGCCAGCGCAAGGAGGAGGGAGGAGTCCTCCTCCAAGTCGGTTTGGTGGAGGAGAACGGCTCTCTCTAGTTGGTTTGGCCCACGTGTGTCTATTTCCCCACTTCGGCCGAATAGGCCCAGGGGCTAGTGCGCCACCTTTGGGTCTTTTTGGTCCCCTCATGGGTGGGTGGCCCCTCCTAGTGGAACTGCGAAACCCATTCATCACTCTCGGTACTTCACCGGTAATGTCTGAAATCCTTCCTATATATTAGTCTTCATCTATGGACCATTCCGGAACCTCTCGTGATGTCCGATATCTCATTAGGGACTCCGAACAACATTTGGTTACCAACGTCTATAATTAAACTATACCGAAACGTCACTGAAACTTAAGTGTGTAGACCCTGCGGGTTCGAGAACTATGTAGACATGACAGAGATACTCTCCAGACAATATCCAATAGAGGAACCTGGATGTGCATATTGGATCCTATATATTCTCTGAAGATTTTTATCGGTTGAACCTTTAAGTCAATGATTCAGTTAATCTCGTATAACATTCCCTTTGTCCTTTGGTATGTCACTGGCCCAAGATTCGATTGTCGGTATCACTATACATATTTGAATCTTGTTACCGACAAGTCTCTCTACTTGTTCCATAATACAAAATCCTGTGGCTAACTCTTTAGTCATAATGCTTGCAAGGCTTGTTGTGATGTTGTACTACCGAGTGGGCCCCGAGATACCTCTCTGTTATACGAAGTGACAAATCCCAGTCTGGATCCATGCTAACACATTCGAGACCTTCGGAGGTACCTGTAGAGCACCTTTATAGTCACCCACTTATGTTGCGACGTTTGATACACACAAAGTATTCTTCCGGTGTCACTGAGTTACATGATCTCATGGTCAAAGGAACATATAATTGACATGCAGAAAAACAATAGCAATAAAATGGCATATACATTCTCTCATGTGCCATGTATATGTATATGTGTTGTGACCTATAGATGTCCTATGTATATGTATATGTGCTGTGAAATAAACAAAAAAACAAAACTGTGACAATATGGGCTCTTTGCCGTCTGCCAGCTGGCAGCAGACGGCAAAGGTGCCACGTGGAACCCAACTTTGCAACCTGGGGCAGCATCAGCTGGCCCATATAGCATATTTGCCGTCCGCTGCCATGGGAGGCTGACGGCACAGCGGGAGGGAGGCTGACGACAAAGGGATGATTCATCTGATGACCCATAGAAGCAGACGGCACAGAGACGGAGGGAGGGAGACGACACAGAGAGGGAGGGAGGTAGAATGCATAGAGAGGGAGGGAGGCAGACGGCACAGAGAGGGAGGGAGGCAGACAGCAAAGCCTCTGTTAGCCCTAACAGAGGCGTTACCTGTCGGCTGCCGTCTAAGCACGTGTGCCGTCTGCTCGGAGCCAGAGACTGACGGGAAAGGTCTTTGCCATCCTCTTCATGAAGACTGATGGCAAAGAAGGTGATATGCCGTCAAAAGTAGTCGTAGGAACATTGCCGACAAGAGGCTGACGCCAAAGACCTTTATCGTCAGTGGATCGCCTCTTTGCCGTCCGTTACGGCAGACGGCAAAGAGTTTGATTCCTGTAGTGTTTGTTTGGACTCTCGTGGCTAAAGAAGTTTTTGAAGCACTCAAGAAGCAGTTGGTTGAAATGTCGGTTCTAGCCACCCCGACCGACAAAGATCACATGCTCGTGTACATTGCTGCAAATTCCAAAGCGATAAGTATTGGAGTTGTCGTCGAACGAAAGGAAGAAGGAAAGGAATATACAGTCCAACGATAGGTTTATTTCGTTAGTGAGGTCTTGACCCTATCCAAGCAACGGTACCCACATTGGTAGAAGCTCAACTTCGGGGTCTTTATGGCAAGCCAGAAGCTGAAACATTACTTTCAGGAGCACCCAATCAGTATGGTCTGTTCAGCACCCCTTGGTGATATTATACAAAATCGAGAGGCGAGTGGGCGGATTACTAAGTGGGCGATTGAGCTTTGTCCGCATCAGGTGAAGTACATGCCTTGAATAGCTATAAAATCGCAAGTGTTGGTAGATTTCATCAATGTTTAGATAGAGTTTAAAATACCAGAGGACAGGCTAGACAAAACGTACATGACTGTGCATTTTGATGGGTCCAGACAGCTAGAAGGATCCGGGGTTGGGGTCGTGTTAACTTGTGCATGAGGTGACAAATTTTGCTACGTTCTATAGATCATGGTCCCCTGCTCTAATAACGCGGACGAATACGAGGCCATGTCACACGGGCTAAGAATGGCTAAGGAAATGAACTTTAGTCGGGTCAGGTATCTAGGTGACTCAGACTTGGTGGTGCAGCAGGTTTCACGGACCTGGGATTCTAAAGATCCCCTCATGACGGCCTATCGACGAGCGGTCACCAAAGTGACGGGTTAATTTCATGGATATAAAGTCGATCCTATAGATCGCCGGCTCAATGAGGCGGCGGATGTCCTGTCACGGCTTTGTTCTGAGAGGAAGCCGGTCCCTCCCAATGTTTTTCTGGATGTTCTTCTCAATCCCTCGGTGAAATTACCATCTCAAGAGGACATAGCAATTCCGGATCCAGAGTCACAACTGGTGGCGGCTCTTTGCATGAGCCAGAATGTACGGTGCCATATTTAACGTATCTCACTCGAGGAGAGCTCCCAATCGAGGAAGTTGAGGCCCGCCAAAAGGTTCTTCAATCTAAGTCGATGACCAATATCATAGGCGAGTTACATCGGCAGAGTAGCACTCACGTCTTGCAATGATGTGTCTCTCTTGAAGAAAGGGAAGAAATTCTATGTGAAATCCATGCTGGTCATTCTGGGCATCATACCGGCTCAAGATCTTTAGTGGCAAAGGCGGTTTGACATGGGTTTTTCTAGTTGATGGCTCATGCAGATATGGAAGAACTTGAACGCACGTGTGATGGTTGTCAAAAATTTGCACGGCTGACCCATGTGACGGCTCAAGAATTGCGCATGATCCTAATCACAAGGTTGTTCACGGTCTGGGGCCTGATATGGTTGGTCCATTCAAAATGTTTCGAGATAAAAAGACCCACCTACTAGTGGTGGTTGATAAGTTCGCCAAGTGGGTTGAGGCGGACCCCGTCAGCAATTGCGACGCAGAAATAGCAGTGAAATTTTTGAAGAAGTTAATTTATCGTTTTGGCTATCCTCATAGCATTATCATGGATAATGGCACCAATTTTTCTAAATGAGATATGGATTAATTTTGTCAGAAAAAGCATATCCGGCTCAACTTGGCGGTCATGGCGCATCCACAATCCAATGGGCGAGCCGAAAGGGCGAATCAAGAGATTCTAATAGGGATAAAACCCCGACTCATGATCCCATTGCAACACACTCTCAATTTTTTGGTTGAGGAGCTCCCTTCTGTCCTTTGGAGTACCAATACAACCCCAAAGAGGTCCATGGAGGATACACCATTCTTTCTGGTCTATGGTGCTGAGGCGGTGCTGCCAAGTGATATCTGTCAAGACTCTCCTAGAGTCGCCGCTTATGTTGAGAACGACATTGAACACGCGAGACAAGATTCTTTGGATGCTTTGGAGCAGTAGCGAGACTTAGCAGCAACTAGGTCAGCCATATACCAACAAGACCTATGTCGCTATCACATCCATAGGGTTAAAAGTCGTACTTTTCTCGAAGGCGACTTGGTTCTCCGGCTAATCCAATATCAAACAGGGATGCATAAAATCTTGCTGTCCTCGGAAGGCCCGCTTATCATCAGGAAAAATCTCAACGATGGTTCATATTACCTGATCGACCTACGACCTGGTAAGAACACTTCTGAAGCACAGACAACACAGACTTGGAATGAGAGCACTTATTACTCATCTATGGCCCTATTATTCATAGAGTCATTGGGTCATTATTTCTTGTACTTCCCTAAAGATTTGTACATACTCCAATGATATTTATTAATAAAGCTCATTATTTAGCCATAAATTGAGCAAGAGCCTTTATTTTTTATGTTATCTCGGGACTACAAGTCCTAATAAATTATCATGATCAATGGAATTAAGCCGACTTATCTAGGGGCTACTCATCATTTAGCAGTAATAGCATTGTCTTCTACAATCCTATGTTGCACTTTTCTATTTTGATCATGGGTCACTTGGGGGCTTCCAAATCATTGAGTTTAGCTTTATCACCCTCTTGATTTGGCAAAGACACCACAAAATGGTTAAAACTGCCAGTATATTTAATGCGACTCCGATAAGGTGACTCCATGTACTCTTGACTACTCAATCCATTGCAGACCCTTAATTAGCAAGGTTAAAACATTGGTTGTCACGTGAGAGCCTGCATACTGAAAGCGAGGACAAAACCATGGGTTATCACACCTGCTTCACTAAAGCAAGACTTGAGTTTCGAAAGCTTGTCTCTTTTTACTGACTCTCACTGAGCCGGATTGTTATTGTTACCATCACTTGTTTCTTTCTTGGTATGAATGATGGTCTTCTTTTCAGGTCATAAAAATGTCTGGGTTATGAAATCATAATACTATAATGAGAACAGTTCTGAATTTTACAACACGGCGGAGAGAAATCATGAAGAAAGGTTAGACAAGGCACGCAATAATGTCTCGCCTCAAGGTGTTGGAGCAACCAAATTTCTGATTAAGGGTCAGCTTTTGAAAGGAAACTGGTTTCAAGAACATGGTTTATTTGACTCATATACATTGAAAATTACAAGCAAGTTAACAAGGACTTGCCCAAGCAATATTTCTTTGTCATTACCACAAAGTCAAAGAGATTTTAAGGGAAAACGAAAAAGTTGCGGCACACCCAAAACAGTTGCTCATTCAAATATATTTCAAAGACGCTTCTGGCCAAAGTAGTAGGAATTCAAAATTATCATAACTCAGCTTTTAAAAGTTCACGGTTAAGCTTTATCTTGGTATTTGGGCTCAGCCGCCTTCGGCTGATCTTCCGCTCAAGTCACCGGTTCCATGATCTGAAGATCTTCCAAGTTCCAGTTGCATTTGGCCAAGGCTTCAAACATGGGTTCCTTGTTGAGGACCGACGATGGATCGACATCAGGAGCAAAGAGTTGCTTCTGGCGTTGCTGAGTCAGACAAACTAATTTAAATTGGGGAGGTGGAATTTTGGCGTTGTTTGCGTCATAGGCGCGGTGATGGCTCTTCAAGGTGATATCACTTACACGGTGGCTAGCAAATTTACAATCTTCTAAGACGACCCGACAAAAATCATCATCATTGAAGGACGATCCATTTGCATTCAGTTCCGGAAACCATCCGGACATTTCTACCAGCTCAAGTTGTGATGAGTAGGCGAGAGCATGACTCAAAGTATATGTGGCTCCGGCACGAGTCGTTGATCTCTTAAGTTCTCCAATCTGTTTGGGGATGGTGGAAAGGAAGGCCATCACATATTTTATAAGCTTGACCGGCTCTTTGTTCCCTGCGACGACCTTGATTGTGCACAAGCTCCGAGTATATAGCTTCTCAGTTAGAACGTATACGGCTTTAAGCTTTAACAATAAATTGTCTTGGAGATTGCACGTACGGCGTTCTGCAAAGAATCAAGCACTTAATTCGCCAAATGATTGGCCTCGACACAAAGGAGTAACGTGGAGTAAAGAGAAAGTTTCATAGACAATTACCAAAGATAGCATGAATCGTCTGATCAATATGCCTTTTTAACCTGGAGAGCTCTTTATAGACAATTTTTAGTTTGTCTTCGACATCATTAGAGCGCTTGTGTGACAACCAGAGACTGACGCTCCAATAGATTCCCCATTCATTCCTTTGCCGACGTGCGTTTAGCTTGTTTGTCGCACTCATCATCGCATCATGCGCATCATCTGCATTGCATCGGCACTCCATTGCCGCCAGTTTTCAAAACATGCATCCGTTTTAGCTGGCAGTTCTCTCTGTTTTTGTCGTTGACCGTTTCAAGACCAACCGCACACGCACGCGCCAGTGGCATCGCTAAAATCTTGTTTTTAAAAGTGCATAAAAATAATCTCGGATTGGGTTGAAACTTGACGTGCAGTCTTAGTATAGTATAGATAGGTCGCCTCCCAAATTTCGTCGCAATTGGAGTTTGTTTCATTTCCGAACCATTAAACCTATAGCCGCACTATAGTCGGTTTTATCGGCGAACGGGTTTTCGGTGTTTTAAAACAATGTGTCGGGCCGCAAATCCCCTCTCTTCTCTCAGCTCATCATAGTTACGCAGCCCAGCCTAGCCCATCCCCGCGTTCGGGGACATTCAATCACGATCACGTGGTTGAAAACGGGCTAATCTTCCCTAACCCTAACCCCCCTTCCCTATTTAAACAAGCCACCATGCCTAATTTGGACAACAATCTTAGCCCCGTGCCTCGATTCCCATGCCCCTAACCCTAGCCGTCGCCCTAGACAGGCTCTCCTCCCATCCCAGTCGGCCAGATCCGGCCAGATCCAGTCCGGGGGGATCATCTCCGGCCATCCCCGCCAGCCCTCGCCTTGCCGAAGTGCCCCACCGCTTCCTCGTCGCGTGAAGTCGCGTCTCTCCTCGCCAGCTTGAGATGGAAGTCGTGCGCTTGCTTCGGTCGCGTTGACCGTGAGCTGGTGCGTGGACCACGCCGGCCCAGCTGTAGCAGACCAGCCCCAGCTCACCTGCCGGCCTCCACCAGCGCCAGGCCGGCCCAGCCTGCAGCCACCCCGACCGGTCTAGCAGGCTCCGACCATCGCGTGCCGGTCCAGCTCCAGTCTACCTCCCCATTAGGGCCCAACTCGCTTCGGTGAACCCCCCCTATCAAGTGCGGAGAGTGCCATTTAGTTAAGTTGCACCCATGATCTGATTTGGCCCATAGTAGTTTTCGGCCCGTTTAGTTTTTTTATGTCCTCGGATTTAATTCATTTTCAAAAAAAACATGATTTTCAAATGCCCGTATCTTTTAATCCGTGCATCGGATTACGACAAGTTATATATGTAACTTGGCTAGAATTTCGTGTAGATTAATATTTTCCAACTCATGCATATTTAGAACTGTTAGACGTGCAATTTTCATCGGTTTGCGTGTCGACGTGATAGAAACGGTTTAGGTCATAGTTATTTAACTATAGCTCCATTAGAGGTGAGCAATATATGTCAATTGACTAGAACGACGAGTAGAATACAATGAACCACTTTGTTTTGTTGTTTAACAAACGTAAAATGTGATTACGACAAATATGGACAGAATTAGGATGTAACACGTGGGCTCGTTTCGGAGATACTATAGGTTGTTTCCGGCCTCATTTAAAATGACTAGATAGGTAGATTATTTGTGCTTCACCCTTGCCATGTTCAACAACATTTAATATTGCCGTGTTAATAAACAGGAGTGAACTAAATGATTAAATGTGGAGTTTCGTCAATATGCAACTCACTTCATATTGAGCTTCACTTAACGTGTAGTGTTTGGGTGATGTGAATTCCATGCATTGCCTTGCATAATTGAACTGGACATGCATCATATTAGGGTGTGCATCATGTCCTGCATGTGTGTTGTGAATATCGTGTGTTGATGCTTGTTTCCAATTTGCTTCATCTTGATAGAGTTCCGCAAGTGTGTCATAATGTGAGGACCCGTTCGACTACGCCGGTTCGTCTGCTTCACGGAGTCGTTCTTCTTCCAAGCGGGATCTCAGGCAAAATGATCATTTCCCTAGATAGCATTACTATCATTGCCATGCTAGTTGTATCGTTCTATCATCATGTTCCGTTGCCTACCACCTGTTAAATATCAGCCTCCCAACATTGCCATGAAAACCTTCAACCTTTCTAGCCTGGCAAACCACTGATTGGCTATGATACCGCTTGCTTAACCATTGGATAGTGTTGCTAGTTGCAGATGCAGTTGCTTCCATGTGCAACATGGGTTCCTTGTTATATCTCCATATTAATGTTATTTAATTTAATGCATCTATATACTTGGTAGAAGTTGGAAGGCTTGGCCTTTCTAGCCTGGTGTTTTGTTCCACCTTTGCCACCTTAGTTTCAATTACCGGTGTTATGTTCCATAATTGAGCGCTCCTAACATGCTTGGGGTTGTTATGGGGACCCCCTAGATTCTTGTTTTGGGATAAATCTCATCTCGCACGGCCCAACATTGGTACTACATTTGCCCAACATAATAATTCTGATAATACTGAAAAACATAGGGCGTCATTGAGCTTTTGATAAATTAGGAATTTTTAATTTGGTGGACTTCAAAGCTTCCTGCACACAAATTAAGATGAAAATAAGACGGGGATGAACAATACAATAAGACAAGTTCCAAGCATATTTCAAGCAATCTACTTCGCACTTGGGGGCTAATGCGTGTTAATTTCTTTCAATACCAAATGATAGAGAAAGATCCGACTCATCTCAAGAAGATGAGTCGGCCCTTGGGTGCTACAGGTCGAATTCATCTTCAAAAAATAAAAGACCCGACTCATCTCAAGAAGATGAGCTAGTCCTTGGAGGCTACAGGTGGAATTCATCTTCAAAAATTAAAAGACCCGACTCATCTCAAGAAGATGAGCCGCCCTGGTGGGCTACAAGTCAAATTGATCTTCAAGAAATAAAAGACATGACTCATCTTAAGAAGATGAGCCGGCCCTTGGGGGCTACAGAAGGGTACATATGTATGTAATACATAGCTTACCTCATATTTCATTTTCACTGTATTTACAAGGCTAGATTCCATCCGCCGGCTTGAAAAAAGACATTCAAGATTACCAGCATGCAATTCTTCGATGTGAAAAGCATCCTCACACAGAGACTTTAGTTTAGATTTTCCTTTCTTAGATTGGACAAATTCCTCTTCCGTTGTTTGTTTTGCAAATACATCAGAAGGTCGAGGAGTAATATAATTTGACCCCGAGGATGACCACTTCAACGTTCTTGTCAGAAGAAACACCTTCAGAAGATTTTTGAGGAATCGGCGAGTCAATACCCATTGTTGGGTCATTTTCAACACCCGTAGGCGAGACAACAACTTTTCCTGCTTCAGTCTAAGGTAAATCGACTTGAATATTTTGATCTTTGATTCGCCCTATGACTCCGGAATCTGCCGTATGTAGGTTCTCTGGATCAAGAGTGGCAAAAGAACTGCCAAGATTCCACTTGATGGCCCTGGAAGTGCCGTATAAGAGGACAAGATAAATAATTAGAAGTCTCAACAGGCAATTGCAGATGGGTCAAGTTTTTTGCAATTGGGTCCCTAGGGCTCAGCATATAAATAGCTCAAGGATCATCAATGCTATCCCTGGCATGTTATAGTTCATCACAAAGCTGTGTAGCTTGGTGGCAGTGACTGTGGAGAACTATGTCAATCACAATCTTATCTGCAAGATCAACTCCCACTCGATTCAAGTGATTGTAGCACATAGTCAATCTGAGCACATGCTCAACAATTGAGCTTTTCTCTCTTACTTTGTAGGCAAAGAATCATGTCGAAGGTCTCATACCGCTCAACACGGGCACGAGCCTGAAATCCTAATTTCATCTATTGGAACATCTCATATGTCCCGTGAAGTTCATAACGTATTCGGCGCCTTATTTCTAAGCCATTTAAGCATTACACACTGAACTATCATGTAGTCATCAAAAACGTGTATGTCAGATGTTTGCAACATCTACAAACGACGCTCGGGGTTTAGCACACTGAGTGGTGCATTAAGGATATAAGCCTTCTATGCAGCAATGAGGTCAATCCTCAGTTTACGGACCCAGTCCGCATAATTGCTACTATCATCTTTCAACTAAATTTTCTCTAGGAACATATCAAAATAGTAGAGCTATAGCGCAAGCTACAACATAATTTGCAAATTCATTTTCACTATGTTCATGATAATTAATTCAATTAATCATATTACTTAAGAACTCCCACTCAAATATACATCCCTCTAGTCATTTGAGTGGCGCATGATCCAAATCCACTAACTCAAGTCCGATCATCACGTGAGTTGAGTATAGTTTCAGTGGTGAACATCTCCATGTTGATCATATCAACTATATGATTCATGCTCGACCTTCCGGTCTCTTGTGTTCCGAGACCATGTCTATACATGCTAGGGTCGTCAAGTTTAACCTGAGTTTTCCACGTGTGCAATTGTTTTGCACCCGTTGTATGTGAACGTTGAGTCTATCACACCCGATCATCACGTGGTGTGTCGAAACGAAGAACTGTCACAACGGTGCACAATCGGGGAAAAACAATTTCATCTTGAAATTTTATTGAGGGATCACCTTATAATGCTACGGTCATCCTAAGCAAAATAAGGTGCATAAAAGGATTAACATCACATGCAAATCATAAGTGACATGATATGGCCATGATCTTTTGCTTCTTGATCTCCTTCACCAAAGCACCGGCAAGATCTCCATCGTAACCGACGCCGCACCATGATCTCCATCATCATAATATATATCATTGTGTCACCATTGAGGTTGTTGTGATATCTATGATATTAATACTAAATCTACTACCTAGCAATATAGTAAACGCATCTACAAGCACAAATGTTAGTTAAAGACAACCCTATGGCTCCTGTCGGTTGCCGTAGCATCGACATGCAAGTCGATATTTAACTATTACAACATGATCATCCCATACATCAAATATATCACATCATGTCTTTGGCCATATCACATCACATGCATACCCTGCAAAAACAAGTTAGATGTCCTCTAATTTGTTGTTGCATGTTTTACGTGGCTGCTATGTGTATCTAGTATGATCGTATATTACTTACGCAAAGCTACAACGGTGATGTGCAAATTGCTATTTAACCTTCTCCAAGGACCACCTCGGTCAAATTGGATTCAACTGAAGTTGAAGAAACAGACACCCGCCAGTCTTCTTTATGCAACAAGTTGCATGTCTGTCGATGAAACCGGTCTCGCGTAAGCGTATGAGCAATGTTGGTCTGAGCCGCTTCAATCCAACAATACCGCTGAATCGAGAAAAGACTAAGGTGGCCAGAAAATTGAACATCAACGCCCACAAACTCTTTTGTGTTCTACTCGAGATATCATCTACGCATGAACCTAGCTCATGATGCCACTGTTGGGGAACGTTGCATGAGAAAAAAAAATTCCTACACACACGCAATACATATCCATGGTGATGATCATCTATGAGAGGGGAGAGTGAATCTACATATCCTTGTAGATCGCTGAGCGGAAGCGTATATAACGCGGTTGATGTTCTCGAACATCTTCGCAATCCAAATCACAGTCTGTCCCGCGATCCCATCACAATCCGTCCCGCAATCCCATCACGATCCATCCCGATCTAGTGTCTAACAGACGTCACGTCCGTGATCAGCACACGTACGGATCGATGACATCCTCGCCTTCTTGATCCAGCAAGAGGGGACAAGTAGTAGATGAGTTCCGGAAGCACGATGGCATGGTGTCGGTGCCGGTGAAACTATTTTCGCAGGGCTTCACCAAGCACGACGGCAACTATGACGGAGGATGAACTAGAGGTGCGGGATTGCCAGCACACGACTTGGGGCAATCTTGGTGTGTTATAGGTGCTAGCCATGCCCCTCTATTTATATGCTTAGCCATGGGGTCGTTTCTTTGAGAAAAAACCTCCTAAAAGTCAGTTTGGCACGAAAGGCAAGAGTCCTCCTCGTACTCCAGGACCAAACGTCGGGGTCCTCGGCGTCTCGCCCCAAATGCCAGGGTCCCTAGCGTCTGGCCTGTGGCCTTCGCAAAACTCCTTTTGCACCTTCCTTAAGCCTCATCGTCTTTACCCCTTGGCCCAAATAAAGGTGTTCTCATACTCGAACATTTCGGAAAACATCCAAAACCCCTTTCGGTGAATTCCGAAACCATTCCGGAGACCAAACACTATTATCCCATGTATCAATCTTTACCTCTCGACTATTCTGGAGTACCTCATCATGTCCGTGACCTCATCCGAAACTCCGAACAACCTTCGGTCACCAACATAACAACTCAACTATACTTACATCATCACCGAACCTTAAGTGTGTGAACCCTGCGGGTTCGAGAACTATGCAGACATGACCGAGACACTCTCCGGCCAATATCAAATAGCAGGACCTGGACGTCCATATTGGATCCTACATATTCAACGAAGATCTTATCGGTTGAACCTCTATGTCAAGGATTCACACAATCCCGTATGTCATTCCCTTTGTCCTTCGGTATGTTACTTTCCCGAGATTCGACCGTCGGTATCTCCATACCTATTTCAATCTCGTTACCCGCAAGTCTCTTTACTCGTTCCGTAATACAAGATCCCGTGGCTAACTCTTTAGTCACATTGCTTGCAAGGCTTGTTTGTGATGTTGTATTACCGAGTGGGCTCCGAGATACCTTTCCGTCACACAGAGCGACAAATCCCAGTCTTGATGCATGCTAACTCAACGGACACCTTTGGAGATACCTGTAGAGCACCTTTATAGTCACCGGGTTACGTTGTGATGTTTGACACACACAAGGCATTCCGTCGGTGTTAGTGAGTTACATGAGCTCATGGTTATAGGAATGTATACTTGACATGCAGAAAACAATAGCACCAAAATGACACGATCGTATGCTACGTTTATAGTTTGGGTCTTGTCCATCACATCATGTTCCTGATGATGTGATCACGTTATTAAGTGACAACACTTGTCTATGGATAGGAAACCTTAACCATCTTTGATCAACGAGCTAGTCAACTAGAGGCTTACTAGGGACAACATTTTGTCTATGTATCCACACATGTATTTCTATCTCCATTCAATACAATTATAGCATGGATAATAAACAATTATCATGAACAAGAAATATAATAATAATCAATTTATTATTGCCTCTAGAGCATATTTCCAACAGTCTCCCACTTGCACTAGAGTGAATAATCTAGTTCACGTCACTATATGATTGCAATGAATCTAACACCCATACAGTTCTGGGGTTCGATCATGTCTTACTTGTGACAGAGGTTTTAGTGAATGGGTCTGAACCTTTCAGATCCGTATGTGCTTTACAAATCTCTATGTCATCCTATAGATGATGCTACCACGCGCCATTTTGGAACTATTCCAAATGACTGCTTCACTATATGATTCCGGTTTACTACTCAGGGTTTTTCGGATTAGTGTCAAAGCTTGCATCGCAGTAACCCTTTACGACGAACTCTTTTAACACCTCCATAACAGAGAAAAATTTCCTTAGTCCACTAGTTACTAAGGATAACTTTTGAGCGTTGTCCAGTAATACATTCGTGGATCACTTTCGTACCCCTTGACAAATTCATGGCAAGGCACCCATCAGGTGCGGTACACAGTATGTCATACTATAGAGCCTATGGCTAATGCATAGGGGACGACCTTCGTCCTTTCTCTTTCTTCTACCGAGGTTGGGCTTTGAGTCTTACTCAAATTCACACCTTACAAACAGCCAAAAACTCCTTCTTTGCCGATCTATTTTGAACTCCTTCGAAAACTTGTTAAGGCATGCATTTGATTGAAAGTTTTATCAAGCGTCTTGATCTATCTCTATAGATCTTGATGCTCAATATTCAAGTAGCTCAACCCAGGTTGTCCTCTGAAAACACCTTTTCAAACAACCCTATATGCTTTCCAGAAATTCTACATCAATTTTGATCAACAATATGTCAACCACATATACTCATCAAAAATTCTATAGTGCTCCCACTGACTTCCTTGGAAATAAAAGTTTCTCGCAAACTTTGTATAATACCAAAAGCTTCGATCATCACATCAAAGCGCATATCCAATGCCGAGATGCTTACTCCAGTCCTTAGAAGGATCGCTAGAGCTTGCATACTTGTTAGCATCCTTAGGATTGAAAAAACCTTCTCGTTGTATGACATACAACCTTTCCTCAAGGAAACCGTCGAGGAAACAATGTTTTAACATCCTATCTTCAAGATTTTGTAAAATAATGCAGCAACTGCTAACATAATTCCAACAAACTTTTAGCATCGCAACGAGTGAGAAAGTCTCAACATGGTCAACTCTTTCAATTTGTCGAAAAGCATCTTTGCGACAAGTCGAGCTTTCTTGACGGTGACATTCACCATCATTGTATGTCTTCCTTTTAAAGATCTATCTGTACTTAATAGGACTACGACCATCAAGTAGTTCTTCCAAAGTCTACACTTTGTTTTCATACATGGATCCTCTCTCAGATTTCATGGCATCCAGCCATTTGCCGGAATCCGGTCCCACCATCGCTTCTCCATAGCTCGTACATTCATTATTGTCCAACAACATGGCCTCCAAGACAGGGTTACCGTACCACTCTGTAGAAGTACGTGACCTTGTCGACATACGAGGTTTGTAGTAACTTGATCTGAAGTTTCATGATCACTATCATTGGCTTCCACTTCAATTGGTGTAGGCGCCACAAGAACAACTTCATGCACCCTGCTACATACTAGTTGAAGTGATGTTTAAATAACCTCATCAAGTTCCACCATCCTCCCACTCAATTCTTTGGAGAGAAATTTTTCCTCGAGAAAGGACCCGTTTCCAGAAACAAACAATTTGCTACTGGATATGAGATAGGAGGTATACCCAACTGTTTCGGTTGTCCTATGAAGACGCATTTATCCGCTTTGGGTTCGAGCTTATCATGCTGAAACTTTTTCACATAAGCATCGCAGCCCCAAAATATTAAGAAACGACAACTTAGGTTCCTCCAAACCATAGTTCATACGGTGTCATCTCAACAGAACTATGTGGTGCCCTATTAAAGTGAATGTTGTTGTCTCCAATGCATAACCCCAAAACGAGAGTGGTAATTCGATAAGAGACATCATAATATGCACCATATCTAATAGGGTGCGGCTACGACGTTCGGACACACCATCACACTATGGTGTTCCAGGTGGCATTAGGAGTGAAACAATTTTCACATTGTCTTAAATGTATACTAAACTCGCAACTTAGATATTTACCTCCACGATCACATTGTAGACATATTATCCTCTTGTCACAACGATCTTCAACTTCACTCTAAAATTGCTTGTACCTTCCAATAATTTAGACTTGTGTTTCATCAAGTAAATATACCACTATCTACACAAATCATGTGTGAAGTAATAACATAATAATATCCACTGCGTGCCTCATCACTCATTGGACTGCATACATCAAAATGCATTACTTCCAAAAGTTGCTTTCTTGTTCCATCTCAATGGAAAACGAGGCCTTCAGTCATCTTGCCCATGTGGCATGATTTGCATGTCTCAAGTGATTCAAAATCAACTGAGTCCAAACGATCCATCTGCATGGAATTTCTTCATGCATTTACACCAATAGGCATGGTTTGCATGTCTCAAAGGATTCAAAAATGAGTGAGTCCAAAGATCCATCAGTATGGAGGTTCTTCATGTGTTTTACACCAATATGACTCAAGTGTTAGTGCCACAAGTAAGTGGTACTATCATTACTACTTTGCATCTTTTGGCATCAATATTATGAACATGTGTATCACTACGATCGAGATTCAATGAACCATTCACATTAGTGCATGACCATTGAAGCTATTATTCATGTAAACAGAATAACTTTTATTCTCAGACTTAAATGAATAACCGTATTGCAATAAACACAATCCAATCTTGTTCACGCTCAATGGAAACACCAAACAACATTTATTTAGGTTCAACACTAATCCCGCTGGTAGAGGGAGCGTACGATGTTGATCACATCAACATTGTAAACACTTCCAACACATCGGCACCTCGCCTTTAGCTAGTATCCATCTATTCAGCATCTTTTATTTTGAGTTACTAACACTTAGCAACATGAACCAGTATCTAATACCCCGGTGCTACATGGAGTACTAGTAAAGTACACATTAAAATCATGTATATCCAATATACTTTGGTCGATTTTGCCAGCCTTCTCATCTACCAAGTAACTAGGGTAGTTCGGCTTTAGTGACTGTCCCCCTCATAACAAAAGCACTTAGTGTCGGGTTTGGGTTCAATATTGGGTTTCTTTACTAGAGTTAAACTGGTTTGCCATTTCATAAAGCATCCCTTTTAACCCTTACCCTTCTCGAAAATAGTGGTTCTACTAACCATCAACACTTGATGCTCCTACTTGATTTCTACCTTCGCGATGTGAAACATCGAAAGTAGCTCAAGGATCGCCAATTCTATCCTTGGTATGTTATAGTTCATCATGAAGCTCTGTAGCTTGGTGGCAGTGACTTTGGAGAACTATGTCAATTACTATCTTATCTGCAATATCAGCTCCCACTCGATGCAAACGATTGTAGCACCCAATCAATCTGAGCACATGCTCAATGATTGAGCTTTTCTCCCTTACTTTGTAGGCAAAGAATCATGTCGAAGGTCTCATACCTCTCAACATGGGAACGAGCCTGAAATCCTAATTTCATCTCTTGGAACATCTCATATGTCCCGTGAAGTTCATAGCATCTTCAACGCCTTACTTCTAAGCCGGTTAAGCATTAAGCACTGAACTATCATGTAGTCATCAAAAACGTGTATGTCAGTTCTTCGCAACATCTACAGACGACGCTCGGGGTTTAGCACACTGAGTGGTGCATTTAGGGCATAAGCCTTCTGTGCAGCAATGAGGACAATCCTCAGTTTACGGACCGAGCCCGCATAATTGCTACTACCATCTTTCAACTAAATTTTCTCTAGGAACATATCAAAATAGTTGAGCTACAACGCAAGCTACAACATAATTTGCAAATTCATTTTGACTATGTTCATGATAATTAATTCAATTAATCATATTACTTAATAACTCCCACTCAAATACAGATCCCTCTAGTCATTCGAGTGGCGCATGATCCAAATCCACTAACTCAAGTCCGATCATCACGTGAGTTGAGTATAGTTTCAGTGGTGAACATGTCCATGTTGATCAAATCAACTATATGATTCATGCTTGGCCTTTTGGTCTGTTGTGTTACGAGTCCATGTCTGTACATGCTAGGCTCGTCAAGTTTAACCCAAGTGTTCCGCGTGTGCAACTGTTTTGCACCCGTTGTATGTGAACATTGAGTCTATCACACCCGATCATCATGTGTTGTCTCAAAACGAAGATCTGTCGCAATGGTGCACAGTCGGGGAGAACACAATTTCATCTTGAAATTTTAGTTAGGGATCTCCTTATAATTCTACCGTCGTCGTAAGCAAAATAAGGTGCGTAAAAGGATTAACATCACATGCAAATCATAAGTGACATGATATGGCCATGATATTTTGCTTTTTGATCTACATCACCAAAGCACCGGCAAGATCTCCATCATCACCAGCGTCGCACCATGATCTCCGTCATTGTGCCTCCATCGAGGTTGTCGTGCTATCTATGCTATTACTACTAAAGCTACTACTTAGCAATATAGTAAACGCATCTGCAAGCACAAATGTTAGTTTAAGTACAACCATATGACTCCTACCAGTTGTCGTAGTATCGACATGCAAGTCGATATTTAGCTATTACAACATGATCATCTCGTACATCGAATATATTATATCATGTCTTTGGCCATATCACATCACATGCATACCCTGCAAAAACAAGTTAGAAATCCTCTAATTTGTTGTTGCATGTTTTACGTGGTTGCTATGGGTATGTTTGCGTCTGTTTTGCGTCTGTTTTTTCCTTGAAGAGGAAAGGGTGATGCAGCACAGGAGCACTAAGTATTTCCCTTAGTCTGAGAACCAAGGTATCGATCCAGAAGGAGGGCCTCGTCAAGTCCAAAGTACCCGCGCAAACAGAAACAAGCTTGCACCCAACGCTTCAAAGGGGTTGTCAATCCCTTCAAGAATGTTTGCAAAGTGAGATCTGAAGGCGAAAAGTGCTACGAAGTAAAAAGTGTAAGGCTGAAAATATGGTGTGGAGTAGACCCTGGTGGCCATAGTGTTCACTAGAGGCTTCTCTCATAATAGCAAATATCACGGTGGGTGAACAAATTACTGTCGAGCAATTGATAGAACCGCGGAAAGTCATGACGATATATAAGGCAATGATCACGCATATAGGCATCACGTCCGAGACAAGTAGACCGATACTTTCTGCATCTACTACTATTACTCCACACATCGACCGCTATCCAGCATGCATCTAGTGTATTGAGTTCATGACGAACAGAGTAACGCTTTCAGCAAGATGACATGATGTAGAGGGATAATCTCAAACCAATGATGAAAACCCCATCTTTGTACCCTTGATGGCAACAACACGATGCGTGCCTCGCTACCTGTTATGTCACTGGGTGAGGTCACCGCACGGTATGAACCCAAAACCAAGCACTTCTCCCATTGCAAGAATCATAGATCTAGTTGGCCAGGAAAAACCCACAACTCGAAGAGAATTACAAGGATATGAAATCATGCATAAGAGAGATCAGAAGAAACTCATATAAGATTCATAGATAATCTGAACATAGATCCACAATTAATCGGATCTCGACAAACACACCGCAAAAGAAGATTACATCGGATAGATCTCCATGAAGATCATGGAGAACTTTGTATTGAAGATCCAAGAGAGAGAAGAAGCCATCTAGTTACTAGCTATGGACCCGTAGGTCTATGGTGAACTACTCACGCATCATCGGAGAGGTCATGGTGTTGATTAAGAAGTCCTCCATTTCCGAATCCCCCCTCCGACAGGGCACGAGGACGTGCCCTAGATGGGATCTCGCGGAGACAGAAGCTTGCGGCGGCGGAAAAGCTATTGCGATCGTCTCTTGAATTTTTGGGAATATTTGGGAATATATAGGCGCAAGATCTAGGTCAGGCGACCTCCAGGGGGCCCACTAGCCTGGATGGCGCCCCCCTGGCCACGGGGTGGGGGCTTGTGCGGCGCCTGGGGCTCTTCTGGCTTGGCTCCCAAGTTCTCCGATCTTCTTCTATTCCAGAAAAATCTTTTCGGTGATTTTCTTTCGTTTGGACTCCGTTTCAAAATCTCCTCTGAAAGGGGTCAAAAACATGGAAAAACAGGAACTGGCACTTGGCACTGAGTTAATAAGTTAGTCCCAGAAAATAAATAAAAGGCATGCAAAATATCCAAAGTTTGACAAGATAATAGCATGAAACCATCAAAAATTGTAGATATGTTGTAGACGTATCAAAAGCCACAATGGTGATGTGTAAATTTCTATTTAACCTTCTCCAAGGATCGCCTCGGTCAAATCTGAATCAACTAAAGTTGAAGAAACAAACACCTGCCAGTCATCTTTATGCAATAAGTTGCATGTGTGTCGATGAAACCAGTCTCTCGTAAGCGTACGAGTAATGTTGATCTGGACCGCTTCAATCCAACAATACCGCCGAATCAAGAAAATACTAAGGAGGGCTGCAAATTGAACGTCAACGCCCACAAAATCTTTTGTGTTCTACTCGAGATATCATCTACGCATGAACCTAGCCCATGATGCCACTGTTGGGGAATGTTGCATGGGAAACAAAAAAATTCCTACGCACACGCAATACCTATAACTGGTGATGATCATCTACGAGAGGGGAGAGTGAATCTACATACCCTTGCAGATTGCTAAGAGCAACCATATATAACGTGGTTGATGTAGTCGAACATCTTCGCGATCCAAATCGCAGTCCGTCCCGCGATCCCATCATGATTCGTCTCACAATCCCATCCCGATCCATCCTGATATAGTGTCGAACGGACGACACCTGCGCGTTCAGCACACGTACGGCTCGATGGCGTCCTCGCCTTCTTGATCCAGCAAGAGGGGCGAAGTAGTAGATGAGTTCCGGCAGCACGATGGCGTGGTGTCGGTGGTGGTGAAACTATTTCTGCAGGGCTTCACCAAGCACAACGGAAATTATCACGGAGGATGAACTAGAGGGGCGGGGTTGCCGGCACACGGCGTGGGGCAATCTTGATGTGTTCTAGGTGCTAGCCTTGCCTTTTGATTTATATGGTGACGACTGGGGTCGTTTCTTGGAGAAAAAACCTCCTCAAAGTCGGTTTGGCACGAAAGGCAAGGGTCCTCCTCAGACTCCAGGAGCAAACGCCAGGGTCCTCGACGTCTGGCCGCAAACGCCAGGGTCCCTGGCGTCTGGACTGTGGCCTTTGCAATACTCCCTTTTTACCTTCCTAAAACGTCGTGGGATTTACCCCTAGGGCCAAATAAAGGTGTTCTCGTACCCAAACATTTCGGAAACATCCGAAACCCCTTTCGGTGAATTATGAAACCATTCCGGAGACCCAATACTATTATCCCACATATCAATATTTACCTCTGGACTATTCTGGAGTACCTCGTCATGTCCGTGATCTCATTCGGAACTCCGAACAACCTTCGATCACCAAGATAACAACTCAACTATATTTATATCGTCACCGAACTTTAAGTGTTCAGACCCTGCGGGTTCGACAACTATGCAGACATGACTGAGACACTCTCTGGCCAATATCCAATAGCAGGACCTGGACGTCCATGTTTTATCCTACATATTCTACGAAGATCTTATCGGTTGAACCTCTATGTCAAGGATTCAGGCAATCCCGTATATCATTCCCTTTGTCCTTGAGTATGTTACTTTCCCGAGATTCGATCATTCGTATCTCCATACCTATCTCAATCTCGTTACAGGCAAGTCTCTTTACTCGTTCCATTATACAAGATCCCGTGGCTAACTCTTTAGTCACATTGCTTGCAAGACTTGTTTGTGATGTTGTATTACCGAGTCGGCCCCAAGATACCTCCCCGTCACACAGAGTGACAAATCCCAGTCTTGATCCATGCTAACTCAACGGACACCTTTGGAGGTACCTGTAGAGCACCTTTATAGTCACCCGGTTACGTTGCGACGTTTGATACACATAAGGCATTCCTCCGGTGTGAGTGAGTTACATGATCTCATGGTCATAGGAATGTATACTTGACATGTAGAAAATAATAGCAAAAAAATGACACGATAATATTCTATGTTTATAGTTTGGGTATTGTCCATCACATCACTCTCCTAATGGTGTGATCCTGTTATCAAGTGACAACACTTGTCTACGGATAGGAAACCTTAACCATCTTTGATCAACGAGCTAGTCCACTAGAGGCTTACTAGGGACAACATTTTGCATATGTATCCACACATTTATTTGTGTTTCCATTCAATACAATTATAGCATGGATAATAAACGATTATCATGAACAATAAATATAATAAGAACCAATTTATTATTACCTCTAGGGCATATTTTCAACAATGTTATGGATAGAAAACGAAGGAAAGATAGCTAAGACAACAATAGCTACCAACCACGTTTTAAAGAAACTAAGAAGGACATAAAAGGCAAGCATGGTGGCCTCATGTTTTTGATCAAGATAGCTTGACGTGAATAACTTCAAGTCAACCTAGTGCCTAATGTCGGGGATATAAACCCATGATGTAACCCGCCCTAAAGGGCCGGGTCAAATCATAGGAAGAGACAAGAAGATTGGTCGGCTAGATTTATCGAGTAGATCATCTTATGGTCCAACACCAGGATATGGCGACTCTTGGCCTAGAAGGCAGCACACGCCGGGAGTTTCCCTAAACTTGGATATTAACATAAGATAGAATTATAGTAAGTCACGGGTGTTTATTTGAGCCGAACTCAGTTGTAGACTCGAGGCCTCTACCTGTTATAAAGGAGAGTCCTCAAGACAAAAAGATCAACTAAGGAACTCCCGAGAGCTAGGTTAGCGATTCTACATCCTTGTAATCGAGATCCCCATCAATATAGATACAGAAGCAGGACGTAGGCTTTTACTTCCATTAGAGGCACCAAATGTGGGTAAATCCATCACTCGCCCCCAATCAATCCATTCGAGTTTCCACAACGCGACGGTGGCCTCACCACTAAGTCCGTTCACGAGGACATCTGTCGTGACCAAACCACGACAGGACCCATGGCTGGGACCATACACCAAGCGTCGTGACGCAGCCTTGCGGGAGGAGGATCATGAGACGTCCTGACGCTTGGCAACCTCGGCAAGGCTTGTCGAGGCGGCAAGGGGCCTCGCATGGCTCACCCCTTGCAACGCGGATCCCTTGTGAGCGGCTGAGACCCAGCCACACATTAAGGTCTGCCCCAAGCATCATCCTCAAGGCTAGCGGCTTATGGGCCATGGTAGCCTGGGTCCCACTGGGCCAACAGTAGTACCAGGGCGTTCGGCATGCATGTTCTTCCTATTAGGGACGAAACAACACATGGCCCATTAAACTGCAGGGCCGAGGGATGACGAGTGGTAGCTTTTGCATGGTGGAACGCTTCCACTCCCCATGACACATCGGAACCGCCGTCATGGCGAGATAACCTACCCGTGGAGAGCGCAGTCACATCTTTACTGTGTTATCCTTATCTCGCCCTTTGTCTTGCGCATGAGAGACCCATCTACCACCTGTTATCCAACTTCTCATCCTATCGCATCCATTGCCCCGAGCAGCAGAGGGAAGAACAAAACTACCAAGCTGGGGTCGTCGGCTCTGCCTTGGCCTGGGCCCGCGCTACAGAAGCCCTTGATCCTCAATGAATAGGTCTTGGCCAAAGTGCGGTCGATGATGTCCAACACCGGCAACAGGAATGGGGCAACGAAGATCTGTTCGGCGTTGCGCTCTGCACTACTAGGGAAATGCTTATAGGCAGGACCTCAGTAGTAGCGCTGGAAAAAAAGAAAACGCTGCTGCTAATTAGCAGTAGACCTGATCTAGTTAAGCGCTACTACTAACACCTTAGTAGTAGCGCTGCTTATCAAAAACGCGCTACTAGTATGTGGGACCAGACGACGCCCAAAATCCAGCGCTACTGCTAAGTGATTAGCGGTAGCGCTTTGTTTTGCAGCACAGCTACTGCTAGTGGGCCCCACTTAGTAGTTGCGCTCGCATGTGACAAGAGCTACTACTAATAGCATAGCAGCAGTGCTTTCTGGTATGTAGCGCTAATGCTAGTTGCGGCTGGTGCCACCTTTTTACCCCCTCCCCCTCCTCTCCCCCACTTTGACCTCTGTCCCCCTCCTTTCCCCTCTCCATTGTCCACACAATTGTTGCTCTTCCTCTCTCTTGCTCCTACCTCTCTTCTCTCCCCATTAACGTCCCCCTCCACCATAACTCTCCTTCATAAATGGCCTCTCTCACATCTCTCTTTGTCCTACCTCTCTTCCTCTCACCATTTATGCCCTCTCTACCATAACTCCCTCTCCATTAGTTAGATATCTAGATTCACCTCTCCTCCCCAACAACTAGATCTAGCTAGTTATTTAGCCATCCACGCGTGCTCTTTCAATCAGTCTCTCGCATCATCTCTCTCGGTCGGTCTCTCTCGGGAGATATATAGGTGAGTAAAAAAAGTTGTTCATTTAAAGAATGGGAATATGTGTGTGAATGAGAATATGTGTGTTTGGGATATATATATATATGGATAGATTTGTGCGAGTGTGACATGCCCTCGAGTTGCTTATGTTTTGCCGAAATGTCGATTTATTTCCGTTTCAGTGAATTTCGAGCAAACTCAGTATGTCCTATTTTTGGGCAAGGTCATGCCAAAATTTTATATGACTTTGCAGCATACATGCATTATTTATTTTATAACCCTTTTTCTTGTTATACCGTGCAGTCGGTCATGAAGGTGAGTGGATGGAAGGTGGACCGGTACATGCAATCCGTGGTGATGGACATGTATGCAAATAATCGGACTAGGATTACATGTCCGTGTGCAAGATAAAAGGAAGGAGTCCTTTTGGACCCTTTTGGTCGTGGCACTTTGAAGGCACACCTGCTGATGAATGGTTTCATGGATGGCTATACTCAACGGATATGTGAAGAAGATGATGAGGAGGAGGACGTTCAAATGGCAGGGTATAACGACATGGGGCTAGACGAAGACGATGGTGCCGGACATGGCGGCGGGGAAGTGCCGAAACTGACGGTGGCGGAGAAGATTCCGTACACGGCGGAGAAGAGTCCGGACATGGCGGAGAAGAGGCGGTGGTCACGCCGCAGTATTCGACGCTACTAAGTGCAGTCGTGCAAGACACTCATGTTCATGACCTCCTTCGCAAGAGTACGACTAGCGAGAGAGCTGCTTCTAGAGAGGAGGCCAAGCTGGCTCAACTTGAAGTGGACTCGAGGACTCCATTGTATGACGTTTGCGATCCCGAGGTGACCCGCTTGAGTTTCATGCTCGAACTTCTAAAGACGAAGGCGGAAAACAAATGGACAAACAAAAGCTTCAATGAGCATTTGAAGTATCTACATAATAAAGTTCTTCCCGCGGGGAACATGTGTCCTCGTAGTGTCCAGGAGGCCAAGAAAATTGTTTGCCCTTTTGATTAGCCGCACATTAGGTACCACGCATGCATCAATGATTGCATCACTTATCGGGGGGAGAATGCCGAAAAAACCAACTGTCTAGTGTGCAATGCTTCTCGATACAAGAAGGCAGGAAAGAAAGCTCCTCAGTAAGTTGTATGGTACTTTCCGATCACTCCCTGTCTGCAGCGGTATTTCGTAGATCCTAAGGAAGCAAAGCTCATTCGCTGACACGTGGAGAGGAAGAATCCCGACGATGGAGATGATCCGAGGCTGAGACACCCCGTAGATGGTAGCCAGTGGAGAGCATTCAACACCGTATATGGATTTGCTAAATAAGATCCAAGGAACATCGTGCTTGGTGCGAGTACCAATGGCATGAATCCGTTCGGAAACCAGAACACCAACCACAACACATGGCCCGTGTTTGTATAGATTTACAACCTCTCCCCATGGAAGTGCATGAAGACAAAGTACATACACATGTGCATGCTGATTCAAGGGCCAAAACAACCGGGAAATAGTATTAACCTGTATATGGGGCTTCTGCAAGAGGAGCTAGACACGTTCTGGAGATCACCGGCATGGACATGGGAGGCAAGCAAAGGAAAGTATTTCCATATGAGAGTCGCGCTGATGACGATGGTGCACGACTATCTCGGTTACGGGTACACCTTAGGCCAGGTATGCCACGGATACTACGGATGCACGAGGTGCATGGATTATACAACGTCTCAGCAGCTTACGTCAACAAAAGATGGCGGGTCTGGGAAAATCGTGTAGAATGGGCATCGTTGATGGCTCGAGAAGGATGACTCGTGGAGAAAGCGTGGAGATCTATTCAATGGGTTGGCTGAGCTTGGAGGACCTCCACGTAAGAGGAGCGGCGCCGGAATCGACGAGTTGTTGAGAAACTGGGAACAATGCCCCGTGCCGAAAAGATCAAAGAGGCGCCAGAGCCGTTGCTGAAGGTATGGAAAACAAGGTCTGTTTTCTAGGACTTGGAGTACTGGCCCAATCATGACACGCCTCATTGCTTTGATCAAATGCATATCACGTAGAATGTCCTTGAGAGCTTGCTTGGCACACTGATGAACCTGCCGGAGAAGACCAAGGATGGGCCGAAGGCAAGGAAGGACTTGGAAGATTTGAAGATCAGGAAAGACCTCCACCGTAAAAGGTTGATGGAGGAGACGGAGACAGAGGAGGGGGAAGGGGCAGAAAAGTCAACAAGAAGGAGGAGAATTCTTGCCCCCTTCTTGCTTCACCTTAAGTGCAAAGGAGATCGATCAATTCATCAAGTGCCTTATGAGAATCAAAGTCAGTTCCGCTTACTGTGGGAAGGTAAGCAGATTTCTAGACCCTAAGAAGAAATGGTTCACCGGGATGAAGACTCATGACTGTCACGTGATGATGACGCAGATACTCCCGGTTTCCATTAGAGGGATACTGGAAAACACGTCCGTGACACACTTACTGGTCTCTGCAACTTCTTCGACGTTATCTCTCGAAAGTCCATAAGTGTGAAGCAGCTCTGAAGGCTACAGGAAGAGATCGTTGTCATACTATGTGAGCTTGAGATGTACTTCCCGTCCGCGTTCTTTGACGTAATGGTGCATCTGCGTGTCCACATCGTGGACGACATCATCGACCTCGGACTGACATTCCTTCACAGCATGATGCCATTCGAGAGGATGAATGGGGTCATCAAAGGATTCGTTCATAACAAGTCCTGTCCCGAAGGGAGCATCGTCCAGGTGTATCTGACGCATGAATGCGTGTCCTTTCGCGAGAATTATATAAGCGCCGGAGACTCTGTTCTTGATTTGCCCGTCAAGAAACACGATGGGAAGCTCGAAGGAGATGGTCACAACAACGCCTGGAGGGAATTGCACGTGGACTACTCGGATCGATGGAACGACTTTGACAGGGCTAACTTAGTAGTGCTACAACACCTAGATATGGTGATGATTATGTGGCGCGACACAAAGAAAGCATCGCAAAGAAGTACCGTGATAAGGGGATGCTCAAGACGGACGACGAAGTTACTGTAGAGCACAACGCTACGTTCTTGCGTTGGTTCAAAGAGCAAGTTCTTGAAAATCCCCCGAAAGAGGGCACTTCAGACGGATTGCTCATACACGCCTTAGCACATGGCCCTGCGCCCAAGCTCGTGACCTATCAGTCCTACGATATCAATGGGTACACGTTCTACAAGGAGGCCAAAGACATGGACAATGATTACCAGAAATCCGGGGTGACAATTCAATGCGTGACCGACGGCAGCGGCACAACTGAAAGATTCTACGGAAGGGTCGAAGAGATCTGGGAGCTTGACTATGCTGGAATGCACGCAGCGATGATGTTTTGTGTCATATGGGCCAACGACGTCATAAGAGATAACAAGTATTTCACCACCATGTCTATACTCGAAGCGAAGAGTACTCCCGTGAACGTTAACATCATCGCCAAAAAATGAGCCATGGGTACACGCTAAGCACGTGACACAATGCTTTTTCATAATCGACCCGGCCAATCCGAGCCGTGTTGTCGTGAGGAGATCCAAAAGGAGCATCATTGGAATGCTTGGAGTCGCCAACGAGTAATACTACGACCAATACGACAACCCGATGAGGGAAGATGACGATGACGATGAAGCATACATGAAAATAAGAATCAAGACTACATTACGTAAGAAAGATCATACTCCATGGCTCCAAAAAAGTCACAAGGAGGGGCTCAATTACTCGGCAACGAACAAGAAAGGGAAGAATCTCAATGTGAAACATCGTCGACGTAGCTGATCAGAAGCCTACATTTATATACATGTATCTATTTTGTGTACGCACTTGAGTAACCGTTATCAGTCATATTCGCGCACTTGAGTTACCACCACATGCATGGTTCCGGTGATATTCGCGCATTGGGGGAGAGATGCCATCGTCGGGAGAAAAACAAAAAAACAAAAACAAAACGGAGAAAGGAGTACAAAATAAAAAGGAAAGTAAACAGAAAAGAAAAGGAAAATAATGAAAAAAAGAAAACAAAAAACTAGAAAAGGAAAATAATAAAAAGAAAAGATGGAAAAGATAGAAGTAGCGCTCGTTTAGGGAACCATCGCTACAGCTAAGTTAGCTATAGCGCTCGCTCCTACACCCGCTAGTCATCCTTATGCAACAAGTTGCATGTGTGTCGAAGAAATCACTCTCTCGTAAGCGAACGAGTAAGGTTGGTCCGGGCTGCTTCAATCCAACAATACCGCCGAATCGAGAAAAGACTAAGGAGGTCAGCAAGTCGAACATCAACGTCCACAAAAAAGTTTGTGTTCTACTCAAGATTACATCTACGCATGAACCTAGCTCATGAGGCCACTATTGGGGAACGTTGCATGCGAAACAAAAAAATATCCTACGCACACGAAGACCTATCATGGTCATGTTCATCTATGAGAGGGAGATCAGACCCACATACCCTTGTAGATCACTAAGCGGGAAGCGTTAAGAAACACGGTTGATGTAGTGGAACAACTTCGTGATTCAAATCACCGTCGTGCCACGATCCGTCCCGACCTAGCACCAAACGGACGGCACCTCCGCGTTCAGCACACGTACAGCTCGATGACGATCTCCGCCTTCTTGATCCATCAAGAGAGACGGGGAAGGAGATGATTTCTCCGGCAGCGTGATGATGCGTCGGTGATGGTGATGTTCTATTCCTGCAGGGCTCCGCCCGAGCTCCGTACAAATCCGATCAAGAGGAAGAACTACGAAGTAGAGGTTTAGGGTTGCACGTGGCAAAGTTGTGTCTCAAAAACCCTAAACCCTCTAGTATATATAGGAGGATGGGAGGATCTAGCCGTGAGATACTCCTCCAATTCGGTTTGGACGGAGGAGTCCCTTCCTTCCTTCCCACCTCCTCTCTTTTTTCCTTTTGCATTGTTTTTTTCTCCTTGGTCAAAATAGCCCTATTGGGCTGGCTACACCAGCCCACTAAGGGTTGGTATACCACCCATGGGCCTATTAGGTTCTCTCCCGGGTGGGTGGCCCCTCCCGGTAAAACCCCGGAACCCATTCGTTACTCCCGGTACACTGCCGGCAATGCCCTAAATCTTTCTGGAAGCCAAATGCAGCAATCCTATATACCAGTCTTTGTTTCTGGACCATTCCGGAACCCCTCGTGACGTCGTGATGTCATCTGGGACTCCGAACAAAACTTCTACGGGTTCGTACCGAAACGTCGCCGATCCTTAAGTGTGCAGACCCTGCGGGTTCGAGAACTATGCAGACATGACCTCAGACACTACCCAGTCAATATCCAATAGCGGGACCTGGATGTCCATATTGGATCCTACATATTCTACGAAGATCTCATCGGTTGAACCTCTGTGCCAAGGATTCATATAATCGTGTATACCATTCCCTTTGTCCTTCGGTATGTTACTTGCCCGAGATTTGATCGTCGGTATCTCTATACCTATTTCAATCTCGTTACCGGCAAGTCTCTTTACTCTTTCTGTAATACAAGATCCCGTGACTAACACTTTAGTCACATTGCTTGCAAGGCTTATATGTGATGTTGTATTACCGAGTAGGCCCCGAGATACCTCTCCATCACACGGAATAACAAATCCCAATCTTGATACATGCTAACTCAACGGACACCTTCAGAGATACCTGTAGATCACCTTTATAGTCACCCAGTAACGTTGCGATGTTTGATACACACAAGGTATTCCTCCGGTGTCAGTGAGTTACATGATCTCATGGTCATAGGAATGAATACTTGACATGTAGAAAACAATAGAAACAAAATGACACGATCACATGCTACGTTTATAGTTTGGGTCTTGTCCATCACATCATTGTCCCAATGATGTGATCCAGTCATCAAGTGACAACACTTGTATATGGTCAGAAAACCTTAACCATCCTTCATCAACCGGCTAGTCAACTAGAGGCTTACTAGGGACATAGTTTTGTCTATATATCCACACATGCATTTATGTGTTCATTCAATACAATTATAGCATGGATAATAAACGATTATCTTGGAACAGGAAATATAATAATAACTATTTTATTATTGCCTCTAGGGCATATTTCCAACAGTCAGTGGGTTGGTCAGTGACGCGGTGTCGAGCTTGATTACGATAATTTTCAATTGGTCGAAGAGCAATCCAAATCACGTCCGGAGGACTTTCCCCTTCCCAGCTTTGTCGGGAGCAACTCGGCGAACAGCACAGCAGCAACACCTGCCCAAGCTACCCAAAAGGTTCCTTTCCTGTTCGTAACAGCTCGACCTCCGTCTCTGCCATGCTCGGCGGGCCTTCGTCGCTGGCTAAGTTCGACGACTCACGGTAATTACGCGTCATACCCTTTTCACTAGCATGTATATAGTATTCCGTTTCAGTTGCCTTCCAGATGTTTGATGTCGCAGACATGTCTCCTTCGCAGGCTGACGACACCCCGTGCACCCTACTCTACGACATCAAGGGCCAGAAGGTGGTTGTGGGAAAGGCAACCATTGTGAAGCCGAAGGGCCGCATGTTCCACAATCGAGAGATGCCCGATGGCGTCTTCAAGGTTAATGTGGCCAGTCTCTTAGCGGGCTTCGAGGATTTGCCTCCTCCTATACTAGTCGATGACGACGAGACCCCTAAGATGATTGGCGCATGCAAGAACTGGTTCTTGCCTTGGCAGAAGTCTCTTCTTCGTATCGAGGAGCCCAGTATCACGCCAACGCCACCTTCTCAAGAAGGTATGAACACCAGCCCAACTACCAAATTACCTGCACATGTCATGGCAGATGATGGTAGCATACGACGCGAGGGAGAGCCTCCATTAGTGCCAGATCATGTAACCCCCGTTGTCGAAGAAGCAAATGTTGATGATGACATGGAGGATGATGATGAGGACCCGAACAAGTATTTCAATACTGCCTATGATGGATTGATGGCTCAGGGCGCCGAAGACTCAGGCTATGAGCGTGGAGATGATGACTTCATGCTGCCTGATTTGCCGGAGCCGGAATGTCCTAAGGCGTAATGCAAAAAGTCTCTCTTCATGCCATCCTCGCAGGAGAAGCCTCCAAATGCCGCCTCTACCTAGCAACCCCCTGAGGCCCTTCCACTGTTTAGCCCGACGACACTGGGGTGGTGGTTAGGGAAGGTATGGTGGGCTCACTACCGCCACCTGCCAAGAAGCAAAGGAAGAGACCGGCCAGGAAAGGCCCTAAAGGTGCCATACGTGCTTCAAGCAGCCAGCCGCCTCTGAAACCCCGGGTGGTAGACAGAATACCTTTCGAAGGTAAGAAGTGTTTACATGTCGCTGGCGAGCCGATCCTACCTGCCAAAGCGCTAGATCACATACTAAACAATGATCTAAAAAGACTCCATGAAGATGTTCTGGCCAGAGAGAAAAGCCTTCTAGTCGCGTAACATCCAGGATAACCGCTTTACGCGGCTCAGGTGCCGAGTGGGAAGTTGTACATCGATACCTGGCCCGCGAATCAGTTCCTCCTGTGATTTGACTACATCTACAACATGTTCGACATGACCAAGCTGGATTTCCAATTCATCCGCATGTATGCGCTATATCTCAACTACTTCATCAGGATGGAGAGCATGAAATATACCTGCGTCGCGGACCCATACTATATGCGCGAGAGCTTCTTGGCAGCTTGCAAAGAGCATCGTGACTATGCGAGAAAGTACCTCAGCGAATTCATGATCGCTAATAAGGACAAGGAAACGATTCTCCGGCCTTATCATCCCTCGTAAGTCATCCGCACATATCCTTTCGTACATGTTAATCATTCCATTGCAAGCATGGAGGCTAATTTGAGGTGTACTTAATTTGCATAGCAGGGGCGACGCCATCCTCACCGTTCTGTACCCGGAATACTCCCATGCTATGTACTTGGACTCGACGAAGAACCTCAAGAAAAAGGATTACACACACGTAAAGAGTGTTCTCGACTATGCCCTGTTAACCTTCAGCCTGACTGGTGGATATATCAAGGTGAAAAGGCACACGAAGACTAGGCCAGTTTTCCGCCATAAGACCAACTTCTGCTGCATCCAGCAACTGCACAACAGTATGGCTGATGGATTCTACCTCATGCATCACCTGATGGAGTACAGAAGGGATAATCAACGCCTTCGCATGTCAGCTACTACCGAAGATGCCGAGATTGTCAGCTGGGCCACAAGCATAGGAAAGACACCGGATCATCAAATCCGAGTCGAGTTTTATCACGTACAGTGTGAACTAGCCCAAGTGATCATGAAGCAAGTCCTCGAACCAATGGGGATGTTCTACCATGGGCCAATCAAGTGAGTTGATGTCCAAGCACTGCTAGTCCCTCAACGGCTGGACCTGAATCCTTTCACGAAGCTCGGGTGCTTCCTCCCTGACAATGAAGATTGGAACGCCGACATGGAAGACTGATTGTCAATGACAATGTGATGTAACTAAACCGTGGTATGATGAACTTCGTCATTTAAGTTTACTATTGGTTGATTTTATTTTGCTAATCATGCCTTTTTGTTTTCTTAAGTACATTATGTTGCATATTATCGTTCAAATCAACTACTCACAATGCAGGTACCTAGATCAGAGATGGCGAAGGACTACTACGCCGTGTACGTTGGGAGGGTTCCAGGAGTCTACGACCACTGGCCAGCTGCTCAGGCCCAGGTGCACAGGTACCCGGGTGCTAGCCACAGAGGGTTTGACACCACAGCTGAAGCGGAAAATAGTTACTTGAGATGGACACTTCAGCACGAGCAGGGGCGGGAGCGCCGGTACTACATAATCGCGCTCTTCCTCATGCTGATTGCTCTTCTCTTCTACATCATGTTGTAGATAGAGATGGTGAAACTTGTGGGTGTGCCATGACCATGCAGTTGCGTTTATTCGAGACATGGCATGATCACACTTCTGTATCGCTATTTTCAAGATGATGTGATGATATTTGTGTTGAATGATGATGATGATGATTATGGTATGAAGAGACTACTACATGTCTATGATACGTGAGAATAGTGTATGTTTAATATGATGTGATGAAACTATTGTATAGAGTTTGTATAAATACATCACAAATACGGAGAGGGTGCAAATCTGTGAAAGCAGAAATATTAGCAGTAGCGCTTGAAAATACTTACTAGTAGCGCGGCTTAGCAGCAGTGCGCCATATGAACAAGCGCTATAGATAGTTATCAGTAGCGCTGGACAGGGAAGCGCTACTGCTTACACTACTTACCAGTAATGCTGCGCATACCAGCGCTACTACTAGGGTTTAGTTGTAGCACGATAGCAGTAGAGTTTGTCCCAGCGCTACTACTATGCATATTTCAAGCGCTACTACTAGGGTTTTCCCTAGTAGTGTTGTGACCCTCGTAGAATGCACAATGTTCCCATTCTTCCTCCACTCCATCTTTGCAGGGGTGGTGCCTCCCTTCTCTCAATTCTACAACGCCATGCTCAACCACTACTAGGTCCATGTGCTGCACCTCCACCCGAGCTCGGTAATCCTCCTCTCCGTCCTTGCCTACCTCTGCGAGGCTTTCTTGAGGATTATGCCTTCCGTGACTTTTCTCCGGAAGTTCTTCCACCTCCAACTGACCGAGGTAGACTAGTTCTCGGGCTACATGTACTTCGAGATGCCCACGGACACACATGCGCACATCATCAACATGCGGCTTCCCGAGGAGGTTCAAGCCATTAGGGAGCATTGGGTATTCATGGAAGCATGCTAGTACATCCCCCCTCCTCGAAGCCTACGAAGCACCGGTACTTCAGAGATTTGTGTATCGCAGTTCAATACTTCGTCGATACTCCGATACTTCAGATTCGATTTCGGTATGGGTATCTCCAAAGTATCGCAATTTTCAATTTAAAAGAAATGGATATACGCGTATCCTTGAAGTATCGCCGTTGTGTACTGCCCATGCCATGATGTACCGTTGATCTGTTGATATAGGTAGTGGACGTGGACTGTACTAATGTAGTAGTTGGATAAAAGTGCTTGTTAAGTTTGTTGCTTGTGCAATCCATTATTTGGCCCACTCGTGCAATCCAAGGTTGCTCTTTATGTATGTTTGTCATTTGACAATCTCAATGTTTTTAATTTTAAAATGTTTGTTAATTTTATGTTGTCATGTTAATAGGTATTATAGTCTAAATTGTACTCTGACAGTCTATGGCCGATTGGCCGTGATATTCATTGATGATAGTGAGATTTTAGAATGAAAAACAAGAAGATATGGAAGCAATTAGGCAACCAGTGGGTCGGTAGTTTGTTATCATCTTATACATTTATTATGTTAGTTTTTATTGCATGTTATTTTATTATTATTTATATATACTTGCCGTATCGCCGAATTGCTGTTTTTAGAAATTGCCGTATCCCATATCGCCATACCCGTATCGCCGTACCGGTGCTTAGTAGCTCGAAGCTCTGGAGGCGCCAGCGGTGCCAAGTTCCGCGTGGGGGCACACTGAGCTGGTCGGCACTGTGATGGAGACAGTTATGGCGAGGATGTGGGTTCTATAAGCCGGCAAACTCAGCGCGGTCATGGTGGTCAAGGAGTTCATGGGAAACCGCATTGCTCCCCTCCAAAGGTGCGCCCATATGGTATGGAACCACTCGGGCCTGGAGGTCCGCATGAGGCTGAGCATCGAACGCCTTGCCATGGAGGTAGGCTAAAGAGCTGGCGAACATCCTTCTTGTCGTGGAGACATCATTTTTGCCATTAGCGGCGACACCAATCTATAGCTTCAGAAACCGGGAGGTTGTTCGAGCCGGCATGCCACAATTTGAATAGTGGGGGTTGGTGCCCGTGGTTCACATGGGCCCCCACGACAACCTGGTCCCGGTGCTGCCGATCCTCGGAGGCGATGACAATGCTCATGTGGTGGCCGCATCGGATGCTAGGAGCAAGGTGAAATCACCCAACCAACCCCGTGAGCAGCCACCAGCAGGGTCCTACGGCAGTGGCGGCCACGACGTCGGGGCGGCCCGAGCCAGGACTCAGCGGTCTGTGCCCCCAGAGGAGGTGACCTCTTGCGCAAAGAGCCCACCGCCTGGCGGAGCGACCGCGCCTCTTACGACTTCCGAAGGGCATCCCAGGTAGGCCTAATGCGGGGGCTTTGGGAGGGGGCATCAGTTGGCCTCGGAGAAGCAGCGACAACAACTTCCCGGGAGGGATGTTGAAGAGAAGGTGGTGGATCCCGAAGGACGAGCTGCAAAGGAGGGGCTCCACGCCGAAGAAGAGGAGACCCACGACAAGGTTGTCGCAGGGCCGACCAGGGATCAACGGGAGGTAGGAACGGGCGGCATGCCGACGCCCCCCGTAGAGCACTGAGCTGCGATTCGACGCTGTCGCATGAGGACGCATGGCCTCTACACCGCCACCCGAGGAGGTCTGTTAGAATAAATCCGAGGTACGCGGTCGATCCACGGAGGAACAAGCAATCACAACACGGTGACGACACCAAGATTTGTTAACGAGGTTCGACGAACTCGCCTACTCCCCGGGGAAATGACTATAGGTGCTCCTCCCCGAGATACCGCAACACCGGCCACCCGGGTGCCGGCACAAGCTGTCGGCTCCCCCTTGCGAGCCTGTCGCTATCTAGTCGTCATGGGTTACAACGTGGGGTGCCTCCTCATATATAAGAGGCCAAGGGTACGACGTGTCCGACTACGACACTACATGTATCCTACCCACACTACAACACCAAGTCCATACGTAACCCAACTCGTACATCAATATTCGACACAACTCTAACAAACTCCACCTTGGCGAATATTTTCACCACTTTGAATTTGTCCATGCATCAAACTTCCATGTACTACGGACTTGTGTTGTCTTCTTTGTAGCTTACCGAGAGCTACCCGACGAGGCTGCCCCACACCCGCCGCCTCCGTGGGATCCCGCTGCTACTCCTGCAACTCCAGTCTCCGTGACTCCACCTGCAATAGTGCTTCCTTGCAACTTGTAAAGAAGCGAAGCCGTCCTCGCTCCAATCATCACGGTTACCTCATCTTCCATGATTTCCATGGTCTTCTTATCCCGATCACAACGGAATACCATACCACCATCATGAAGAACTCCAAGCGAAATTAGATTCCTCCTTAGCCCCGGCACATGCCTTACTCCCCGAAGCATCCGCTCAACTCCGTCAAAAATCTTGATTTTAATGTCACCTACTCCAGCAACACGATAACCAGTGTAATCGCCCATATAGGCTAAACCAAAATCACCAGACTTGTACGAAGAAAACCACTCCTTGTTGGGTGTCGCATGAAAAGAGCAAGCTGAATCCAACATCCACGCTTCACTTTTGGTTAACCGCCTGTCTGATACTACGAGGGCATCACTACTGCTGTCAGAGTCATTACTATGAATTGCCATATTAGCACTTGACCCACGATTGAGCTCTGGACAGTCCTTTTTAATATGTCCCCTCTGCTTACACTTGTGACACTGTATTTTCTTTTTCTTTTTCTTGTTCTTCCCTGCCTCATATCCCTTCCGCCAATCTTCACCCTTGACTAGCAAAGCTTCATCATGAGAGACTTCCACCGCATTCTTCATTGTCCTATGATAAGATAGCAAGCCTGCAGTAATATCCTCATTCTTGACGGTCTCCTTGACGTGCGTCAAAGTAGTGATCAAATGGTCATAGGATGATGGCAATGAACAAAGAAGCAGAATTGCCCTATCCTCGTCGTCAATCGTCGCACCCAAGCGTGCTAGATCCGTCACGACTTGATTAAAGGCGTTCATATACTCCACAAGATCCGACCCCTCCCGCATCTTCATCCCATACAACTTTTGCTTCAGATACACCTTGGTCGTCACACTCTTGGACATAAATTGACTCTCCAGCTTCTCCCAGATCTTCTTCGGTGAATTCTCATCCATCACATGATAAATAACCTGGTCCGACAGACACAACTGTATAGTTCCGGCTGTCCTCAACTGTAACTCCTCCCAGTCCTCAGCCTCCATCTTAGCCAGCTTGGCTTCCTGCAACAACGCCTTCAAACATCCCTGTTGTGCCAACAAATCTTTCACCCTTGTCTGCCATAACCCAAAGCTTCCAGTCCCGTCGAACTTCTCCACCTCAAACCTGGTACCCACTGGCGCCATGGTTGTTTGTATGGCTGACTTTGTGAAAAATAATCCAAGCTTCCACGCAATGCCAAGTACACGAACTCCGTGTACAAATACTCTCACGTGTAGTAGCTACCACACACATCTCGCGATGCTAACTTTTACTTTGCATCAACCCTTGCTTTTGATGGATGTGTTGCCCCTGATGGATTTTTTCCTCCTGATTTGATCTAGCTATTGCTTTGTCTCTCGTCACGTCCAGCCGTCCGCTGGTTTTAACCTGCGCGCGCAGGTGCAGCTGTCCGACCCAAACGTGACTTAATTCTCCTTGGACTCGGTCCCTTTTTTTCCAAAATAGACTCGGTTACCTGTTGTGTCTGGTTTGCTTTTGACACGAGATATACGAGTCCACGCCCAGCTGCGTGCACGCGTCCTTCTGTCGCTCGGGACAGATCGAGTCCACGCCCAGCTTCTACCTCTACAGGCATCTTGCTCGTCGATCCATACCTCACACGAAGCAATTTCTTTCCAATCTCGCGACGCCCGATTCATCCGCGACATCTCCACCTCTGAATCAACCAAACAACGACCACGGAACTACCTAGCTCGTGATACCACTTGTTAGAATAAATCCGATGTACGCGGTCGATCCATCGAGGAACAAGCAATCACAGCACGATGACGACACCAAGATTTGTTAACGAGGTTCGGCTAACTCGCCTACTCCCCGGCGGCAATCACTACGGGCGCTCCTTCCCGAGATTCCGCAACACCGGCCACCCGGGTGCCGGCACAAGCCGTCGGCTCCCCCTTGCGAGCCTGTCGCTATCTACTCCCTCCATTCCAAAATATAAGACCTTTTAGGGATTACACTAGAAGACTACATACGGAGCAAAATGAGTGAATCTATACTCTCAAATATGTCTATGTACATCCGTATGTAGTTAATAGTACAATCTCTAAAAGGTCTTATATTTCGGAACATAGGGAGTAGTCGTCATGGGTTACAACGTGGGGTGCCTCCTCATATATAAGAGGCCAAGGGTACGACGTATCCTACTACAACACTACATGTATCCTACCCACAATACAACACCAAGTCCATATGTAACCCAACTCGTACATCAATATTCGACGCAACTCTAACAAGGTCGGAGGCTGAGGCCCATACCAAGGCGGCGGTCACCACAGGCCTTGAACGATCGCCTGGGTGGCACGAGCCAGTGGTAGCCACGCCTAGACCTGTCCGCACGGCCGAGCTGGCGACTGGAGAAGCAGCCAAGGCAGGAATCCAGGAGAATCCCAGCCGCCCATTGGGGGTAAGACTCCCTCAGGGGCGGTCTGGACGGGCGTGACATCTCGGCTGCCCTCGGGCTCTCAGGGCTGCCTCACTGTGCATCCCGGGCTCTGGCCCTGGTGGGACGTAGTACCTTGCTACAAAATAGGACTACACCATGCCCGATCGGCCCCATCTCCCAGGAGGCCGAGCTGATGGCTGAGGAGGAGGATGTCCACCAGGAGTGGGAGCGTCTCGGGGAAGTATGGCGGGAGGTGGATGTGGTCGTAAAGCTGGGCCACCGCCAAGCCGATGTCACGCGGAAGTATGGCGACGAGGCTGCCCGGAAGGCCCGGGAGCTCCACCTTCGGGTGTTCTGGTTCGCCAGAGAGGCTGCCTCGCACCTCTAGGAGGCGGCATCAGAGGAGGCGGCCTTGTCAGGACCCAGCAAAGACGAAGGCAATGGTGTTCAAATTCAAAGTATGGCGCCAAGCGACAGCAGCCGTCGATCTGAGATCCGACGACCTCTAGTCGCCCATACCGATTCGAGCTTCCCGCTACTCCTGGAGCCATCGATGGTTGATCCGACGGCTGCGGGAGCCTCCCGCGTCGCTGTATACGTCAGATAACGGCGCTGAGCGCCGGCCACCTTTTCTACCTCTGCTTTCTCGTTTTTACTGCTTGTAAGGCTATAAAGCCATGGATTTCCAGCTCGTGGAGCTATGCTTTTCTCTAGGGTTTCCCCCCTCTTGCGCGCCAGTGTTCCTGGCCGGCTTAGGTGCCTCTGGCTGTAATCAGACCCTTGCAATTTTCCTTTGAAATCGCAACGATATTAGCTCTGTTCTTTCTCTGAAATTGTTCTAGCGTTCGTCGGTCTGACAGGCCTTCGGGGAGTGCGTAATGGCTCGAGAGACCCAGCTCTGCTCTCACGAGGTGGGGGTGGCCCGCCACTCGAGCAGGGCGATGGTTCTGGATCTGGACATGGAGCTCTTCGAGGGTGAGCCCCTTCAGACTACCATCGAGAAGGAGAGGGATAGAGAGCACCTGGAGAACCTGGATCACATCACGGCGGCCATCGAGGCCTCCTAAGAAGAGCGCCTCACGAAAGACAATGCCGCTACCTAGGACCGGCTGCAAACTGCAAGGCAAAGATCGACAAGCAGGACGCGAGCAAGATCGCGTGTAGGATCAAGGTTCTCGCTGAAAAGCACATTGAGAACCTCCGAAAATACGAGGAACTCTTCTCCAAGAGGCGCAGCAAGCTTGAAGTGGAAGTTGCCCCGCTCAAACAGCAGTTCGCGGCATCTGAGGCCGAGAAGCGGAGCATGGCGGAGTTCTAGGCCGCGACTCACTTTGAGCTAGACGACATACACGCGGAGGTGGGAGCTGTAACAACGAGGCACAATGGGCCCGCAATGATGCTGTTCGTATATGCGTGGAGCGGGACCTACACTCCAAGACGTTCCTGGAGCGGGACCTACACTCCAAGATGTACCGAGAGCTCGCGGAGTGGGCCAGTCGTGCTGTGGGCACCTTATCCATTGATAGGTTGGGGGAACCCCTGGAGACCGACAACACGTGCTACGTAGCCTTCTTCACGAGACTCGCGGAAGGTCTAGAGGAAGGCTCCGTTTGGCGCAACAAGAACCGTGATGTTAATAGTTGCGACCTCCTAAGAGCATCTTCAACAGTCCGTATGTTCAATCGTTGGTATAAGTGTCCACATCAACAACCAACAGCACATCATACAAGCTCTTCAATGAAGTGTATGTTAGTCGTATGTAAAATAACTAAGTGAGTCCATTAAATAGTGAAGAAATAACATGCTTGCCTCGGAGCTTGTGCTTGAACCATTGCTTCAAGTTCATACGATTTCATTCTTTCTCTTCTTTTATTATGCGACATGTTATCAAAATCATCTATGTGACAATTTTACCAACGATGATCATACGAGCATTGGAGATGCCCTAAGCCAGGCGTCGACCCGCGTCTTCAGCAACCTGTTGTGCATCAACCGCGACTTTGGCTTTGACTAGGTGCTAACTACGGTTCCCGAGGAGCTTCGATGCGAGCTCACGAGAGCGTTGCAAGATCACGTGAAGAGCATGCTAGAGCAGTTCACGCCCATCGAGGAAGTGTCCGCCAAAGGCATCGTTGCCACACCCGATGATGCCGACAGCAGTTATGCCGCCTTAGGCTGCTCGTAATGATCGTATCATAGGTAGTATCATGCACGTCAACTACGCTATTTTGATGAGGTGTTCTGGTTCGCCAGAGAGGCTGCCTCGCACCTCAAGGAGGTGGCATCAGAGGAGGCGGCCTTGTCAGGACCCAGCGAAGACGAAGGCAGCGGTGTTCAAATTCAAAGTACGGCGCCAAGCGACAGCAGCCGTCGATCTGAGATCCGACGACCTCTAGTGGCCCATACCGATTCGAGCTTGCCTACTACTCCTGGAGCCATCGATGGTTGATCCGACGGCTGCGGGAGCCTCCCGCGTCGCTGTATACGTCCGATAACGGCGCTGAGCGCCGGCCACCTTTTCTACCTCTGCTTTCTCGTTTTTACTGCTTGTAAGGCTATAAAGCCATGGATTTCCAGCTCGTGGAGCTATGCTTTTTCTCTAGGGTTTCCCCCCTCTTGCGCCGCCAGTGTTCCTGGCCGGCTTAGGTGCCTCTGGCTGTAATCAGACCCTTGCAATTTTCCTTTGAAATCCCAACGATATTAGCTCTGTTCTTTCTCTAAAATTGTTCTAGCGTTCGTCGGGTCTGACAGGCCTTCGGGGAGTGCGTAATGGCTCGAGAGACCCAGCTCTGCTCTCACGAGGAGGCGGTGGCCCGCCACTCGAGCAGGGCGATGGTTCTGGATCTGGACATGGAGCTCTTCAAGGGTGAGCCCCTTCAGACTACCATCGAGAAGGAGAGGGATAGAGAGCACCTGGAGAACCTGGATCACATCATGGCGGCCATCGAGGCCTCCTAAGAAGAGCGCCTCACGAAAGACAATGCCGCTATCTAGGACCGGCTGCAAACTGCAAGGCAAAGATCGACAAGCAGGACGCGAGCAAGATCGCGTGTAGGATCAAGGTTCTCGTTGAAAAGCACATTGAGAACCACCGAAAATACGAGGAACTCTTCTCCAAGAGGTGCAGCAAGCTTGAACCGGAAGTTGCCCCGCTCAAACAGCAGCTCGCGGAATCTGAGGCCGAGAAGCGGAGCATGGCGGAGTTCTAGGCCGCGACTCACTTTGAGCTAGAGGACATACACGCGGAGGTGGGAGCTATAACAACGAGGCACAATGGGCCCGCAATGAGGCTGTTCGTATATGCGTGGAGCGGGACCTACACTCCAAGATGTTCCTGGAGCGGGACCTACACTCCAAGATGTACCGAGAGCTCGCGGAGTGGGCCAGTCGTGCTGTGGGCACCTTATCCATTGATAGGTTGGGGGAACCCCTGGAGACCGACAACACGTGCTACGTAGCCTTCTTCACGAGACTCGCGGAAGGTCTAGAGGAAGGCTCCGTTTGGCGTAACAAGAACCGTGATGTTAATAGTTGCGACCTCCTAAGAGCATCTTCAACAGTCCGTATGTTCAATCGTTGGTATAAGTGTCCACATCAACAATCAACAGCACATCATACAAGCTCTTCAATGAAGTGTATGTTAGTCGTATGTAAAATAACTAAGTGGGTCCATTAAATAGCGAAGAAATAACATGCTTGCCTCGGAGCTTGTGCTTGAACCATTGCTTCAAGTTCATACGATTTCATTCTTTCTCTTCTTTTATTATGCGACATGTTATCAAAATCATCTATGTGACAATTTTACCAACGATGATCATACGAGCATTGGAGATGCCCTAAGCCAGGCGTCGACCCGCGTCTTCAGCAACCTGTTGTGCATCAACCGCGACTTTGGCTTTGACTAGGTGCTAACTACGGTTCCCGAGGAGCTTCGATGTGAGCTCACGAGAGCGTTGCAAGATCACGTGAAGAGCATGCTAGAGCAGTTCACGCCCATCGAGGAAGTGTCCGCCAAAGGCATCGTTGCCACACCCGATGATGCCGACAGCAGTTATGCCGCCTTAGGCTGCTCGTAATGATAGTATCATAGGTAGTATCATGCACGTCAACTACGCAATTTTGATGAGGTGACATAGAATTAAATGAAGAAAGAAAGGATGGAGTATCATATCATGATACCGTATCATATTAAATGATGTGCTACTATGTGTCTTGCATGGCAATAAATGATCAACCCTATGATACTATCATATGATACTATGCATTACGGATGTCGTATCATACACTATTATCATATGTATGATACTAGTATATGATACTACCCATTACAACCAGCCTTAGTCATTTTTGTTCTCCTTCGTGTAGCTGGGTAGATGTGGCCCCATGGGGGTGTGACAACAATTGAGGGGCACTTTTGTACTAAGCATTTTACATTTTTATGCATTTCCACTTTCCTCCGGAGGCCTTTTTATTCCTTTTTTACGTTGCCTTTGTGTCGTGCGTTGCTGGGACCCAACCCCTGAGGCAGGCTACACCATCGCTGGTATGCTTGGAACATGCGCTCATCAAGGCTAGAGGGTGTAGGACTCTTAGAGCCAGTGGGAGGCCCTTAGGCGCAGTTCTAAGGGTCCCCCCTTGACGCGCAGGCGACTCGTGCCAAGGAGACTAGGATGCTTCAAGAGGGAGACGAGGGGGTGGAGACCCGTGGGGAGTTTATAGACTTAGCTACTTTGAGGCGTACGACTTGAAGTGAATTCTCCACAGGGAGCGACTCAGGAGGCGCGGTCCCTCACAAAGCCCTGTGGCCACGAGGCGCCAATCCCGAGGCCTCGGGCCTTCGATGTCCTATACCAGGGAAATTGCCAAGTAGTGAAGTGTGGCGTGCTTGTAGGGACGCATGTGGGTGTTGCGTGAGGTGGCAAGAGCACTAAGGACCTGGTGATGTGATGTACATGGGAACAAGCCCGTGATCCAGAACTCAGTAGCTTGAGTTTTAAAGTGCTGCAAGGACTGACCCAAGCAAAAACACCATGCCCAGCCCCCACTCGCAGAACAAACACTCGGGAGATCATGAGCGCGCGCCCTTCCTGAGGTATACTCAACCGCAAGAACAATGAATTGTGAACAAAGTATGCTTTACTGATGCATGAAGCAAGTTCATTCCATAATGGAAAGATACAAGTTGCCGTGTTGGCAACGGGTCAACTTGAGGGTGTGACCTAGAGGCGCCACTCAAAAAGGTGACAAAAATGTTGTTGGGAGAGACATGGGTCACCGTGAGGTTTGTGCCATTGGAAAGCGCCCTCATTTTCAAAAGGCCCACAATGGATGGGCATGGGGTATTCGCCAATGCTGAGCATGTGGCTTCCACAAGAGTGGGTAGGAGTTCCGCGAGCGTGGAGCACCTGGCTTCGACGAGAATGGGGAGGGGCTCTCACGTGCTAGAAGAAACCTAGCTACAGAGAGCCAGAGAGCGTGTACAACTCCATATCGCTCATATACATGGAGCACGGATAGAACTTACTGTGATGGAGGTCATTCCTTGTGTTCTTGAAAGCACAATTGCTCCCTTTGGTGGTTTTGGTAATTAATAACAACTTATGTATCATTGACCTAATAATTCTATCCAAGTATATTTTAGAAAAGTTCAAAGTTGTATTAGCTACAGGATTGTGTGGCGAAGCCCCATGGAAAGGAATAGGATTGGCCAAGCTTCAAGAAAGAGGACTCCACATTTTATTTTTGTGAGAAATAACTTTTGAGTTCATAGGAAAGCCAATACTATTAAAAGGGGGTGAGTTATTTATGATGAATTGGTTGCTCAAGTGCTTAGAGATAGGCACCAAATATACTCAGCAATTGTCTCGGAAAGTTTTCTATCCAAAGCCTTCACATCAAAATCGGTGCCACTAAGAATTCCATTTCGGCCCTACCGATTTTCCTAGTGAGAAAACCTTTCCCAAACCCTAATATCTCGGTCCCACCAATTTTCATATCAATGCCACCAAACGACATTGACCAACTTTCTCGTATGTCAATTTCAAGAATCGAAAATTCCGAGTTTTGAAATTGGTTTCATCGAGAATTGGAAACTACCCTAGATCATCTAGTCGGTACCACTCAGATTCCCATATCAGTCTTACCGAGAATTCAAAACTCCCCACATTTAGTGCAACTTGGTACCACCGAGATTAATTTTAGTGCAACTTGGGAAATAATGTTGTAACAGTTGGATTTTGGGAGATGCCTATATATACCCCTCCACCACCTCTCATTTGTAAGGGAAGCACTCCGAACACACACACACACACTTGCCATATCCATTTTTCTCACAGAGAGCCACCTACTCATGTGTTGAGGGCAAGAGATTCCAATCCATCCATTTGTAACTTGATCTCTAGCCTCCCCAAGTTGCTTTCCATCAAATCAATGTCTCCTACAAATGCAAAATTTGCGAGAGAGTGATTAAGTGTTGAGGAGACTATCTTTGAAGCACAAGAGCAATGAGTTCATGATTCTACCACATCTATTAGCTTTTTGTCACACCCTGTTTTCACCTCACTTTCAATGTAATTTCAAAATATGAGTTTATTAAAACTTTTCAAAAACCAATGTTGTGAGCGCCATGGTTGTCATTCTATGCTTGTATCCTTGATTGAGTTGTATCAAAAACCATATTTTTCTTAACATAAATATTCCCAAAATTCTTTTTTCTTATTTTGGCTATTTCAAAACCCTGCTTTGGGATTGCACTAGAAGTCCTTGGCAACAAGGGAGTGCTCTTACCCAAAGATGGTGATGTGGTTCTAAAACTATTTTAACCCTCCAAAACCATGAAATAATTATTTTCCTATTTTATTTGCTTGTCCATTTCTGTGGCCCGAAATGATATTCCTATGTGGAAAATTACTTTTCTGCCTTAGAAAAATCTAAGAAAATTTGGAGATACTCAGAGGACATATATTTTCTGTACATAAGATTTTCAACCCCTATTTATATTCAAATATTTGAGAAAATCCTTGAAAATCTATTCTGTCTATTTTGATCTTTTGGAATATTTCCAAAGGAAATATTCCCAATAAAATCCTAGAAAATTCTAGCAACCTTCCCAAGCTATTTTAGTAGCCACATCAAGTTTCACCTCATTCCAAGGTGATTTGGATCACTAAATAATCCTAAAACCCTCTCTGTCCAGAACCAAGTTGAAACATCTCTACATTGCAAAGTTTATACAAATTGGTTGACACTTTGCAGGAGTGTTCAATACCCCAAATGAGGAGTCTCTGCCAAAAAATGGGATTTGCAGGAGGTAATGTACCCACATTCCCTTTGGATGGGACAGATCTGCCATTTGGGGGGTGATTTCAAGTTTGCATTGCCAAACTTGTCCAATGAGGCTCAAATTTGGTGGAGTCTTATTTCTGCATCAAAGTTAATCATGTTAACTCTCACCACCAGTGGTGAGGTGTTGCTGTTACAAACACCTATCGAACACCTTTTGCCATATTAGCAAATCAGCCCCTACCCCACTCCACACTTAAGATCTTCCCTCAAAATTCTTTGACCAAGCAGCCAGAACCACTCCCCTATTGCAGGAGAGTGGCCCGTCCTCTAATCCAAGCAGAAGGCCCCAAAATCTTCATTCTAAGTTCTCATCCAATGCTGGCATCTCTTCTTTCCTCTCTCCCCATGGCCAGCAGTGTGTCCCTTAGCTCCCAAACGACTAGGCATCTTCAATCAAAGCCCCAGGACACCCCAGACATGGCCAAAGCACCCCAGAGCGCCAGCATTCCGTGGCATGCCAAAACTGCGCTCTGGGCACGTATCTGGGCGCACCCGAAGCAAACATGGCGAGCCCCGGCCGGTTCGCGCCTCCCCCTGATGCCCATTCTAGTCCCTAACCATCTCTCTGAATCAGGGAAGCCCCTGGCCCCTCCCCCTCGCTATGTCGACTGGAGCGACGCGTGCCCATGCGCGCGACATCCAACCAAAAGACCATGGCCTCGCGTGCATGCTCCTCCTCGCTCTGTCTCCCTCTCAGTGGGTCACGCAGGTCCTAAACCACGTCCGCATACCGTGGTTTCGACCCCGTACACTCACTGCCCTTCTTGCGAGCACCAGTGAAACCACCGGCGCCACCGGCTCGGTACACCGTCGGGAGCCCATAAATAGGCCTTTCCCCTTGCTCCAGCACCTCCATCCCACCTCTCCAGTGCCTTAATTCCACCCCTAGCATCTCCTTTTGAGCACAGCGAGCTCCTATGCTCGAGATCGACTGAGGCCCCGCCGCTTCGGAGCTCTGTCGATCTCGGGCTACGGGCCAGCTTCGGCACTCCTTTCACCTCCTCCGTGATCCTAGAAACCTGAGGGACCTTCCCCATCAGCTCCCCGAGCTAATCCACACCCGTAGCACCTAGTTCATCAGCCTCCCAAAACAGCTCCACCGTAGCCACCTCGTTGCTGGTGAACGAGGGCCTCCCCGTCGACCCCGCGACCACCAGCAGGTAGGCGACGGTGAGCTGGTTCCCTTTCTACCTTCGGTTGGGATCGAGGACGTCGGTGGCGTTGCCAGCGTGCGTCCCCTCCTCTGTGTCCCGAGGTGGAAGACGACCCCGACAGGTGGGGCTCACCTGTCAGTGGCTCTTCTCTCGCTGCCTCTCCCCTCTCTACCACTGACCGCATTGGCCGGCGCGTCAGGTTTGAACCTGGTCGCGCGCGCTTGGGCTGGCTGGCTGCTGGTTACCTGGGCCGGCCCAAGCCTCAAGTCAAGCCAGGCCTGAGCCCCAACCTCTTTTGTTTTTCTGTTTAATCTTAAAAATAATTATTCAATATATTTTTATTATTCTTCCACCATAATTCTTCTAAAAATGACTAGTATTTAACAGAGCCTTTGTACAAAATTTTGAGACAACCTTTCTGTTTTATAATAAATAAAAAAGGCTATTTGGAATAGTTTTGCTTTTGTTAAAGTGACAAATATTTTTATAATAACAATATGGATTTATCAGAATTAAGCAACATTTTGAAGTGTGTTTGTGGTATGTTTTTGAGTGAGCTACCTATTGCTTTTTATTTATTATGACGATAGAAACCACGTTTGACGAAGGAGTTGGACATGAAGACCCCGAAGACCCCGTATACCTAGCTGATCAAGGCAAGCAACCCTTTGATCATGTTTGAGCTATTGTTATATTGCATTCTAGTAAAGCAAATACTCCTATTGCATATGATCATAAATATTCGGTAAATCATTGAAGTGATTTTACCGATGGCTCCTCCGGAGCACTTGCATTTTGAGCATGATCCTACCAACTATGAGGGTCACACTAATATCATGTTGACAAGTAGAGTTAAGCATAGTAGAAGCATGAGCATGATGATGGTATAAATCAAAGGTTTATGAAAACCCCGGCGGGTGCCACTAATGCCTGAGGGTGATGATGAATTAGGTGGCCACTTTTGGTGAAGTGGTGCACCGGGTATTTTGGTGTGAGTGTTTTCGGAAATGGGAATAGGTTTATGATGTGTCGACCGTCCCAACCTTACATGTCCGACCACATTACCCCTTTATGGGACGGGGCTTTGTTGATTACTCTTGTCGGTGCTAGCAAAGAGCCACATTACTAGTGGCGGGAGTGATGTGTGGTCACTCTCGTGACAAGGTCGTGCCAAGTAGGGCGACTATGTCGTTTTTATGTGTTCCGGGCACACCGTTGGTCCTCGCATGGATGATACTGTCCAGAGTCAGTGCTCGTAAGACGTACATCATGTGGGCTGGGTACCAATCGAGTGGACCTCTTTGTCTAGTATCGTCATAGGAAAGGCATTGATCGAGTACTTACCTCGGGTATGTTATATACCGCGAGTCGTGGATGATACAAAAGTTTCCCGGATCTCGTGGGTACAACGTACAACCTCTGCAAAGTGTAAAAATATTCGAATAGCCGTGTCCACGGTCAAGGACAGTTGGGTAATCCTACTTAAACTAGGTCCAGTCATTTCCGCATAAACCAAGTATGAGTGTGTGTGTGTGTTTAATGGTGTTATCTGAGACAGAGTTGATATGACTAAGTTCGGTAACTTGGCATATCAGGTGAACCCAAAGTGTTCAGCCCATAACAGATATGTTGATATCCGTAACCTGTTCTTCTAAATACCATCTAGCTTATGTTGCACATCCATGATCATGTTTATTTACAGTTAAGCTGCTATCCACCAGTACTGCATATTACTTGTTATCCTACCAAATGCATTGTTCATATCATGGGTTGTTTGCGAGTACATTCGAAGTACTCATTCGCTTGCCACTGGTTATATTATCGACCATACATGGAAGGACCGGAGTTTGGAGAAGAGTATATCATCGAAGACGGCCCTCCGAACTAGGACGCTTCCTAGTCAGAATGCATGTTTGTGTAGGCTGATGGCATGGGCACCCGCATAAGCCCCGAGATTTCCGCTACTAGTTGTATCAGTGTGATTTGACCTTATAGGCCCTACCATGTGAACTTGACCTTATTGGTCATGTGTTGTATTATTTTGGTACTTTGGATGTAAGACTCTTATATTTCAGCATCTGTGTGTTCGGTGAGCATTGATCTCTGGGATCACTGAGCACGTTCATTCGGCGATCTCGACTGGTAAGTTGGGGTCCCCACACTTTCGGAGGGCGTTGCCTCCTAGATTGGTTAGGTGTCACTTGGGAGCCTCCTACTCCATGTTGTGGAGTTGAACCAAGAAGTTCGTACGGCCTAGGACATCGCCTACATCGTGAAGATCTACCCTAACTGAGGCTAGTCCTACGTAAGCTATGGTGGAATAGACAAGGCCGCTTCTTCATCGACCCCTTTCATGTGGAGCCCTACATGGACTCTCGTAGCCGTTACCCTCCTTGGGTTGATGTCTCCACTAATGTGGATGTACGATAGCGCCACCTATTGAACCATGCCAAAAATTGCCGTGCCAACCTTTGCGTTTGATCTTCCTTCCCTACCCTCTACTTACATTTGCATGTCTTTACTTTCCACTGCTAGACTATTACATATGCGTGTGTATGGTGAACTTGACTGGTCATAATTTCTAAGACTAATCCAAACTAAAATTGGGAAAAGGTTAAGTTTTATTTGGTCAAGTAGTCTAATCACCCACCTCTAGTCGTATTTCATATCCTAGAAGTGGTTTGGTATCCATTTCATTAGTTTCACAACCTAGGAGAGTATGGCATCTAGTGGGTGAAATTACCACCATAGAGGTCCATATTTTTATGGTCAAACTTTGCTAGTTGAAGAATAAGTTGAAAATACATATTCTTGGTCATAACCCTGCCGTTTGGGTTGATGTTCATGTTGGTGTCCCGAAGAATTCTCAGTGATGGAAGGGAACCGGATCACGATGCGACAACGGAAGAATTGAGGATGTTGCAATACAATGCTCAAGCCTACAAAAATTTGTTCAACTGCTTGTGTCCCGAAGAATTCAACAAAATCAGCTGCCTTGAGAATGCAAAGGATATTTGGGATACTTTCATTGATATGCATGAAGGTACAAAATCTTTTAGGGAATCCAAGTTGGATGTGCAAGAAAGTTAGCTTGACAAGTTCAAGATGAAGGACAGTGAAGGAGTTGCAAAGATGTACATTAGGCTAGCATTCATCACAAATGAGATTGCTAGCTTAGAAAGCGAAGAGATGTCCGAAAAATTCATCATCCAGAAGATACTTAGAGCCTTGGATGGAACATACGTAACCGTGTGCACACTTATCAAATTGATGCCAAACTATGAGGATCTCATGCCAACAGAAGTCATTGGAAGGATTGTCGCTCATGAAATGTCACTCAAGGACAAAGATGAGCTGCACAACAAGTTAGGCGGTGCTTACAAAGCTTCAAGTGATATCCCCTCTACTTCAAATGACAACCTTGTTACTAATGAAGAGATAAGCCTCATGTTCAGGAAATTCAACAAATTCTACAAGAGTAGAGGAAAAGAGAGAAGCTCTAGCTCAATACATGTATAGAAGCGTTCATCTAGTCGTGACAGAAACTGCTACAATTGTGGAAAGCCTGGACTCTATTCCAATGAGTGATCCGATCCCCACAAACGAAGACAAGAGTCACCTACAAGACGAAGCTCAAAAGAAGAATCACGTCCTAGAGAGAGGAGTAGATAAGGTCATTACGAATGAAGACTCTCCCAGAGAAGTATGGAATCGGAGAAGAAGGACAAGTACACCAAGAGTCAGTGAAGAAAAGATCAAGCCCATGTTGGTGCATGGGTATCCGGCTCCGAGTCCGACAACTAATCCAAGAAAAGTAACCACTCCAACTCCAACTACAATCAAGTTGAACGTGTTGCCGGACTTGCACTTGTTTCCTCTAACTCCTACGACATATTTGATTCACCAAATTAATGGTTTGGAAACTGCTTCATGATAAAAGACCCTAAGGTATCACACACCGAATACTTTGACTTTCATACTAATGACGATGACTTGTTAGGAGAAGATGACCTGCTCTTTGATAAAACTGGTGACGATGATAAAAATGAACTTGACAATAATCATGCTAGACAACAGAAGTCGAATGATGATAATAGAAACGAGATTGAACAACTAACTAAAGAATTAAACACTCTTAAGTTTTCTCATGAAACTACTCTAGAATATTATAGATAGCTTGCTAGAACTCATGAGAAGCTATGCTTTGAGAAGCTAAATTTAGAGAAAGAGCATGAGTTTCTGAAAGAAATCAATGATGATATTCACAAGAAGAGTTCTTCTTATCTATACAAACGATAACTCTTGTCTACTTTTGTTCCACAAGTTAAATCTATGAAAACTAGTAACAAAGGCAAGAAAGTTTCTTGATGTAGTAACAACAATTCTAAAGTTAAATCAAATGATGCTGTTGCTAGTAGCTCTCTTGATTCCACTAATGATTCTCTTAGCCAATTTACACTTGAGCAAGAAAACGATTTATTGAAATTAATTATAGAGAGATGTGTCTTCTAGAGTCTTGCTAAAAGTAAGCAATTTGAGGAAATTGTATGCAAGCAAGGAGGACATCGGAAAAAGTAAGGTGTTGGCTACTTCAATGCCAATAGTTGAATGGGAAGAAGGTTAATATCATATCCAAAAGTTTTTTCCCCAAAAGGAGAAGTATGATCCTACTCTCCTCAAGGGAACAAGATCTCAATATGACCTTCCACCACAAGACGACAAGGCAAGGGCAAGCTTCAAGAGAATATTGACTCATTTGAGGTAGAACCCCAAGCCAAGGTCAAGTGGATTCCCAAGGACACTACTAGCTCTACTTCATCGAGTGCTAAAACAACTCCAAGGATCCCCATCAAGTTGATGTGGGTCCCCAAGAAGAAGAACTAGAGAAGTTCTTGAGGGGTGACTCCGCGAATGAAATTTACTCCTAATAAATTTGGCAAGAACTATATGCAACCAACTCCAACCTTATGCATTAGTTCAAGGAGTCACACATTCCCTCAAAGGTAAGCAAGGGACAAGGTAATTAATGTATATTTGGACATCATATCACATGCTCTTCACTCCATGTCCATAGATTTCCTTGTAGATGTTCCTTGTGCTTTGGGACTAACCCATGTAGGTGACAAGAGGAAAAAACAACAAGGATTGCTCCCAACTCAATATGATCGTTATCAATAATGAGCATCCACCACTATTACACCTACTTGAAGTCTTCTACAACAAAACCCAGAGTTAGTTTATCCCTCTAAGGGGGATATCACATCTAGGGGCAGCTTTACTCTAAGACATGAGTATAAGCATCTAGTATGATTTTAATACATTGAAAGCTTTATGTAAAAGTGGTAACCCCAGTTGTGCTTAAACGATGAGTATGACCTATGATCAAGTATTCTTGCTTGGCTCCTATGTTAATTAACTAATATATAGATGACTTTGTCAATGCCAAAGTGTTTGGTGGATACTAGAGTGTTTGCGCATGTTTCATTATGTTTTATTTGACATATAATTGTGTGAGCATGTTGGTATAAATATTCTTGCTCATGTGAGGATATCCAATTGTTGTTATTTGGATTTCTATTTTATTTGGCCAATTGGATATGAGAAAATACCTAAGTACCTCTCTCTAGCTATCTATGATTCCTCGTCTCAAATTCTATTCATGCTACATCACTAAACTTGGCAAGCACTTTAAGGACACTCTGCGTAAGGAGCACTCGGAGATCAGTCTCGAGAAGGGCTTACTTCCAAAACCTCCTAAGTGCATCTGAGTATGTCTAACCTCAAAAACTCGGTCACACCAAAGCCTAGGGTTGATCTGGTTTTTCATTGTCGGTATCACCGATAGGACGTTTTCGGCTTCAACGAGTTAAATTGTCACATGATAGTTATGGAACTCGGTGGCACCAAAAATCCAAATTCGTGTCAGCAACAACCAGGGGGTATATATTCCTCGTGGAACCGACGTTTGAAATAACTCCTCAAACTTTGCCCCCGAACCTCCTCCTTGTCGAGCCATAGTCGCCAAGACATCTACTTTATATGCAGTGCGCCCTCGCCACATGAATCCTTGTAGTTGGCGGGAATCATCATCGCCATCATTGCCGTACATAGTGGGACCATCACCGCATTAGGGTTTAAGGTTTCAGCCCCTTCTTTCCCTCCCATGTATGTATGTTGCGCAATTAGGATTTGCGATCTTTAGTCCATGTTTGTACTCCTCCTAACGAGAAGAAGCCTCAGATAGATTAGATAACAAAGAAAAATTAGGGTCAACAGTCCGCAAAACCAAATCTCGGTGTCACTCAGTCAAAAAAATTGGCCCTACCAATTTCGGTTTTGGGATACTAAGAATAATCTCGGTGAAACCGAGTTACACTTTTCGGTGGAACCGAAAAGTGTGCCAAGTTTGTGTTGATGAGATTGTTAGTCTCGGTGGCTTAGAAATTTTTGTCTGTGTGGAACCAATATCCCTTTTTGGAGATACTTAAATTAAAGATTTTCAGAGTTCAAACTTGCAAAAACTTCTGAATTTTTGTGATGCCGATCCACTCCAGCTCTTCTAAATCTTTTCACAAAGTCAGCTTGTTTGATTGGTTGAGTGTCAGCATGTCAGGTTGAGAGGACAGTGAAGATGACTTCAGAGAACCCAGTGTTGAGATGGATTCACGCACTAGTCGATTGAGGACTGCATCTGACCCGGGTACTCCTAGTTCTAGTGATTTGCCAAAGGCAGCTATCAGGTCTAGGAAGAAGCTTAATTCTGATGAGGAGGATGATGATTTTATACCAATGGAGAGCATCCCCGAGAAGCAAAAGGAGAGAGCCATAGGCAAAAAGATTGTGAGAAAAGAGTATGCCAGACTAGATTATATGCGAGATCCAGAGGGTGCTCAGAAAGGGATGAAGCTTACACTTGAGAACCCATCTTCCAAGAAGCCAGGGTAGAAAAGAGCGAGGAAGAGAGTGGTGCATGTTGTTGGAAGGCAGAAATCCATGTATGAAGATCAGGCAGAAGCTTGTGAGGTAGAGGAAGGAGAGGTTGTGGCTAATGCACCTCCATCTAAGAAGAAGAAGCTCATGGCAGATCCTATGGTTAGAAGGTATGCACCTCAACCTTCAGCACCCAAGCCCAAGAAGCTAGAAACTCCCAAGAAGACAACTAGGGACATACCTACAGCAAGAAGAACAAGAGCTCTGCATCCGAAGAGGCTGCTACAGAGGAGGAATAACATACATCTGTGATGAGAAAATTGAGATCTCACTTGCCATTGCACAATGATGCTCATCCTGTTGCTGAAGATATGAAAATAGGAGGGACCAAGGTCTAAGAGAGTGAAGGTTTGTTGATCCATACGTTGACAGTAAAAGAATTGTTGTTGATCCTCGTTTTCACACTAAGGAGCAACAAGACTTTTATCAGACAGTGATGGTGGACAAGAGTCCTACTGTGAGTGACATGAGACATGTTGACTGGGATTACATCAAGGAACATGAGGACTACTTCAATCATGTGAGAGAGAACTTCAGGATGATTGACACTGAAGATTTTGTTAGCACAAATATGACAACTTGGAATGATGAAATGAATATGCAATTCTATTAAACTGCTCATTTCTATCTAGATGGAAGGATAGTGTGGATGACGGAAGGTCACCATTATGAGTCTACCATAGAGGAGTGGGCCACTATCAATGATGCCCCTGAGACCCAAGAAGGAGATTTGGATGTGTACTTGGAGTCCAAGATGAATCATAACACTATGGTAAACATGTACAATCCAGTGCCCCATCCATATGGGAAGACACTAAGTTTGACATTGTCTATTTTCTACAAGTAGGAATACCAACTACGAACACCATTATGAGATACACCGTGATGCCTAAATCAGGAGATGACAAGATGATCAGAGGGTATTCCATCAACATGCTCCAACACTTAGACAACCAGACTAGGACCAGAGTGATGGATGTCATAATTTAGACTGTCTGGAGGACTGCGAAAGATCAGAACAGATCTTGTGGGTATGCACCACATATTCAGATCTCATCAATGCCAAGATTGGCAAGCATGCATATCAACTTGATCATCCACACCTGCCACTATAGCCAGAGTTCGAGTACAATGATGTTGTGATGGAACCCAGCCTTCCCAGCTCATCTACAGAGTGTCAGCAGGCAAAGGTAGCAGACGTAGAGGAAACAAGTGATGCTCCAGCTCCACAGCGCACGCCCATTCGACGTCCAAGCTGTCCAAGTCGACCGTGCCGAGCGATGAAGATGAGACCAGACACCATGCATGTCATATCAGCGAGCGCGGACACAACACACGACCCGGACCCCATTGTCGTGCTAGCACAGTGTAATGCCCCAAGAGTGTAACTTGCCTTATTTGGAACCTTCTGTATGTGGGTCCATCTTGTCATTGCCATGAGAGATCAATGCATGTGTTATTTCATGTGATGCTTACCTTGTCATGTTTCCCTTTGCATGCATGCATCCTTATCATTCCTTGTCTTTTGTGTTTGTTGCCATTTGTGATCCATTCTTTTGATGTGATATGAGTTGGCATGTGATGATATGTGGTTCTATGTAAAGTTGTGGGGTGTTGTTTGAAAGTAGGAGCAACTATGTTGGTGTGCACTAGGTTTCAAAACTTCCCCCCTCTCTATTTATCTCAAGCCCAAGATTCTCTTGCTCCATCCCTGTTTCAAAAATGCCCATGCTTTAGTATGAATTGTGGTGGATGTGATGCTATGGTTTTAGTGATTTGAAACTTTGTTTCAGAGGTGCAAGTATTCACAAAACAGTGGGTTTAATTCTGTTTTGTAAATATTTAGATACTCCAAAAATTCCTTTTCCATTTTATTTAAATAGGTCATAATTTCTTATGACCAGGGGCATTTTTATTTTAATTTTTGGTGCCATAGGTTTCCCTCGGAGATTATTTGTTTTGCTGGTGTGGTATTTAAATAGAAAACCCCAGGGGTTCTTTTCTCCCTTACCTGCCGCCAGCATGGGCCTCATTTCCTTACCGAGGCCCATCTCTCCCTCTCTGTTTTCTCAGCGGCAGCCCAAGCGCGCTCCATCCCCTTCCTCCTCACGGCGTCGTCCCCGCGCTTCTTTCCGTCAGTGGCTGCACACAGAGAGCGAGGTAGTTGACGGCGTGTGTCCCATCCGCGGCCCTTATATCCTCGGCGTGCGTGCCCTAGTGCCTAGGGTTCCGCGTTCCCCCTCTTAGCGCCGCCACCTCCCCTCCATCTCTCTCTCCCTTCCCCAAGGTAAGCTTGCTGTAGATCAGGGTAGCAGAGAGTAGCAGTAGGTCGCCACCGTCGTCCACCGTGCGTCCCTCGCCTCCGGCGCCGGCAAGCATGTCCGGGAGCTCGGGGCAAGCCCCCGCGTTCCATTCCCGTCGTCGGGGAGGTCGGGGCGCGACCACACCGACGGGCAGGACCTCGCCTCAGACGTGTTCCCGGCGTTCTCGTACCCTTGCTTCAGTTTTGAATCAGATCGGCTTCAGTTCATCTTCAGGCTTCTCCCTCCGATTGGAACGCTCTCCACTCCTTCCCCTCGGTTAGCCTAACTCCTTCCTCCCTTCCCCTCTCGTTACATGTGGCATAGGTGCTCGTGGTCGTGCCTCTTTCATCGAAGAGGAGTACGGCAGATCATGTGTGGATGTGTGTGTCTGTGCTCGAGCTCGTCCCGATGCTCAGGGCAGCTGCTTCCAACGCAGCAGGAGTAGTAGCGATTAGATGACCCCTTGGCGCAACAGTACCGATGGAGGTCGCTCCAGTGAGCACCGCTACCGTCGTCTCTGTGCAGAGTAGACCAGTTGGTCCTTGTTTGTGTTACCTAGAAATATGTCCCTGTAAGGCCAAGATCCACAGTACGACAGAGTGGCAGCAGGCATGTTGTGGGTTCGAGTCCTGCATCGCCGCCCCCTTTTTGCGATTTAATTATGGTGGCACAACAACGCAGAGAGAATGCATATGCTGCTTCCTCCCTCTGTTCTGTCGAGTACCTGTTGAGTAGCCCAGTGGTTTGCACTGTGTTTGCTGATCAGCAGGTTGTGGGTTCCATTCCCAGGCAGCCCCTTTTATTTTTGTTGCCCATTTATTTTGTTGTTTTTCATTTGGTTGCTATGATAGTTGTGGTGGTATGCTTGGACAGCTTGTGGTATTTATTTATCCTCACAACCAGTAGGTAGCACCTTGATTTTTTTCCTAGAGATCATGTGTAGGTATATCTATGTATGTGTGGAGTAGGAGTTAGTGTTTGAGGAGTGCATGTGTAGGTGATATTAGTATTTGTTGTGCTTTCAACTATATGCATGTGTTTATGCTAGTTGTGTGTAGGTGATCATGTAGGTGTGCATGTGTATATAGGGGTGAAACTCTCATGAGGCGTGCTTGTGTGGTGCAAGCACCCTAGTGCATATGTGATGTAGTTTGTCCATGTAGGTGTGAGGGTAAGCTCACTAGCATGTGGTGTTGTGTGTGAGTGTGTGTGCATATGTGTGGTGATACCCACATGCCAAAGGCATGACATAGCCTTAGTAACCCTTGTGTGCAAGTTTGTAAGTGTGTGAGCTAGTAATAGTGATGTGAGTGTATATATTGAAGTGTGTGTATGCTTGAGGCATGTGTGTGTGAATGGTGATGTGCTATGGCACACACACATGAGGTCTAAACCCTCATGTCACCATTGGAGTTGTGGGTGTGTGCATATGGATGTGTAGGTGATAATCTAGTGAGAAGCACATGTGATAAAGCACTATTTACCTCTATGTGAGAAGCACATGCTTAGTCAAAGTAGGCATGTGGCTGAAATTTCAGCTTAGTGAAAATCTACGATTTTCACAAAGTGTGATAAACTGCTGATATTTTGTAACCTTGTAGTTGTGCTTGCAAAAGTTCATGTGTTGGGAATCAGCCCTGGCTATCAACTGGAAAGTTGTAGCTTTTATGTTTGTCTAGCGCTTGGTCAATTTTCATTCCATTTGGCTTCCTGTAGATATTGTTTAGGGTGCTGTCAAAATGCTTCAGAGCATAAACAACTACTAAGAATCTGAGAATTTCACTAAGTCCCTGAAAACTAATATTTTTGGCCAAGTTAGCAGCTGTATATCTTTCTGTGTAACTCCTTTGTATTATAATTTTGCTCATGCTTGTAGAGGTTTTGAATAACTTCTGCCACATATCTTATTTGGCACATTTGAGTGGTTGTAGATGCTTTGCATGTAGCTCTCAAACTGCTATGATGCTGTTTAGGACAGAATGTATAGTTTTGATGTTTTGATGCTTGTGAGTGCATAGTTGATGGTGTGGTGAGATTCCTTGCACCACCCTTCCATACTTGTTTGTTTTGTGATTTCGCAAGCTGGGAATACCAGAAGTATGCCTTTGGAGTGTCTTGTGATGAATTTGATCTCTATGACTTCATTTCTTGTTTTGTTGTTTTCGGTTAATCCATAGCTCCGTTCGTAACGTTCTTTATATGATTTTGCATCATTTTCGCGTGATGCATCTGTTCATGTCATATTCGTGCATGTCAAGATGGCTTAGAGTGCAGTTCTGTCCACAAGTTTGTATTTTCTTCTCATGCATGTGCAAGTGACTAGAATAGAGATGCATGTTCATTCTCGTCTCATGCATCATGTGTTTGTTGCATCTTGTTGTGCTATTGTTCATTGGATGCTATTTTCATGTTTGGCAGCACCGGGATCGGAGAGCGATTACGTGGACTTGGGAGAGTACGTGCAGTTCCAAGCTGAAGACATCACATGCAAGATGATATAACCTTGATACCATCTCTAATCTTGTTATGCTAGATTCACGTTTCTTTCGTCATATGCTCGCTGCCTACCACTGAAATAATTGCCTCCTGATATTGCCATGAAACCCAAACACTTTCCCTCCTAGCTAATTTTGAATGGCTAAGGAGGCTTGCTCAGCTTCTAATGTGAGCGTTGTTAGTTGCAGGCGCATTGTCTCATGTGATAACATGAGTTTGATATCATTATGTAAAATGTGTTATTTAATTAATGCAACTATATACTTGGTACATGAGGGGAGGCCTAGCCTTTTGCCGGGTGTTTTGTCCCGTTATTGCCGCCATAGTTTCCGGCTACCGGTGTTTGATTCCATAATTGATCGCTCCTAACACGTTCGGGGTTGTTATGGGGACCCCCTTGATAAATCGTGTAGTGTTAAGACTTGTCCGGCAGGACCCAAGATTGGTGTTAATTTGCTAATCACTTAATAATAATCTGCATAGGGAATAGCTACCCCGAGGAATTAATCAACAACCCGGGCGAGTGCTCCTCATGAGTGTTGGTCCAAATTGAGCAGACTATGGGGCCACCACAGGGCAACCTGAGGTTTGGTATACTCGTAGTGTGACTCATCCGTCGTGTCATGAGACTGAGATACGCGACTTTTATCGGGGTCGTCGACACGACGGGAGGTCCTGCTACTCTTGTCTTACCTTAGCAATATATCTTGCGTATAGGAATCCCGGTGAAACTTTGGTTCTCCCCAAAGTTGAGGTTTTCCTCTAAGGAATCCGACGAGATCACGAGATTCATGATAGAGGATTACTTTGCGGCCCGTGACTATTTGTGATGGACTAGTTGGAGCACCCCTGCAGGGTTTAATATTTTGGAAAGACGTGCCTGCGGTTATGTGGCAACTTGGAATATTTGTTAACATCCGGTTCTAGATAACTTGAAATAATTCGAATAAAATTTGCCAACCGTGTGCGTAACCGTGACAGTCCCCTTCGAAGACCTCTCTTCGATCAGGAACACGGTGGGGTTATGATTGACGTAAGTAGGTGTTGAGGATCACTTATTGAACAGCTAGTCTTCGCCCGCTAGTATAGACCACCTTCATTAACATGTTCTACGTAGGTTAACCGCCATAAATGCTTAGGATGCTGCAACCTAAACGCTGAACCCTCCTTACCTAATAACTTGACTAGTTGTGGCACCGAGGTCATAGATTGCTGAGTCCCTGTGACTCACAGATTACTTCAACACCCCAATAAGTATAGGTACGCCCGACACACGTGATCCCGATGGCACGCAGCTGGCGTGGCAGTACGATGAGGAGAACGACCGCCTGTACGTGAACTATCTAGAAGACTGAGGCATGGTCATGATCGTGGGCAAGCATGTAGGGTAGCATAGCCTTTTCTCATGTTATGTAGTCCGTAGCGGAACTACCTTGTCTGAATAAATGTGTGATGTAAACTCTGATATTATCTATGAGATGGCAAAGGATTCCCTATTTTTCATTCTATTATTATGTGTGTGCTATGTTATCGTGCTTGCGAAACGCTTAGACGCACTTCTTTCCATTTTGGGGCCTTGTTTCCTAATTCGGAAAGGACCGCATCTTAGTCGTTACAAGTTGGTAATGAGAGCCTTACAACCATAGGAGCCTTTGTGCGATCGTACTTGGCCGAGTTGAGTCTAGTGAAATGTTTTGAGTCTTAGTTATATCGGAGAGTAGGATCCTTTTTTCTCCTCTTCCATGCTCCGGTGAGGTTCTCGTCTTAGGAAATCTTAATTCTACTCCTCTTCTCGCTCAAAAAAAATTTAGGATCACGCGGGTATTTTTGAAATCTATATGATATTGATGTGACGGAGTTCTATCTTGGTGCCTCCTGTGTGCCTTGATTTCTTCCGGGAGTTGAGGTCCAGGGGATTCTTGTGCACATCGCCATCATTCAGATTTCTGAGTATCTCAGAACGAAGGATGTTCGTAATTGCTTCAATACTAGTAGTGGCGAGATAACCCCGATGTCCCCAGTACTCGTGCAGATTGTTCGGGAGTACTGCCATACTTTGTATCATTGTGATCACGAGGGTTTGTCGTAGATGAAGGTCCGAGATTATGGTTATGTGTTGACGGATGTGATAAAGTGGACGGGTTAGTATAGGAGTTGTGTGAATATTACTCCTTGTATCTATGTACCAGATTGCATGACCAGATATTTCGGGAATTCATAGGTGGGATCTCAAGTCGTGACTTATAGGACAATCTTCCTACAGATGCATGATGTGAGGTTGGGATTTGACATTCATTGGGTATGTTTGTTCACGGTCGTCTTACAGCGGTTCTTGTTGTGTCTTAAAGAGTCCTTGTAGCTTGCTACGACTCGGGGATACTTCATAAGTCGTGTGCACTACCTTGCACAGGATGGCTACTGTAAATTCGAGCCCGTGCGATCTTATCCACAAAGATATCGGATGAAATCTCGGTCATATGTTTGTTCCGAGCAGTTCTAGCTCATACTTGTTGGCAAGTGGTCTTAATCAGAATTTTGTCGACAATCACTTTGAGGAAGCATTCTTACTATTTCGTTCGAGTGCAATTGCTATATTCCTGTTCAGATATTCCTGCCTTTTTCATTCAGCTATACCTTCAATTTATTCTGTGGGCTAATGTGTTGTCCGTCTTCAGGATGACTCCGTCGTCAGAATCCAGGCCGTGAGGATGTGCCGCCACCACCTATTCGTACGGAGAATCCTCCACCGCCGCCTCCTCCTGCAGAGGCTTGGCAAGCGGTGATGGCTGCTACAAATGCTAACATTCAGATGCTGCTACAGTTGTTGCAAGAGAGGGCTAATCAGCAGCAAGGCAACTTCGATCAAGGTGGCAATCAGTTTGCTAATCTGAGTCAGTTGCTGTCAAATCAGCCGAAAACTTTCACTTCCTGTGGCCAGCCGTTTGATGCTGAGGATTGGATCCGCGACATGAACGAGCACTTTGAATGCAACAATGTTTGTCCAGAGGATTTCGTCAAGTTTGCAACATTCCAGCTGAAGGGGCAAGCATCTATCTGGTGGCAACAGTTGAAGGATTCCAAGGGTGCTAGAGCGATCACTTGGGATGAGTTCTGTCGTGACTTCAGGCCCCACTACATTCCGTCCAGCTTCGTGGAGGAAATGCATGAGAAATTCATGCGTTTGAAGCAAGGTGGTAACTCCGTGTACAAGTACAACGTCGAGTTCCACGAGCTAGCCCGATTAACCTTATAGGATATCCCTGATCAGAAGAGCAAGATTTAACAGTTCAGAGGTGGCTTGAAAGAAAATTTGTAGTTAGCTCTCGATTTGCACCATCCTGAGGAGTTCGATAAGTTCTACAACTTAGCTCCCAGGGCCGTGGCAGCTTTGCTCAGGGTGGTGAATTCTAAGAAGCGCTTCAGAATTCCAGTTCATCGTCCTCTACTCAGGTGGTTCCGAAGCAACAGAAGTATTGGGTGTCTCCTCCTCCTCCTCGGCACACACATCAGTTCAAGCATTCAGGTGGCCGTGGTTCTTCCCACCCACCCAACCCAGCTTTTTAGTACAGATTCTAGCAGCATAAGCAAGGGCCTTCTCAGATACAGTACCGACAACCAGCAGATGTTACTTGTCACAAGTGTGGGCAGAAGGGTCACTATGCCAACAAGTGCACTTCTCAGCTCCGTCTTCCGCCTCCTCCTCCAGGCAAACCTCAAAGCAATGATCTCATGAAGTTCAACCCCAGGTCTGCTCGAGTCAACATGGTGAATGCGGCTGACGCAGAAAACTCATCAGATGTGATTATGGGTAACCTCCTCGTCAATGATATTCCTGCTAAAGTGTTGTTTGATTCTGGTGCATCGCATTCTTTCTTGTCATATCCTTTTGCGGAAAAGCATGATTTCCATCTTCAAGAGTTGGCTAAGTCTTTGGACATTGTTTCTCTGGGGATGCTTATGAGTTCTCGTTGGGTTGTTCCGGATGTTTCTGTCAAGATGGGTAGTTATTCTTTTCTGGCGTCTCCTATTGTATTGGGAAATTCCGAAATTGATTTGATCCCTGGTATGGACTGGTTGGCCATGAACAAGGCATCGATTGATTGTGAAGCTAAAGAAGTGAAGCTTAATCACTCTTCGAAGGATGTGATTATCTTCGCGGCGTGCGATGACACAATCCTTCTGTTCTCTTTGAATGCAAACGGTGAGATTAATCCTATTTCGCAAGTCCCAGTGGTGTGCGAATATGAAGATGTGTTTCTAGAAGAGCTACCAGGAATGCCTCCGCACCGAGAAGTTGAATTTGTTATTGAGCTTGAACCAGGTACTAAGCCTATGTGCAAACGGCCGTACAAATTGGGTCCAGAAGAGCTGAAGGAACTTAAGAGGCAACTCGATGAGCATGAGCGTTTGGGTCTGATCAGACCAAGCTCGTCTCCTTGGGGCTGTGGAGTTCTATTTGTCAAGAAGAAGGATGGCACGGACCGATTGTGTGTCGATTACCGTCCATTGAACAAGAAGACAATCAAAATCAAGTATCCACTTCCGAACGTAAATGAGTTGTTAGAACAGTTGAAAGGGGCTAAGATCTTCTCCAAGCTCGATCTTAGAATGGGCTATCATCAAATTCGCATTCGCGAAGAGGATATTTCGAAGAGTGCTTTCAGGACTAGTTTTGGCTCGTATGAGTATACGGTCATGTCTTTTGGTCTGGCAAATGCTCCACCGACATTTTTTCGAATGATGAACTACATATTCTATACATTCAAGAATGAGTTCGTCTTGCTGTATCTCGACGATATTCTCGTCTTTTCAGAAACTGAGGAAGAACATGAAGAACATCTCAAGCTAGTGCTTGATAAGCTAAGAGAGCATAAATTCTATGCCAAGTTTTGCAAATGTGAGTTTTGGTTCAAAGAAGTCGTCTATCTTGGGCACATCATCTTTGTCGAGGGCATCAAAGTTGATCCGTCGAAGGTGCAGGCCATTGTTGAGTGGGAGCCTCGGCAGAATGTGAAGCAGCTTCGAAGCTTTCTAAGGCTTGCAAGCTATTGTAGAAGGTTCGTTGAGAACTTATCCAAGATTGTTAAGCCTCTCTCAAATCTTCTTCAGAAGGGTGTGAAGTATGCCTGGTCTCTAGAGTGTCAGTTGGCCTTCGACACACTCAAAGAGAAGCTCACCTCTACTCCAGTCTTGGTTCCTGCTGATGACTCCAAACCTTACCAAGTGTTCTGCGACGCCTCTCTTCAAGGTCTTGGTGCAGTTCTGATGCAATAGAAGAAAGTGGTTTCTTGTACCTCCAGGCAGTTGAAGCCAACGGAGAAGAATTATCCTGTGCATGATCTTGAGCTGGCAGCAGTGGTACCTGCTCTGATGACTTAGAGACACCTCCCGTTGGAATGAAAGGTTGAAGTGTTCACCGATCACAAGAGTCTTAAGTACATCTTCACCCAGCCTAACCTGAATCTTCGTCAAACTCGTTGGGTGGAAATGCTCCAAGATTTTAATCCGAGCGTTGAGTACACGCCAGGCAAAGCTAATGTCGTGGCAGATGCTTTGAGCAGGAAGGCTTACTGCAACAGTCTCGGCTTACTGCAATAGTCTCATTCTGAAGCCTCTCCAGCCTGACCTTTGTGAATCTTTCAGAAAGCTCAACCTTCAGTTAGTACCTCAGGGATTTCTTGCAAATCTTCAGATCTCTCCTACCTTGGAAGAACAGGTCAGAGCAGCACAACTTCTTGATGCAATGGTGAAGAAAGTCAAGATTGGCTTGGCAAAGGGACTTCCCAAATATGAGTGCTTCAGTGTTGATGCCAGAGACACGTTGTTCTTTGAGGATCGTCTTGTCGTTCCGAAAGGTGATCTCAGAAAGATAATCATGGAATAAGCTCATAACTCTGTGCTCTCTATACATCCAGGAAGCTCCAAGATGTATCAGGACTTGAAAGAGACCTTCTGGTGGACTCACATGAAGCGTGAGATTGCTTAGTTCATAAATGAATGTGATGTATGTCGAAGGGTAAAAGGAGAGCATCAACATCCAGCAGGTCTTTTGCATCCATTGCCCATTCCCGAGTGGAAGTTCGACCATATTGAGATGGATTTCGTCACCGGGTTTCCGAAGTCCAAGAAGGGTAATGATGCCATCTTCGTCGTCATCGACAAGTTGAGTAAAGTGGCTCATTTTTTTCCAGTCAAGGAATCCATTTCAGCACCTCAGCTCGCAGAGATGTACACTTCCAAGATAGTCTCTTTGCACAGCGTGCCAATGCTGATCTCTTCGGATCGTGGAAGTATCTTCACTTCCAAGTTCTGGGACTCTTCTCAGTCTACGATGGGCACGAGGATACGCTTCAGCACAACTTTTCATCCTCAGACTAGTGGTCAAGTGCAGAGAGTCAATCAGGTCCTTGAGGATATGCTGAGAGCCTGTGTTGTCTCTTTTGACATGAAGTGGGAAGACTGCCTGCCTTTCGCTGAGTTCTCGTATAACAACAGTTATCAGGCTAGTTCAGGCAATGCTCCGTTTGAAATTCTCTATGGCAGGAAGTGTCGTACCCCGCTCAACTGGCCCGAGACCGGCGAGCGTCAAATTGTTGGGAATGACTTGATAGAAGAAGTTGAAGAGATGTATCGGGTCATTCGGGATAATCTCATAGCAGCGCAGTCTCGTCAGAAAAGCTATTATGATAGCAAGCATCGTGACATGTCTTATGAGCTCGATGACTTCGTCTATCTCAAGGTGTCGCCTATGAAGGGTACACAACGCTTTGGCATCAAAGGCAAGCTTGCGCCTCGTTTCGTGGGTCCTTTCAGAATTGTTGGCAAGAGAGGCGACCTTGCGTATCAGCTTGAGCTCCCTTCAAACTTTGCAAATGTGCATGACGTGTTCCATGTCTCTCAGCTCCGGAGGTGCTTCAAGACTCCCGAGCGCACTGTTCATCTTCAAGACATCGACCTTCAACTCGATCTATCCTATCGTGAGCATCCAGTTGCGGTTCTCGAGGCGACTGAGCGCAAGACCCGCAACAAGATTGTCAAATTTCTCAAGGTGCAATGGCACACCATTCCGATAAAGAGGCCACATGGGAACGCGAGGATCACCGCCCTTCTTAATTCCCACAGTTCTTTCAGTCCTAGATCTCGGGTCGAGATCTTTTTGTAGTGTGGGAGAGTTTTTAATGCCCCAAGAGTGTAACTTGCCTTATTTGGAACCTTCTGTATGTGGGTCCATCTTGTCATTGCCATGAGAGATCAATGCATGTGTTATTTCATGTGATGCTTACCTTGTCATGTTTCCCTGTGCATGCATGCATCCTTATCATTCCTTGTCTTTTGTGTTTATTGCCATTTGTGATCCATGATTTTGATGTGATATGAGTTGGCATGTGATGATATGTGGTTCTATGTAAAGGTTGTGGGGTGTTGTTTGAAAGTAGGAGCAACTATGTTGGTGTGCACTAGGTTTCAAAACTCCCCCCCCCCTCTTTATTTATCTCAAGACGAAGATTATCTTGCTCCATCGCTGTTTCAAAAATGCCCATGCTTTAGTATGAATTGTGGTGGATCTGATGCTATGGTTTTAGTGATTTGAAACTTTGTTTGAGAGGTGCAAATATTGACAAAACAGTGGATTTAATTCTGTTTTGTAAATATTTAGATGCTCCAAAAATTCCTTTTCCATTTTATTTAAATAGGTCATAATTTCTTATGACCAGGGGCATTTTAATTTTAATTTTTGGTTCCATAGGTTTCCCTGGGAGATTATTCGTTTTGATGGTGTTGTTTTTAAATAGCAAACCCCACGGGTTCTTTTCTCCCTTACCTGTCGCCGGCATGGGCCTCATTTCCTTCCTGAGGTCCATCTCTCCCACTCTGTTTCACCAGCGGCAGCCCAAGCGCGCTCCATCCCCTTCCTCCTGACGGCGTCGTCCCCGCGCTGCTTTCCGTTAGTGGCTGCAGAGAGAGAGCGAGGTAGTTGACGGCGTGCGTCCCATCCGCGGCCCTTATATCCTCGGCATGCGTGACCTAGTGCCTATGGTTCCGCGTTCCCCCTCCTAGCGCCGCCACCTCCCCTCCATCTCTCTCTCCCCTCCCCAAGGTGAGCTTGTTGTAGATCAGGGTAGCAGAGAGTAGCAGTAGGTCGCCGCCGTCGTCCACCACGCGTCCCTCGCCTCCGGCGCCAGCAAGCATGTCCGGGAGCTCGGGGGAAGCCCCCGCGTTCCATTCCCGTTGTCGGTGAGGTCGGGGTGCGACCACATCGATGGGCAGTACCTCGCCTCCGACGTGTTCCCGGCGGTCCCGTACCCCTGCTTCGGTTCTGCATCAGATCGGCTTCAGTTCATCTTCAGGCTTCTCCCTCTGATCGGGACCCTCTCTACTCATTCCCCTCGGTGAGCCTAGCTCCTAGGACCCTTCCCCTCTCGTTAGATGCGTCATAGGTGCTCGTGGTTGTGCCTCTTTGATCGGAGAGGAGTACGGAAGATCATGTGTGGATGTGTGTGTCTATGCTCGAGCTCGTCCCGATGCTCAGGGCAACTGCTTCCAACGCGGCAGGAGTATTTGAAATTAGATGACCCGCTGCCGCAGCAGTAGTGGTGGAGGCCGCTCCGGTGAGTGTCGCTACCGTCGTCTCTGTGCAGAGTAGACCAGTAGGTCATTGTTTGTGTTACCTAGAAAGATGCTCCTGTTAGGCCAAGATCTGCAGTACGGATAGTGGCAACACACAATTTTGCATCTGGCACATCATGGGTTCGAGCCCCGCATCGCCACCCCCTTTTTGTGATTTAATTGTGGTGGCACAACAGTGCAGAGAGAATGCATATGTTGCTTCCTCCCTCTGTTCTGTCGAGTACCTGTTCAGTAGCCGAGTGGTTTGCAGTGTGTTTGCTGATCAGCAGGGTGTGGGTTTGATTCCCAGGCAGCCCCTTTTATTTTTGTTGCCCATTTCTTTTGCTGTTTTTCATTTGATTGCTATGATAGTTGTGGTGGTATGCTTTGACAGCTTGTGGTATTTATTTCTCCTCACAACCAGTAGGTAGCACCTTGATTTTGTTGCTAGAGATCATGTGTAGGTATATCTATGTATGTGTGGAGTAGGAGTTATTGTTTGGGAGTGCATGTGTAGGTGATATTAGTATTTGTCGTGCTTTCAACTATATGCATGTGTTTATACTAGTTGTGTGTAGGTGATCATGTAGGTGTGCATGTGTATATAGGGGGTGCAACTCTCATGAGGTGTTCTTGTGTGCTGCTAGCACCCTAGTGCATATGTGATGTAGTTTGTCCATGTAGGTGTGAGGGTGAGCTCACTAGCATGTGGTGTTGTGTGTGAGTGTGTGTGCATGTGTGTGGTGAGACCCACATGCCCAAGGCATGGCATAGCCTAAGTAACCCTTGTGTGCAAGTTTGTAAGTGTGTGAGCTAGTAATAGTGATGTGAGTGTATGTATGGAAGTGTGTGTATGCTTGAGGCATGTGTGTGTGAATGGTGATGTGCTATGGCACGCATACATGAGGTCTAGACCCTCATGTCACCATTGGAGTTGTGGGCGTGTGCATATGGATGTGTAGGTGATAATCTAGTGAGAAGCACCTGTGATCAAGCACTATTTACCTCTATGTGATTCCATGTAGATTTTCATCTTAGCTTTGTGCCCTTTTGTTCTATGCAAGTACCTAGGTATTATATATAGTTTGGGGTAGAATTATCCCAGGAATCGAATAGTCGTATCAGATTCCACTTTGGAACACTTTCTGGGAATGTCATATTTCTGTTTTGTTCAATGTTTAGAGCTTGGTTCCATGTGATCTGTTGAGCCCAAGTGGATGGTTCCTTGTTGTGGCAGTAGAGGGTGAACCCCTCTACAACGTGGTGGTTTTGTTACATGCTTAGGAGTTTATATGTGCAAGTTTTTCTTAGTCAAAGTAGGCATGTGGCTGAAATTTCAGCTTAGTGAAATCTGTGATTTTCACTATGTGTGAGAAACTGCTGATATTTTCTTCCCTTGTAGTTGTGCTTGCAAAAGTTCATGTGTTGGGAATCAGCCCTGGCTATCAACTTCAAAGTTGTATCTTTTATGTTTGTCTAGCCCTCTATCAATTTTCATTCCATTTGGCTTCCTGTAGATATTGTTTTGGGTGCTATCAAAATGCTTGAGAGCATTAACAGCTAGTGAGAATCTGAGAATTTCACTAAGTCCCTCAAAATTGATATTTTTGGCCAAGTTAGCAGCTGTATATCTTTCTGTGTGTAACTCCTTTGTATTATGTTTTTGCTCATGCTTGTAGACCTTTTTAATAGCTTCTGCTACATATCTTATTTGGCACATTTGAGTGGCTTTAGGTGCTTTGCATGTAGCTCTCAAACTGCTATGATGCTGTTTAGGACAGAATGTATAGTTTTGATGTTTTCATGCTTGTGAGTGCATAGTTGATGGTGTGGTGAGATTCCTTGCACCACCCATCCATACTTGTTTGTTTTGTGATTTGGAAACCTGGGAATACCAGAAGTATGCCATTGGAGTGTGTTGTGATGAATTTGATCCGTAGGACTCCATTTCTTGTTTCGTTGTTTCCGGTTGATCCGTAGCTCCGTTCGTAACGTTCTTTATATGTTTTTGCATCGTTTTCGCGTGATGCATCTGTTCTTGTCATCTTCATGCATGTCAAGATGGCTTAGAGTGCAGTTCTATACAGAAGTTCGGATTTTCTTCTCATGCATGTGCAAGTGACTAGAATAGAGATGCATGTTCATTCTCGTCTCATGCATCATGTGTTTGTTGCATCTTGTTGTGCTGTTGTTCATTGGATGCTATTTTTATGTTCGGTAGCACCGGGATCGGAGAGCGATTACGTGGACTTGGGAGAGTACGTGCAGGACGAACAAGAGCAGTTCCAAGCTGAAGACATCACGGGCAAGATGATATGACCTTGATACCATCTCTAGTCTATGCTTTCTTTCGTCATATGCTTGCTGCCTACCACTGAAATAATTGCCTCCTGATATTGCCATGAAACCCAAACACTTTCCCTCCTATCTAATTTTGAATGGCTAAGTAGGCTTGCTGAGCTTCTAATATTAGCGTTGCTAGTTGCAGGTGCATTGTCTCATGTGATAACATGAGTTTGATATCATTATGTAAAATCCGTTATTTAATTAATGCACCTATATACTTGGTACATGATGGGTGGCCTAGCCATTTTCCGGGTGTTTTGTCCCATTATTGCCGCCATAGTTTCCGGCTACCGGTGTTTGATTCCATAATTGATCGCTCCTAACACATTCGGGGTTGTTATGGGGACCCCCTTGATAAATTGTGTAGTGTTAAGACTTGTCCGGCAGGACCCAACATTGGTGTTAATTCGATAATCACTTAATAATAATCTGTATAGGGAATAGCTACCCCGAGGAATTAATCAACAACCCGGGCTAGTGCTCCTCATGAGTGTTGGTCCAAATTGAGCAGACTATGGGGCCACCACAGGGCAACGTGAGGTTTGGTATACTCGTAGCGTGACTCATCTGTCGTGTCGTGAGATTGAGATACGCGGCTCTTATCGGGGTCGTCGACACGACGGGAGGTCCTGCTAGTCTTGTCTTACCTTAGCGATATATCTTGCGTATAGGAATCTCGGTGAAACTTTGGTTCTCCCCAGAGTTGAGGTTTTCCTCTAAGGAATCCGACGAGATCACGAGATTCGTGATAGAGGATTACTTTGCGGCCCGTGACTGTTTGTGATGGACTAGTTGGAGCACCCCTGTAGGGTTTAATCTTTCGGAAAGCCGTTCCCGCGGTTATGTGGCAATTTGGAATATTTGTTAGCATCCGGTTCTAGATAACTTGAACTAATTCTAATAAAATTTGCCAACAGTGTGCATAACCGTGATTGTCCCCTTCGAAGACCTCTCTTCGATCGGGAACATGATGGGGTTATGATTGACGTAAGTAGGCGTTCAGGATCACTTATTGATCAGCTAGTCTTCGCCCGCTAGTATAGACCACCTTCATTAACATGTTCTACGTAGGTTAACCACCATAAATGCTTAGGATGCTGCAACCTAAACACTAAACCCTCCTTTCCTAATAACTTGACTAGTTCTGGCACCTAGGTCATAGATTGCCGCGTCCGTGTGACTCGCAGATTACTTCAACACCCCAACAGGTACAGGTACGCCCGATGGAGGTGATCCCGATGGCACGCAGCTGGCGTGGCAGTACGATGAGGAGAACGACCGCCTCTACGTGAACTATCCAGAAGACTGAGGCATGGTCGTGATCGTGGGCAAGCATGTAGGGTAGCATAGCCTTTTCTCATGTTATGTAGTCTGTAGCGGAACTACCTTGTCTAAATAAATGTGTGATGTAAAATCTGATATTATCTATGAGATGGCAAAGGATTCCCTATTTGTCGTTCTATTATTATGTATGTGCTATGTTATCGTGCTTGCAAAACGCTTAGATGCGCTTATTTCCATTTTGGGGCCTCGTTTCCTAATTCGGAAAGGACCACATCTTAGTCGTTACACGCAGTATGCACTGGTGGCGGCTTGGGGCAACATCACAGCTACGGCCAGGATTATGGTGGAGGCGGCTGGGAGCGCACCTCCACCACAACCTTCACAAGATAACCGCGACCCGCGCCCATCAGATGACGACATGCGGTGGCGTGTGGACACGACCCATGCGCAAGGATCACAAGGCGAGGCTTAACCACCTCCCCCTTGTGAGGACCAGAGATGCACGACAACACAGGAAAGTGCTCCTTATGGCACTGCGAGGAGTAAGAGCGCTTCCAGCACCTTGCCCTGTCGGGTCTGTAAAACCGCGGGGGAAGGTTTGGCACAGACCCATCTGCTGCTAAACTTTCTGCGTGCACCATAGATGATGTAGGATTGGAGGGTGACCATAAAAACTATTGGAAACATGCCCTAGAGGCAATGATAAAATAGTTATTATTATATTTCCTGTTTCAAGATAATCATTTATTATCCATGCTATAATTGTATTGAATGAAAGCATAAATGCATGTGTGGATATATAGACAAAACGAAGTCCCTAGTAAGCCTCTAGTTGACTGGCGAGTTGATCAAGGATGGTTAAGGTTTTCTGGCCATATGAAAGTGTTGTCACTTGATGACTGGATCACGTCATTAGGAGAATGATGTGATGGACAAGACCCAAACTATAAATGTAGCATGTGATCGTGTCATTTTATTGTTATTGTTTTCGGCGTGTCAAGTATTCATTCCTATGACCATGATATCATGTAATTCACTGACACCGGAGGAATACCTTGTGTGTATCGAACGTCGCAACGTTACTGGGTGACTATAAAGGTGCTCTATAGGTATCTCCGAAGGTGTCCGTTGAGTTAGCATGGATCAAGACTGGGATTTATCACTCCGTGTGACGGAGAGGTATCTCGGGGCCCACTCGGTAATACAACATCACATATAAGCCTTGCAAGAAGTGTGGCTAATGTGTTAGTCACAAGATCTAGTATTACGGAACGAGTACAGAGACTTGCCAGTAATGAGATTGAAATAGATATAGGGATACCAACGATCAAATCTCGGGCAAGTAACACATCAAAGGACAAAGGGAATGATATTCAGGATTATACGAATCCTTGGCACAGAGGTTCAACCATTAAGATCTTCGTAGAATATGTAGGATCCAATATGGCCATCCAGGTCCCGTTGTTGGATATTGACAGGGGAGTGTCTCAGGTCATGTCTACAAAGTTCCCGAACCCGCAGGGTCTGCACACTTAAGGTTGGGTGGCGTTTCGGTATAGTTGAGTTATATGTGTTGGTGACCGAAGGTTTGTTTGTAGTCCTGGATGAGATCACGGACGTCGCGAAGGTTTCCAGAATGGTCCGGAAACGAAGATTGTTATATAGGATTGTTTCATTTGGCCTCCGGAAAGATTTCGGGCATTGCGGGCAGTGTATCGCGAGTGACGAATGGGTTATGTGTTTTTACCGGGAGGGAACCACCCACCCGGGAGAGAACCTAATAGCCCATGGGTGGCACACCAACCCTTGGTGGGCTGGTGAGGCTAGCCCAAGTGGACTACTTCGGCTAAGGGAAAAATTAAGGAGAAAAGAAAAAGAAGAGGGGGTGGGAAGGAAGGAAGGGACTCCTCCTTCCCCAAACCGAACTGGAGTTGGAGTCCCTCCTCTCCCACTTCGGCCGACGCCCTAGGGGCTCCCTTGAGAACCCAGGCTAGCCCCTCCCCTCCTACTATATATACTACATGTTTTAGGGTTTTTGAGACACAACTTTGCCACGTGCAACCCTAAAGCTCTACTTCTTAGTTCTTCCTCTAGATAGGTTTTCTGCAGAGCTCGGGCGGAGCTTTGCAGGAACAGATCATCACAATCACCGGCGCGCCGTCACGCTGCCATAGAACTCATCTACTTCCCCGTCTCTCTTACTGGATCAAGAAGGCGGAGATCGTCATCGAGGTGTACGTGTGCTCAACGCGGAGGTGCCATCCGTTCGGCGCTAGATCGGAACCGATCGTGGGACGACGGTGATTTGAATCACGAAGCTGTTCCACTACATCAACCGCGTTTCTTAACGCTTCCCGCTTAGCAATCCTCAAGGGTATGTGGATCCTATATCCCTCTCGTAGGTGAACATCACCATGATAGGTCTTCGTGTCCGTAGGAAATTTTTTGTTTCCCATGCAACGTTCCCCAACAAAAATCCTGTAGAGTTTCGCCAACAATGACGTGGCGGGATCCTCGCGCACACACTCCTTCAGGGCACACCGCCAGGCACGATGCTAGAGGAGCACACACTATGCAGTCACCCCCACAACAACAATAAACTACCCACCGGGCCGACATACAAGACGAGGTGTTTCAAGCCTCGAAGGATCTGCGGCTGAAGCAAGATCAGCGCCAAGTCTTGAAGGACCATCGCAAGGAGGACGCGCACACCACAATCGAGAGGCAATCAGAAACACGTCGCAAACCCGATGGTCATGCAGATCCAGCCGTCGATGAGCCCGTGCCGGAGTCATGTGGTAGCCTACCTTACGAAATGGGATGCTGGACGTTGACCCATGAGCTGTGGCTAGTCCGCTGGCCTTCTGGTAGGGCCTTCAAGCCAGAGTTTCCGGACAAATACGATGGAATATTAGTCCATCGGATTTCCTGGGCATCTACACCATTGCAGTGCAAGCTGTCGGGGGATGAGATGAGAATGTGCTCGCCAACTTATTTCCATTGGCACTCAAGCCCAACGTGAGGAGTTGGCTGATAAATTTGTCAGAAGGGTCCATCTCTTCTTCGACGGTTCTATGCAACCACTTCGTGGGAGCTTACCATGGGGGCCACAAGCTCCGGGGGCAGCCCAGTGATCTGCACGTACTCCCTTAGCGAGACAGCAAGAGCCTCCAGAAGTACATCCAGAGGTTCAGCAGCGTGCATCACAACATCGCGGACATCCACCTTGCTACGGTGCTCACTTCGCTTCACACAAACTTACAAATCGCCGCATCCGCGAGCAGATGAGGATCAACAAGGTGTGGGACGACGCCGACCTCATGGCTGATGAATGTGCATGGGCTGAAGAAGGAAGAAGGCTCCCGGGAGAGGATGCTAGCATGGAGGTCGACTCTGGCGATGACAAGAACGCGCATGCCTTCTCGAAGAAGGGACACAAGCGTAACAAGAACCGCAAAGGAAAGGCAGTGATGGCTATCAAGAGCTGGGGCAAGCCTAACACCGGAAAGAAGGCCAAATCCAAGGAGTTCGGCAAGGACATTCTCGCATGCTCCGGAGATGATGAGTTCGCGGTAGGCGAGAAGACCGGCAAGCCGTACTGCAACATCCACCTCATCAAGGGCCACGACATAACTGAGTGTTGCCAAGTAGAACAACTTGCTGAGAAGCAAGAGTACGAAAGTACCAAGATGGTAATGGTTGATCCGACAAGAAGGGCACAATGCCCGAGGTGGCCACTGCGATAAGGCCAAGTAGCAGTAAGGGAAGCCTGCTAGAGACCGAAATGAAAAATCTGAAAGTGATGATGACGATGATGGAGAGGAATCCGACAGACAAGAGTTCCACAAGTCTATTGATGCTATGTGCATTGACGAAGGTGCTTCTTTGCACTCCTCACGCGGACATCTCAAGCAATGGGTCTACTAAGGCAACCCGTCGGAGCCAATGAGCGAAGAAAGGAAGCCTCTTAAGTGGTCCAAAACTCCCATCATCTTCGACACTTAGGACCACCCTGATCGCATCACCATGGTCCGGTGAGTGCCGTTGTTGGTCTCACCAACGATTCGCATCCTCACGGTCATGAATATGTTGGTTAAAAGTCGGGCCTGCCTCAACCTGATTTCGCCCGATGTGAGTGGACGGGGGGATATTTAAACCAAAGGGATATATAACCCTTCTGGTCACATTTGGTAGGAAGCTCAATTCCAGGACGGAGAGGGTCAACTTCAACATCGCCAAGATGTCATTGTCGTACAATGAAATCCTATCTGTCCCTCACTAATCAAGTCCATGTGGAAAAGAAAGACGCTACTACTAGGGAAAACCCTACCAGTAGCGCGGTACTTTTAGCTGCGAGTAGCACCGGGAGACGTGCTACTCCTATGATGCTATAGCTAATTTCTAGCAATAGCGTGCTTCATGACCAGTGCTACTGGTACGGTCACATATCACAAGCTCTGCCAACCACAAGGCGCTACTGATATGTGACTGTACTAGTAGTGTTGTTTTTCAACCTGCGCCACAAATAATCCTGCAAATTTCACTATTTCTTTATTTTTGATTTTCCCATGGTTATACATATTAATATACAACAACATTATTTTTTTTGCAAAAAACAACATTTAGATAAACAACTCATCATCCTCTTAATCATATAATAACTCATCATCCTCTTAATCATCTAACAACTCATTATCATCTTAATCGTACCAAGTTAAAGTGTCATAAAATAGAACAACACCATAATAATCATAAACTAAAAAAGGTCATCTCTCTTGGTTAGCACATAATATTCTCTCCTATGTAGAACCTAGTACTCTCTACTCGGTAAAATAGCGTAAAAAGGTAAGCTCCACTCTCTCATTTGTGAAGAATAGAGATCCGCCTATGTCGGACATGTGGCATGTGCAAATCCTTCGCATCTCCGCCAAGTAGGTGTCAATGGATTTTCATTAAATTGTCAAACCCTTTAAGTTTCAGGATTCCATCCCTTCTAGAAAGAGAGTACGCATTGCAGAATAACATCGGACATCATGGTCGTAAGCTGATAACATTCAAATGACGACCTTCTATAGTCAGCAGATCAGGCACAACCTCTCGCGGGAATGTGTTGAAGAACATAATAATAACATAGTTAGCAATCTAGTTTTGCATAAAAACTTATGTATGCAAAAGATGGACAAATTAATGACACAATAGTAAGAAAATAATCTTAACATGCTATCTACATGAAAATTATTAGGGTTCAACACGTGCACTAGTCGCACGTATTTAGAATAACTTTGGCCAATATATTCATAATTGTTGTTATAATCATCAACATCATCAATAAATGAGATCATATGGGTTTTCTCTAACCAAATTAGATTCGATCCATGACTTTAGTAGGTCTTATCTAATGTATTCTGAATTTTTTTGAAGAAGAGAAATAAGCTACCAATTAAAAATAAACAAGTTAAGTAGGTATGAACACCAACTATTCCTAAATAAAAAATCCAAATCACTTAAGAAATATAGTTGTCAAAGTCACATTGAGTTAAAACTGGAAGTATATCGACACCCACCCAAATGTCGATATTACCTTCAATATCATCTTTAGTACGAATATTGAAGCTAATTTCCATATCCTCCCGAAATCCACATGCCTTGCCTAGAGCTTCCAAATTTGAGCAACCAAAATGTGAGTGATTAATTGCATTGTATAGTTTAACTAGAAATGTGAAACCATGTTTAGTTTTTAGGTGATCTCTCTTCGTCTACATATTCTCCATTTCTTGGAAACCGGGCTTCTTCACGACATACGGTCTTGCATGGCAGGGGATACCGTAAAAACGCAAAACAGAAATCACACATTGAAGCAAAAAACGCAAAGAATCAGAAATAGTGGTCATTGTTGCGTACCGTAAAAACTTCAAAAGTCTCATCAAGCTTGATGGTGAAGAACCTGTCATTTTGTAGGTGAGGCCGGTGGTCGCACAGACCCTAGTTATCGCCGCAATAACCGCACTCAGGGATCCCCTCGTCGTTAGCCGGCATTTCCTGTGTTCATGATTCAAAGATTAAAAATCGACGACGACTATGGGTTGAGTTTCGGTCTATCGAGGGTTCCTTGAAAAACTCTCATATCTCATGGTGTATATGGTGAACACTCTTTCACACTGATACGGTGGTGTATGTTGTGGACACTCCGTCACACTATTATTTCGACCGTTGGCAATGACCGCTCCTTCCTTCATTCCCGCGTGCATTACCAAAATCTCTAGCACACGGGAATGAAGGAGGAAGTGGCCACGATGACAATAGTTGGGATTCTTCCTCAGATATTTTGACCGTCGGTGCTCATCACTTCCTCCTCTTCTTCTCCCCCTCACAGTAATATTTCGAAAGTCGGTGATAGTCACACATCTTCTTTTCTCCTTGCGCATTGTACCGACGTATATAGCATAAGAAGAAAAGTAGAGTAAGCAATCCCCATGGCAACAGTTGGTATTCCTCCATGATAAGGAACTTTGACAGACTAAAGTCTACCTTATAAGAATTACTCATCCTAGTGGAAAATTATAATGCATATGTGAAAATGATAATGGAAATCTCTAAATGGCCTATCTTTTACCAAATCACGCGCACAAGATATTATTTACTTTCTAGCACAAGTGAAGCAAAAAAATTGGTATGACCTTTTCTTAAAATAAGACATATCAAGCACCCAAAATTTGCTAGAACGGAAATGGATAAACATTCTGTTAAAACATAGGCCACTGAGAGGTGTTCCCTGTAATAACATACAAACATGTCCAAATAGACCTATTTTTTTAATAAAAAATTCTAGACCTAATTTTTTTACTACAAATTTCTAGACCTAATATTTTTAATGAAAATTTATATTAGTGAAGTCCTAGGAAATTCAATACCTAAAGATTTCTCATCTACAAGCAAAACTACTCGAGGCTACGTGTGGCAAACGGAAAGGTACATGCTGCGATGGTGGACAACCGACATGGGGAAGCGCGTGGCGAGAGGCGGGATGTTGGGGAGGGTGGCCGCATGGGGAGGGCTGGGATGTGGGGGAGGGCGACCACGTGGGGAGGGCCGGGATGTGGGGGAGGGCGTCCTCATGGGGAGGGTCGGGATGTGGGGAAGGGTGGCCGCATGGGAAGGGCCGGGATGTGGGATTGGGCGGCCATGGGGGGAGGGCCGCGATGTAGGGGGGCGTCCGCATGGGGAGGGTCGGGATGTGGGGGAGGCAGCCCGGGGGAGGAACGGGATGTGCGGGAGGACAACCGCATGGGGAGAGCCGAGATTTGGGGGAGGGCGGCTGCACGTGTGGGGGTGGGGGCTGGCGCACGGAGTGCGGGCAAGAATGGAGAGGGAGAGAGTGAGGAGAGAGTGAGAGGGCCGGGGCGCGGTGAAGAAGAAGATATGTTACGACATAGAAGTAGCATGTCTTGGGAACACGCGCTATTGCTAAGTTAGGCAAGGGAGTGGTAGGCCTGGGCTACCACTACAGCAATGCCGACCAAGATCAAGCACTATTGCTAATTTCTCAGCGATAGAACTAGCGCTTGTCGTCACCTAGCACTGCTACTAATTAACATTAGCGCTGGCCACATTAAAACCTCTATAGGTACTATTCTACCTATAAGCTTTTTCCTAGTAGTGCGCGGTCCTGTGCGTCGACGAGATCTACCGAGAGGCAGTCGCAGCGTTCGCTAACAAGACACCCGCCCCTGCCAAGAACAAGTCATGCTGTCACTACTGCTGTTCCTTGACAATTTTATTGCTTGTTACACTGCTACTACGTGTTACACTATTGATTCGCGTGACCGTTGACGGGAATTGACAACTTCCGTCAACGCGGCAACGGAAGCGCCATTGATACAATCGTTAGGAATAGTTTGCCGTCAACAAATCGATTCTAACACCGTTGTTATCATACTACTTTGCTGTTACTATTGTGCTTGCAGATACTAATCTTTCAGGTGTGGTTAGATCCGACAAATTCAGCTGCTAATACGTGAGAGTATACTCTCACCTCCTTTAGGCGATCTACAAATTTGGGTCGAATAGTCTACCCTCGAAAACTGCTACGAACCCACTGGCTGGTGGGCCATCAACGACATTCTTCCAGTTTCATTGCCGGGGAATGCTATCAGCATTCTTCTGTTGCTGTTGCAGGAGATGGTTAGTTGTTATAAGCATTCTTCTAGCTAACGCCAGAGATTGCAGGATCAGCCCTTTTCTGGAGCCATTGCCAGGGAAGCACAGCTGACGTCAGCATTTTTCTGGCGCCGTTGCCGGGGAGGTATTGCTATATTCTCTGAGTCACTTGGGATTTATATCTGCTGATCTCTATGAAGATTCTAAGGGATCAAAAGACCAAAGTCTTGCCCTCAACTACGAGGGGAGGTAAGGAATTGCCATCTAGCTCTACACTTGATTCACCTTCAGTTATGAGTAAGTTTGCGACATCACCTCCTGCTAGAAATCTTGATATGTTGCCTGTGCTTGATGATGCTTGTGATAATACTGCTAGAGATGCTATGCTTGATACTATTCCTGATGATACTATGCTTGATACTATGCTTGATACTACTGCTAGAGATGCTATGCTTGATACTATGCCTGATACTGCTAGAGATGCTATGCTTGATACTGCTTTTCCTGATGATGCTAGAGATGCTATTTTGCGTGATGATGCTATGCTTGATACTGCTAGAGATGCTCCTTTGCCTGTTCCACTAGGAGTGTTCCTTGATGCTCTTATTGCTAGAGTTACTGCCAATGCTCGTGATGCTTCTAAAACTACCGATACTATTGAGATAGAACCTGCTTTTGCTCCTGCTAGATCTAGCTCTCCAAGGTATGAATTGCCTGATATACCTGAGGGTTATGTTATGGAGGGAGAGATAACTGAGGATTTTCTTGCGTGTAAGGATGCCTATGACACTGAGAAATTAATTCTCAAGTGGAAGAAAAAATCTCGGGAAGTTAGGATGAAAAATGATCCGAAGTTTGCCACTTCGCCTATCTTTGTCACCGATAAGGATTATGAATTCTCTGCCGACCCTGAGATAATCTCTCTAGTCGAATCTGATCCTTTTCACGGTTATGAGTCTGAGACGGTCATAGCCCATCTTGCCAAACTATCCAAAATAGCCAACCTTTTCACTAATGAGGATAAGATCCGCCACCACTATATCCTTAAGTTGTTTCCTTTCTCTCTAAAGGATGATGCTAAAGCTTGGTTCACCTCTCTTGCTCCTGGATGTGTGCGTAGTCCCCAGGAGATGGTCTATTACTTCTGTGAGAAATATTTCCCTGCCCATAAGAAGCAAGCTGCCTTGTAGGAAATATACAACTTTTCTCAACTCCAAGAAGAGAGTCTTCCACAAGCTTGGGGGAGGCTCGTCCAGCTACAGAATGCTTTGCCTCATCACCCTCTCAAGAAGAACGAGATACTTGATATCCTCTATAACGGACTTACCGATGCCTCTAGAGACTACCTAGATAGTGGTGCCGGTTGTGTTTTTAGGGAACGAACTGTAGAACAAGCTGAGACTCTATTGAATAACCTCTTGATCAACGATAATGCTTGGACTATTCCCAAACCACCTCCTAAGCCAACTCCTAAGAAAAGAGGTATTCTATTCCTCAGTCCCAAAGATAAGCAAGAAGCCAAGAAATCTATGCAAGAGAAATTCATTAGATGTGAAGATGTCAAAAATCTACCACCTATCGAAGAGATCCACGGTCTCGATAACCCGGTACAGGTAGTAGAAGTGAATTCTCTGCGTAGGTTTGATGAGAGTGATATTCCTTTTGATAAACCTGCTAGCCTGTGCTTTGATGAATTTGACAACTTTGTTGCCAAACAACAAAGTTTCAATGATTATGTTAGCAGACATTTGGAACAAAGTGCTCGTATGCTTAGCCATTTAAGTGCTTGTGTAGACAGAAATGTCAATGCTTTGAAACTTCTGAGTAAACATGCATCTATGATTACTACTCAGGTAGAACAAGTACTTAAAGCTTAGAATGACTTCCTCAGTGAATTAAATGACAACTCCGTTAGAGTCGTTACTAGAGGAGGCAAAATGACTCAGGAACCTTTGTATCCTGAAGGTCATCCTAAGAGAATTGATCAAGATTCTCAAGGAATCAATGCTGATACACCTAGTCATCCTAAGGAGATGAAGAAGGAAGATAGAAACCTGCATGCCAGTTCACCAAATACTATCACACCTGAAGAACCTAATGATATTTCTGCATCTGATGCAGAAACACAATCAGGTGATGAACATGAACCTGGTGACAATGTGGACAGTGAGGTTCGTAATAATGCTCAACCTAGCCATGATGAGGATGTGGAGATTGAACCTACGGTTAATCCTGATAATCCACAATGTAAGAAGTACGACAAGAATGACTTTACTGCTATGAAGCATGGTAAAGAGAGGGAGCCATGGGTTCAGAGACCTATGCCCTCTCCTCCTAAGCCATCCAAGAAAAAGGATGATGAGAATTTTGAGCGCTTTGTTGAGATGATAAGGCCCGTCTTTCTGCAGATGCGGTTAACTGATATGCTCAAGATGTCTCCGTATGCCAAGTACATGAAATATATCGTGACTAATAAACGGAAGATACCAGATCTTGAGATCTCCACCATGCTTGCCAATTACACTTTCGAATGTGGAACTCCTAAGAAACTTGGTGATCCCAGAGTGCCCACTATACCTTGCTCCATTAATGGAAACTACGTAAGAACTGCCTTATGTGACCTTGGAGCCAGTGTTAGTGTTATGCCGCTCTCTCTTTAGCGTAGACTTGAGTTGGATAAGTTGACACCAACTGAAATTTCTCTGCAAATGGCCGACAAATCAACTGCATTCCCTATCGGCATTTGCGAGGATGTGCCTGTTGTGGTTGCTAACACCACTATCTTAATAGACTTTGTTATCTTGGATATTCCCGAGGACGATGCCATGGCTATTATCCTCGGAAGACCCTTTTTAAACACCGCAGGGGCTGTTATAGATTGCAACAACGGCAATGTCACTTTCCATGTCAACGGTAACGAGCACACAGTGCACTTTCCGAAGAAACGATATCCAGTACATTGCATCAATGCTATCGAAAAGACTTCACCGATTCTCATTGGGAGCTCTGAATGCCCTATTCCTCGTGTCAAGATGAAGTATGATTTGATTGTTGGGGAGATTCATATCCCCATTGAAGTGACTTAGTGTCTATTCGAAAATTCTCCATTCTCTCTTGCGATTCGAGAAGGTTTTGTCATAAGGACTTGATCAACCCCATTGACGAATTTCTTCCGATGAACATGAAACGGATGAATCAGAGAGTCACATACCTCTGTTTTGAGTTTTCCTTTTCTGTTGCCTAGAAGAAAAATGATGGAATTAGTTTAGCTTTTCCTGTTTTCCGTTTTAGCGTCCCGGATAAAAATACCTCGAAAATAAAAGTTCTCCGATGGTCCTGAAAATTTAGTATGATTTTTTCTGGAATTTTTGAAAATTTTCTGGCGCGAGAGCTGGCCAGGGGGCCTGGCCAGTGGGCCACAAGCCCCCCACCGCTACCTACCCCCTGGTGGTGGGGTGCAAGCTTGTGGGGCCCACAGGCATCCCCTCCACTCACTCCAGCTCTCAGCCTCTTCTTCCACCTCCAAAAAAAATTGTTTCGCAGCTCAAACCCGTGTTCTTGCTCATTTGGCTATGATTTTCGATCTCCTTGCTCAAAGCACCATTCTCCGAACCGTTTTGGGGAAATTACTGCTTGGTAAGTGACTCCTCCATTGGTCCAATTAGTTTTTGCTCTAGTGCTTTATCCTTCGCGAATTCTTGCTACCTTGGTGACCCTGTTCTTGAGCTATGAAAGTTGATTTTAGCTGGTCCCAAGTGGTTTTAGCGCATGATACGGTCTTTAGGGACTAGTAGGAGTAGTTGCTACAAGTTGGGTTAATCCTTATTCACTTTTCTTTCGAAGTCTCTAAAAATTTCAGAATTTTTTAGAGCTAGAAAAAGGAAGAGATGAGGAGGTTCTTGAGAGGCTCTTCAAGCCGTAACCCCAAGGAGGACGAGAAGAATCACCCCAAGTACGCAGTTACTTGAGTCACAGAAGTTCGAGCGTGCGAGTGGCCAAGTGATGAATTTTTGCGCGCCGCCGGACTTTATGAAGACTTTCATTAGTTGGTGGAGAACGCAGGTCTTACTGCGTTCTTTGAAGATAAGTGCCCACAACATCTCCTCCTCACCAATATTTTCGTTCAAAGCTTCTACTTTTATCCGAGGAAGAATCCTCCCATGGTTGAGTTCATGATATACGATGTCCCCCGGTGCATGACGCTGCAGGATTTTTGCAATGTATGCAAACTACCTTATGTTGGTGATATCCGTGACCCTCGTCCACGGGACTTGGAGGATTTCATTGGTTCTATTGCTGTTGGAGAGGAGAGAGGAGTGTCTCGCGCCAGAATAGCTAGCATACATTTTCCTGTGCTTCGGTACTTCTCACTATTTGTGGGAAAATGTTTGATTGGCCGTGGGGAGGCTGGATCACTTAGTTCTCCAGACCTTGCGGTTTTGTGCGAAGGCCTTTATAATGATAAGACTTATAGCTTGGGCGCTATAGTAGCTCAACGGTTGAACCTGAATCGTTCTAAAGATGTTGTCTATGGAGGTATCTATGCTACCCGTCTTCCAGACACTTTGAGATACCCATTAGACTGGGAGAGGAAGGAGTGATGCTTCTCCTTGAGAGATATCTGGATTATGACAGCATGGTTCGCCATGATTTTCTGGATAGAGATGCTAGTAGACGGATGATTTATAACCTGGTGTTTAGTCAGGGTACTCGTGATACTATTACTTTGCCTGCTCCTTCTTTCTTTGATCTTCATGCAGGCAGGTACACTATTATGCCCGCGGACATCTACGCATATGGGGGCTTGGCCCAATGATACGTCCATTTTGCATCAAGGACGAATGAGAATGCCAGGTTGTTCAAGGAAAAGGTTAAGAGATGGCACGACAAACGAATACAAAAACGAGTGTTCAATATAGGTGATTATGTCTTGCTATACAATTCTCGTTTGAGATTCTTTGCAGGCAAGCTTCTCTCTAAATGGGAAGGTCCCTATGTTATCGAGGAAGTATATCGTTCCGGTGCCATCAAATTAAATAACACGGAAGGAAATTTTCCTAGAGTGGTAAATGGGCAAAGAATCAAGCATTACATCTCTGGTACTCCCATTAATCTTGAGACCAATATCATCAATGTCATAACTCCAGAGGAGTACATAAGGGATGTTTATCAGCCTGTTTTAGACCTTGAAAACAAAGATGTATCTGTTTCAACAAGAAATTGGACTCCGATACTTTTCCAATAGGAAATTTCCTCAGTTTTGGAATTTTTGGAAAATTAGAAAAATGAAAAGCAGTCCAGAGAGCAAACGAGGAAGCCACAAGGGCCCACGCCGCCACCACTCCCCTAGTGGCAGTGGGCAAGATTGTGGGCACCTCCTGTGCCTCCCGGACTCCATTTTCTTGCGGAGGACTCCTTCTGGCCCAGAAAAAATCAATATATAGTCGCCCGAAGGTTTTGATCTCCGTATCGCGTAGTTTTCCTCTGTTTTCGTTTCGAGCTTGTTGTCTGCCGCAGATTTAGGTCAAGATGTCTTCTCAATATTTATAAGAAGAGATCTATGTGGCTGATGATCATGCATACTCTAGGATTAATGGGGACTGGGAACCATATGGCTGGACCACTGATGAGTAAGAGGACTATGAGCCCAAGGGAAAGGAGCAAACGAGTTCTGATGAAGAGGAGGCTCCTCTACCTCAACCTGCAAATACCCATGTGGAGTTCAAGAAGTAAAGCCTCCCTGACCTTAGGAAGAAGCCTAAGACCTTGTTTATCCCTTCTCGTTTCTTGTAGGAGAGTAAGCAGGAACTTTGCCTTAGAGTGTTGAAACTTGAGGAGGAAAATGACGATCTAAGGGAGCAGAACTTTTTGCTCAAGTGGAAATTAGACAAGCTCAAGACTGCCCCAACAACGCCACCATCACCACCAAAGGAAGACAACTAAGCATTGGTATGGGCAATCCCCTTGGCTTCTGCCAAGCTTGGGGGAGTTTCCCTGGTATCGTATCACCTTTATATCTTTTTCTTTTACATTTGTTTTAGTTCTTTCCTTTTCAGTTTTTATTTCTTCTTTTAGAGGAATAAGTCTTTACTTTTTAGTTTTAGTCTTTTGCTTTTTTCTCTCCCCCGATGTATTCGAGCTTACAAGCTACATAATAAAGAGTGTCTTAGTCAAGGGCTCTGCTTTGTGCCATGATCAAAAGTATGAAAAGAACGATAGCATGAAAGATCATGATACGATCTTATGGAAAGTGATAACTTCACATATGACAAGTATGATGATTGAAACTTGTTGAGAATAAATTAACATAGACCTCAGTCATTGTTGCAATTAATAAGAAGTAATAAGGAAAGAGAGGTTCACATATAGATATATCATCTTAGACACTTTTTGCAATTGTGAGCACTCACCAAACTATTACATGCCTAGGAGTAGATGTTGGACAAGGAAGACAACATAATGAATTGTGTTTGCTTGGTTCCAAACAATGTTATATGATTAGAGATCCCTTAGCATGTGATGATTGCTTCCACCTCATATTAGCCAAAACTCCCACACCAAGTAGAGATACTATTTGTGCATCCATAAACCTCCAAACCAGTTTTTCCATGAGAGTCCACCATACCTACCTATGGATTGAATAAGATCCTTCAAGTAAGTTGTCATCGGTGCAAGCAATAAAAATTGCTCTCTAATATGTATGATCTATTAGTGTGTGGAAAATAAGCTTTGTACGAACCTGTGATGAGGAAGACATAAAAGCAATACACTGCATAATAAAGTTCTTTATCACATGAGGCAATATAAAGTGACGTTCCTCCACACTAAGAGGACACGCATTCGAACCTCAAAAGCGCATGACAACCTCTGCTTCCCTCTGCGAAGGGCCTATATTGTACCTTTACTTTTTACCCTTGTAAGAGTCATGGTGATTATCACCGATTCCCTTTTTTCCTTTGTCTTGGCTACCGTCACATGCTTGGGAAAGATCTATATTCATATATCAACTTGGATTTGAGTACTCATGCTTTATTGTTGTTGACTTTACCCTTGAGGTAAACCGTCGGGAGGCAAAACTATAAGCCCCTATCTTCCTCTGTGTCCAGCTGAAGCTTTGACACCGTGAGTACCACGTGAGTTGTAACAATTGTGGAAAACAAAAGAGATGATTGAGCATGTGGGTTTGCCTTACAAGATCTTATTTGACTCTTTCTGATGTTGTGATAAATTGCAATTGCTTCAATGACTATGGACTATTGTTGGTTACTTCTCGGTATAGTTTTTGCTTCATGCTTTGCTTTGTGAAGGAATTGTTAATTTCCCATAAGAATCTTTATGATGTATTGTTATCCTATGTGTGATCATGATGCCCTCATGTCCGTATTATGTTTTATCGACACCTTCGTCCCTAAACATCTGGACATGTTTATGGAACTTGGTTTTCGCTCTAGGACAAGCGAGGTCTAAGCTTGGGGGAGTTGATACGTCCATTTTGCATCATGCTTTCATGTTGATATTTATTGCTTCTTGGGCTGTTGTATTACTTGTGGTACCATATTTATGCCTTTTCTCTCTTATTTTGCAAGGATTATTTGAAGAGGGAGAATTCAGACAGTTGGAATTCTAGACTGGAAAAGGAGCAAATCCTAGTCCACTATTCTGCACATCTTCAAATGCCCTGAAAATTTATGTGGATTTTTTCTGGAATATATTAAAAATACTGGGCGAAAGAACTACCGGAGGGGGGCCACCAGGGCCCCACAAGCTTTCCCACCGCCACCCCCTGGTCCACTAGCCCCCCTCTTTTGCTATATGATGCGTCCTGACCTGGAAAAAAATCATACGGGAGCTTTTTCGTGGTTTCGCCGCCACCACGGGGCAGAACTTGAGCAGATCCAATCTAGAGCTCCGGCAGGACGATCCAATCCTGTAGGGGAAATTTCCCTCCCGGAGGGGGAAATAGTCGCCATCGTCATCACCAACACTCCTCTCATCGGAGGGGAGGCATCTTCATCAACATCTTCATCAACACCATCTTCTCTCCAATCCCTAGTTCATCTCTTGTAACCAATCTTCGTCTCGCAACTCAGATTGGTACTTGTAAGGTTGCTAGTAGTGTTGATTACTCTTTGTAGTTGATGCTTGTTGGATTACTTGGTAGAAGAGTTTATGTTCAGATCCTTGATGCTATTCATTACACCTCTGGTCATGATTATGATTATGTCTTGTGAGTAGTTACTTTTGTTCCTGAGGACATGGGATAAGTCATGCTGATAATTGTCGTGTGAATTTGATATTCGTTCGGTATTTTGATATGATGTATGTTGTTTTTCCTCTAGTGGTGTTATGTGAACGTCGACTACATAACACTTCACCATATTTGTACCTAGAGGAAGGCATTTGGAAGTAGTAAGTAGATGATGGGTTGCTGGAGTGATAGAAGCTTAAACCCAGTTTATGCACTGCTTCGTGAGGGGCTGATTTGGATCCACTAGTTTAATCCTACGGTTAGACTTTGTCTTAATTCTACTTTTGTAGTTGCGGATGCTTGCGAGAGAGGTTAATCATAAGTGGGATGCTTTTCCAAGTAAGGTCGGTACCCAAGCGCCGGTCCACCCACATATCAAACTATCAAAGTAACGAACGCGAATCATATGAACATGATGAAACTAGCATGACAAAAATTCCCGTGTGTCCTCGGGAGCGTTTTTCCTCCTATAAGACTTTGTTCAGTCTTGTCCCTTGCTAGAAAAGGGATTGGGCCACTTGCTGCACTATTTCTACTACTTGTTACTTGTTAGTCTTTGCTTGCTACGTTTCACCTCGCTACACAATCACTTGTTACCGCTACTTTCAGTGCTTGCAGTTATGACCTTGCTGAAATCCGTTTATCACAGCCTTCTGCTCCTCGTTGGGTTCGACACTCTTACTTATCGAAAGGACTACGATTGATCCCCTATACTTGTCGGTCATCACCCAACCACAGGCGGCCGTGCTCGAGCCGCCAGTCGAGTACCAGACGCCAGTTAATTAGTGGGAGCCAGAGGAGCTCACACAGCAGTGGCATCCACAGTCTGCTCCGGAGTATCCTCGAGCTGGTTATTTCCCACCTTGGGAGTAGACCAAGCTAGGCCAAAAGCCTAAGCTTGGGGGAGTACGTGTTCTCACCGACTTTACATTCATGCTTATGCTTTCACTTTGTTAGCCGATGTTTACACTTTGCCACTGTACTATCCATGCTAGTTTCTTTTTATTTTCTTGTTTTCTTGTTTTATGTCCTTTTGAGAAAAGCCAGAAAGATTTTTCTTTATTCTTTTGCTTGTTGGGAGCTTTCCCGTGTAAATAGCTTTCTTTTTCTTTGTGTCAAGGTAGAAGATATTGGTTGCAATGCTTAGTGGTTCTTACATGCTTACCTGTTTAGCTTTCAAAGAGCCATATTACTTTGTCTTCTCCTTTGTGTTTGCCTGCAGATTCAGCTTAGTCCATTGCGCTTATTATCGTTTTCATCGTTCGATCGTGCAAATGAAAGGCAACAATGATGATATATGATGAAGTGTCTGAGATTGAAAAGCTGGTATGAACTCAATCTATTTTGTTTTTGTGAATATGACTAGCTTGTCGACCCAGATTTAGCTTTGTTGTGAGAAAACCATGTTTGCAATGACAACTTAGAGATCATAGTTTCTGATGCCATGCTTATTTAGCTGAGAGCTTATAATGGTTTGTCTTGACTTCCAACATAGATTTTGAGATGACTATGATGTAGTATGATAGGATGGTATTTTCCTTTGAATGTTTCAAGTGGCTTGACTTGGCGCATGTTCATGCATGTAGTTGAAACAAAATCAACATAGCCTCTATGATGTTCGTGTTCATGGTGATTTATATCATGTTCATGCTTGCATTCAATGTTAGTCAAACTCATTGCATCTTGATGACTATTGTCGCTCTCTAGTTGGTTGCTTCCCAGTCTTTTGCTAGCCTTCACTTGTACTAAGCGGGAATGCTGCTTGTGCATCCACTTCCATAAACCCAAAAGTTTTTCCATGAGAGTCCACCATACCTACCTTTTTGCGGTATCTACCTGCCGTTCCAAGTAAATTTGCATGTGCCATTCTCTAAACCTTCAAGAAAAAATCTGTTTTGCATGCCCGGACCGCTCATCTGGTGACAGAGGGCTATTCGTATATTCCATGCTAGGAGTGTTATCCTCGACATGTGTTTATTCACAGTCCTTAATGAGAAAGGGGCCGGTATTTGGGATGCCCAGTTCCATGCTTAAATCGAAAACATAACTATAAAACAAGACCCCCCCCGGATTGATGTTAGTATGGACGGTACCCGAGGATTCGGCTAGCCGTGGAGTGTGATTGATTAGTGGTGGGGGAGTTAAAACTTTACTTTTCTGTTTGGGTACCGCCTATAGCATGAGTAGCATGGAAGATATTGAGAACTCTTGGTCATTGCGTTGACAATGAAATCATGCCACCCAAAATTATTATCTCTGTTTTCAAAGCTTGAGCTTTGGCATCTCTGCAAATCAATGCTTCCCTCTGTGAAGGGCCTGTCTATTTATTTTCCTGTTGAGTCATCCTCCTCTTATATAAGCACCAATCAGAGAGCACCTCTGCCATTTTTATGCTTTGCTTTTGATTAATATTGAGTATGACTATGACTGGATCTTCGTTGCTATGAATTACAATGTTTAGTCAGCCCTTGATCTTTGAAAGTGCTCTGCATTTATGTTTTGTGGTCTCAAAAAGAGCTAGCGTGATACCACCTATTCATATTGCTTCATGCTTGTTTTGATTGACGTGTTGGTATTTGAAACTCATTATTATTTGCTCGTTAGCTGATTATGCCATTGATATTAGTTTACCGTGAGACCTTTGTGTCATTTGCTTATGTGGTTAACTTGTGATCTTGCTGAAATTCTCGTTATGACTTAGACATAGTTGCAACAACAAGATCAAACAGAGTTTGTCAATGTTTTTCTTTCTCTCTTAGTTTGTCAACTAAGTTGCTTGAGGACAAGCAAGGTTTTAAGCTTGGGGGAGTTGATACGTCTCCAACGTATCTACTTTTCCAAACTCTTTTGCCCTTGTTTTGGACTATAATTTGCATGATTTGAATGGAACTAACCTGGACTGACGCTGTTTTCAGCAGAATTGCCTTGGTGTTATTTTTGTGCGGAAATCAAATTTCTCCAAACGTCCTGAAAATTTACGGGGAGAAGTTTTGGAAAATATCAAAAATATCTGCGCCAAGTTCCACCTCAGTGGGTGGGCAAGTGAGCCACAAGCCCCTGCTCCGCCATCACCCCCTGGTGGCGGTGGGCAGGCTTGTGGGGCCCACAGGCACCTGCCGCCCCCAACTCCAGCTCTATAAGTTGCCTTTCCTCCGAGAACAAATAAAAAGAGAAGTTTTCGTCGCGTTTTCGATACGGAGGCGCCGCCACCTCCTGTTCTTCATCTGGAGGGCAAATCTGGAGTCCGCCTTGGGCTCCGGAGAGGGGAAATTGTCGCCATCGTCATCCTCAACCTTCTTCCGTCTCTAATTCCATGAAGCTCTTCGTCGTTCGTGAGTAATCTATTCGTAGGCTCGCTGGGCGGTGATGAGTAGGATAAGATCTAACATGTAATCAAGTTAGTTTTGATGGGGATTGATCCCTAGTATCCACTATGTTCTGAGATTTGATGTTGCTACTACTCTGCCATGCTTAATGCTTGTCACTAGGGCCCGAGTGCCATGATTTCAGATTTGAAATTATTATGTTGTCACCAATATATGTGTGTTTTAGATCCGAACTTGCAAGTTGTAGTTACCTACTATGTGTTATGATCCGGCAACCCCGGAGTGACAATAACCGGAACCTCTCCCGGTGATGATCATAGTTTGAGGAGTTCATGCGTTCACCAAGTGCTAATGCGTTGGTCTGGTTCTTTATTAAAAGGAGAACCTTAATATCCCGTAGTTTCCTTTTGGACCCCGCTGCCATGGAAGGGATGGACAATAGATGTCATGCAAGTTCTTTTCCCTAAGCACGTATGATGACACACGGAATGCATGCCTACATCACATTGACGAACGGGAGCTAGCCACTTATCTCTCCGTGTTATAGTTGTTGCAAGATGAATATCATCCAAACAAATCACCGACCCATTGCCTACGAGTTTTTCCTACTACTGTTGTTACTTGTTTTGCTCTGCTGCTGCTACTACTGTTGCTACTGCTGTTACTTGTTTTGCTCTGCTGCCGCTACTACTGTTGCTACTGCTGTTACTTGTCTTGCTCTGCTGCTGCTGCTACTACTGTTGCTACTACTGTCGCTTGCTACTGTTGCTACTTGCTACTTTTGTGACTACTTTTGTTCCTTGCCACTTCTATTGCTCGTTACACTCCTACTACCTGTTGCACTGTTGATCCGCCTGACCGTTGACGGGAATTGACAACTTCCGTCAACGCGGCAATGGAAGCGCCATTGATACAATCGTTAGGAATAGTCTCCCATCAACAGATCGTTTCTAACACCGTTGTTATCATACTACTTTGCTGTTACTATCATGCTTGCAGATACTAATCTTTCAGGTGTGGTTGGATCCAACAAATTCAGCTGCTAATACTTGAGAGTATACTCTCACCTCCTTTAGGCGATCTACAAATTTGGGTCAAATACTCTACCCTCAAAAACTGCTGCGAACCCACGCGCTGGTGGGCCATCAACAACATTCTTCTAGTTTCATTGTCGGGGAGCGCTATCAGCATTCTTCTGGGGTCGTTGCAGGAGAAGGTTAGTTGTTATAAGCATTCGTCTAGCTAACGCCACAGGTTGCAGGATTAGCCCTTTTCTGGAGCCGTTGCCAGGGAAGCATAGCTGACGTCACTGGAGCAGAAGACTTAGCATGTGGGCGCATACCAACTGAGTGCTCAAGGCCCTCATCACGAACGTTCGGCAAGTCCATCAACTACTTCGAAGTAGTAGATAGCCTCTCCACATTGGTCATGCAAGACATAGTGCGCTCATCATTAGAGTGAAAGTGGACAGTAACAAAGAATTGAGCCACTATCTCAGGATCAAAGTCATAATGAAACGTGATGAGCTCCTCAATTTGAAACTGTTCCACCATGCCCACAGCTTCACCAAAGTATGCAGGGTCCTTCTTCAGATGGTCCATGTCAATCCACTAAACCGGTACATATATATTCTTCTTGGTCTTGATTATATCTTCATAAATACGAGCATGTTTCTTAGATCAGAACATTTCACCTCCGAGTAACTGAACCTTAGCGTTGTCATAGGGGTTGACCTTTTGGCGAAGCTAAAACTTTGCAAGTGGCATAGCATCCCAATCGACAATGTTTGTCTTGGTCTTATGAGTGGTCTGCTTGAAATTCCTCTTTGGAACCTGTGATCCTTCGGGTGTATCTGTAGAGCGAGGTTGCTTGGAACAAGCTTCCCGAGGTAGGTTAGAGCGCCTCGAGCCACCACCTGTGACACGCAACGCAAACACAAGAAAACGACAAAATAAGTCAAGGCAAAGACCAAAGTAAACCACAAAATCCCAGAGTAAGGATAACTGGAAGGACATAACATGTGCACTTAGGGAATAGTGGTAGTACCGTTGTTCAAGCGGTAGTAAAAAATTTCTACTGCTCTCACAGCGGTAGTACTACCGTGACAGCGGTAGTACCGCTGCTCAAGCGGTTGTAAAAAATTACTACCGCTCTGACAGTGGTAGTACCGCTCCACAGCGGTAGTACCGTTCCAGGAGGAGCGGTAGTACATCACGGGTGAAGAAGTGTCAGGTCTAACACGGGAAATAACAGATCCGGTATTACCGGAGATCCAAACCCACACGTTGCAAGCTACACGGAAGAAATTCTACCATACAAGCACTCTCCAACCCACCTAGCATGAAAATATCGTGCCATAAACGATAAACGAACACACATGCCACTAGGCCTAGATTCAAGAAAACGAGGCAAAGATAAGGGAACGAGGGGCAAAACCGTGGTCCATGGCACGAGGGAGAGTAGGGACGCGATCCCACCAAATGGAATCAGAGGAGAGTGGCCAGAGAAGGACATCCGGTGAGTCCCTACGGCACCGTTTCATGAGAAGAGAGAAAGAAAACAGAGGGAGCCACGAGATGAATGGATACGGGGGAGAAAGAACTGCCCCCTACCCTAAAATAACTCCACGTGGCCCTGGCGGCGCGGTAGTACCGCTTGTCCAATGATAGTAAAATTTTACTACCGCTAGCTGACCGGTAGTAAAAGTTTACTGCCGTTCTCGGAGCAGTAGTATCGTGCCCCATTTCACAAACATACTTTGAACCTTGCCCCCTTTTATGAAAATACTTTGAACCTTGTGAGAGGAAGAGAAAGGAGCACAGGAAAACCCAAGGGAAGATAGAAATAAGAACGCACGCAACTTGAACACATAACCAAATCTTCTGACAAAGAAAGGGCGATGGCCGGAGCCTCCAATGTTTGATACAAATGGTATGAAACCGCGAAGAATTATCCTTGGGTTCATGACCATAGCTCGTCTTTGAAGCACAAGTACCATCAACAATGGATAATGTGAAAGACGTGAACAATTTATGCATAATGGGGGAGGGAAAGTTCATTGAGAGAACAACACTCCCCCTATGTCCATGCCTACACCTAGAGCAAAATATAATGATGTGTGAGGTGTGGTGTGCCTAGTTGTAATCCACATTACTTGAATCAATGATATTTAGCTCATGCCTTAACTCGCGAAACCTTGCTTCATCTAGAGGTTTAGTGAAAATATCCGCAAGTTGCACTTGAGTGTTGATGAAGAGGACCTTAATATCTCCTTGCTTGATATGATCTCGAATGAAATGATGACGAATATCAATATGCTTGGTCTTGCTATGTTGCACCGGATTGAGAGATATCTTGATGGCGCTTCCATTATCACATAGAAAAGTCACTTTTTCACAAGTGACACCATAATCCTTTAAAGTTTTTCTCATCCATAATAATTGAGCACAACAACTTGTGGCAGCTAGATACTCAGCCTCGGTGGAAGAAAGTGACACATAGTTTTGTTTCGTTGAAGACCAACTTACCAAAGAGCAACAACGGAATTGGCATCCTCCAGAAGTTGACTTCCTTCTGACAAAGTCTCCACCCCAATCTAAGTTAGAGTAACCTACTAAACTAAAGATTGCTCCTTTGGGGTACCATAAGACAAAGTTTGGGGTATGAGCCAAATATCGAAATATTCATTTGACTGCCGCATAGTGGCTTTTCTTTGGTACGGATTGAAACCATGCACAAATTCCCACACTCAACATGATATCTAGTCTAGATTCACAAATATAAGGCAAGGATACAGTCATGGAGCGATATACCTTTTGATCCACTTCTTTACCATTGGGATCATTGGCACGCTTGCATTTGGTTGGCATGGGAAATTGGACTAGCTTGACGTCCTCGAGGTCAAACCATTTGAGCATGTCTTGAGTGTATTTGGCTTATTTGATGAATGTTACTTCTCTTCCTTGTTTGATCTCAAACCTAAGAAAGAACTTCTACTCTCCCATCATAGAGATCTCAAACTTCTCGGTCATTTGTGCAGCAAACTCTTCTCGTTCATTTGTATACATGAGTGGGGAGCTTGGGATCCTCGAATCCCCGGGGTTGTTCGACGTATACCAACTCATATAAGGGACCATTAAGAAATGCACTTTTCACATCCATTTGTTATAATTTAAAATCATGATGAGAAGAAAATGCAAGCAACATGTGAGTAGATTCAAGATGAGCCACAAGGGCAACGGTTTCACCTAGTCAATACCCTCGACTTGGGAGTAGCCTTGAGACACCAGTCTTGCCTTGTTTGGAATGACAACACCATTTGCATCCTTCTTGTTCTTAAAGATCCATTTGGTTCCAATGACATTATGTTCCTCCGTTGGCCTTGGCACTAATTGCCAAACTTGATTGCGCTCAAAGTTGTTTAGTTCATCTTGCATGGCTTCAAGGCAATCCTCATCATCGAGCGCATCATGTACCTTTTGGGGTTCAACACACAAAACAAACGCGTGATGCAAACAAAAGTTTGATAATTGTTGACGAGTGGTTACCCCCTTATTGAAGCTTCCAAGCACATTCTTGAAGATATGTTGTCCCACCCGGAGTCTGTTAGCTATCCAGGCAGCACGACACTTCAAGACTTCCCTACTTTATAATTTAGGAGTGTATTCTTGAACATCTTGAGCACCGTCTTGAGATTTCTCACTAGTTTGCCCATGATTTCTGGTTGCACTTGATCTTGAGGAAACTCGGAGCCTTGAGTATGACCTTGGACATCATTTGGTGCAACACCATCTTCATGAGGTTGATATTGTCCTTGATCTTTTTCATCGGGTTGAGGGCCTTCACTTTGTTCTTTGGAAGCGTGTGGGTCTAGCGAGGGTGATGGCTCCACTTGAGTAGAGTATTATCCTTCTCCTTCGGCCACAAGGGGTTCCTCAATGGGGAGTATTTGGCCAATACCCATTCTTCTTATGGCGTGAGGAGGAATTTCATCACCTACATCACAAAGACCACATTGCTCCACTTGGGAGCCATTATTTTCATCAAACTCTACGTTACACGTCTCCACAATGAGTCCGATGGACTTGTTGAGAACACGGTAAAAATGAGAGTTTGTAGCATAACCAACAAATATGCCCTCATGAGCTCTAGCTTCCAATTAAGATAAACGAACACTTTTCTTGAGTATGAACCACTTACGACCGAACACCCGGAAGTACTTGAGATTGGGCTTGTTCCCGGTAACAATCTCATATGGACTCTTGTTCAAGCCTTTGCGGAGGTAGAGCCAATTGGATGCATGACATGCGGTGCTAATGGCTTCGGCCAAAATGTTGTACGAATATTTGAACTCCGTCATCATGGTTCTTGTCGCGTCCATCAACGTCTCGTTCTTCCTCTTCTCCATACCATTCTCTTGGGGTATAGGGTGATGAATATTGGTGCTTGATCCCCTCATCACCAAGGAACTCATTCCAGGTGTAGTTCTTTAACTCGGTGCCGTTATCACTTATAATAATCAATATCTTCGCTTCATGTTGACGTTGAGCTTCATTAGCAAAGTCGATGACAGTTTGTTGAGTCTCACTCTTCCTCTTGAAGAAGGATACCCAAGTGTATCTTGAGAAGTCATCCACAATCACCAAGCAATACTTTCTTCCCCCCAGAGTATCAAAAGATGGAGGGCCAAAGAGATCCATGAGAAGGAGCTCCAAAGGCCTTTTAGAGTAGATGATAGTTGTGGGACGGTGAGCTGTTTCATGAAGCTTTCCTTCAATACAAGCACTGCAAGCACGGTCTTTGGCAAAACTCACATTTGTTAGTCCACGAACATGGTCCCCTTTGAGGAGACTTTGCAAAGATCTCATATTGACATGAGCTAGCCGGTGATGCGACAGCCAACCCACATCAAGTTTAGCCACTAGACAAGTCGCGATCTTAGTAGGTCGCTCTAAAAATTTCACCACATAGAGACCGTTCTCGACAGGTCCAAAAAAGCCTACTTTAAGAATCTTTCTCCATGAAAGGGGCACGGTATCAAGATTAAATAATGTGGGAAAGCCCATAATTGCAAGTTGATGAACAGAAAGCAAATTGTACGCAAGGGACTCAACAAGCATGACCTTCTCTATAGATAAATCTTGCGAGATGACCACCTTACCAAATACCATTACCTTAGATGTTGAGGCATCAGCAAATTGGACATGGGTTCTCATAGATGGAATTGGATGCACATCCACCACCAAGTCCTTGCTCTTGTCATATGATTTGTGGCTCCACTGTCGAGCAACCATGACACTCCACCGGAAGCAAACTCCTACAAGAGATCAATGCTTGGATTTAGGTACCCATTCTTGAATGGGACCTTTGGTGTTAGAAACAAGGGTCTTAAGAACCCAAATAGCCCATTCAATGTACTCATAATAAGAACCACTAAATTTGGCATAAACATGCCCATCACTACCACGACATAAAACATAAGAGGGGTTAAAGTCGTTGGCTTTGTTGGTAGAGGTGGTTTCGCCCTTCTTGGCATTGTCACCCCTTCCATGTTCTTCATCTTCTTATGAGTACTCTCACCCTCTTTGACAAAGATGTCCTTGAGAGTGGGAGAAAGCTTGGTCTTGTTCTTCTTTTTGTTTTTAGACTTGGGTGCACCCAAGTCCCTTCTTTCCTACAACTTCCTTTTGATTACTCAAAAGGTCATTTAGGTTCTTTTCGCCTTGGGTGCATGTCACAACCCCCTTTTCGAGTTGTTCTTTCAACTTATCATTCTCCTACACAGGATGCACATGCTCACAACAAGGGTTAGTAGCACAAGCATTATCAATTAGAACAAAAGGAGGACAAGTAGAAATCTCCTTGGTTAGTTTTACTTGGAGTTAATCATGAGACTCCTTAAGATAGAAATGAGCACCTTTCAAGACCTTGTGGGCCTTTTCAAGAGTGTCGAATTCTTCCTTGAGTCTATCATGACCAACCCCAAGTGCAACTTTCTCGGAATTAAGCACACGTGTAATAACAATAGCATGATCGAGATATTTTTGTAATTTAGCATCATCATCGTTGTGTGACTCCTCAAGAGCCAAATGAAGACCACAATCTTCCTCTAGGGCAATGGATAGTTCCGCAATCTCATCGGCGTAATCATGACTATGTTCTTGCAACTTGGAGATAGTATCCTCATGAGTCTCAATGAGATCATTGGCCTCACCAAGTTGTTCCAAAAGAGCAACAAAGTGCTTCTTGGTTTCACCTTTAATCTTACACAGGAATTTGTCAAACTCATTCTCATCAAGCTCCACTACTTCACTATTATCAACACAATCTAACATAGAAGGAGAAGTAGTGATAGTGGTCTTGATGTTCGGAGTTACCTTATTGATACCCTTGGCCATGAGGCACTTGGCGACACGGTTCTCGTTGTTGGCGTCAAAGAGAGACACCTTGGGGAGGAAGTGGCAATGTCCATGGTAGCCGTTGCCATCCCCTCATGGCATGTATCAACTTCGTCATCATCGAAGGTGTACTATTCATGGACCACCAATCCCCTTGGAGGAGTCTTATTGGTGAAGGTGTTCTTGCTTGGGAAGGACTTGGTTGTGTCCTTGCGAATGAGCTTGTCCCCGTTGTCTTCCCTCTTCTCATAAAGACAATCTGTCACAAAGTGACTCACATTGTCGTAGTTGTAGCATGTCCGTACTTGTTGCTTGTTCTTGGACCCACTTGAGTTGTCCTTGGAGAAGTTGGACCTTGAGATTCTCTTGTTGCCCCAAAACATCCTTGATGCAAGAGCCATGTGCTCATGATAAGCATACTTTATTTCTTCGGGGTAGCCATCTTCTTCCTCTCCTTCTTCATCAACAATGTCCTTGGATCTCAAAGCAAGGTTGGGTGAGGCTACCTTTGACCGGACATGATAAAGAGCATTGTCGGCGGTCTTGTTCATAATATCCATAGCAATGAACTCATCCAACACTTTTCCCGATGTCAAGGTGTGGAAATCTAGCATTTGATGAATGACGGAAGACATGGCTTTCTTGAATGGCATGATGGCATTGATAAACTTGCGCTTGATCCAAGTGTCATCCGTATCCTTGCTCCCATGGTCTTTGAGAGAAACGGCAAGAGGAGTCATCCTTCGATAGAGATCACGGGGGTCCTCATCTTCTAGCATCACAAACTCATCAGTCTGATCGAGAACCACTTCAAAGTTAGACCGTTGAATGCTTGAGTTCGCCTTGTACAACACCATGATGTGCTTCCAACAATCCTTTGCACGAGAGAAGGGGTGCAAGTGAGGTAGATCTTCTGGAGGAACCATGGACTGAAGGATGAATAGCGTGGAATGATTGTATTGATTGTTCGCCTCTTCTCTTGGAGTGAGGTTTTTTGGATCATGTGGGTAATAGGCTTGTTCAATGATTCTCCAAATTTTTTTTGAGCTGTGATTCAAATGAGACTTGAGGGAAAAGACCCAATTAGCGAAATCACCTTTAACAAGTTTAGGAGGGGGACCAAGGTTATTAATATGCGGTGTAGAGACCGGTCCTCCATAGTCCGGGGGAGGAGGAACCGAGGCAAAGGTTCCTATACCATTCTTGTCAAGAAGGGAAGAAGTTCGAGTACCTTTAGTCGTTTCCTTATCGGAATTGGCCTTCGAGTCCAATGTGGTGGGTTTAACCACAAGCAACTGGTCGGGAGAATTCTTCATCCCCTCAAGTAATTCTTTAAGCATGGACTTGACTTAGATCGTCATGGATGTCTTGAGTGAGGCCATGGCCTCATTCAAGTCATCTCGTGTGATCGAAACCAACTCCACGGCCTTGGACCCTTCAGTTCCAACCCCACCAACGTCAACCATACTCTTCGGGTGAAGAAACCCTTAATAAAGAGACGTGGATCGATATGGTTGACTACAGGGGGGGGAATAGGCAACTACCAATATTTAGCTTGTCTTAACAAATTAGGGTTAGCAACAAAAGGTTCTCTATATGAATAGCTAGGTGAGCAACCTATATGATGCTAACAACAAGGACAAAAAGTGCAAGAAAGGAATACACCACAACAATACTAAGCACAAAGTAAAGTTAAGAGATAACCGCAAGTGGAACCGGTGGATATGAGGATGTGTTACCAATGTTCCTTCCCTTTGACAGGAAGTACGTCTTTGTTGGAGTAGTGTGGAGGCACAATGCTCCCCAAGAAGCCACTAGGGCCACCATATTCTCCTCACTCCCTCACACAATGCGAAATGTCGTGATTCCAATATTTGTGCCCTTGAAGGCAGCGACCGGACCTTTACAAACAAGGTTGGGGATATCTCCACAAAAATCTTGGAGGCTCCCAACAAGACCATGAAGCTTCACCACAATGGAATGTGGCTTCGAGATGACCTCAACCGTCTAGGGTGCTCAAACACCCAAGAGTAACAAGATTCGCAAGGGATTAGTGGGGGGGATCAAATATCTCTTGGTCGAAGTGTAGATCAAGACCTTCTCAACCAATCCCTAGGAAATCAACAAGTTTGTGTCAGCATTCTTGGAACGGGGGTACCCAGACCTGCATGCCTGCGGCCCAGGGCTGGCCCACTTCATCAACGCAAGATCGGCAAGGAATAGCACCACCCTGAACAAGGCCCTTGCGAGGAAGAGCGACATCAAGACCCGCGGGGGGCCTCCTCAGGACCCCTCCGGAGCGGAGAATATTTCAAGGCAAGGTCGGGCCTCAGGAGTCAAGGGTGACGCCATGAAAGGACTGGCGAGCAGCAAATGACAGGACGGGGCAGTTTCCCTTTTAGTGCAAAAGAGCAAGGTACGTATCAGGGTCCCAAAGGCATCTTCCAAAGGTTTCCCTTCCGATGCAACAAGACCATGGCCGCCAGCCGGTAGTACGAGCGTCATCTCTGTGCCCACCTCTACGGCGCTGGCAGCTGCTTTGCAGGCGAAGACCACTTTTGACAAGGGAAGCATGTTCCCTTGTCCCCCACCAGGATCTGGCCCTTGTGGGATCCCTTCCTGCCTGCGTAAGGGAAGATGACCTAGGCCTCCACTATAAATAGAGAGGATAGGATACTTGAGAGGGGGAGTTCAATCAGATCATTGAAACCCGAGAGCAACACGATTAGCCACTTGGCCTTCGGAGGCTCAAGAGTACTGTACTAGTTCATCCACCAACCTCCGAAAAAAGCAATCCTCCAAAAGAAGGAGTAGGGTTTCACGCTTCGCAGTAGCCTGAACCTGGGGTAAACTGTTGTGTTCTGGGTTTTCCTCACCATCGCGTGAGTTCTTCGATGTTTCCATCGAGTAGCGGGCTAGGTGAGGTCGAGCCGAGAGAGATCGCCGCACACACCACTGTGTTTGAATGCTAGGGTTTTGCGGAGCACGAAATCCGACATTTGGCGCGCCAGGTAGGGGCGTGTGAAGGCTTTCTCCTAGTATCCTCCTTCCCAGGCCACTCCACAGATGGCCGGCAACCAACCACCTTCTCCGAGCCTTGTCGAGCTGGTCTCCGAACGCCATGTCATAGCGGCTGGAAGCTCGCATGCTGGCGTCGCGGGATCGGGTGGCTCATACAAGGCCGTCAACATCGTCTCCACCATGACGGCCGCCTGTGCCACCTAGGCACATGTGGGCTGGGCGGCGGCCCAGGCACCCGCAGTGCGCCGCATCAACTTGGGAGACCTCAGCGCACACGATGCGTTGTGGATGGCAAGAGAGATGCTCTGCCAGCGACCGACACCAGGGGACTTTGACGCTTGGAGGGACCACATCATGGAGCTGATCGCCATCGCCGAGAAGATTGTTCAGCCCGGTGCATCCTCAAGGCCCCAAGCGTCGGGCGCCGGGGGCTCGCGCCGCGAGCTGGTCCTTGGACCTGCGAGCTTTGGGGCCCTACCCGACCTGGGTGGGACCGAGAGAGACGCACTTCGTGATGCACTGCACCTTCTCCAGACCCTAGCGACCGTCCCCGAAGTGCACCATGCCGACAACCACCGGGGACGCGAGGAGAATGGTGGGACATACCGACGCACACGCTAACACGCATTACCAAGACCATGTCGGCCCTCTACAGCCTGGGGCGGCCTGACAGCAGCGCTCCGTCTGACGCAGCCAGCACAGGGCGGAGGCGATGGAGCGGACGAACTACGACAACGGAAACATGGCAGGACACCAAGGAGAGAGTCATCAGCGGGCGGCGCCGGGACCAGCCAGCGGCAGCAACAGGAACAAGCGACTTCGTGCGGAGGCCAATCTTAGGAAGTTCTTCGAGCAGCACGGTCGGAGGGAGCCCCCTTCGCCACCGAGAGGGACCGCCACCATCGTGCTGGTGAACGAACACGGGGGACGGTCGAGCGACGACATGGAGCCGTATGTGCCGAAGTATGCTGCACTACCTGATCCTCCCGACGAGGAGGAGCTTCGGGCATCCCCCATGCGCCTATCCTCCTCAGAGTGGGGGACGTCTGGGGGCTCGTCCTGGAGTCAGGCCCGAGGGGTGCGGGCAAGGGGGCGTCCTCAAGATGCGGGGCATGGCGCCAGCCGCCCTTCCCGCAGAAGGACTACATAAGGACGAACACACGGGCCTCAACTGGATGAGCCGGATGCCGCGATGAGACGCGAGTGGCATGGTTCACCCCTGATGACCACGATGTAGGCGTCGACATCGGGGGCCGGGCCTCGCGAGGCGTCCCTCGGGCGCAAGGGGGCTTCAACTATTCGGCGAGGTAATTTTTTGGATTTAGTACCTTAAGTAGTGTCTGCTAACCGCAGGAATTCCAACTACTCGAGGCATACTTTTGCAAGTCGTATCCTTTAAAATTTCCGTTACATCCACGTCGCAACCTGACACACTACTGTGATTGCATCCTTCGACGATCCACCTTCCTTGCTCGGGGGCACCGGCTGCTATGCATCGCCCCAACGTGGGGATGGGGGGCCCCACAGCTACCCAAGACCACAATCGGCAAGATAAAATCAGAGCCGCTTGAGTGTTCAAAGGGGCCCCAGAGCATGACGCTCTAGGGGTCTTACTGGTCACAAGGCCACCTGCCACCCTTGATATCGTCCATGGTATCCGGTCATTATCAGGGGTGGCAGGGCCTGACCCCGTAGCTGAGATCGTTCATTCGGTCGCAAGCAACGGCGGTCGTGAAATGTGCGGGACCGGGTCCTGGCGACGTAGACCCGCTTGAACGTCAAAGGGGGCTCCGGAGCATGGCGCCTCAGGAGCCTTACCGGTCACAAGGCCTCCTACCGCCCCCGACAGCGTCCTTGGTGATCCGGTCGTTGTCGGGGGAGGTAGGGCCTCACCCCGTGGCTACATCCGTTCACTCGGTCCCACGCAACGGTGGTTGGGAAATGTGCGGGAATAGATCCTGATGACGTAGAGTCGCTCGAACGTTAGAGGGGGGGTCCTAAGCATCGCGCCTCAGGTACCTTACTGGTCATAAGGCCACCTGTCGCCCTTAACAGCGTCCTTGATCCAATCGATGCTAGGGGAGGCAGGGCCCGACCCCGCGGCTACGACCGTTCACTCGGTCCCACGCAAATGTGCGGTACTCGGTCCTGTCAATGTAGAGTCATAAAAGCCCTCAATTGGCCTCCCGGGAGGGAGCACGCAAGATCTACATCAACCCGTCGCACCTCTGCATCGTCCTTCAATCCTTCCGGAACCTACTTCATCCCGTGACACTCTCACGTAATAATGAGCCGGGGCTGTATACGCCCAGGGCCCTCGGAGGATGCGGAAGGGGTCCACCCCATGCCTAGTGGAATACCAATGCTCCACGCCGGGTACAACACAATCCACCAATGACTCTAGAAGCTCATGCCCAATGCCTCGGGGGTAGGGACACTCGCGAGGCCAAAGCGTCCTCGCGATCTCCCATATACACCCCCACCATGACACTGTCACGTCATAACGAGACGAGGTTGTATACGCCCAGGGGGCCCCGAGGACGTGGAAGGGGTCCACCGCATGCCTAGTGGAAGACCTAAGCTCCACACTGGGTAAAATATGAAGGCAATTACCATGGCCCGCCAATGACCATGCTCGCAGCTAGCAAAGAAACCCATATAGTCCGCGAATGACTATGCTAGCTTTAATGTCGGACACGATGCTTCCTTGCTTTCTCTTGGATTCGATTTCAAAAGTTGGTTTTTTCCATTCTCAATGTCCGACGTTTGAAAAAGAAAAAGGGAGAAAAACTTTCTCTGGCGATTCTTATTTTACTGGCTTTGAAACCTCCCATCTGGAGGACGTGTTTGGAGACAACCACTCCACGCCACCCCTAGGATCCATGGAGCATGAATGCAAGGACTTGCCAACTCAGGGGCAACATTTTTTAGTGGTCGACCCCCCTCGGGGGTCCGTACCAAAACTTGATACCACCACAAAGAGTCTCGCGAGGCCTCAGGGCCGCGTGGGGCGATGACCTAAGGACCAAAGTGCGGAATCGCTCGGGCGCCAGAAAGGGAGGTTCTTGGGCGTGCCTCAGGAGCCTTACCAGCTGTCAAGGCCGGGGCCTGACGATGCAGAGTGGCTTGGGTGTCAAAGGGGGCTCCTGAGCTGTGCACCTCAGGAGCCTTACTAGTCTCAAAGCCACTCAGCTCCCGGGGTGACGGGGCTTTGCCCCGTGAGGATCAGCCTTGGTAACGGGTTGAACCTCACGGCGGAAAGGAAATGTGCGGGACCGGGACCTGCATACATAAAGTGTCGAATGGGTCTTCACCTCATCCCGCTTACGAAACAGGAGCTGCACCAAAGGAACTAAGCAAGGGACCGACACAAATCCACGAGCTAAGTGCCTCACAGGCCCCAACCGGGACCCTCCCACTTTATGACAAACTAACGGTGAATTAAAAGCATACGCACTAACGAAGGGATGTAGTGCCTAAGGATTCGACGGCAGCAGGAAGCGAGTCCAACAGCCAAGCACGCGGCGGCACGAGAGGTTCTTGGGGAGGGCAGAACTTCGAGAAGGTGACACTTCCCTCATCGTCCCTATCCACGGCAGTGCAGCAACGGACCCTCAGATTTGTTGCCCGGCTAAAACGACCACCAACATGCAAGCCATCATCGCAGGAGCAAAAAGAAAATATGATATCATCAAAGGTAATAATGACAAAGGTTCAACACCCGACAGGGCAGGGTCTTTTTGAAATCGAAGGAATAGGTAAGCAGAAGATGAGGGAGGCCTAGGGGGAGGAACCGCCGGCAGCGCCCTTGATGACCACGGGCTCCGTGTTAGAGTCCTCCTCCTCGCTGGAGACGGGCACCCGGGCGCACGTCTCCACCATAGCAGCCACGTGAGGGTGTACTTCGCCCTAGGAGAGACGATGGGACTCGGCAGGTGCTGGCTCGATGATGCACAGAAGGTCGAGCTCTGGAGCAAGGTTGTGTAGGTTGGAGAAGACAAGCGTCAAGGCAAGGCCCAGAAGCTCACGTGCGTCGAGCACGTTGTCCTCCTCCACGCGGGAGACGCTGGTCTCTAGCGCCTCAACCACCCTCTCGATGAAGGTGGGGTAGCCCCCGTCGCTTGTCACGTCGAGCAGCGCTAGAGCCTCCCCCACAAATCGATGCGTCGCCTCTGCTGCTCGGCTAGCAATGCCGGCAAACTACTTGGCGCGCTAGTGCACCATCGTTCGTGTGTTCAACGCCTCGTCCTTGGCAGGCAGGACGACGTCGACCGCCTCCTGGACCTGCTTCCGCGGTGACGCCAACTCCGCCATAGCTCCCGCCTTGTCCGCACGGGCGGGCCGGAGGGTGGCTTCGGCATCCACCAGCCGGGCAGGCAACCCCTCCGCCTCCTCCTGAAGCCCCTCAAATTTTGGCTTCTTGGAGGAGGGCGCGCTGAAGAAGAAGGAAGATTAACCGCAGGACAACAGAAGAAGCAACAAGCAAAGAGACGTAATGAAGAGCTTACTCAGCAGCCATAACCCAGCGGTGGCGGGCGTGCGAGGGCCGTGAGGGCCCTCTGCCGCAACCCTCAGGGGTGGTCGAAGGCGAAGGAGGCGCTGTTGGAATTATGCCCTAGAGGCAATAATAAATATAGTTATTATTATAATTCCTGTATCAAGATAATCGTTTATTATCCATGCTATAATTGTATTGAATGAAGACTCATTTACATGTGTGGATACATAGACAAAACACCGTCCCTAGCAAGCCTCTAGTTGGCTAGCCAGTTGATCCAAGATAGTCAGTGTCTTCTGATTATGAACAAAGTGTTGTTGCTTGATAACTGGATCACGTCATTAGGAGAATCACGTGATGGACTAGACCCAAACTAATAGACGTAGCATGTTGATCGTGTCATTTTGTTGCTACTGTTTTCTGCGTGTCCAGTATTTATTCCTATGACCATGAGATCATATAACTCACTGACACCGGAGGAATGCTTTGTGTGTATCAAACGTCGCAACGTAACTGGGTGACTATAAAGATGCTCTACAGGTATCTCCGAAGGTGTTAGTTGAGTTAGTATGGATCAGGACTGGGATTTGTCACTCCGTGTGACGGAGAGGTATCTCGGGGCCCACTCGGTAATACAACATCACACACAAGCCTTGCAAGCAATGTAACTTAGTGTAAGTTGCGGGATCTTGTATTACGGAACGATTAAAGAGACTTGCCGGTAAACGAGATTGAAATAGGTATACGGATACTGACAATCGAATCTCGGGCAAGTAACATACCGAAGGACAAAGGGAATGACATACGGGATTATATGAATCCTTGGCACTGAGGTTCAAACGATAAGATCTTCGTAGAATATGTAGGATCCAATATGGGCATCCAGGTCCCGCTATTGGATATTTACCGAGGAGTCTCTCGGGTCATGTCTACATAGTTCTCGAACCCGCAGGGTCTGCACACTTACGGTTCGACGTTGTTTTATGCATATTTGAGTTATATGGTTGGTTACCGAATGTTGTTCGAAGTCCCGGATGAGATCACGGACGTTACGAGGGTTTCCGGAATGGTCCAGAAATGAAGATTGATATATAGGATGACCTCATTTGATTACCGGAAGGTTTTCGGCGTTACCGGGAATGTACTGGGAATGACGAATGGGTTCCGGGAGTTCACCGGGGGGGGCAACCCACCCCGGGGAAGCCCATAGGCCTTGAGGGTGGCGCACCAGCCCTTAGTGGGCTGGTGGGGCAGCCCAAATGGGCCCTATGTGCCTAGGAAAGAAAATCAAAGAGAAAAGAAAAGGAAAAAAATGAGGTGGGAAGGGAAGGAAGGACTCCCACCCACCAAACCAAGTCCAACTCGGTTTGGGGGGAGCCTTCCCCCTTGGACTCGGCCGACCCCCTTGGGGCTCCTTGAGCCCCAAGGCAAGGTCCCCTCCCTCCCACCTATATATATGGAGGTTTTAGGGCTGATTTGAGACAACTTTTCCACGGCAGCCCGACCACATACCTCCACGGTTTTTCCTCTAGATCGCGTTTCTGCGGAGCTCGGGCAGAGCCTTGCCGAGACAAGGTCATCACCAACCTCCGGAGCGCCGTCACGCTGCCGGTGAACTCTTCTACCTCTCCGTCTCTCTTGCTGGATCAAGAAGGCCGAGATCATCGTCGAGCTGTACGTGTGCTGAACGCGGAGGTGCCGTCCGTTCGGTACTAGATCGTGGGACTGATCGCGGGACTGTTCGCGGGGCGGATCTAGGGACGTGAGGACGTTCCACTACATCAACCGCGTTCACTAACGCTTCTGCTGTACGGTCTACAAGGGTACGTAGATCACTCATCCCCTCTCGTAGATGGACATCACCATGATAGGTCTTCGTGCGCGTAGGAAATTTTTTGTTTCCCATGCGACGTTCCCCAACAGTGGTATCAGAGCTAGGTTCATGCATAGATGTCTTCTCGAGTAGAACACAAAAGTTTTTGTGGGCGGTGATGTGCATTTTTCTGCCCTCCTTAGTCTTTTCTTGATTCCGCGGTATTGTTGGATTGAAGCGGCTTGGACCGACATTACTCGTAGGCTTACGAGAGACTGGTTTCATCGCTACGACTAACCCCGTTGCTCAAAGATGACTGGCAAGTGTAGGTTTCTCCAACTTCAGTTGAATCGGATTTGACCGAGGAAGTCCTTGGATGAGGTTAAATAGCAACTCATATATCTCCGTTGTGGTGTTTGCGTAAGTAAGATGCGATCCTACTAGATACCCATGGTCACCACGTAAAACATGCAATAACAAAATTAGAGGACGTCTAACTTGTTTTTGCAGGGTATGCTTGTGATGTGATATGGCCAACGATGTGATGTGATATATTGGATGTATGAGATGATCATGTTGTAATAGAAAATATCGACTTGCACGTCGATGGTACGACAACCGGCAGGAGTCATAGGGTTGTCTTTATACTAACGTTTGTGCTTGCAGATGCGTTTACTATTTTGCTAGGATGTAGCTTTAGTAGTAATAGCATGAGTAGCACGACAACCACGATGGCAACACGTTGATGGAGATCATGGTGTGGCGCCGGTGACAAGAAGATCGTGCCGTTGCTTTGGTGATGGAGATCAAGAAGCACGTGATGATGGCCATATCATGTCACTTATGAATTGCATGTGATGTTAATCCTTTTATGCACCTTATTTTGCTTAGAATGACGGTAGCATTATGAGGTGATCTCTCACTAAAATTTCAAGACGAAATTGTGTTCTCCCCGACTGTGCACCGTTGCTACAGTTCGTCGTTTCGAGACACCAAGTGATGATCGGGTGTGATAGACTCAACGTTCACATACAATGGGTGCAAAACAGTTGCGCACGCGGAACACTCGGGTTAAGCTTGACGAGCCTAGCATGTGCAGACATGGCCTCGGAACACATGAGACTGAAAGGTCGATCATGAATTATATAGATGATATGATTAGCATAGGGATGCTTACCACTGAAACTATACTCAACTCACGTGATGATCGGACTTGAGCTAGTGTAAGTGGATCATGAACCACTCAAATGACTAGAGAGATGTACTTTTTGAGTGGGAGTTTAGCAAATAATTTGATTAAGTGAAACTCTAATTATCTTGAACATAGTCTAAGTCCACTTTGAATATATTTGTGTTGTAGATCATGGCTCACGCGATAGTCACCCTAGATTTTAATACGTTCCTACAAATAATTTGATTAAGTGAAACTCTAATTATCTTGAACATAGTCTAAGTCCAGTTTGAATATATTTGTGTTGTAGATCATGGCTCACGCGACAGTCACCCTGGATTTTAATACGTTCCTAGAGAAAGCTAAGTTGAAAGATGATGGAAGCAACTTTGTAGACTGGGCTCGTAATCGTAAGCTAATCTTACAAGCTGGGAAGAAGGATTATGTCCTTAATGCTGCGCTAGGAGATGAACCACCCGCTACGGCTGATCAGGATGTTAAGAACGCTTGGTTAGCACGTAAGGAGGACTACTCAGTAGTTCAATGTGCAGTATTGTATGGCTTAGAACCGGGACTTCAATGTCGCTTTGAGCGTCATGGAGCATTTGAGATGTTCCAGGAGTTGAAGTTTATCTTTCAGAAGAATGCCCGGATCGAGAGGTATGAGACCTCCGATAAATTCTATGCTTGCAAGATGGAGGAGAAGTCGTCTGTGAGTGAACATGTGCTCAAAATGTCTGGGTACTCAAACCGTCTAGCTGAGCTGGGGATTAAACTCCCGCAAGAGGCTATCACTGACAGAATCCTTCAATCACTGCCGCCAAGCTATAAAGGCTTCCTGTTGAACTACAACATGCAAGGGATGAACAAGTCACCCGGCGAGTTGTTTGCGATGCTGAAAGTCTCAGAGTCTGAACTCCGTAAAGAACATCAAGTGTTGATGGTGAATAAGACCACTAGTTTCAAGAGAAACGGCAAAGGCAAGAAGGGTAATTCGAAGAAGAGCGGCAAGCCTGTTGCCAATCCGACGAAGAAACCCAAAGCTGGACCTAAGCCTGAAACGGAGTGTTACTATTGCAAGGGTATGTGTCACTGGAAGCGCAATTGCCCCAAGTATCTGGCAGATAAGAAGGCCGCCAAGGAAAAATCAGGTATATTTGATATACATGTTATTGATGTGTACTTAACCGGCTCTCGTAGTAGTGCCTGGGTAATAGATACCGGTTCTGTTGCTCATATTTGCAACTCGAAACAGGAATTGCGGAATAGACGAAGGCTGGCGACAGATGAAGTGACGATGCGCGTAGGAAATGGTTCCAAGGTTGATGCAATCGCCGTCGGCACAGTTTCACTTCAGTTACCATCAGGATTAGTGATGTACTTAAATATTGTTATTTAGTGCCTGCGTTGAGCATGAACATTATATCTGGATCTTGTTTATTGCGAGACGGTTACTCTTTTAAGTCAGAGAATAATGGTTGTTCTATTTCTATGAGTAACATCTTTTATGGTCATGCACCTAATGTGAGAGGATTGTTCATATTGAATCTTGATAGCGATACGCATATGCATAACATTGAGACCAAAAGAGTTAGAGTTAACAATGATAGCGCCATATTTTTGTGGCACTGCCGATTAGGTCATATTGGTGTAAAGCGCATGGAGAAACTCCATGCTGATGGACTTTTGGAGTCACTTGACTTTGATTCACTTGACACGTGCGAACCATGCCTCATGGGCAAGATGACTAAGACTCCGTTCTCCGGAACTATGGAGCGTGCAAGTGACTTGTTGGAAATCATACATACCGATGTTTGTGGTCCGATGAGCGTAGAGGCGCGCGACGGACATCGTTATTTTCTCACCTTCACTGACGATTTGAGTAGATATGGTTATGTCTACTTGATGAAGCACAAGTCTGAAACATTTGAGAAGTTCAAGCAATTTCAGAGTGAAGTGGAAAATCATCGTAACAAGAAGATCAAGTTCCTACGGTCTGATCGTGGGGGTGAATATCTGAGTTTCGAGTTTGTTGCTCACTTAAGACAATGTGGAATTGTTTCACAGTTAACACCGCCTGGAACACCACAGTGTAATGGTGTGTCCGAACGTCGTAATCGTACTTTATTAGAGATGGTGCGATCTATGATGTCTCCTACTGATTTTCCGTTATCATTTTGGGGTTATGCATTAGAAACAGCTGCATTCACTTTAAATAGGGCACCATCAAAATCCGTTGAGACGACACCATACGAACTGTGGTATGGCAAAAGGCCAAAGTTGTCGTTTCTTAAAGTTTGGGGATGTGATGCTTATGTCAAAAAGCTTCAGCCTGAAAAGCTGGAACCCAAAGCGGAAAGGTGCATCTTCATAGGTTACCCAAAAGAGACAGTTGGGTACACCTTCTATCTCAAATCCGAGGGAAAAGTGTTTGTTTCTATAAACGGAGCTTTTCTCGAGAAGGAGTTTCTCTCCAGAGAATTGAGTGGGAGGAAGATAGAACTTGACGATGTTGTCGAACCTCTCATCCCTCTGGATGGTGGCGCAGGACAGGGGGAAACCTCTGTCCTTGCGACGCCGGTTGGGGAGGAAGTTAATGATGATGAACATGAAACTCCGGTTCAAGTTTCTATCGAACCACGCAGGACGACGAGACCACGTACTGCTCCAGAGTGGTACGGTAATCCCGTCTTATCAATCATGTTGTTAGACAACAATGAACCTGCAAATTATGACGAAGCAATGGTGGGCCCAGATTCCAACAAATGGCTAGAAGCCATGAAGTCCGAGATAGGATCCATGTATGAGAACAAAGTGTGGACTTTGGAAGTACTACCTGAGGGTCGCAAGGCTATTCAGAACAAATGGATCTTTAAGAGGAAGACGAACACTGACGGCAATGTGACCCTTTATAAATCTCGACTTGTGGCAAAGGGTTTTTCACAAGTTCAAGGAGTTGACTACGATGAGACATTCTCACCCGTAGCGATGCTTAAGTCCGTCAGAATCATGTTAGCAATAGATGCATTTTTCGATTATGAAATCTGGCAGATGGATGTCAAAACGGCGTTCCTTAATGGTTTCCTTAAGGAAGAGTTGTATATGATACAACCCGAAGGTTTTGTCGATCCTAAGAATGCTAACAAGGTGTGCAAGCTCCAGCGATCCATTTATGGACTGGTGCAAGCATCTCGGAGTTGGAACAAACGTTTTGATGAGGTGATCAAAGCATTTGGGTTTATACAAGTGGTTGGAGAATCTTGTATTTACAAGAAAGTGAGTGGGAGCTCTGTGGCGTTTCTAATATTATATGTGGATGACATATTGCTGATTGGAAACAACGTGGAGTTTTTGGAGAGCATAAAGGATTACTTGAATAAAAGTTTCTCTATGAAGGACCTAGGAGAAGCTGCTTACATTCTAGGCATTAAGATCTATAGGGATAGATCAAAACGCCTGATAGGACTTTCACAAAGCACATACCTTGATAAAGTTTTGAAGAGGTTCAAAATGGAACAGTCCAAGAAAGGGTTCTTGCAAGTTTTACAAGGTACGAGATTGAGTAAGACTCAGTGCCCAGCAACTGATGAAGATAGAGAGCATATGCGCTCCGTCCCCTATGCTTCAGCCATAGGTTCTATCATGTATGCAATGCTGTGCACTAGACCGGATGTTAGCCTGGCCATAAGTATGGCGGGTAGGTTCCAGAGTAATCCAGGAGTGGATCACTGGACAGCGGTCAAGAATATCCTGAAGTACCTGAAAAGGACTAAGGAGATGTTTCTCGTGTATGGAGGTGACGAAGAGCTCGCCGTAAAAGGTTACGTCGATGCAAGCTTTGACACAGATCCGGACGACTCTAAGTCGCAAACCGGATACGTATTTATTCTTAATGGGGGTGCGGTAAGCTGGTGCAGTTCCAAGCAAAGCGTCGTAGCAGATTCTACATGTGAAGCGGAATACATGGCTGCCTCGGAGGCGGCTAAGGAGGGTGTCTGGATGAAGCAGTTCATGACGGATCTTGGAGTGGTGCCAAGCGCACTGAATCCAATAACCTTGTTCTGTGACAACACGGGTGCCATTGCCTTAGCAAGGGAACCACGGTTTCACAAGAAGACCAGACACATCAAGCGACGCTTCAACCTCATCCGCGACTACGTCGAGGGAGAGGACGTAAATATATGCAAAGTGCATACGGATCTGAATGTAGCAGACCCGCTGACTAAACCTCTTCCACGGCCAAAGCATGATCAACACCAGAACTGTATGGGTGTTAGATTTATTACAATTTAATTCGCATGATGATGTGAGGGCTAGATTATTGACTCTAGTGCAAGTGGGAGACCATTGGAATTGTGCCCTAGAGGCAATAATAAATATAGTTATCATTATAATTCCTGTATGAAGATAATCGTTTATTATCCATGCTATAATTGTATTGAATGAAGACTCATTTACATGTGTGGATACATAGACAAAACACCGTCCCTAGCAAGCCTCTAGTTGGCTAGCCAGTTGATCAAAGATAGTCAGTTTCTTCTGATTATGAACAAAGTGTTGTTGCTTGATAACTGGATCACGTCATTAGGAGAATCACGTGATGGACTAGACCCAAACTAATAGACGTAGCATGTTGATCGTGTCATTTTGTTGCTACTGTTTTCTGCGTGTCAAGTATTTATTCCTATGACCCTGAGATCATATAACTCACTGACACCGGAGGAATGCTTTGTGTGTATCAAACGTCACAACATAACTGGGTGACTATAAAGATGCTCTACAGGTATCTCCGAAGGTGTTAGTTGAGTTAGTATGGATCAAGACTGGGATTTGTCACTCCGTGTGACGGAGAGGTATCTCGGGGCCCACTCGGTAATACAACATCACACACAAGCCTGCAAGCAATGTAACTTAGTGTAAGTTGCGGGATCTTGTATTACAGAACGAGTAAAGAGACTTGTCGGTAAACTAGATTGAAATAGGTATACGGATACTGACGATCGAATCTCGGGCAAGTAACATACCGAAGGACAAAGGGAGTGACATATGGGATTATATGAATCCTTGGCACTGAGGTTCAAACGAGAAGATCTTCGTAGAATATGTAGGATCCAATATGGGCATCCAGGTCCCGCTATTGGATATTGACCGAGGAGTCTCTCGGGTCATGTCTACATAGTTCTCGAATCCGCACGGTGTGCACACTTAAGGTTCGACGTTGTTTTATGCGTATTTGAGTTATATGGTTGGTTACCGAATGTTGTTTGGAGTCCCGGATGAGATCACAAACGTCACGAGGGTTTCCGGAATGGTCCGGAAACGAAGATTGATATATAGGATGACCTCATTCGATTACCGGAAGGTTTTCGGAGTTACCGGGAATGTACTGGGAATGACGAATGGGTTCCGGGAGTTCATCGGGGGGGGCAACCCACCCCGGGGAAGCCCATAGGCCTTGAGGGTGGCGCACCAGCCCTTAGTGGGTTGGTGGGGCAGCCCAAAAGGGCCCTATGCGCCTAGGAAAGAAAATCAAAGAGAAAAGAAAAGAAAAAAAAGGAGGTGGGAAGGGAAGGAAGGACTCCCACCCACCAAACTAAGTCCAACTCGGTTTGGGGGGGAGCCTTCCCCCTTGGACTCGGCAGACCCCCTTGGGGCTCCTTGAGCCCCAAGGCAAGGTCCCCTCCCTCCCACCTATATATACGGAGGTTTTACGATTGATTTCAGACGACTTTTCCACGGCAGCCCGACCAGATACCTCCACGGTTTTTCCTCTCGATCGCGTTTTTGCGGAGCTCGGGCGTAGCCCTGCTGAGACAAGGTCATCACCAACCTCCGGAGCGCCGTCACGCTGCCGGAGAACTCTTCTACCTCTCCGTCTCTCTTGCTGGATCAAGAAGGCCGAGATCATCGTCGAGCTGTACGTGTGCTGAACGCGGAGGTGCCGTCCGTTCGGTACTAGATCGTGGGACTGATCGCGGGACTGTTCGCGGGGCGGATCGAGGGACGTGAGGACGTTCCACTACATCAACCGCGTTCACTAACAATTCTGCTGTACGGTCTACAAGGGTACGTAGATCACTCATCCCCTCTCGTAGATGGACATCACCATGATAGGTCTTCGTGCGCGTAGGAAAATTTTTGTTTCCCATGCGACGTTCCCCAACAGGCGCCGCATGCTTTCCCCGGCCAGAAGCATCTCCAGGGGACGCCATGAAGACGAAGGGCGAAGGGGAGAAGAGGTTCCTCACGACGGACGACTGAAGCAGAGAAGAAGCTCGAGGTTGCGGTACCCCCCTGAAGGGGACTGGGCGAATTTATAGGCAAACCCTGGCCACAAACCGTCGAGGGAACATGGGCATTGCGAGCCCCTCGAGGGCCGCGAGGTGGGCCAACGAAAGCATTGCCACCCATGTCGCCTCACCTATCCACCGCCCGGTCACACCCGCAAGGGCCGTTGGGTGTGGTCACATTCAATGAGCAACATGATGGCCTGCGCGACTCTTGGATATTGTATCGTCGTGGCCTAGCACCATGATACGCCTATCTATAATTTTTTATGGTTCCATGCTATTATCTTGTCAAACTTTGGATGTTTTGTATGCCTTTTATATATTTTTGGGACTAACTTATTAACTCAGTGCCAAGTGCCAGTTCCTGTTTTTTCCGTGTTTCTGACCCTTTAAATGGTATCCAAACGGAATAAAACTTCCGAAAAGATTTTTTTCCGGAACAAAAGATACACATGAGACTTGAGAACCAAGGCAGGGGCCACCAGGGGACCCCACAAGCCCCCTAGGCATGACCAAGCGGGGGGGGCATGCCTAACAGGCTTATGGGCCCCCTGTGGCTCGTCTGCCCTACCTCTTCCGCCTATAAATTCAGAAAAAATCCCAAACTGCGAGAGAGATCCACGAAAATACTTTTCCGCCACCGCAAGCTTCTGTCTCCGCAAGATCCCATCTGGGGCACGTTCTGGTGCCCTGCCGAACGGGGATCCGGATACGGAGGGCTTCTTCATCAACACCATGACCTCTCCGATGATGCGTGAGTAGTTCACCATAGACCTTCGGGTCCATAGCTAGTATCTAGATGGCTTCTTCTCTCTCTTGGATCTTCAATACAAAGTTCTCCATGATCTTCATGGAGATCTATCCGATGTAATCTTCTTTATGGTGTGTTTTTCGAGATCCGATGAATTGTGGATTTATGATCAGATTATCTATGAATCTTATTTGAGTTTCTTATGATCTCTTATATGCATGATTTCATATCCTTGTAATTCTCTTCGAGTTGTGGGTTTTGTTTGGCCAACTTGATCTATGGTTCTTGCAATGGGAAAAGTGCTTGGTTTTGGGTTCATACCGTGTGGTGACCTCACCCAGTGACAGAAGGGGTAGCGAGGCACGCATCGTGTTGTTTCCATCAAGGGTAAAAAGATGGGGTTTTCATCATTGGTTTGAGTTTATACATCTACATCATGTCATCTTTCTCAAGGCTTTACTCTGTTCGTCATGAACTCAATACACTATATGCATGCTGGATAGCGGTCGATGTGTGGAGTAATAGTAGTAGATGCAGAAAGTATCGGTCTACTTGTCTCGGACGTGATGCCTATATGTATGATCATTGCCTTAGATATCGTCATGACTTTCCGCGGTTCTATCAATTGCTCGACAGTAATTTGTTCACCCACCGTATTATTTTTTATTTAGAGAGAAGCCTCTAGTGAACACTATGGCCCCCGGGTCTACTTCATACCATATTTTCAGCCTTACACTTTTACTTCGTTGCACTTTCCGCCTTCAGATCTCACTTTGCAATCAATCTTGAAGGGATTGACAACCCCTTTATAGCGTTGGATGCAAGCTCTTTTGTGTTTGCGTAGGTACTCTGGACTTGGCGCGATTCTCCTACTGGATTGATACCTCGGTTCTCAAACTGAGGGAAATACTTACTGCTCATGTGCTGCATCACCCTTTCGTCTTCAAGGGAAAAACCAACGCAAGCTCAAGAGGCAGCAGAAGGATTTTTGGCGCCTTTTTTTGGTTTGCCGGGGAGGATCAAGTCAAGAACTCATCCAAGTAAGTGTCGCAAACTCGTCTCTTGCATTTAATTTTTTGCCTCTCGTTTTCCTCTCCCCCACTTCCGAAAAAAAAATTACAAAAATATTTGCCTTTTTTGTTCACCCTTTTCTCTCGCTTGCTTTCTGTCCGCTTGTCTGCCTGCTAAGACCTGTATGGCCCAACCAAGGGATTTTGATGCTTACTATGCGAGGTTGGAAGAGATTGAAACTAGTGTTAAAGGTTTCATGTCTACATAGTTTGATTACAATAGTTACTTTCGTAGGGAACTGAAGGAGCAAAATTCTTTTTTGGCTTTTATGAATAAAGAAGTTGATGATATGGCCAAAGAAGTCCTTGTGCTAAATTCTCAGTTTGCTCGTCTTGATAATTGGGTAGGCCAGATTTCTGATAGACATGCTACTTTAGTCAATAAAATGGCTGCTAAACCTGAAATTTGTGATGATAATCACGAAGATCTTAAAGTTCTTGGTGTGACTCCCATTGAATCTTTGTTTTCTTGTGTCAAACCTAATGATGATGGGGCTGGATAAGAATCCACTTTGGTTGAAAAACGCCCCAATGATTCGGAGTACATCTATCTTGATGCTAAAAGCATTGAAAGTGGAGTAGAAGATATTAAAACCTTGAATAGTAATGAAACTACTACTTTGGATTTCAAGGAATTCAATTATGATAGTTTCTCCTTGATTGAATGCATTTCCTTGATGCAATCCATGCTAAACTCTCCACATGCTTATAGCAAAAACAATGCCTTTACCGATCATATCTTCGATGCTATGATAAAATCTCTTGAAGAGAAACTTGAGTTGGAAGTTTGTATCCCTAGAAAGATTCATGATGAATGGGAACCTACTATCAAAATCAAAATCAAAAACTATGAATGCAATGCTTGTTGTGATTTGGGTGCTAGTGTTTCCGCGATTCCAAAGTATTTATGTGATGTTCTGGGTTTTAATGAGATTGAGGAGTGTTCTCTTAATTTGCATCTTGCGGATTCTACTGTCAAGAAACCCATGGGAAGGATCAATGATGTTCTTATTATTGCAAATAGGAACTATGTACCCGTGGATTTCATTGTGCTTGACATTGATTGCAATCCTACAAGCCCTATCATTCTTGGTAGACCTTTCCTAAGGACTATCGGTGCTATCATCGATATGAAGGAAGGGAATATTAGATTTGAATTTCCTTTAAAGAAGGACATGGAGCATTGTCCTAGAAAGAAAATAAGATGGCCTTATGAATCTATGATGAGGGCTACCTATGGTTTGAGCACCAAAGACGACGATACGTGATTCTATCGCCTTATGCCTAGCTAAGGGCGTTAAACAATAGCGCTTGTTGGGAGGCAACCCAATGAATTTATCTTTTTCTTTCTGTTTTGTTGCATCCACGCCATCATAATTCTGTTATGATTGTGTCTTTTGTGTTTCTTTTTGTATTTGAGCCAAGCAAAACCTTTATGACTAGTCTTGGTGATGGTTGTTTGATCCTGCTGGAAAAAGACAGAAACTTTTCGCTCACGATACTATTTTAAATTTTTATTAAGAAAGCGATTTTGAGTTGATTCTTTTTGCTGCTAGTGGTAATGCCTTTTCCCGAGGCAGTCGTAATTGTTCAAAATGTTTGAGGTACCATAAGTATACGAAGTATACAAATTGCTACATACTGGTCTGTTTTTGACAGATTCTGTTTTTGTTGAGTTGGTTGCTTGTTTTGATGAAACTATGGATAGTATCGGGGGTACTAGCCATGGAAAAGTGAGAATACAGTAATCTAACACCAATATAAATAGAAATCAAGACTGCTACGGTACCTAAAGAGGTGGTAGTTTGTTTTCTTGTGCTAATGATATCACAAGTTTCTATTTAAGTTTTGTGTTGTGAAGTTTTCATGTTTTGGGTGATGTTCTCATGGACAAATGGATACAGAGTGGAAAGAGCTCAAGCTTGGGGATGCCCAAGGAATCCCAAGCCAAATTCAAGGACACCAAAAAGCCTAAGCTTGGGGATGCCCCGGGAAGGCATCCCCTCTTTCGTCTTCAATCCATCGGTAACATTACTTGGAGCTATATTTTTATTCACCACATGATATGTGTTTTTCTTGGAGCATCTTGTATCGTAGGAGTCTTTTCTTTTTGTTGTGTGACAATCATCCTTGCTGCACACCTTTTGAGAGAGACATGCACTCATCGTGAATTTGCTAGAATGCTCATCGTGCTTCACTTATATCTTTTGAGCTAGATAATTTTGCTCTATGTGCTTCACTTAGATCTTTTAGAGCACGGCGGTGCGTGACTTGGTAGCTGGTTTGTGCTATGAAAATAGTCCCATAGGTGCTAGGTACCCAAAGAGGATACAAAAACTACCATGTTGATGAGCATTGAGTAGAAAGAGATGTTTGATTCCTCTCAATTAGTTTTGAGACATGGATTTGGTAAAATTAAGAGTTATGTTAGTAGGGTGTTGTGAATCTAGAAATACTTGTGTTGAAGTTAGTGATTCCTGTAACATGCACGTATGGTGAACCGCTATGTTAGGAAGTCGGAGCATAATTGATCTATTTATTGTCATCCTTTGTGTTGCGGTCGGGATCGCGCGATGGTTAACACCTACCAACCCTTCCCCTAGGAGTATCCGTTTAGCACTTTGTTTCGATTACTAATAAAAAATTTCGCAACAAGTATGTGAGTTCTTCATGACTAATGTGAGTCCATGGTATAGATGCACTTTCACCTTCCACCATTGCTAGCCTCTCTAGTACCGCGCAATTTTCGCCGGTGCACAAACCCACCATATGCCTTCCTCAAAAGAGCCACCATACCTACCTACTATGGCATCTTCGTAGCCATTCCGAGGTATATTGCCATGCAACTCCCACCGTTCCGTCTCATGACTTGTACCATCACTCTCATATTGCCATTGCATGTTCGTAAGATAGCTAGCGAGATGTTTCAACGTCATACGCCAAGCTAGATCGTTGCACATCCCGGTACACTTCCGGAGGCATTTCCTATATAGTCATTATCGTTCTAAGCTTTGAGCTGTGAGTAAATAAAAGTGTGATGATCGTCATTATTAGAGCATTGTCCCATGTGAGGAAATAAAAAAAGAGGCCAAAGTTTCCCACAATAAAAAAAAGATAAAGGGAGAGAAAAAGAGGCCAAAGAGCCCAAAAAAGAGAAAAAGAGAGGAGGGACAAAGCTACTATCTCTTTCCACACTTTGCTTCATAATAGCACCATGTTCTTCATGACTGAGAGCCTCTCGTTTTGTCACCACAATGTACTAGTGGGAATCTTTATTATATAACTTGGCTTGTATATTCCGATGATGGGCTTCCTCAAAATTGCCCTAGGTCTTCGTGTCAAGCAAGTTGGATGCACACCCACTAGTTCTCCGTTTGAGCTTTCACATACTTATAGCCCTAGTGCATCCTTTGTATGGCGATCCCTACTCATTCACATTGATATCTATTAATGGGCATCTCCATAGACCTTTGATACGCCGAGACAATGTGACCATCTCCTCCTTTTAGTCTCACAACCACCACACTCTATTCCACCTATAGTATTATATCCATGGCTCACGCTCATGTATTGTGTGATAGTTGTAAAAGGTTTGAGAAAGTAAGAGTGCGGAAACAATTACTTGGCCAATACTGGGGTTGTGCATGATATAAATTAGTTGTGTGAGGATGATGGAGCATAGCTAGACTATACGATTTTGTAGGGATAACTTTCTTTGGCCTTGTTATTTTGAAAGTTCATGATTACCTTGCTAGTTTGCTTGAAGTATTATTGTTTTCATGTACATAGCAAACTATTGTTTCGAATCTTACGGATCTGAACATTCATGTCACATGAAAGAAGTTACAAAGGACAACTATGTTAGGTAGCATTCCACATCAAATATTCAATCTTTATGACTTCCCTACTCAAGGACGAGCAGGAGTTAAGCTGCGGGATGCTTGATACGTCTCCAACGTATCTATATTTTTTGATGGTTCCATGCTATTATCTTGTCAAACTTTGGATGTTTTGTATGCCTTTTATACCTTTTTGGGACTAACTTATTAACTCAGTGGAAAGTGCGTGTTCCTGTTTTTTCCGTGTTTTTGACCCTTTTCAGAGGAGGATTTTAAATGGTGTCAAAACGGAATAGAACTTCCGAAAAGATTTTTTCCGGAACAGAAGATACGCACGAGACTTGAGAACCAAGGCAGGGGCCACCAGGGGACCCCACAAGCCACCTAGGCGCGGCCAGGGGGGCCCGCGCCTAGCAGGCTTATGGGCTCCGTGTGGCTCGTCTGCCCTACCTCTTCCGAGTATAAATTCAGAAAAACTCCAAAACTCCGAGAGAGATCCACGAAAAAATTTTCCTCCGCCGCAAGCTTCTGTCTCCAGAAGATACCATCTGGGGCAAGTTCTGGTGCCCTGCCGGAGGGGGATCCGGACACGGAGGGCTTCTTCATCAACACCATGACCTCTCCGATGATGCGTGAGTAGTTCACCATAGACCTTCGGGTCCATAGCTAGTAGCTAGATGGCTTCTTCTCTTTCTTGGATCTTCAATACAAAGTTCTGCATTATCTTCATGGAGATCTATCCGATGTAATCTTCTTTGCGGTGAGTTTGTCGAGATCCAATGTATTGTGGATTTTTGATCAGATTATCTATGAATCTTATTTGAGTTTCTTCTGATATCTTATATGCATGATTTCATATCCTTGTAATTCTCTTCGAGTTGTGGGTTTTGTTTGGCCAACTTGATCTATGATTCTTGCAATGGGAGAAGTGCTTGGTTTTTGGTTCATATCGTGTGGTGACCTTACTAGTGACAGAAGGGGTAGCGAGGCATGCATCGTGTTGTTGCCATCAAGGGTAAAAAGATGGGGTTTTCATCATTGGTTTGAGTTTATCCCTCTACATCATGTCATCTTCCTTAAGGTGTTACTCTGTTCGTCATGAACTCAATACACTAGATGCATGCTGGATAGCGGTCAATGTGTGGAGTAATAGTAGTAGATGCAGAAAGTATCGGTCTACTTGTCTCGTACGTGGTGCCTATATGTATGATCACTGCCATAGATATCGCCATGACTTTGCTGGGTTCTATCAATTGCTCGACAGTAATTTGTTCACCCACCGTATTATTTGCTATTTTGAGAGAAGCCTCTAGTGAACACTATGCCCCCCGGGTCTACTTCACACCATATTTTCAGCCTTACACTTTTACTTCGTTGTACGTTCCGCCTTCAGATCTCAGTTTGCAATCAATCTTGAAGGGATTGACAACCCCTTTATAGCGTTGGGTGCAAGCTCTTTTGTGTTTGCGCAGGTACTCTGGACTTGGCGCGATTCTCCTACTGGATTGATACCTTGGTTCTCAAACTGATGGATATACTTACCGCTCCTGTGCTGCATCACCCTTTCCTCTTCAAGGGAAAAACCAACGCAAGCTCAAGAGGCAGCACACCACCGGGGCGCCTCAAGGAGCGAGAGCGTCGCCGCGCAGCTTCGAGACACGTGGGTCGCCTGACCCGCAGGAAAATGAGGCCCGCGATGTTTCGGGCCGTCTTCAAGGCTTCACCGAGAAGCTAACCCAGGCGCGCCTTGGGCCTGGGAGCTACTGTCGGCATTCTGGGAACTGGGGTACCCAGACTTGCCTACCTACGGCCCAGGGCTAGCCCACTTCATCAACACAAGATCGGCAAGGAATAGAACCAACCTGAAAAAGTCCCTCGCAAGGGGCCAAGCCTCGCGAGGAAGAGTGACATCAAGACCCGCAGGGGGCCTCCTCAGGACCCCTCAAGAGCGGCGGATATTTCAAGGCAAGGCCGGGCCTCAGGTGTCAAGGGTGACGCCATGAAAGGACAAGCGATCAGCAGATGGCAGGAGGGGCAGTTTTCCCTTCAGTGCAAAAGAGCAAGGAACGTATCAGGGTCCCAAAGGCATCTTCCAAAAGTTTCCCTTCCGGTGCAACAAGACCATGGCCTCCCGTCAACAGGACGAGCGTCATCCCTGTGCCCACCTCTATGACGCTGGCAGATACTTTGCAGGCGAAGACCACTTTTTACAAGGGAAGCATGTTCCCTTATCCCCCATTGAAGCTGGTCATTGTGGGATCCCTTCCCGCCTAGGATAAGGGAAGAGAACCTGAGCCTCCACTATAAATATAGAGGATAGGATACTTGAGAGGGGGAATTCGATTAGATCATTGAAACCCGAGAGCAACACGCTTAGCCACTTGGCCTCCGGAGGCTCAAGAGCACTGTACTAGTTCATCCACTGACCTCCGAGAGAGGCAATCCACCAAAAGCAAGAGTTGGGTTTTACGCTTCGCAATGGCCCGAACCCGGGTAAACTATTGTGTTTCGTGTTTTTCTCACCATCGCGTGAGTTCTTCACCGTTTCCACCAAGTAGCGGGCTAGGTGAGGTCGAGCCGAGAGAGATCGCCGCACACGCCCCTGTGTTCGAATCCTAGGGTTTTGCGGAGTCCTAAATCCGACATTTGATTGGCTAGGGAGAGAGATCGGGCAAGAATGATCTTCGGAGAATCAATGGATCTTGGGGAGGTAAGAGGTGACCTTCTCAGGGAAGAAGACTGCTTTATATAGTGGGGTGAAGAATCCAACCATTACCCCGCCCACTTACTGCACTAGCCAAGCGGTACTATCGCTACTGGGAGTGGTACTACCGCACGTCAACCACGGTAGTAAGAAAATACTACCATGCCTATTACTGCTGAGGCAAAAGGATGCGCAAAATGTCCGACGGAGTGGTAGAAAAAAACTACTACCGCCCAGAGAGCGGTACTACCGCCCACAGAGCGGTAGTAAAAAACTACTACTGCCTTGAGGGTGGTACTACCGCTGTTCCTTTTGCACATACATGGAAAGACATGGTTAGAGCTCCATTGAAGCAAGGGAAAGGTGGTGCAAATAGAAATGTGGACGTGTTGAATGCACCCAAACCATTCCGAAGCGGACCGTCTCTTAATAGTACGGCTTTACTATGACTCACATCCACCAAAGAGAAACATAGAAAGAAACCGTCTTTGAAAGACTCTGAGGGGCACCGAATCGTCTTGTGCCATGTCATGAATTATCGGAAATGCTCAATGCACACGATTAGTCCGCGGAGGCATTGTCATCAATCACCAAAACCACTTAGCGATAAATATGCCCTAACACCTTGCTCCATACATGGGTTGCTTGCGACTACATTCAAAGTACCCATTGGCTTGCCACTGGTTATTTTATTGGCCAAGCATGAGAAAACGGGATATGATGAAGATTACATTCGTGACGTACATGGAAGCTAGGACGCTTCTCGGTCAGAATGTGTGTAGGGTTAAGGTAGCTGGCATGGGTTCACTCTATCGATGAAGACTTTTCACAGTAAAACGATAAGTAAAACTTTGCCACAAAGGCCATATTCGAGTAAAACGATAAGTAATGGATGCAATACTCTTGTTATTCAGTTTCTATGTGTTCAGTGAGCATTGATCTCTGGGATCACTATGCACGTACATTCGGCGATCACGACTTAGGAGTTGGGGTCCCCACAACTCTGGAGAGGGGAGTGATGTGCCTTGCGAGGCCCCCCACACCGCTCCCTCAGGATGGGCACCGCGTGTCAATGCCCCCCCAAGCGGCTTCCAGGCCGCACACGTGGATCTCTCAGAGTCTCCTCTCATCACCCTCTCACATAGTAATGAGGTGGGGATGTACACGCCCCAGAGCCTCCTAGCGTGCCACTCCTTGGCCTCACGAGGACTCCCACCACGCCAGTGGAAGCCTCATGCTCTGTGCTGGTGGAATACGGTCAAACCGCGACCATGACCACGCCCAGTGGAAGCCCCATGCTCCATGCTGGCAGAATACGATCGAATTGGGACCTTGTCCACGCCCAGTGGAAGCCCCATGCTACGCACTAGCAAATAAAACGACTAAGGGCACATCGGCCTCACGACAAGTGGCGCCCGACGTGGCTAACGTAGGCCCCCTCATGCGTCTCGCACCCGCTGCCTCCCCTTGGCACTCACGCGAGCGGGGGATGGGCACGTAGCCTATGCGGAGGAGGTAAAGGACCGGGCTTCGGCCTGTGAGCCTTCCCCTATGCACCCCCCACCAAGTCCGCTGGTGCTTGCTCTCCTCGCATAACACCCAATTGCAGACCGTCTGACGTGCTTTGTGTTGGGCGGATCTCAGGCATGTAGAACCCCCCCCCCCCCCCGACCGGGGCAAATTGTCTCATGGGCCGTATAGGGTGCGCCCGGAGAGTGGAAAATTACCGATGTTGCACAGCGGACCCCCACAGCTAGAGAGCGCACCGGTCTGGGCCTTGTCATCGTGTACAACGGAAGAAAGCAAAATAAAACTCAAGTGCAAAATGGAAACTCGCGAATCGCGAGCAGTTATTACAAGCTTTAAAGTTCCACAAATTAGAAAAAGCGGTCTTGAGCCCTAGTGCGACAGGATCGGTCTATTACAGGGTGATAAAGGAGAGGCTCCAGAGCAAGGGTCGTCGCGACTGTCATCATCGCACATCGCGACCTCGTCGGGATCCTCACCGCGGCCGCAGGAGAACTTACCAAGCAACAACTCTATGTGGTCACCCATAGTAGTCGCTAATTATTCACGAAAATCTTCGAGGATAGGGCATATTACCTTGTCAAACTTGGAGCCAGGCTCGCGCAAGCGGTGGTGGATGAATAACGGGTCGCCGCCACTGAGAAGAGGTCTCGGCATTCTTCCTTGAGGATGCCATCCACCTCCAGGGCCGCGCCCTCGAGCTCATGCACATGTTTGGATGAGAAGACAACATAATTGGTGCCGGGGGCTGTTGGGATGGCTTCAGTCTGCTCTCGTCATATGGACCCCAAGGCCGTGCGAGCCCTGAGCTCTATGGGAAAAAGTAGTGTGGGCCACCAGCCCTTTTGTGTCGGCCTCGACCTGGACCTCCTTGGCCAGCGTATGCATCTTGGCGTTGGCCTCGGAGACGAGCGTGGCGTGGTCTTCTTGGTCCTTGGGCACCTCGAGATGTAGTGCCTCCAGTCACCTGCGCTCAGCGACTTGTTCGACTGTAGCCTTTTCCTGCTCTAGAGAGCGAGCCGCGAGTTTCTGAAAGCACAATTTCTCCCTAAGCTGGTTTTCGTAATTATTCACAACATATGTTTCATTCAACTAATGATCCGATCTAATTATATTTCAGAAAATTTCAAATATGCGTTGGCTAAAAGATTATGAGGAGAACCCCCTTAATTAATGCAAGGAAAGGAATAGGATTGGCCAAGCTTCAATCACAAGACTCTACATTTTATATTTGTGAGAAATCACTTTTGAGTCTATAGGAAAGCCAATACTATTAAAAGGGGGTTACGTATCAATGATGAATTGGTTGCTCAAGTGCTTAGAGACAGCCACAAAAACTATTCAGCCATTCTTCCACGATATTTCCTGTCCAACGCATAAACATCAATATCGGTGCCACCAACAATTTCCACTCGACCATACCTATTTTTCACAAACAGAACCTATGCTAAACCTAATAATCTCGGTACCACTAACTTTCACTTTGGTGCCACCGGAAATCAGTGAACAACTTTCTAGTCTGTCGATTTCAAGAATCAGAATTTCAGAGTTTTGAAATCGGTCTCACCGAGATTTGTAAACTACCCTACCATGTCTATACCATCGAGATTCCTATATCGGTCTCACTGAGAATTCAAAAGTTGCCACATTTAGTGCAACTCGGTACCACCAAGATTCATTTTGGTTTCACCGAGTTGGGAAATAATATTGTAACAGTTGGATTTTGGGAGATGCCTATATATACCCATCCACCACCCCTCATTCCCAGAGGAAGAATTCGGAACACACGCACACACACACTTTCCATGTCCATTTTTCTGAGAGAGAGCCACCTACTCATGTGTGGAGATCAAGATATTCCAATCCATCCATTAGAAACTTGTTCTATAGTCCCCAAGTTGAGTTCCACCAAAGCAATCTCTTCCACTGATGACAAACTTGGAGAGAGTGTTTGAGTGTTGAGGAGACTATCTTTTGAAGCGCAAGACCAAGGAGTTAATCTTTTTACCGCATATATTACCTTTTGGAGAGTGGTACCTCCTAGATTGGTTAGGTGTCACTTGGGAGCCTCCTACTTTGTGCTGTGGAGTTGAACCAAGAAATTTGTAAGGGATAGAAGATCACCTACTTCGTGAAGATGTACCCCAAGTGAGGCTAGTCCTGTGTGGACATAAGCCATGGTGGAATAGACAAGCCCACTTAGTGATGTACACCTTGTGGGTGGAGCCCTCCACGGACTCTTGTGGCAGTTAACCTCTGTGGGTTGAAGTCTCCACAAACATGAACATACGATAGCACCACCTATCGGAACCACGCCAAAATCCTCTATGTCAGCCTTTGCATTTGATCTTCCTATCGCCACCCTCTACTTACGTTTGCATGTCATTACTTGCCGCTGCAATACTTTAGATATGCATTGTAGGGTGTGTTTGACTTACTACAACTGCTAAAACTGGCCCACAACTAAAATTGGGAAAAGGCTAAGCTTTTATTTGGTCAAGTAGTCTAATCACGCCCTCTAGACATAATTGGGATCCTACAAGTGGTATCAGAGATTTGGTCTCCATTGTATTGGTCTCAAAACTTAGAAGAGTATGCCATATAGTTAGGGATATTACCACCATAGAGGTCCATATTTTGATGGTACAAACTTTGCTAGTTGGAAGCATAAGATGAAAATGCATATTCTTTGTCATAATCCTGCTACTTGGGTTACTGTTCGTGTTGGATTGCAAGGTGAATTCTTCGATGATGGCAAGGAACCAGATCGCGAAGCAACAGTGGAAGAATTGAAGATGTTGCAATATGACGCTCAAGCATGCGGCATTCTATTCAACTTCATGTGCCCCAAAAAATTCAACAAAATCAGCCACCTTGAGAATGCCAAGGAAATTAGGGACACGTTGATTGATATGCACGAAGGTACTAAATCCGTCAGGGAATCTAAGTTGGATGTGCTACAAAGTCAGCTTGACAAGTTCAAGATGAAGGATGTTGAAGGAGTGGCTGAGATGTACTATAGGCTAGCTCTCATCATACTTAGAACCTTGGATGGGAAGTACGACACTGTGTGCACATTGATCCAAATGATGCCACACTACAAGGATCTCAAGCCAACAGAAGTCATTGGAAGGATTGTCGGTCATGAAATGTCACTCAAGGACAAAGAAGAGCTGCACAACAAGTCAAGTGGTGCTTACAAAGCTTCAAGTGATGCTCCCGCTACTTCAAATGACAACCTTGTCACCAATGAAGAGACAAGCCTCATGGTCAGGAAATTCAACAAGTTCTACAAGTGTAGAGGCAAAGAGCAATGCTCTAGCTCAAGGTATGAAGAGAAGCGTTCATCTAGTCATCACAGAAACTCCTACAATTGTGGAAAGCCTGGTCACTACTCCAATGAGTGCTCGGCTCCCCACAAACAAAGAGAAGAGTCACCTAGAAGATGAAGCTCAAGAGAAGAGTCACCTCGCAGAGAGAGAAGGAGTAGAGAAGATTACTATGAACGAAGACCCTTTCGGAGAAGTAAGGAATTGTAGAATAAAGACAAGTACACCAACAACCACTTAAGAAGAAGACATCAAGCTCATGTTGGTGAGTGGGTATCCTGCGCCGAGTCCGACAACCAATACAAGAGAACCTGCCAATCCAACTCTAACTATAGTCAATATGAAGGTGTTGTCGGTATTACACTTGTATCCTCCAACTCCCATGCTATATTTGATTCACCAAATGAAGGGGTTGGAAGTTGCTTCATGGCTAAAGGCCCCAAGGTATCACACTGTGAGTACTTCGACTTTAATAGTGTTGAGGATGACTTTTTAGGAGAAGATGACTTGCTCTTTGATAAAACTAGTGATAACAATGAAAATGAACTTGATGATCATCATAAGTCATATGATGATGATAAGAAGGAGATTTAATGACTTAATAAAGAAATAAACAATCTTAAGTTATCTCATGACACTACTCTAGAATATCATAGAGATCCTGCAAGAACTCATGAGAAGCTACGCTTCGAGAAGCTCAATTTAGAGAAAGAGCGTGAGTTTCAAGAAGCAATCACTAATGATATTCGAAAGAATAGTTCTTCTTATCTAGCAAAATGATTACTCGTGTCTACTTTTGTTCCACAAATTAAACCTAACACACTAGTAACAAAGGCAAGAAATTTTCTTCATGTAGTAACAATAATTCTAAAGTTAAATCAAATGATGTTGTTGGTAGTAGCTCTTTTGATTCCACTAATGATTCTCTTAGCAAAGTTACACTTGAGCAAGAAAATGATTTATTGAAAGTAATTATAGAGAGAGGTATCTTAAAGAGTCTTGCCGGAAGTAAGAAATTCGAGGAAATTGAATGCAAGCAAGAAGGACATTTGAGGAAGCAAGGTGTTGGCTACTTCAATGCCAACGGAGTTGAATGGGAACAATTTCAATATCATATCCCAAAGTTTGTTCCCCAAAAGTAGTATGATCCTACTCTCCCCAATGGAACAATCTCTCAATATTACCTTCTACCACAAGTCCACAAGGGCAAGGGCAAGCTTCAAGAGGAGATTGACTCATTTGAGTAAGAACCCCAAGCCAAAGTCAAGTGTATTCGAAAGGACACTACTATCTCTACTTCATTTAGTGCTACCACCACTCCAAGGATCCCCATCAAGTTAATGTGGGTCCCCAAGATAAAGAACTAGAGAACTTCTTGAGGGGTGACTACGCAAATGAAATTCACTATTATTCATTTTTGGCAAGAACTACATGCAATCAACTCCAACCATATGCATTAGTTTGACGAGTCTCACATTCCCTCAAACGTAAGCAAGGGAGAAGGTAATTAATGTATCATTGGACATCATCTCACATGTACTTCATTCCTTGTCCATAGATATTCTTGTATTTGTTCCTTGTGCTTGGGATTAACCCATGTAGGTGAGAAGAGTAAGAAACAAAAAGGATTGCTCCCAACTCAAGATGACCTTCATCAACAATGAGCATCCACCACTACTACACCTACATGAAGTCTTCCACGACAAACCCCAAGGATGTGACATCAAGGGGGAGCTTTACTCTAAGACTTGAGTATAAACATATCTTATGGTGTGACCACATTGAAAGGTTTATGTAAAAGTGGCAACCCCACTTGTGCTTAAATAAAGAGTATGACCTATGATCAAGTATTCTTGCCTGGCTCCTTTGTCAATATGCTCATATGTAGATGACTTCGTCATCGCCAAAGTGCTTGGTCGATACTAGAGTGGTTGTGCATGTTCGCCATGTTTTATTTGACATCTTATTGTCTGAGCACGTTGGTATGCATATTTTTGCTCATTTGAGGATATCCAATTGTTGTTATCTAGATTTCTATTTTATTTGGACAATTGGGTATACAAGAATGCCTAAGTACACCTCTCAAGCTATCTATGCTTTCTCTTCTCAAATTATATCCATGCTACATCTGAAATTTTGAGCAGGAACTTTAGGGACATTTTGTGTGAGGAGAACTCGGAGATCCATCTCGACAAGAGCTCACTTCCAAAACATCCCATGTGCCACTCTATGTGACCAACTCCAAATATCGGTCCCATGGAAGCACTACGGTTGATCAGGTTTTATGATCTCGGTACCGCCAATAGGAAATTCTTAGGCTCACCGAGTTTCACTATCACCACGCAGTTATCGAACTCAATGGCACCGGTATTTCCAACCTGGTGTAACTGGCAGCAAGTGATATAAATATATGGGGGATCCTACCTTTGAAATTCAATCGTCAAACAACACACCCGCAAGCCCCTTGATGATGTGCTCTCGTCTCCAGGTCATCGTCGTTCGCCTCTCGTGCACCCTCGCCAGAGGAAGCCTTGTCGTCGTCGGCAATCTCTCCCGCCGCCACCGCCGTCGTAAGAGGTCCTCACTCAAATTAGGGTAAAGACCTCACCTCTCTTTGCACTCCTTAATCGAAATCTTACGCAAATAGGTTTAGTCAATCTACAATACACGATTGCAATATTCCTATTCGGAAGAAATCTCCATTAGATTAGAGAACATAAAAAATTTAGGTTTAACGGTCCGCAAACTGAATCTCGGTGTCACGAAGTCGAAAAAATTGGTGTGACTCCTTTACGTTTTTAAGGCTACAAAGAACAATCTCGGTGAAACTGAAGGCTGTCAAGTTTCTGTTAAGGAGGTTGTTTGTCTGAGTGACTATAACAACTTTGACTCAGTGGAACCAATATCCTTTTTGTAGAAAGATAAACTTAAGACTTTGAGTTCAAATTTTTGAAAACTTCTGTGTTTTGTGATACTCATCCACTCATGCTCTTCTTCTTCTATTCACATGGTGAGCTCAATTTCTTGGTTGCTTGTCAGTATGTCAGGTTCAGAAGATAGTGATATGTCTCCAACGTATCTATATTTTTTGATTGTTTCATGCTATTATCTTGTCAAACTTTGGATGTTTTGTATACCCTTTATATATTTCTTGGGACTAACTTATTAACTCCGTGCCAAGTGCCAGTTTCTGTTTTTTCCATGTTTTTGACCCCTTTTAGAGGAGGATTTTGAACGGAGTCCAAACGGAATGAAACTGCCAAAAGGATTTTTTCCGAAACAGAAAAAGATCGGGAAGCCAGAGAATTAGGGCAGGCGGCCTGCAGGGACCCCACAAGCCCTCATGGCGCGGCCAGGGGGGCGCGCCCCTTGGCTTGTGGGCTCCCTGGGCCACCTCTGCCCTAGGTTTTGCGCCATTATATTCCCTAAAATATCATAAAAAATCAGGAGATCATCGAAAGTATTTTTCTGTCGCCGCAAGCTTCTGTCTCCGCAAGATCCCATCTGGGGCACGTTCTGGTGCCGTGCCGGAGGGGGATTCGGATATAGTGGGTTCTTCATCAACACCATGACCTCTAAGATGATGCGTGAGTAGTTCACCATAGACCTACGGGTCCATAGCTAGTAACTAGATGGCTTCTTCTCTCTCTTGAATCTTCAATACAAAGTTCTCCATGATCTTCATGGAGATCTATCCGATGTGATCTTGTTTTGCGGTGTGTTTGTCGAGATCCGATGAATTGTGGATTTACGATCAAATTATCTATGAATCTTATTTGAGTTTCTTTTGATCTCTCTTATGCATGATTTCATATCCTTATAATTCTCTTCGAGTTGTGGGTTTTGTTTGGCCAACTAGATCTATGATTCTTGCAATGGGAGAAGTTCTTGGTTTTGGGTTCATACCGTGCGGTGACCTCACCCAGTGACAGAAGGGGTAGCGAGGCACGCATCGTGTTGTTGCCATCAAGGGTAAAATATGTGATTTTCATCATTGGTTTGAGATTATCCCTCTACATCATGTCATCTTGCTTAAGGCGTTACTCTGTTCGTCATGAACACAATACACTAGATGCATGCTGGATAGCGGGTGATGTGTGGAGTAATAGTAGTAGATGCAGAAAGTATCGGTCTACTTGTCTCGGACGTGATGCCTATATGTATGATCCTTGCCTTAGATATCGTCATGACTTTGCGCGGTTCTATCAATTGCTCGACAGTAATTTGTTCACCCACTGTGATATTTACTATTTTGAGAGAAGCCTCTAGTGAACACTATGGCCCCCGGGTCTACTCCGCACTTTATTTTCAGCCTTACACTTTTTCTTCGTTGCACTTTCCGCCTTCAGATCTCACTTTGCAATCAATCTTGAAGGGATTGACAACCGCTTTATACCGTTGGGTGCAAGCCCTTTTGTGTTTCCGCAGGTACTCTGGACTTGATGAGATTCTCCTACTGGATTGATACCTTGGTTCTCAAAGTGAGGGAAATACTTACTGCTCCTGTGCTGCACCACCCTTTCCTCTTCAAGGGAAAAATCGACGCAAGCAAGAGAATTAGCAAGAAGAATTCCTGGTGTTGCCGGGGAAGGACTTTTGTTGCTGTAGCAGAAGAATTTCTAGCGCCATTGCCGGGGAGGATCAAGTCAAGAACTCATCCAAGTAAGTGTCGCGAACTCATCTCTTGCATTTACTTTTTTGCCTCTCGTTTTCGTCTCCCCATTTCTGAAAAACAAAAATTTACAAAAATATTTGCCCTTTTCTTCGTTTGCCTTTTTCGTTTGCCTTTTTCGTTCGCCCTTTTCTTTCGCTTGCTTTCTGTTTGCTTGTGTTTCCATGTGACTTCAATATGCTTGCATCTTCGCTTGCCAAAAATCTATTGATATGGATCCTAACCCACTTGCTAATCTCTTTAAGAGATCCATCTTTGTTGATCCAACTGCTAGTGAGTTGAGTGCACTTGACTATCTTTATGGAGTTTTGCTTGAGATGCGTGAATCTGAAAATTGTGATGAAGAAATTTATGAAGTGATTCACGAGGGCTCCTTGAATGAAAAGGATGATTGCAATGGTATCATTGTAAATTCTATTAATGACAATCATGCTAAAAATATGCAAAACCCTAAGCTTGGGGATGCTAGTTTTGCTATGTCCACTACTTGTTGCAATGATATTTGCTAGTTTTGCTATGTCCACTACTTGTTGCAATGATATTTGCAATAATATTGAAAGTGGGTTTGAAGAGCGTCAACTTTGCATGCTTGTGGATCATGAAAAGAATATCCTTTGTGATAGCTATTTTGTTGAATTTCATTATGATCCCACATGTAATTGCTATGAGAGAGGAAAATATTGTGGTAGAAACTTTCATATTACGAAATTAACTCTCGTTATGTTGACATTGCTATTGTCTCTTTCTTCTTCCTTGCATTTGGCAACTATTGGTTGTCTTAACAATCTGTTTTCCTATAAAATGCCTATGCATAGGAAGTATGTTAGACTTAGATGTGATTTTCACATGCTTTATGATTCTCTCGTTGTGCTTCAATTCTTGTCTTTTGTGTGAGCATCATTGATTTATCAATGCCTAGCTAAGGGCGTTAAACAATAGCGCTTGTTGGGAGGCAACCCAATGAATTTATCTTTGCTTTTTTACTTTCTATTTTTTGTGTTTCTTTTTGTGTTTGAGCCAAGTAAAACCTTTATGACTAGTTTGGTGATGGTTGTTTGATCCTGCTGGAAAAAGACAAAAACTTTTCGCTCACGAGATTATTTTTAATTTTTATTAAGAATGATCTTTTGAGTTGATTCTTTTTTCTACTGGTTTATATGCCTTTTGTCCAGGCAGTCGTAAATGTTCAGAATTTTTGAGATACGAGAAGTATACGACGTATACAGATTCTACAGACTCGTCTGTTTTTGACAGATTCTGTTTTTGTTGAGTTGGTTTCTTATTTTGATGAAACTATGGATAGTATCCGGGGGTACTAGCCATTGAAAAGTGATAATACATTAATCTAACACCAATATAAATCGAAATCAAGATTGCTACAGAACCAAAAGAGGTGGTAGTTTGTTTTCTTGTGCTAATGTTATCACGAGTTTCTGTTTAAGTTTTGTGTTTTGAAGGTTTCAAGCTTTGGCTGATGTTCTCCTGGACAAAGGGATAAAGAGTGGAAAGAGCTCAAGCTTGGGGATTCCCAAGGCATCCCAAGCCAAATTCAAGAACACCAAAAAGCCTAAGCTTGGGGATGCCCCGGGAAGGCATCCCCTCTTTCGTTTTCAATCCATCGGTAATATTACTTGGAGCTTTATTTTTATTCACCACATGATATGTGTTTTGCTTGGAGCATCTTGTATCGTAGGAGTCTTTTCTTTTGTTGTGTCACAATCATGCTTTCTGCACACCTTTTTGAGAGAGAGACATGCACTCATCGTGATTCTGCTAGAATGCTCATCGTGCTTCACTTATATCTTTTGAGCTAGATAATTTTGCTCTATGTGCTTCACTTATATCTTTGAGAGCACGGCGGTGCGTGACTTGGTACTTGGCTTATGCTATGAAAGTAGTCCCAAAGGTGATAGGTACCCATAGAGGATACAAAAACCTCCATCTTCATGTGCATTGAGTAGAAAGAGAAGTTCTGATTCCTCTCAATTAGTTTTGAGATGTGGATTTGGTAATATTAAGAGTTATGTTAGTAGGATGTTGTGAACCTAGAAATACTTGTGTTGAAGTTAGTGATTCCCGTAGCATGCACGTATGGTGAACCGCTATGTTAGGAAGTCATAGCATAATTGATCTATTGATTGTCATCCTTTGTGTTGAGGTCGGGATCGCGCGTTGGTTAACACCTACCAACCCTTCCCCTAGGAGTATGCGTTTAGCACTTTGTTTTGATTACTAATAAAAACTTTCGCAACAAGTATGTGAGTTCTTCATGACTAATGTGAGTCCATGGTATAGATGCACTTTCACCTTTCACCATTTCTAGCCTCTTTAGTGCCGCGCAACTTTCGCCGGTGCACAAACCCACCATATGCCTTCCTCAAAACAGCCACCATACCTACCTACTACGGAATTTTCGTAGCCATTCCAAGATATATTGCCATGCAACTCCCACCATTCCATCTCATGACTTGTGCCGTCAGTCTCATATTGCTATTGCATGATCGTAAGATAGCTAGCGAGATGTTTCAACGTCATACGCCAAGCTAGATCGTTGCACATCCCGGTACACTGCCGGAGGCATTTCCTATAGAGTCATAATCGTTCTAAGCTTTGAGCTGTGAGTAAACAAAAGTGTTATGACCATAATTAGAGCATTATCCCATGTGAGGGAAAAAAGAGGCCAAAGAGCCCAAAAAAGAGAGAAAAAGAGGCCTAAGAGCCCAAATGAAAAAAAAGAGAAAAAGAGAGAAGGGACAATGCTACTATCTTTTTCCACACTTGTGCTTCATAATAGCACCATGTTCTTCATGATTAAGAGCTTCTTGCTTTGTCACTACCATATGCTAGTGGGAATATTCATTATATAACTTGGCTTGTATATTCCAATGATGGGCTTCCTCAAATTTCCCTAGGTCTTCGTGAGCAAGCAAGTTGGATGCACACCCACTAGTTTTCCTTTTGAGCATTCACATACTTATAGCTCTAGTGCATCCCTTGTATGGCAATCCCTACTCATTCACATTGATATCTATTAATGGGCATCTCCATAGCCCTTTGATACGCCGAGTCAATGTGACCATCTCCTCCTTTTTGTCTCACAGCCACCACCACACTCTATTCCACCTATAGTGCTATATCCATGGCTCACGCTCATGTATTGCGTGATAGTTATAAAAGGTTTGAGAAAGTAAGAGTGCGAAAACAATTATTTGGCCAATACTGGGGTTGTGCATGATTTACATTAGTTGTGTGAGGATGATGGAGCATAGCCAGGCTATATGATTTTGTAGGGATAACTTTCCTTGGCATAATTATTTCTAAATTTCATGATTACCTTGCTAGTTTGCTTGAAGTTTTATTGTTTTCATGTCAATAGCAAACTATTGTTTCAAATCTTACGAATCTGAACATTCATGTCACGTGAAAGAAGTTGCAAAGGACAACTATGCTAGGTAGCATTCCACATCAAAAATTCAGTCTTTATCACTTCCCTACTCGAGGACGAGCATGATTTAAGCTTGGGGATGCTTGATACGTCTCCAACGTATCTATAATTTTTGATGGTTTCATGCTATTATCTTGTCAAACTTTGGATGTTTTGTATGCCTTTTATATAATTTTTGGGACTAACTTATTAACTCAGTGCCAAGTGCCAGTTCCTGTTTTTTCCATGTTTATGACCCCTTTCAGAGGAGGATTTTGAACGGAGTCCAAACGGAATGAAACTGCCAAAACGATTTTTTCTGAAACAGAAAAAGATCGGGAAACCGGAGAATCAGGGCAGGGAGCCTGCAGGGACCCCACCAGCCCTCATGGCGCGGCCAGGGGGGCCCGCACCCCCTGGCTTGTGGGCTCCCTGGGCCACCTCTGCCCTAGGTTTTGCGCCTATATATTCCCTAAAATCCCATAAATATTAGGAGATCATCAAAAGTACCTGTCCGCCGCCGCAAGCTTCTGTCTCCGCAAGATCCCATCTGGGGCACATTCTGGTGCCCTGTCGGAGGGGGATTCAGATACAGAGGGCTTCTTCATCAACACCATGACCTCTCCGATGATGCGTGAGTAGTTCACCATAGACCTACGGGTCCATAGCTAGTAACTAGATGGCTTCTTCTCTCTCTTGGATCTTCAATACAAAGTTCTCCATGATCTTCATGGAGATCTATCCGATGTAATCTTCTTTTGTGGTGTGTTTGTCGAGATCCGATGAATTGTGGATTTATGATCAGATTATCTATGAATCTTATTTGAGTTTCTTCTGATATCTCTTATGCGTGATTTCATATCCTTGTAATTCTCTTTGAGTTGTGGGTTTTGTTTGGCCAACTAGATCTATGATTCTTGCAATTGGAGAAGTGCTTGATTTTGGGTTCATACCGTGTGATGAACTCATCCAGTGACAGAAGGGGTAGCGAGGCACCCATCGTGTTGTTGCCATCAAGGGTAAAAAGATGGGGTTTTCATCATTGGTTTGAGATTATCCCTCTACATCATGTCATCTTGCTTAAGGCGTTACTCTACTCGTCATGAACTCAATACACTAGAAGCATGCTGGATAGTGGTCGATGTGTGGAGTAATAGTAGTAGATGCAGAAAGTATCGGTCTACTTGTCTGGGACGTGATGCCTATATGTATGATCATTGCCTTAGATATCGTCATGACTTTGCGCGGTTCTATCAATTGCTCGACAGTAATTTGTTCACCCACCGTGATATTTACTATTTTGAGAGAAGCCTCTAGTGAACATTATGGCCCCCGGATCTACTCCACACCAAATTTTCAGCCTTACAATTTTTCTTTGTTGCACTTTCCGCCTTCAAATCTCACTTTGCAATCAATCTTGAAGGGATTGACAACCCCTTTATAGTGTTGGGTGCAAGCACTTTTGTGTTTGCGCAGGTACTCTGGACTTGACGAGATTCTCCTACTGGATTGATACCTTGGTTCTCAAACTGAGGGAAATATTTACTGCTCTTGTGCTGCATCACCCTTTCCTCTTTAAGGGAAAAACCGACGCAAACAAGAGAAGTAGCAAGAAGAATTCCTGGCGTTGTCGGGGAAGGACTTTTATTGCCGTAGCAGATAGCGAGAATGATTCCAGAGAGCCCGGTGTTGAAATGGACCTAGGCACTAGTCCATAGAGGACAACTTACGACCCAGGTACTCCAAGCTTCCATGATGTGCCGAAGGCATCTACGTGGTCCAGAAACCAGATTAACTCAGATGAGGAGGATGTTCACTTCATGCCCGAAGAAAGCATTCCCCAAAAGCAAAAGGATAGGGTCATAGTCAAGAAAACTATGAGATAGGAGTATGCCAGGTCTGATTCTATAAGAGATCAAGATACAACTCAGAAAGGGATGAAACACCATTGAGAACCCTTATTCCAAGCGGGCTAAGAACTCACGGCATAAAAGAGAATTGTGCATGTTGTTGGAAGGCCAACTTCCTTGTGTGACGATCTAGCACAAGCTTCTGAGGAAGAAGAGGAAGAGGAAACTGCCAATCAGCCTCCTTCCAAGAAGAAGAATCTTATGGCAGATGATATGCCAAGAAGGTCTGCACCCAAGACAAAACCTTCCACTCCCAAGTCTAAGAAGCCAGTAGCTCCCAAAAGTACTACTAGGGATATAGACCTGCACTAGAGAAGAACAAGGCATCTGCATCCAGAGATGCTGCCGCAGAGGTGGAATAAGATCTTTCTTTCCTCACGAAGTTGAGAGCTCACTTGTCATTACACAATGATGTTCATCCAGTTGCCGAGGACATGAAGAAGAGAAGGTATCATGGTCTGATACAGTGGAGAACTACAGATCCCTATGCTGTTAGGAGGAGAACAACTATTGATCCTTATTTTCACACCAAGGAGCAACACAATTTCTATGAGATAGTGTTGTTGGACAAAAGTCCTGTACTAAATTACATGAGATATGTGGACTGGGAATACATCAAGGAACATGAGGATTTCTTCCCTCATGTGAGAGAGAATGTCAGGGAAATTCACATTGAAGATTTTGTTGGCAAAGCGATAACTGTCTAGAATGATGAGATGATCATGCAATTCTACTCCACTGCACACTTTTATCCAGATGGTAGGATTCTTTGGATGACTGAAGATCACAGGTACGAGTCAACTGTGGAGAAGTGGTCTACAATAATTGGTGCCCCAAGGGCCCAAGAGGGTGACTTGGATGTGTACTCCGAGCCAAAAATAAATCACAACACTATGGATAACATCTAAAATCCAGTTCCCCACCAGTACTTGAAGACTCACAATCTTGGCTCCTTCTACTTTCTGCAAGCAGGGATACCCACTACAAACACCATTATCAGGTAGACCCGATGCCCAAGTCAGGAGATGAGAAGATGATCAGTAGGTATTCCATCAATATGGTGCACCACGTTGAGTCTCACATAATGATTAGAGTGATGGATTTGATAGTTGAGATAGTCAAGAGGACAGTTGCTGATCATAAGAGATCATGTAGATACGCTACATACACTCAGATGCTCATCAATGCCAATATTGGGAAGCATGGATATCAACTTGATCGTACACACATGCCACTTCAGCTAGAGTTCAAAGACAATGAGGTAGTGATGGAACCCAGCCATCCTAGCTCAGCTATATCTTGTCAGCAAGCAGAGGCGGCACCAGAGGAAACAACAACTAGAGCAACTCGAGCACCACAAGTGGGATCCTCTAAGGAGTATATGTCATTTCTTGTCAGCACCGTCCAAGGGATGGAGAAGAATATTTTTGAGATTTTGTTGAACTAGAAGAGACTTGAGAGGATCGTGGAGACTAAATTCCATCACCTGGATATTAAAGTAACGGAGTTGTCTACCACTACTGAGTAGCAAAAGCATGAAGTTGATGCAGCGCACACACCTCGTTCCAACAGTGATGATGATGATACTTCTATTCCTACAATTACTTAGTTCAGGACACAGACTAGGTCTACAGCTACGCTAGCTCTGGAAGTTAGACCAACTTCATCAGCCCAAGCATCAGCGCCTTCACCTCCTTTAGCCACATTAGCTCTTGCACCTCCAGTCTCAACACCTCCACATTAGAGGACATCAGCTGCAGCCTTCACCGATACTCTCTTGTCGACTCCATCAACTTCTATCAGAGGAGATCGAGCCCAGAGTGACCCCTTACCTCTAGACCTTTTTACTTTTTGGTAACTTGTTGCCAAAGGGGAGAAGTGTATAGATCATTAGCGCTGAGAGAGAGAGAGAGAGTCTTCTTTCTTTTTTTATTGCTCTCTTTTTTGGTTTTCAATACATTTGGTATTTTGGATGTCTTAAACTTCTTTGTGTTTGCTCATACGGTTTGATTGTTCATGCCACTATGTTATATCTTTGAGCGATCTACATGATGATCACTCACTCTCTTGTTTCGTGTTATGTGCATTACTATTCACTCATATCAGCTTTGCACGCTACCAATATGTATGCTATATCGAAGAGTGACCCATGATCCTAATCAATTGTGCATTTACATTCAAATGCTAATTTATAATAATGGAAAAATTAAGGGCAAGCTCTTGTTTTTCACATACTTCTCAAAGCAACGATGCTAATCATTGATAATATCTTTTGTTGAAGCTTTGATATATATGTTGTCACCAATTACCAAAAAGGGAGAGATTAAAATCACAATTGCTCCCTGAGGTGGTTTTCAAAATTAATCGCAACATATGTGGCATTGAACGAATGATTCTATCTAAGTATACTTCAGAAAAGTTCGAAGATGCATTGGCTAAAGGATCGTGAGGACAAACCCCTTAATGCAAGGAAAGGAATAGGATTACCCAAGCTCCAAACTACAAGACTCTACATTTTATATTTGTGAGAAATCATGTTTGAGTCCATAGGAAAGCCAATACTATTAAAAGGGGGTGACGTATCTATGATGAATTGGTTGCTGAAGTGCTTAGAGATATCCACCAAAAATACTCAGCCATTCTCCCACAATATTATCTGTCCAAAGCCTAAACATCAAAATCGGTGCCACCAACAATTTCCACTCAGCCCTACCGATTGTTTCACAGACACAACCTATGCCAAACCCTAGAATCTTGGTACCACCAACTTTCACTTCGATGCCACCAGAAATCACCGGCCAACTTTCTGGTCTATCGTTTTTAAGAATCGGAATTTTTGAGTTTTGTAATCAGTATCACCGAGATTCAGAAACTGCCCTAGGTCACCATATCAGTACCACTGAGAATCATGTATCGGTCTCGCCGAGAATTCAAAAGTTGCCACATTTAGTGCAACTCGGTACCACCGAGATTCATTTTGGTTTCACCGAGTTCGGCAATAATATTGTAGTGGTAGGATTTTGGGAGATGCCTATATATTTCCATCCAAGACCTCTAATTCATAGAGGAAGCACTCAGACCACACACACACTTGCCAAATCCATTTTTCTAAGAGAGCCACCTACTCATGTGATGAGATCAAGATATTCCAATCCATCCATTAGAAACTTGCTCTCTAGCCTCCCCAAGTTGCTTTCCACCAAATGAATCTCTTCCACCCATGTCAATTCTGTGAGAGAATAATTATGTGTTTAGGAGATATCTTTTGAAGCACAATAGAAAGTGAAAGTGCGTTATATAGACTAGAGGGGTGAATAGGCGATTTTTATGAATTCGTTACTCAGGAATTTCCTTGTGAGGACATTGCTGAGTCACGAACAATGAGCAGCAGATTAAGTACTTAGGCGAGCGTGCAACACAACAACAACATAGTCTTCATCATGAAATGAAACATATGATTCACACAAGTAATGTGTTCTGGATACGCAGGTGAAGAACAAGTGAAGTGAAGAATTTGGGGTGAGGAAATTTTGAAAGTCTTCAGTCAAATACATCAAACCGTAATGATCAATTTCATCAATGCATAAATGAGGAAATCAAAGGGTTGAGGAAAAAGAACCAGCTACTTCGTGAATACAATGATTTTGCTTGAATGGGCGCACAAGTCTTCGGAGTTCTTCAGTTTGAGGAACTTGAGCCACGCCAACTACAAACTGAGGATTTTGAACATGAGGTTCATCAGCAGTGTCCTCACCTTGAGGAGGAGCACTTTCTTCAGCCATATTTCTTTAGTGTGAGGAATATTCTTTGATGATTCATCAATTACCCGTGCAGTAGTATCCTCAGTGGTGGTTTAATTCATAGTTTATTTAGCTGATGCAGCTGATTCAACCTCCGGGGTAGACTTCATCGGAGTGTGTTTGGCATCAGACCATGTATGAATTTCTTCGGTCAATACACGGGACTCTGGATTTTGTGGAAGTGGTGTTGCGAGGGGTGAGTTGGGATGAGCTTCTTCCGAGTAATCATCGTTCACAACAGGTGTTTGGTATCCAATGTCCATGTCTTCATCTTTTTCTTCATCACCCACCTTTGTTCTCTACTGAAGCAGAGGTGACGATTCTTGATGAACTGAAGGATTTGGTTCCACTATAATCTCTTCATCGACATGCTGTGTGGAAGCAGCAGATCGGGGATCATCCATTTCTTTGTCCCCTTCTAGGATGACGTGTTCGACACCACATGGCACCACCTCATAAGAGTGTACCATGTTGATTGGAGTAGCGTCAATAGGTGCATTCAAGAAACTTGTCAAAGTCCTCAAGCGTTTGGATTTTGAGGCCTCTGTGATTGTTGACTGCTTTGACTTCTTAGCTCCTTCCTTTTCAAGAGCCTTTGTTTTCTTAACTTTTGATGTAGAAGGAAGTGTCGCTTTCTTCAACTTTGAAAATTTTGGTGCAGGGGTAGATTCTTCACGCACGGCTGATGTAGTCTTCCTTGTAGTATCAGTTTCTTCAAGTGCATCAAGTTCTTTAGCTGTCCTGGCAGGTTCTTCATGTGCACATTCTTCAGCTGCTGGAATTTCTTCAGCCATGACATTTTCATCATGCGGCTGAGCAGAGAGCTGGCCTGATGAATTTGTGGTTGCATTTGGACTGCAGCCCTGGTGTTGTAGTTAGTGATGGCTTTGGTAGCCACATTGACGAATCTAAACTTTGCACCCTTCAGTCAGCGTGATAGCGAGTGTATTCTTCACTGAGGTTTCTGATCTCGGTTTGCGTGGAGACGAGCTAATCAAGAGTCAATATAGAATGTTTTTCTTCATTGAACTTTCTATCCGAGTCTATGCATTTCTGTCCCTTTTGTCCTTTTTAACCTTCCATTTTTCTTCATTGATGAAAGCCGTCGGCACATGGCTTGGTCCAGGTGGGAGATCCAAATCATCAATCGGTGTTTGAGTAACTTGATACCAGGTTTCAATGAAGTCTAACACCACGTGGGGATCCAGGATGAGGGGAATGTTAATGCCTTTGGCCTGTGCAACACTGTCTTGTTGGTTTCTGATGATTGGAGCAAGTACTTCATCATCAGCCTCTTCTTCTTCCCCATATCCGGAGGGAACATTAAGGACCACCATGTTAGGGCTAGGCCTTTTTCCTCGCCAATCGGTCATCTTTTTCTTCATGGTTGCACTTAAAGAAGTGTGTGCAGAGCCAGAAGCTGAGGGTCCTCAGGGAATTGGAGTCTCCATGGAACGCTGGCTTGTCTCCAGTTGCATTGGTAGTGAGGACTTTGTCACAGTTGTTGAGGACTTTGCAGCCACATTTGGAGCTGATTGAGGAATTTTCTGTGAGGAATGTGTAGTTGAATACTTTGGTTTGGTAGTTGATTTCTTCACCAAAGCTTGCTTCAGAGCAGTTTCAGTGCCAGAGACCTCAACAGTAAAGGAGGAGGCAGAAGTAGTTGCAACACCAGTCTCCAGATTGAATCTCCTCATGGCTTCTTTGAAGTTTTCTATAGTTTAGCCTGATGCTTTTCCCATTCTTTAGGAAATTCTTCACCAGTTATGAGGCTTGTGGGATCAGCAACTTGTTGATTAGCAAGAGGATGTCTTGGGCCTGGAGGCTTCAAAGCGAATTTCTTCATGTACTTGGGAGTCACATATGTGTATTACCTCCATTCCTTGGCCCATCTCCTTCCTATTTTCTACAACCGCATTTTGCGTTTTCTTTCGTTACCTTCACATATATTTCTTCATCATGCAATGTTAGTCTCAAGATTCTTCCCACCTTTCTGTTGATTCTTCTCTTCAGCCATTTTCTTCACTTGAGGAATTTGAACTTTTTAGGAATCTGATGATGTGTGCAAATTTTCTTCAAGAAATGTTGCAAATGAGTTAAGTTGATGAGAACCTAGAGATTCACAGCAGACATTTTGTACCTACGAGTAGAGAATAGGTGCGGAGAATTTGAAGAGGTCATATGCATTCTCAAAAGATTTTAAAAAAAGACTGAAGTTAAGGAAATTGACCGATAATTTCTTGAGGAATTTCGCTATGCGTTCTTGACTTAGGTTCCATAGTTGTGCAGATCTGAAAGTTCACACAATCGAGGAATCTCTTGAAGAATAGTGTAACTTAGGGAAATTTATCAAGTGATCTAAGCATAGGAAGTGTTCATATAATGAATTTGCTAAATAATAACACCTTTTGAAGATTTTATGGAAACACAAAGATCTACAGGGGAAGTAAAATTAGATTTTAATTTCCCTTGCCGAAGAACACGACGAACTTGAGAGAGTTAAGTAGAATCTCATCGATTCAGATCTTTAGCGTCCTAACTTGGTGACTGAAGACAACTACGGCGACGGCAGAGGGAGGATATCCACGGTCGGTGTGAGTACGACAACGAGGAGGTCAAGTCAGCGAAGCCCTTCCTCACTGCCGACGATGATTTCCAACGGCGGTGCTAGGTATGGTCTTCGAGCTCTGAGAAGTGGGATCGGGAGGAAGAAAGTAACTTAGCGGTGTGAGTGGGGTATTTATAGCCCAAGTGAAAATGGTTCGGCCCAAAGTTTTCGGACCAAACAACCCCTAACTCTTCCTCTCCACTCGGCATGTGTCACCCATGCATTAAGCGGTGGAGTTCGTGGAAATCGTTCTTATCCAGGCGTGGGTAGTGGGAGCGTTTTGAGCGGCCACGGCTGAAAATTTTGATATGATTTTGAGGATTCTGTTCGCAAATTCTTCAGCTAACAAGGACTCGGTGAAGACTTTGAACGTGTTTCAAATAGAAAGCATATGAAGAATTTGAGAATAGAATGAGTTGAGCTTAGCATAGAGGGGGAACATGCGTGATAATATTCACTAAGAAGAAAAACCAACGTGAAGACTTAGCACTAGGTGAATGATGTTGAGGACTATGAAAGCTCACTAATAAGTATTTATTCAATGAAGAACACATGTTGAAAATTTTGAGAATTTGAACTATTTGAGGAATTTCAAAACTTGAGGAATTGGAAAATTGAAGATTTTGAAGATTTAAAGAATTTACAAAGATCTCAATTTTCAGGAATTTTCAACTTTGAAGAATTTCAACTTGGGTTGGTGGAGTAACCCACAGTTTAAGAATGATGATTTCACACACCACGCACAATTGTCGTAGTGTCCTGAGAATCAAATTCTTCATTAGTTTCTTCACACTTAGAGTGTTCTTCCTCATTGAATGAAAAAAGCGTTACTTCGTGTGTTGCACATATAAGTCAGCAATTTTGCATAACTGTTAGTATGTATGACCTTTCACTCAACATTTGAAGATTCTAAGATATTTAGCTCACACCGCAATTTCAAAATTTCTTATCATCCAAGGGCTTTGTGAAGATATCTGCCAACTATTCTTCAGTCTTCACGTGGTCGAGGAAGATGTTGCCCTTGAGTACATGACCACGAAGAAAATGATGATGAATCCGGATGTGCTTGGCCTTTAAGTGTTGTACTAGATTGTTTGCAATTTTGATTGCACTCTCATTGTCGCAGTAGAGTGACACATTATTCATGTTGATGTTGTAGTCCTTGAGGGTTTGCTTCATCCATAATAGTAGAGCACAACACAAACCAGCAGCAATATATTGAGCTTCAGCTGTGGAAAGTGACACACACTTCTACTTCTTCAAGGACCAACAGACTAAGGATCATCCAAGGAAATGGTAGGTGTGTGATGTTAACTTGCGATCCACATGGTCACCGGCATAGTCAGAGTCAGAATATCCAGCGAGATGAAGATTTGAGCCCTCGGGGTACCATAACCTAAGCGTTGGTGTGTGAGATAGATATCGAAGAATATGCTTCACAACCTTGGTGTGATTCCTTTGGTGTTGCTTGGAAACGGGCACACATGCAAACAATAAGCATAATATCTGGCCTAGATGCACATAGGTACAATAAGGAGCCAATCATGGAGAGAGATACCTCCTGATCGAAATCTTTACCATTTTCATCAGTGCTGAGGTGGCCGTTGGTAGGCATTGGAATTTTGACGCCTTTGCATTCTTGCATGCTGAATTTGTTCAAGACATCCTTGATGTATTTATCCTGAGAGATGAAGATGCCATTGCGTTGTTAACAAATTTGTAATCATAAGAAGAATTTGAACTCCCCCATCATGGACATTTGATATTCTTCACCCATCATGTAGGCAAATTCGTCACTGTAACGTTTGTCAGTACAATAAAAGATAATATATTCTACATATATTTGGCAAACAAATAGTTCATTGTCATAGGATTTTGTGAAATGAGTTGGATCAAGTGAACCGGGTTTGAAGACTTTCTTCCTGAGAAATTCCTTCAATGTGTCATACCATGCCCGTTGGGCTTGCTTGAGGCCATCGAGAGCCTTGTTGAGTTCGAAGACTTTGTCTGGATGCTTTGGGTCTTCAAAACATGGGGGTTGAGCAACATATACTTCTTCCTCAAGCTTACCATTGATAAATGCACTTTTGACATTCATTTTATACAAGGCGATATTGTGATGGTTAGCATAAGCAAACAATATACGAATAGCTTCAAGTCTAGCAACACGAGCAAAAGTTTCATCAATGTCAATTCCTTCAACCAGTGTGTAGCCCTTTGCTACAAGTCATGCCTTGTTCCTCACTACCTGCCCATCTTCGTGTTGCTTGTTTCAGTAGATGCACTTGGTACCGATGACATTTTGCTTGCGAGGATCAGGCCAATTGCCAAGTTCCCACAAATTGTTAAGCTTGAATTGATGAAGTTCTTCTTGCATTGCTTGAATCCACTCAGGTTCCATGAAGGCTTCATCACCTTTTGAGGGTTTTGTGATTTACAAGAAGGAAGAGTGCCCACAAAAGTTAATTAAATGATAAGATTTTGAGTGAGTGAGGGGACTTGGTGCATTGATGTCGTTGATAACCCACAAATGTAGGGGGACGTTTTAGCTTTTTTTGATAAGTAAGAGTGTCGAACCCAATGAGGAGCTAAAGGTAGAATAAATATTCCCTCAAGTTTTATCGACCATCGATACAACTCTATGCACACTTAATTTTGCTTTACCTAAAACAAGAATAAAACTAGAAGTGATTCGCGAGAAAATAAAGTGCAAATAAATGAAAGTAGGGGATGTTTAGTAGAATTCTTTTTGTGTAACGCAAGAAAAAGATTGTCCATAAGCAATTTAATATAAGATGATCGATACTTATCATGTGCAACGAGGGAGAGGCATACGCTTACACCGTTTCCATACTTGAATGATATGCACTTATAATTGGACTTCTAGCAAGCATCCGCAAGTACTAGAAATTATAAAGGTAAACCCAACCATTGCATTAAACATCAAGTCCTCTTTACTCCCATACGCGCACAACTCCCTTACTCGGGTGTATGTTTCTGTCACTCTCGCCACCCACTATAAGAGAATTATGAACATATTGCAAACCCTCCAGCGTGTATCCTTCATGTGTGAACCTCACGGAAGGCACCTTAGGATAGCACCATATCACCACACAACTCATATCAATAACATCATATCACAATTAACACGTAGTATAAAATGGACCTACTCAAACATCATAGGATAGCCACATATCATTAGGTAATAGTACGTACTGTTGAGCACATGTTTAAGTAGAGATTTACATTGGGAAAAGAGGTGTTACACTCTTGCATAGAGGGGGAGAGAGTTGGTTTTGACGGTGGAAATATTCTTGATGTACATCGCCGTCGCGCTCCTTGCCCCGGCTGCATTCCGGCGCCAACAGGAGAGAAGGGGAGAGAGTCCACCATCTTATTCTTCTCTCTTGGCCTCCTCCTAGATGGGAGGAGAGTTCCCCCTCTAGTCAATGTCCTCCTTGGCGGCGGCGGTAAAGGAGCCCTTCTGAGATTGAATCTACCTCTCTATTCTCTTATGTTTCGGGTTCCTGTTTTCTGGCCTTCATCGTTTCTTCAATTCCCTGGGATCCATGACTTCAATCGAGCTGAAATTTTGAGGGAATTTTTATCTGAAATTATCTTTCTTGTGCCCTAAGAAGAGCCCCAACGAACTTAAGGTGTGGCCACCAGACAACACCCCATGCTAGGGGGCCCTGGCGGGCCCTGGTGTCTAGTGGAGGTCGTGGGCCTCCGTTTTTTTATTCCTCCTCCCAAAAATCACATATATTCCAAAATAATTCTCCATAATTTTTATTACGTTCGGAATTCATTTGATATGTATATTTTGTGAAACAAAAAACATGTAGAAAATAGGAACTGGCACTTGGCACTGGATCAGTACGTTAGTCCAATAAATCATATGAAATGATGCCAAAAATAAGTGAAAGTTGTATAATATTGGCATCGAATAATAAAAAATTATAGATATGACAGTAGCGTATCAACATCCCCAATCTTAATTCCTACACGTCCTTGAGTAGCTAAATGACAAAATATATATTTTGTGTGTGAAATGCTACCTAGCATAATCTTGATCATATATCTAACCATGGCATGAATGTTAAGATAAAAGTGATTTAAGGCAATAGTGTATCTTCTGACAAAAAAGAAATTCATACTCAGGTTTACTAGCAAACAATCACGTCCTTTCAAAATAAAAATGCTTGAAGAATGATATCCCTACAAAATCATATAGCTTGTCATGCTTGGTCTTCCTAGCATAAGGTATAAATCATGAGCACCCTGGTGTCAAATCAAGAAATAGGATCATACTTTTTAATGCGCTTCAAATTTTTATTTCTCACTTAATACATGAGCATGGACCATGGATATAGCATAAAGGTGGAATAGAATATGGTGCTAGGTTTCAAAGGGGTAAAAGTGAAGAAGATAGTCTTGCATCAACTCGGCATATCAATGGACTACACAGATGCCCATCAATAGATATCAATGCGAGGAGTAGGGACTGCCATGCAACAGATGCACTAAGAGCTATAAGTGTATGAAAGATCAATATGAAAATAAATTGGGTGTGCATCAAACTCTATAATGAAAATTTCAACTAGTATATGAAAGGGACAACATAGGAGACTCTCCATATGAAAAACATCGTGCTACTTTGACGCACAAGTGTGGAATTAGCATGCCCCTTCTCTCTTTTCTTTCTTTTTATTCTTTCTTTTTTTCTTTCCTTTTTCCTTTTTCTTTATCTTTTTTTCTTTTCTTTTTTTCTATTTTTTTGTGGTGGGATCATCTGGTGTCCCCCATTTTTCATTTTTTGTCCGGAGTCTCATCCCGACTTGTGGGGGAATCAAAGTCTCCATCATCCTTTCCTAACTTGGACAATGCTATAATAATGATGATCATTACACTTATATTTACTTACAAATCAATATGAAAAACTAATAGGATGATATGACTCTATATGAATGCCTCTGGTAGTGTACCAGGATGTGATGTGATCTAGCATAGAAAAAGGTATCAAAGGACGGACGAGCCATGTAAATATAATGCTAGCTATTTTTTTACAGGATCATGCTAGCTATCTTACGATCATGCAAAGCAATATGACAATGAATGATCAAGTCATCAAAATGGAAGCAGTGGAAGTTGCATGGTAATATATCTCGGAATGGGTAGGAAATGGCATAATAGGTATGTATGGTGGTTGTTTTGAGGAAGATATAATACGGATTATGTGTGATAGAGTGTATCATATCACGGGGTTTGGATGCACCTGCGAAGTTTCCATCGACTCTCGAGGTGAGAAAGGGCAATGCGTGGTACCGTATAGGCTAGCAAATTGCACAAAGGTAAGAGTGCGTATATCCATGGATTCACAGTAGTCATAAAGATCTCACATACTTATTGCAATATTTTATTATCTCTCTTGAAGCAAAGCACTACTCGCATGCCCCTAGGGAGAAGGTTGGGAGGAGTTAACCATAACACGACTCCGATTATAACAACACAAAGGATTTCAATCAAGGATAAATTATGCTCCAACTTCATCATTGTAACGTCCAAGATACGATCCTATCCTTATTTTGGCGCGAGGGCCTCGACAGGGATAGAAACGCATCTCGTTGTTTTGCAAGAATGGATATCGTTACAAGTACATGTACTGAAAAGATGAGTATATGGAATTGGCTTACACTCGCCACAAGCTACATCAAGTTCACATCAGTACAACAACATAATCAATCATCATAAAGAAGAGCAGTGTCCATCTATGGACGAAAAAAACGATAAAAGAACGACGTCCATCCTTGCTATCCCAGGATGCTGACCTGGAACCCATACGATATCGATGATGAAGGAGGAGAAACTCCAAATAGAACAATCATTGTGCTCACGTCAAAGTAACTCTTTACATGCACCTGCAACTGTTGTTGTAGTAATTTGTGAGCAACAGGGACTTAGCAATCTCATTTCCAAAGGTATCAAGACTGGCAACACTTAACGGGTGAGGTATGATTATGTGGTGAGACTGCAACAAGCGACTAAGCATTTATTTGAGGTGGCTAACTTATGAGTACAATAATAAAAGAGGGGGGATGATATACGCACAGCAGACGTGAACTACTCATGATCAAATGAATGATCGGGAACACCTACTTACGTCGGACATAAGCCCATCGTTTCCTCCATTGGAGGAGGAGCTCACAAAAGAGATAGTCATAGTTACGCACACAGTTGGCATATTTTAATTAACCTTACTTCAAGTTTTCTATAACCGGATGTTAAACAAAGTTTCCATGTTGCCACATAACCGTGGGCACGACTTTCTGAAAGATTTAACCCTGTAGGGTGCTCCAACTAGTCCATCACAAATTACCACAAGCCGCATAGAAAGCCTCGATCACGAAACTCGTGATCTCCTCGGATTCCTTAGTGGAAGACCTCAACTCTGAGATAACCCAAAGCATCATCGAAATCCCGATGCACAAGATATTTCGTAAAAGGTAAAACAAGTCCAGTAAGGCTGCCCGACGTGTTGACGAACCCGATAGGAGCCGCGTATCTCGTTCTCACAACACGGCCGGATGGGACTAGCTATGAGTAAAACAAAACATCGGGTTTCCTCGCGGTGGCCCAGGGGTTGATTAATTATGCATGGGGTGATCAAACCCTATGTGGTTCATTAGTTAATTAGGCAAACATAGTACCAAAGTTGGGCCTTGCCAAACCAGTTTTAATCTAAGACGAACTATCAAGGGGGTCCACATAACAACCCCGATCGTGTTAGGAGCGCTCAATTATGGAATATAACACAAGTAGTCGAAGCTAAGAAACAAAGGTGGAACAAAACACCAGGCTAGGAAGCCGGGCCTTCAACCTTTTACCAAGTATATAGGGTCGTTAAATTAATTAGCAAAAATATGATGATATAACAAGGAACCCATGTAATCACATGGAAGAAACTGCACCTGCAACTAGCAATGCTACACAAGGTTAAGGAAGCGGTTACATAGCCAATCAGTGGTTTGCAAGGTTGTAGAAAGGTTGAAGGTTTCATGGCAATGTTGAGAGGCTGACATTTAACACGTGATAGGCAATGAGACATAACGAAAGAAACGACACAACTAGCATGGCATTGATAGTAATGGTATCTAGGGAAATGGTCATCTTGCCTGAGATCCCGATTGGAAGAAGAACGAATCCGTGAAGCACACGAACCAACGTAGTCGAACAGAACCTCACATTCCGACAAGCTTGCGGAACTCTATCGAGAAGAAGCAAACCGGAAACAAGAATCAACACACAATATCACCACGACACATGCATGACATCATGCACAACACATATGATGCATGCTCGGTTTAATTATGCAAGGCATGGCACAACAATCAAACACTACACATTAAGTGAAGCTCAATATGCAACGATGTTGCATATTGACGAAACTCCACATACGTATGATTTTGTTCACTCCCGTTTAGGTACACGACAATTTTATAATGTTGTTACATGGCAGGAGGTGAAGTATAATCAAACTACCTATATAGGCATTTTAAATGAGGCCTAAAACAACATATAGAATCTCCGAACTGACCCCATGTGTTAACTCCGTGATCTGCCCAGATCCATCCTAAACAAATTTCATGTTTGTTAAACGGCAAAATAAAGTGGAGCACACGAAACTACATTTCATTCTCGTCGGTTTACATATATATCTCATCTCCAACGGAACTAGGGTTAACTAGCTACAAATTTAATGATTTAGCATGGCATCACGTAGAACGAGGCAAACAGCGAGGTTAACAGTTTTAAATATGCACGAGAGTTGGAAAATATTAATCTAAATGGAATTCGACATAGTTTACATATCTAAATTATTTCAATACGATGCACCGTTAAATAAATATGAGCAATTCAAAATGATGCAATTTTTAAACTATGCATGTTCTCATAGAATTTAAATCGCAGCACAAAAAAATACGGGCCGGATTGCAACACACTGCAGCGGCCCAACATGTAATGTCTAAAATAGTCGAGGTGGAAGGTCACAGCAACTAGCGAAATAAATGCGAGAAAAAATTATGGGAGTCGTGGGACTCGAACCCATAATCTCTAGGGTACAAAACTGCTCCGCTAGCCAACTGTGCTACTAACGTGCTCGTGTAGGATATGAGAGGCAACACAATATAGCATCAACATGGCAGAACAGATCTAGGAAAGAACTGAATTCACAATGCAGGAACTTGCTCACATCGGGGAATCAGAGAGGCCGACGGCAATGGCAAGATGAAGCGGAGAGGGGTCGGTGTTTGACGGATCCGGAAATGGGGAATCCATTCACAGGGATGAGGGGCCTTGGGGGTGATGCGGACGGGCGAGCTCCATCGGCGGCAGCAACGGGCTTCATTCTGTTCCTCACAAAAAGAAAAGAAGCAGAGATGAGAGGAATCCTAGGAGGAAGGAGAAGGAAGGAGGGTGTCGGGACCCCGATCCTATGCCATAGGAATCCAGCCTGTAAAACATCGCATCTCTTTGCAGTCTCACGCACGGTTATCCCCACGGCTGCAGCCTTAGCTTAGCCGGGACCGTTTGCGCCTTTTGACTTGCGTATGCAATTGTGTCGCTAGCAATCCAATGACAAAGAACCCGGATCGACATGCCTAGTCATAAACCAAAGCGGCAGTTCCGCACAGGGACAGGCATACATGACCCAGCAAAGCAGGTGTCGGTCACCAGCGAATGTAGACGAGTCGTAGCAAGCTACAAGGACTCCATTACATCGCGTGAAATTTCCCCAACGGGGACAGGCACAGCAGCTAAGAAGGACACATGCCGGTCAACCAATGTGTCCAGAGCAGTAGCGAACTACCATGGCTGGTTGGATCACAAAGGGGCATTTCCCTGTAAGGAATGCTACTAAAGCCTACGGCTAGGTAATTGAACCACATACATATCAAGTACAACACACATACGCATGGCATACTAATATGTATAGATACATCGGTGGCATCACAACATAACCATAACATACAAACTTTAGTTAGAAGGCTCGAAAGAGCCTCACACATAATATTACAAGGTAGGGGTCTCACGACCCATCATCACAAGTCATACACACAGTTCTTACAAACTAGCGGAAGAGTAAAGTTGTCTGAGTACAGACAGATGGAAAGATAAAGGCACATGGCCTGACTATCTATAGACCCATCCTAGGGCCAGATCGTAGCTGGGATACCAACTACTCGTCGTCGTCGATGTCTAGGTAGAACCCGCCATTAGGGTCATTAACAACCTCTGCAACAATTATTAAGCAAACATGAGTACAAAAGTACTCAGCAAGACTTTAGGATAAGCTATCTACTCATGCAATGTATCAATAAGGAGTTGTGGGGTTTCATGCGGAAAGCCAACCTTTGACTCATGGCTAGACAACTTGCATTTTAAATTAGTTTTGACAACTTTGATTTCTCGCACACGAGTCCACTAACACCACAACAATACTCCATCGTGGAATCATTCCGTCTCCATATGGAAATGCCGTCCACGACACTCGCGCTTATCTTGAAAATTTTATGAGTAGCCATTAAAGTTATCTATGAACAACATATGTCTCCAAGTAGTCCATATCCGCAGACGCGGCTATTCGAATAGATCATAACCCTGGAGGGGTGTACTTCTTCACACATGTTCTCGCCACTTATTGCCATGTCTACGTGCTGCACCTCGGCGACCTTCAAGCGGAAGCCCAGTGATGGTGTCGGCCACAACCGTTAACCACGCTAATACTTAGTCCAGGTCTATTGCCTATCTGAGGGTAACCCGTAGGAAAGTCCGGCCGAGGTTTCCGCCACGGCCCCAAATGATGTGCGCAGGGTTCCCAAGCCCACCATCCGGGTGCCACTTGGTACACCGTGCCACTGCCTACCGCATCATAGCCCACCTCTAAGGTCAGCGCTACGCACGGCCTCCAGCATGACTATAAACACCAGAAACTACTTGCAACTCCTGGACCAAGTACTAAGCGATTAATAAGTCGAGAGCATCAATTAAGTATCCCAACGTGTGGTAGTATCTAGTCTTGGATTGCATACACGCAACTCAGTTCCTAAGGACGGTTCCAATGAAACAACCCGCCATGTACTCCTACATAGCCTTTGACCGGTACCTTTACGAAATCATATTCAACACACAACCTTTACTTACTGAACACATTCTCACAATTCAGTTCATCACCCAGATAACAGACCATACACAACTCTAAGCATAGCATGCATAGCAGGATAATGCACAACATGGCTCAAGCATCTACCAGGTATGCTAGGTTGCAAGGTTCAGCTATTTACTGTGACAAAGACAGGTCATGCAAAGGAAGTGGGTTCAACTAACGTAGTAAAAGCAGTGAAAGCATTTGCCTAATGCAATAAATAAGAGCATGAGTGAGAACATGGGATCTATCGGGATGATCAAAATGGTTTTTTGCCTTGTTGCTCAACAGAGGGACAATATCCGTTAGTCGGATATTCGGTGGAATCCGGAGGAGCGGGGCCTACCGGTAAAACAACATCAATCAATAACAATCATATGCAACAAGATGATGCATGAGCATGGCATGAAATGAAAGGTGGTAGGCTAATGTGACTACAATTTCTTAAGTTGAAGTTGATTTGAATCAAGATTCAAATATCACTTCAAACAAGGTATTTTCAAATACCCTGTTAACTGATTCAACCTGATGCTCAGGTAATCTTGTTTTAGCATGCATGATGATGGTATGTTGGGTTGCTGGTTGTTCTTGATCATGGTTTGGTCATAATATTTGAAGTGGAATTCAAATGGATTTCAAATTCCAAATCTATATTATTTAATAAGGTTATCCTAATCATCATTTAATCTGTTTGGTGATGTTAACATTTTCAAACATATTTGGAAATATCAAAATCAGATTCCTTGGATTTTTCTGATACTTTTTCATATATAAATTATTTTCATTGGAGTTACAGATTATTTTCTATGATTTTTAGAAGTTTTGAGCATTTTCTGGAATTCTTTTAAATCAGAAAACTCTTTATTACGTCATAACCACGTCAGCACTGCGTCAGCAGGTCAACTGACCTGGTCAGGTCAAACCTGACAGGTGGGGGCCACTGGTCAGCGTCTCAGGAGCTAATCCCGCGCTGACCAGCCCCTAAGTGGGTTTGACGCACTGCTAGGGCCCAGTGTAAGTGGCTACTTAGCGCTAATCCATCGGGATTAGGTCGGCCACGTCGTCCTCCGCCAGAGACGGACCGGCGGCGACCAGATCCGTGGCGGATCTTAGCCGGAGACGCACCAAATCGGGCTGTGGTGCTCGGGATCTAGTGCCGAGAGCACTGGGATGATCCCCAGGCTCGGCCTCATCCTCTATGGGCAACAGGAGGGGCTATGGGTGGCCGGAGCATGTCGGCGATGAGCCGAGGCGGCTGCCGGAGCTCGGGTTCATGGGTCTCGGGGCTAGAGTGCCGGAGAGAGAGGGGTAACAGAGGGCAAATGCTCGCAGGCTCACGGTGGAGGCGAAACTGGGCTTAGACTGCTCGAGGAGGGGCTGTAGCCGGCGGCCGGAGGTTGAAGACGACGGCACTGGGGGCATTGCAGGGCTCGGGGAGGACAGTTATGTTGACGTGCGTGTCGAGCTCGACGTTGCGGAGAGGATGGAACACTCGGGAAGGCTTCCCTATAGCCACAGAGCTCGGGCTCCTCGAGCTCAAGCTTCTGTCAATGGCGGCAGGAGGAGGGGGAAGAAACCGAGAGGAGGGGGAGGAATGGAGAGCGGGGATGGATAGGGACGCGCTCGGGGTAGTAATCCCCGTTGTCACGCTGTCCTGGGGGCACCGGAGGACGCCACGGCGAAGCAGGAGGTGCAGGAGGCCGCCATGGTTGTTCTCTCCTCTGCCAGAAGGCAGAGGAAGAAGACGACCCTGCCCGTGGTGGGCTGGGCCTCGTAGGTAAGCGTAGAATAGGGTTTTTTTCATTTTCTGCTATTTATGTTTCTGTTTTATTTGCTGACATTGATTTCTATTTAATTTGGCTTCAAAAAGCAAACTAAAAATTAGTTTGAAAAGCCCTCAGTGGTAGTTGCAATATTCCCAACTACTCCTGAGGTTTGCAACATTTTTGAAACATCAAAATACTTGAATTCAAATTTAAGTTTGAATTCAGGGGCTTTCTGAATTAAAAATATATGCCACGGGTGTTTTGAAAATAGTTTTCTCCCCTGATAATTTGTTTTCAGTATTTATCAGAAATATTGAACTTTTAAGAAGGCCATTTTGGGTTCATTGATTTTGACAAGATTTGAATTCCCTTTAAATAAGAAGTGGCTAGGGTTTTTGGTTTGAGTTTCACCACTTCTTTGGAGTTTGTTTCAAATTCTTGAATGCAAAGGAAGAAAACATGAGCACAAATACTAAACCCTAGTTAGGGATCCCCGAATGTAACAACTCACCCCCACTCAAAAGAATCTCGTCCCGAAATTTAGAAGTCGTCGGGAATAGCGCGTGATACTCAAGTCGGAGATGATCCTCTCTTTCCCACATTGCCTCCTTTTCAGAATGATTTGACCATTGAACTTTAAGAAACTTGAGGTTTCGATGTCGAGTGGTATGCTCAGCTTGATCAAGAATACGCACAGGGTATTCTTGGTATGAAAGGTTATCTTGGAGATCAAGCGTTTTGTGGTCCACTTCACGAATAGGATCCTAAAAGCAAGGCGTGAGTTGCGAGACGTGGAAGACATCATGAACCTTGGAAAGATGCAGACGAAGTTCCAACTGGTAGGAAACTTCTCCTCGTTTGGCAAGAATGCGAAAAGGACCAATGTAACGAGGAGCCAACTTGCCCTTGATACCGAATCGATGGGTACCCTTCAAAGGTGTAACCCGAAGGTAAGCCTTCTCGTCAACTTCAAAGGTCACAGCCTTATGATGACGATCATATTGGCTCTTTTGACAAGACTGGGCTGTTTTCAACTTCTCATGAATAATGTGAACCTGCTCTTCTGCATCCTGGATCATATCCAGGCCAAAGAGTTGCCTCTCTCTGGTTTCTGACCAATTAAGAGGTGTTCGACATCTTCGTCCATAGAGAACTTCAAAAGGGGCTTTGCCCAAGCTTGATTGATAACTATTGTTATAACCAAATTCGGCGAATGGAAGGCACTTCTCCCAATTCATACCGAACGATATAACACAAGCTCGGAGCATATATTCTAGGACTTGATTCACTCTTTCTACTTGACCACTTGATTGAGGATGGAAAGCAGTGCTAAAAGATAAGTGGGTCCCCATAGCATTCTGAAAACTTTCCCAGATGCGAGAAGTAAAGATACTTCCACGGTCTGAGTTAATCTCCAGGGGAACACCATCAAGAGACACTATTCGAGAGATATATAACTCTGCTAGCTGGCTAGCTGTTATACTCTCACGAACTGGAAGAAAATGAGCTACTTTGGAGAGACGGTCAACGACCACAAAGATAGCATTATTTCCTTTCTTGGTCTTGGGAAATCCGGTAATGAAATCCATACTGACTTTATCCCATTTCCATTCAGGAATAGCTAAAGGTTGAAGGGTGCTAGCAGGCCTTTGATGTTCTGCCTTAACTCGACGACAAACGTCGCAGTTAGCAACAAACTCATCAATTTCTCTCTTCATCTTAGTCCACCAAAACCTCTGGCGTAGGTCCTGATACATCTTAGTACTACTAGGATGAATGGTGAGAGGAGAATCATGAGCCTCCTTAAGGATCAATTGCCGCAGACGTTTGCTCTTAGGAACCACTAAACGGTTCTGAAAGAACACAACACCTTTCTCATTGATGGAGAAATCCCTAGCGTTTCCGCTAGCAATATTCTCCTTGATCCAGGATATACCCTTATCATAAGCCTGCACAGCTATGATTTGATCCCTAAGAGTAAGCTTCGCCACCAGGGTAGAAAGGAATCCTTGAGGAACAATATGAAGATTTAACTTCCGAAATTCCTCATAGAGATGTGGTTGACCTCGTTCTAGCATCCAATTGTTACAATAAGACTTACAACTTAGTGCATCAACCGTAACATTGACCTTCCCCAGGGTGTAAGTTATCCCTAAGTCGTAATCCGTGATCAACTCAACCCACTGTCTTTGCCTGAGATTCAAATCCGGCTGGGTGAAGATATATTTTAGACATTGGTGATCAATGAATATTTCGCAACGATTACCAAGAAGGTAATGTCGCCAGGTTTTAAGTGCATGGACTACAGCTGCCAGCTCAAGATCATGTGTGGGATAATTATCCTCATGTGGACGCAACTGTCGAGATGCGTATGCAATCACATGACGATCTTGCATGAGAATGCAACCTAATCCTTGTCGCGAGGCATCACAGTAGATAAGAAAGTCCTTAGAAAAATCTGGTGGTAGCAACACAGGTGCGGAAGTCAGGCGTCTTTTCAATTCCTGAAAACTATGCTCACACTGTGGTGTCCACTCGAACTTTTTATCTTTCTCGAGGAGTTCAGTTAGAGGCTTTGCAACCTTGGAGAAATTCTCGACAAAGCGGCGACAATAGCTCGCTAGACCAAGAAAACTCCTAACTTGCTTAACCAATTCAAGTTGAGTCCAATCAAGGATAGCTTGAACTCTCTCGGGATTGACAGCAATACCCTTACCAGAGATTACGTGACCTAGATAGGTCACTTCTAGTAACCAAAATTCACATTTTGAAAACTTGGCATAAAGGCGATGCTCTCGAAGGTTCATCAATACTAGCCTTACATGCTCGACATGTTCTTGTTCGTTCTTCGAGTAGATGATAATATCATCGAGTTATACTACGACGAATTTATCCAAATACTCCATGAAGATTGAATTCATCATGCGAGAGAAAGTGGCTAGGGCATTGGTTAAACCGAAGGACATGACGGTGTACTCGTATTAGCCATAACGAGTGACAAAAGCCGTTTTTGGAATGTCCCCGTTCTTGATCTTGATTTGATGGTATCCCAACCTCAAATCCATTTTTGAGAAGAATGAGGATCCAGCGAGCTGATCATGCAGGTCGTTGATCCTGGGGAGCGGATACTTGTTCTTTATGGTGACCAGATTAACTGGTCGGTAATCTACAACCATCCGATCCGTTCCGTCTTTGTTCTTGACGAAGAGGACGGAACAAGCCCAAGGAGAAGAGCTAGGACAAATGAAACCTTTATTTAACGCCTCATCTAGTTGCTTCTTAAGTTCGGCTAGCTCCAGGGGTGCCATCTTATATGGTCTTCTGGCTATTGGAACGTTCCCGGAACAAGATCTATTACAAACTCTACATCTCTGTCAACTGGAATTACTGGCAGTTCCTCCGGAAAAACATCCGAAAAGTCACGGACTACCGGAATGTCTTCAAGTTCCAGAAGAGGGTTGGCATTGAGAGAATAGAGTTGGCATTTGGCAACTCGAGTAGAGACATTGACTATCTCACCTGAGGGATGGGTAAGCTGAACATTTCTGGAATGAGTATCAATCTTGGCATAGTGAGCTGACATCCAGTCCATACCCAAGATTATATTAATATCGGAAGATTTCAGGGCTCTCAATGATGCTAGAAAAACTAGCATGTCTACTAGAATTTCATTGTCATAGGTTATCCTAGAGGTTTGCCACTTACGACCTGGGGTTTGGACAATTAATGGGATTGGCATATCACAGAAAGACATGTTATGCAACTGTGCATAACTTTCTGAAATGAAGGAATGAGAAGACCCAGTGTCAAAAAGAACAGACGCTGGCTGATTATTAACAAGGAGCGTACCCAGTATGACGTCGAGATCCTCTGCAGCTTCTTCTGCTGAAACATAGTTCACACGGCCTCGTGCAGGAGTTGGCTTCACATAGTAAGCTTTGGCCGACTTGCCTTGCCCAATGGACTTTCCGGGTTGCTTGGCACCCACATTCAGAGGACACTCACAGGAATAGTGCCCTGGTTCTCCACACTTGTAACAGATCACCTGATTGGCATGTGGTGTAGCATTGCTAGCTGGACCACCATAGGTTTTTGCTGGAGGGTTGGTATGATTCGTATGAGGCGCCACATAGGATGGCCTCGTAGTGTATCTTGGCGGCAGAGAACTATTTGGAACCCACAATCTGCGTTTTGGAAACGCAGAACCAGATGACGAGCCAAAGTCACGGGAGTGCTTCTTTGTGGCTTCATAGTCGGTATGACCAGTCTCGGCACTGATCGCCTTGTTGACTAGGGCTTGGAAGCTTGTACATTTGTGGAGGCGCAAATCACGATGAAGCTCAGGGCTCAGACCCTTACGGAATCTTGCTTGCTTCTTGGCATCAGTAGACACCTCCTCTGTTGCATAGCGGGCGAGGTTACCGAACTCGCGGCTATAGGCATCCACGGTCAACTTTATGTAGAGAACTCCTCTCTTTATGTCCATCAGGCCCTCTGGAATATGGTGCAAAAGGAAGGCTACACTAAAGTGTGCCCATGTGGCTGCTGGTTCAGCAGGACGCATAGCTTCAAAGTTCTCCCACCACAAATTGGCCGGTCCTTCCAGAAAGTACGCTGCAAAGGTCACCTTGTCGGCCTCAGAAACATTCGTAGAGCGAATCTTACGTGAAATGCTGCACGACCAGTCATCACCGTCGAGGGGATCGACGGAGTGATGGAACTTTGGAGGATTCAGCTTCACAAAGTCATTGAGGGACACTGCAGCATTCCTAGGCTGATGAGCCGTATTTTGCTTAATACGCTCTAACAGTCGGTTGGTCTCCCTTTTGTTTCTCTCTGCCTCATGCATAACTTCCGCCAGAGAGGGCGGGTGAGGCCGTTCTTCCTGCGACGCTTGACTACCCTCGCCTTATTCATGAGAAGGGGCACGGTTCAACCTAGTGAACACCATCCTAACAAACAAACTCACAGCTTAGACCAATATCATCATCAATGCTAGCTATGGGTTAAGAATGCACTGAACACATCGAATGCGAAAATGAATATCCGAACAGCATGGTAACAAGCAACTACTATATATACACCATGGTTCATACACACCATTACATAGTTCAGTACAACCTTAACCGAAGAACAAACTACTGAAAATATGAAAGTACTCATCAGAGGCTTACAAGCTTCCTATACATTATTTATCTATGCCTCCGGAATTCATTTCACGACACAAGCATACTTCAGAAGTCACACAGGACTGTGAAAGTACAGCTACTATAATACTAACCTTCCACTCACGGTTCAGCCATCCGCATAGAAAATCTCATGAAGATTGCCTCCATGGCCTGGAAGCTCAACCTGCGGATAAGGAAATACTCCAGCCTGAGATCCCTGGGATCCATAAGGACACGGGTGTGGCCTTGGTCCCTGACTGGTGGTAGTAGAGGTCCCCAAAGAGGGGTGACTCCTCCTATAGCAGGCCAGTCAACATGAGCCGGAAGATGGTTCCTAACAGGGTTCAACATCTCCATATATCCATACCCTGTCTGAACTACAGGTGCCAGCTGCGTCAAAGCCGTCCACAGACAGGCACATGTAGCATAGAGCTCCATACGAAGGGCACGAGCATCCCTGTCTCCATTCTCTAGCATCTCAGCAGTGGACTACAGCAGCGAAACCTCCATAGAGGAATCAAAGTAGACCCCACTGAGGTATCCTTCTTCACCTGGCTGAGAGGCAGGAACATATTAGAACTCTGAGTTCTGTAGCAGTGCATGTCTAGCCATCATGATGGTCACCATTGAATGGGCAACATCTTGTACTGCCATGTCAACAGTGACTCCCAATCCATAAGACCAATGGATTGGCTCCTTAGCTCCAGGGTAATTTGGGAATACCCTAACAGTGCAGAGCTACTGGCACTGATTAAAATCCCGGTACTGCTCCTCCACTGTGTACTCTGGGTACCAGCAGTAACCGGACACTGACATCATCCTGACTAGCATGGCCGTATGACCCGGCACATCAATGCACCTAGTCAGACGAACCACCTAACGAGAAGGACGGCCAGGCATCTAAAAATAGAGAGTAATGCAAAGCATTAGAGCTCTGAAGACAAAATTGGGCAGCATAACGGCTGTAAATGCTCAAAAACAATTTTGAGACAACCCACAAAAATAGGATAGCGTAACCACTCGACTATCAAGTTCAATTCTCTGATCATCGAAACTTACTTCCTTTCCCTAGGGATAAAAGAAACCCAAAATAATTCTCGACCCGTTGTCCTATAGTCTACCGATCAGAAACACGAGCCTAAGAGAGGGTAAGTAACCTAGTCCTTAATCCCCGCAGAAAAGACGAGGATGGCCAGAATAGAATAACTTGAGAAGAGAACAAGAGTTTTATGTTCCCTTCCACAAACAATTCCCTTATATATAACTAAAGCAATTCTAGACTCAACTTCGACCAGTTTGGCTTAGTAATCCTACAGTCAGTTAGGCTCTGATACCAACGCTGTCGGGACCGCGATCCTAAGCCATAGGAATCCAGCCTGTAACACATCGCATCTCTTTGCGGTCTCATGCATGGTTATCCCCACGGCTGCAGCCTTACCTTAGCCGGGACTGTTTGCGCCTTTTGACACGCGTATGCAATTGTGCCGCTAGCAATCCAATGACAAAGAACCCAGATCAACATGTCTAGTCATAAATCAAAGCGACAGTTCCGCATAGGGACATGCATACATGAACCAGCAAAGCAGGTGTCAGTCACCAACGAATGTAGACGAGTCGTAGCAAGCTACAAGTACTCCATTACATCGCGTGACATTTCCCCAACGGTGACAAACACACCAGCTAAGAAGGACACATGCCGGTCAACCAATGTGTCTGGAGCAGTAGCGAAGTACCATGGCTGGTTGGATCACAAAGGGGCATTTCCCTGTAAGGAATGCTACTAAAGCCTACGGCTAGGTAATCGAACCCCATACATATCAAGTACAACACACGTACGCATGGCATACCGATATGTATAGATACATCGATGGCATCACAATATAACCATAACATACAAATTTATTTAGAAGGCTCGGAAGAGCCACACACATAATATTACAAGGTAGGGGTCTCTAGACCCATCATCACAAGTCATACACACAGTTCTTACAAACCAGCGGAAGAGTAAAGCTGTCTGAGTACAGATCGATGGAAAGATAAAGGCACATGGCCTGACTATTTACAAACCCATCCTAGGGCCAGATCGTAGCTGGGATACCAGCTACTCGTCATCGTCGATGTCTAGGTAGAACCCTCCATTAGGGTCATTAACAACCTCTGCAACAATTATTAAGCAAACATGAGTACAAAAGTACTCAGCAAGACTTTAAGATAAGCTATCTACTCATGCAATGTATCAATAAGGAGTTGTGGGGTTTCATGCGGAAAGCCAGCCTTTGACTCGTGGCTAGACAACTTGCATTTTAAATTAGTTTTGACAACTTTGATTTCTCGCACACGAGCCCACTAACACCACAACAATACTCCATCGTGGAATCATTCCGTCTCCATACGGAAATGCCGTCCACGACACTCACGCTTATCTTGACAATTTTATGAGTAGCCATTAAAGTTATCTATGAACAACATATGTCTCCAAGTAGTCCATATCCGCGGAAGCGGCTATTCGAATAGATCATAACCCTGCAGGGGTGTACTGCTTCACACACGCTCTCGCCACTTATCGCCATGTGCACGTCGTGCACCTCGGCAACCTTCAAGCGGAAGCCCAGCGAGGGAGTCGGCCACGACCGTTAACCATGCTAATACTTAGTCCAGGTCTATCGCCTATCTGAGGGTAACCCGCATGGAAGTCCGGCCGAGGTTTCCGCCACGGCCCCAAACGATGTGCGCAGGGTTCCCAAGCCCACCATCCGGGTGCCACTTGGTACACCGTGCCACTGCCTACCGCATCATAGCCCACCTCTAAGGTCAGCACTATGCACGGCCTCCAACATGACTATAAACACCAGAAACTACTTGCAACTCCTGGACCGAGTACTAAGCCGTTAATAAGTCGAGAGGGTCAATTAAGTATCCCAACATGTGGTAGTATCTAGTCTTGGATTACATACACGGAACTCAGTTCGTAAGGACGGTTCCAATGAAACAACCCGCCATGTACTCCTACATAGCCTTTCACCGAGCGACAAAGCAACATTGAATCAGGCATGAAAGTGATATAACTATTATGAAATAAAAAGATCATCAAAGGCTTGATAGACTTCTAGTCATAAACATGTGTAAGGATGTTCCAAGTCATTCCAAAAACTCTCCGAAGGGAAATACCACTTCAATATGCCAAACCATGAACAATGCATTGCATGCAAATCATTTCAATAACACATTATGCACTCCAGCTATTCGAGACAAGTCACAAAGAAATCATGAACTACTCGGAAAGCATTGTGAACATAGCACTATGTCACTACAAGCTGGTCTCTAGATCATAAGTTCAGGCATATGTACAAAAGTAGAAGCAAATAGAGTTCATACCGGCTTTCCTTGTTGCATCCCTTCCGTCGATCTTCGTCATTATTGCATCGTCACTTGAACGATCGAACGTAGCAAGATATCATCAAGTGCAATTGAAACCATGGATGTAAGCTTAACTCTGCCAACAAAGCAAACTAAAGAGAGAAAGGAAATATTTTTGGGTTTTCCAAAGGGTAAACGAAAGCAAAAGAAAAGAGAAATCTTTTTGTTGTTTTTTCAAAGAAAGAACAAAGAAGAACAGGCGAAAACTCTAAAAAGATTAAAAAGGAAACCACGGATGATACAATGAAAGGGGAGAAGGGTACGTACTCCCCCAAGCTTAGGCTTTTGTCTAAGTTGGGCTTGGCTACTGCGGGCTCCAGGAGCTCCCTCCGGCTCAGGGGTGGTACTAGTAGCTCCAAGAATCGTACAGGGCCTCGGGCGCGTAGACTGATGTCCTGCTGTCCACCCAAGAAGAACGCTCTTGTTCCTCGGGAACGACCCCCTCCATGGGGTTGTGGAACTGCTGCTGATGTGGGGAAACAAGATGCTGGAAATCTTCCCCCGGTGAATGTCTTGCGGATCCTTGCTGCCGTAGCAAGGAATTCTGAACACGGGTATGTCATGGCACGTGTCGTGTCCGTCTCGTGAAGCAACTCCGGTGGTACGATATCATCATTGTAACTTGTCCTCACATTAGAGGGTGAATCTGCAGCTCTAGTTAGTCTATCTGTAGGCTCGGGTCTCTTCTTCCCAAGCCATCCTTTTTCTTTCCAAATAAACTCATTTCTGAAATTTTTGGTACATCACAAAAATGAAGGTTTAAGCAAAATGAGTTGGAGCAAACTATTCTACTCACTTCCCCAAGGCATAAACTTGCGTCAAAACTTCATAAATAAATTTCTAAACATGCATGCAAGATCATATGAACCGCACCAAGAACTCCTAAATACTCAAAAATAAGACTACCAATCAAAATTCTAATTGGAGTGGTGGAGGAGTCACATACCAAGGAGAAAATGCTCAAATTCTCAATGCAAATGATGGGTTGTAGAGAGAGATCAAAATTTGCCACCAAGAACAGTAAGAACTCGAGCTCCAGGAGAAAAATCGGGGTTTTTGGAGTGAGAGAGAGAAGTGAATAAGAAATACCTGGAAAGGGGACCAGGTGGGCCCAGGCGTCCTGTGGGCGCGGCCATGGGCCAGGTCACGCCACCTAGCCGCCTGGACCAGGGGTGTTCCCCCTGGTCAGCCCCGGGTGCCCCTTTGTCTCTTTTTTGATGGAAATTTTTATTATAATGTTTTTTGAATTTTTCTGACAACTTCACCTTTGAAAAAATTTGAAGTACCGAAAGCTGCAAAACTTCCGGAAAGCTTGAAGCAATGGTTAAACATATGACGCTTCAAAAACATAAAACTTTGGTACAACAAGGAGGATGAAAGTTAAAGGAAATGAAAACATGACAAGCTTCTCTTTTTACTGATATAAAACATGTTTGTTAGCAAGGTTGATCAAGTCTTACTACCAAACAGGTGATATATCGAGCAAAAAGTTTCACTTCTTATAAAGTAATCATGGTACCTTTATTTTAATGGATATTGTCCACACCATAATGGTATTCTATTTGTGGTGCACATGTAGAGGACAATCCCACTCTCCAACCTTCAGGGTCTCAATATTCTCAATAGAATTAAGGCCATGCCTTTTATCAATCTTCTTCGAATAATATACCGTGTGCTCCTTCTCATTAACATTGAAACTCACCTTTCCTTTATTGCAATCAATAATAGCACCTGCGGTGTTAAGAAAAGGTCTACCAAGATTAATAGTCATGCTCCCATCCTCGGGCATGTCAAGCACAAGAAAGTCAGTAGAGATCAAGAAATTAGCAACTTCAACTGGAACATCCTCCCAAATACCAACAGGAATGGTTGTTGACTTATCAGCCATTTGAAGAGAGATATATGTAGGGATTAGTTTATCTAGACAAAGCCTTTTGTATAGAGAGAAAGTCATAACACTCACTCCTGCACCAAGATCACATAAAGCAGTTTTTTATGGAGCAAGGAATGGTGGGTATACCTGGATCACCAAGCTTCTCAGGAATCTTACCACTGAAAGAGTAATTAGCAAGCATAGTATATATTGCCTCATTAGAAACTTTTCTTTTATTAGTAACAATATCTTTCATATACCTCGAGTACGGAGGCAACTTAATAACATCACTCAAAGGAATTTGAAGAAATAGAGGTTTCATCCATTCACAAAATTTATTATAATGCTCTTCTTCTTTGGTTTTGAAAGACTTACCCGGGAAGGACATTGATTTATTTACCCATGGTTATCCTTCCTTCCCATGTATTCTTGCAACAAAGTCTTCTCTAGTATATCTCTTGCGCTTGTCAGGTGCTTCTTCTTCTTGTACCTCACGAGGACCATCTTCAGTTTCAGCATCAGAAGTAGATATACTATTAGGATCAACAATAGGTTCTTCATCGATTATGGGATCATTCGAGTTGTCAGCTTCCTTGTGTTTCTTCTTCTTCTTCTTTGGGGACCTGACAACGTCTTCTTCGTGCAATTGAGAATCTTGCCCGATCCTCTTTCGATGTCCATCTGGATAGAGGGAGTCCTGGGTGTGTGTACCACCTCGGGTCTTTATACCATACGCGTGTGTATCAACTTGTTTGGCATTGTTAGCAAGCAAATCTTTTTGCACATTAGAAATTTGTTTAAGCTGAGTTTGAACCATATGAAAATGCTTAACAAGACCTTTAACATCATTAACAGTTCTACTTAAAACATCAAGCAAACTTTTGATAGCAAGGTAATTATCATGCAATTGGCTTTGAATCCTCTCATTAAAGTGATTTTGCTTGACAATGAAATTATCAAACTCATCTAAACATTGATCAGGGGCTTACTAGGAGGGATGTCACTTGCATTGAATTCTAAAAGAGAGTGTACCTCTACCATAGGTGGGTGAGTTATAGGCTCACATAATTTCTCAATAGGAGGTAGATTCTTCACATCTTCAGCTTTAATACCTCTCTCTTCAATAGAATTCTTGGCTTCTTGCATAACTTCGGGGCTCAACAAAAGCATACCCCTCTTCTTTGGTGGTGGAGGTGGTCCAGGAACGGACCAATCATCATGATTCTTAGCTATCTTTCCCATTTGTTCTTTAGCATCTTCTGGTGTTCTTTTCGTGAAAACACAACCAGCACAACTATCCAGATAGGTCCTAGATTCATAGGTTAGACCAACATAAAATATATCAAGCAATTCATTCTTAGGGATTCCATGTCCCGGTCTATCCTTGAGTAAAGTGCAATACCTCCCCCAAGGTTTAGGGAGGTGCTCATCCTGCAACTATTTAAATTTATATATTCCTTGTAAAGCAGCATGTTGCTTATGAGCAGGAAAATAGTTAGCAAAAAAATATTGAGCTAAATCTTGAGGACTCTTAATGGAACCACATGGTAGTGCATCATACCATGCTTTAGCATCTCCCTTCAAAGAGAAAGGAAGTAGCTTAGTAACATAATAATTTATCTTCCTGTCCTCTGTAGTGAATAATCCGCCCAACTCAGTGAGTTTGGTAAGGTGTGCAATAGCATCATCATTTTCTCTGCCATAAAAGGGGTCAGCTTCAACTGTGGATATAAGTGAAAGATCGACAGAGACATCAAAATCAGCATCCTCAATGCAAATAGGAGATGAAGCAAATTCAGGATCAAGAGTAGATTTGTTCTTAATAGAATGCTTTTCAAGCAGCTTCTTAACAGTAGCAGGGTCAGAGTCGGCACACTCTGTAAGCTCCCTGCATAAATCATCATCAAGCTCAATATAATCATCATCAAGAATTCTTTCCTTGAGACCACTCAAGTCTAGGTAACCAAAGGATCTACCAATGGGGTAGCGTGTAATAGGAATTTCAATTCCACACTGCTTTCCATCCTTAGCAATTTGAGACTCAATAAAATAACCAAGTAAACCAGTCTTGTCAATAGTAGTAGAAGCATCATCAAAAGTATCAGACATAGTGACGGACTCGGTAGAGGCAGCATGTGGTGGTGGTGAAGCAAACTTACTCATGACGGAAGGTGAATCAAGCGCAGCACTAGTGCTAAGAACAGTACCTTTTCTTGTAGTGGATGGTAAAATCGGAACCTTGGGGTCTCCTTTCTTACCCATAGCGGATAAATCGCAGCAAGCAAAATAACTCCAAGTAGACTTCTAAATAAAGCTATGCTCCCCGCAAACGGCGCCAGTAAATACTCTTGATAACCCACAAGTCTAGGGGATCGCAACAGTCTTCGCGGGTAAGATAACCCAATTTATTGATTCGACACAAGGGGAGCCAAAGAATATTTATAAGCTTTAACAGTTGAGTTGTTAATTCAACCGCACCTGAAAGATACTTGCTTGGCAACGAAATATTATTAGCAACGGTGATATCGAAGTGATAGTGGCAACGGTAACAATGGTGGCAAAGCAACGAAAGTAAAACGCAAATGCAAAGCAACTTGTAACAAGCAGGATTAAAACACTGTAGGCTAGGGAGATGATGGTTGGTCAGGGATGAGAGAGATCATGTATTTAATTTGGGGCAAGTCACACATAAAAGTAATGATCATCTAGGCAAATATCAAACATTAGGCATGTATCCCAAGGTAGTCCTGCGTGCTTGCAATAAGAACATGCACAACATCTTTTGTCCTACCATCCGGCTACCAACGGGGCCAAAAGGAACTTATGGACATTAAGGTGCTCCTGTGAAAGAGCACCGGAACAAAGCATTAACAATCAATGGATACATGGAATCCTCAAATTATAGTCTATCCCCTTTGGTGTCCCAAGCTGTCACCATTGGGATCATCGGTTCTGGACTATAGTAGGTCCATACAAATCATAGATAGGATCTAGAACACAAATATATTATTGAAGACATAAGGTGTTCAGCTTTGAAATCGTGGCATTCGGTGTAATGCCCTATGTTTAGCTTTCCTGACTAATTAACTTATTTCAAAAACTAGGACCAATTTAAAAAATTTGTGAAAGCTTGTGATGCTTGAAGTGACTACGTTTGCTTGCTTGCCGGTATGCTTGTGTTGGTTCTCAATAATTCTTGCTACACTCCAGACTCACCTCCTTAGCACAAAACTCCTGCCTAATGGTCATGCCATGTGTTTAGGACTAGAAACTATTTTTACCAAATATTATTTTCACCAAAAAGCATTTCTTTGAATTAAGATTTCAAAACCAGTGAGATGAGATTGTGCTACAAGTCCTCAAATTAGGGAAATTATTTTGCACCAAATATTTTATTTGAAAACCATTAGCAAAATGACTTCCCAAAACCACCATCTTATTAATTTAAAAGTTATTTTACTAATTTATTTAAATGCCTTCCTGTGAGGCCAGAAATGGTCTTTATGAAGGAAAGTTATTTTTATTGCTTTCAAAATATTTAGGAAAATTTAGGGAAACTCAGTGGATATATTTATTCCATATATATGAGTTTCAACACATGGTCATGTTCAAAATATTGGGCAAACCCCTTCAAAACCTTTCCTTCCTATTTCAAGCTTTTGGAATACTTCTATAAGAAATATTCACACTAAATTCTAGTAAAATTCCAGCATGTCACCTATGATATGTTTGATGATCTTGCCTAGTTTCATCTCAATCCAAGTTGATTTGATTCCCCTAATTATTCTAAAATCCTATTTGTTCAAATCCAAATTTGAGCAACTCTTCATTGTCAAGTATTTCCAATTGTGCTCAAATTTGGTGGACATTTTCTGATACTCCAATAATGCATCCACACCATGTGGTGCATCAAGGAGAATAGAAGAACTTGTCCCAAGCCCCTCAAAACCCTTTGTGTTGATTTCTGACAATGGGAAACTTTACATTCTAAAGTTTCTCCAATTGACCCCAAACGTTTTGTGCATGCCTTAATGCTCAAATAATCCCCCCACACCAATTATTGGATTTGTGGGAATTTATTTGAATAGTTGTGTAAGCAGAAAGCTATTTCTGCCCATTTCATGGGTTTTCCAAGTTTACATTGGAAACCTTGTCCACCAAATCCCAAATTTGGTGGCCAAGCTTATTTTTATCTATTATTTGATCATGTTAAGTTTCATATCCTTTGAAGTCTATCTGGTTGCTCTGCCACTCATCAAACACCTTGTGTGCATTCACTTTATTGGCTACTTTGACCCCTTCCACTTTAATCCTTGAGCTCAACTTTCTACCACAACTTCATATAGTTACATTTTACCTCTAGTAACATTTCTATGGCCACTGGTCAATTATTGGAAAGAGCCTCCATGTAACTATTCCTCATTTTACCCTTGGAATCACTATTTTTACCCCTCTTGCCCCACATCTTTTTAAGCCAAAGGCCCCACCTCTTTCCAGAGGGTCCCTAGCAACCCAAAGAATTGTTTAAAGCCAAGAGATGGCATGCTCATGTGGAGAAAATGAGCAGCACATCCTCAAGTTGAATTGTGGCTGAAATATAGCTTTGGACAACAAGTACTACCTACACTTCCTTGCTTGAGCTGAAACTTTGAAGTAGTGTACTCCTTCCATACCAGATGCTCCAGGACATGGTTTAACCTCCCAACCCTACCTGTGAAAACCACTTATGCCAGCCCTAAGTTTGCTGCTGCAAACTTAATCAGAGTCCAAACCTATTCAAACCACCTCCACTAGTTGCCAAACTCCAGAGTCTCCTTGCTGCCCTATGTGTTGGACATGTTTGACTAGTCTTGGCAGCATGCAGTATTGGTGCTCTGCATCCTCTTCTCCTTCTGCAGCTCGGGTTCCTCCTTGGCAACTTGTCTCAGCACGCCATGTGATTCCCCTTGACCAGTCCAACCCCTCCCCAACGCCAGCTTGCCTCCAAACCCCTTCTGGCACGCGTGCCCTCGCCGCGCCCAGAACATCCAGAGAGCTCCCGAGCTCCACATCGTCGCCCTCTTGCATATCTTCTCTCCCTCGAGCCTCTCTTGCTCTCTCTCAGCCCCCTCCTCCTCTCCCCTCGGCCCCCATTTCCATCGCTCGGCTCAGCTTGAGCCCGAGCTAACCAACCCCCCTCGTCTCAGCCAAGGGCTCCAGGGGCACCCCGTAGGTGGTAGAAGATCCCTGTGCATCCAGGGACTCCCTCTTCGTGACCGTCCCATGCCCCATCTTCGACCGACGCCGCCGTCTGCCCTTTTGCCGGGCCACCTGCTCCCGGCCGCCCCCGCGATCCTCGCAGCCACCCCGGGGCACGGTAGAGAATAGGGCGTTTTGGCGGCAAGAAGGACGCAGCCGCGGTGGCCAGCGCCTCCCCCTCTGCCCGTGGCGAGAGGTAGAAGAAGGTAGGAAGAGAGAAGAAAGGGACCGTGGCCCCACTTGTCGGTCGGCCAGCGAGGCTGACGGGTGGGCCTCTCCGTGTTAAGTGGAGACGGGGTGGACTCGAGCCGCCTTTTCCCAGGGAAGGCGTATTTCCCTGGGTGCGTTTTCGGCATCACCCGCACCACCGCGGGCCAGCCTAAGCGCGCAATATAGTCTCCCCCTCTGGTGTAACTCTTTTCCATCCCTTTTATCAGTAATCTTCAAAAATCCATCAAAAATTCGTAGGAACTCCAAATCTAACGATTGAAAGTTCTGCAGGTTTCTAAAATTCAGGGCTATCCAAATATGTGCTTAGCACATTTTTCTGGAGAAACTTTCTCTGGTGTATTTATTAAAATACAAATCTGGATATATTCAGCCCCACTTTGTGAAAATCCTAGGGGACTCAAATCAACTCCAATTGGAGTGATTCCAATTTCTAGAGCCATCTAATAACATGCCCTATTTTTGAAGCCTTGGTCAACATTTTTGTCAGGCCTTATTCTGTTGCATTAAATAAATAGCTTCCTATTGCTATTTATTCCATACTAGAAAATTTCTAGAATATTCATCCCAACTCCAAATCCAGTGAAACCACTTCCTAAATATTTCTAAAATTGTTCTATGTTAAATGAGTGCCTCTACTCATTTTTATCATACTATCTTCTGCGGGCTTCATAAAGAATCCCCTACTCCTCCTTTCCTCCATTCAGAAACCCCTGATGATCCAAACCTCCTATGGCAAGCTTCACGTATTTTTCTTATGACCAGAGAGGTCCAAGAAAAATATAACTTCTATTTTGTAGCTCTTTTATTTTTGCCTGCTGTGTGGCTTACCGTGGTTGTTTCCAACTATAGTTAACTGGTAGACGGAGTACTCACAGTTGGAGCGGAAGACCTTGAAGACGCCGAGGATATATGTGAGGAAAGGCAAGCAGCCCTTTGACCATGACTGAGCATATGTTATATTGCATGCTAGCAGAAGACCTTGAAGACCCTGAGGATATATGTGGCAAAATATTTCTGTTGCATATGATCATAAGTGCCGGTAAATCGTTGATGTGATGTTACCGATGGCTCCTCCGGAGCACATGCATAGAGCTTGATCCTACCACCTATGAGGTTCATGCTAGTATCATGTTGACAAGTAAAGCTAGAGAAATAGTAGAATGAGCTTGTTGTTGGTATAAATCAAAGGTTTAAGAAAACCCCGTCGGGTGCCACTAGTGCCCGAAGGTGATGATGAGTTAGGTGGCCACTTTCGGAGAAGTGGTGCACCGGGTATTTTGAGTGAGTATGGTTTCGGAAATGGGATTAGATTTATGATGTTTTGACCGTCCCAACCTTAACTGTACAACCATGTTACCCCTTTATGAGATGGGGCTTTGTTGATTACTCTGGTCGGTTTCTAGCAAAGAGCCACGTTACTAGTGGCGGGAGTGATATGTGGTCACTCTCGTGATGGGGTCATGCCAGGTAGGGTGACTATGCCATTTTTATGAGTTCCAGGCACACTGTTGGTCCCCTCATGGTTGATACTGTCCAGAGTCGATGCTCGTAATACATACAACATGTGGGCTGGGTACCAATCAAGTGGACCTCTTTGTCTAGTATCGTCAGGGGAAAGGCATTGATCGGGTACTTAGCTCGGGTATGTTATATACCGCCAGTCGTGGATGACACGGAAGTTTCCTGAATCTCGTGGGTCCAGTGTACTTCCTCTACAGAGTGTAAAACTATTCGAATAGCCGTGTCGACGATCAAGGACAGTCGGGTAATCCTGCTTAAACTACGTCAAGTTGTTTCTGCATAAACCAAGTGTGTTTGTGTATGTGTTACATGGAGTTATCATGAAAGAAGTGATATGACCAAGTTCGGTGACTTGGCATGTAGGGTGAACCCGGATGGTTCAGCCCTCGACCAATATATTGATATATGTAACCTGTTCTTCAAAAGTAATTCCTTAACTTGATGCATAATCATGATCATTCCACCAAAGATGCATGCTATTGTTATCCTTCACTTTCATTGTTCATATCATGGCCTGTTTGCGAGTACAATCAAAAGTAATCATTGGCTTGCCACTGGTTATTACATTGACCAGGTATGAAAGAACATGATTTGGTGAAGAGTAACTCGATGACGTTCTTGCGAGCTAGGACGCTTCCTAGTCAAAATGCATGTAGGTTAAGGCTGATGGCATGGGTTCACGCTTTCGACCAATAATTCCGCTATTGGTCGAGTTTGGTGTGTTGGCCCTCAAGGCCCTATATATGTAAGACTTGACCGATAAGGTCATTTATTGTACCAAACGATATGTATGGATGTAATACTCTTAATATTCAGTATCTGTGTGTTCGGTGAGCAATGATCTCTGGGATCACTCAGCACGTTCATTCGGCGATTTCGACCCGTAAGTCGGGGTCCCCACAGAGCTGGTATTAGAGCCATTCTGACTGTAGGAAGCCTTGGTTAGCACGGACATTAGTTAGGATAAAACTTCTTTCCAGACCTTTCAAAAGTATTTGCGAAACCCATATATTTCTCGCCTCTCCTAAATCTTCAAAGGAAATGAAGGTTATACTTTAGCCTTCCACCCCTATTCTCTGACACTCCTCGCCTACTTTTTCAAACTTGCGAATGGTCGCTAGCACCCTTATGCCCTCTGACCATGAGATTACTTGAAATCCTTGTGGGCAATTTGGAAGGAAGCAACCTTTCCAGACAATCACCCCTACGCGGAAGGAAAAAGATGACAACTCTACGACCAGATGACACCAACAGAAGTACCTCCATGAGATACAAGGACATCAAGGCCCGATGATGGTGACACCCTCGACATTGTTTCGGGGTGGTGCCACCTTCACCTACGATGATCAGGACATAATATGTGCAAGACCATGACATGCATCGCTAATAGAGTGACCCTGTCAACATTAAGGTTGTGTCGACTACCACCGGTGGATGAGAATCTCGCCATTTGGTCCGCCCTCGCCTTGGTGAGCAGGAAAACAGTTCTCTTCATTCCCTGCTCTAGGTGTCGATATCGCGATCAGTATGACTGACAGGTCGGAACTCTATCGTGCCTTGCTGACGTCACTACATAAAGGTCGTCTACTTGAGACTCTCGAAGCCTCGGAAGACAAGAAGACAATGACAAGATTATGAGGACAAGGAAGACCCTGTCAATGACAGCCATGAAGAACCACCTTCGTGAGAAACTCCCTAGACAAGAAGACATCAAGAGATCTTTACAACTCAACCGAGTTGCTTCGGCGAACAACAACAAGAGGCGTGACAACGCCATGAGAAGGTTCAGAAGACTTACCAGACTCCTCCCTGGAGCATGAAGCAAGCACGACTGTCAATTCCAAGAACCCTAGGTTAGGATGAGTCGCAAATCCCCTACACGAAGTCGAGTTCGTGAAATGGTTCGGATGGACCATGTTGTGTGTTGTTTGTTTTGTTGTTTGTGCTTTGATATAAGTCGCACTTTTGCTTAAGCAACAAGCATGCGGTTATGTCACCTGTCTTATTTTGATGTTCGAAATATTGGCACTTGTTTGAGTTGACTTTCCAATGCTTGTTTGATTGTACTAAAACCCTTAGACACTCCCCTCTATGCTTCTCTCTCTCTTTCACCCCTCTCGACAACGGAAGACTAGTAAGACAAGATGCACCAAGGATCCACTTCGAACGACGGCTGACACTGAAGACACTGACTATATCATGCTTAACCACACGCAACCAGTAGGTGTTATGCCTCCCTCAAGATCGGAAACCCTCTCTAGACCAGACTAACCTCCACAAGCCCTTCCGGCTCAAATTTTCTGGTCACGCGTATAGTACACGGACTTGCCAGAGCACCCGTCGAGCCCCGATTAGAACCCCACTTAGCACCGGGTTCCTTATGGAACAAGTGATCGCGGTGAACGAATATCCCTCATTCTGAAGCTAGCACCATAACCCTGATGTCATAAGAAAGACCATTCTCTGATATAAGAGTATTAGACTAAAGATTGTTCTGATGATGATATGTGTCTTGAGGATATAGCCAGACTATCTTGCTTTATTGCAATACCCTCATAAAGCAGGTAAATTTGGTGGAACAAGTTGATATAGTAGCATAACCTACATATTCCCGGAGTACGATTGGAATTAGTAGGACGAATATGATCGCGAGAAACAATTCTTGGTGGTATAAATGACTTTAGCAAGTAATTGTCGTAATTTGATGATTTTATCATAATGACTTAGAGTATCGAGTAAGAGTTCTTATTGGACTTGAGTCTTGGATTTAAATCGGTAATCTTAATAGAGTATCGATGATGACAGAGACCACATGGTTCGGAGTAAATTGGATTTAGCCCGGTGATCTTAATCATGATACCATGTTTCTCGGTGGATAATAAGTGCGTACGCTTGGATTTGTCGAACTGGTTTTCGAACCGATGTGAACTGGCCTTGGAGATTAGATGGCCATGATATTGAAGTTGGTGGATATACTATAACGTAGTCCTTGCAGTAATATGCGGATTATTAGGACTCTAAGAGATTATGTAGAACCCCATAAATATTGGATTTGTAGGAGCGATAGGTCCAGCAATGATTGATCGGATTGATGGACCACTTGATCGGATTCGTAGAAAGGAAACAAGATATTGGATTGGTATACTATGTGTTTCCTTAATATAGTAATGCAGTACCCTGTCCATGGAATGATCTAGCTGGACATTTGGGCCTGTGGTGTCTTAAGTTCAATCTTAGGAGCTTGTATGCCTCCCCGAGGTTCTTACTTAGGAATGCATGTGCATCGTAGATACACCATACCTGTAATGTTTGGGTTAGTTCTTCCCACAATCCTGGAGTTGACTAGCATGAGTAGTATGGAGTTGACCCATGTGAGATGGTATCCTTGATGAGATAAGGTGGTGTCGTCCTGAGTTAGAGGTCGAACTATGGGCATCTAAAAATGTGCTTAGAGATAAGATGATAACTGTTCACCCACATCCTAAGTTCCTTGAGACCCTAAAGCTTCACCCACCCATACGGTGGTCGGATTACGACCATTGAAAAATGACTAAGATATTTCTTAAAAGGTAAAACAAGTCCAGCAAGGCCGCCCGACGTGTCGACGACCCTATAGGAGCCGCATATCTCGTTCTCACGACATGTCCGGATGGGAGTAGCTACGAGTAAAACCATACCTCGAGTTTCCTCGCGGTGGCCCCGCACACAGGCCGTTTTGGACCAACACTGATGAGGAGCACTCGCCCGGGGGTTTATTAATTATCCACGGGGTGATCAAATCTTACACGATTCATTAGTTAATTGGGCAAATATAGTACCAAAGTTGGGCCTTGTCAAACTAGTTTTAATCTAAGACAAATTATCAAGGGGGACCCCATAACAACCCCGATCGTCTTAGGAGCGCTCAATTATGGAATATAACACTGGTAGCCGAAACTAAGACGACAAAGGTGGAACACAACACCAGGCTAGAAAGCCCAGCCTTCCAACTTTTACCAAGTATATACGTCCATTAAATTAATTAGCAAAAAATGATGATATAACAAGAACCCACGTAATCACATGGAAGCAACTGCGCCTACAACTAGCAATGCTACACAAGGTTAAGCAAGTAGTTACATAGCCTACCAATGGTTTGCTAGGTCGTAGAAATGTTCAAGGTTTCATGGCAATGTTGAGAGGATGACATTTAATAGGAGGTAGGCAACAAGTCATAACAAAATAAATGAGACAACTAGCATGGCATTGATAGTAATGGTATCTAGGGAAATGGTCATCTTACCTGAGATCCCGCTTGGAAGAAGAACGAATCTGTGAAGCAAACGAACCAACGTAGTCGAACGGATCCTCACATTCTGACATGCTTGCGGAACTCTATCAAGAAGAAGCAAACCCGAAACAAGAATCAACACACGATATCAACACATATGATGCATGCTCGGTTTAATTATGAAAGGCATGGCATGGCAATTCACAAAAATCAAACACTACACATTAAGTGAAGCTCGGTATGCAACGAGTTGTATATTGAAGAAACACCACATACGTATGATTTAGTTCACTCCCATTTAGGTACACAACAATTTTAAAAAAAATTAACATGGCAGGAGGTGAAGCATAATTAAACTACCTATCTAGGCATTTTAAATGAGATCGGAAACAATATATAGCATCTCCGAACTAACCCCATATGTTAACTTCAAAATCTGTCTATATCTGTCGTAAACACATTTTATGTTTGTTAAACGGCAAAAATTAAAGTAGAGCACGTGAAACTACACAACATTCTGGTAGTTTTACGTATATAGCTCATCTCCAACGGAGCTACGATTAACTAGCTACGAATTAAACCGATTTAGCATGGCATCACACAAAACGAGGCAAACAGCAAGGTTAACAGCTTTAAATATACATGAGAGTTCGAAAATAATAATCTACACGAATTTCTATACGTTTTACATATCAAAATTACTTTAATCTGATGCACCATTAAATAAACATGAGCAGTTCGAAATGATGCATTTTGTAAACTATGCATGTTTTGATAGGAATTAAAATCGCAGCAGATAAAAAACACAGGCCGGATTGCAACACACTATAGAGGCCCAGGAGGTGTGACAGCCCCAATGATTTTCCTTCCCCTTTGTAACTCCTTACCATGTTTGGCAACCTTGTGATGCAATGTGATGGATGAGAGACTTGGTGATGTTGTCAGTTCATGTGCATCATGCATCATGCATAGCATTTATTTCTTTTGTCTTCCTTGTTTGATCTTGGTGTGGTTGTATCTCCTTGGTGGTGTATGTGATTGCATGTGTTCTTGTGTTTGATATTGTGAAGTGTGGTGTGCGTGCAACAAGAGCCCTTCAAAACCCTTAGTTGCACCATGCCCAAAACTTCTCTCTTTTCAAATAAGCTTTAAGCTGTGAGTAAATAAAAGTGTGGTGATCATCATCATTAGATCATTGTCCCATGTGAGGAAATAAAAAAAAGAGGCCAAAGTTGCCCAGACAAAAAAAAGACATATGGAAAGAGGCCAAAGAGCCCAAACAAAAAAATAAAAAATAAAAAAGAGAGAAAAGGATAGAAGGGACAATGCTACTATCTTTTTCCACACTTGTGCTTCATAATTGCACCATGTTCTTCATGATTGAGAGTCTCTCGTTTTGTCACCACCATATACTAGTGGGAATATTTATTTTATAACTTGGCTTGTATATTCCAATGATGGGCTTCCTCAAAATTGCCCTAGGTCTTCGTGAGCAAGCAAGTTGGATGCACACCCACTAGTTATCCTTTTGAGCTTTCACATACTTATAGCTCTAGTGCATCCTTTGTATAGCAATCCCTACTCATTCACATTGATATCTATTAATGGGCATCTCCATAGCCCTTTAATACGCCGAATCAATGTGACCATCTCCTCCTTTTTGTCTCACAACCACCACCACACTCTATTCCACCTATAGTGCTATATCCATGGCTCACGCTCATGTATTGCATGAGAGTTGAAAAAAGTTTTGAGAAAGTAAGAGTGAGAAAACAATTACTTGGCCAATACTGGGGTTGTGCATGATTTAAATTAGTTCTGTGGGGATGATGGAGCATAGCCAGACTATATGATTTTGTAGGGATAACTTTCTTTGGTCTTGTTATTTCGAAAGTTCATCGTTACCTTCCTAGTTTGCTTGAAGTATTATTTTTTTCATGTCAATAGCAAACTATTGTTTTGAATCTTACGGATCTGAACATTCATGTCACATGAAAGAAATTACAAAGCACAACTATGCTAGGTAGCATTCCACATCAAAAATTCAGTCTTTATCACTTCCCTACTCGAGGACGAGCAGGAGTTAAGCTTGGGGATGCTTGATACGTCTCCAACGTATCTATAATTTTTGATGGTTCCATGCTATTATCTTGTCAAACTTTGGATGTTTTGTATGCCTTTTATATCTTTTCTGGGACTAACTTATTAACGCAGTGCCAAGTGCCAGTTCCTGTTTTTTCCATGTTATTGACCCTTTTCACAGGAGGATTTTAAACGGTGTCCAAACGGAATAAAACTTCCGAAAAGATTTTTTCCGGAACAGAAGATACGCGCCAGACTTGAGAACCAAGGCAGGGGCCAGCACGGGACCCCACAAGCCCCCAAGGTGCGGCCAGGGGGGCGCGCCTAGCAAGCTTGTGGCCCCCCTGTGGCTCGTCTTCCCTACCTCTTCCGCCTATAAATTCAGAAAAATTCCAAAACTGCAAAAGAGATCCACGAAAATACTTTTCTGCCGCCGCAAGCTTTTGTCTGCCCAAGATCCCATCTGGGGCACGTTCTGGTGCCGTGTTGGAGGGGTATTCGGATACGGAGGGCTTCTTCATCAACACCATGACCTCTCCGATGATGCGTGAGTAGTTCACCACAGACCTTCGGGTCCATAGCTAGTAGCTAGATGGCTTCTTCTCTCTCTTGGATCTTCAATACAAAGTTCACCATGATATTCATGGAGATCTATCCGATGTAATCTTCTTTTGCGGTGTGTTTGTCGAGATCTGATGAATTGTGGATTTATGATCAGATTATCTATGAATCTTATTTGAGTTTCTTCTGATCTCTCTTATGCATGATTTCATATCCTTGTAATTCTCTTCAAGTTGTGGGTTTTATTTGGCCAACTTGATCTATGATTCTTTCAATGAGAGAAGTGCTTGGTTTTCGGTTTAGACCATTCGGTGACCTCAGCCAGTGAAAGAAGGGGTAGCGAGGCACGCATCGTGTTGTTGCCTTCAAGGGTAAAAAGATGGGGTTTTCATCATTGGTTTGAGTTTATCCCTCTACATCATGTCATCTTGCTTAAAGCGTTATTTTGTTCGTGATGAACTCAATACACTAGATGCATGCTGGATAGCGGTCGATGTGTGGAGTGATAGTAGTAGATGCAGAAAGTATCGGTCTACTTGTATCGGACGTGATGCCTATATGTATGATCATTGCCTTAGATATCGTCATGACTTTGGGCGGTTCTATCAATTGCTCGACAGTAATTTGTTCATCCACCGTATTATTTGCTATTTTGGGAGAAGCCTCTAGTGAACACTATGGCCCCCGGGTCTACTTCACACCATATTTTCAGCCTTCCAATTGTACTTCGTTGCACTTTCCGCCTTCAGATATCACTTTGCAATCAATCTTGAAGGGATTGACAACCCCTTTATATCGTTAGGTGCAAGCTCTTTTGTGTTTGCGAAGGTACTCTGGACTTGACGTCATTCTCGTGCTGGATTGATACCTTGGTTCTCAAACTGAGGGAAATACTTACTGCTCCTGTGCTGCATCGCCCTTTCCTCTTCAAGGGAAAAACCAATGCAAGCTCAAGAGATGACAGAAAGATTTCTGTCGCCGTAGCAGTACCCCAGATGCAGGTCTTCCAAATGATACCCAACTGAGGTGGAAGTTTGACGAAGACAGTGGCAGGGTGTATGTTACGTATCCCGAGGACTAGAGGCGCATGGTCGTGATCGTCGGACTAGCAAGATGGGATAGCATGATTTTGTTGTTTATCTTGCCCGTAGTCCGACCCTGTTTTATGTATGAATAATGAATGCTTGTGTGGATTGTAATTTAGCATCTGGCGAGTGTAAGCCGAATCTTATACTCATCTCTCTATTTATGTAATGGCAATGTTATCCTGCTTGAGCTACGCTTAGATGTGACCCTTTCCTATTTTGAGGCCTCGCCCCCAAATAAGGAAAGTGTCGCATCTTGGTCGTTACAAGTTGGTTTCAGAGCTTTACAACCTCTTTCATTGATCGAACTTGGCCGAGTTGAGTCTAGCAAAAACTATTTTGAGTCTTAGTTTTATCGGAGACTAGGTTTCTTTTTCTCCTCTTCTATGCTTTGGTGAGGTTCACGACTTAGGAAATTTTAATTCTACTCCTCTGTTCGCTCAAAAACAATTTAGGATCACGCAGATATTTTTGGAATCTATATGATATCGATGTGACGGAGTTCTGTCTTGGTGCCTCCTGCTGTGTTGATTTTATTCCGGGGAGTTGAGCTCCACGGAATTCTTGAGCACATCGTTATCATTCATATTTCTTAGTATCTCAGGACGGAGGATGTCCGAAATTGCTTCTATACTAGTAGTGGCGAGATAACCCCCGCATCCCCAGTACTGGTGCACAGAGTTCGGGAGTACTGCCATTCTTTGTATCGTTGTGATTACGAGGGTCTGAGATAGATGAAATTCTGAGATTTTGGTTATGTGTTGATGGATGTGATACACTGGACGGGTTTTTATAGGAGTCGAGTTATATATTACTCCTTGGATCTGTGGACCAGATTGCATGACCATAAATTTCGGGAGTTCTTAGGTGGGAACTCACGTAGTTACTTATAGGACAATCTTCCAACAGATGCATGATGTGAGGTTGGGATTCGACATCCAGTGGATTCATTTGTTAACGGTCATCTTACAAAAGTTCTCGTTGTGTCTTAAAGAGTGCTTGTAGCTTTCTACGACTCGAGGATGCTTCGTATGTCATGTGCACTGCCTTGTACGTGATGGCTACTTTAGGATCGAGCCCGTGCGATCATATCCACGAAAATATCGGATGGAATCTCTCGCATACATTTGTTCCGAGCAATCTTAGCTCACACTTGGTTTACGAGTGGCTTTGAATGAGTTGTTGTCGGTAGTTACTTTGAGGAAGCATTCTTACTAATTATTGTTCGAGTGCAATTGCTAAGTATACTTGTTCAGATATTTCTGTTCGTTGATTCAGCTTGATCTTTGAATTTTACTCTCTGGTCTAACATTGTTGTCCGTCTCTAGGATGGCTCCACCAACTCGCCAGAATCTGGGTCGTGAGAGTGTTGATCCTCCACCACCCCCTCCTCTACCACCTCCTCCGCCAGAGCCTCCTCCTCCAAAGTCATGGCAAGCGGTGATGTCTGCAACCAATGCAAACACTCAGATGTTACTTCAGTTGTTGCAAGAGAGGAACAATCAGCAGCACGACAATTTCAACTCCGGTGGACATCAGTTTGCAACTCTGAATCAATTCCTGGTGAACCAGCCGAAGTTCTGCACTTCCTGTGAGCAGCCATTGGATGCAGATGACTAGATTCGTGACATGAACAAGCACTTCAAGTGCAGTAATGTGCGACCAGAGGACTTCGTCAAGTTTGCAACTTTTCAGCTCAAGGGTCAAGCAGCAGAATGGTGGAAACAATTGAAGGATTCCACAGGCGACAGAATGATCAGCTGGGATGATTTCTGCAGAGATTTCAGGGATCACTATATTCCAGCTAGTTTCGTGGCAGAGATGCGTGAGAAATTCAGGTGCTTGAAGCAAGGAGGTTCATCTGTGTATAAGTACAATGTGGAGTTCCAGGGGCTGGCTCGGTGTGCTAAACATGACATCCCAGATCAGAAGAGCAAGATTTATCAGTTCAGAGGTGGTCTCAAGGAAGACTTATAGCTGGCCCTTGACTTCCACGAGCCTCGTGAGTTCGACCAGTTCTACAACTTGGCTCTCAGGGCTAAAGCGGCTTTGCTCAAAGTGGAAAAATTCAAGGAAGCGTTTCAAAGATTCCAGTTCCTCGTCCTCAACTCAGGTGGTTCAGAAGCAGCACAAATATTGGTTGTCTCCTCCTCCTCGGCCGATTTAGCAGTTCAAGCAGTCAGGTGGTCGTGGTTCTTCCCACCCAGCCTTCCAGCAGAGGTTTCAGCAATACAAGAAAGGGAATCCTCCATTGCAATTCCATCCGCTATCAGAGCTGACTTGTCATATGTGTGGGCAGAAGGGTCACTACTCTAACAAGTGCACCACTCAACAGCGTCTTCCGCCTCCTCCTCCAATCAAACCTCCAGGCAATGCAATGGTGAAGTTCAATCCTAAGTCTGCGAGAGTCAATATGGTGAATGCAGCCGAAGCAGAAATTTCCTTAGATGTGATCATGGGTAATCTCCTTGTTAATGATATTCCTGCAAAGCTTTTATTTTATTCTGGTGCATCGCACTGTTTTTTGTCTCGTCCATTTTTTGTCAAGCATGAGTTTTATTATCAAGATTTGCCTAAGCCTATGTCAGTGGCCTCTCCTGGCTTGATAATGAACTCTAGTCGCATCATTCGGGATGTCTCTATCAAGATGGGCGACTATTCCTTCTCGTCTTCTCCAATTGTCCTTGGCACGTCTGATATTGATCTGATCCTTGGGATGGATTCGCCGGCGACAAACAAGGCGTTTCTGGATTGTCAAGCAAAAGAAGTTAAGCTAACTCATCCTTCGGAGGACGTGATTATCTTCGCTGCGTGCAATGACATGATCCGTCTATTTTCCTTGAATGAGAAGGGTGAGATCTCTCCAATTTGTCAAGTCCTAGTGGTCTATGAGTATGAAGATGTATTTCCGGAAGAACTGCCAGGAATGCCTCCGCACCGGGCAGTTGAGTTCGTAATTGAGCTTGAACCGGAGACTGAACCAGTATACACGCGGCCGTATAAACTGGGTCCAAAAGAGCTGAAAGAGTTGAAGAAGCATCTTGATGACCAAGACCATCTGGGTCTGATCATACCAAGCTCATCACCTTGGGGTTTTGGAGTTCTTTTTGTCAAGAAGAAGGATGGCATGGACCGACTCTGTGTCGATTACCGTCCATTGAATAAGAGGACGATCAGAAATAAGTATCCACTTCCCAACATCAATAAATTGTTCGAGAAATTGAAAGGGGCCAAGATTTTCTCTAAGCTTGATCTCGGGATGGGCTATCATCAGATTCGCATTCATGAAGAAGACATTCCCAACACTGCTTTCAGGAGAAGGTTTGGCTCTTATGAGTACACAGTGATGTCTTCTGGTATCGCCAATGCTCCGCCAACCTTCTGTCGGATGATGAATTATATCTTCTCCCCATTCAAGAATGAATTTGTCTTGCTGTATCTTGATGACATTCTGGTCTTTTCTGAAACTGAGGAAGAGCATAAAGAACATCTTCAGCTTGTGCTTGATAAGCTAAGAGATCATAAATTCTATACCAAGTTTTCCAAATGTGAATACTAGTTGAAGGAAGATGTGTACTTTGGGCACATTATCTCTGCCGAGGGCATCAAAGTTGATCTATCAAAGGTGTAGGCCATTGTTGAGTGGAAACCTCCTCGGAATGTGAAGCGGCTTCGAGGCTTTCTCGGGCTAGCAAGCTATTGGAGAAGGTTCGTTGAGAACTTCTCCAAGATTGATAAGCCTTTGTCCAGCCTTCTTCAGAAGAGTGAAGTTTGTTTGGTCTCCAGAGTGTCAGTTGGCCTTCGACACACTTAAAGAGAAGCTCACTTCTACTCCAGGCTTGACTCCTCCAGATGATTCCAAGCGTTATCAAGTGTTCTCTGATGCCTCTCTTCAAGGTCTTGGTGCGGTCCTGATGGAAGAGAAGAAAGTTGTAGCTTATACCTCGAGGCAGTTGAAGCCAAGTGAGATGAATTATCCCACTCATGATCTTGAGTTGGCGGTAGTGGTCCATGCTTTGATGACTTGGAGACATCTCTTGTTGGGCAGACAGGTTGAGGTCTACACCGATCACAAGAGTCTCAAATACATCTTCACCCAGCCTAGTCTCAATCTTCGGCAAACTTGTTGGGTGGAAATGATCCAAGATTATAATCCGATCGTGGACTACATTCCAGGCAAAGAAAATGTCATTGTACATGCTTTGAGCAGAAAGGCTTACTGCAACAGTCTCATTCTGAAGACTCTCCAGCCTTATCTTTGTGAATCTTTCAGGAAGCTCAACCTTCAGATAGTACCTCAGGGATTTCTTGTTAATCTATAGATTTCTCCTACCCCTACCTTGGAAGACCAAGTCCGACAATCTCAACTTCTTGATGTGATGGTGAAGAAAGTTAAGATTGGCTTGGCAAAGAGCATTTCGAAATATAAGTTCTTTCGTATTGATGACAGAGATACTTTGTTCTTCGAGGACCTCCTTGTCATTCCAAAAGGAGAGCTCATGAAAGTTATCATGGATGAAGCCCATTATTCCCTTCTCTCGATACATCAAGGAAGCTCCAAAATGTATCAGGATCTGACACACCTTCTGGTGGACTCGCATGAAACGTGAGATTGCTCAGTTTGTGAACGAGTGTGATGTGTGTCGCAGAGTGAAGGCGGAGCATCAATGTCCAGCAGGTCTTCTGCATCCCTTCCCTATACATGAGTGGAAATTCGATCATGTGGAAATGGATTTTGTCACTGGGTGTCCGAATTCCAAGAAAGGCAATGATGCCATCTTCGTCGTCATCGACAAGTTGACCCAAAATTGCTCATTTCCTACCGGTCAAAGTGTCTATCTCGGCAGCTCAGCTGGCAGAGTTGTATATGTCAAGGATAGTCTCGTTGCATGGTGTTCCTATGCTCATTTCTTCAGATTGTGGAAGCCTCTTTACTTCCAAGTTCTTGGATTCCTTTCAGACTGCAATGGGTACTAAGATCCGTTTCAGTACAGCTTTCCATCCTCAGACATGCGGGCAAGTTGAGAGAGTCAATCAGATCCTTGAAGATATGCTCAGAGCTTGTGTGATTTATTTTGGCGTGAAGTGGGAACATTGCCTACCATTTGCCGAGTTCTCATACAACAACAACTTTCAAGCAAGCTCAGGCAAGGCTCCATTCGAGGTTCTATATGGCAGGAAGTGTTGTACCCCACTCACTTGGTCAGAGACTGGTGAGCGTCAGATTCTTGGGAATGACATGATTGCAAAAGCAGAAGAAATGTGTCGTGTCATTTGGGATAATCTCAAAGCAGCCCAGTCCCGTTAGAAGAGCTACTACGGTAGCAAGCATCGTGACATGACTTTTCAGCTCGATGATTTTGTGTATCTAAAAGTGTCTCCCATAAAGGGCCCTCGGTGCTTCGGCATCAAAGGAAACATGGCTCCTCGCTTTGTTGGTCCTTTCAGGATTGTTGGCAAGAGAGGTGATCTTGCATATGAGTTAGAGCTTCCATCCAACTTCTCCAATGTGCATGATGTGTTTCACGTCTTTCAGCTTCAGAGATGCTTCAAGACTCCCGAGCACACAGTTAATCTCTAGGATATCGATCTCCAGCCTGACCTATCCTACCATGAGCATCTGATACCAATACTTTAATAGACTGAGCGCAAGACCCGCAATAAGTCAATCAAGTTCCTCAAAGTGCAATGGGCATATCATTCAGACAAAGAAGCCACGCGGGAGCGCGAGGACCACCTCTGTTCCGAGTACCCGGAGTTCTCCAGTCGTAGATCTCGGGTCGAGATCCTCTTGTACTATGGGAGAGTTGTGACAGCCCCAATGCTTTTCCTTCCCCCTTTGTAAGTCCTTGCAATGTTTGGCAACCTTGTGATGCAATGTGATCGATGAGAGACTTGGTGATATTGTCATTTCATGTGCATCATGCATCATGCATAGCATTTATTTCTTTTGTCTTCCTTGTTTGATCTTGGTGTGGTTGTGTCTCCTTCGTGGTGTATGTGATTGCATATGTTGTTGTGTTTGATCTTTTGAAGTGTGGTGTGGGTGCAACAAGAGCCCTCAAAACCCTTAGTTGCACCATGTCCAAAACCTCTCTCTTTTCAAATGACTTAGGGCAGATTTGAAGTTTATGTTTTGGCCTATTAAAAATGTTCAAGATCTTTGAAAACTCTTTTAAATAATTGTGGGTCGCAACACAAACTTATTTGAATTTATTTTTACTTTTGTTTTATTTTAAAAGAGAACCACATTCAAATAAAACATGTTATTTTTCTTTACTCTAAAATGTCCCGCCTATTTTTATGAATAGGAGGTTCATTTTATAGTTCCAAAAGTATTTTTACTTTGACAAAAACTCTTTTCTTTCCTCCCTCGTTTTTATTTCAAATCGGTTATGGATATTTAAATTAGACCAGTGCGTTTATTGTTGTTATTTGAGAGAGAGATAATCCCAGGGCCCAACTTACCCCTTCGGCCGAGCCCATTCCTGCGTCCCTTCTCCCTCCTGCGGTCGTCACCTCCTATACGACCTCCTCCTCCACCACTGATGCTCTCCAGCCATCATCAGACGGCCAGGAGTGTGTGGATGGTGATATATAGGAGCCCTTGCCATAGCCTAGGGTTGCATGCATTCCTCGTAGCCGCCGCCATCTCCCCTTGCCCTCCTTCTCCCTCTGCAAGGTAAGATTTAGAGTTGAGGTAATGTGATTCAGAAGTTTCGGAGAGAGCAACACGGAGTATCACCGCCGACCCCGCGACCCCTCATCGCCGGCAGCCTTCCCCCGTGGCATCCAAGATGGCCGCGAGGATGCAGGTGGCATCCTCGTTCCATTCCTGTCGCTAGGGGAGGCCGAAGACCTCCCTCGCGTCGCCTCCACCGTCACCATCGTCAGAGCTGGAGCGGCTTCATCGCGCAGCAGCCTCGCCTCTTCTTCCTCTTCCTCGCATTGTTCGTCCTCGTCTTTGTGCCCCTGTGTGAGCCGTCGTCGTCTTCTCCCCCTCTCTCGCATGCCTGTCCCCTCTCTGTGCATGATCGTCGTCGTCGTGCTCTTCCATGGTCGGGAGCATCAACTCCGCCGTGCCGCTGCTGCATCCTCCCTCTTGCCGAGTTAGCCACGGGAACAAGTTCCCCTAGGTCCCTGCATCCCCTGCCGGTAGCCACCCCCATCGATTAGTTCTTGTAGGGCTGCCGCCGTCCTCCCCTGTTCCGGTCACCATCGTAGTAGGTGCACGTGCAAAGGGGCCTGCTCAAGTGCAGCTGCGCCACCTCTCTTTCAAGTTCTGGTCCAGTAGCGTAGTGGTCAGAGCCTTCTCTATTGGCCTTGGCATCGCGGGTTCTAGTCCCCATCGCTCCCCTTTTTATTTTTCATTTTTTTTCCTGTAGTGTAGCAGTGGCATTAGTACAGGAGGCCTTCGGCCCCTTCTGGTGCAACTATCCTAGCAGTAGTGCAGTGGCGTGGTGTGTGTGCGCGTGAGAAGAGGTACGGTGTTCAAATCCCCTTCCCTGCACCATTCTTTTTCTTTCTTTTATTTTTTTAGAGCTTATGTGTTGTGATGTGTGTGTATGAGTGTGTGTGTGCACCATGTGTGCAAGTGTGCACATGGGTGTGTACATGTGTATATGGGCGCTCGTGTGCATGTGTGTGTGTGTGCCCTGTGTGTGGGAACAGATGTGTGTCTGTGCATGTGAGTGTGAGTGAGAGTGTGTGTGGGGGGGGCATGGCCCACTTGCATACACTCACTAGGGGCCATGGTTCAATCACCATTAAGCCCATGTATGTTCTTTGGTGTGAAGTTGTTTTGAGTGTTTTTCCTCTTTAGGTAAATTTCAAATGGTGATATAGGAAGATTTGGAAAGTCTCCACTTTAGGCAAGATTGGACTTATAAGTTGAATTAGAAACTATGTGCAATTTCTTTTCTTGTTTGCATGCAAACATGACAGTATAATATATGGATCTGGGGTAGAAAATCCCAAGGAATCCAATGGCGGTGCTGGTATCTGATTTTGAGCATCTCTGTAGAAAGTCCCCTTGTGGTGAGGTATAAATAGATTTATATGTGTAGGGTGGTTATTGTGCATGGTTAGAGGTAGTGCATTCCTGCATCATTACGTCTCTGGCATCGTCTTCTTGCTGGTATTTATTTCCTACTTGTTTCTTTTGGGTAGCTACTGGGACCGGAAACGAGTTTGAAGAGTCCGGTGAGTTCGTGCCGGAAAATCAGGATTAGTTCCACTCTGAAGAAATCACAGGCAAGATCATCGTGACGTTGACACCGTTTCTAGCTTTGTTTTGCTTAGTGCTACGTTTCTTTCGTTACATTTCCATTGCCTACCACTTGATATATAGGCCATCAAACATTGCCATGAAACCACCAACACCTCCCCTCCTAGCAAATATTGTGTGTTTAAGTTAGGCTTGCTCAACCACTAATTTTTAGCATTGTTAGTTGCAGGTGCCAGCTGGTCCATGTGATAAAATAGGAAATTTGATATCATCATATTTATGTGCTATTTAGTTAATGCACCTATATACTTGGTAAATAATGGAAGGCCTAGACTTTTGCCAGGTGATTTGTTCCGTTGTTTCCGCCTTAGTTTCGGCTACCGGTGTTTTATTCCATAACTGAGCGCTCCTAACACGTTCGGGGTTGTTATGGGGACCCTCTCAATAAATCGTATGGTGTTAAGACTTGCCTGGCAGGACCCAACTTTGGTGTTAATTTGTTAATAACATAATAATAAAAAACATAGGGAACAGCTACCCCGAGGAATCTAATCAACCCCCCCCCAGGGCCAGTCTTCCTCATGAGTGTTGGTCCAAACTAGAGTCGTGTGCGGGGCCAACCCGGGGAAACTCGAGAGATCTCTATCAGGCCATTATACGTTGTGCTCGTCTGGTCGTATCCTGAGACCGAGATATGCGGCTCCTATCGGTTTCATCGACACGTCGGGAGGTCTTGCCGGACTTTCCTTACCTTAGCGATATATCTTGCGCATTGGGATTCCAGTGAGACTTTGGGTCTTCTCACAGTTGAGGTTTTCCTCTAAGGAATCCGACGAGATCACGAGTTTCGTGGTAGAGGATTACTATGCGACCTGTGGTAATTTGTGATGGACTAGTTGGAGGACCCCTACAGGGTTTAATCTTTCGGAAAGTCGTGCCCGCAGTTATGTGGAAAACATGGATATTTTTTTAACATCCGGTTCTAGATGACTTAAAGTAATTCAAATAAAACTTGTCAACTGAGTGTGTAACCGTGAATGTTTCCTTCGGAGCTCCGTCTCGGATTCAGAACACGGTGGGGTTATGAATGACGTAAGTAGGTGTTCAGGATCACTTAGTGATCAATCTACACTACTAGAATCCAGTAATTTGCCATCAGCTAGTTCTTTGCCGTGTGCTGGCTGATGGCAAAGAACCTCTTTGCCGTCAGCTGACTTCAAGCAGACGGTAAAGGGCTGACTGATGGCAAACAAACTATTTGCCATTGGTCAGTCCTTTGTCGTCTGCCAGCGGATGACAATGATACGTAGGGCATACGGCAAAGACGACAGATGGGTCCCAGTAGACATTGGGCCTGGCCAGGTCCGACGGAAAGGCTCTTTGCCGTCTTCCTGGCCTTTGCCGTTCGCCATGGGTCTCTTTGTCGTCCGGGGGCAAACGACAAAGGGGATGAGCCTATACCGGCCCCTCGCTCCACTACCCCCAGTCCCCCACTATCTCTCTCTCCACCGCGTGCGCCTCGCTCCAGCACCACCGGTGGCCGGCCACCCCTCCACCGCCCCGGGTGCCGCCCCCTGCGCCGCCCCTCCCCACACCCACCCCCTCCCCTCACCCGCCCCTGGTGCCGCCCCCTTCCCTCACCGGCCCCCAGCACCACCCCTCCCCTCACCCGCGCCCGGTGCCACCCCCTCGCCTCACCGGCTCTCGGCGCCGCCCCTCCTCTCACCGGCTGCGGGCGCCGCCCCCTCCCCTAACGGGATCCCGTCGCCGCCACCTCCCCTCACCGGCTCCCGTCGACGCCCCCTCCCCTCACAGGATTCCGGCGACGCCCCTCCCCTAACCGATCGTCCCCAACTCCGGTGAGTGCCTCTGGTACCCCTATTTTCTGTTTTTTCTTTTAAGTTAGATAGTTAGTTTTATTTTGTCAAATTAGATAGTTAGTTTATTAGGTAGAATAAAGTAGATAGAAAAGAAAAAATAGATAGAAAAGAAAACCTTAGAAGAAAATTATAAAAGAAAAAACTAGAAGAAAAAAGAAGAAGAAGAAGAAGAAGAAGAAGAAGAAGAATACGAAGAAGAAAGAGAAGAGGAGGAGGAAGAGAAAATAAAGAAGAAAAAGAAGAAGAGGAGGAGGAGGAGAAAAAAGAAGAAGAAGAAGAAGAAGAATAAGAAGAAGATGATCAAGAAGAAGAAGAAGAAAAAAAAGAGGAGATGAAGAAAGAAGAGGAAAAAGGAACCCCGACACCCCGGCACTAACCCTCGACCCCCGACCCCTGATTCCCGAGGCCACTGACCCTCGACCCTTGGCCCTCGACGTTATTGACCATCGACCCCCGACCCTCGACTCCCGACGCCGACGCCATTGACCCTCGACCTCCGAGACTTGTTCAGCCTCTTGTTGACCGAAAAGACCCCAACCCCCGACACGAGGGACCCTCGACCCCGACGACACTGACCCCCGACCACCGATGCAACTAACCACCGACCCCTGACGCCACCGACACCCGACACCACCGACCCTCGACACCACTAATCCCCGACCCCCAACACCTCTTCTGCCTACTGTTGAACGAGAAGGTGCTTTTCGGCCTTGTAGAGGCCGATAGGGTCATAGTTTTGTAAATTATGAGTTAGGCCACATATTTTCCGATTATGTTAATTATAAAACATCATATTTGTGTTGATCGGGTAAATTTCAATGTGCAGTTGTTCGACGACCTCCACGTGCGTTGGACGAGCTCCGCCCCTGCGTTTGTTGGTGAGCACAAATGACTTCTACTCCTACCCCCTTAATTTGCTCTGTTCCAATCTTCGTAACGATGAAACTTGCTAGCTATAGGTTTCTTCAATCATGAGTATGCGTGACCAGTATGTGTCTCCCGTTCAAAAGGGCGACATCTATAAATATGCATGTCTTTGCATATTTATAATCGCCATCCTTTCGATTTGTCCAACGTTATCCATGGACAGCCCGAGTTTGTGTAGATTGGGTTCTTTTTCCCGTATGTTGTGCTCCGGATCCGATGCGGAATTTCGTCAGTGCCTCCCTGTTGTTCTCCGGGTACACATCCTCTCTGCTTATTGCCAAGACGTGTATCAGGAGGACAGTGGGGAGGTGCCGCCGAAATTTTGCATCGCATCTGGAGCAGAGCATGGCAAAACAAACCCAATCTACTCATACTCGGGTGGGATTAGGACCTATCTTTACCTATTAACGTGTAGGTTGCATGGACGTAATAAAAATGACAAACTTGATTAGCGGATGAATATAGATGATGAATTGTATATTTAGTTCTTGTGCGCCCATAGGTAGCTAGGCAACATGAGTGATCATGCTTGGATGTACACTGGTCACCCTAGTCAGAAAGACATGACCAATGAATGGTTAACAAAAACCAGGGGGTTTTTGAGAGCCGCATTTGCAAATGGCCAGCAAAAAACATGGTGCCCCTGTCCCAACTGCGACAACTGCAAAAAGCATATGGAGTTTGAAAAAGGTAAACACCTGCAGAAGTGGGGTTTTATGCCTAATTATATGGTGTGGACTTTTCATGGTGAGTCTGACCAACGTGCCAGAGCTGAGGTGATTTGTCATCGCACCGACGAGCATGGTACCGGGATCGAAGTCATGGTGCAAGACTTTGATGATGCTCGGGATTCGGACGATGAGATGGACGAATCTGCAAAGGCCTTCTATGAAATGTTGGAGTCTTCAAAACGTCCTCTCCACGAGCAGACTGTGCTTTGTCACCTGGATGCCATCGCGCAAGTAATGGCTCTGAAGGCTCAATTCAACCTAGGCATAGAATGCTACGACGCGATGATGACGATATTTGGATGCTTTCTACCCAAAGGCCATGTACTGCCTGCAAACATGTACCAGTCAGAGAAAATCCTCCGTGTACTTAAGATGCCCTATGAGAAGATACATGCATGTGAGAATGGATGTGCCTTATTTAGGCTTGAGTATGCGGCCTTGAACTATTGCCCCATTTGCAATTCTTCCAAGTATATTGCGGTAGACAACGGTATGGGTGAGAAGAATCAGACCAAAATCCCCATTAGTGTTCTTCGGTATCTACCAATCATACCAAGACTTCAACGTATTTTCATGGTCGAAGAGACGGCGAGACAGATGACATGGCACAAATTGGGCAAAAGAACCGAACTAGATGCCGATGGGAATAAGATGTTGGTACACACTTCGATGGTTTTGCATGGAGACACTTCGATGCATTACATAAGGATAAATCGGAAGATCCAAGGCTTCCTAGAGTTTCCATCAGCACGGATGGGTTCAATGTGTATGGTATGACGACAGCACAATGCAGTTGTTGGCATGTATTTGTCATTCCACTCAATTTCCCACCCGGAGAGATTATGAAAAGAAAGAACATTTTCCTGACGTTGATAATTCCAGGGCCCAACTATCCGGGGAAGAATATGAATGTATACATGCAACCGCTTAAGGATGAGTTGGAAGAAGCCTGGGATAATGGGATCAAGACCTACGACGCCGCTACCAAAACAAATTTGAAAATGCATGTGTGGTACATGTACTCGACGCATGATTATCTGGCGTTTGCGCTATTCGCTGGCTGGTGTGTGCATGGAAGGTTCTCGTGCACCACATGCAAGGCAGCTCTTCAATTCCGTTGGCTGCAGGTTGGTCGCAAGTTTTCTTGCTTCGACATGCATAGACAATTCCTGGATCCTGACCATAAGTTTAGAAAGGACAAGAAGAATTTCATCAAAGGTAGAGTTGTCAAAAACACTGCACCAGCTGCGTTGACAGGCCAACAAAACTTTGATCAGTTAAACGCTCTCGAGCCTGAGCGTTTACGTCCATGATACTTCAAAGGATATAATACGGAACACGCCTGGACTCACAAGTCATTCTTATGGGATATGCCTTACTTCAAAGACCTCCTTTGCCCACACAACATCGACGTGATGCACACTGAAAATAATATTGCGGAGGCCATTTTTGGTACATTGTTCGGCATAGAGGGGAAGTCAAAAGATAATCAAAAGGCTAGAATCGACCTGGAGGCTCTATGTGTTAGACCGTTACAAAACTTGCGACAACGGAAAGGAAAGCAAAGCATAGGTAGCCAAAGGCATGGTTCAATCTTGAAAGGCCAGCTATGAGGGAAATGCTATTGTGGGTGAGAATGCGGTTGATGTTCCCCGATGGGTATGCTGTGAATCTAAAGAGGGGAGCGAGTCTTGAGAAATTGAAAATATTTGGTCTCAAGAGTCATGATTGGCACATATGGATTGAGCGGGTAATAACGGTGATGTTGCATGGCTTTATCCCTGAGGATGAATGGCTAGTATTGGACAAGCTGAGCTATTTCTTCCGTTCTCTTTGTGCGAAAGAACTATCGCCTGGCGTGCTAGATGAAATGGAAGAGTTGGCAGCAGAGTTGATCTGCAAATTATAAAAGATCTTTCCACCGGGCTTCTTTAATCCAATGCAGCATTTGATTTTGCATCTCCCGACAGAGGAAATAATGAGGGGGCCGTTCAAAATCGATGGTGCTACTCAACAGAGAGGATGCAAAAGACGCTTCGAGCTAAGTGTAAAAATAAATGTAGAATTGAAGCATCGATGGCCGAGGCATTCATTACTGAGGAGGCGGAAAACTTCATGAAAACACACTACGAAGCCAAAAATCATCATTTGCATAACCCGAAGCCTCGGTACAATGATGGCGATCCAACAAAAGGTCGATCCAACCTCAGCCTATTCAAAGGGAAGCTCGCACCATCCGGTGCTTCGAAAGGGAAATCATTGGATGTCGAAGAATGGCGGACCATTTCATTGTATATCTTCACCAACCTAACAAAAGTGTGGCCGTACATCGAGTAAGTTCTCGGTAAATTATTGTTCCAAAACTTGTAATTCCTTTCAAGTACTCTTATTTCAGGATATTTGATATAGTCGATACGTCGCCGAATTCTTGGATGGAGTAGTCATCGAAAACGATTCCGTCGAAGAGTATGAGCTTCTCGCAAAGCATGGAGGCGACTATCCGGGTTTCATCTCTTGGTTCAAACAAAGGGTAATTAATTACTATTAATGGTCCATTTGATTTCTTCATCTAATTTGCGGCTAATGCATCCATTCTTTCGTATTAAACTTGTAGGCTGATGCAGAGTCTATGGACGCCGAGTTGAGACAAGTCGCTAATGGTTTTGACTATAAGGTCCGTTCATTTGACAAATACAACATCAACGGGTATCACTTTCGTACCTTTGGCAAAGAGCTATCTATGCCCGACCTAAAGACTACAAATTGTTTTGTCTCTGCTATCGGCGAAGGAGGCACCTAGTATTATGGAAGAGTTGAAGCAATTTATGAACTTCTATTCTATTCTGAAAACCCACCGACTGTCATAGTCTTCAAATGTTATTGGTTTGAGCCGAGGGAGACTAGAAGGACTCATAAACATATAGAACTAGTCGAAATCAACCAAAACACCCACTTAGATGTTCCTGATGTCTATATTATGGCTCAACATGCGACACAAGTTTTCTATCTACCGTGGGCCTGCCAAACTGATCCAAATCTCAAAGGTTGGGATGTCGTTTATGAAGTGCCACCACATTTTAGACCACCTACCCTCAATGAAGAGGATTACGAACCTCACATTACCCCAGACACATATGAAGGAGAATTCTTCCAAGAAACACGTATGTCCAAGAAACATTTCAAGAAACGTTCTACTTCACTCCAGAACATTGAAGTAGACAGCGACAATGAATCCGTCTTAACCCCTCAGCCCGAACAGGAAGAGCCGGAAGAAGAAGAGGTTACTGCTGCGGATGACCTGTCACCTCTTGACCGATTACATAATGGTGGCCTTCCACATGTTCTTCCTGATAGTGATGATGATGATGCATTTATTGATGATAGTGATGATCATGATGCATTTATTAACCCCGAAGCATATATAGACGAGCACGATTGTTATTAGTTCATGTCAGATATTCAACTATTACTATATATAAATTTTGAGTTCATGTTAGGTATTCAATTTTTATTAGTCATGTTGGTATTTATGACGATGATACACTTAAATTATATACATTTTATTACTCATGTTGGTATTTATGTTGTACTAATTTCATTTACTCTTTTTCATGACAGGTGTTGAAAGATGGTGGGAAAGGGTCGAAAGCACTACGCGGCTCCTTCTTCGTCGGCGGGTGGTGGGATGGGTACTTCCATTCTTGCCTCGCCTCTTAGGAGAGCATTGCTCTCTAGTCTCGCGGCCCCCGTGAGAGGAGGTCGACCCCCCGCGAAGCCGAGAAGTACTAAAGGTATTATTCATGTTGGTATTTATGTTGTACTCATGTTGGTATTTATGTTGTAGTCATGTTGGTATTCATATACATTTTATTACTCATGTTGGTATTTATGTTGTACTAATGGTACACGTGGCCGCGGGAGAGGTAGGGCGTTGGCTGCCACGCCTTCCTCGCCGCCACCCCAAGCTGATTCACGTGAGCACAGTACTTCTAGGGGGGATTCATCTGAGGTGGAGGCTACATGTTCTCCGGTTCACGAACCTCAGGTCGACTAGCCTCAGGTCGACTAGCCTCAGGTCGATGAGCCTTCGACCCACGAGACTTGTGTCCCACAGGCTTCGTTCCAGGCGACTCCGGAGCAAAGCAGGGATGAGGGTACATCCCTAGAGACCAAGTGGGATACCTGGGCTTATCTGGGTCAGCCTGAACCAAGTGGCCATGCTGATAGCGACGAGGAGCTGGGTGAGGAGGCAACCGCCTACCAGCATGGTAGTTCGGAGCTCCCGCTCGTGCCGGCGACCCACGAGAAGAGGTCGTCGATGAAGCCAAATGGGGAAAAGTAAGTTAATTTACTCTTATTTAACCTTTTGCCTTCACGTTTTCTGAAATATCTAATGTTTTGGCTTTAATTTGTCATACTGCATGGGTTGGATTGTTGCCAACGGTGTCCGCAAGCCCAACAACGTCCCTGGTGTGCTTTGCTGTCAAAACTTTCCGGCGTTTGTTACGTTTCCCGGTAGGGAGCGAGAGGTAGGAATGACCTGGGAGCACTACTTGGGTGCCCCGGCCCCGTCGGAGCTGGAGATCAACGGTCTTTTGTGCCACACGAGGGCCGACATGGTGATCCGACAGTTCTGGGTAATTTCTCCTTTACACAATTATAAATCAACCATAGCTAGTTATTATACTAATCGGTGTTGTCTTTCTTGTAGACCTACTAAAGGTTTGAGGAGGGATACGAGGAGGACGCAGCAAAGGTTATCGAAACAGAATGGCGCCGCCCACTTCAAAACTTTCGGCACGAGGCTCGAGTGGAGGCCGTTTGAGACTACTATGCCTCGCGGCGTATTAGGAAGGACAAGGCAATGTGCCGCGATTCTAAGATGGAGAAGGAGCATTACATGAACGAAATTACATATTATTAAGTCTTTGTAGTTAGTTTCCTTGATTTGGTTCTTACGCGCTCAAAATTCTCTTTATTAACTTAGGTGCCCTCGAGATGGTGTGTGGATAATATGGATTATTGGGAGGCCTTGTTGGATCAGTGGTGCTCCAAAACGTGGGAGGCCAGCCACAACAACGCCAAGGAGAGGCGTGGCAAAATGGTTGGTGTGCCACACCATCAAGGGAGCGTCAACTTAATCCAATTTGGTGAGAACTGGTTATGTGGTTTGCTTCATTCCTCATGGAATTCATTCTTAATGCTATCTTCACCACTTTACTAATACAATTTTCCTCTCTCTATCTTTTAGGCGCGTCACAATAAGAAGGAGGTGCCACAGATTTACGACCTGTATGCGATGGCCCATACTGCCTCGTACAAGAAGGTCAAGGCATTCTCTGAGTATGACCTCGAGCATCCAGAAAACTTCACCAACATCTCCTCCCACCACAAGCTCGTGAAGTACAGAGATCACGGGAAGGCGAGGAAAGGGGAGGACTTTAACCCGAGCGAGGGGCCTATTGATCCAGAGCTGGTGATGATAGCTGGCAACGGGAGGCCCCATGGCTCGATCGCCATTGGAGACGGCCTTATATGTTGTCCTAGCACTCTCTGGCAGATAAAGGCACGCTAAACGAGCTCCTGTCCTGAGATAACACCTCGTCCACGACTAGTTGAGCTCGCCATCGAGGTTAGTTTAATGGACTCAACTATCTTTCCACATTATGTTGTGCATGGGAACCAATATGATTACAATGCTAACAATGAGTTGTGTTGCAGGCTGCTATTCTGAAAGAGAGAGAGGCAATGCAGGCGGTTTCGGCGGAGAAGGATAAGGAGATGAAGGAGCTGGAGGAGAGGACGACTGCATTGGTGGAGGCGGAGAGGGCACGGAATGATGCGTCTAACATGGCCATATACGAGCTCTTCATGGTAAGTTTCTTCTTCATAATATTTCAAATCTTGCATTTTAATGTCCGTTTCATTAACAACTTAAAAGTTTGACTAGTCAAAACCAAATGCACATTCTATGTGCGAGAAGACCGGCCAAGTCCCTCCGGCGATGCCAGTCATTAACATGGAGGGGACGGTGAGTTTCATTTCAATGCAGTGATCTTAAGAGTGTCATCATGCTAACGGCACATTGCAAACGATGTTTGGCGCAGAATATCTCCCGAAACGCATCGCACGACCCTTCCACGGTGGAGCCTCCTCCAGGGCAGCCTTCTCCAGGTGAAACAAGATGGAGCCACCGTGCTTCACCGCCGTGATGACGATAATGGTATGTTATTTCTAGTGTTTTCCTTAACAACCGCATAATGGTCCAATATGGTTTATTAAGAATACTTAGCTCCAAAATGACATATTTAACCCAAGTTAGCTCCAAAACAACATATAGTTAGCTTGGCTTCCACCTAAATGACATAATTAGCCAATTTAGCTCCAAAAAGACATACTTAGATAATTTAGCTCGAAGAAGAGGACAAGAGGAGAAGAAAGAGGAAAAATGAAAAGAAGGAAGAAGAAGAAGAAGATAAGAAGAAGAGAAGAAGAAGGAGAAGGAGAAGGAGGAAGAAGAAGGACAAGAAGGACAAGAAGGAGAGAATCTCCTTCTCCTTCTTCTCCTTCTTCTTTTCTTCTTGTTCTCCTCTTCCTTCTCCTTCTCCTTCTCCTTCTCCTTCTCCTCCTCCTCCTCCTTCTTCTTCTTTTTATTCTCCTTATTCTTCTCTTCTTGCTTCTTCTCTTTCTTCTTCTACGTAGCTTAGACTCATCCAACAAAGACATACTTAGCTAATTATCCTGCAAAATGACATAATTACCTTAGTTTAGTAAAACATCATAAGAACCTTGGTTAGCTCATTACAATGACTAATTTAGCTCCAAAACGAGATAATAAGCTCAAAATGGCATAAGAACCTTGGTTAGCTCGTGAATATTACATACTTAGTTTGGCTTCCACCTAAATGAGATAATTAACCAATTTAGCTCCACAATGCCTAAATAATCATAGCTGGCCGCAAAATGACATATTTTACACAAGTTAGCTCTAGAATGGAATATACTTAGCTTGGCTTCCACCTAAAGGACATAATTAGCTTAGTTACCTCCAAAATGGCCTATTTAATAAAAAATGACCTAAACTTAGCTAAGTATCCTCCAAAATGACATAATTAGATCCAAAAAGGCATAATTAGCTAATTTAGCTCGAAGAAGAGGACAATAGGAGAAGAAAGAGGAAAAATGAAAAGAAGGAAGAAGAAGAAGAAGAGAAGAAGAAGAGAATAAGAAGGAGAAGGAGAAGGAGGAAGAAGAAGGAGAAGGAGGAGGAGAGAAGCTCCTTCTCCTTCTTCTCCTCCTTCTTCTCCTTCTTCTTTTCTTCTTCTTCTCCTCTTCCTTCTCCTTCTCCTTCTCCTTCTCCTCCTCCTCCTCCTCCTTCTTCTTCTTTTTCTTCTCCTTCTTCTTCTCTTCTTGTTTCTTCTCTTTCTTCTTCTATGTAGCTTAGACTCATCCAACAAAGACATAATTAGCTAATTATCCTCCAAAATGACATAATTAGCTTAGTTAGGTAAAAACATCATAAGAACCTTGGTTAGCTCATTAAAATGACTAATTCAGCTCCAAAATGAAATGATAAGCTCAAAATGGCATAAGAACCTTGGTTAGCTCATGAATATTATATACTGAGCTTGGCTTCCACCTAAATGACATAATTAGCCAATTTAGCTCGAAAATGCCATAATAATCATAGTTGGCTCCAAAATGACATATTTTACCCAAGTTAGCTATAGAATGGCCTATACTTAGCTTGGCTTCCACCTAAATGACATAACTAGCATAGTTAGCTTGAAAATGGCCTATTTGGTAAAAAAATGACCTATACTTACCTAATTATCCTCCAAATTGACATTATTAGCTCCAAAAAGGCATAATTAGCTAATTTAGCTCGAAGAAGAGGACAAGAGGAGAAGAAAGAGGAAAATGAAAAGAAGGAAGAAGAAGAAGAAGAGAAGAAGAAGAGAAGAAGAAGGAGAAGGAGAAGGAGGAAGAAGAAGGAGAAGGAGGATAAGAAGGAGGAGAGAAGCTCCTTCTCCTTCTTCTCCTCCTTCTTCTCCTTCTTCTTCTCCTTCTTCTTCTTCTCCTCTTCCTTCTCCTTCTCCTTCTCGTTCTCCTCCTCCCCCTTCTTCTTCTTTTTCTTGTCCTTCTTCTTCTCTTCTTGCTTCTTGTCTTTCTTCTTCTACGTAGCTTAGACTCATCCAACAAAGACATACTTAGCTAATTATCCTCCAAAATAACATAATTAGCTTAGTTACGTAAAAACATCATAAGAACCTTGGTTAGCTCATTAAAATGAATAATTTAGCTACAAAATGAAATAATAAGCTCAAAATGGCATAAGAACCTTGGTTAGATCATGAATATTATATACTTAGCTTGGCTTCCACCTAAATGACATAATTAGCCAATTTAGCTCGAAAATGCTTTAATAATCATAGTTGGCTCCAAAATGACATATTTTACCCAAGTTAGCTCTAGAATGGCCTATACTTACCTTGGCTTCCACCTAAATGACATAATTAGGTTAGTTAGCTCGAAAATGGCCTATTTTATAAAAAATGGCCTATACTTACCTAATTATCCTCCAAAATGACATAATTAGCTCCAAAAAGGCATAATTAGCTAATTTAGCTCGAAGAAGAGGACAAGAGGAGAAGAAAAAGGAAAATGAAGAGAAGGAAGAAGAAGAAGAAGAAGAAGAGAAGAAGAAGGAGAAGGAGGAAGAAGAAGGAGAAGAAGGAGGAGAGAAGATCCTTCACCTTCTTCTCCTTATTATTCTCCTTCTTTGTTTCTTATTCTTCTCCTCTTACTTATCCTTATCCTTCTCCTCCTCCTTCTTCTTCTTCTTCTTCTTTTTCTTCTCCTTCTTCTTCTCTTCTTTCTTCTTCTCTTCTTGCTTCTTCTCTTTATTCTTCTACGTAGCTTATTTTCCCCAACAAAGACATATTTAGCTAATTATCCTCCAAAATGACATAATTAGCTTAGTTAGGTAAAAACATCGTAAGAACCTTGGTTAGCTTAGTAAAATGAATAATTTAGCTCCATAATGACATAATAAGCTCAAAATGGCTTAATAATCATAGCTGGCTACAAAATGACATATTTTATCCAAATTAACTCTAGAATGACCTATACTTAGCTAAGTTCTCTCCTAAATGACATAATAAGGCTATGTAGCTCCAAGATGACCTATTCCACCTAACTTAGCTATTAAATGGCCTATACTTAGCTAAGTTCTCTCTGAAATAACCTATACTTCTCTTCTTCATCTAGTCTTCTTCTTCTAACTTTCTTATTTGCCATTTTGCAGATTACGTTCACTTCACGGGAAGCTTGGATTATATTGATGTAATGCTTGAATATGGTTTCTTCTACCATGGCTTCACGGAAGCTTGGATTGAAACTATTGTAGTATATGGATATATATATGAAACTTTGTATCCATGGATGAAACTGGTGTAATATATGGTTTGGTAGGGATGCAACTTGCATAATATGTATGTATTATCGATGAAAGTTATTTTAATATGGTTATGAGTACGAAACAAAATTATTTCTATCAAATATATATATATATCCTGATTATTGTGAAAATTGCTGGATATAATAGAAACAATAAACAGGGGCTGGTTTAAGCCTTTGTCGTCCGCCCACCGACGGCAAAGGGCTTGGAGCAGACGGCAAAGGCTCCACAGCCTGGCTGAAACACGCTGGTAGTGCCCCCTTTGCCGTCGGCCTCAAACATGGCTGACGACCAAGGGGGGAGGGGCAAACAGCTAAGGGGGGAGGGGCAGACGACAAAGGTCGAGGAAGAGAGGGGTTGGGTGCCCCCTTTGTCGTCGGCCTCGAACACGCCTGATGGCAAAGAGGGGAGGGCATACGGCAAAGGGGGAGGGTAGACGGCAAAGAACAGGTGGGCCCAGCAGCCCGTCGTTAGCACTTAACGGGAGCATTTGTGGATCTGCTGTCCCATTTTATTTGTCGTCTGCCCCCCCCCCCCCCCCCCATGGCAAAGATTCTTTCCCGTCCGCCTTCCAAAAGAAGATGGAAAATAACCTCTTCATCGGATTTTTTTTCCGTCTAGTTTGTCATTAGTTGACGGACGGCAAAGCCTTCGCCGTCCGGGGTTCCCCCCTTTTTCGTCAGCCATGGCAGACGGCAAAGTCTCAGATTCCTGTAGTGCTAGTGTTCGACCATCTTGCGTAGACCACCATATTTAATTGATGTTAATCGTAAGATATCCACCATACATGCTTAGGATGATGTAAACTCCAACACTTAACCTAGTTATACTCAATACCAAGGTCATGAGATTGCTGAGTCCTCGCGGCTCACAGCTTACTACAAACACCCATAGGTACAGGAACCCCAGATGCAGGTCTTCCACAGGATACCCAGCTGAGGTGGGAGTTCGAAGAAGATAGTGGCAGGCTGTATGTGACGTATCCTGAGGACTAGAGGCGCATGTCATGATGATGGGACTAGCAAGATGGGATAGCATGATTTTTCCATTTATCTTGTCCATAGTCCGACCTTGTTTTAACATGTGGCGAGTGTAAGCCGAATCTTATACTCATCTCTCTACTTATGTAATGGCAATGTTATCCTGCTTGCGATATGCTTAGATGCGACCCTTTCCCCTTTTGAGGCCTCACCCCCAAATAAGGAAAGTGCCACATCTTGGTCATTATAGGAGGTCTAGGCCCAATTAGCTGAGGTGGAAGGTCACGACAACTAGCAAAATAAATGCCAGCGAAAAATATGGGAGTCGTGTGACTCGAACCCAGAATCTCTGGGGTGCAAAACTGCTACGGTAGCCAACTAGGCTAGTAACATGCTCATGCAGGATATTAGAGGCGACAGAATATAACATCAACATGGAAGAACTGATCTAGGAAAGAACTGAATTCAGAACGCGGGAACTTTCTCACATCAGGGAAGCACATAGGTCGGAGGCCATAGTGAGATGAGGCGGAGAGGGGCCGGGGGTTTCACGGATCCAAGCATGGGGAATCCATTCTCGGGCATGAGGGGCCTTGGGGGTGATGTAGTGGGCGAGCTCCATCGGCGGCAACAATGGGTTTCATTATATTCCTCACAAAAACACAAAAACAAAAAAACACAAAAACACAATGGGGGTGATCAGAGGAGGAAGGAGAAGGAAGGAGGGTCGAGAGGGAGAAGCGCTGGGCAGAGGGGGCTGAGACGGAACTAGGTCGGATCTGGCCGGTGACTAGACGAAGGATGCCCAGGGCGGCGCGGGCAGAGCTCCCCTCGGGAATCCATGGCGCGTGCGAGATAGAACAGAGAGAAGGGAAGGTTAGGGGAGATGGAGAATAAAGGGATGAAGGAAGAGAGGAGGAGGGTGACGAGGTCCTTGCCTGGCGGCAGTCTACGATGAGGTTGCGGTGCACATAACACGCGGCGGCGGGCATAGCGTTGCCCTCAATCCACTCTGGATCGAGGCATGAAGCGAGGGCACAAGGAGCTAGGTCTTGCGGGGCTGCTTGTGGCCATTGGATCCTTAGATCCAATGGTCATGGCTGGACAACGGGCGGACTTTAGGGGTGGGTTTGGCTGGATTGGATCGAGGGAGAGGTGGAGGTTGGCGTGGGATGGATCCCGAGTGAATCCTTGGAGTAGCGGCGGCTTGAATGGGACAGATCCCTAGATTTTAAGGTTTGTCCAAAATAGGCTAGGGGTGGTATCTATTTATAACATGTTGGATTAGGGGAGGGGTTTTGCACCGTTTTCGTGCCATCGGATCTCGATCGGACGGTCCAAACGGTACTGGGCTGTGTAGAATAGGTTGGGCTGAGAAGAGAGGGAAGTGGCAGCCCGTCAACAAGATTTTATAAAACAAAAATGTCTGACAATTTGACCGGTTATATTGTCGTTATAGGTTTAATGGTTCGGGTGACAAACAAACTCCGATTGCGACAAAATTTGGCAGGCGGCCTACCTTCACGAAAATAAGCCCGCACGCCAAGTTTCAACCCAATCCGAGAAAGTTTTATACACACCTTTAAAACCAATATTAAAACTAGGTCGCGGGCGTGTGCGTGTGTGGTTGGCCTCAAAACGGTCAACGATAGAAACGGAGAGAACCGGCAACGGAATGCCGATGCAATGTGGATGATGCAAATGATGCAACGATGAATGTGACAAACAAATAAATCACACAGCGGCAATGGAATAAAAGGGGAATCTTCTGGAGCGTCAGTCTCGGGCTGTTACAATCGCCTAACCAGAGACTATACATGCCATCTTTGGAAATCACAAAACATAACATCAATATTCTTACTAATCTACAATCATCAACTAGTGCACCCTCATATTACTATCTCAATGTCGCAAAACTATTGTAAGGAACAAACATATCATACTGAGTGATCTACAAGTTTTATGTAGGATTTTATGACTAACCGTGTAAATCACCAATTCCTTTTGACTCTCCAAATAGGTATAAGTGAATCATGAGAGCTTAACTCTTTCTACAAAATACCACGCTCTAATAAATATAAGTGAACTAGAAGATCATTCTACAAATAACAGTTTTTCTATAGGTAGAGAAATAGGGAATCCAAACTTCAAATGATATAAGTGAAGCACATGAAGCATTCTATAAAGCCATACCCACAATATATAAGTGAAGTGCAATGAGCATTCTATAAATCAACCATGGACTATCTCAAACCAACATGGTGCATAAAAATTAAAAAGTAAACACAAAAGACGCTCCAAGATTTACACATATCACGTGAAAGAAACAAAGACGAAAACATACGAATACTTGTTGAAGAAAGACGGGATGCCTTCCGGCGCATCCCCGAGCTTAGACGCTTGGATCTCCTTGGATATTTACATGGGGTGACTTGGCAATCCCCAAGCTTGAACTCTTTACTCTCCTCCATCTCCTCATATTGAGACCTCCTCAAACTTTGAGCACTTCATCAACATAAAACTTAATAGAAAACTTGTGAGATCCGTTACCATAATAATGCGAATTACTACCTTAAGTACTCGTGAAAATGCATTCATATTTATTTTTGTATTATAGCTACTATAATATAACTTACCTATGGCTTATATCATCGATACAGTCGATAGTTTCATCAAAACGAGCAAAACAATGCATCAAAACATAATGTACCAAAAATAGGACAGTCTGTAGTAGTGTGAACATTGACCGTACTTGCGTAACATCAAAATTTCTGAAACATTAGTACTAAATAATAAATTTTCATAGCAATACTGTGTAATAATTTCAGAAACTTTTGATGTTCCACTAAAAAATGTAAATTCACACACTACACCAGAAGTTTCTGTTTTTGCACCGCACATACCATCAAGGAATCGAATCATCCTAAAGGCAAATCTTCGCACATTATTTTTATAATACAATTTTTTTTACAAGGGGATAATTATTTTTATAATACAATCCATGGGCATGAACAAATTTCAAGGATAGCCCTCACTTCAACAATGCTCGTCCTTCTCACTTTCACTTTTCTTTTTGAAAAAGTTATAAGTTCCCCACTTATTTTTTTGTTTTTAAAATTTTAAAATGCACAAAATATAAATAAATGACTCTCTAAAACTTTTGGGTTGTCTCCTTGGAAGCGCTTTCTTTAAAGCCATTAAGCTAGGCATAAAGTGCTCAAGTAATGGATCCACCCGGATCCCAAGGTATATCAAAGCCAATTTGAAATAAAAAAGATTTGTAATTAGGTATTGAGCAATGATATATCTCATGTGACCACGAAGTCTAACTCTCGTCCTATGCATTCTCATGTCACAAAAGAACAATTCATACACATCAAGTAAAGGCCAATACATAGCATAAGCAAATTCTTGCAATTTTATCGTGTTGGAAACATAAAGAGGTGAAGATTTGATTCCTCTCTCGCAATAAGTGCAAGTAGGAGCAGCAAACACATGCATATTATATACATCAAAATCATCATGTGAAGTGGTAAAACGCAACCCATCAATATAGTCCTTAATAAGTGCAAACTTCTCTGATATAGTGTAGTTGGGAGAATTCAAAGATATAATAGGACAACCATGCATGGGTGCAATAGCAACAATTTCGTGCTTAACATAAGGAACTACATCAAGTTCATCTTCATAACCATAATTCATATTGGCATCATGGCCACAATCATAGAAAGCATCAAGTTCATCAAAAAGGGATACTTCAAATGAATCCAAGGGATCGTAGCAATCATCATAGCGTTCATCCTTCCGTAAGTGTGAAGGTAAATGAAACAATGTATGAGTTGAAGAGTTACTCTCACTAGAAGGTGGGCACGGGTAGCTAATCCGCTCCTCCTCCTTTTGTTCTTCACTCTCCTCATCATCTTTTTCATCCAATGAGCTCACAGTTTCAGCAATTTCTTCTTCCATAGATTCATGCAAAATATTATTCTCTTCCAAGGCAGCAGTCATTCTTTCATTAAAATCTTTAACATAAGCATTAGAAGCATGGTTTTCATAGCAATACTTAAGTATGGCAAAAAAATTAGATTTGTAAAGAGTAGCATCATACTTTTCAATCAAAGAAGAAATTTAATAAGCACCCTTAAAACCAACAAATTATTCAATTTGTTCAAAATCATAATAACAATAGGTCTCCTTGGCATAAGAAGAAAATATTTCATTATCATTAAACACACATTGATAAGGAAGGTATTTTTTAGTTTCTTCAAAACAACAAGTAAAATCCTATATTTTGCATAAATTCAAAGCATAGCAACACAAAGTATTAATATGATGCCACAAGAGTTTCCCTTTTTGAGATAAGCGGTGTGGTGGCAGCCAGTTAGAGCCATAGCCCCTCTATTTAAACCCCTCCCTTGGTTTCTCGGCCTCCTAGAGATCCTCTTCCCTCTCTTCGCTACCGCCAGGTGAGCTTAGCCCATGTAGATCCATTGCTTCGCCCTTGTTCAGAGATAGCCCAGCGAGCCCATCAAAATCGGGGAGCCCTACGAGGGCCCGAGGTAGGATCAGAACGTCCAAGAGTTTCCCGTTCATGCTGCTCTCTAGGATGTCCTCTGCTTCGTTGAGGGACATCAAGGCCAGGCACAATTCGTGTTCTTCTTCCTAGGTAACAGCTCACCATCGGCCAGAAATTCGCCGCAGCCCATCGTCCTCGAGCCTTGTGACCTACGTCGAGCCCCTCCTCATGAGCATCCGCACATCCCTAGTAGCTTTCCCCTCGGTTGCACTATGTGTCGGTCATTGTCCTCGAGCCCGAGCGCACCACCATCGAACCTCGTCTCTAGCCGCAGCTTTGACTTCGTTTCGTGTCGTGTACTACCATGTTAGGCATCACCATCGTCGCATGGTTCCATTTTCGCCATCAGATAGGATTTTTCCCTGTCGTGGCTAGCAAGGCAAGCTCGTTGTCGCCGCCTCTATTTCCTATCGCCGATATCGATTTATTGAATGTTAAGTGAGAGGAGTGTGTGCCTGTGTGCGAAAGGTAATTGCGGAGAGTTTTGTGCCTTCTGCCGCGTCTTTGAGTCACCAGAGTAGAGGCGTCGTAGCCTATGCCCTCTGACATCGCTGCCGATGGTCGCCAGTGCAGTGTGTGCATGTGTGTCGCTATCTCGTGGGCCTAGCTCAGACGCACTGTGGAGTCAAAAGACTCGATCCACCCTTCTAGTCAAATCCGACACGCTAGTCCAGCTGGCTAGTCGCGTCATCCAGCATCGTGGTCTCTCGGTTTCAACCCCCCCCCCCCCCCCCCGAGTCCCTTTTTTCTCTTGTGTGTTTAACTTGAATTGTAGCTGACACTGGGCCATGGTCCCATTTGTCAAGCTCTCATGGGCCCCGGTGTGACTGCCATTAGACCCGTGTGTTCATTTTTATTTTTATTTTGTTTTATGTATTTCTCTGTTTTTTGTAATTTTTCCATTTGGCTATGTCCAATTTGGGCATATGCAAAATCTAGCATATACTAGGTTATATGTTGTTGTTCTGATTGTGGTTGCTGGCTTGTTTTTCTATTGTAACCAAGGCGTATGATATATAAATTTGGGGATAAAACATCCATGGAATTTATATGTGGCATTAGTTTTATCTTTTGAGCAAGTTGATGTGCATGATACTTTTACCATGATGGCCTTTTGTTAATTTTGTACGAAGTAATCCTTGCAACCTTTGTTAAACTTGTCTACATGAAAGTTGTTGTCTGTTTGGGGTACTAGGCCCTGGTATTTTGCTTGCTATGAAAACCCTTGTCTACAAGTGGAATTCTTGTTGTCAACATGCTATGTCATTGTTGCTGATTTGGTAGGGTGAAATTTGACCAAGTCTGAAATCTGCTATTAAGTAGTTGTGTTTCCATGTGCATTGCTAAGTATTTATAGGATCTTGTGTTGGTGCAAAGGAGTGAATGATAGAGCATGTTGCCTTCTCTTAAATGGTGTCAACACTTGGCAATATAGGTTTTTCATCATAGCTGTTATTCCTGGAAAATATGCCATGCTGATGTAAACTACTATGAATTCACCTTGAGAAATTTTGCTAAGTCTCAGAATCTGCTAAGTTCACCATGCCATGTTCTAAGGATGCTATCAATGAATCCGTGCAGTATTTGCTCATTGTTAGTTGGTGTTAACTGTAGTACTTGATGCCCTCTATCACCCTGTTAAACTTTATGCCATAAAATTCTCTGTAGCATAGTGTTGCATTGTTGCCAATATGCCATCATGATAACTTTGCTTCTGTAAAACTGATATTTTCACTAAGTCATAATCTTTTATGTTAAATGACGTATAGTGAGCTTGATTGCCATTGATCCATGTTGCTATCCATGTTGTTGCTTGAATGAGTTTTTGTGTGTCATGTTTACTTCATTTGCATGCCTTGCTTGAGCATGATACCTTGTTGTAGCTATTAGTTTTAGAATGTGTAAAGTGGCATGTTGTTGTTTGTGGACAAATTTCCTGTGGAATTGTTTTGTGCCTTGTGGGTGTTGTATTCATTTGTTTTGCAGGATCTTTAGGTATATTTCACCTAGAAATTTGTTCCCAATCTAGTGGCAAACTTGGGGTATGAAGTAATTGCGCATGGCCTCCCTCAAATTCTTTTTTATCATCTTTGCCTTCTGTACCTTGTCGTGATGGTTCCGAGAGATCTGTAACTCGGATTGCAATGTTCTTTATATGCATTTGTATCATTTTCTCATAATGCATTCGTTCTTGCCATGTTCATGCATGTACAATTAATTAATCTTGAGGTTATTTCTAGAATGATGATAACTAAATAATTGCATGAGAAACATGACTACTGTAGCATTTCCATGCTTCTTTCACATCATATTCATGCATCGTATTGTTTGAGCATTGTGCCTTCCTGTGTATTCATTGGATTTTGTATTTTCTTTTGTGTAGCACTCGGTGTCGTGTATGAGTATGAGGATCATGTTGAGACCGTTCCTGGAGATAAACAGTTCAATTCCCGAGAAGAAGTGGCAGGCAACATGATCGCGACCTTGATATCATATCTAATTTTATTATGCTTAAATTTCTCGTTCGTATCATTAATTATCGCCGCCTACCACCTTAATTTCAAGCCTCCCAAAAATTCCATGAAAAGCTTCTGACTCCTCCACATCGTAGAAAACATTGATTGGCTAAGTTAGCGCTTGCTCACCTCTTATTTAGCATTGCTAGTTGCACATGCAGGGTGATCCATGTGATGACATGGATATTTGGGACATCGTCCTATTATTGCTATTTAATTTAATTCACATATATACTTGGTAAAAGGCAGAAGGCTTGGACTTTTGCTCATTATTTTGTTCCACTTTTTCCTCCCTAATTTTCCGGTTACTGGTTTTGTACTACAGGAATATACTTCTTTGTTGTATGCCATAGCGGATGACAAAGGTCCCCTCCACGGACGACAAAGACCTTTGCCATCCGTCGGCCGATGGCAAAATGTCCGGCACTGAAAGTCACGATGAAGGCTTTCTTTGTAGTCTGTCGGCTTGCCGTCTTCTGGCTCAGCTGGCAGACGGCAAAGAACTGACAGATGGGAAATTCTCGGATTCCAGTAGTGATATGATCCATATTGAGCGTTCCTAACACTCTTGGGGTTGTTATGGAGACCCCCTTGAGAAATAGTTTTTCTTTAAAACTCGTCTAGCAAGACCCAACATTGGTACTACATTTGCTAAACAACTTAATAAAAATGCATAGGGAATAGCTACCCCGAGTATAATTAATCAACCCCCGTGCTAGTGCTCCTCATGAGTGTTGGTCCAATTAGAGCACTATGCATAGCCTATCTAGGACAACTTGGGAGATGTCTATCATGCCTTGTACACTAGTTCATCTAGTCATATCTTGAGAGCGAGATACACGGCTATTATCGGGTTTGTCGACACGTCGGTCAGTCTTGCTCGATTTGTTTTACCCTTCTCAAAATATCTTGTGCATTGGGATATCAATGATACCTCATGCTAACTCGAAGTTGAGGTTTTCTCCCCAGGGCATCTTGTGATAGTTTGTGATGGACTAGTTGGAGAACCACTGCAGGGTTATGTGGCAACTTGGAATTTTGTTGAACATCCGGTTATAGCAAACTTGAAGTAAATTTAATTAAAATGAACCAACTGTGTCCGTAACCATTACCGTCTCTTTTCGAGGGAGTTCGGAAGGAGAACACGGTGGGGTTATATTTGATATAAGTCGGTGTTCATGATCACTTCTCAATCATAATTAATTTGCGACCGACTAGAATCTCTTCTTGTCTTGAACTGTACGTTAGCCACCAAATAATACTCAGTGCTACTGTAACCTCACCACATTACCCTACCTCACCCATTGACTTAATTAGTGTCGATATCTTGGTAACAAGATCGCTGAGTCCCAATGGCTCATAGATTAATACAACACCACAGGTTAAGGTACCGTATATCTATAGATAGAAAATGCTTCACAACTCTAGTGGCAATATGATGACGAGAGACGGCGCATGTACGTTACCTAGCCAGATGAGTAGAAGGGCCTTGGTCGTCTCATGGGATAGCGACATAGACTTCATTGCTTTTATCGTTTGATTTTGTCCGTAGTCGGACCATGTCTTCTAGATGTTTGAATAAATGTTGTATGACTTGTGATTTAGCTTGTGGCGAGTGTAAGCTAACTCATATACTCATTGAAAGTGCGTTATATCGACTAGAGGGGGGTGAATAGGACATTTTGAGAATTTCATCACTGAGGAAATTCCTTTTGAGGAAATTCCTCACTGATGACTAACTTACAACGGAAACAGTAAAGGATCAAACGTGCAAACGTTCACACCAGCAGTATTTCAGAGTGAAGAAAGTGAAAACAGATTACACAGTAAGCAGGCACGCAGAGTACAGATGATGATTAACTATTGTGAAGAATTTGGGGTTGAGGAAATTCAAAGAAAGTCTTCAGCAAATTCTTCAAACAGTCACAGTGAAAGTCATCAACACATAATACAGAGAAAGTACAGAGTTCAGGAATTAGAACCCAATTCTCAGAGAAGACAGTCGTTGATGACCCAGTTCCAACTGCTGTGACAGTAGTACATCTGGTTTGGAGCGGCTTGGTATTGAAACCGAAGGACACCCAGTCCCGGGACACATAGTCCCTACCATATTCTCCTTGAGCTAAGGACACACAGTCCTCGCCCAACACTCGTGGTAAGTCTTCAGGGCAGACTTCCAAACCCTCACAAACTTGGTCACCCGACGATCCACAATGAACTGCTGGAACGTTCTAGACCATGACGCCTAACCGTTTGGAGGATGCACAGTCCTCAAAGGTAAAAGGCTTCAGTCCCACACAGGAACAACTTCTTCAGTGATGCTCAATCACTAGGTTTGGTTTGTGGTTTCGGTGGGTGGTGTATTTCCTCACTTATGAATTACTCTCGGAGGCTCTGAGGAATTTGGGTTGCTCTTATGACAAGTGTCAGTTTCTAACGGAGCAGCCAACCAGCTAGTGGTTGTGGGGGGTGGCTATTTATAGCCTGGGAGCATCCCGACATGATTTGACACTAATGCCCTTAAGTAATATGACCGTTGGAGTAGATAAGACCAGTGACTTGGCGTGGTTATCGAAACGGTCGGGACCCTCAACTGTGAGAGTCCCCATGTCACTCATATTCCTCACTTGAGGCTTTTGGTAGGTTTAGGCTTGGGTTGAGCATCATGAGGAAATCAATTCCATAGTGTTACTTTGACCCCCTTTAACAGTACGGTGTTCCTATTCATCAAATGCGAAGAAAGTAAAACTGAAAACGTAAATCTTCACGCTTCAATTTCTTCAGAATGATTTTCTTTAGGAACCACCGGTATTCTCAATATCAGTATCTTCGTGAGGAATATCAATTTCATCGCAGATTCCTCGCGATTCATTTCTTCAGCTTCAGACCAATTTCTTCAACTGAAGATATACATTTTTAGGGGTCGATATTCTTCAAATATCTCAAACTCCTCAATGACTTATAGATCCTGTGTACACTTACAAACACATTAGATACTTAACCTATAAGTCTTCAAACCACCAAAATCACTAAGGGGCACTAGATGCACTTACAATCTCCCCCTTTTTGGTGGTTGATGACAATTAGGTTAAGTCTTCAACAGGGATAAAAAATGTGAAGTGTAAATACTCATTTGAGGAATTTGAAAACAAGATTCAGAGAGACTCCCCCTGAAGATGTGCATACCTTGAGGATTTTGCTTTTAGAGCAGATGCACATTGATGATTTATATCATGGAGATCTCCCCCTGAGTCTTGTAAATCATGCATGCATATAATAGATTATATGAAGAAAATGAAGATGCATGATGGCAAATGGTATCTGACAAATTCCAGCATGCGTGCATTAAAACTTTGAGGAATAAGCATGCGAAGAAAAACATTCAAAAGCATGAGTGTACCATCGGGCTTAAGTTACAACTCATTACATAAAAACTTCAGAAGAGCCAAGAGTTTGTAACTTAATATAGTTTATAAGCCCCAAAAAAAATATCCCGCTGGAAGACTAGCGCTCGAGTTTCTCCCCCTTTGTCATCAAGTGACAAAAAGGGACAAACTGAGGACTAACGCCCGTGAAGACTTCATTTCTTGGCGGTTGAGGAAGAGCCGCGATGCTTCTTGGGAGTAGTCTTCTTCCTTGGGCCGGTTGCTGTGTCGAGTTGTTCCTCATCAGATTCAGCAGTGCGGAATGAAGAAAAGGAGCTGTCTTCAAGGTCTGGCACTGGAATGGGCCTGAACTTCCTCTTGGGAGGCCACGACCAGTCAAAGTCCCGCTCAAAGTCCATTTCTTCAAGCTCAATCTGAGTCTTCAGATGTGCAAGTGTAGCCCCGGTGCGATTGAAAACCTCATGTAGATAGTGATGATTAATCTTCACCGAGTTCTCAGTTTTAGTGAGGGTTTTCACAATGGCACCAAACTGGCGTTTGACCCATTTGTGGTTGTGATCCACCTTCTGGTGAAGACTGAGGAGGAGCTCTCTGGTGTTCAGCACGCGAGGAGGAACTGGGCTTGCTGGACGAGTCTCAGTATCGTCCCATGAAGAATATGCTTGTGGCTCTTTGAACAGACCATCAAGGGGCCTGCTGCCTTCTTCAATCACAGATTTACCTTTTCCTTCGATGGGCTCGAAAGTCTTCTTGTTGACCCGGATAGGAGGCATATAACCCATGTGGTTTTGGAAATCAGCATGGAAGTTGATGCCTGTCCTTGTCCTGATGAATCTCATGATCCACGGGGCATAAATCTTGTGATCATAGGGGCACATGGCATTGTCGGCCAAGGAATACCATGAATGATGTTGAAGAGGATATTCTTCATGAGGCCTACAACATCTTCTTCATCGTCATGGCCTTTGATTGGCGCGAGCACACTGCAGAGGATTCTGTAGACAGACTGGGGTGTGTACTTGAGTTCATGGACGAGGAATGTGGTTCTTGAGGGTTTTCCTGCAGCCAAAGGCTTCATGAGGACTTCCATCATTCCATTTGGCAGCTCACGCTCACCATAAAGCTTCACTGCCCCATCTGAGGGAATTGGTATGGGCAGTTCTCTGAGGAGTTCAGAAGCAGGAGCTTTGTTGTGAGTATTTTGGGACATCCAGTCAAACACCCAAGTGTTGATGTCATCAGCGTTGCCAGATATGTGCAGAGTGGCATAGAACTGAAGAATGAGCTCGCTATTTCAGTCTGATATGTCTGAGCACATGGGAAGCAAACCTGCATCGTGGAGTACACTGAGGACTGGTTCCAGGCAGGGTATTGCTTCATGCTCAACATGAGGAATGTGCATGTGCTGGGATATCTTGTTGCGTCCACAGAGCACAGAGGAATAGTAGTTCATCTGAGTTCTTGTCCAAAACTTCAGATGCCTCATTTGAGGCTTGTCATAAGGGTTCTCTCCGATGAAATACATGTGTTCTTCAAAGAAATCTTCTTTTTGAAACTTTGGACGCTTGGAGAATGGTTGGCGCTGAACTGGCTTAAGATTTTGCTGAGGAATGGGGGAGAAGACAACACTGGCAGTCTCTGGGTTGAGCACAATGAATTCATTGTCATGGGCGGGTACATTTTCTTCAGCATTTTCCTCAAGGTGAGGAATTTCATCAGCTGGTACTTCTTGCTGGGGAGATGATGCTTCCTGTGGCTGAGCTTCAGGCTGAGGAATTTCTGCTTCTTTCTCATTTGGAGGAGTTGGGTCAGCCTGTTCCTCATCTTGAGGAGTCTGCTCAGAATGTACATTTTCCTCAGCTTGTTTTTCTTCAGCTGGCTTTGTGGCAGAAGCAGTTTCATCAGCTATTGCAGCTGATGCTTGAGCAGTCTCTGTCTGAGGAATAAGGGGTTGAGGACTGTCATCAATCTGGATTTCCTCATCAGTGTGTTCCTCAGAGGCGACATCCTTCATTTCCTCATCTGCCCTTGTAGCTGGGTCATCAATGATGACCATCACATATGAAGGGGCGACATTTAGAGGCACTGGATCCAGAGGAGCAGTTTCTTCAGTTTCTTTGAGGCGCTTTGCCTCTGTCTCTTCTACTGTTGAGGAGGCTTTTCTCTTCTTTGCTTCCTTTTCAGCAGCCCTTGTTTTCTTCATGTCTGATGCAGACGGAATTATCTTCTTCACCTTTGAAGCTTTTGGTGAAGGTGTTCTTTCTGCAGATTCTTCAGCTGGTAGTGAGTCACCAGCTGGAACAGAGTCATCAGCCTGCTTTGATGAAGCAGCTGGATCAGGAGCAGTCTCATCAGTGGTTGCGATTTCATCAGTTGCAGTTTCCGTGATGATTTCTTCAATGGCCAGTTCATCAACACGGCGCTCTTGGTGTTCTTCCTCAACTTGAGGAGTTTCCTCCTCATCAGGAGATGCATCTGCTGGCTGCTCAACCAGGGGCTGAGGAGTTGGTGCCGGTGGTGCGGTTCTCTTGTTGTAGTCATCAACAACACTAGTGGCTAGCTTGATGAAATTGTTCTTGATGCTTTTACGATCTGACAGCTTGTCATACTTGCCAGTCAATACTTGCAGCTCTGCCTGGGTTGACACCAGTGCATCAGGAGTCAGCTTGAGGAGATTCTGCCTGAGGAATTTCTCCTTTTTGGCCTTTGCAACCTTTGCCTGCCGGGCTAGCTGTTCTTTCCACTTGGCTTCATTTATGAAGGTGGCCACCATGTGGCTGATGCCAAGAGGAAGTTTCAAATCATCGATGGGTGTGTTTGGGTCCGCATACCATATATTGATGTAGTCAAGGAGGACCTTGGGGTCCATGGCCAGAAGAATAACACTGCCTGATGCTTGTGCTACCCTTTCTTGCTTGTTTCTGATGATGGCTTGCAGGGTTTCATCATCATAATCATCACTTTCCTCTGATGCAGACGGGACTGCGATGATTTTGCTGGGGCTGGGCAGAGGTGCACATTCAGTAGTCGCCAAAGTCTTCTCAAGTGGTGTTGAAGACTTTGTCTCCGAGCTAGTTGCAGCTGGGAGTGAGGAGCTGGAGCTGGCGGTCGTAGGCTTCACGACATGCTTCTGTACTGGTTTCTCTTGAGGCTTTGGGGTTGGAGCTGAGGATTTTGGTGCAGAGGGTTTTGGTAATGAGGGTTTTGGAACTGAGGGTTTTGGAGCTGAGGGTTTTGTGAAAGAAGCCTGAACAGACTTCTCTTGTGGCTTTGGAGCCCTTTGCTTTGATGGCACAGACTGCGTGTCAGGAATTTCTGAGCCTGAGGTTTCTGCCGCTGAGGAATTAGCAGCACCGGAGGCAGCAGCTGAGGATTCATTAAATTTCCTCACTACAGCTTCTGCTTGCTTCTTGAGCTTTGCCAGATGCTTTTCCTTTCCATCTGGATAGTCATCAATGGTCTTGACGCTTGATGGATGGGCTACTTGATGATCCTCAAGTGGGGCCCTTGTGCCAGGAGGCTTCAAAGCGAATTTCTTTGCATATTTTGGAGTCACAAACATGTACTCCTTCCATTCCTTCGCCCATCGGCGTTCAATCTTCTGCATCCTTATCTTTCTCTTGGCCATTATCTCATGTTCATCAGGCGTACAATAGTCCAAGTATATGTCCTCAGGGATATCAGCAGCTGTGTTCTGCTCCAGTTTCTTTCCTCCCTTCTGTTTTCTCTCTTCCTCCATTTTCTTCAGTTGAGGACATTGCCGATGATTTTGAACTCTTGAGGATTCTGATGAGCCTTGAAGAGTTTCTTCCAGAAACGCTGCAAATGAGTTAATGTGATGAGAACCAAGAGATTCATCTGCTAACATGTGTGTACCTGTGAACAGATTATAGTTGCGAGGAATTTGGAGACGTCATATGCGTTCTCAGATTTGAAGAAAATGAAAAAGTTTGACAGTTTGAGGAATATAACCAGTGGTTGACGAATTTGCCTAAGCATACTGTTCTTGGGTTCCAGAGTTGTACAGATCCGAAAATTCGCACAATTGAGGAATCTCGTGAAAATCTTAGATGCTTAGCTAGTTCATGAATGATTGCGGTGATAGGTAGTGTTTGAGGAATCATGTGCGCATCGTATCTTGAGGAAAAACAGATTTCACATAGAAGATGTAAAATTTCAGATCTAATCTGCTGTAAAAATGGGATATATTTACCCTCGAAGGTGCGAACGAAGAACACAGAAAGTAGTGTTGGAGAGGCTCTTCGTTCGAGTGTCCAATGCACCCTAACTTGGCGGCAGAGGACGTCTACTGCGGCGGCGGACGAAGATGGTCCGAATCCGGTGTGATTCTGGCGACGAAAAGGTCGAGGCAGTGAAGCACTTCCTCACCGGCGGTGGCGCTAGGGTTCGGTGGAGTGTGCTGTGGCAGGAGAGCGATGAGGCGAAGAAGAGGATACCGAGGGGGATAAGGACATATTTATAGCCCAAAAGTTACTGTTTGGCGCGAAAGTTTCAGACCAGATAGCCCCTGCCTCTACGTCTCCGCAGGACACGTGTAGCTCCCGTACGATGCGGTGGAGATAGTGGAGATCGTGGTTATCCGATCGTGGGAAGTGGGGTTCAGTTACTGTGCCTTTAAAGAAAACACTTTTTGAAGATTTGAGGATTTTCGTTACAAAATCATCAGCTGACAAGGATGCAGTGAGGATTTTGAACAATGTTTCAAGTAGAACGCATATGAAGAATTGAATAGACTGGATAAGTATAGCATAGAGGGAAAGTAGGGTCCGATCACATTCACTTAGCAGAAACATCAACTTGAAGAAATAGCAATAAGTGAATGTTGTTGAGGACTAGAAATCACATTCTATCTAGGCCAATGAAAGTCATCAAGTGTTTTTGAAGATTTTGTAATAGATCATCACAATGAAGAACAACTGTTTTGAAGAAAAATGCATTGTGAGGAAATTGATCATTTGAAGAAAATCAACTTGAGGAATTTCACATTGGGCGGTGGCGTTACCCACCATATAAGAATGTTGATTACAGACGCCGCGTACAACTGTGGTAGGGCCCTGAGAATTAATTTCTTCGTTAATTTCTTCACATTCAGAGTGACTTTCTTCATCAGTTGAAGAAAATCGTTTCATCATGTGTTGCACATCTAAGTCATCAACTTTGCATAACTGTTAGGATGTGTGCATGTTCTTACAAAACATTTGAAGACTCTAAGATATTTATCTCACACCGCAACTTGCAAAACCTTTTCTCATCCAAGGGCTTAGTGAAGATATCTGCCAGTTGATCATCAGTCTTCACACGGACGATGAGGATATTGCCTTTGAGGACATCGTCCCGAAGAAAATGATGACGAATCTGGATGTGCTTGGTCTTCGAGTGCTGTACTGGGTTGTATGCAATCTTGATAGCACTCTCATTGTCACAGTAGAGAGGCACATTCTTCATGTTGATGCCGTAGTCCTTGAGGCTTTGCTTCATCCATAGCAATTGAGCACAGCAAGAACCAGCAGCAATGTACTCAGCTTCGGCAGTGGAGAGTGATACGCAGTTCTGCTTCTTTGAGGACCAGCAAACTAGTGAACTTCCGAGGAAATGGCATGTGCCAGAAGTTGACTTGCGATCCACACGGTCACCAGCATAGTCTGAAGCAGAATACCCTACCAGATGAAGATTGGAGCCCTTGGGATACCATAATCCTAGTGTTGGTGTGTGAGCTAAGTATCGAAGCATATGTTTCACAGCCTTATGGTGTGATTCCTTCGGTTTTGCTTGAAAACGTGCACACATGCAAACAATAAGCATTATATCTGGCCTAGATGCATATAGATACAATAAAGAGCCAATCATAGAACGGTATACCTGCTGATCGAAATCTTTACCATTTCATCAGTGCCGAGGTGGTCGTTGGGAGGCATTGGGGTCTTGGCACCTTTGCATTGGTGCATGTCGAATTTCCTCAGAACATCCTTGAGGTATTTCTCCTGTGATATGAATATTCCATTGCTTTGTTGACGAATTTGAAGACCTAAGAAGAATTTCAGCTCCCCCATCATGGACATCTGATATTCTTCACTCATCATGTAGGCAAATTCATCACTTTATCTTTTGTCAGTACAGCCAAATATGATATCATCAACATATTTTTGATATACAAACAACTCATTATCATAGGATTTTGTGAAAATATTTAGATCGAGTGAACCAGGTTTGAAGCCTTTCTTCATGAGGAATTCCTTCAATGTATCATACCATGCCCGAGGGGCTTCCTTGAGGCCATACAGAGCCTTTTTGAGTCTGAAGACTTTGTCTGGATTCTTTGGATCCTCAAAACCTGGGGGCTGAGCAACATATACTTCTTCCTCAAGCTTACCATTGAGGAATGCACTTTTCACATCCATTTGATATAAGGTGATGTTATGATGATTAGCATAAGAAAGTAGTATTCGAATAGCTTCAAGTCTAGCAACAGGTGCAAAAGTTTCATCGAAATCTATTCCTTCAACCTAGGTGTAGCCTTGGGCTACAAGTCGTGCCTTGTTCCTCACCACTTGACCGTCCTCATCTTGCTTGTTTCAGAAAATCTACTTGGTGCTGATGATGTTGTGCTTGCGAGGATCTGGTCGTTTGACTAGCTCCCATACGTCATTCAGCTTGAATTGAAGAAGTTCGTTTTGCATAGCTTCGATCCACTCCGGTTCCAGAAAAGCCTCAGCAACTTTTGAGGGTTCTATGATGGATAAAAAGGAAAAATGCCCACAAAAGTTAACTAAGTGTGAAGCTTTTGAGCGAGTGAGAGGACCTGGCGCGTTGATGTCGTTCAGGATTTTGTCAAGTTCTACTTCGTTTGCAATTCTCGGATGAGCTGGTTGAGGATTTTGTCTGGGCTGAGGAAGTGGTGCTGTTGAAATTTCCTCAGGAGCATCTTCTTGGTTTTTATCAGCGATGGGGATCGTTTCTTCACCAATTTCCTCAGTGGGTACAATGTCTTTAGTAGGCTTAAGCTTTATTGTTTCCTCAGGAGACAGCTTATCTGGATCAGAAGGCAATTGCTCTCTTTGCGAGCCATTAGTTTCATCGAACCGCACATCTACAGTCTCAACAACTTTGTTGTGATAGTTGTTGAAGACTCTATAGGTGTGCGAGTCCTTTCCATAACCGAGCATAAAACCTTCATGGGCCTTAGGTGCAAATTTTGAGCTATGGTGAGGATCTCTAATCCAGCATTTTGCACCGAAGACTTTGAAATAACTTACATTGGGTTTCTTGTCAGTGAGGAGTTCATCTGAGGTTTTCTTGAGGAATTTGTGAAGATATACCCTGTTGATGATATGGCATGCATTGTTGATTGCTTCAGGCCAGAAGCGACGAGGAGTCTGATATTCTTCAAGCATAGTTCTTGCCATTTCAACCAGAGTCCTGTTCTTCCTTTCGACGACACCATTCTGCTGAGGAGTATAAGGAGCAGACAATTCGTGAGTAATACCAAGTTCATCAAGATAATCATCAAGACCAGTGTTTTTGAACTCGGTTCCATTATCACTCCTTATGTGTTTGATCTTGATGCCAAAGTTCGTCGAGGCCCTTGAAGAAAATCGTTTGAAGATTTCCTGCACTTCAGTTTTATACACTATGATATGCACCCAAGTATATCTGGAATAATCATCAACTATGACGAAGCCATATAAAGATGCTGCATTGGTTAGTGTGGCATGGTGAGTAGGTCCAAATAAATCCATATGAAGCAATTCGAATGGACGTGTAGTGGTCATGATGGTTTTAGAGGGATGCTTGGATCTGGTCATTTTCCCAGATTCACAAGCACCGCAGAGATGATCCTTGAGGAATTTGACTGATTCGATGCCGATGACATGCTTCTTCTTTGCAAGCGTGTGCAAATTCCTCATGCCTGCATGACCTAGTCTTCGGTGCCACAGCCATCCTTCTGAGGTTTTTGCTAGTAAGAAAGTGGCTGGTTGAGGACCTGTAGAGAAATCAACAATGTACAAATCCCCTCTTCTTACACCTTCAAAGACTTTGGATCTGTCAGATTCCATGATGACTACACATCTATATCTACCAAAGATAACAATCATATCAAGATCACAAAGCATCGAGACTGACATGAGGTTAAAACCAAGGGATTCAACAAGCATCACTTTGTCCATATGCCTATCCTTGGAAATAGCTACTTTGCCAAGTCCCAATACCTTGCTTTTACCTTTGTCAGCATATGTGATTTGCTTCACAGGTGATGGAGTTAGTGGCATGTTCATCAGTAAGCTTTTATCACCAGTCATGTGATGTGTGCAGCCACTATCGAGAAACCACTCAGTATTTTTGGGTTTGTCATCCTCCAGATGAATTAGTACAGCTTACCATCTCATATGCTTCATATTTGAAGAATATGATACTAATTTCATCAGTAATTTCATCATAACAGAAATGTAAGGACGTGTGAAATATTTCTATTTCATCAATTATTAGCTTGCGTCCTATCAAGCATTTCCTCAGGTCTCCAGCAAATTCTTCAGATGATGATTTTCATCTGGAGACCTGACCTGCAGAAGTGATTAGTTTGATTTCTTCACCACCCACATCTGAAGGGGTGGCAAAGCGTTCATCATCCTGCGAGCACCATATGAGAAAGGTGGAATTGAAGCTAATGCACTTCTCTTAACAGTAGGGGGATTAAAGTACTCATATGAATATGCAGAGAACTGGTTTGAGGATTTATGAACATAATGATTTGAGGAGTAACACTCATATTCATATTCCTTGTAGTTTCCCTGCATGTTAGATGCATAAGCATGGGTACGAGCATAGTTTTGACCAGTTGAGGACTTTGATCCTCTTGAAGACTTTGGTCCTCCTGAGGAATTTGATCTGGGGTTCAGATTCTTCAGTGGTGGTGTCATGAGGACATTCACTTGAAGATTTTCGAGACAAATTTTGGGAACCCAGATTTTCCTCAGAGGAGGGCCATTCCTGCAGTTAGTTCCAACATATCGAGCAAATACTTCACCAGATTGATTTTTGAACAGTTTATAGTTGGAATCAAATGATTCATCCGAGGAATAGGATAATTCACATGAGAAGCCAGTTAGATTAGATGGATCAAAAGGAGGCCCAGTAGCAGCAACCCATGAGATTTTGGGATACTGCTCAGGTTTCCAATAAGATCCATCAGAATTTAATTTCCTCTCAAAGGCAATTCCTTCTTTCCTCGGGTTCCTGTTCAAGATCTGCTTTTTGAGCACATCACAAAGGGTTTGATGTCCTTTGAGGCTTTTGTACATGCCTGTCACGTACAATTCCTTCAACCCTGCATTTTCATCAGTAACATTTGTGTTTTCCTCAAGTGAGGAAATAGACACAACAGGTGCAATTGAAGAATTTGTAGCAATAGTAGCATTCAATGGTAGCATTTGATGATTCTGGAAAGGAATTAGCAGTTTCGCGTTCAATGCATTTAAGACATGGAGGAATAAATTCAACTTGACTAGCACTGATCTGTTGAGCTAGTAATGAATCATTTTCCATACGAAGATCATCATGAGACATTCTAAGCTTCTCAAGATCCAGCTTCCTTTGAAGAAATTCGTAGGAAAGCTTCTCATGATCAGTGAGGAGTGTATCATAACGATCCTGAAGATTATCAAATCTAGACTGAAGACTTTTTATGTCATCAGTGACGATTTGGTTAAGGTTCATTTCATCATTCAACAGATCATCACTTTTGTCTAGCAGTTTTTGAAGCTTTTCCAAAGCAGTTTGTTGTTTAGTGGCAATGATAGCAAGTTTACTGTAACTGGGTTTCTTATAATCATTATGTTCACAGTCACTTGAATCAGAGGAGGAGGCATTATTTGATACCTTTGAACCTTTTGCCATGAAGCAATAGGTTGGAGCGATGTCATCAGCATAGTCATCAGTATGGATGGTGCAATCATTTTCTTCAAGATTGAAGATTGACTTGCTGACGAAAGTGGTTGCTAGTGCAAGACTAGCCTGTCCGGATTCTGAGTCTTCATCAGAACCCTCTTCTTCATCACATTCTTCTGATTCTGCCTCGGAGTCCATTTCCTTGCCAATAATTGCTCGAGCCTTTCTGAAACTAGTCTTCTTGTGCGATGAGGGCTTTGAAGATGAGGATTTTGAAGATTTCTTCTTCTTCTTCAAGTCATCAGAATTGTCATCCTTGTATTTATTCTTCTTTGATTCCTTTCCCCAGCGGGGACAATCAGCAATGTAATGACCTGATTTCTTGCACTTGTGACAGGTTCGTTTCTTGTAGTCCTTAGATGCAGATTCTGATTTCCTCATATCTCTTCTTGATGATTTACCGAACTGGCTTCGTCGTGTAAATCTCTGGAATTTCCTCACAAGCATTGCAAGCTCCTGTCCAAATTCTTCAGGGTCACAACTGCTGTCATCTGTGTGTTCTTCTTCAGATGAGGAAATTGATCTAGCCTTTAGTGCACGTGGTCTGGAATAGCTTTGTCCATATAGATCTCTCTTTTCTTCTAGCTGGAACTCATGAGTATTTAGCCTTTCAAGGATATCAGCTGGATCCAGCATCTTGTAGTCTGGTCTTTCTTGAATCATCAGAACTAGAGTGTCAAATGAAGAATCCAAGGATCTCAGCAGTTTCTTCACAACTTCGTGATCAGTGATGTCTCGAGCTCCCAGTGCTTGCAGTTCATTTGATATATCAGTGAGGCGATCAAAGGTGTCTTGGCAGCATTCATTGTCATGTCTCTTGAAGAGATTGAAGAGATTGCGAAGAATATCAACACGAGAGTCACGCTGGCTTGATACTCCTTCATTTACCTTGCACAGTCTCTCCCAGATCAGTGTTGCAGAGCCCAAAGCACTTACTCTTCCAAACTGGCCAGGGCTCAGATGGCCACAGATGTGTTCTTCGCTTGAGAATCAAGTTGCTTGAATTTCTTCACATCAGCTGCAATGACACTGGCAGAAATGTTGGGGACGCCATTTTCCACAATATACCAGAGATCATTATCAATAGCTTGTAGATGCATTTGCATTTTGTTCTTCCAGAAGGGAAAGTTCTTCCCTTCGTACGTAGGACATGCTGCAGTCACCTTGAACATGCGTGCAGTCGACATAACTAAAACTCCAGGTGGTTAAACCAAAATCACACAGAACAAGGGAGTACCTTGCTCTGATACCAATTGAAAGTGCGTTATATCGACTAGAGGGGGGTGAATAGGAGATTTTTAGAATTTCATCACTGAGGAAATTCCTATTGAGGAAATTCCTCACTGATGACTAACTTACAGCGGAAACAGTAAAGGATCAGACGTGCAAACGTTCACACCAACAGTATTTCAGACTGAAGAAAGTGAAAACAGATTACACAGTAAGCAGGCACGCAGAGTACAGATGATGATTAACTATTGTGAAGAATTTGGGGTTGAGGAAATTCAGAGAAAGTCTTCAGCAAATTCTTCAAACAGTCATAGTGAAAGTCATCAACACATAATACAGAGAAAGTACAAAGTTGAGGTATTAGAAACCGATTCTCAGAGAAGACAGTCGTTGATGACCCAGTTCCAACTGCTGTGACAGTTGTACATCTGGTTTCGAGCGGCTTGGTATTGAAACCGAAGGACACCCAGTCCCAGGACACACAGTCCCTACCGTATTCTTCTTGAGCTAAGGACACATAGTCCTCGCCCAACACTCGTGGTAAGTCTTCAGGACAGACTTCCAAACCCTCACAAACTTGGTCACCCGACGATCCACAATGAACTGCTGGAACGTTCTAGACCATGACGCCTAACCGTCTCGAGGATGCACAGTCCTCAAAGGTAAAAGGCTTCAGTCCCACATAGGAACAACTTCTTCAGTGATGCTCAATCACTAGGTTTGGTTTGTGGTTTCGGTGGGTGGTGTATTTCCTCACTGATGAATTACTCTCGAAGGCTCTGAGGAATTTGGGTTGCTCTTATGACAAGTGTCAGTTTCTAACTGAGCAGCCAACCAGCTAGTGGTTGTGGGGGGTGGCTATTTATAGCCTGGGAGAATCCCGACATGATTTGGCACTAATGCCCTTAAGTAATATGACCGTTGGAGTGGATAAGACCAGTGACTTAGCGTGGTTATCGAAACGGTCGGGACCCTCAACTGTGAGAGTCCTCATGTCACTCATATTCCTCACTTGAGGCTTTTGGTAGGATTAGGCTTGGGTTGAGCATCATGAGGAAATCCATTCCATAGTGTTACTTTGACCCCCTTTAACAGTACGGTGTTCCTATTCATGAAATGCGAAGAAAGTAAAACAGAAAACGTAAATCTTCACGCTTCAATTTCTTCAGAATGATTTTCTTCAGGAACCACCGGTCTTCTCAATATCAGTATCTTCATGAGGAATATCAATTTCATCGCAGATTCCTCGCGATTCATTTCTTCAGCTTCAGACCAATTTCTTCAACTGAAGATATACATTTTTAGGGGTCGATATTCTTCAAATATCTGAAACTCCTCAATGACTTATAGATCCTGTGTACACTTATAAACACATTAGATACTTAACCTATAAGTCTTAAAACCACCAAAATCACTAAGGGGCACAAGATGCACTTGCACTCATCTCCTCTCTAAATGTATCTGCAATGATTTCTATACTTGCAAATTGCCAAGATGCGTCTCTACCCATATTAAGGCCTCGTCCCCAAATACGGATAGCGTCGTATCTTGGATGTTACAAGTGGGCATCTTGATTGTCCCCCGTGCCCGCCGGCACCATGGCCCGGTGCGGTACGGTCCTTGGGGTGCAGATGGTTTTCGTGTCAGCGAACCCTCTCTTCCCGTTTTCCTCGATGTCATGATGGCGCCTACAAAGGCAAGGGGTTAGAGCCAGCAGAGGAACACACATTAACGGCACAAGAGCGAAGCTAGGGCACTCACTCGTCTGTCGCGGTCCACTTCCTCTCTCGCTCGATGGAAGATGGTGTGGCGCTCGCGGCCTCAAGCGGCGCCCTGGCGTCGCCCGGAGAACGCTCGGCATGGACCTCAGCGCGTTTGGCTTGATCCCTTCCTCCTTAAGGACTCGGGGACCTCCTCAGGTGGCATGGCCGCCGTAGGGATGGATGCTGCCACGCCTGAACAGCCCTCGACTGTTGACGTTGGGGCAGCCACGTCGGAGCGCACAGTTCCCCCACTGCGCCGCCTAGCCTAGGGGCGTCCCTCGAGGCGGCTCGTCCGAGTGAGCGCCATCGTAAGTGAGGCCCCACAGGGACCTACGAAGGTTCGGCGGAGGCATGCAACCAGGATCCTCTTCCTCATCATCCTCCGTCGCCTCCGAGTCCCCATCATTGTCTTCATTGCTAGAAGATGTCACCTCAACTGGGGAGCCGTTGGGCTATCCGGCAGGGCCGCTTGGCACGAACCCCCATTCGTCGAAGGATGACATGTCGTCTACCAGCGCTGCCCCCTCTTCATATTTGTATCAGGGGGACGCAGCCTCGGGAGGATCTTCTGGGTCCAGGTTAAGAAGGGCCAACAGGGTCGCGCTCATCTTGACGGGCGTCAGTTTGGCAGTGTGTAGCCTCATCTCTTCCCCATTATCGGTGTACTCCCACACGGGTCACGAGCGTGCCCGGAGCAGTGCGATGTGGCACTTCAGGAACTCCTTAACAATCCTCGCCTCCGTGAGTCGGGTGTCCACGTGGGTGGCGATTCGCTCCAGGATTGGTGTGGCCCTAGGATCATTAAGCTTCATGTGGGTCCACCATAGAGGTTGTTCCGGCACGGCCGTGGGAGCACTCATGAGAGGTTGACCTGGCCCGCGTTCATAAAGACCCAATGATACTGATAGCCTTCTATCTTCTTACCAACTTTCAATTGGATGATTTCACCCTTGACGTCTACGAAGGAGACGCACGCAGAGCGCTGGTCGTGAGTGTTGAACCGCAGGCTGAAGAAGTGGCAAAAGAGTGCCACTGAGGGCCTCACCCCAGCGAAAGATTCGCAGTAGAAGGAAAATATATCGAGGAGGAAGACGAAATTAGGCTGGAGACACAGGGCCTGTATCCTGTAAGGACGAAAGGATGGCGTAAAGAACTCGGAAAATGGTGGAACCAACCCAACATAAACGATGTGGAGGAACAAGGAGTATGCGGATTCCACCATGTTGCTTTGCGTTGTCCAGCCTAGCCAGTAGCCACATCTTCGTTGCCCCCACTTGTTTTGGTCGCCGGCGAATGTCGGTAGCACTGGGGCCAAATTCTCATTCTTGATGATGGAGGAGTGGCCCGGTGGTGGTAGGATTCGTGACAGGTACCGCGGCCTTTTTCTTCTTTCTAATTGGGGCCATTAGCATCAGATTGTCTCAAACGGAGAAGAAGAGCTGTCGTGCTCGAGATCAGATTGATGTTGGCCGCGTGAGGAACAAGGAGGCGCAGGGGGTTGAACGTGAGTCAAAGGAGAGTAGTGATGGCCCCGTGTCGCACGCAGGCTTTATGGCAGCATGGGTAGTTGTCGAGGTGTCGTGGGGAAGTGGGTTGTCCCTTGCCAGGTCGCGTACCATGTGTCTCACCTGCCCTGTAGGCAGTTGGGGCCGGCACCGTCTGGCCCCTCTTACCGGCGGAATCGTGCATGCTGCCGGCCCGCGGGCTATTCTCGGGCCTGTGAAAATGGGGGTATTCAGGGTCGTTTGCCTGCAGCCTTGGACGCGGCGCATGTCGCGTGCCCGCCACGGCCCTCCATTAGGCTTCGGGGACAAGGCTCTCTCGAGCGCCCCCGCCACGCATGGCGCTAGTTTGTAAGCCCCGTAAGGAGCCGTCCAAAACCTCTCTCACGAGGTCTCCCCTGAGGCTGCCCCTGAAGCCTTTGCGGGGTGGACTTGTCAGAGGTGGCCTAGCATGGTCATGCGGCCCCACGTATTCACGTGGGTGATGCTCGCCATGCCGGATATCACGGGGAGTCGTGCCAGTAAGTGTGTATGGCGAGAGTTTTCTCTTCTGTGCTAGGGAGCAGGGCCATCCCACTAGCTCCCAATGTAATCTCCAAAGGGTTCTAGTTTGGTGCAAGAGGGACAAAGATATCGCATGTCAGGATGGATTTCATCCCCGGGCCTATTGACGTGTCACGATAGGAAGCTTTGGGAGCTGAGGGCGCACGAGAAGACCACTTTAGTCGGGATAGGTTGCATTCGTGTTCCCTTTCCTATTTGGCCATTATGGTGACCCTTCCCGCCGTGTGTTTTCGGGGGAAAGAGGACCGGGGCTAGTATAAGATAGTATGTGCCACCGTCTTAGAGGGAGATAGGTCCCAGAGTTAGCAACAACACACATTTGTATTTCCTCTCCCTCTCGAGCAATCCAGACAAGCAGGAGTAGGGTCTTATATGGTGAGGTAGCCCGAACATGGGTAACTATTGTGTCCTGAGTTATTCTTCCTTAGCTCGAACATGTCGTAGATTCGACCTGGTTGTTGCAGAGTAGAGTAGGACAGGAGAGCCTACACACCCGAGAGTTCGAACCTCTTGGGTCCCCGGATCCCCGATTCTGGCAGCTACTATACATTTTGGGCCCAAGTAGCATTTATATGAATACTAGACTATTTATAGGATGTATATATTTTTATTTGGGATCTTTAATATACTTACCAATTTTGAATTTTTATTTGGAAGCACACTCATAATTTGTTCTTCATATGTGCTTGGTAGCACACTCATATTTACTTTTTCATATATGTTCCGTAGCATATGTGTTTGGTAGCACACTTGTAATTCAATTTTATTTAATTTGTTTCATGTTTATTACTATTAAGTTGAGAAGATACTTCTTCTTTTCATGCATATTAATTTAACACTACCATGTGCCCTTTATTGTTTCGCCAAATAGCATGGAGGACTCTAGTTTGTGGATAGGTTCCTCTGACCATTGGTTTGGGTATGCCTCTGATAAAGGCGACGTGAGCACCAACAAGATAATTACGGTTACAAAAACATGCACGATCCAACATTGCAAACATCCATATATCTAACCATTAATGGATTGTTTATGTGTTGAAACCCATGCCAGGCATACGTACCAGTTGGTCCGCCTTCGCCATCACCCTCTGTGGAGGAGACACGTGTAGTGGATGTGTTCAATCACGAGCTAACTGTGTCACGTCAGTCGACCATCAAGGCCATGTAGGAGTTGAATGACTCCCTGGAGAAGTAGTAGGACAAGATTACCAATGACAACACAATTGTCTACCAAAGGATTTTCAGTTTAAAACATCAGGTCGAGTCGCTGAACCTTGAGATAATCAAGGTCAAGAAGGAAATGCAAGTCTTGAAAAAGGAGAAGACTCAAGTGAACAGGGAGAAATCCCATTACCTCATTGAGGGGTAGATGAATAGGAATAAGCTCCATGAGCTTAAGTTAGTCCTTAGAGGAAACTAGTTAGTATCGAGAGGGGTAAATAGATACATGTGAAATTGGTACTTCTCTTTGTGAATTTGGTATAATATGTTTAGTTTGTGAACCTGGCCGGTACTATCTTTTGGGAATTACTAATAGGTTCAGCAAATAAAGTTGGTAGGATCTTTTGTGAATTGCTGACACGTTTAGTTTTTGAAGCTAGCATATTTTTTATATTAGCTAAATATGACATCGTCGTCGGGCACCCCTTTTCAATGCCATAGCTATTTCAAATACTGTCAGCGTCGTCTCGAACGCATCCACTAAATTCTAACGGTGGAGCCATATTGGTTGCATAGGGTGTCTACGCGAGCAAGGCCATAGCTAGGCTATTCTACACTAGTGAAATAGGCTGGAATATTACAAGATTTTAGAAATTGGAATATTAGAATTTGATAAGAATTTAATAAATAGGAATTTATTGAAACCTAAGAGAAAAAGAAAAAGAAAAAGGCTCGTCTAGCCATAGGCCACAATAACCCGCAGCTGGGTCAGCTCAGAGCCAAAGCGGACCGATTAGTGAGGCGTGCGCGCGCTGACGGGTTTCAAACTTGACGCACGAGCCCTAGCCGCAGCGAAAGGGGGAGGTGGGAGAGAGGTGGGAGGCTAACGAGTTGGTCCCACCAGGTCATCGTCAACCACTCGACCAGGGAGATGGAAAGATCACCGATGATCCTCATGGGCACGAGAAGGGCTTGCGAGCATGGGGACGAAGTCAGCACCAAGCTACCGTTCCTATGGAGGTGGAGATGGTCGCTGGGGTGTCGTGGGTCGTCGGCGATGAGAAGTCTGTGGCAGAGGAGCTCCAGGAGGGGTCACTGTTGATGCTTTATGCAGCAATTCACATGGGAGGAGGAGGGTAACACGTCAAGAAGAGAGAGACTCAATGGAGGAGGAAACAGAAGCGGAGTGGGACTGTACCTAGAAATATCGAGCGAGCCGATGCGGCATACTACAAGCTCTATCTCGAGTTCTAGATCTCCTCGAGAGGAATGGGTGGAGCAGGGGCTAGATTGGGAGTAGGACGGGGTCGAATGGAGGAAGAGGAAGACCTAGGGTGGCTTTATATAGAGGGGGCGTCGGTGCACCCTTGATAGTGGGCTCGTCCATCGAGAAAATGTCACTGACAAGCACTAGAGGAGGCAAGGGTGGCTCGAGGGCATTCTTGGGTGTGGTGTTGGAGGCCAAGGAGAGAGAGGAGAGGCGCGGCTTGGCCCTAGCGCTCGCGCATGCGAGGTCATGCATTGGCCGAGAGAGGCGGCGTCGGGCACGCGCTCGAGAGGGGTGAGAGAGAGAGGGAGAGGTGGCCCCGACCCAGTTGCGTTTCATGGACATTGAGGCACCTCCGCTAGTGCAAGGGAGAGGCTCCATATGGCCAGGAGAGACATGTTAACTCTCTGGACCGCGGCAGTTCACTCTAGAGTGCGACTTTGGATGGTATGATGGTGTTTTTGGCACGCTCTGACGCCTCCACTAGTGTTAGCGGCCTGCAGGAAGAATAAACAAGAGGGAGGAAGGCCTTGTATGATTTGGAACTTGCCAGGAGCGAGAGATATATGACAGAGAGGAGAGATAACTGATGTCTATAGGGTTGATAACCTACAAGTATAGGGGATCACGACAGTCTTTAGGGGTAGTATTTCACCCTAATTTATTGATTCGACACAACGGGAGAAAAATAATATTTAGGGGCCTTGACACTTGAGTTTTCCATTCGATTGCACCTACGATATCTCTACGTATCAGAAGATTTAGTAGCGCAATAAATAATAGTGGTAGCAATGATAGTGATAGCAACAGTTTTAGTAACAACATTAACAGTAGAACCGAGTAGCAGGTATGACACGAACAGCAGCAGTAGTAACTTACAAGGACTCGGTATTTATAAAGCGTAGGCACATGGATCAGAGATGGAAACATCTGGATGAAATTAATCATGTAATGGTTATACAATAGAGCGACATAGAACTAGCTCCAATCCTTCAATATAATGTAGGCATGTGTTCCATATATAGTCTTACGTGCTTGCAATAAGAACTTGCATGACATCTTTTGTCCTACCCTCCCATGGCAGTGGGGTCCTATTGGAAACTTAGGGATATTAAGGCCTCCTTTTATTAGAAAACTAGAACCAAGCATTAACACATAGTGAATACATGAACTCCTCAAACTATAGCAAACACCGGAAAGAATCCCAATTATTGTCACCTTGGGGTATGTGGATCAAGACACGTAATAGGTAACTACAACTTGCAAGATAGGATGCAAATCACTCTTATATTCATGAAAACATAATAGGTTTAGATCTGAAATCATGGCACTTGGGCCCTAGTGACAAGCATTAAGCATAGCAAAGTCATAGCAACATCAATCTCAGAATATAGTGCTTACTAGGGATCAAACCCTATCAAACTTAACTCAATTACATGATAAATCTTATCCAAACCTCATCACCATCCAGCAGGACTACTAAGGGATTACTCGCACCCGGTGGTGAGCATCATCAAATTGTTGATGGAGAAGGGTTGATGATGACAAGCCGATGAATCCCCATCTCCGGAGCCCCAAACGAAATCCATATCAGCCCTCCCGAGGAAGAACAAGAGGTGGCGGCGGTGCCATCTCATAAAACACAATGAAATATTCTCCCTGGGTTTTTTCTCCGAGAAGAGGAATTTATAGGACTAGAATTAGGGTTGGCACAGCCACGTGGGCCCCACAAGGCATCAGGGCGTGACCAGGGGTGGCCACGCCCTATTGCCTTGTGGTCCATAGGAACCACCCTATGGTGGTTCTTCACTCCCAAAATCCTTTTACGAGAAATGATTCACAAAAAGGTTCGTTCAATTTTGAGAACGTTTATTTCTGCACAAAAATAACACCAAGGTAGTTCTGTTGAAAACAACGTCAGTCCGGATTAGTTCCATTCAAATCATGCAAATTAGAGTCCAAACTAGAGCAAAATTATTTGGAAAAGTACATATGTTGGAGACGTATCAACTCCCCCAAGCTTAACTCATTGCTTGTCCTTAAGCAATTAAGTTGATAAAATGAAAGTCATAAAGGAAACTTTTACAAACTCTTTTGTTCTTTTTACTATGTATATGTGGCATATGCTTGCCTTATCTCTCTCTCTCTCTTTCTCTCTCAGGGCGCTGCAAGGAAGACGAGGGGTGAGGGAGGCAAGGACGGAATGCCCGCTCCATGCCCCTCCCCTCCATTTATACCCCCGCAGTGTGAGTGGGGGAGTGGATCAGTTGCGCACGTTCTCCACTCCCTCACTTCGTGCGGGAACATTAATGCTTTCGGGGAGGGCGACGGTGGCCTGCTCGGCCGCAGCTGATCCCACGCATGGTTCGATGTTGTGGCAGGATGGGCCCCAGCTCTAAAACATGTCCCATCACCCGCATAGCTCAACTAGGCTGGGCCGGCGACACCCGACGCATGGCGGCCCTGCTCCCCAGCCCTGAGGCGCCATGGCATTCCGTTCTACATCCAGTGCTCAGCTCCCCGGGCCCGGCACGTAGCAGACGGACCTAGCTCCCAGGCTCTACCGACAAGGACTCTCGAGGACAAGCCGAGAGACCTATCGCTGTGAGACGACGGGGCTCTCCGACTTCGAGGACTAGTATCGGGGGGATAGCATAATCTTCCTTCATGCCCGTCTTCAAAAACATCGGGGCCGACTCAGACCCTCAAGCGCCAGCTCCAGCGGGTCGGCTTTGGCCGGCTCGTCCCACTCGTGACTAGACCCTCGTCCCTCCGGCTTCGGGTGACCCGCAAACTAGCGGGCCCCCTTCCTGCAAGTCATCAGCCCATATGACAAGACTCATAACCTCTAACGGGACATGATGAAAGACCAGCCACTCGATGCCACCATACGCGCATGGCTATAGTAGAGCCGGCCGTACCACCAACCTCTACCGACTATCACTAGGCAAGGCATCCTGGGTGTACTCGGCACTAAGCATCTCCTACCCCTGCCACCCCTCACATGCGGCGGCAGGGGAGTTGACCGTACCACTAGCCGCCGGCAAGAGTGATAGATGCTTCACGGGGCAGCACTTCGACGGGACCCCGCATCCGACGGTCCCTGATACGTCTCCGTCGTATCTACTTCTTCGAACTCTTTTGCCCTTGTTTTGGACTCTAACTTGCATGATTTGAATGGAACTAACTCGGATTAACGCTGATTTCAGCGTAATTGCCATGGTGTTGTTTTTGTGCAGAAATAAAAGTTCTCGGAATGACCCGAAAATTTACGGAGAATTTTTCTGGAATTAATGAAAAATACCTGCGCAAAGATCCAGCGGAGGAGGTGAACCCGTGGGCCACAAGCCCACAGGTCGCGGCCACCCCCTGGCCGCGCCATGAGGGCTTGTGGGGCCCACATGGCGCCACCGCCTCCAAACTCAGCTCTATTTATTCCGTCTCACCCAGAAAAAAATCAGGGTGAAGGCTTATTTGCGTTTTACGATACGGAGGCGCCGCCACCTCCTGTTCTTCATCTGGAGGGAAAATCTGGAGTCCGTTTTGGGCTCCGGAGAGGGGAAATCGTCGCCATCATCATCATCAACCTTCCTCCATCGACACTTCCATGATGCTCTTCACTGTTCGTGAGTAATCTCATCATAGGCTTGGTGGACGGTGATAAGTTGGATGAGATCTATCATGTAATCGAGTTAGTTTTGACGGGGATTGATCCCTAGTATCCACTATGTTCTGAGATTGATGTTGCTACTACTTTGCCATGCTTAATGCTTGTCACTAGGGCCCGAGTGCCATGATTTCAGATCTGAACCTATTATGTTGTCGCCAATAAATGTGTGTTTTAGATCCTATCTTGCAAGTTGTAGTCACCTACTTTGTGTTATGACCCGGCAACCCCGGAGTGACAATAGCCGGAACCACTCCCGGAGATGACCATAGTATGAGGAGTTCATGTATTCACCATGTGTTAATCCGTTGATCCGGTTCTTTATTAAAAGGAGAACATTAATATCCCGTAGTTTCCATTAGGACCCAGCTGCCACAGGAGGGATGGACAATAGATGTCATGCAAGTTCTTTTCCCTAAGCACGTATGACTACATACGGAATACATGCCTACATAATATTGACGAACGGGAGCTAGTTACATATCTCTCCGTGTTATAGCTGTTACATGATGAATCACATCCGGCATAATCATCCATCACCGATCCAATGCCTACGAGTCTTTTACTACTGGTCCTTGCTACTCTACTTTGCTTCTACTGTTGTTACTTGCTCTGCTATTGCTACTGCTGTCACCGTTGTTACTGTTGCTCTGCTGCTACTGTTGTTACTTGCTACTGCTGTCACTGCTGCTATCACTTGCTACTTTGCGGTTCCTTGCTACAACACTTTACTAGCACCATTGATACAACAAGTTCGGAATACTCTATCGTCAACAGACCTGTTTCTGGCACCGTTCTTATCATACTACTTTGCTACTGATACTTTGCTTGCACACACTAATCTTTCATGTGTGGTTGAATTGACAACTCAGCTGCTAATACTTGAGAATATTCTTTCGCTTCCCCTTGTGGCGAATCAATAAATTTGGGTTGAATACTCTACCCTCGAAAATTGTTGCGATCCCCTACAATTGTGGGTCATCAAGACAATTTTTCTAACACCATTGTCGGGGAAGCACAGCTATATTCTCTGAGTCACTTGGGATTGACGTCTGCTGATCACTATGAGGAATCCGAAAGATCCAAGAACTGAAATCTTGCCTTCCACTACGAGGACAGGTAAGGAACTGCCATCTAGCTCCGCAATTGATTCACCTTCAGTTTTGAGTAAGTTTGCCACATCGCCTCCTGCTAGAAATCTGTATATGTCGCATGTGCTTGATACTACTGTGCTTGATGATGCTACTTCTGCTGCCCATGATGCTTATGATGATGCTATGCTTGATACTATGCCTGATGATGCTATGCTTGATACTACTTTGCCTGATGATACCATGCTTGATACTGCTTTGCCACTAGGTGCATTCCTTGATGCACAAATTGCTAGAGTTGCTGCTAGATGTGATGATACTTCTGAAACTGCTGATACTATTGAAGTAGAACCTGCTACTATGCGTGAATTGCCTGTTATGCCTGAGTGCTATGTTATGGAAGGAGAGATAGCTGAGGACTTTCTTGCGTGTAAGGGTAGCTATGATGTTGAGAAATTACTACGCAAGTGGAAAGAAAAATCTCTGAACGCTAGGATGAAATATGACCCGAAGTTTGCTACTTCGCCTATCTTTGTGACCGATAAGGATTATGAATTCGCTGTCGACCCTGGGTTAATCACTCTTGTCGAATCTGATCCTTTTCACGGTTATGAGTCTGAAATGGTTGTAGCCCATCTTACCAAACTGCACGATATAGCCACCCTATTCACTAGTGAGGAAAAGATCCGCCACTACTATATCCTCAAGTTGTTTCCTTTCTCGCTAAAGGATGATGCTAAGACTTGGTTCACTTCTCTTCCTCCTGGATGTGTGCGTAGCCCCCAGGATATGGTCTACTACTTCTCTGAAAAATAATTTGCTGCCCATAAGAAGCAAGCTGCCTTGCAGGAAATATACAACTTTGCTCAAGCTGAAGAAGAGAGTCTCCCACAAGCTTGGGGGAGGCTCATCCAGCTACTGAATGCTTTGCCCGATCACCCTCTTGAGAAGAATGAAATACTTGATATCTTCTATAATGGACTAGTCGATGCTTCCAAAGACCACCTAGATAGTATGGCTGGTTGTGTTTTTAGGGAACGAACTGTAGAACAAGTTGAGATTCTACTGAATAACATCTTGTGCAATGAGAATGCTTGGACTATTCCCGAACCACCTCCTAAGCCAACTCCAAAGAAAAGAGGTATTCTATTCCTCAGTCCTGAAGATATGCAAGAAGCCAAGAAATCTATGCGAGAGACAGGCATTAAATCTGAAGATGTGAAAAACCTACCACCTATCGAAGAGATCCATGGTCTCCATAACCCGATGCAGGTAGTAGAAGTAAATTCTCTGTGTAGGTTTGATGAGAGTGATATTCCTTTTGATAAACATGCAAGCTTATGCCTGGATGAATTTGATAACTTTGTTGCCAAACAACAAAGCTTCAATGATTATGTTAGCAGACAATTGGAACAGAATGCTCGTATGCTTAGTCATTTAAGTGCTTGTGTGGACAGAAATGTCAATGATCTTAAGCTCTTGAGTAAACATGCCTCTATGGTTACTACTCAAGTAGAACAAGTACTTAAAGCTCAGAATGACTTGCTCAATGAGTTGAATGACAATTCCGTTAGAGTTGTCACTAGAGGCGGTATAATGACCCAGGAACCTCTGTATCCTGAGGGTCATCCAAAGAGAATTGAACAAGATTCTCAAGGAGTTAGCACTGATGTACCTAGTCATCCTAGAAAGAAGAAGAAAGATGATAGGGATTTGCACGCTAGCAACCCTGTGGCTGCTACACCTGAGAGTCCAAACGATGTCTCTGCCTCTAATGCAAAAAACACAATCTGGTGATGAACATGAGCATAATGATAATATCAATAGTGGTGTTCATGTTGATGCTCAACATAGCAATGAAAAGGATGTGGAGATTGAACCTATTGATCTTGATAACCCACAACCTAAGAATAAGAGATACGATACGAATGACTGCACTCCTAGGAAGCATGGGAAAGAAAGGGAGCCATGGGTTCAGAAACCCATGCCCTTTCATCCCAAACCATCCAAGAAAAAGTATGATGAGGATTTTGAGTGATTCGTTGAAATGATTAGACATGTCTTTTTGCAAATGCGTTTGAAAGATATGCTCAAAATGTCTCTGTATGCTAAGTACATGAAAGATATTGTGACTAATAAGAGGAGGATACCTGAGGTTGAGATTTCCAGCATGCTCGCTAATTATACCTTCAAGGGTGGAACTCCCAAGAAACTAAGTGATCCCGGTGTGCCCACTATACCTTGCTCCATTAAAGGTAACTACATTAGAACTGCTTTACGCGACCTTGGATTCGGTGTTAGTGTTATGCCTCTCCCTCTTTATCGTAGACTTGAACTGGATAAGTTGACACCCACTAAAATCTCTCTGCAAATGGCCGACAAATCAACTGCTTTCCCTATCGGCATTTGCGAGGATGTGCCTGTTGTGGTTGCTAACGTCACCATCTTAATAGATTTTGTTATCTTGGATATTCCCGAGGACAATGCCATGGCGGTCATCCTTGGAAGACCCTTTTTAAACACTGCAGGGGCTGTTATAGATTGCAACAAAGGCAATGTCACTTTCCATGTCAATGGTAATGAGCATACGGTGCACTTTCCAAAGAAACAATATCGAGTACATTGCATCAATGCTATCGAAAAAACTTCATCGATACTTATTGGGAGCTTTGAATGCCCTATTCCTCGTATCAAGATGAAGTATGATTTGCTTGTTGGCGAAATACACATCCCCATTGAGGTGACCTAGTGACTATTCAAGAATTCTCTGTTCTCTTTTTGCGATTTGAAAAAGTTTGTCAAAGAGACTTGATCAACCTCACTAACGGATTTCTTTCGATGACCATGAGATGGATGAATCGAGGAGTCACAAACCTCTGTTCCAAGCTTTCACCTTCGATTGCTTAGCAGGAAAATGATAGATATAGTTTAGTTTTCCCTGTTTTCTGTTTTAGCGTCCGGTAGAAAAGTACCCCGAAAATAAAAGTTCTCCGAACGTCCTGAAAATCAAGTATGATTTTTTCTAGAATTTTTGAATTTTTTTGAGACAAAGAGCTTGTTTGGGGGCCACACCAGTGGGCCACAAGCCCTAGGGGCGCGGGCACCCCTCTGGCCGCGCCACCCAGGCTTGTGGGGCCCACAGGCACCCCCACCACTCATTCTTGCTCTCATCTGGTTCTCCTATGTCCAGAAAAAATTGTTTTGCAGCTCAAACCCGTGTTCTTGCTCCTCTTGCTGGGATTTTCAATCTATTTGCTCAAATCACCATTCTCTGAACTGTTTTGGGGAAATTACTCCTTGGTAAGTGACTCCTGCATTGGTCCAATTAGTTTTTGCTCTAGTGCCTTATACTCCGCGTATTTTTTCTACCTTGGTGACCATGTTCTTGAGCTTTGCATGCTGATTCCAGTTGGTCCCAAGTAGTTTTGATGCGTTATATGGCCTCTAGGCACTTGTGGGAGTAGTTGCTACGAGTTTTGTTGAGCCTTATTCACTTCTCCTTAGAGTCACTAAAAAATCAGAAATTTTCAGAGATAGAAAAGGGAAAAGATGAAGAGGAAGAAGAGGTTCTTCTTCCCGAGAGATATCTAGATTACAATAGCATGGTTCGCCATGACTTTCTTCATAGAGATATAAATAGAAGGATGATTTATAACCTGGTATTTAGTCAGGGTACTCGTGAGACTATTACTTTGCCTGCTCCTTCTTTGTTCAATCTTCATGCATGCAGGTACATTATTATGCCCTCGGACATCTACGCATATTGGGGCCTATCCCAACTACATGTGCCCGTGCCCGAGCCACTGATACGTCCATTTTGCATCATGTTTTCATGTTGATATTTATCGCTTCTTTTGCTGTTATTTCACTTCACGGTACTATTATTATGCCTTTTCTCTCTTATTTTGTAAGGTTTACATGAAGAGGGAGAATACCGGCAACTGGAATTCTGGCCTGAAAGTGGAGCAAAGTTGAGATACCTATTCTGCGCAACTCCAAACGCCATGAAAATAAACGGAGATTTTTTTCCCAATTTATAAAAATATTGGGCCGAAGAAGTGCCGGAGGGGCACCAGGGGGTGCCCACAAGCCTGCACGGCGCGGCCACCCCCCCCCCCCTAGGCCGCGCCATGGGGCTTGTGGGCAGCCCATTGGCCCCCTCTTTTGCTATATGGAGGGTTTCGTCCAGGAAAAAAACAGAAGGGAGATTTTTCGTGGTTTCGCCGCCGCCACGAGGCGGAACTTGAGTAGAACCAATCTGGAGCTCCGGGAGGATGATCCTGCCGGGGAAACTTCCCTCCCGGAGGGGGAAATCATCACCATCTCATCACCAACAATCCTCTCATCGGAGGGGACTCGTCACCATCAACATCTTCATTAGCACCATCTCATCTCCAAACCCTAGTTCATCTCTTGTAACCAATCTCCGTCTCGCGACTCCGATTGGTACTTGTAAGGTTGCTAGTAGAGTTGATTACTCTTTGTAGTTGATGCTAGTTGGATTACTTGGTGGAAGAGTTTATGTTCAGATCCTTGATGCTACTCATTACACCTCTGATCATGATTATGATTATGCTTTGTGAGTAGTTACTTTTGTTCCTGAGGACATGGCATAAGTCATGCTAATAATAGTCATGTGAATTTGGTATTCGTTCGGATTTTGATATGTTGTATGTTGTTTTTCCTCTACTGGTGTTATGTGAACGTCGACTACATAACACTTACCATTATTTGGGCCTAGAGGAAGGCATTGGGAAGTAGTAAGTAGATAATGGGTTACTACAGTGACAGAAGCTTAAACCCTAGTTTATGCGTTGCTTCGTAAGGGGCTGATTTGGATCCATTAGTTTAATGCTATGGTTAGACTTTGTCTTAATTCTTCTTTCGTAGTTGCAGATGCTTGCGAGAGGGGTTAATCATAAGTGGGATGCTTGTCCAAGTAAGGGCAGTACCCACACACATATCAAACTATCAAAGTAACGAAAGCGAATCATATGAACATGATGAAACTAGCATGACAGAAATTCCCGTGTGTCCTTGGGAGCGTTTTTCCTCTTATAAGACTTTGTTCAGGCTTGTCCCTTGCTACAAAAGGGATTGGGCCACTTTTCTGCACCGTTGCTACTTTTTTTACTTGTTGCTTGCTACGAATCATCTCACCACACAATCACTTGTTACCGACAATTTCAGTGCTTGCAGATTTTTCCTTGCTGAAAACCACTTGTGAGATCCTTCTGCTTCTCGTTGGGTTCGACACTCTTACTTATCGAAAGGACTATGATTGATCGCCTATACTTGTGGGTCATCAGGACTCTTTTCTGGCGCCGTTGCCGGGGAGTGAAGCGCCTATGGTAAGTGGAACTTGGTAAGGAAACATTCATATAGTGTGCTGAAATTTCTTGTCACTTGTCAATATGGATACTAATCCTTTGAGGGGCTTGTTCGGGGTATCTTCACCTCGAACGGAAGCACAAAGAGTTGCTCCTCAATCTGCTGCACCTACTGAAAATATTTTCTTTGAATTTCCTTCGGGTATGCTTGAGAAACTGCTGGCTAATCCTTTTACAGGAGATGGAACATCACATCCAGACTTGCATCTAATCTATGTAGATGAGGTTTGTGGTTCATTTAAGCTAGCAGGTGTGCCCGAGGATGAGGTCAAGAAGAAGGTCTTTCCTTTATTGTTGAAGGATAAGGCGTTGACATGGTATAGTCTATGTGACGATACTGGATCATGGGACTACAATCGGTTGAAATTGGAATTTCATCAAAAGTTTTATCCTATGCATTTAGTACATCGTGATCGGAATTATATTTATAATTTTTGGCCTCGTGACAGAGAAAACATCGCTCAAGCTTGGGGCAGGCATAAATCAATGCTATATTCATGCCCTAATCATGAGCTCTCGAGAGAAATTATCATTCAGAACTTCTATGCTCGGCTTTCTCATGATGATCGCGCCATGCTTGACACTTCTTGTATCGGTTCTTTTATGAAGAGAGATATTGACTTCAAATGGAATTTATTGGAGAGAATTAAACAAAACTCTGAAGATTGGGACCTTGAAGAAGGCATGGAGTCAGGTATGAATTTCACGTTTGATTGCATTAAATCCTTTGTTGAGACAAATACTTTTTGTGACTTTAGCGCTAAGTATGGACTTGACTCTGAGATAGTAGCTTCTTTGTGTGAATCTTTTGTTGCTCATATTGATCTCCCCAAAGAGAAGTGGTTTAAATATCATCCTCCGTTAGAAGTCAATGTAGTCAAACCCACTCCAGTTGAAGAGAAAGTTATTGCCTATAATGATCATGTGGTTCCCAGTGCTTACATTGAGAAACCACCTTTCCCTGTTAGGATAAAGGATCATTCTAAAGCTTCAACTGTCATACGTATAGGCTATATTAGAACACCTACACCCCCTGAGAAAATTATAGTTGAACCTAGCATTGCTATTATCAAAGATCTTCTGTTTGAAGAAGTTAAGGGACATAATATTCACTTTTGTGAAGATGCTGCTAGAATTGCTAAGCCTCACGTTAGAGACAAACATAGGCCTGTTGTTGGCATGCTTGTGGTTTATGTTAAGATAGGAGATCATTGTTATGATGGTTTATGTGACTTGGGTGCTAGTGTTAGTGCAATACCTCAATCCTTATACGATGAAGTCAAAGATGAGATTGCACCTGTTGAGATAGAATCTATAGATGTCACTATTCAGCTTGCCAATAGAGATACTATCTGCCCTGTGGGAATTGTTAGGGATGTTGAAGTCTTGTGTGGTAAAACGAAGTATCCTGCTGATTTCCTTGTTCTTGCTATCGCACAAGATAGCTTTTGTCCCATCATATTTGGCAGACCCTTCCTCAATACTGTCAATGCTCATATTGATTGTGAGAAGCAAACTGTCACTGTTGGCTTTGAAGGTGTGTCACATGAGTTCAATTTCTCTAAGTTTGGTAAACAAGCTCATGAAAAGGAGTTGCCTAGTAGGGATGAAACTATTGCCCTAGCTTCTATTGTCGTGCCCCCTACTGATCCATTAGAGCAATATTTGCTTTAGCATGAAAATGATATGCATATGGATGAAAGGGATGAGATAGATAGAGTTGTCTTAGAACAATATCCTATCCTTAAGAATAATGTGCCTGTTGAACTGCTTGGGGATCCACCCCCACCAAAGGGTGATCCTGTGTTCGAGCTTAAACAGTTGCCTGATACTCTTAAGTATGCTTATCTTGATGAAAATGAGATATATCCTGTCATTATTAGTGCTAGCCTCTCGTAGCATGAAGAAAAGAAGTTACTAAAAACTCTAAGGAAGCACCGTGCTGCTATAGGATATACTCTTGATGATCTTAAGGGCATTAGCCCCACTCTATGCCAGCACACGATCAGAACTGATCCTGAATTCAAACCAGTTGTTGATCATCAAAGGAGATTGAATCCTAAAATGAAAGAAGTAGTGAGAAAAGAAATACTAAAGCTCCTGGAAGCGGGTATTATCTATCATGTTGCTCACAGCGATTGGGTGAGTCCGGTGCATTGCGTTCCTAAGAAGGGAGGCATTACCGTTGTCCCTAATGATAACGATGAGTTGATCCCACAGAGGATTATTACTGGCTATAGGATGGTGATTGATTTTAGGAAGTTGAATAAGGCGACTAGGAAAGATCATTACCCTCTGCCTTTTATCGACCAAACGCTAGAAAGGTTCTCCAAACACACACACTTCTGCTTCTAGACGGTTATTCTGGTTTCTCCCAAATACTAGTTGCACAATCTGATCAGGAGAAAACCACTTTCACCTGCCCTTTCGGTACCTTTGCTTATAGACGTATGCCTTTTGGCTTATGTAATGCACCTACCACCTTTGAAAGATGTATGATGGCTATATTCTGTGACTTTTGTGAAAAGATTGTCGAGGTTTTCATGGATGACTTCTCCGTTTATGGGTCTTCCTTTGATGATTGCCTCAGCAACCTTGATCGAGTCTTACAGAGATGTAAAGACACCAACCTTGTCTTGAATTGGGAGAAGTGCCACTTTATCGTTAATGAAGGCATCGTCTTAGGACATAAATTTTCTGAAAGAGGTATTGAAGTCGATAAGGCTAAGGTTCATGCAATCGAGAAAATGCCATACCCCACAGATATCGAACGAATAAGAAGTTTCCTTGGTCATGCTGGTTTCTATAGAAGGTTAATTAAAGACTTCTCTAAGATTTCTAGGCCTCTTACCAATCTCTTGCAAAAGGATATTCATTTTGTTTTTGACGATGATTGTGAGGAAGCCTTCGAAATACTTAAGAGGGCTTTGATAACTGCACCTATGGTTCAACCACCTGATTGGAACTTGCCTTTTGAGATCATGTGTGATGCTAGTGATTATGCTGTTGGTGTTGTTCTAGGACAAAGAGTTGGTAAGAAGTTGAATGTTATTCACTACGCTAGTAAAACTCTAGACAGTGCCCAGAGAAACTATGCTACTATGGAGAACGAATTTTTAGCAGTCGTGTTTGCATGTGAAAAGTTCAGGTCTTACATAGTTGATTCCAAAGTCACTATTCACACTGATCATGCTGCTATTAAGTACTTCATGGAGAAGAAGGACGCTAAACCTAGACTTATCAGATGGGTTCTCTTGCTACAAGAATGTGATCTGCACGTTTGTGACAGCCCGAGACCGACGCCCAGAAGATTCTCCCTTCTTTTCCGCTTTCGTCGTGTGTTTAGTTTTACTCCTTGCATCGTCATGTAGTTGCATCATCGCATCATGCATGGCATCATGTCATCGGTGTTTTGTCGGTGTTGCTTGTTGCTCCGTGTTGTTAGGCGTTAGTGCTTCGTGACTGACGTTGTTTTGTTGGAGTGATGAGAGAGGGAGCGTGAGAGCCACCGCTAAACCCCGTTGCACCGCCGACCTAAACCTTCTCCCCTTCTCTCCTCTCTCATTTCGTTTTTGTGGTTTTGCCAAAGTCATCGTTTAAAACCCCTATTTAAAAGGTTGCGTCTTCTTCTTTTCAATAAAAGTCTCTTTTCAATAAAAGTCCTTTTATTAAATGTAGGGGCAACCCTTAGGTTTTATTTTAACTCTCTGTTTGTTTTATTTTAAAACCCTCCCATTTTATTTTCTCTTTTAAAAGGCTTTATTTATTCTTTAAATAAAGAGTTTTATTTAATTCTTTAAAAAGGGTCTTGAATTGTTTTTAAATTCTTTAAAAAGGGTTTTATTTTAATTCTTAAAAGGGTTTCATTTTATTTGTTTAAAAATGCCCAAGCTATTTTAGAGTTGGAGTATAATTTTCAAAGGAGTGAAACATTTTTTTTATTTTGTTAAAAGCCTTTCCTTATTTAAACATTTCTGTTTAAAAAAAAGGATTAAAAAAAACCCAAATAGGGGGAGGGAAGCCGGCCCAAGGCCAGCAACCCCCCAACCCTAGCCAGCCCATCCCGCAGCGTCTCCGTGTCACCCGTCTCCCAGCGCCGTAGCGCCTCCTTCCTCCCTCGTCTCCTCCCCATCTCTTTCCCCCTCGCGCAGTCTCCTGCCCGCCGCCAGCGTCCCCTTCCCCCAGCGCCGCCCTAGCCCCGAGCCCCTGCCGTCGGCCCCTCCTCGCCGCGCCTCCTCGTGGCCCTCCGCCTGTTCGCCGCCTCCCCTCGCCTTCGGTCGCCGCCGCGCGGCCTCGGCACGCCGTTCCCCGCGTCCGTCGGCCGGCCTCAGCAGCGACAAGCTCGCCTACTTCTGCCCCGCTGTGCCGCGGCCTCCGCGTTCCTGGTGCCCTGCCCGCGCCGTCTGCCGTGGCTGTCCCCAGCTCGGGATCGAGCCGGCCTCGCCCCACGTTGTTGCTGTTGTTTGTTGCTGGGAGCCCGCGACCCCATGCCAAGCACGCCGTCGCCCTCAGCCTCCTGCCGGCTGCGCCGCCTTGGCCTCGCCCTACCGGAGCCCGAGCTCGCATGGCCGCCGTCTCCTGCGCCGGTTCCCCGCTGTCGTGCCGCCATGAAGATTCTGCTGCCTTTTGCTGGTGTTTGCTGTGGCCGCTGCTTGTTGTCGGGTGTAGCTGCTTCTTGTGCCGAAGCTGTTGACTGCCAGGCTGCTGCCACTGCGTGCATGTTCGTTGCCGTTGCTTTTGCTGTTGCTCTTGCTGCTTGTTGTTGCTGTTTATAGATGCTCATATGCTGCTAGTTAGTAGAGGTTGCTCTCTGCCGATAGTTGCTTACGTAGTGGTTGCCCGTTGCGAGGTTGTGTTGTGTGCTTACCTGCACGCGATGCCTGCATGTGTTGCGTTGTCGTGCCTTTTATAGTTGCTTAGCCGCTGTAGTTGTTAGCTGTTGTTGCCACGAGATGCTATTGTCGGGCATGCTAGGCTAGATGCTTAGATGCTGCTTGTGCTATAGATGTTGCTGCTATAGCTAGTGTTGTTGATGTTGCTTTGTTTTGCTTGCTTGCGTGTTGCTGCCGCTTGCGACGCCGCGTGCACCAACCCCCCTCCATGGAACCGACAAGTTCGCCGCGAGTACCACGACGCCCCGACGACCCCGGACATCTATGGATTCGTGAACGACTAGCGACGCCGAAGACCGTCTGTCGACGCCGAGAGTACGACTACCGTCGACGAGACCGTGTACCACTACTTCAACTACCGGCGTGTGTACGACTACTTCCACGACGACCACGACGATCGTTGATCTCCTTCAACGACCCGTTCCGCTCCGATATGCATGCTTCAAAGGTATACCGAGGGGACATGTCATGTACCGTGTGCTAGTGATGAACGAATGTATATGTTGAACAATTTGAATGAATGTATGCACCGTTTATTTGCCGTGCACGTCGTCTTCCTTTTCGTCGAGCCCTAGACACATGGGAACCCGAGATACGGGATCACCCCATCTTTATTTACCGTTCCCGCACGCGTTCGTATACGTTGGCACCGGTTTCTCCTCGAGTTATCGGGATCGGAACGTTGCCGTGGCATCGTTTCTGATTTTCCGCCATGGTTTCCTCTCGCTCTCCATGGCAACACCATGCTTATTTCCCTCCTTGTCGTGATGTGTTGAACTCTCATGCATGACGCATTCATGGCATATGATCTTGTGTTGCATGTCTCTCGTGCCGTAGCTCCGTTCTATGCTCCGTGTGATAACCGACTAGGACTTGTAGGATCATCGCTTCACCCTTGCCATGATAACCACAATGTAATATTGTCGTGATAATTAACGGAAGTGAATTAAATAATTAAACATGGAGTTTCGTCGATATGCAACCCGTTGCATATCGAGCTTCACTTAATGTGTAGAGTTTGCGTGAGATGAATTGCCATGCCACCCCTTGCATCAATGAACTGATCATGCATCATATTAGGGTATGCATCATGTCTTGCTTTTGTTGTGGTGAATACTTGTGTTGATGTTTGTTTCCGGTTTGCCCGTCTCGATAGATTTCCGCAAACGTGTCGGAATGTGAGGACCCGTTCGACTACGTTGGTTCGCTGACTTCACCGAGTTGTTCTTCTTCCAAGCGGGATCTCAGGCAAGATGATCATTTCCCTAGATACCATTACTATCATTGCCATGCTAGTTTACCGCTTCTATCGGTTATGTCTCGTTACCTACCACTTGTTAAATATCAGCCTCTCAACAATGCCATGATAACCTTCAACATGTTCGACCTAGCAAACCACTGATTGGCTATGTTACTGCTTGATTACCATGTTGTTAGCGTTGCTAGTTGCAGGTGCAGATGCTTCCATGTGAAAACATGTGTTCCTTGTCATATCACCTTATTTAATGCTATTTAATTTAATGCACCTATATACTTGGTAAAAGGTGGAAGGCTCGGCCTTTCTAGCCTGGTGTTTTGTTCCACCTTTGCCCCCTTAGTTTCGGCTACCGGTGTTATGTTCCATAAACGAGCGCTCCTAACACGATCAGGGTTGTTATGGGGACCCCGTTGATAATTCGTTTTAGATTAAAGCTGGTCTGGCAAGGCCCAACATTGGTACTACTTTTGCCCAACATAATAACTTGTTAATACTGAAAGCATAGGGCGTCATGAACCCGAGGAGTAATTTCACATAATACAGGGGGCCAGTGTTGTTGGTGCTGGTCCAAAACTAGAGCCGTTTGCGGGGCCAACCCGGGGCAACTCGGGAGATTTCTATCAGGCCACCGTACGCTGTGCTTATCCGTCGTGTCCTGAGAACGAGATACGCGGCTCCTATCGGGATCGTCGACACGCCGGGCGGCCTTGCTCGATTAGTTTTACCTTTGATGAAATATCTTGTGCATCGAGATTCCGGTGATGCTTTGGGTAATCTCAGAGTTGAGGTTTTCCACTAGGGAGTCCAACGAGATCGCGAGCTTCGTGATTGAGGATTTCTATGCGGCTTGTGGTAATTTGTCATGGACTAGTTGGAGCACCCCTGCAGGGTTAAATCTTTTCGGAAAGCCGTGCCCGCGGTTATGTGGCAACGTGGAAACTTTGTTTAACACTGGTTCTAGATAACTTGAAGTTAACTTAATTAAAATATGCCAACTGTGTGCGTAACCGTGACTGTCTCTTTCGTGATTTCCTTCTCCGATCGAGGACACGGTGGGGTTATGTCTGACGTAGGTAGGTGTTCAGGATCATTCATTTGATCATCAGTAGTTCACGTCCGTTATCCGTAGATCTTCCCCTCTTATTTCTTGTACTCGTAAGTTTAGCCACCAAATATATGCTTAGCCGCTGCTGCAACCTCACCACTTAACCATGCCTCACCCATTAAGCTTTGCTAGTCTTGATACCTTTGGAAATGAGATTGCTGAGTCCCCTGTGGCTCACAGATTACTACAACACCAGTTGCAGGTACAGGTAAAGGTTACTTGACGCGAGCATGTTGTTTGTTCATTTGGAGTTGCTTCTTCTTCTCCTTCTTCATCGATCTAGGATGGGTTCCAGGCCGGCAGCCTGGGATAGCAAGGATGGACGTCGTTCTTCTTTTGTCGTTTGTTTTCGTCCGTAGTCGGACCATGCTCTTACTCTTGATGAATATGTAATGTACTGATGTGATTCTGATGTAGCTTGTGGCGAGTGTAAGCCAATTCTATATATCTCTTCTTTTCAGTACATGTACTTGTAACGATACCCATTCTTGCGACACGACGAGATGCGCTTCTATCCCTGACGAGGCCCTCGTGCCAAATTGAGGATAGGGTTGCATCTTGGGCGTGACAACGTTGTTGACAAAAAGGGTGCTGATAACCCAGTAGCGGATAACTTGTCTAGGTTGGAAAACGTTCTTGATGACCCACAACCTATTGATGATAGCTTTCCCGGTGAGCAATTGAATGACATCAATGCTTCACTAGTGCACCGTGGTATGCTGATTATGCAAACTATATCGTTGCCAAATACATACCACCTAGTTTCACGTACCAGCAAAAGAAGAAATTCTTCTTTGACTTGAGACACTACTTTTGGGACGATCCTCACCTTTATAAGGAAGGAGTAGATGGTCTTATTAGACGTTGTGTACCTGAACATGAACAGGGACAGATCCTACAAAAGTGTCACTCCGAGGCCTACGGAGGACACCATGCGGGAGATAGAACTGCACACAAGGTATTGCAATCAGGTTTATATTGGCCCACTCTCTTCAAGGATGCCCGTAAGTTTGCCTTGTCTTGTGACGAATGTCAAAGAATAGGTAATATTAGAAAACGTCGGGAAATGCCTATGAACTATTTACTTGTCATTGAACCATTTGATGTCTGGGGCTTTGATTATATGGGATCTTTTCCAAAATCCAACGGGTATACGCATATCTTAGTTGTTGTTGATCACGTCACTAAGTGGGTAGAAGCTATCCCCACTAGTAGTGTTGATCACAACACCTCTATCAAGATGCTAAAAGAAGTTATCTTCCCTAGATTTGGAGTCCCTAGATATCTAATGACCGATGGTGGTTCACACTTCATTCATGGTGCTTTCTGTAAAACGCTTGCTAAGTACGATGTCAACCATAGAATTTCGTCTCCCTATCACCCTCAGTCCAGTGGTCAAGTAGAGCTAAGCAATAGAGAAATTAAACTGATTCTGCAAAAGACTGTCAATAGGTCTAGAAAGAATTGGTCTAAGAAGCTCGATGATGCACTGTGGGCTTATAGAACTGCCTATAAGAATCCCATGGGCATGTATCCATACAAAATGGTGTACGATAAAGCATGTCATTTACCTCTTGAGCTAGAGCATAAAGCTTATTGGGCAATCAAAGAGCTCAACTTTGATTTCAAACTTGCCGGTGAGAAGAGGTTATTTGACACTAGCTCGCTTAATGAGTGGAGAACTCAAGCATATGAGAATGCCAAGCTCTTCAAAGTGAAGGTTAAGAGGTGGCATGATAAGAGGATACAAAAGCGTGAGTTCAATGTAGGTGATTATGTCTTGCTATATAACTCTCGTTTAAGATTCTTTGCAGGCAAGCTCCTCTCTAAGTGGGAGGGTCCCTATGTTGTTCAGGAAGTATATCGCTCCGGTGCTATCAAGATCAACAACATCGAAGGTAATTGTCCGAGAGTGGTAAATGGGCAGAGAATCAAGCATTATATCTCAGGTACTCCCATAAATGTTGCAAGCAATATTATCAATACCATAACTACGGAAGGATACCTAAGGGACATTTATCAGCCTGTTTCAGACTCCGAAAACGAAGAGGTATGTGATTCGGTAAGAAAACAGAGTCCAAAACATTTCCAATAGGAAGTTTTCTCCGTTTTGGAATATTTGAAAAAAAATACAAAAATTGGAAGTAGTCCGGAAAGTGCGCGAGGAGGCGAAAAGCCTGCACGGCGCAGGCCCACCCCCTGGCCGCGCCGTGAGGGCTTGTGGCCACCTCGTGCGCCTCCTGGACCCCATTTTCGTGCAGGGGACTCCTTCTAGTCTGGAAAAAATCATTATATATACTTCCATTTAGTCTGACCCCTACATCATGCAGATTTCCTTTGTTTTTCGTTTCGAGCCTGTTTTCTACCGCAGATCTAGGTCAAGATGTCGTCCCAGGAATATGTGGGCGAGAACAACCTCCGTCAAATCTATGGGGAAGTTCATGCTGATCTGAAAAGGATGGAGGTCATGGAGGCTAGAGAGAGGCTACCTAAAGAAAACAAGGGCAAAGCCAAGGAGAAGGATCAGGCATGGGATGAAGGGCAATTTGTGCTCAACAAGGAAGAAGTTGAAGGAGTGGATTTCCTCCAACCCTACCTCCACCTACTGTATCCATCCTTGATTGAACTCTTGAGATCTCCAAGTCATAAATCAAAGATTAATGGCCCTCTTGGAGTTAAAGATTGCAACAACTCCATCATCACCACCAAAGGAAGACAACTGAGCATTGGTATGGGCAATCCCCTTGGCTTGTGCCAAGCTTGGGGGAGTTGCCCCGGTATCGTATCACCATCACATCTTTTGCCTTTACCTTTGTTTTAGTTTTCCTTTTCAGTTTTATTTTTCTTAGTAGAGTAAAGTCTTAGTGTTTTAGTCTTGAGTTTTTCTTTGTGTCACCCCCGATGTATTCTTGCTCGTGAGCCATATAATAAAGAGTGTCTTAGTTGAAGGGCTTTGCCTCCTGCCATGATCAAAAGAGTGAGAATAGAATAAAAGCATGAAAGATCATGTAGTGATCTTATGGGAAGTGATGGCTTCACATATAAAAAGAATGAGGATTGAAACTTGTTGAGGGTAGGCTAACGTAGACCTTGGTAATTTTTGCAATTAATAGGAAGTGATAAGGAAGGAGAGGTTCACATATAAATATATCATCTCTGACACCATCTATGATTGTGAGCACTCACTAAACTATTGCATGCCTAGAAGTAGATGTTGGACAAGGAAGACAATGTAATGAATTGTGTTTGCTTGGCTCTGAACAATGTTATATGATTAGAGATCCCTTAGCATGTGATGATTGCTTCCACCTCATATTAGCCAAAACTCCCGCACCAAGTAGAGATACTACTTGTGCATCCATAAACCTTCAACCCAGTTTTGCCATGAGTGTCCACCATACCTACCTATGGATTGAATAAGATCCCTCAAGTAAGTTGTCATCGGTGCAAGCAATAAAAATTGCTCTCTAATATGTATGATCTATTAGTGTGTGGAAAATAAGCTTTATACGAACCTGTGATGAAGAAGACAGAAAAGAGACAGACTGCATAATCAAGTTCTTTATCACAGGGGGCAATATAAAGTGACGTTCCTCCGCACTAAGAGGACACGCATCCAAACCTCAAAAGCGCATGACAACCTCTGCTTCCCTCTGCGAAGGGCCTATCTTGTACCTTTACTTTTTGCCCTTGAAAGAGTCATGGTGATCTTCACCAATTCCCTATTTTTCCATTGTCTTGGCTACCGTCACATGCTTGGGAAAGATCTATATTCATATGTCAACTTGGAGGTAAGTATTCATGAATTATTATTCTTGGCATTACCCTTGAGGTAAGCAGTTGGGAGGCAAAACTGTAGGCCCCTATATTTCTTTGTGTCCAGTTGAAACTTTGATCTCATGAGTACCACGTGAGTTGTAGAAATTGTAGAGAACGAAAGAATGATTGAGTATGTGGATTTGCTTTACAAGCTCTTATTTGACTCTTTCTGATGTTGTGATAAATTGCAATTGCTTCAATGACTAAAAGCTATCGGTTGTTACTTCTCGGTAAGGTTCTTGATCCATGCTTTACTTTGTGAAGGAATTATCACTTTAGCATGAGAGATTATATGTTGGTATTGATGTTCTTATCATGATCATGATGCATGCATGTTCGTATCTTGTTTTGTCGACACCTCTCTCTCTAAACATGTGGACATATTTATTGAGCTCAGCTTTCACCTGAGGACAAGCGAGGTCTAAGCTTGGGGGAGTTGATACGTCCATTTTGCATCATGTTTTCATGTTGTTATTTACCGCTTCTTTTGCTGTTATTTCACTTCACGGTACTATTCTTATAACTTTCCTCTCTTATTTTGCAAGGTTTACATGAAGAGGGAGAATACCGGCAACTGGAATTATGGCCTGAAAGTGGAGCAAAGTTGAGATACCTATTCTGCACAACTCCAAACGCCGTGAAAATCAACGGAGATTTTTTTCCCAATTTATAAAAAATACTGGGCCGAAGAAGTGCCGGAGGGGCACCATGTGGTGCCCACAAGCCTGCACGGCGTGGCCACCCCCTAGGCCGCGCCATGGGGGCTTGTGGGCAGCCCACTGGCCCACCGCCCCCCTCTTTTTCTATATGGAGGGTTTTGTCCAGGAAAAAATCAGAAGGGAGCTTTTTCGTGGTTTCCCCGCCGCCGCGAGGCGGAACTTGAGCAGAACCAATCTGGAGCTCCGGCAGGACGATCCTGCCGGGGAAACTTCCCTCCCGAAGGGGGAAATCGTCGCCATCGTCATCACCAACACTCATCTCATCGGAGGGGACTCGTCACCGTCAACATATTCATTAGCACCATCTCATCTCCAAACCCTAGTTCATCTCTTGTAACCAATCTCCGTCTCGCGACTCCGATTGGTGCTTGTAAGGTTGCTAGTAGTGTTGATCACTCTTTGTAGTTGATGCTAGTTGGATTACTTGGTGGAAGAGGTTATGTTCAGATCCTTGATGCTACTCATTACACCTCTGATCATGATTATGATTATGCTTTGTGAGTAGTTACTTTTGTTCCTGAGGACATGGGATAGGTCATGCTAATAATAGTCATGTGAATTTGGTATTCGTTCGGTATTTTGATATGTTGTATGTTGTTTTTCCTCTAGTTGTGTTATGTGAACGTCGACTACATAACACTTCACCATTATTTGGGCCTAGAGGAAGGCATTGGGAAGTAGTAAGTAGACGATGGGTTGCTAGAGTGACAGAAGCTTAAACCCTAGTTTATGCATTGCTTCGTAAGGGGCTGATTGGGATCCACTAGTTTAATGCTATGGTTAGACTTTGTCTTAATTCTTCTTTCATAGTTGCGGATGCTTGCGAGAGGGGTTAATCATAATTGGGATGCTTGTCCAAGTAAGGGCAGTACCCAAGCGCCGGTCCACCCACATATCAAACTATCAAAGTAACGAACGTGAATCATATGAACATGATGAAACTAGCATGACAGAAATTCCCGTGTGTCCTTGGGAGCGTTTTTCCTCTTATAAGACTTGTCCCTTGCTACAAAAGGGATTGTTCCACTTTGCTGCACCGTTGCTACTTTTGTTACTTGTTGCTTGCTACGAATCTTCTCACCACACAATCACTTGTTACCGACAATTTCAGTGCTTGCATATTTTTCCTTGCTGAAAACCACTTGTCAGATCCTTCTGCTCCTTGTTGGTTTCGACACTCTTACTTATCGAAAGGACTATGATTGATCCCCTATACTTGTGGGTCATCAGCCACCAGTCGAGTACCAGATGCCAGTTTATCAGTGGGAGTCGGAGGAGCTCACACAGCAGTGGCATCCTCAGTCCACTCCGGAGTACCCCGGAGCTAGTTATTTCCCTCCTTGGGAGTAGACCAACTTAGGCCAAAAGCCTAAGCTTGGGGGAGTACGTGTTCTCACCGACTTTACATTCTTTCTTATGCTTTCACTTTGTTCGTCGGTGTTCACACTTTGCCAGTGTATCATCCATACCGACTTTACATTCTTTCTTATGCTTTCACTTTGTTCGTCGGTGTTCACACTTTGCCAGTGTATCATCCATGCTAGTTTATTTTCTTGTTCTCGTTTTCTTTTCCTGTGTCTGTCTAGTTTGAGAAAACCCAAAAAGATTTTCTTCTTATTCTTTTGCTTGTTGGGAGCTTTCCCGTGTAAATAGTTTTCTTTTTCTTTGGGTCAAGGTAGAAGATATTGGTTACAATGTTTAGTGGCTCTTGCACGCATACATGTTTAGCTTTCAAAGATCCATATTACTTTGTCTTCTCCTTTGTGTTTGCCTGCAGATTCCAGCGTAGTCCAATGCACGAGCACGCTTATTATTGTTCACATCATTCGGCCGTGCAAGTGAAAGGCAATAATGACGATATATGATGAAGTGACTGAGCCTGGAAAAGCTGGTATGAACTCGATCTATTTTGTTTTTGTAAGTATGACTAGCTCATCAGGCCTGATTCAGCTTTGTTGTGAGAGAAACATGTTTGCAATGACAACTTAGAGATCATAGTTGCTTACTTAGCTACGAGCTTATAATGATTTGTCTTGGATGCCCACATGAATTTTGAGATAATTGTGTTGTAATATGATAGGATGGTATCCTCCTTTGAATGATTCAAGTGGCTTGACTTGCGCATTTTCAAGCATGTAGTTGAAACAAAATCAACATAGCCTCTATGATGTTCATGTTCATGGTGATTTATGTCTTACTCATGCTTGCATTCCATGTTAGTCAATCTCAATGCATTTTGATGACTATTGTCGCTCTCTAGTTGGTCGCTTCCCAGTCTTTTGCTAGCCTTCACTTGTACTAAGCGGGAATACTGCTTGTGCATCCACTTCCACAAACCCAAAGTTGTTCCACGTGAGTCCAGCATACCTGCCTATATGTGGTATCTACCTGCCGTTCCAAGTAAATTTGCATGTGCCACTCTCTAAATCTTCAAGAAATAATCTGTTTTGCATGCCCGAACCGCTCACGTGGTGACAGGGCGCAATTGGTATCTTCCATGCTAGGCGTGTTATCCTCGATATGTGTTTATTCACTATCATTCACGAGAAAGGGGACGGTAATTGGAATTCCCAATTCCATTCTCAAATTGAAAAGATAAATGCAAACAAAAGTCCCCCAGGATTGATGTTGGTATGGACGGTACCCGAGGATTCGGCTAGCCGTGGAGTGTGATTGATTGGTGGTGGGGGAGTCAAAACTTTACTTTTCTGTTTGGGAACCACCTATAGCATGTGTAGCATGGAAGATGTTGAGAACTCTTAGTCATTGGATTGACAACGAGAGCATGCCACCCAAAATTATTATCTATGTTTTCAAAGCTTGAGCTCTGGCCCCTCTCCAAATCAATGCTTCCCTCTACGAAGGGCCTGTCTATTTATGTTCCTGTTGAGTCATCCTCCTCTTATAAAAGCACCAATTAGAGAGCACCTCTGTCGTTTTTATGCTTTGCTTTTAACTGTGTTGAGTATGACTGTGACTGGATCTTCTTTGCCATGAGTTACAATGTATAGTAAGCCCTTGGTCTTTGAAGGTGCTCTGCATTTATGTTTTGCGGTCTCAAAAAGAGCTAGCGAGATACCATCTATTCGTACTGCTTCATATTGTTTTTATTGAAGTGTTGACATTTGAGGCTTATTATTATTTGCTCACTACTTGATTATGCCATTGATATGAGTTTACCGTGAGACCTAGATGTCATTTGCTTGTGATCTTGCTGAAATTCTGGTTTTGAGTTAGACATAGTTGCAACCACAATATCATACAAAGTTCGTCAAAGTTTTTCTTTTGTCTCTTTCAGTTTGTCAACTAAATTGCTTGAGGACAAGCAAGGCTTCAAGCTTGGGGGAGTTGATACGTCTCCGTCGTATCTACTTTTCCGAACTCTTTTGCCCTTGTTTTGGACTCTAACTTGCATGATTTCATTGGAATTAACCCGGACTAACGCTGTTTTCAGCAGAATTGCCACGGTGTTGTTTTTGTGCAGAAATAAAAGTTCTCGGAATGACCTGAAAATTTACGGAGAATTTTTCTGGAATTAATGAAAAATACCTGCGCAAAGATCCACCGAAGGAGGTGAAACAGTGGGCCACAAGCCCACACGCCGCGGCCACCCCCCTAGCCGCGCCATGAGGGCTTGTGGAGCCCACGTGGCGCCACCGCCTCCAAACTCAGCTCTATTTATTACGTCTCGCCCGGAAAAAAGTTAGGGAGAAGGATTCATCGTGTTTTATGATACAGAGGCGCCGCCACCTCCTGTTCTTCATCTGGAGGGCAGATCTGGAGTCTGTTTTGGGCTACGGAGAGGGGAAATCATCTCCATCGTCATCATCAACCTTCCTCCATCGACAATTCCATGATGCTCTTCACCGTTCCTGAGTAATCTCATCGTAGGCTTGCTGGACGGTGATGAGTTGGATGAGATCTATCATGTAATCGAGTTAGTTTTGACGGGGATTGATCCCTAGTATCCACTATGTTCTAAGACTGATGTTGCTACTACTTTGCCATGCTTAATGCTTGTCATTAGGGCCCGAGTGCCATGATTTCAGATCTGAACCTATTATGTTGTCGCCAATATATGTGTGTTTTAGATCCTATCTTGCAAGTTGTAGTCACCTACTATGTGTTATGACCCGACAACTCTGGAGTGACAATAGCCGGAACCACTCCCGGAGATGACCATAGTATGAGGAGTTCATGTATTCACCACGTGTTAATGCGTTGGTCCGGTTCTTTATTAAAAGGAGAACCTTAATATCCCATAGTTTCCATTAGGACCCAGCTGCCACGGGAGGGATGGACAATAGATGTCATGCAAGTTCTTTTCCCTAAGCATGTATGACTACATACGGAATACATGCCTACATTAGGTTGACGAAGGGGAGCTAGTTACATATCTCTCCGTGTTATAGCTGTTACATGATGAATCACATCCGGCATAATCATCCATCACCGATCCAATGCCTACGAGTCTTTTACTACTGGTCCTTGCTACGTTACTTTGCTGCTACTGTTGTTACTTGCTCTGCTGTTGCTACTGCTGTCACTGGTGTTACTGTTGCTCTGCTGCTACTGTTGTTACTTGCTACTGCTGTCACTACTATTGTCACTTGCTACTTTATTGTTCCTTGCTGCAACACTTTACTGGCACCATTGATACAACAAGTTAGGAATAGTCTGCCGTCAACAGACCTATTTCTGGCACCGTTGCTATCATACTACTTTGCTACTGATACTTTGCTTGCAGACACTAATCTTTCAGGTGTGGTTGAATTGACAACTCAGCTACTAATAATTGAGAATATTCTTTCGCTTCCCCTTGTGGCGAATCAATAAATTTGGGTTGAATACTCTACCCTCGAAAACTGTTGTGATCCCCTACACTTGTGGGTCATCAGTCCCCACCAGCGACAAGACCGCACCAGAGGTGGGACCCTCCAGCTGGCAGGAGAGGTTGCTAGTCGGGCCCCATCCGCACCATCCATGTACATTGTAAGTCAGGGAGGCTCGCCTATAAGCCCCCCGGCCCTCCCCATGCAACGGGGTCGGCCGGTCATTCACACATACCCACACACACTCACCCTCGTAGAGAAGCAAGGAGAGCAAGCTAGCTCCTTCTTCCTCCTCTAGCCAGCAGCTCAAGGATCACCATTGTAGCCCTCATCTACTGCATAACAACTCATGCACGACTAGGGCTGTTACCTCCCACGAAGGGCCCCGAACCTGGGTACATCACGTGTCACTACCACTTGCTCCCAATCCCATTCCCGGAGTCCATCGACGCACATTGGCCCCAACCACTCGAGATAAGCCACCCCATGGAATCTGTTGTGACAAAACGACGATACTATTGCTCTAGGAAGTCTTGCGTGCCTGCATTATGGTTACTTCCATATGTCATACAATATTCATTAGCATCCTTTGTCATCATCATGTTGATCATTTGATTTGATATGTTTGTGAATGCTCGGAACCATCAGTCACAATTAGAATTATTCCGTTTGGCTCACACATCACTCCACACATGAGTTGGTATTGGGCAAATAAAACCTTGATTGATTGTCATTCTAATTCTATCTAACTTACTTATCGTTTTATCATAGTATATGCTTCTGATCCACCAATTTTGAAATCATAATTCCTTTGTATTTAAAGCTTTAAAATTATCCATATATTACCATAATCCAATGCATGTGCATTATTTCTTCTTCTAGTTAAACACCGATACACACATCACATTCTTCCGGTCTGCCCGATCATTCCTGCATTTCTCAAAACCTTGAGTTCTTACCCTGGTACATGATGTATTTGGTAAGTTGTATCCCCTACTCTTGTCAACCATGCTCTGCTTCCGAGCTTGAGTTATTTACAATTGAAGTTTGTGGTATATGTTCCTAAGATGCCCTATGAGTTGAACCTATGCCTTCCCTAATCCGTGTGAACATGAGAGTTTTCACGAGCCATACTCATCTGGTGTTTTTCCCAATAAAATGTAAACACTAGAACTTCATTGAAAGCAAGAAGTGAGTGAAAGCTTAGGCATTGGATAAGTGGGAGTCCAATTTGAACTTTATGTTCATGTCCATGGGCATGATGTAGATCTTATCATGGAAACTTCTCATATAATAATTATCCCCTTATTATAAGTTCATCTTGTATATTCGAGTTGATCATTGCAGTAGTGGTTCTGACCATATTGTTCTCTTTCCATTTAATTTCTCAAACATGTTAAAGCACTTGTCTTATGCAAACCAATATGTATGTCCAACTTATATTCTGATCTACCTTTGAGTTTTACCTCCGGTATCTCGAGAATATCACAGAACTGCATAACTTCTTATGAGTTCTTCATCAAGTATTAAGTCTCAGCGATTCCAATTTTCCTCGGATTCTGAGTTACTAGACACACAAGGATACCGATAACTGAATCGAGTTTGCACTGCAATTCATGGATGGTGCTTACGAGTCATACAGGATCATGACATTCCGAGTCGATTGGCCATATCATTATCGCCATGCTAAAGCTTGACCGTGCTACCTATGCCCTTCATCCCTGGAACACAATTCCGACAGTGCACTAAGCTTACATAGGACTTTGAACATCATGTTGGTTGTCTTGGAAGGCAACTTCAATTCTGAGCTTGCAATTTTTATCTATGGGTTCGATAACCTTTCGCTTCATCATTCCTTTGCTTGATGTGATCGTAGATTGATTACATCTTCATGAAACTTCACAAAAATTGTGTCGTGATCATCATCAACATTCCGAGCTCTTCCATGATATCAATCAAATTCATGATGACAAATACCATCGTTGCCACTCAAGGTTTGTGTTATCATCAACAACATTATCGCCTTCCACCCCAACACAAACTTGTTCATGTTTTTTGTTGCACCTTGAGTTCCTTGAAATCCAACTTATGTTCTGTTCTACCTTGGCGTATTGACATATCTTATGTCAAGGATGTCATGAGAATTACACGACCTCTTAGGAATTCTTGATGTAATGATGCTTCCCGCCATCACCAATCATTTATTGGTCCCCGGGTTGCTTCTAAGCGTAATACTAACAAGTGAACTCTGATGTGTGACTTCAATAATTCACCCTTTTGCCTTGAAGTTAATGAACAATAATTTCAATTTTAGTGTGTTGGCCATTGAATCAACATTTTAATATTGATCATGCTACCTAGTCCAGGTTTCCGGGTGCACCTTTTGATCAATGTTTAACTATGGATGTTTTCTCGAGCTTACGTCAGTATAACATTTGGACTGGCAAATGATATCTCCTTGTTCATATAAATTTGGAAATGGATCCTTTTTGAAATGTCGATGGACTGATGCTCATCCAATCGTCAACATCCTAATCTTCTATATGGTTCATGATGAATATTTAAGCTCATGTTGGAAACTTCTGTAAGCATTATCTTTGTGCCTAGCTCATGAAGAATATGTTTGATGCGAGAAGTGTCTTCTCTAAGTTCGTGGGCATTTGATGCAAGATATTATCATAAATATGAGAAAAGTTTGCTCTACTTCCTCTGGAATCTTCCCAAATGATTCATGCATGTGTGAAGTACCCTATGGCTTGATAGATTTGCCACCTTAAGTCCATATGTATTTCCTAGAACACAAAGCCACTAATTGATTTGTTCAAGGGAAAGAGTTCCTTCGTAAGAGTTAATCCATCCTTATACAAGGACTTTAATTTTCTTGATAATGGTTCCCAACCCGAACTCGGTTGCATTTCATTGTAAGATTTTCATGTGGTCGCGATTATCTTAGACAATGTATTCATGTGTGTCTTGCAATCTGGCCCATGTTTCAGAGCTTGCTTTCACAGTTCATCTCCCGAGAATCTTTCAATGTTATCTCGTTAAATTATGTTACACCTTTTTCCTTCTCACGCATCCTGAATCTAAGGTATCCTGACACCAACCAGATCTGAATCTCGAGTAGATATGATGGTTGGGACTTTTTCCAAGAAATATAACATTGGTCTTTATGTAACTCGGTAAGATGATGTGGTGCTTAGCATACCTGGCTGGAGGACCTATTGTTACAATATCTTGTTCATCAATATTAGCCATTCTTCGATGAGGAAATTGTATCACTTACTTTATAAGTTGTTCCTAGTGGATCCTTTGCATAACCAAAGTCTATCCTTTACCTGATGACCATGTCAATGGTACTCTGAAGCATGTTTCTGGTACTATGATCATCGACAAGAACATTGGAAGCACAATGCTAAATTTTCTTGATCAATTATCCAAACACCATTGTATGGGTAAACATCATAAATTCCTTGTCCCTTTGTCTAAGTGGTTACATACTTGGAGTCATGTCACGATTATCCTGCTCTGCTTGCTCTTGGGGAGGATATACACCTAATACTCGTGTATACACATTTTTCTTTTCCATCGGTCTGTTTAACCTTTCTTAAGAAAGTATAGGATCTAAGTAGAAATAATATTCTTCTTATGCAAACACCTCAGTGTACAGCACTGTCAGTAAGACCTTGTTACTATTGTTGATGATATTCTAGTAACCACCAGTCGACGAGAACTCTGCCTATTGGTCCGACTTGTTTCAACGAGCAGGAAAATGGTTCTCTTCGTCCCCACCCTTGGTACCGATACTTTACCGACATGGCTAACAAGCTATCCTAAGACATGTCTTGCTACCATGACCGTGCAAGATGTCACTGCTATTCCTACTCTTAACCCACATGATGGGCCCATAACCCATAGTTCCATTCGATCAAAACCTAACTCTCATGTACATCGTTGATTCCAAAGTATCTCTTGCACTTGGCTTCATACGTAATTCCAGAGCCACCGTCCAAGGGATGATCTATTCTAGCATGAGACACTATTTATTTTCGTTGCTCTAAACCCCTTTCACCTTATGATTAGGTATCGAATGATTACCTACCCATTTGAAGCTTCTGTACCATCGCATATTGTTGTCAACGAAATCCCTGAGTTACAACTCGAGTAATAATTCAGGTCTTCTTCCCTGAGTTCATCGTCCCATGCCCAACTTTATGGAGATATGTTCTTCCAGAGTTTTCCCTCTTAGCGCATTAGTAGGACAATGAAGATGTTGAAGAAAGGATGACGACTTCATCAGGATGACCTGAAATAGAGAATTGAAGACAAGAATGAAAGGGATAAACTTCTTTGAGAAGAGCAACCAAGAACGAGAAGATCCTTTAGATTTCGTAACAAGAACTCCCCCTTACCGCACCTCTTAAATCTCGGGACAAGATTTCGTGTAACGGAGGAGATTTGTAACACCCCCACTAATCAAGCTATAGTGAACTTCCTCTAATTATGCCAAGTCATCATCATTAACTTAATAGTAGTCATTAAGATCCAAAATCCATTCCAATTCAATATTCAAATAGTGAGTAAATAAAACTTCTTCAAATAAATAAACAAAAGTGTACATGTTATGGAAAATATTCACTAACTATTTGACATGTAGAAACAAACATTATTTGAGTTTTTAAAATGCCCCTAAAAATTAAACAGTGGACCAGCAGCCATTTCAACCAACCATTTCAGTTTCTAAAATGCTTAGACAACTCCAAATGTTGTGAGACTTTTTGTACAACACCAAAAAAACTGCAATGGAATTATATGCCAAGTTTCAACCATGGAAATTCATTTAGTACTCCAACTAAATGCAAATAAGAGGAAAATGCAAAACAGAAAATAAGAAAAAAAAGAACAAACTTACGTGTTGGACTAGGCTCTGGTGCTACAGTGAACGGCCCACCCCACCACGAGGACCATTTCTTCAACCTCTGCATAGAGGGAAGACAAGGAAAATCATATATGCCGCTCACTCCGTCCAATTGTCGAAGTTTCACACAGGACGACGTGAGCGATGGACGCAGTGGGCCGGCCAGTTTAGAGTGTTCCACAGATCCCGGTTTTGGGAACCTTCTAGGCTTCCCAAACGAGTTTTTCCGGTTTTGGGAACCTTTTAAAGGTTCCTTGAACCAATTTTTCCTTTTTTTCGTTTTCTTTTTTATTTATTATTTTCTGTTTATGTTTTTAAAAATGTTTCGGATTTTCAAAAAATGTTCTGGATTTTAAAAAATTTTGGAATTTTACAAAAAGTTCCAGAATTTGAAAAAATGACCCGAAATATGAAAAATTGTTTCTTAATTTGAAAAAATGTTCCAGAATTTGAAAAAATGTTCCGGAATTTTTATAAAAATGTTTCAGATTTTCAAAAAAATGTTCCAGAATTTGAAATAAATGTTCCGGAATTTGGGAAAATGTTCAGGAATATGATAAAATGTTTCGGAACTGTAATTTTTTTTCCGGAATTTGAAAAAATGTTCCGGATTTTACATGCGCGAGATAAGTTTCCAAAATATTTTGGATTTTCAAAATATGTTCTGGATTTTCAGAAAATGTATGGGATTTCCAAAAATTGTTGTTCAATTTCGGAAAATGTTTGTATTTTCAGAAAAACGTTGTGGATTTTCAAAAAATGTAGTGGGTTTCCAAAAAATACTCTTCATATTCCAAAAAAATCAACATTTTTCAAAAATATGTTCTGGATTTTCAACAATTGTTATTCAAATTCGAAAAAATATTTTTTGCTTTTAGAAAAAAGTTTTAGATTTTCAAAAAAATATTCAAGAGTTTCACAAAATATTCTGGATTTTCTAAAAAAAAATCAAAAAATGTTCTTGTTTTTCGAATTTTTTCTCAATATTCAATAAATGTTCGTATGTTATTTTTTTCACGTTTATGAATTTGTTGAGAATTTTCCAAAACTATTCTCATTTTCAAAATTTGTTCTCAACATTTAAAAAAATTGTGCTTTTACAAACATCGTTGTCATCGTCGCGCGGGAGGACATCCGGGAGGTCAATGCGGTCGTCTTCATCCATCCCGAGGACCAAATCGAGTCGGACACATCTCCATCATCGGGACCGACGTCGTCTTCCTCGCCTACGGCCACCATCGCATCGGCCGATCTACCTCATCGGAGCTCCTTCGCCATGTCGTACGCTTCCTCCGCCTTCCCCTGTGAATGTCACTTCCATTCCCCTCGTCTCCGCCTTCATTCACCGCTACATTGCGTCACCCCTTGGCACACGGGTTCCGAGCGATGCTCATGGCCACACATACCACGCCCACCCTCGTGCTCGTATCTTGTGTTCTCCCTTGCCTCTTGCCATGGCCTGGCCCCACCCGCGGCTCCTGGCCGTGCGCTCAAGCAGCTCCTAGTTGCGCATCCTACCTGCTCGCGCCCTGCGCTTGTGTGAACCCGCCCGTGCAGCGCCTCGCCCAGCCGCGCGTGCAAGCGTGCCACACCATAGCCGCTCGCGCTCGCGCTGCTGCTACCTACTGTTGCACTGCTGCTTGTTGTGCCTACTTTTGTTTTTGTCGCTGCTCTACTATTGTTATTGCGCCCCGCCGTCCATGTGCTGCTCGCTGCTCTGCCAGTCCTGCTTGTCGTTGTTGCTTTGTTGTGTTGCTTGCTGCCGGTTGTATAATTTTATTTGTGTCTAGAGTTCTTATGGTTTATCGTTTAAGTATGGGGTCGAACCTTATAAAAACAGAAGAAAAGAAAAGGAATAAGAAAATAATAAAATAATAAAATTTAAATAAATAGGAGGACCCATGTGCCGTTGACCACTCAACCCTTTAACTCGGTCAATTGGCCCCCCTCGACCCCTCTCACAACCATATGAGTATATTGGTGGGTACACTTTTGTGTACCCATATCAACTTAGCTATTTAACATTTTCGAATTAATTTAAATCTAGAAAATTTAGAAATTGTTTAGAACTTTAGATATCAATAGAAAAAAATCATAACATCATTGAAAATAATATATATATATATATATATATATATGAAAAGAGATCAGAAAAATAAAACGAACCCAAATATGTCATCCACATACGTGTCACATGCTCCCATCAATGTAAACATGGAACCTTCCCCTCCGGATCGTCTCTCTCATAAATGCGTGTAGCCCGGAAAATATTCGTGAATATTTTCCCGCTCCGTATGTAACGCGTAGCACTGCGTTAGGTCACCCTAGCACTGTGGTTTGCCATGTCATGCATTGTGATGCAATTAATTGCTATATTATTTATTATGTTCCCCTCTGTTACTTGTTTTCTCGCACACCCCTAGATCGTTGTTGATCTGGTGACCAACTACTTCACTATGCATCCGTTTTTGTCTGTGAAGCCACCATGCAAGCATAACCCCCTTAATCATTCCAATATCGCCCCTTCCTTCCCTCTCATGCTTGCATTAGATTTGGCTACTATTGTCGATAGCTCCTATTCTGATGCATAGCCTGATTTTGTAACCTGCTGTTGTAGCTTACTTGTTATCCTATATGCTTAGTATAGGTTGGTTAGTGAGCTACGAGTGACTCCTCACCTTGTCCCTGTTGCCCCCGCTCATCATCGCTAACTCAATTAACGTGATCAACGTCTTGAGCCCGACACATCACATCACACTCCTTAGTTGTAGGACTCTGCCAAGTTACTATCGAGAGCCGATGGTGATACCTCGTAAAGCATTCCCGATGTTAACTTTGTAGTGTAGCTAGATGGTCATGGATTACAGAGGGTGATTCCTACTTCACCACTCCCGATAACGACTCTGTCATGCAACACCTCAAGAGTGAACCCTCGAGGGTGATTCCTCCCCGGTCACCTTGATGGTTACATCAAGTGGAATCCAGTGAGGGTGATTCCTTGGATTCCCCCTTGATGTTATGGACACACGGGTACTTTGACTTTACTCCCAGAATCATAGTAAAGACAGGTCGGGCCCGAGGGGTACCCACACGTGATGTGGAGCCGGGTTGACTAGGATGGTAGTTGCAAGATAATTACGAGGCATGGACGGGCACGCAGACCGCTCGAGTAAAGGGATGGGCCCGGCCCTTGTCGTAGGTCCTTGAGACGGGGCGATGGGACCACTGATCATTTCCGCGATCTCCCAAGACACTAATGGGTTCGGATATCTGATCTGAGTAGGCCTATGGCCTTTATCGCACTAACCACCACGCGGGAATATGTATGGGCACTCTTCGTCGTACATTCTTCCGAAAGCTCTTTAGATGTCATAGTGAGCGGCACACGCGTGGGTGGCCTTTGTAAGCACCTACTTTGGATTAAGAGGTAGCTAGGACCGATCCCGGCCGTCCTCATAACACAAAGGAGTGCAAAGAGTGATGGACCCAAGACCCATGAGCACTTAGGATTTAGACTGACGTGTTGTCCTCCCTGTTGAGCTTAGGTAGGACTACGGCGTGCCGACCAGCCGCGACCGTGTATGACCCAGGAAAGTATGTCTGGCTGTAGTTAATCTGGCGTGATGGGTAATTTGGTGCACCCCTGTAGGGAAATATATCTATTCAAATAGTCGTGTCCACGGTAACGGTTAGTCAGAAAGTATCCCGCTCTACTACAGCTAGAACTAGATACTTATGGCACTAAAATGAAATGATGGCTCCAGGATCACTTCCTCGCACGGTGTCGAGGAAGGATCCTTGGGCATTGATACTACGTGCTTACATATGTTATACTAATATGTACTCTTTGAATGTTGCAAGATGCTGAAGATGCTAGTATATGATAGGACTAGGTCTTTCCCTCTCTTCTAGCATTTTCTGCAGTTCAGTCCAAAGATATAACCCCATTCCTTTATAGTGATGCATATTTAGCATAGTTCTGATGTAAGCCTTGCAAGTACTTTGGATGAGTAATCATCGTAGCTTTGCTCCCCTTTTCCCCTTCGATATGATTACCGCGATCACATGACGGAGCCTAGGAGCGAGTTGATTCCTCCGACGACTTCTACTACCCCGACGGAGGCTACTACTACGTGGAGACCGTTGATACCTCTCAAATGTATCTATAAAAAAATTTATTGTTCCATGCTGTTATATTATCATTCTTGGATGTTTTATAATCATTTTATAGCAACTTTATATTATTTTTTGCGACTAACCTATTGACATAGTGCCTAGTGCCAGTTCGTGTTTTTGTTGTTTTTTCCTTCGCAGAAAATCCATATCAGATGAGGTCCAATTGCCATAAAACTTTACACATATTTTTTGGACTAGAAGGAAACTTGGGAGACAAGAATGAGCAACAGACAAGGCCCATGGGGGCCACTAGACATCAGGGCGAGCCAGATGCCCCTGGCACGGCCTCATATCTAGTGGGGCCCTCGGGCACCTCCTCCACCACCTCTTAGCTCTATAAATACCCCAATATTCAGAAAACCCTAGAGCATTCAACAAAAATCGTTTCAGCCGCCGCAAGTTCCAGAGACACGAAATCCAATCTAGAGCTCGTTCCGGAGAGGAACACGATCACGAAGGGGTTCACCATCCTCATGGGCGCTCCTCCGATCATGCGTGAGTAGTTCAAATCAGACCAACGAGATCCAATGAATTGTGAGTTTATGATCAGATCTATGAAAACATGTAACACCCTGGATTTTGCCCATTTCTTTTTCTTTTCATTTTGGTCCGGTTTTGCTTTTCTGTGGCTTGGTAGTCTTGGCACCTGAAGGGATCACCCTTGATTCCTCTTCCCTAGTGGCTTGCCAACCTTCACACCATCCCAAGATCTTGTCATTTCCATCTTCAGCCAATCCCAATAATCTTTTCCCTGGGAATATTCTTTTTTCCTATTAAAGGAATAACCCTTTTGCCTTGGGTTGTGAAGCAACCCACATTTCTATCATTCCAAAAATTCCCAAACAATTCTTATAAATATCTTGGGTCATATATCCCTTAGATATGACAAAATATTTCCTTGTCATGTTCAAAAATATTCCTCAAATATTCCTTTTCTGATTCTGCCCTATGTGTCAAGTTCTGAAGCAAGTACCCTTTATATGTGCTTTCTTGCTCTCAAACTTTGTTGGCACTCTTTCCTATCCATATCGTTGCCTCATGCCAAACTTCAACTCAATTTGGCTAGTGCATATTTCTTGGCAAATTTCCAAAGTTTCTGATCCAGAGGAAGCTTTGTGAAGCAAGTGGTAGCTAAGAGTATGCAAATGAGTTGAAACTTTTCCATCATCTCAATATGCTCATATAATGACTCTCCACCAAATTTGAGCATCACCTAATCAACTATGTGACCACAACACCAAATCTTTGTCTCTGGTCATTATTTTGGATTGTGAAGCAACTATGTTTTATGTTGCCCCATAATTTCTGAAATGTTACGAGGACATTTTCCTATCTATAAAACATCTCTCCACAAAATGTGTGCTCATTTTATCAAGTCATTTTCCCCTCAGTAATTTTCCTAAGATTCTGTCTAGTGGGATACTGTGTGAAGGAAGTACCACTCTGGTTTATCCACATGGTATGAAATTTGTACAGTGTCTTCATAATCCTAAATAACTCATCTCCTCCAAATTTTAGCTCCATCCAAGCAAGTATGTGAGTTCCACATAAAAATATTTGTTCTGGACCACATTGGTCAGTTTCAAAGCAACCCTATTAAATCTTGGTCCTGTGCTTCTCAAACTTCACAGCATGGTAGTCCTTCCTACCCTAAACCTCCCACACATGATATTTTGCCCTTATCTCTTCTCTGTTTATCACAGTAATAGGGCCAAGTTTGCTACAAAAAACTTGAAGTGACCCTTGCCATCTCCCCAGTTACCCATTTGCTAATATTTCACTTCCAGACTGCCTTGGGGGCAAGGACTTCACCCAAGACAAGGTGTGCCAGCCTCTCTTGTCCTCTCCGAGACAGTGCATGCAGTGACCACGCCTTTCGCATGCCATACGCGCGCTCTGTGCATTGGGGCCCTTGGGGTCGTCGGTTTTTTCTCCTGTCCCTCGGCCCCTAGACATGTCCAGAAGCTTCCCCGCATCGTTTTCTTCCTCCTGGACCCCTCTCCCCCTGCAGCTTCTTCCTCGCCGCGCCGCGACGAGCCCCGCTTCTATTTAGCTCGTGACCAGCGTTGTCCTCGTCCGTTGCAAGCTCTCCGGAAGCCACCTCCTGCTTCTCCTAGCCCCTGGAGGCCCTGTCGACGTGGCCGTCTCCTGCCACGTGCCCTGGAGCGCCAGTCGGCGATAAGGCTGCCACGGCGGTCGTGCTAATCCGGCTGCTCCGACCGGCTATATATAGCCATGGCCTCGAGCCTCCCCGAACGTCGGCAGCACCTCCATCCTCCTTTCCTCCACCCCTGCATCCTCCCCCGACCAGTTAAATGAGCTCCCGGAGCTCTCCTCGCCCTCCATTGCCGCCATGGCCGTCGCCCCTCCTCTGCTAAATTCGCCTGGTGCGATCCCCCTCTCTCCCGCCTAACCTCACGATCACTCTGCCCTCTCAACCGCGGGCCTCCGAAACCCCTCACCTCGTCCTCTGATGGGCGTTAGCCACCGCGCCCTTCAGCACCCGAGTCGCCATCTGCCATGGCCGGGGGCGCCCGTGCTCTGGTCCTTCCCAAGCTCCGCCACCTACGGGGATGGATGCGGCCCGTCGCGCTAGTCATCCTGGCAGGCTGAGCGCCACCAGAGGTGGCCCGTGTCGCCGGTGGTCGCCGTCGGGGCCGGCTGATACGTCTCAAACGTATCTATAATTTTTGAGGGTTTCATGCTGTTATCTTGTCAACTTTGGATGTTTTATGTACCTTTTATATCTTTTTTGGGACTAACTTATTAATTCAGTGCCAAGTGCCAATTCCTGTTTTTTCTGTGTTTTTGACTCTTTTCAGATCTAATTTTGGAACGGAGTCCAAAAGGAATAAAATCCCCAAAATATTTTTTCCCAGAACGGAAGAAGATCACGGGACTTGAGGGCCAAGGCAGGAGAGCCAAAGGGGGCCCACAAGCCCTGTAGCCGCCACGAGGGGGGGCTGCTACCAGGCTTGTGGCCTCCCTCGCGCCCCCTCCCTAGCTCTTTCACCTATATATTCCCTAAAATCTAGAAAAAAAATAGGGGCATCCACGAAAACACTTTTCTGTCGCCGCAAGCTTCCGTTTCCGCGAGATCTCATCTGGAGACCCTTCCCGGTGCCATGCCGGAGGGGACTTTGGAGTTCGAGGGCTTCTACATCAACATCATGGCCTCTCCAATAACTCATGAGTAGTTCACTTCAGACCTACGGGTCCGTAGTTAGTAGCTAGATGGCTTCTTCTCTCTCTTGGATCTTCAATACAAAGTTCTCCATGATCTTCATGGAGATTTATCCGATGTAATCCTCTTTGGCGGTGTGTTTGTCGAGATCCGATGAATTGTGGATTTGTGATCAGATTATCTATGATATTTATTTGAGTCTTTGCTGATTTCTTATATGCATGATCTGATATCCTTGTAAGTCTCTCAGAGTCTTGGGTATTGTTTGGCCAACTAGATCTATGATTCTTGCAATGGGAGAAGTTCTTGGTTTTGGGTTCATACCGTGTGGTGACCTTTCCCAGTGACAGAAGGGGCAGCAAGGCACGCATCATGTTTTTGCCATCAAGGGTAACAAGATGGGCTTTTATCGTAGATATGAGATTGTCCATCTACATCATGTCATCCTGCTTAAGGCATTACTCTATTCTTTTGGACTTAATACACTAGATGCATGCTAGATAGCGGTCGACGTGTGGAGTAATAGTAGTAGATGCAGAAAGTATCGGTCTACTTGTTTTGGACGTGATGCCTATAGATATAATCATTGCCTTAGATAACGTCATGACTTTACGCGGTTCTATCAATTGCTCGACAGTAATTCGTTCACCCACCGTCTACTTGCTTCATGAGAGAAGCCACTAGTGAAGACTACGGCCCCCGGGTCTATTCACAACTATCGTTTCCACTTTTGCTTTTACTTTGCTTTGTTTCTTTTTCCTTTCAGTTCTCACTTTGAAAACAATCTATAAGGGATTGACAACCCCTTCATAGCGTTGGGTGCAAGCTCTTTGTGTTTGTGCAGGTACTTGCGACAATCCTTCACTGGATCGATACCTTGGTTCTCAAAACTGAGGGAAATATTTACCGCCGTTGTGGTACATCACCCTTTCCGCTTCGAGGGAACACCAACGCAAGGCTCCAAGGCCACGGGGGAATCCTTTGCATATTTGCCAAGGAAGTCCCTAAAGGCGTAGCCGTAGCAGAAGGATTCCCGGTGCCGTTGCTGAGGAGTATCAAGACAAGAATAGTCTCCCATCAACACGCTTGTTTCTGGCGCCGTTGGAAAGTCTTTTGTTGCAGTAGCACCGGCCCGTGGCCCAGTCAGGCAGGAGGCGACGTGGGGAAGACGACCTCGAGCCCCTGCCCATGGGTCCCGCGTGGTAGTGACAAAGGAGGTCAACCACTGGGCCCACCCGTTGTTAAGTGGAAGCGTATTTATGAGAATACGCTTCCGAGCCGCGGAGGCGTAATTCGGTTAAACTGCAGCCTAGAATATGTATTCATTTTTAGAAAATGTAATCTGGCCAGTGCACCTTCGGTTTTAGCCGCCACGGGCTTGTTTGTGAATAAACTTTTTGCAGATTGGTCCCTGGACTTCAAACGGCTATAACTTTGCAACTGTAACTCCGATTTCGGTGATTCCAAAGCCCACATCTTCGTCCCGTCGAGCCTGTCATGTTGGTATCATTTTCACTATGTGTTCACACAGTGGAAATGACCAGTTTTCCCATGCCGTAAACAGCCCCTCCTCCAAGAGAGAACTGTTTCTGGCGATTCCTTCCACGAGCTTCTCGCACTTCTTCCCGATGGTTCCATCACCCCACGCGTGCCACAACTCTCATTTTCTTAATTGCATTGCAATATCATAGTGCAACTAATTACTTTAATTGCAAGTATATTTATCTATAGTCGGGATTAGATTATGCAATGTTTGAATAAGTTCTTGAATAGGTGACTACTATGTTGAGTAAGGGATTGTTAGTAGCTAGTATCTTACCTACTTGTGATGGCATGATGTTGAGATTACTGTCTATGATTATTCGGGGTTTCATCCGGCAGTTTATGGATATGATTCAACAGTAGTGGCTTGAGCTTATTGGTTATTGGATTACTATGACATCGGAGTGTCAGCTATGACAGAAATATTATTCGGGAATAAGATACTTAGTTGGTTGATCGAGAGTCACCTGTCCGGGCTTATCCATGCAACCACATTTGCCGGTATGGGACGGCCTTGACTTGGTCTGACTGCGTGCTCTTTCATCGATACCACCAAAGAGGGAAAGTTATGCGCGCGCGCTGCCCTGGCCCGGTAGGCGGCGATAACCTTGTGAGCCAGTTGAGTTGTTTGGGGTACCCGTCTCCATTTGGGACAGTTTTGTTTGGCCACGACGGTGGCAGGTGTCATGAGGACACAAGGGCCACCCAGGGCAGGACTCCGGGGAGGATGAATGCCGGTGGTACTATGGAAGAGTCACGGGTCAGACAAGTTTTGTTGGATCAACATTGGTCCACCCGAATGGGATCACGAGGTCAGTGCTCCATGGTGTGGGTAAAGTGTGCAACCTCTGTAGAGTGTCCAATCTATTCGAATAGCCGAGTCCACGGTATTGGACAGCCCGTCCAGACCTCAGTAGGTGGTCAACCGTAACTATGATAATAATGATGGAAGAACACGTCTGAGTATGGTAACAATTGGGCACCATGCTGGTGACAAGTCTTGGTGCCCGTCTTGAGGATATTCGCTGAAGGTTCTGGGTAATATCACAAGAGTTGGTATCACCAGAGTACGGTGAGAGTAGCATGGCATAGTTATTTTTCAACTACCCCTTTAGTGATAACAAATCTTTACCTAATCTTGATTGATATGATGTTGTCTTGTCTTAATGCTAATGTTTGTTGTGAACTTGCGAGTACATTCAAAGTATTCACCTGGCGTGTCGTGCTAGTTTGCAGGTCATGCCATGATTGCTTGTCGAGGATTCCGAGCTGCCAGCTAGGATACACATTCCAGCCAGAGTCCCTGTGGAGTGGAGTTCACCACAACGTTCGTTGTTCCGCTGCTAGAGTAGAAATTACCGTAGACAGGTGTAGTATCGTTGTGGCGATATAATCCAAGTACCCTTGTAACCTTTGCCATAGTAATAAAGAGCTAATTTGTTCTATGTTAATGGTGTCGTATTCCAGAAGACTTGTGCCTGAGCTGGAATACGGGCCGTTTCGGTTTCCTCTGAGTCGGGGTGCCACAAAACATATTCATGCTTGATTATTATAGCATCATATTTCTTCTCCGATATTTGGTTTTTGTCTGGCCAACTTGGCCTTTTATCTTTCAAGGGGAATAGGTGCTTTGTGATGGGTTCAATCTTGTGGTGCTCAATCTCATCGACAGGAAGAGACATGACACACATGTATCGTTGCTATCAAGGATAAAAGAATGGGATCTACTCCTACATGAATACATCTTGTATACATCATGTCATCATTCTTAAGGCATTACTCCATTTCTCCATGAAATCAATACACTAGATGCATGCTGGCTAGCGGTTGATGAGTGGAGTAATAGAAGTAGATGCACGCAGAAGTCGCTCTACTTATCTTGGACGTGATGCCTATATACATGATCATTGTATTGAATATCGCCATAATTATTTCCTTTTCTATCAATTACCCAACAATAATTTGTCTACCCACATTTTTCTATTTCTCGAGAGAAGACACTAGTGAAACCTACGACCCACGGGTCTACTTTACATCATCTATTTCCAATCTCTACTTCGCTATTTGCGTTTCTACTTTATTTGCTCTTTTGTTTTCAAATCTATATTATCAAAAAATACCAAAAATACCTTGATGTGTTATATTTTCTATCACTCTTATTTGCTTCTATCAATCTATCCTTAATTTACTCACGAGGTATTGACAACCCCTCCACGCGTTGGGTTGCGAGGATTTTCTAGTTGTGTGCACGTGATGTTTACATAGTCTTGTGGATCTTCCTACTGGATTGATATCTTGGTTTCTTAACTGAGGGAAATACTAGTCGTCATCATGCTACATCACCCTTTAAGATTGGAGGGAAACAAACGCATCAGCGAGACTAAGCAAGATTTTTGGCGTCGGTGCCGGGGAAGATCAAGTCAAGATCTATGAGGTTCCTACACACAAATATTATTTCCTTGCAATTACATTATTTGCCATTTGCCTCTCATTTTCCTCTCCCCCACTTCATGAAAAATGCCTATTTATTTTGCATCTTTCCATTTGTCGTTTTCTTGTCGGTTATCTTGTTTGCTTGTGTTCTTGCGTGCGTAGTATCGATGACTCAAGAAAACACTAAGTTGTGTGATTTTTCCAATACCAACAACAATGATTTTATTAGCACTCCGATTGCTCCTCCCGCCACTGGTACGGAGTCTTATGATATTAATGCCTCTTTGTTGAATCTTGTTATGAAAGAGCAATTTTCAATTACTCCTAATGAGGATGCCGCGTCCCATCTAAACACTTTCGTAGAATTGTGTGATATGCAAAAGAAGAAAGATGTGGACAATGATACTGTGAAGCTGAAATTATTTCCGTTCTCTTTGTGTGATCATGCTACAATTTGGTTTTCATCTTTGCCACAAAATAGTATCGATTCATGGAACAAGTGCAAGGATGCTTTTATCACAAATTATTTTCCTCCCGCGAAAGTTATTTCTCTTAGAAATCGGATTATGAATTTAGAACAACTTTAGCATGAGCTTGTTGCCCAATCTTGGGAAATATCAAAATAATGATAAGAAACTGCCCAACTCATGGTTTGAATTCGTGGATGATCATACATTTTTTTTATGCGAGATTGAATTTCGTTTGTAGAAATCTTTTAGATTCCGCCATGGATGGTACTTTTATGGAAATTAATTTGGGTGATGCTAGTAAATTGCTTGATAATATTATGGCTAGTTATTCACAATCACATGCTGAAAGAGCTCCTACTAGTTAAGAGGTTAATTCTATTGAAGAAATTGATGCTTTGAGTGAAAAAAGTTGATGCTCTTGTGAAGTTGGTTGCTAGTAAGCATGCTCCTATTGATCCTAATTATGTGCCTTTGTCTACTTTGATTGAGCAAAATAATTATCCCGTTGATTTGAATTTTGTCTTGTGAAATAATTTTAATCATAATTCTTATAGGAACAATTATGATCCTAGGCCGTATCCTCGAAGTTCTTCAAATAATTATGGTAATTCCAATGGTAATTCTCATAATAATAAATCTAGGATACCCTATGATATTGAGTAATATTTAGGAATTTAACAATGTGCAAAAAAGCTTTCAATACCACGATAGAAGAAAAGTTGAGTAAGATTGATGATATGTCTAGAAGCATAGATAGAATTTCGCATGATGTAGGAAATCTCAAGAATATTGTTTCCCCTAAGGTTGACATTAATCAAACAATCAATTTTTTATATGTTTCCATAGATGAAAGTAAGAAAAGAGCAGCTATGCTTAGAGCTAAAAGAGAATATCTAGAAAGACTGTTTTCCTGTTTAATAATCATGAGTAGATAAAAATGATTGGTGTTTCTTCTATTGATTCCCCATTTAATAATGTTCAAATTAATGATGAGGGAGCTCAGGGAGAGTTAACTTTAGCTATAGGGAGTTCCAATGATTTGGAGGGTGAAAATCTTAATGAAAAAAATGATAAAAGTGGGATTGAAGAGATCAAAACTTTAGCTAGTGATGCACAATATTTTGGATTGCAAAAAATTTTAATTTTTGTAGCTGGCCTTTGATTGGGTGTATTTCTATGTTGCAATCTATGATAAATTCACCCAATCCGTATGAACAAAATAGAGCTTTTACTAAACATATTTTGGATGCGGTAATAAAAGCTTTAGAAAAAAGGTTAGAGCTAGAGATTTCAATTCCTAGAAAACTACATGATGAATGGGAACCCACCATTAAGATCAAAATCAAGAATTTTGTGTGTTACGCTTTATGTGATTTGGGTGCTAGCGTTTCCACAATTCCGAAATCTCTTTGTGATGTGCTTGGTCTCACCAATATTAAAGAATGTCCTCTCAATTTACACTTGGCATATTCTACTATTAAAAACCTGTGAGAAGAATTAATGATGTTCTTATTATTGCAAATAGGAATTATGTGCCCATAGATTTTATTTTTCTTGATATTGAGTGCAATCTGTCTTGTCCAATAATTTTTGGTAGACCGTTCTTACGTACTATAGGGGCCGTGATAGATATGAAAGAAGGGAATATTAAATTTCAGTTTCCACTAAGGCATGGAACACTCCCCTAGAACTAAAATTAAATTACTATATGAATCAATCATGAAGGCAACCTATGAATCAATCACTAAGGATGACATCACTCAAAATCTATGCTATATGCCTAGCTAGGGGCGTAAAACGATAGCGCTTGTTGGAAGTCAACCCAATGAATAAAATTTATTTTTATTTTTGCTTTGTATTCTTGAGTGTTTGCACAATTATTCTACTGTTACAATTGTGTTTTTTCTATTTTGTTTAGTGTTTGTGCCAAGTAAAGCCTTTGGAATCATGTGTGGTGTTAGTTGCTTTAATCCTGTTGAAAAACAGAAACTTTTGCGTCCAGTAGAAAAAATCCTAAAATTCACATAAACATCAAAAGTGTCTCAATGTTTTCCACAATTTTAATATACAAATTCCCTACACTGTACAGAATTTTCAGAATTTTTGGAGTTACAGAAGTATGAGTAAATTTTGAATCTTTACACACTTTTCTATTTTTAAAAGATTATGTTTTCTTTGCATTATGTGTTTATTTTAATGATTCTATGGTTTACATCGCGGGGGGGGGGGGGGGGCTAAGCCATGGAAAAGTTAGAATACAGTAGGTATAATGCAAAAACAAAATTGGAATAGGTTTTCAGTAGTACCTATAGTAAAGTTTTGTTTTCTTATACTAACGGATCTCATGAAAATTTTGTTGAGTTTTGTGTGGTTGAAGTTTTCATGTTTTGAGTGAGACCACGATGGATGAAGGAATAAGGAGTGATAAAAGGCTAAGCATGGGAATGCCCCATGGCACCCCAAGGCAATATCTAAGGAGTACCAAGCAGCTAGGCTTGGGGATGCCCCGAAAGGCATCCCCTCTTTCTTCTAAAAACCATCGGTAATTTTGCTTGGAGCTATATTTTTATTCGTCACATATCATGAATTTTGCTTGGAGCATATCTTATCATGCTTTCTTTGTTGATTAGTTTATCATAATAAACCTTGTTGGACACACCCATTTGAGAGAGACAAATTATGCTATGATTTGTTAGAATCGCTCTTTATGCTTCACTTATTTTTTGAGCCATGGAATTGCTCAAGTACTTCACTTGTATCTTTTTGACCTCGGTGGTGCTGTTATTTTGAAGAAATTTGCTCTCATGCTTCACTTGGATTATTTTGGAAGTTGCTGAAATTTTGAAGAAATCCTCTCTTGCTTCACTTATATAATTTTGAGATTTTAAAACTTTAAAGAAACTTGTGCTCTCGTTCTTCACTTTATATTTATTTGAGAGCTTGTTATTTGCATTGACAATCTATCTATCTATTATCTACTAAAAGTAAAATACGGATAAAAAATAGAGGAAGTCGCTAGAAAATCCCACAATAATCACAAAGATCCGACCATTAGTTTAACGTGACACAAACGATAGCCTTTAGATTTTCATAATATATCTTTGGCATTAAAGTTGACTTAAATTACCCACCTATGCCATCTTAGAAAACAAAACGTTTCATCTCATATTTTCTGGATGCATCTGTTTGTGTCTACCTCTACTCTCTCATTCTCCTTGAAAAGATAGTTTTCAATCTCCTTAAAAAAAATCAAGAACTTGATCTCCTAAAAAAACTCCCTACCTTAAAGTATGGCTGCACCTACCCTAAAACAAAAGTATGACTGCACCGGGGCGATGGGAACTGAAAATCCCTGTCTATATAGCACGTCATAGGGAATTATAGGTTCAGTTACACCTACCGATCATGCATCTTATCCTAGTAGCGCACAAGTTTCATTGGTCTGTCTGTCGTAAATTTGCAGTTCCCCTCGCTCGATCGGGTTTGACTGCACCGACTACAATCATGTTATCCGTTCACTAGACAATACAACTTGATTACGATGGCGCAGCCAGCCGTGATGACGGATGAACATTGGTGTGGTCCAGCATGTCATGCTACGACATGGTTTTGGATAATCACATATAAAATCATTCGTACATGTGCATCTAGGCAAAGAGCAATTGCATGAGGGATATGATCTGCTGCCACTGTAAATCTGTAGAAATTGTCTCTGTACGTTTATCATCTGGCTTTTCCGAAAAATCTTTACAAAATTGAAGTTGTTCAATCATTGAAGCAGGAATTGATAGAAAAATCATGAACCAATCCATACTAGAGGAGGCAAGGGATGATAACTTTAATCGGCTGGAATCCGCCATGCGATGGGGCAATCACGTGTTATCAATTATATGTATCCATCAGATCTTAGAAATTCTGTTATCTCGGTTCAGTCCAATAGTCATAGAAAGATGACATGTCTTGGAGCGTTACATTTTTATTGAGCAGAAGTTTGGTTCATTCAAGAATTCAAGAATTTTGAAGAGTGGAAACGAAAGATTCAACAATAACTAGCCTTTTGACCAGCTTCCAGTAGGCAATATGTCCATTATCTATCAAACATATGGATCTTATTTCAAATACACTCCACTTTTGTTGGATGCAACGTGTGTATATGAGGAGATCTTTAGATGCTACACACGTGGCAAATCAGGGAGTTAATCTCACTATTAGTTAAAGTAAATAAGAAATAATAATTTGGTGGGGAAAATATACTAATTTGTTTTGAATTATAGACCATATGGCTTTTATATAGAGAAAAATGGGCTTTGACGTATGTATGAGTCACATACTAATGTAGTCAAAAAATTACTATATTTCTAATTATGCGGGTTTGAATGACTTCTTCATTTTTCTGTTTGTAGCACTTTTTGTCGTTTGAATCTTTGTATAGTGCATTAAATAGACATAATAAACACTTGATTAATTGTATTGGGCTGAACTAATGTTTTTATGCCTAAACATAAACCTTTTGCCTTCACTTTCTTTGCTTCAATCAAAAATTACAGCTTGTAACGATGATTTTATGCTAACATAGTAATTAACCATGCTAACATGGTAATTAACCATTATCAAACAATACATTGATGTGCGACCATTGTTGATTGTATTTCTAATAGTATTTAAATTACAAGTATCCTACATGCCTTCATAAAAATGGAATAATTTGTGATGTGTATGTGGTAGCATGGCTCTACTAGATGATCTACCTCATACACAATCTTTTGCAAAATATTTAACTTTAGTATCTTGCTGGGATATATCATCGGTTCTCGCTGGACTTGAGTCTCGGTGAAGTTAGGGAATAACTTCTGTCATAACGACCATGTTGCAGATATATAAAGGTCAAGTCATGGCGAGAAATAAAATCCCCAATATTTGGATTAGGCACCAATCAGTGGTATCAATATTGTTTTTGTCGTTATGGTTTAATATCTACCTCCAAATATGAGTTGTAATATTATGAAAACAATTATACATAAGGATTTGAAGAACATTATATTATTGTTGATATTATTTTAAAAAGTTTCAGAGTTTTGCCACTTGGCACATTATATTTTTATTGCTACAACTATATTTTCATTCAATAACAAAAACTAGAATCGTATAGAGCAATTGTATCCATATAATATTATTTGATTTAAAGGATAGATCCAATTATACATGCAAGCAAGAACCATGACAAGAGGCTCGGTTGAACATAATCGGATTACTTTCCGTAGCCATGCATAAAATGGCATAGAGGAGTAGGCATGCATACATATACAAGAACATGTGACAATCAATCTAGCGGGCAACGAGGGTTGTGGGCACTTCGCTTGGTGTACTTGCAACCCAACTCCTAATTGTATAAATATATTAGGGGAAGAAAAATAGTATCATTAGATTTAATGCAAACTTCTTTTGTGTTTTGTATTAGCAGAACAATGAGATCTTTATACAAATTAAAGGTCACTGTTACACCTTATAACATGTATCGAGCCTAATGTTGTCTATTATACAATGAATGATGAATTAGAGAAAAACATAGATCGTGGAAAATTATAAACATATTAACACGTTCGACAGGTTAAAACATGATACTCTCGCAATTGCGAGGGCCACCTTGCTAGTTTGCTTGAAATGAAAATTATTCCCAAAGTGATGAATGTTCAGGAAAGATATAATAAGAACTTTCATGAAGATCATTGAATATTAAGTTTGATTCTTTGCAATGGTTTTGCCATAGAAAGATAGTAATATGTGAGTTATGTTGATTAGTACTTATGCTCTAGTAAGAATATTGGTGTTATGGTTTGTGATTCCCTACGCATGCAAATGAAGTCAATAATTATGCTATGAAATACATGTTGGAAATATGCCCTAGAGGCACTGATAAATCGTTATTATTATGTTTCTTGTTTAAAGATAATCGTTTATTATCCATGCTATAATTGTATTGAATGAAAACATAGATACATGTGTGGGTACATAGACAAAACAATTTCCCTAGCAAGCCTCTAGTTGGCTAGCCAGTTGATCAAGGATAGTCAAGGTTTTCTGACTATGTGCAAGTGTTGTTGCTTGATAAATGGATCACATCATTAGGAAAATCATGTGATGGACTAGACCCAAACTACGAACGTAGCATATTGATCGTGTCATTTTATTGCTATTGTTTTCTGCGTGTCAAGTATTTATTCCTATGACCATGAGATCATATAACTCACTGGCATCGGAGGAATACCTTGTGTGCATAAAACGTCACAACGTAACTGGGTGACTATAAAGGTGTTCTACAGGTATCTCCGAAGGTGTCCATTGAGTTAGTATGGATCAAGACTGGGATTTGTCACTCCGTGTGACGGAGAGGTATCTCGGGGCCCACTCGGTAATACGACATCACACACAAGCCTTGCAAGCAATGTGACTAAGTGTAAGTCATGGGATCTTGTATTACGGAACAAGTAAAGAGACTTGTCGGTAACGAGATTGAAATAGGTATGCGGATATCGACGATCGAATCTCGGGCAAGTAACATACCGAAGCACAAAGGGAATGACATAGGGGATTATATGAATCCTTGACACTGAGGTTCAACCGATAAGATCTTCGGAGAATATGTAGGATCCAATATGGGCATCTAGGTCCCGCTATTGGATATTTACTGAGGAGAGTCTCGGGTCATGTCTACATAGTTCTCGAATCCGCAGGGTCTGCACACTTAAGGTTCGATGATGTTTTAGTATAGCTGAGTTATATGTGTGGTTAACGAATGTTGTCCGGAGTCCCGGATGAGATCACAAACATCATGAGGGTTTCCAGAATGGTTCGGAAACGATGATTGATATATAGGATGGTTTCATTTGGTCACCGGAAACTTTCGGGCAATTCCGGTAGTGTACCGGGAGTGACGAATGGGTTCCGGGAGTTCACCGGGAGGGGACCACCCACCCGGGAGTGAGCCCAAGGCCCTAGGGTGGCGCCACAAGTCCTTAGTGGGCTAGTGGAGTCAGCCCAAGGATCCCATGGCGCCACGTAAGAAAAATACCAAAAAGGAAAGAAAAGGAAAAGGGAAAGAGGGAGGTGGGAAGGAAGAGGAGGACTCCTCCTTCCCAAACCGAATTGCAGGAGGAGTCCTCCTCCTCCCTAGTGCTGGTGCACCCTTGAGGCCTTGTGCCTCAAGGCTAGTCCCTCCCCCTTCCTCCTATATATAGTGGAGGTTTAGGGATTTTTGAGACACAACTTTGCCACGTTAAACTCTAGCCTAAACCACACAGTTCCTCCTCTAGATCGGATTTCTGCGGAGCTCGGGCGGAGCCCTACAGGAGTAGATCATCACCACCACCGGAGCGCCGTCATGCTGCCGGAGAACTCATCTACTTCTCCGTCTTGCTTGCTGGATCAAGAAGGCTGAGATCATCGTCAAGCTATACGTGTGCTGAACGCGGAGGTGCCGTCCGTTCGGCGCTAGATCGGAACGGGTCGTGGGACAGATCGCGGGACGGTTCGTGGGACGGTTCGAGGGACATGAAGACGTTCCACTACATCAACCGCGTTTATTAACACTTCTTTTTGTGTGATCTACAAGGATATGTAGATCCAAATCTCCACTCATAGATGGACATCACCATGATAGATCTTTTCGTGCGTAGGAAAAAATTTGTTTCCCATGCAACGTTTCCCAACAGTGGCATCATGAGCTAGGTTCATGCGTAGATGTTATCTCGAGAAGAACACAAAAGGTTTTGTGGACGGTGATTTTCGATTTGCTGCCCTTCTTAGTCTTTTCTCGATTCAGCGGTATGGTTGGATTGAAGCGGCCCGGACCGACATAACTCGTACGCTTACGAGAGACTAGTTTCATCGATTGACATGCAACCTCGTTGCATAAAGATGACTGGCGGGTGCTTGTTTCTTCAACTTTAGTTGAATTGGTTTTGACCGAGGCGGTCCTTGGAGAGGTTAAATAGCAATTTGCACATCTTCGTTGTGGTTTTTGCGTAAGTAAGATGCGATCATACTAGATACCCATAGCAGCCACGTAAAACATGCAACAACAAATTAGAGGACGTCTAACTTGTTTTTGCAGGGTATGCTTGTGATATGGTATGGCCAATGACGTGACATGATATGTTGGATGTATGAGATGATCATGTTGTAATAGTTAATATCGACTTGCACGTCGATGCTACGGCAACCGGCAGGAGCCATAGGGTTGCCTTTAAACTAACATTTGTGTTTGCCGATGCGTTTACTATATTGCTAGGTTGTAGGTTTAGTTGTAATAGCATAGATAGCACGACAACCTCGATGGCGACACGTTGATGGAGATCATGGTGTGGCGCCGGTGACAAGAAGATCATGCCGGTGCTTGAGTGATGGAGATCAAGAAGCACAAGATGATGGCCATATCATGTCACTTATGAATTGCATGTGATGTTAATACTTTTATGCACCTTATTTTTCTTAGAACGACGGTACCATCATAAGTCGATCTCTCACTAAAATTTCAAGATGAAATTGTGTTCTCCCCGACTGTGCACCATTGCGATAGTTCGTCATTTCAAGACACCACGTGATAATCGGGTGTGATAGACTCAACGTTCACATACAACGGGTGCAAAACAGTTGCACACGCGGAACACTCGGGTTAAGTTTGACGAGCCTCGCATGTGCAGACATGGCCTCAGAACACATGAGACCAAAAGGTCGAGCATGAATCGTATAGTTGATATGATTAGCATAGAGATGCTTACCACTGAAACTATTCTCAACTCTCGTGATGATCAGACTTGAGTTAGTGAATTTGGATCATGTACCACTCAAATGACTAGAGAGATGTACTTTTTGAGTGGGAGTTTAGCAAGTAATTTGATTAGTTAAACTCTAATTATCTTGAACATAGTCTAAGTCCACTTTGAAATATTTTTGTTGTAGATCAATGGCTCACGCAATAGTCACCGTGAATTTTAATACGTTCCTAGAGAAAGCTAAGTCGAAAGATGATGGAAGCAACTTTGTAGACTGGGCTTGTAATCTTAAGTTGCTCCTGCAAGCTGGGAAGAAGGATTATATCCTTAATGCTGCGCTAGGAGATGAACCACCCGCTACAGCTGACCAAGATGTTAAGAACGCTTGGTTAACGCGTAAGGAGGACTACTCAGTAGTTCAATGTGCAGTCTTGTATGGCTTAGAGCCAGGACTTCAATGTCGCTTTGAGCGTCATCGAGCGTATGAGATGTTCCAGGAGTTGAAGTTTATCTTTCAGAAGAACGCCCGGATCAAGAGGTATGAGACCTTCGATAAATTCTATGCTTGCAAGATGGAGGAGAATCCGTCTGTCAGTGAACATGTGCTCAAAATGTCTGGGTACTCAAACCGTCTAGCTGAGCTGGGGATTGAACTCCCGCAAGAGGCTATCAATGACAGAATTCTTCAATCACTGCCACCAAGCTACAAGAGTTTTGTGTTGAACTATAACATGCAAGGAATGAACAAGTCACCCGGCGAGTTATTCGTGATGCTGAAAGTCGCAGAGTAAGAACTCCGGAAAGAGCATCAAGTGTTGATAGTCAATAATACCACTAGTTTCAAGATAAACAGCAAAGGCAAGAAGGGTAACTCCAAGAAGAACGACAAGTTTATTGCCAATCCGATGAAGAAACCCAAGGCTGGGCCTAAGCCTGAAACAGAGTGTTATTATTGCAAGGGACTGGGTCACTGGAAGCGCAACTGCCCCAAGTATTTGGCTGACAAGAAGGCGGCCAAGAAAAAATCAGGTATATTCGATATACGTGTTATTGATGTGTAGTTAACCAACTTGCGTAGTAGTGCCTGGGTATTTGATACCTATTCTGTTGCTCATATTTGCAACTCAAAATAGGAACTACGGAATAAACGAAGGCTGGTGAAGGATGAAGTGACGATGTGCATGGGAAATGGTTCCAAGGTTGATGCAATCGCCGTCGGGAGAGTTTCACTTCAGTTACATCAGGATTAGTTATGAACTTAAATAATTGTTATTTAGTGCCTGCGTTAAGCATGAACATTATATTTGGATCTTGTTTATTGCGAGACGGTTACTCGTTTAAGTCAGAGAATAATGGTTGTTCTATTTCTATGAGTAATATCTTTTATGGTCATGCACCCAATGTGACAGGATTGTTCATATTGAATCTTGATAGCGATGATACAAATATACGTAACATTGAGACCAAAAGATGTAGAGTTAACAATGATAGCACCAAGTTTTTGTGGCACTGCCGCTTAGGTCATATTGGTGTAAAGCACATGAAGAAACTCCATTCCGATGGACTTTTGGAGTCACTTGACTTTGAATCACTTGACACGTGTGAACCATGCCTCATGGGCAAGATGACTAAGACTCCATTCTCCGAAACAATGGAGCGTGCAAGTGACTTGTTGGAAATCATACATACCGATGTGTGCGGTCCCATGAGTGTAGAGGCGCGTGGCGGATATCGTTACTTTCTCACCTTCACTGGCGATTTAAGTAGGTATGGATATGTCTACTTGATGAAACACAAGTCTGAAACATTTGAGAAGTTCAAGCAATTTCAGAGTGAAGTTGAAAATCATCGTAACAAGAAGATCAAGTTCCTACGGTGTGATCGTGGGGGTGAATATCTGAGTTTTGAGTTGGTTGCTCACTTAAGACAATGTGGAATTGTTTCATAATTGACACCTCCTGGAACACCACGGCGTAATGATGTGTCCGAACTTCGTAACCGTACTTTGTTACAAATGGTGCGATCTATGATGTCTCTTACCGATTTGCCGTTATTGTTTTGGGGTTATGCATTAGAGACAGCCGCATTCACTTTAAATAGGGCACCATCAAAATCCGTTGAGACGACACCCTACGAACTGTGGTATAGCAAAAGACCAAAGTTGTCATTTCTTAAAGTTTGGGGATGTGATGCTTATGTCAAAAAGCTTCAGCCTGAAAATCTGGAACCCAAAGCATAAAAGTGCGTCTTCATAGGTTACCCAAAAGAGACAGTTGGGTATACCTTCTATCACAAATCCGAGGGCAAAGTGTTTTTTTGCTAAAAACGGAGCTTTTCTTGAGAAGGAGTTTCTCTCGAAAGAATTGAGTAGGAGGAAGATAGAACTTGATGAGGTTGTCGAACCTCTAATCCCTCTGGATGGTGGCGCAGGGCAAGGGGAAACCCATGTCGTTGCGACGCCGGTTGAGGAGGAAGTTGATGATGAAGATCATGAAACTTTGGATCAAGCTCATATCGTACCTCGCAGGTTGACAAGATCACCTACTGCTCCTGAGTGGTATGGTAATCCTGTCTTATCAATTATGTTGTTGGACAACAATGAACCTGCGAATTATGAAGAAGCAATGGTGGGCCCGGATTCCAACAAATGGCTGGAGGCCATGAAGTCCGAGATAGGATCCATGTACGAGAACAAAGTGTGGACTTTGGAAGTACTACCTGAAGGTCGCAAGGCTATTGAGAACAAATGGATCTTTAAGAAGAAGACAGATGCAGATGGTAATGTGACCGTTTATAAAGCTCGACTTGTGGCAAAGGGTTTTTCACAAGTTCAAGGAGTTGACTACGATGAGACGTTCTCACCGGTAGCGATACTTAAGTCCGTCTAAATCATGTTAGCAATAGCTGCATTTTTCGATTATGAAATCTGGCAGATGGATGCCAATACGGTGTTCCTTAACGGTTTTCTTAAGGAAGAGTTGTATATGATGCAGCCCGAAGGTTTTGTCGATCCAAAGAATGCTAACAAATTGTGCAAGCTCCAGCGATCCATTTATGGACTGGTGCAAGCATCTCGGAGTTGGAATAAGCGCTTTGATGAGGTGATCAAAGCATTTGGGTTTATATAAGTGGTTGGAGAATCTTGTATTTACAAGAAAGTGAGTGGGAGCTCTGTGGCATTTCTAATATTATATGTGGATGACATATTGTTGATTGGAAACAACGTGGAATTTTTGGAGAGCATAAAGGATTACTTGAATAAAAGTTTCTCTATGAAGGACCTAGGAGAAGTTGCTTACATTCTAGGCATTAAGATCTATAGGGATAGATCGAGACGCGTGATAGGACTTTCACAAAGCACATACCTTGATAAAGTTTTGAAGAACTTCAAAATGGATCAGTCCAAGAAAGTGTTCTTGCTAGTATTACAAGGTATAAAATTGAGTAAGACACAGTGCCCAGCAACTGCGGAAGATAGAGAACAAATGAGTTCCGTCCCCTATGCTTTAGCCGTAGGTTCTATCCTGTATGCAATGTTGTGCACTAGACCAGACGTCAGCTTGGCCATAAGTATGGAAGGCAGGTTTCAGAGTAATCCAGGAGTGTACCACTGGATGGCGGTCAAGAATATTCTGAAGTACCTAAAAAGGACTAAGGCCGTAGGTTCTATCAAAGACGTCATAAAGGGTTACGTTGACGCAAGCTTTGACATTCATCCGGATGACTCTAAGCCTCAAACCAGATATGTATTTATTCTTACTGAGGGTGTGGTAGGCTGGTGCAGTTGCAAGCAAAGCGTCGTAGCAGATTCTACATGTGATGCAGGGTACATGGCTGCCTCGGAGGCAGCAAGGGAGGGTGTCTAGATGAAGCAGTTCATGACAGATCTTGGAGTTGTGCCGAGCACACTAAATCCAATAACTGTGTTATGTGACAACACTGGTGCCATTGCCTTAGCAAAGGAACCAAGGTTTCACAAGAAGACCAGACACAACAAACGACGCTTCAACCTCATCCGCGACTATGTCGAAGGAGAAGACGTGAATATTTGCAAAGTGCAAATGGATCTGAATGTAGCACACCCGCTGACTAAACCTCTTCCACGGGCAAAACATGATCAACACCAGAACTGTATGGGTGTTAGATTTATCACAATGTAAATCGCATGGCGATGTGAGGACTAGATTATTGACTCGAGTGCAAGTGGGAGACTGTTGGAAATATACCCTAGAGGCAATGATAAATAGTTATTATTATGTTTCCTGATTAAAGATAATTGTTTATTATCCATGCTATAATTGTATTGAATGAAAACATAGATACATGTGTGGATACATAGAAAAAACAATGTCCCTAGCAAGCCTCTATTTGGCTAGCTAGTTGATCAAGGATACTCAAGGTCTTCTGACTATGTGCAAGTGTTATTGCTTGATAACTTGATCACATCATTATGAGAATCATGTGATGGACTAGAACCAAACTATGAACGTAGCATATTGATCGTGTCATTTTAGTGCTATTGTTTTCTGCATGTCAAGTATTTATTCCTATGACCATGAGATCATTTAACTCACTGGCACCAGAGGAATACCTTGTCTGCATCAAACGTCACAACGTAACTAGGTGACTATAAAGGTGTTCTATAGGTATCTCCGAAGGTGTCCGTTGAGTTAGTATGGATCAAGACTGGGATTTGTCACTCCATGTGACGGAGAGGTACCTCGGGGCCCACTCGGTAATACAATATCACTCACAAGCCCTGCAAGCAATGTGACTAAGTGTCAGTCATGGGATCATGTATTAAGGAACGAGTAAAGAGACTTGCCGTTAACGAGATTGAAATAGGTATGCGGATACCGAGGATCGAATCTCGGGCAAGTAAAATACTGAAGGACAAAGGGAATGACATACGGGATTATCTGAATACTTGACACTGAGGTTCAACCGATAAGATCTTTTGAGAATATGTAGGATCCAATATGGGCATCCAGGTCCTGCTATTGGATATTGACCGAGGAGTGTCTCGGGTCATGTCTACATAGTTTTCGAACCCGCAGGGTCTGCACACTTAAGGTTCGATGATTATTTAGTATACTTGAGTTATATGTGTGGTTACTGAATGTTGTTCGAAGTCCCGGATGAGATTACGGACGTCACGAGGGTTTATGGAATGGTCCGGAAACGAAGATTCATATATAGGATGGTTTCATTTGATCACCGGAAAGTTTCGGGCAATTTCGGCAGTGTATCGGGAGTGACGAATGGGTTCCGGGAGTTCACCGGGAAGGGCCCACCCACCAGGGAGTGAGCCCAAGGCCCTAGGTTGGCGCCACAAGTCCTTCATGGGATGGTGGAGTCAGCCCAAGGAGCCCATGGCGCCACATAAGAAAATACCAAAAAGGAAAGAAAAGGAAAAGGGAAAGAGGGAGGTGGGAAGGAAGAGGAGGACTCCTCCTTCCCAAACCGAATTGGAGGAGGAGTCCTCCTCCTCCCTAGCGCCGGCACACCCTTGAGGCCTTGTGCCTCAAGGCTAGCCCCTCCCCCTCCCTGCTATATATAGTGGAGGTTTAGGGCTTTTTGAGACACAACTTTGCCACGTGCAACTCTAGCCTAAACCACACAGTTCCACCTCTAGGTCGGATTTCTACGGAGCTCAGGCGGAGCCCTGCAGGAGTAGATCATCCCCAGCACCGGAGCACCGTCACGCTGTCGGAGAACACATATACTTCTCCGTCTTGCTTGCTATATCAAGAAGGCTGGGATCATCGTCGAGCTGTACGTGTGCTGAACGCGGAGGTGTCGTCCGTTCGGCGCTTGATCGGAACGGATCGTGGGACAGATCGCGGGACGGTTCGTGGGACGGTTCGAGGGACGTGAAGACGTTCCACTACATCAACCGTGTTTCTTCACAATTCCTGTTGTGCGATCTACAAGGGTATGTAGATCCAAATCTCTATTCGTAGATGGACATCACCATGATAGGTCTTCGTGTGCGTAGGAAATTTTTTTGTTTCCCATGCAACGTTCCCCGACAATACATCCTACTTGTGTTGTATTATTCGGTGTTAGTCATTTCTGTAATGTTCATTTATGATGATTTTTGTTCCTTGGTTGGGCACTTCTCAATCTATTTGCAAGCCTTCATTTCTACTTAGCGGGAATACTGCATGTGCATGCAAATCCTAATCCAAAGTAGTGCCAAATGAGTCCACCATACCTACATATATGCGGTATTTCAACGTCGTTCCAAGTAAATTTGCAAGTGCCAACTCTAATGTTCAAAATAAAATTATATTTTGTGTGCGACTATCGCTCATGAAGCGGCGAGGGGTGGCCGATATCATCCATGTTAAATAGGTTATTCTCAAGATGAGTGTTTATTCACTTATCATTTCACGAGAGTATGGCGGTAATAGGGATGCCGAGTCCCAAAAAGAAAAAAATAATTTATGTTGTCAAATAATAAATTCATTCGAAAGTGTTGGTATGGATGACACCCGTGGATACGGCTAGCCGTGGAATGTGAAAGACTGCTGAAAAAAGAATAAACTTTACTTTCAGTTTGGGAACCGCCTATAATTTGTTTAGCGTGGAGAATATTGGAAACTCTTAGTCGTTCTCGTTGACAGGAAAAGCTTGGCACCTTAAAAAATCTTTAAGTTTTTCACTTTGAGCTCTCGCACCTCTACAATCTCTGTTTCCCTCTGCGAAGGGCCTACCTATTTACTTTATGCCATTTTATTTTTGAATTTGAGTCTCCATCTGTTGGTGCACTAAAGGCTGGGGTCCCTTAGTGCCCCACATTTGTGTACGGGCGCGGAGAGCCCCTGACGGTAGGGCACGGTGGAATCCAGACAAGACTCGCACAAATGTATCCAAGGCCCCGGCAAGCATGTCTTGCCGCGAAGACACCCAAGGCCACATCCGTCTAACATATGTGATGACCACACCTAGCACAAGGCCCCGACGAGCCCACCTCGTCGAGAAGACAGCCGAAGCCCCTGACAAGCTTCCTTGCCGGGACGAAGCACCAAGGCCCCGGCGAGCCCCCCTCGTCGGGAAGACAGCCGAAGCCCCCGGCAAGCTTCCTTGCCGGGACGAAGCACCAAGGCCTCGGCAAGCACCCTTGCCGGGATGACGTGGCAGCGCGCCAGAGGGTGACCGCCTTTGCCACAGTACCACCGCTCCCCCGTGTTCCAGCGCATACCTGGACACATGTCTTCACCAACACTTAGCTCACATGGACAAGACGTGCATTTAATGCACCTGACAGAGGTAGATGGATAAGCGCCGCTGTAGGTTCACTGTAACATCTCGTGAACCTACCATTGAGCACTGTAGGTGATTCATTTGCCTATAAAAGGAGGCCCTTAGCTCATTCACAAGGGGTTAGACTTTTTGGAGATTGGCCAAGAAGACGATTATCACCGCTGTAAACGAACAACAAAAGAACGCTTAATAAGATCAGACTAGCAGGACGTAGGGTTTTACTCGTAATCGGCCCAAACCTAACAAAAAATGCTTTGTCGGGTCTTGATCGCTTGGCCTGCTCTCACCGTTGCTCTTCCCCGCCGACGCCAAAAGGGTATCACGTTAATTCCCATAGGCCCCGACCTGGCATCGCTGACATCTTTGGCATGCCAGGTAGGGGGAGCAGAGAATACACGTGGAGCGGAGCAGGCTCAACACCGGCGCCATCAATATTGGGAGCTATGTTGCGCTCCTCCGGAAACAGAGTGATAGAGGCGAAGTTGTCCCTGTCTTTCGATAGATTGTGGAAATCATTTGGTGGAGTAGACTTTGACGATTCGACTACGAACATGTGAGGACGTCGTGCCTTATCAATCGCTAAACCAACTCCGAGAGGTTAATGACCACGCCGGAGCACGATCAACCTGACCACGAAGGTATGTTTCCTCCACGCAAACGAAGAACAAGGAGGAAACCGAGATGCAATCAAGATATTGCAAATATAAGAGGAAAGCTTTATTGATGAAGGTGGGGTTTTCGATGCATTTGTCTGGTCGTAGAACACAAACGAAGAACGCGAAGTTACAGATTTGGCAAACTTGTAATCTAAACAAAACCCAAGTCTAAACAGTGCCCTAAGGGCTGTATATATGAGGGAATAGAGAGGCAATTTCGTGACCCTTGTAGGAGGGGTCCGAAAACAGCCCTAAACTCGGTTTCCCCACACATACGGACTCTAAAAATAACCTATATTATGGTATTTCTAAATTACATGGGCCTGGCCCAAAAATAAGGTGGCGCAACACCTATAATAGCCTATGGACAAAATTTATAAAGTGGCATCTTGAATATTTCGTCCAAAACCTTCATGCTCTCCTTATGGTGGCTTTAGAGTCCGAAAATCACCAGTGGAAGCTCCATTGTTCTCTCCCGCGCGTGCACCTTCTTCTCCATGCTTGATCCCGCTCCAATGGATATCCTTCTTGTCCATGCTAGGTCCTTCATTCGTGAGCACAACAAAAGTATCTAACTTAGGCAGCATCATATGTTCATGAACATTAGAAGTATTCCCAAGAAACGAAAGTACCTGGTAATTCAATTGGCGTGCACGAGCTCTAGTAACTGGTCCAGTATGTATACCAGCTGGGGTTATCGGTGTAACAATGGTGTTGATGTCCTCATCATCCTCCCCTTCTTGAACTAAAGTCGTCCTCGACGCAAGCTCATCTTCCTCAGCCAAATAGGGCTTCAAATCTGCAATGTTAAAAGTGGGACTAACCCTAAAATCTGCAGGCAGCTCAAGTCTATATGCATTATCATTTATTTTCTCTAACACTTTGAAAGGACCATCACCATGCGGCATTAGTTTTGACTTGCGCAAATCAGGAAACCTATCCTTACCCAAATGCAACCAAACAAGATCTCCAGGTGCAAAGACAACATGTTTTCTATCCTTAGCTCCAGCAAGTTTATATTTAGCATTCATGCACTCATTGTTTTCCTTAGTTAACTCATGCATCTATAATATCAAATCAGCACGTTCTTTAGCACAAAAATTAACCTTCTCCGAAGATGGAAGAGGTAACAAATCAATAGGTGCACGAGGTAGGAAACCATACACAACTTCAAAAGGACACATCTTTGTAGTAGAATGCAACGAACGATTATAAGCAAATTCAGTATGAGGCAAGCATTTTTCCCATAGTTTTAGATTGTTCTTCAAAACAGCCCTAAGCATAGTAGACAAAGATCTATTGACTACTTCAGTTTGTCCATCAGTTTCGGGGTGACATGTAGTACTAAAAAGCAATTTTTCCCCAACTTAGCCCATAAACATCGCTAAAAGTGGCTAAGAAATTTAGCACCATGATCTGAAACAATCGTATTTGGCACACCATGCAAGTGAATAATTTCATGAAAGAACAAATCAGCCACATTAGCGGCATCATCACTTTTATGACATGGTATAAAGTGTGCCATTTTAGAAAATCTGTCCACGACAACAAATATGCTATCCCCCCCTTCTTTGTTCGAGGTAAACCTAAAACAAAGTCCATAGATATATCCTCCCAAGGAACACTAGGTAAAGGCAAAGGCATATATAAACCATGAGGATTAAGTCGTGACTTAGCTTTTTGACATGTTATGCAGCGAGCAACAAAACGCTCAACATCCCGTCGCATCCTTGGCCAAAAGAAATGTGTAGCAAGTACGTCCTCCATCTTCTTTACGCCGAAGTGTCCCATCAATCCTCCTCCATGCGCCTCCTGTAACAACAAAAGACAAACGGAGCTAGCTGGAATGCATAGCTTGTTAGCACGAAACACAAATCCATTATTAATGATGAACTTATTCCATGTTCTCCCTTCTTTACAATTTTCCAACACATCTTTGAAATCAGCATCATGCACATATTGATCTTTGATGGTCTCCAAACCAAATATTTTAAAGTCAAATTGTGAAAGCATAGTATAACGACGAGACAAAGCATCAACAATAACATTTTCTTTACCCTTCTTATGTTTAATGACGTACGGGAAAGTCTCAATGATTTCAACCCATTTAGCATGTCTACGGTTCAGTTTTGCTTGACTTTTAATATGTTTCAAAGATTCATGATCAGAATGTATGACAAACTCTTTGGGCCATAAATAATGTTGCCATGTTTCCAAAGTCCGAACAAGAGCATATAATTCCTTATCATAAGTAGAATAATTTAGACTAGGCCCACTTATTTTTTCAGAAAAGTATGCAACAGGTTTACCATCTTGTAATAACACACCTCCTAATCCAATTCCACTAGCATCACATTCAAGCTCGAAAGTCTTATTAAAATCAGGAAGATGGAGTAAAGGAGCATGTGCTAACTTATCTTTCAAAACCGTGAAGGCCTCTTCCTGTGCGGTACCCCAAGAATAAGGCACATCCTTCTTTGTAAGCTCATTGAGAGGTCCAACAATGGTGCTGAAATATCTCACAAAACGCCTATAAAACCCGGCGAGTCCAAGGAAACTCCTCACTTGTGTGACCGTTCTGGGATGCGGCCAACTCTCAATAGCTTCAATCTTGGCTTTATCAACTTCAATTCCTTGTGGAGTAACAACATAGCAAAGAAAAGATACTCGGTCTGTGCAAAAGGTGCACTTTCCAAGGTTACCAAATAGACGTGCATCACGCAGAGCAGTAAAAACAGCACGCAAATGATCCAAGTGTTCCTCCAAAGATCTACTATAAATCAGTATATCATCAAAGTAGACTACCACAAATCGTCCAATGAAAGCACGTAAAACCTCATTCGTTAATCTCATGAAAGTGCTAGGTGCATTAGTCAATCCAAAAGGCATAACTAACCACTCATACAAGCCAAACTTAGTTTTAAATGTCGTTTTCCATTCATCTCCCAATTTCATGCGAATTTGATGGTATCCACTACGCAAATCAACTTTGGAGAAAATTGTAGAGCCACTTAATTCATCAAGCATATCATCTAGCCTAGGGATAGGATGACGATAATGAATATTAATATTATTAATGCCTCTACAATCAACACACATACGCGATGTACCATCCTTTTTCGGCACTAGAATAATAGGAATAGCACAAGGACTAAGAGATTCACGTATATAACCTTTGTCGAGCAGCTCTTGTACTTGACGCATAATCTCCTCCGTCTCCTCTGGATTGGTACGGTTTGGTGCACGGTTGGGTACCTACGATATCCACGCTAAAGATCAAAACTTCAGCAGTTCATATCAGCCTAGACCCGGCAATCTCCCTCTGACAAAAGCATACTTTTTGAGTACTCTAAAGAAATATAGCCCATTGGGCGCGGCGAGAGCCGTCCTGCTAGATGTACAAAAAGGGGCTTCTCATAGGGGGACTGTGAAAGCAAGCGTAGGACTCGAGTTCCTTTTAGATTGGCTTTTTGATCAATTATAACCGCAGCCAAGAATTGCGATAATGTCCTAAAGTTCTTTGTAATGTTGTAAAGTTTCTTGAACTCTTGGCGCACTTTCATAATGTTCGTTGTCGACCCAGCTTATGTTTGCAGTTATCCTTATTTAGCAGAATCTAGTGAGTGTTCCATTAAAAGGAAAGAGAGCTATTCGTATTAAGAATACGAGAGTGACAAATGAGATGGAGATCTTGGCTATCATCAAACCGACCGCCTAATCCTTATTTTACTCCTACAAATAGAACATAGCCATATAAAAAATAAAAATATTTATTAACCTCTAGAAAGATATCAGATACAAGTGCCCGAAGCTTATGCTATTTTCAATCCAATCGTGGATATTATGCTTGTTATACCTCTATTCTTTTTTCTATTAGCCTTTGTTTGGCGCGATGCACCGGGAATTAAGTCAATCTCATGCGCAATCCCTCTAATAGGTGGTAATCCCGATGGTACGTCTTGTGGAAAGACGTCAGCGAACTCCTGCAAAATGTTAATGACAGCAGGAGGCAAAGAGGGTGGCATGTCCTCGAATGAAAATAATACCTCTTTGCATACGAAAGCATAGCAAACAGATGTAGTAATATCCAAATCAGTAATATCAGATTTAGTGGCAAGTAAACAACCACTCTTCAGTTTCATTTCACAGGCAACACTAGATAAAGATTTAGTAGGCTTAGTGTGTTGCTGAAATTCCTTTGCTACAATCTCATTTTCACTCTTATGTAGGTCTTGTTTTGCTTTACTAGCTCTAGCAATGTCATCTTTCATAATATGTTCAGGAGACATAGGAAGCAAAGTTATGTTTTGATCCTTATGAATAAGAGTATACTGATTTGTTCTACCATGGTGTACAGAATTTTTATCAAATTGCCATGGTCTACCAAGTAAAACAGAGCATGCTTGCATGGGTACCACATCACAATCAACAAAATCAGAATATGTAGCAATGCTAAAATGCACACGAACAGTACGTGTTACCTTAACCTTGCCACTGTCGTTGAACCACTGGATATAATAAGGATGAGGATGTGGTCTGGTGGCGAGAGACAACTTCTCCACCATCTCCATGCTAGCTAAGTTATTGCAACTCCCTCCTTCGATGATTACGCGAACAGAATGTTCCTTTACCACTCCCTTAGTATGGAACAAGTTGTGCCTCTGATTTTTCTCAGCCTGTGTTACCTGCACACTTAAAACACGTTGACCAACTTAGCTTTCATACCTGTCAGCGTAGTCAACATCCATGTATTGTGTCTCTTGTTCAGTATCATCTACACCACGTTCTTCACTTGCAATAAGAGCTAGAGTCTCCTCGTCATAATCACTAGCGGAGTCATATCCGCCATCCTCAGTAATAATCATCACGCGCTTGGATGGGCACTCTCTCGCATAATGATCTCCACCCTTGCAACGACGACAAATAACCACATGTGTTTGCCCTGTGGATGCCATGGATGAAGAAGAGCTCTGTGTAGGCCCGGAAGGTGTGCTATTGGCGAAGGTTGTGGCAGGGGCCTGTTACCTGGTATCTCTGGTGGAATTGGCGGTTGAAGAAGAAGGTGCTGATGTAGAAGGGCGTGTGGAAGTAGATGTGGTTCGTGGCGTCCATGAGGAAGTGCGACCTGCAGAAAAATTTGTTCTTGCCAATGCCTGTCGATCCTGCACTTCATGTTCAGCTTTGCAAGCAAGATGGAACAAACGAGTGATAGTGTCATAATCCTTATATTCTAGAATAGTCTGAATATCTCTATTTAATCCAACCATAAAACGTGCAAGCATAGCTTCATTGTCCTCGACAATACCACATCTAATCATGCCAGTTTGTAATTCCTGATAATATTCTTCTACAGATTTTTTTCCTTGTCTTAAACGCTGCAAGTTTTGAAGTAATTCACGTTGATAATATGGTGGAACCCAACGAGTACGCATAGCAGTTTTCCAAGCAGGCCAAGTAGTTGGAATATTAGCATGATGTATTCTACAATATTCAGACCACCAAACACAAGCAAAACTAGTGAAAGAACAGACAGCAGCAGCAGTACGTCCATCTTCAAGAAATTGCAAGCATGTAAAACATTGCTATGTTTCTAACTCCCAAGTAAGATATATATCAAGAACATATCGACCATCAAAAGTAGGAATATTCAATTTAAGTTTAGGGAGATGGTCATGATTCCGTACCTGAGGGTGTGGTGCATCCCTACCATTGCGATTGTATCCATGTGGACGACCAGCGGCTTGTCGTGGTGGTTGTTGTTCCTGGTGCCGAACTGGAGCAACCTCTCCCTCATTATCGTAATCACCATCATAATCATCATCATACTCCTCATTCTGCTCAGCCATAGAAACCTCGGTAGTAGCAGCAGGAGGAGCAGCAGCAGGACCAAGAGCAGTAGTAGGAGCAACAACACCAAAATTCTACACTTGGCTGACAAGCACGCGTCGCGCTCATAGCCGTTGTTGTGGTTGAAGAGGGACAACAGCTGCAACTGGTGGTGGTAAACGGGCAAGCACCTCATTGAACTTTGCGTTCATCTTGGTGTCGAATTTCTTCTCCATACCTTCGAGCTTCTCCATGGCCTCTGCAAAGGTGGTCACGAAATCATGTACCTGGTCAGACATCATTTGCTGAAATTTATCATGGAGCTCCCGGTTGGTCAGGTTCTCCCAGTCAATCTCCTCGTCGTGTGATCCTGGCATGGTTAGCAGCAATAGGAACACAGAAGAATAGGAACCTACAGACTACTAGGAAGTGGTGGTGGTGGTGGTGGTGTGTCACAAATCCGTCAAGAAAATCCCAATTTCTTACCAATTCTTACCCAGCAGCAGGTGGCGATCGGCAACCGGTGTAGTCAAAACTCTCAAAGCTTGGATAGAGCGATTGCCAGGTCGTGTCAAACACACGATGTAGATGTCTGTGGAGCTGTGAAGGCTTATAATATGGTAGCAAGAAGGGTTAGCAATAATTAGTTCAGAGATGCAAATTGAAAAGACGCTCAACGACGGTACCATGCTGGTCCTAGGCTAGACCGTACTAGAGACGCGAGCCTAGAACACCAACGAACTCACGACGACACGTACTAATCAAGGGAACAGCCGCTCTGATTTTTTTTCTCGTTTTTTGTTTGCGCTCCTTTTTTGCGCTTTTCTTTCAGCAAATCACTATAATGGCGAGTGTCTCAAAACTCTTCCCAACCACCAAAAACAGGATAGGCAGGAAAAAAATTGCAATTTTTTTTCTGGAGCAATTCGGGGCTGCGATGACCAAAAATTGCAACAAAAGTCATTATGATGGCGAGTGTCTCAAAACTCTCTATAAAGCCTAACAAAACGATAGGGGAAAAATCACCCCTCAAAATTTTGGCCTAAAAAGTGCTCTGGAAAACGTGCCAGACTCTTTTTTTTTAAACCTACTGAGGTAAGGAAACGCGAAACCGGAATCAAACAGATCTCGAAATTAACCTAAGACAAAAAGGAAGCAGACTAGGATTGTGGTGGGTATATGGTGGTGGTATATGGCAACAAGGCTAATGGTGGCGTGGTGGTGGTATATGGCAGCAGCGATGATGGTAGCGTGGAGGTGATATATCGCAGCGATGAAAGACGGTGTGGCGGTGGTGTGACAACCTGTGAACAGAACTCGAAACTCTAAGAGGACTAGACACTAAACCAGCAACTCGACACGACGATGTAACCGCAAATTCAACTAAGCAAACTACTGAAAAGACTATGCAAAGGCTCAGATTGGTTCGCATATGATGATCTAACCCTACTTTTTTGGCTTTTTAGTGGATGATAGGTATGAAGAACATATGCGGTCTAACTACGAAAAACTGATAAAATCTCACCGAGCAACTTGGAAATCTGATACCACTTGATAGAGGCGAAGTTGTCCCTGTCTTTAGATGAGATCGTGGGAATCATTTTGGTGGAATAGACTTTGACGATCCGACAACGAACGTGTGAGGACGTCGCGCCTTAGCAATCACTAAACAAACTCCGAGAGGTTATTTACCACGCCGGAGCACGATCAACCTGACCACAAAGGTCTGTTTCCTGCACGCAAACGAAGAACAAGCAGGAAACCGAGATGCAATCAAGATATTGTGAATATAAGAGGAAAGCTTTATTGATGAAGGTGGGGTTTGTGACGCCTTTGTCTGGTCATAGAACACAAACGAAGAACGCGAAGTTGCACCTATGGCGAACTTGTAATCTAAACAAAACCCAAGTCTCAAACGGTGACCTAAGGGCTATATATATGAGGGAATGGAGAGGCAATTTCGTGACCCTTGGAGGAGGGGTCCGAAAACAGCCCTAAACCCGGTTTCCCCACACATACGGACTCTAAAAATAGCCTATATTATGGTATTTCGCAATTACATGGGCCTGGCCCAAAAATAAGGTGGCGCAACACCTATAATAGTCTATGGACAAAATTTATAAAGTGGCGTCTTGAATATTTCGTCCAAAGCCTTCATGCTCTCCTTAAGGTGGCTTTAGAGTGCGAAAATCACCACTGGAAGCTTCATTGTTCTCTCCCGCGCGTGCACCTTCTTATCCATGCTTGATCCCGCTCCAACATATATCCTTCTTGTCCATGCTAGGTCCTTCATTCATGAGCACAACAAAAGTATCTAACTTAGGCAGGATTATATGTTCATGAACATTAGAAGTATTCCCAAGAAACGTAAGTACCTGGTAATTCAATTGGCGTGCACGAGCTTAGTAACTGGTCCAGTATGTATACCAGCTGGGGTTGTGGGTGTAACAATGGTGTTGATGTCCTCATCACGGCGTGCCGCGACGAGCGCCCTGTTCTGCTAAGGCTTCCCAAGGCCTAAGCGAGCGCGTTGCTACCCGCGCGAGCGGGGCAGGGAGGCGGAGACTCCAAGAGAAGCATCGTCAGGCCGATGTGTCACTTGAGGGGGCCAACGCGCAGCTCTCGAGGGCGTATGTGGGTGCTTCACAGAGTCCCTGGCGCATACTCCCGCGGAAGCACCTCCGCGGAGTGATGCATAGTTGTCGAGGGTGCGCCACACGGTCCCGAAGCCCCGGCGCGCACTCCAATGCAAAGGTTGCGCCCCTGAGAGCGTCGCATCATCGCCCAAAGACACGCTCGGGGGCTCCGCAGGCACGACCTAGCAAGAGAAAAGCAAAAGGGTTACACCCTGGTTGGTTCTTCCTCCAAGCGACAGTCACGGACCGTCGGCAAGAAGCCCTTACCGGAGAAGAGACCACCAGGAGCGGTGATTCCTTGCTTGTTGGAGGCATCGACGCCCCAACAAAATATTCAGACGCCGGATCACGGCGCAGACATATAAGTTTTTGAGTTTGAGTTTTAGATTTGGAATAGATAGATCCTTCGCTTTTTCCCTTCGGAAGTTTCGAGTCTTTGTGTGAGGAGTTCGCGCGTACTGGGACCTTCCCAAAGCTCGGTGCACCTTGTCTCAAGCTGCGCTTGGCGATTTCCATAGTTGCACCGAACGCGGCAAGGAGTCTTGCCGGTAGTCGCCGGCAAGCTCCCAGATATGCTAGGACAAATCGCACAAAGAGCGGAATCGAAAAAGGGAAAAAATGTCTTTTTCATTCATATGGATAGATACATTTAGCTCCACTTACAAAGCGTGGTCGTCCTAACCTAAAGACCCTGTATTTTGACGAGGATTGACCCACGCGGAGGAATTGGAGTTCATGGATACAAGGCGCGGCAAGGCCCGCGGTACATCCACACTGGCTCTCCCAGTGATGTACCAACGGAAGCGGGTTCGGCCTCGTCAATCCGCGGGGAGGGGGTGACGGATCCGATTGAGATCCCCTATGACAGCCCGAGACTGACGTTCTTGAAGATTCCCCTTTTATTCCGTTTTCATAGTGTGATTATCTTTATTCATCGCATCATCATCGCGTCATGCGCATCATCCGCATTGCATCGGCATCCCGTTGCCGCCAGTTTTCAAAAGTGCATCCGTTATTAGTTGCCGGTTCTCGTCGTTGTCCGTTCTGAGCCCAACCACACACGCACGCGCCCGCGGCATCGTCAAAACCCTTTTTTTTAAAGTGTGTTTAAAACTTTCTCTGGTTGGGTTGAAACTTGACGTGCGGTCTTATTTAGATATAGGTAGGCCGCATGCCAATTTTCGTTTCAATCGGAGTCCGTCTGGTACCCGAACGGTTGACCGTAGCAGCACCGTATTCGGACTATCGTCTAACGTTTTTCGGTGTTTAAAAATCACGTTGTCGCGCCGCACTGTTTCCCTCTCTTCCCCGGCTAGCCTACTCTACACGATCACTTAGCCGACCCCACATTCGAGTTCATTCGATTCCGATTGCGTGGGCGAAAACGGGGCCGGATTCGGATAACCCTAGCCCCCTTTCCATATATAAACACCCCTCCCCTACCTATTTGGGCGCCCCCTAATCCTCCTTGGGATCCATGCCCGAAACCCTAACCTAGCCGTCGCAGCCTCTCTCCTCCCCTCCTCCCGCGAGCCCGCCAGGCCCAGATCGGTCCCGGTCGAGCCCATCGCGCCGCCGCCCTCCAGAGCAGCCTCTGCCCGACCGCCTGCGCCTCCCGTTGTCCCGTTGCCTTCGTCGCGTCGCCGACGGGCGCCTTCGCCGCAGGCCGCCGTCGGGAACCGCCCGCGCCTCCCCATCTTCTCGAGGCAACCGCTGCCGTCAGCCAGAGCAAGCCGCGTCGGAGCGCCTCCCGCCGCCAGCCCTTCGTGCCACCGCCTCCCTGTTGCGTCGCCGCCTCAGGCGGATCCAACCAGATCCGGACCCTGGGGTCCATCCCCTGCCGTGGCCTGGTTGGCCCCTCGCCGGAACACCGCCTCCCGGCCCCCTCCACACCGTAGCGGGCGCCGCCATGCCCCAGGCTCGGGAGCGAGCAGAGGAGGACGACGCATGACCGCCCCGCCCTCCTATCGCCCGAGTGGGCCGACCCAGCGAGGCCTGGCTCAGCGCCTCCTCGGCCCAGCGCGCCCATGCCCCGCTCCACATCGGCCACCTCCTCTCCTGGGCCTTGGCCCACTAGGTGAGCAGGCCCCTTCCTCTATCCCTCGCCCCCGCGCATAGTAGCTAAGACGCGCTCCCTTTTCGGCCGAGTAGCCAGATTCGGCCTGTTTAAAAATTTAGGAATTTCTCTGGGATTAAGTTAATTTCAGAATAAATGCTATATTTGAAACGCCCGTAGAATTTAATCCATGTATCGGATCACGACGTATTGTATATGAAACTTGATTAGTTTTCCGCGTAGATTCATATTTTGTAACTTGCATGCATGTTTGAAGTGAGTTGACCCGTCAGATGCCTAGTTTTGCATGCTGTCCTAATAGGGGATTATCCCGTATTAATTTATGCGCGTGTCCGGATTGCTCAAACCCCATAGATAAAATGCTCATGTTTTTAGGGACCTCTTGCCATGTATTTTATAGTAGTTGTTTGTATTTTCGCATGTAGGATTTCATCGCTAGTTTGTTATACCGCGTTTAGGACATATTCTCGTATATTCGTGTGGCGATATTTTTTGTTTCTCAACCCCACATGTTATATATGTTTTCGGGGTAGAAAAATCCCTAGAATTTAACCGTGCATTTAGTTTTAGCTTTTGAGCAAGTTAGTGCGCATGGTATTTTGCCATGTTGCCCTTTTGTTTATTTGGTGTGATTTAATCCGTGCATGATATGAATGAGGTGTCAACTAGAGATATGCACTTGGATGTGTAGGCTAGCCTCTGGTAATTTTGGTTGCAATAGAAATCCATGTTTAGGTGTGGTTTGCTTGTCCTCAACTTGCTAGGAAATAGTGCTGATTTGGAGATGCTGAAATATTTCTAAGTCTGAAATCTGTTATATTTTGTTGTTGTCTTGGCATGAGTATATCTGGTGATCTATAGCTCTTTTGAGGTTGGTGCAATGGAGTTAGTTGTAGACTTTAGGATTCTCTAGCATGCTGCGAATTTTCATGCCATTTGGAGTCCTGTAGCTTATGGTTTTGATGCTGTCAATATGCCTTCAGATCGACAACTGCAATATCATAAACTGTTATTTTCTCTATGTTTGAAACTGTGTGTGAGATGCCTTTTTGTGAGTTCTTTTCCTAGTGTTTCATGCTTCCATGCTAGGTGTTATTAGTTGTATGTTGTAGTGCATCTTGACCTATATTGCCTCATTCCTTGGTTGAGCATATTGGATTTGTGTAGCCAGTTGTCCGAAGGCGTAGAAAATGCTATGTGGCTGATTTTGGCAGCTTGAAGTGATTTCTTGTTTAGCTCGTAGTCGTTGAACCGTTGCTCCGATTTGATCGTGTCCTATGTGAAACTTGCTTAGAATCTTGTGTAGTTTCATAATATCTTGCTGGTTTTATGTTTTAAAATGTTTGTGACTGCCGTTGCACACATATTGCATTCATGCCATCATATCTTGCCGTGTTCATATCTTTGGAACCGTAGCTCCGTTGGAGATGTTCTCTATGTGCAAATTGATTGAAACAACGCGTAGAATCACGTGAATCTATTTGTTTTTCTGTTTAACAAATATTTAAAAGTGTTAGTTCAGATCTGGACAGAATTGTAAATTAACATGTGAGGTCGTCTCGGAGATGCTATATGTCATTTCCGACCTCATTTAAAATGCCTAGATAGACAGATTAATTACACTTCACCTCTTGCCATGTTTAACCACATTTAATATTGTCATGTGCCTAATCGGGACAGAACTAAATAATCCGTATGTCGAGTCTCGTCAATATGCAACTCGTTGCATATTGAACTTCACTTAATGTGTAGTGTTTGATTGTTGTGAATCGTCATGCCATGTCTTGCATATGTTCAATCGTTCATGCATCATATGTGTTGTGCATCATGTGGTGAATATCGTGTGTTGATTCTTGTTTCTGGTTTGCTTTGTCTCGATAGAGTTCCGCAAGCGTGTCGGAATGTGAGGACCCGTTCGACTACATCGGTTCGTCTGCTTCATGGAGTCATTCTTCTTCTCAGCGGGATCTCAGGCAAGATGACCATTTCCCCAGATACCATTACTACCATTGCCATGCTAGTTTTACCGTTTCTATCGTTATGTCTCGCTGCCTGCCACCTGTTAAATATCAGCCTCTCAACAATGCCATGAAACCTTCAACCTTTTCACAACCTAGCAGACCACTGATTGGCTATGTTACCGCTTGCTTTACCATGTGTTAGCGTTGCTAGTTGCAGGTGCAGTAGCTTCCATGTGATTACATGGGCTCCTTGTTATATCACCATATTAATTGCTATTTAATTTAATGCACCTATATACTTGGTAAAAGGTGGAAGGCTTCGCATTTCTAGCCTGGTGTTTTGTTCCACCTTTGCCCCCCTTAGTTCCGGCTACCAGTGTTATGTTCCATAATTGAACGCTCCTAACACGATTAGGGTTGTTATGGGGACCCCCTTGATAATTCGTTTTAGCTTAAAGTTGGTCTGGCAAGGACCAACATTGGTACTACATTTTCCCAACATAATAATTCTGTTAATACTGAAAGCATAGGGTGTCATGAACCTGAGGAGTAATTCTACATAATACAGGGAGGGCTAGTGCTGACGGTGCTGGTCCCAAATTGAGCACCCTGCGGGGCCAACCCGGGGCAACTCGGGAGATGTCTATCAGGCCATCGTACGCTTTGCTTATCCGTCGTGTCCTGAGAATGAGATACGCGGCTCCTATCGGGATCGCCGACACGTCGGGCGGCCTTGCTGGATTAGTTTTACCTTTGACGAATGTCTTGTGCATCGGGATTCCGGTGATGCTTTGGGTAATCTCAGAGTTGAGGTTTTCCACTAAGGAGTCCGACGAGATCGCGAGCTTCGTGATCGAGGATTTCTATGCGGCTTGTGGTAATTTGTGATGGATTATTTGGAGCACCCCTGCAGGGTTAAATCTTGGGTAGTGCACATCTGTTATGCGTAGATCACCCCCCTCTTATTCTTGACTCGTAAGTTAGCCACCTCATACATTGCTTCGTCGCTTGTTGCAGCCTCACCACTTAACCATACCTCACCTATTAAGCTTTGCTAGTCTTGATATCTTTGGAAATGAGATTGCTGAGTCCCGTGTGGCTCACAAATTACTACAACACCAGTGGAAGGTACAGGTAAAGGTTACTTGACGCGAGTGCGTTGATTGTTCATTTGGAGTTGCTTCTTCCTCTTCTTCTTCATTGATCTAGGATGGGTTCTACGCCGGCAGCCTGGGATAGCAAGGATGGACGTCATTTTCTTTTCTCGTTTGTTTTCGTCCGTAGTCGGACCCTGCTCTTCTTCGTGATGTTTATGTATTGTACTGATGTGACTCTGATGTAGCTTGTGGCGAGTGTAAGCCAATACCATATATCTCATCTTTTCAGTACATGTACTTGTAACGATATCCATTCTTGCGAGATGCGCTTCTATCCCTGATGAGGCCCTCGTGCCATATTAAGGATAGGATCGCATCTTGGTCATTAAAACTTGGTATCAGAGCAGTACCGACCTAGGAGCCCCCTTGATTGATCGAACTTGGCCGAGTCAAGTCTAGCAAAAAATTGATTTGAGTCTATTTATATATCGGAGAGTAGGATTCTTTTTTCTCCTCTTCTATGCTCTAGTGAGGAATCTTGACGTTATAATTTTAATTCTACTTCTCTTCTCACTCAAAAAAAATTAGGATCACGCGAATATTTTTGGAATCTATATGATGCTGATGTGACGGAGTTCTCTCTTGGTGCCTCCTGTCTGACTTGATTTCTTCTGGGGAGTTGAGCTCCAGGGGATTCTCGAGCACATCGCTATCATTCAGATTTCTTAGTATCACGGGATGAAGGATGTTCGAAATTGCTTGAACACTAGTAGTGGCGAGAGGAGTCCGGCTTCCCTAGTACTCGTGCGGAGAGTTTCGGATATATCGCCATACTTTGTATCGTTGTGAGTACGAGTGTCTGTAAGTGCATCTAGTGCCCCTTAGTGATATTGGTGGTTTGAAGACTTATAGGTTAAGTATCTAATATGTTTCCGAGTTTACACAGGATCTATAAGTCATTGAGGAGTTTGAGATATTTGAAGAATATCGACCCCTTAAAATGTATGTCTTCAGTTGAAGAAATTGGTCTAAAGCTGAAGAAATGAATCGCGAGGAATCTGCGATAAAATTGATATTCCTCATGAAGATACTGATATTGAGAAGTCCGGTGTGTCCTGAAGAAAATCACTCTGAAGAATTTGAAGCATGAAGATTAACACTTTCCGTTTTATTTTCTTCGCATTTGAGTAATAGGAACATCGTACTATTAAAGGGGGTCGAAGTTACACTTTGGAATGAATTTCCTCATGATGCTCAACCCAAGCCTAATTCTACCAAAAGCCTCAAGTGAGGAATATGAGTGACATGAGGACTCTCACAGTTGAGGGTTCCGACCGTTTCGATAGCCACGCCAAGTCACTGGTCTTATCCACTCCAACGGTCATATTATTTAAGGGCATTAGTGTCAAATCATGTCGGGATGCTCCCAGGCTATAAATAGCCACCCCCCACAACCACTAGCTGGTTGGCTGCTCCGTTCGAAGCTGACACTTGTCATAAGAGCAACCCAATTCCTCAAAGTCTTCGAGAGTAATTCATAAGTGAGCAAATACACCATACACCGAAACCACAAACCAAACCTAGTGATTGAGCATCACTGAAGAAGTTGTTCCTGTGTGGGACTGAAGCCTTTTACCTTTGAGGATTGTGCATCCTCCAGACGGTTAGCGTCATGGTCTAGAGTTTTCTAGCAGTCAATTGTGGATAGCCGGGTGACCAAGTTTGTGAGGGTTTGGAAGTCTGCCCTGAAGACTTACCACGAGTGTTGGGCGAGGACTGTGTGTCCTTAGCTAAAGGAGAATACGGTAGGGACTGTGTGTCCCAGGACTATGTGTCTTTTGGTTTCAATACCAAGCCGCTCCAAACCAGATGTACGACTGTCACAGCAGTTGGAACTGGGTCATCAACGACTGTCTTCACTGAGAAACGGGTTCTAATTCCTCAACTCCTTACTTTCTTCGTATTATGTGTTGATGACTTTCACTGCGACTTTTTGAAGAATTTGCTGAAGACTTTCTCTGAATTTCCTCAACCCCAAATTCTTCACGTCAGTTAAATATTCATCTATGTTCTGCGTGCCTGCTCATAGTGCAATCTGTTTTCACATTCTTCACTCTGAAAAACTGCTGTTGTGAAACTTTGCACTTCTGATCCTTTAATGTTTCGGCTGTAAGTTAGTCATCAGTGAGGAATTTCCTCAACAGGAATTTCCTCAGTGATGAAATTCTGAAAAATCTCCTATTCACCCCCCTCTAGTCGATATAACGCACTTTCAATTGGTATCAGAGCAAGGTACTCCCTTGTTCTGTGTGATTTTGGTTTAACCACCTGGAGTTTTAGTTATGTCGACTGCAGGCATGTTTAAGGTGACTGCAGCATGGCCTACCTACGAAGGAAAGAACTTTCCCTTCTGGAAGAACAAAATGCAAATGCATCTACAAGCTATTGATAATGATCTCTGGTATATTATGGAACATGGCGTCCCCATCATCTCTGCCAGTGTCTCTGCTGCTGATGTGAAGAAATTCAAGCAACTCGATTCTCAAGCTAAGAACATCATGTGTGGCCATCTGAGCCCAGGCCAGTTTGGAAGAGTAAGTGCTTTGGGATCTGCAACACTGATCTGGGAGAGACTGTGCAAGGTAAATGAAGGAGTATCAACCCAGCGTGACTCTCGTGTTGATGTGCTTCGCAATCTCTTCAATCGCTTCAAGAGACATGACCATGAATGCTGCCAAGACACCTTTGATTGCCTCACTGACATATCAAATGAACTGCAAGCACTGGGAGCTCGAGACATCACTGATCATGAAGTTGTGAAGAAACTGCTGAGATCTTTGGATTCTTCAGTTGATACTTTAGTTCTGATGATTCAAGAAAGACAAGACTACAAGATGCTTGATCCAGCTGATATACTTGAAAGGCTAAATACTCATGAATTCCAGCTAGAAGAAAAGAGAGATCTATATGTACCAAGCTATTCCAGACCACGTGCACTAAAGGCTAGAGCAATTTCCTCATCTGAAGAAGAAGACACAGATGACATCATTTGTGACCTTGAAGAATTTGGACAGGAGCTTGCAATGCTCGTGAGGAAATTCCAGATATTTACACGGCAAATCTTCAAGATGCCAGTTCGGTAAATCTTCAAGAAGAGACATGAGGAAATCAGAATCTTCATCTGAGGACTACAAGAAACGAACCTGCCACAAGTGCAAGAAATCAGGCCATTACATTGTTGATTGTCCCCGTTGGGGAAAGGAATCAAAGAAGAAGAAATACAAGGATGACAGTTCTGATGACTCGAAGAAGAAGAAGAAATCTTCAAAATCCTCATCTTCAAAGCCCTCATCGCACAAGAAGACTAGTTTTAGAAAGGCTCGGGCACTTATTGGCAAGGAAATGGACTCAGAAGCAGAATCAGAGGAAGGTGATGAAGAAGAGGGTTCCGATGAAGACTCAGAATCCGAACAGGCTAGTCTTGCACTAGCAACCACCTTCGTCAGCAAGTCAATTTTCAATCTTGAAGAAAATGATATCACCGTCCACACTGATGACTATGCTGATGACTTCGCTCCAACCTATTGCTTCATGGCAAAAGGTTCAAAGGTACCACATAATACCTCCTCCTCTGATTCAAGTGACTGTGAACCTAATGATTATAAGAAACCCAGTTACAGTAAACTTGCTATCATTGCCACTAAACAACAAACTGCCCTGGAAAAACTTCAGAAACTATTAGATAAAAGTGATGATTTGTTGAATGATGAAATGAACCTTACCCAAATCCTCACTGAAGATGTGAAAAGTCTTCAGTCTAGATTTGATAATCTTCAGGATCGTTATGATACACTCCTCATTGATCATGAGAAGCTTTCCTATGAATTTATTCAAAGGAAGCTTGATCTTGAGAAGCTGAGGATGTCTCATGATGATCTTCGTATGGAAAATGATTCATTACTAGCTCAACAGATCAGCGCTGGTCAAGTTGAATTCATTCCTCCATGTCTTAAATGCATTGAACGCGAAACTGCTAATTCCTCACCAGAATCATCAAATGCTACCATTGCTACAAATTCTTCAACCGCACCTGTTGTGTCTATTTCTTCACTTGAGGAAAACACAAATGTTACTGATGAAAATGCAGGGTTTAAGGAATTGTACGTGACAGGCATATACAAAAGTCTCAAAGGACATCAAACCCTTTGTGATGTGCTAAAAAAGCAGATCTTGAACAGGAACCCGAGGAAAGAAGGAATTGCCTTTGAGAGGAAATTAAATGCTGATGGATCTTATTGGAAACCTGAGCAGTATCCCAAAACCTCATGGGTTGCTGCTACTGGGCCTCCTTTTGATCCATCTAATCTAACTGTCTTTTCATGTGAATTATCCTATTCCTCAGATGAGTCATTTGACTCCAACTATAAACTGTTAAAAATCAATCTGGTGAAGTATTTGCTCGATATGTTGGAACTAACTGCAGGAATGGCCCTCCCTTGAGGAAAATCTGGGTTCCCAAAAGTTGTCTTGAAAATCTTCAGGTGAATGTCCTCATGACACCACCACTGAAGAATCGGAACCCCAGATCAAATTCCTCAGGAGGACCAAAGTCTTCAAGAGGATCAAAATCCTCAACTGGTCAAAACTATGCTCGTACCTATGCTAATGCATCTAACATGCAAGGAAACTACAAGGAAAATGAATATGAGCGTTACTCCTCAAATCATTATGTTCATAAATCCTCAAACCAGTTCTCTGCATATTCATATGAGTACTTTAATCCCCTTACTGTTAAGAGAAGTGCATTGGCCTTAATGCCACCGTTCTCATATGGTGCTCGCAGGATGATGAATGCTTTGCCACCCCTTCAGATATGGGTGGTGAAGAAATCAAACTAATCACTTCTGCAGGTCAGGTCTCTAGATGAAAATCATCATCAGAAGAATTTGCTTGAGACCTGAAGAAATGCTTGATAGGACACAAGCTAATGATTGATGAAATGGAAATATTTCACACGTCCTTACATTTCTGCTATGATGAAATTAATGATCTGATGAAATTAGTATCATATTCTTCGAATCTGAAGCATATAAGATGGTAAGTTGTACTAATTCATCTGCAGGATGACAAACCCAAGAATACTGAGTAGGTTCCTGATAGTGGTTGTACACATCACATGACTGGTGATAAATGATTACTGATGAATATGCCACTAACTCCATCACCTGTGAAGCAAATCACATAGGCTGACAAAGGTAAAAGCAAGGTATTGGGACTTGGCAAAGTGGCTATTTCCAAGGATAGGCATATGGATAAAGATGCTTGTTGAATCCCTTGGTTTTAACCTCATGTCAGTCTTGATGCTTTGTGATCTTGATATGATTGTTATCTTTAGTAGATATAGATGTGTAATCATGGAATCTGACAGATCCAAAGTCTTCGAAGGTGTAAGAAGAGGGGATTTGTACATTGTTGATTTCACTACAGGTCCTCAACCAGCCACTTGCTTACTAGCAAAAACCTCAGAAGGATGGCTATGGCTCCGAAGACTAGGTCATGCAGGCATGAGGAATTTGCACACGCTCGCAAAGAAGAAGCATGTCATCGGCATCGAATCAGTCAAATTCCTCAAGGATCATCTCTGTGGTGCTTGTGAATCTGGGAAAATGACCAGATCCAAGCATCCCTCGAAGACTATCATGATCACTACACGTCCATTCAAATTGCTTCATATGGATTTATTTGGACCTACTCACTATGCCACACTAACCACTGCAGCATCTTTATATGGCTTCGTCATAGGTGATGATTATTCCAGATATACTTGGGTGCATATCATAGTGTATAAATCTGAAGTGCAGGAAATCTTTAAACGATTTTCTCCAAGGGCCTCGACGAACTTTGGCATCAAGATCAAACATATCAGGAGTGATAATGGAACCGAGTTCAAAAACACTGGTCTTGATGATTATCTTGATGAACTTGGTATTGCTCAAGTATTATCTGCTCCTTATACTCCTCAGCAGAATGGTGTCGTCGAAAGGAAGAACAAGACTCTGGTTGAAATGGCAAGAACTATGCTTGAAGAATATCAGACTCCTCGTCGCTTTTGGCCTGAAGCAATCAACACTGCATGCCATATCATCAACACGGTATATCTTCACAAATTCCTCAAGAAAACCTCATATGAACTCCTCACTGACAAGAAACCCAATGTAAGTTATTTCAAAGTCTTCGGTGCAAAATGCTGGATTAGAGATCCTCACCATAGCTCAAAATTTGCACCTAAGGCACATGAAGGTTTTATGCTCGGTTATGGAAAGGACTCGCACACTTACAGAGTCTTCAACAACTATCACAACAAAGTTGTTGAGACTGTAGATGTGCGGTTCGATGAAACTAATGGCTCGCAAAGAGAGCAACTGCCTTCTGATCCAGATAAGTTGTCTCCTGAGGAAGCAATAAAGCTCAAGCCTACTGAAGACATTGTCCCCACTGAGGAAATTGGTGAAGAAATGATCCCCATCACTGATGAAAATCAAGAAGATGCTCCTCAGGAAATTGCACGAGAACCACTTCCTCAGCCCAGACAAAATCCTCAACCAGCTCATCCAAGGATTGCAAATGAAGTAGAACTTGACAAAATCCTCAACGACATCAACGCGCCAGGTCCTCTCACTCGCTCAAAAGCTTCACACTTAGTTAACTTTTGTGGGCATTTTTCCTTTGTATCCATCACATAACCCTCAAAAGTTGTTGAGGCTTTTCTGGAACCGGAGTGGATCCAAGCTATGCAAGATGAACTTCTTCAATTCAAGCTGAATGACGTATGGGAGCTCGTCAAACGACGAGATCCTCGCAAGCACAACATCATCGGCACCAAGTGGATTTTCCGAAACAAGCAAGATGAGGACGGTCAAGTGGTGAGGAACAAGGCACGACTTGTAGCCCAAGGCTACACCCAGGTTGAAGGAATAGATTTCGAAGAAACTTTTGCACCTGTTGCTAGACTTGAAGCTATTCGAATACTACTTGCTTATGCTAATCATCATAACATCATCTTATATCAAATGGATGTGAAAAGTGCATTCCTCAATGGTAAGCTTGAGGAAGAAGTATATGTTGCTCAGCCCCTAGGTTTTGAGGATCCAAAGAATCCAGACAAAGTCTTCAGACTCAAAAAGGCTCTTTATGGTCTCAAGCAAGCCCCTCGGGCATGGTATGATACATTGAAGGAATTCCTCATGAAGAAAGGCTTCAAACCTGGTTCACTCGATCCAACTCTTTTCACTAAATCCTATGATAATGAGCTATTTGTGTGCCAAATATATGTCGATGATATCATATTTGGTTGTACTGACAAACGATACAGTGATGAATTTGCCTACATGATGAGTGAAGAATATCAGATGTCCATGATGGGGGAGGTGAAATTCTTCTTAGGTCTTCAAATTCGTCAACAAAGCAATGGAATCCTCATATCACAGGAGAAATACCTCAAGGATGTTCTAAGGAAATTCGACATGCATGAATGCAAAGGTGCCAAGACTCCAATGCCTACCAACGGCCACCTCGGCACTGATGAAAATGGTAAAGATTTCGGTCAGCAGGTATATCGTTCTATGATTGGCTCTTTATTGTATATATGTGCATCTAGGCCAGATATAATGCTTAGTGTTTGCATGTGTGCACGTTTTCAAGAAAAACCGAAGGAATCACACCATAAGGCTGTGAAACATATTCTTCAATACTTAACTCACACACCAACACTAGGATTATGGCATCCCAAGGGCTCAAATCTTCATCTGGTAGGGTATTCTGATTCTGACTATGCTGGTGACTGTGTGGATCACAAGTCAACTTCTGGCACATGCCATTTCCTCGGAAGATCACTAGTTTGTTGGTCCTCCAAGAAGCAGAACTGCGTATCACTCTCCACTGCCGAAGCTGAGTACATTGCTGCTGGTTCTTGCTGTGCTCAATTGCTATGGATGAAGCAAACCCTCAAGGACCACGACATCAACATGAAGAATTTGCCTCTCTACTGTGACAATGAGAGTGCTATCAAGATTGCATACAACCCAGTACAGCACTCGAAGACCAAGCACATCCAGATTCGTCATCATTTTCTTCGGGACCATGTCCTCAAGGGCAATATCCTCATCGACCATGTGAAGACTGATGATCAACTGGTAGATATCTTCACTAAGCCCTTGGATGAGAAAAGGTTTTGCAAATTGCGGTGTGAGCTAAATATCTTAGAATCTTCAAATGTTTTGTAAAAACATGCACACATCCTAACACTTATGCAAAGTTGATGACTTAGATGTGCAACACATGATGAATCGATTTTCTTCAACTAATGAAGAATGTCACTCTGAATGTGAAGAAATTAACGAAGAAATTGATTCTCAGGGCCCTACGACAATTGTACGCGGCGTCTGTAATCAACATTCTTATATGGTGGGTCACGCCACCGCCCAATGTGAAATTCCTCAAGTTGATTTTCTTCAAATGTTCTATTTCCTCAAAATGTGTTTTTTTAAAACAGTTGTTCTTCATTGTGATGATTTATCACAAAATCTTCAAAAACACTTGATGACTTTCATTCGACTAGATAGACTGTGATTTCAAGTCCTCAACAGCATTCACTTATTGCTAATTCTTCAAGTTGATATTTTCTGCTAAGTGAATGTGATCGGACCCTACTTTCCCTCTATGCTATACTCATCCAGTCTATTCAATTCTTTATATGTGTTCTACTTGAAACTTTGTTCGGAATCCTCACTGCGTCCCTGTCTGCTGATGATTTTGTCACAAAAATCCTCAAATCTTCAAAAACTGTTTCTTTAATACACAGTAACTGAACCCCACTTCCCACGATCGGATAACCACGATCTCCACTATCTCCACCGCAGTGTTCGGGGGCTACACGTGTCCTGCGGAGACGTACAGGCAGGGGGTGTTTGGTCCAAAAATTTTGCGCCAATAGTAACTTTTGGCTATAAATATGTCCTTATCCCCCTCGGCATACTCTTCTTCGCTCCATCGCTCTCCTGCCATAGCATACACCACTGAACCCTAGCGCCATCGCTGGTAGTCTCGTCGCCGGTGAGGAAGAGCTTCGCTGCCTCGACTTCTCCGTCGCCGGAACCACGCCGGAGTCGGACCATCTTCGTCCGCCGCCGCCGTAGACGTCCTCTGTCGCCGGGTTAGGATGCATTGGACACGCGACTGAAGAGCTTCTCCACAGACACCTTTCTGTGTTCTTCGTGCGCACCTTCTAGGGTAAATAAATCCCATTTTTACAGCAAGTTAGATCTAAAATTTTACATCTTCTGTGTGAAATATGTTTTTCCTCAAGAAACAATAAGCACTTGATTCCTCAAACACTGCCTATCACCACATCATTGATGAACCATGCTAAGCATCTAAGATTTTCACGAGATTCCTCAATTGTGCGAACTTTCGGATTTGTAGAACTCTGGAACCCAAGAACAGTATGCTTAGGCAAATTCCTCAACCACTGGTTATATTCCTCAAACTGTCAAACTTTTACATTTTCTTCAAATCTGAGAACGCATGTGACCTCTCCAAATTCCTCCCAACTATACTCTGTTCACAGGTACACACATGTCAGCTGATGAATCTCTCGGTTCTCATCACATTAACTCATTTGCAGCATTTCTCGAAGAAAATCTTCAAGTCTCATCAGAATCCTCAAGAGTTCAATCTCATCAGCAAAATCCTCAACTGAAGAAAATGGAGGATGACAGAAAACAGAAGGGAGGAAAGAAACATGAGCAAAACACATCTGCGGATATCCCTGAGGATATTTACTTGGACTATTGCACGCCTGATGAAGATGAGACAATGGCCAAGAGAACGCCGATGGGCGAAGGAATGGAAGGAATACAGGTTTGTGACTCCCAAGTATGCGAAGAAATTCGCTCTGAAGCCCCCTCGCAGACGGGCCCCACTTGAGGATCATCAAGTAGCATATTCCTCAAGCCTCAAGTCCATTGATGACTATCCCGATGAGAAGGAAAAGCATCTGGCTAAGTTCAAGAAGCAGGAAAAAACTGCAGTGAGGAAATTCAATGAATCCTCAGATGTTGCCTCAGCTGCTGCTACTTCCTCAGCCGCAAAAACCTCTGGCTCAGAAATTCCTCAAATGCAGTGTGTGCCATCAAAGCCAAGGGCTCCAAAGCCTCAAGAGAAGTCTACTCAGGCTTCAGTCACAAAACCCTCAGCACCAAAACCTTCAACACCAAAACCATCAGCGCCAAATCCCTCAGTACCAATCTCTTCAGCTCCAAAATCCTCAGCTCCACCTCCAAAGCCTCAAGAGAAACCAGTACAGAAGCAAGTCATGAAGCCTATGACTGCCAGCTCCAACTCCTCACTCCCAGCTGCAACCAGCTCAGAGACAAAGTCTTCAACACCTCCTGCGAAGACTCTGGTAACTGCTGAATGTGCAACTCTGCCAAGCCCCAGCAAAATCATCACCGTCCCGACTGCATCAGAGGGAAGTGATGAATTTGATGATGAAACCCTGCAAGCCGTCATCAGAAACAAGCAGGAAAGAGTAGCTCAAGCATCGGGCAGTACCATTCCTCTGGCAATGGACCCCAAGGTCCTCCTTGACTACATCAACATCTGGTATGAGGACCCGAACACTCCGGTTGATGATTTGAAGCTTCCCCCTGCCATCAACCATATGGTGACCACTTTCATCAATGAAGCTAAGTGGAAAGAACACCAGGCCAGGCAGGCCAAAGTTGCAAAGATTGAAAAGGAGAAATTCCTCAAGCAGAATCTCCTTAAATTGTCTCCTGATGCACTGATGTCAACACAGGCAGAGCTGAAGAAATTGACTGACAAGTACTCCAAGCTGTCAGATCGTAAAAGTCTCAAGAGCAATTTCATCAAGCTAGCCACTAGTGATGTTGATGATTACAATAAGAAGGCTGCACCCCCAGCACCAACTTCTTAGGCCCTGATTGAGGAGCCAGCAGATGAATCTCCTCATGATGAGGAAACTCCTCAAGTTGAGGAAGTACACCAAGAACGCCGTGTGGATGAACCGGCTATTGAAGAAATCATAATGGAAACTCCTGCAGATGAATTTGCTGCAGCTAATGAGACTGCCCCTGACCCAGCTGCTTCGCCAAAGCAAGCTGAAGACTCTGTTCCAGCTGGTTCGTCAATACCAGCTGAAGAATCTATCAAGAGAACCCCTTCACCATAAGCTGCAACAGTGAAGAAGATGACTCCATCTGCATCAGACGTGAAGAAAACCAGGGCTGCTGAGAAGGAAGCCAAAAAGAGAAAGGCCTCCTCAGTAGAAGAAGAAACAGAGTCCAAGCGCATCAAAGCACTTGAAGAAACTGCTCCTCTGGACCCTGTGCCCCTGAATGTCGCTCCTTCCTATGAAATGGTCATCATTGATGATCCAGCGAAAAAGGCACATGAGGAAACGAAGGATGCCGCCTCTGAGGAACACACTGACGAGGAAATTCATATAGACGACAGTCCTCAGCCTTTCATTCCTCAGAAAGACACTGTTCAAGCATCAGCTGCACCAGCTGATGAAACTGCATCTGCCACCAAGCGAGCTGAGGAAGAACCAACTGAAAATCCTCAAGCTGATGAAATTCAACGCTCTGAGCAGAATCCTCAAAATGAGGAACAGGCTGATCCAACTCCTCCAACTGAGCAAGAAGAAGCTATTCCTCAGCCTCATGCACAGCCAGAGCAAGCCCCTCAGCCTGACGCCCAGCCAGCACAATCTCCTCAGCCTGAAGTACCAGCTGCTGAAATTCCTCACCCTGAGGAAAATGCTGAGGAAAATGCACCTGACCAGGAAAATGCATTCGTCGTGCTCAACCCAGAGACTACCATTGTTGTCTCCCCTCCTGTTCCTCAGCAAAATCTGAAGCCAGTTCAGCGTCAGCCATTCTCCAAGCGTCCTAAGTTTCAAAAGGAAATTTTCTTTGAAGAACGCATGTACTTCATTGGAGAGAACCCCTATGACAAGCCTCAGATGAGGCATCTGAAGTTTTGGACTAGGACTCAGATGAATTACTATGCCTCTGTGCTATGTGGACGAAACAAGATATTCCAGCACAGGCATATTCCTCATGTTGAACTTGAAGTAATACCGTGCCTAGCGCCAGTCCTTAGTGTACTCCATGATGCTGGTTTACTACCAATGTGCTCCGACATCTCTGACTGGAACAACAAGCTAATTCTTCAGTTCTATGCCACTCTTCATATCTCCGGCAACCCTGAAGATATTAACACTTGGGTGTTTGACTGGATCACACAAAACACTCACTACAAGGCGCCTGCTACTGAGCTTCTCCGTGAACTGCCTGTACCAATTCCCTCAGATGAGGCTGTGAAGCTTTATGGTGAGCGTGAGCTGCCAAATGGGATGATGGAAGTCCTCATGAAACCTTTGGCTGAAGGAAAATCTCCAAGAAGAACCTTCCTCGTCCACGAGCTCAAGTACACACCCGGGTCTGTCTACAGAATCCTCTGCAGTGTGCTCGCGCCGATCAAAGGCCATGCCGATGAAGAAGATGTTGTAGGCCTCATGAAGAATATTCTCTTCAACATCATTCATGGTATTCCTATCAACATCCATGATTTCTTCTTGAGGACTTTGGCCGACGATGCTATGTGTCCTTTTGATCACAAGATATATGCCCCATGGATTATGAGATTGATCAGGACAAGGCAGGCATCAACTTCCACGCTGATTTCCAAAACCATGTTGGTTATATGCCTCCTATCCGGGTCAACAAGAAGACTTTCGAGTCCATTGAAGGAAAAGGAAAATCTGTGATTGAAGAAGGCAGTAGGCCCCTTGATGGCCAGTTTAGAGAGCCAGAAGCGTATTCTTCATGGGATGATACTTGGCAACCCCGTGCCTCCTCGCGTGATGAATACAAGAGAGCTCCTCCTCAGTCTTTACCAGAAGGTGGATCGCAATCATAAGTGGGTCAAATGCCAGTTTGGTGCCATTGTGAAAACCCTTACTGAGACACAGAACTCTGTGAAGCTTAACCATCACTATGTGCATGAGGTTTTTGATCGCACCTGGGCTACACTTGCACATCTCAAGACTCAGACTGAGCTTGAAGAAATGGAATTTGAGCGAGACTTTGAATGGTCGTGGCCTCCCAAGAAGAAGTTCAGGCCTATTCCAGTGCCAGACCTTGAAGACAGCTCCTTTTCTTCATTCTGCACTGCTGAAACTGATGAAGAACAGCTCGACACTGCTACCGGTCCAAGGAAGAAGACTACTCCCAAGAAGCATCACGGCTCTTCATCAACTGCCACGAAGTGAAGTCTTCACGGACGTTAGTCCTTAGTTTGTCCCTTTTTGTCACTTGATGACAAAGGGGGAGAAACTTGAGAGTTAGTCTTCAAGCGGGATATTTTTGGCGCTTATGAACTATATTTAAGCCCGATGGTACTTTGACGCTTTTGAACGTTTTTCTTCGCATCCTTATTCCTCAAGTTTTAATACACGCATGCTGGAATTCGTCAGATAGCATTTGTTATCTTGCATTTTCATTTTCTTCATATGATATGTTATATGTATGCATGATTTACAAGACTCAGGGGGAGATCTCCATGATATAAATCATCAATGTGCATTTGCTGTGAAAAGCAAAATCCTCAAGATATGCACATCTTCCGGGGGAGTCTCTCTGAATCTTGATTTCAAATTCCTCAAATGAGTATTTACACTTCATATTTTTTATCCCTGTTGAAGACTTAACATAATTGTCATCAACCACCAAAAAGGGGGAGATTGTAAGTGCATCTAGTGCCCCTTAGTGACTTTGGTGGTTTCAAGACTTAACAGGTTAAGTATCTAATGTGTTTATGAGTGTACACAGGATCTATAAGTCATTTGGAGCACCCCCTGCAGGGTTAAATCTTTCGGTAAGCCGTGCCCGCGGTTATGTGGCAATGTGGAAACTTTGTTTAACACTTGTTCTAGACAACTTGAAGTTAACTTAATTAAAATATGCCAACTGAGTGCATAACCGTGACTGTCTCTTTTGCGAGTTCCTTCTCTGATCGAGGACACGGTGGGGTTATGTTTGACGTAAGTAGGTGTTCAGGATCATTCATTTGATCAACAGTAGTGCACATCCGTTATGCGTAGATCATCCCCCTCTTATTCTTATACTCGTAAGTTAGCCACCTCATACATTGCTTAGTCGCTTGTTGCAGCCTCACCACTTAACCATACCTCACCTATTAAGCTTTGCTAGTCTTGATACCTTTGGAAATGAGATTATTGAGTCCCCTGTGGCTCACAAATTACTACAACACCAGTGGAAGGTACAGGTAAAGGTTACTTGACGCGAGTGCATTGATTGTTCATTTGCAGTTGCTTCTTCTTCTTCTTCATCGATCTAGGATGGGTTCCAGGCCGGCATCCTGGGATAGCAAGGATCGACGTCATTTTCTTTTCTCGTTTGTTTTCCTCCGTAGTCGGACCCTGCTCTTCTTCATGATGTTTATGTATTGTACTGATGTGACTCTGATGTAGCTTGTGGCGAGTGTCGTGGTTTTGTCACGGCAGATGTCCTAGTGAAAGGACTTAGTACTGGAGCTATCGCACCTTGGTGGCGACTCAAAGGGGTTAAGCGGGAGAGACACGGCGATTTACCCAGGTTCGGCCCCTCATGAGGAGGTAAAGGCCTACGTCATGCTTTGGTTTGTATTAATGTGGTTTCGATTACAAGGAGGGCGTAACTCGCCAGACCCAGCACTCGATGATTTCTAACCTGCCCTCTCCTTCCTTGGGACTCGCCTTTATATATAGGTCGAACCCTTAGGGTTTACAAGGATACTTTCCTTCCTACAAATCGTGACCCCTGTGGTCTCTAAGTCGCCGTCTTTCAAAGCTTGGAGACCTTCCAGAAATCATAAACCGCCATACGACCATGATCCGGCCAGGCCAAGGCCCAAATCACTGTTTAGGTGAATCGCCTGATTGGTGACCCGGCCCAACTAGGGCGGGTTATTAACAGGTAATATCCCCAACATTAGGCCCCAGATTGACTTGAACTCTTTTCACGCCAATACTTCTGCTCAGTTAAAGGCGATTCATTCCTCATTTTTCTCCATACGTCAGAAATTGTAACCCGCCATCTGGAACCGAAAAATCTTTAAGTCGCCAAACCATTTCTTGTTGGCATCTTCTTATCCCTCGATTTCCGGGAAGAATGACATAATCCCAACGGATCCTGGTGCATCGTTATCCCAAAATCTTCGAAACGCTATTATGGCGAATCTTTTTATTCCCCGACGGTTCCCGCTCAAGGCGCCTCGATTCCAGCGCCCGCCCTATTAAATAGATGGGGGGACAGGACTGGCGCTTCCCACCTACCAGTCTCGTCAATCTCCTCCCCATTATCACAGCGAGGAAGTCTCATCGCCTCCCGAGGGCACCGCCGCTGACCGCACTTTCCGTCTTCGCCCGAGAGGCTTCGGCGCCGCCCATAGATCTTCGTCGTCGTCAAGCTTTGCACCGCGGCCGATCCGTTTGCCGCCATTGACCACCGCATCATCGTCGGCCGTCTCGTCGCTCGCCAAGAACTCCGCCGCCGTCGAAGATCTCTTCGCTCGACGGGACCTCCGTGCTTCTCCAACAGCCTCCGTCACTGTCGACCTTTTCCGACCGAAAGCATCAGGTTAGGCCACCGCCCATTTAAGAACAGATCTAATCTCTGTTCGAAGCTCCAGCACTGCCATGTTCTTGATGTTCTTCGCGAGCATTTGTTGCCTGTCCTGAACTGATTAGCACAAATGTCGACGAGATAGCCAATGCTTTGAATACCTTCATTTATCCGCTCTTACTTGCGAATCTAGAGTAATGTTTCATCAAGCGAAGGGCATGACCTTGCCCTGGTAATAAATTGCTGCATCCAGCCACTTTTCTCATGTATCTTCATCTGTCCAGTAGATCCATAATTTACCTACTGTTTGCAAAAAGCTGTTTGTAGTCTTCACACTTTGATGTTTTGAACGAACGTCTCCATCATCTTTAGAACGCAGCTCTCGTGAATAGCCAAACTTCGTAAGTCGCCATAGCAACCCAACTCGGCTCTTAATATGGCGGGTCAAGTTTTTTCCCTCAGACCGTGGTCAAATTACTTGGCGAGTTAAATGAACTTATTTCACCCCTTACAGTAGATGTTCGAGGCGTGTAAATTCATCCATACTTTACTTCTTTGTAGCATGGGCACCGTCTTCAAAAGTGACTGGCTTCCTACCAAAGTCAACGACACCATACTAGCAGACTATGTGAAAACGGGCAACTTGGACCATCGGAATGTTATCGGCTGGCGTACGGGGTTCGGAGAGGATCTCCCCAACCCCAAAGAAGGGGAGATAGTCGTTTTCGTTGAACACCTGGAGCGAGGTTTTAAGCCGCCCGGATCGAAGTTTCTTAGAGACGCCATGGCTTTCATGAACGTCCGCCTCCAGGATCTGGGACCTAACTCGATAAGTAACCTATGCCAATTCCAAGTGTTCTGTGAGGCTTATCTGCGGATTGAACCCTCTGTCCTCTTATTCTGGCACTTTTTCCATCTGAATCGCCAAACAGAATTTCACAATGGCCCCAGCCTGGAACTCGGCGGTGTCAATGTCCAGTGCCGCAGGGATAGCCCGTTTCCCTCACTCGCCATGCCCAGCCATCCCAAAGGTTGGGGCGAGTCTTGGTTCTATTGTCAAGAGACCTCACATGCAGGCGAAAACAAGCTTCTGGGCTACAGGAAAGATCGCCTTCCAACGAACTTCAAGTTTCCAGACAAGCTCACCGAGGAGGAGGAATCAGAATTCATCCTAGTATTGTCCGAGTTAAGATCTTTGACAAACAACGGCCTTACTGGGGTTGACCTGATCCGCTGCTGGGTCGAATGGCGCATCCTCCCTCTGAGTCGCCGGGACGGGCTAATGTGCGAATTTGATGGCACCTTAGATCATCCTCAATGTTATTTCCATATGGCTTTAATAGAAAAGGATATTGTCACCATCATCAAGAACCTGACTGGCGAGACTGCGGGAAAATGCGGCCAAATCGGCCTCAAGCCTTTCTGCAAAATTAATCCGGCGCCCAAGGTGAGCAAATCTAACCCGCCTTTTGTCTTTACTTCTTATGTTTCACTTGTATTGTGGCTTTTGTAACATATGCTATTTCAGAAAGGCGATAAATTTTGGTCCAAGAAACCCAAAAGGCCAGCCATGAAAAACGCTAAGCCTCCCCCAAAGAAAACCAAGGGCAAGGGCAAAGCTGCTGCGGCTGAGCCATCCGAAGTCGATGAGTCTCAAGTCGGCGATGCACTTTCGGAGGTAAAAACCTATCCTATTTTCACTCGCCATCCACTACTGTTAACTTTGTATTTATATCTCTGCCTCTCTTGAATAGAATGAAGACAACGAAACCCAGGAGGACTCTGTTGAGGTAATTTGTGTTTCCTCCGATTCATCTCCTTCTCCACCTAAGCCGGCCACGCGAATTTGTGGGAAAGTTCCCTTCTCACACCCAAATGCTTGTTTGGACCCAAATTTCCTACTGAAGAAAGCACAACATACTTCAAATCGGAAGACCCGAAGTCATTCCGGTGATCTGGTGTCCGGCTTACCAGCAACGAACAAGAGGAAACCAAATGAGGTACTCATGAATAACAATTCTTCATGTTTCTTTGGATCACGTCTGTAACCCGCCTATATTTTTGACGTATAATTCTTGCAGAACTCTCCTCCTACATCTGGCGACTGAGTGATGTCGACACTTCCGCCAATGATTCGAGTCCCTGGGTAAGTCTTTTGATAATCTTACTTTGAATCTGAGGGTAATAAACTTTCAGTTCCTTAATGCGCTTCTTCCTTCTTTTAGGGCACACGCCAAGAAAAGGAAAACCAGCGGACCAACTCCTGTCACAATTTCAGAGCCCATCAAAGAGTCAGTGCCGATCCAGGATAACCCGGATCAAGGCGAGCCCAAAAATCAAATGGATCTTCCAAACTCGCCCAAGGAAACAATGGATGCCCCTAAGCCGCCAAGTCCATTGATGACAGCAGAAGACACGGATGCTGTAGTTATTACTGGTACCAGCTTCTCCAAACCAGTGGCAACGGTTTTGTCAAGGCATGTGGCATCCTCCTCTCAAACCATTCCTGAGTCTGGACTCTCCAAGGCTAAGCTTTCTGAATATGAAAATCTAGAGTTCAAGGAACTCTGCTCTGGTTTTGCAAGTCGTCTGGAGGCGAGTTATGAGATGGAGAAAAGCCTGCTGCGGATGCTAAAAAACAAACATGAGGTAAGTTTTGTTATATTGTATTACTCCCATTAACCCCCAAGGGTCGGGTCATCAGTAAAAAGATGAGCCAGGTCTTGATAAATTTAGAAAAAACTTTTGACTAGTAACCCCCAAGGATCGGGTCATCAGTAAAAAGATGAGCCGGGTCTTAATAAATTTAGAAAGAACTTTCGACCAGTAACCCCCAAGGGTCGGGTCATCAGTAAAAAGATGAGTCGGGTCTTAATAAATGTAGAAAAAACTTTCAACCAGTAACCCCCAAGGGCCGGGTCATCAGAAAAAAGATGAGCCGGGTCTTGATATTGTGTAATTTCATCTGAAAAGAAAAAAATTATACATTAGCCCCCAAGTGTCAGGGATATTGCTTGCAATAGTTCTGAGACTTGCCCTTTATTTCGTACTTTCAACAGGAAACTCTTTCTCAGACTGAATCGGCACTTAGTGATTTAAAGATAAACTTATCTGGTCAGCAAGATGCCCGAGCTAAGTCGGAGGAGAAACATCAATTGGTCATGGCTGAGCTAGAAAAAGAGGATTTGAAAAGAGCTCAAGCTGACCAAGATGCTGCAACGAAAAGAGCAGAGAAGGCTGAAGCCAGGCTGGCCACTGTGCAACAAGAATTGTCCGGCTTGAAGCGTCATATCTCAAACATGACGCAAGCCGTCTTTGGTAAACTTACTCAGACGTTTGATCCCCTTTTTTTATATCAATAACTCTTATTTGTAAGTCGCTGATCATCATGACCCCTTACACAGGTCCGAGAGCCGCCAACCTTCAGGATGATTGCGTGCTGATGCTAAAGGCGATTTACACGCTGACAGAGCAGCTCTACACCGATAGTATTCTAACTGTTAAAGCTGTGATGGGTGCCAAAGAGCCCATAACTTCCATAAAGAAGATGCTCGGTTGCCAATCTACGCTTCCCCCTCAGATTGGCGAGTTGACTCGGTCAGCCGCCCGGAAGGGGGTACTGACTGCCTTGAGTCGCTGCTTGGCATATGCTCCAGAGATCAACTCGGAAGAGGTAGCGGCAGGCTTTCCTCAACTCAAAGATGACGGGTCAGAATTCGTCGAAGAGGACTATCAACGTGTTGTCAAGGACTCCCGGCTAGAGGCTACCCAACTCGCAGCAAGTCTGGATTTATCAAAGTATGCGGCTGCTTATGACAGTAAGAACAAGAAGGTCAGCCCGCCAACCTTTGTGATAACCAGTTTAACTCCTCGGCGACCCAAGAACCCTTTTGACTTGGAAGCAGATCTGGCATCAATCCTGACCGATGAAGATGACTTTGCAGCTCTGGCCAAGTGTAACTGGGTACTGGGCGACTTGCAAATTGAAGCCGGCCAAAGCTCGCAGCAAGATGATCCGAAGGCGCTAACAGAGTAAACTTCATCGATTTGGCCTGAGAGCCATGTAATAGGTTTTTTTTTCATAAGTCGGTACTGCTTTGTGATACTCTCGAAAGAATCTTTATATCACCCTTAAGGCGATTTGAAATATTTTGATCCGCCATTTGAGAACCCTGTAAAATGCTTAATCCGCCATGGATGAAGTGACTTTGGTCATCAACCTGACTTAGGCTTTGAAAACAACATATGTGAAACCAAATAAATGATAACAAATATTTTCAAGATGAATCAGGAAATAGATTTTGAAACCCTCGTCGCCATGCCATGAAGGAAAATAAAAACAGCAATTTCGTCGGCTCATAAGGTCGCGACAGGATGGGGTGAGTCAGAAAACTCGAGCGCACACCCTAAATGATGGTTTCGTCGGCTCATAAGGTCGCGACGGGATGGGGCGAGTCAGAAAGCTCGAGCACACACCCTAAAATGCTGGTTTCGTTGGCTCATAAGGTCGCGACAGGATGGGGCGAGTCAGAAAGCTCGAGCACACACCCTAAAATGCTGGTTTCGTCGGCTCATAAGGTCGCGACAGGATGGGGCGAGTCAGAAAGCTCGAGCACACACCCTAAAATGCTGGTTTTGTCGGCTCATAAGGTCGCGACAAGATGGGGCGAGTCAGAAAGCTCGAGCACACACCCTAAATGATGGTTTCGTCGGTTCATAAGGTCGCGACAGGATGAGGCGAGTCAGAAAGCTCGAGCACACACCCTAAATGATGGTTTTTTCGGCTCATAAGGTCGCGACAGGATGGGGCGAGTCAGAAAGCTCGAGCACACACCCTAAATGTTGTTTTCGTCGGCTCATAAGGTAGCGACAGGATGGGGCGAGTCAGAAAGCTCGAGCACACACCCTAAAATGATGGTTTCGTCGGCTCATAAGGTCGCGACAGGATGAGGCGAGTCAGAAAGCTCGAGCACACACCCTAAGATGATGATGATTTCATCGGCTCATAAGGTCGCGATAGGATGGGGCGAGTCAGAAAGCTCAAGCGCCACCCTAAAATGCTGGTTTCGTCGGCTCATAAGGTCACGACAGGATGGGGCGAGTCAGAAAGCTCAAGCGCCACCCTAAGATGATGATTCTGTCGGCTCATAAGGTCGCAACAGGATGACAAAATTGTTCTTTAATGAAGAAGCCCCCAAGTCGGGGAGTATTTTTAACTTTATTACTTCATAATGAAACTGAAAAACTTACAAAATGCACAGCTTAAGAGCTCAAGTGTAATAAGGCCGCAGGTGGGCAATATTCCACGGGCGAGTTGACTCAGCCTCCGTGGTTGGCCGGTTAGGCCGGAGATCCACCAAATAGTAAGAACCATTGCGGAGATTCTTGCTGACGACGAACGGTCCTTCCTAAGGTGGTGACAACTTATGCATGCCTGCACGATCTTGTATCAACCAAAGAACCAAGTCGCCTTCCTGAAAGGTCCGACTCTTAACCCGGCGGTTGTGATAACGCCGTAGATCCTGCTGGTAGATAGCCGAACGGGCCGCAGCCAGGTCACGTGCCTCCTCTAAGGCGTCCAAAGAGTCTTGACGCGCTAGCTCATTGTCTTGTTCCACATATGCGGTGACTCTAGGTGAGTCATGCCTTATATCAGTAGGAAGAACAGCTTCTGCTCCGTAGACCAGAAAGAAAGGGGTGAAACCCGTGGACCGGTTCGGGGTGGTCCGAATACTCCACAGTACTGAAGGTAATTCTTCAACCCAACACCCTGGGGTTTTTTCCAGGGGAATCATGAGTCGGGGCTTAATTCCTCGCAAAACCTCCTGATTCGCCCGCTCCGCCTGCCCATTAGATTGTGGGTGAGCGACTGCAGAAACATCAAGCCGGATATGTTCTCGACGACAAAACTCCTGCATCGCCCCTTGGGACAAGTTACTACCATTATCAGTAATGATACTGTGCGGATATCCAAACCAAAAAATCAATTTTTTCAAGAATTTGACCGCTGATTCCGCACCGCAAGCTCCAATAGGTTCCGCCTCAACCCACTTGGTGAACTTATCAACCGCCACCAGCAGATGGGTCTTCTTGTTAGAGGACATTTTAAAGGGGCTGACCATGTCCAGCCCCCAGACCGCAAAAGTCCAAGTGATGGGGATCATTCTTAATTCTTGAGCAGGCACATGAGCCTGTCGCCCATAACGCTGGCATCCTTCGCACCGACGAACTATATCTTCTGCATCTGCATGAGCCGTCAGCCAAAAGAAACCATGACGGAAAGCCTTTGACACCAAAGAGCGTGACCCGGCATGATGCCCATAGTCTCCGGAATGAATGTCATTTAAGATTATGCATCCTTCTTCGGAGGAAACGCATCGCTGAAAAACTCCAGAGGCGCTCCGCTTATATAACTCGCCATTGATGATGACCATGGATTTGCTGCGCCGAACGATTTGACGAGCCGAAACTTCGTGTGCTGGTAACTCGCCCCGAGCGAGATAAGCCAGATAAGGAAGAACCCAATCCGGCATGACGTGGAGAGCCGCCACGAGCTGGGACTCAGGATCTGGTATTGCCAATTCCTCCTCCGATGGTAGAATCACGGATGGTTTATGCAAGATATCCAGAAAAACATTGGGAGGAACTGGCTTTCGCTGGGAGCCAAGTCGTGAGAGGGCGTCAGCTGCCTCGTTGAGGCGCCGATCAATGTGGTCCACCTGATAACCATGAAAATGACCCGCCACATCAGACACAGCTCTTCTGTAAGCCGCCATCATGGGGTCCCGAGAATCCCAGGTACCTGAAACTTGTTGTGCCACCAAATCAGAGTCGCCAAAGCATCTGACTCGCGTTAGATTCATCTCCTTGGCGAGTCGCAAGCCGTGAAGCAAAGCTTCGTATTCCGCCGCATTGTTAGTGCACGGAAACATGAGTCAGAGAACGTAACAGAATTTATCTCCTTGAGGGGATACGAACACCACACCAGCCCCCGAGCCTTCCAGCTGCCTAGATCCATCAAAGTAAATAGTCCAGTAAGTGAGATCAGGCCTGTCTTCCGGAGCCTGCAACTTCGTCCAGTCGTTGACGAAATCAACTCAAGCCTGAGACTTGATGGCTGTGCGGGGGGTATACTGTATGTGATGCAGCCCAAGTTCTATTGCCCACTTGGCAATCCGCCCCGTTGCCTCCCGATTCTGGATGATGTCCCCAATGGGGGCAGAGCTAACCACTGTGATATGGTGTTCTTGGAAATAATGCTTAAGTTTTCGACTGGCCATAAACACCCCATATACCAACTTCTGCCAGTGTGGGTACCGCTGCTTGGAAAGAGTTAACACCTCGCTGATAAAATATACCGGGCGTTGCACTGGGTATTCCTTCCCTTCCTCCTTTCTTTCAACGACCACTGCCACACTTACTGCTTTGGAATTTGCCGCGATATACAGAAGCATGGGCTCTTTTTCAGTCGGGGCGGCCAGGACCGGCGGGTTAACCAATTGGCGTTTCAGGGCTTCGAGCGCCTCGTCTGCCTCATTCGTCCAAACAAACCGATCAGATTTCCTTAATAAGTGATAAAGAGGAATCGCCTTCTCACCCAGGCGACTCACAAAATGACTTAGGGCCGCAATGCGACCTGCGAGTCGTTGAACTTGATTAATGTTCACCGGCTTTCCAAGGGAAGTAACTGCTTCGATCTTGTCCGGGTTAGCTTCAATGCCGCGCTCCGATACCAGGAAACCCAGCAACTTCCCTGCAGGCACACCAAAAACACATTTTGTGGGCTTTAGCTTCATCTGATATACCCGTAGATTATCGAACTTTCCTTGAGATCCTCCAGTAGTGTCTCCCCCTGGCGGGTTTTGATCACAATATCGTCGACATAGGCATGGACGTTGCGACCGATTTGGTTGCGGAGGCAATTCTGGATGCAGCGCTGATAAGTCGCCCCCGCACTCTTGAATCCAAAAGGCATGGACACATAACAAAAAGCCCCGAAGGGGGTTATAAAGGTTGTTTTCTCTTGATCCTCCACGGCCATCTTGATTTGGTGATATCCTGAGTAGGCGTCCAAAAAGCACAATCGTTCGCATCCCACCACCGAGTCACTGATCTGGTCGATGCGGGGAAGAGCGAAGGGATCTTTTGGACAAGCTCTCTTGAGGTCTGTGTAGTCAATGCACATACGAAAGGTATCGTTCTTCTTGAGTATCAAAACCGGGTTAGCCGGCGGCTAAAAGACGGGCAACCTCTTCCCCAATCGCCTTGCGTCGCTCCTCGTTAAATCTGCGAAGGTACTGCTGGATGGGTTTGGCCTTTGGGTCAACATTAAGATGGTGCTCAGCGAATTCTCTCGGCACACCAGGCATGTCAGAAGGTTTCCATGCGAAGATGTCCCGATTCTCATGGATGAATTCGATGAGCGCGCTTTCCTATTTGGGGTCCAGACCCGTCCCAATGGTGAACTACTTGGATGAATCGCCAGGAACGAAATCGATTGTCTTAGTGTCATCCGTTGGCTTGATCTTGAGGGGCGACTCAGAATCTGTAGCCGGCTTCTTTAGGGGTGACATGTCCGCCGGGTCAACATTGGCCCGATGGTGTTTGAGCTCTTGTGCAGCGCATTGCGACTTCCGCATAAGCCGCGTCCCCTTCTTCACATTCCTTTGCAATCCTTCTATCTCCATCAACCGTGATAGGTCCTTTGGGACCAGGCATTTTGAGCTTGAGGTAAACATAGCACGGGCGAGCCATGAAGCGGGCGTAAGCCGGCCGCCCAAACAACGCATGGTAGGGGCTTTTCAATTTGACCACCTCGAAAATCAGTGACTCCGACCTGTAATTTTGCGCAGTTCCAAATGCCACTGTGAGCCTGACCCGGCCTATGGGGTAGGCCAACTTGCCCGGGACGATTCCGTGGAAACCCGTGGTTGAAGGCATCAGGTCCTTTTCCAATAGGTTCATCCTTTGGAAAGTGTCAAAATATAAGATATTGATGCTGCTGCCACCATCCATTAGCACTTTGGATAGGGTGTAACCCCCAACTTGGGGAGCCACGACCAACGCTAAATCGCCTGGGTTGTCAACTCTCGGCGGGTGATCCTCCCTGCTCCATGTTATGGGTTGCTCAGACCAATGGAGGTATCTGGGAAGCGCCGGTTCAGATACACTGTACGCCCGGTGACTCACCTTCTTATCGCGCGTGCAAGCATTGGTGGTGAAAATATGATACTGCCCATTACTTAACTGTTTGGGGTTGTTGCGGAAACCCTCGTTATCGTCCTGACCTTGCGGAGCCCCCTGTGGGGGTGGCTGCTGAAACGTTCCTGGCGGGTTATACCGCCGCTGGTGGTGCACCGGGTATTGGCCGCCGCCTGGCTGTGGGCCTCCCTGAGCCCCCTGTTCGGGAAAGCCGCCAAAGGGGTTCTGTCGTTGGTTGGGTGCGGCGAATTGCTCCTCGCGCTGGTCCGGGTCATTGTTTTGACTTTTCTTGATCGCCTCCGCCCAAAACTCCCGCATTACGAAGCAGTTCTCCCAGGAGTGAGTCGCCGAACCGTCTGTCATGGCATGGTGCGGGCAAGGGCCTTTGAGTAGCTCTTCATAGTTACGCGGCCTCTTCCCGCTAAACCCCCTGTTTTTCTTCTCGCGTTGGTTGCCGTTGTTGGCGTTGGTATTGGCGACTAAGTCTAAGGGCTCTTCTTGCGGTCTTCGCTTGCCATTGGCCCCTTGATTGTGGCGGTTACGTCCCTGGAACCGGGTATAATTTTTCGATGACTCACCCTTCTTGGGCGAATTAGCCTTACCGTCCTCACCGGGATCTTTGGTGTCATCTGCCTCAGCGTACCTAGTGAGGGTGTCCATCAGCTCTCCCATGTCTTGGACCTTTCGCTTCAGTCGCCCCAATTTTTGCACCAAGGGTTCGTAATGGCAATTCTGCTCGAGGATCAGCACAGCTTGAGCCGCCGTAATACCATCTGACGAATGGATAATTTCTGCAACCCGCCGTGACCAATGGTGAGCCGACTCATCCGGGCACTGAACACAGTGTTGTAGATCGACGATCGTCATCGGACGTTTGCAAGTTCCTCGGAAGTTTTTGATGAAACACTCTTTTAACTCGGCCCAGGTCTGGATGGAGTTGGGAGGTAAGTTTTTCAACCAAGTACGTGCTGATCCCTCGAGCATCATCGTGAAGTATCTGGCGCAAACCGCCTCGTTCACGTCGAGCATGTCCATGGTGATTTCATAACTCTCGATCCACGATGCCGGCTCAAGGTCCGGGGTGTAATTAGGCACCTTTCTTGGTCCCTTAAAATCTTTGGGGATCCTTTCGTTATGAAGGGCGAGGGCCAAGCATGGTACTCCTACTCGCCCTCCGCCCCCGACGAGGGGGCCGGGGCGTCTTGGATGTTCGGGAGATCCCGGCCCAGCGGGTTCTGTTCAGGTGGGTTGTCCTGTGGGACGTGTCGCGGCCCGCTGTTTACGGCGGGCTGGTCCTCTGGCCGGCGCCTGGTGTAACTTGCCTATGGGGTGGAATGCAACCTCTCGAGGCTATGTGACAACTGGGCGTTTTGAACCACCGCCATCATCAACATCTCGATGGCGTTCCTTGCTTCTATCTTGGCAGGGGTGTTGCCGTGAATCGGAAGAGATTCCAGATGGCGAGTTGCGGCAAGAACGTTGTCCACCGGGTTGGAAAAGTGGCCTTGAGGCGTCCGGAATCGGGGAATGCGATCCTCAGCCGGCTGAGCCGGCGGGTTAGGCGGGCGGCCCGGTCCTCCCCCCGGGGCAGCTCCCGCCCCAGGGGTTCGGGGAGTGTCGAACAGGCGGGTCGGGTTGAGATCATGGGGCAGGCGACCCTGGTGTCTCCGTTGATGAACGGTGTCAGATGCGCGCTGCTGTCTTTCGAGCCACCAGTTGTCAGTGTTTAAACGCATCCTTTCGGCCGTAATTTGAGCTTGCCGAGTCTCGATCCTGGCGGACTCTATCTCGGCATCCCGATGAGCCTTTGCCACTGCCTCTCTGAGTTTCGCCAGCTCTGTGTTTATCTCCTCCTGGTTTTCTGGTGTGAGGGGAGTGGCCATCAGCCTTGTGATCTCCGCCGCTAAATCCACCAGGGCTGGGCCGGGCTCCTAGACGTCTCGCAGGCTCCATCGCCTCCGGTAGGGTTTTGTGTGGGTTGAGTCGCCCCTGCCAGGTAGATGGCGATCTGGCGGCGGGTTCGGTCAAGGACTTCGGGGTCCATGGCCAGCGACAAGCCCCCAAGACAATCCCCATGCAGAGACCGGATTGAATCTGAATCGCCCATGGATGATTCGTCATCAGAGTTGACCGGTGTAGTTTCCTAAGTCGCCGAGCGCTCTGGCTTCTCCGATCCCTGCGTGAACCCCACAAAGACCGGGCGAGTCAAATTTGGCGTTATTACTGGGCGGACGTACCTGGCTGGCTCGACGATGTCGGTGGAGATGTCCGGCTCAGGCACGGATGATCCGATCATGCCGATGAAGATGTTGATCTTGCCGAAGGGGACCCTGTAACCAGATTCAATCGAATCCGCTTCAGGTCCCCATCGCTGGTTGTCGATGTAGGTTTTCCCGCGGCGGCTCCGGGTCATGAGCCCCGTCGCGTAACTCCCAAACCCTGGTAGGGCTCCCTTTGAGAACTCAACTCCACCGTGCATAAGCCCCACGGTGGGCGCCAACTGTCGTGGTTTTGTCACGGCAGATGTCCTAGTGAAAGGACTTAGTACTGGAGCCATCGCACCTTGGTGGCGACTCAAAGGGGTTAAGCGGGAGAGACACGGCGATTTACCCAGGTTCGGCCCCTCGTGAGGAGGTAAAGGCCTACGTCCTGCTTTGGTTTGTATTGATGTGGTTTCGATTACAAGGAGGGTGTAACTCGCCAGACCCAACACTCGATGAATTCTAACCTGCCCTCTCCTTCCCTGGGACTCGCCTTTATATACAGGTCGAACCCTTAGGGTTTACAATGATACTTTCCTTCCTACAAATCGTGACCCATGTGGTCTCTAAGTCGTCGTCTTTCAAAGCTTGGAGACCTTCCAGAAATCATAAACCGCCATACGACCTTGATCCGGCCAGGCCAAGGCCCAAATCACTGTTTAGGTCAATCGCCTGATTGGTAACCCGGCCAACTAGGGCGGGTTATTAACGATATCCATTCTTGTGAAACGACAAGATGCGCTTCTATCCCTGACGAGGCCCTCGTGCCAAATTAAGGATAGGATCGCATCTTGGGCGTTACATCCCACCTCCGAGGCGAGGGTGGGGCGTGACCGGGCCGCGTTAGTGCAGGAAGCACTCAGTCCCAACCGGGGGAATCACCATCCGATTCAATTCCCCCGGGCTTGGAACTAGGCCCGGCACCACCGTCGTCGCTGCCCCCCTCATCACCGTCGCTCGAGGTGGAGCTCCCAATGCAGCTCGAGCGACCTTTGCATCAGTCGAGAAGTGCACGTGGGGCCCTCTAAAGCAACATGGAGGGCCGCCACAGAAGCAAGCCCCAGGAAGGAAGAGGCGTTGGAGTAGCGCTCTGCCTCCCCCGGCCTCGACCCCCGCGGCGACCTCAGCCCCTCGCCCTTCCTCCACCACGTGCGTCTAGGCCATCTTCCGCCGCGGCACCCCTAGAAGCTACGGCATGATCCAAGCGGGATCCCCTCGCTGCCCTCACGGCAGACGGTGGCCGACCTCGTCCCCTGACCATGGTTAGGGACGAGCACCACCAGCGGACATAGGAAGATTCATAAGACCAAGGTCGAGGAGTTGGTGGAATCACAGGGAGTTGGATGAGAAAAACCCCTGGCAAACCCTCCCAATTTATAGGACGGGCGCGGGGCTAGCCTCCCTTACTCCAGAAGCCACCACCCTCCATGACCAATCGCTCGAGCTCACGGGCGAACAGAGAACCGCCCTGATGCGCCAATGCATGCACGGGCGGGCCCAGCCACTACTACGCCTTTCAAGGCCTCGACTGCCACCTGTCCATCAATGACTGTGCATGCCACGCGCATGGCAGAGGTGTTTCAGGAGGCGGAGGGTCCACTCCACGCACGACCTCCCACCTCGCGCCTCTGATGCGCAGCGTGGGGAAAGGCAACCGCCAGCAGATCCAGCCGCAAGTGCCCGTACACCTCTTTGGGCCTAGCCCAACAGCGCTCCGCGCGCGCATGTGGCCCGAGCTCGGGGGCTCCTGTCAGTGCACTAAAGACTGGGGTCCCTTAGTGCCCCAGACTTGTGCACGGGCGCGGAGAGCCCCTGACGGTAGAGCACGGCGGAATTCAGACAAGACTCGCCCCCAAGGTATCCAAGGCCCAGGCAAGCTTATCTTGCCGGCAAGACACCCAAGGCCACGTCCGTCTAACGGACATGATGACCACACCTAGCACCAGGCCTCAGTGAGCCCCCTCGCCGGGAAGACAGCCAAAGCCCCCGGCAAGTTTCCTTGCCGGGACGAATCACCAAGGCCCCGGCAAGCACCCTTGCTAGGATGACGTGGTAGCGCGCTAGAGCGTGACCGCCCTTGCCACAGTACCACCACTCCCCCGTGTTCTAGCGCATTCCGCATGCACCAACGGGGCGTCCAGGTGTCGAAACACCTGGACACATGTCTTCACGAGCACTTAGCTGACATGAACAAGACGTGCATTTAATGCACCTGACAGCGGTAGATGGATAAGCACCGTTGTAGGTTCAATGTAACATCTCGTGAACCTACCATTGAGGACTGTAGGTGAGCCATTTTCCTATAAAAGGAGGCCCTTAGCTCATTCACAAGGGTTTATACTTTTTGGAGATTGGCCAAGAAGACGATTATCATCGCTGTAAACGAACAACAAAAGAACGCTTAATACGATCAGACGAGCAGGACATAGGGTTTTACGCGTAAGCGGCCCGAACCTGGGTAAAAAGGCTTGTCGGGTGTTGATCGTTTGGTCTGCTCTTGAAGTTCTTTTTCCCCGCCCTACGATCACAAGGGTATCATGTTGATACCCATAGGTGTCGACCTAGCATCACCGGCACCATCTTATCTTATAAATCACCAACTAAGGAACACCATTATCATACTTGAGCATTGGATGTAGTTTATATTTGAGTGTGTTGCATGAATGGATCAATGATAGAGCGTGATGGGCTAGGTATAATGTTATTTAGCGTTAATATTTTGAAAGACTTGGTTGCTTGTTGATATGCTTGAGTATTGAAATTTTCATGTCAAACTATAGACTATTGATTTGCATCATCCATGAATCCATATGTCCATGCTGAAAAGAAAAAATAATATGATGACATGTGAGGCAGCATTCCACATCAAAAATTCTGTTTTTATCATTTACCTACTCGAGGACGAGCAGGAATTAAGCTTGGGGATGCTGATACATCTCCAATGTATCTATAATTTTTTATTGTTCCATCTTGTTATACTATCATTCTTGGATGTTTTATAATCATTTTATAGCAACTTTCCATCATTTTCTGGGACTATACTATTGACATAGTGCCTAGTGCGAGTTATTGTTTTTTTCTTCGCACAAAATACATATCATATGACGTCCAATTGCCACGAAACTTTACGGAGATTTTTTTTGGACCACAAGGAAACTTGGGAGCCAAGAATGAGCAACAGACGAGGCCCAAGGGGGGCACTAGACATCAGGGCGCATGAGAGACCCCTAGCACGACGTGGTGTCTAATGGGGACCTAGGGCTCCTCCTCCACTGCCTCTGCGCTCTATAAATACCCCAATACTTAGAAAACCCTAGAGGAGTCGACGAAAAATCTTTCAGCCGCCACAAGTTCCAGAGCCACGAAATACAATCTAGAGCCCGCTCCGTAGAGGAACACGATCACTGAGGGGTTCACCATCCTCATAGGTGCTCCTCTGAGAAGCGTAAGTAGTTCATATCAGACCTACGGGTCCATAGGCAGTAGCTAGATGGCTTTCTCTCTCGTTTTGTTTCTCAATACAATGGTCTCTTGGATATCCATATGATGTAAATCTCTCTTTTGTGGTGTGTTTGTTGGGATCCGATGAATTGTGTGTTTATGATCAGATCTATGAAAACATATTCATGCTTGATTATTATAACCTCGCATTTCTTCTCCGATTTTGGTTTTGTGTGGCCAACTTGATCTTTTATCTTGCAATGGGAAGAGGTGCTTTTTGATGGGTTCGATCTTGCGGTGCTCAATCCGAGTCACAAAAAGAGATATGACACACATGTATCGTTGCTATCAACGAGAAAACGATTGGGTCTATTCCAACATGAATAGATCTTGTCTACATCATGTCATCATTCTTATGGCATTATTCCGTTTCTCCATGAACTCAATACACTAGATACATGCTAGATAGTGGTCGATGTGTGGATTAATAGAAGTAGATGCAGGCAGAAGTCGGTCTACTTATCTTGGACGTGATGCCTATATACATGATCATTGTCTTAAATATCATCATAATTATTTGCTTTTCTATCAATTACCCAATAGTAATTTGTCTACCCACTGTTTGCTATTTTCGAGAGAAGCTACTAGTGAAACCTATGGCCCCTGGGTCTACTTCACATCATGTATTTGCAATTCCTTCTTTGCTATTTGTGCTTCTACTTTTTTTGCTCTTTTGTTTTTAGATATATATTATCAATAACCCCAAAAATACCTTGTTGCGTTCTATTTTCTATCACTCTTATTTGCATCTATCAATCTATCCTTACTTTACCCACGAGGGATTGACAACCTCTCCACGCGTTGGGTTGCGAGGATTTGCTATTTGTGTGGAGTTGTTGTTTACGTAGTCTTGTGGATCTTTCTACTGGATTGATACCTTGGTTTCTTAACTGAGGGAAATACTTATCGTCGCCGTGCTACATCACCCTTTAAGCTTGGAGGGAAACCAACGCATCAGCGAGACTAAGCAGCCGGCGACAACCAGGAGTAGATAGGAGGCTCCTAGGCACGAGGCATGCGCCTTTTCGATCTAGCTGTTATTGCTTTTGCTAGCCTTCTTAAAGACAGGCTTGTTTGTTTATGTTTGTACTCATATATTGTTGCTTCCGCTTACTCGTATGTACTCAAGCTTATGTATTTGAGCCCTCGAGACCCCTCGCTTGTAATATAAAACTTGTATTATTTTATTTGTGTCTAGAGTTGTTAGGGTTTAGGGTTTAGGGTATGGGGTCGACCCTTATAAAAAAGAGAAGAAAAGAAAAGGAATAGGAAAAATTATAAAATAATAATAAGTAAATTACACGTGGGCCCCATGTGCTGTTGACCAATCAACCCTTTGACTAGGTCAACTCGCCTCCTTGGACCCCACTGTTAGCCATATGAGTATATTGGTGGGTACACTTTTGTGTACCCATATTAGTTTAGCTATTTAACATTTTGAATTAATTTAGATCCAGAAAATTTAGGAATTTTTTAGAACTTTGGAAATTAATAGAAAAATAACCATAACTCCCATGAAAATAATTTATATATGAAAAGTGATTAGAAAAATAAGACGAATCTGAATAGCCATCCACATACATGTCACATGCCCCCATCACAAAAAACATGGAACCTTCCCCTCCAATTTGTTTGTCTCATAAATGCATGTACACGAAAAATATTCCCGACTATTTTCCCGCTCCTTTTGTAAAGCGTAGCACTACGTTAGGTCACCCGTGGCATAGCGTTTTGCCATGTCATGCATTATGATGAAATTGATTCCTATGTTGTATATTATGTTCCCCCTCCGTTACTTCTTTTCCGGTACACCCCGAGACTGCTATTGATGTGGTGACCGACTACTTCACTTACGGATCTGTTTTCCTTTGTAGAGCAAGTGCGCAAGCAAAGCCCCCTTGATCATTCTGATATCGCCCATTCCTTCCCTTTCATGCTTGCATTAGATTTTGCGACTTTTGTTCATAGCTCCTATTCTGATGCATAGCCTGCTTTTGTAACCTATTGTTGTACCTTACATGTTATCCTATATGCTTAGTGTAGGTTGGTTAGTGAGCCACGAGTGACCCCTCACCTTGTCCCTATTGCCCCCGCTTCATCATCGATGACTAAATCAACGTGATCGACGTCCTAAGCCCGACACATCACATCACACCCCTTAGTTGTACGACTCTGCCAAGTTACTATTGAGTGCCGAGGGTGATACCTCGTAAAGCATCCCCGATGTTAACTTTGTCATGTAGCTAGTAGGTCATGCATTACGGAGGGTGATTCTTCATTCACCACTCCCGATAACGACTCTGTCGTGCGACACTCAAGAATGAACCCTTGAGGGTGATTCCTCCCCGGTCACCTGTTGGGGAACGTTGCATGGGAAACAAAAAAATTCCTACGCACACGAAGACCTATCATGGTGATGTCCATCTGCGAGAGGAGATTAGATCCACATACCTTTGTAGATCCCTAAGCGGGAAGCGTTGAGAAACGTGGTTGATGTAGTGGTACAACTTCGTCATTCAAATCATCGTCATCCCATGATCCGTTCTGATCTAGCGCCGAACGGACGGCACCTCCGCGTTCAGCACACGTACAGCTCGATGACGATCTCGGACTTCTTGATCCAGCAAGAGAGACGGAGAAGTAGATGAGTTCTCCGACAGCGTGACGGCGCGCCGGTGGTGGTGACGATCTACTCCTGCATGGCTCCGCCTGAGCTCCGCAGAAATCCGATCTAGAGGAAGAACTACGTGGTATAGGTTTGAGTTGCACGTGGCAAAGTTGTGTCTCAAAAGCCCTAAAACCACCATTATATATATAAGAGGAGGGGAGGGGCTAGCCTTGGGGCTCAAGGGAGCTCCAAGGGCGGCGGCCGAAGGTAGGAGGTGGACTCCCACCCCAATTCGGTTCGGGGGAAGGAGTCCACTCCTTCCTTCCCACCTCCCTCTTTCCTTTTTTTCCTTTGGTAATATTCCCTTGTGGCTCGTGATACGTCTCAAACGTATCTATAATTTTTGATGGTTTCACGCTGTTATCTTGTCTTCTTTGTATGTTTTATGTACCTTTTTATATCTTTTTGGGGACTAACTTATTGATTCAGTGCCAAGTGCGAGTTCCTGTTTTTCCGTGTTTTTGACTCTTTTCAGATCTGATTTTGGAACGGAGTCCAAACGGAATAAAAACCCCGAAATGATTTTTTGCCGAACGGAAGAAGTCCACGAAGACTTTGGGCCAGGCCAGGTGGGCCCCAGGGAGCCCACAAGGGCCCACTCCGCCACCAGGGGGAGGCGGCGGTGGGCAAGCTTGTAGCTTCCTGGCCGCCTCCTGACCTAGGTTTTGCGCCTATATATTCTCAAATATTCCGCAAAAAATCAGGGGAGCCTCGAAAATACTTTTCCGCCGCCGCAAGCTTCCGTTTCCGCGAGATCTCTTCTGGAGACCCTGTCGGGCGCCCTGCCGGAGGGGACTTTGGAGGTGGAGGGCTTCTTCATCATCATCATCACCCCTCCAATGACCCGTGAGTAGTTCACTTCAGACCTACGGGTCCGTAGTTAGTAGCTAGATGGCTTCTTCTCTCTCTTGGATCTTCAATACAAAGTTCTCCATGATCTTCATGGAGATCTATCCGATGTAATCTTCTTTGGCGGTGTGTTTGTCGAGATCCGATGAATTGTGGACTTGTGATCAGATTATCTATGATATATATTTAAGTCTTTGCTGATTTCTTATATGCATGATTTGATATCCTTGTAAGTCTCTCCGAGTCTTGGGTTTTGTTTGGCCAACTAGATCTATGATTCTTGCAATGGGAGAAGTGCTTGGTTTTGGGTTCTGCCATGTGGTGACCTTTCCCATTGACAGTAGGGGCAGCAAGGCACACATCAAGCAGTTGCCATCAAAGGTAAAAATATGGGGGTTTTATCATTGGTTTGAGATTATCCCTCTACATCATGTCATCTTGCTTAAGGCGTTACTCTGTTCTTATGGACTTAATACACTAGATGCATGCTAGATAGCGGTCGATGTGTGGAGTAATAGTAGTAGATGCAGAAAGTATCGGTCTACTTGTTTCGGACGTGATGCCTATAGAAATAATCATTGCATAGATATCGTCACGACTCTGCACAGTTCTATCAATTGCTCGGCAGTAATTTGTTCACCCACCGTCTACTTGCTTTCATGAGAGAAGCCACTAGTAAACACTACGGCCCCTGGGTCTATTCACATCCATCGTTTACAACTCCGCTTTTACTTTGCTTTGTTACTTTGTTACTTTCAGTTCTCACTTGGCAAACAATCTATAAGGGATTGACAACCCCTTCATAGCGTTGGGTGCAAGCTTTTGAGTTTGTGCAGGTTGGTGAGATACTCTTCCACCGGATTGATACCTTGGTTCTCAAACTGAGGGAAATACTTACCGTCGCTGTGCTACATCACCCTTTCCGCTTCGAGGGAATACCAACTTGCCGTAGTAGGATTATTTCTGGCACAATTGCCAGGGGTACACAGCAAACATCAGCTCCATGGACCTATTGGGCTGGCCTCACTAGCCCACTAAGGGCTGGTGCCCCACCCAAGGGTCACTCGGATCACTCCCGGGTGGGTGGGCCCTCCCGGTGAATACCCGGAACCCATTCGTCACTCCCGGTACACTGCCGGTAATGCCCGAAACTTTCCGGTAACCAAATGAAACCATCCTATATATCAATCTTCGTTTCCGGACCATTCCGGAAACCCTCTTGACGTCTGTGATCTCATCCAGGACTCTAAACAACATTCGGTAACCACACATATAACTCAACTATTCTAAAGCATCATCGAACCTTAAGTGTGCAGACCCTGCGGGTTAAAGAACTATGTAGACATGACCCGAGACACTCCTCGGTCAATATCCAATAGCGGGACCTGGATGTCCATATTTGATCCTACATATTCTACGAAGATCTTATCGGTTGAACCACTGTGCCAAGGATTCGTATAATCCTGTATGTCATTTCCTTTGTCCTTCGGTATGTTACTTGCCCGAGATTCGATCGTCGGTATCCGTATACCTATTTCAATCTCGTTACCGGCAAGTCTCTTTACTCGTTCCGTAATACAAGATCCCGTGACTTACACTTAGTCACATAGCTTGCAAGGCTTGTTTGTGATGTTGTATTACCGAGTGGGCCCCGAGATACCTCTCTGTCACACGGAGTGACAAATCCCAGTCTTGATCCATACTAACTCAATGGACACCTTTGGAGATACCTGTAGAGCACCTTTATAGTCACCCAGTTACGTTGTGACGTTTGATACACACAAGGTATTCCCCGGTGTCAATAAGTTATATGATCTCATGGTCATAGGAATAAATACTTGACACGTAGAAAACAATAGCAATAAAATGACACGATCACATGCTACATTCATAGTTTGGGTCTAGTCTATCACATGATTCTCCTAATGATGTGATCGAGTTATCAAGTGACAACACTTGCCTATGGTCAGAGAAACTTAACCATCCTTGATCAACTCGCTAGCCAACTAGAGGCTTGCTAGGGACATTTTTTTGTCTATGTATCCACACATGTATCTATGTTTTCATTCAATACAATTATAGCATGGATAATAAGCGATTATCTTGAAACAGGAAATATAATAATAACTATTTTATCATTGCCTCTAGGGCATATTTCCAACATCACCTTGACGGTTACATCAAGTGGAATCTACTCAGGGTGATTCCTCAAATTCCCCCTTGATGTTATGGACGCGCGGTTACTTTGACTTTACCCCCAAAATCATAGTAAAGACGGGTCGACCCCGAGGGGTACCCACGAGTGATGTGGAGTCGTGACCAGGATGGTACCTCTGAGATAATTACGAGGCACGGCCGAGGACGCAGACTGCTCCAGGAAAGGGATGGGCCTGACCCTTGCGTAGGTCCTCGAGACGGGGCAAAAGAACCACTCATCGTTTCCGCAAGCTCCCAAGACACTAATGGTTTTGGATATATAATCTGGGTAGGCCTCTGGCCTTTATCACACTAACCACCACGCGATGATAAGTATGGGCACTCTTCGTTATACATTCTCCTGAAATCTCTTCAGACGTCATAGTGAGCGGCACGCACCTGTCTGGTCTGCGTAAGCACCTGCTTTGGATTAAGAGGTAGCCAGGACTGATCCCTACCATCCTCATAACGCGCGGGAGTGCAAAGGGCGATGGGACCAAGACCCATGAGCACTTAGGATTTAGACCTACGCCTTGGCCTCTCCGTTGGCTTAGGTAGAACTATGGCGTGTCAATCAGCCGAGGCCGTGTATGACCCAGGAAATTATGTTTGGCCATAGTTAATAGGGCGTGTTGGGTAATTTGGTGCACCCCTGGAGGGAAGTATATCTATTGAAATAGCCATGTCCACGGTAACGATCACTCAAAAAGTATCTCAATATACTACAACTAGAACTGGATACTTGTGGCACTAAAATGAAATTATGGCTTCGGGATCGCTTCCTCGCAGGGAGTCGAGGAAGAATCTCTGGGCCTTGATACTACATTCTTGCATATGTTATACTAATATGTACTCTTCTAATGTTGCAAGACGCTGAAAATGCTAGTCTTTCATAGGGCTAGGTCTTTCCCTCTCTTCTAGCATTTCTGCAGTTCAGTTCAAAGATATAACCACATTCCTTTGATACTCATGCATACTTAGCATAGTTCTGATGTAAGTCTTGCTAGTATTTTGGATGAGTACTCACCATAGCTTTGCTCCCCTTTTCCCCTTCGATATGATTATCGCGATCAGATGACGGTGCCTAGGAGCCAGTTAATTCCACCGACGACTAGTACTACCTCGATGGAGGCTACTACTACGTGGAGGCCGACGACGACCAGAAGTAGATAGGAGACTCCCAGGTAGGAGGCGTGCGCCTTTTCAATCGAGTTGTTATTGCTTTTTCTAGCATTCTTAAAGGCGGACATGTTTGTTTATGTTTGTGCTCAGATATTGTTGCTTTCGCTGACTCATGTGTACTTGAGCTTATGTATTCGAGCCCACGATACCCGTGGCTTGTAATATAAAGCTTGTATTATTTTATTTGTGTCTACAGTTGTGTTGTGATATCTTCCCGTGAGTCTCTGATCGTGATCGTGCGCATTTGCATGAATGATTGGTGCACGATTAAGATGAGGCGTCACAAGAAAGCACGTGGGATGTTGGAGTAGGTTTGTTGGGTGATACTTCATTTTTTAGTGACTCGGTAACGGAACAAAATTTAGGAGCGGAGGGAGTAGATGTTTTTTTGGTTGGTGTGTGCTGGCTATTAAGGACATTGACACGTGTGAATGTGTACTGGGTGCGCGTTCTATCGAGAAGACTCGAGCGAAAGCCTCCACCGTGTTACTTAGAGCATCTCCAACAACCGCGCTTCGCGCCGCGCCCAAAAAATGGTTTTACAGTGCGCGCGCCGGCTGGTTTAGCGCAGGGATAGGCGCTGGTCCAACAGCCGCGCTATAATGCAGTGCGCGCGCGCCGCTCCAGCAGTGCTCAAAAATGCAGCGCGCGCAGCAGGCACAAACCACATATACATTTCAAAAAATAGGAGAAAACGATCAATCAAACAAAATAAATCAACAATAAATAGTTATTACAACTCAAACAAATAAATAGTTTATCGTTCAGTACAACAAATAATGCAATAAACACAACCAATAGTTCATGAACAATACAATACAAATAATGTAATCAAATCATGCTCTTTGTCGTCCATGCCATGCCCACCACTCTTCAATCAGATCCTTCTGAAGATCATTGTGTGTTGCGGGACGCCGAATGGCATGATACGAGGCAACAAAACGGGCTACCCTTTCAGCCCTCCGTCGCACTCGCACGGGATGTCCCAAGAGCTCATACTGTGAGTAGTCTACATCTTGGCCACGCTCATTCTCGATGATCATGTTGTGCATGATCACACAAGCGTGCATGATGTACCAAATCATTATGAAAATCAAGATTTTTCTTACCTTCTGGCTTTTTCAACGGCTTCACGAAGGTTTGCCACTTTGGATAGATGCCATCAGCTAGATAATAGCCATAGTTGTACGTACGGCCATTTGCTACAAACTGCACCGGCGGCAACTCACCATTCACAATCTTATTCATAAGTGGTGACCAGTTGACAACATTGATGTCATTCAAAGATCCAGGCATTCCAAAGAATGCATGCCAAATCCAAGTCTCATGATCGGCCACCGCTTCAAGGATTATAGTGGAACCCTTTTTTTGGTCATGGAATTGCCCATGCCATGCCTTTGGACAATTCTTCCAACTCCAATGCATGCAATCTATTGAGCCAAGCATGTCAGGAAAGCCGCGAGATTTGTTCATCGCCAATAGCCTTGCGGCGTCTTCAGCAGTGGGAGATCTCAAATACTCCTCGCCAAACACTTGCACAATTCCCACTGCAAAGCGCTTGACACACATGATGGCTTGGCTCTCACCCATAGCCAAGTGATCATCAACTAAATCAGCCGGGATACCGTATGCCAACATACGCAAAGCGGCTGTCACCTTCAGAAAGGTGCTATGCCCGAGCTCTCCGGCGGCATTCCTCCTTTGCTGGAAAAACTACAATTCAAAACATGCACCAAATTCATAAGTTTGAAGCAATACATACCTTGTAGGCGTTTTGGCGAACACCTTGCGGGCGCGGCACGACAGCGAGCGCTCGGGCGCTGTTCCTCGGACGTCGGAGGCGTGCGAGGGCCGGCCGGACTAGGAGGGGGTGGGGCGGAAGCGCGGCGGCGCGGGGAGGCCGGGGAAGCGCCTGAATGGGGGACGCGGGCGGCGGCCGCAGCGGAGACAGGCCGGGGAAGCGCCGGCGGGCGCGGGCGGCGACGGCGGCTCGGGGATAGGCCGGGGAAGCGCCGAATGGTGGCACGAGCGGCGGCGGCGGCGCGGTCGGATGGGGGCGGTGGCGCGGTCGGATGGGGGCGGTCGCAAGAGTGCAGAGCGAGCGCAGGAGAGTGCAGAGCCAGCGCAGGAGAGAGCAGGAGCGAGCGCGGGAGAGTCGCGCGCGTGGGAGCCGGCGCAGCAAATAATGGGCTTGGGATTGCGTTTCGGCCAGCGCGCTGAATTGGAAATGGCGCGCGCGCTGTTTTTGCACGCCCGCTGGAGCTGCCGCCGCGTTGCATGCGCGCTAAAAACAGCCTTTTTTACGGCGCGGCGCTTGTATAGCGCGCCTGTTGGAGATGCGCTTAGTCGTGCCACCTTGTCTCACCATATGCGCATGTATAAAAAGGCTTTGCCCCATAGCTTTTGGACCTCACCAATGCATTTTCTGTACCTCTCCAAACTAAGCAAGTCCACGTCCGACCTCACCGTCGGACCGCGTCGTGCCGGAGCTTCCACCGTTGGGTCTACATCTCTGTTGCCATCGGCCCCCGGATGGCGTCCACAAGCATGCCAAGGCTCGCATGGAGCGCACGACTGAGAGGAGACAATCGTGGCGTGCATGTGGTGTCGACGCAGACCTCAAGCCGCGGTGTCTCGGCTCAAGCTCATCGCCGCCCAACAGGCCATCAGCCCCCTACCATCGCATGTTAGCTCGGCGACTGACGATCCAAGCAGCTTGGCAGGCGTGCACGTCACATGTTGTGCGCTTTACATGACTATGGCGTTTGCAGGACACTGGTGGACGCGTGCACCAACATGACCATGGAGTCCACGGCGACGCTGGTGGTCCATAGTGCGTGGGGCTTCATGATCCGTCTGCACCTGCACCAATATCATGATGGCGTCCATCGTGAAGTGGTCTTGTAGTGCGTGGGGCGACGACGTCAATGAGCACCGACGCCGTAGTGCAAGCAGCTGAGTGTTGGCTTTTAATCCGTAGATCAAAAGACGAGAACAACAGCACACATACGTACGTGCAAAGCTAGCAAGCTAGCAAGCACGTAGCTGGATGGATATCCAGCCACGTACGTGTGTGTGCAACCGGATCGTTTCTTCAACCGGCTACGATCGACACGACACAATTTCGGCGGAACGAACACGAAGGCACGAATCGATGTATGGCCACAGGCTCGTATCGAGCCTGTCAAACTTTGTATTGCTTTTCGTTTTTCTGGTGTTACAAGCAACACCCCTAGGGTGCCTTTTATACACGTCCAGAAGGGACTATGGAAATAGACTAGGACTAGGTATCCTAATACTACTAGGACTTGGTTTGGCTTTCTTTCCTAATCTTATGTGTACAGGGCAACGTGATTAACTCACATTCACCCCCTAATCATGATGTCCTTACTTCCGACATGGGTCCCAAACACGATTGTTGCTTCTCATAACTGTTATCATCGACATGGCCTTTGTCGTCCCTTGCAACATTTTATGGACCGTCTTTACTGTCGTCGGCTCGTCCGTAGCTTGATGACAACACTCCTTTTTGGCCATGTCTTCAATCTTCACCTCTTCTTTGGTGCTTTGTAGACTGTCCTTCGGATCATCGAGGGCACATCTTTTGAACCTGAGCATGACCATACTTTGGTCTAACTTTGAATTCCAAGCTCTTGGCGCTTGCATCAGCCCGTAAAGTGCCTTCTTGAGCTTTTCAACTTCCGCTTGTTCGTCTTTCTTCTCGTAGCTGAGGGGTTGTTCTACGTACACTTCTTCTATGAGATCGCCGTTGAGGAAAGCAGATTTAACATCCATATGATGAAGCTTCCAATCCTCTTGTGCTGCCAAAGCTAGGAGCACTCTCACTGTCTCGAGTCGAGCAACCGGTGCAAACACCTCATCATAGTCAACTCCTTGACGTTGTACGTAGCCCTTTGCAACGAGTCTTGCTTTGTACTTCACAGTGGCACCCTTCGTGTCCTTCTTTAACTTGTAAACCCACTTCAAACCTATCGCCTTTTGGTTTGGAGGTCGGGTTACCAAAGTCCACGTGCCATTGCTCTCAATCGCCTTCATCTCCTCATCCATGGCATGCGTCCAACTACGGCTTTTGCTCGCCTCAACGAAGTTCGCCGGCTCCTCAACTCCGAGCAGACATAGTCCGGAGTACTCGAGCATAACTGGCTTTGTGTACTTGTATACTTTCTTGAGCATCTTGTAGCGATGAGGCCCTGAGGAGTCCGTTGTGGCTTGCGAAGGAGGCGACACAAATTGTGTCGGTGTTGCTGCACTTGAGGAAGGCGGCTGAGACCCGAGCGTGTCATCGACATCCACATCGTCGGTGTAGTCGTCATGACCGTGACCATCATCTTGATTGTCGTCGTCACTATGCGCCTCATTGTCGATGTTGTCGTCGAGATCTCCGCCTCTGTCATGCGTGGTGTTGTCGCTATCTCCTTGCGACCTATGCGTGTCGTCGTCGGTGTTGGCACCATGATGATCACTACCATTTTGCTCACCTTGGTTGGGCGTCTTGCCAACCACCTGGACGTCCTCTCCTGCATCATCGTCAGTTGGAAATTCAACTATAAATATGTTACTTATTTGGAGCATCGTCGGTTGCGGCGCTCCAATTCCACGTTTGGTTTTCTTCAAACATGACGTCGCGTGAAATCCGTAGACGCTTGGTTTGTGGATCGTAGAAGCGGTATGCCTTGGTGCTAGAACTCCTCTCGTATCCGATGAACACCATCTTGGTGCTATGATTGGCAAGCTTTGAGAGATGTGGCTCCGCCGTCTTCACATGTGCCACGCACCCGAACGTCCGTAGATGAGACACATTCGGCTTACGTCCGTAAATTGCTTCATATGGAGTCTTGCCGATCATCGCCTTTGTTGTAGCCTGGTTGAGAAGATAGACTGCCATCGACACAGCTTCTCCCCAAAAGGTCCCCGGCAGGTTCTTGCTCTTGAGTAAACTCCTTGCCATGTCAACGACGGTTCGATTGCGCCTTTCAACGACCCCGTTATGCTCTGGCGTATAAGGTGCCGTGAGGAACCTTTTTATGCCAATCTTCTCGCAGTAGTCGTTGAACTCGTTCGACGTAAACTCTCCGCCGCGATCTGTCTGTAGAGCGCGAACCTTCAACTTGTGTTCCATCTTCGTTGCAGCCTTTAGCTTCTTGAACGCTTCAAACGCCTCATCTTTAGATCGTAGGAGAACGACCCACATATATCTCGAGTAGTCATCTACCACAAGGAAGAAGTACTTCTTTCCTCCGTGAGTTGCCGGGGTGATAGGGCCACATAGATCACCATACAGCAGATCGAGTGCATCACTTGCACGATAGGTAGACTGAGCAGGGAACGGCACGCGGTGCTGTTTTCCAACCAAGCACCCATCACATACTCGATTAACATGGTCGATAACTGGCATCCCGGATACCATCTTCATCTTTGACATCTTCTTCAAGGCGTAGAAGTTAACGTGTCCAAATCTAGCATGCCATAACTACAAATCATCATCAATCTTGGCAAGCCAACAGTCCAGTTGAGATTGATCAACGTTGAGGATATAGAGCCTGTTTCGTGTGCGAGTAACACGAGCTAGCACGTTTCGGAGGTTGTCGAAGATCGTCATCACTCCGTTCTCGATACCCACCTTGCATCCATTCTCGTCAAGCTTCCCAATAGAGATGATGTTGTTGCGAAGCCGTGGGATGTAGTACACTCCGGTGAGTATGAGATGTTCCCCTGTGAGACCCTCGAATAGGATAGATCCTTGCCCGCAAATCTCCACAGCTGAACCATCACCGAACTTGACCGAGCCTTCAACATTGTATTCCATGTCGGGGAATTTCTCCTTGCACCCCGTCATGTGGTTACTGGCACCCGTGTCGAGATACCACGACACATTCTGATCACTGGATAACTTTGGTGTCACTTTTTTCTCATGAAGTAGCACCTTTCGGCTTGGTTTCACAACCATCGTTTCAGCGAGATCACAAACTTCAGCCATCAGAAGACATGGACCTTCGTCTTCCTCCTTTGCCAAATTTGCCTTGATCTCTCGCTTGTCAGGCTCCGGACAATCCTTTGCAAAGTGACCCATCTCGTTGCAGTTATAGCACTTGACCTTGGAAATATCCAAGTTCTGTTTCTTCCGCCCTTTAGATCGGTCAGCCTTACCACGACCTTGTGGCTTGCCTTTTCCTTTGCCTTCTCCAGTTTGTCTGTCGCGCGTTGCGTTGCTTGAGCCTTCATTGCCATCACGCCTTCCTTTGCTACTTGGGGACTCTCAATCTGCACGCGAGTACATGAGTTGGTCACTACCTCCTCCGTTGCCTTTCCGACAACCACGAGCATTCTCTTCCCACGTCCGAGGCATCCGATCGCCTCCGTTATGGTCATGTCGTCGATGTCGTAAAGCTGCTCGAGCGTGCCGATGATGTACGTGAATTTGTCAATCACCGAACTGAAAATTTTCTCCATAATCTTGGTATCCTCGAGCTTTGCACCAAGCGCGTGGATCTCTCCCACCAAAGTAGTAAGACGCATGACGTAGTCGTTCATCGATTCAATTTCCTCCATCTGGAACTTGTGAAATTTGTGTTTCAGCACTTGTGCCCGAGCCTCGGTGACGCGATCTTCTCCGATCCTCATCTCCTTGAGTGTGTTCCAAGCCTCTCTCGCCGTCTCGAACTCCACCAATGTCATCAGCATAGAATCCGGCACAGACTGGGCTATGGCGGCCATGGCACCTTCGTCGGACTCGTCATCGATGTCGTCGTTCGTGATTGCCTGCCACACTCGGAGGGTTCGGAGAATAATCTTCATCTTCACCGCTCACACGTCATAGTTGGCGTCAGTGAGCATCGGGTACTGGATGGGGATGTTGCGATGTGCCTGGACGTTGGCGCCGCCCGTTCGCTCACCAGTGGTTGCTGACTTGCCGCTCTTCTTTACCTTGTTGCCGTTCTTGTTCGCCTTGGAACCGCCTTTGCCGGACTTGACCGACTCAACATTGCTATCCCTTATCGTAGATCGTAGATCGTCGAGCCTCTAATACCAATTGTTGACTTTTGAACCATAGATCCAATCACGACCGAAGCTAATACACGGACATGTGTAAAGCTGGCTCGAAGCAAGCAAGCAAGCAAGCAGGTTAATGGATTCTTGAACCTGGCTTGCTAGCTAGCTCTAGTCGGTCGAGTTTCTTTCAGCGGCGGAACTCAACGAAAACGAATCGAATGCCGCAAGCTCGTATCGAGCCTATTAACTTTGTATTGTTTTTCGTTTTTCTGGTGTTACAAGCAACACCCCTAGGATGTCTCTTATACACGTCTACAAGGGATTATGGAAATAGATTAGGACTAGGTATCCTAATACTACTAGGACTTGGTTTGGTTTTCTTTCCTAATTCTATGTGTACAGGTCAACATGATTAACTCACACTCAGCACCTCGCTGTCGCCATCTGCGGTAAACGCCAGGGCCCCGGTGACATCCTAACCATCACCGCCGCCGCCACCATCGATGAATTCCTCGTCTTCACACAATTCATGATCACAATGGCCATCAGTGGAAGACATGGACATGCGCCCATCATCGATGGTATTCCCCTGGAATTCGGGCTGCTGTTATTAGTCATCCACGACTCTGCGTCATGATCGGGGTGGTGCTGATGGACAGGTTCGTCGGGCAGTTCTCAGGTGTTTTGTGCTTCTGTTGCCGGCCATTATTCTTCTGGTGCTTTTTTGTCACAGGCGGGTGTGCCTGTTCGATGGATTCCTGCCTTATTGTTAAGTTTGATTTGAGTCATGCTATTTGTTGATATTTATCTAGATGCTACTGGAGTCGGATAGAACATGTCGTCGACGCATTTATTCAGTGCTAGGTTGAGGACGCCATTGCAGTCGGACAGATACGTGTGCGAGTTTTCCGTGCAGCAGTTCTGGCGGCACCGACGACGACACAAAGTGCCATGGCGGCTAGTCAAGCAGGATCCAGCGGCGAGAAGGGAGGACGAAGGCACGGGCACGATGGGAGGGGGCGCAACGATGCCTATGCCATGACCCGGCTCATGCGCCATGCGACGACCTTGTCGCAGTTCCACCGCAAGCATGGCAGTCAGTGCGAGTGGGTGTGCGCCCGCTGCGCCAAGTACTATACCGACCGCTTCGACTACAAGGCACACACGTGAACACGTGCGGCACCCGCGGTCACTCATGGGACTGAAGCCACATCTTCTCCTGATTGCTACACCCATCGAGCCAGAATTTATTTTTGCAGAACAACTATCAGCATGTATATAATCAAACCATGCAGGCAGCCACCGTATGCACGCACGTCCCCATATTCTAGAAACTAACCATCCAGCAATTCTGGTAAAACCAATTAACACATGACGTAGTCACATAATGCATGCAAAAGGAATGTCAAGCGGACACCGATAATTCCTCCACAAACCTTCCCCTAGAAATAAATTCCTATGCAAACCCAAAGAGAGTACCCAGCCAAATCAAAAGTAAAGCACATGTCAGTTGTACATTAGCACAATCGGCGCCTAAAAAAATCTAATAAACTACAAGAATCATCAAATGGAGTACCATGGGATGCTCTCTGGTTGAAGTACAAATTATTTTTCCTAGAAAGGGAGTAAATGGATTTACAATATGATTGGGCGTAATGCGAACAAGGGATCGACAACACACCCACACCAGCCATATGACACACAAGACTACTTTCTCAATTACGAATTCCTTTTGTTCTTTGATTGGCCACAAAGCAATATGTTGGCAGAAAAAAATACAGATTACCATCAAGAATAACAGTTTTGATTAGTATACATCTGTATGTTTTAATTTCCACATGGGTCTTGAGCTCATACATAATGTGCATGGAAATTTTCCTCGATTGCAGAAATGAACATTTTTGCAAAATCTCATCTGCATTATTGCTTTTTTGAACCATAAGAATCTGATGCTTTTAAAATTAATTATGAAATATCCTTGGAACCGTTATATTCTTAATTTTTCTACACATTTTCTTGCAAACAATTACTCACATATGCATCCAATATTTGTTCTTTTACCCCTAAAGTCATACCATCATATTGAAGAAACATAAAAAATACGAGGCAAACATCCATAAAGGTTCTCTTTCTTCAATTCTTTTAAGAATACCTACTGATGGAAATATGCCCTAGAGCCAATAATAAAGTGTTTATTATTGTATTTCCTAGTTCATGATAATTGTCTATTATTCATGCTATAATTATATTAACCGGAAATCGTAATACATGTGTGAATACATAGATCACAATGTGTCCCTAGTGAGTCTCTAGTTGGCTAGCTCGTTGATCAATAGATGGTCATGGTTTCCTGATCATGGACATTGGATGTCATTGATAACGGGATCACATCATTAGGAGAATGATCTGATGGACAAGAATCAATCCTAAGCATAGCACTAGATCGTATTGTTCGTCTGCTAAAGCTTTTCTAGTGTCAAGTATCATTTCCTTAGACCATGATATTGTGCAACTCCCGGATACCGTAGGAGTGCTTTGGGTGTATCAAACGTCACAACATAACTGGGTGATTATAAAGGTGCACTACAGGTATCTTCGAAAGTATTTGTTGGGTTGGTACGAATCGATACTCGGATTTGTCACTCCATGTGACGGAGAGGTATCTTTGGGCCCACTCGGTAATCCATCATCATAAAGTGCTCAATGTGACTAAGGAGTTAGTCACGGGATGATGCATTATGGAACGAGTAAAGAGACTTGCCGGTAACGAGATTGAACAAGTTATAGGGATACCAACGATCGAATCTCGGGCAAGTATAATACCGGTAGACAAAGGGAATTGCATACGAGATTGATTGAATCCCCGACATCGTGGTTCATCCGATGAGATCATCGTGGAACATGTGGGAGCCAACATGGGTATCCAGATCCCGTTGTTGGTTATTGACCGGAGAGGTGTCTCGATCATGTCTGCATGATTCCCGAACACGTAGGGTCTACACACTTAAGGTTCGATGACGCTAGAGTTGTAATGGGAATAATATGTCGTTACCAAAGGTTGTCCGGAGTCCCGGATGAGATCCCGTACGTCATGAGGAGTTCTAGAATGGTCCGGAGGTAAAAAAATTCATATATAGGAAGTGCAGATTTGATCGCCGGAAACGTTTTGGGAATCGTCGGTATTGTACCGGGACCACCGGAAGGGTTACCGGGAATTTTTGTGAATTACTACTACGTTACCCAACAGTGGCATATGAGCCAGGTTCTATGCGTAGATTCCATGCACGAGTAGAACACAAAAGTTGTGGGCGATTATTTTGTCAATTGCTTGTCGTTACTAGTCCAATCTTTTTTCGACAATGTTGTGGGATGAAGCGGCCCGGACCGACTTTACACGTACGCTTACGTGAGACTGGTTCCACTGCCTGACATGCACTTGTTGCATAAGGTGGCTAGCGGGTGTGTGGCTCTCCCACTTTAGTCGAGTTGGATTTGATGAAAAGGGCCTTATGACAGGTAAATAGATTTGACATATGAATGTTGTGGCTGTCACGTAGGTAAGAAGCGTTCTTGCTAGAAACCCAAATCAGCCATGTAAAACTTGCAACAATAATTAGAGGACGTCTAACTTATTTTTGCACGGTATGTTATGTGATGTGATATGGCCAAAAGGATGTGATGTTACATATGTGATGTATGAGATTGATCATGTCCTTGTAATAGGATTCACGACTTGCATGTCGATGAGTATGACAACCGGCAGGAGCCATAGGAGTTGTCTTAATTTATTGTATGAGATGCAACACCATGTGATTACTTTACTTTATTGCTAACCGTTAACTATAGTAGTAGAAGTAATAGTTGGCGAGACGACTTCGCAAAGACACAATGATAGAGATCACGGTGTCATGTCGGTGAAAATGACGATCATGTCGTGCCCTGAAGATGGAGATCAAAGGAGCAAGATGATATTGGCCATATCATGTCACTATATGATTGCATGTGATGATTATCATGTTTTTCATCTTATTGCTTAGAACGACGGTAGTAAAGATAAGATGATCCCTCATTAAATTTCGAGATAAGTATTCCCCTAAGTGTGCACCATTGCGAAGGATCATTGTCTTGAAGCACCACGTGATGATCGAGTGTGATAGATTCCAACGTTCGCGTACAACGGGTGTAAGCCAGATTTACACACGCAAACTGTAAGTGCATCTAGTGCCCCTTAGTGATTTTGGTGGTTTGAAGACTTATAGGTTAAGTATCTAATGTGTTTATGAGTGTACACATGATCTATAAGTCATTGAGGAGTTTGAGATATTTGAAGAATATCGACCCCTAAAAATGTATATCTTCGGTTGAAGAAATTGGCCTGAAGCTGAAGAAATGAATCGCGAGGAATCTGCGATGAAATTGATATTCCTCATGAAGATACTGAAATTGAGGAATTCGGTGTGTCCTGAAGAAAATCACTTTGAAGAATTTGAAGCCTGAAGATTTACTCTTTCTATTTTATTTTCTTCGCATTTGAGTAATAGGAACACCATACTGTTAAAGGGGGTCGAAGTTACACTTTGGAATGAATTTCCTCATGATGCTCAACCCAAGCCTAATCCTACCAAAAGCCTCAAGTGAGGAATACGAGTGACATGAGGACTCTCAAAGTTGATGGTTCCGACCGTTTCGATAGCCACTCCAAGTCATTGGTCATATCCACACCAACGGTCATATTATTTAAGGGCATTAGTGTGAAATCATGTCGGGATGCTCCCAGGCTATAAATAGCCACCCCCACAACCATTAGTTGGTTGGCTGCTCCGTTAGAAACTGACACTTGTCATAAGAGCAACCCAATTTCTCAGAGTCTTCGAGAGTAATTCATCAGTGAGGAAATACACCATACACCGAAACCACAAACCAAACCTAGTGATTGAGCATCACTGAAAAGTTGTTCCTGTGAGGGACTGAAGCCTGTTACCTTTGAGGACTGTGCATCCTCCAGACGGTTAGGTGTCATGGTCTAGAGCTTTCTAGCAATCAATTGTGGATCGCTGGGTGACCAAGTTTGTGAGGGTTTGGAAGTCTGCCCTGAAGACTTACCACGAGTGTTGGGCGAGGACTAGGTGTCCTTAGCCCAAGGAGAACACGGTAGGGACTGTGTGTCCCGGGACTGTGTGTCCTTTGGTTTCAATACCAAGCCGCTCCAAACCAGATGTACGACTGTCACAGCAGTTGGAACTGGGTCATCAACGACTATCTTCACTGAGAAACGGGTTCTAATTCCTCAACTCCTTACTTTCCTCATATTATGCGTTGATGACTTTCAGTGCTACTATTTGAAGAATTTGCTGAAGACTTTCTCTGAATTTCCTCAATCCCAAATTCTTCACGTTAGTTAATCCTCATATGTATTCACCGTGCCTGCTCACAGTGCAATCTGTTTTCACATTCTTCACTCTGAAAAACTGTTGTTCTGAAACTTTGCACTTCTGATCCTTTACTGTTTCCGCTGTAAGTTAGTCATTAGTGAGGAATTTCCTCAAAAGGAATTTCCTCAGTGATGAAATTCTAAAAATCTCCTATTCACCCCCCCTCTAGTCGATATAATGCACTTTCAATTGGTATCAGAGCAAGGTACTCCCTTGTTCTGTGTGATTTTGGTTTAACCACCTGGAGTTTTAGTTATGTCGACTACAGGCATGTTTAAGGTGACTGTAGCATGTCCTACCTTCGAAGGAAAGAACTTTCCCTTCTGGAAGAACAAAATGCAAATGCATCTACAAGCTATTGATAATGATCTCTCGTATATTGTGGAACATGGCGTCCCCATCATCTCTGCCAGTGTCTCTGCTGCTGATGTGAAGAAATTCAAGCAACTCGATTCTCAAGCGAAGAATATCATCTGTGGCCATCTGAGCCCAGGCCAGTTTGGAAGAGTAAGTGCTTTGGGATCTGCAACACTGATCTAGGATAGACTGTGCAAGGTAAATGAAGGAGTATCAACCCAGCGTGACTCTCGTTTTGATATTCTTCGCAATCTCTTCAATCGCTTCAAGAGACATGACAATGAAAGCTGCCAAGACACCTTTGATCGCCTCACTGACATATCAAATGAACTGCAAGCACTAGGAGCTCGAGACATCACAGATCATGAAGTTGTGAAGAAACTGCTGAGATCTTTGGATTCTTCATTTGATACTTTGGTTCTGATGATTCAAGAAAGACCAGACTACAAGATGCTTGATCCAGCTGATATACTCAAAAGGCTAAATACTCATGAATTCCAGCTAGAAGAAAAGAAAGATCTATATGGACCAAGCTATTCCAGACCACGTGCACTGAAGGCTAGAGCAATTTCCTCATCTAAAGAAGAAGACACAGATGACAGCATTGGTGACCCTGAAGAATTTGGACAGGAGCTTGCAATGCTCGTGAGGAAATTCCAGAGATTTACACGACGTGGCCAGTTCGGTAAATCTTCAAGAAGAGATATGAGGAAATCAGAATCTTCATCTGAGGACTACAAGAAACGAACCTGTCACAAGTGCAAGAAATCAGGTCATTACATTGCTGATTGTCCCCGTTGGGGAAAGGAATCAAAGAAGAAGAAATACAAGGATGACAGTTCTGATGACTCGAAGAAGAAGAAGAAATCTTCAAAATCCTCATCTTCAAAGCCCTCATCACACAAGAAGACTAGTTTCAGAAAGGCTCGGGCACTTATTGGCAGGGAAATGGACTTAGAGGCAGAATCAGAGGAACGTGATGAAGAAGAGGGTTCTGATGAAGACTCAGAATCCGGACAGGCTAGTCTTGCACTAGCAACCACTTTCGTCAGCAAGTCAATCTTCAATCTTGAAGAAAATGATAGCACCATCCACACTGATGACTATGCTGATGACTTCGCTCCAACCTATTGCTTCATGGAAAAAGGTTCAAAGGTACCAAATAATGCCTCCTCCTCTGATTCAAGTGACTATGAACCTGATGATTATAAGAAACCCAGTTACAGTAAACTTGCTATCATTGCCACTAAACAACAAACTGCCCTGGAAAAGCTTTAGAAACTGCTAGATAAAAGTGTTGACTTGTTGAATGATGAAATGAATCTTACCCAAATCCTCACTGAAGATGTGAAAAGTCTTCAGTCTAGATTTGATAATCTTCAGGATCGTTATGATACACTCCTCACTGATCATGAGAAGCTTTCCTATGAATTTCTTGAAAGGAAGCTTGATCTTGAGAAGCTGAGGATGTCTCATGATGATCTTCGTATGGAAAATGATTCATTACTAGCTCAACAGATCAGCGCTAGTCAAGTTGATTTCATTCCTCCATGTCTTAAATGCATTGAACGCGATACTGCTAATTCCTCACCAGAATCATCAAATGCTACCATTGCTACAAATTCTTCAACTGCACCTGTTGTGTCTATTTCCTCACTTGAGGAAAACACAAATGTTACTAATGAAAATGCAGGGTTGAAGGAATTGTACGTGACAGGCATATACAAAAGCCTCAAAGGACATCAAACCCTTTGTGATGTGCTCAAAAAGCAGATCTTGAACAGGAACCCGAGGAAAGATGGAATTGCCTTTGAGAGGAAATTAAATGTTGATGGATCTTATTGGAAACCTGAGCAGTATCCCAAAACCTCATGGGTTGCTGCTACTGGGCCTCCTTTTGATCCATCTAATCTAACTGGTTTTTCATGTGAATTATCCTATTCCTCAGATGAGTCATTTGACTCCAACTATAAACTGTTCAAAAATCAATCTAGTGAAGTATTTGCTCGATATGTTGGAACTAACTGCAGGAATGGCCCTCCCTTGAGGAAAATCTGGGTTCCCAAAAGCTGTCTTGAAAATCTTCAAGTGAATGTCCTCATGACACCACCACTGAAGAATCTGAACCCCAGATCAAATTCCTCAGGAGGACCAAAGTCTTCAAGAGGATCAAAATCCTCAACTGGTCAAAACTATGCTCGTACCCGTGCTAATGCGTCTAACATGCAGGGAAACTACAAGGAATATGAATATGAGCGTTACTCCTCAAATCATTATGTTCATAAATCCTCAAACCAGTTCTCTGCATATTCATATGAGTACTTCAACCCCCCTACTGTTAAGAGAAGCACACTGGCCTCAATGCCACCTTTGTCATATGGTGCTCGCAGGATGATGAATGCTTTGCCACCCCTTCAGATGTGGGTGGTGAAGAAATCGAACTAATCACTTCTGCAGGTCAGGTCTCCAAATGAAAATAATCATCTGAAGAATGTGCTGGAGATCTGAGGAAATGCTTGATAGGACACAAGCTAATGATTGATGAAATAAAAATATTTCACACGTCCTTATATTTCTGTTATGATGAAATTCTGATCTGATGAAATTAATATCATATTCTTCAAATCTGAAGCATATGAGATGGTAAGCTGTACTAATTCATCTGCAGGATGACAAACCCAAGAATACTGAGTGGATTCTTGATAGTGGCTGCACACATCACATGACTGGTGATAAAAGCTTACTGATGAATATGCCACTAGCTCCATCACCTCTGAAGCAAATCACATATGATGACAAAGGTAAAATCAAGGTATTGGGACTTGGCAAAGTGGCTATTTCCAAGGATAGGCATATGGACAAAGTGATGCTTGTTGAATCCCTTGGTTTTAACCTCATGTCAGTCTCAATGCTTTGTGATCTTGATATGATTGTTATCTTTGGTAGATATAGATGTGTAGTCATCATGGAATCTGACAGATCCAAAGTCTTCGAAGGTGTAAGAAGAGGGGATTTGTACATTGTTGATTTCTGTACAGGTCCTCAACTAGCCACTTGCTTACTAGCAAAAACCTCAGAAGGATGGTTGTGGCACCGAAGACTAGGTCATGCAAGCATGAGGAATTTGCACACGCTCGCGAAGAAGAAGCATGTCATCGGCATCGAATCACTCAAATTCCTCAAGGATCATCTCTGCGGTGCTTGTGAATCTGGGAAAATGACCAGATCCAAGCATCCCTCGAAGACTATCATGACCACTACACGTCCATTCGAATTGCTTCATATGGATTTATTTGGACCTACTCACTATGCCACACTAACCAATGCAGCATCTTTATATGGCTTCGTCATAGTTTATGATTATTCCAGATATACATGGGTGCATATCATAGTGTATAAAACTGAAGTGCAGGAAATCTTCAAACGATTTTCTTCAAGGGCCTCGACGAACTTTGGCATCAAGATCAAACATATCAGGAGTGATAATGGAACCGAGTTCAAAAACACTAGTCTTGATGATTATCTTGATGAACTTGGTATTACTCATGAATTATCTGCTCCTTATACTCCTCAGTAGAATGGTGTCGTCGAAAGGAAGAACATGACTCTGGTTGAAATGGCAAGAACTATGCTTGAAGAATATCATACTCCTCGTCGCTTTTGGCCTGAAGCAATCAACACTGCATGCCATACCATCAACAGGGTATATCTTCACAAATTCCTCAAGAAAACCTCATATGAACTTCTCACTGACAAGAAACCCAATGTAAGTTATTTCAAAGTCTTCGGTGCAAAATGCTGGATTAGAGATCCTCATCATAGCTCAAAATTTGCACCTAAGGCACATGAAGGTTTTATGTTCGGTTATGGAAAGGACTCACACACTTACAGAGTCTTCAACAACTATCACAACAAAGTTGTTGAGGCTGTAGATGTGCGGTTCGATGAAACTAATGGCTCGCGAAGAGAGCAATTGCCTTCTGATCCAGATAAACTGTCTCCTGAGGAAGCAATAAAGCTCAACCTAATGAAGACATTGTCCCCACTGAGGAAATTGGTGAAGAAACGATCCCCATCACTGATGAAAATCAAGAAGATGCTCCTGAGGAAATTGCACCAGAACCACTTCCTCAGCCTAGACGAAATCCTCAACCAGCTCATCCAAGGATTGAAAACGAAGTAGAACTTGACAAAATCCTCAACAACATCAACGTGCCAGGTCCTCTTACTCGCTCAAAAGGATCACACTTAGTTAACTTTTGTGGGCATTTTTCCTTTTTATCCATCACAAAACCCTCAAAAGTTGTTGAGGCTTTTCTGGAACCGGAGTGGATCCAAGCTATGCAAGACGAACTTCTTGAATTCAAGCTGAATGACGTATGGGAGCTCGTCAAACGACCAGATCCTCGCAAGCACAACATCATCGGCACCAAGTGGATTTTCCGAAACAAGCAAGATGAGGACGGTCAAGTGGTGAGGAACAAGGCATAACTTGTAGCCCAAGGCTACACCCAGGTTGAAGGAATAGATTTCGATGAAACTTTTGCACCTGTTGCTAGACTTCAAGCTATTCGAATACTACTTGCTTATGCTAATCATCATAACATTATCTTATATCAAATGGATGTGAAAATTGCATTCCTCGATGGTAAGCTTGAGGAAGAAGTATATGTTGCTCAGCCCCCAGGTTTTGAGGATCCAAAGAATCCAGACAAAGTCTTCAGACTCGAAAAGGCTCTTTATGGTCTCAAGCAAGCCCCTCCGGCATGGTATGATACATTGAAGGAATTCCTCATGAAGAAAGGCTTCAAACCTGGTTCACTCCATCCAACTCTTTTCACTAAATCCTATGATAATGAGCTATTTGTGTGTCAAATATATGATGATGATATCATATTTGGTTGTACTCACAAACGATATAGTGATGAATTTGCCTACATGATGAGTGAAGAATATCAGATGTCCATGATGGGGGAGCTGAAATTCTTCTTAGGTCTTCAAATTCGTCAACAAAGCAATGGAATCTTCATATCACAGGAGAAATACCTCAAGGATGTTCTGAGGAAATTCGACATGCATGAATGCAAAGGTGCCAAGACTCCAATGCCTACCAACGGCCACCTCGGCTCTGATGAAAATGGTAAAGATTTCGATCAGCAGGTATATCGTTCTATGATTGGTTCTTTATTGTATCTATGTGCATCTAGGCCAGATATAATGCTTAGTGTTTGCATGTGTGCACGTTTTCAAGCAAAACCGAAGGAATCACACCATAAGGCTGTGAAGCAAATTCTTCGATACTTAGCTCACACACCAACACTAGGATTATGGTATCCCAAGGGCTCAAATATTCATCTGGTAGGGTATTTTGATTCTGACTATGCTGGTGACCGTGTGGATCGCAAATCAACTTCTGGCACATGCCATTTCCTCGGAAGATCACTAGTTTGCTGGTCCTCAAAGAAGCAGAACTGCGTATCACTCTCCACTGCCGAAGCTGAATACATTGTTGTCGGTTCATGTTGTGCTCAATTACTATGGATGAAGCAAACCCTCAAGGACTACGGCATCAACATGAAGAATGTGCCTCTCTACTGTGACAATGAGAGTGCTATCAAGATTGCATACAACCCAGTACAGCACTCGAAGACCAAGCACATCCAGATTCGTCATCATTTTCTTCGGGACCATGTCCTCAAGGGCAATATCCTCATCGACCATGTGAAGACTGATGATCAACTGGCAGATATCTTCACTAAGCCCTTGGATGAGAAAAGGTTTTGCAAGTTGCGGTGTGAGGTAAATATCTTAGAATCTTCAAATGTTTTGTAAAAACATGCACACATCCTAACACTTATGCAAAATTGATGACTTAGATGTGCAACACATGATGAATCGATTTTCTTCAACTAATGAAGAATGTCACTCTGAATGTGAAGAAATCAACGAAGAAATTGATTGTCAGGGCCCTACGACAATTGTACGCGGTGTCTGTAATCAACATTCTTATATGGTGGGTCACGCCACCGCCCAATGTGAAATTCCTCAAGTTGATTTTCTTCAAATGTTCCATTTCCTCAAAATGTGTTTTTCTTCACAATAGTTGTTCTTCAGTGTGACGATTTATCACAAAATCTTCAAAAACACTTGATGACTTTCATTTGACTAGATAGACTGTGATTTCAAGTCCTCAACGGCATTCACTTATTGCTATTTCTTCAAGTTGATATTTCTGCTAAGTGAATGTGATCGGACCCTACTTTCCCTCTATGCTATACTCATCCAGTCTATTCAATTCTTCATATGCGTTCTACTTGAAACTTTGTTCAAAATCCTCATTGCGTCCTTGTCAGCTGATGATTTTGTAACGAAAATCCTCAAATCTTCAAAAATTGTTTCTTTAATGCACAGTAACTGAACCCCACTTCCCACGATCGGATAACCACGATATCCACTATCTCCACCGCCTTGTTCGGGAACTACACGTGTCCTGCGGAGACGTAGAGGCAGGGGTTGTTTGGTCCGAAATCTTCACGCCAACAGTAACTGTCTGGCTATAAATATGTCCTTATCCTCCTCGGCAAACTCTTCTTCGCTCCATCTCTCTCCTGGTAAAGCAAACAGCACCGAACCCTAGCGCCATCGCTGGTAGTCTCGTCGCCGGTGAGGAAGAGCTTCACTGCCTCGACTTCTCCGTCGCCGAAACCACGCCAAAGTCGGACCATCTTCGTCTGCCGCCGCTGTAGACGTCCTCAGTCGCCGGGTTAGGGTGCATTGGACACGCGACCGAAGAGCCTCTTTACACAACTTCTGTGTGTTCTTCGTGTGCTCCTTCAAGGGTAAATAAAATCCCATTTTTACCGCAAGTTAGATCTACAATTTTACATCTTCTATGTGAAATCTGTTTTTCCCTCAAGAATCGATAAGCACTTGATTCCTCAAACACTGCCTATCACCACATCATTGATGAACTATGCTAAGCATCTAAGATTTCCACGAGATTCCTCAATTGTGCGAATTTTCGGATCTGTACAACTCTGGAACCCAAGAATAGTATGCTTAGGCAAATTCCTCAACCACTGGTTATATTCCTCAACTGTCAAACTTTTTCATTTTCTTCAAATCTGAGAACGCATATGACCTCTCCAAATTCCTCGCAACTATACTCTGTTCACAGGTACACACATGTCAGCTGATGAATCTCTCGGTTCTCATCACATTAACTCATTTGCAGCGTTTCTGGAAGAAAATCTTCAAGTCTCATCAGAATCCTCAAGAGTTCAATCTCATCAGCAAAATCCTCAGTTGAAGAAAATGGAGGATGACAGAAAACAGAATGGAGGAAAGAAACTTGAGCAAAACATAGTTGTGGATATCCGTGAGGATATTTACTTGGACTATTGCACACCTGATGAAAATGAGACAATGGCCAAGAGAAAGATACGGCTGCAGAAGATAGAACGCTGATGGGCGAAGGAATGGAAGGAATACAGGTTTGTGACTGCCAAGTATGCGAAGAAATTCTCTCTCAAGCCCCCTTGAGGATCATCAAGTAGCACATCCCTTAAGCCTCAAGACCATTGATGACTATCCAGATGAGAAGGAAAAGCATCTCGCTAAGCTCAAGAAGCAGGCAGAAGCTGCAGTGAGGAAATTCAATGAATCCTCAGCTGCTGCCACTTCCTCTGTCGCTGAGACCTCTGGTTCAGAAATTCCTCAAATGCAGTCTGTGCTGTCAAAGCCAAGGGCTCCAAAGCCTCAAGAGAAGTCTGCTCAGGCATCATTTACAAAACCCTCAGCACCAAAACCATCAGTGCCAAAACCCTCTGTGCCAATCTCCAAAATCCTCAGCACCACCACCAAAGCCTCAAGAGAAACCAGTACAGAAGCAAGTCATGAAGCCTATGACCGCCAGCTCCAGCTCCTCACTTCCAGCTGCAACCAGCTCAGAGACAAAGTCTTCACCACCTCCTGCGAAGACTCAGGTGTCTGCTGAACGTGCAACTCTGCCAAGCCCCAGCAAAATCATCACCGTCCCGTCTGCATCAGAGGGCAGTGATGAATATGATGATCAAACATTGCAAGCCATCATCAGAAACAAGCAGGAAAGAGTAGCTCAAGCATCAGGCAGTGCCATTCCTCTGGCAATGGACCCCGAAGTCCTCCTTGACTACATCAACATCTGGTATGAGGACCCAAACACTCCGCTTGATGATTTGAAACTTCCCCTGGCATCAGCCACATGGTGGCCACTTTCATCAATGAAGCCAAGTGGAAAGAACAGCAGGCCAAGTAGGCCAAAGTTGCAAAGCTTAAAAAGGAGAAATTCCTCAAGCAGAATCTCCTCAACTTGACTCCTGGTGCACTGGTATCAACACAGGCAGAGCTAAAGAAATTGACTGACAAGTACTCCAAGCTGTCAGATCGTAAGAGTCTCAAGAGCAATTTCATCAAGCTGGCCACTAGAGTTGTTGATGACTACAATAAGAAGGCTGCACCCCCAGCACTAACTTCTCAGCCCTTGATTGAGGAGCCAGCAGACGAATCTCCTCATGATGAGGAAACTCCTCAAGCTGAGGAAGTACACCAAGAAAGCCGTGCAGATGTACCGGCTATTGAAGAAATCATCATGGAAGCTCCAGCTGATGAATTTGCTGCAGCTGATGAGACTGCCCCTGACCCAGCTGCTTCATCAAAGCAAGCTGATGACTCTGTTCCAGCTGGTTCCTCAATACCAGCTGAAGAATCTGTCGAGAGAACCCCTTCACCAAAAGCTTCAAAGGTGAAGAAGATGACTCCGTCTGCATCAGACGTGAAGAAAACTAGGGCTGCTGAGAAGGAAGCCAAAAAGAGAAAGGCCTCCTCAGCAGAAGAAGTAACCGAGGCCAAGCGTCTCAAAGCACTTGAAGAAACTGCTCCTCTGGACCCTATTCCCTTAAATGTCGCTCCGTATTATGAAATGGTCATCACTGATGATCAAGCGAAAAAGGCAGATGAGGAAATGAAGGATGCCTCCTCCGAGGAACACACTGACGAAGAAATTTGTATTGACGACAGTCCTCAGCCCGTCATTCCTCAGAAAGACACTGCTCAAGGATCAGCTGCACCAGCTGATGAAACTGCATCTGCCACCAAGCCAGCTGAGGAAGAACAAACTGAAAATCCTCAAGCTCATGAAATTCAATGCTCTAAGCAAATACTCAAGATGAGGAACAGGCTGACCCAACTCCTCCAACTGAGCAAGATGAAACTATTCGTCAGCCTGATGCATAGCCAGAGCAAGCCCCTCAGCCTGACACCCAGCCAGAACCATCTCCTCAGCCTGAAGTACCAGCTGCTGAAATTCCTCAACCTGAGGAAAATGCTGAGGAAAATGCACCTGACCAAGACAATGCATTCGTCGTGCTCAACCCAGAGACTGCCATTGTGGTCTCCCCTCCTGTTCCTCAGCAAAATCTTGAGCCAGTTCAGCGTCAGCCATTCTCCAAGCGTCCAAAGTTTCAAAAGGAAAATTTCTTTGAAGAACGCATGTACTTCATTGGAGAGAACCCCTATGACAAGCCTCAAATGAGGCATCTGAATTTTTGGACTAGGACACAGATGAATTACTATGCCTCTGTGCTATGTGGACGAAACAAGATATTCCAGCACAGGCATATTCCTCACATTGAACTTGAAGCTATACCGTGCCTTGAGCCAATCCTCAGTGTACTCCATGATGCTGGTTTACTACCAATGTGCTCCAACATATCTGACTGGAACAGCGAGCTAATTCTTTAGTTCTATGCCACTCTTCACATCTCTCGCAACCGTGAAGACATTAATACTTGGGTGTTTGACTGGATGACACAAAACACTCACTACAAGGCGCCTGCTACTGAGCTTCTCCGTGAACTCCTTGTACCAATTCCCTTAGATGAGGCTGTGAAACTTTATGGTGAGCGTGAGCTGCCCAATGGGATGATGGAAGTCCTCATGAAGCCTTTGGCTGAAGGAAAACCTCCGAGAACGACCTTCCTCGTCCACGAGCTCAAGTACACACCCAGATCTGTTTACAGAATCCTCTGCAGTGTGCTCGCGCCGATCAAAGGCCATGATGATGAAGACGATGTCGTAGGCCTCATGAAGAATATCCTCTTCAACATCATTCATGGTACTCCTATCAACATCCATGATTTCTTCTTGAGGACTTTGGCCGACAATGCTATGTGTCCTTTTGATCACAAGATATATGCCCCATGGATCATGAGATTCATCAGGACAAGGACAGGCATCAACTTCCACGCTGATTTCCAAAACCATGTTGGTTATATGCCTCCTATCCGGGTCAGCAAGAAGATTTTCGAGCCCATTCAAGGAAAAGGCAAATTAGTGATTGAAGAAGGCAGTAGGCCCCTTGATGGCCAGTTGAGAGAGCCAGAAGCTTATTCTTCATGGGATGATACTGAGACTCGTCCGGCAAGCCCCGTTCCTCCTCACATGATGAATACAAGAGAGCTCCTCCTCAGTCTTCACCAGAAGGTGGATCGCAATCACAAGTGGGTCAAACGCCAGTTTGGCGCCATTGTGAAAACCCTCACTGAAACACAGAACTCTGTGAAGCTCAACCATCATTATCTGCATGAGGTTTTTGATCGCACCTGGGCTACGATTGCACATCTGAAGACTCAGACTGAGCTTGAAGAAATGGACTTTGAGCGAGACTTTGAATGGTCGTGGCCTCCCAAGAAGAAGTTCAGTCCTATTCCAGTTCCAGACCTTGAAGACAACTCCTTTTCTTCATTCCGCACTACTGAAACTGATGAAGAACAGCTCGACACTGCTACAGGTCCAAGGAAGAAGACTACTCCCAAGAAGCATCATGGCTCTTCCTCAACCACCAAGAAGTGAAGTCTTCACGGGCGTTAGTCCTCAGTTTGTCCCTTTTTGTCACTTGATGACAAAGGGGGAGAAACTTGAGAGTTAGTCTTCAAGCGGGATATTTTTGGGGCTTATGAACTATATTTAAGTTACAAACTCTTGGCTCTTCTAAAGTTTTTATGTAATGAGTTGTAACTTAAGCCCGATGGTACTCTGACGCTTTTGAACGTTTTTGTTCACATGCTTATTCCTCAAGTTTTAATGCACGCATGCTGGACTTCGTCAGATACCATTTGTCATCATGCATTTTCATTTTCTTCATATGATATGTTACATGTATGCATGATTTACAAGACTCGGGGGGAGATCTCCATGATATAAATTATCAATGTGCATTTGCTGTGAAAAGAAAAATCCTAAAGATATGCACATCTTCAGGGGGAGTCTCTCTGAATCTTGATTTAAAATTCCTGAAAATGAGTATTTACACTTCATATTTTTTATCCCTCTTGAAGACATAACCTAATTGTCATCAACCACCAAAAAGGGGGAGATTGTAAGTGCATCTAGTGCCCCTTAGTGATTTTGGTGGTTTGAAGACTTATAGGTTAAGTATCTAATGTGTTTATGAGTGTACACATGATCTATAAGTCATTGAGGAGTTTGAGATATTTGAAGAATATCGACCCCTAAAAATGTATATCTTCGGTTGAAGAAATTGGTCTGAAGCTGAAGAAATGAATCGCGAGGAATCTGCGACGAAATTGATATTCCTCATGAAGATACTAAAATTGAGGAATTCGGTGTGTCCTGAAGAAAATCACTTTGAAGAATTTGAAGCCTGAAGATTTACTCTTTCTGTTTTATTTTCTTCGCATTTGAGTAATAGGAACACCGTACTGTTAAAGGGGGTCGAAGTTACACTTTGGAATGAATTTCCTCATGATGCTCAACCCAAGCCTAATCCTACCAAAAGCCTCAAGTGAGGAATACGAGTGACATGAGGACTCTCACAGTTGAGGGTTCCGACCGTTTCGATAGCCACGCCAAGTCATTGGTCTTATCCACACCAACAGTCATATTATTTAAGGGCATTAGTGTCAAATCATGTCGGGATGCTCCGAGGCTATAAATAGCCACCCCCCACAACCATTACCTGGTTGGATGCTCCGTTAGAAACTAACACTTGTCATAAGAGCAACCCAATTCCTTGGAGTCTTCGAGAGTAATTCATCAGTGAGGAAATACACCATACACCGAAACCACAAACCAAACCTAGTGATTGAGCATCACTGAAGAAATTGGTCCTGTGTGGGACTGAAGCCTGTTACCTTTGAGGACTGTGCATCCTCCAGACGGTTAGGCGTCATGGTCTAGAGCTTTCCAGAAGTCAATTGTGTATCGTCAGGTGACCAAGTTTGTGAGGGTTTGGAAGTCTGCCCTGAAGACTTACCACGAGTGTTGGGCGAGGACTGTGTGTCCTTAGCCCAAGGAGAACACGGTAGGGACTGTGTGTCCCGGGACTGTGTGTCCTTTGGTTTCAATACCAAGCCGCTCCAAACCAGATGTACGACTGTCACAGCAGTTGGAACTGGGTCATCAACGACTGTCTTCACTGAGAAACAGGTTCTAATTCCTCAACTCCTTACTTTCCTCGTATTATGTGTTGATGACTTTCACTGCTACTGTTTGAAGAATTTGCCGAAGACTTTCTCTGAATTTCCTCAATCCCAAATTCTTCACGTCAGTTAATCCTCATCTGTATTCAGCGTGCCTGCTCACAGTGCAATCTGTTTTCACATTCTTTACTCTGAAAAACTGCTGTTGTGAAACTTTGCACTTCTGATCCTTTACTATTTTTGATGTAAGTTAGTCATCAGTGAGAAATTTCCTCAAAAGTAATTTCCTGAGTGATGAAATTCTAAAAATCTCCTATGCACCCCCCCCTCTAGTCGATATAACGCACTTTCACAAACCACTTAGATTGACTCGACGAGCCTAGCATGTACAGACATGGCCTCGGAATACGAGAGACTCAAAGGTTGAACATGAGTCGTATGGATGATACGATCAGCATGGAGATCCTCACCATTGATGACTAGTCCGTCTCATGTGATGATCGGACATGGGCTAGTCGATGTGGATCATGTAACACTTGGATGACTAGAGGGATGTCTATCTAAGTGGGAGTTCATTATATATTTTGATTAGATAAACTTAATTATCATGAACTTAGTCTAAAAGTGTCTTTACAAATATTGTAGATCCAATGGCTATCGCACATGTCAACTTCAATTTCAACGCGTTCCTAGAGAAAACCAAGCTGAAAGACGATGGTAGCAACTATGCGGAATGGGCTCGTAATTTAAAGCTCATTATCACTGCTTCCAATAAGGCATATGTCCTTTATGCACCGCTAGGTGATCCTCCCGTTCCTGTGGCAGCCCAGGACGTTATGAATGCCTGACAGTGACCAAGAGATGACTACTCTCTGGTTCAGTGCGGCATGCTTTACAGTTTAGAACCGGGGCTTCAAAGGCATTTTGAGCAACATGGAGCATATGAGATGTTCCAAGAGATGAAATTGGTTTTCCAAGCTCATGCCCGGGTCGAGAGATATGAGGTCTCTGACAAGTTCTTTAGCTGTAAGATGGAGGAGAATAGCTTTGTCACTGAGCACATACTCAGATGTCTGGGTTGCACAACCGCTTGACTCAGCTGGGAGTTGAACTTCCGGATGACGCGGTTATTGACAAAATCCTCCAGTCGCTTCCACCTAGCTATAAGGGCTTTGTGATGAACTACAACATGCAAGGGATGGAGAAGACAATTCCCGAGTTCTATTCAATGCTGAAATCAGCAGAGGTAGAAATCAAGAAAGAACATCAAGTGTTCATGGTGAATAAGACCACCAGTTTCAAGAAAGGCAAGGGTAAAAAGAACTTAAAGAAGGACGGCAAAGCAGTTGCCGATAAGAAGCCAAAGAAAGGACCCAAGCCTGAGACTTAGTGTTATTATTGCAAGGGGACCGGTCACTTGAAGCAAAACTGCCCCAAGTACATAGCAGATAAGAAGGCCAACTACGTCAAAGGTATATATGATATACATGTTATTGATGTGTACCTTACCAATGCTCGTAGTAGCTCCTGGGTATTTGATACCGGTGTTGTTGCTCACATTTGCAACTCAAAACAGGAACTATGGAATAAGCGGAGGCTGACAAAGGACGAGGTGACGATGCGCGTCGGGAATGGTTCCAAGGTCGATGTGATCGTTGTCGGCACGAGACCTCTACATCTACCTTCGGGATTACTTTTAAACCTTAATAGTTGTTATTTAGTACTAGCTCTGCGCATGAACATTGTATCGGGATCTTGCTTGATGCGAGATGGCTACTCATTTAAATCTGAGAATAATGGTTGTTCCATTTACATGAGTGATATGTTTTATGGTCATGCCCCGCTGGTCAATGGTTTATTCTTGATGAATCTTGAACGTGATGTTACACATATTCATAGTGTGAGTACCAAAAGATGTATGGTTGATAATGATAGTCCCACATACTTGTGGCACTGCCGCCTTGGTCATATCGGTGTCAAGCGCATGAAGAAACTCCATACAGGTGGACTTTTGGAGTCCCTTGATTTTGAATCATTTGACACATGCGAACCATGCCTATGGGCAAGATGACCAAGACTCCGTTCTCCGGAACAATGGAGCGAGCAACCAACTTGCTGGAAATAATACATTTTGATGTATGCGGATCAATGAGCGTTGAGGCTCGCGGTGGCTATTGTTATGTTCTCACCCTCACTGATGACTTAAGCATATATGGGTATGTCTACTTAATGAAACACAAGTTTGAAACCTTTGAAAGGTTCAAGGAATTTCAGAGTGAGGTAGAGAATCAATGTGACAAGAAAATAAAGTTCCTACGATCTCATCGCGAAGGAGAATATTTGAGTCACGAGTTTCGCATGCACTTAAGAAAATGTGGATTGTTTCACAACTCACGCCGCCTGGCACACCTCAGCGTAAGAGTGTGTCTGAACATCATAACCGCACTTTATTAGATATGGTGCGATCTATGATGTCTCTTACTGATCTACCGCTATCATTTTGGGGATATGCATTGGAAATTGCCACATTCACTTTAAATAGGGCACCGTCTAAATCCGTTGAGATGACACCGTATGAATTATGGTTTGACAAGAAACCTAAGCTGTCATTTCTGAAAGTTTGGGTTGAGATGCTTATGTGAAGAAACTTCAACCTGAGAAGCTCTAACCCAAAGTGGAAAAATGCATCTTCATAGGATACCCTAAGGAAACTATTGGGTATACCTTTTATCTTATATCCGAAGGCAAAATCTTTGTTGCCAAGAACGGATACTTTTTAGAGAAAGAGTTTCTGTCGAAAGAAGTAAGTGGGAGGAAAGTAGAACTTGATGAGGTAATCATACCTCCTCTCGAACCGGAGAGTAACGCAGGACAAGAAAATGTTTCTGAGGTCCCTGCACTGGCTAGAGAAGAAGTTAATGATGATGATCGTGAAACTTCAGATCAAGTTGCTACTGAACCTCGAAGGTCCACAAGGACACGTTCCGCACTAGAGTGGTACGGCAACCCTATCATGGAAATCATGTTGTTGCACAACAGTGAACCTTCAAACTATGAAGAAGCGATGGCGGGCCCGGATTCCAACAAATGGCTTGAATCCATGAAATCCGGGATAGGATCCATGTATGAGAACAAAGTATGGACTTTGGTGGACTTGCCCGATGATCGGCGAGCCATAAAAATAAATGGATCTTTAAGAAGAAGACCGACGCGGATGGTAATGTGACCATCTATAAGGCTCGACTTGCCGCAAGGGTTATCGACAAGTTCAAGGGATTGACTACGATGAGACCTTCTCACCCGTAGCAATGCTGAAGTTTGTCCGAATCATGTTAGCAGTTGCCGCATTTTATGATTATGAAATCTGGCAAATGGACGTCAAAACGGCATTCCAGAATGGCTTTCTTAGAGAAGAATTGTATATGATACAGACGAAAGGTTTTGTTGATCCTAATAATGTTGACAAGGTATGCAAGCTCCAGCGCTCCATCTATGTGCTGGTGCAAGCATCTCGGAGTTGGGACATTCACATTGATGAGGTGATCAAAGCATTTAGGTTTGCATAGACTTATGGAGAAGCCTCTATTTACAAGAAAGTGAGTGGGAGCTCTGTAGCATTTCTCATATTATATGTGGATGACACATTGTTGATGGGAAATGATATAGAACTTTTGGAAAGCATAAAGGCCTATTTGAATAAGAGTTTTTTTAAGAAGGACCTTGGAGAAGCTGCTTACATATTAGGCATCAAGATCTATAGAGATAGATCGAAACGCCTCATAGGTCTTTCACAAAGCACATACCTTGGCAAGATATTGAAGAAGTTCAATATGGATAAGACCAAGAAGGGGTTCTTGCCTGTATTACAAGGTGTGAGGTTGAGCACAGCTCAATGACCGACCATGGCAGAAGATAGATAATAGATGAGTACTGTCCCCTAGCTTCAGCCATAGGCTCTATCATGTATGACATGCCGTGTACCAGACCTGATGTGAACCTTGCCATAAGTTTGCTAGGGAGGTACCAAAGTGATCCAGGAGTGGATCACTGGACATCGGTCAAGAATATCTAAAGTACCTAAAAGGACTAAAGATATGTTTCTCGTTTATGGAGGTGTCGAAGAGCTCGTCGTAAAGGGTTACATCGATGCTAGCTTCGACACAGATCCGGATGACTCCAAGTCACAAACCGGATACGTGTATATTTATAATGGTGGGGCAGTCGGCTAGTGCAGTTGCAAGCAAAGCATCGTGGCGACATCTACATGTGAAGCGGAGTACATAGCTGCTTCGGAAGCAGCGCATGAAGGAGTATGGATGAAGGAGTTCATCACCGACCTAGGAGTGATTCCTGGTGCATCGTACCCGATGACTCTCTTCTGTGACAACACTTGAGCTATTGCCATTCCCAAGGAGCCCATGTTTCACAAGAAGACCAAGCACACTGTAACACCCCGTGTTTGACTCTCCTGAGTAAATTAATTTATTTCAAAAATTATGACCAATTAAATTTTTTGTGAGTGCTTGGTGTGATGTTTGCTTGCTTGCCTATTGCTTGTGTTTGAATCCAATGCTCCTGCTACTCTCCACACTCAACTCCTTGACCCAAACCCTTGCCTAATGATCAGGCCATGTGTGTAGGACCAAAAACTATTTTTACCAAATATTATTTTCACCAAAACACATTTCTTTGGATTGAGCTTTCAAAACCCCTAAGATGGGATTTGTACTACAAGTCCTCAAATTAGGGAATTTATTTTGCAGCAATTATTTTATTTAGAACACATTATCAAAATGTCTTCCCAAAACCACAATATTATTACTTTAAAAGTTATTTTACTATTTGATTTAAATGCCTTCCTGTGAGGCCAGAAATGGTCTCTTATGAAGGAAAGTTATTTTTATTGCTTTCAAAATATTTGAGAAAAATTAGGGAAACTGAGTGGACATATATATTCGTATATATGAGTTTCAGCAGATGGTCAAGTTCAAAATATTGGACAAAACCCTTCAAAACCCTTCCTGCCTATTTCAAGCTTTTGGAATATTTCTATAAGAAATATTCTCAATAAATTCATGTACAATTCTAGCATGTCACAAATGATATATGTGATGATCTTGCCAAGTTTCATTTCAATCCAAGTTGATTTGATTCCCCTAATTATTCTAAAACCCTATCTATCCAGATCCAAATTTGAGCAACTCTACATTGCCAAGTGTCTCCAATTGTGCTCAAATTTGGTGGACATGTTCTGATACTCCAATAATGTATCCACGCCAAGTGGTGCATCTAGGAGAATAAAAGAACTTGTCCCAAGCCCCTGAAAACCCTCTCTGTTGATTTTTGACTTTGGGAAACATTACATTATAAAGTTTCTCCAATTGATCCCAAATGTTTTGGGCATGCTTTATTGCTCAAATAATGACACCACACCAAATATTGGGTTTGTGGGAATTGATTTGTAAGCAGAAGGCCATTTCTGCCAATTTAATGGGTTTTCCAAGTCTACATTGGAAACCTTGTCCACCAAATCCCAAATTTGGTGCCCAAGCTTATTTTCATCTATTATTTGATCATGTTAAGTTTCATATCAATTGAAGTCCATCTGGTAGCCCTGACACTCATCAAACACCTTGTGTGCACTCACCAAATTGGCTCCTTTGACCCCTTCCACTATTACCCTTGAGCTTAAATGTTTACCACATCCTCCCCTAGTTACATTTTACCTCCAGTAGCTTTGCCATGACCTCTGCTCAACTATTGGAGGGAGATTCCTTGTAGCTACCCTTCATTTTCACCATGGCAGCACCATTTTTACCCCTCTTCCTATACTTCTGCTTAATCCAAATCCCCCACATTCTTCTGGGGCTTCTCTAATATATCAATGCATAATTTCAGAACAAGAGATGGCATGCTCATGTAGGAAAAATGAGCAACACATCTACAAGTTGATTTCTCGCTGAAATGTAGCTTTGTACAACAATTACTAGCTACCCTCCTCCTCTTGAGCTGAAACTTTGCAGTAGTGTAGTCCTTCCCTACCAAACACTGCTAGACATAGTTTCATTCCCAGAATTATCCAGTAAGCACCCTCATTTCCAGCCTTAAGTTTGCTGCTACAAACTTAATGGCAGTCAAACCTCAGTCAAACTGATCCACTTGGGTCCAAACTCCACCAGTGCTTCATGGCATGCATGCCTTGCATGCTTGACACCTTGGCCTGGCCAAGGGGTGGCCTAGGACACCAAGTGGGGTGGTCACCACCACCCTGGCGTGCAAGAACGGTGCTCTTCACCTTGTCTTCATCTTCCAGGCCGTATCCGGCTGTCCCAGCTCATCTTAGTGTGCCATGGGGTATCCCTTGACCAGTCCAAGCTCTCCCGACGCGTAGATGCAGCCTAGTTTCCCAGGGACGCGTGTCTTCCCCATGCCCTCAGAGCATCGAGAGCCCCCGAGCTTTCTGCGGCTGCCCCCTCCATTTTATCCTCTTCCCCGAGCCCTCTCTCACGCTGGCTAGATCTCTCCTTCCCGTGTGCACCTCCCAAACCTCCCCAACCAGCCCGAGGCTCCTCTGAGCCTCTCCTCTCCTTCCATGGCCACCATGGCCGCTTCCGCCATGCTCGCGTCCGGGCTCATGCGGCTCTCTCCTCCTCTTCTAGCTACCCCAGGGGAACCTCAGTTCCCCAAAGCTCCTTCCCCCTCCTTCCTCTCCCCTCCAGGTGGCCAGGGCACCGCTCCCCACGGCCACCATCGCCGCCCTCCGCCGCGGCCATGGTGCAGCTAGCCCCGAGGTTCCCCTCGAGGCGCCAAGCGTGGGGGTGGGTGCGGCGCCCCTCCCCCCCCCCCCCCCCCCCCCCGAGCCCGACAGTGCGCTCGCCTTGACTAGAGATGGCCGGAGGCACCGGGGACAGCGCTGCTGCCTCTCCCTCCTCTGCTCCTCCCTGCCCGAGCAGGAGGAAGAAGAAGGATATGATGGGCAGCCCCCGCCTGTAAGCCCTTGGTCGTCGGGCCCAGCCGTCTTAAGTGGAGATGGGTACCAGGTTGGGTGCCTCCCTGTGCGAAAGGTATAAAATGCCCAGGGCGCCTCCTGTGTGGCCCCCTTGCCGCAGACCAAGCAACTGGGCCGGCCCACCTGCCTATCGGCCGCCTGAGCGCGCTATCGGATCCCTGGTAGCCCCTCTCCTTTTGCCCTTTTTCTTTTATCAGAAACTTAAAAAATCCTTTATAATTTCATCTGAGCTCCAAATCTGGTGATTCAAAAAAATTCAGGTCCCAAAAATCTAGACCTATACATACATGTGCATTGCACATTTTTCCAGAAGGATTTCTATGGGATTAATATTCAAATGCCCATTTGAGTATTTCAAACCCCACTTTGTAAATTCCTATGGCATTCAAATCAACTCCAAAAGGAGTGATTCCAAATTCCAGAGCCTTCTAATATCATGCCCTATTTTTGAAGCCATGGTCAACATTTTTATCTCGCATGATTCTATTATATTATTTAAATAGCTTCCTTTTGCTATTTATCCAATATTAGAAAATCCCTAGTATATTCATATCAACTCCAAATCCGGTGAAACAACTTCCTAAATATTTTTAAAATTATGTTGTGTTAAATGAGTGCCTCCACTCATTTTTATCATGATATTTTCTATAGACTTCTTTTAAGATCACATATTCCTCCTTTCGTCCATTCAAAAATCCCCGATGGTCCAAACCTCCTATGGCAAGCTTCAGGTATTTTTCTTATGACCAGAGAGGTCCAATAAAAATAAAACTCCTATTTATATAGAACTTTTGTTTATGCTTGCTATATGGCTTATTGTGTTGTTTCCGACGTTAGTTAACAAAGTAGACGGAGTACTCGGAGTTGGACTGGAAGACCTCGAAGACCCCGAGAACTTATGAGAGCAAAGGCAAGCAGCCCTTTGACCATGTTTGAGCAATATATTACTTGCATGCCAAGTAGAGCAATTATTCTCGTTGCATACAATCATAAATATTCGGTAAATCATCGATATGATGTTTCCGATGGCTCCTCCGGAGCACTTGCATTTGAGCATGAGCCAACCACCTATGAGGGTCACGCTAATATCATGTTGCAAGTAGAGCTAGCATAGTAGAACCATGAGCATGATGATGGTAAATATCAAAGGTTTATGGAAACCCTGTTCGGTGCCACTAATGCCCGAGGGTGATGATGAGTTAGGTGGCCACTTGTGAAGAAGTGGTGCACCGGGTATGTTTTGCCGTGAGTGGTTTCGGAAATGGGAATAGATTTATGATGTGTCAACCGTCCCAACCTTACATGTGCGACCACGTTACCCCTTTATGGGACGGTGCTTTGTTGATTTACTTTGGTCGGTGCTAGCAAAGAACCACATTATTAGTGGCGGGAGTGATATGTGGTCACTCTCATGAAGGGGCCATGCCAGGTAGGACGACTATGACGTTTTTACATGTTCCGGGCACATAGTTGGTCCCCGCATGGATGATACTGTCCAGAGTTGGTGCTCGTAACACGTACATCATGTGGGTTGGGTACCAATCGAGTGGAACTCTTTGTCTAGTATCGTGAGGGGAAGGCATTGATCGGGTACTTACCTCGGGTATGTTATATACCGCGAGTCGTCGATGACACAGAAGTTTCCTGAATCTCATGGGTACAGCGTACAACCTCTGCAGAGTGTAAAACTATTCGAATAGTTGTGTCCACAGTCTAGGACAGTTGGGTAATCCTGCTTAAACTACGTCCAGTCGTTTCCGCAGAAACCAAGTGTGAGTGTGTGTGTGTGTGTGTGTTCAAGGAGTTATCTGAGTAAGAGTTGATATGACCAAGTTTGGTGACTTCGCATATTGGGTGAACCCGAAGTGTTCAGCCCATAGTGGATATGTTGATATCTGTAACATGTTCTTCTAAATACCATCTAGCTTATGATGCATATCCATATCCGTCTATGATCATGTTTGTTTACATTCAAAGCTTGCTTTCCGAAAATGATGCATACCGCTTTATTATCATACCAACTACATTATCCACATCATGGGCTGTTTGCGAGTACATTCAAAGTACTCATTGGCTTGCCACTGGTTATTTCATTGACCAGGTATGAGAGATTAGGATATGGTAAAGATCACCCTGGTGACATTCCTGCGAGCTAGGACGCTTCCCAGTCAGAATGCATGTAGGTTAAGGCTGATGGCATGGGTTCACTCTTTCGACCAACATTTCCGCTATTGGTCAAGTTTGGTGTGTTGGCCCTCAAGGCCCTATATATGTAAGACTTGACCGCAAAGGTCATTTATTGTATCAAACGGTATGGATGGATGTAAGATTCCTGTTATTCAGTTTCTGTGTGTTCGGTGAGAATTGATCTCTGGGATCACTGATCACGTTCATTCGGCGATCTCGACTCGTAAGTCGGGGTCCCCACACACATCAAGCGTCGCTTCAACTCCATTCATGGATACATCCAGGATGGAGATATAGATATTTGTAAAGTACATACGGATCTGAATGTCGCAGATCCGTTGACTAAACCTCTTCCACGATCGAAACATGATCAGCACCAGAACTCTATGTGTGTCCGATTCATCACAATGTAACTAGATTATTGACTCTAGTGCAAGTGGGAGACTGTTGGAAATATGCCCTAGAGGCAATAATAAGGTGGTCATTATTATATTTCCTAGTTCATGATGATTTTCAATTATTCATGCTATAGTTGTATTAATCGGAAACCGTAATACATGTCTGAATACATAGATCACAATGTGTCCCTAGTGAGCCTCTAGTTGGCTAGCTCGTTGATCAATAGATGGTCATGGTTTCCTGATCATGGACATTGGATGCCATTGATAACGGGATCACATCATTAGGAGAATGATGTGATGGACAAGACCCAATCCTAAGCATAGCACTAGATCGTATTGTTCGTCTGCTAAAGCTTTTCTAATGTCAAGTATCATTTCCTTAGACCATGAGACTGTGCAACTCCCGGATACCGTAGGAGTGCTTTGGGTATATCAAACGTCATGACGTAACTGGGTTATTATAAAGGTGCACTACAGGTATCTCCAAAAGTATTTGTTGGGTTCGTACGAATCAAGACTGGGATTTTTCACTCTGTGTGACGGAGAGGTATCTCTGGGCCCACTCGGTAATCCATCATCATAAAGAGCTCAATGTGACTAAGGAGTTAGTCATGGAATGATGTATTATGGAACGAGTAAAGAGACTTGTCGGTAACGAGATTGGACAACGTATAGGCATACCGACGATCGATTCTCGGGCAAGTATCATACCGGTAGAGTAAGGGAATTGCATACGAGATTTATTGAATCCCTGACATCGTGGTTCATCCGATGAGATCATCGTGGAACATGTGGGAGCCAACATGGGTATCCAGATCCCGTTGTTGGTTATTGACCGGAGAGGTGTCTCGATCATGTCTGCATGATTCCCGAACCCGTAGGGTCTACACACTTAAGGTTCGATGACGCTAGAGTTGTAACGGGAATAATATGTGGTTACCAACGGTTGTTTGGAGTCCCGGATGAGATCCCGAACGTCACGAGGAATTCCGGAATGGTCCGGAGGTAAAGATTCATATATAGGAAATGGAGATTTGATCGCCGGAAACGTTTTGGGAATCGTCGTTATTGTACTGGGACCACCGGAAGGGGTCCAGGGGTCCACCGGGAGGGGCCACCAGCCCCGAAGGGGTACGTGGGCCAAAAGTGGATGGGAACCAGCCCCTAGGTGGGCTGGTGCGCCACCCACCAAGGCCCAAGGCGCACAAGGAGGCACAGGAGGCAAACCCTAGGCGAGTGGGCTGCCTTGGGTGGCAAGCCACCCTAGGGCGCCGCCTCCACCTCCTGCTCCTTGGTCGTCGCACCACCTAGGGTAAATCCTAGGGTGGTCGGCCCCCTCTCGCTCCCTCATATATATATAGAGGGTTTTGGGAGGGTTGCACACACCTCCACACCCCTCCAAGGTGTTAGGGCATATTTTGTTCTAAGTAGTTTTTGGTGATTGATGACACCACCTCGGCGAACTAATCGTGTGCATTGAGCATTTCAGATAATACATCACATGGCACAAGATGATTCGTCACCCCTCGGTGTTGTTAGAGCACGGTGTTTCCTACATTTCTCTTTGGTAGTGTTGAGTAGTAGGAAAGCCGTACTATTAAGAGGGGGTCCGCGTCGGAAAGGTTTGGGTGGAATCAACTCACACACGCACACATTTTCATTCTACCACCTTCTGTTTGTGACAATGGAGCACCCGCTTGGTCTATCCTTGCATTTGCAAAGGGTCCAACGGTAGTACCGCTCAAGCTGAGCGGTAGTACCGCTCGCTAGAGATAGTACTGCTAGCTGAGCGGTAGTACCGCTCCAGTCGAGCGGTAGTACCGCTTGGGGACGGTAGTACCTCCCTCTCTGACCCGTTGTACTTCATCGGACTTTCTGCGAATACTTTTCCAGCGGTGGTAGGCTCGGTAGTAGTATTTCTACTACCGTGGCTTTGAGTCTGCCTAGCGGTAATATCGCTAGGGCTTGCGGCAGTACCGCTCCCTCCAGGCGGTAGTATCGCTAGGGACAACGGTAGTACCACTTCTCCCAAGCGGTAGTACCGCTAGGGGCGTGCTAACAGTGGGGATAACGGTTGGACTTGTTCCTCCACTATATAAAGTGTTCAGCTACCTCACGAACCCTACCTTTGACCCTCTAAGACTCCATTGTTGCTCCCTAAGCTCATATGTGCCCGATATCTCTCCCTAGCCAATCAAACTTGTTGATTTCCTATGTATTGGTTGAGAAGTCCAAGATCTACACTTCCACCAAGAGAAAATTGATTCCCCCCACTAATCCCTTGTGAATCTTGTTACTCTTGGGTGTTTGAGCACCCTAGACGGTTGAGGTCACCTCGGAGCCACATTCCATTGTGGTGAAGCTCCGTGGTCTTGTTGGGAGCCTCCAAGCTTTGTGTGGAGATAGCCCCAACCTTGTTTGCAAAGGTTCGGTTGCCGCCTTCAAGGGCACATATAGTGGAATCACGGCACCTTGCATTGTGTGAGGGCGTGAGGAGAATACGGTGGCCCTAGTGGCTTATTGGGGAGCATTGTGCCTCCACACCGCTCCAATGGAGACGTACTTCCTGTCAAAGGGAAGGAACTTCAGTAACACATCCTCGTCTTCATCAGTTCCTCTTGTGGTTATCTCTTACCATTACATTCTGTATGCTATTGTTGTAGAGTATTTCTTACTTTCTTTAGTGGTCATAGTAGGTAGCATCATATAGGTTGCTCTCCTAGTTATTATTTTAGAGAACCTTTATGTTGCTAACCCTAACTTGTTAAGAAAAGCTAAAAATTGATAGTTGCCTATTCAACCCCCCCCCCCTCTAGTCAATCATATTGATCCTTTCGATTGGTATCACAACCACATCTCTTTATTAAGGGTTTCACCACCCGAATAGTATGGATGATGATGAGGAGGGAGTCCATGGACCACCCGAGGTCGTGGCCTTGACTTCGGTCACAAGGGACGACTTGAATGGGACTATGGCCAACCTCAGGACGTCCTTGAGGAACGAAGTCAAGACCGTGTTTAATAAGTTGCTTGAGGGGATTAAAAGTTCTCCCGAACCGGCGTTGGTGGTTAAACCTGCCAACACAGATTCAGAGGCTAACTCCTCCAAGGAAACGGCTAAAGTTATGCAACCTTCTTCCCCTCTCGACAATAATGGGACTGGAACCTATGCCTCGGTTCCACCTCCCCTGGTCTATGGAGGACCGGTTCCTACAGCGCGTATCAATCATCTTGGTCCTCCTCCTAAGCTTGTTAAGGGTGAGTTTGCTAACTGGGTGTTTTGCATTAAGTCTCATTTGAATCACAACTCAACAAACTTATGGAGAATCATTGAGCAAGGCTACTATCCTCATGACCCAAGAAATATCACTCCAAGAGAAGAAGCGGACAATCAATATAATCACTTCGCATTATTCATTCTCCAGTCTGCAGCGCCTCCTAAAGATCTTCCTCACTTGCGCCCCTTCACTCGGGCTAAGGAATGTTGGGAGCACATCATGGTGTTGTACAAGGGAAGCTCAAGCATTCAACAGTCAAACTATGAAGTGGTTATTGATGAGTCCGATGAGTTTGTGATGAAGGAAGATGAGGACCCTCGAGATCTCTATGAAGAGTGATTGATATTGATGTTGCCCTCAAGGATCATGGAAGCAAGGATGTGGATGACACATGGATCAAGCGCAAGTTTCTCAAGGTCATCATGCCATTCAACAAAACCATGTCATCCGTCATTCGCGAACGGCCAGTTCCACTCCTTGTCCTCCAGTGAGGTGTTGGATGAATTCATTGCGATGACTATCATGAACAAGACTGCTGATAATGCTCTTGCTCGCGTTTGGTCAAAGACAGCTTCACCCAACCTTGCCTTAAAAGCCAAGGCTGCTTCTGAAGAAGAGGAGGAGGAAGAGGAAGAGGACGGTTGCCCTGAAGACACAAAGTATGCCTATCACGAGCATGTGTCTCTTGCGTCAAGGCAATTCCGGGGCAACAAGAGAAACTCAAGGCCCAATTTCTCCAAGAATAACTCAAGTGGGTTCAAGACCAAGCAGCGTGTGAGGACATGCTATAACTGCGGCAATGTGAGAAACTTCGTGGCAGAGTGTCCCTATGAGAAGAGGGAAGACAACGGTGGCAAGCTCATTCACAAAGACAAAGCCAAGCCTTTCCCAAACAAGAACAACTTTGTCAAGAAACACCATCCAAAGGGTATGGTGGCAATTGAAGAGTGCACCTCCGATGATGATGACGATGATGATACGGTGGCAACGGATAATGTAGCCATTTCCACCTCCTCCCCCAAGGTGTCTCTCTTTGGCGCACCCAACGATAACCGCATCGCCAAGTGCCTTATGGCCAAAGGTATCGATCAGGTAGCGCCCAACATTAAGACCACCATCACTACTGCTCCTTCATTGTTAAACCATGTTGATGTTAGTGATGTTGTGGAATTAATGAGCATGATTTTCACAAATTTCTGTGTAAAATCAAAGGAGAATCCAAGAAGCACTTTGTTGCTCTTTTGGAATAACTGGGTGAGGCTAGTGACCTCATCGAGTCTCATGAGGAGACTATCTCCGTGATTCAAGGACATAGTCGTGACTATGCCGATGAGATTGCTGAATTATCTATTGCTCTAGAAGAAGAGTGCAGTCTTCGTTTGGCTCTTGAGGAGTCACATAACGATGATTGTGCTAAATTACAAAAGGAGCTAGATCATGCTATTGTCCTTACACGTGTGCTTAAGTCTAAAAAGGTTGCACTTGGGGTTGGCCTTGACAGACTCGAGGAGGAGTTTGATACACTTGACAAGGCCCACAAGGTCTTGAAAGGTGCTCATTTCTCCCTGAAAGAGTCTCATGATCAACTCCAAGCAAAGCTTACCAAGGAGATATCTACATGTCCTCCCTTTGTTATAATTGATAATGCTTGTGCAACTAACCCTTGTTGTAAGCATGTACATCTTGTGGAGGAAAATGCTAAGTTGAAGGATCAACTTGATAAGGGCCTTGTGTCATGCATCCAAGGCGAGAAGAACCTAAACGACCTTTTGAGTAATCTAAAGGGAGTTGTAGGAAAGGAGGGACTTGGACTTACATCCAAGTTGAAAAGGAAAAGGAAGAACAGGAACAAGCGATCTCCTACCCTCATGGACATCTTTGTCAAAGGGTGCGAAGGGACTCAGAAGGAGAACAGGAACAAGGTGGAGGATGGTATTGTCAAGAAGGGCAAAACCATTCATACCAACACAGCCGGCAAATTTAATCCCTCTTATGTTTTATGTCGTGTTGGTGATGGGCATGTTTATGCAATATTTGTTGGTTTTTATTATGAGTCCATTTAATGGGCTATTTGGGTTCCTAAGACCCTTGTTTCTAACATCAAAGGACCCATTCAAAAATGGGTACCTAAAACCAAGCCTTGATCTATTGCAGGAGTTTGCTTCTGGTGGGGTGTCATGATTGCTTGGTAGTAGAGCAACAAATCATATGACCGGAAGCAAGGACTTAGTGGTGGACGTGCATCCTTCCCCATATATGCCCACCCATGTCTAATTTGCTGATGATTCAACGTCCAAGGTATTGGGATTTGGTAAGGTGGTCATCTCTCAAGATTTATCTATTGAGAAGGTCATGTTTGTTGAGTCCCTTGCTTACAATTTACTTTATGTTAGTCAACTTGCAATTATGGGCTTTGCTACATTCTTTAATCTTGATACCGTGGTCCTTTTGTGGAGCAAGACTCTTAAAGTAGCATATGTTGGATATGTCGAAAATGGTCTCTATGTGATGAACTTTTCATACCGACCCACTAAGACTGTGACTTGTCTAATGTCTAAAGTTGATGTGGGTTGGCTTTGGCATCGCCGACTAGCTCATGTCAATATGAGATCTTTGCAAAGTCTCCTCAAAGGGGGCCATGTTTATGGACTAACGAATGTGGGTTTTGCCAGAGATCGTGCTTGCAGTGCCTGTATTGAAGGGAAGATTCACGAGACTGCTCATTGTCCCACGACTCTCATTTACACTAAGAGGCCTTTAGAGCTCCTTCATATGGATCTCTTTGGCCCTTCATCCTTTGATAGTCTTGGGGGCAGAAAGTACTGCTTGGTGATTGTTGATGATTACTCAAGATACACTTGGGTATATTTCTTCAAGAGGAAGAGTGAGACTCAAAAAACTGTCATCAACTTTGCTAATGAAGCTCAATGTCAACATGGAGCAAAGATTTTGATGATTAGAAGTGACAACGGCACCGAGTTCAAGAACTACACCTTGGATGAGTTTCTTAGTGATGAGGGAATCAAGCATCAATATTAAACACCATACACCCCTCGACAAAATGGTGTGGCGGAGAGTAAGAACCGGACGTTGATGGACGCGGCAAGAACACTGATGGCGGAATTCAAATCTCCTTATAACTTTTGGGCCAAAGCCATCAACACAGCATGTCATGCATCCAATCGGCTCTATATTCGCAAAGACTTGAACAAGACCCCATATGAGATTCTCACCGGAAACAAACCCAACCTCAAGTACTTCAGGGTATTCGGGTGTAAGTGTTTCATTCTCAAGAAAGGTGCGCGTTTAGCTAAATTTGATTCTAGAGCTCAAGAGGGCATTTTTGTTGGTTATGCCACAAACTCTCATGCTTACCGTGTCCTCAACAAGTCCACCGGGCTCATTGAGGAGACGTGTAACATGGAGTTTGATGAAAATAATGACTCCCAAATGGAGCAAAGTGGTCTTTGTGATGTAGGTGATGAAATTCCTCCCCAAACAATAAGAAGAATGGGGATTGGTCAAATACTCCCTATTGAGGAACCCCTTGTGGCCGAAGGAGAAGGACAATGCTCTACTCAAGTGGAGCCATCACCCTCGCTAGCCCCACACGCTTCCGATGAACAAAGAGAAGACCCTCAACCAGTTGAACAGGATCAAGGGCAAGACCAACCACTTGAAGATGGTGATGCACCACATGATGTCCAAGTGCTTACACAAGGTTCTGAATCTGCTCAAGATCAAGATCAAGTGCAGCCACAAGATCAAGATCAAGAGCAGCCACAAGATCAAGAACAAACAAGTGAGCCTGCTCAAGACAAAAATCAAGTTGATCAGGATGTTGCTTCTCAGTTTCCTACTGCAGCACCTAAGAGGGGTCGCGGTGCCAAGGCAGGAACAAAACTCAAGGCCAAGCAACATGATCAAGTCGATGCTCCCCAATTAACAAGCGCGGAACTCTTGGAGCGTCGCGCAGCCAAGATAGCATACAAGCTGATAGTCAAATCACATCTTATGAAGAACGTACTTGGAAGTTTAAAAAGGGGAGTATCCACTCGTCAACAAATTTTAATTTTTTCTCAGCATCACGCGTTTGTTTCGTATTGTGAACCTCAATAGGTACATGAAGCGCTCGATGATGAGGATTGGCTTATGGCCATGCATGAAGAACTAAACAACTTCGAGCGTAATCAAGTCTGGAAATTAGTGCCAAGACCAAAGGAGGAAAAAATGTCATTGGGACCAAATGGATCTTCAAAAACAAGCAAGGTGCCAATGGGATTGTGGTTCAAAACAAGGCAAGATTGGTGGCTCCAGGCTACTCCCAAGTCGAGGGTATCGACTACGGTGAAACCTTTGCCCCTGTTGCTCGTCTAGAATCTATTTGCATGCTGCTTGCATTTGCATATCATCATGATTTCAAATAACAACAAATGGATGTGAAAAGTGCTTTTCTTAATGGTCCTTTAAATGAGTTGGTATATGTCAAACAACCCCCGGAATTCGAACATCCCAAACTCCCCAATCATGTATATAAACTTAATAAGGCACTCTATGGCCTTGAACAAGCCCCACGTGTGTGGTATGAGTACCTTACCGAGTTCTTACAAGATCGTGGGTTTGAAATTGGGAAGATTGATCCCACTCTTTTTACCAATAAGGTCAAACGGGATTTGTTCATATGCCAACTATATGTTGATGATATTATTTTTGGGTACCCTAACGAATCTTTCAATTAACAATTTGTTGCACTAATGACCGAGAAATTTGAGATGTCAATGATGGGTGAGTTGAAGTTCTTCCTTGGGTTCGAGATTAAACAAGTTTTAGAAGGAACCTTCATCAAATAAGCCAAGTACACCCAAGACATGGTCAAGAGGTTCGAGCTAGAGGACGTCAAGACGGTCAAGTTTCCCATGGCAACCAGATGCAAGCTTTATAGTGATCCCAATGGTAAAGCAGTGGATCAAAAGGTATATCGCTCCATGATTGGATCCCTTCTTTACCTTTGTGCATCTAGACCGGATATCATGTTGAGTATAGGGATTTGTGCACGGTTTCAAACTGCACCAAAGGAAAGACATTTTATTGTTGTCAAACGAATCTTTCGATATTTGGCTCATACCCCCAAACTTTGGCCTATGGTATCCCAAAGGAGCAAGCTTCAACCTAGTGGGCTATTCTGACTCATATTGGGCGGGAGACTGTGTGGAGAGGAAGTCAACTTCTGGAGGATGTCAATTTCTTGGTCATTCACTGGTAAGTTGGTCTTCAAAGAAGTAGAACTGTGTCTCGTTGTCTTCCATCAAAGCTGAGTATGTTGCAATTGTGAGTTGCTGTGCACAGTTGCTATGGACGAGGAAAACTTTAAAGGATTGCGGTGTCACTTGTGACAAAGTGCCTCTTCTATGTGACAATCAATGTGCTATCAAGATTTCCCTCAATCTGGTGCAACAAAGCAAGACCAAGCACATTGATATTCGTCATCACTTCATTGGTGAGCATATCAAGCGTGGTCATATTGAGTTTCACTTCATCAACACTGAAGAGCAACTTGCAGATATTTTCACTAAGCCCCTAGATGTAGCAAGGTTCCGAGAGTTAAGGCATGAGCTAAATATCATTGATTCAAGTAACGTGAATTGAAACTAGGCACTCTGCACCTCATTCTGCATTATATCTCATTCTATGTGTAGGCATGGACATAAGGGGAGTATTTCAATGAACTTTCCCTCCCCCCATTATGCATAAATCGATCAAGTCTTTCACATTGGCCATTATTGATGGCACTTGTGCTTCAAAGATGAGTTTTGGTCATGAACCCAAGGATAATTCTTCGCGGTGTCATACCTTTTGTCGCAAACATAGGTGCCTCCGGCCACTGCCCCCCTCCCTCCTGGTAAAGGAGGGTTATAATATTGCCAGCCAGTATATTTTGCCTCTGTCTTTTCTCCGGTACTAAATGATATGTGTCCCTAGTGTTTTCTCGTTGTTCTGGCAATTTCTGGATTTTTCTGTTTGTTCTGGAGCGGTACTACCGCCAGGGGGAGCGGTACTACGGCCAGGGGTAGCGGTACTACCGCAATGACCTGAGCGGCACTACCACGATGACCAGCGCGATACTACCACTGACTAGGGCTAGCGTCTGTAAATCCTCAGGGGGAGAAGTACTACTGCCTCATGCGGTACTACCGCGATGACCCAAGCGGTACTACCTCCATGACTCGAGTGGTACTACCACTAGGGAACGAGCGGTACTACCGTGGCAAGTGGTACTACCGCTTGGCCCGAGCGGTACTACCGCCCTGCCCATGCCCTGGGGGTATATAAAGAGAGGGGCAGTTTTTGTTTGCCCCATTTGCTTCTTTTCGTGGAGCTCTCCCTCTCTGCCTCGAGTTCCCCTAGATTTGATCTTCCTCTGCGGCGCTTCTCCTCCCATTCCAGTTGGAGGTATTTCCCCTCCTCCCCCTTCCTACTCCGTGTGCCATGGACTCCGGTACTGCCCCTATCCTCTTTTTGTTGTGATTGATGTTCTTGGTTCTAGGGTTAGGGGCTTCATTGTTGTGGCATGATTTTGTCTCGTACATGGATAGGAGGAGAGATGTTGGGAAGTGCATCTATTTGTGTTCCTGCATAGGATCTGCATAGTTTTGGTCCCTTATGTTTTTAAATCTGCAGCATTGTGGTTAGATCCATCTCTTGTTCCTCCAGATTTGTAACCACGCGGTACTACCGCCCTGCCCCGAGCGGTACTACCGCTGGCGCATGGTACTACCGCCCTGACCGAGTGGTACTACCGCTCGCGCAACACCGAGTCCGAGAGGTACCGCAACACTGAAGAACCGGAAGGTTCCCGTCCTCCGAAGCGCAACATCAAGAAGACTGCATCAAAGGACAAGGAGTCCACCATTGACTATGACACTATGCCTCTCAAGGAGTTTGCGCGGCACCGAAAGCAAAAATCCTTATGTCACTGAGAGGGAGATGTTCAGGGGCGGTGAGATGTTATGTACAAAGCAGCAGCTCATGATCTATCAAGATGTCGTCCTGACTAAGAAGAAGAAATTTGTTCCGGTGCAGTGGATTGATCTCAATCATCTTCGGAAGGATACTGAATATTTTGGAGAGGCCCTGAGTATGATTGAGTAGGTGGGTACTGAGGATATCATCACTTTTCACTGTAACTTCGTTCCAGAGGTAGTGGCTCAATACTATGTCTCTGTCTACTTCCATAATGATGAGAATCTCTCTTTGACCTGGATGACTCATGGCGAGAAGATGACTGGCTCTTGGGCTGAGTTCATGAAGCTTTTGAGGATCAATTTCGCTGGGCTGCATAATTCTGTTGGCCTGCGCCCTCATCGAAATCCTGATACCACCCCAAGGACAAGCTGATGCCTTTCTATTTCAGGAAGGGTGTGCTCATTCCCTTCTTGGATATCATGCATCGGGTCTTTGGCAACACTCTGTTCCCTCGGGTTGGTAAGAAAGACGAAGTTCACTCCTATCTGGTGGACATGCTCCTGATGTGTCAGGAAGGACAGACACAACCCAATGGGCCACTCGATGTGGCAAATGTGATGTTTTGCAAGCTTCAGATGGTCGTATACAACCGTAGGGTTCCCATCTATGTGCCTTACTTGTTCTACTACATCAAGACTAAATGGGCTGAGACCTTCCCTGGCAGGGCATTTCCTGCACCCAGAGAGTTCTTCAGCCATGATCCCATCAAACTGCGCCAAAAAGAGAAGTGGGCCAACACCTCCACTTCACGTTCTACTGATCATATGATGACTCGGGAGGAGACTGTTGCTGCTGGGGCTGAGGGCGGCCCTGCTTCACAGACCCGTTCTTCTGCTGAGCCATCTTGGGCCAAGAAGCTGAAGGGACAGATGGGGTCCCTGAAGGACCATATGAGGAGCTTGGTTTGCATGCAGGCAAAAGGACAGTATTTAACTCATGTGGCTCGGAAGGAGAGCCGTCAGCGGAATAAGCGCCTCCTGAGGACGCTTGATGTGCACGTCTCTAGTGGTTCTGAGGATGTCATCACTTTAGAGGCTGCCTGGATGAAGGCTAGAGACTACCAGTGGGATGGGACTCATCAGGAGGTGTCTGACAAAGAAGATGCAGCGGGGTCTGATCACGAGGAGCGGCATGAGGATGATGAGTACGATGAGGATGCTAGGACTGATCAGGAGGTGTGTGACAAAGAAGATGCAGCGGGGTCTGATCACGAGGAGCAGCATGAGGATGATGAGGACGATGAGGATGCTACAAATGTGTCTGCTGAAGATGACTGAGCCACCACCTGTGTTCGCGTCCTCTCTGCCTTTTTGGTGTACTGATGCCAAAGGGGGAGAGAGTGTTAGAGATTTTCCTTTGGTTTTTCGTTCGTGTTTGAGTCTTTCTTTTCTGAACTTGGTTGGTTTAAGTCTGTTGGATATTTTATTATGTGTGTGAAGACTCTTCATCATATGGTGTGAGACATATGCTATCCTTATATTATCTCTAAAGTCTCTCTATATACTTAGTCTGTGAGATCATTTATCTTGTGCCTTTATCTTTATGCTCACATGTCTACGTTTTCATTAATGTTTTTGTGCAAATCCGGTGTTGTCATCAATCCACCAAAAAGGGGGAGATTGTTAGGGCATATTTTGTTCTAAGTAGTTTTGGTGATTCATGACAGCACCTTGCTGCGGCAACAAAAGTCCTTCCCTGGCGCGTAGGAATTCTTCTTGTTACTTCTCTCGTTTGCGTCTGTTTTTCCCTTGAAGAGGAAAGGGTAATGCAGCACAGGAGCAGTAAGTATTTCCCTTAGTTTGAGAACCAAGGTATCGGTCCAAAAGGAGGGCCTCATCAAGTCCAAAGTACATGCGCAAACACAAACAAGCTTGCACCCAACGCTTCAAAGGGGTTGTCAATCCCTTCAAGATTGTTTGCAAAGTGAGATCTGAAGGCGGAAAGTGCAACGAAGTAAAAAGTGTAAGGCTGAAAATATGGTGTGGAGTAGACCCTGGGGGCCATAGTGTTCACTAGAGGCTTCTCTCATAATAGCAAATATCACAGTGGGTGAACAAATTACTGTCGAGCAATTGATAGAACCGCGCAAAGTCATGACGATATCTAAGGCAATGATCACGCATATAGGCATCACGTTCGAGACAAGTAGACCGATACTTTCTGCATCTACTACTATTACTCCACACATCGACCGCTATCCAGCATACATCAAGTGTATTGAGTTCATGACGAATAGAGTAACGCCTTAAGCAAGATGACATGATGTAGAGGGATAATTTCAAACCAATGATGAAAACCCCATATTTTTACCCTTGATGGCAACAACACGATGCGTGCCTCGCTACCCCTTCTGTCACTGGGTGAGGTCACCGCACGGTACGAACCAAAAACCAAGCACTTCTCCCATTGCAAGAATCATAGATCTAGTTGGCCAAACAAAACCCACAACTCGAAGAGAATTACAAGGATATGAAATCATGCATAAGAGAGTTCAAAAGAAACTCAAATAAGATTCATAGATAATTTGATCATAAATCCACAATTCATCGGATCTCAACAAACACACCGCAAAAGAAGATTACATCGGATAGATCTCCATGAAGATCATGGAGAACTTTTATTGAAGATCCAAGAGAGAGAAGAAGCCATCTAGTTACTAGCTATGGACCCGTAGGTCTATGGTGAACTACTCACGCATCATCGGATAGATCATGGTGTTGATGAAGAAGCCCTCTGTGTCCGAATCCCTCCTCCGGCAGGGCACCAGGACGTGCCCTAGATGGGATCTTGCGGAGACAGAAGCTTGCGGCGGCGGAAAAGTAATTGCGATCGTCTCTTGATTTTTTTGGGAATATATAGGCACAAGATCTAGATCAGGGGACCTCCAGGGGGGCACAAGCCTGGATGGCGCGGCCCCCCTGGCCGTGGGGTGGGGGCTTCTGGGGCCCCTGGGGCTCTTCTGGCTTGCCTCCCAAGTTTTCCGATCTTCTACCGTTCGAGAAAAAATCTTTTCGTGGATTTTCTTCCGTTTGGACTCCGTTTCAAAATTTCCTCTGAAAGGGGTCAAAAACATGGAAAAAATAGGGACTCGCACTTGGCACTGAGTTAATAAGTTAGTCCTAGAAAATAAATAAAAGGCATGCAAAACATCCAAAGTTTGACAAGATAATAGCATGAAACCATCAAAAATTATAGATACGTTGGAGACGTATCAAGCATCCCCAAGCTTAACTCCTGCTCGTCCTCGAGTAGGGAAGTGATAAAGAATGAATTTTTGATGTGGAATGCTACCTAGCATAGTTGTCCTTTGCAACTTCTTTCACGTGGCATGAATGTTCAGATCCATAAGATTCAAAACAATAGTTTGCTATTGACATGAAAAAAATAATACTTCAAGCAAACTAGCAAAATAATCATGAACTTTCAAAATAACAAGGCCAAAGAAAGTTATCCCTACAAAATCATATAGTCTGGCTATGCTCCATCATCCTCACACAACTAATGTAAATCATGCACAACCCTGGAATTGGCCAAGTAATTGTTTTCGCACTCTTACTTTCTCAAACTTTTTATAACTATCACGCAATACATGAGCGCGATCCATGGATATAGCACTATAGGTGGAATAGAGTGTGGTGGTGGTTGTGAGACAAAAAGGAGGAGATGGTCACACTGACTCGGCGTATCAATAGGCTATGAAGATGCCCATTAATAGATGTTGGTGATGCAACAAAAGACCTTCCAACGGCGCCAGAAACACGTGCTGACGGGAGACAGTTCTTGATACTCCTCAACAACGGCACCAGGAATCCTTCTGCTACGGCTACGCCTTTAGGGACTTCCTAGGAAAATATGCAAAGGATTTCCCCGTGGCCTTGGAGCCTTGCGTTGGTGTTCCCTCGAAGCGGAAAGGGTGATGTAGCGCAGCGATGGTAAGTATTTCCCTCAGTTTTGAGAACCAAGCTATCTATCCAGTGGAGGAGTATCACAAGTGCCTGCACAAACACAAAAAGCTTCCTCCCAACGCTATGAAGGGGTTGTCAAACCCTTATAGATTGTTTGCCAAGTGAGAACTGAAAGCAACAAAGTAACAAAGCAAAGTAAAAGCGGAGGTGTAAACGATAGGTGTGAATGGACCCGAGGGTTGTAGTGTTTACTAGTGGCTTCTCTCATGAAAGCAAGTAGACGGTGGGTGAACGAATTACCGTCGAGCAATTGATAGAACCGCGCAAAGTCGTGACGTCATCTATGGCAATGATTATATCTATTGGCATCACGTCCAAAACAAGTAGATCAATACTTTCCGCATCTACTACTATTACTCCACACGTCGACCGCTATCCAGCATGCATCTAGTGTATTAAGTCCAAAAGAACAGAGTAACGCCTTAAGCAAGATGACATTATGTAGATGGACAATCTCATATCTACGACAAATCCCACCTTGTTACCCTTGATGGCAACTACACGATGTGTGCCTTGCTGCCCCTACTGTCACTGGGAAAGGTCACCACACGGTAAGAACCGAAAACCAAGCACTTCTCCCATTGCAAGAATCATAGATCTAGTTGGCCAAACAAAACCCAAGACTTGGAGAGACTTACAAGGATATCAAATCATGCATATTAGAAATCAGCAAAGACTCAAATATATATCATAGATAATCTGATCACAAATCCACAATTCATCGGATCTCGACAAACACACCGCCAAAGAGGGTTACATCGGATAGATCTCCATGAAGATCATGGAGAACTTTGTATTGAAGATCCAAGAGAGAGAAGAAGCCATCTAGCTACTAACTATGGACCAGTAGGTCTGAAGTGGACTACTCATGAGTCATTGGAGGGGCGATGATGTTGATGAAGAAGCCCTCCAACTCCAAAGTCCCCTCAGGCAGGGCACCGGGAAGGGTCTACAGATGAGATCTCGCGAAAACGGAAGCTTGCGGCGGCGGAAAAGTGTTTTCGTGGATGCCCTGATTTGTTCTGACTTTTTAGGGAATATATAGGCCAAAGACCAAGGGCAGGGGAGCGCCAGGGAGGCCACAAGCTTGGTTGCCGCGGCCTCCCCCCTGGCCGCGGCAACAGGGCTTGTGGGCTCCCTGTGGGCCCACTTGCTTGGCCCTCAAGCCTCCTTATCTTCTTCCGTTCTGGAAAAAATCATTTTGGGGATTTTATTCCGTTTGGACTCCGTTCCAAAATCAGATCTGAAAAGAGTCAAAAACACAGAAAAAACAGGAACTGGCGCTTGGCACTGGTTAATAAGTTAGTCCCAAAGAAGATATAAAAGTTAAACAAAACATCCAAAGTTGTCAAGATAACAGCGTGAAACCATCAAAAATTATAGATACATTTGAGACGTATCAAATATCAATGTGAATGAGTAGGGACTGCCATACAAAAGATGCACTAGTGCTATAAGTATGTGAAAGCTCAAGAGGAAAACTAGTGGGTGTGCATCCAACTTGCTTGCTCACGAAGACCTAGGGCAATTTTGAGGAAGCCCATCATTGGAATGTACAAGCCAAGTTATAAAACGAAGATTCCCACTAGCATATGGTAGTGACGAAGCAAGAAGCTCTCAATCATGAAGAACATGGTGCTAACATGAAGCACAAGTGCGGAAAAAGATAGTAGCATTGTCCCTTCTCTCTTTTTCTCTCATTTCTCTTTTTTTCGCTCTTAGGCCTCTTTTTTTATTTTCACTTTTTTTTTATTTTGGGCTCTTTGGCCTCTTTTTTTTATTTCCTCACATGGGAAAATGCTCTAATAATGATGATCATCACACTTTTTAGTTACTCAAAGCTCAAAGATCATAATGATGATGACTCCATAGGAAATGCCTCCGGCAGTGTACCGGGATGTGCAACGATCTAGTATGATCATGCAATGGCAATATGAGAGTGACGGCACAAGTCATGAGACGGAACGGTGGGAGTTGCATGGCAATATATCTCGGAATGGCTATGAAAATGCCATAGTAGGTAGGTATGATGGCTGTTTTGAGGAAGGAATTTTGTGGGTTTGTGCACCAGAGAGAATTGCGCGGCACTAGAGAGGCTAGCAATGGTGGAAGGTGAAAGTGCATCTATACCATGGGCTCACATTAGTCATGAAGAACTCACATACTTATTGCGAAAGTTTTTATTAGTAATCGAAACAAAGTGCTAAACGCATACTCCGAGGGGAAGGGTTGGTAGGTGTAAACCATCACGCGATCCCGACCTCAGCACAAAGGATGACAATCAATAGATCAATTATGCTCCGACTTCCTAACATAGCGGTTCACCATACGTTCATGCCACGGGAATCACTAACTCCAACACAAGTATCTCTAGATTCCCAACACCCTACTAACATAACTCTCAATATTACCGAATCCACGTCTCAAAACTAATTGATAGGAATCAAAACTTCTCTTTCTATTCAATGCACATGAAGATGGAGGTTTTTTGCATCCTCTTTGGGTACCTAGCACATTTGGGACTACTTTCATAGCATAAGCCAACTACCAAATCACGCACCGCCGTGCTCTAAAGATATAAGTGAAGCACAAGAGCAAAAAGTATCTAGCTCAAAAGATATAAGTGAAGCACTATGAGCATTCTAGCAAAATCACGATGAGTGCATGTCTCTCTCTCTCTCTCAAAAAGGTGTGCAGCTAGGATGATTGTGACACAACAAAAAGAAAAGACTCCTAAGATACAAGAGGCTCCAAGCAAAACACATATCATGTGGTGAATAAAAATATAGCTCCAAGTAATGTTACCAATGGATTGAAGACGAAAGAGGGGATGCCTTCCCGGGGCATCCCCAAGCTTAGGCTTTTTTTGGTGTCCTTGAATTTGGCTTGGGGTGCCTTGGACATCCCCAAGCTTGAGCTATTTCCACTCCTTATCTCTTTGTCCATGAGAACGTCACCCACAACTTGAAAACTTCACAACACAAAACTTAAACAGAAACTTGTGATAACATTAGTACAAGAAAACAAACTACCACTTCTTTTGGTACTGTAGCAAACTTGAATTCCATCTATATTGATGATGGGCTACTGTATTATCACTTTTCCATGGCTAGTACCCCCCCCCCCCCCCCCCGATACTAACCATAGTTTCATCAAAACAAGCAACCAACTTAACAAAAATAGAATCTATCAAAAACAGACCAGTCTGTAGCAATCTGTATACTTCTGGTACCTCAAAAAATCTGAAACATTACGACGGTCTGGGGAAAAAGCATATAAATCCGCAGCAAAAAGAATCAACTCAAAATCTCTTTCTGAATAAAAATGAAAAATCATCTCGTGAGCGAAAAGTTTCTGTCTTTTTCCAGCAGGATCAAACAACCATTACCAAGACTAGTCATAAAGGTTTTGCTTGGCTCAAACACAAAAATAAACACAAAAAACACAATCACAACAGAATTATGTAAGTTTGGATGCAACAAAACATAAATAAAAAGATAAATTCATTGGGTTGCCTCCCAACAAGCGCTATTGTTTAACGCTCTTAGCTAGGCATAGGAGCGATAGAATCACGTATCGTCGTCTTTGGTGCTCAAACCATAAGTAGCCCTCATCATGGATTCATAAGGCAATCTTTTTTTATTTCTAGGAAAGTGTTCCATGCCCTTCCTTAAAGGAAATTGAAATCTAATATTCCCTTCCTTCATATCGATGATAGCACCAATAGTCCTTAGGAAAGGCCTACCAAGAATAATAGGGCATGTAGGATTGCAATCAATGTCAAGCACAATGAAATCCACGGGTACATAGTTCCTATTTGCAATAATAAGAACATCATTGATCCTTCCCATGGGTTTCTTGATAGTAGAATCAGCAAGATGCAAATTAAGAGAACACTCTTCAATCTCATTAAAACCCAGAACATCACATAAAGACTTTGGAATCGCAGAAACACTAGCACCCAAATCACACAAAGCAATGCACTCATAGTTTTTGATTTTGATTTTGATGGTAGGTTACCACTCATCATGAAGCTTTATAGGGATGGAGACTTCCAATTCAAGTTTCTCTTCAAGAGCTTTTATCATAGATTCAACGATATGATTGGTAAAGGCTTTGTTTTGGCTATAAGCGTGTGGAGAGTTCAACATGGATTGCATCAAAGAAATGCATTCAATCAAGGAGCAACTATCATAATTGAATTCCTTGAAATCCACGGTAGTAATTTCATTACTACTCAAAGTTTTAATGTCTTCTACTCCACTTTTAATGCTTTTAGCATCAAGATAGATGGACTCCAAATCATTGGGGCACTTTTCAAACAAAGTGGATTCATATCCAGCCCCATAATCATTAGGTTTGACACAAGAAAACAAAGATTCAATGGGAGTCACACCAAGCACTTTAAGATCTTCGTGATTCTCATCACGAGAACACGCCTTTTTAAGCCATTCATGTCTAGCACGAATTTGGGCGGTTCTTTCTTGGCTCCCAATCATGGAAACACTCATAGCTTTCAAAGTTTCATCCATGTTGATTTTGGGAGGAGCACATCTAACTTTCAGAGCATCAACATCACAAGAAATCCTATCAACGCTCTTAGCCAAATCGTCAATTTTGAGTAGTTTTTCCTCTATGGACGCATTGAAAATCTTTTAGAGTTGATGAACTCTTTGATATTACTCTCTAGATCAGAGGGCAATCTATTGCAATTTCCATGAGTATTGTTGTAGGAGTTATTCCTACCAACAAAATTAATGTCCAAGCTAGCATTGCTACTCTCAATCAAAGAAGACAAATGCATATCATTAGGATCCAAAGGAGCACTTCCACTAGCAACCAAATTCATTAACTCATCCATCTTAGCACTCAACGAGTTAATTTCTTCTATAGCGTGTACCTTCTTACTAGTAGGTGACATTTCAGTGTGCCACTGAGAGTAGTTCATCATGATGTTGTCTAAGAGCTTTATGGCTTCTCCTAACATGATTTCCATGAACGTTCCACCTGAGGCGGAGTCCAAGATATTTCTAGAAGCGAAATCCAAGCCAGCGTAAAAAATTTGAATAATCATCCAAAGACTCAAGCCATGAGCGGGACAATTTCTAATCATTAATTTCATTCTCTCCCACGCTTGTGCAACATGTTCATGATCAAGTTGCTTGAAATTCATGATATCATTACGGAGAGAGATGATCTTAGCCGGCGGAAAATACTTGGATATATAAGCATCTTTGCACTTATCCCAAGAATCGATACTATTTTTGGGCAAAGAAGAAAACCAAGTTTTTGCGCGATCTCGCAACAAGAAAGGAAAAAAGCTTCAATTTAATCACGTCATTATCCACATGTTTTTTCTTTTGCATATCACAAAGCTCAATGAAGGTACTGAGATGGGATGTGGCATCTTCACTAGGAAGGCTAGAGAATTGCTATTTCATAACAAGATTCAGCAAAGCGGCATTGATTTCGTATGACTCCGCACTAGTGGCGGGAGCAATCGGAGTACTAATAAAATCATTATTATTAGTATTCGAGAAGTCACAAAGTTTGGTGTTTTCGTTCATGGTGACTTCAGCAAGCAAGCAAGCACACAAGCAAACAAAAAGCGGGCAAGAAAAAGGGAGAACGAAAAGGTGAACGAAAAAGGCAAATTGGTGAAGTGGGGGAGAGGAAAACAAGAGGCAACTAGCAAACAAAGTAAATGCAAGAGATGAGTTTGCGACACCTACTTGGATGAGTTCTTGACTTGATCTTCCTCCCCGGCAACGGCGCTAGAAATTCTTCTGCTACGGCAACAAAAGTCCTTCCCTGGCGCGTAGGAATTCTTCTTGTTACTTCTCTGGTTTGCGTCAGTTTTTCCCTTGAAGAGGAAAGGGTGATGCAGACAGGAGCAGTAAGTATTTCCCTCAGTTTGAGAACCAAGGTATCGATCCAGAAGGAGGGCCTCGTTGATACATCTCCATCGTATCTACTTTTCCAAACTCTTTTGCCCTTGTTTTGGACTCTAATTTGCATGATTTGAATGGAACAAACCTGGACTGACGTTGTTTTCAGCATAATTGCCTTGGTGTTGTTTTTGTGCAGAAATGAATGTTCTCGGAACGTCCTGAAAATTTACGGAGAATATTTCTGGAAAATATGAAACATACCTGCGCAAAGATCCACCGGAGGGGATGGGCCTGTGGGCCACGAGCCCTGTAGCCGCCACCCCCCTGGTGGCGGCTAGCAAGCTTGTGGGGCCCACATGGCTCTGCCGCCCCCAAACTCAGCTCTATAAATTCACTTTCGTCCCGGAAAAAATCAAGAGAGAAGATTTCGTCGCGTTTGCGATACGGAGGCGCCGCCACATCCTGTTCTTCATCTGGAGGGCAGATCTGGAGTCCGTTTTGGGCTCCGGAGAGGGGAAATCGTCGCCATCGTCATCATCAACCTTCTTCCCTCTCCAATTCCATGAAGCTCTTCATCGTTCGTGAGTAATCTATTCGTAGGCTCGCTGGGCGGTGATGAGTAGGATGAGATCTATCATGTAATCGAGTTAGTTTTGACGGGGATTGATCCCTAGTATCCACTATGTTCTGAGATTGATGTTGCTACTACTTTGCCATACTTAATGCTTGTCACTAGGGCCCGAGTGCCATGATTTCAGATCTGAAATTATTATGTTGTCACCAATATATGTGTGTTTTAGATCCGATCCTGCAAGTTGTAGTTACCTACTATGTGTTATGACCCGGCAACCTCGGAGTGACAATAACCGGAACCACTCCCGGTGATGACCATAGTTTGAGGAGTTCACGTGTTCACCAAGTGCTAATGCGTTGGTCCGATTCTTTATTAAAAGGAGAACCTTAATATCCCGTAGTTTCCTTTTTGACCCCGCTGCCACGGGAGGGATGGACAATAGATGTCATGCAAGTTCTTTTCCCTAAGCACGTATGACAACAGCATGCCTACATCACATTGACGAACGGGAGCTAGCCACATATCTCTCCGTGTTATAACTGTTGCATGATGAATATCATCCAAAAAAATCACCGACCCATTGCCTACGAGTTTGGCCCACTGCTGTTGTTACTTGTTTTGCTCTGCTACTGTTACTACTGTTGCTGCTGTTGTTACTTGCTTGCTGTGTTGTTACTTGCTACTGTTGCTACTTGCTACTGCTGTCACTAATGTTGTTCCTTGCCACTGCTGCTACTCATTACACTGCTGCTACCTGCTACAATACTTGTTCGCACGACGTTGACGGGAAAGAAATTTCCCGTCCACGGGCAACTTCTAGCGCCATTGATACAATCGTTAGGAATAGTCTGCCGTCAACAGATCGTTTCTGACACCGTTGTTATCATACTACTTTGTTGTTGATACTTTACTTGCAGATACTAATCTTTCAGGTGTGGTTGAATCTGACACATTCGGCTGCTAATACTTGAGAGTATCCTCTCACTTCCTGTCCGGCGAACCAACAAATTTGGGTTGAATACTCTACCCTCGAAAACTGCCTCGATCCCACGCGCTGGTGGGTCATTGCAAGACAATTTATAATTGTTGAGCAATCGAGAATAGCATTTTTCTAGCCATTGTCAGGGATCTGCTAAACAGCATTTTCTGGCGCCGTTGTCGGGGAAGCGATTGCTATATTCTTTGAGTCACTTGGGATTTATATCTGTTGATCACTATGAAGAATCTGAAAGATCCAAAAACCAAAGTCTTGCCCTCAACTACGAGGGGAGGTAAGGAATTGCCATCTAGCTCTGCACTTGATTCACCTTCAGTTATGAGTAAGTTTGCGACATCACCTCCTGCTAGAAATCTTGATATGTCACCTGTGCTTGATGGTGCTTATGATGCTACTATGCCTGATACTGCTAGAGATGCTATGCCTGATACTACTAGAGATGCTATGCCTGATACTGCTAGAGATGCTATGCCTGATGATGCTTATGATGCTATGCCTGATACTGCTAGAGATGCTATGCCTGATACTGCTAGAGATGCTATGCCTGATACTGCCTTGCCTAATGATGCTATGCTTGATACTGCTAGAGATACTACTTTGCCTGATGTGCCACTAGGGGTGTTCCTTGATGCTCATATTGCTAGAGTTACTGCCAATGCTCGTGATGCTTCTGAAACTGTCGATACTATTCAGATAGAACCTGCTTTTGCTCCTGCTAGATCTACCTCTCCTAGATATAAATTGACTGATATACCTGAGGGTTACGTTATGGAGGGAGACATAGCTGAGGATTTTCTTTCGTGTAAGGATGCCTATGACGCTGAGAAATTACTTCTCAAGTGGAAGGAAAAATCTTTGAAAGCTAGGATGAAATACGACCCGAAGTTTGCCACTTCACCTATCTTTATCACTTATAAGGATTATGAATTCTCTGTCGACCCTCAGATAATCTCTCTAGTCAAATCTGATCCTTTCCACGGTTATGAGTCTGAGACGGTCGTAGCCCATCTTACCAAACTACACGATATAGCCACCCTTTTCACTAGTGAGGAGAAGATCCGCCACTACTATATCCTTAAGTTGTTTCCTTTCTCTCTAAAGGATGACGCTAAAGCCTGGTTCACTTCTCTTGCTCCTGGATGTGTGAGTAGTCCCCAGGATATGGTCTATTACTTCTGTGAGAAATATTTCCCTGCCCATAAGAAGCAAGCTGCCTTGCAGGAAATATACAACTTTGCTCAACTCAAAGAAGAGAGTCTCCCACAAGCTTGGGGAGGCTCATCCAGCTACAGAATGCTTGGCCTCATCACCCTCTTAAGAAGAACGAGATACTTGATATCTTCTATAACGGACTTACCGATGCCTCTAGAGACCACCTAGATAGTTGTGTCGGTTGTGTTTTTAGGGAACCAACTATCAAACAAGCTGAGATCCTTCTGAATAACATCTTGATCAACGATAATACTTGGACTATTCCCGAACCACCTCCTAAGCCAACTCCTAAGAAAATAGGTATTCTATTCCTCAGTCTCGAAGATATGCAAGAAGCCAAGAAATCTATGCAAGAGAAAGGCATTAGATCTGAAGATGTCAAAAATCTACCACCTATCAAAGAGATCCATGGTCTCGATAACCCGATACAAGTAGTAGAAGTGAATTCTCTGCGTAGGTTTGATGAGAGTGATATTCCTTTTGACAAACCTGCTAGCCTATGCTTTGATGAATTTGACAACTTTGTTGCCAAACAACAGAGTTTCAATGATTATGTTAGCAGACATTTGGAACAAAGTACTCGTATGCTTAGCCATTAAGTGCTTGTGTAGACAGAAATGTCAATGATCTGAAGCTTCTGAGCAAACATGCCTCTATGATATCTACTCAGGTAGAACAAGTACTCCAAGCTCAGAATGACTTGCTCAATGAATTAAATGACAACTCTGTCAGAGTCATTACTAGAGGAGGCAAAATGACTCAGGAACCTTTGTATCCTGAAGGCCATCCTAAGAGAATTGATCAAGATTCTCAAGGAATCAATGCTGATACACCCAGTCATCCTAAGGAGAAGAAGAAGGATGATAGAAACCTACATGCCGGTTCACTAAATACTGTCACACCTGAAGTACCTAATGATATTTCTGTGTCTAATGCAGAAACACAATCTGGTGATGAACATGAACCTCGTGACAATATGGACAGCGATGTTCATAATAATGCTCAACCTAGCAATGATAAGGATGTGGAGATTGAACCTACGGTTAATCTTGACAACCCACAACCTAAGAGACACGATAAGAATGACTTCACTTCTAGGAAGCATGGTAAAGAAAGGGAGCCATGGGTTCAGAGACCTATGCCCTTTCCTCCTAAGCCATCCAAGAAAAAGGATGATGAGAATTTTGATCGCTTCGTTGAGATGATAAGACCCATCTTTCTGCAGATGTGGTTAACTGATATGCTCAAAATGTCTCCATAAGCCAAGTACATGAAAGATATCGTGACCAATAAACGGAAGATACTAGATCTTGAGATCTCCACCATGCTTGCCAATTACACTTTCAAGGGTGGAACTCCTAAGAAACTTGGTGATCCCGAAGTGCCCACTATACCTTGCTCCATTAAAGGAAACTACGTAAGAACTGCCTTATGTGACCTTGGAGCCGGTGTTAGTGTTATGTCGCTCTCTCTTTATCGTAGACTTGAACTGGATAAGTTGACACCCACTGAAATTTCTCTGCAAATGGCCGACAAATCAACTGCTTTCCCTATCGGCATTTGCGAGGATGTGCCTGTTGTGGTTTCTAACACCACTATCTTAACAGACTTTGTTATCTTGGATATTCCCGAGGACGATGCCATGGATGTCATCCTCGGAAGACCCTTTTAAAACACTGGAGGGGCTGTTATAGATTGCAACAAAGGCAATGTCACTTTCCATGTCAACGGTAATGAGCATACAGTGCACTTTCTGAAGAAACGATATCAAGTACATTGCATCAATGCTATCGAAAAGACTTCATCGATTCTTATTGGGAGCTTTGAATGCCCTATTCCTCGTGTCAAGATAAAGTATGATTTTCTTGTTGGGGAGATACATATCGTGTCAACATGTGGCTATTCGACAAATCTCTGTTTCCTCTTGCGATTCGAAAAGGTTTTGTCATGAGGATTTGATCAACCCCATTGACAGATTTCTTTCGATGACCATGAAATGGATGAATCAAAGAGTCACATACCTCTATTTTAAGCTTTCACTTTCTGTTGCTTAGAAGAAAAATGATAAATTTAGTTTAGTTTTCCTGTTTCCTGTTTTAGCGTCCTGGAGAAAAATACCCCAAAAATAAAAGTTCTCCGATGGTCCTGAAAATCTAGTATGATTTTTTCTGGAATATTTGAAAAATACTGGGACTGGGAGCTGGCCTGGGGGCACAAGCCATGTAGTTGCCCCCCTGGTGGCGGCTAGCAAACTTGTGGGGCCCACAAGGACCCCCTCCACTCATTCCAGCTCCCATCCTCTTCTCCTACCTCTAGAAAAAATCATTTCGCAGCTCAAACCTGTGTTCTTGCTCATTTGGCTGTCATTTTCGATCTCCTTGCTCAAAGCACCATTCTCCGAACCGTTTTGGGGAAATTACTCCTTGGTAAGTGACTCCTCCATTGGTCCAATTAGTTTTGCTCTTGTGTTTTATCCTTTGCGTATTCTTGCTACCTTGGTGACCCTGTTCTTGAGCTAGAAATGTTGATTTTAGCTGGTCCCAAGTAGTTTAAGCGCGTGATACGGTCTCTAGGCACTAGTAGGAGTAATTGCTACAAGGTGTGGTTGGTCTTCATTCACTTTTCTCTTGAACTTCAAAAATTTCAGCAAAAGGAAATTATGTTCAGGAGGAAGTTTCATGGTGGTTCCTCAAGTAAGAAGGGTCCCCGTCTTTCTTTTCGGGAGCCCGAACCTTATCAACTAAGGGACGCGCCGGTACAACCATGTGAATGGCCTTCCGATGAGTTCATGATCGAAGAAGGCTTCAAGGATGAGTTTGATACACTTGTCCGCAATGCCGGGTTAGCAGAATTCCTCTCAGATAAATGTGAACAGTATTCTATGCTCACTGCCTCTTTCGTGCGTAGATTTAAATTTTCAGTTGACCGTGACTCATCCATACTGTTTGATCTATATGATAAATCCTACACCATGGATTTGGAGGATTTTAATAGGATTTGCAAGATACCCGATGGGGGTAGTATTAATGATCCTGCTAAGTCTTCGGTCAGAGACTTTGTCTCCAGTATAACTGTTGGAGAAACTAGAGATATCAGGCAAGCTACCATAGGAAGCATTCATTTCCGTGCCTTGCACTACTTTGCCCTCTTCATAGGTAGGTGCATTAACGGCAAGGGTGCACATTGTCATCTATGCGCATCTGACCTTAGTATCCTTAAGAGCGCAGTAATAGGTGATAGGAGCTTCAACATGGGAGCTATAATAGCAAGGAGGCTGAATAATAATGCCATTGAGGGGGATTTCTTTGGTGGAATTTATGCTACACGCTTAGCAAATTTTCTTGGAGTATCCATCCGTTCAGGAGACCCCACCCCCCTCTCCGTACAGCCTACCTTGATCATGTCGCTCTAACACGCTACCAGTTCCTTGAGAGGGATGATGGATCCCTCCTATACCGTTTGATATTTAACCGGCAGCGTGTTTTCCATATTACCCTTCCTGCTCCTGCTTTCTTTGACTTTCAGGTAAAACGGAGATACTACATAACCATAGGAGAGGCAGAGGAGTATGAGAGGGAGGCGACGGCTGCTCGACTTCGTGAGGCAGCTATTCAAGCAGTGGCTGCAGCACTCCCGTATAACACCCATTATGATTTTGGGTTTCGCCAGAACCATCCTTGGGAGTAGACCAAGCTATGCCAAAAGCCTAAGCTTGGGGGAGTACGTGTTCTCACCAACCTTACATTCATGCTTATGCTTTCACTTTGCCAGTCGGTGTTTACACTTTGCCACTGCATTATCCATGCTAGTTTTTTTTCATTTTCTTGTTTTCTTGTTTTGTGTACTTTTGAGAAAACCCAAAAATATTTTTCTTTCTTCTTTTGCTTGTTGGGAGTTTTCCCGTGTAAATAGTTTTATTTTTCTTTGGGTCAAGGTAGAAGATATTGGTTACAATGTTTAGTGGCTCTTGCATGCATACCTATTTAGCTTTCAAAGAGCCATATTAATTTGTCTTCTCATTTGTGTTTTCCTGAAGATTCAGCTTAGTCCATTGCACGAGCACTCTTATTATTGTTCACATCGTTCGATCGTGCAAATGAAAGGCAATAATGATGATATATGATGAAGTGACTGAGACTGGAAAAGCTGGTATGAACTTTGTCTATTTTGTTTTTGTAAATATGACTAGCTTGTCATGCCTGATTCAGCTTTGTTGTGAGAGAACCATGTTTCTAATGACAACTTAGAGATCATAGTTTCTGATGCCATGCTTAACTAGCTGAGAGCTTATAATGGTTTGTCTTGAATGCCAACATAGATTTTGAGATGACTATGATGTAATATGATAGGATGGTATTCTCCTTTGAATGATTCAAGTGGCTTTACTTGGCGCATGTTCATGCATGTAGTTGAAACAAAATCAACATAGCCTCTATGATGTTCGTGTTCATGGTGATTTATATCTTCTTCATGCTTGCATTCAATGTTAGTCAAACTCATTGCATCTTGATGACTGTTGTCGCTCTCTAGTTGGTCGCTTCCCAGTCTTTTGCTAGCCTTCACTTGTACTAAGCGGAATACTGCTTGTGCATCCACTTCCATAAACCCAAAAGTTCTTCCATGAGAGTCCACCATACCTACCTATTTGTGGTATCTACCTGTCGTTCCAAGTAAATTTGCATGTGCCATTCTCTAAACCTTCAAGAAATAATCTGTTTTGCATGCCCGAACCGCTCATGTGGTGACAGGGGGCTATTGGTATCTTCCATGTTAGGCGTGTTATCCTCGACATGTGTTTATTCACTCTCATTCATGAGAAAGGGGCCGGTAATTGGAATGCCCAGTTCCACGCTTAAATCAAAAACATAACTGTAAAACAAGACTCCCCCCCATTGATGTTAGTATGGACGGTACCCGAGGATTCGGCTCACCGTGGAGTGTGATTGATTGGTGGAGGGGGAGTTAAAACTTTACTTTTCTGTTTGGGAACCGCCTATAGCATGAGTAGCATGGAAGATATTGAGAACTCTTGGTCATTGCGTTGACAATGAAAGCATGCCACCCAAAATTATTATCTCTGCTTTCAAAAGCTTGAGCTCTAGCACATCTGCAAATCAATGCTTCCCTCTGCGAAGGGCCTGTCTATTTATTTTCCTATTGAGTCATCCTCTTCTTATATAAGCACCAATTAGAGAGCACCTCTATCATTTTTATGCTTTGCTTTTGATTGATATTGAGTATCACTATGACTGGATCTTCGTTGCTATGAATTACAATGTTTAGTCAGCCCTTGATCTTTGAAAGTGCTCTGCATTTATGTTTTGCAGTCTCAGAAAGAGCTAGCGAGATACCACCTATTCATATTGCTTCATGCTTGTTTTGATTGAAGTGTTGGTATCTGAAACTCATTATTATTTGCTCGTTAGCTGATTATGCCATTGATATTAGTTTACCGTGAGACCTTTGTGTCACTTGCTTATGTGGTTAACTTGTGATCTTGCTGAAATTCTGGTTATGAGTTAGACATAGTTGCAACAACAAGATCAAAGAGAGTTTGTCAAAGTTTTTCTTTCTCTTTCAGTTTGTCAACTGAGTTGCTTGAGGACAAGCAAGGTTTTAAGCTTGCGGAGTTGATACGTCTCCATCGTATCTACTTTTCCAAACTTTTTTGCCCTTGTTTTGGACTCTAATTTGCATGATTTGAATGGAACTAACCTGGACTGACGATGTTTTCAGCAGAATTTCCTTGGTGTTGTTTTTGTGCAAAAATGAAAGTTCTCGGAACGTCCTGAAAATTTACGGAGAATATTTCTAGAAAATATGAAAAATACTTGCGCAAAGATCCACCGGAGGGGATGGGCCAGTGGGCCACAAGCCTTGTAGCCGCCACCCCCTCGTGGTGGCTAGCAAGATTGTGGGGCCCACGTGGCTCTTCCGCCCCCATACTCAGCTCTATAAATTCACTTTCGTCCCACAAAAAATCAAGAGAGAAGATTTCGTCCGTTTGCGATACGGAGGCGCCGCCACATCCTGTTCTTCATGTGGAGGGCAGATCTGGAGTCCGTTTTGGGCTCCGGAGAGGGGAAATCGTCGCCATCGTCATCATCAACCTTCTTCCCTCTCCAATTCCATGAAGCTCTTCATCGTTCGTGAGTAATCTATTCGTAGGCTCGCTGGGCGGTGATGAGTAGGATGAGATCTATCATGTAATCGAGTTAGTTTTGACGGGGATTGATCCCTAGTATCCACTATGTTCTGAGATTGATGTTGCTACTACTTTGCCATGCTTAATGCTTGTCACTAGGGCCCGAGTGCCATGATTTCAGATCTGAAATTATTATGTTGTCACCAATATATGTGTGTTTTAGATCCGGTCTTGCAAGTTGTAGTTACCTACTATGTGTTATGACCCGGCAACCCTGGAGTGACAATAACCGGAACCACTCCCGGTGATGACCATAGTTTGAGGAGTTCATGTGTTCACCAAGTGCTAATGCATTGGTCTGGTTCTATATTAAACGGAGAACCTTAATATCCTGTAGTTTCCTTTTGGAACCCGCTGCCATGGGAGGGATGGACAATAGATATCATGCAAGTTCTTTTCCCTAAGCACTTATGACGACACACGGAATGCATGCCTACATCACATTGACGAACGGGAGCTAGCCACATATCTCTCCGTGTTATAACTGTTGCATGATGAATATCATCCAAACAAATCACCGACCCATTGCCTACTAGTTTGTCCCACTTCTGTTGTTACTTGTTTTGCTCTGCTGCTATTACTACTGTTGCTGCTGTTGTTACTTGCTTCCTCTGTTGTTACTTGCTACTGTTGCTACTTGCTACTGCTATCACTACTGTTGTTCCTTGACACTGCTGCTACTCGTTACACTGCTGCTACCTCCTACAATACTTGTTCGCACGACGTAGACGGGAAAGAATATTTCCCATCCACGGGCAACTTCTGGCGCCATTGATACAATCATTAGGAATAGTGTGCCGCCAACAGATCGTTTCTGACACCATTATTATCATACTACTTTGTTGTTGATACTTTGCTTGAAGATACTAATCTTTCAAGTGTGGTTGAATCTGACACATTCAGCTGCTAATACTTAAGAGTATCCTCTCACTTCCTGTCCCGCGAACCAACAAATTTGGGTTGAATACTCTACCCTCGAAAACTGCCTCGATCCCACGCGTTGGTGGGTCATTGCAAGACAATTTCTAATTGTTGAGCAATCAAGAATAGCATTTTCTAGCCATTGCCAGGGATCTGCTAAACACTCGTCAAGTCCAAAGTACCTGTGCAAGCACAAACAAGTTTGCACCCAACGCTTCAAAGGGGTTGTCAATCCCTTCAAGATTGTTTGCAAAGTGAGATCTGAAGGCGGAAAGTGCAACGAAGTAAAAAGTGTAAGGCTGAAAATATGGTGTGGAGTAGACCCTGGGGGGCATAGTGTTCACTAGAGGCTTCTCTCATAATAGCAAATATCACGGTGGGTGAACAAATTACTGTTGAGCAATTGATAGAACTGCGCAAAGTCATGACGATATCTAAGGCAATGATCACGCATATATGCATCACGTCCGAGACAAGTAGACCGATACTTTCTGCATCTACTACTATTACTCCACACATCGACCGCTATCCAGCATGCATCTAGTGTATTGAGTTCATGACGAACAGAGTAACGCCTTAAGCAAGTTGACATGATGTAGAGGGATAATCTCAAACCAATGATGAAAACCCCATCTTTTTACACTTGATGGCAACAACATGATGCGTGCCTCGCTACCCCTTTTGTCACTGGGTGAGGTCACCGCACGGTATGAATCCAAAACCAAGCACTTCTCCCATTGCAAGAATCATAGATCTAGTTAGCCAAACAAAACCCACAACTCGAAGAGAATTACAAGGATATGAAATCATGCATAAGAGAGATCAGAAGAAACTCAAATAAGATTCATAGATAATCTGATCATAAATCCACAATTCATCGGATCTCGTCAAACACACCGCAAAATAAGATTACATCGGATAGATCTCCATGAAGATCATGGAGAACTTTGTATTGAAGATCCAAGAGAGAGAAGAAGCCATCTAGTTACTAGCTATGGACCCGTAGGTCTATGGTGAACTACTCACGCATCATCTGAGAGATCATGGTGTTGATGAAGAAGCCCTCTGTGTCCGAATCCCCCCTCCGGCAGGGCACCAGGACGTGCCCCAGATGGGATCTTGCGGAGACAGAAGCTTGCGGCGGCGGAAAAGTACTTGCAATCATCTCTTGATTTTTTGGGAATATTTGGGAATATATAGGCGCAAGATCTAGGTCAGGGGACCTCCAGTGGGCCCACAAGCCTGGATGGCGCGGCCCCCCTGGCCGCGGGGTGGGGGCTTGTGGGGCCCCTAGGGCTCTTCTGGCTTGGATTCCAAGTTCTCTGATCTTCTTCCGTTACAGAAAAAATCTTTTCAGGGATTTTCTTCCGTTTGGACTCCGTTTCAAAATCTCCTCTGAAAGGGGTCAAAAACATGGAAAAAAACAGGAACTGGCACTTGGCACTGAGTTAATAAGTTAGTCTCGGAAAATAAATAAAAGGCATACAAAACATCCAAGGTTTGACAAGATAATAGCATGAAACCATCAAAAATTATAGATACGTTGGAGACGTATCACACCTCTGCGGACTAATCGTGTGCATTGAGCATTTCAGATAATACATCACAGGGCACAACATGATTCGTCGCCTCTCAATGTTGTTAGAGCACGATGTTTCCTACAGTTCTCTTTGGTAGTGTTGAGTAGTAGGAAAGTCATACTATTAAGAGGGGGTCCGCGTCAGAAAGGTTTGGGTGGAATCAACTCACACACGCGCACATTTTCTTTCCACCACCTTCTCTTTGCGGCAATGGAGCACCCGCTTGGTCTATCCTTGCATTTGCAAAGGGTCCAGCGGTAGTACCGCTCCACGTGAGCGGTAGTACCGCTAGCTGAGCGATAGTACCGCTCCAGTCGAGCGGTAGTACCGCTTGGGGACGGTAGTACCTCCCTCTCTGAGCGGTTGTACTTCATCGGAATTTTTGTGAAGACTTTTCCAACGGTGGTAGGCTCGGTAGTAGTATTTCTACTACCGTGGCTTTAAGTCTGCCTAGCGGTAGTACCGCTCAGGTTTGGCGGTAGTACCGTTGGGGCTTGCGGTAGTACCGCTCCCTCCAGGCGGTAGTATCGCTAGGGACAAAGGTAGTACCGCTTCTCCCAAGCGGTAGTACTGCTAGGGGTGTGCTGATAGTGGGGGTAACGATTGGACTTGTTCCCCCACTATATAAAGAGTTCACCTACCTCACGAACCCTACCTTCGACCCTCTAAGACTCCATTGTTGCTCCCTAAGCTCATATGTGCCTGATCTCTCTCCCTAGCCAATCAAACTTGTTCATTTCCTATGGATTGGTTGAGAAGGCCAAGATCTACACTTCCACCAAGAGAAAATTGATTCTCCCTACTAATCCCTTGCGGATCTTGTTATTCTTGGGTGTTTAGCACCCTAGACGGTTGAGGTCACCTCGGAGCCACACGCCATTGTGGTGAAGCTCCGTGGTCTTGTTCGGAGCCTCCAAGCTTTGTGTGGAGATAGCCCCAACCTTGTTTGTAAAGGTTCGGTCGCCGCCTTCAAGGGCACCTAAAGTGGAATCACGACACCTTGCATTGTGTGAGGGCGTGAGGAGAATACGATGGCCCTAGTGGCTTATTGGGGAGCATTGTGCCTCCACACCGCTCCAACGGAGACGTACTTCCTGTCAAAGGGAAGGAACTTCAGTAACACATCCTCATCCTCATCGGTTCCTCTTGTGGTTATCTCTTACCTTTACATTGTGTATGCTATTGTTGTAGAGTATTTCTTACTTGCTTTAGTGCTCATAGTAGGTAGCATCATATAGGTTGCTCTCCTAGTTATTATTTTAGAGAACCTTTATGTTGCTAACTCTAACTTGTTAAGAAAAGTTAAAAATTGGTAGTTGCCTATTCACCCCCCTCTAGTCATCCATATCGATCCTTTCACAAGGCGCAACCCTACCTCTCCCTCTTCTCCTCCTCCGCGGTGCTTGGCGAAGCCCAGCCGGAGAACTGCATAGCTCAACCGTCACCACGCCGTCGTGTTGCCGGATCTCTCCCTCAACCTCTACTCTTTCCTTGCTGGATCAAGGTGAAGGAGACGTCACCGGGCTGCACGTGTGTTGGACGCGGAGGCGCCGTTGTTCGGCGCTTAGATCGGAACCTTCCACGATCTGAATCGCTATGAGTACGACTCCCTCAACCGCGTTCATAGTAACGCTTCCGCTTAGCATTCTTCAAAGGTATGAAGATTCTCTACAACCTCTCTCGTTGCTGGTTTCTCCTAGGTAGATCATGGTATGACGTAGGATTTTTTTTGAATTACTACTACGTTACCCAACACCTACAACTCACAATAATTCAACACTAACATTAGCACGTCATAGTAGTTGCCTAGAGCACAATTATTTTACGTGAAGTTACACCAATGGTTTAAAAGTACATTGCACAAGGAATAGCAAACCTATCCTAAAGGATGCAATTTAAAGTGTACTATTTGCCAAATCTCATGATGTTATTTTGTAGCACCAAATTTTCTTTTCTGTTTTGAAAATTATTGTCTAAAATGGCAACATGGGGCCTCACTACCGATAAAACATTTTGCAAAATATTTGTGAACGAAGGAAATTCAACATGGCCCGTCAGCAGCTAACCCCACAGGAAAAAGATTTAACAAAACAGACCAAAGACATGTGATAATTTCTATTACATAATACCCTTGTCTGTACCCTCGGTGTCCACATACTGATGATCAAATTATTTCATACACTTGCACTAAGCCACATATAGGTCGCATGCAACAATTTGGAAAGTCTATGTATCGTTGCATCGTATCTAACAATCCCATCCCACCAGAGGCTCCACTAGAATGATATTACACATAAATGTAATGTGTCCAGTCCTGTTAAAGAATGTCAATGTGTACTTTTCATCTTACAAGATGTAGCACACATGGTGATAAAGTGAATAATTTTTAAATTGTTCATGTGCATCTCTTGCTTTTTTGTGACTACAGAGTTGTAACCACAAACTTATGCTCATAAAACTCTTAAATTTTATCACGTAAAGTAAAAATAGCATATATACACATAACATATCAACGGAGGGCAGCATGCTGCCGCACGACATTGATGATCTCGAACATCCACTGCAGGAGCGAGAAAAGAAATGGAGGGTGTGCACACGTATTTTTCTTCTATCTAATCCAAGTGTGATATAATAGTTTGCAAAAATATAATACATATAGAATCAAGTCAGACAACATTATAGTTCCCAAATATTTCAAACTTGCAACGTTGCAAATACAAATAGTCTTACGTGTAAGATACACATATGTAGGCATGTACAAACTACACCACTAAGAAACTACAACACTAGAACAGACAAATGGTGTACAAACTAGATACCAATCAAGTAGTCAAAAAACTAAGACACAAATCTTCCTTTTGCCACGTGTGTGATTTCAACATCAAGTATCGAGTGATATCGCACACATGCACTGAGCGGTGAAACAAGGATGCTATGAACTATCCAAAAAATAAATAGTTGTCATGCAATATAAGTATGTATTCCCTTTATCTACAATGTATCGACTTTCTCATTCAATAAAGCTTTTCGAGATTTCAGCATCTGTATCGGCTAGCCAATTCCTCACGCGTTGCTGCGAGAATTGTTGGCAATATGTTTAAGTGATACTTGCTTATATGGAACATGAATATTATAATTAATAATATGAGCACAAGAATATGAATATATGAGATGTATTATAATTGGTTGGTTTATTGTTGCAAAATAGTTTCAAACATAAGTAGCATAATATGATTTTAAAACTCGTTGGAGTTGTTCACGCGCGTGTCTTCTTCATTAAGGAAAAATTGGACTTGAGTAGTGAGGATGACTCTCTCCCGTGTGTTGCTGATGTAATTTTGTTAAAAATGCATAAGTAATTGCTTAATTTAATGAAAATAAAGTATAAGCTTGAAAGTCAATAAAAGAAAGTGTCAAAAAATAGAACAAAACTTTTGAACTATAGTTAAAACTATCACTTCAAACAAAAATAGGAATAATGACTAACATGAATATATGATGTGTCAGCGCTATATGCATAGACTAATGCAAACGTAATTGTAATTTATAAGTTAAATACATGACTCACTTATGTGACAGATTTTGTATGGCTTAATGGGAGAGAAGACTTAAATGCTTTGCTTAGTGAGAGGTTGAGGTGGGTACCTTGCATGTTGAAAAAATTAGGAAAAACTTCTTAAGAATGTAAGCTATGATGTTTGTACATACATTATGATATAAAAAATAAGTGAACAAGAAAAAACTAAATAATTAATCACATAGTTATCAAATAAAATTTAAATCACCATACATGGAATTTCTAACATAAAGTACCAAGCTATAATTATGTTGTTTCAACCACCGCCTATATAATTGCAATCTACGGACGGGCACGGCGTGCCACCGGGCGGGCTATGCTAGTTGCTTCCCTAAAAACCATTTTGCAAAAGTGAAAATACTCCTCCTCCGTTCAATAATGTATTGCATACAATTTTTGTATAAAATCAAACTTTGCAAACTCTAATCAAGTATATAGAGGAAACTATTGAGATCTACAATATAAAATATTAGACTATATCATATGATGAATTTATGATACATATTTGACATTATAGATGTAAATACTTTTTTGTAAATTTGATCAAAGTTTGCAAGGTTTGACTTAAAAAAAACTATATGAAGTGTATTTCGTTCAGAAATGACTGCGTTTCGGTTCCTCAGTGTTAGAGCATATTTCTCCGTATGTGGTTTTGGTAATTGATGACAATCCGTATGGACTAATGGTTGCATTAAGTTATATTCCAAGGATTTGTCCATATGCACTTCTTGAAGTCCAGCTATTGATTTTAAGGAGTTTATATGATGACCAAGGTGGTATTCAAGATATTATCCAAAGAATGGTCATAAAGACACAAGGTTGATCAAGACTAAGTCAAAAGGGTAAATCAAGTTGATCAACACACAAAGTGTACAAGATGTACCGAGAGGGATCAAGTGATCCCATGGTATGGTAAGCATTGTCCGTTACGCTTTTGTGTACTAACCCATGATCTTCGTGAGAGTTCTATGTGGGGTTAGGTGTGTTTCCATGGGCTTGAGTCAAGAGGAAGATCTCATACAACCCATGGAGGATGACATCAAGTGGTGATCGTCATCAAGATTGTGGTGTGAAAGTTCAAGTGGAGGATCACGAAGATATCTTGCTTGATGCTTGCCATCCATTGTGGTGGCAATGGACTTGTGAAGATGTGCTGAAGAGTGGCTAACCCATAGAGGAGTATGGGGAGAAATTTACATGTCCTCATCGAGCCAGCACAATCAAGAAAGGTGGTCCATCTTGATAGGTTTTCTATTTTAGGATAAATTGTTGTATTGTCAAGGGGGCTCTCAAGTGAGTAGTTTGATCGTATCGTTCGTTGAGAGCTCAAACCATTTGCATCCTTGCATCATCTTTCTTGGTTCTTGTTTGGTGGTTCTCTTTGTGAGTTTTAGAGCTTATGGTGGTCCTTTTGACAAGCTCGAGTTCATCAAAAACGGAGTTCATGTGCATCTTCTATGATGTTTTCGATGTTAGAGTTTTTGCTGGTTCTAAATTCATAGAGGTTTCACATCTCTATATCACTAGCATTTTCATAACTGCATGTTCTTAAGATTTCCAACAAGCTTGAGTTTGCTCAATTCGGAGCTCATTTGCAAGTTATGGTAGTTCTGGTATTCATGCCTTTCATCTGTTGCGTGTGTTCTAAGTGGAATGATCCAAGATGTAGTACCGCCCGGGCCGGTGGTAGTACCGCTCCAAGGCGATAGTGGCCCATCTTGCACCGCTGGACAGTACCGCTGCCCATAAGTTCGACACCTTTTTATGTCGGACTTTGCGGTAGTATTGGGTGGTAGTACCTCCCGTAGGGCGGTACTACCGCCTGTTACTACTGCTCCTGGCGGTACTATCGACCTTGTCCCCTCTCAGTCTGGCCTCCGTGTGCCTGAGCGGTAGTACCGCTCTGGCTCAGCGTGAGGGGGTAATGGTTGGATTTCCCCCTTCCTTTTTAAGGGGCCTTCTTCCCCGAAGGTCCCTATCCGTTTGTAACACCCAAGATGCGATCCTATCCTCAATTTGGCACGAGGGCCTCGTCACGGATACAAGCGCATCTCGTCGTTTCGCAAGAATGGATATCGTTACAAGTACAAGTACTGAAAAGATGAGATATATGAAATTGGCTTACACTCACCACAAGCTACATCAGAGTCACATCAGTACATTACATAAGCATCACGAAGAAGAGCAGGGTCCGACTACGGACGAAAACAAACGAGAAAAGAGAACGACGTCCATCCTTGCTATCCCAGGCTGCCGGCCTGGAACCCATCCTAGATCAATGAAGAAGAAGAAGAAGCAACTCCAAATGAACAATCAACGAGCTCGCGTCAAATAACCTTTACTTGTACCTGCAACTGGTGTTGTAGTAATCTGTGAGCCACAGGGGACTCAGCAATCTCATTTCCAAAGGTATCAAGACTAGCAAAGCTTATTAGGTGAGGTATGGTTAAGTGGTGAGGCTGCAGCAAGTGACTAAGCATTATATGATGTGGCTAACTTACGAGTACAAGAAATAAGAGGGGGGGAGACCTACGCATAACGGACGTGAACTATTGTTGATCAAACGAATGATCCTGAACACCTACTTACGTCAGACATAACCCCACCGTGTCCTAGATCGGAGAAGGAGCTCACATAAGAGACAGTCACGGTTACGCACTCAGTTGGCATATTTTAATTAAGTTAACTTCATGTTATCTAGAACCAGTGTGAAACAAAGTTTCCACGTCGCCACATAACCGCGGGCACGGCTTTCCAAAAAGATTTAACCCTGTAGGGGTGCTCCAACTAGTCCATCACAAATTACCACAAGCCGCATAGAAATCCTCGATCAGGACACTCGCGATCTCGTCGGATTCCTTAGTGGAAAGCCTCAACTCTGAGATTACCAAAAGCATCAACGGAATCCGGATGCACAAGATATCTCATCAAAGGTAAAACTAATCCACCAAGGCCGCCCGACGTGTCGACGATCCCGATAGGAGCCGTGTATTTCGTTCTCAGGACACGACGGATGAGCTAGACGTCGGGATCGCTAAACCCTGGGTGACCAGGGGGCGCCGGACATCGCTCAGGTGGGACCAACACTCATGCGGAGCAATGGCCCGGGGGTTGATTAATTATCCTCGGGGTCCGGAAAGTCCCTATGCAATTTTATTAGGTTGTTAGGCAAATCTAGTACCAAAGTTGGGCCTTGCCAGACCAGCTTTAATCTAAAACAAATTATCAAGGGGGTCCCCATAACAACCCCGATCGTGTTAGGAGCGCTCAAATATGGAACATAACACCGGTAGCCGAAAACTAAGGGGGCAAAGGTGGAACAAAACACCAGGCTAGAAAGGCCAAGCCTTCCACCTTTTACCAAGTATATAGGTGCATTAAATTAAATAGCATTTAATATGGTGATATAACAAGGAACCCATGTTATCACATGGAAGCAACTACATCTGCAACTAGCAACGCTAACACATGGTTAAGCAAGCGGTAACATAGCCAATCAGTGGTTTGCTAGGTTGTAAATAGGTTGAAGGTTTTCATGGTATTGTTGAGAGGCTGATATTTAACATGTGGTAGGCAACGAGACATAACGATAGAAACGGTAAAACTTGTTGGGGAACGTCGCATGGGAAACAAAAAAATTCCTACGCGCACGAAGACCTATCATGGTGATGTCCATCTACGAGAGGGGATGAGTGATCTACGTACCCTTGTAGATCGTACAGCAGAAGCGTTAGAGAACACGGTTGATATAGTGGAACGTCCTCACGTCCCTCGATCCGCCCCGCGAACAATCCCGCGATCAGTCCCACGATCTAGTACCGAACGGACGGCACCTCCGCGTTCAGCACACGTACAGCTCGACGATGATCTCGGCCTTCTTGATCCAGCAAGAGAGACGGAGAGGCAGAAGAGTTCTCCGGCAGCGTGATGGCGCTCCGGAGGTTGGTGATGACCTTATCTCAGCAGGGCTCCGCCCAAGCTCTGCAGAAACGCGATCTAGAGGAAAAACTATGGAGGTATGTGGTCGGGCAGCCGTGAGAAAGTCGTCTCAAATCTGCCCTAAAAGCTCCATATATATAGGAGGAGGGAGGGGGACCTTGCCTTGGGGTCCAAGGGACCCTCAAGGGGCCGGCCGAGCCAAGGGGGGGAGGACTCCCCCCTCAAACCGAGTTGGACTTGGTTTGGTGGGAGGAGTCCCCCTCCCTTCCCACTTCCTCCCCTTTTTTTTCTTTTCCTTTGATTTCTTTTTCTTGGCGCATAGGCCCCCTTGGGGCTGTCCCACCAGCCCACTAAGGGCTGGTGTGTCTCCCCAAAGCCTATGGGCTTCCCCGGGGTGGGTTGCCCCCCCCCCCCCCCGTGAACTCCCGGAACCCATTCGTCATTCCCGGTACATTCCCGGTAACTCCGAAAACCTTCCGGTAATCAAATGAGGTCATCCTATATATCAATCTTCGTTTCCGGACCATTCCGGAAACCCTCGTGACGTCCGTGATCTCATCCGGGACTCCGAACAACATTCGGTAACCAACCATATAACTCAAATACGCATAAAACAACGTCGAACCTTAAGTGTGCAGACCCTGCGGGTTCGAGAACTATGTAGACATGACCATAGAGACTCCTCGGTCAATATCCAATAGCGGGACCTGGATGCCCATATTGGATCCTACATATTCTACGAAGATCTTATCGTTTGAACCTCAGTGCCAAGGATTCGTATAATCCCGTATGTCATTCCCTTTGTCCTTCGGTATGTTACTTGCCCGAGATTCGATCGTCGGTATCCGCATACCTATTTCAATCTCGTTTATCGGCAAGTCTCTTTACTCGTTCCGTAATACAAGATCCCACAACTTACACTAAGTTACATTGCTTGCAAGGCTTATGTGTGATGTTGTATTACCGAGTGGGCCCCGAGATACCTCTCCGTCACACGGAGTGACAAATCCCAGTCTTGATCCATACTAACTCAACTAACACCTTCGGAGATACCTGTAGAGCATCTTTATAGTCACCCAGTTACGTTGCGACGTTTGATACACACAAAGCATTCCTCCGGTGTCAGTGAGTTATATGATCTCATGGTCATAGGAATAAATACTTGACACGCAGAAAACAGTAGCAACAAAATGACACGATCAACATGCTACGTCTATTAGTTTGGGTCTAGTCCATCACGTGATTCTCCCAATGACGTGATCCAGTTATCAAGCAACAACACCTTGTTCATAATCAGAAGACACTGACTATCATCGATCAACTGGCTAGCCAACTAGAGGCATGCTAGGGACGGTGTTTTGTCTATGTATCCACACATGTAAATGAGTCTTCATTCAATACAATTATAGCATGGATAATAAACTATTATCTTGATACAGGAATTATAATAATAACTATACATTTATTATAGCCTCTAGGGCATAATTCCAACAGTCTCCCACTTGCACTAGAGTCAATAATCTAGCCCTCACATCACCATGTGAATTACATTGTAATAAATCTAACACCCATACAGTTCTGGTGTCGATCATGTTTTGGCCGTGGAAGAGGTTTAGTCAGCGGGTCTGCTACATTCAGATCCGTGTGCACCTTGCATATATTTACGTCCTCTTCCTCGACGTAGTCGCGGATGAGGTTGAAGCGTCGTTTGATGTGTCTGGTCTTCTTGTGAAATCGTGGTTCCTTTGCTAAGGCAATGGCACCAGTGTTGTCACAGAACAAGGTTATTGGATCCAGTGCACTTGGCACCACTCCAAGATCCGTCATGAACTGCTTCATCCAGACACCCTCCTTAGCCGCCTCCGAGGCAGCCATGTACTCTGCTTCACATGTAGAATCTGCTACGACGCTTTGCTTGGAACTGCACCAGCTTACTGCACCCCCATTAAGAATAAATACGTATCCGGTTTGCGACTTAGAGTCGTCCGGATCTGTGTCAAAGCTTGCATCGACATAACCTTTTACGGCGAGCTCTTCGTCACCTCCATACACGAGAAACATCTCCTTAGTCCTTTTCAGGTACTTCAGGATATTCTTGACCGCTGTCCAGTGATCTACTCCTGGATTACTCTGGAACCTACCTGCCATACTTATGGCCAGGCTAACATCCGGTCTAGTGCACAGCATCGCATACATGATAGAACCTATGGCTGGAGCATAGGGGACGGAGCGCATATGCTCTCTATCTTCATCAGTTGCTGGGCACTGAGTCTTACTCAATCTCGTACCTTGTAACACTGGCAAGAACCCTTTCTTGGACTGTTCCATTTTGAACCTCTTCAAAACTTTATCAAGGTATGTGCTTTGTGAAAGTCCTATCAGGCGTTTTGATCTATCCCTATAGATCTTAATGCCTAGAATGTAAGCAGCTTCTCCTAGGTCCTTCATAGAGAAACTTTTATTCAAGTAACCTTTTATGCTCTCCAAAAGCTCTACGTTGTTTCCAATCAGTAATATGTCATCCACATATAATATTAGAAACGCCACAGAGCTCCCACTCACTTTCTTGTAAATACAAGATTCTCCAACCACTTGTATAAACCCAAATGCTTTGATCACCTCATCAAAGCGTTTGTTCCAACTCCGAGATGCTTGCACCAGTCCATAAATGGATCGCTGGAGCTTGCACACCTTGTCAGCATTTTTAGGATCGACAAAACCTTTGGGTTGCATCATATACAACTCTTCCTTAAGAAAACCGTTAAGGAACGCCGTTTTGACATCCATCTCCAGATTTCATAATCGAAAAATGCAGCTATTGCAACATGATTCTGACGGACTTAAGCATCGCTACGGGTGAGAAGGTCTCATCGTAGTCAACTCCTGGAACTTGTGAAAAACCCTTTGCCACAAGTCGAGCTTTATAAACGGTCACATTACCGTCAGCGTCCGTCTTCTTCTAAAAGATCCATTTGTTCTGAATAGCCTTGCGGCCCTCAGGCAGTATCTCCAAAGTCCACACTTTGTTCTCATACATGGATCCTATCTCGGATTTCATGGCTTCTAGCCATTTTTTGGAATCTGGGCCCACCATTGCTTCTTCATAATTTGCAGGTTCATTGTTGTCTAACAACATGATTGATAAGACGGGATTACCGTACCACTCTGGAGCAGCGCGTGATCTCGTCGACCTGCGTGGTTCAACAGAAACTTGAACTGGAGTTTCATGATCATCATCATTAACTTCCTCCTCAACCGGCGTCGCAATGACAGATGCTTGATCGTATCGTTCGTTGAGAGCTCAAACCATTTGCATCCTTGCATCATCTTTCTTGGTTCTTGTTTGGTGGTTCTCTTTGTGAGTTTTAGAGCTTATGGTGGTCCTTATGACAAGCTCGAGTTCATCGAAAACGGAGTTCATGTGCATCTTCTATGATGTTTTCGATGTTAGAGTTTTTGCTGGTTCTAAATTCATAGAGGTTTCACATCTCTATATCACTAGCATTTTCATAACTGCATGTTCTTAAGATTTCCAACAAGCTTGAGTTTTCTCAATTCGGAGCTCATTTGCAAGTTATGGTAGTTCTGGTATTCATGCCTATCATCTGTTGCGTGTGTTCTACGTGGAATGATCCAAGATGTAGTACCGCCCGGGCCGGTGGTAGTACCGCTCCAAGGCGATAGTGGCCCATCTTGCACCGCTGGACAGTACCGCTGCCCATAAGTTCGACACCTTTTTATGTCGGACTTTGCGGTAGTATTGGGTGGTAGTACCTCCCGTAGGGCGGTACTACTGCCTGTTACTACTGCTCCTGGCGGTACTATCGACCTTGTCCCCTCTCAGTCTGGCCTCCGTGTGCCTGAGCGGTAGTACCGCTCTGGCTCAGCGTGAGGGGGTAATGGTTGGATTTCCCCCTTCCTTTTTAAGGGGCCTGCTTCCCCGAAGGTCCTTATCCGTTTGTAACGCCCAAGATGCGATCCTATCCACAATTTGGCACGAGGGCCTCGTCACGGATAGAAGCGCATCTCGTCGTTTCGCAAGAATGGATATCGTTACAAGTACAAGTACTGAAAAGATGAGATATATGAAATTGGCTTACACTCGCCACAAGCTACATCAGAGTCACATCAGTACATTACATAAGCATCACGAAGAAGAGCAGGGTCCGACTACGGACGAAAACAAACGAGAAAAGAGAACGACGTCCATCCTTGCTATCCCAGGCTGCCGGCCTGGAACCCATCCTAGATCAATGAAGAAGAAGAAGAAGCAACTCCAAATGAACAATCAACGCGCTCGCGTCAAATAACCTTTACTTGTACCTGCAACTGGTGTTGTAGTAATCTGTGAGCCACAGGGGACTCAGCAATCTCATTTCCAAAGGTATGAAGACTAGCAAAGCTTATTAGGTGAGGTATGGTTAAGTGGTGAGGCTGCAGCAAGTGACTAAGCATTATATGATGTGGCTAACTTACGAGTACAAGAAATAAGAGGGGGGGAGACCTACGCATAACGGACGTGAACTATTGTTGATCAAACGAATGATCCTGAACACCTACTTACGTCAGACATAACCCCACCGTGTCCTAGATCGGAGAAGGAGCTCACAAAAGAGACAGTCACGGTTACGCACTCAGTTGGCATATTTTAATTAAGTTAACTTCATGTTATCTAGAACCAATGTGAAACAAAGTTTCCACGTCGCCACATAACCGCGGGCACGGCTTTCCAAAAAGATTTAACCCTGTAGGGGTGCTCCAACTAGTCCATCACAAATTACCACAAGCCGCATAGAAATCCTCGATCAGGACACTCGCGATCTCGTCGGATTCCTTAGTGGAAAGCCTCAACTCTGAGATTACCAAAAGCATCAACGGAATCCGGATGCACAAGATATCTCATCAAAGGTAAAACTAATCCACCAAGGCCGCCCGACGTGTCAACGATCCCGATAGGAGCCGTGTATTTCGTTCTCAGGACACGACGGATGAGCTAGACGTCGGGATCGCTAAACCCTGGGTGACCAGGGGGCGCCGGACATCGCTCAGGTGGGACCAACACTCACGCGGAGCAATGGCCCGGGGGTTGATTAATTATCCTCGGGGTCCGGAAAGTCCCTATGCAATTTTATTAGGTTGTTAGGCAAATCTAGTACCAAAGTTGGGCCTTGCCAGACCAGCTTTAATCTAAAACAAATTATCAAGGGGGTCCCCATAACAACCCCGATCGTGTTAGGAGCGCTCAAATATGGAACATAACACCGGTAGCCGAAAACTAAGGGGGCAAAGGTGGAACAAAACACCAGGCTAGAAAGGCCAAGCCTTCCACCTTTTACCAAGTATATAGGTGCATTAAATTAAATAGCATTTAATAAGGTGATATAACAAGGAACCCATGTTATCACATGGAAGCAACTGCATCTGTAACTAGCAACGCTAACACATGGTTAAGCAAGCGGTAACATAGCCAATCAATGGTTTGCTAGGTTGTGAATAGGTTGAAGGTTTTCATGGTATTGTTGAGAGGCTGATATTTAACATGTGGTAGGCAACGAGACATAACGATAGAAACGGTAAAACTAGCATGGCAATGATAGTAATGGTATCTGGGGAAATGGTCATCTTGCCTGAGATCCCGCTTGGAAGAAGAATGACTCCATGAAGCAGACGAACCGATGTAGTCGAACGGGTCCTCACAATCCGACACGCTTGCGGAACTCTATCGAGACGGAGGGAACCGGAAACAAGAATCAACACAAGATATTCACCATGGCATATGCACGACAATATGCAATCCACATATGATGCATGAACAGGAGAATATATGCAAGACATGGCATGGAAATTCATGACAATCAAACACTACACATTAAGTGAAATTCAATATGCAATGAGTTGCATATTCACGAAACTCCACATACAAACTATTTAGTTTTATCCCGATTACGTACTCGGCAATATTAAATGTTATTAAACATGGCAAGAGGTGAAGTGTAATTAAACTCCCTATCTAGGCATTTTAAATGAGGTCGGAAATGACAAATAGCACCTCCGAGACGACCTCACATGTTAATTTACAATTCTGTCCAGATCTGAACTAACACGTTCAATTAGTTGTTAAACAGCAAAACAAATAGGTTCACGTGATTCTACGCATCGTTACAAGCAATTTACACATAGAGAATATCTCCAACGGAGCTACGGTTCAAAAGATACGAACACCGCAAGATATGATGGCATGAATGCAAAATGTGTGCAACGACAGTCATGAGCACTTCAAAACATACAACGAGCAAGATGAAATGAAACTAGACGAGATTCTAAGCAAGTTTCATATAGGACACGATCAAAACGGAGCAACGGTTCAACAACTACGAGCTAAACAAGAAATGACTACAATCTGCCAAAATTAGCCACATAGCATTTTTACACCCCACAACTACGAGCTACACAAATCTAAAATGCACAACCAAGGCATGAGGCGATAGAGGTCAAGATGCTCTACAACACACAACTTATAACACCTAGCATGGAAGCATGGCACACTAGGAAAAGAAGTCACAAAATGGCTTCTCACACACAGTTTTAGACTTAGTGAAAATAACACTTCATGAAAGTGCAGTTTTCGATCTGAAGGCATATTGACAACAGCAAAACCACAAGCTACATGACTCCAAATGGCATGAAAATTCACAGCATGCTAGAGAATCCTAAAGTCTACAACTAACTCCATTGCACCAACCTCAAAAGAGCTATAGATCACCAGATAAACTCAAGACAAGACAACAACAAAATATAACAGATCTCAGACTTAGAAATATTTCAGCATCTCTAAAACAACACTATTTCCTAGCAAGTAAAGAACAAGCAAACCACACCTAAACATGGATTTCTATTGCAAACAAAAATACGAGCGGCTAGACTAAACATCCAAGGGCAACTCTCTAGTTGACAACTTAATCATATCAAGCACGGAAAAAATCCCACTAAATAGACAAGAGGACAACATAGCAAAATATCGCGCGAACTAACTTGCTCAAAAGCTAAAACTAAATACACATTTAAATCCTATGGATTTTTCTACCCCGAAAACATATATAACATGAGGGGTTGCAACATAAAAACAACGCCACACGTATATGCGGGAATAAGTCCTAAACGCAAAAAATAAACAAGCGGCTAAACCCTACATGCAAAAATACCAACGACAACTCCAAAATACATGGCAAAAGGGTTCCTAAAACATGAACATTTTATCTAAGGAGTTCGGGCAATACGGACACGCGCGAAAAATAACTACGGGCAATTATCCTATTGAGACAGCACGCAAAACTAGACATTAGGCACGTCAAACTACATCAAACATTTATGCAAGTTGTAAATTCGTAATCTACGCGACAACCTACACAAGATCCATATCTAATTCATCGCGATCCAACTTACGGGTTAAAAGTTACGCGTGTTTGAAAATAACTAATAATTCCTGAGATAGAATTCAATTCTAAAACCTAAAAACCACTAACAAGCCGAACTAACTAGGCGCAGCATAGCAATCATGCACATGGGGTGAGGAATAGTGGCTCGGGGGGGCTCTCACCTTCGTGGGCCGGCCTGGTGGAAGCTTGGGCCGGCGGGGGAGGCGGCCAGCTCGGCTTGTACGAGCTGCTGGCTCTGGCCAGCCCAGGAGTTGGCAGAAGCCAGTCACGGGGCGAGCTGCTCGGCCTCGAGCTCCCGCCGATAGGCCATGGCGACGCGGACTGGGCAGGTCCCTGGCAAGGACGGGGCGAGTAGGCACCGGCGAGGGGGCGCGGCGGTCAGATCCGGGCGGCTCCTCGCCGGATCCGGCGCGAGGCGGCGGCGCAGGGGCACTGGCAGCGAGCTCGCGGCGGAGGGAGGTCCTGGGGCGAGCTGTCGAGGTCCGGCGGCGCGGGGGTACTCCGGCGGACATCCAGCAGGCAAGCGGCGACCGGCGAGGTGCCCTTCTCCATGACCTGGGCTAGAGCAGGGAGCACGGGGAGGTGGACGGGAGCACCTCAGGCGAGGCGCTGGCATGTGAGGAGACGTGGTCCTCCAGATCTGGTGGTGGGGCGGATGGGCCTGCCCGGGCCCGATCTAGGCTCGGCGGGCCCGGCGGCTGCACTGAGGACGGAGGGAGGAGACAGAGAGAGTGGGCTTAGGGTTAGTGGCGCAGATCCCGAGGTGGGAGGAGAGGGGTTGTTTAAAATTTAGGAGGAGGGTCTATTTATAGACAAAGGGGGGCCTAGGTTTAGCGAAATTTCGTCCCGGATCCAACCGCGCGGTCGGAATCGGACAATCTCGAACGCGGGGACGGTTAAGTGGTCGTGTGGAGTATGTTAGCCGATGAAGAGAGGGAAACGGCACCCGGCAAGTAATTTTTAAAACACCGAGAAACGTCCGGCGGTAGACCGAATACGGTGCCGCTATGGTCGACCGTTCGGGTACCAGACGGACTCCGATTGCGACGAAATTTGACAGGCGTCCTAGCTATATTAAAATAAGACCGCACGTCAAATTCCAACCCAACCACAGAAAGTTTTATACACACTTTTAAAACAGGGTTTTGACAATGCCGCGGGCGCGTGCGTGTGTGGTCGGCCTCAAAACAAACAACGACGAGAACCGGCAACTAACAACGGATGCACTTTTGAAAATTGGCGGCAACAGGATGCCGATGCAATGCGTATGATGCGATGATGATGCGACAAATAAAAATAAACACACGACGAAAACGGAATAAAGGGGGAATCTTCTGGGGTGTCGATCTCGGGCTCTCACAACTCTCCTACACTACAAGAGGATCACGACCCGAGATCCAAGAATGAAAGGGGAAGAGGATGGGAAAGAGCAAAAGATAAAACTTAGCCGCTTCTTTGATAAACGAGTGAAAATAACGATCCTTGAATGTTGCAAAGAGATGAGGAATGATAAGAGAAACAAGCAAGAATTCACGGAAAATTTTGGCAGCACTTCGGTAGGAAAATGGGACAAAAAATTCGATAAGATGGGATAATTAGAAAAGATTCATAACAAACAGCTAAATAGAATAAGGGAACACCATGATGTTGATAGAACAACATGATTGACCCAAAAGAGCAACATCACAATGCCTGTGAAACAAGAGAATAAAACTAGATCATTGGGAACAAAGAAAGAATTAGAGAATGACAACTACTATCACAAGAATCTTGAAGAACTCGTGAGAATGGATTGAAACCTTGCTGAACCACCATGAAGGACCTCCGTATACAAATGAATGGTGCAAAGATATGAAGGTAGAAAAGAATAAGATTATGACCTTGCCAAGATTTAGATGAAGCCTCACAAAGAGAAACTTAAAAGAACTTGGAACTCTAGAAAAGAAAGATAAGCACATGGGATAAGAACTGATATGATGAGTCACTCCGGAAGAAGAATTCAGATCACTATGAACAAGAATAAGAATTATGTTATGCTTGTCCTTCATCAAGTTTAATTGATGACAAGCAACGGATTTAGCATACAACTTATTCTTCTTGAAAGAATCTTGAAGAGACAGAGAGATAAGCACCACTTGAAGCATAATTGAAGGAAGCACCGGTAAGAATTCACAATTGAATGGGAAAACCAAGAATTAATGGAGATACATGAGAATGAAGAGATCATGAGCCACCTGAGAGAAAACTTGAACAAGGCGTCGGAATAACCGAGAGACGAACGAAGAGACAACAATTGAGAACATTTTAAAGAACGAAAGCTGAAAGCACAGAACGAAGAAGTCTTCTGAAATGATGGCCTTCGGAGGAACGAGAATGAAAACAACTCAGAAAAGCACCGGATCACAAGAAAGGGATTACTCATGATTGGGAACAATTTAAGATAATGCCACAAAGTTGAAATGATGAATTTCCAAGAGAATGAACCAAGATTTGAGAGAAACACTCCTTCGGCCTTTGCAAGCTGAGGAAGATGACGGGAAACAACACCAAGAATACTGAGACACTCCGAAATAAAGAAGAATGAAAGGTTGAGCCAAAGACGAGAATAAATTCAAATTGATATTGAAGAAGGAATATGACTGATGGAAATCATTCTTACGTCACATTGAAAAATAATAAAAGAACTCCCGAAAGATTACAAGAGCCAGACAAGATCCTGGGAAAACCTGTGGGTTATGGGCCCACACAAAGAAATCACCGTTGAACAGATAGCTTAGAAAGAGAGATATTGCACCGGTATAAAGAAAACTAGATGAGGATGAGCACCTTGCAATAATTGGAAAAATTGAAAACAAGAACTCTGAGACATCTTCAACGCTCCGGATAGAATAGAGATAACTGAATAAACAAGATAGACTGATAAAAATCTCCAACATGGGAAAGATTTTAAAGGATGAAAATGATATGATGAACACGGACAGCTGAATTAAATTCCCCAGGAAAGATAACAAGATTGAATAAATATGAACATGAAGTTCGTGAGAATCTTCTCACTGAATCACTGGATAAGAGAGAAAAGAAAAAGATAGCGGAAGCAACCATTAAAAGAAGACACTTGGGTGGAGATTGAATTAGAGGAGAAAAGGGTGGGAGGGTCATGACCCACAAGTATAGGGGATCAATCGTAGTCCTTTCTATAAGTAAGAGTGTCGAACCCAACGAGGAGCACAAGGATCTGACAAGCGGTTTTCAGCAAGGTAAAATCTGCACGCACTGAAATTGTCAGTAACAAGTGATTGTGTGGTGAGATGATTCGTAGCAAGCAACAAGTAACAAAAGTAGCAACGGTGCAGCAAAGTGGCCCAATCCCTTTTGTAGCAAGGGACAAGCCTGGACAAAGTCTTATAGGAGGAAAAACGCTCCCGAGGACACAAGGGAATTTATGTCATGGTAGTTTTCATCATGTTCATATGATTCACGTTCGTTACTTTGATAGTTTGATATGTGGGTGGACCGGCGCTTGGGTACTGCCCTTACTTGGACAAGCATCCCACTTATGATTAACCCCTCTCGCAAGCATACGCAACTATGAAAGAAGAATTAAGACAAAGTCTAACCATAGCATTAAACTAGTGGATCCAAATCAGCCCCTTACGAAGCAACGCAGAAACTAGGGTTTAAGCTTTTGTCACTCTAGCAACCCATCATCTACTTACTACTTCCCAATGCCTTCCTCTAGGCCCAAATAATGGTGAAGTGTTATGTAGTCGACGTTCACATAACACCACTAGAGGAAAAACAACATGCAACACATCAAAAGACCGAACGAATACCAAATTCACATGACTATTATTAGCATGACTTATCCCATGTCCTCAGGAACAAAAGTAACTACTCACAAAGCATAATCATATTCATGACAAGGGAGGTAATGAATAGCATCAAGGATCTGAACATAAACTCTTCCACCAAGTAATCCAACTAGCATCAACTACGAAGAGTAATCAACACTACTAGCAACCTTACAAGTACCAATCGGAGTCACGAGACGGAGATTGGTTACAAGAGATGAACTAGGGTTTGGAGATGAGATGGTGCTGATGATGATGTTGATGGTGACGAGTCCCCTCTGATGAGAGGAGTGTTGGTGATGATGATGGCGACGATTTCCCCCTCCGGGAGGGAAGTTTCCGAGGCAGGATCGTCCTGCCGGAGCTCTAGATTGGTTCTGCTCAAGTTCCGCCTCGTGGCGGCGGCAAAACAACGAAAAAGCTCATCTCTAATTTTTTTCCTGGATGAAACCCTCCATATAGCAAAAGAGGGAGGCAAGTGGGCCAGCAGGGTGCCCACAAGCCCCCGTGGCGTGGCCTGGGGGGGTGGTCGCGCAGTGCAGGCTTGTGGCCACCCCGTGGCGCCCCTCTGGCACTTCTTCGGCCCAGTATTTTTGATAAATCAGGAAAAAAATCCTCGTTGATTTTTACAGCGTTTGGAGTTGCGCAGAATAGGTATCTCAACTTTGCTCCACTTTCAGGCCAGAATTCCAATTGCCGGCATTCTCCCTCTTCATGTAAACCTTGCAAAATAAGAGAGAAAAGGCACAAGAATTGTACCGTGAAGTGAAATAACAGCCCAAGAAGCGGTAAATATCAACATGAAAACATGATGCAAAATGGACGTATAAACTCCCCCAAGCTTAGACCTGGCTTGTCCTCAAGCGAAAGCCTAGCTCAATAAATATGTCCACATGTTTAGGGAGAGAGGTGTCGACAAAACAAGATACGAACATGCATGCATCATGATCATGATCAGAACAGCAATACCAACATATAATATCTCATGCTAAAGTGACAATTCCTTCATAAAGTAAAGCATGGATCAAAAACCTTACCGGGAAGTAACAACCGATAACCTTTATTCATTGAAGCAATTGCAATTTATCACAACATCAGAAAGACTCAAATAAGAGCTTGTGAAGCAAATTCGCATACTCAATCATTGTTTCGTTCTCTACAATTGCTACAACTCACGTGGTACTCATGAGATCAAAGTTTCAGCTGGACACAGAGAAAGATAGGGGATTATAGTTTTGCCTCCCAACTGCTTACCTCAAGGGTAATGTCAACAATAATAATTCATGGATACTTACCTCCAAGTTGACATATGAATATAGATCTTTCCCAAGCATATGACGTTAGCCAAGATAAAGGCGAAATAAGGAATTGGTGAACATCACCATGACTCTTTCAAGGGCAAAAAATAAAGGTACAAGATAGGACCTTCACAGAGGGAAGCAGAGGTTGTCATGCGCTTTTGAGGTTTGGATGCGTGTCCTCTTAGTGTGGAGGAACGTCACTTTATATTGCCTCCTGTGATAAAGAACATTATTATGCAGTCTGTCGCTTTTATGTCTTCCTCATCACAGGTTCGTACAAAGCTTATTTTCCACACACTAATAGATCATACATATTAGAGAGCAATTTTTATTGCTTGCACCGATGACAACTTACTTGAGGGATCTTATTCAATCCATAGGTAGGTATGGTGGACTCACATGGCAAAACTCGGTTGATGGTTTATGGATGCACAAGTAGTATCTCTCCTTACTGCGGGAGGTTTGGCTAATGTGAGGTGGAAGCAATCGTCACATGCTAAGGGATCTCTAATCATATAACATTGTTCGGAGCCAAGCAAACACAATTCATTATGTTGTCTTCCTTGTCCAACATCTATTTCTAGGCATGCAATAGTTTAGTGAGTGTTCACAATCATAGATGGTGTCAGAGATGATATATTTATATGTGAACCTCTCCTTCTTTATCACTTACTATTAATTGCAACAATGACCAAGGTATACGTTTGCCTACCCTCAACAAGTTTCAATCCTCGTTCTTTTTATATGTGAAGCCATCACTTCCCATAAGATCATTACATGATCTTTCATGCTTTTGTTCTATTCTCACTCTTTTGATCATGGAAAGAGGCAAAGCCCTTCAACTAAGACACTCTTTATTATATGTCTCACGAGCTCGAATACATCGGGGGTGACACAAAGCAAAACTGAAGACTAAAACACTAAGACTTTTAATCTACTAGAGAAAGAGAAAACTGAAAAGGAAAACTAAAACAAAGGTAAAGGCAAAAGATGTGATGGTGATACGATACCGGGGCCACTCCCCCAAGCTTGGCACAAGCCAAGGGGATTGCCCATACCAATGCTCAGTTGTCTTCCTTTTGAGGTGATGGTGGTGGAGTTGTTGAAGAGGTCTTGAGCTTGTTTAATTTCCAGTTGAGCATAAAATTCTGCTCTCTCAGATCATCATTTTCCTCCTCAAGCTTCAACACCCTTTGGCATAATTCATGCTTACTCTCCTGCAAGAAACGAGAAGGGATAAACAAGGTCTTAGGCTTCTTCCTTGACTCAGGGAGGCTCGACTTCTTGAACTCCACATGCGTGCGTCCAGGTTGAGGTAGAGGAGCCTCCTCTTCATCGGAACTCGTTTGTTCCTTCCCCTTGAGATCATAATCTTCTTCCTCGTTAGAGGTCCAGCCATAAGGAACAAAGTCCCCATAGACCTTGGGATTAGCAAGGTAATCTGCCACATAGCTCTCCCCCTCTGAATCCTGAGAAGACATCTTGACCTAGATCTCCGACAGAAAACAGGCTCGAAACGAAAAACAGAAGAAATCTGGGTAATGCAGGGGCCAGACCAAACGAGAGTATATATAATGATTTTTTTCAGACCAGAAGGAGTACCCCGCACAAAAATGGAGTCCGGGAGGCGCACGAGGTGGCCACAAGCCCTCACGGCACGGCCAGGGGGTGGGCCCGCGCCGTGCAGGCTTGTCGCCTCCTCGCGCACTTTCCGGACTACTTCCAATTTTTGTATTTTTTTCAAATATTCCAAAACAGAGAAAATTTCCTACTCGAAAAGCTTTGGACTCCGTTTACTTACCGAATCACATACCTCTTCGTTTTCGGAGTCTGAAACAGGCTGATAAATATCCCTTGGGTATTCTTCCGGAGTTATGGTATTGATAATATTGCTTTCAACATTTATGGGAGTACGTGAGATATAATGCTTGATTCTCTGCCCATTTACAACTCTCGGACAATTACCTTCCGTGTTGTTGATCTTGATAGCACCGGAACGATATACTTCCTCAACAACATAGGGACCTTCCCATTTAGAGAGAAGCTTGCCTGCAAAGAATCTTAAACAAGAGTTATATAGCAAGACATAATCACCTACATTGAACTCACGCTTTTGTATTCTCTTATCATGCCACCTCTTAACCTTTTCTTTGAACAACTTGGCATTCTCGTCTACCTGAGTTCTCCATTCAACAAGCGAGCTAATGTCAAATAACCTCTTCTCACCGGCAAGTTTGAAATCAAAGTCGAGCTCATTGATTGCCCAATAAGCTTTATGCTCTAGCTCAAGAGGTAAATGACATGCTTTACCGCATACCATTTTGTACGGAGACATGCCCATGGGATTCTTATAGGCAGTTCTATAAGCCCACAGTGCATCATCGAGCTTCTTAGACCAATTCTTTCTAGACATGTTGACGGTCTTTTGCAGAATTAGTTTAATCTCTCTATTGCTTAGCTCTACTTGACCACTGGACTGAGGGTGGTAGGGAGACGCAATTCTATGGTTGACATCGTACTTAGCAAGAGTTTTACAGAAAGCACCATGAATGAAGTGTGAACCACCATCGGTCATTAGATATCTAGGGACTCCAAATCTAGGGAAGATAACTTCTTTCAGCATCCTGATAGAGGTGTTGTGATCAGCACTACTAGTTGGGATATCTTCTACCCACTTAGTGACGTAATCAACAGGAACTAAGATATGAGTATACCCATTGGATTTTGGAAAAGGTCCCATATAATCAAAGCCCCAGACATCAAATGGTTCAATGACAAGTGAATAATTCATAGGCATTTCCCGACGTTTGCTAATATTACCTATTCTTTGGCATTCGTCACAAGACAAGACAAACTTACGGGCATCCTTGAAGAGAGTGGGCCAATAGAAACCTGATTGCAATACCTTGTGCGCAGTTCTATCTCCCGCATGGTGTCCTCCGTAGGCCTCGGAGTGACACTTCTATAGGATTTGTCCCTGTTCATGTTCAGGTACACAACGTCTAATAACACCATCTACTCCTTCATTATAAAGGTGAGGATCATCCCAAAAGTAATGTCTCAAGTCAAAGAAGAATTTCTTCTTTTGCTGGTACGTGAAACTAGGTGGTATATATTTGGCAACGATATAGTTTGCATAATCAGCATACCACGGTGCACTACGTGAAGTATTGATGACATTCAGTTGCTCATCGGGAAAGCTATCATCAATAGGTTGTGGGTCATCAAGAACGTTCTCCAACCTAGACAAGTTATCTGCAACTGGGTTATTAGCACCCTTTCTGTCAACAACGTGCAAATCAAATTCCTGTAGCAACAGAACCCATCTAATAAGTCTAGGTTTAGCGTCCTTCTTCTCCATGAGGTACTTGATAGCAGCATGATTAGTGTGAATAGTGACTTTGGAATCAACTATGTAAGACCTGAACTTTTCACATGCAAACACGACTGCTAGAAATTCCTTCTCCGTAGTAGCATAGTTTCTTTGGGCACTGTCTAGAGTTTTACTAGCATAGTGAATAACATTCAACTTCTTATCAACTCTTTGCCCTAGAACAACACCAACAGCATAATCACTAGCATCACACATGATTTCAAAAGGTAGGTTCCAATTAGGTGGTTGAACAATAGGTGCAGTTATCAAAGCCCTCTTAAGTATTTCGAAGGCTTCCTCACAATCATCGTCAAAGACAAAAGGAATATCCTTTTGCAAGAGATTGGTAAGAGGCCTAGAAATCTTAGAGAAGTCTTTAATGAACCTTCTATAGAAACCAGCATGACCAAGGAAACTTCTTATACCTTTGATATCTGTGGGGTATGGCATTTTTTCGATTGCATCAACCTTAGCCTTATCGACTTCAATACCTCTTTCAGAAATTTTATGTCCTAAGACGATGCCTTCATTAACCATAAAGTGGCACTTCTCCCAATTCAAGACAAGATTGGTGTCTTTACATCTCTGTAAGACTCGATCAAGGTTTCTGAGGCAATCATCAAAAGAAGACCCGTAAACGGAAAAGTCATCCATGAAAACCTCGACAATCATTTCACAAAAGTCAGAGAATATAGCCATCATACATTTTTGAAAGGCGGCAGGTGCATTACATAAGCCAAAAGGCATACGTCTATAAGCAAAGGTACCGAAAGGGCAGGTGAAAGTGATTTTCTCCTGATCAGATTGTGCAACTGGTATTTGGGAGAAACCAGAATAACCGTCTAGAAAGCAAAATTGTGTGTGTTTAGACAACCTTTCTAGCATTTGGTCGATAAAAGTGTGACAGCCCGATGTTGGCGTTCCAGAAGATTCCCCTTTACTTTCCGTTTTCGTCGTGTGGGTATTTTCATTTGTCACATCATCATCGCATCAAACGCATCATCTGCATTGCATAGGCATCTCCGTTGCCGCCAGTTTTCAAACTTGCATCCGTTGTTAGATGCCGGCTCTCGTCGTTGTCCGTTCCGAGCCCGACCGCACTCGCACGCGCCCGCGGCATCGTCAAACCTTGTTTTCAAAACTGTGCATAAAACTTTCTCTGATCGGGTTGAGATTTGACGTGCAGACTTATTTTAATATAGTTAGGCCGCCTGTCAAGTTTCGTCGCAATCGGAGTCCGTGTGGTACCCGAACGGTCGTCCGTAGCGGCACCGTCTTCAGTTATTCGTCGGACGTTTGTCGGTGTTTTAAATCGCGTTGTTGCGCCGCCCATTTTCCCTCTCGTCTTCGGATAACCACTCTACAGAGCCAACTAGTTCCACCTAGCCACTTCCTCGGTTCGTGGTCATTGGATCGCGATCGGACGAACGAGGACCACCCCACCAAAGACCAACCCTATATAAGTAACACCCCCCTAGAGAGAGCCCTCTCACTTCACTAGGGTTTCCCCTAGTCATTTTTGCAGCCACCCCGCTCAAAAACTCCACCTGCTAGCCCTCACCCTTCAAATCCCGCAGCCCTAAACTCCATAGCCTTTCTCAGCCTTCGGATCTGAGATCTGGGGCTCAGATTCGCCCAAATCCCCACCTACCGGACATGTCCGCGATCAAACCGAACACGTCCGGGTGTCCGCAGTACCAACAATCCTCCCGAACAGCAGCCCGCAGCCGCAGCTCAAGGCGCTCGCTGGCCGAGGTCGCCACCTCATCGGACCCTCACCGCGCCTCCCCGTCGGAGTTCGTCGGCCGCCACTGGAACCTCGCCGGACTTCCAGGCCGAGCCTCGCCCCGCGCATGCCCCTCGCCTTCTTCCTTCCCTCTCTTCTCTCTCTCACATTTTTCTCCCTCTCTCTGTCCCGCGGGGAAATCCATGGCCGCCGGCCCCAAACTGCGCGTCGCCGCCGGCGAACCTCGTCCCGGGTCCGTTCCAGCCCGGATCCGCCGGTCACCTGCGTCGCCCGTCCCGTTCCCGGCCGGTCCGAGTCCCTCCGCCGGCCGCCGGCCCGGGAACGTGCAGCTGCCGCCGCCTGCATCTCCGATCGAGGGAACGAGGAGACATCGCAGCACCGCCAGCACCCGCGTGGGCCGGCCTCCCGCGCAAGCCGATCCGGTCGAGTGAAGCAGCCCCCGCCTCCGAGCGCTCCAGCCGGCCCAGGCCGCGACCGACCCCCAAGACCACTGCATGAGGCCGGCCCAAGTGGCTAGGGTGAGCACCCCCCTGCGCCTGTGCATTATTTTTTTTGTGCCAGTTGTGTCAGGCCTAGTAGTAGATCCGGCACATTTAGCTTAGGATTTTCTGAGAATATATTATTTTCAGGAATTAGCTAAATAATAAAACGTCCGTTTGTTTTTAACCGTTAGTCGGATCGCGATGAGTTGTATATGGTTTTGGTGTAGAATTTCACGTAGAATCCAAATATATAACTTGCATATTTGTTTGACGTTGTTTAGTGTGTCGTATGCCTAGAATCCTGTGATGTCTATAATGGTTTTGCCCGTAGTTATTTTTTCGCGTGTGCTCGGATTGCTCGAATGCCTTAGATAAAATGCCCATTTTTTAGGAACCAATTTTCCATGTATTTTAGAGTAGACGTTGGTATTTTTGTATGTAGGGATTGCCGCTAGTTTATTTTTCCGTTTTTAGGACATATTCTCGCATTTACGTGTGGCAATATTTTTGTGTTGCAACCCCACATGTTTTATATGTTTTCGGGGTAGAAAAATCCATTAGATTTTTCTGTGCAATTAGTTTTAGCTTTTGTGCAAGTTAGTTCGCACGATATTTTGCTATGTTGCCCTCTTGGCTATATCGTCGGATTAATTCCGTGCTTCGTTTCAAGGAGGTGTCAACTAGAGTTTTGCCCTTTGATGTTTAGTCTAGCCCCGGGTATTTTTAGTTGCAATAGAAATCCATGTTTAGGTGTGCTTTGGTTGATCTTTACTAGCTAGGAAATAGTGATGTTTTAGAGATGCTGAAATATTTCTAGGTCTGAGATCTGTTATATTTTGTTGCTGTTTTGTTTTGCTTCTATCTTGTGATCTGTAGCTCTTTTGAGGTTGGTGCAATGGAGATAGTTGTAGACCTTGTGATTCTCTAGCATGTTGTGAATTTTCATGCCATTTGGAGTCCTGTAGCTATTGGTTTTGCTGCTGTCAATATGCCTTCAGATCGCAAACTGCACTTTCATGAAGTGTAATTTTCACTAAGTCTGAAACTGTGTGTGAGAAGCCATTTTGTGACTTCTTTTCCTAGTGATCCTTGATGCCATGCTAGGTGTTGTTGGTTGTATGTGGTAGTGATTCTTGCCCTCTATCGTCTCATGCCTTGTTGGAGCCATTTGGAGTTGAGTAGCTCGTAGTTGTGGGGTGTAGAAAATGCTATGTGGCTGACTTTGGCAGATTGTAGTGATTTCTTGTTTTGCTCGTAGATGTTGAACCGTAGCTCCGATTTGATCATGTCCTATATGAAACTTGCTTAGAATCTTGTGTAGTTTCATTTTCTCTTGCTGGTTGTATGTTTTGAAGTGCTCGTGACCGTCGTTGCACACATATTGCATTCATGCCATCATATCTTGCGGTGTCCGTATCTTTTGATCCGTAGCTCCGTTGGAGATGTTCTCTATGTGTAGATTGCTTGTAACGACGCGTAGAATCATGTGAACCTATTTGTTTTGATGTTTAACAACTAATTAAGTGTGTTAGTTCAGATCTTGGCAGAATTGTAAATTAACATGTGAGGTCGTTTCGGAGGTGCTATATGTCATTTCCGACCTCATTTAAAATGCCTAGATAGGTAGTTTAATTACGCTTCACCTCTTGCCATGTTTAACCACATTTAATATTGTCGTGTACCTATTCGGGATAGAATTAAATAGTTCATATGTGGAGTTTTGTCAATATGTTGAACTTCACTTAATGTGTAGTGTTGAGTGTTGTGAATTGTCATGTCATGTCTTGCATGTTTTCAGCTGCTCATGCATCATTTGTGTTGTGCATCGTGTGGTGTATATCGTGTGTTGATTCTTGTTTCCGGTTTGCTTCGTATCGATAGAGTTCCGCAAGCGTGTCGGATTGTGAGGACCCGTTCGACTACGTCGGTTCGTCAGCTTCACGGAGTCATTCTTCTTCTCAGCGGTATCTCAGGCAAGATGACCATTTCCCCAGATACCATTACTATCATTGCCATGCTAGTTATTTCGATGCTATCGATTATGTCTTGTTGCCTACCACATGTTAAATATCAGCCTCACAACAATGCCGTGAAACCTTCAACCTGTTCAACCTAGCAAACCACTGATTGGCTATGTTACTGCTTGCTTAACCATGTTGTTAGCGTTGCTAGTTGCAGGTGCAGTTGCTTCCATGTGATAACATGGGTTCCTTGTCATATCACCATATTAATGCTATTTTATTTAATGCACCTATATACTTGGTAAAAGGTGGAAGGCTTGGCCTTTCTAGCCTGGTGTTTTGTTCCACCTTTGCCCCCTTAGTTTCGGCTACCGGTGTTATGTTCCATAATTGAGCGCTCATAACACGATCGGGGTTGTCTGGCGTGGTAACCATCGCTCATCCGTCGTGTCCTGAGAACGAGATACGCGGCTCCTATCGGGATCGTCGACACGTCGGCGGCCTTGCTGGATTAGTTTTACCTTTGACGAGATATCTTGTGCATCGGGATTCCGGTGATGCTTCGAGTAATCTCAGAGTTGAGGTTTTCCACTAAGGAATCTGACGAGATCGCGAATGTCGTGATCGAGGATTTCTATGCGGCTGGTGGTAATTTGTGATGGACTAGTTGGAGCACCCCTACAGGGTTAAATCTTTTCAGAAAGCCGTGCCCGCGGTTATGTGGCAACGTGGAAACTTTGTTTAACACTGGTTCTGGATAACTTGAAGTTAACTTAATTAAAACATGCCAACTGTGTGCGTAACCGTGGTTGTCTCTTTGGTGAGTTCCTTCTCCGATCGAGGACACGGTGGAGTTATGTCTGACGTAGGTAGGTGTTCAGGATCATTCATTTGATCATCAGTAGTTCACGTCCATTATGCGTAGATCATCCCCTCTCATTTCTTGTACTCGTAGGTTTAGCCACCAAATACATTCTTAGCCGCTGCTGCAACCTCACCACTTAACCATACCTCACCCATTAAGCTTTGCTAGTCTTGATACCTTTGGAAATGAGATTGTTGAGTCCCCTATGGCTCACGGATTACTACAACACCAGTTTCACGTACAGGTAAAGGATACTTGACGCGAGCGCGTTGATTGTTCATTTGGAGTTGCTTATTCTTCTTCTTCTTCTTTGATCTAGGATGGGTTCTAGGACGGCAGCCTGGGATAGCAAGGATGGACGTCGTTCTTCTTTTCTCGTTTGTTTTCGTCTGTAGTCGGACCCTGCTCTTCTTCATGATGATTATGTATTGTACTGTTGTGACTCTGATGTAGCTTGTGGCGAGTGTAAGCCAAATTCTATATATATATCTTCTTTTCAGTACATGTACTTGTAACGATATCCATTCTTGCGACACGACGAGATGCGCTTCTATTCCCGACGAGTGTCAAATTTAGGATAGGGTCGCATCTTGGGCGTGACAAAAAGGTAGAGGGTAATGATCTTTCCTAGTGGCTTTATTCAGTTTCTAAAATCAATCACCATCCTATAGCGAGTAATAATCCTTTGTGGGATTAATTCATCCTTATCATTTGGGACAACGGTAATGCCTCCCTTCTTAGGGACGCAATGCACCGGACTCACCCAATCGCCATGAGCAACAGGATAGATAATACTCGCTTCCAGGAGCTTTAGTATTTCTTTTCTTACTACTTCTTTCATCTTAGGATTCAATCTCCTTTGATGATCAGCAACTGGTTTGAAATCAGGATCGGTTTTAATCTTGTGCTGGCATAGAGTGGGACTAATGCCCTTAAGATCATCAAGAGTATATCTGATAGCAGCACGATGCTTCCTCAGAGTTTTTAGTAACTTCTTTTCTTCATGCTCCGAGAGGCTAGCACTAATAATGACAGGATATATCTCTTTCTCATCAAGATAAGCATACTTAAGAGTACCAGGCAACTGTTTAAGCTCGAACACGGGATCACCCTTTGGTGGGGGTGGATCCCCAAGCAGTTCAACATGCAAGTTATTCTTAAGGATAGGATATTGTTCTAAGACAACTCTATCTATTTCATCCCTTTCATCCATATGCATATCATTTTCATGCTCAAGCAAGTATTGCTCTAAGGGATCAGTAGGAGGCACAACAATAGAAGCTAAGGCAATCGTTTCATCCCTACTAAGCAACTCCTTTTCATGAGGTTGTCTACCAAACTTGGAGAAATTGAACTCATGTGACACACCTTCAAAGCCAACAGTGACAGTTTGCTTCTCACAATCAATATGAGCATTGACAGTATTGAGGAAGGGTCTGCCAAATATCATGGGACAAAAGCTATCTTGTGCGGTAGCAAGAACGAGGAAATCAGCAGGATAATTTGTTTTACCACACAGGACTTCAACATCCCTAACAATTCCCACAGGGCAGATAGTATCTCTATTGGCAAGCTGAATAGTGACATCAATAGGCTCTATCTCAACAGGTGCAATCTCATCTTTGATTTCATCATATAAGGATTGAAGTATTGCACTAACACTAGCACCCGCGTCACATAAACCTTGGTAACGATGATCTCCTATCTTAACAGAAACAACATGCATGCCAACAACAGGCCTATGTTTGTCTCTAGCGTGAGGTATAGCAATTCTAGCAGCATCTTCACATAAGTGAATATTATGTCCCTCAACATCGTCGGACAAAAGATCTTTGATAATAGCAATGCTAGGTTCAACTCTAATTTTCTCAGGGGGGGTGTAGGTGTTCTAATATAGCCTCTACGTATCACAGTTGAAGCTTTAGAATGATCCTTTATCCTAACAGGGAAAGGTGGTTTCTCAATGTAAGCACTCGGAACCACAGGATCATTATAGGCAATGAATTTCTCTTCAACTGGAGTGGGTTTAACTACATTGACTTCTAAAGGAGGATGCTATTTAAACCACTTCTCTTTGGGGAGATCAATATGGGCAGCAAAGGATTCACACAATGAAGCTACTATCTCAGAGTCAAGTCCATACTTAGCGCTAAAGTCACAAAAAGTATTTGTCTCAACAAAGGATTTAACGCAATCAAACGTGAAATTCATACCTGACTCCTTACCTTCTTAAAGCTCCCAATCTTTAGAGTTGCATTTAATTCTCTCCAATAAATTCCATTTGAAGTCAATATCTCTCTTCATAAAAGAACCGGTACAAGAAGTGTCAAGCATGGTGCGATTATCATGAGAAAGCCGAGCATAGAAGTTCTAAATGATAATTTCTCTCGAGAACTCATGATTTGGGCATGAATATAACATTGATTTAAGCCTCCCCCAAGATTGAGCGATGCTTTCTCTGTCACGAGGCCAAAAATTATAAATATAATTCCAATCACGATGTACTAAATGCATAGGATAAAACTTTTGATGAAATTCCAATTTCAACCGATTGTAGTCCCATGATCCAGTATCATCACATAGCCTATACCATGTCAACGCCTTATCCTTCAAAGATAAAGGAAAGACCTTCTTATTGACCTCATCCTCGGGCAAACTTGCAAGCTTAAATAAACCACAAACTTCATCTACATAGATTAGATGCAAGTCTGGATGTGATGTTCCATCTCCTGTAAAAGGATTAGCCAACAGTTTCTCAAGCATACCCGAAGGAAATTCAAAGAAAATATTTTCAGTAGGTGCAGCAGGTTGAGGATCAACTCTTTGTGCTTCCGTTCGAGGTGAAGATACCCCGAACAAGCCCCTCAAAGGATTAGTATCCATAGTGACAAGTGACAACAATTTTCAGCACACTATATGAATGTTTCCTTACCAAGTTCCACTTACCAAAGGCACTTCACTCCCCGGCAACGGCGCCAGAAAAGAGTCTTGATGACCCACAAGTATAGGGGATCAATCTTAGTCCTTTCGATAAGTAAGAGTGTCGAACCCAACGAGGAGCAAAGGATCTGACAAGTGGTTTTCAGCAAGGTAAAGTCTGGAGTCACTGAAATTGTCGGTAACAAGTGATTGTGTGGTGAGATGATTCATAGCAAGCAACAAGTAACAAAAATAGCAACGGTGCAGCAAAGTGGCCCAATCCCTTTTGTAGCAAGGGACAAGCCTGTACAAAGTCTTATAGGAGGAAAACGCTCCCGAGGACACACGGGAATTTCTGTCATGCTAGTTTTCATCATGTTCATATGATTTGCGTTCGTTACTTTGATAGTTTGATATGTGGATGGACCGGCGCTTGGGTACTGCCCTTACTTTGACAAGCATCCCACTTATGATTAACCCCTCTCGCAAGCATCCACAACTACGAAAGAAGAATTAAGACAAAGTCTAACCATAGCATTAAACTAGTGGATCCAAATCAGCCCCTTACGAAGCAACGCATAAACTAGGGTTTAAGCTTCTGTCACTCTAGCAACCCATCATCTACTTACTACTTCCCAATGCCTTCCTCTAGGCCCAAATAATGGTGAAGTGTTATGTAGTCGTCGTTCACATAATACCACTAGAGGAAAAACAACATGCAACACATCAAAATAACGAACGAATACCAAATTCACATGACTATTATTAGCATGACTTATCCCATGTCCTCAGGAAAAAAAGTAACTACTCACAAAGCATAATCATATTCATGACCAGATAGGTAATGAATAGCATCAAGGATCTGAACATAAACTCTTCCACCAAGTAATCCAACTAGCATCAACTACAAAGAGTAATCAACACTACTAGCAACCTTACAAGTACCAATCGGAGTCGCGAGACGGTGATTGGTTACAAGAGATGAACTAGGGTTTGGAGATGAGATGGTGTTGATGAATATGTTGATGGTGACGACTCCTCCGATGAGAGGAGTGTTGGTGAGGACGATGGTGACGATTTCCCCCTTCGGGAGGGAAGTTTCCCCCACAGGATCGTCCTGCGGGAGCTCTAGATTGGTTCTGCTCAAGTTCCGCCTCGGGTCGGCGGCGAAACCATGAAAAAGCTCCTCTCTGATTTTTTCCTGGACGAAACCCTCCATATAGCAAAAGAGCGGGGCAAGTGGGCAAGCAGGGTGCCCACAAGCCCCCATGGCGCGGCCTGGGGGGTGGTCGCGTCGTGCAGGCTTGTGGCCACCCCGTGGCGCCCCTCTTGCACTTCTTCGGCCCAGTATTTTTGATAAATCAGGAAAAAAATCCTCGTTCATTTTTTTACGGTGTTTGGAGTTGCGCAGAATAGGTATCTCAACTTTGCTCCACTTTCAGGCCAGAATTCCAGTTGCCGGCATTCTCCCTCTTCATGTAAACCTTGCAAAATAAGAGAGAAAAGGCATAAGAATTGTAACGTGAAGTGAAATAACAGCCCAAGAAGCGATAAATATCAACATGAAAACATGATGCAAAATGGATGTGTCAAAGGGTGGGAAAAAAACAAAGACAACTTGGGACAGATGAGATGACTCCGGAAAGACAAGAGAGATTGATCTTGCAGAATTGGAGAGGGTAGAATAACTTGAAGAAAAGCACACCGGTTGGAAAAGAAATGACACGATGACACCGGGTGAAAGGAACTGATAAGACAACTTGATTTGAGCAAAAGGAATTAGCATTCTCATAAAAAATATGAGAACACCTTTTGGAAGGATACGAATTCACCACTTGACGTCGAAGCAACTCGAATTACCATATTCCAACAAAACAACGAATGAGGCTTGCAAATTAGCCAGAACAAACTCATGAGAAAGATTTCGTCTGATATTTTCGTGGACAGGATCGCACGGGCTTGATCTTACAGTAGCCATCAAGTGCAAGGCAGTGCACACGATATACGAAGCGTCCCCGAGTCGTAGCAAGCTACAAGGACTCTTTAAGACACAACGAGAACCGTTGTAAGACGACCATGAACAAACGAATCCACTAGATGTCGAACCCCAACCTAACATCATGCATTTGTTGGAAGATTGTCCAATAAGTAACTACTTGAATTCCCACCTAAGAATTCCCGAAATTTCTGATCATGCAATCTGGTACACGGATACAAGGAGTAATATGTCACACAACTCCTATACTAACCTGTCCAATGTATCACATCCATCAACACATAACCAGAATCTCGGACCTTCATCTACTACAGACCCTCGTGATCACAACGATACAAAGTATGGCAGTACTCCCGACCAATCTGCACCAGTACTGGGGACATCGGGGTTATCTCGCCACTACTAGTATTGAAGCAATTACGAACATCCTTTGTTCTGAGATACTAAGAAATCTGAATGATAGCGATTTGCTCGAGAATACCGTGGAGCTCAACTTCCCGGAAGAAATCAAGTCAGACAGGAGGCACCAAGACAGAACTCCGTCACATCGACATCATATAGATTCCAAAAATATCCGCGTGATCCTAAATTTTTTTGAGTGAGAAGAGGAGTAGAATTGAAATTATTACGTCAAGATTCCTCACCAGAGCATAGAAGAGGAGAAAAAAGAATCCTACTCTCCGATATATAACTAGACTCAAAGTAGTTTTTCACTAGACTCGACTCGGCCAAGTTCGATCAATCAAGGGGCTCCTAGGTCGGTACTGCTCTGATACCAACTTGTAACATCCAAGATGCGATCCTATTTCAATTTGACATGAGGGCCTCGTCAGGAATAGAAGCGCATCTCGTTGTTTCGCAAGAATGGATATCGTTACAAGTACAAGTACTGAAAAGATGAGATATATGGAATTGGCTTACACTCGCCACAAGCTACATCAGAGTCACATCAGTACATTACATAAGCATCACGAAGAAGAGCAGGGTCCGACTACGGATTAAAACAAAGGAGAAAAGAGAACGACGTCCATCCTTGCTATCCCAGACTGCCAGCCTGGAACCCATCCTAGATCGATGATGAAGAAGAAGAAGAAGCAACTCCAAATGAACAATCAACGCGCTCGCGTCAAATAACCTTTACATGTACCTGCAACTGGTGTTGTAGTAATCTGTGAGCCACACGGGACTCAGCAATCTCATTTCCAAAGGTATCAAGACTAGCAAAGCTTATTAGCTGAGGTATGGTTAAGTGGTGAGGCTGCAGCAAGCGACTAAGCATTATATGATGTGGCTAACTTACGAGTACAAGAAATAAGAGGGGGGAAGACCTACGCATAACGGACGTGAACTACTGTTGATCAAACGAATGATCCCGAACACCTAGTTACGTCAGACATAACCCCATTGTGTCCTCGATCGGAGAAGGAGCTCACGAAACAGACAGACACGGTTACGCACTCAGTTGGCATATTTTAATTAAGTTAACTTCAAGTTATCTAGAACCAGTGTTAAACAAAGTTTCCACGTCGCCACATAAACGCGGGCATGGCTTTCTGAAAAGATTTAACCCTACAGGGGTGCTCCAACTAGTCCATCACAAATTACCACAAGCCGCATAGAAATCCTCGATCACGACACTCGCGATCTCGTCGGATTCCTTAGTGGAAACCCTCAACTCTGAGATTACCCAAAGCATCACCGGAATCCCGATGCACAAGATATCTCGTCAAAGGTAAAACTAATCCAGCAAGGCCGCCCGACGTGTCGACGACCCCGATAGGAGCCGCATATCTTGTTCTCAGTACACGATGGATGAGCTAGACGTCGGGATCGCTAAACCCTGGGTGACTAGGGGGCACCGGACATCGCTCAGGTGGGACCAACACTCATACGGTGCACTGGCCCGGGGGTTGACTAATTATCCTCGGGGTCCAGAAAGTGCCTATGCAATTTTATTAGGTTGTTAGGCAAGTGTAGTAGCAAAGTTGGGCCTTGCCAGACCAGCTTTAATCTAAAAGGAATTATCAAGGGGGTCCCCATAACAACCCCGATTGTGTTAGGAGCGCTCAATATGGAACATAACACCGGTAGCCGAAAACTAAGGGGGCAAAGGTGGAACAAAACACCAGGCTAGAAAGGCCAAGCCATCCACCTTTTACCAAGTATATAGGTGCATTAAATTAAATAGCATTTAATACGGTGATATAACAAGGAACCCAAGTTATCACATGGAAGCAACTGCACCTGCAACTAGCAACGCTAACACATGGTTAAGCAAGCGGTAACATAGCCAATCAGTGGTTTGCTAGGTTGTGAACAGGTTGAAGGTTTTCATGGCATTGTTGAGAGGCTGATATTTAACATGTGGTAGGCAACGAGACATAATGATAGAAACGGTAAAACTAGCATGGCAATGATAGTTATGGTATCCGGGGAAATGGTCATCTTGCCTGAGGTCCCGCTTGGAAGAAGAATGACTCCGAGAAGCACACGAACCGATGTAGTAGAACGGGTCCTCACAATCCGATACGCTTGCGGAACTCTATCGAGACAGAGTGAACCGGAAACAAGAATCAACACAAGATATTCACCACGGCATATGCACGACAATATGCAATCCACATATGATGCATGAACACGAGAATATATGCAAGACATGGCATGGCAATTCATGACAATCAAACACTACACATTAAGTGAAGTTCAATATGCAACGAGTTGCATATTGACGAAACTCAACATACGAACTATTTAGTTCTATCCCGATTAGGTACTCGACAATATTAAATGTTACTAAACATGGCAAGATGTCACGCCCAAGATGCGACCCTATTCTCAATTTGGCACGAAGGCCTCGTCAGGGATAGAAGCGCATCTCATCGTGTCGCAAGAATGGATATCGTTACAAGTACATGTACTGAAAAGAAGAGATATATATAGAATTGGCTTACACTCGCCACAAGCTACATCAGAGTCACAGCAGTACATTACATATTCATCAAGAGTAAGAGAAGGGTCCAACTACGGACGAAAACAACCGACAAAAGAAGAACGACGTCCATCCTTGCTATCCCAGGCTGCCGGCCTGGAACCCATCCTAGATCGAAGAAGAAGAGGAAGAAGAAGAAGCAACTCCAAATGAACGATCAACGCGCTCGCGTCAAGTAACCTTTACCTGTACCTGCAACTGGTGTTGTAGTAATCTGTGAGCCACAGGGGACTCAACAATCTCATTTCCAAAAGTATCAAGACTAGCAAAGCTTAATGGGTGAGGCATGGTTAAGTGATGAGGTTGCAGCAGCGGCTAAGCATATATTTGGTGGCTGATTTAAGAGTACAAGAAATAAGAGGGGGAAGATCTACGCATAACGGACGTGAACTACTGATGATCAAATGAATGATCCTAAACACCTACCTACGTCAGAGATAACCCCACCGTGTCCTCGATCGGAGAAAGAACACACGAAAGAGACAGTCACGGTTACGCACACAGTTGGCATATTTTAAATAATTAACTTCAAGTTATATAGAACGAGTGTTAAACAAAGTTTCCACGTTGCCACATAACCGCGGGCAGGGCTTTCCGAAAAGATTTAACCCTGCAGGGGTGCTCCAACTAGTCCATCACAAATTACCACAAGCCGCATAGAAATCCTCAATCACGAAGCTCGCGATCTCGTCGGATTCCCTAGTGGAAAACCTAAACTTCGAGATTACCCAAAGCATCACCGGAAACCCGATGCACAAGATATTCCATCAAAGGTAAAACTAATCCAGCAAGGCCGCCCGACGTGTCGACGATCCCGATAGGAGCCATGTATCTCGTTCTCAGGACACGACAGACGAGCGATGGTTACCACGCCAAACGCCTTGCCCCGGGTAGCGTTAATAAGCTGCTCTGTTTTGGACCGACACTCATGAGGAGCACTGGCCCGGGGGTTGATTAAATTTCCTCGGGTTAATTACTCCCTATGTAGTTCATTAGTTATTTGGAAAATGTAGTACCAAAGTTGGGCCTTGCCAGACCAGCTTTAATCTAAAACGAATTATCAAGGGGGTCCCCATAACAACCCCGATCATGTTAGGAGCGCTCAATTATGGAACATAACACCGGTAGCCGAAACTAAGGGGGCAAAGGTGGAACAAAACACCAGGCTATAAAGGTCGAGCCTTCCACCATTTACCAAGTATATAGGTCCATTAAATTAAATAGCATTTAAATAGGGTGATATAACAAGGAACCCATGTTATCACATGGAAGCAACTACACCTACAACTAGCAACGCTAACAACATGGTTAAGCAAGCGGTAACATAGCCAATCAGTGGTTTGCTAGGTCGAACAGGTTGAAGGTAATCATGGCATTGTTGAGAGGTTGATATTTAACATGTGGTAGGCAAAGAGACATAATCAATAGCATCGAAATAACTAGCATGGCAATGATAGTAATGGTATCTGGGGAAATGGTCATCTTGCTTGAGATCCTGCTTGGAAGAAGAACAACTCCATGAAGTCGGCGAACCCACGTAGTCGAGCGGGTCCTCACATTCCGACACGCTTGCGGAAATCTATCGAGACGGAGCAAACCGGAAACAAACATCAACACATATATTCACCACACGATGCCCAACATGATGCACAACCTAATATGATGCATGAACAGATCAATGATGCAAGTGATGGCATGGCAATTCACCTCACGCAAACACTACACATTAAGTGAATCTCGATATGCGACGAGTTGCATATCGACGAAACTCCACGTTTAATTATTTAATTCACTCTCGATTATTTACTCGGCAATATTAAATTGTAGTTAACATGGCAAGGGGTGAGTGATGATCCTACATGACATCCTAGTCGGGTAACACGTGAAATATAGACCGGAGCTACGGCACAAGAAACATGCAACAAACGGTATATGCCATGAATGCGTCATGCATGCGAGTTCAAACATCACGGGCAAGAAGAGAAAGAAACATGAGTCGCCACGGCGAGCGAGAGGGAACCATGGCGGCAAGACGGAAACGAAGCCACGACAACGTTCCTATCCCGATAACTCGTTGAGATATCGTGCCAACATATAGGAAGCGTGTGCGGGAACGCTAAATAAAGAATGGGGTGATCCCGTTACCGGGTTCCCATGTGTCGAGGGCGCGACGAAAGAGACAACTTGCAACGGGCAACATACGACGCAAACATACATTCAACTCATACAACACATGCATTCGTTACACGACACGTCTCATCGGTATACCTTCGATGCGTGCATATCGGAGCGGATCGGTTCGTAGCGGGCGTCGTGGAAGTCATGGTACACGGTTTCGTCGACGGTAGTCGAACTCTTGTCGTCGGTTCCCGGGTCTTCGGCGTCGGTAGTCGAACTCGTTTTCCGAAGATGGTCGGGGTCGTCGAGGACGTCGTGGTACTCGCGGTCTTGTCGGTTCCATGAAGGAGGGGTTGGTGCTTGCGAACTTCAGCGACGGCAAGCGGCAGCAACAACTAGTCTAGCAGCAACCTCGGCAAGCAGCAAGCACGGCAACCTAGCCTAGAAGCAACAACTAACTACAGCAACACGCAAGCTAGCATGCCTCAGCTAGCAACCTAGCAACATTAGCTAGCATCAACACATCTATTAACAAGCACAGCAAAGCAACAACAAACAACTCCAGCAGCCTTGCAAAGCAAAGCAACAACAAGCAGCTCCAGCAGCCTAGCAAAGCAGCAACTAATATCTAGCAGGAGCAACAACCAAATTCAAGAGCAACCAGCACCTACAAGCTGGGCTAGATAGCTGGGGGCAAGGCACGGCGAGAGCAGTACCTCAACAGCGGCACCACCAGGCACGCTAGCAGCAGCAATCTTCGGCAGCAGCGGCAACACAAGTCACAACAACAGCAAAACGAGCAGGGGAAAGCACAGGGCGGAGGAGGCTTGGCGGCTCCGGAGGACGGCGTCCACGGCGGGGCTGCGCGGGGCCACGGCGCGAGCTCCGCCTGCTGCAGGAGGGCGTGGCAGCGGTCGACGTCACGCTCGGGACGAGGGAGCGAGCACCGGCGACGGGAGGCGCGGGGGCGGCGACCACGGGAGGCCAGGGGCAGCGAGGCGAGGCGGCGCGCGGACAGGTGCGGCGGGGTGGCGCGAGCACGGCGGCCTCGAGGGGAGGCGAGGCCATGGCGGGCGCAGGCGCCACGACGGGGCACGCGGGAACGGTAGCGCGCGGGGCTGATGGCGGCGGGAGCGCACGCGGCGCGGGAGGGGAGACCGAGGCGAGGCGAGGGGGGCCTGGAGGGGAGGAGCACGGCAAGGGGAACTGGATCGGGCTGAGGCTCGATGGGAAACGGGTCAGAGGGGCAACGACGCACAGGGGAGGACGAGGCTGCACGAGGGGAACGAGGTCGACCGGTTGGGGCGCTAGGGCAAAGAAGGGATCGAGCTGCTTGGGCCTCCGGCTGGGCCTCCGTCCGTCTCTGTGTTTTATTTTTTTTGAACTTGGTTTTTTTTCCTTTTTTTCTAAAAACAGAAAAAAAAACCTTTAAAAGAAAAAGATTTAACAACATAAAAAAATGATTTTGGCTCTTTGAAAAAAATACCCCAACTATAAATTAGATTGGGCATTTTTGAACAAATAAAAATGAAACCTTTTTTAAGAATTAAAATAATACCCTTTCTTTTTAAATAATAAACAAGGCCCTTCTTTTTAAATAAAAGAGTCTCTAGTGTTAAAAATAACAAAAGGAAAAATAAAGCAAACCCAAGGGATTACCCCCACATTTAATAAAAGGATTTTAAAAGACGACGAACTTTTAAAAGGGGGTTAAAACGGAAACTTTAGCAAACCACAAAAACAAATAAAAGAGGAGAGAGGGGGGAGTTCCTATTGCACGCAAAGACACCGAGAGCACTTGAAGCACACACACTCAAAACACCACACGCAACAGACGATGCAAGATGCCATGCATGATGCGATGATGCAAACTAAATGAAGAGGCCACAAAATAAAGTAACCACACGACGGAAACGGAAATAAAGTGGATTCTTCTGGAACGTCGGCATCGGGCTGTCACAACTCTCCTACACTACAAGAGGATCTCGCTCCGAGATCCAAGAATGAAAGGGGGAGAGGATGAGAAAGAACAAGAGGTAAAAACTTAGTCGCTTCTTTGACAAACGAGTGAAACCAACGATCCTTGAAGGTTGCAAGGAGAAGAGGAATGATATGGGAAAGAAGCAAGAATTCACGGAAAATTTCGGCAGCACTTCGGTAGGAAAATGGGACAAAAAATTCGATAAGAAGAGAGAATTAGACAATATACATAACAAACAACTAAACAGAGCAAGGGAACACCACTATCTTGATAGAACAACATAATAGACCCAAGAGCAACATCACAAGCCTCCGGAACAAGAGAATATGAACTAGCTCAAGCGGAAGAAGAGAATGAAGAAAAGAATGACAACTATCATCACAATAGAATTGAAGAGCCTCCGGACAAAGAATAGACGTAGTAGTTGGAAAACCAACAACGAAAATAACAAGATAGTAGTGGACTTACGAAAATCATCTCAACATCTATGAGGTGACATCCAACCACTAAAGAAACAAGGATAGATTGGGAGCAACAAGATATGAACAATTCTTACACCAAGAGGATACATTGAGAACTTGGGCAAATGACAAGCACCATGATAGCATAATCCATAGGAAAAGCTTTAGGTGAAATACAAACCAAGATAACTCAAAGAAGAAATTATGGGTTGAAAATATCTCATGATCACAGAATCGGTGGATTTAATTATCTCATTCTTGAAAGGAAAACTCTTCGAGGCTCCTACACTAACAAGAATGCTATAATACCACCTTAAAGGATAAAGGAAGAACAATTGCACATATGAATGCAAGAGAAAGGATACTTGAGGTTCTCCAACAAGAATCTTGAAGAACACTTAAGAATGGATTGAAACCTTGATGAACCACCAAGAAGGACCTCCGTATACAAATGAATGATGCAACGATAAGAAGGTAGAAAAGAATAAGATTGAAGCCTTGCAAAGCCTTCGATGAAGCTTCACGAAGAGATACTTGAGAAAACTTGGAACTCCGGAAAAGAAAAGATAATAACAGTTGAGAAAAAGGAATTGATATCATGAGCCACTCCAGAAGAAGAATTGAAATCATTTGATGAAACAAGAGTAAGAATTATGTTAAGCTAATCCTTCATCAAGTTAAATTGACGACAATCAACGGATTTAGCATAGCACTTATTCCTCTTGAAAAGATTAAAGAGAGATAGATAAAGCACAAAATAGAAGAAATGTTGCAAGAAACACCGGTAAGAATTCACAATTGAATGGGAACACCACAAATTAATGGAGAAACATGAGAATGAAGAGAACATAAGCCACCTGAGAGAAAACTTGAACAAGGCACCAGATAAATGAGAGACGAACGAAGAGACAACAATGGAGAAGAATTGAGGATGAAAGCTGAAAGCTGAGAACGAAGAATCTTCTAACACGATGGCCTTCGGAGGAACGAGAATGAAAATACAGAAATGCACCGGATAGCAAGAAAGGGATTACTCATGATTGACAACAAATGAGAGGATAACATGAAGCTGAGATGACAATCTTCACAAGAATGTAACAAGACTGAGAGAAACACTCCTTCGAATTTCCAAGCTGAGAATGATGACGAGAAACAACACCAAGAATAACTGAGACACTCCGGAATAAAGAAGAATGAAAGGTTGAGCCAAAGAATGAATAGTTCAAATAGATCTTGAAGAAGGGATATGACTGATGAAAATCATACTTACGTCATAGTTGAAAAGATTTAGAGATCTCCGGGAAAAAATTAGAAGAGCCAGGAAAGATCCTGGGAAAGAACTTGTGGGTTATGGGCCCACTCAAAGAAACCACCGTTGGAAAAGATTACTTAGAAGAGAGATATTGCACCGGTATGAAGAGAACTAGATGAGGTTGAGAACCTCAAAATAATTGAAAAGACTGGAAAGAAGAACTACAGAGATAACTTCAACGCTCCGGATCGAAAAGAGAGAAATAAATACCAAGATAGGCTCATAAAAAATTTCCGACATGGGAAAGAATTACAAGGATAAATAGGATATGATGAACATGGACAACTGAATTAAATTCACCGGAAAAAGATAACCAGGTTGAAGGAATGATGAACTATAACTCGTGAAAATCTACATAATGAATCGCCGGGTAAGAGAGAAAAGAACAAACAGCGGAAGCACAATGAAAAGAAAACTCTTGGATGAAAATTGAATCATTGAAGAAAAAGGGTGGGAGGGCGGGGAAAAACAAAGACAACTTGAGACAGATGAGATAACTCCGGAAAGAATTGAGAGAATGATCAGCAAAATTAGAGAGGATTGAATTCACTAAAGAGAAGCAAACCGGTTGAATGGAATTGATACGATGACTCCGGTTGAAAAGGAATTGACATGATAATTGATATAGCAAAAGAATTAACTCTCATAAAAATATGAGAACACCTCTTAGAAACGATCTGAAATCACCACTTGACATCGAAGCAACACGAATTTGTTGGAAGATTGTCCTATAAGTAACTACTTGAATTCCCACCTAAGAATTCCACAAATATCTGGTCATGCAATCTGGTACACGGATACAAGGAGTAATAATCACACAACTCCTATACTAACCCGTCACCTATATCACATCCGTCAACACACAACCAGAATCTCGGACCTTCATCTACAACAGACCCTCGTGTTCACAACGATACAAAGTATGGCAGTACTCCCGAACAATCTGCACCAGTACTGGGGACATCGGGGTTATCTCGCCACTACTAGTATTGAAGCAATTACGAACATCCTTCGTTCTAGGATATTAAGAAATCTGAATGATAACGATGTGCTCAAGAATCCCCTGGAGCTCAACTCCCTGGAAGAAAATCAAGTCAGACAGGAGGCACCAAGACAGAACTCCGTCACATCGGCATCATATAGATCCCAAGAATATCCGCGTGATCCTAAAAAAAATTGAGTGAGAAGGAGAGTAGAATAAATTATTATGTCAAGATTCCTCACCAGAGCATAGAAGAGAAGAAAAAAGAATCCTACTCTCCGATATATAACTAGACTCAAAGCAGTTTTTCACTAGACTCGACTCGGCCAAATTCGATCAATCAAGGGGGCTCCTAGGTCGGTACTGCTTTGATACCAACTTGTCACGCCCAAGATGCGACCCTATTCTCAATTTGGCACGAAGGCCTCGTCAGGGATAGAAGAGCATCTCGTCGTGTCGCAAGAATGGATATCGTTACAAGTACATGTACTGAAAAGAAGATATATATATATATATATAGAATTGGCTTACACCCGCCACAAGCTACATCAGAGTCGCAGCAGTAAATTACATATTCATCAAGAGTAAGAGCAGGGTCCGACTACGTACGAAAACAAACGACAAAAGAAGAACGACGTCCATCCTTGCTATCCCAGGCTGCCGGCCTGGAACCCATCCTAGATAGAAGAAGAAGAGGAGGAGGAAGAAGAAACTCCAAATGAACAATCAACGCGCTCGCGTCAAGTAACCTTTACCTGTACCTGCAACTGGTGTTGTAGTAATCTGTGAGCCACAGGGGACTCAACAATCTCATTTCCAAAAGTATCAAGACTAGCAAAGCTTAATGGGTGAGGCATGGTTAAGTGATGAGGTTGCAGCAGCGGCTAAGCATATATTTGGTGGCTGATTTAAGAGTACAAGAAATAAGAGGGGGAAGATCTACGCATAACGGACGTGAACTACTGATGATCAAATGAATGATCCTAAACACCTACCTACGTCAGAGATAACCCCACCGTGTCCTCGATCGGAGAAAGAACACACGAAAGAGACAGTCACGGTTACGCACACAGTTGGCATATTTTAAATAATTAACTTCAAGTTATATAGAACGAGTGTTAAACAAAGTTTCCACATTGCCACATAACCGCGGGCAGGGCTTTCCGAAAAGATTTAACCCTGCAGGGGTGCTCCAACTAGTCCATCACAAATTACCACAAGCCGCATAGAAATCCTCAATCACGAAGCTCGCGATCTCGTCGGATTCCCTAGTGGAAAACCTAAACTTCGAGATTACCCAAAGCATCACCGGAAACCCGATGCACAAGATATTCCATCAAAGGTAAAACAACAATCTTCGGCAGTAGCGGCAGCACAAGTCACAACAACAGCAAAACGGGCAGGTGAAAGCACAGGGCGGAGGAGGCTTGGCGGCTCCGGAGGACGGCGTCCACGGCGGGGCTGCGTGGGGCCACGACGCGAGCTTCGCCTGCTGCAGGAGGGCATGGCGGCGGTCGACGTCGCGCTCGGGACGAGGGGGCGAGCACCAGCGACGGGAGGCGCGGGGGCGGCGACCACGAGAGGCCAGGGGCGGCGCGGGAGACGGCGAGGCGAGGCGGCGCGCGGACAGCTGCGGCAGGGCAGCGCGAGCATGGGGGCCTCGAGGGGAGGCGAGGCCATGGCGGGCGCAGGGGCCACAACGGGGCGCGCGGGAACGGCAGCGCGCGGGGCTGATGGCGGCGGGAGCGCAGGCGGCGCGGGAGGCGAGACCGAGGCGAGGCAAGGGGGCCTGGAGGGGAGGAGCACGACGAGGTCGTCGCGGCAAGGGGAGCTGGATCGGGCTGAGGCTCGACGGGAAACGGGTCAGAGGGGCAACAACGCACAGGGTAGGACGAGGCTGCGTGAGGGGAACGAGGTCGACCGGTTGGGGCGCTAGGGCAGAGGAGGGATCGAGCTGCCTCGGCCTCCGGCTCGGCCTCCGTCCCTCTCTCTGTTTTATTTTTTTCAACTTGTTTTTTTTCCTTTTTTTTCTAAAAACAGAAAACACCTTTAAAAGGAAAAGATTTAACAACATAAAAAAATGATTTTGGCTCTTTGAAAAAAAATACCCCAACTATAAAATAGATTGGACATTTTTAAACAAATAAAAATGAAACCTTTTTTAAGAATTAAAATAATACCCTTTATTTTTAAATAATAAACAAACCCCTTCTTTTTAAATAAAAGAGTCTCTAGTTTTAAAAATAACAAAAGGAAAAATAAAGCAAACCCAAGGGATTGCTCCCACATTTAATAAAAGGATTTTAAAAGACGACGAACTTTTAAAAGGGGGTTAAAACGGAAACTTTAGCAAACCACAAAAACAAATAAAAGAGGAGAGAGGGGGGAGTTCCTATTACACGCAAAGACACCGAGAGCACTTGAAGCACACACACTCAAAACACCACACGCAACAGACGATGCAAGATGCCATGCATGATGGGATGATGCAAACTAAATGAAGAGGCCACAAGATAAAGTAACCACACGACGGAAACGGAAATAAAGGGGAATCTTCTGGAACGTCGGCATCGGGCTGTCACACAGGAGGTGAGGCGTAATTAAACTACCTATCTAGGCATTTTAAATGAGGTCAGAAATTACATATAGCACCTCCGAGACGACCTCACATGTTAATTTACAATTCTGTCCAGATCTAAGCTAACACGTTTAATTAGTTGTTAAACAGCAAAACAAATAGGTTCACGTGATTCTACGCGTCGTTACAAGCAATTTACACATAGAGAACATCTCCAACAGAGCTACGGTTCAAAAGATACGAACACCGTAAGATATGATGGCATGAATGCAAAATGTGTGCAACGACAGTCACGAGCACTTCAAAACATACAACCAGCAAGATAAAATGAAACTACACGAGATTCTAAGCAATTTTCATATAGGACACGATCAAAATGGAGCAACGGTTCAACAACTACGAGCTAAACAAGAAATGACTACAATCTGCCAAAATCAGCCACATAGCATTTTCTACTCCCCACAACTACGAGCTACACAAATCTAAAATGCACAACCAAGGCATGGGACAATAGAGGTCAAGATGCTCTACAACACACAACTTATAACACCTAGCATGGAAGCATGACACACTAGGAAAAGAAGTCACAAAACGGCTTCTCACACACAGTTTCAGACTTAGTGAAAATAACACTTCATGAAAGTGCAATTTTCGATCTAAAGGCATATTAACAACAGCAAAACCACAAGCTACAGGACTCCAAATGACATGAAAATTCACAGCATGCTAGAGAATCCTAAAGTCTACAACTAACTCCATTGCACCAACCTCAAAAGAGCTATAGATCACCAGATAAACTCAAGACAAGACATCAACAAAATATAACAGATCTCAGACTTAGAAATATTTCAGCATCTCTAAAACAACACTATTTCCTAGCAAGTAAAGAACAAGCAAATCACACCTAAACATGGATTTCTATTGCAAACAAAAATACGAGCGGCTAGACTAAACATCCAAGGGTAACTCTCTAGTTGACAACTTAATCATATCAAGCACGGAAAAAAATCCCACTAAATAGACAAGAGGGCAACATAACAAAATATCGCGCGAACTAACTTTCTCAAAAGCTAAAACTAAATACACTGTTAAATCCTATGGATTTTCTACCCCGAAAACATATATAACATGAGGGGTTGCAACATAAAAACAACGTCACACGTATATGCGGGAACAAGTCCTAAACGCGAAAAATAAACTAGCAGCTAAACCCTACATGCAAAAATACCAATGACTACTCTAAAATACATGGCAAAAGGGTTCCTAAAACATGAACATTTTATCTAAGGAGTTCGGGCAATCCGGACACGCGCGAAAAATAACTGCGGGCAATTATCCTATTGAGACAACATGCAAAACTAGATATTAGGCATGTCAAACTACTTCAAACATTTATGCAAGTTGTAAATTCGTAATCTACGCGAAAATCTACACAAGATCCATATCTAATTCATCGCGATCCGACTTAAGGGTTAAAAGTTACGGGCGTTTGAAAATTACTAATAATTCCTGAGATAGAATTAAATTCTAAAACCTAAAAACCACTAACGGGCTGAACTAACTAGGCGCAACATAGCAATCATGCACATGTGGTGAGGAATACTAGCTCGGGGGGGCTCTCACCTTCGCGGGCCGGCCTGGTGGAAGCTTGGGCCGGCGGGGGAGGCGGCCAGTTGGGCGTGTGCGAGCTGCTCGCTCTGGCCGGCCCAGGAGCTGGCAGAAGCCGGTCACGGGGCAAGCTGCTTGGCCTCGAGCTCCCGCCGACAGGCCATGGCGGCGCGGACTGGGGCAGGTCCCTGCAAGGACGGGCGAGGAGGCACCAGCGAGGGGGCGCGGCGGCCGGATCCGGGTGGCTGCTCGCCGGATCTGGCGCAAGGCGGCGACGCAGGGGCTCTGGCAGCGAGCTCGCGGCGAAGGGAGGTCCTGGGGCGAGCTGTCGAGGTCCGGCGGCGCGGGGGTACTCCGGCGGGCATCCGGCAGGCGGGCGGTGACCGGCGAGGGGCCCTCCTCCGTGACCTGGGCTGGAGCAGGGATCACGGGGAGGCGGACGGGAGCACCTCGGGCGAGGCGCTGGCATGGGAGGAGATGAGGTCCTCCAGATCTTGAGGTGGGGCGGACGGGCCTGCACGGGCCCGATGGCTGCGCTGAGGAGGGAGGGAGGAGAGAGAGAGAGAGTGGGGTTAGGGTTAGTGGTGCCTCAGAGCTCAATCATTATGGCGTAAAACTCCGGACAAGCTTCGGGGTCTTCAATTAGGCTGTGGAGATTGCCCTGAGCATTTGAGGTTACCTCAAAGCCATATTCCACTATGGTGAAGCTTCCTCGTGTTGTTGGAAGCCTCCAATTAAGTTGTGGAGATTGCCCCCATCTTGTTTGTACAGGTTCGGTGACCGTCCTCAAGGATCTGTTAGTGAAATCATGACATCTTGCATTGTGTGAGGCGTGAGAAGATTACGGTGGCCTTAGTGGCATCTTGGGAAGCATTGTGCCTCCACACCACTCCAAACTGAGATTAACATCCGCAAGGGTGTGAACTTCGGCATACATCATCGTCTCCGCGTGCCTCGGTTATCTCTTACCCGAGCGCTTTATTTGTTTACTTTATTTTGTGATAGACATTGTTTCTTATTATATATCTTGCTATCACTTAGTTGTTTATCTTGTTTAGCGTAAATTGTTGGTGCACATAGGTGAGCCTAATTGTTTTAGGTTTTGTTCTTGATAAATTAAACGTTAGTTTTATTCTGCGTTTGTTTAAGCTTAAACCGTAATTATTTTAAATCGTCCATTCATCCCATCTAAGCGACATCCACGTCTTTTCACTCAGCCTAAGAGCATCTCCACTCATCTCCCAAGAGGCTCCCGATGACCTCTTTTTTTTGCTCCGGCGATAAAAAAAGTCCACTCGTGTCCCCTACTCTTCATTTTTCATCGGATTTGGGCATAGAGCCGGCGTTCCCAGACCGTACCCAGCCCATCGGGGGGCACTCGGAGGGCTCCGACTCTATTTTCTGCATGCAAATAGCCTACAGTCAGTCGTCCTCTTTCTCATGTGTCTCCTTTCTCTCGTGTGTGTCTCCTTTTTCTCCTCTATTTTCTGTATGCAAATGATCCATCATCAGTCGTCCATCGTTCATTCCGTCTGATGACTCGCAACTCGATGATTGGAAAAAGTTTGCCTCCACAGCAAATATTACGTCGGATAACCCAAACCGGCCCAAAAAAACGTATTTGCGGCGGGTGGAGATGAAACACGAGGATGAGCCTGGTACAGAACGGGCCCGTTCCATTCCATTTAATGACCAAAACAAAACACACCCTTAGGAATGGAGGGAGTACTAGTAAGTAGAGAAGATGTTATTCAACAGAACCGAACCCTTCTCCATTTCATTTTACGAATCACCCTCAGCGAGACCCGGACCGGAGCACCATCCGTCTCCGGGATCTTAACCCGCCGTCCGCGCCCAGTCGCCCACAGCTCATCCCCGCCGCGATGGGTAGCGTAGACCTGGTGCTGAAGCCGGCGTGCGAGGGCTGCGGCTCCACGTCAGACCTCTACGGCACTGGGTGCAAGCACACCACGCTCTGTAGCTCCTGCGGCAAGTCCATGGCGCTTTCCCGCGCCCGATGCCTCGTCTGCTCGGCTCCCATCACGAACCTCATCCGGGTATGGATCCGTTCGTTTCCGCGTGCATGTGATCGGCGTTGGTGCGAACGCTCTCGATCTAGGGTTTCGGCGTTCCGTTGCTCCAGTAGCCGGATGTGGTTTGTGTCTGTGGGATTGGTGCGCTGGATTATGCGATTCGTTGTTTTGACGCTACCATGAATTGAATTATGTTGCTCAGTATGCCATGGATTGCAATCAAGGTTTCCTCACTACACTACGAACAGAAAATGACTGCTATTTCTCAGATCTTCATGGGATAAAGAATGGCCACGATAATAACATTAATTCGAGTTGCAATTCAAAATAAAGAAGTAAGATGATAGCACAAATTGAGAAGACAATTTTGTTTGGATCTGCTGCAATTCCTGTTACCTGGAACTATATGCAAGAATGGTTACTTTTAGTTCTGTATGAGAAAAAAAAAGTTGTAGAAGCTCCACACACAAGGAGGGGTCTGGGGAGGGATTATAGGGACCTAGTCTTACCCCTGCTAAGGTACAATGCAGAGAGGCTGGTTCGAACACAGGACCTCTTGGCAAAGTGGGGAGTACTTCACCGCTGCGCCAGGCCTGCCCTCTAGTTCTGAATGAGAAGAGCAAGAAAATTGATTTGGGACTTGAGTGACTTTGATCTTGAAATGTTAGCACTGTGTAAGTTACATGACTCATCTGTTTATGCTAGAGCTTTGGATGGTAAACTGGACGAAAAATTAACTAGTAGTCTAGTAGTATTTGGCTTATTGTGCCAGTGAAAAGTTGCACTAGGGTAGCTGTGGGTAATTGGGGATGTTGAAGTGTAAACATGGGAGTGACTGCTAATGTTTCCTGAAGTGTGCTATAGTGAATTAGTGGAATTTTCTATTTTTCCACTTTGATCTCGATTTTCACATACAAAAATTTCAGTACTAACCATTTACACAATAACCATAAACATAAAAGTGAAAATATTGCATACCAACCTTTGATACTGTATCTTCAAATTTTAATTTAGGAGGGGCTAGGGCACACCCTGGCCCTAACTAAGCCCCACCCCTGTTCACTGTGTAGTTAGTTTCACAGCTTTATGCAAACTCTTCATATGTGTATACAGTTATTGCTGTGGAAGTTGCAGTTAAATATTATGTGCCGTCTGCAGCTCAAATTGTGAGTTACGTCAGTTCTGGGAACAGGGTGGATCAGCTATGTGGTTCATCTATTTACACTATGATGTCATCATTGTTAATCTTTCTCTTTCAGGAATACAATGTGCGGGCAAATGCTAGCACAGATAAGGCATTCTCTATTGGAAGATTTGTAACTGGTTTGCCGCCATTCTCAAAGAAAAAGAATGCTGAGAACAAATGGTCTCTTCATAAAGAAGGCCTGCAAGGACGGCAGCTTACTGACAAAATGCTGGTATGTACTTTTGGATCATCATTCATCATTATTTATTCAACAATTATTCCAGTACAATAGAGGTACTCATAGTTATTTTTCTTTTCTTGAACCAAATGCTGTCAATTTCTCTGCCATGTGCTGGATAATATTTGTTCGAGAATGATCTGTTTTTTGAGTGAAAGTTTTAAGTTTGTGCAGTTGGCCCTTTTAACTATGTGGATTTACATTTGGAAACTCCAGGAGAAATACAACAGGAAGCCATGGATTTTGGAAGATGAAACTGGTCAATATCAGTTTCAAGGTCATATGGAGGGATCACAGTCAGCAACAGCTACATACTATTTGTTAATGTTGCATGGCAAGGAATTTCACGCATTTCCTGCTGGTTCCTGGTAATACACTTGTTCCACATTTGGCCATACTTTTCATTGTGTTAGCCCAAATCAGGATTGTAGTAGAAAGAAGGAAAAAACGGGAGTCAATCATGACAGTCCATTGTTACAACTTTGACATGTGAATTTTGTGACAAAATCTTCAAAAAAAGAATAAAAGAATCGATGTTGTGAGTTATTTTCTGCTATAAATTAACTCAATTAATTTCCATTTGTCTTAACAAGAGATAGATGTCAAAGATAAAACAGTATGGGTGCTTTTACTGGTCTATACCATTGGAGCTGCTCCTGACGGTACATCATCTGGTCTTAACAAGAGATAAGGCTGGTTGTAATGGGTAGTATCATATACTAGTATCATGCATATGATACTAGTGTATGATACCACATCCGTAATGCATGGTATCATATGTTAGTATCATAGAGTAGTTCATTTATTGACATGCAAGACACATACTAGCACATCATTTAATATGATACGGTATCATGATATGATACTCAACCCTCTCTTTCTTCATTTAATTTTATGCCACCTCATCAAACTTGCCTAGTTGGCATGCATGATACTACCTATGATACTACCATTACGGGCAGCCTAAGGTGTCAAAGATAAAACTGTATAACACTTGTTCGGACTTTATAGATTGTACAAACATTTTATAGTTCACTTGTACACCAGTGATATTTTAGTCAAGTTTTAATCAAACAACTTCTGGGTAAGTTGCAAACAACTTTCACATAGGTTATTCGCAACCAAATTGCATAGTTCTCTTACATAAATTCAAATGAGTTTTGCTGATGTTACTCCATAGAGTTTTGTTTGTGTTTTCTGAAATTTAATTATATTTTCAGCGAGTTCTGTAAAGTTTCTGGTTAGCTCACTAAGTTTATGCACGGGCTCCAGAGTGTTTCACATATGTTTATCAGGGTTTCATGGTGTTTCACTGATGGTCTACAGAACATATTTCATAGGACTTCTGAAATTCTGGCAACATTTCAGAAGAAAATCCCCAGAAGTTTGGGCATGTTTTTATCAGTTTTTCATCTGTAGACAAATTCAACTAGTTTCATGACAATTACAAACATACAAAAACAATGCGATCTTATGTTAGAACATATAGATTCCTGATCCTTACTCATTGCCTCACTATCTCTCCTGGAATATTCTAATTCAAAGTTCGTACTTGATTCAAAGACAGAGCAACACAAAGCAAGAGCAAAACTAACACAACAAACTCCTACCAATTCTGATGACCATAAAGAAAAAAAATAAGAGCGCAATCTTGGGTGTAGATCTCGACCAGTTCAGCATCTCCTGATGCCTCCTGCCTGATTTTTGCATGCCTCTCAGCTCCTCTCTCTCTCTCTCTCTCTCTCTCTCTCATGCACAAGTACATGAGCTATTTGGTGACTTGCTGCATCATCTGCCTCACATAGCCGAAGTCTTCCGTATTTCCCCCCTCTTTTGATGCTCTTTGTAGCTTTAGCATATGATTATATTTATAATAGATGGGAAGGTCTTTTTAACAACCGACCATACGGCTCTAGCGGATGGCAGAGCAAAAAACAAATTGACTACCCCCCACCCCCAATCCTTGTTTGTTATCTTGTGACAATGGCATCACACCATAGTTGTTGACCTCAAGATCAATGACAACACACATTATATTTAGCATACACTAGGTAACTTGGCTGATTCACTCAATCCATCACTCCTATCAACTCATGCAGCCGTTCCACTATTCAGCTAGCCTGCATCACCGTTTCACATGATGAAGTTTGCCTCACACGGCATGTCGGCTCCTCGCCATGCACACACTCTAGCTGATGCCACACAAGTCTTGTACGCATCATATCTACAAATTGTACATCCCTACTAACAAAGAACACTCTTCATGAGCACACTACCTACAACTTCAAAGATGAGTTGGTTTCGTCGTCGTAGCCTCCAGCCAACAAGGCTCTCCTTCTTTACTTAGGACTTGCGCATGCAAAATGTCCAAAGTCATCATAGTTGTAGAATTGTACCTTGCTTTTATCTTTGTAGTGTGTACCCTCCACCGCGTCCACAACTACGACCGCGACCTCCTCCTCCTCGTGATGAGCCATACCTTCTTGTCATGAGAAGTTGCTCTTCTTCAACTCCCGTCTTCCGCTCCTTGAGGAGCTTCTCATGCGCCTTGAGTGACCCAATGGCCTCTTTCATAGCCATCCCGTGACGCCATTGAGTAGCATAGACGATGAAGCAACATCATCAATTTGTTGGAGACGACAATTTTTTCAATGACGTATTTCTCCTCCATTGGTCTCCGAGCTTACAAATATGCACCACGAGGGTCATGAACTTCGCCGCAAAATTCATGGACTCTGCATCAACCATCTTGAGGTTATCAAACTTCGGGCGTGAGGACTGGATCCTCGCCTCGTGGACGTGCTTGATGGCCACATGCATGGAGTGTCATTAGACGCGTTTCCTTCTTTGCAACACATTGCAGCGCCGCGTCGTCGATCGACTTGGAGTTGATTGTTAAGGCCAACTCTTTGCTCCCATCAACCTCCTTGGACGAGCTCTCGCGATCAGCAACACTCGATGCAATGTTTGCCTGCAGGAGGCACTTCATCCTCATTGCCCATGCTGCATAGTTTGTCCATGTCAGTTGTGGGAACATCCCTGGTGCCATTGTTGGTGGGTCGCCTATTCCATGGGTTAGCATGGCTCCCTCACTCCCGCGTCTTGCGACATTGTCTTTGTCATCGCCTAAGCTCTTATTCCAAATGTTTGATATCAACCACTCTCCACCCAACATCTCTCTCTCTCTCTTTCCCTCCCTCTCTCGGTTGTTTCTCACAACACGCACAAGTACATGAGTTGTTTGGTGACTTGCTGCTTCACACAACTGATTTAGCATATATCTGTAGTGATAGTACAAGGGAAGGTTGGTTTAGCAACCGACCATACAACTTTAGCAGCTCACAGAACAAGCAAAAACCAAATTGACTACTATTTGACAACCACACATCCTTGTCAAGGAACAACATCTAGCGAGTACAATCGGGGGTCCAACGACTTCGATATTAGGTTGCTGGTATTCGAGGTGGTTGAACTAGACGAGATATCTTTGATTGAATATGTTGAAGGTTGTACTAGGTCTCTGATGCTTATGTCGTCTTTGCTAGTGAAGCCAAAGTTGTCCTTCCCTCATTGCGGTTTGACATATTTATAGCCGGCCTTGGTCAGTCCGACTGTCCTTCGTCTTGATTTCCTTGTCTTGACAACTTGGACTCCTCTTCATTTAATAGTCGGGCACTTTCATTTCGGGAGTTCGGAAGGGGGTACTCATTCTAGACTCTAGGTAAGAGACTTCTAGATATGGGCACTCTATGGGGGACAGGGCCTCGGCGAACTGGTAGGGTGTGTGCGCAATAGGATGTGGGGCCAAAACCCTCTTTCTATTGACACCCCCATTAGTATTTGCAATGACGCCGCTTTGCATGATTGACATTCCTTGTTTCATGGAGTCGGTGATCGACAACCGGCCTGCGCCCGCGCCGATTGCTTGCTTCACCATGGCGCACGTGCACTTCAACGCAGTCATGGTGGAGGAGCCAGAGTAGGCGCCGCCGCCTGTCGCCGCATTCCGGATGCTGTAGGAAGAGCTACAATCTGCAACTCCTCAAGCAACACCGGCTCGCGGAGGACTAGATCTTCAGCGAGCAGGCCATCACCGCCATGGTCGCGGAGGATCCAGGCTTCGTCGATGATCAGCGGGCGCTTTACAAGTCCGTGCGTAGCGACCTCCTGTTTGAGCTCAAGCAAACCGTGTCGGAGGCGAACACGAGATGATGCAAGCGAACGCGGATAGGAATTTGCCAACGCCAACAACTCTGTCGTTCGTGCCGGTTTGCAACAACCAGCAGGCCAGACCGTCCACATCGACCTCACCTCTACCGGCGATGTCGGCGGCCAGGCGACGGACTCCAGCGAGGAAGAGTAGAACGTGGGACACGCCCATGGCCGGCAAAGAGTAGTTTAGGGTCGGTGACTTTTGTTATGTAAAAAAGAATCCTAGCTCTAATGAAAACGACTTGTCCACTTCTATTTGATGCACCGGGTTGGATGGCTGGCTCCGCTAGCGTTCTCGGCGGACATGCCCGCAGATGTTTTACGTGTTTGTTTTGATGGACGGTGTTGGAGACGCCCTTACGCAGGAGTAAAGATAGGCATGAAGAATATGTAAATATAATGTACAAATAGTTAAGGAAAACGACTGAATTGTGAGGGAGGAATGATGTACTAGAGCGGGTAAAGCTGTTTCTCAATTCCGAGGGAGGAACGAGGTACTAAAGCGAGCAAAGCTGTTTTTCTAGTCGTAGACTTCCCATGCTGTGTAGTTAATTTAGTCGTTGGAGACGAGTTGTGCGAGAGTTGAGGCTTCATCTTTTGGGATGAGACCGATGACACCTCGATTGGCCTCGCTCTGTCTCACAGTGATCCGAGTCTGTACCGTGAGCTGCATTATTGGCTCCCGCCTCTTTGTCACCATGGTGTTGTTTGACAGTTGTGACTTAGTTGGCTGCACACAATAGCATGCTCCATGGGGCTCTCACTTCGATGGTGTCGTTGGGTCATGGTAGCTGTGATGGTCTCTTTGGTCCTCTTCACCCGCGAACCGAAGTTATCATCTACTTGTCGTGGTTTGACATATTTATAGCTGCCCTTGGTCGGTTAGGCCGTCCTCCGTGATTTCCTTGTCCAGGACAACTAAGACTCCTCCTCGTCTATTACTTGAACGCTTTCCTTTCCATGAGTCCGCGCGGGGGTGGGGGGGTGGTGGTGGTGGTGGGGGGGTGCACTTGTCTAGGGAGGAGACTCGCCTAGATATGGGCCTTGACGACCACTAGGGGATTTGCACGGCATGCTGTGGGGTCAAACCTACTTTGTGTCGACGGAAAAGGAGGGATGCAGCGATCCAGGCAGGACATTCTGTTGATTAATATTTATGGCAAGATTCTAGGATGTATGTGCATTATTTACCAATTGTTGACGATCATAATTACTTTTTGTTTGATAGTTTAGGTTTGATAAAATGTTTTTGTAATTAATTGACGTGCTCATTGTTTTTTTTTCTTGTAACAGGTATAACTTCAGTAAAGTCGCGCAGTACAAGCAGCTGACTCTGGAAGAGGCCGAGGAGAAGATGAATAAGAGAAAGACTAACGCAACTGGTTATGAACGTTGGATGATGAAAGCAGCTACAAATGGGCCAGCTGCCTTTGGTTCAGATATGATGAAACTTGAGCCTGCTAATGATGTGGAAAAAGAAAGTGCTCGTCATAAGAAGGGAAAAGATAATGAGGAGGGTAATAATTCTGATAAAGGTGAGGAGAATGAAGAAGAGGAAGCCGCTCGTAAAGATAGGCTTGGGCTCTCTAAAAGGGGCATGGATGACGATGAGGAAGGTGGAAAAGATCTAGATTTTGATTTGGATGATGACATTGAGAAAGGTCTGTTTTCAGTTTTGATTGTATTAGCATATTTCCGTAGTTGACTAAACTCTGCTCATCGTCTAGCTTTGTGTAACATAAAGTTCACTCATAGTTTGCTTATCTTGCACCCTCTTTTTGTTGAAGCTTAATTGTAGTTCTTATGAGATGGTCCCCTGTCCCTAATTTAATGCATAATATCCTCATGTTAGAAATGCATTTGGTAATCTGAACAAGATTATTCGCCAAAAACGTATCCATCGTATATTATTAACCTGATATAGTTTTTTTTCTGACGAAGTTCCTTTGTATACTATGAAGCATATGCTTTTGTTAGTTCCTACATCTGTTGATTTTCCTTAGATGATACATCCCATATGTGCATTAGATTAGATGACCCTGAATAATAATGTGGCGATTTGCTTTTATTCTGGTTTGCAAACTAGCTAAGAAGGTGTTACTTTCTGTCAACAACTCTAATGTTGATTTTGTCCCTTGAGTGCAAGCAAGTAGCAGTAGCATGTTTACTTGTGACTAAGCGTTGCACTAGATATTTGGGTGACCATGTACTGTGGACGTCCCATTTTCCTGCTGGTTTATCTTGCATGGCTTCTAGCGTTTTTGCTATGTGCCCAGGTCCAGGTTAATGTAATCTGTGTGCTCCTTACAAGTTACAAGGGGAATAGCTACACCTAACAAGGCCAAACCGTCACAGTGAGATTAAGTTTGGTCTGTCACAAAGAGCTATACCAAAATGTTTGCACTGCAAAGAAAATATCAACACTGGCTATATATCATGCTCATTTTTCTAAACCCCAGATTGGCATTATAGTGCGAATTGCCTTTTCAGGCGATGACTGGGAACATGAAGAAACATTCACCGATGATGATGAGGCTGTGGATATCGACCCAGAGGAACGGGCAGATTTAGCTCCTGAAATTCCTGCTCCACCTGAAATTAAGCAGGTTGTTGCAAATACACTATTTGTTGAAATAGTTACGAATTTAATTTTGTATCTGTTAGCACTGTTTCTTACTTCCTTAAAACATTTTCAATCAGTACTGAAATTTGATGTCAGAAATTTATATGTTGGGAATATACTCTAATTTTGGAAGTATTTCTGAACTTAAATCTGCATCTGTTAGCATTGTCTTTTGTTTCTTACTTTGTTATAAACATGGTCAATCAGTACTGAAAATTGACATCAGGAATTTCTTATTTTGGCAATGCTTAAAATGGTTCACATAGGTAAAACATGTACTCCCTCCGTAAACACCACTTTAGTACTAAATGCTCTTATATTACTCCCTCCGTTCCTAAATACTTCCTCCGTCCCAAAATTCTTGTCTTTGATTTGTCTAGGTATGAACATATCTAGGCATGTATTAGTATTTAGATACATCCATTTCAAGACAAAGCTAAGACAAGAATTTTGGGACGGAGGGAGTATAAGTCTTTCTAGAGATTTCACTAGGTGACTACATACAAAATGAAACGAGTGAATCTACACTCTAAAATATGTCTATATACATCCGTATGTAGTCCGCTAGTGAAATCTTTAAAAAGACTTATATTTAGGAACGGAGGGAGTAGTTTACAGAGGGAGTAACTAGCTAGTGTGTGCTTATAAATGTGTTACTACTCACTAAATCTGTTAGATACACACAAGTTTCTTTCATGTGTTGCTGTTATCCAATTAGGGGATAATATCTCGGCAGTTAGAAAGCTTAGCATTATTACAAGCCAAGTTATCCATAAGAGAGAGCGTGTATTCTGTGTCAATCAATTGATGGATCAAGAGTATTAGGGATTTTGTAGGGTAGTTTAGTCTAGTTATACACAGTTCTGTTCTCTTGTCAGGTTCTTTGTGCACATATCTATAACAAGTTATGAACTGTACTTGATTTTATACAAGCTGTCAATGCACCGCTATAATGCCATCCTGGTGCAAGTGCAATGATTGGAATCCACGTGTGACTTTGTGCTGGAGTTAATACATCAAACTAACCGTGTTATGACCGGCGTCACTTATAGCCGGAGGAGGTCCAATAGGCTCGTTTAGTTAAAGGCCTTAGCCCAAGTTATCTTAGTTAAGTTAGGGGCTTAGCCCGAGTTTCCTTATTTCTATTACCTTAGAGCTTATATAAACAAGTTGTAAGACACCTTTTGGAATTAAGCAATAACACAATTCTATCGCCTGGCTCCCAGAGGAGCCGGAACCCTAACCCTAGCCACCGCCTTCTCTACTCGCCGCCGCCTCCTCCCTACGCCGAGACGGCGCCGTCGCGCCGGCCGCGGCGCCCTTGTCTCCTCCAACCTCCCTCCTACCCTTATAACCTAAGGCAGAGGGCCGGTAGAACCCTAGTTTCTACCAGTTTGGTATCACGGGACTCTGGTTCGATCATGTCATCACCGCCGCCCGCCTCTAGCGTTGCGCCGTCGTCCCCCACCACCACTCCGATGATCACCACGGCGGGCGGGCCGCACCTGCCCGCGTCGGCCTCTTCTGCTGCGCCGCCTCCTGCTGTCCTCACCCTGGAGGAGCTGACCAGCGCGATCCGCTAGCTGGCTACCGCCGTCCAGGGCATCCGGCTATACCTGGCCGCGCCCTACGGGCCGCGCCACCACCAGCCAGCGACGGCCCGTCCTGGCCGCCCTGGCAGCAGCCGCTGCTGGCGGCAACCGCCGCGCTGGCTCGGCCGATGCAGCCACCACTACAGCGGCCTCCGCCACCCTCGGTGGGGCCACGACAGTCGACCCTACAGCTGTCGCCGCCGACTTCAGCCACCTCCGGGTCGGGCCCGACCGCCGCGCCGGGGGTGCCGTTCAACCAGCTTCGGTTCCCCCCTCCTCGTCGCCACTACTGGCCTAGGTGACCGAGGCGTCACAGTCGGTCTACACGACGGCCTCGGCGCCGCCGCACACTCAGTACGGAGGGCCCTCCAGCTTCGCCGTTTCCGACGGGTACCCGACGCAGACCCCTCCATTGCTCCGCGCCGACGAGCCATACCACCAGGGCGGCCCTAACCACACGCCGCCGCGCTTCGCCAAACTGGACTTCGCCACCTACGACGGCACCGAGGACCCCCTGAACTGGCTCAACCAATGTGACCAGTTTTTCCGGGGCCAACGGACACTGGTGTCGGAACGCACCTGGCTTGCTTCGTATCACCTTTGAGGCGCCGCACAGACGTGGTACTACGCTTTGTAACAGGACGAGGGCGGCATGCCCCCTTGGGAGCGTTTCCGCGAGCTCTGCCTCCTGCGCTTCGGACCCCCTATCCAAGGGAGTCGACTGGCGGAGCTCGGCCGCCTTCCCTTCACCTCCACGGTGCAGGACTTCGCCGACCGCTTCCAGGCCCTGACATGTCACGCGTCCGGCGTGTCGGCTTGTCAGCGGGCCGAGCTCTTTGTGGGTGGGCTGCCGGATCACATCCGCGTGGACGTCAAGCTCTGCGGACCGCAGGACCTCCAGACGGCCATGTATTACGCGCGAGACTTCGAGCGTCGCACGTAGGCCCTTCAGCAGGCGGCTCCGGCTCGCGGCGCCCGGCAGGCCGGCCGGCCCAGACAACACCATCCCCAGGGCAGCCGACCCCGGGCCCGATGGTGGCCCTCGCTCCGGCCGCGCCACGAGCCTTCCGCCGACTCACCCCGGCCAAGCAGCTCGAGCGCCGTCGCCAAGGGCTTTGCTATAACTGCGAAGAGCCGTACGTTCCAGGCCATGTCTGCCCGCGCCTCTTCTACTTGGAGGCGGCCGACTACGTCGAGGAGGACACCGCCACCGATGGGCCCGGCGACATGCTCGGCCCAGTTGCGATTGACGCCACCCCGACACTCGCTTCGAGTACGGCTCTCGTCGTATCCCTCCATGCGCTCGCGGGCATATGAGACGAGCGGACTATGCTCTTGCCGGTGATGATCAGCGGCGAGCGCCTGGTGGCCCTCCTGGATACGGGCTCCACACATAACTTCCTGCCCGACTCGACGATGTGCTGCTTAGCGCTCCAGCCGACGGGCGGGGAGCAACTCCGGGTCACGTGGCTAACGGTGACCACCTCCGGTGCCATGGGATCGCCCAGGACGTGCCTGTCACCATCGGCGACAAGCACTTCACCATCACGTGCGCCGGCATTGACCTGGGATGCTTCGACTTCATCCTTGGCGTTGACTTCTTGCGGACCCTCGGCCCCATTCTCTGGGACTTCGACGCCATGACGATGACTTTCTGGCACCTAGGTCGCCGCATCCAGTGGGTGGCGCCTTCCCAGCGACGCCGCAGCTTCAGCTGGCAGCGACTGACACAGGGCCTGAGCACCCCCTGTTGGATCATCTCTTGCAGCAGCACCGCAACCTCTTCGATGAGCCTCGGGGCCTTCCGCCAGCCCGGGCGTATGACCACCGCATTCATCTCCTGCCGGGATTGGCGCCGGTTGCGGTGCGCCCCTACCGCTACAACCAGTTGCAGAAGGACGAACTGGAGCGGCAGTGTGCACTCATGCTCGCTTTGGGCATTATCCGGATCTCCACATCGCCGTTTTCGGCGCCGGTCCTCCTCGTTCGCAAGTCGGACGGTACGTGGCGTTTCTGCATCGATTACCGTGCCCTGAACGCCCTGACGCTCAAGGACAAATTTCCTAGCCCAGTCGTCGATGTTCTTTTGGACGAGCTACATGGGGCGTGCTTCTTCACCAAGCTTGATCTTCGTTCGGGCTACCACCAGGTGCGGATGCATCCGGACGATATCGCGAAGACGGCGTTTCGGACTCATCATGTCCACTTTGAGTTCTTGGTGATGCCTTTTGGCCTTTCCAACGCTCCGGCAACCTTTCATGCTTTTATGAACGATGTCCTCCGCCCCTACTTGCGTCGGTTTGTGCTCGTTTTCTTTGATGACATTCTTATCTACATCGCTTCTTGGGCAGAGCACCTTCAACACGTCGCCATCGTCTTCAACGAGCTTCGAGCGCATCATCTTCATCTTAAGCGCTCGAAGTGCTCGTTCGGCACGCCTTCAGTTGCCTACCTCGGCCATGTCATCTCGGTCGAGGGTGTTGCTATGGACGCCGACAAGGTGGCGGCGGTCGCGGCCTGGTCGACACCGCACTCGCCATGGGCTCTCCGCGGCTTCCTGGGCCTCGCGGGGTACTATCGGAAATTTATCCGGGAGTTTGGCCTCACCGCGTCCCCGCCCACGCGCTTGTTGCGACGCCTTCGCCTGGGATGCGGAGGCCACGGAGGCGTTTGAGGCCCTCAAGCAGGCCCTCACGACGGGTCCCGTCCTTGAGATGCCCGATTTCGACCAGCCATTCATGCTGGACTGCGACGCCTCCGGTGTGGGGTTCGGCGCCGTCCTTCATCAGGGCGACGGACCGCTTGCGTTCTTCAGCAGGCCTTTTGCCGCACGCCATCATAAGCTTGCGGCCTATGAAAGGGAGCTCATTGGCTTGGTGTAGGCCGTACGCCACTGGCGCCTGTATCTTTGGGGGAGGTCGTTCCGGATTCGCACGGATCACTACAGCCTCAATTTTTTTTTGGATCAAAGGCTGTCCACCATTCCCCAACACCAATGGATCAGCCAGCTTTTTGGCTTCGACTTCACTGTGGAGTATCGTCCGGGTCGCCTTAACACCGTGGCCGACGTCCTGTCCCGCCGCGACGCCGACCACGCCTCGGACACCGGCGACTCCAACGGGGCGGCTCTCTGCATCCGCTCGGGGCCCTCCTTCGCCCTCCTTGACGACATCCGTCGGGCCACCTATGACGCACCGGACGCTCAGCTTCTTCGGCAGCGCCTCACAGCCGGCGACCTGGCCGAGCCATGGCGCTTGGCGGATGGGTTGCTTCTACATGGGCGTCGCCTCTTTGTGCCGGATCACGGCGATCTGCGTCACCAGGTCCTGCTGTTGGCCCACTCGTCCGGCCACGAGGGTGTGCAGAAGACCCTCCATCGTCTCCGCGCTGATTTCTACATCCCCAGTGATCGGGCCTTGGTCCATGACTGGGTGCGGTCTTGTGTTACCTGTCAGCGTAACAAAGACGGAGACACTGGGTCCGGCTGGGCTGCTGCAGCCCTTGGAGGTGCGGTGCCCTCTCAAGTGTGGGCCGATATCTCTATGGACTTCATCGAGGGCCTCCCAAAGGTGGGCGGCAAGTCCGTTATCCTCACGGTGGTCGACCGCTTCTCCAAGTACGCCCACTTCATCGCGCTCGGCCATCCCTACACGGCCGCCTCCGTGGCTCGTGTCTTCTTCGACGGAATTGTCCGTCTACACGGGTTTCCAGCTTCGATCGTCAGCGACCGGGACCCGGTGTTCACGGGGCATGTCTGGCGTGATCTTTTCCGCCTGGCGGGCGTGAAGCTCCGCATGAGTACAACCTTCCACCCTCAGACGGACGGCCAGTCCGAGGTGGTGAACAAGGTGATCGCCATGTATTTGCGTTGTGTTACTGGTGACCGTCCCCGTGCATGGGTGGATTGGCTGGCATGGGCGGAGTACCGCTACAATACCTCTTATCACTCCGCCCTGCGCGCCACGCTGTTCGAGGTGGTCTATGGCCGATCGCCCCCGCCTATCCTATCGGTTGACCCTGAGACGGCTCGGACTGAGGCGGCGGGTGACCTGCTTCGCAGCCGGGACGAGATGCTTGCAGAGGTGCGCCAACGCCTTCTCCAGGCTCAGCAGCTATCCAAGCGCTACTACGACGATCATCACCACGACGCAGAGTTTGCGGTGGGCGACTGGGTGTGGCTACGCCTCCTTCACCGCTCCACGCAGTCCCTGGACCCGTGCGCTAAGCGCAAGCTGGGCCCTCGCTATGCGGGGCCATTTTCTGTGGTGGAGCGCATTGGCACGGTCGCCTACCGCCTGCAGCTTCCGGCCGGGGCCTGTATCCATGACGTGTTCCATGTGGGGTTGCTGAAGCCCTTCCATGGAGAACCGCCGGCAGCAACACCGGTGCTATACCTTCGACGGACGACTCCTTCCAGGACCGGCAAAGGTGTTGCAGGTCCAGCTACGTCGCGGAGTGTGGCACTTGTTGATCCAGTGGCAAGGTCTTCCGACAGAGGATGCCACTTGGGAGCAGCTTGACGAGTTCCGCCAACATTTTCCAGACATCCAGCTCGAGGATGAGCTGTTTGCGCAGGCGGGGAGAGATGTTATGACCGGCGTCACTTATAGCCGGAGGAGGTCCAATGGGCCCGTTTAGTTAAGGGTTTAGCCCAAGTTATCTTAGTTAAGTTAGGGGCTTAGCCCGAGTTTCCTTATTTCTATTACCTTAGAGCTTATATAAACAAGTTGCAAGACACCTTTTGGAATTAAGCAATAAGACGATTCTATTGCTCTGGGAGCCGGAACCCTAACCCTAGCCACCGCCTCCTCTACTCGCCGCCGCCTCCTCCCTACGCCGAGACGGCGCCCTCGTGCTGGCCGCGGCGCCCTCGTCTCCTCCAACCTCCCTCCTACCCTTATAACCTAAGGCAGAGGGCCGGTAGAACCCTAGTTTCTACCAAACCGATAAATGAATGAGATGATAAACGGGATGCTATTTCGAGGGAATGGAGACATGCCACTAACCGGCCTATCTTAATGAACCAGAAATGAAGGTTCTCATGTGTCGCCATAATTGGATCCATTGCACCTGGTAGACCTTTGGTCGCAAAGAAGAAATGAGGAGCTACTAGTTGATCATGCAAGGGCATGTACAATGGTGGCATATGGATACAGATGCCCCATGATAAAAAGTAACTTGAGGCATCTATATTTTTTTTTCTCCAATGTAAGCTACCATCAGGATGCCTCATCAAAGAATAAAAAATAAAGACTAATACATATGCATCTCTACTTTCCATTCTAACATCTTCAGCTTTTTACACCGGACCACACCTTTTCTCTTCAAGCATCCGCCTCCTGCATAGGATCCTGCTTATCCGAACCTACTTTTTCTGACATCCGATCCTACATGGCATATGGGGCATCACCTTGAGGCTATGCATTGTACATGCCCTAATAGGCTCCACTTGTGGTCCCTATTGCTTATGGGGCACTGATTAAATCTGCTTGGGTGCTAGAATTATGGGAAAACGCTTCTAGCAAGCCTCCATCCTGAATTACTTGTCATAGAAATGGATGTATCTAGACGTATTTTAGTTTTAGATACATCCATTTCTTTCCATTTTGGCAATAAGTATTTCCGGACGGAGAGAGTATGTGCTAGAGCTGCATGTATACCTGCCTATGAAACCATGGTATAAGCTGCAAGTATTACCTGTCTAAAGTTAAAAAGAAGTATTAACTGTCTATGAATGTTATTGTGTGAAATTATTCGAAGCAAATATGCTGCCTACAATTTCCATTGTTCGAGAGCAAACTGCTGGTATTCTGATTTTGATACATTCAGGATGATGAAGAGAATGAAGAAGAAGGTGGCCTGAGCAAGTCAGGAAAGGAATTAAAGAAGCTACTTGGTCGTTCTTCTGGACAAAATGAGTCGGATGCCGATGATGATGATGAAGATGATGATGTAATAATCCATTCACAGAGATTTAATATTTATTTTTATTTTATTGATAAGGATTCCCCCCCGCCCTATTTCAGCAGGATGATGAGTCATCTCCAGTGCTTGCTCCAAAGCAGACGGATCAACCGAAAGATGAACCTGTTGATACCAGCCCAGCCAAACCTACACCTTCATCAGGACATGCTCGTAGTACACCTCCTGCATCGAAATCCAAGCAAAAGAGGAAATCAGGTGGTGATGATGCCAAATCATCTAGTGGTGCAGCTTCAAAGAAAGCAAAGGTGGAATCTGTAAGTTAACTGTGTTAACTTCATATTTTTAAAAGGGGAATCTTAATTCTCATGGACATGTATCTAAGGGATGAGTTTTGTTGTTTGCATAGGATACAAAAACATCAAGTATCAAAGACGAGACACCGGCTTCATCAAAACCTACACCAAAGGCCTGTGCTTCATTGAAAAGTGCCAATGTATCTCCTGTGACAGAGGATGAGATCAGGACTGTTCTTCTTGCAGTGGCTCCTGTCACCACACAAGATTTAGTGTCCAGATTTAAGTCTAGACTACGAGGTCCAGAGGTAGGATTCTTCAGCATTACTGTTACAACTTTTAAAGCTGTTGCATCCTTTTTCACTAATTACTGAATAATGATGCAGCACTTGTTCTAACCACGTGCATTAAGAATTATAGCCAGTCCTGTTTTGCATTAACTCATAATATTTCTTGAAGGATTTAGTTATGGTTTGTTAGTTGTCATGCTTGAAGACACCTCCAGTTTCTTGAACCTCGTTGAAGGTGTGCCTCAGGGGATAGTCAGAATTTCTTATTATTTATAATCACTAATTGTGTAATTAGTGAAGTGGGAATTGTTGGTTGGTAATTTGAAAAAATAGGAATGAAGCTATTGCTGTTAGTGACTTGTCATCCAGACTTGGACAGTCACAGTCCACAGAGTGTCGTGCATCGGTGCATGGACGCTATCAGGCTCCTCATCCACCACCTTTAGGTGATGTTATGGTTGGCTGGGCGGCTGAGTGGAGAAGTCCGTCCATGATCTACAGCAGCGCCCGTACTATTTTGCTAATTTTGATCCCAACTTTACCACTTCTAATTTCGCTAGTACTAATTATTGTTAAAAAAGCACAGGTGGTTAAAAAAATCAATTGCGGGAGTAGTTCTAGTGATAACCTGTTTCTTTGATGTAATTTGCTAGGTAAAGCTTTTAAATTCATAGAAGAAATCGTGTAAACCTTGAAATTGGGCTGTGTTTTGCACTTGTTTGATGTCTAATCCTTTTCTGTATCTACAAGTGTCAAACATGCTCTTTCTGCCAGTTGTTGAGTTGACGGCTCAATTTGTTTCTTGATCTCATTTTGTCGTGCATCGCAGGACAAGAATGCCTTCGCTGAAATTCTGAAGAAAATTTCAAAGATACAGAAGACAAACGGCCACAACTATGTCGTCCTTAGAGAGGATAAGAAATGATGGGCTCTAAAGTGGTGATTTTCTTCATTGCGAAGTTTCCTCATGTCTTTCTCTGGAGATAATAGTTTTGTACTCCCTCCGTATCAAAATAAGTGTCGCTGATTTAGTATAAAATTTGTACTAATTTAGTTATAAATTTGTGACACTTATTTTGGGACAGAGGGAGTATGCCGAACTTCTACTGCAGCTTGCTTCTAGTAGAAATCAAATAATGATAGGTGCAATGTTGTCATTTCCTGGTGTCATTCTAGAAGAAGTTGCAAGGTTATGATGATGTGTGAGAACAGGTATATTGATGCCAAGACCGTGGTCTCTCTAAACCTATGAATCCAAAGAGTAAAATCTAGAACGATATTCGTATTTGGTTGCCTGCATCTGCCTCAATCAGGCCCAGTTGGCCACGAAAAGTGTGTTTGGTTGTGAATGTGGTGGGCTGGCTTGCATTGGCACGAACCTTAAAGCAGTCCACAATTATTCGGTAGTTTCTCTTACACGCGGGGATCAAACCAAGAGTGTGGGGATGTCGGGAGATGGAAATTGGTGTGGTGGCACGACACCAATTCTAGCCTCACCCCCTCATTTACTTGGTCATTGCTATCTCTAGAACAACCTATCCTTATCATCGGCGACAACGACTGTAATATGTGCAAGTGGTGGTGGTAGATCCGGTAGCTGGAGCTGTTGCCCCCCTTTCATTTGGCCACCGTCTCATTGTCATTGACTCAGCCATGCCCTCCTCCTTCGTCATCCTTGTCTTCGATGCCAGTAAGTAACGCCCCTCCCCCTATGTTAGGTACATTATTAGGCCGTTAGGTAAGGTGTAGGATTGATTTTTCCATTGCTCAACACACCCTTGTGTAGACTAGGTTATGGACGCATGGATCAGGCTGATAGTTCAAGCAGCAACACTCATAGGTGTGATTGAGGCATGGCTGATGTTCATGCATAAGAGAGTTGTTCGTCGTGTCAAGAGACCTATCATCAGTTATTCTCCAATGCTTATGCGGAAAGCACGAGAGGATCGCCAATCTGAACAACATCTACAACTGCAATGATATGGGGGTTGTGTTGATGCTTGGAATGAAAAGAGCATCATTTTCCAGACTTCTCCAGACCTTCCAAAGTAGGTGGCTGCTACAAGATAGCATCCACACGAGTGTGGAAGGGCAAGTGGCCATGTTCCTCCAAGTTGTTGGCCATAATATGAGGTTCAGAGTTATCCACAACACATTGAGGAGATCAATGGAGACCATCTCAAGGTACTTCAAACAAGTGCTCTATGTTGTTGGGGAGCTCAGAGGAGAGATGATCAAGGCACCAACCGACCGGACTCCTACCAAGATTCGCACTAGCCCAAGATGACTAAGGCACCACTAAATCACTCTCTCACATATTTGGCATGGGTAGAAGAGATTGATTGGGTGAAAAGCAACTTCGGTAGGCTAGAGGTCAAGTTTCAGATGGATGGATTGGAATATCTTGATCTAACACATGATTAGGTGGTTCTCTCTCTGAGAAAAATGAAATGGTAAGTGTATGTGTGTTCTGATTGCTTCCTCTACGAATGAGAGGTGGTGGATGGGTATATAAAAGCATCTCCCAAAATCCAATCGTTACAACATTATTGCCCAACTCGGTGAAACTGAAGTGAATCTCGGTGGCACTAATTTGCACAAAATGTGGCAACTTTTGAATTTTTGGTGAGACTGATGTAGGAATCTCGGTGGTATCGATATGGTGACCTATGGCAGTTTCCAAATCTCGGAGAGACCGATTCCAAGACTCAGAATTTCTGATTCTTGAAAACGACATACTAGAAACTTGGCCAGTGGTTTTCAGTGGCACCGAATGGAATGTTGGTGGTACCGAAAATCTATGGTTTGGCAAATGTTTTGTCTGGTGGAAAATTGATAGGGCCGAATGGAAAATCTTGGTGGTACCCATTTTTATGTTTAGGCTTTGGACAGAGAAATTTTGTGGGAGAATTGCTGAGTATTTTTGGTGGCTCTCTCTAAGAACTTGATCAACCAATTCGTCATAGATACCCCACCCTCTTTTAATAGTATTGGCTTTCTTGTGGACTCAAATGTGATTTCTCACAAATATAAAATGTAGAGTCTTGTAGCTTGAAGCTTGGCCAATCCTATTTCTTTCCTTGCTTTAATCACAATCCTTAGCCAATGCATCTTTGAAGTTTTCTGAAATATACTTGGATAAGATCATTAGTTCAATGATACATATGTTGTGACTAATTACCAAAACCACCTTAGAAAGAAGTTGTCCTTGCAATCTCCCCCTTTTTAGTAATTGATGACAACATATAGATCAAAGCTTCAACAAAAGATATAACCAGTGATTAGCATCGTCGCTTTGAGAAGTATGTGAAAAGCAAGAGCTCCCCCTAAATTTGTGCATTATTTGAGATTTGCGTTTGAATGCAAATGCATAGTCAATTGGGATCATGGGTCACTCTTTCATGTCACATACATCTTGGTGGTGCGCATAAATGATATGAATGAATATAAATGCACATTACACGCAACAACGAGTGAGTGAGAATCATGTAGATAACTCAAAGATATAAAGTAGTACCATCAAAAATCAAAGCGTATGATCAAATACAACAAACTTTAATACATCCAAAAGACCAAATGATTTGTAAAACCAAAGATAGAAATAAAAAGCAAAACTCTCTCTCTCGAAGCCCTATAGATCTATATTGTCGGTGTCCTAAGAAATGGGGTCATTAGTACCCCTGACTTAGGCACAGGAAGCGGCGAGCCTGAGGATAGCAACTCCTTGAGGACTCATTCCGAGCCCCGAGGCAAAGCAAGACCAAGACCGAGGCGGGGCAACAGGACTCCCACATACCTATGCAGTCATCCACTCGCGACACCCGGCAAGGTCCCAGCTCGCCAAGCCGTCGCTCCACCTCACCACGAGGCTGATTGTCTACATCAGCCGAGGTGCCGAGCGACCAGGCGGGCAGGCAGACTTGGCAGGGGCACGTGGCCATGGCAGCGGGCGCATCCCAGCCGCGATGATACCCGTCCTGCAGCGGGGCAGCAGAATAAGAGGTAGCTGGGCGAACGTCACACAGAGAGGGGCAATCCTTGCCGACAAACGTCGCTCGAGCGCCACCTCACAATGCATTTAATGCGCTTGTCCGAGTCCATCACAATTAGGTATTTCCCACTACCTATTCTAGCAAGCAGTCTCGTCACTACATTACACACTATACACCTGGTAAAAAGACTGTTTTGGCCACTGTAGTAACCCCTTTACCCTATAAAACGAGGTCCATGGCCACTGTGGTAATCCATTTACCCTATAAAAGGAGGTCCATGGTCACTAGTCGATGCACGCGTAGATGCACCTCTCGAGCATCATTGTCGGGCGTCTTCTGTCGGGACTCTAGGACCGGGGTACCCAGGCCTTGTTGGGAAACGTAGCATAAATTCAAAATTTTCCTACGCCATATTCATATCTTCCTATGGAGAGACCAGCAACGAGAGAGGGGTGAGTGCATCTTCATACCTTTGAAGATCGCTAAGCGGAAGCGTTGCTAGAACACGGTTGATGGAGTCGTACTCGCGGCGATTCAGATCGCGGTGTGATTCCGATCTAGTGCCAAACCACGGCACCTCCGCGTTCAACACACATGCAGCCCGATGACGTCTCCCGCACCTTGATCCAGCAAGGAGGAGGGAGAGGTTGGGGAAGATCTCCGGCAGCACGACGGCATGGTGTCGATGGAGAGACGAGGTCTCCCGGCAGGGCTTCGCCAAGCACCGTGGGAGAGGAGGAAGGAGGGAAGCAGGGCTGCGCCGAGGGAGATGGAAAACTGCGTGCAAAACAGCCCGAAAACCCTCTCTATATATAGGAGGAGGGGAGGGGGGTGTGCCACCCCTAGGGTCCCACCCTAGGTGGTGCAGCAGCCCCCCCAGATGGGAGGTGCGGCGGCCAGGGCAGGGAGAGGGGTTGGCGCACCACTAGGTGGGCCTCAGGCCCACCAGCGCCTAGGGTTTGCCCCCTTCCCCACCTCCTGCGCCCTGGGCCTCTATGTGCGAGGCGCACCAGCCCACTTTGGGCTGGTTGACCTCCACCTTTTGGCCCACGCTGCCTGTTGGGGCTGGTGGCCCCTCCCGGTAGACCCCCGGAACCATTTCCGATGGTCCCGGTGGTCCCGGTATGCTACCGGTGACGCCTGAAACATTTCCGATGTCCATGCCCATCCATCCTATATATCAATCTTTACCTCCGGACCATTCCAGAGCTCCTCGTGACGTCCGGGATCTCATACGGGACTCCGAACAAATTTCGGTAATCTCGTATAACATTTCCCTATAACCCTAGCGTCATCGAACCTTAAGTGTGTAGACCCTACGGGTTCGGGAAACAGGCAGATATGACCGAGACACTCTCCGACCAATAACCATCAGCGGGATATGGATACCCATGGTGGCTGCCACATGTTCCACGATGATCTCATTGGATAAACCACGATGTCAAGGATTCAATCAATCCCGTATACAATTCCCTTTGTCTGTCGGTATAGAACTTGCCCGAGATTCGATCGTCGGTATACCTATACCTTGTTCAATCTCGTTACCGGTAAGTCTCTTTACTCGTTCCGTAGCACGTCATCCTGTGACTAACTCTTTAGTCACATTGAGCTCACGATGATGTTCTACCGAGTGGGCCCAGAGATACCTCTCCGTCACACGGAGTGACAAATCCCGATCTCGATTCGTACCAACCCAACAGACACTTTCAGAGGTACCCGTAGTGCACCTTTATAGTCACCCAGTTACGTTGTGACGTTTGATACACCCAAAGAACTCCTACGGTATCCGGGAGTTGCACAATCTCACGTCGAAGGAAAAGACACTTGACATTAGAAAAGCTTTAGCATACGAATATTACGATCTAGTGCTATGCTTAGGATTGGGTCTTGTCCATCACATCATTCACCCAATGATGTGATCCCGTTATCAATGACATCTAATGTCCATGGTCAGGAAACCATGATCATCTATTGATTAACGAGCTAGCCAACTAGAGGCTTGCTAGGGACACATTGTGATCTATTTATTCACACATGTATTATTGTTTCCTGTTAATACAATTATAGCATGAACAATAGACGATTATCATGAACAAGGAAATATGATAATAACCATTTTATTATTGCCTATAGGGCATATTTCCAACAGGCCTGTCAGCCCGCGGCGCGATGCGCGACGTGGAGGAGCGAGCCTGGTTTCGTACACCGGCAAGCTCGGCGAGGAAGACCCTCGCAAGGCAAGCATCAACGGACCACCACTAAGGATCATGAGGAGATGCCCGCAGCAAGGGCGCGTCCCGAGGCCGTCCCTGAGGCTCTCGCGAGGTGGGCTTGCCGAGGGCGTCCTAGTAGGACCCCATGACCCTACACCTTCGTGAGGGTGATGCAGGTTGCGCATGCGGCACAAGACAGGGAGGATTTCCTCTCCCATGATAAGGAAATGGGGCCAGCTAACGTGCTCCCAACGTGACTCCCAAGGGTTTCCTGATCGGTGGAAGAAGACTAAAGCTGGGGGCGTGATAGGACGGAGGTCACCTCCGAGCCCACCAGCACATCATGAAGAGAAGCTTTTGTATGCGAATACCACCTTTGTCAGGGCGGACTGTAGTCCTGTCCCCTTTCGAAGTGGCCGTTGTGGCAACCCTTCCCGCCAATGTTTTTGAGGGAAGAGGACCAAAGCAAGTATAAAAGAGAGGCGCAACCACGGTAGAAGGGGATCCACACCCCATCGTCTCCGCTAGGGCATAAACTCACCTTTGTACTCGTTCTTCCACCTTAAGCAATCCAAAAAACAAGCAAGAGTAGGGTTTTACATTGCAAAGGTGGCCAGAACCTGGGTAAACTACCGTGTGTCCTGGTTCACTTCCCTTAAGCTCGTGCCATCGGAGAGTCGGCGTGAAGTTGAGAGGTAGAAGAGGGTAGGAGAGCAAGAGCACCCGAGAGTTCAAACCTTTTCTGGGGTCTGCGGAGTGCCGATTCCGACATTTGGCACGCTAGGTAGGGGTGCGCTGCTGCTCTTCCGTTCCAGTTTCGCTCCAGCTCAACCAAACCCATGGTTGACGCTTGCTATACGCGCCCCGGGAGCTCGGCGTTGGGCGACCTCTACTAGCCCACCAGTGTCGCGAACACCACCGCCATCAACCACGGGCAACAAGGCCCTTCACGGCCCTCGGTGCGGCATGGCGTCCGCTCCGCCGCGCCCCTCGCGGCGTTTGTCGTGTCCTGCATTCACATGGGAGATTTGAACGCGTAGGACGCACTGCTCATGGCGGGTGAGTTGCTCGCCACCGCCCGACGGATGGAGGATATGACGCCTGGGCAGACCACATCGTAGATCTCGTTGCCGTCGTCAGGAGGGCCTTCGCGCCCTATTCCCCCCTTCGTCCCCCGGTGCCAGAGGCGGGGGGCTCAGCGGCGAGCCGCCTCCACCACCACGCGACGATCCGCTAAGGGCTCAGCTCGAGGGCCCAGGCAAAGCGCGCCCGACACCGTGCTCTTGCTCCTCTGGGTCCGGGTGGCTGACTGTGGGCCACCGCTAGGTCCTTGTGTGGGCGCGCCCGGAAGGGTCAACACGGTGTTCTGTGCTCACCACAATGCATGCACCCACAACATGAAGGACTGGCATGTAGGCGAATCTTCCCGAGAAGTGCGTGCTACCCGACACCGAGCCCGCATTTGCACCGACAGGTCAGGGAGAGCCGCGGCTAGCGTCGACGCTGCGCGCCCCACACCTTCGACCAACACACACTTCCCTCCGGCGTAGGGGGATGCGACTGACACCTTCATTGGGCCGAGCTCGGGGGCTTCCTCCTGGGGTCGTCTGGCCCGCGTGGACGTGCGCCTCGGCGCGCAAGCGTGGTGTGGGGCGCCGAGGACACGGGAGATCATCGTTCAAGAGTCCGACAAGTAGCAGGAAGTGGGGTTGCGCATGCTTTGCGAAATGCCAAACCCCGCGGGCCCTCGGGGCCTCAGGATTCACCCCCGCGAGACGCTATAGTTTCTGGGGCCAGTCACCCTCCCCTCCCGTAGGGGTAGGCCTCAGTAGTGCGTGTTGTCAAGAGTCCCAATGCTCGTGCGACAGCATGGCCACCAAGTGACTTTTTGGGTTGCCTGACTCAGGCGGTCCCTTGTACTTCTTCTCGCCTTGAGCGGGCGCTTTCTGGACATGTAAAAAAACTCAATTAACCTTCACTTGAGATGGTATAGTTTGTCTGAAATTTAAGCTCTGATGCTCCGACGCCACCGGGGAATGATGCGCCCTTGCGACCGCCCAATGAAAGATCGAAGGTGAGGGATTAGACATGGAGTCTATGTAGGACTCGTCCTCAGAGCACCGAGAAATGTAAGTGACCGAGCTCTAGCCCGCGGGTTGGCCACCCATGTTAGCCATCTTGCCAAGGTCCTTATTGTCGCACCCTCTTGGCAAACCGTCACAAAAAAGACAAAGGGAACACGACTCGGAGCTGGACCGCAGCCTTGCGGCCCCACACGACGACTCTCTTGATGACGTGCTCTCTCGGCCACGCGGGGTGCGAACGACACTCATGCTTAGGCTGCGGGGGCACGCAACAACGCTCCTGGGTGCACGCGGGGTGTGAACGACACTTGTGCTTGGGCCTCAGGAGCGCACCTGAAGACCGGGTTAGGAAATCCCGAGCCTTGTGCTTGGGGTATCCGCCCATCTATCGCCGCCCGTGACCCTCTCATGTAATAATGAGTGTTGGATTGTACATGCCCGGGGGCCTCCTATGCATAACCCCACGACGAGTCGTGTCGTGGACGCGGTGGAGGCCTCCCCATGTCCTAGTGGCAGTCCTCATGCTCCGTGCTAGGGAAGAAGACGATTGAAAAAGACGCCTCGCGAGTCTTACTCTTCTTTTTAGGTTGGTCCGTGCTGGATACGACAACCGCTTTTCTCTCTAAAGCTGATCTCTGCTGGATACGACAACTGTTTTCATTTAACTTTTTCTTCGACATGTGAACGAGCTCACCACGCTGACCCGTGTTGATGCAGCAGCCGCACCCCCCTTTTTGGGCTCGCAAACGAGTCAGCCTTGGGGTTTTTATGAGAGTTTCGGTCTTGTGGTTTTTCGGAGTTCCCTTGGTCCGTCCTTTTCTTACCACGACCGCACCTAGCGGAGGATGCATACCTCACCCTGGATGACGACAACGACGGTGGTGACAAGGGAACGCCCTTGCAGCGCATGCGTGCCAGCCTGCCCTCGGCCTCGCGCTCGCGGGGGCTGGGCACGGTGCCTTGGCCCGGGTCTGCCGTGGCGATGTTGGGAACCAAGAGAGCTGGGTTCTGCCTCGCGGGCACACTCCATGCAGGCGTCACCTCATCAAGGCCACAAGGTGTACCTCTCACACAATGTCCAGACACAAGATGATAAGCGTGCGCCGCCGAGACAGGGCACTCTTTCGCGGGTTTCCCCGCGGGGGCCTCGCGAGGCGGGCCTTACACAACAGGAGCCTCTGTACCCATGCTTGGGGGATCGACCCAAGCTTGGCAAAGAACACCGGGGAGAAGTTTATATTCAATCCAAAATATCATTCAGTTCAAAGTTTGGAGAACATAATCCCTTTTTACACGCCCTGCGGGGCCAACATGTTGCATTACAGGAAAGGAGAAACGGTATAAGAAAAAGAAGAAGGAACCCTCGAGGCGCCGCCGTAGGAAACCCTGACGCCAACATCACGCGCACGCTCAGTTGGAGTCCGCCTGCTCCTTCACGTGGCACCCAGGGAGCCATCGGGGTCGATGTTGCCCCCGCAGCCACCGGAGGAGGAGCCGCTCTCGCTGTCGTCGGTGCCGGAAGGTCTGCTGCTGCCGCTACTACTGTCCTCCATGCAACAGTCGAGGCGTTCGCTGAAGCTTCTGAAGACCTTCACGAAGAGCATGGCGGACTCGTCGAACTTGAAGTGGAGGACGTGCCCATCATGCAAGCTCTGGACAAGGGTGAACGACTTCCACTCGCGCTTGAGGAACAAGAAGCCAAGGGAGTTGAACTCCGTTGCCACCCAGGTGGGCCCGTTGCAACAGCCGTCCAGTTGCAGCCACATGCCCAAGGGCGCGAGCTCCTCCATCTCCTCCGCGTAGAAGTCCGGAAGCCGGAGCTAGGTGCGGGGCCTATCCTCCATCCGCATGATGAACTCACGGGCCGCGTCGGTAGAGTGACTTTGCGACTTGGGGGCGGCCGCCTCCACCGCCCTGCCGGCCCATTCGCGGCCACCCCAGTCCGCCGTGCCTGCAGATAGGACACCTCCCGTGGATGCCGAGGTCGCCATGGGCCGCCTGTGGGAGCACCCGCGTTCCCCGGGAGGTGCATCAAGTGTAGCGATAGGTGCACGGGGACGACCCCTTCCCCTCATCGGCCGTCGCACACCCGCTCCCCTCTTCATTGCCGTCTCCCTTTCGGCAACGGAGGACCTCTTCACTCACACAATCACCATGGCGATGATGAGCGGGGATGGAGAACAAGGGTGAGAAGGTCAGGGCAGGAGGTCCCTCCCCCTTGCCCTTATATGGATCCTCCGAGCGGGCGGTTGGTCTACGCCACCTCGCGCATGCCCCACGTGCGGAAGATTAACGTGGGAAATATTGGCCCCGCGCCGCGTGGAGGCTTTATGTCAGCACCGGACGGGTACCGAGGTGACATGGGAAGCAAGGCCGCCCAGCGCCCATTGCGTGCCATGTGTCACGCCCGACCCTTCGGTGGAGAAGGCCCGCGCCATCTGTTCCCACCATTGGATAAAATGCGTCTAGCGTGCGCCCGCGGGCTGTGCCGCTCGGCCTGAAAGCCTGGAGAAGCCGAGGGGTGCAAGTTGCAGCCTCACGATGCACGTTGTGGCTTGGGGATCGACCCATCGCCGTGCTGCACACACAAAGCCCTCGTAATGACACCTGCCTCGTTAGGCTTGCACCAGCAACCATCGGCAAGGATTTCGAGGCACCCTTGCGGGGTAGAGATGAAGGCCCATCCGTGGGCTTCACAAGAAGGACTACCAAGGCAACACGGGGCGACAACATGGCCAGGTAAGGGCGAGTACTAAGGAGCGCTCGGGGGGGTACCTAGAGGCCTCATCACCCGACATGGAAAGGGCCACAGGAGCTCAGCACCACCGCCCCCGACGGGGGCATGGGAAAAACGCGAGGGGCGGCAAGAGACCTCATGAAGGGAACGGGGACACGCCAAGCATAACAGTCGAACACCGCTCAAAACAAAGGTACATTACATAAAGTCTTACTCCCTTTTCAGGGCTGAATGGTTTCGGATGCAACATGAAAAAGGGAAGTCTAGGTGGAGGAGGCGCTGTCTTCATGGTGGCCCCTGGAGTCCCCAACACCGGGACTCCCGCTTCCCTCAGGAGGCTCTGCTTGGACGAACAGCTCCACCAGGGACTCCACGTGCTCGCGCACCTCGTCCCTCAGGGGGTCCCAGAGGTTCGAGGGCACAGACTCTCTCACGCAGGATCACGGCGGTGCAATTTTGAGAAAATGCGCATCAGCGCGCCGCCCACAAGGTCACGAGCACTTGACTCGATGTCGTCGTCCACCTTGGAGACGCCTGACTCTAGCACCTCCACCACCTTGAGGAATGAGTCGAGGTTGCCCCCATCTCCATGCGCGCGAGGCAGTCGTGGGGCATCCATGACGAAGTGATGTAGCGCGTCGTTGATGTCTACGCACACTTCGATTCTTGTAGACTATGTTGGGCCTCCAAGCACAGAGGTTTGTAGGACATCAGCAATTTCCCTCAAGTGAATGACCTAAGGTTTATCGGACTCAGGGAAATAGAGGTTGAAGATGGTCTCTCTCAAGCAACCCTGCAATTAAGAAACAAGAAGTATCTTGTGTCCGCAACACACCTAAGACAATGGTAAATTGTATAGGTGCACTAGTTCAGCGAAGTGATGGTCAAATATGGGTGATAGGTGTGGCAAAGCAAGGTAATATAAATCTGTAATAAAAATTACAGCAAGGTAGCAAGTGACCAAAGTGAGCATAAACGGTGTAACAATGGTGAGAAACAAGGCCTAGGCTTCATACTTTCACTAGTGGCAACTCCCAACAACATTAACATAGTCTAATCACATGATATTTCCACTAAAACATGCAATGGTGATGTACTTGGAGGTCATTACTTTGTGATCAAGAGACGACGAGAATTATGTAGGGCTACAAAAGCACACCTCAGAGTTCATAGTTCTCATCTATGGATTTCCCAATGTCACCGTGTCCATCCAAATAGAGTACCACAATCACCACAACGTATCTCAAGGATAGTCGTAGACAAGCACCAAGAGACTCTCAATCTTCAATCAATTCACAAAAGAGGAAATCACCCATGAAAATATTCTTCTAATCCATGTCCAATAGACCGCTATCACCATGGTCTCGGGGATTATACTATATAAGATCAAGTGAGTACATCAATCCAATACATAGAAGAAGGAGAAACATCATGGGATCACCCTAGATTAACATAGCCTATGATCACAATCAAGATCACATCATGGGAGAGAGAATTAACCACATATCTACTGTAGAAGACCTCAACCCCGAGGAGGAACTACTCCCGCTTCATGGAGGGAGGAAGAAACGTCGATGGAGATTAATCCGGGGGCACTTCCCCGTCCTGGCAGGGTGCCGATACAGGAATTCTGGTCCCCCGAAACTTGTTGGCAATGGCGGCGGAGATCGGAATTGCTTTTGGAGAAAAGGGTTTCGGAATAAGGATTTCCTCCATGAGGGTAAAAATAGGAGCCAAGGTAGGGCACCAGAGGGGGTGACCCCCACCCAGGCGGCCTCTCCATGCGGCCAGGGGGCATGCCGTGCCACCAGGTTGCCAGGAGGCCTGGTGCCCCCCCTCTTCCCTCCTTCGGCCGTGTGGAGTCATCTGGAACGCTGATTTTTATATATTTTTTGTGGATTTTTTCGAGCACTGTAAATATGGGTATAAACCTGCAATTCACAGACATCAGTAGACAGAAACTAGCACTGGGTGCACTGAGTTAGTAGGTTAGTCCAAATATGTTGAAGAAGGTATGAAAGTGTACAAAACACATAGCAATATCACCCAAAACTTGCATGGAGCAAGCAAAAATTATAGATACGTTTAGGACATATCAGCCGCTCGCGCAGAGTGCAAGCGCCAGGAACTGATTGGCGCGTTGTGCCTCCATCATCCGCGCGTGTGCCGCGTCGTCCTTGGCCGCTTTGGCCGCCTACACGGCGTTGCCAACTTCTTTCACTTGGGCCAGGAGCGCGACCAACTCCTCCTTGGCACCCTCCTCACACCTTAGGGCGGCATGGAGTGCAGCGTGAGCGTACCGCAGCTCGGCAATGAGCGTGCCCGTCTCCACTTGGAGTGCGTCGCACCTAAGATGAAGGTGGTGCTCCTGCCGGGTGAGCTCGGCGCGGTTCACGTCCGACTCGCGCCCGACGCGCCGTGAGGTAGGCATGGTGAGTTGGGATGCACGCTCCCAAGGCCCTACCGTCGCCCCTGAGGGGTTCATGGGTCCCCCGGGCCTCGCTAGGCCCCGCGTGGAGGAAGAGGCCTCCCGACAAGGCGACACACGAGAGGACGCCCCCGGTGGGCCCATGCAGCTACTCAAGGGAGCGAGCACCTAGAAAAGGTGGCAGCCCCCCCGACAGCCGTTTTATAGCCGTGATCACGACCCCTGAGGTATCCTGGGAGTGGAGGCGACGTGCACCCTGTCATGCGCCGCGTGCTATGGCTAGCCCATGGGAGGTTTCAGCTTGCATCGCCTCGTTCCCGGACCGGCTGCCACGCGCGGAAAGAACGGCGCAAGTGGATGGTGCTGATCAAGAGCAATGATGATAGGTGTTACGAACGAGCTTTGCATAGGCCCACTCGGGGCAGTTCCCGGAGTGTCGTGGGGGAAGTTTCACTTCACCTCAGATGCCACACGTTGATCCGGGACCGCAGGCGATGAGGACCCGCGTCGCTTCGCCCTCCACCAAGCGAAGTCATGCATAACGTGGGCCCGAGGGATATTGTCGGGCCTTTGGGACCTGGGGTACCTAGGCCCATCGACCTGCGGCACCGTGCGCGACACAGTGGAGCGAGCTTGGTTCGGACCTCCAGCAAGCTCGATGAGGAAGACCCTTGCGAGGGCCCCTGCCTTGCAAGGCAAGCGTAAAGGGACCACCGCCGAGGATCACGAGGGGACGCCCACAGCAAGGGCACGTCCTGAGGCAGGCCCTGAGTCTCTCACGAGGTGGGCTCGCCGAGGGAGACGTAGTAGGACCCCATGGCCCGGCACCTCCATGTGGGTGATGCAGGTTGCAGAGGCGACGCACGAGCGGTGCCAGCCGACACGAACATGGAGGATTTCCTCTCCCATGATAAGGATGCGGGGCCAGATAGCGTGCTCCCAAAGCAACTCCCAAGGGTTTCTCGGTCGGTGCAAGAAGACTAAAGCTAGGGGCGCGAAAGGAAGTAGGTCACCCCCGAGCCCACCAGCGCGTCATGAAGAGAAGCTTTTGCATGTGAATACCTCCTTTGTTAGGGCGGACTACAGTCCCGTCCCCTTTCGAAGTGGTCGTTGTGGCAACCATTCCCGCCAATGTTTTCAGGGGAATAGGACCAAAGCAAGTATAAAAGATAGGCCAACCTCCATAGAAGGAGATCCGCACTCCCATCTTCTCTGCTAGGAAAAAAACTCACCTTTGTACTCGTTCTTCCACCTCAAGCAATCCAAAAAACAAGCAGGAGTTGGGTTTTACACTGTGAGGTGGCCTGAACCTAGGTAAAGTGTTGCATGTCCTGGTTCACTACCCTTAAGCTCGTGCCTCCGGATTGTCACCATGAAGTTGAGAGGTAGAACATGGTAGGAGAGCGAGCGCATCCCAGAGTTCAAACCTTTTCTTGGGTTTGCGGAGCGCCGATTCCGACAGCTGCGCTTCTGTACTTGAACACACCTAATCAACTACCACCACAAACAGGACGTAGGGTTTTACACTCCCGAGCGGCCCCAACCTGTTTAAACACTCACGTGTGATCTGGCCGATTGATGCTCTGCGTGCGCCGAAGCCCCCATGCAGAACCGTAAAAGGGGCCTCCGAGGTCCCATAGATCGTCGTTGGTCCATTCCCTCGACATCTTGGTGCTCCAGGTAGGGGGCTCTTCTATGCGCGTATCTTCACATACGTTTCCGCGTATCTTCATCGATAACAATGGCGCCTAAGAGAACCAGAGGTGGCACAATGGCGTCCCCTTTGATGCCCAAACTGCCCACGTCTGCCGCAACGACGACAAGGGCGAGGGTGATCACCATGCACATCACGCTCGTGAACGGAGGCACAATGCCGCATGGAGCTTCGCGAGCCACGACCCAGACCCCACTGTCATGCTAGCGCAAATCGCTCCAGCGGCGGCCGGGGGCGACACCATGGCCGCAGCAATAGCTGCGGCGACGGTGGTCGGACTTCCTCCACGCCCCTCACTAAACAACCGTGACCCATGCCCATGGGATGATGACCCGGGGCGTCATGGTGATAAGACCCCTGTGCAAGCAACACATGACCACACTCAGCCACCTCCCGCCGGTGGCGACGGCGCGGGGAAGTGCTCCTTCTGGCACTCCTAGGAGTAAGAGCACTACCCGCGCCTCAGCCATCCTGGTCCCTAAAACTACGGGAGAAGCTTTAGCGCAGGTTCAACTTCTGCTGAACTTTCCACCTGCTCTGGAGATGATGGAGGAGTGGAGGGCGATCGTCTAGAGCCTACTGAGCTTTGCCAACAAGAATAAGTCAGACGCGGCAGGCTCCTCCCGTGCATGGTGTGCGACTCCTATGGGGCCCACCGTCGGGCCCGAAGTTGGCGGAGCACCCATGATGGAGTCACCCCCATGACAGGAACATGTTACCCGCCGGGTTGATGTGCAAGATGAAGTTTCTCAAGCCTCAACGGACCCACACCTCAAGAAAGATCAACGTCAAGTCTTGAAAGACCGACACAAGCGTACCACAATCGAGAGGCTGCGTGAGCCAGTCCGATGGTCGCGCGCCTGTCATCGATGAGCCCGCACCCGGGGCACCCGATAGCCTACCTTACAAGGTGGGATGCCCGACGTTCACCCGTGAGCTGCTGCAAGTCCGCTGGCCTTCCAGCAAGGCCTTCAAGCCAGAATTGTCAAACAAGTACGATGACAACATCACTCCATCAGAGTTCCTAGGCATCTACACCATAGGGGTGCACGCTGCCGGGGGACGAGAGGAGAAGGTAATTGCCAACTAATTTTATTTGGCACTCAAACCCAATGTGAGGAGTTGGCTGATGAACTTTCCGGCGGGGTCCATCTCCCCCTGAGCGGATCTGTGCAACCAGTTCGTTGGGGCCTGCCATGGGGCCACAAGCTCCCATGATAGCCTAGTGATATGCACGTCCTACCCTAGCGAGACGACGAGACCCTCCGCAAGTACATCGAGAGATTCAACCATGTGCAACACAACATCCCAGACATCCACCCTGCTGCAGTGATCGCTGCATTCCACACGAATGTATGCAATTGCCGCATGCGCAAAGAGATGAGCATCAACAAGGTGTGGGATTTTGCCGATCTTTGCGCTCTGGCCAACAAATGCGCGTGTGCTGAAGAAGTAAGAAGGCTCCCGGGGGAGGATGTTGGTGTAGAAGTCGACTCCAACGACAACGGGAGTGCGCGTGCCTCCTCGAACAAAGGGCGCAAGTGCAACAACAAGCGCAAGGGCAAAGCGGTGATGGATGTTGAGAGCTCCGGCAAGCGTAACGCTGGCAAGAAGGCCAAGCCGGAGGAGCCGTGCAAGGATGTTGTCAAGTGCTCCGAAGACGATGGGGTTGCGACAGGCAAGAAGACTGGCAACCCACACTGCAAGATCCACCTCACCAAAGGCCACGACATCAACGAGTGCCGCCAAGTAGAACAGCTTGCTGAGAAGCATAAGAAAGAGTACGAAAGGCATGATAAGGAGAAGGGCGGAGATGGTGCTGCTGGGTACGACAAGAAGAACTGCGATGGCCGAGGTGGCCACCGTGGCAAGGCCAAGTAGTAGAAGGAGAAGCCGGCGAGAGCCCGTAGTTATGATGACGAGGATGGAGAGGAATCCGGTAGTTAGGAGTTCCAGAAGGCTATAGATTCTATGTGTGTGAACGGAGCCTCATATTTTCACTCCTCCCACAGGCAACCTAAGCAATGGATCCACAAAGTCAATGCGACAGAGCCAATGACACAAGCAAGGAAACGTCTCAAGTGATCCAACACTCCCATCATCTTCGATGCTGAGGACCACCCTGATCGCATCACCGCGGTCTGGTGCGTGCCGCTGTTGGTTTCGCCAACGGTCTGCAACCTCGGGGTCACGAAGATGTTGGTCGACACTTGGGCCAGCCTGAACTTGATATCGCCAGATGTGATCAAAAGGCTGCAAATCCCCGATTCAGATCTTAAACCTACGGGTCCTTCCAAGGAGTGGACGGGGGAAATTTCAGTCGAAGGGCAAGATAATCCTTTCGGTCACATTCGGTAGCAAGCTCAATTTCAGGATAGAGAAGATCACCTTTGACCTCGCCAAGATGTCGCTACCGTACAAAGGATCCTGGGCCGACCTGCAGTGGTTAAGTTCATGGCAGCATCCCACCATGCCTACTACACACTAAAGATGCTAGGGCCGGTGAGCATCATCACCATCCATGCAGACAAGAAAGACGCAGTCCTTTGCATCGATAAGATCTACCGAGAGGCAGTCGGAGCGTCCGTCGGCAAGGCGCCCGCTCCTGCAAAAAGCAAGCCCAAGACCTCCAGCAAGACTCGTGACAAATCTGGGAAGCGCACCGCTGAGTGGAGCACGCCCGTCGATGACTCACCCGAGACTTCTACCGCCGGTGGCAAGAGAAACAGAGTGACCATTCCCAAGATGAAGCAAGTGGCTGTGCGAGAGGGTAGTGAGGGAGGTACTTTCACTATAAGTGCCACCCTCGACAGAAAATAAGAAAACATGCTCGTATCCTTCATGTGGGCAAATGTCGACGTGTTTGCGTGGCAACCGTGTGACATCCCAGGTGTTCCCACGGAGGTGATCGAGCACCGCCTTGCTGTGTGTCCTCATGCATGCCCCATCAAGCAGAAGGTGTGAAAACAGGCACTGGGTGGCAATATTTTATTGCCGAAGAAATTGAGAAGCTGGAAGCAGCCGGGCTAGTTAGGGATGTACTCCTCCCAACATGGCTAGCAAATCCCGTGGTGGTGCGCAAGGCAAGCAAGAAGTGGAGGCTTTGCATCGACTTCACAGATGTCAACAAGGCTTGCCCGAAGGACCCCTTCCCCTTGCCGTGCATCAACCAAATCGTGGATTCAACTGTTGGCTGCAACCTGTTGTCGTTCCTCAACGCCTACTCTGGTTATCATCAGATCTTCATGGCCAAGGAGGATGAAGAGAAAACAACCTTCATCACCACTTGCGGCACGTACTCCTTCAGGCGCATGCCATTTGGCCTGAATAGTGCGGGATCCATGTTTGCGAGGCCATCCAGATTGGCCTTGGACCACATTTGCACAAAAACATGCAAGCCTACATGGACAACATCGTAGTGAAGACCAACAAAAAGGACACGTTGGTCCAAGAGCTGGAGGAGACCTTTGCGAATCTGCGCAAAATGAACTTGAAGCTCTGATAATACCCAAGTGCAAGGAATCACCATAGAACGTTCCAAAGATGGAAGTGGTAAGTATGGAGTGTCGAACCCACAAGGAGCTAAAGGTAAGATCAATATTCTCTCAAGTTCTATCCACCACCGATACGACTCTACATACATTGAACGTTTGCTTCTATCTAGTAGCAAGAAATAAAATTACGTTGTGGGTATAAAGAGGATAGCTTTGTATGACAATGGAGAACTAAAATATGAATATAGTTGCTGCACTAAATAAAGTTAGAACATATTACAATATATTACAAATAGCGAATGTAGAATAATGATGGTATGGAGTGCGAAATCATCCTAGGAAATTGATAACAAGATTGGTAACCATTCTTGCAATTTTATATGAGGGAGAGGCATGATCTAACATACTTTCCGTACTTGGATCATATGAACTTATGATTGGATCTCTAGCAAGCATCCGCAACTAATCGAAATCATTAAGTTAAAACCAAGCATATCATTAAACATCAAGTCCCCTTTACTCCCATACGTAAACAACCTCCTTACTCGGGTGTAAGCTTCTGTCACTCTATCCACCCACTATGAGAGAACCATAAACATATTACAACACCCTCCAGTGTGAATCCTTCATGTGTGCGCCTCATGGAAGGCACCTTAGGACATCACCAAAATAAAACATACACTCAAGTCAATCAAGATCATCAATCAACCCAAAGGACAACATAACTCTACTGAAACATCATAGGATGGCATCACGTCATTGATAAATAATATGTGGCATGAAACACCATGTTCAAGTAGGGGATTACACTGGGGTGCGGGAGAGGGGACCACCATAGATAGACGAGGGAAGGTGATGGAGACCGTGATGTTGATGAAGACGATCACCGTGGCGATGGTTCCTCCGATGGCACTACGACGCCACCGGAAAAGAGTGGGAGAGGGTCTCCCCCCTTAGGCTTCCTCCTCCATGGGCTCTCCCTAGATGGGGAGAGGTTATCCCCTCTGGTCCTTGACTGCCATGGCTCCCGAATGGGCGAGAGCCCCTCCGAGATTGGATCCTTCTCTATGTCTCTCTCTTGTTTTCGCTATTGTTTTCTCTCGAGATTGGTTTTTCGTCGATACAGAGAGTTGTGGCAATGAAGTGGAAGGTCTTTCCTTATTTCTAGAGTTTCTAGTATATATAGGATTTTTCAGCGTTGGAGTCACGCCAAACGGTGCCACGTGGGCCCCAAAAGCCACCTCACCATGGCCTAGGGGGTGGTCGCGACTTTTTGGCTTGTGGCCCACTGGTGGCTCCCCTCCAAAGATTCTTCGCTCCAATATTTCTTATTTCCTCAAAAAAATATATAAAAGTTTTGGACGATTCTGAGAACTTTCATTTTCTACACAAAAAACAACACCACGGTAATTCTGCTAAAAACAACGTATGTCCGGATTAGTTCTAAACAAATCATATAAAGTGCATCAAGACCATATAAAAGTGTTGTAACTTAGGAAAACATGACATGAATACTTCATAAATCATCGATATGTTGGAGACGTATCAGCATCCCCATGCTTAATTTCTAATCGTCCTCAAGTAGGTAAATGATAAAAGAATTAATTTATGAAGTGTGAATGCTAGCATAGTATATAGGTTTGACCAATGTTACTTCCGATCACTTTTTCTAGTATCATAAAACAACAACTCTTTTCTCATAGAACTTATCATGATCAAGTAACAAGCTATTCACATGTTAAAGTATAGACCATAAACTTTCTTGAAAGGTAGCAAACTATATTTTTAGTCCTCAAACAATTACAATTCATATAATTTCAGGAAGAGTCTATGTAAGAGCTTTGATTTAGCAAATTCCACATACTCAACTATCATTTAGTCTTCTGGGATTGTTGATTCTCAAGGCATATTTTTAGAACAAGGATTTTCAATCAAACACATAGGAAGATAGGGGATTAATGTTTCGCCTCCCAACTTATTTATCTCAGGGATAATGTTAACAATAATTAATCATGATCACCTATATCCATCTGGATATATGTGCCTGGATCTTTCCCCACCACATGGTGCTTGCCAACTAAAGAATTAATAGATTGGAAAAGGGATGACCATTAATATTATTGACTCTTGTATAAAAGTAAAAACAAAAAAGTAAAAGATAGGCCTTTCGTAGAGGGAAGCAGAGGTTGTCATGCACTTCTTATTTTTGGATGTGCAATTGCTTAATGAAAAGGAACGTCACTTTATATTGCCCGTTGTGATAGCAAACTTTATTATGCAGTCCGTCGCTTTTATTTATTTGCCATAACAAGATAGTACAAATCTTATTTTCCTTCACAATAAAAGATCATACATGTTTAGGTGCAATTTCTATTGCCTTGTGCACCGATCAAAACTTACTTTAAGGATCTTATTCAATCCATAGGTAGGTATGGTGGACTCTCATGGCAAGAAACTGTGTTTAAGGGTTACAAATGCACAAGTAGTATCACTACTTCGTGAATTTTTTTGGGCTAGCAAATGATCTAAAGCAAGCACCACATGTTAGAGGATCCATGAAAATATAACTTCTATGCGAATATAAGCAAACATAACCATTATGTTGTCTTCCTTGTCCAACGTCAACTACTTGATCAAGTTTGAAAATAATTAATGGGGGATCACAATCATAGAAGATGTCCAAGATAGTATATTTTTGCGTGAAATCTCTCTTCCTTCAATATTATTTAATGTATTGTTCAAGTGACCAATGCTATGTTTGCTAACCTCCAATACATTTTATTGCTTATACTCTTAGTATTTGAAGTCACTACACCCCACGGGACAAGCATATGAAGCATATGTAATTTCATGTTTATGACATTCAATTCATTCAAAATTTTCTCTTAGGATATAAGTTAAGCACAAGAGTGATCATAAAACTATTCTCAACAAGATATAAATGAAGTTCATAGATCAATCTTCAATGAATATATAGAGACCAATATCCAAGCTCAAAATATATAAGTGAAGCACACAAAGCATTCTATAAAGCCAATCTCAAAAGATTTAAGTGAAGCACATGAAGCACTCTATAAATCAAACAAGGATCGTCTCATACTAGCATGGTGGATAGAATAAAAGGGAATAGTAAACATAAAATATGGTCCAAGAATAGCACATGTGAATGAATGAAAACTTAAATCAACATTGGCTAACTGATAGTTGTTGATGAAGATAGGTGTGATGTGTAGCATCCCTAAGTTTAGATGCTTGAAACTTATTGTAATATTTACTTGGAGTTCCTTGGGCATGCCCAAGCTTGAGATTTTGTATCTCGTTCAATCCTCTCATATCCCGGTTTCACCTAAGTCTCAAAAACTTCATCCACACAAAACTTGAAAAGAACTCGTGAGATAGGTTAGTACACATAAGAATAAATTAACACTTCATGTACTGCCAAGACAAGTGGCATAATAATTTTAAAACATCAGGTACTGTATACTATCATTTCCACAATTTATATCCACTGATATAAGCCATGAAAACTCTAGGATAAGTAGATAACAAAACCATGACAACAATCTGTTCAAACAGAAGAGTCTATAGAAATGTATTTACAAAGTGTAATTATGTATCTCCAAAAATTATGAAATTTTGAGTACAAGGTTAATAATTTGTATGGAAGTACTATGTAAAAATTCAGAAATGTTACACGTTACAGTAAAATCTGATAATTCAAATACTACAGAAAATGTTTCTGTTTTGTACAACACACATCACACTACAATTCAAGCATTCTAAAGGAAATTCTTGGAACCTTTTATTAAAAACAAGATTACAAAAAACATATAATAGATAATCAACAAAATAAAATGACGGTCCAAGCAAAACACATATCATGTGATGAATAAAAATATGGCTCCAAGCAAGATATACCGATAGTGTTGAAGATGAGAGAGGGGATGCCTTCCTGGGCATCCCCAAGCTTAGACGCTTGAGTCTTCCTTGGATATTACCTTGGGTGACTTTAGAATCCCCAAGCTTAAGTTATTTCTTCTCCTTATTGTCCTCATGTAGGTATCTCACCTAGAACTTGAAAACTTCAACCACACAAAACTTAATGGAACTTCGCGAGATGGGTTAGTATGATTAATAGAGATCATTCACTTAGGTAATGCCAAGAAAAGATTCATAATTGTTCTAAAATAATACCTACTGTAGTATATAATTCCCATAATTTATATCAGTCAATATAAGCTATGGAAACATTAAAACAAGCAAAGTATGCATGCAAAACAGAATCTGTCAAAAACAGAACAGTTTGTGAAGATCTGAATAAAAACCATACTTCCCTCGCTCTTAAAATTCTAAAAAATTATAAAAACACAGATAATTTGCATACAAAAACTTTGTGAACATTTCATAATTTTTTGACGCTCCAGTAAAATCATAGAAATTCTACACTGGACGTAAAAGTTTCTGTTTTTGCACAGAATCAAACAAGCAAGTATCCACACTATCCGAAAGGCTTTGCATGCCACATTATTGAAATAAAAGACACATAGCATGCTTACTACAGTATTTTAATCATGCGAACACACAAAAATAGAAAGTATAAGTGTTGGGTTGTCTTCCAACTAGTGCTTTTCTTTAAAGCCTTTTAGCTAGGCATGATAATTTCAATGATGCTCACATAAGGATAGTTGACGAAACATGCAAAAGAGCATCATGAATATTAGAAAAAGCAACTTATTTTTATGCTACAGTGGTAAATAAAAGGGGATAATTCTTTTTGTGAGAAACTTCCATGAAAAATTCTACATTGTTTTCATGAGCATGAACACAAGTGTTCAAGGTTGACCCTCACTTCTTCAATGCATAACTTTCCAATCGCTTCTCTTATGAAAGGCAAGTAATTTTTTATGTTTATATATTTTTATATTTTTCGTTTCACCCACTAATAAAAAAATAAAACAAGAAAAAATAAACAAAAAAATACTTAGTGATAGAAGCAAACAAGCATACACGAAAATATTAACCCCACGCTATTGCTCCCCAGCAACAGCGCGAGAAAAGAGCTTGATGATCCCCAATGCAAGGAATCATCATAACACTTTCCAAAGATGTAAGTGGTAAGTACGGAATGTCAAACCCAAAAGGAGCTAACATTAAGATCAATATTCTATAAAGTCCTATCCGCCACTGGTACGACTCTACACACACCGAACGTTTGCTTCTATCTAGTAACAAGAAATAAAACTGTGTTGTGGGTATAAAGAGGATAGATTTGCATGAAATTGGAGAACTAAAATATGAAAATAGTTGGTTCACTAAATAAAGTTAGAATATATTAAAATATATGACTAATAGCAAGTGTAGAATAATGATGGTATGGAGTGCGGGATCATCCTAGGCAATTGATAACAAGATCGGTACTCATTATTGCATTTTTATATGAGGGAGATGCATGAGCTAACATACTTTCCGTACTTGGATCATATGAACTTATGATTGGATCTCTAGAAAGCATCCACAAATACTAGAAATCGTTAAGGTAAACCCAACCATAACATTAAACATCAAGTCCCTTTTACTCGCGTACCTAAACAACCCCTTACTTGGGTGTAAGCTTCTGTCACTCTAGCCACCCACTATAAGCGAATCAGAAACATATTGCAACACCCTCCAGCGTGAATCCTTCACGTGTGCGCCTCACTGAATGCATCCTAGGACAGCACCAAAATGAAACATACATACACTCAAATCAATCAAGATCATCAATCAACCCAAAGGACAACATAACTCTACTCAAACATCATAGGATGGTACCACATGAATGATAAATAATATTTGGCATGAAACACCATGTTCAAGTAGGGGATTACAGCAGGGTGCGGGAGTGTGGACTGCCATAGATGGATGAGGGAACGTGATGGAGACGGTGATGTTGATGAACACGATCACCACGGTGATGGTTCGTTTGGCGACACTTCGGCGCCACCGGAAGAGAGGGGGAGAGAGTCTTCCCCCTTAGGATTCCTCCTCCATGGCCTCTCCCTAGATGGGGAGAGGTTCTCCCATCTGGTCCTTGGCCGCCATGGCTCCCGGAGGGGCGAGAGCCCCTCCAAGATTGGATCTCTATAGCGACCGATTTTTGGAAAAATATTTTCCAGAAAACAGGCCTTTGTGTTCACCAGCCCCAGGACTATTGTTAGCTGGTGGACACTCACTTGATATAGAAATCCCAAGCAAAATAAAAAATCCGGGCTACAAGACCATGAAGGTCCACTGGTTTGGACAAAAGTGTGAGGCTGACGCCGTGTAACACCCAAAATTTTTAATTTGGATTTCTTGATTTTTAAATTGTTTTCAAAATGGATTTTTAAAAATTTGGCTTTGATAAAAAGCTTTGAAGTTCTTTGAAAACCTCTTTAAGATAATCCTTGGAGTTTTATTTTCTCAACCTGCCTGGTTTAAAAAGAATTCTTTTGGCCTCTTCTCAAAATGAATTGGTTTGGGAGAATCTTTTATTCTTTTGCAAGACCTTGGAATTAATTTCTATAGGTTCACTTGTCAATCTTCTTCAAGATTTCTTTTTCATTCTTTCATTCTAATTTATACCCTTTGGCACTTCTCTAACATCTAGGTCTTCATTTTCATTGATTTCCAAAGTTTTAGAAGGGTTTAAGCACCTTTTATATGTTTTTGTAAATAAAAGTATTTTCCGGAAATAGTTTTGACCCGAGCAAATTTACAAAGGGACTCAGCGATTCCTTTGGAATTTGAGACCCAAACTCCTACCCTTAGAAGGCCTTAGTACCCTCAACCCATTTCACCAAAAATCTTGGAGTGACCAGTTTGAAATTTTCAAATTTCATTTGACTCAAGTTTGACCCAAAAGACTGTGTTTTAATAAAAACCTGACTAGAACATTTTCAAAAATTCTGAAAAATTGCACGTAGTCTCTGCACTCAATGAGAGATCACCCCAAAAATTTTCACCTCAAAATATTTTGGCCACGTGCCACTTTCATTTGGTTGAATACCTAGCCTGCACTGAAGCCCGTGTCTGTGAAACTAATTCAGTGAAACATTCAGAGTTCAGTGTTTTAGTCAGCACGCATCGTCAATCACCACAATATCAATGAGAGGTGCTCGATCCTGTGCCCGAGCTTATCCACGCGTCTCACATCACCTTTGATCCTTGCTGGCATCGGTAGTGAGCTGGCCGAGCCAGTCACCTTCGACGGTAGCACCCGCAGCGGTTGCCGCGGCCAACAGCGCATCCCTGCTGAATCCCCGCGTCCTCCGGCACCGCCCCTTGCACCTCAAGGCTCCGCGTGTCCCTGGCCCGAGTGCACGCCATGTTTTCCATCACAACCCCCGGGCAGCGCACAACACGAACTCTAGGGCCGCCGTGCACAGCAAGACTCGCACCGTCGAGCCGCGTCTTGCGCCGATGGATGGTCGATCTTTGACCAAAAATGGAACCCCCTAGCTGAGTAGGTACTGACCCGACCACCTGGATCACCGGAGTTACGACCCGCGGCACCTCTCTCGGGCCTCTACGAATAGAGCCCCCTCCGAGCTACCGAACCCATCACCCACTCCACCACACTCCATCCCCACTCCGAAACCTTGCCCAAGCCTGAGAAGGGCCTCAGAGAGGTCTTCTTATCCGACTCCGGCCACTCTGATCCGCCACTGATCTCGACAGCATTCGATCAAGGTGAGCGGAGTTGTGAGCCCCTGAGACGTTTTGTGGCTTCCTAGTAACCCCTCCTCCTAAACCCCCTTCGATTTGGTCGCAGGCGAGCCCCTCGGTGAGATCTGGTCGTGCCCGAAGCTACCGTCCACCGGAGCAAGGTCGCATCGACATAGAGCCTCCCCCTCGACCCAATCCACCTCTCATCGACACGCGGGAACAAGTGTGTGCGTAGGTGCCCTCGGTTGGCTCTCCCCCTTCGTCTATTGCCGCCGGCGACCACGGCACGCCTTTGGCGTCGGTGAGTTCGAACCTGACAGGGTGGGGCCCGTCGTTAGTGTTCTTTCTTTTTGAAACGTATTTCATTTCGGGCATCTTGAGTTTTCTCAAACTAGCCCTTGGCAGCTTGTGTTTTATTATAGAATGGTCCCTGAACTTGTTTTGCTTATAACTATTAATATATAACAACTTTTGAAATGATTCTTTTTGCAAAATATTGCTCTGAGGGTCTAGTTTATTTTCACATTTAATTGAAAATTATTTGGAGACAGTAGCTAGGCCTTAACTCTTACGATGATATGTGTTATATGATGTAGATTCCAACGAAGGAAACACCGACGTTAACTTCACCGAGCTTGATCCCGACTACGTGGAACCACGCAAGCATGTTTGAACTTTTGATGTGTTGTTTGCTCACTAACAAAAAATTAACATTCACTCATTGCATTATTGAAACATATTGCATATCTCATAAACAAAGTTACAACATAGCTATGACAAGTGATGTTTATGAGAGCTCGTGGATAACCTAGTCACACGGAACGTGATAGGTTATGGCCTGGTCATGACAAGAGCAAAATTGTGATGGGAAGAAAATAATAACTCCACTATCGACCTAGATCGAGTGTTGTCATTGTCTTACTCTCATTATCATGCTACCACAGTTTCCTCAGTGAGGATTCGTTATAGGTGGTCGTAGGCCTATTATCAGTCGCACACCAAGTAGAGGGGTCGCGATGAAGGTATCCATGGCCGTGGACAAATTCCATTCATCCGGTCAGGGGGCCTGGTTGTTTTTGGTTTGCGAACGACAGGGAGGGCACTCCCTTGTAGCGTGCGGTATAAATTTGATCCCATGCTAGTCGAGGTTGTAGCCTCCCTGTCTTATGGTTTTTCCCTGGCAGCGTAGTCTGGGTGAAGCCGGGCTTCGTGGGGATAAAATGGGTGAGTGCTGATTTTGAGTGTCTCCTTCTAAAATGCCGTACGCGGGATTAGTCATATAGACTATTGGAACCCATGGGCTATTGGTAAAGAGTACACCCTGTGAAAATTCAAAACTATTCGAGTAGCCGTGTCCACGGTTAAGGACGGTCGTTTGGCAGGTCAAGTGTCGGTCTTAGAGTCGGTCCTTGGAGTACAAGTTGGATGGACATTAATGGTTGTGGATATCTAACGATATTGCGGAAAATTTTGTTATTAACACCTTGGCTCTAAAATTATCCTGAAGGTTGGTTGTACCACCTAGATAATTCTTATTTATTTTTATGCCCTTTTTGTGGGATCGCTAAGACGCCCGACTGTGGCTTGTTATTTATTTTATGCCCTTTCTGTGGTGTCGCTAAGACGCCTGACTGCAGCTCGTTATTTGTTTTTATGCCCTTTCTGTGGTGTCACTAAGATGCCCAACTGTGGCTTGTTATTTATTTATATGCCCTATAGGAGGTGTCGCTTACACGCCTGACGGTGGTAAACTAACACTTGTTAACCTTTTGAGGCGTCGCTCGAGACACCCGATCGGTGCATTTTTATTTTTCTGTTGGGATATCTCGGGAGGATTACCGCCCGGTTTATCCACTAAATTAATTTATTTCTAATACCTCTATTTGATGAATTATGATTTGAACCATGCATATTAATAATTAACTGCATGCATCTCATCTTTTGTGCAAACTGTTTGCGAGTACTTTTTGAAGTACTTACTGGCTTGTTGATGTGGCCAGATATGGATGAAGGAGACCTTATGGTTGAAGAGTTCGATAGCGAGTCCGATGTCTAGAGGATTCCTAGTCAGTCTTGCGATCCTGGAGTCTGTCGCTGTATTATTTCACCGCTTCTGCCACCACGAATAAATCGTCAAGCCTGACTGTGACGCTTGGCGTGTAGTAGTACTTGTTATGTCACATTACTCTGATGTGATGTTCCCTTTTTATTGCAAGCAGTAGAGTTATCCTATTACCATGGTAACATATCCGTCCGTGTGAGACTTGGACATGTTGTAATAATTTGTAGAGCAACCTCTGCTCTACTCTGTTTAGTATTAAGTACTACTAGTTTTCTGTATCGAGATGAGTCTATCAGTGGAAAATATTTTTCTACACTGGTGACAACCTTGGCATCAGAGCCGGGTTGACTGTAGGAAATCCCTAGGCACGATCGCTAACCGGATTAGCTATTTTATTATTCTGCATGCTATAGATATTTTCTATTAGTCAACATATATTTATGTTATGAATATATGAAAAATTTGTCTACTCTGTAGATGACAGGAAGCGGTTGCTCGTATCACGTGTTCTCCAACGAGCCGGCGGGATTAATGCGACTTCTTTCCATCATTGCCAAGATCATGATTGGACCGACAACTCGCACCGAGTACACGTTCTACCGCCACAAGATCAGCGACTCTGTGACTATGCATCAGGCGTCGGTGCATTTTATCGGTGGGCGACCAGAGGCCCGTTGTCTTTGTTTCGTCGGGAGAGCCATGCCTATGGAGAGGCAGGCAATTCAGATGGCAGCGAGGGAGGCGATTGCCCGTCTCCGGTACACCCTCCCAGTGATGAAGACGCGTCCTTATGACTACCTGCCAAGCCACGTGTCGTACACCAGTCACTATGCTTTTGCCTGTACGAGAGGAGAGGAAGAAGATGCTATTGGGATGCTCGTGCAGTACCTCATAGCCTTGGCATCAGCCTTTGACGACTTAGTAGATGATTTGGTGGCTCCTCGCATGGAGGCCCTTACTCGTCCTCACAGGAGGACTGAGCTCCTTCGCCCCACACCACCTCGGTCATGCCCATCTTCCTCTGCTCCGTGCACTCCGCTAGCCCAGCTTTGCCACCAGCTGCCTTCAATTGAAGAAGTCATTGCTCATGCCCCCATTAGAGCTGCTATGCCTGCTAGTCCCGTTCGTGCTTCACCGTCTTGTGCAGTCCGCCTAGAGCCCGTGCTAGAGGAAGTGGATGTTGGGTGACGTAGCATAAATTTAAAATTTTCCTACGCCATATCCAGATCTTCCTATGGAGAAACCAGCAACAAGAGAGGGGAGAGTGCATCTTCATACCTTTGAAGATCACAAAGCGGAAACGTTGCTAGAACGCGGTTGATGGAATCGTACTCGCGGCGATTCAGATCGCGGCGTGATTCCGATCTAGTGCCGAACCACGGCACCTCCGCGTTCAACACACGTGCAACCTGGTGATGTCTCCCACACCTTGATCCAGCAAGGAGGAGGGGGAGGTTGGGGAAGATATCCGGCAGCACGACGGCGTGGTGTCGATGGAGAGACGAGGTCTCCCGACAGGGCCTCGCCAAGCATCGTGGCGGAGGAGGAAGAAGAGGGACACGGCTGCGCCGAGGGAGAGATCAACTTCTGTCTCCAACAGCCCTAAACCCCTCTCTATTTATTGGAGGAGAGGGGAGGGGTGCGCCACCTCTAGGGTTCCCACCCTAGGGGTGGCGGCAGCCCAGATGGGAGAGGGGGGCGGCGGCCAGGGCAGGAGAGGGGGTGGCGCACCCCCTAGTGGGCCTTAGGACCACCAGCGCCTAGGGTTCCCCCTTCCTCTCTGGTGCGCCATGGGCTGGGTGTGGAGGGTGCACCAGCCCACCCAGGGGCTGGTTCCCTCCCACGCTTGGCCCATATAGCCTTCCGGGGCTTGTGGCCCCTCCCGGTGGGCCTCCGGAACACTTCCGGTGGTCCCGGCACTTTGCCGGTGGTGCCCGAAACATTTCCGGTGTCCAAACCCATCCATCCTATGTATCAATCTTTACCTTCGGACCATTCCGGAGCTCCTCGTGACGTCCGGGATCTCATCCGGGACTCCGAACAACCTTCGGTAACCTCATATAACAATTCCCTATAACCCTAGCGTCATCGAACCTTAAGTGTGTAGACCCTACGGGTTCGGGAGGCATGCACACATGACCGAGACACTCTTCGGCCAATAACCATCAGCGGGATCTGGATACCCATGGTGGCTCCCACATGTTCCACGATGATCTCATCGGATAAACCACGATGTCAAGGATTCAATCAATCCCGTATACAATTCCCTTTGTTTGTCGGTATAGAACTTGCCCAAGATTCGATCGTCGGTATACCCATACCTTGTTCAATCTCGTTATCGGTAAGTCTCATTACTCGTTCCGTAGTACATCATCCCGTGACTAAATCCTTAGTCACACTGAGCTCATTATGATGATGTTCTACCAAGTGGGCCCAGAGATACTTCTCCGTCACACAGAGTGACAAATCCCGATCTTGGTTCATACCAACCCAACAGACACTTTCGGAGGTACCCGTAGTGCACCTTTATAATCACCCAGTTACGTTGTGACGTTTGATACACCCAAAGCACTCCTACGGTATCCGGGAGTTGCATAATCTCACGGTCGAAGGAAAAGACACTTGACATTAGAAAAGCTTCAGCATACGAATAATACGATCTACTGCTATGCTTAGGATTGGGTCTTGTCCATCACATCATTCTCCCAATGATGTGATCCCGTTATCAATGACATCTAATGTCCATGATCAGGAAACCATGATCATCTATTGATCAACGAGCTAGCTAACTAGAGGCTTGCTAGGGACATATTGTGATCTAGGTATTCACACATGTATTACTGTTTCCTGTTAATACAATTATAGCATGAACAACAGACGATTATCATGAACAAGGAAATATGGTAATAACCATTTTATTATTGCCTCTAGGGCATATTTCCAACAGTCTCCCACTTGGACTAGAGTCAATAATCTAGTTACATTGTGATGTATCGAACACCCATAACATTGTGGTGTTGATCATGTTTTGCTCGAGGAAGAGGTTTAGTCAACGGGTCTGCAATATTCATATCCGTGTGCACTTTACAAATATCTATTACTCCTCTCTCGACCTGGTCCTGGATGGAGTTGTTGCGGCATTGGATGTGCTTGGTCTTCCGTTGAAATCTGGGCTCCTTGGCTATGGCAATGGCTCCAGTGTTATCACAGAAGAGTGTCATCGGACCCGACGCGCTTGGAACCACTCCAAGGTCGGTGATGAGCTCCTTCATCCAAATCCCTTCATGAGCCGCTTCTGAAGCAGCTATGTACTCCGCTTCACATGTAGATGCTGGAACGGCGTCTTGCTTGCTATTGCACCAGCTCACTGCTCTGCCATTCAAAACATACACGTATCCGGTCTATGACTTAGATTCATCCGGATCTGTGTCGAAGCTAGCATCGGCGTAACCCTTTATGACGAGCTCTTCGTCACCTCCATAAATGAGAAACATCTCCTTAGTACTTTTGAGGTACTTAAGGATATTCTTGACCACTGTCCAGTGTTCCATGCCGTGATCACTTTGGTACCTCCCTACCAAACTTATGGCAAGGTTTATATCAGGTCTGGTACACAGCATGGCATACATTAGAGAGCCTACGGCTGAAGCGTAGGGGACAATACTTATCTTCTCTCTATCTGCTGTCGTGGTCGGTGACTGAGTCTTACTCAATGTCATACCTTGCAAAACTGGCAAGAACCCCTTCTTTGAGTTTTCCATATTGAACTTCTTCAATATCTTGTCAAGGTATGTACTTTGCGAAAGACCTGTGAGGCGTCTCGATCTATCTCTATAGATCTTGATGCCTAATATGTATGCAGCTTCTCCAAGGTCCTTCATTGAAAAACTCTTGTTCAAGTAGGCCTTTATGCTCTCCAATAACTCTATATTATTCCCCATCAATAATATGTCATCCACATATAGTATGAGGAAAGCTATAGAGCTCCCACTCACTTTCTTGTATAGACAGGCTTCTCCATAAACCTGTATGAACCCAAACGCTTTAATCATGTCATTAAAGCGAATGTTCCAACTCTGAGATGCTTGCACCAGCCCATAGATGGAGCGCTGGAGCTTTCATACCTTGTTAGCACTCTTAGGATCGACAAAACCTTCTGGTTGCATCATATACAACTCTTCCTTAAGATACCCGTTAAGGAACGCTGTTTTGACATCCATTTGCCAAATTTCATAATCATGAAAAGCGGGAATTGCTAACATGATTCAGACTGACTTCAGCTTCGCTACGGGAGAGAAAGTCTCATCGTAGTCAACTCCTTGAATTTGTCGAAAATCCTTTGCAACAAGTCGATCTTTGTAAACGGTCACATTACCGTTTGCGTCAGTCTTCTTCTTGAAGATCCATTTATTTTCTATGGCTCGCCGATCATCGGGCAAGTCCACCAAATCCCATACTTTGTTCTCATACATGGATCCTATCTAGGATTTCATAGCATCAAGACATTTGTTGGAGTCCGGGCCCGCCATTGCTTCTTCATAGTTCGAAGGTTCACCGTTGTCTAACAGCATGATTTCCATCATAGGGTTGCCGTACCACTCTGGTGCGGATCATACCCTTGTGGAACTTCGTGGTTCAGTAGCAACTTGATCTGAAGCTTCATGATCATCTTCATTAACTTCCTCTTCAGTTGGCTTAGCCACCAGAGGAACAATTTCCCGCGTTGCGCTACTGTCCGGTTCGAGAGGGGGTGTAATTACCTCATCAAGTTCTACTTTCCTCCCACTTACTTCTATCAAGAGAAACTCTTTCTCTAGAAAGGATCCGTTCTTGGCAACAAAGGTTTTACCTTTCGATCTAAGATAGAAGGTTGTGACAGCCCGATGCCGACATTCCAGAAGATTCCCTTTTTCTTTCCGTTTCCGTCGTATGTCTATTTTTATTTGTCGCATCATCATCGCATCATGCACATCATCAACATTGCATCGGCATCCCGTTGCTGCCAGTTTTCAAACTTGCATCCATTAGTAGTTGTCGGTTCTCGTCGTTGTCCGTTCTGGGCCCGACCACACACGCACGCGCCCGCGGCATCGTTTAAATCTTGTTTTCAAAAGTGGTGTAAAACTTTCTCTGTTGGGTTGAGATTTGACGTGCGGTCTTATTTCAATATAAGTAGGCCGCCTATCAAATTTCGTCGCGATCGGAGTCCGTCTGGTACCCGAACGGTCGACCGTAGCGGCACCGTATTCGGTCTATTGTCGGACGTCTTTTGGTGTTTTAAAAATCGTTGTCGCGCCGCCCGTTTTCCCTCTCGTCTCCGGATAACTACATTACACAGCCACTTACCTGTTCCGGCATTCGGAATTATCCGATTCCGACCGCGCGGTTGGATCCGGAACGAAATTCCGATAAACCTAGCCCCCCCTTTTGTCTATAAATAGACCCCTCCTATTTTTTAGGCAGCCAACCCCCTCTCTCCTCGAAAACTGTGCCTCCCCGAAACCCTAACCCACTCTCTCTCTCCTCCCACCCTCCTCTGCGCAGCCACCGGGCCCGGATCGCCCCGCCACCGCTGGCTCCTCCCTGCTCCCGAGGTGCCCCGCACCCGACCGCCGTGCCGGATCCCGCGCCTCCTGCCGGCGAGGTGCCCGGCCACCGGGAACACCACCGACGTCTCCTCTCGCCGGAGCACGTCTCCCGTAGCCCCGCCGTCCTCCCGTAACGCCGCCTCCCGCTGGTGCCCATGCTCACTGCCGGAGCGCCGCACCAGTCGCCGGCCGCCGGTCCTCCTCCTCGTCGGGATGTCGCCCCCGCCCAGATCCGGCGGACTCCGCCTCCTCCCGTCGCCTTTCCCCTGCAGTAGCTTCCGTCGGTGCTCCAAGCCCCTGCGCCGCCATGGCTCGAGCTCAGATCGAGGGAGGAGACGCCCAAGCTCGCCCCTGGCCGCGTGGACCGGCCTCCCGCGACCCCAGCTGGGCCGCCTCCCGTGACGCCACCGAGGCCCACCTCGCTCCCCGCGGCCTAGGTGGACGACGCCCCAGCGCCAGCTGCCTGCTTCCTCGCCCCCGTGGGCCGGCCGACCAGGCTGAGGCCTGCTAAGGTGAGCAGCCCCCGAGCCCTCTAATTTCGCCCATGCACTGTTTAGCTGAACTGCGCTCACGAGTCGGCCCGTTAGTTAATTTAGGATATTTCTGGAATTATCTAAATTCGAGAAAAATAGACGGATATTAAATCGCCCGTAGTTTATTATCCGTAAGTCGGATCACGACGTGTAGCATATGTGTTTTTTGTAGAATCTCGCGTAGAATACGATTTTGCAACTTGCGTAATTGTTTGACGTTGTTTAGCATGTCGAATGCCTAGAAACGTGTGCTGTCTATTATGTTTTGGTCCCGTGTTATTTTCTCGTGGGTGTCCGAATTTCTCGATTGCCGTTGATAAAATGTTCATGTTTTAGGAACCCCTTTGCCATGTATTTTGGAGTAGTCGTTGGTATTTTTGCGTGTAGGGATTCGCCACTAGTTTATTTTTCGTGTTTAGGACATTATCTCGCATTTACGTGTGGCGTTGATTTTGTTTTGCAACCCCTCATGTTATATATGTTTTCGGGGTAGAAAAATGCATAGGATTTTTATGAATATTTAGTTTTAGCTTTTGAGCAAATTAGTTCGAGCAATATTTTGCTATGTAGCCCTTTTGTTTATTTTGTAGGATTTATTCCGTGCTTCGTTTGAAGGAGTTGTCAACTAGAAATTTGCCCTTTGATGTTTAGTTTAGCCCCTGGTATTTTTGGTTGCAATAGAAATCCATGTTTAGGTGTGGTTTGCTTGCTCTCAAGTTGCTAGAAAATAGTGCTGATTTGGAGTTGCTGAAATATTTCTAAGTCCGAGATCTGTTATATTTTGTTGCTGTCTTTGAATGAGTTTATCTTGTGATCTATAGCTCTTTTGAGGTTGGTGCAATGGAGTTAGTTGTAGATTTTGGGATTCTCTAGCATGCTGTGAATTTTCATGCCATTTGGAGTCCTGTAGCTATTGGTTTTGCTGCTGTCAATATGCCTTCAGATCGAAAACTGCAGTTTCATAAACTGTTATTTTCACTAAGTCTGAAATAGTGTGTGAGATGCCATTTTGTGACTTCTTTTCCTAGTCTTCCATGCTGCCATGCTAGTTTTTGTTAGTTGTTTGTTGTAGTGCTTCTTGTCCTCTATCGTCGCATGCCTTGGTTGAGCATGTTGCTCATAGTTGTGGGGTGTAGAAAATGCGATGTGGCTGATTTTGGCAGATTGTAGTGTTTTCTTGTTTTGCTCGTAGTTGTTGAACCGTTGCTCCGTTTTGATCGTGTCCTATATGAAACTTGCTTAGAATCTTGTGTAGTTTCATTTTTCTTGCTGGTTGTATGTTTTGAAGTGCTCATGACTGTCGTTGCACACATTTTTGCATTCATGCCATCATATCTTGCGGTGTCCGTATCTTTTGAACCGTAGCTCCGTTGGAGATGTTCTCTATGTGTAAATTGCTTGTAACGACGCGTAGAATCACATGAACCTATTTTTTTTTGCTGCTTAACAACTAATTAAACGTGTTAGTTTAGATCTGGACAGAATTATAAATTAACATGTCAGGTCGTTTCGGAGGTGCTATATGTCATTTCCGACCTCATTTAAAATGCCTAGATAGGTAGTTTAATTATGCTTCACCTCTTGCCATGTTTAATCACATTTAATATTGTCGAGTAAATAATCGGGATAGAACTAAATAACCCGTATGTGGAGTTTCCTCGATATGCAACTCGTTGCATATTGAACTTCACTTAATGTGTAGTGTTTGATTGTCGTGAATTGCCATGCCATGGCGTGCATATATTGACCTGTTCATGCATCATATGTGGATTGCATCTTGTCGTGTGTATGCCGTGGTGAGTATCGTGTGATGATGCTTGCTTCCGGTTTCCTCTGTCTCGATAGAGTTCCGCAAGCATGTCGGATGTGAGGACCCGTTCGACTACGTTGGTTTGTCTGCTTCACGCAATCATTCTTCTTCCAAGCGGGATCTCAGGCAAGAAGACCATTTCCCCAGATACCATTCCTATCATTGCCATGCTAGTTTTAACGTTTCTATCGATTATGTCTCGTTGCCTACCACATGTTAAATATCAGCCTCTCAACAATGCCATGAAAACCTTCAACCTGTCCACAACCTAGCAAACCATTGGTTGGCTATGTTACCGCTTGCTTAACCCTGTGTTAGCGTTGCTACTTGCAGGTGCAGATGCTTCCATGTGATAACATGGGTCACTTGTCATATCACCATATTAAATGCTATTTAATTTAATGCACCTATATACTTGGTAAAAGGTGGAAGGGTCGGCCTTTCTAGCCTGGTGTTTTGTTCCACCTTTGCCCCCTTAGTTTCGTCTACGTGTGTTATGTTCCATAATTGAGCGCTCCTAACACGATCGGGGTTGTTAAGGGGACCCCCTTGATAATTCGTTTTAGATTAAAGCTGGTCTGGCAAGGCCCAACATTGGTACTACATTTGCCCAACATAATAATTTTGTTAATACTGAAAGCATAGGGCGTCATGGACCTGAGGAGTAATTCTACATAATACAGGGAGGGCCAGTGCTGATGGTGCTGGTCCAAAACAGAGCATTGTGCGGGGCCAACCCAGGGCAACTTGGGTGATTTCTATCAGGCCTCCGTACGCGTAGCTTATCCGTCGTGTCCTGAGAACGAGATACTCGGCTCCAATCGGGATCCTCGACACGTCGGGTGGCCTTGCTAGATTAGTTTTACCTTTGACGAGATATCTTGTGCATCGGGATTCCGGTGATGCTTTGGGTAATCTGAGAGTTGAGGGTTTTCCACTAAGGAATCCGACGAGATCGCGAGTGTCGTGATCGAGGATTTCTATGCGGCTTGTGGTAATTTGTGATGGACTAGTTGGAGCACCCCCTGCAGGTTTAAATCTTTTCGGAAAGTCGTGCCCGCGGTTATGTGGCAACGTGCAAACTTTGTTTAACACTCGTTCTAGATAACTTGAAGTTAACTTAATTAAAATATGCCAACTGTGTGCGTAACCGTGACTGTCTCTTTCGTGAGTTCATACTCCGATCGAGGACACGGTGGGGTTATGTGTGACGTAAGTAGGTGTCCAGGATCATTCATTTGATCATCAGTAGTCACGTCCGTTATGCGTAGATCTCCCCCCCCCCTCTTATTTCTTGTACTCGTAAGTTAGCCACCAAATATATGCTTAGCCGCTGCTGCAACCTCACCACTTAACCTTGCCTCACCTATTAAGCTTTGCTAGTCTTGATACCTTTGGAAATGAGATTGCTGAGTCCCCTGTGGCTCACAGATTACTACAACACCAGTTGCAGGTACAAGTAAAGGTTATTTGACGCGAGCGCGTTGATTGTTCATTTGGAGTTGCTTCTTCTTCTTCTTCTTCATCGATCTAGGATGGGTTCCAGGCCGGCAGCCTGGGATAGCAAGGATGGACGTCGTTCTTCTTTTCTCGTTTGTTTTCGCCCGTAGTCGGACCCTGCTGTTATTCATGATATTTATGTATTGTACTGCTGTGACTCCGATGTAGCTTGTGGCGAGTGTAAGCCAATTCTATGTATCTCATCTTTTCAGTACATGTACTTGTAACGATATCCATTCTTGCGAAACGACGAGATGCGCTTCTATACCGGACGAGGCCCTCATGCCAAATTGAGGATAGGATCGCATCTTGGGCGTGACAAAGGTATACCAAATAGTTTCCTTAGGGTATCCTATGAATACACATTTCTCCGCTTTGGGTTCGAGCTTTTCTGGTTGAAGTTTCTTCACATAAGCACCACAGCCCCAAACTTTTAGAAACGACAGCTTAGGTTTCTTGCCAAACCACAGTTCATACGGTGTCGTCTCAAAGGATTTAGACGGTGCCCTATTTAAAGTGAATGCTGCAGTTTCCAATGCGTATCCCCAAAATGATAGCTGTAAGTCTGTAAGAGACATCATAGATCGTACCATATCCAATAAAGTGCGATTACGACATTCAGACACTCCGTTACGTTGCGGTGTGCCAGGCGGCGTCAGTTGTGAAAAAAATTCCACACTACCTTACGTGTGTGCCAAACTCGTGACTCAAATATTCTCCTTCATGATCAGATAGACACTTTATTTTTCTGTCACGTTGATTCTCAACCTCATCTGAAATTCCTTGCACTTTTCAAACGTCTCAGATTTGTGCTTCATCAAGTAGATATACCCATACCTACTCAAATCATCGGTGAGAGTGAGAACATAACGATAGCCACCGCGAGCTTCAACGTTCATTGGACCACACACATCAGTATGTATTATTTCCAATAAGTCGGTTGCTCTCTCCATTATTCCTGAGAATGGAGTCTTAGTCATCTTTCCCATGAGGCACGGTTCGCATGTGTCAAATGATTCAAAGTCAAGAGATTCTAATAGTCCATCAGTATGGAGCTTCTTCATGCGCTTAACACCGATATGACCAAGGCGGTAGTGCCATAAGTATGTGTGACTATCATTATCAACTTTACATCTTTTGGTACTCACACTATGAATATGTGTGACATCACGATCGAGATTCATCAAGAATAAACTATTCACCAGCGGAGCATGACCATAAAACATATCACTCATATAAATAGAACAACCATTATTCTCTGACTTAAATGAGTAGCCGTCTCACATTAAGCAAGACCCTGATACAATATTCATGCTCAAAGCTGGTACTAATTAACAATTATTAAGGTTTAAAACTAATCCCGACGGTAGATGTAGTGGCAGCGTGCCGACGGTGATCACATCGACCTTGGATCCATTTCCGATGCGCATCGTCACCTCGTCCTTGGCCAGTCTCCGCTTATTCCGTAGTTCCTGCTTTGAGTTGCAAATGGGAGCAACAACACCGGTATCAAATACCCATGAGCTACTACGAGCGCTGGTAAGGTACACATTAATAACATGTATATCACATATACCTTTAATGTTGTCGGCCTTCTTGTCCGCTAAGTACTTGGGGCAATTTCGCTTCCAGTGACCTTTTCCCTTGCAATAGAAGCACTCAGTCTCAGGCTTGGGTCCATTCTTTTTCTTCTTCCCAGTATCTGGCTTACCGGGAGCGGCAACGGCTTTGCCGTCTTTCTTGAAGTTCTTCTTACCCTTGCCCTTCTTGAAACTGGTGGTCTTATTGACCATCAACACTTGATGCTCATTCTTGATTTCTACTTCTGCAGACTTCAGCATCGAGTACAATTCGGGAATGGTATTCTCCATCCCTTGCATGTTGTAGTTCAACACAAAACCTTTGTAGCTTGGTGGGAGAGACTGGAGGATTCTATCAATTACAGCGTCATCCGGAAGTTCAACTCCAAGCGAAGTCAGACGACCGTGTAACCCAGACATTCTGAGTATATGCTCACTAACAGAACTGTTCTCCTCCATCTTACAACTAAAGAACTTGTCGGAGACTTCATATCTCTCGACACAGGCATGAGCTTGAAAAACTAGTTTCAGCTCCTGGAACATCTCATATGCTCCATGTTTCTCAAAACGCCTTTGGAGCCCCGTTTCCAAACTGTATAACATGCCACACCTAACTAGGGAGTAGTCATCACTCCGCGTCTGCCAGGCGTTCTGAATGTCCTGGGCCGCTGCGGGAGCAGGAGGGTTACCTAGCGGTGCATTAAGGACATAAGCCGTTGTAGCTGCTTCGAGGATGAGCTTCAAGTTGTGGACCCAGTCCGCATAGTTGCTACCATCATCTTTCAGCTTGTTTTTCTCTAGGAATGCGTTGAAATTGAGGTTGACAGGTGCGTTGGCCATTGGATCTACAATATTTGTAAAGACAACTTTTATACTAAGTTCATGACAATTAAGTTCATTTAATCAAAATAGATATGAACTCCCACTTAAATCGACATCCCTCTAGTCATCTAAGTGATACATGATCCATGTCGACTAACCCATGTCCGATCATCACGTGAGACGGACTAGTCATCATGGTGAGCAACTTCATGCTGATCGTATTCAACCATACGACTCATGTTCGACCTTCGGTCTCTTGTATTCGAGGTCATGTCTGTACATGCTAAGCTCGTCGAGTCAACCTAAGTGTTTCGCGTGTGTAAATCTGGCTTACACCCGTTGTATGCGAACGTTAGAATATCACACCCGATCATCACGTGGTGCATCAAGACAACGATCCTTTGCAACGGTGCACACTTAGGGGAATACGTTCTCGAAATTTTTATGAGGGATCATCTTATTATGCTACCTCGTTCTAAGCAATAAGATGAAAAACATGATAAACATCACATGCAATCATATAGTGACATGATATGGCCATTATCATCTTTCTCTTTCGATCTCCATCTTCGGGCATCGCATGATCATCATTGTCACCGGCATGACACCATGATCTCCATCATCATGATCTCCATCATCGTGTCTCCGTGAAGTCGTCACGCCAACTACTACTACTACTACTACTACTACTACTATAGCTAACCGTTAGCAATGAAGTAAAAGTAGTAAACACATGGCGTTGCATCTCATACAATAAATTAAGACAACTCTTATGGCTCCTGCCGGTTGTCATACTCAACAACATGCAAGTCGTGAATCCTATTACAATAACTTGATCATCTCATACATCACACATGTAACATCACAACTTTGGCCATATCACATCACATGTCAAACCCTGCAAAAACAAGTTAGACGTCCTCTAATTGTTGTTGCAAGTTTTATGTGGCTGATTTGGGTTTCTAGCAAGAACGCCTTCTTACCTACATGGCAGCCACAACGATGACATGCCAAAGCTATTTACCCTTCATAAGGACCCTTTTCATCAAATCCAATCTGACTAGAGTGGGAGAGACAGACACCCGCTAGCCACCTTTATGCACGGTGTCCATGTCGGCCGGTGGAACCTGTCTCACGTAAGCGTACGTGTAAGGTCGGTTCGGGCCGCTTCATCCCACAATACCGCCGGAAAAGAACAAGACTAGTAGCGGCAAGCAATTGCCAAAATCAGCTCCCACAACCTTTTGTGTTCTACTCGTGCAAAGAATCTACGCATAGAAAACCTGGCTCGGATGCCACTGTTGGATGACGTAGCATAAATTCAAAATTTTCCTACGCCATATTCATATCTTCCTATGGAGAAACCAGTAACGAGAGAGGGGAGAGTGCATCTTCATACCTTTGAAGATCGCTAAGCGGAAGCGTTGCTAGAACGCGGTTGATGGAGTCGTACTCGCGGCGATTCAGATCATGGTGTGATTCTGATCTAGTGCCGAACCACGGCACCTCCGCGTTCAACACACATGCAGCCCGGTGACGTCTCCTGCACCTTGATCCAGCAAGGAGGAGGGAAAGGTTGGGGAATATCTCCGACAACACGACGACATGTTGTCGATGGAGAGACGAAGTCTCCCGGCAGAGCTTCACCAAGCATCGTGGGAGAGGAGGAAGAAGAGGGACAGGGCTGCGCCGAGGGAGAGATCAACTTCTGTCTCCAACAGCCCTAAACTCCTCTCTGTTTATAGGCGGAGAGGGAGGGGTGCTCCACCTCTAGTGTTCCGACCCTAGGGGTGGTGGCAGCCCAGATGGGAGAGGGGGCGGCGGCCAGGGCAGGAGAGGGGGTGACGCACCCCCTAGTGGGCCTTAGGCCCACCAGCGCCTAGGGTTCCCCCTTCCTCTTTGGTGTGCCATGGGCTGGGTGTGGAGGGCGCACCAGCCCACCCAGGGGCTGGTTCCCTCCCACACTTGGCCCATATAGCCTGCCGGGGCTTGTGGCCCCTCCCGGTGGGCCTCCGGAACCCTTCCGGTGGTCCCGGCACTTTGCCGGTGGTGCCCGAAACATTTCCGGCGTCCAAACCCATCCATCCTATGTATCAATCTTTACCTCCGGACCATTCCGGAGATGCTCGTGACGTCCGGGATCTCATCCGGGACTCCGAACAACCTTTGGTAACCTCGTATAACAATTCCCTATAACCCTAGCGTCATCGAACCTTAAGTGTGTAGACCCTACGGGTTTGGGAGACAGGCAGACATGACCGAGACACTCTCCGGCCAATAACCATCAGCGGGATCTGGATACCCATGGTGTCTCCCACATGTTCCACGATGATCTCATCGGATGTACCACGATGTCAAGGATTCAATCAATCCCGTATATAACTCCCTTTGTCTGTCGGTATACAACTTGCCCGAGATTCGATCGTCGGTATACCCATACCTTGTTCAATCTCGTTACCGGTAAGTCTATTTACTCGTTCCATAGTACATCATCCCTTGACTAACTCCTTAGTCACAGTGAGCTCATTATGATGATGTTCTACCGAGTGGTCCCATAGATACCTCTCCATCACACAGAGTGACAAATCCTGATCCCGATTCGTACCAACCCAACAGACACTTTCGGAGGTACCCGTAGTGCACCCTTATAATCACCCAGTTACATTGTGACATTTGATACACCCAAAGCACTCCTACGGTATCCGGGAGTTGCACAATCTCAAGGTCGAAGGAAAAGACACTTGACATTAGAAAAGCTTTCACATACGAACAACACGATCTAGTGCTATGCATAGGATTGGGTCTTGTCTATCACATCATTCTCCCAATGATGTGATACCGTTATCAATGACATCTAATGTCCATGATCAGGAAACCATGACCATCTATTGATCAACAAGCTAGCTAACTAGAGGCTTGCTAGGGACACATTGTGATCTATTTATTCACACACGTATTACTGTTTCATGTTAATAAAATTGTAGCATGAACAACAGACGATTATCATGAACAAGGAAATATGATAATAACCATTTTATTATTGCCTCTAGGGCATATTTCCAACAGTGGACTCCCTAGCTCCTCATTTGGGACTTTCCCTAGGCCATCCGATCCAGGTCCCTTCTGACTCCACCTAGAGATGGTGTAGCAGATCGTCCGTGCGCTTGTATGATAAGTATGATATGTATGATGGTGTGCTCTTAGACTGAAGTGGAGTAGTCGTGTTGCGTCATGTAGGACCAGGAGAAGTGCACTAGCTTAAATAACATGTGAGGCATACGAGAGTACGACCTGAGTGATTTGTATAATTATGCGCGATGTAAGATGTACCGCAGTCCTTCTCCAAACGCGATGGTTATTTTATGAAAAAGACTTTTCGTAGTGTTTCCTTGGATAAAATTTTAATATTATTTTTCCTTGAACTTGGATTTCTCATTTGGTTTTTGAGATATTGACCGAGCCTTGAGAAAATGAGCCGTCCCTCAACACGCTCCATGCCAAGAATGGAGGGAGAAAATCAATCTGCTGAGACAGGAAATGATTTCACTCAATGACAGTCAAGACGACACGAGAGCGACCTAGCATTTTCAGAAGTTTGTCATCTTTATGAACAGAGCCAGCAACAACATCACGAGATTATGAACCAACTGATGAATATGGGAAATCAGCGTGGGCCACAACCACAACACGCTAGGTTGGCTGAATTACAAAAGACACGTCTGCCAACTTTTTCGCACACCGACAAACCTATGGAAGCAGACGATTGGCTATGTGACATTGAGAGGAAACTTATTATTGCGCAATGTTGCGACCATGAGAAGGTACTCTACGCACCTCACTACCTGACTCGAGTCGCAACCTCGTGGTGGGAAATATCCTGCGCGTACACCCTGACGAGAACAACATCACGTGGGACGAATTAAAGGAGAGTTTCCGTGGGGCGCACATTCCAAACAGCGTCATGAAAATCAAAAAGAGGGAATTTGAAGACCTCAAACAAAGGAGTTCCACTGTAATGGAATACTTGGACTAGTATAATCAATTGTCCTATTATGCAAGTGAAGACTATAAGACATAAGAGAAAAGAATGGAGAAGTTCCTGGATGGACTCGCTCCGGCATTGAAATGCCAGCTGGTCGTTCACACCTTTCCAGACTTCAAAACGCCTATGGACAAGGCCAACATGCTTGAGGCCGAACATCGCAACCTGGACGACATTCGTAAGCATCGTCATAACAACTCGGCACCAACTCGCAACATCAAGCACAAGACCGAGGACACAAAGAATCAAACTCCTCGTGCCCCAACTTCAACGAATAAAGTCAACAACCACTTTAAGCGAGGAACAAGGATTTTACTCCCCGCCCTGGTATCACATGTTCCGCCTGTGGAGAGGCTCACCAAACAGTTCCCAAAGGCCGTAAATGGTGCAACTAAAACCAAACCTCCCAGCTTTCACCCAATACCAAAGCGCAACAACTTCAACCCCAACAACAATCACACGAAGGGTCATGTGATCTTGTCACCAAAGAAGATGCTATGAACGCGCCAGAGATAGTACTGGGTAAGTTTCCTATCAACAAAATTCCTGCCATGGTTGTGTTTGATTCTAGAGCTTCCCATTCGTTCATTTCAGACAAATTTGCCTCGGAACACAAATTTTCAACCCTCCCCTTGGAAAATTCGGTGACCATCAAATCCCCGGGAGTACAACAGAATATCCAAAAATATTGTAAGGATGATACCATTGAGATCAAAGGCTTGATGTTTTGGGAAAATCTCATTGTGATCGAAAGCAACAATTTGGATGTTATTATGGGAATGGATTGGCTAAATACCACCAAGGGATTTATTGACTGCTTCAACCGAAATAGAATTCACCATCACGTAAAAGAGTAAAGGTTGCAGCATTAGAACGAAAGAAGTCAACTCAAGCACGGCTGAATAAAATGGAAGCTATTGAGCTAAAGGACGTCCTAGTGGTGTGTGAATTTCCGGATGTATTTCCTGATGAACTACGAGGTACGCCACTAGATCGAGAAATAGAATTCGTTATTGAGCTTGCACTTGGTACCACCCCAATATACAAGAAGCCATACCGCATGGCACCTACTGAATTGGTCAAACTCAAGAAGCAAATAAAAGAGCTATTGGACAAAGGATACATCACACCCAGCTCTTCGCCTTGGGGATCGCCAGTATTATTCGCCAAAAAGAGAGATGGGACGCTAAGACTTTGCGTCGATTATCGAGCCCTCAACATGGGCCACCATCTAGAGCAAGTATCCACTACCCAGGATAAATGATTTGTTTGACCAGTTAGCACAAGCAAAAGTATTCTCAAAAATTGATTTGCGGTCAGGGCATCATCAGCTTAAGATATGTTCAGAAGATATTTCGAAGGTAGCATTTACGTCACGATACAGATTGTATAAGTTTACTCTAATGCCTTTCGGACAGACAAATGTGTCGGCTTACTTCGTGCATTTAATAAATAAGGTATTCATGAAGTACATGGATAAGTTTGTCGTAGTCTTCATCGATGACATACTTGTCTACTCCAAGAACCCCGAAGAACATGTAGAACACCTAAAGATTGTATTGGTAGAACTACGTAAGCATCAGTTATATGCCAAATTCAGAAAATGTGAGTCTTGGCTGAAGCAAGTCGGATTTTTGGGACACGTAATGACCCAGGAGGGCATAGCTGTGGATCCTGAGAAGGTCAAGGCTGTAAGTGAATGGCCGCAACCAGCTAACGTGACACATATCTGAAGTTTCCTCGGAATGGCGGGATACTCCCAGAGATTTATTAAAAGTTTTTCCACTATTGCCAAGCCCATGACCCAGCTATTCAAAAAGGAAAAGAAGTTTGAATGGACAGAAGCCTGTGATAATAGCTTCCAAGAGCTAAAGAAGATACTAACCACGACACGAGTGTTAATTGTCCCAGACTTAAATAAAGATTTCAAGGTATACCGTGACGCCTCAAGGAAAGGCCTCAGATGCGTACTTATGCAAGAAGGGGAAGTCGTGGCTTACGCCTCGAGACAACTTCGGCGACACGAAGAAAATTACCCCACCCACAATTTGGAATTGGACGCTGTGATACACGCTCTCAAGGAATGGAGACATTTTCTTCTTGGAAATCGCTGCGAGATATACACAAATCGTAAGAGTCTCAAATATATCTTCACACAGCCAGATCTCAATCTAGGACAATGACGTTGGCTGGAATTAATTAAATATTATGATGTGGGCATTCATTACAATCCTGGTAAGGATAACGTGGTAGCTGATGCTCTCAGCCGGAATCCCACTTCAGGCAAAGGCCATGTACCAAAACTAAGACCTGAAATTGCGAGAGAGTTCACTCTGCTAAACCTGCTTCTCGTTCTAGAAGGCACCGTGGAACAACTAGAAGTACAACCCACTCTGGATGAGAACATCAAGAAGGCTCAGAAGGAGCACCCCAACACTAAAGGCATAAAGAAAAAGGTGAACCTTGGAAAGGCCCTCGAATTTATTATTGATGAACAAGGGATATTATAGTATGGAGACCGACTATGCGTACCTGACCAAGAGGACCTCAAAGCTCAAATTTTGGAAGAAGCTCACAATGTGCCATACTCAATCCATCCTCGAGGTACAAAAATGTTCAAGGATCTACATGCAAAGTATTGGTGGCACGAGATGAAAAGGGATGTTGCTTCTTTCATTGCCCGCTGTGATTCATGCCAACGAAGCAAGGCAGAACACCAGAAGCCAGCAGGATTGTTGCAGAGTATGAAAGTACCCGAGTGGAAGTGGGATGAGGTGGGCATGGACTTCATTGTCAGACTACCCCAGTCACGACACTGACACGATGCTATATGGGTTATCACAGATCGACTCACCAAGGTAGCTCACTTAATTCTAGTAAAGACTACGTACTCCACTCAGAAGCTAGCAAAGTTATACCTCACCCGTATTGTCTGCTTACATGGCATACCTAAAAATATTGTATCCGATAGAGGCACCCAGTTTACATCAAGGTTTTGGGATTATTTGCAACACACACTGGGAACCCAGTTAGTGTTCAACACATCATATCACCCTCAAACTAGAGGACAGACCGAACGTGTAAATTAGATTCTCGAAGACATGCTCACGGCTTGTGTACTCACATATGGAAATATTTGGGAGGATAGTTTGCCTTACACCGAATTCTCATACAACAAGTTATCATGCAAGCTTACAAATGTCACCTTTTGAAGGCTTATATGGAAGAGGATGCCATATGCTCCTAAATTCGTCAAAAACCGGAGATAGTCGTATCTTCTGTCCGCAACTACTTCAAGAAGCAGAGGACAATGAAAAACTCATAAGGGAAAGATTCAAGACAACCCAAAGCCGTCAGAAGAGCTATTACGATCAAAAACACCGTGACGTCGGCTTCGATCCAAATGATTATGTATATCTCAGGGTATCGCCAATGAGAGGACTACAAAGTTTAAAGGTCAAGGGAAAGCTTACGCCCCGCTTCATCGAACCATTTCATATAATTACTTGAAGGGGCCAAGTTGCCTATCAACTCGACCTACCAGCAGAACTGTCACATGTGCACAACGTGTTCCATATTTCTCAACTAAGGAAGTGTATAAGGAACCCCGATCAACAGGTAGCCCATGATAGTATAGAAGTACAACCAGACCTATCCTATCAGGAACACCCTGTGAGAATATTAGAGGAGGCAGAAAGGAGGTCACGACAGAAGGTCACCAAGCTATTCAGGGTACAGTGGAGCAATCATTCAGAGGATGATGCCACTTGGGAAAGGGAGGATTTCCTGCAGAAAGAACAATCACAACTTCTTGAGAACTCGCTGAAATCTCGGGGACGAGATTTTTCTTAAGGGGGTAGGTGTTGTAACACCCAAATTTTTTAATTTGGATTTCTTGATTTTTAAATTATTTCAACATGGATTTTGAAAATTTTGGCTTTTATAAAAAGATTTGAAGTTCTTTGAAAACCTCTTTAAGAAAATCCTTGGAGTTTTCTTTTCTCAACCTGCCTGGTTTGAAGACGATTCTTTTGGCCTCTTTTTTGAAATGAATTGGTTTGGGAGGATCTTTTATTTTTTGCAAGACCTTGGAATTAATTTCTATAGGTTCACTTGTCAATCTTCTTCAAGATTTATTTTTCATTCTTTCATTCTGATTTATACCCTTTGGCACTTCTCTAACATCTAGGTCCTCATTTTCATTGATTTCCCAAAGTTTTAGAAGGGTTTAACCACTTTTTTTGAAATAAAAGTATTTTCTGTATTCAGTTTTGACCCCAGCAAATTTACAAAGGGACTCAATGGTTCCTTTGGTATTTGAGAACCAAACTCCTACCCTTCGAAGGCCTTAGTACCCTCAACCTATTTCACCAAAAATCTTGGAGTCACCAGTTTGAAAATTTCAAATTTCATTTGACTCAAGTTTGACCCAAAAGACTCTTTTAATAAAAACCTGACTAGAACATTTTCAAAAATTCTGAAAAATTGCACGCAGTCTCTGCACTCAATGAGAGATCACCCTAAAAATTTTCAGCTCAAAATATTTTGGCCACGTGCCACTTTCATTTGGTCGAACACCTAGCCTCCAATGAAGCCCCTATCTCTGAAACTGATCCAGTGAAACATTCAAAGTTCAGTGTTTCAGTCAGTGCGCAGCGTCAATCACCACAGTATCGATGAGAGCTGCTCAATCCTGTGCGTGAGCTTATCCACGCGCCGCGCATCACCTTGGATGCTTGCTGGCATCGATAGTGAGCTGGCCGAGCCAGTCAGCTCCGGAAGCAGCACCTGAAGCGGTTGCCGCGGCCACCAGCGCCTCCCCTGCTGCAGCCCCGTGCCGTCCAGCACCGCCCCTTGCACCTGAAGGCTCCGCGTGTCCCTGGCCCCAGTGCGCGCCATATTTTCCATCGCCATTCCCCGGGCAGCGCAGAGCAAGAACTCTGCTGCCACCGTGCACAGCGAGACCCGCACCGTCGAGCCGCGTCTTGCGTCGATGGCTCGTCGATCTTTGCCCAAAAATGGACCCCCTAGCTGAGTAGGTACTGACCCAACCACTTTACCACCTGACTAAGCCCCTGGATCGCCGAAATCGCTCGCTAGAGTTAAGACCCTCAACACCTCTCTCCGGCCTCTATAAATAGAGCCCCCTCCGAGCTGCCGAACCCATCACCCACTCCACCACACTCCATCCCCACTCTGAAACCTTGTCCAAGCCTGAGAAGGGCTTCGGAGAGGCCTTCTTCTCTGACTCCGACCACTCCGATCCACCACTAGTCCCGACAGCTTTCGAGCAAGGTGAGCGGAGTTGTGAGCCCGTGATACATTCCGTGGCTTCCCAGTGACCCCCTCCTCCTAAAACCCCCTTCGATTTGGTCGCAAGCGAGCCCCTCGGTGAGATCCGGTGGTGCCTGAAGCTACCGTCCGCTTGAGCAAGGTCGCTATCAATGTAGAGCCTCCCCCTCGACCTAATCCATCTCTCACTGACGCACGGGAACACGGTGAGTGCGTAGGTGCCCTCGGTTGGCTCTCCCCCTTCGTCTGCCGCCGCCGGCGACCACCGCACGCCACTGGCGCCAGGGAGTTCGAATCTGACTGGGTAGGACCCCTCGCCAGGGTTCTTTCTTTTTGAAACGTTTTTCCCAAAGGCGTTTTCACCAGAAGCAGTCTTCGAGGTAGGTAAACGTATTTCCTTTCGGGCATTTTAAGTTTTCTCAAACTAGCCCATCGGCAACTTCTCTTTTATTACAGGATGGTCCCTAAACTTGTTTTGCTTATAACTATTAATCTATAACAACTTTTGAAATGATTATTTTTGCAAAATCTTGCTCTGAGGGTCTAGTTTTATTTTCAGATTTAATTGATAATTATTTGGAGACAGTAGCTAGGCCTGAACTCTTACGAGAGTATGTGTTATATGACGTAGATTCCGACGAAGGAAACACCGACGTTAACTTCACCAAGCTTGATCGTGACTACGTGGAACCAGGCAAGCATGTTTGAACTTCTGATGTGTTGTTTGCTCACTAACAAAAATTTAACATTCATTCATTGCATTATTCAAACATATTGCATATCTCATAAACAAAGTTAAAACATGGCTATGACAAGTGATGGTTATGAGAGGTTGTGGATAACCTAGTCACGCGGAACGTGATAGGTTATGGCCTGGTCAGGACAAGTGCATAATTGTGATGGGAAGAAAATAATAACTCCAGTATCGACCTAGATCGAGTCTTGTCATTGTCTTACTGTCATTATCATGCTACCACAGTTTCCTGTATGAGGATTCGGTATAGTCGGTTGTAGGCCTATTACAGTCGCACACCAAGTAGAGGGGCCGGGATGAAGGTATCCATGGCCCTGGACTAAATCGAGTCATCCGGACAAGGGGCTTGGGTGTTTCCGGTTTGGGAGCGAGAGGGAGGACACTCCCTTGTAGCACGCGGTATAAATTTGATCCCATGGTAGTCGAGGTCGGAGCCTCCCCGTCTTATGGTTTTGCCCTTGCAGCGTAGTGAAGTCGGGCTTCGCAAGGGTAAAATGGGTGAGTGCAAATTTTGAGTGTCTGCTTCTAAAATACCGTACGCGGGATTTGTCATATATACTATCAGAACCCGTGGGCTATGGGTAAAGAGTACACCCTGTGCAGAGTCAAAACTATTCGAGTAGCCGTGTGCACGATTAAGGACGATCGTTTGGCACGTCAAGTGTCGGTCTTAGAGGCGGTCCTTGGAGTGCAAGTTGGTTGGACAGTAATGGCTATGGATATCTACCGGTATTGTGAAAAAAATATTATTAACACCTTGGCTCTAAAACTAACCTGAAGGTTGGTTTTAGCACCCTGATAATTCTTATTTATTTTATGCCCTTTTTGTGGTGTCGCTAAGACGCCCGAGTGCGGCTCGTCATTTATTTTATGCCCTTTCTGTGATGTCGCTAAGATGCCCGACTGCGGCTCGTTATTTATTTTTATGTCCTTTCTATGGTGTCGCTAAGACGCCCGATCGTGGCTTGTTATTTATTTTTATGCCCTATAGGAGGTGTCGCTTAGACGTCCGACGGTGGTAAACTAACACTTGTTAACTTTTCGAGGCGTCGCTCCAGACACCCAATCGGTGCATTTTTTATTTTTTTGTTGGGATATATCGGGAGGATTACCGCCCGGTTTATCCACTAAATGAATTTGTTTCTAACACCTCTATTTGATGAATTATGGTCGGAACAATGCATATTAATAATTAACTGCATGCATTTCATCTTTTGTGCAAACTGTTTGCGAGTACTTTTCGAAGTACTCACTCGCTTGTTGATGTGGCCAGATATGGATGAAGGAGACCTCATGGATGAAGAGTTCGATAGCGTGTACGATGTCTAGAGGAGTCCTAGTCAGTCTTGCGATCCTGCAGTCTGCCGCTATATTATTTCACCTCTTCCGCCACCATGAATAAATCATCAAGCCTCACTCTGACGCTTGGCGCGTAGTAGTACTTCTCATGTCACATTACTCTGATGTGACCTGCCCCTTTTGTTGCGAGCAGTAGAGTTATCCCATTACCACTGTAACATATCCGTCTGTGTGAGACTTGGACATGTTGTAATAATTTGTAGAGCAACCTCTGCTCTACTCTGTTTAATATTAAGTACTACTCGTTTTCTGTATCGAGATGAGTCTATAAGTGGGAAATATTTTTCTACACTAGTGACGCACATGGCTGATTTCAAATAAATTATTTTATTTGGAAACCGGTCATGACACGGCGGAAGTGACTCAAGGAATCTCCAGTGTCCATGGGACTCTATTCCCACAAGAACAACTGACCTGGATAAATTCCTATCTCACAAGGCTGCTATCCTCGAATCCTATGTTCCGGGGTTGATGGCATCATGCTCCTCTCCAATGATGTCTGGCCAAGACAATATCCAGGGACAAGCCAGTGAGTACTTTGAATGTACTCACAAACATAAAGAAAACAAATAAGTTAAAGCAGGTGAGATGCATGCGTAATTCACTTAATAACTCTATCATGCCATAAGAATTGATTCACGGATGCATTCATGCAGATAATTAATTTCTACCAACGTTGTAGAAGCAAGCAATGAAAAGTTCCCCCCAATTATAAGCTTGTCGATCGGGCGTCTGAGGCGACACCTCGGAAGGACAAGTACACAAGCAACAGTCGGGCGTCTTAGCGACACCTCATAAAGGGACTTGTCAATGGAATATTAAACATGCCATAGTTGGGCGTCTGGAGTGACACCACAAAAAGGGTTTATATGAAGGTAACGATGAATAAGCAATTGCATGCGTGCCACAGTCGGGTGTTGGAGCGACACCACATAGAGGGCTCATACGAAAGTAATACATCTCCCACAGTTGGGCGTCTAAGCGACACCACAGAAAGGGCTTATATAATATCAACACCGAGTATCCAGGAGGTAGAACCCTCCCAAGGATACTCTAACAAATCCATATACCACACATGATTAGTCCATATCAGAATCCATAATAATAATAATAATAATACTTACCATCCTGGTTTATAAGATTCATCTTGTTTCAATTTAATTCCTCCGTAGACCGACACTCAGACTGACACTCAACTAGTGAACTAGTCGTCCTTGACTATGGACACGGCTACTCGAATAGTTTTGACCGTGCAGAGGGTGTATTATTTACCCATAGGCCACGGGTTTCAATAGTTACTCGGACTAATCCTGTGTACGGTATTTTAGAAGTAAACACTCAGAACCAGTACACACCCATTTGTCCCCACGAAGACCCGACTCACTAGGACTACGCTGCCAGGGAAAAACCACAAGAAGGGGAGGATCCAACCTCGACTAGCATGGGATCAAATTTATACTGCGCGCCACAAGGGAAGGCTCATTCCCTCTCAGTCTCAGACCAGAAACACCCATGCCCCCTGACCGGATGACTGGATTTAGTCCAGGGCCATGGATACCTTCATCCCAACCTATCTACTTGATGTGTACCTGGTAATAGGTTTACGACCTACTAAACCATATCCCCTTTCGAGTAGACCTGTGGCAGCACAAAAAGTAAGGTTACACACAGACAAGACTTGATCTACGGTCGAATTAGGAGGTTTACGTTTTCCTGCAAGGGTTAGTACCACACGATTTTTCTAAATGATATACCTCAGTGTTACCACCATCACACCTCGGTATGCTCTCACTGTCCACTCTCATCCCACGAGATGTCAGTCCATGGTATCATAATAACCATGAGAAACCTTCCTCCGATGTTGTCCAGACCAGCATGGCATACGAGGCATGAGGTAGTACCCAGTCACCATCTGCATCACATAAAATCAACAACATACCCATCTCACGCACTCATGTAGATATGATTTTATGTGGGGGTTTTCATCAACATAATTAAGATTACACATTCCAATGCACCATAACAAACATCACACATCTTAGCACAAATCAGAGTTCAAGATGCTTGCCTTTGGAGTTGAGGAGGGTGGTGTAGACCCCCAAAATCTTGAAGGAAGTTTCCTCTCTCCAAATTGCTATTTTGAAAATATTTAAATTAACACACAATTTCAAAACAACACATAAAAGTTGTTTGAATATTTTGAAATGAATCTTACAATAAACTAGAGGAAATTTTAGAGAGGTAGGAAAAGAATCAATTCATTTGGAGTTGTAGTTAGAAAGTTATAAGCAGTCAAACTATGGCCAACTCAGGCTTTTAAATCAATAAAAAAATAGAACTTTTCGATAATGTATACGCCTTCCAATAGAGAAAACGTACTCACTGAAACGTTACGGGAAAATTATATTTTACTGAAAAGAAAATGCACAAGAGGGGCTGCGCCACTGAGGCACTAGGTGGTCTCACCAACAGGTGGGGGCCACGTGTCGGGTTTGTCTACTACCTTGTGCGGCAAAACCAGGGCAGCACTTCGGTGCTCCTCGTCGGCGAGTGGCTACAGCTCTCGGGCTCCAAGGCGCTGGAATGGATCTAGGAGGTCCTGGCGATCCTCCTGGTAGTCTCCAGAGGCACGGGAGCAAAGGAAGTCGAAGGTGGCACAGGCTCCGGCGAAAAGGCGGCATCAGCCTCCGAGGGAGCTTTATACTCGGTGGTCCTTGGCACTGGTGGCTAAGGGGGGAAAGACCTATTGGCCGCTAGGGGGCTGATGGAGGAGAAGGTTGGCGCGGGGGAGGCACGACTACGACGAACTTGACCAGAGCTGCTCATGGCAGTGGCGACCGACGATGATGAAATTGAGCTCATGGCCCCGATTTTCTTCGGCATGGAGGCTGCTGGGGATGGCGTGGTTGGCCGGGAGAGCTTGGAGGGGCGCTTATATAGGCTAAGCTGGTCGGTTCCACCGTCCCCGAAGATAAGGACGGCGACGACAAACTCTGGCAATGGCAGGTGCAACAGGCGCGACAGTAGGGCTGGGCAGCAAAGGGCCGATGCAGGGGAGAGGGTCCAAGGGTAGCTGGCACGCTGAGCCTGCTTGGCGGCACAGATCACTGCTGAGGCGAGACATTGTCGTCAACATGCCGCCAAAACTGCCAGGTCGAAGCGGTGCGTGGCACAGGGGCGACGACTACTGGCCGGGGGAGCTAGACACGATGCGACGCGGCTCTGGAAGCTAGGCAAGGGGCACGGGCAGGTGGACGCGATAGCTCGGGGGCGTGCCTGTTAAACATGCGCTCTGGCCACGCCCAAATCACGCACGACACCTTCTGAACCAATTGCATGGCATAGCCAAATGGCTTAGGTGCTCTCCAAACTTACCAGGGCAGGGATGCTAGCTAAGACAAGTTTCCTAGACATGCTGGTTTGGCATTGGGGCAACTCCACAATGCAGACTAAAACCCATGCCAATTCTGCTCATGAACTCAAGATGTTCGATAAATTGCTAGAGGCATCAAATGGGCTTTGCTGCCAACCAAAATTTCCAGATCAAGGTCTTTTTAGGTGTTGGTCATGATGGCAAGGTTACCTTGGCACAAAGTAAAACTTGGTAATGTAAACTTTTGAAAAACACAATTCTAGACAACAAGTTGTGGATATTATTACATGCATCTAAATTTATCCAATGGAGCTAGGATCTTGGATTTGGTAGGGTGAACTACTAGCAGTAAAAATACCAAGGGCATTAAAGCAATTTAAAATGGGGTTACAGTTCAAAACATCAAACTGGACCAGAATAGAAAAAGGGTTGTTTTGCTGAATTTTGCCAAAACACATAATTTGGTTTTTACATAAAAGTGAGTCTCATGCATCCCTTGACATCTCTAAATTTTTGTGGAATTTTTAAAAGAGTTTATAAAAAGGTTGCGGTGCAACTGTGGCCCTTAGAAGAATTGAAAAGGCTCTTTAAAAGTAATTAAACTTGGAAAATATTTATAAAAAAGTGTCTCCATGGAATTTGTTACAAGAAAGGAATTGTTTTGATGCAAGCACTTAATTTCCATCAATTGTTTTGAAAACTTCTATTTGGAGTAGGAACTTTATGATTTATGGAAAAGGAAGTGGTTCTGAAATGAACAAAGAAATTCAAAAATTAAAAATTTAACAAACATGGCCAAGTTTTAATACATCCCCATTAAATCAAATAAAGAATTAAAATGATCTCAAGCAATGACTCAAGCACACAATGATCTTCAAAATGCTACTTAAAAAGAAAAGTTTTTGGAAAGAGGCTTTTTAAAGGAGCTATGAAACAATTTATTTTCCAAAAAGGTTATTCTAGGAAACATTTTAATTTATAAAAATATAATTTAATTTTTGGGGTGTGACACTACCCCCCTTAAAAATAAAGCTCGTCCCCGAGATTTGCTTAAGGAAAGAAAATAACTCACTCATGAAAACACGAAACATGATCACTCAAATGCGGGCGCAAACAAGACAATCATATGGCACACAGTCACTCATATGAAGGTGCAAAAAGAACAATCATAAATTACACCGTCACTCGTATAGCATCAAGAAATCATACTGTCGGACTAACGTACACTCCGAGGGCGGTCCACGAGGTACGGGCAAGGGGGTTCCGAGAAAATACTCTCGGTTGGGGAAAACATATTCTACCCCTCCTAGAAGGAGTTCGGAGAACGTGCCCCCTTTGGCCTGGAAACAACGGCCTACCAAGGGAAAATCTGAAATTTTCCCACATCAAGGGTGTGAAAATTTATCCACTGGCTGTTAGGTCAACGCTCTTGGCGATGACATATAGGACAAGGGTGGTCACACACGATTGCTCTACATTGGGTTGCGAGGCAACGCGGTCTCTAATGCGGGGTTGCATCCAGAAATCCTGGATGAATCCCAATGGGTAGTCATGGGAAGGACTAGCTTCGGGGCAATGCACTCGGTGAGAAGTGCTAGGAGCGGTCATGGGTGTGGTCTCACATAGGGTGCCTGGTTTAGGGACACATAGTATAACACTGGTGTGGCCTGGGTTACAGGGGTGGGGACTCGGGTATCAACTCCCAGTGACACATCACTCGGGTAGCTGGTTAGGTGGCTAGGTGGTCATGCCCAAAAATTTAATTCTAAGGCCATGCAGACTCGACAAAACCGGTTACGCAAAATTTTACCTTGATCGAAAAAGGCGTGCAGGAACCCTGCAATCTTATTGAAAACAGGTTTATCACAAACATGCAAATGCAACATTACAGGGTAACATGGTTACTAGGGCCTAAAAGCTACTCTGACGGACTCGTTCCGCCTTCGTTGGCCTCTCAGCGGTCGTGCTCAGTAACCAATAAGGCTTCTCCGTCTGTCGTAGTTCCAGGGTTGACTGGGCTATGGAACGGAGCTGCAAGCTTGCGGTGGCGACGACGTCTCGGACGGCGCACCCTTGGCACAACTTCATTGCACAAAGCATCCAAACTGCAGTGAAGCTCCGTCGGGGTGATGGTTGGGCTGGCTAACATAAAGGCTATGGCATACCTAAGTGATCCGATAGGTCTTCCAACCAATATGGGCTGGTTGTTGGAGGCATTCATAGCTTCATTGATTGCCGGGGTCCGGCGAGCAAAAGATGTGCGGTTCATAACCAGATCAAAGGTGAGTTGATCGATTAGTGCCTTCCGCGATCTCAAATAGCACACAACCTGCACCAACGCAAGGTCTGCCTCAAGGTCTACGCTGGCAACTTGGGTTGGACTACCATAGCCTTCATGGCTAGGATAGTAGCGGAATGCTCGGCTACTCATCCATGGCTACAAATGTCGCAGCTGGACTATAGCTTATTGGGCGGTGCGAGCCACTACCCAGGTGAGCCGCTGTCGTCGATAAGCCACCAGAATTGCCAGGTCTAAGAGTTGCGCAACACAGGGGTGACGACTAATGGTTGAGGGAGATAGGCGCGGTGTGACACGACTCTGGAAGCTAGACAAGGGGCACAGGCAGGTGGACGCGGCAGCTCGGGCGCGCACGTGCAAAACATGCGCTCTGGCCATGCCCAGAGCACGCACAACACCTGCTCGACGAATTGCCTAGCATAGCCAAATGACTTAGGTGCTCTCCAAACTGACCAAGGCAGGGCTGCTAGCTAAGGCAAGCTTCCTAGACATGTTGGTTTGGCATTGGGGCAACTCCACACTGCAAACTAAAACCCATGCCAATTCAAAAATTAAAAATTAACAAACATGGCCAAGTTTTAATACATCCCCATTAAATCAAATAAAGAATTAAAATGAGTCAAGCACACAATGATCTTCAAAATGCTGCTTAAAAAGAAAAGGTTTTGGAAAGAGGCTTTTTAAAGGAGCTATGAAACAATTTATTTTCCAAAAATGTTATTCTAGGCAACATTTTAATTCATAAAAATATGATTAAATATTTGGGGTGTGACAATCTCTTTCTTTGTTTCTATCGTGTTTTTGCTACTATTTTCTCTCCAGATTGGTTTCTCATCAATACAGAGTGTTGCGACAGCGACGCGGAAGGTCTCTCCTTATTTCTGGAGTTTCTAGTATTTATAGGATCGTTCAGCATTGGAATCACGACAAACGGAGCCACGTGGGCCCCATAAGCCATCTCACCATGGCCTAGGGGGTCACGGCATGTTGGCTTGTGGCCCACTCGTTGCTCCCTCCGGTGGTTCTTCACTCCAATATTGCTTATTTCCTCAAGAAAAAATATATACAAATTTCGGATGATTCCGAGAACTTTCATTTTCTGCACAAAGAACAACACCACGGTAATTGTGCTGAAAATAGTGCGAGTCCGATTTAGTTATAAAAAATCCATACAAAGTGCATCAAGACCATATTGAAGTTTTGTAATCATAGGCGAACATGGCATGAATACTTCATGAATTATCAATACGTTGGACACATATCAAGCTCAACCCTGAGAAGTGAGTGTTCGGGGTCCCATTTGGTAAGCTCCTCGCTTTATTCACATATTAGCGCGGGATAGAAGCAAACCCCACCAAGATTGAAGCAATCGAGCAATTGGAAGCCCCGAAGCGCTTCAAGGATGTCCATCGGCTCGCGGGCTGTGTCGTTGCTCTCAGCAGGTTCACTTCCAAGTTCACAGAGTGGGCCGACCATTTTTCAAGAACTTGAAGAAAGAAGGACCACTGACGTGGATTCTGGAAGCAGAAGAAGCATTGCAGGACGTGAAGAAGTACATGTCCTCAGCCCCGGTCCTAGTCGCGCCGAGGCCTCAGGAACCATTGTTTTTTTGACAAGCTACTGTAGGGAAACACCCTACAACTTTTCTTTTATTCCAGTAAGAGATTATACGTACATGAGAGTGTTAGGATGTACAAATGGGGTGGGGGTGAAGAGATACAAACCTCAAGGAGGTAAAAAGAGATCAAATTAAGTAGATCATCCCTAAATCTAGCCTTAATCCTGTGAGCTAAAAGGGAGATATCATGAGTAAAACCAGACTTCCATTTGCTGAATCTAGGACGCTCATTGTTAAAACTCCTGGCATTTCGGACTGTCCAAATATTCCAGCAGGTAGTGAACACTACTTCAGATAAAAAAGGATGGTGAAAATCCTTTCTGGCTGACAAAGAAGTGGTCCACATGGAAGTACCCTACCAGGAGATCTGAAGGTAGTTCCATACCCTGCTGCTGAAGAGGCAGTTAAAAAAGAGATGATCTCTATCCTATTTGACCCTACCATGACAAAGAACACAAAGGTTTGACTCAAAAACCTTCAGATGCCTTCTTTCTAGCATATCCTACGTGTTAAGTCTGTCCATGATGAGCATCCAGGCAAACATCTTGATTTTCATGGTGCAACAACTTTTCCAAATCCAACCAAGCAATGGGTTGGGAATAATGGGTAGATGCACATGGATGTAGTATTTCTTAGTAGTATAAGTTTTACAATCACCACTCCACAACCAAATATCATTGCAAGATGGATCATTATCAAGATTCTGAAGCAAGGAGGTGACTGATTCCAACTCTTGACGGGCCATGTCAGATAGAGGCAGGTGAAACATGTTGATCAAACTGTCAGTCTGATGAGCCTGGAACACTTCTTTAGTAGTGCAGAAAGTGTCAATAACAAAGGAGAACAATTTTTGGAAAAGAAGAGCTAGAGGCATGGTCGAATCTCCTACTGCCAAGGAATCAGACCAAAAAAGAGAAGTGTCTCCCCTGTTGGGCTGGACATATGTGACAGCTCTGTAATTGTCCATTGTCTTGTAGACATCTTTCCACCAAAATGAGCCACAAAGGGAGGTACCCTGAGGAACTGTAGTATGGTAATAGGTGTTCCATATTAAATTCACCAAGGGTACATCAGCCTTGTTTAAGAACTTATCCACATGTTTAAGCAACAGGGCCTCATTCTGAACATACAGATTCATAATGCCCAAGCCCCCTTCATTTTTGGCATGCATACTAAATCCCAGGCTGCAAGGGAAGAGGCATGGTCTTGTCCATTATTTCTCCACAAACATTGTCTTTGTATCCTTTCCAACTGTTTAAGTATCCCTGGTGGTATATCCAAACTGCACAGGAATAAAATGGGAACAGAGGACAAGGCAGAATTGAGGTATTGCAAGCGCCCCCCTATGCCAGGAAGGAGGAGCTAGCAGAAAGTCTCCTTTCCATACTATCTACCAAGGGCATTAGATCAATAATCCTTGGTCTGGTTGTCCGAACAGGCAAACCAAGATAGGTGAAAGGTAGTGATCCAACCTTACAACCAATAGAGGCAGCAAGTGTGTGAAGTTCTCCCTGATTAATGTTGATAGGCAACAGAGCAGACTTGTGATAGTTTAATTGGAGACTTGTGGATTGGGAGAAAAGCGGAAGCATCTTTTTGAATTCTAGCATCTGAGACTCCACAGCAGGCAAAATGATAAGAGTGTCATCTGCATATTGGACAATTGGAAAGTCTTTGTCATGACAGGGTATTGACAGCTGGATGAGGCCATCCTGCAACCATTGATTTACCAATGTTTGGAGAAAATCAGCAGCAATGTCAAAAAGGAGAGGGGACATGGGATCCCCCTGCCTGACCCCCTTCCTGCACACAATTTTTTTTACTAGGAACTCCATTGAGAAGAACAGAAGAGGAGCCGGAACTGAGCAACTGCTGCACCCATAAAATCCATTTAGCATTGAAACCTTTGTGCTTGAGAATCTGAAAGATGAATTCATGTTCCAGATAGTCAAAAGCCTTTTCGAAATCAAGCTTGAGGATGCCAATTGGTTGTTTGGATTGGTGACATTGATGCAAATATTCCAGTGTCCATCCAACACAATCATGTATGGTTCTGGACTTGATGAAGCCATACTGATTTTTATGAATGCATTTCATGATATGCAACTATAGCCTATTGGCAATCATCTTGGAGAGGAATTTAAGTCCCATACCAGTAAGTGAGATAGGTCTGAAGTCACCAACTTGCTCAGGAGAACTCTTTTTGGGCACCAAAGTGATATAAGAGGAGTTCATATTTTCCAATTGAGCAATCCCTGCATGAAAGTTAGCTGCAAGCTGGTAGAATTCAGAACAAATGATATGCCAACATTTCTTAAAGAAAAGGCCATTGAAACCATCTGGACCAGGAGCCTTATCAATGGGCATTTCTTTGACAGTCCTATCCATTTACTCTTTGGTGAAAGGCAGTGTCAAAACATCAGGCCCTTCCACTCTGTGAATGAGAGATTGAAGATCAAATGCCAAGTTGATTCCCTGAGAGGAACCCATCCTGTTTTTGAAGGAAGACCAAAAACAACCTGCAATCTGCTCATGATCAGTGATAACAGATCCATGTGCCAATTTAAGAGATGAGATGGAGTTTCTTCTGTATCTTTCAGTAGCCATGGCATAGAAAAATTTAGAATTTTCCTCCCCCGCCTTGATGAATATGATGGTAGCCCTCTTTTTACAGTATAGAAACTGTAGATGCAACAGGTGATCTAAATGAAGTTTGACAATCAGCCTGAAATTAGCTTCAGGTCTGAAAATGGGTCTCAGCTCCTCTAGATCATCCAGACATAGTACCACTTGATTACACTTATCATTGAGTGTTTTGAGCTTTGAAAGACTAGTCTACCATCTCCTCAGTGCCTATCTTAGATGCTTAAAGTTATCCATGATGATGGCAGAGATGTGACCTTTCCTGGAAGGGGTCTTCCAAGACTGCTGCACACATTCCACAAAACCATCCATCTCTACCCAATAATTTTCAAACCAAAAAATGTTACATTTAGGGATGGAGGTGTTTACTATCACCACACAGGGAACATGATCAGATGCAGACTTGGCTAAAGGTAGAACTTGAGTCAGGGGATAAGATGATATCCAATTGGCAGAAGTGAAGAACCAATCCAGTTGCTCCAGAAGGGGTGAGTCGTGCATATTGGACCAAGTGAAAGACCTACCTGTGAGAGGCAATTTCAAAAGACCCAGGTGACCAATGGTCTCATTAAAATGAACATGTCATTCACATCAGCACCAGGGAGATTTCTATTGGAAGGGGAGCGAATAAAGTTGAAAACTCCAAGCAGCAGCCAATCATCATTTGCAGGGATATTAAGATGGTATAGCCAGCTAACAAATTGGTCTCTAGCCTCTCCCTGACAAGGGCCATAGACATTAACCAGAGTCCAAGCCTCAGAGGTGTGATTGCAGGTGAATGCCACAATTAAACCAAAAGTCTGTGTTTCAACCAAAGTGCCAGTTAAAATAAAGGAGTTCCATAGAGTGATCAATCCACCAAAGGCGCCACGCGATGGAATATAACCAAATTGATCAAATCTTTTGGGGCAAAAACTCCTAACAGTCATAGAGTGATCAATCCACCAGAGGCGCCACGCGATGGAATATAACCAAATTGATCAAATCTTTTGGGGCAAAAACTCCTAACAGTCCGAAAATCAATATGTTGCATTTTAGTTTCTTGAAGGCAAACAACCGTAGCCAAGCTTTCATCATTTTTGTTTCGAACCGCTCTTTGCCATGAATTAGAATTTAAACCACGCACATTCCAGCAAAGAACATGCCAGCTTCTCGTAGATCGACTATCCATAGCAAGGATGTAAAGTAGTAAAAGCGGAGTTACATAATAACCCACGCATCCAAAGTTCTGACAGCTGTGACACACAGCCAAAAGTAGCAAAATAAACTGAACATCAATAAGAACATAGGTACATAGATAGTGGTTTAATCATCAGTAGGTAAAGGCTTGGAGACATCAGGATCTTCCATAAGTCGATCCTCTGACAGCTTCTCAGGTGCAATGCCAAGGCTTTGTCCCACCGCCTGAATCACTCGCACTGGAGTCGCAGGTGGGACAGACTCCTCCTGAGTCGAAGATGGCGCTGCCTGAACCTCCGGGGCGTCCAGGGGTTTAGCTCTTGGTTTCCTCTTCTTGGGCATATGCATCGGGAGTTCCTGTAGCACCGGCTTGAAACCATCCCTCTTGATAGATCCCATGGTACAACGGCGTACCAAGGAGTCCACAATGGGTGTGGCCTTCTTGCGAGACCCCCTCTTCGGGGCAGCCGGAGTCTCAAAGGAGAACAAATCCCCTGTTGGTGTAGAGATGTTGTCAGATGAAGGAATTACCTCGGAAGCAGGTGCAGGAGTGCTGTCTTGGTAGATGATGCGAGCGCCAGCGTTGGCTTCATCAAAAGCCAATGACCAGGAGCGCTTGGGTAGCACGATTGGCATGGCCGCAGGCATCTGAAGGTGACGAGGGACATCCGTGGAGGTGAAAACCCCCATGAGCGCTTCAAAGGACTGTGTCCAGGATACGACCGGTGGGAGCGGAGGTCCATAGGCAACCCGAACCACTCCAATCATCAGCTGATCAGGCCGTACCAGGGGCTGTTGGTACGGAACAATCTCCAGGGGATTGAAATCTTCAGGGGCCACATCATCAACAACTTCCTCCCCAGCAACATTGTCCCAATTAGGAGGGACATGAGCATCAGCAGCATCATCGTCAGCTGCCTCATCATCTTGGTCATCTGCAACAGCTTCAACATCATCCGACTGAGGATCAACCACCACAATCTCCTGAATAGAGTCAGAAGAAGTTGGTTGATCGATGACCATGGACTCCTGGTATAGTTCCGGGGGAGCGGGTTCATCAGCAGGAGCTTCAGGTTGCGAGCCCCAACTACCATCATCGTGTTGAACCGGAGGCTCAGGCATTGGAGGTGGTGGTGGTGGCGGCACAACGTTCCATCCCGGAGCTGGATATGGAAGAAGAGCAAAGAGCAGATTATCCTGCTCCAACTGTCCTCGCAACTGATGGGGCTGCCATTGAGGGGCATGTGATCCTCATCATTCGGCACATGTTCAGCAAATCCTGCACCCAAGATGAATAGAGGTGCAAACCAAGAAACCCTCGCTCCACCCCAAACAGCATACTTCGAAAAAGTGACACTACGGGGAACCGGAATATCATCTCGGAAAGATGCAAAAACAATGGAGCGGACTAGGTATGGATCATCACTGACCCAATGGTGGAATTCACCAAAAGTGTTAACCGCAACCCGAAGATCATTAGTATTGCGGAGATCCAAAGGTACACCTAAAATATCAGACAGCCCTGGCGGAAACCAGCATCACCTCTAAAACCTACTCCCTCATTGTGTCGCATGCATCTGACAAAAGTATCGTTCCCCAAATCCCGGGGGACCATCCGAGCGGCAGCAAAGCTTTCACCAGCATACCTAAGCTCGAGTAAACCTACCCCCTCAATCCAAGGTTGAGTAGAGCGGACATGAAAGCCCAAGTTGTGTAGAAGATCAACAACCTCCTGCCGTACCTGAGCAACTTGATCAACTGGCGGGGTAGGCATCACCTTAGCGATGACATACTCTTCATGCCTGCGGGCAATGGGGATTGCCGGCATGATGAACATCCGTGGGACGCGGTCAGGGCCACCGTCGATGATGTTATGGCCCGGAGGCACAAAATGCTCGGGGTCTAGCTCGAAGTTGGCCATGTCAGGGAGAGTTGCAGAAGGAGGAGGCGTTAATGGCGGTGGCTCTGAGGGAGTCCTGGGAGGCGATGAGTGCGATAGGACAGGGAGGAACTGTTCGGCAGGCTGTGTGGCTTCCCCAAGAACAACAGAGGTTCCCGAGAAATTGGCGACAGGGGAGGTGGTGGGGCTCTTACGTTTCCAAGTAAGACAATTATCACGCATAAAATAAGCACAATTAGATTTGGAATGGCCCAGCGTGTCGGAGGAGGAGCATACCGGCGATGTGCAGTTGGGAGCTAGATGCCCACGTTCAGAGCAGATCGTGCAGGAAAATATCTCTTGAACCATGCCGTTGATAAAATCGTCAAATTATTGACGGGCTTCTTGCGAGGAAGGAATATGTGGACCCATCAAAGAAGAGGTCACCGATGGCCCAATAGGTTGAACAGGGGCAGGCCCGCAGTCGAAGCCTTCCGTCACCGACAAATCCAAAGAATTTGAAATCCCGCTCGAAGAGGAGGGTGACACCGGATCAGCGCAACGAGAGGAAGAAACCCCGCCAATTGCGGTGATATTAGTTTCAGTGCCGGATAACACGGGAGATGACATCGGTTGAAAAACTGTGCCGAAAGTAATATGCGGTGTCGCCGTCGTCCACCAGAGTTCAACCGGTAGTGGTGCACTGATAAAGACACGCTCCTGCAGTGGAACAAAATAACCAGCAGTTTGTAACGTCAATAGTTCATCATGCGTGACAGGGCACCGATAACCTTTGCAAACCTCGTACTGCTGGAGGGTTGCAAAATAAAGCTTCTTTTGTGTAGATGATCCAGATTTAAAACATGATTTTTCAGGCCTGGAATGCATTGCCATCAAACCTAGTGCAGCTCTTCGCTTAGAGGGGCTGGCCAATACCCATTCAGCATCACATTTTTTCTTCCATAGAGAAAATTCCCGATGCCAATTCGGGCCACCATTACCCCATAGATGAAATAAACACTTAAGACTGGAACACTTGTAAGAACGTAGATCCAGTTTATGAAAACCAACTTGTTTGCAAGAAACCATGAAGGAATAAACCGAGTATGTGATCTTAGTAACCATAAGATCAAGGGCGGAACCCGCAATGGCAGACTCTAGCGCCGCAACCACTAAATCCTCTATGAGATGGAAAGCATGACGACCAAAATATACACCAAGATGAAAGGTCGACGATGATGCATCAGGTGCACAGAGAAGCCGTAGTGATAGAAAACCTCATCCGCAAAAGTTGCACCAGGGGAGAAATCCAGATCCAACGTGGAGCCATCCATGCAGGCCATGAAAAAGCACATACGGGATCGTGGGAATGCACCAGAGATGATGCGCGGAGCGAGAGAGGTGCACACCGGCTAGAAATCCATATCGCCATGGAGTCGCCAGTGCGGGAGGTGGGAGGTGGGAGTCGCCATCGGTCTAACCCCGATCTACCCAGATAAAGCGATGTTGTATCCAAGACAGACTCTTCCTCAGGAACCATTGTTGTTGTATTTGGTAGCAACAAATCAGGTGGTCAGCGCCGCACTAGCGGCAGAAAGGGAGGCCGAGGACAGTGAAACAGTGGCCTCTGATCCAGCAGCCGGCAGCCCCAAGTCAACCCCAATGATATAAGAGCCCGATGCGGAAGCAGCACGAGAAGCAGAACATCGGTTAGTGCAAAAGAATAAGGAGGTGCAGCAACGAGTGTATTTTGTCATCTCCCTCCTGCAGGGGTCTTGGACGAGATATTCTGGGATCCAAAAATTGTATTTTGGCCTCCTCATGGCGTCCTGCAAGCTGCTTCACTACGTCCAAGCACACCGCATAACAGTCGTCACTCGTTTCCCTCTACAGTAGATACCGAGGAACCCGGATGCAACCGGCCAAATCACACCTGAGATGATGCGCACAGCGAGAGAGGTGCACGCTGGCTAGAAATCCAGATCGCCATGGAGTCGCTAGTGCGGGAGGTGGGAGGTGGGAGTCGCCATCGGTCTAACCCCGATCTACCCAGATAAGGCGATGTTGTATCCAGGACAGACTCTTCCTCAGGAACCATTGTTGTTGTATTCGGTAGCAACAAATCAGGTGGTCAGCACCACACTAGCGACAGAAAGGGAGGCCGAGGACAACAAAACAGTGGCCTCTGATCCGGCAGCCGGCAGCCCCAAGTCAACCCAATGATATAAGAGCCCGATGCGGAAGCAGCACGAGAAGGAGAACATCGGTTAGTGCAAAAGAAATAGGAGGTGCAGCAACGAGTGTATTTTGTCATCTCCCTCCTGCAGGGGTCTTGGACGAGATATTTTAGGATCCAAAAATTGCATTTTGGCCTCCTCATTGCGTCCCGCAAGCTGCTTCACTACTTCCAAGCACACCGCATCACAGTCATCACTCGTTTCCCGCTATAGTAGATACTGAGGAACCCGGATGCAACCGGCCGAATCATCGAGTGGGCCCTAGAACTGTCTACCTTTGATTTGAACTTTTAGAGCACATCGACCATCTACTATCGAGCACTCGTAGAATTGATTGCTGAATGGACGCCAACACCAGATGAAGAGGTCCTGGAGACAATCCTTCATGGCAAGAAAACCCCCAGGCATGGATCATGTACTTCGATGGATTTTTCTCTCTGCAAGGCGCTGGTGCCGGACTGCTTCTCATAGCATCCACCAGAGAGCACCTCAAGTATGTGATCCAGATGCACTTCCCCCGAGAGGTGTCAACCAAAAATATAGCAGAATACGAGGGTTTGCTTGTCGGGCTACGAATAGTGGCAGAACTGTGAATCAAGAAGCTAGTAGTCTGAGGGGACTCACAACTGGTGGTGCGTCAAGTCAATAAGGAATATCAAAGCCCCCTGATGGAAGCATATGTTGATGAAGTGAGGAATTTGGAGGAATGATTTAACGGTGTGTAGATGGAACACGCCCCTAGGATGGAGAAAAGTATTGCCGATGACTTGTCAAACCAAGTAGCTCAGAAGTCGCCTGTGGAACCGAGCATCTTCGTGCTCCGACTCACTCAGCCATCAATAACACCGTCAGGGCGGCAAGCCAAGAAGAGGAAGATCAACTTTGACGACTATTTTCTGGCAGAGCCATCTACGGCAGCCAAGAAGGTTTTCGGGGATGACGAGGCGCTCGATGGTGAGCGTCAAGCTTTGGTAGGACAAGCAATCCTTGCATCGAAGCTAGCACTCCCACGGCGGAATAGACGCCTTTTGTCCTTGTCGTCGAGCCCCGGTCTCCGACATGGGCGCATCAGATTGTCCAATATCTCCAAACGGGAGACCTCCCCAAAGAGCAAGAGGAAAGAAAAAGAGTAGCCCAGCGGTCGAGCATGTACTAATTCGTGGACAACGATCTGTACAGGGGGAGACCGAACGGGGTGAAATTGAAGTGCATCACCCGGGAGGAAGGGCATATGCTGTTGGTAGAGATACATGAAGGGATTTGTGGATCCCATGTAGGATTACCATCCCTTGTCAGGAAGGCGTTCCGGCAGGGCTTCTACTGGCATACATCCCTTCAAGATGCCTTGGCGGTGGTGACGACATGTGAAGCATGCCAATACCACGCCAAGTAGAGACACCAACCAACACAAGCCCTTAAAACCATACCATTCTCCTCGGGCTTTGAATTCTTGTTCGTTACTGTCGACAAGGTCATGAAGTGGACCAAGGTGGAGTCGGTGAGAAAGGTGACAACCTTGGCGCCAACAATTTCGTCAGAGGGATTGTTTGCCGTTTTAGGGTCCCAAACAGGATCATCACCGATAATGGTACACAGTTCACTAGCAGCACTTTCATGCAAGTTATCAAGATATTGGCGCCAAGGTCTGCTTCGCCTCCATTGCTCACCCCAGGAGCAATGGGGAAGTAGAGAGGGGAAATACTGAAGTGCTACGGGGCCTCAATACAAGGACTTTTGAAAAGCCGCACAAGCACGGAAGGCGCTGGATTGACGAACTCCCAACGGTTCTTTGGTCGATAAGAACGACAGCAAATCGAGCCACCGGTGGGACACCCTCCGCCCTGGTCTATGGGGCAGAGGCGATTCTCCCCACAGAACTCACATACGGGTCACCAAGAGTGCAACCCTTTGACGAGGACCAACAAGAGTGGTTCCGGCATGACGATGCCACACTCCTCGAGGAAGATCGTCTCCAGGACGCAATGCACGCTGCTAGATACCAGCGGAACCTGCGCTGCTACCATAGCCGCAAAGTGTGCGCCAAGATTGTTGAGGAAGGCGACCTTGTCCTCCGAAGGATCTAGTCCATGAAGGGATCAAACAAGTTGATGTCAAAGTGGGAAGGCCCTTAGCGGGTGGAATGAGTCACCAGTCCTTGTGCAGTTCTCCACGAGACCGAGGATGGCACTCCGGTGGAGAACTCATGGACTATCGAGCATCTTTGCAAGTTCTACCCGTGAGGTGCGGTTGTCGCCCCCCGGGAACCACGTATGTGCAAGTCTCGCAATAGTGCATGTAATCCTTAGTACAAAGCCAAGTGATGACTGTGTGCGCAGTTAATAAGACTAGACATCCTGCTACTCTTTTCTGCTTAATTGCATATTTACATTATGCCCATAATGTGGATCATTGCGGTAGATTATAGCCGACAAAGAGACGTCGCCGAATTTCTAAGTACCCCCAATGCATCCTACTTTATCTTCTTTCTTTTTTCTCAAAGGAAAGCAGGGTATCCCAGAAGAGCGCTCCCAGCGCACAAGTCATCCCGGGGGAAGAGGGAGCAGGGAGGACGGATGCGGATGCGTCCAAGGCTACCACCTCACGGCAAGCAAGTTGGCAGAGCAAGGAAAATATAAGTAAAACACTACCCTACTATTTAAATCGCCACCCATGTGAGAATACTTGCACGCGGTTGAGCCCTTGCCAAAATCGTTGCACGCCGGGGGGAGTTGAGAGCATGCCCGGTCGCCCAGGTGATCGCGGCGAGGATAACAAGTCAGCCTTGACGTGCATAGTGTCTCCAAGGGAGTGCTTAGGATCTATCCTTAGAAGCACCCCACGGCAAGACGATCTTGCCGACAAGCGTTCTCGTCACGCGTCAAAGTCAGAAGGGCACTCGGGCGCAACCCTTGCGTTCGGAAAGCATACAAAAAAACAAAGAGAGAGAGAGAAAGAGGTAAGTGAGGTCATTGACATAGTAGTAGTACCCAACGTTTTTCTTTGATTTTCTTTCAGGATTACATTGGGTTCTATTTAAAGATAAAAAGGAACCACGTCGAGGTCAGCGCTGGTGGTGACGAGGTTAAGTAGGAGCACGACTTCCTCTAAAGCCGCCACCGGTGCCTAGGAGGAGATCTGCCACTATGATGTGGCGATCGGTGGCACCGGATCCCTCCATGGCGCCGACCATGCTACTCAGAGTCGTTGCCCTCCCGCTTGACGCTGAAGACGCTGCTGTCGTCGCCACTGTTGTTAGAGGTGTCGATGTCGCTGACGCTTGAACTTTTGACGCTTCACTCCTGGGGGACACCTTGCTCTGAGGAACTTCATGAAGAGGGTGGTGGATCTGTCAAACCGGAAGTGGAGGAGATGCCCGGGGCCAATCCCCCTGGAACGGGCGAACGACTTGCACCCCCGCGTCAAGAACATGCTGCTTCCGGGGGTGAGGTCCGCCGCCCACACAGGACCATTGGAGCAACCGTACGCCTGGAGCAACAAGCCACGGGGTAGGCTACCGTCCATGTCCCTCGCGAAGAGGTCCGGGAGTCACAGCCAGCTCCGGTGCCTCCAGGGGGTCACCACGACAAACTCGTGCACCTCTTCCCCCGCATGAATCCTTGCATGGGCTGCAGAGGAGGAGCGCCAACGCGACCACCGCGGGCTGACTGGGCCGCCCTCGCACGGCCTCTGGATGCCGCCTGTCCACGCGAGCTAGAGCCAGCCCCTGCCGCCGTCACCATGATGCACACTGGTTCTAGAGGCTGCCCCTTCAGCATCGTTGGAGCTTCAGGCCCGTCCGCGACCCCTTTCCATCATAGAGGGGGCGCTGGAGGTACGAAGAAGGAAGAAGATGAAGGCGCTAGTGATGAACCACAAGTGTAGGGGATCTATCGTAGTCGTTTTGATAAGTAAGAGTGTCGAACCCAACGAGGAGCAGAAGGATCTGACAAGTGGTTTTCAGCAAGCTATTCTCTGCAAGCACTGAAATTATCGGTAACAGATAGTTGTGTGGTAAGATGATTCGTAGCAAGTAGCAAGTAACAAGTAACAAGAGTGCATCAAAGTGGCCCAATCCCTTTTGTAGCAAGGGACAAGCGTGGACGGACTCTTATAGGAGGTAAAGCGCTCCCGAGGACACATGGGAATTTCTGTCAAGCTAGTTTTCATCATGTTCATATGATTCGCGTTCGCTACTTTGATAGTTTGATATGTGGGTGGACTGGTGCTTGGGTGCTGACCTTAATTGGACAAACCTCCCACTTATGATTAACCCCTCTCACAAGCATCCGCAACTACGAAAGAAGAATTAAGACAAAGTCTAACCATAGCATTAAACTAGTGGAACCAAATCAGCCCCTTACGAAGCAACACATAAACTAGGGTTTAAGCTTCTGTCACTCTAGCAACCCATCATCTACTTACTACTTCCCAATGCCTTCCTCTAGGCCCAAATAATGGTGAAGTGTTATGTAGTCGACGTTCACATAACACCACTAGAGGAAAAACAACATACAACGCATCAAAATATCGAACGAATACCAAATTCACATGACTACTTATAGATTGACTTATCCCATGTCCTCAAGAACAAAAGTGACTACTCACAAAGCATAATCATATTCATGACCAGAGAGGTAATGAATAGCATCAAGGATCTGAACATATAATCTTCCACCGAGTAATCCAACTAGCATCAACTACAAAGAGTAATTAACACTACTAGCAACCTTACAAGTACCAATCGAAGTCGCGAGATGGAGATTGGTTACAAGAGATGAACTAGGGTTTGGAGATGAGATGGTGTTGATGAAGATGTTGATGGTGATGAGTTCCCTCTGATGAGAGGAGTGTTGGTGATGACGATGGCGACGATTTCCCCCTCTGGGAGGGAAGTTTCCCCGGCAGGACGACCCTGCTGAGCTCAAGATTGGTTCTGCTCAAGTTCCGCCTCGTGGCGGCAGCGATTCCTCCCTAAAGCCTCCTCTTGATTTTTTTTTTGGAACGAAACCCTCCTTATAGCAAAATAGGGGGGGCTAGAGGGTCAACAGGGAGCCCACAAGCCCCCTAGGCGCGACCAGGGGGGTAGGCCGCGCCTAGCAGGCTTGTGGCCTCCAGCTGGCTCCCGTGTCGTACTTCTTCGGCCCAGTATTTTTTACAAATTCCAAAATAAATCCTCGTTGATTTTCACGGCTTTTGTAGTTGTGCAGAATAGGTATCTCAAACTTGCTCCTTTTTCAGGCCAGAATTCCAGCTACCGGCATTCTCCCTCTTCATGTAAACCTTGCAAAATAAGAGAGAAAAGGCAGAAGTATTGTACCGTGAAGTGTAATAACAGCCCATAAAGCGATAAATATCAACATGAAAGCATGATGCAAAATGGACATATCAACTCCCCCAAGCTTAGACTTCGCTTGTCCTCAAGCGGAAACCGAGATCAATAAATATGCCCACATGTTTAGGGATAGAGGTGTTGACAAAACAAAATACGGACATGCACGCATCATGATCATAGTTAGAACAACAATAACATCATATAATCTCTTATGCCAAAGTGATAATTTCTTCACAAAGTAAAGTATGGATCAAGAGCCTGACTAAGAATTAACAACCAACAACCTTTAGTCATTGAAGCAATTGCAATTTATCATAACATCGGAAAGAGTCAAATAAGAGCTTGTAAAGAAAATCCACATACTCAATCATCCTTTCGTCTTCTGCAATTGCTACAACTCGCATGGTACTCATGAGATCAAAGTTTCAGTTGGGCACATAGAAAGATAGGGGCTTATAGTTTTGCCTCCCAACTACTTACCTCACGGGTAATGTCAACAATAATAATTCATAAAATCTTACTTCCAAGTTGACATATGAATATAGATCTTTCCCTAGCATATGAAGTTAGCCAAGATAAAGGCGAAATAAGGAATTGGTGTAGATCACCATGACTCTTACAAGGGTAGAAAGTAAAGGTACAAGATAGGCCCTTCGCAGAGGGAAGTAGAGGTTGTCATGCGCTTTTGAGGTTTGGATGTGCGACCTCTTAGTGTGAAGGAACGTCACTTTATATTGCCTCCTGTGATAAATAACTTTATTATGCAGTCCGTCGCTTTTATGTCTTCCTCATCACACATTCGTACAAAGCTTATTTTCCACACACTAATAGATCATACATAATTAGGGAGCAATTTTTATTGCTTGCACCGGTGACAACTTACTTGAGGGATCTTATTCAATCCATAGGTAGGTATGGTGGACTCTCATGGCAAAACTGGGTTGAAGGTTTATGGATGCACAAGTAGTATATCTACTTAGTGCGGAAGTTTTGGCTAATATGAGGTGGAAGCAAGCGTCACATGCCAAGGGATCCCTAATCATATAACATTGTTTGGAACCAAGCAAACATAATTCATTATGTTGTGTCTCTTGTCCAACATCTACTTCTAAGCATGTAATAGTTTAGTGAGTGTCTACAATCATAGATGGTGTCAAAGATGATATATTTATATGTGAACCTCTCCTTATTTATCACTTCCTATTAATTGCAACAATGACCAAGGTCTACGTTTGTCCACCCTCAACAAGTTTCAATCAACATTCTTTTTATATGTGAGGCCATCACTTTCCATAACATCATTACATGATCTTTCATGCTTTTGTTCTTTTATCATTCTCTTGATCATGGCATGAGGCAAGACCCTTAACTAAAACTCTCTTTATTATATGACTCACGAGGCACAAAGCAAAACTCAAGCCTAAAACACTAAGAACTTTATTCTACTAGAGAAAGATAAAACCAAAAAGGATCGAACTAAGAAAAGGTAAAGGCAAAAGATGTGATGGTGATACGATACCGGGGCAACTCCCCCAAGCTTGGCATAAGCCAACGGGATTGCCCATACCCATGCTTAGTTGTCTTCCTTTGGAGGTGGTGGTGGTTGAGTTGTTGCAACCTGGGTTTGATCCTCCGTCTTCCAAGGGATAGGTGCTCCCTCATGGAAATATGACCGAGTCTCCGGAATCATCAAATCTGCAGCTAATTGTATTGATTTAAATCTATACTCATACTCATAGTTTTGGTTCTGCAGGTCATAGATCTGGGCTTGGAGGTGATCAATTCTGTCATAGGGCCTAGAGAGGTTCTTCCTGATGTCATTGGCATCGATCTTGTGCTTGTTGGTGAACTCCGTGATCATCATGTGGTTGGCGTTGAGTCCACGCTCCACCATCCCTTGGCACTTGAAGACTTGCTGCTCCATTGCCTCGAGCCTTGCCTCCATGCTTCCGGTCTTCTTGGGCCCCTCAACATCATAGATGTGCAGCACCCCCTCACGCATATCAATAGATTTAGGGTGTTGCAGCACTCTCGCGAGGTAGGGATTGATGACCTTCTCGAAGATCTTGTCCTTCAGAGCTTTTGGGGACGTCATAGCGATCTAGATGTGCAGCAGAAAGAGGCTCGAAACGAAAACAGAGGAAAATTGTGTGATACGAGGGTCAGACCTTTCGGGAGAATATGTAATCATTTTTCCCGACCAGAAGGAGTACTCCACAAGAAAACGGAGTCCGGGAGGCACACGAGGTGGTCACAAGCCCCCAGGCGCGGCCAGGGGGTGGCCCGCGCCTGGCAGGCTTGTCGCCTCCTCGTGCGCTTTCGGGACTACTTTAATTTTTTCTATTTTTCTAAAAAAATCTAAAACGGATAAAAATTCCGAGTGGAAAAGTTTTGGAGTCTATTTACTTAGCGAATCACATACCTCTTCGTTTTCGGAGTCTGAAACAGGCTGATAAATATCCCTTATGTACTCCTCCGGAGTTATGGTATTGATAATATTGCTTTCAACATTTGTGGGAGTACCTGAGATATAATGCTTGATTCTTTGCCCATTTACCACTCTCGGAAAATTACCTTCCGTGTTGTTGATCTTGATGGCACTGGAACGATATACTTCCTCAACAATGTAAGGACCTTCCCACTTGGAGAGAAGCTTGCCTGCAAAAAATCTTAAACGAGAATTATATAGCAAGACATAATCACCTACATTGAACTCACGTTTCTGTATCCTTTTATCATGCCACCTCTTAACCTTCTCTTTGAACAACTTGGCATTTTCATATGCCTGAGCTCTCCATTCATCAAGTGAGCTAATATCAAATAACCTCTTCCCACCAACAAGTTTGAAATCAAAGTTGAGCTCTTTGATTGCCCAATAAGCCTTATGCTCTAGCTCAAGAGGTAAATGGCATGCTTTACAGTAAACCATTTTGTACGGAAACATGCCCATGGGATTCTTATAAGCAGTTCTATAAGCCCACACTGCATCATCGAGCTTCTTAGACCAATTATTTCTAGACCTATTGACAGTCTTTTGCAGAATTAGTTTAATCTCTCTATTGCTTAGCTCTACTTGACCACTGGACTGAGGGTGATAGGGAGACGCAATTCTATGGTTGACATCATACTTAGCAAGCGTTTTACGGAAAGCACCATGAATGAAGTGTGAACCACCATCAGTCATTAGATATCTAGGGACTCCAAATCTGGGGGAAATAACTTCTTTAAGCATCCTGATAGAGGTGTTGTGATCATCACTACTACTTGGTATAGCTTCTATCCACTTAGTAACGTAATCAACAACAACTAGGATATGGGTATACCCGTTGGATTTTGGAAAAGGTCCCATATAATCAAAGCCCCAAACATCAAATGGTTCAATGTCAAGTGAATAGTTCATAGGCATTTCCTGACATTTACTGATATTACCTATTCTTTGACATTAGTCACAAGAAAAGACAAACTTACGGGCATCCTTGAAGAGAGTGGGCCAATAGAAACCTGATTGCAATACCTTGTGTGCAGTTCTATCTCCCGCATGGTGTCCTCCATAAGCCTCGGAGTGACACTTCTGTAGGATCTGTCCCTGTTCATGTTCAGGTACACAACGTCTAATAACACCATCTACTCCTTCCTTATAAAGGTGAGGATCATCCCAAAGGTAATGTCTCAAGTCAAAGAAGAATTTCTTCTTTTCCTGGTATGTGAAACTAGGTGGTATATATTTGGCAACGATATAATTTGCATAATTAGGATACCACGGTGTACTACGTGAAGTATTGATGACATTCAATTGCTCATCAGGAAAGCTATTATCAATAGGTTGTGGGTCATCAAGAACATTCTCCAACCTAGACAAGTTATCTGCTACGGGATTCTCAGCACCCTTCCTATCGACAACATGCAAATCAAATTCTTGTGGCAAGAGAACCCATCTGATAAATCTAGGTTTAGCATCATTCTTTTCCATGAGGTACTTAATAGCAGCGTGATCAGTGTGAATAGTGACTTTGGAATCAACAATGTAAGACCTGAACTTTTCACATGCAAACACGAGTGCTAAAAATTCCTTTTCCATAGTAGCATAGTTTCTTTGGGCATTGTCTAGAGTTTTACTAGCATAGTGAATAACATTCAACTTCTTATCAACTATTTGTCCTAGGACAACACCAACAACATAATCACTAGCATCACACATGATTTCAAAAGGTAAGTTCCAATCAGGTGGTTGAATAATAGGCGCGGTTATCAAAGACTTCTTAAGTATTTCGAAGGCTTCCTCACAATCATCGTCAAAAACAAAAGGAATATCCTTTTGCAAGAGATTGGTAAGAGGCCTAGAAAACTTAGAGAAGTCTTTAATGAACCTTCTATAGAAACCAACATGACCAAGGAAACTTCTTATACCTTTGATATCTGTGGGGCATGGCATTTTCTCGATCGCATCAAGTTTAGCCTTATCGACTTCAATACCTCTTTCAGAAATTTTATGTCCTAAGATGATGCCTTCATTAACCATAAAGTGGCACTTCTCCCAATTCAAGACAAGGTTGGTATATTTACATCTCTGTAAAACTCGATCAAGGTTGCTGAGGCAATCATCAAAAGAAGACCCGTAAACGAAGAAGTCATCCATGAAAACCTCAACAATCTTTTCACAAAAGTCACAGAATATAGCCAACATACATCTTTGAAAGGTGGCAGGTGCATTACATAAGCGAGAAGGCATACGTCTGTAAGCAAAGGTACCGAAAGGGCAGGTGTTGGGGATATTACCCGTGGGTGACCCGCCCTAAGAGGGTCGGGTCACCAAAGGGGCGACTTACCATTTACCGTGTGTCTCGCAGCCCAGAAGCTGGATGGCGGTCCAAGAGGTCGTGCGGATGATGGATTACCAAGAAAGTTCCTGACCGTGGAAAACACGACGACTTAGAGATAAGGAAAGCTATGAAGAGTAGCATGGCAGGACTTTGTAAACCCTAGGGCCTCGACCTGTATATAAAGGCGAGTCCTGGGGAGAGGTCAGGCGGGTTAGAGAGAATCGAGAGCTAGGTCAGACGAGTTACGCCCTCCTTGTAATCGAAACCACCATTAATACACACAAAGAAGGACGTAGGCTTTTACCTCCTCACGAGGGGCCGAACCAGCCAACGTTAACCAGGTGCAACGTATGGCGGGTCGAATCGCAGCCCCGAGCCGCTTCATAAGTCACCTCGGGGAGAAGGCCATCCCTCTCTACCAGCTGCTCAAGAAAACTGATCGTTTCGTATGGACAAACGAAGCCAATGAAGCCTTAGAAGCCTTGAAGCGACAATTAGCTAACCCGCCAGTGTTGGTGGCTCCGACAGACAAGGAACCTATGCTCCTGTATATTGCAGCCAATTCCAAAGCGGTCAGCGTGGCAGTAGTTATCGAGTGAAAGGAAGAAGGAAAGGAGTACCCGGTCCAACGACCGGTGCATTTCATCAGCGAGGTCCCCACCCTGTCCAAGCAACGTTACCCACATTGGCAAAAGTTGGTTTTTGGGGTGTTCATGGCGAGTCGAAAGCTGAAACATTACTTCCAAAAACACCCGATCACGGTCGTCAGCTCCGCCCCCCTCGGCGACATCATACATAATCGAGAGGCTACTGGACATATTGCTAAGTGGGCCATCGAGCTTGATCCCATCATGTGCGATATACGCCTCGGAGGGCTATCAAATCTCAAGCACTCGTGGACTTCATCAATGATTGGACCGAGTTACAAATCTCGGAGGAGAGACCCGATCTTACTTATTGGACCATCTATTTCGATGGGTCCAAACAGCTGGAAGGCTCGGGGGCTGGTGTGGTGATAACTTCGCCTCAAGGTGACAAGTTTTGTTATGTCCTTCGGCTCATGTTCCCATGTACTAATAATGCAGCAGAATATGAAGCTTTGCTCCATGGTTTGTGACTCTCCAAAGAGATGAATCTCACACGAGTGAGATGTTTGGGCGATTCAGATCTGGTGGCGCAGCAGGTTTCTGGCACCTGGGATTCACGAGACCCTCAGATGGAGGCTTACAGACGAGCTGCGTCAGATGTGGCGGGTCACTTCAATGGCTATCAAGTGGATCACATCGACCGACGACTTAATGAAGCAGCGGACGCTCTTTCCCGCCTTGGTTGATAGTGTAAGCCAGTTCCTCCCAATGTCTTTTTGGATATATTACATAACCCTTCAGTGAAACTGCCTTTGGAGGAAGATTTAGCGGTACCGGACCCCGAGTCTCAACTCGTGGCGGCTCTTCATGCTACTCCAAACTGGGCGATTCCTTACATGGCGTACCTCACCAGAGGCGAGTTACCAGCCGACGAGTTACAAGCTCGCCAAATCGTCCGTCGGTGTAAATCCATGGTCATACACAATGGCGAGTTACACAAACGAAGCACCTCGGGGGTATTTCAAAGATGCATCTCTTCTGAAGAAGGGTGTTTGATCCTCAATGAGATTCACGCGGGCGACTGTGGTCATCATGTCGGATCCCGATCCTTGGTTTCTAAAGCCTTCAGACATGGGTTTTATTGGCTGACGGCTCATGCAGACGCGGAGGACATCGTTCGCTGATGTGATGGCTACCAGAAGTTTGGACGCCAGATGCATGTGCCGGCTCAGGAATTGCGGATGATACCAATCACTTGGCCGTTTGCAGTCTGGGGGATTGATATGGTCGGTCCCTTCAAGATGTCTTCCACCAAAAAGACTCACCTATTGGTGGCGGTTGAAAAATTTACCAAGTGGGTGGAGGCGGAACCTGTTAGCAGTTGTGACGCTGATACGGCCTTCAAATTCTTGAAGAAGCTGATTTTCAGATTCAGATATCCTCATAGTATCATTACTGACAATGGTACTAATCTATCCAAAGGTGCAATGCAAGAGTTTTGTTCACGAGAGCATATCCGGCTTGATGTTTCCGCGGTTACACATCCCCGGTCTAATGGACAGGTAGAGAGGGCGAATCAGGAAATATTGCGGGGGATTAAGCCTCGGCTCATGGTACCTTTGGAGCGCACACCAGGATGATGGGTCGAGGAGTTTCCATCGGTACTGTGGAGTATCAGGACGACTCCAAACCGCTCCACGGGTTTTACTCCTTTCTTTCTGGTCTATGGAGCAGAAGCGGTGTTGCCAAGTGACATCAAACATGATTCCCCACGAGTCGCCGCCTACGTGGAACAGGACAACGAGTTGGCGTGACAAGACTCGCTGGACGCCTTGGAGGAGGAACGTGACTTGGTCGCATCACGATCGGCGATTTACCAGCAGGACTTGCGACATTACCATAGTCGACGGGTCAAGAGCCGAGCTTTCCAAGAAGGCGACCAGGTGCTCCGTTTGATTCAAGATCATACTGGTATGCACAAGCTATCACCTCCATGGGAAGAACCGTTTGTTGTCAGCAAGAATCTTCGGAACGACTCATACTATTTGGTGGATCTTCACCCAGATCGGCCGACTACACAGGTTGAGACAACTCGCCCCTAGAACATAGCCCATTTGCGGCCTTACTACACTTAGAGTTATCAGCTCCCCCTTTTTTCTTTACCAGTTTTCAGAAAATTGTAATCCATGAATTATGAAAGCAGTAAAGCTGGCACCCACGAATTTTGGGGTCCTTTGCCGTTTCAGCTTTTGAAAGCATTAGTCTTTATTGTTCTATAAGTCGCCCAAACATGGACGCTATCAAAGTCAAAGAGCGTAAGTCACCATGCTGCACTTGCGTCAAAACTGGGCTTTGATAAAGCCAAAGAGGACCAACATTGCCGCGTTGGACGGTTCAAACATAGGCGCCTTATATGGTTTTGAGAATTAACCCGGCTTACTTGGGGGCTACTAGTCCCCAAGTCATTTTGCAGTAAGAGCGTATACGCTTCTGTAATCCTATGCCTGGTTTCTTCCTAAATCATAGGTCACTTGGGCGCTTCCACTCATTGAGTTCAGCCTGAATACCCTCTTGGCTAGCGAAAAATTACCGCATTACAAATGGTTATATTGGACTATGTGTTGAACAAGTCGCCACATGGACCTATGTACTCAGGGCGAGTCAATCCGTTATTTGGACCCTGAACCCGCCTTGGTTAAAACATAAAAGGTACCGGCCAGAGTCACACATGGGAAATAGAGAAACCATTGGTTCATTGAACCTGCTTCACAGAAGCTTGACTCGCGCCTGATCAGCCGGTCTAAAACAACAGGGCTTTTTTTGCAAAAGCTTCCTGAGGGTAACACTAGAGGTTTGCAAACTCGTCTTATCCTATCGAAACTCACTGAGTCGATAAATTTTTTACTTCTTGATGACTAAGATCACAAGGTTTCTTAACATATCTTTGAGCCGGCTTTGATTATAACTTGCCCCGACTCATTTTTTGCCATAACCCAGGGGCTGATTTATTTCTCGCCATAACCCGGGGGCTATTTTATTTCTTGCCATGATGGAGGGGGCTGGTTTTTTCCTGGCCATGCACTTACTGACTCAGCTGCTGTTTTTTCCTAACACATCAAGAAAAAGCTTGTTTGACACACTGTGACATTCCCTGGTTTATCAAAATTGCAGGCGAGTCATGCACAGATTCAAGGACTACTAGTGGTTCCATCAAAAGGTACTACGACCTACTTGGTGTTTCACACACACTAACAAGGCTATTACATGGCTCGCATGGCTAGAATGGGTGTCATCCCCCAGTCAAGGAAGGATCGATGGGTGAATCAGGCCGCCGCCGAGTCACCTTGCCTTGAGCTCTCCCCGCCTTCGATTCGTAAGTCGCCCAGCTTCCAATTACACTTGGACAAGGCAACGAACTCGTCTTCATCGTCAAGGAAGAGAGATAGGTCCATGTCAAGATCAAAAGGATTCTTGGGTCGACTAGGAACCAAGCTAGTAGTTTCATATGAAGGAGGTGTCACCTTCCTTTTCTTCTCGTCATAGGCGGCTTGGTATTTGTTCAAATCTAAACTGGCTGCCAGTTGAGTCGCCGCATAGCAAGATTCTACAATAACTGGGTGATAGTCCACCTCGGTGAATTCCGACCCGTCATCCTTCAGCTCGGGGTAGCCGGCGGCTATTTCTTCGGTTTTGAGCTCAGGGGCGTAAGCTAAGCACCGACTCAGGGTGTTCAAAACTCCCTTCCGGGCGGCTGATCTTTTTAATTCCTCTATCTGAGGAGGCAATGTAGACAAGAAGTCGAGCATCTGCTTGATGGTCATCACCGGTCCCTTGTTGCCCATCACTGCCTTGATCGTCAGCACACCCCCGGTGTATAGCTGCTCAGCGAAGGTATATATAGCTTTTAACTGAAACAGGCAGTCGCCTGGAAGATTGGCGGCTCGTGTACCTGCAAAGGGAACATCAGTATTTCATAATTTTTGATACCAGATTAGTTAATCAAACAGTCAAAGGTTAACACTTACCAAACATGGCGACTGTCATATTGGACACATACTTCTTTAAACCGGTTAGCTCTTGCTGGGCGGCTTCCAATTTTTCCTCAGCATACTCAACACGCTTAGGAATGGCAGCTTGATCGGCTTTGGCTTTCTTCTCAAATTTTTGTTGGTCAGCCTTCATCCTCTCCAGCTCAGCCTGAAGTAAGTGGAATTTCTTCTCCAACTCGGAGTGTGCATCCTGTTGTTCAGCCAGATTTTTCTTTAAGTCGGCCACCGCCGACTCAGTCTATGTCACAGACTCGTGCACATCAAATTTGGGGAGACAAGTTTCAGCATTACTGCAAGCAATACTCCTGATACTTGGGGGCTAATGTATGATTTTCATCAAAATCATACCATATGCAAGACCCGGCTCATCTTTCAAAAGATGACCCGGCCCTTGGGGGCTACAGGTTGAAGTTTTTTATCTAAAAAAAGACCCGGCTCATCTTTCAAAAGATGACCCGGCCCTCGGGGGCTACAGATTGAAGTTTTTTATCTAATACAAGACCCGGCTCATCTTTCAAAAGATGACCCGGCCCTTGGGGGCTACAGGTTGAAGTTTTTATCTAATACAAGACCCGACTCATCTTTCAAAAGATGACCCGGCCCTTGGGGGCTACAGGTTGAAGTTTTTATCTAATACAAGACCTGGCTCATCTTTCAAAAGATGAGCCGGCCCTTGGGGGCTACAGGTTGGAAATTTTTTATATTCAAAGACCCAGCTCATCTTTCAAAAGATGAGCCGGCCCTTGGAAGGCTAATGGGTGCAGGAAAATATATAAGCATATGTACCTGATGTTTAGTCCTCATAAGACGGATCAAGCTCTTTTTCATTTTGTAATCCCTCTCCAGATGACTTGCGAAGCCAAAACAAAGTTGGTCGAATTCCAGCTTCTCATATTGGGGGAGCTTGAGGTTGTCTGTGTCTTCGTCAGGAGAAGGGCGAGTTGCCTTGGAGGTATGTTTGGAAAGCACTGCAGTCGAAGGAGTGGAGTAGCCAGTACCAGTGACCATGACGTCTGGATCGCCAGTCGCCTTGAGAGGGCTTGACGGATTACCCTTATCAGCGGTATCCTTCAAAATGACGTGCGAGTCATCCCGGGCTTCGGGGATATCGTCCGCAGGAATATCATGAGCCGCCATTTGCTCTTCATCAGTCTCAGGGACAGAGGTGCTCGTGCCTAAGACGTCAGGTGTTTGGGGAGCAGAAGATAGGTCGCCGGTTTTTCTTCTCTTTGCTTGTGCTCTGCGACAAAAGCACCAAGATTAAAAGCACATATCATTGTTTAGAAAATATTGGATTAACAAAGAAGACTCACCCTTGCACATGAATCATCGGCGAGAGAGCTGATATTGCCGAGTCGCCTGATGTAGGGGGAGAAGTCTGATAGAACAAAGGCTTGAAGTTCAAAAAGTGGCGACTCACATTTTACACAAAGGAAGTGTAAGATATAAGCAAAAAGTATACCTCGTTGGTGCGTTTCCGACCGGTTGTCTTCTCAGGCAGTCCGGTGATTAAGTCGCCAGAGCGACTACGGGTCTTGCGTTTGGGGGTATGTCTTGCTTTCTTCAAAAGGAAATCAGGGTCCATGTAAGCATATGGGTGAGACATGGGTACTTTTCCATAGATCCGCCTGGCTGGTCTAGGAGAAGGAGAAGGTGAGTCGGAAGAAATGGAAATTACCTCGACCGCATCGCCTTGGCTCTCGTTATCCTCACCCTACACACAAGGATGCATGGTGTAAACATAAGTCGAAATACATAGATAATGAGTGAGGGGGAAGCATTACCTCTGAGTGCGCTTCGTCAGCTTGTGACTCGCCAACAAAAGATGAATCTTTGGTGGCGGCTTTGTTTTTGCTCACCGTCTTCTTCTTTTTTGGCGGCGGCTTGGTGAACTTCGGGGCGATCGCTTTGGGGCCTCTTCGCCAAAATACATCGGTTTTCTGATGGATAGAGGCAAATTTTAAGCCAAGAACATTGTTAAGCATAAAAAAGAGAAAGGGCGGCTTGGATTCTTACTCGTGGCACCGGGTTGGCACGGTAGAAGGCCTTAAGCCCAATCTTGGCGCATTCTTCCAAGGTTTTGCCGGTTTGTTTCTTGATGACTCCGACGATTTCGCTCTCTGAGAGTCTTTGGCGATTGAAGCACTGTGGATGGTCTACTGTACCATCATATTCATCCATCAGCCCGTCTCGGCGGCTCAAGGGAAGGATGTTCCCGTTGGGGAACGTCTCATGGGAATCAAAAAATTTCCTACGCGCACGAAGACCTATCATGGTGATGTCCATCTACGAGAGGGGATGAGTGATCTACGTACCCTTGTAGACCGTACAGCAGAAGCGTTAGTGAACGCGGTTGATGTAGTGGAACGTCCTCACGTCCCTCGAACCGCCCCGCGAACTATCCCGCGATCATTCCCACGATCTAGTGCCGACCGGACGGCACCTCCGCGTTCAGCACACGTACAGCTCGACGATGATCGCGGCCTTCTTGATCCAGCAAGAGATACGGAGAGGTAGAAGAGTTCTCCGGCAGCGTGACGGTGCTCCGGAGGTTGGTGATGATCTCGTCTCAGTAGGGCTCCGTCCGAGCTCCGCAGAAACGCGATCTAGAGGTAAAACCGTGGAGATATGTGGTCGGGCTGCCGTGGCAAAGTTGTCTCAAATCAGCCCTAAAACCCCACTATATATAGGAGGAGGAGGGGGGAGCCTTGCCTTGGGTCCAAGGACTCCCAAGGGGTCGGCCGAGCCAAGGGGGGAAGGTCCCCCCCCCCAAACCGAGTTGGACTTGGTTTGGTGGGTGGGAGTCTTTCCTTTCCTTCCCACCTCCCCTTTTTTTCTCCTTGATTTTATTCCCAATGCGCATAGGCCCCTTTTGGGCTGTCCCACCAGCCCACTAAGGGCTAGTGCGCCACCCTCAAGGCCTATGGGCTTCCCCGGGGTGGGTTCCCCCCCCCCCCCCCCCGATGAACTCCCGGAACCCATTCGTCATTCCCAGTAATTCCGAAAACCTTCCGATAATCAAATGAGGTCATCCTATATATAAATATTCGTTTCTGAACCATTCCGGAAACCCTCGTGACGTCCGTGATCTCATCCGGGACTCCAAACAACATTCGGTAACCAACCATATAACTCAAATACGCATAAAGCAACGTCGAACCTTAAGTGTGCAGACCCTGCGGGTTCGAGAACTATGTAGACATGACCCGAGACACTCCTCGGTCAATATCCAATAGCGGGACCTGGATGCCCATATTGGATCCTACATATTCTACGAAGATCTTATCGTTTGAACCTCAGTGCCAAGGATTCATATAATCCCGTATGTCATCCCCTTTGTCCTTCGGTATGTTACTTGCCCGAGATTCGATCGTCAGTATCCGCATACCTATTTCAATCTCGTTTACCGGCAAGTCTCTTTACTCGTTCCGTAATACAAGATCCCGCAACTTACACTAAGTCACATTGCTTGCAAGGCTTGTGTGTGATGTTGTATTACCGAGTGGGCCCCGAGATACCTCTCCGTCACACGGAGTGACAAATCCCAGTCTAAATCCATACTAAATTAACGAACACCTTCGGAGATACCTGTAGAGCATCTTTATAGTCACCCAGTTACGTTGCGACGTTTGATACACACAAAGTATTCCTCCGGTGTTAGTAAGTTATATGATCTCATGGTCATAGGAATAAATACTTGACACGCAGAAAACAGTAGCAATAAAATGACACGATCAACATGCTACGTCTATTAGTTTGGGTCTAGTCCATCACGTGATTCTCCTAATGACGTGATCCAGTTATCAAGCAACAACACTTTGTTCGTAATCAGAAGACACCGACTATCGTTGATCAACTGGCTAGCCAACTAGAGGCTTGCTAGGGACAGTGTTTTGTCTATGTATCCACACATGTATATAAGTCTTCATTCAATACAATTATAGCATGGATAATAAACGATTATCTTGATACATGAATTATAATAATAACTATATGTATTATTGCCTCTAGGGCGTAATTCCAACAGTCTCCCACTTGCACTAGAGTCAATAATCTAACCCTCACATCATCATGTGAATTACATTGTAATAAATCTAACACCCATACAGTTCTGGTGTTGATCATGCTTGCCCGTGGAAGAGGTTTAGTCAGCGGGTCTGCTACATTCAGATCCGTGTGCACTTTGCATATATTTACGTCCTCTCCTTCGACGTAGTCGCGGATGAGGTTGAAGCGTCGTTTGATGTGTCTGGACTTCTTGTGAAACCGTGGTTCCTTTGCTAGGGCAATGGCACCCGTGTTATCACAGAACAAGGTTATTGGATTCAGTGCGCTTGGCACCACTCCAAGATCCGTCATGAATTGCTTCATCCAGACACCCTCCTTAGCCGCCTCCGAGGCAGCCATGTACTCCGCTTCACATGTAGAATCTGCTACGACGCTCTGCTTGGAACTGCACCAGCTTACCGCACCCCCATTAAGAATAAATACGTATCCGGTTTGCGACTTAGAGTCGTCCGGATCTGTGTCAAAGCTTGCATCGACGTAACCTTTTACGGCGAGCTCTTCGTCACCTCCATACACGAGAAACATCTCCTTAGTCCTTTTCAGGTACTTCAGGATATTCTTGACCGTCGTCCAGTGATCCACTCCTGGATTACTCTGGAACCTACCTGCCATACTTATGGCCAGGCTAACGTCCGGTCTAGTGCACAACATTGCATACATGATAGAACCTATGGCTGAAGCATAGGGGACGGAGCGCATATGCTCTATATCTTCATCAGTTGCTGGGCACTGAGTCTTACTCAATCTCGTACCTTGTAAAACTGACAAGAACCCTTTCTTGGACTGTTCCATTTTGAACCTCTTCAAAACTTTATCAAGGTATGTGCTTTGTGAAAGTCCTATCAGGCATTTTGATCTATCCCTGTAGATCTTAATGCCTAGAATGTAAGCAGCTTCTCCTAGGTCATTCATAGAGAAACTTTTATTCAAGTAATCCTTTATGCTCTCCAAGAACTCCACGTTGTTTCCAATCAGCAATATGTCATCCACATATAATATTAGAAACGCCACAGAGCTCCCACTCACTTTCTTGTAAATACAAGATTCTCCAACCACTTGTATAAACCCAAATGCTTTGATCACCTCATCAAAGCGTTTGTTCCAACTCCGAGATGCTTGCACCAGTCCATAAATGGGTCGCTGGAGCTTGCACACTTTGTTAGCATTCTTAGGATCGACAAAACCTTCGGGTTGCATCATATACAACTCTTCCTTAAGGAACGCCGTTTTGACATCCATCTACCAGATTTCATAATCGAAAAATGCAGCTATTGCTAACATGATTCTGACGGACTTAAGCATCGCTACGGGTGAGAATGTCTCATCGTAGTCAACTCCTTGAACTTGTGAAAAACCCTTTGCCACAAGTCGAGCTTTATAAACGGTCACATTGCCGTCAGCATCCGTCTTCCTCTTAAAGATCCATTTGTTCTGAATAGCCTTGCGGCCCTCAGGTAATACTTCCAAAGTCCAAACTTTGTTCTCATACATGGATCCTATCTCGGACTTCATGGCTTCTAGCCATTTGTTGGAATCTGGGCCCACCATTGCTTCTTCATAACTTGCAGGTTCATTGTTGTCTAACAACATGATTGACAAGACGGGATTACCGTACCACTCTGGAGCAGCACGTGGCCTCGTCGACCTGCGTAGTTCGACAGAAACTTGAACCGTAGTTTCATGATCATCATCATTAACTTCCTCCTCAACCGGCGTCGCAATGACAGAGGTTTCCCCTTGCCCTGCGCCACCATCCAGAGGGATGAGAGGTTCGACAACCTCGTCAAGTTCTATCTTCCTCCCACTCAATTCTCTCGAGAGAAAACTCCTTTTCGAGAAAAGCTCCATTTTTATCAACAAACACTTTGCCCTCGGATTTGAGATAGAAGGTGTACCCAACTGTCTCTTTTGGGTAACCTATGAAGATGCACTTTTCCGCTTTGGGTTCCAGCTTTTCAGGCTGAAGCTTTTTGACATAAGCATCACATCACCAAACTTTAAGAAACGACAACTTTGGCCTTTTGCCATACCACAGTTCGTATGGTGTCGTCTCAACGGATTTTGATGGTGCCCTATTTAAAGTGAATGCAGCTGTTTCTAATGCATAACCCCAAAATGATAATGGCAAATCGGTAAGAGACATCATAGATCGCACCATCTCTAATAAAGTACGATTACGATGTTCGGACACACCATTACGCTGTGGTGTTCCAGGCGGTGTCAATTGTGAAACAATTCCACATTGTCTTAAGTGAGCACCAAACTCGAAACTCAGATATTCACCCCCACGATCAGACCGTAGGAACTTGATCTTCTTGTTACCATGATTTTCAACTTCACTCTGAAATTGCTTGAACTTTTCAAATGTTTCAGACTTGTGCTTCATTAAGTAGACATAACCATATCTACTCAAATCGTCGGTGAAGGTGAGAAAATAACGATATCCGCCGCGTGCCTCTACGCTCATCGGACCACACACATCGGTATGTATGATTTCCAACAAGTCACTTGCACGCTCCATTGTTCCGGAGAACGGAGTTTTAGTCATCTTGCCCATGAGGCACGGTTCGCACGTGTCAAGTGAATCAAAGTCAAGTGACTCCAAAAGTCCATCGGCATGGAGTTTCTTCATGCGCTTTACACCAATATGACCTAAGCGGCAGTGCCACAAAAAAATGGCGCTATCATTGTTAACTCTAACTCTTTTGGTCTAAATGTTATGTATGTGTGTATCACTATCAAGATTCAATATGAACAATCCCCTCACATTGGGTGCATGACCATAAAAGATGTTACTCATAGAAATAGAACAACCATTATTCTCTGACTTAAAAGAGTAACCGTCTCGCAATAAACAAGATCCAGATATAATGTTCATGCTCAACACAGGAACTAAATAACAATGATTCAAGTTCATAACTAATCCTGATGGTAACTGAAGTGAAATTGTGCCGACGGCGATTGCATCAACCTTGGAATCATTTCCTACGCGCATCGTCACTTCATCTTTCGCCAGCCTTCGTCTATTCCGCAGTTCCTGTTTCGAGTTGCAAATATGAGCAACAGAACCAGTATCGAATACCCAAGCACTACTACGAGAGCCGGTTAAGTACACATCAATAACATGTATATCAAATATACCTGATTTTTCTTTGGCCGCCTTCTTATCAGCCAGATACTTGGGGCAATTGCGCTTCCAGTGACCCATACCCTTGCAATAGTAACACTCTGTTTCAGGCTTAGGTCCAGCTTTGGGTTTCTTCGTCGGATTGGCAACAGGCTTGCCGCTCTTCTTCGAATTACCCTTCTTGCCTTTGCCGTTTGTCTTGAAACTAGTGGTCTTATTCACCATCAACACTTGATGCTCTTTACGGAGTTCAGACTCTGCGACTTTCAGCATCCCAAACAACTCGCCGGGAGACTTGTTCATCCCTTGCATGTTGTAGTTCAACACAAAGCCTTTATAGCTTGGCGGCAGTGATTGAAGGATTCTGTCAGTGATAGCTTCTTGCGGGAGTTCAATCCCCAGCTCAGCTAGACGGTTTGAGTACCCAGACATTTTGAGCACATGTTCACTGACACACGAGTTCTCCTCCATCTTGCAAGCATAGAATTAATCGGAGGTCTCATACCTCTCGATCCGGGTGTTCTTCTGAAAGATAAACTTCAACTCCTGGAATATCTCAAATGCTCCATGACGCTCAAAGCGACGTTGAAGTCCCGGTTCTAAGCCATACAAGACTGCACATTGAACTATTGAGTAGTCCTCCTTACGTGCTAACCAAGCATTCTTAACATCCTGATCAGCCGTAGCGGGTGGTTCATCTCCTAGCGCAGCATTAAGGACATAATCCTTCTTCCCATCTTGTAAGATTAGCTTAAGATTACGAGCCCAGTCTACAAAGTTGCTTCCATCATCTTTCAACTTAGCTTTCTCTAGGAACGTATTAAAATTCAGGATGACTGTAGCGTGAGCCATGATCTACAACACAAATATATTCAAAGTGGACTTAGACTATGTTCAAGATAATTAGAGTTTAACTTAATCAAATTATTCGCTAAACTCCCACTCAAAAAGTACATCTCTCTAGTCATTTGAGTGGTTCATGATCCACTTACACTAGCTCAAGTCCGATCATCACGTGAGTTGAGTATAGTTTCAGTGGTAAGCATCCCTATGCTAATCATATCATCTATATGATTCATGATCGACCTTTCGGTCTCATGTGTTCCGAGGCCATGTCTGCACATGCTAGGCTCGTCAAGCTTAACCCGAGTGTTCCGCGTGCGCAACTGTTTTGCACCCGTTGTATGTGAACGTTGAGTCTATCACACCCGATCATCACGTGGTGTCTCGAAACGACAAACTGTAGCAACGGTGCACAGTCGGGGAGAATACAATTTCGTCTTGAAATTTTAGTGAGAGATCACCTCATGATGCTACCGTCGTTCTAAGCAAAATAAGGTGCATAAAAGGATTAACATCACATGCAATTCATAAGTGACATGATATGGCCATCATCACGTGCTCCTTGATCTCCATCACCAAAGCACCGACACGATCTTCTTGTCACCGGCGCCACACCATGATCTCCATCAACGTGTCGCCATCGGGGTTGTCGTGCTACTCATGCTATTACTACTAAAGCTACATCCTAGCAAAATAGTAAACACATCTGCAAGCACAAACGTTAGTTATAAAGACAACCCTATGGCTCCTGCCGGTTGTCGTACCATCGACGTGCAAGTCGATATTTTCTATTACAACATGATCATCTCATACATCCAATATATCACATCACATCGTTGGCCATATCACATCACAAGCATACCCTGCAAAAACAAGTTAGACGTCCTCTAATTTTGTTGTTGCATGTTTTACGTGGTGACCATGGGTATCTAGTAGGATCGCATCTTACTTACGCAAACACCACAACGGAGATATATGAGTTGCTATTTAACCTCATCCAAGGACCTCCTCGGTCAAATCTGATTCAACTAAAGTTGGAGAAACTGACACCCGCCAGTCATCTTTGAGCAACGGAGTTACTCGCAGCGATGAAACCAGTCTCTCGTAAGCATACGAGTAATGTCGGTCCGAGCCGCTTCGATCCAACAATACCGCGGAATCAAGAAAAGACTAAGGAGGGCAGCAAAACGCACATCTCCGCCCACAAAAAATTTTGTGTTCTACTCGAGAAGACATCTACGCATGAACCTAGCTCATGATGCCACTGTTGGGGAACGTCGCATGTGAAACAAAAAATTTCCTACGCGCACGAAGACCTATCATGGTGATGTCCATCTACGAGAGGGGATGAGTGATCTACATACCCTTGTAGACCGTACAGAAGAAGCGTTAGTGAACGCGGTTGATGTAGTGGAACGTCCTCACGTCCCTCGAACCGCCCCGCGAACTATCCCGCGATCAGTCCCACGATCTAGTGCCGAACGGACGGCACCTCCGCGTTCAGCACACGTACAGCTCGACGATGATCTCGGCCTTCTTGATCCAGCAAGAGAGACGGAGAGGTAGAAGAGTTCTCCGGCAGCGTGACGGCGCTCCGGAGGTTGGTGATGATCTCGTCTCAGCAGGGCTCCGCCCGAGCTCCGCAGAAACGCGATCTAGAGGTAAAACCGTGGAGATATGTGGTCGGGCTGCCGTGGCAAAGTTGTCTCAAATCAGCCCTAAAACCCCACTATATATAGGAGGAGGAGGGGGAGCCTTGCCTTGGGGTCCAAGGACTCCCAAGGGGTCGGCCGAGCCAAGGGGGGAAGGTCTCCCCCCCAAACCGAGTTGGACTTGGTTTGGTGGGTGGGAGTCCTTCCTTTCCTTCCCACCTCCCCTTTTTTTCTTTCTCCTTGATTTTATTCCCAATGCGCATAGGCCCCTTTTGTGCTGTCCCACCAGCCCACTAAGGGCTGGTGCGCCACCCTCAAGGCCTATGGGCTTCCCGGGGGTGGGTTGCCCCCCCCCCCCCCCCCGGTGAACTCCCGGAACCCATTCGTCATTCCCGAAACCCATTCGTCATTCCCGGTAATTCCGAAAACCTTCCGGTAATCAAATGAGGTCATCCTATATATCAATCTTCGTTTCCGGACCATTCCGGAAACCCTCGTGACGTCCGTGATCTCATCCGGGACTCCGAACAACATTCGGTAACCAACCATATAACTCAAATACGCATAAAGCAACGTCGAACCTGAAGTGTGCAGACCCTGCGGGTTCGAGAACTATGTAGACATGACCCGAGAGACTCCTCGGTCAATATCCAATAGCGGGACCTGGATGCAAATATTGGATCCTACATATTCTACGAAGATCTTATCGTTTGAACCTCAGTGCCAAGGATTCATATAATCCCGTATGTCATCCCCTTTGTCCTTCGGTATGTTACTTGCCCGAGATTCGATCGTCAGTATCCGCATACCTATTTCAATCTCGTTTACCGGCAAGTCTCTTTACTCGTTCTGTAATACAAGATCCCGCAACTTACACTAAGTCACATTACTTGCAAGGCTTGTGTGTGATGTTGTATTACCGAGTGGGCCCCGAGATACCTCTCCGTCACATGGAGTGACAAATCCCAGTCTCGATCCATACTAACTTAACGAACACCTTCGGAGATACCTGTAGAGCATCTTTATAGTCACCCAGTTACGTTGCGACGTTTGATACACACAAAGTATTCCTCCGGTGTTAGTAAGTTATATGATCTCATGGTCATAGGAATAAATACTTGACACGTAGAAAACAGTAGCAATAAAATGACATGATCAACATGCTACGTCTATTAGTTTGGGTCTAGTCCATCACGTGATTCTCCTAATGACGTGATCCAGTTATCAAGCAACAACACTTTGTTCGTAATCAGAAGACACCGACTATCGTTGATCAACTGGCTAGCCAACTAGAGGCTTGCTAGGGACAGTGTTTTGTCTATGTATCCACACATGTATATAAGTCTTCATTCAATACAATTATAGCATGGATAATAAACGATTATCTTGATACAGGAATTATAATAATAACTATATGTATTATTGCCTCTAGGGCATAATTCCAACAGTTCCATTCTATCCAGCAGCGGAATAGATTGATTCCGATGAGCCCGTTGTTGTTCAAAGATTTTAGCTCAGAGGAAATGGGGATAAACTCCGACTCTTCTTCCTCTATGAGTTTGTCGGGGAATTTGAAATCCATGGGCAGGCGATCTGCTCTGAAACCCGGAAGAGGGTTCTCGCCGGATGGAGAAGTGTCTCGGTAGTAGAACCATGACTCGGCCCAGCGTTTGGAATGGCTGGGTAGAAGAACTGACAGAAATCCACGTTCGCGGCGTCTTTGGATGTTGACTCCTCCGAGCTCGTCGTTGGGACCGCTGGGAAACTCGGTCTGGCGGTTTAGATGGAAAAAGTTCTGGAATAAAGGAATTGCGGGTTCTGTCTGCAAATATACTTCGTAGAAGACCTGGAACTGGCATAGGTTGTTGATGGAGTTGGGTCCCAGTGTTGGAATTATGCCCTAGAGGCAATAATAAATGTATAGTTATTATTATAATTCCTGTATCAAGATAATAGTTTATTATCCATGCTATAATTGTATTGAATGAAGACTCATTTACATGTGTGGATACATAGACAAAACACCGTCCCTAGCATGGCTCTAGTTGGCTGGCCAGTTGATCGATGATAGTCAGTGTCTTCTGATTATGAACAAGGTGTTGTTGCTTGATAACTGGATCACATCATTGGGAGAATCACGTGATGGACTAGACCCAAACTAATAGACGTAGCATGTTGATCGTGTCATTTTGTTGCTACTGTTTTCTGCGTGTCAAGTATTTATTCCTATGACCATGAGATCATATAACTCACTGACACCGGAGGAATGCTTTGTGTGTATCAAACGTCGCAACGTAACTGGGTGACTATAAAGATGCTCTACAGGTATCTCCGAAGGTGTTAGTTGAGTTAGTATGGATCAAGACTGGGATTTGTCACTCCGTGTGACGGAGAGGTATCTCGGGGCCCACTCGGTAATACAACATCACACACAAGCCTTGCAAGCAATGTAACTTAGTGTAAGTTGCGGGATCTTGTATTACGGAACGAGTAAAGAGACTTGCCGGTAAACGAGGTGGAAATAGGTATACGGATACTGACGGTCGAATCTCGGGCAAGTAACATACCGAAGGACAAAGGGAATGACATACGGGATTATACGAATCCTTGGCACTGAGGTTCAAACGATAAGATCTTCGTAGAATATGTAGGATCCAATATGGGCATCCAGGTCCCGCTGTTGGATATTGACCGAGGAGTCTCTCGGGTCATGTCTACATAGTTCTCGAACCCGCAGGGTCTGCACACTTAAGGTTCGACGTTGTTTTATACGTATTTGAGTTATATGGTTGGTTACCGAATGTTGTTCGGAGTCCCGGATGATATCGGGGACGTCACGAGGGTTTCCGGAATAGTCCGGAAACGAAGATTGATATATAGGATGACCTCATTTGATTACCGGAAGGTTTTCGGAGTTACCGGGAATGTACCGGGAATGACGAATGGGTTCCGGGAGTTCACCGGAGGGGGGCAACCCACTCCGGGGAAGCCCATAGGCATTTGGGGGGGTCACACCAGCCCTTAGTGGGCTGGTGGGACAGCCCACCAATCCCCTATGCGCCAAGAGAGAAAAAATCAAAGGAAAGAAAAAAAAAGGAAGAAGTGGGAAGGGGGAAGGACTCCCTCCCACCAAACCAAGTAGGACTCGGTTTGGGGGGGGAGAGTCCTCCCCCCTGGCTCGGCCGACCCCTTGGGGATCCCTTGGACCCCAAGGCAAGGTCCCCCTTCCTCCACCTATATATATGGGGCTTTTAGGGCAGATTTGAGACGACTTTCTCACGGCTGCCCGACCACATACCTCCATAGTTTTTCCTCTAGATCGTGTTTCTGCGGAGCTCGGGCGGAGCCCTGCTGAGACAAGATCATCACCAACCTCCGGAGCGCCGTCATGCTGCCGGAGAACTCTTCTACCTCTCCGTCTCTCTTGCTGGATCAAGAAGGCCGAGATCATCGTCGAGCTGTACGTGTGCTGAACGCGGAGGTGCCGTCCGTTCGGTACTAGATCGTGGGACTGATCGCGGGATTGTTCGCGGGGCGGATCGAGGGACGTGAGGACGTTCCACTACATCAACCGCGTTCTCTAACGCTTCTGCTGTACGATCTACAAGGGTACGTAGATCACTCATCCCCTCTCGTAGATGGACATCACCATGATAGGTCTTCGTGCGCGTAGGAAAAATTTTGTTTCCCATGCGACGTTCCCCAACACCCAGATCTTGAGGATGGACGTTGAGGAAATGCAGGACGTCCCGGAAAAACTTTGACCCGGGCGGCTTAAAACCGCGCTCAAGGTAATCGGTAAAGATTACTACTTCTCCTGGAGCGGGGTTGGGAGTCAACTCGCCTGGGGCGGTTCTCCAACCAATGGTTTCCTTACTATCAAGAAGACCCGCCTTAACAAACTTCTCAAGCGTGGCATCGTCGATTTTTGTCGGTAACCAGTCACACTTCGTAATAGCCATGACTACAAAAGAGAGGGAAATGAGGCGATTCAGTAAATAACTAGGAAGTGTTCTAACCTGCCGGTATGGGTCTACGGTGTTCGGAATTTTTTTGGTAACCCACCAAATGGTTGACATACATCGTAACCCATTATTTGGGCGATTCATGGACATATCTTCAAAAGTATTATAACTCGCCCTTCAGACTGGAGGGGAAGCCGTCATAGCTATGGTAATAAAGTTAAGTCGCTATGAAGGTTGGCGCTAAACGGCGACTCTCAGAGGTGCTTTCTTCCTTAGGGATATTCTCGACAGACGAGCAAACATGTTTCTAAAAATAGGCAGTAGGTTATGGATCTACGAATGGGTCAAAATGGAAGGATATTGCTTAATAATGGTAGAGAACTATGCACATAACACATGGACATCATTGGGTCTGCGGCATGAAGGTCTAAGCTAATAAAAGGACGTGATAAAATGGTCAAAGCCTGCTACTGCCTAAAGTCTATTGCGAAGACATGGAACGAATCTAAGACAGATAAAGGTGTTCGTCGCATCGCGGAAGCTAGCTCGTGAGAAACTAAAGTCATGGTGTTCTCAGCCTAACCCTAAATGGAGGGAATGTGTGTATCTGAGGGAAGAAGATTGGTGCCGGGGACGAACGCGCGGTGCTTCGTGTTCCTTGGCGCTCGGAAGACCACAGTCGATGGAGAAGCTCCAGTAGCCGGTGACGACGCCGGGGTGCTGATGCTCGAAGATGAAGTGCGCGAGGAAGACGAGGAAGAGATGGAGGTAGGTGACGAGATGGCCTCCCCCCGCATTTCCCTTGTTATTTAAAGGGTGGGAACGGAAATCGAGGCTGTCGAGGCGGAGATCGAGGCGACAAGTCAGAGGTTGCGGTGATGGCGCCTTGATTTTCGGGATAAGTTGTTATTAGCAAAAGATTCTTTGGTGGTTGTGGAGTTGAGAGCCCCGGAACTAAGGGGATGAAGTGATATCATCCAATACTGCATGGCGACTCAGATCAGGCTACAATGGGTGGCGACTTATCATTCTTCGAAGGATAGAAATGGGGAGAGTCGCCCCAAGTTGATGGGAGTCTATTGACATGAATGAATTCAGGACAATCTGGGGCCTAATGTTGGGGATATTACCCATGGGTGACCCTCCCTAAGTGGGTCGGGTCACCAAAGGGGCGACTTACCATTTACCATGCGTCTCGCAACCCAAAAGATGGATGGCGGTTCAAGAGGTCGTGCGGATGATGGATTACCAAGAAAGTTCCTGACCGTGGAAAACACAGCGACTTAAAGATAAGGAAAGCTATGAAGAGTAGCATGGCAGGACTTTGTAAACCCTAGGGCCTCGACCTGTATATAAAGGCGAGTCCCGGGGAGAGGTCAGGCGGGTTAGAGAGAATTGAGAGCTAGGTCAGGCGAGTTACGCCCTCCTTGTAATCGAAACCACCATTAATCCACACAAAGCAGGACGTAGTCTTTTACCTCCTCACGAGGGGCCGAACCTGGGTAAATCTGAGTCTCGCTTTCACTCACCCCCTTTGAGTCGCCACCAAGGTGCGATGGCTCCATCTCTAAGTCCTTTCACGAGGACATCTGCCGTGACAAAACCACGATAGCAGGTGAAAGTAGTTTTCTCCTGATCAGATTGTGCAACATGTATTTGGGAGAAACTAGAATAACCATCTACAAGCAGAAGTGTGTGAGTTTAGACAGTCTTTCTAGCATTTCGTCGATAAAAGGCAAAGGGTAATGATCTTTCCTAGTGGCTTTATTCAATTTCCTAAAATCGATAACCATCCTATAGCCAGTAATAATCCTCTGCGGAATCAATTCATCCTTATCATTAGGGACAACGGTAATACCTCCCTTCTTAGGACGCAATGCGCCGGACTCACCCAATCACTATGAGCAACAACATAGATAATACCTGCTTCCAGGAGCTTTAGTATTTCTTTTCTTACTACCTCTTTCATCTTAGGATTTAATCTCCGTTGATGATCAACAACTGGTTTGGAATTAGGATCAGTTTTAATCTTGTGCTCGCATAGAGTGGGACTAATGCCCTTAAGATCATCAAGAGTATATACAATAGCAACACGGTGCTTCCTCAGAGTTTTTAGTAACTTCTTTTCTTCATGCTCTGAGAGGCTAGCACTAATGATAACAGGATATATCTCTTTTTCATCGAGATAAGCATACTTAAGAGTATCAGGCAACTGTTTAAGCTCGAACACAGGATCACCCTTTGGTGGGCATGGATCTCCAAGCAGTTAAAGAGGCAAATTATTCTTAAGGATAGGATATTGTTCAAAGATAACTCTATCTATCTCATCCCTTTCATCCATATGCATATCATTTTCATGCTCAAGCAAGTATTGCTCTAAGGGATCGGTAGGAGGCACATCAATAGAAGCTAGGACAATAATTTCATCCTTACTAGGCAACTCTTTTTTACGAGGTTGTCTACCAAACTTGGAGAAATTGAACTCATGTGACACACCTTCAAAGCCAACAGTGACAGTTTGCTTCTCACAGTCAATATGAGCATTGACAGTATTGAGGAAAGGTCTGCCAAATATGATGGGACAAAAGCTATCTTGTGTGGTAGCAAGAACAAGGAAATCAGCAGGATACTTCGTTTTACCACACAAGACTTCAACATCTCTAACAATTCCCAAATGGCAGATAGTATCTCTATTGGCAAGCTGAATAGTGACATCAATAGGTTCCATCTCAACAGGTGCAATCTCGTCTTTAATTTCATCATATAAGGATTGAGGTATTGCACTAACACTAGCACCCACGTCACATAAACCATGATAACAATGATCTCCTATCTTAACAGAAACAACAGGCGTGCCAACAACAAGCCTATGTTTGTCTCTAGCATGTGGTTTAGCAATTCTAGCAGCATCTTCATAGAAGTGAATATCATGTCCATCAACTCCAATTTTCTCAGGGGGTGTAGGTGTTCTAATGTATCCCATACATATCACAGTTGAAGCTTTAGAATGATCCTTTATCCTAACAGGGAAAGGTGGTTTCTCAATGTAAGCATTGGGAACAATAGGATCATTATAAGCAATGACTTTCTCTTTGACTGGACTAGGTTTAACTACATTGACTTCTAAGGGAGGATGATATTTAAACCACTTCTCTTTAGGGAGATCAACATGAGCAACAAATGATTCACACAATGAAGCTACTATCTCAGAGTCAAGTCCATATTTAGCGCTAAAATCACAAAAAGTATTTGTTTCAACAAAGGATTTAACGCAATCAAACTTGAAATTCATACCTGACTCCTTACCTTCATCAAACTCCCAATCTTTAAAGTTGCATTTAATTCTTTCCAATAAATTCCATTTGAAGTCAATATCTCTCTTCATAAAGAACCGGTACAAGAAGTGTCAAGCATGGTGCGATCATCATGAGAAAGCTGAGCATAGAAGTTCTGAATGATAATTTCTCTCGAGAGCTCATGGTTGGGGCATGAATATAACATTGATTTAAGCCTCCCCCAAGCTTGAGCGATGCTTTCTCTGTCACGAGGCCAAAATCTATAATTATAATTCCGATCACGATGTACTAGATGCATAGGATAAAACTTTTGATGAAATTCCAATTTCAACCGGTTGTAGTTCCATGATCCAGTATCATCACATAGCCTATACCATGTCAATGCTTTATCCCTCAAAGATAAGGGAAAGACCTTCTTCTTGACCTCATCCTCGGGCAAACCTGCAAGCTTAAATAAACCACAAACTTCATCTACATATATTAGATGCAAGTCTAGATGTGATGTTCCATCTCCAGTAAAAGGATTAGCCAGCAATTTCTCAAGCATACCCGAAGGAAATTCATAGCAAATATTTTCAGTAGGTGTAGCAGGTTGAGGAGAAACTCCTTGTGCTTACTTTCGCGGTGAAGATACCCCGAACAATCTCCTCAAAGGATTAGTTTCCATAGTAACAAGTGACAATAAATTTCAGCACACTATATAAATGTTTCCTTACCAAATTCCACTTACCAAAGGCGCTTCCCTCCCCGGCAACGGTGCCAGAAAAGAGTCTTGATGACCCACAAGTGTAGGGGATCTATCGTAGTCCTTTAGATAAGTAAGAGTGTCGAACCCAACGGGGAGCAGAAGGATCTGACAAGTGGTTTTCAGCAAGGTATTCTCTGCAAGCACTGAAATTATCGGTAACAGATAGTTGTGTGGTAAGATGATTCGTAGCAAGTAGCAAGTAACAAGTGACAAGAGTTCAGCAAAGTGGAACAATCCCTTTTGTACCAAGGGACAAGCCTAGACAAACTCTTATAGGAGGTAAAGCGTTCCCGAGGACACATGGGAATTCCTGTCAAACTAGTTTTCATCATGTTCATATGATTCACGTTCGCTACTTTGATAGTTTGATATGTGGGTGGACCAGTGCTTGGGTGCTGCCCTTACTTGGACAAACCTCCCACTTATGATTAACCCCTCTCGCAAGCATCCGCAATTACGAAAGAAGAATTAGGACAAAGTCTAACCATAACATTAAACTAGTGGATCCAAATCAGCCCCTTACGAAGCAACGCATAAACTAGGGTTTAAGCTTCTGTCACTCTAGCAACCCATCATATACTTACTACTTCCCAATGCCTTCCTCTAGGCCCAAATAATGGTGAAGTGTTATGTAGTCGACGTTCACATAACACCACTAGAGGAAAAACAACATACAACGCATCAAAATATCGAACGAATACCAAATTCACATGACTACTTATAGCATGACTTATCCCATGTCCTCGGGAAGAAAAGTGACTACGCACAAAGCATAATCATATTCATCACCAGAGAGGTAATGAATAGCACCAAGGATCTGAACATATAATCTTCCACCGAGTAATCCAACTAGCATCAACTACAAAGAGTAATTAACACTACTAGCAACCTTACAAGTACCAATCGGAGTCGCGAGATGGAGATTGGTTACAAGAGATGAACTAGGGTTTGGAGATGAGATGGTGCTGATGAAGATGTTGATGGTGATGAGTCCCCTCTGATGAGAGGAGTGTTGGTGATGACGATAGCGACGATTTCCCCCTCGGGGAGGGAAGTTTCCCCGGTAGGACGACCCTACTGAGCTCTAGATTGGTTCTGCTCAAGTTCCGCCTCGTGGCGGCGGCGATTCATCCTGAAAGACTCCTCTTGATTTTTTTGGAACGAAACACTCCTTATAGCAAAAGAGGGGGCCAGAGGGCCAACAGGGAGCCCACAAGCCCCCTAGGTGCGGCCAGGGGGGTAGGCCGCGCCTAGCAGGCTTGTGGCCTCCTGCTCGCTCCCCTCTGATACTTCTTCGACCCAGTATTTTTTATAAATTCCAAAATAAATCCTCGTTGATTTTCACGGATTTTGGAGTTGCGCAAAATAGGTATCTCAAACTTGCTCCTTTTTCAGGCCATAATTCCAGTTGCCGGCATTCTCCCTCTTCATGTAAACCTTGCAAAATAAGAGAGGAAAGGCATAAGTATTGTACCGTGAAGTGTAATAACAACCCATAAAGTGATAAATATCAACATGAAAGCATGATGCAAAATGGACGTATCAGCTAGCCGATGGAGAGGAGTAAGAGACCTCGAGTGAGCCACACCTTTCCTCCAATCCTCCCCTATTTATAAGGCCGAACGCAAGGAGGGGTATGGGAGGAGGAAGGAGGGGTTGGCTCCTCGTGGCCCAAGACGGACGTGCTTCCGCACGGCACGCGGCCCCAGCGGCCGCCCTCCTCGACCATTTGTGAAGCGCGCGTCACCCAAGACACAACCAAGACAGGAGGGGGGCGACGTCACTTAATGGTGGAAGAAGAGCACGCGCCGCGTCATGTCCCCAGTACAAGCCCTAAGGAAGGCGAGGGGCTCCGCCTGTGTACCGAAGCGTCCGCTCGCTGCGGATCATGCTGCTTGGGTGACCACCCCTCTCGACCAATGTCGTCCCTCGCGCGGCTACACTCGGTGGTGACGGTCGACATTATCATCATTATAGAGAAGTGCGGCCACGCATGCCCGTGCACTGTTTTAGCCTAGCCTAACAACACTACGCGCACGTTGTATGGTCCACACCCGAGGGTTACTGTCGGTGTCCTAAGAAATGGGGTCATTAGTCCCCTGGCTTACTCCGAGCCCCCAAGACAACAACTCCTTGTCGGGCTCACTCCGAGCCCCGAGGCAAACCAAGACCAAGACCAAGGCAGGGCGGCAAGACTCCCACCGACCTATGCACACGTCCACTCGCGGCTCCCGGCAAGGTCCTAGCCCTCCAAGACGCCTCTCCACCTCACCATGGGGCTGATTTTCTACATCAGCCGAGGTGTTGAGTGGGCAGGCGGGCAGGCAGAGCTAGCAGGGGCACGTGGTCGTGGCAGCGGGTGCGTCCCAGCTGCAGGGACACCCGTCCTATGGCACGGTAGGAGAATAAGAGGTAGAAGGGCGAACACCATAGAGAGAGGGGCAATCCTAGCTAGGAGACGTCGCCTGAGCACCACCTCATGGCGCATTTAATGTGCCTGTCCTATTCCGTCAAAGGTAGGTATTTCCCACTACCTATTTTGGCAAGCAGTACCGTCAGTGGAGTACACACTTTACACCTGGTAAAAAGATCATTTTGTCCACTGTGGTAACCCCTTTACCCTACAAAAGGAGGTCCATGACCAGCGGAAGAAGGGTCGGCACTCTGTTCAATTGCACGCGTAGTTGCACCTCTCGAGCATCTTTGTCGGGCGGCTTTGCTCTTGCACACGGACCGACCTAATCAACTACCACCACAAATATGACGTAGGGTTTTGCGCTCCTGGGCAGCCAAAACTGTATAAACCCTCGCGTGTGATCTGGTCGATTGATGCTCTGCGCGTCGAAGCCCCTGTGCAGTATCGTAAAAGGGGCCTGCCAGCTCCCATAGATCATCGTTGGTCCATTCCCCCGACATATACACTTCTCCCACTTTGGTAATAAGTTATGAAAAATTTCAAAGGTTTAGAGCTAAGCGTCGCTCTGGGCTCGATCTCCTCCGATTGTAGTTGATGGAGTCAACAAGAGAGCATCAGCAAAGGCGCCGGCTGAAGTCCTCTCAGGTGGAGGTGTTGACACTGGAGGTGCAGGAGCTGGTGGAGCTTATGGAGCTGAAGGTACCGATGCTTGGGCTGATGAAGATGGTTTGGCTTCTGAAACTAACACAACTACATATCTGTCTTGTGTCCTCGATTGAGTGGTAGTGGGAAGGGACATATGATCCTCATCATCACTGCTAGATCAAGGTTTGTGCACTACATCAACTTCTTGTTTCAGGTGCTAAACAGTGGTAGTCAACTCTGTCACTTTTATGTCCAGGTCATGGAATTTTGTCTCCACGATCCTCTCAAGACTCCTCTTGTTCAGCAAGATGTCTGTAATTTTCTTCTCCATGCCTGGATGGTGCTGACAAGGAATGCCATATGTTCGTCTCTAGTTCTCAACTATGGTGTTGGAGCTGCTCTCGCTGCCTCTAACTTTGCTGGTACCTCTGCGTGTACACAAGCTAAAGCTAAACTAGGATGGCTGGGGTCCATCACAACTTCATTTTCTTCAAATTCAGGCTATAGTGGAAAGTGTGGACGATCAAGGAGATATGCATTCTTCTCCATCTTGGATTTGATCAACATGTGGATGTATGGAACATATTCAGAGGATCTCTTCTCATCGGCAGCAGTCCTCCTGACTGTCTCAACTATCATATCCATCACTCTACTCCTGGTGTGAGTGTTAATGTGGTGCAAAATGTTGATGGAATATACTCTGATCATCTTATCATCTCCCGATTTAGGCATCAGGGTGTACCTCATAATAGTGTTGGAAGTGGGTATTCCTGCTTGCAGGAAATAGACAGAGCAAAGCTTGCGTGTCTTCAGATACTTGTAGGGCATCGGATTGTATATATTAGCCATGGAGTTATGATTCATTTTTGGCTCATAGTACACATCCAAGTCACCCTCTTAGACCTTTGGAGCACATATGATAGTTGCCCGCTCCTAAATAGTTCACTCATATCTCTGACCTTCAATCATCTACACAATCCTACCATCTGGATAAAAATGTGAAGTGGAGTAGAACTGCATGATCATCTCATCATTCCAAGCAATCATCTCTTTGCCAACAAAATGTTCAATATCAATCACTACTGGAATCTGCTGGTTTGCCGACAGCCAGAGCTGACGGCAAAGGACAGTTTAACTGATGGCAAAGGCTTTGCCATCAGTGAGCTGTCGGCAAAGGTGTCGGCCAAGATTTTATCGGCAATCACCTTCTTTGCCGACAGCCAGAGCTCCACCGACGGCAAAGACTTTGCCATCAGCCTTGTGGCACGGGCTGACGGCAAAGAGAAGTGGCGGCAACGGCGCAGGCCGAGCTCCGTTAGAAGGTTAACGGTAGGCTTTGCCCACAGCCGTAGCAAAGCTGACGGCAAAGCCTCCCCTCTTTGCCCACAGCCGTAGCAGAGCTGACGGCAAAGCCCAAACACCTGGGTCCCCTTGGCCGCCTCTTTGCCGACAGCTAGAGCCCAGCTGACGGCAAAGCCTACCACTGAGTCCCCTTGGCCGCCTCTTTGCCGACAGCTTTGTCCCAGCTGACGGCAAAGCCTACCCCTGAGTCCCCTTGGCCGCCTCTTTGCCGACAGCTTTGTCCCAGCTGACGGCAAAGCCGAAAAATTGTGATGCCCAGAGTTGCCAGAATGCACAGGCTGTCGCCACGTGTCCTCTTTGCCGACAGCCCACCGATGGCAAAGGCGTTGCCGTCAGTGAGCTGTCGGCAAAGACCCTCTTTGCTTTTTTTCCATATTTGTTTTCTGTTAATTCCCTGCATTTGCAAAACATAGATACAAACAGCAACATATATATATTGAATCTGCCCCTAAACAGCACCACAAGTGCATCACAAAGTACGGACAACACAACACAAGTGCAAACAACACGAATATATGTCATTAAAGTGCAAACAAGATCACAAAGTATTACAAAGCATCACAAGTGCATCCACAAATACAATTGCATTACAAAGTTCATCTAGGACTACACAAGTGCATTAAAAAGTCTCGAGCATCCATCCATATGCCATGCTGCTTTATCAAAATCTGCATAATGAGAAAGAATTTAGAAGAAGAATACAATAAGAAAGAAGTTACCTAAATTAAGCTAAGCAATTAGAAGAAGAAGGGGAAGAAGAAGAAGAAGAACAAGAAGAAGAAGTGGAAGAAGTGGAAGAAGAAGAAGAAGAAGATAGAGAAAAAGAAAGAAGAGAAGTTATCTTTTTCTCCTCTTTCTTCTTCTCTTATTTCTTCATCTCTTGTTTGTTCTTCTCTTCTGGTTTCTTTTAAAACTTTCTAAACTAATTATGTCATTTTTGAGTTCTAATATCAACTAGAATTTACTAAGCTAACTAAACCATGGCTAATATCAACTAGAATTTACTAAGCTAATTAAAGCCTGGCATAATCTAAGTTGATCTAAACAATAAGAAGAATAAGAAGGAGAGGAATAACTTACCAAATGCCAGGAAACGAAGGAGAAGCTGCATCTCCGTTGGTCGCTGGATTGCTAGGGCTCTCACCAGGAGAAGCAAAGGGATCGTGGGATTCAACTCTTGAATGATGCTGCAACAAGGCAAGAGTTAAAATATGTGGTTAGCACGGCAACAGACAATGGTATAAGACCGTGCAAGGTCGGTCATTGAAAGGGAACTCACCGTTCCCACCGGAGAAGGCATCGGCGGAGGGGGCGGCAAACCTTGCTTCTCACACATAGCCTGCAAATTAGTTTTCGAGGAGTCAAAGAAATAGCCTTGTTGCGTCTCACACATGGCCTTGCTTCTCACACAACTGACTTACCGCAACGAAGTCGTGCATGGCCTTCGCATGGGCATTATTGCGTGCCCTCTCCTCGTCAAGCAACCTCTGCGTATTCCGATCCCTCTCCTCCAACAAGAGCCTGGTGGCCTCCCTCTCCTTCATAAGTGCGACCTGCAACCACTCCTCAAAAGGAATTTTCATCATCCATCCAGGGACAAAAGAACGAAAGAACTAATGAAGAAAACTAACCTCGATGGCAAGATCAACTGGCCTCGCGCGTTGCCGTATTGCAGGAGCCAAGCTCGTTTGCCTCGACTTGATCTGAGATAGAGTCTCAGTGATAGGGACGAAGCCATCACACATGGCCAGCGTGCCATGACTCTTACCGCCACCAGAGATCATTAACGCCTCTGGATCAATAGGATTCTAGCTCGGGTCAAAGTCAGGCCCGCGCAGCTGTTTGACCACCTCAGAATAAGACGTCATCTTGCTGTAGGCGGACAGGCTTGTGTACGCCGACGGCCCGTCCCCCTCAGAATATGCCTTCGCCGTCTTGTACGAGCCCTTATGGGCCATGCTAAATGCGGCGTATCCCTCAGGCTCGGGCTGGTTATTGTGTTTGGCCTACACGAAAAGATAGAATTAGTACAACAAAAATCATGAAAGAACGAATTATAGATGAAACAAAACAAGGCACACATACCCATTTTTTGGCCTATTGCTTGATGTTGGCATTGCCTTGGTGGTGTGGCACACCAACCAGTTGGGCACGACGGTCCTTGGCCATAGTGTGGGTGCTCAACCAAGCCTCTGTGCACCACCTGTCCGCTATCATCTCCCAACAATCCATCTTATCGGCCAACCATCTCGGGGGCACCTATGAATGTAAGTTAATGAAGAATGAAACTAAGTATTATAACTAAATATACCTAACTAGCCCTAAGAATTGATCTTTGGAATGTACATACCTCCATGTACTCGGTCTTATCAAGGAAAATCTTTCGACATTCAGTCTTTGTCTTCGGCTCCCCTTGCTTGGCGTACCAATCTCGAACAGCCTGAACACGCATTTCGTGCCTCGTGTTATTCAATAAACTCTTGCACTCTTTCACGAGGTTCTTCTTGGCCACCTCCTCCGTCCCCTCCTCGACCCTAAAGTGACTCTGCAATTATGCCAAATAGATGCACAGATGAATAGTGAAATGATTTGGAAGGAAATAACAATATATAACATTGTATACTTACCCAAAAATCAGCCAACACCTTGCCGGCCACGCTCATGCAAACAACACCATTGACATGTGTGTTTTCCGGGAGCAGAGCGGCTTGGTAGTGCTCCCGGTTGAGTCCTGGCTCGGGAACCATACCCTCACCGGGCAACTGCACTATCCCGGGGAAGTGCTCCCTAAGTAAAGCACCAAGGAGGCAGTTTGGATTCCGGGTATTCTGCGGGTAATCCCACCCCCTACATAATGATAAGGCAAAGACATTAGCTACTTGGTGAAATATAATGATATAAGGTACACAATATATATCAACTTACTTCTCGCCTTCTGGCTTAATTAATGGCCTGTGCTGCAAGTCCAATCGGTCTGGAACTCGTGTCATACCACGTTGGTAGACCGACTTGCTGGCAGCCCCCTCAGCCTCCGCCTCAGCACCCTCCGCCTCAGCACCCTCCGCCTCAGCACCCTCTGCCTCAGCCTCCGCCTCAGCACCCTCACCCTCCGCCTCAGCCTCCGCCTCAGCCCCCTGCATCGGTGTCTCCTCCTGGACGGTAGGATCCCGCACCGGCGACACCCTCGTCTGCAAGGATGAAGTGGCCGAGGGTGGTGGCGACTGGCTCCTATCATGCAGCCTCCCTCTCCCACGACCACGTCCTCTGCCTCTCTTCTTTCCTATGCCTCTCCCACGGGGCTCCTCGGCAAAGCTCTGCAACAAAGTTCTCCGTAGCTGCCCAGGTGCTATCCTCAACTTATCCCCGCCTGCCATGTCTCACCACCTGTAACGATAAATAGTTAAATAATTAGTACAAATTCAAGGACAATAATTAAGTGGACAATAATAAATACATGAATAATTCAACTAATAATTGAATAATTAAACAACAATGTTTGGATGCATACTAAGTACTAATAGTCTGGATCATCTGTCTCTTCTCCATGCTCAATTGAAGCAAAATCATCATCAGTATCACACGTGTCGTCATGACTGATATCGTCATCGGGTTCAAGGACATCATGTGGAAGGCCTTTTTGTAACCGATCAAGCATTGATAGCTCATCGGCATTGGTAACTTCTTCTACTTCCACTTCTTCCTCATCATCACGTGAGTCTTGTTCCTCCGTGTTCAGGGTGGACGTAGAGCAGTTTCGGGTACGACGTCTGACACCACGTGATTCTTGGAAAAATTCTCCATCATATGTTATTGGGTCAATTTGAGGTTCATAATCGTCTTCATTTGGGGGAGGTGGTCTAAGATGTGGCGGCACATCGAACACGACATACCAACCTTCTAGGTTCTTAACACTTTGACAACAGTATGGCAGATAGAAAACTTGGGTGGCCTGTTGAGCCACAATATAGACATCGGCACCGCTTAACTGCCTGTCTTGTCGAATTTCGACAATCCCAAGATGTTCATGAGTCCGTCTTGTCTTAGTAGGATCGAACCAATGACATTTGAACACAACAACGTTCGGAGGATTTTCACCATAATAATGAAGTTCGTAGACTTCTTCAAGTCTTCCATAATACTCGACACCTCCCTCGCCTATAGCAGAGACACCGGAATTGTTTGTTTTTCGACCGGGCATTGAAAGCTCTTTGCTAGCAGTACGAAAGCGATACCCGTTGATGTCGTACTTCTGAAATGTACGGACCTTAAAGTCAAAACCATTAGCTATTTGTCTCAATTCATCGTCGACTTGCTCATCTGAATTAGCCGTTTTTTTGAACCAAGAGATGAAACCGGGATAGCCGCCTCCTGTCTTTTCAAGAAGTTCATACTCGAGAATGGATTCTTTCTCGATTGCAACACCATTCGAGAATTGTTCGACGTATCGACTGTATCAATTAATAATAGTTGTTAGACATAAAACTTGTTAAAAGTTGCGAAACAATGTACAGAGCACTTACTCGATGTATGGCCGAACTTCTGTTAAATTGTTCAATATATACATCGTTAGTGTGCGCCACTCCTCGACGCACAGCAACTTTGGTTTTCCCACACCAGAAGGTGCGAGCTTCCCTTTGAAAAGGCTGAGATTGGATTCACGTCGTTTGGGGTCGCCCAGATTGTACCGAGGCTTTGGATTATGCAAGCTGTGCATAGTGGCATCATAGTGTGCTGTTACGAAATTTGCCGCCTCCTCGGTAATGAACGCCTCGGCCATCGATGCTTCAATTCTACGTTTATTTTTACATTTTCCTCGAAGTGTCTTCTGCATTCTTTCAGTTGCGTAGCACCAACGATTTTGCACAGGGCCACCCAATCTTGCCTCGGTTGGGAGATGCAAAATCATGTGTTGCATCGGATTAAAGAAGCCCGGTGGAAAAATCTTCTCTAACTTGTAGAGCAACTCAGGCGCCAACTCTTCCATGTCATCTATCAAGGCACGCGACAACTCTTTAGCACAAAGAACACGGAAGAAATAGCTCAACTCGGCCAATACTAGCCATTCAGCCTCGGGGATATAGCCACGCAACATCACCGGCATTATCCGCTCAAGCCATATGTGCCAATCATGACTCTTGAGCCCAAAAATTTTCATTTTTTCAATGCTCGCTCCCCTCGCTAGATTCGCAGCATACCCATCGGGGAACAACAACTTTTTTTGCACCACAAGAGGATTTCCCTTATTGCTCCCTTCTCAAGATTGTACCACGCAGGTGGTTTGGACCAATTTTGTCTTCCTTTCGGTTCTCGCATGTTTAGTGATGGCCTATCACACAGAGTCTCCTGGTCAACTCTAGCCTTTGTATTATCTTTGCCCTTATCAGTGCCAAAAAATATGCCAAGAAGGGCCTCGGCGATATTCTTTTCAGTGTGCATCATGTCAATGTTGTGTGGAAGTAAGAGGTCTTCGAAGTAGGGGAGATCCCAGATGCATGGCTTGTGGGTCCAGGCGTGTTCCTCATTATAACCCAAGAAATACCTGGACGGTTTGGATCAGACTCCATAGATTTTAACTGTTCGTTAATTTGTGCCCCCGTCAACGCAGGTGGTGCAGAGTGTTTGACAACTTTACCTTTCATGAAATTCTTCTTGTCTTTTCTGAATGGATGGTCCATAGGCAAGAACTGTCTATGCAAGTCAAAGCAGGAATATTTCCCACCCGCCGGCAACCAATGAAACTTAAGAGCTGCCTTGCATTGTGGGCATGGGAACCTTCCATGCACACACCAGGCAACGAAAAGCGCAAATGCTGGCAGATCATGCAACGAGTATTGGTACCAAACATACATTTGAAAGTTCTCTTTCTTAGCTGCGTCGTATGTGTTGACCCCATTCACCAAGCTTCTTTCAAGTCATCCATCAGCGGTTGCATGTACACACTCATATTCTTCCCCGGGTATTTTGGCCCTGGAACTATCAACGTCAGAAATATGTGCTTTCTTTGCATAATGGATGATGGTGGAAGATTGAGGGGAATGACAAATACAGGCCAGCAACTATATTGGGTAGCCTTCATACCAAAAGGATTGAACCCATCGAGGCTGATGGCGATTCGACAATTCCTTGGTTCTTTAGCTTTTTCCTTATGTATACTATCGAATGCCTTCCATGCGTCACCATCTGAAGGGTGTACCAACATCGGAACTCCGTGTTCATCTAATTCTTTCCTAATTCCATGTTTGTGCCATGTCATCTGTTTTGCTGTTTCTTCGAGCATGTAAAGTCGTTGAAGTCTTGGTAGGATCGACAGATACCGTAGGACACTCATGGGGACTTTGCTCTGCTTCTTCTCACCTTCACCGTTTTCTACCTCAACATATCTGGAGGACTTGCAAAATGGACAATATGTTTCCTCCGCATACTCTTTCCTAAATAAGGCACATCCCTTCTCACAAGCATGTATCTGCTCATACGGCATCTTGAGTGCACTAAGGATTTTGTCTGACTCATATAGGTTTGAAGGCATAATATGACCTTCTGGTAAAAAGCGCCCAAATAGGGTCATCACTGAGTCAAACAGATCTCTTCCAATGTTGAACTGGGCTTTCAGAGCCATTACTTGTGCGATGGCATCTAGCTGAGAAATCTTAGTGTGCTCGTGAAGAGGACGTTTTGAAGACTCAAACATGGCATAGAAGGCTTTCGCGGATTCCTCCATCTCTTCGTCCTTGTTCCGAGCATCATCAAAGTCATTCACCATGTCTTCAATCCCTGTACCATGATCATCGGTGCGCCGACGCAACACCTCGTCTCTGTTACGTTGGGCCGACTCACCATGAAATGTCCACAAGGTATAGCCGGGAGTAAAACCACGCATCTGCAGGTGTTTACCCATTACATCCTTTGTGTGTCGCGAATAATTCTTGCACTTAGTGCAGGGGCACCATGTTTTTGGCTGGCCTTTAGAAAACGCCGTTTCCACGAATTCATAGGTTTTGCTCAACCATTCATCGGTCATATCTCTCTGACTATGGTGACCGGTGTACATCCATTCACGATCAGTCATTCTGGCAAGCTAGCTACATAGTATCCACATATAAAACAATATAAAATATCAATTCATCAAGTATGTTAAATTAATTATGGCCATTTTTTAATCATGGTTAATACATTGGGATGCACGGCATGCACACCTACCAGCTACTAGGTAAAGATGGGTCCTAATCCCACCCGAGTATGTGTAGATTGGGTCATTTCCCACTGCTCTGCTCCCGACCCAACGCAAAATTTCGGCAGCACCTCCGCGCTGTTCTCCTGATACACGTCTCGGCAACTAACCGAGAGGATGTGTACCCGGAGAACAACAAGGAGGAGCTGTCGAAACTCTGCATGGGATCCGGAGCAAAGCGTGGGAAACGACCCAATCTACACATACCCGGGCTGTCCATGGATAACGTTGGACAATTCGAAAGAATCACCGTTATAAATATGCAAATGCATGCATATTTATGACAGGAACCCTTTCGAACGGGAGACGCATATTGGTTACGCAACACCTTTGCATTTTAATACTAAAAATACCTAGCTAGATAGTGTCATCAGCACGAAGGCCGGAACAGAGCAAAATAAAGGGGGTGGAGGAGGAGTTAACAAATGTGCTCACTTTCGAATGCAGGGGAGGTCGTCGAAAACCAATCCCTCGCGGAGAAGCTACTGCACATTTAAATGCACTCAATCAACACAAATACGCACTCGTGGTAATTAAGCTAACTAATACTAACATCTATCATTTAAATGCATTTTTCTAAAACTCTGAATGTCCATATCTTTACGGTGTAGATTACTATATATAATATGAAGTTTGCAATATATATTATGTTATTTTTATACTATGGAAATACCAGATATTTCCAATTCAATCTCTCACATATCCGTTTTTGTCAGTTACGCATCCCTCACGTATCTCTATCTCAAAAAATAATATCTCTAACGTATCTCTCTCTCTCTTAACATATAGTCCAAGTTTTTTACAACTGCACCACGTTCTACTTTGCAGAGTTGTATTGCCTAGTTTGGTACCTTATGTTGGCATGGAATTTAGAAGCTCAGACGAGGCTTGGTCATATTGGCTTAGCTACGGTGGGCAGAAAGGCTTTGAGGTTAGGAAAAGGTATACAAACAAGAGACGGGGGAGTGGCAGGTGGTGGTGGTGCAGAAGTTGCAAATGATAGAGTTTATAGGGATAATGCCAAGGATCCTGAAGGTTACAAGACCAACCTTAGCTTCACTCAGTTGTTGATGGTATAATCTTGCTCATGTAGTTTAAAAATCTAGAATGATCCCAACTAGAGATGGCAAAATCTTGCTCATACGTTATTCTTATTTATTTAATTTTCAGGGGCCAATTACTGATGATCTTTTTACTGGGTCATGGTGAAGTACTGTTGTTTTTCGAAAATGAATCAGAGGGGCCTGACCCGATTAATCACTTGTCACAACAATAAATTGACCCAAATGATAAGTAGCAAAGATAAGGTAATCTTAGCATGATCACCCACTGATAAGCAATACATTGGCTGATAAATCAGTGAATTGGAAAATATCTTGATTATTTTGTGAGTGTATTTTTGCTGAACAGTGGTAAATTAAAAAAACTACGAGTAAGTAAATTAAAAAAACTAAGGCCTAGTTTGGTAACGTGGTTTTTTCAAAACAATAGTATTACAAAACCTCAGTATTTTCGTGTGTGGGCAATAAATACTTTTGGTTTCTAAAAAGCGTAGTTTTTTCTCAGTTTTGGTAAAACTGTGGAGGCGTTTGGCAAATGGCAATTTTTAGTAAGTTTCTCTAATTTTGAAAGATTGTTCTGTCGTTGCATGGATAATCTTGACGATAACTATAGCCAAACCTAACTCAGCTGTACTCACGGCCGGATCAACTCGTGCTAACAGGCACCGTATGCATGTTGGGCATGAGAAGGTTCTCTCTGTAGTGCTAGAATACATAGTCGAGTTATCTGTTGTGATGCATCAAAGGCGGAGCGTTGTGACAGGCACTGAAGGTGCAGCTCGTGCGTCTAGAAGTGATCAGAAGCAACACACCCCTGTAAGAATCGCCTTCGCGTGCACTTGTTTCCGGCCGGTGCTAAGTCATACGTACATCTATGCAGTATGCACACCTCGATCTTGCCTGACTGGCCAGATAGATCTATCGTCTAGCAACTATTGGTCATAAGTTGATGGATTTAGAGAGACCAATGAGCCAGCGTTTCTCAGTTTTAAAAAAAGAGGTCCTGACCTCTTTTTCAAATACTACAATAATACCATAGTTTTAGAGATACTATGGTTTGTTAGGCTGCAGTATTTTTTTAATTCAAACACCTTAAAGTATTTAATACTGAAGTTTTTTCATAAACCACAGTATTCCTAGAAAACCTTAAAAATACTTAGCTTCCAAACGCACCCTAAGTAGCAAAGATAAGGTAATCTTAACAGTGGTAAACTAGTTGATTTTTCTCTCCTCTTGTGACCCGGGATGCTTTTTCTTCCATGCAGGGGCAGAGACAAGGGCGAACGAGTAGGGGCCTGACCCGATTAATTCGTCCGGCGGGGGGGGCGGCGGGGGCCCGAGCCGGAGGAGGAGGAGGCGACTCCGGCGGCGTCGGGCGGGGGGGCGGCGGGGGCCGGGGCGGGCGGCGCCTCGTCGTCCGGCGGCTGGCGGCGGGGGGGGGGCGGCGGGGGCCCGAGCCGGAGGAGGAGGATGGGGACTCCGGCGACGGGGGCCGGGGCGGCGGCGGGGGGGCGGCGGGGGCCCGAGCCGGAGGAGGAGGAGGGGACTCCGGCGGCGGGGGCCGGGGCGGCCGCGGGGGCCGGCGCGGCGCAGTGCGGGGGAGAGCAGCTATATGCGTGTGGGAGGGTGAGAGAGAGAACGGTGAGAGAGAGAGAAGAGGTAGGCACGGGGGATAAGGCAGTTTTTTTTCTTTGCCCTCAGCCAGCTGTCGGCAAAGACAGCCGTTAGTCTTTGCCTTCAGCTGGCTGTCGGCAAAGAGCGCCCCCGTTTTTTTTTCTGCTCGAGGCGGCGACTGTGTTAGCCCCTATGCCGTCAGCCTTTCTATGCCGTCAGCTTTTTTTGTCCTTTGCCGTCAGCTGGCTACCGGCTTAGATAAAGCGGACGGCAGATATTTTATTTGCCGTCAGCCCCTCCTATGCCGTCAGCTTTTATTTTGGCTGAGGGCAAAGTCTCTTTGCCCTCAGCCCCGTGAAATTGCTGACGGCAAAGCTTAAAGCTGTCGGCAAACTAGCAGATTCCAGTAGTGAATAGCCCTGAAGTTTTCTCCCATATGAGGAAATAAGTCCTCATGTTTCTTGATGTAGTCCCAGTCTACATGTCATATCACTTACAACATGACTCATGTCCAAAAGCGCAGTGTCATAAACATCTTGGTGCTCCTTGGTATGAAATCGAGCATCAACAACCATTCTTATCCTAACAACATAGGGATCTTCTGCTCTCAACACTCTCAGACCCTAATCTCTTCTCTTATTCATGTACTCTAGAATTGGATGAGCGTCATTATGCAATGGAAGGTAAGCTTTCAGCTTTCACGGCACAAACATGCTCTTCTTCTTCTTCTTCTACAACAACATCTCTGGATACAGAGCCTTTGTTTTTCTTTGCTATTGGAATATCCATTGTAGTCCTCTCGGGCTTAGGAGTTATAGCCTTCTTGGCCTTGGGAGCAGAAGACTTTGTCTTTGAAGCAGACTTGCTAGGCATAGCATCACCCATCAGCTTCTTCTTCTTGGAAGGAGGTGGATTGGCAGGTTCCTCTTCCTCTTCTTCCACAACAGCTTTTGTTGGATCTTCATACATAGATGTTGGCCTTCCAATAACATGTATGACTCTCTTCCTGGCTCACTTCTGTCCTGGTTTCTTAGCTTGAGTATTTGTCCTTCCAGGCCCACTTGGTTGCTTAGAGGATTGAGACAACGCCCTCTTGGCTGCAATATACTCTCGGATTTTCTGACTATTACTCTCTCCTGATACTCGTGAGCAATGCTTTCTTCACGAATGAAGTCAACATTCTCATCACCTGAATTCAGCTTCTTCCTGGACCCGGTTGAAGCCTTTGGCATATCATGTGAACTTGGAATACCTAGATCATAAGCAATCTTCTCACGACTAGTGTGTGAGTCCATTTCCACACTTGGTTGTCTTGAAATATTCTAGCTATCTTTAGAACTTGGCATGCTCACAAGCTGACAAGAAAAAAAGTTGACCATGTGAATAGTTGTAGAAGAGCAGGAATGGATGAGCCTAAAAAAACACACACATTTTCAAAATTTTGAACTCAAAGTTTTAAATCTAACTTTTAACTAAGTGGGTTTTGGTTCCACCGAATCGGAATTTTTGGAGTAACCGAGACATACACTCATTAACAGATACTTGGCCACCCACTTCGGTTTCACTAAAATGAGCAGCTCGGTCTCATCGAGAATGTTATCAGTAACCCTAAAAGTAAAATCGGTACGGCAGATTTATCTGCATCGGTGACACCGAGACACGTGAGGCAGAAAATTAAACATAAATTTTTTTGTTCACCTAATCTAATAGGAGTTTTCTATGGATAGATGCTTTGAAATCCATGGCAAGATGATGAAAAGGTCCTAATGCGCAAGAATTGGACGGGGAGCGCAAGAGGGGTAAGATCTTTACCCTAACTCGACGCAGATCCCCTACGATGGCGACGATAGGTGAGATTCTCATCGGTGGCGAGGAACTCCGGTGGCGAGGGCGCACGAACACGAAGATGAGACATTCGTAGACTCGAGTATGACAACAAGGGTTTGTAGAGGGTGACATTTGAATATTGGTTTCAAAAATTGGGTTCATGGGATATACATACCCCCTGCTGTCGGTGACACCGGGTTGGAAATATCTGTTCGACCAAGTATCGCAACTATCTTGTGATGGTGAAACTCGGTGAGGCCAAGATTTACAATTGGCGGTACCGAGGTCATAAAATCAAATGAACCCTAGTGCTTCGGTAGGACTGAGATTTTGGGGTTGGTCACACCGAGTAGCACATGGGAAGTTTTGGATGTTGATACGTCCCAAACGTATCTATAATTTCTGCTTGTTCCATGATCTTTTGGGTGACATTGTTATATGTTTTGCTACACTTTTATATCATTTCACACATATTTGGACTAACCTACTAACTCAGTGCACCCAGTGCTAGTTCCTGTCTGCTGATGTCTTCTTGCACGGGCTTTTACCCAATTTTCCGAAGCCTGAAAAATCCAGAGAAAAATATATAAAAGTCAGCGTACCGGAAGCTTCCAGATCACTGAAGATGGGCCACAGGGGGGCCAGGGGCCGCCCAGGCGACATGTGGGCACGGCCTACCCCCTGGCCGCGCCAAGAGGCCGCCTGGGTGGGTCCCACCTCCTTCGGTGCCCTCCTTTGGCCTATATTTACTCCTCCGCGAGAAAACCCTTCCATCACATCCAGAATCGTGAATTTCTCCATCGTTTCGCCGCCGCAGCGCTTCCGATATCGGGAGCGTCAGGATACCTCTTCCCGGCACCCTGCCGGAGGGAAGATTGACCTGTGGGAGCTTCTCCACCGCCATGGATGCTTCCCGGACTTGCCGTGAGTAGTCCTCCTTGGACCATGGGTCCATGACCAGTAGCTATGTGATGTCTTCTCTCCAATCTTGTGCTGCAATTGTTAGTCCTTGTGAGCTGCCCTACATGATCAAGGCATCTATGTAATTCTCTTCCTATTGCTATGCTCGGTTTGTTGGGATCCGATGGATTATGAGATTATGTTCAGATTGTTATGAGTTATATATTTGATTATCCTTTTGTATTATGTTCCTTTGTGATTCATGCATGTTCTTCGTTGCTATTTATTGCTTTGGCCGAGTAGTAGATTGCAACTCCAAGAGGGAGCATTATGCATGATTGTGGGTTCATGCTCCTCGATGTCCAGCTTGAGTGACAGAAACATGAGACTAGGGGATGTGTCGTTGCCACCAGGGAGAAAACAACGGTGCTTGTGACCACGGTTGCAAGGATTGTTTACCTTACGCATTGTTCGTTAATGCAGTTGTCCATTGCTTTGAGTTTACACTTTGGGTTGGGCTCGCAACTTAATACTGGCGAGATGTTCTGGATAGATATCTCAAGGTGGATGAGTAGTAAGTAGATGCTGATGAATAAACAGTCTACTTGTCTTGGCATACTGCCCATTACTATTGAACCTCTAACTATCAAGTAGCTTAATTGACATTGCGGTGCGTTCATAATTCTGTCAATTGCCCAGCTGTAATTTGTTTACCCAAGCATAGTTGTTTATCGTCTTTTGGGAGAGTGACATCACTAGTGAACATCAAAGGACTCTGGTCCATATCACCATCATTGTTTACACCTCCATCATTTACCGTTTTCATTTACTTTTCCGCTGCAATCACTATTACCTTTCCCGCGTGTGTTTTGATCCTTTGCAAACTACAAGGCCGGAGATATTGAGAACCTCTCTGTACTCGTTGGGAGCAAAGTTATTTGTTGTGTGTGCAGGATCAACTCTTCTGCTGATGAGGACAAGAGACATCTACTTGTTGGTCCTAGGAGTCCTCCTGGTTCGATAAACCTTACAGTCTCTGTGTGAGGGAAAACTTGTTGCTGACTACATCTCAACCTTCCACTTGGGGTAACCAATGAGGAGCGAGAAGTATATGCATCGTCTCGTCATCAAGCAATGTTCTCTGGCACCGTTGCCGGGGACTAAAGTCTTCAAGATAGGGGAGTTGCAGGCTATCTTTTACTTTTGTTTTTTAGTCTTCTTAGTTTGCTTTTTAGTTTTTGCTTTAGAGTCTTATAGCAAAAACCACAAAAAATAGTTGATTTTGTTCTTGCTTGTTGTTGTTGCTATGGGTTCCACTGAGAACACCAAGTTGTGTGACTTCACTAGTCACAACAACAATGACTTTATCTGCACTCCTGTTGCTACTCCCGCCACTGGGGCTACGTCCTATGAGATTAAACCTGTTTTACCGAACCTAGTTATGAAAGATTAATTCCCCGGTGCTGGAGATGATGCTGCTTTGCACTTGAACAATTTTGTTTAGCTCTATGATATGCAATAATATAAAGAAGTAGATGGTGATATTGTTAAACTTAATCTTTTTTCCTTTCTCCTTGAGAGGAGGAGCTAAAGTGTGGCTTCAATCTTTGCCTAGGAATATCAAAGATTGTCGGGATAAGTGCAAAGATGCTTTTATTAGGAAGTACTACCCTCCTGCTAAGATTATCCAGCTAAGAAGTAACATTATGAATTTTAGGCAACTGGATAATGAACACGTTGCTCAAGCTTGGGAATGTATGAAATCTCTTGTTAAGAATTGCGCTACACATGGTTTGACTACTTGGATGGTTATCCAAACTTTCTATGCAGGATTGAACTTTACCTCACGGAATCTGTTAGACTCGGCCGCGGGAGGAACCTTTATGTCAACTACACTTGGTGCTGCCACAAAGATATTGGATGAGATGATGACCAATTATTCTCAATGGCACACCGAGAGAGCTCCAACAGGTAGGAAGGTAAACTCTGTTGGGGAGATCTCCTCCCTTAATGATAAGGTTGACTTGACCATGACTTTACTCACTAAGCAAGCTCCTATTGATTCTCATGATGTTCCTTTAAATTCTTTGGTTGCTCAAGAAAGAGAGCAAGTTTATGTTAATTTTATCTCTAGGAACATCTTCAATAATAATGCCTATAGGAGTAATTTTGGTAGCAATCCTAGACCATTCCCATTCAAAAATTATGGGAACAACAATAATTATCCTAGCACCAAAAACTCCACTTATGAATTAGAGAGCATGCTTAAAGATTTTATCACTTCTCAAAAAGCCTTCAACGTGAATGTAGAAGAGAAACTAGAAAAATTAGATAGTCTCTCTTTGAAGGTGGACAACATAGCTCATGACGTAGAGATGCTTAAAATTAGAACTTCCCCACTTGAGGAAAGGAACACCACACCCATGAATGCTATCCAAGTACAAATTAATGAGAACATAAGAATGCTAGCCAAACTTAAGGATAGATGGGCTAGATAAAAAGAAGAGGAAGAGAGAATTAAGATCCTTCCTACACACACTACCATTGCTACTATACAAGTTATTGAGGATCTCAAAACTTTTAGCACCCATAACACTCCTAGTCACAATGGACCTATTAATGGTGATGTTAATACCTCAACTATAGGACAAGAAGGTCCTTTGAACTTAGAGACTGCCAAAAGAATGAGCTTAGATGACATTACCACCACTTTAATTAATGGTAGTAATCTTGATTTTGACAATTGTAGTTTCTCCCAAGTTATCACCTTTTTGCAAAGAATGGCTAAAGACCCCCACACTAGTACACTCAATATTGCCTTCACCGAGCATATTACCAATGCTCTTATCAAAGCTAGGGAGGAGAAGCTCAAGCTAGAGACTTCTATTCCTAGGAAACTAGAAGATGGTTGGGATCCTATGGTTAAGATCAAATTGAATAATATATCTTGCTTTGCATTGTGTGATTTTGGAGCTAGTGCCTCTGTTATGCCCAAAAGAATGTATGATATGCTTGATTGGAAACCTTATGATCCATGTTCTTTTGGTGTTTGTCTTGTTGATTCTTCCATAAAGAAACCTTTAGGAAGAATTGATGATGTGCTTATTGTTGTCAATGATAATTATGTGTCCGTTGTTTTCTTATTCTGGACATTGAGTGTGATCCCTCATGTCCAATTATTTTGGGATGTCCTTTTCTCCGCACCATTGGTGCTATCATTGACATGAAAGAGGGAATCATTAATTTCCAATTCCCCTTAAAAATGGAATGGACCACTTCCCTAGAAAGAAGATTAAGTTACCTTATGAGTCCGTTACTCGGGCAAGTTATTCTTTCGGAGTTGATAACACTTGATCTTCTTGCATTATGCCTAGCTCAAAGACATAAAAGAAAGCGCTTGTTGGCAGGCAACCCAATTTTCTTTTACTTTCTGTTTTAGTGGTCTTGATGCTTTTTACTACTCTAGCAACATCATTGTATATTTATTTTTAAGCTTTGTGCCAAGTTATAGCCTCCGATTGCAAGAAAGTTCAAAGATTGTGGCATGCTGTCCAGAAACAGATTCTGTCTCCTTGAGAGAAAAACTTGCGATAAATCACAAGATCATCTTTTTGATCTGAATTTTTTTGACAGCATGATTTATATAATTGCCTTTCTGTCATCTGTTCTTAGTTTTTTATTTGAGTTGCAGAAGTGCCCCGAATAAATTATTTACTACCTGATGTTCTATTTTTCACAGATTCTACCACGTTTTGCGTTTTCATCATTTTGCAAATCTTAAGCTTGTTTTTACTTTGCAAAAACCTTTTGGCAATCATTAGAAACAGTAGCTTTTCATGAATTTTTTATTTCCAGTAGGTAATGAATTATTTTATTAAGGGCACTAACCACTCTAATCATCTTATGATGAGTTTCGTATGAAGGGAGTTTTCAAGTATGCGATGGGAGATGATGAAAGAAGATATAGGAGTGTCAAGCGCTCAAGATTGGGTATGCCCCCATGCACCCAAGAAATATTCAAGGAGACTCAAGCATCTAAGCTTGGGGATGCCCCCGTGCATCCCCTTCTCTATCAACAATCATCAGTTCGTCCATCTCCATGCTATATTTTTATCACTTCATATGTTATGTGCTATCTTGGAGCGTCCCGCTCTTTACTTTTTAGTTTGCTTTAGTTTTTCTTTCTGTTCATAACAATTCATAATCTAGCCTACCTTGTTTAGGAGAGAAACACGCTCCATTCCACTCTAGAACACACCATAGGTTTACATGCTTATCTTTTTTGTGTGTTCTTTATCTTTCCATAGCTACTGTCATGCTTAGCTCTTAGTTTTCATCTGTATCTTTTTAAGAGCTTTTATTTAGGTTGCTTTTGGAACTCTCTTGAGTTATCATGCTTATCTTGATTAGAGAGTTGGCTCGTTGCACTGAGTTGCGTGTCTTGCATGAGTAGGTAATTTATGCTGCTATTTAAGTATAGTAGTAGCTTGCAATAGTTTTGAGGTATTTATTTGAGTAATGTTTGGACTATTGGTGCCAAGAGCTTGAGCCTCTTAGTGTTAGGTGTCGTATTTTGGGAAATCCGTGTGTTTTTCAAAAACTAAAAATTAGCTGTGAACTCTAGCTACTAAATTGATCGCTAACCTCTGGATGGGTTGGAATATATAGAGTACCCTCACGTTACCATGAGTCGAGGATGCGCAAGGATAACCAAACCCGCAAACACTCCTCCTCGGGGTACTTGTCTCTTTGTGAATTTCCTAACTAGATAGAGAGTTACCGATAAGAAGTGTATGAGTTCTTCGGACTAATGTGAGTATTCGATTGTTGGCATTTCCACCATCCATATTTTGCTAGCCTCTTCAGTACCGTGCATTTCCCTTTCTCACATTGAGAGTTGTGCAAACTCCGCCGGTGCATCCAAACCCATGACATGATACACTCTGTCATACATAAGCCTCATTATATGTTTCCTCAAAACAGCCACCATAGCTACGTATTAAGGCATTTCCATAGCCTTTCCGAGATACATTGCCATGCAACATCCACCATCTCATGACTTGATCTTCATGTCATACATGCTTTTGCTTGATCTTAGAGCCGCATGATAGTTGGGCCTTGCCCCAATTATTGCTACATGACACGCTAGTATCATTGCATGTCCTGCTACACTGTCAGAGGCATTCATTTGCATACATCATGATAGTTTTCACGTGTCTTTATGTTGAGTACTTCTTATAGTGTGATGATCTTATTTCTATTCATGTAAAACATAGAGTGTTGCCCTTAAGTGAGGAAAAGATCCCAAAGAGGACAAACAAAAGATCCCAAAGAGTACAAATGAGGCATAAATAGAAAGAGCCAAAGAGGCCACACAAAAATAAAAGAAAAAGAAAAAAAGAGAGAAGGGGACAACACTACTATTCCTTTTCAAAGATCTACACTCGTACTCCATTGCTATATTTGTACTACATAGAGATTGTCATTCATGCATAACTATGTGGGGACCCTTACACTATAGAACTTGGTTTGCATATTCCAATGATGAGCCTCCTCAAATGAGTTGTAGGTCTTCATGAGAAAACAAGTTAGATGCACCTCCACTAGTTCCATGAGAGAGCTTACCTTAGCTCATATGTGCATCCGTTACATGGCAATCCCTACTCCTCACATGATATCTATCATTTGGCTTTCTCTCACCTATGGTTGTCCTCATTGATGTGAGCCTTTCACACCTTTTGTTTTCCGTCCCCATCATTATTCTATTTGCCATCATAAGTGCCAACATATCTTGCTTACGCTCAACCATTGCATGAGTGCTCAAAGTCGAAAGGGAGAGGATCATTTTGACTTGTGCCTGACTAGTGCTCCGGGGATGAATCAAAATAAGATTCCGAAGGATACCAAGTGTTAAATTTTAGTAGATTGAGTTCTAAATTAAAAATATTTTATGATCCCATCTCCCACTTCTTGCACGCAAACACCATTTGGAGACGTTCGAGTCACAGACAACGAGAGCTCTTGCACCTTTATGTTCTTACTTTGCTAAAGTCAATAGTAGATATAGACTCTTGCTTGTTATTATCTTGACTTGATTTGCATATATTACTTGCTTTACTTTGAAGTTCTTATATGTGTGTTAGCATGTCACCACAAAAATTATTCTGTTATCATTTATCTACTCGAGGACGAGAAGAAATTAAGCTTGGGGATGTTGATACGTCCCAAGGGTATCTATAATTTCTGCTTGTTCCATGATCTTTTGGGTGACATTGTTATATGTTTTGCTACACTTTTATATAATTTTACACATATTTGGACTAACCTACTAACTCAGTGCACCCACTGCTAGTTTCTGTCTGCTGATGTCTTTTTTGCACGGGCTTTTACCCAATTTTCCGAAGCCCGAAAAATCCCGAGAAAAATATATAAAAATCAGCGTACCGGAGGCTTCCAGATCACCGAAGATGGGCCAAAGGGGGGGGGTCAGGGGCTGCCCAGGCGACCTGTGGGCGAAGCCTACCCCCTGGCCGCGCTAAGAGGCCGCTTGGGTGGGTCCCACCTCCTTCGGTGCCCTCCTTTGGCCTATATTTACTCCTCTACGAGAAAACCCTTCCATCACATCCAGAATCCCGAATTTCTCCATTGTTCCGCCGCTTCAGCGCTTCTGAGATCGGGAGCGCCAAGAGACCTCTTCCCGGCACCCTGCCAGAGGGAAGATTGACCTTTGGGAGCTTCTCCACCGCCATGGACGCTTCTCGGAACTGTCGTGAGTAGTCCTCCTTGGACCATGGGTCCATGACCAGTAGCCATGTGATGGCTTCTCTCCAATCTTGTGCTTCAATGGCTAGTCCTTCTGAGCTGCCCTACATGATCAAGGCATCTATGTAATTCTCTTCCTATTGCTATGCTCGGTTTCTTGGGATACGATGGATTATGAGATTACGTTCAGATTGTTATGAGTTATATATTTTATTATCCTTTTATACTATGTTCCTTAGTCATTCATGCATGTTCTCCATTGCTATTTATTGCTTTGGCCGAGTAGTAGATTGCAACTCCAAGAGGGAGCGTTATGCATGTTTGTGGGTTCATGCCCCTCGATGTCTAGCTTGAGTGACAGAAACATGAGACTAGGGGATGTGTTGTTGCCATCAGGGAGAAAAAAACGGTGCTTGTGACCACAGTTGCAAGGATTGTTTACCTTACACATAGTTCGTTAATGCAGTTGTCCGTTGCTTTGAGTTTACACTTTGGGTGGGGCTCGCAACTAAATATCGGCGAGATGTTCTAGATAGATATGTCAAGGTGGATGATTAGTAAGTAGATGACGATGAATAAACGGTCTACTTGTCTTGGCGTACTACCCATTACTATTGAAACTCTAACTATCAAGTAGCATAATTAGCATTGCGGTGCGTTCATAATTCTATCAATTGCCCAGTTGTAATTTGTTTACCCAAGCATAGTTGTTTATCGTCTTTTGGGAGAGAGACATCACTAGTGAACATCATGTGACTCCGGTCTATATCACCATCATTGTTTACACCTCCATCATTTACCATTTTCATTTACTTTTCCGCTGCAATCACTATTACTTTTCCCGCGTGTGTTTTGATCCTTTGCAAACTACAAGGCCGGAGATATTGACAACCTCTTTGTACTCGTTGGGAGCAAAGTTATTTGTTGTGTGTGCCCATGTCTTCTGCTGACCAGGACAGGAGACACCTACTTGTTGGTCCTAGGAGTCCTCCTGGTTCGATAAACCTTACAGTCTCTGTGTGAGGGAAAACTTGCTGCTGACTACATCTCAACCTCCCACTTGGGGTAACCAACGAGGAGCGAGAAGTATATACATAATCTCGTCATCACATGTGAGCTCTTGTCAAGATGGATCTCTGAGTGCTCCTCAGACAAAATGTCCCTAAAGTGCTTGCTCAAATTTTGTGATGTATCATGAATAGAATTTGAGACGAGAAAGCATAGATAGCTAGAGGGGGGGGGGGTATTTAGGCATTCTTGTATATCCAATTTTCCAAATAAAATGGAAATCCAAATAACAACAATTGGATATCCTCGAATGAGCAAAGATATGCATACCAACATGCTCACACAATAAGATGTCAAAATAAAACATGGCAAACATGTACAACCACTCAAGTATCTACCAAGCAGTGATGACAATGTCATGTATATATGAGTATATTGACTTAGGAACCAAGCAACAATACTTCGTCATATGTCATACTCATCATTTAAGCACAAGTGGGGTTGCCACCTTTACATAAAGCTTTCAGTGTGTTCACACCTTAAGAGATGCTTTAACTCAAGTCTTAGAGTAAAGCTCCCCCTTGATGTGATATCCCCTCTAACAGGGATACACTAACCTTGGGTTGTGTCATGGAAGACTTCATGTAGGTGTAGTAGTGGTGGATGATCATTGTTGATGAAGATCATCTTGAGTTGGGAGCAATCATTGTTGTTTCTTACTCGTCTCACCTACATGGGTTAGTCCCATACATATGGAACAAATACAAGGATATCTATGGACATGGAATGAAGTACCTATGAGATGATGTCCATTGATGCACTAATTACCTTGTCCCTTGCTTACCTTTGAGGGAATGTGTGACTCCTTGAACTAGTGCATAAGGTTGGGGTTGATTGCAACTAGTTCTTGCCAAAATGAATAAGAGTGAATTTCATCGGCGAGTCACCCCTCGAGAACTTCACTAGTTCTTCTTCTTAGGGACGCACATCATCTTGATGGGGATCCATGGAGTTGTGCTAGCACTTGATGAAGTAGAGTTAGTAGTGGCCTTGGTAATCCACTTGACCATGGCTTGTAGTTCTTCCTCAAATTAGTGAATATCCTCTTGAAGCTTGTCCTTGTGGTGGAAGGTCATCTTGAGAGGATGTTCCCTTCGGGAGAGTAGGATCATACTTCTCCTTCTGGGGAACAAACTTTGGGTTTGGGTATTGACCTTCTTCCCATGCAACTCCATTGGCGTTGAAGTAGCCAGTGTCTTGTTTCTTCCGATGTCCTCCTTGCTTGCGTACAATTTCCTTGAATTGCTTACTTCTGGCAAGACTCTTAATGACACCTCTCTCTATAATCCATTCCAATAAATCATTTTCTTGCTCAAGTGTAACTTTGCTAAGAGAATCATTACTGGAATCAAGAGAGCTACTAGCAACAACATCACTTGATTTAACATTAATATAACTATTACTAGATTAATATGGACCTCTATGGTTATAATTTCCCTCACTAGATGCCATACTTGTGACAGCTCCAATGCATTCCTTCCCCCTCTTGTAATTTCTTTCCTTGTAAGGCAACCTGGTTATGATGATCAAGTGGTTTGAGCTCAATGGTGTCTTCATTTCATGTGCATCATGGCATCATGCATGGCATCATTTCCTTTTGTCTTTTGTCTTGTGTTGGTTGTATTGCACCTTGGTGTTTGTGTGAGAGTGCATGTGATGGTTATGTGTGGGAGTGCATGTGATGGTTATGTCATTGGGTACAACATGGGCAAACTCAAAACCCTTTGTTGCACCATGGTTTCAAAAACTCCTTTCCTCCATTTATTTGAGGCAGATTTAAAAGTTGATGTTTTAGCCCATTAAAAAAGTTCCTCATTTTCTATAATACTTATTGTAAATTATGGAGGCAACCCCTCTAGTTTTATTTTTATTTTCCTTTTTGTTTTATTTAAAACAGAGTCTCATTTAAATAAAAGGCATTTAAATTTTACTCTTCAAAAATGCACAATTTATTTTTATAAATTGGAGCATGTTTTAGAAGTCCAAAAGTATTTTTGTTTTAATTAAACTCTTTTTCTTTTGCCTCTGGCATTTTTTCAAACCATATTCTCATTTTTTTGCGAAGGTAGTTTCCATAGAGAGAGAGAGAGAGAACGCATCCGAGCAACAGTAGTTTCGGGCCAGGCCCAGCACCACGTCCCTCTTCTTCCTTCGTCGATGTCAGCTGCTGTACGATCCATGGAGAGCCACCAGATCGACTCTCCTCCTCGATCGATGGCCCTGTGCGTCGGGGTTCGAGCTTTAAAGCTCCCCTTCCCCTCTCCTTGCCCTAGCCTCTCCTTTCTCACCCTCCCTCTTCCCTCTTGCCGTCGGGGCGAGTCCTAGAGACGCCATCGCCATGATCGGCCCGATGCAAGCGCGACACCGTCATTGATCGTTGTCTCCTTCTTCCCTAGCTGGACTGGAGGACGCGGACGCCAGGGGCGACCCATTTTCGCGAAGACGGGACGCCAAGGTCGACCACCTCGATGTCTACGACGATCGGGTTTTTTTCACCTCCGGCGAGCACCTCCTGCAGCAGCTCGACGCGCCGTTCCCCTCCGCCGCTGTCCAACCTTTCTCCTCTCCCTCTCAGTGAGCAGCCGATCTTCGGCCCTATTATTTGCATGTGGATGCGCAACGCGCCGCGGTGGATGCCGTCGCTACCGTGGCTCTGTCGCAAGCAGAGCAGCGCTGCAGCAGCACTAGCAAGTCGTAGCAGTAGTAGCGCTGCACAGGTAGCGTAGTAGCAGCGGCAGATCCTAGCAGCAGCAGCACACCGCTTCCCCTCTCTTTCTTGCTAGCCTCGCCGCCCCGCGTAGCCGCGGCTCACCGTAGTTGCTCCCGCGAATCAGTGCGCAGGTGCAGGTACTGCATGTGTCCGTGCATGGCTGTGTCCCTCTTGGATCCGCAACTCTTGAGTGTAGCTCCGCATAGCAGGTCCCATGGCATAGCACAGGGGAGTGTCCCAACGTAGAACGCCGTCGTGTGTGCGCAAGTGCTCTGGTGCATCATCGCCGGTGTTCTATGCTAAGCAGAGGAAAGCACCCCCTTTCATGTTATAGTTACAGTAGTACCTGTGTTAGAGAAGATCCCCCTCCGTAGCTCGACTGTTCGCGCTGTGACCCTGGGGTCGCTGGTTCGATACCCAACGCGATTCACCTTTTATTCGTTGTCATTTTTCTTCCTTGCAGTAGCAAACGCAAAGTTAAGTCAATTTCCTTGTTTCCTCCTATGGGTCATTAACCGAAATGCAAAGCAGTGGCACCAGAGCGCACTGTAGCCCAACAGGTCCATGGTTCTCCATGCAACAAATTTCGACGCTATGCAGCATTTTTCGCAACGGTTGCAACAAAAAAATTAATCCCTACTAATAAAAGCACGAGAGGGAAAATCCAACTATGCATATTAGCCATCTATCATCTCTATCTGTACTAATAAAAGCACGAGAGGGCAGATCCAATTCACCATCTCAGCCGTCTAATCAAATTATCAATCTGTACTAATAAAAGCAGGCAGATCCAACTCACCATCTCAGCTGTCTAATCAAATTATCAATGGTTAAAATCACTATTAACGAAATCGTTAACGACACCCACCAAATCCCGTCGCTAATGATACCCCGCTCTCCACGCCTGTGAAGGCGAGAACCACTCCCACCCCGCCCCCGCCTCGCGCAACCGCCGTTGCCCCCGCCGCTCCCATTTGCGCGACATCCAGGACCTCGGCTGGGGCGAGTGCCCCGTCGGCTCCGTCCTCTCCATCCATGCCGGGTCCGCCGCCTCCTCCCCTGTGCCGCACGCCACCATCCACCCGTGCTCCGCCGCCTCCTCCCCCTAGCCGCTCGCCACCATCGACCTGGTCTCCGCCGCCGTCGTCCAGCGCGCCTCCCCTCCTAGCACACTCGGCGCCTCCTCCAGCCTGCCTTCCGCAGCGCCCGGCGTGGAGGGGAACAGGAAGCGGGTACTGAGGGGCCAGGGGAAGGCGGCGACCAAGAAGAAGGAGAGGCGCATGTAGTTTGGATCCACGCTGCCCGCCGCTCAGAATCTTTCCATGAGTTTCCTCCCTCTAGATCGCCTTCCCGTTTCCATAATAAGTTTCCCCGCATATGGTTGGTGAATGCATACATTTGCACGTAGCGGCCATTTGCTGCATCCGCTCGAAGCAGACACTGATCAACCAATCATGGCTACGTCCTGAATTTGTTCTTTAGCCATCGGTTAATGGCTGCTGTAATTTTGATTGGTTCTAATGGCCGCTGTAATTTTGATTGCGTGTGATTTGTTTCCAGTTCCCTCTGCTTCCCAAGAGCAGCCTGCTGCAGAGGCGAGCCAGGGCGGCGCCGACGAGGTCCGCGTCGACGGCCTCCCCGGCTGCGCGAGGGCCTTCGAGATCTGCGCCAAGTTCTGCTACGGCATGGTGGTCACGCTCAACCCGTACAACGTCGTGGCCGCGAGGTGCGCCGCCGAGCACCTTGGCATGACGGAGGACGTGGACAAGAGCAACCTCGTGTTCAAGATCGAGGTGTTCCTCAACTCGGACGTCTTCCGGAGCTGGAAGGACTCCATCATCGCGCTGCAGAGCACCGTCGCGCTGCTGCCGTGGTCCGAGGAGCTCAGGCTCGTCGCGCGGTGCGTCGACTCCATCGCCGCCAAGGCCACGGCCAGCCCCGGGAGCGTGGTCTGGTCCTACACGTACAACCGGAAGGCGGCGTCGTCTGATGAGATCGTCGAGGCTCGCCGGTGCTCGTCGTCGTCGCCGGCGGTGCCACGGGACTGGTGGGTGGAGGACCTGTGCGAGCTGGACGTGGAGCTCTACAAGCGCGTCATGGTGGCGGTCAAGTCCAGGGGGGATAGGCTGCCTCCCGATGTCGTCGGGGAAGCTCTCAGGGCCTACGCCGCGAGGTGGCTCCCCGAGAGTTGCCGGCGCGGCGACACCCCGGCAGATGACGACGATGCTTGCGCCTTGGAAGTGCTCGAGACCATCGTATGGCTCATGCCGTCCGACGGCGACGGGTCGTCGCCGTGCGGCTGCTCGTGCCAGTTCCTCCTGAACCTGCTGAAGCTCGCCGTCCTGGTCGGGGCAGGGGAGCTGCTGAGGGAGGAGCTCCTGGACAGGATCGTCCTGCAGCTGCACGATGCATCGGTGAACGATCTCCTGATACCGGCCAAGCCGCCGGCGCAGACTGCCTACGACGTCGACCTGGTCGAGGCGCTGGTCGGCCGGTACACGCGGCGCGCCGGAGTGGACGGCATTTACAGGGAGGATGTGTTCGAGTCGAGACGAACGTGGAGGCGGACGGCCCTTCCTTGCCGGCGCTGTGCAAGCTCGTCGATAGGTACTTGGCCGAGGTCGCCGCCGACCCGAACCTGCCGGTTTCGAGCTTCGTCGGGCTGTCGACCTCCATGCCGGAGTCGGCCAGGCCATCGCACGATGCCCTGTACACCGCCATTGATGTCTTCCTCAAGGTACATTACATCTGATCTCATGCACGATTGTTTGCCACGAAGGTGTTGATTCTCTTGTGTCAAGAGAATCGCGCTGTATGTTTTCAACTTTTGATGATCTTGACATGAAAAATGCTGTGGATTCTTCTCGTCAGATGCACCCGAATCTATCCAAGGTGGAGAAGAGGAGGATCTCGAGCTGATGGACGTGAAGAAGCTGTCCAAGGAGGCGAGCATCCACGCGGCGCAGAACGACCGCCTCCCGCTGCGCGTGGTTGTGCAGGTGCTCTTCTTCGAGCAGATGCGCGCGGCGGCGGCGGGGAGCGCGAGCGCGGCGCTCCTGCTGGCCGCCGCCGGCGACGTCAACGCGCACCTGGAACTGGACGACAACGACGGCGGCGGCGACTGCTGGAAGAACCGCGCGCTGGCGCTGGCGCTGCCGGAGCCACCGACCCCGTCGGCGGCCCTGAGGAAGCAGATCGGGAGCATGAGCCTGAAGCTGGTGGGCGAGGAGCGCCGCCACGCCGAGGACGTCGTCAGCGACGGGCGGCGGCTGGCGAGGAGCGCCAGCATCGCGAACCAGAGCAGCAGGATGTCGCTGTCGTCGCGGTCGCGGCGGATCTTCGACCGGCTGTGGGTGGTCGGGAAGCCGCCGGGGCCGGGCGAGGTGGTGTGCAAGAGCTCCGACACGTCCGGGAGCTCGCAGAGCCCGCGGTCGTCGGGCAAGCCGCTGGGGTCCCAAAGTCGTCCGGCGGCTCGTCGTCGAGGAACCGGCGCTACTCGGTGTCGTAGGCCGAGGCTGGCTGTACAGAGGAGTCGGTCGCCGTCGCCGGACCAGTGGACGCCGACGACGGGTCAACTGCTGCTTGCATTGCATGCATGCTAACTTGAACTTCAATTCGGGGGTCTGTTTTTTCCGGAGAACGATCAGCTGTGGTAGAATTTAGTGATTTTTATGATTGTTTCGTCTGAACTTGACACGATGGGCTGGTCCTTCTCTTCTGTTAGAACTCATGGTGCTATTCAGCAGTCAATCTTCATTGCAGATCCCCGAACGGATATCATTTCAGTTGCCTGCATCAGTTTTTGACACCTTTGCATACTTGTCTCGCAAATGCCATGTCAAAACCAACAGTTGCATGTCTTGATTGGTTGCATGTATTGCATGAGTGGTCAATTAAGGCCTGTTATTTGGTTGCCTGCATTTGTAACCACATCTGTTTGGCTGGTTGTAAGTAGTTGCAGTAGTTTCTTTCTACCCCTAATGATCTGATCTTGTTGGTGATGATACGTTTTGTTTCATGGATTTGCACATGCTCTGAAGTACTTCTAGCAGCCAAGGAAGAGCCAGCGCAAGGTGGCGGTGACGGTGGTTGGCAGCAAGTTGTCGCTGTACGGCGGCGGCGCGGGGCTGAGCAACGATTGACAATTTGTCAGAAATATTAGATGAGTTTCGGACAACAAGGTCGCTTATGGAGTATTTTCACCATTAGGTCTCCATTGCCCGACTCATGAAGGTATGATGTCTTGATGCCTCATTTATATTTTATTATCACTGTGTTTGTAATAAAAAAATAATTTTCTTATTTTACTTATTAAGTGATATATAACAGGAGTGAGCTCCATCGATGAAAATGTTTTAAAGAGATCGACAAACAATATAACTCTTAGAACACATAAGTTAATTTCTTTTTTAGTGTATGAATGCTGCCCTATCACATGCCTTAAAAGATTTGTAAGTTACACTTTCGCATGATGAATTCACGGGATATCATGCTTAAAATTGGAGTTCTATTTGGAGAGAGGTGAAGTATGGAGAATCGACATCTGAAGCAAAATAAAATGATCACAATATGTTTCAGTTTATATGAAGTGTCTCATGTTTCTCCTGTATAATACTCCCTCCGTTCCAAAATATAAGACCTTTTAGGTATTTCACTAGAAGACTACATACGGAGCAAAATGGGTGAATCTATACCCTAAAATATGTCTATGTACATCCGTATGTAGTTTATAGTATAATCTCTAAAAGGTCTTATATTTAGGAATGGAGGAAGTATTAGGCTAAAGTTTTTTTTTTTTCTCTGTACTACTCCAGCTTGGTTCTACGTCAAACCCCCAAACAAAACCTGGATATCTCTTTCATTAGGCTAAACATGCATGTCTCCTGTTTCTCCTATATAATATTAGGCTAAAGTGTCTACTTTATACATTGTCTTGGATTTTCACAAAAAAGTAAATGGTACGTATAAGCTAGAAAGAGATTTGATTGCCTCAAATATCCTGTAATTCCATGTGATGAGAAATAAGTCATCATCTGTTTGACAAGCAATTTTCTCTTTATTCTACTATATTGTTTGTTATTTTTTTAGTTGTCATTTGGGTTAATAAGAGCAGGGAGGAGCTTGACGTTACTGGCCGGTGGCATCATGACCTTGACTAATATTTCTTCCTGATTTTGAGACTAATATTTCTATCAGCTTGACTATATCACTCTACTGCATCTCGGTTTATAGCGGGAAAGACCTATTTTAAAGACCTAACTAGCACAACGGTATGAGATTCAGTTTACATGGGTAGGTCAATGGTGGTATGCTCCAACTTCCTATGAGAAGGAAGCGAACTACGTGTAGAATGAAGCAAAAAAAATCATAATCCTTGTGTGCATGCTTATCGCTTGTAGAATGATGATGATTTCAGTGAATTTGGCTTTCACAGGTGAAAAAATTGAATTATGAACTATACAAATTAATTTTTCAAAATAATTATTTTTAGATGAGCATTGTTGTGGTTGATATGATATTAAAATTTTCTTTGTATTATGTTATGTTTGATTAGTATAGACTGGCATACACGTGCGTTGCACGTGCCATGTACTAGTTCAATCTAATGGTTCAAAATCTCCGTAAACGAAAGTGACCGCACTTACGAAACCCTGATCCACTCCCGCATGTACCTACGAAACGTTAATCCTCTCCCGCACGTCCCCGCCGCCCCTTCTCTCCTTCTCTCCCTCTCGCTAACCGCTCGCTCCTTCTCTTCCTTGCACCCGCCGCTCAGCCCCATCACCCCGTAGATTGCTCCGCCCTCTCCCCCGCCCCCGCCGCCCCTTCACTCCACCACTCGGTCGGCCCGGCCGCACCTGCCGCTCAGCCCCATCGCTCGTAGATTGCTCCGCCCCGCCCCCGCCCCCGTCGCCCCTTCACTCCACCACTCGGTCGGCCCGGCCGTACCAGCCGCGCAGCCCGCTCCTCGACACCGAGGAGGCACTACAGCGAATTCAATGGCGACGCCGCGGTGAGCATAGGCTGCATACGCTCCTGACGCTGACCGACCAGGTCTTGCCACCCTCCGATTTTCTGCTCTGTAGCGGGGCAGAAGCACGCCCCCGACGCCTCGGTCTAGGACTGCTGATGCGGATGCCTCTGGTGCTGGTGTTGCTGGCTGCCGGCGCGGACGCCTCCGCCGCCGACTCAGCTCTCCGGTCAAATAGCAACAGCACGCACGTCCCTCCTCCCTCATTGTCGCCTTCTCAGCGGCCTGCGTCCCGTCGACCCTCCCTGTGCTCCATCGGCACCTGGCCATAAAAAATAAAACAATCTGCCGGTCATCAACAAACAACCCAGAGGAGGATGAGCATTCCCATCTCGATCGCCGCGGTGATGGATTTCTCCCGGGGGGGGGGGGGGGGGCGGGGGCGTTGCGAAGCTGTTGGAGATGTATGTGAGAGTGCGGAGGCTGCTGATCTCGGCCCGTGTTCTTGACATGAATAGATTTGATCGTGTGTAGTTTTTCTTTTAAGTTTTGTAGTGTTTTCTGCATGCATATATAGTAGTATGATATATCGATTTGGGGTAGAAAAACCCGAGGAATCCAATGGTGGCACTGGATTTCACTTCGGAGCAGTTCTACAAAAGTGTCATTTTGTCATGAGGTGGCACTTGGTCTTGAGTAGGATTGTTCCGTGTATATTTAGAAGTATGTGCATGCAAGCATCATTTTGAATGTTGCATAATGTCTTGTTGGTGTTTATTGGATGATTGTTTCTTTTGGGTAGCTACTCGGTCTAGAAACGAGTTCGAGGTGTTCGGTGAGTTCGTGCAGGAAGATCAGGAACAATTCCACTCTAAAGATATTACACGCAAGATGATCGTGACCTTGACACCTTTTCTCGCTTTGTTATGCTTAGTGATTCGTTTTCCATCGTTATTTCTTTGCTGCCTCCCACATGATATATAGGCCATCAATTATTGCCATGAAACCTCAAACACTTCCCCTCCTAGCAAATATTGTTTGGCTAGGTTAGGCTTGCTGAACCATTTTATTAGCGTTGCTAGTTGCAGGTGCCAGCTGGTCCATGTGATAACATGGCAACTTGATATCATCTTATTTAAATGCTATTTAATTAATACACCTATTTATTTGGTTAATAGCGGAAGGCCTAGCCTTTTGCCGGGTGATTTTTTCTGATGTTGCCACCTTAGATTCGGCTACCGGTGTTTTATTCCATAATTGACCGCTCCTAACACGTTCAGGGTTGTTATAGGGACCCCCTTGGTAAATCGTGTAGTGTTAAGGCTTGTCTGGAAGACCCAACTTTGGTATTAATCTCCTAACAACTTAATAATAAAAATCATAGGGAATAGCTACCCCGAGGAACTTAATCAACCCCCCGAGATCGTGCTCCTCATGAGTGTTGGTCCAAACCACAGCAATGTGTGGGGCCAACCTAGGGAAACTTGGGTGATTTCCATCAGGCCACCGTACGTGTCACTTATCCGGCATGTCCTGTGAATGAGATACGCGGGTCTTATCGGTGACGTCACCTCGTTGGGTTGTCTTGGTGGACTTGTCTTACCTTAGCGATATATCTTGCGCATTCGGATTCCAGTGAGACTTTGGGTTCTTCTCAGAGTTTAGGTTTTTTTCTAAGGAATCCGACGAGATCGCGAGTTTCGTAGTCGGGGATTACTATGCGGCAAGTGGTAATTTGTGATGGATTAGTTGGAGCATACCTGCAGGGTTAAATCTTTCGGAAAGCCGTGCCCGCAGTTAAGTGGCAAACATGGATATTTTGTTAACATCCGGTTCTAGATAACTTAAAGTAACTTAACTAAAACCTGTCAATTGTGTGCATAACCGTGACTATTTCTTTCAGAGTTCCTTCTCTAACCGAGAACATGGTGGGGTTATGAATGAGGCAAGTAGGTGTTCAGGATCACTTAGTGATCATTCTTAGATCTCGGTCGAGTTACTTAGATCTCGGTCGAGTTACGTAGATCACCATAACTTATCTTCCCGTTCTTCGTAAGTTAGCCACCATAAATGCTTAGGTTGCAGCAAACTCAAACACTTACCCCAACCTCACCTATTAACTTAGTTAGACTCGATACCAAGGTCATGAGATTGTTGAGTCCTTGTGGCTCACAATTTACTACAACCACCCACAGTTATAGGTACCCCAGATGCAGATGTTCGTGAGGATACCCAGCTGAAGTGGTAGTTCGACGAGGACAGTGGCACGTTGTACGTGACGTATCCCGAGGATTAGAGGCACTTGGTCATGATCGTGGGCCTAGCAAGGCGGGATAGCATTAGCTTTTGTCGTTTATCTTGTCCGTAGTCGGACCCTGTTTTCCATTTGAATAATGTATGAATGTGTGACTCTGTAATTTAGCTTGTGCCGAGGGTAAGCCAAATCTTATTACTCTTCCATATATTATGTAATGAGATGTTTATCCTGGTTGCGAAACGTTTAGATGCGACTCTTTCCCCATTTGAGGCCTCGCCCCCAAATAAGGAAAGTGTCGCATCTTAGTCGTTACAATACTCTCCTAGGTTGTGAAACCAATGGAATGGAGACCAAAAGCTCTAATACCACTTGTAGGATCCGAAGTATGTCTAGCGGGGGGGGGGGGGGGGGGGTGATTAGACTACTTGACCAAATAAAAACTTAGCCTTTTCCCAATTTTATTTGTGGGCAAGTTTTAACAATTGTTGTAAGTCAAGCACAGCTATGCATGCAAGTCTAATAGTATAGCAACGGAAAGTAATGACATGCACTTGTAAGTAGAGGGTAGAGAAAGGAAGATCAAACGCAAAGGTTGGCACGACAATTTTTGGCGTGGTTCCGATTGGTGGTGCTATCGTACGTCCACGTTGATGAAGACTTCAACCCACAGAGGGTAACGACCACACAAATCCATGGAGGGCTCAACCCATGGAGGGTCCATGGAGAAGCAACCTTGTGTATTCCATCATGGCTTACGTCCATGAAGGACTAGCCTTACTCGGGGTAGATCTTCACGAAGTAAGCGACCTCCTTGCCCTTACAAACTTCTTGGTTCACCTTCACAACACAAAGTAGGAGTCTCCCTAGTGATACCTAACCAATCTAGGAGGCACCGCCCTCCAAAATGTAGTAGATGCGGTAGTATAATGAACTCCTTGCTCTTGTGCTTCAAAATATAGTCTCCTCAACACTCAATCACTCTCCCAAAGATTTGTCATGGGTAGAAGAGATTGATTGGGTGGAAAGCAACTTGGGGAGGCTAGAGATCAAGTTTCAAATGGATGGATTGGAATATCTTGATCTCAACACATGAGTAGTTGGCTCTTTCTTAGAAGAATGGATATGGCAAGTGTATGTGTGTTGTGAGTGCTACCTCTACGAATGAGAGGTGGTGGATGGTCTCATATAGGCATCTCCCAGAATCCAACCGTTACAACATTATTGCCCAACTTGGTGAAACCAAAGTGAAACCCGGTGGCACCGATTTGCACAAAATGCGGCAACTTTAGAATTTTTGGTGGGATCAATATAGGAATCTTGGAGGTACTGATATGGTGACCTAGGGCAGTTTCCAAATCTTGATGAGACTGATTCCAAGACTCAGAATTTCTGATTCTTGAAAACAACATACCAGAAACTTGGTCACTGGTTTTCGGTGGCACTGAATGGAGATGTTAGTGGTAGCGAGATTCTATGGTTTGGCAAAGGTTTTGTCTGGTAGAAAATTGGTAGGGCGGAATGGAAAATCTTGGTGGCACTGATTTTGATGTTTATTCTTTGGACACAAAACTTTTGTTGGAGAATGGCTGACTATTTTTGGTGGCTATCTCTAAGCACTTGAGCAACCAATTCATAATAGATACCTCACCCCTTTTAGTAGTATTGGCTTTCCTATGGATTCAAATGTGATTTCTCACTAATATAAAATGTTTAGTCTTATAGATTGAAGCTTAGCCAATCCTATTCATTTCCTTGCATCAAGGGGTTCTCCTCACAATCCTTCGCCAATGCATCTTTGAACTTTTCTGAAAATACTTGGATAAGATCATCAGTTCAATGACACATATGTTGTGACTAATTACCAAAACTACCATAGGGAGAAGTTGTGCTTTCAAAGTTACAAGGACAAGACAACTTTGTCAAGCCGCCATCCTACTACAAGTTACTACAAGGCAAGAGCTTCATCCTCTAGACCAACACCGGATGCTACCACTAAATCAACTCCATCAAGTGTTTCACGTGCCAAGGTCGCGGCCACAAGACATTCAAATGTCCAACAAGACGCACAATAATCCTTCAAGAAGATCGCACTTATATATGACTCTATGTGCAACTATGAGATGGAAGCTTTGGAACATGTGGCCATGCATCGACAAGTCAATGATGATAAAGATGCGCAAATCTATTGCAACAATGATCTGGGCCCGTTCTCGTTGTCACCTAGGTTTCGACTCTTCAACAACAACAAGACGAGGACCAACGTTGCCACATCTTCCCTACCAAGGGGGGCATCCTAAAAAATCCATCAAGGTCATCCTTGATAATGGAAGTTGCCACAATTTAGCATGTGAGGACCCTTGTTCCAAGCTACAAGTGGTCGAGAAGAAGCATCCACGCCCCTACAAGGTCCAATGGTTTAGTGATTCCGGCACCCTCCAAGTTGACCACACCGTGCAAGTATCCTTCAAGATAGGTGCATATGAAGACACTTTGGAGTGTGATGTGGTTCCCGTGTACGTTTTCCATCTCCTTCTTCGGGGACCTTGGCAATTCGAAAATGACATCATCCACATTGATCAGACCAATCACTATAACTTCAAGATGAAGGACAAAGAATATGTGCTTCGACCAATGACTCCAAGTCAAGTCACCGCCGATAAACAAGATGCATCCTTTCATGGAGATAAAGTGAGAGAGTGATCCACATAACAGAAAGTTTGCGCCACAAGCCAAACTTGAGTGACTCCACGATGAGGGACAAGAAAGATCTATTTATTTTCTCTACTAAGAGAGAGTTGAGGGATGTGAGTGAGATCCCATCGAGCGTTCTTCACTTTGTACTTGTGTGAAAAGATGAAGTCATACAGACTAATATTTCACAACATCTACCTCTTCTTGTGTCTCGTTTATTGTAGGAATTCCAAGACGTTTTTCCCGATGAGCTACCTCCGGGACTACCACCAAAACGAGGGATCGAACATAGCATCGACCTCATACCCAGTGCACCACTTCCTAACAAGGCACCATACCACGTCAACCTCGACGAAACTAAGGAGATACAAAGGCAAGTGAAAAAAACTCTTAGACAAAGGGCATGTACCTGAGATATTAAGTACTTGTGCGGTTCCGGTGGTACTAGAACCTAAGAAAGATGGTAGTATGCACAAGTGTTCAGATTGTAGACCTATAAATGCTATAGCCGTTAGATATCGCCACCCTATTCCTCGCCTAGATGATATGTAGATGAACTTAGTGGTGCCACTAGATTTTCTAAAATTGATTTGAAGAGTTGTTACTACCAAATACGCATGCAAGAGGGCGTTGAGTGGAAAACGACATTGAAAACTAAGTTTGGTCTCTATGAATGGCTAGTTATGCCAATGGGTTTATCCTAAGAACCGGGTACATTTATGCGAGTCATGCACTATGTATTACGTCATCTGAGTGGATATTGCATTGTGGTATACTTTGATGACATTTTTATTTTAGCGAAACACTAGAGGAGCATGCTAAACATGTTAGGGAAGTATTGGAAGTTCTTAGGAATGAAAAAAATTATGCAAACATGGATAAATGCACTTTTGGTGTTGGCAAGGTTGTTGGTCCTATGACTTGTGGTATCTTCTAAGGGTGTTCAAGTTGATGAAACTAAAATTGATGTTATTAAAACTTGGCCTACCCCTACAAATTTGCAACAAGTGCGTAGTTTCCTTGGACTAGCCGGATTTTGCTGTTGTTTTGTTAATGATTTTAGCACCATTGCTTCTCCTCTACATGCTTTGAGCACGACGAATGCACCCTTTGTGTGTGGACCATTGCAAGACACCGCATTCCATGAGATTATTAACTTTGTTACTCATGCACCCTTGCTTGCCTTACCCAACGTTGATAAATCTTTTGAAGTGCATTGTGACGCTAGTGTTAATCGCATAGGTGGCATGTTAATGCAAGAGAAACACCCAATCGCATACTTTAGTGAGAAACTCTCCGGAGCTTAACTTAACTACCCCATATATGATAAGGAATTTTATGCTTTGGTTTGAGTGTTACATATTTGGGAGCATTATATCCAACATCATGGGTTTGTCATTCATACCGATCATGAAACTCTCAAGTATCTTAAGGGTCAAACCAAGTTGAACAAGCGGCATGCTAAATGGAGTGAATTCATTGAGTCTTTTCCTTATCTCATCAAATACATTAAGGGTAAAGAAAATGTTGTGGTGGATGCTGTCGGTGAAGGATTGACACCTATGGGGGCCTCAACGGTCCCCTTTTTGTTGGTTTGGCGGGGAGAGGAGTTGCGGCAAGAGCAAAACCAACAGTCAGGGCCTGACAAGATCTTTTTACCCAGGTTCGGGCCATGTGGTGTGTAAAACCCTACTCCTGCATCCGTTTAGTTTTTCGTTTTGGGTTACTGTAGATATGCCCCCCTTTTACAGCCTTTCGACTGGCCCAAAAGCCAAAAAGCCAAAAGCCCTTACTACTGAGCCTCGGGCCTCCTTTTATAGGCAAAGGGGTCACCACAGTGGCTCAATGGGTGAACGGTGGGTTCACGGGTGAAACAACGCCGACCGACAGTTACAGTGTTACTGCCTTGTCAGAGGTGCAATATATACTTCGACAGACTTCCCTGACCTTGTCAGGGGGTTGGACACGTACCCACACGTGGAAACTCCCGGGAGTTGCGCTGGCATGCGGGCGGACGCGTGGCGCATGCATCGTCGGTGGCGTGCTCGTCGGTGGAGGCGTTCGCAGGTCGCGAGGGCGCCCTGGGCCCGCACCTCTCCTCGGGACTTTCTCTTTCCTCCCGGCAGGGTTACGTTGCCAGGGCTCTTCTTGTTCCTCTCGGTAGGGAGATGATGGCCTGCCGAGGCCTTGTCAGCCTTCCCGGCAAGGGTGGCTTGCCGGGGCTCAGTCTTTCTTCCTCGGCGGGAGGGTCTCACCGTGGCATTGTCTATCTCCCCGGGAGGGAATTCCTGCCGGGGTCTCTTCTTCCTTCCCAGCAAGGGAGTGCTTGCCTGGGTTTGCAATCTGCACTTGGTGGTTTCTGAGTCTTGCTTTCGCCCAAAGCCTCAGCGACGCGCCTTGCCGCTGCACACGGGATGTCGGTGTCCGCGCACAAGTCTGGGGCACTGGAGACCCTAGTCTTTAGTGCACCGACAGGAGCCCCCGGGCCTGGGCCACACACACATGCGAGGCGTTGTTGGGCCAGGCCCAAAGCGGTGGCGGACTCGCGGGCGCTCGGCTTATCGGAATTGGTCCATTACAGGCTTTCTTTCCCCACGTCGTGCATTGAACGCGCGAAGTGGGAGGGCGTGCGGTGTGCGCGTGATGGCCTCTTTATTCTGTGAAAACGCCTCTGCCATGTATAGGACATGCACATCGATGGTTGGACAAGTGGCGATCATGGCCTCAAAAGTCGCAGGCGTGGATGGGCCCGCCCCTGCATGCATTGGTGCAGCAGGGCGGTTCCCTGTTCCGCTCGTGACTTGAGGGCGATTGGGCGAGAGGGAAGGTGGCTTCCGGAGCGAGGATGGCGGGCTTCCGAGCATTGCCCTATAAATTAGGGTGTTTGCGTGGAGGTTTTTCCCATCCACGTCACTCTCGAAGCCTTCTGCGCATGTCGCCTTGCCTTCTCTTATTTCTTTCAGCTTTGCTGGTGGCATCCGCCCCTAACCATGGTTAGGGGGCGGGGCCGGCCTCCATCCTCCGCTAGGGCGATAATGGGATCCCTCTCGGATCATGCCACAGCTTTAGGAGCCGCAGCCAGCCGCAGCCTTGTCGACCGTGGTGGGAGAGGCTCGAGGGGCCGAGGATGTCGGGGTCGTGGTCGAGGGAGGCGGAGTGCCACTCCAGTGTCTCCGCCTTCTCCCGGGCTTGGCGGGCACTCGGACGGGACGGCGTTGGAGTTCGTCGTGGAGCTACACTGCGTTTCTGCGGGGCCACCTGCATCTCCCGTGCCCTTTCGCTAGGGCGATGGAGGTCGACCGACCTCCCGTCTTCTGGCTGCGACCGCACGGATGCTCTCATGGCGCCACGCAGGCGAAACCTTATTCCAAGTTGTTGGGGCGGGGTTGGAAAGCCTTTTCCCGCGCCCACATCCTAGAGGATGGTCATATCCTCCGCTTTAACCTAGTAGAGGAAAATATGCTATCCGTCAAGTTTTACGGGCGCTCAGGTGTGCGTCTCGGCTGCTGCAAAGAGAGCTCGAGCGACGTCGAGTGTCCCTCCTCGAGTGATAGCGACGAGGGGGACAATGGCGGCAGTGGCGCTCTTGGCAGGTCAGGATCTCGGGTGGTGGGGCAAGTCGGAGTATGACTCCCCGACCTCCGACTGACTGCCGGCCATGCCGACGAGGCCCTCTCACGCCTCTCCCCCGCCCGAGGGGGGTATCTTGCCGGAGCTGGCGTCGGTGCCTCGTGTTCGATAGCGAGGCACCTCCGCAAGATCTCACTTCTCCATGCCCTCTTTTTGGGCCACCTCACTGGAGCGGGTGCTGCCCCCCGGGTCCAGGAGGAGGCACGCTCGCGGACTCCAGATCTTTCGCCCCTTCCTGTGCCCTGCCATCTGGTATCAAGCTAGAGGGGGCCAGGTGGTGCTTGTTGGGGCTGGTCCCGTTCTCGTCGGCACAGTGCTGGTCCTCGGGAGCCAGCCCTGGCTGCGCTAGGGGCCCCGCCTTTTTGTCTTCTTGAACTTCAATCCCTTCGCATAGGTCGTTCCTCGTCAAAAAACAGATCTTTAGGTAGGACAACAATGCTTTGTAAGTGGTATCGAATGTATCCAGACAAATGAATGAATAGTTGCATCCTTTATTCGACTCTCATTTTGTATGATTATTTCTTTGCACCTTCCGGATGCTTGCTGGCTTGACTTATCCTTCCGCGAGCCCTTAGAGGAGCGGATCCTCAGAAAACTCAACAGAGGAGGTCGTCATCGGCAAGACTCCTTGCCGCACTCAGTGCAACCATCTAAATCATCGAGCGCGGCTCGAGGCAAAATAAGGTGCTATGTAGCCGTCCGAACGTTGAGCGAGTTCGAAATGAGATAAGGCTGCTCTGTGGCAGCTCAAGTCATTGAACAGGATTGAAACGGAGTCGGAGTGCACTGATCCTAGCAAGGTCCTTCTGTGCGCGGGATTCTCATACAAAAACGATGCTTCAAAAGGATACAACTAATCTACCAAGAGTCTGGCAAGAAGTTTGCCCCTGTACTTATCTCACGCGTTGCGACATTCCTAGCCGCAGCGTATGAAGGTGCTGCCGTGGAGGAGTATCCATACCCCGACAAGCTAACGTTGCCTCCAGCGGCCTTCTTGCCGATGAAGTTTTTGCCGGTGGCCTTTGGCCACTCTAGGGGAAAGAGGCACGCTTGGGCGTAACGTTTTCTCCTCTCTTTTGCAAGAATTTTCCTGGCGGAGCCCCCGAGCACATCTTTCTAGCGTCACAGCGCTCCAAGGAGAAGTGCGAGCCGGAGGGCGCGTGAAGGGGCAGTTCGGGGCCTCGGACGCATCCTCGACGACCATGCAGTGCTCCGGAGAGGTACGTCGGTCGGAGTAGGCGTCAGAGGCTTGACCGAAGCCCTCTGTCACGCCCTCGACAGCAGCGCGACGTTCCAAGGAGGTGTGTCGGTCGGGCGATGCGGAGCTCGGGGCTTCCGCTCCTTCCACCCGCGCTTGCATATCACCTATGGAGGCGCTATGAGCTCTTGCGCGGGCAGAGCAGCTACTGCTTCCTCCCACTCATGTAAGATGCAGCGGTGAACTGGGATCCGTTGAGCCGACTAACGGCTCGTTGGATCGAGGTGGCGCCGATGCCGGCCTGCTTCCGACGACCCCCCTACCTGGCGTGCCAAGGATGTCCGTGAAGGATCGACACATATGGGGGCCTCAACGGTCCCCTTTTTGCTCGTTTGTCAGGGAGAAGAGTCGCGGCAAGAGCAGAACCTACAATCAAGGCCCGACAAGATCTTTTTACCCAGGTTCGGGCTGCGTGGTGCGTAAAACCCTACTCCTCCATGCGTTTAGTTACTGTAGATTTGTCCCTTTTTACAGACTTTCGGTTTGCCCAAAAGCCAAAAAGCCAAAAGCCCTTACTACTGAGCCTCGGGCCTCCTTTTATAGGCAAAGTGGTCACCACAGTGGCTAAGTGGGTGAACGGTGGGTTCACAGGTGAAATAGCACCGACCGACAGTTACAGTGTTACTTCCTTGTCAGAGGTGCAATAAATGCTTCGATGAACTTCCCTGACCTCGTCACGGGGGGGGGGGGGGGGTCGGACACGTACCCACACATGGAAACTCCGGGGAGTTGCGCTGGCATGCGGGCGGACGCATGGCGCATGCATCGTCGGTGGAGGCGTGCGCAGGTCGCGAGGGCGCCCTGGGCCCGCACCTCTCCTCGGGCCTTTCTCTTTCCTCCTAGCAGGTTTACCTTGCCGAGGCTCTTCTTGTTCCTCTCGGCAGGGAGATGATGGCCTGCCGAGGCCTTGTCAGCCTTCCCGGCAAGGGTGGCTTGCTAGGGTTCAGTCTTTCTTCCTCGGCAGGAGGGTCTCGCTGTGGCACTGTCTATCTCCCCGGCAGGGAACTCCTGCCGGGGTCTGTTCTTCCTCCCCAACAAGCGACTGGTTGCCGGGGCTTGCAATCTGCACTTGGTGATTTCTGAGTCTTGCTTTCGCCCTAAGCCTCAGCGACACGCCTTGTCGCTACGGAGGGGCTGTCGGTGTCCGCGCACAAGTCTGGGGCACTGGAGACCCCAGTCTTTAGTGCACCAACAGATGCTCTTTCCCGCAAATGCTTGCTAGTTACTCAACTTCAATTGAATTTCATTGGTTTCGAGCATATCAAAGATTTATATGATCATGATATTTCCTTTTCCACTCCATATGATAAGTTCCATGTTAAACCTTGCTAGGAAAATTACTACATGGAAAATGGCTATCTTATGCGTGCTAACAAACTTCGTATACCCAATTTTCTCTTTGCTTGTTTCTTTTGCATGAGGCTCACGGTCGAGGACTCATGGATCATTTTGGATGCAACAAGACATATGCCACACTCTCCAACAAGTACTTTTGACCAACGATGTTTCATGATGTTGCACGCTTCACCAACCGATGATGTACATGTCGCAAAGCTAAGTCTAAATCTCAATCCCATGGCCTTTACATGCCTCTTCCTATACCTTTTAAACCTTGGGAAGATATTAGTATGGACTTTGTTCTTGGTTTGCCAAGAACTAAAAATAGTCATGATTCCATGTTTGTTGTTGTGGATCATTTTTCCAGTATGGCTCATTTCATTCCATGTCACAACATAGGCGATGCTTCACATGTTGCAAATCTTTTTTTACCAACTACTATAGGGAAAACACTCAACAACCTTTTCTTTTATTTCATATCACACAAGAACTATGTACAAGATAGGACAAGAATTTACAGGAGGTGTGGGGGAGAGTATACAAACCTCAGAGAGGTAAAAAGGAGATCCACTTCAAGAGATCATCCTTAAATCTAGCCTTAATTATATGAACTAAAAGGGAAATGTCATGAACAAAATCGAATTTCCATCTGTTAAAACTTGGACACTCGTTGTTGAAGACCTTTGCATTTCTGGTGATCCAAATATTCCAACATGCACAGAAAACCACTTCAGAGAAGAAGGGGTGATAGAAGTCCCTTTTGGCTCTCAGAATACTGTCCCGCATGGAGTTTCCCTGCCATGAAATTTGAACATAGTTCCAAACCCTCGTGTTGAAGATGCACGTAAAGAAAAGATTATCACTGTCCTCTTTGATCCTTGCATGACAAAGAACACACAAATTGGTTCCTGAAACATTCCAATGGCGTCTCTCAAGCATGTCCTAAGTGTTTAGCCTGTCCATAATGAGCATCCAGGCAAACATCTTTATTTTCATGGTACAACAGCTCCTCCAAACCCAATTGAGAAGATGGTTGGGAATAATTGGTTGATGAACATGCATGTAATACTTTTTGGCAGAATAGCCCTTACTGTCCCCACTCCATAGCCACACATCCTTCATGGACTGCTCCCTGTGTAAGTTTTGAAGAAGGCTTTGAACTGTTTGCAATTCCTGAAAGCCTCTGTCAGAGAGTGGGAGATGGAATAAACTTTTCATGGTGCTTGTCTCAAAATCTTTGAAAATCTCTTCAGCAGTGCAGAAGGTGCCAATAGCAAAAGAGAATAGTCTTTGGAACCTATGTGCCAAGGGCAATGTTGAGTCACCCAGTGCCCAAGAATCAGATCAGAAGAGGAAAGTATCCCCTCTATTTGGTTGTATGTAAGTGACACCTCTGAAACTGCCATCCTCTTGCAGATATCCTTCCACCAGAAAGATCCACATAGAGATGTGCCATGTGGTACTGTGTTATGGTAGTATGTGTTCCATATCAAATCCGCCCAAGGCATTTCTGCTCTGTTGAAGAACTTATCACCATGTTTAAGTAGAAGAGCATCATTTTGAACTGCCAGATTCATAATACCAAGGCCATCATTCTTCTTAGGTCTGCATACCATGTCCCAAGCAGCAAGAGAAGGTGCTTGATCTTGACCATTTATTCTCCGAAGACACTGCCTTTGTATCCTCTCCAACTGCTTGAGAATTCCTGGGGGTATGTCAATACTACAGAGGAAAAAAATGGGTACAGAAGACAGAGCAGAGTTGAGATATTGCAATCTACCACCTTGTGCCAAGAAGGAAGAGCTAGCAGAAAGTATCATTTCCATGTTATCCACAAGGGGCATTAGGTCTATAATTCTTGGCTTGGTGGTCCCAACAGGCAGACCCAGATATGTGAAAGGTAAGGAGCCAACTTTACAACCAATGGAATCAGGCAGCCTTTGTAACTCAACTTGATCAATGTTGATTGGCAACATGGAAGATTTATGGTAGTTTACTTGGGGGCCAGTAGACTGTGAGAACATGAGGAGCATTTTTTTGAACTCAAGCAATTGTGGCTCCACAATAGGCAAGATGATAAGAGTGTCATCTGCATATTGCACAATTGGTAAGACCTTATCATGACAAGGGATTGGCAACTCGATGTTTCCACTCCTCAACAAGTCATTTACCAAGGTTTGAAGGAAATTAGCAGCAATGGCAAAGAGGAGAGGGGACATAGGGTCTCCCTGCCTGACACCCTTCTTGCACATAAATTTTCTGCGAGGTACCCCATTTAGCAACACTGAGGAAGACCCACAAGAGAGTAACTGCTTTACCCATAAGATCCATTTATCATTGAAACACTTGTGTCTCAGAACCTAAAAGATAAATTCATGTTCAATGGAGTCAAAAGCTTTTTCAAAGTCAAGCTTGAGGATGACAATAGGTCTCTTTGACAGATGACACTGGTGTAGGTACTCCAAGGTCCAACCCACACAGTCTTGTATAGTCCTGGATTTGATGAAACCATATTGATTCTTGTGAATGCATTTCATGATTTGTAACTCTAACCTGTTGGCAGTCATTTTGGATAGAAATTTCAAACCCATCCCAGTGAGAGAAATTGGTCTAAAGTCTCCAACCTGCTCACGGGAGCTCTTTTTGGGAACTAGGGTTATATATAAATAATTCATATTTTCGAGCTTTGCAGTCCCAGCATGGAAGTCATTTGCAAGCTTATAAAAATCCTCACAGATGATATGCCAACATTTTTTAAATAATAAACCATTGAACCCATCAGGTCCTGGAGCTTTATCAATGGGCATTTCTTTGATAATCGTGTCCATCTCCTCCTTGGTGAAAGGGAGGGTAAGAACATCCATCCCATCTACCTTATGAAGTAGTGACTGTAGGTCAAAAGCTAAGTTTATTCCTTGTGAATAGCCCATCCTATCCTTGTAAGCAGACCAGAAACAACCAATAATTTGCTCATGGTCAGTGATGACACAGCCATCATCAAGCTTTAGAGAAGAGATGGAATTCCTTATATATATTTCAGTGGCCATAGCATGAAAACATTTAGTGTTTTCTTCTCCAACTTTGATAGATATGATGGTGGCTCTCTTTTTCCAATATAGAAATTGTAAGTGGAGAAGGTGTTCCAAGTGTAGCTTTACAATCACCCTGAAGTTAGATTCAGGTCTGAATAGGGGTCTGAGTTCCTCAAGATTGTCTAGAAGTAAGATCACGTCATTGCATTTGCCTATGAGTGTTTTGATCTTAGAGAGACTGGTCTGCCATCTTTTTAGTGTGTGTCTCAAATATTTAAACTTATCCATTATAATGGCAGTGATATGGCATTTTCTAGAGGGCACCTTCCATGACATCTCCGCACAGTCCAGAAAACCAGCCATTTCCACCCAATAATTTTAAAAACAAAAAAGGTTGCACTTGGGAATGGTTTGTTTATGCATACTACACATGGAACATGACCAGACGTAGTTTTAGTTGAAGTCAACACCTGTGTAAGTGGATAGCAAGAAATCCAATTGGCAGAGGTGAAGAACCAGTCCAACTGTTCTAGAAGTGGATTATCCTGCATATTTGACCAAGTGTATGACCTACCCTTGAGGGGTAATTCAAGAATACCAAGGTGACTAATAATCTCATTAAAGATGAAAATATGATTAACATCAGCACCAGGAAGATTTCTATTGGATGGTGAGCGAATAAACTTGAAGTTTCCTAGTAGCAACCAGTTTTCATTGACACGTATGTTCAGGTTATAAAGCCAGCTGACGAATTGGTCTCTAGCATCACCGTGGGAGGGTCCATAAACATTTACCAAAGTCCATGTTTCTCTATTGTGGTTGGAGGTGAAAGACAGAAACATTCCAAAACTTTGGGAGTCAATGAGGGTACCAGTGAGGATCGAAGAGTTCCAGAGAACGATCAGGCCACGAGAGGCTCCACACGATGGGTGTTCCAAATCTCCTTTGTTGGGACATCTTGAGACTACATGGAGTTACCAGGGCAATTGTGTCGGACCGCTACGTCAAGTTTCTTAGCTACTTTTGGAAGATGCTATGCACCAAGCACCAAAATCAAGCTCATATTTTCATCGGCCTACCATCCACAAACCAATGGCCAAACGGAGGTGAAAAAACAAATGCTCACAACGATTCTCCGCATGTTGATCAAGAAGAATATCAAGGAATGCGAAGAATGTATACCCATAGCCTAGTACGCCTACAATAGTGCATGCCACTTCACCAATGGCAAGTCTCCATTTGAAGTGGTCTACAACTTCAACCCTGTGTCCCCATTAGACATCCTTCCTCTACCACTCCGAGAGCGCGCGAACATGGGCGCAAGTGCAAGGGAAAGCTATATAAAGAAGATGCATGAAGATACAAGGATCACGATCAAACGTTAAGTGGAACGTGTCGCCGCCAAGCGCAAAATCAACAGGCACCCAATGGTGTTCAAGACCGATGATCTTGTGTAGCTACACCTACGCCAGGATCGCTTCCCCGCTGAGCGTAAGTCCAAGTAACTTCCTCGAGCCGATGGACCTTTCAAGTTGTTGGCACACTTCAACGCCAATGCCCACAAGATCGACATTCCATGCAACAAGTACAACGTGAGCAACGTCTTCAACGTCAAGGATCTATCCCCTTTCCATGGTGATGAAGATCTCGATCGGAGGAAAGATCTTTCCCATGGGGGCGATGATGCGGAGCATCCCGTGGTCATCCTCATGGCTTCTTCACCAACACCTCTTGCTCCAAGTGGACCTATGACAAGAGCTCGCACACGCTCCATCGAAACTTGGGAGTGCAAGGATAAGAATCACATGGAGAAGAGGAAGAAAGCGCGAAGAAGACGCCCAGGTCAGCTCGGAACATCTGGCCAGCCCGAACCCTCTGGTCAGCTACAAACCTTCGGCCTTCGAGCTGCTCAAGACCAACCCCGGACGTGCCAACTCTCTGGTCAGCCCGAAACCCGCCCGGAACATGGCCCGAAACCTCCGCCCCCGGAACCACTGGCCCGCACGGAACTTCCGGCGTCGACACAACCCAGTTGCCGCGGAGTGTGCCAACTATGTGGAAAGCACGAAACCCGCCCGGAACCTGCCCGGAACTTTCGGCGACCGGAACTTCCGGCTTGACCCGAAACTTCCTGCCTGCCTCCTCTTAGTCACTCGGGCTAGAGGCCCATGTACCCCTTCACCCCATTATTTCGACCAGGACTATAAGTACTCTTCTCCTACCTCTAAATTAGTTTAGCAATGTGTTGCTCATACACTAGTTGAGCATTGCTTCTTCCATATCCTTCTCCCTTGGAGTTGAACACATCCATGTGAGAAGATCCTATGGATGTCAAGACCCCTCTTTAGGGACGTTCCCATGGGATATCAAGGCCCCTCCTCCTGAATGGAAGGCTATTTGTTACTTGTATCATTTTTTGACTTTGGATCTATGTATCTCGTGTGTTTATGTGGATCTAGTGGATTTCTGATTAGGGATCGTTGTGGGGACCCCAACTCATAAGTCATGGTCAGTGAATGTACGTGTATAGTGATCCTAGAGATTAATGCTCACTAAACACACAAAAGCTGAAATACAAGAGTTTTACATCCTTACATACCGTCTGATACAAACTAAGACCGTTATGGTCAAGTATTACATAGATAGGGCCTCGAAGGCCGACACACCAAACAAAACTAGCACAGGAATCCTTGAACAAAAGCATGGACCCATGCCATCTGCCTTAACCTACATGCATTCTGACTCAGAAGTGTCCTAGTTCGCATGATCGTCAACGACGAACTCTTCTGCAAGTTCCTACTCTTCCATGCCTGGCCAATGAAATAACCATTGGCAAGCGAGTACTTTGAATGTACTCGTAAGCAACCCTTGTTGTGGAACAAGGCAATAATGAAGATTGTTATAGCACTAATAAGTATTTTGTGGAAAGCAAATTTTTCCCTGGTGCGATGACATGATAAACTTCTCGTGCGGGCATGCATCATAAACTAAATGATAACCATGTGGACAGGTTACAGATATCAATATCAAATGAGGATGAATAGTCCATGTTCACCCATCATGCCAAGTTTTCCTACTTAGCTCAGGTATCATATTACTCACATACCACCTTCCTCACACAGGCACACTGTTTGGTAAACATGGACGTAGCCCAAGAGCGATCCTCCAAATTTCTTTGACCATGGACTATTCTAATAGTTTTACACTCTGCAGAGGTTGCACACTTTACCCGCAAGACACAAGAAACTTCTATGTCAAGATAAGACCCGCGACATTTCTCATACCCGAGGTAAGTACCCGAACATCACCTTTCCCACAACGATACTAGAAAAGATACCACTCATTGCTGACAATCCCTCGTGATGTACACCACATATATCATCCATGAGGGCACGCAACGGTGTTCCCGGTGTCTGTGAAACCAGCCTATGGTCACCCTTTTCTTGGCATGACCCCATCTCGAGAATGACCACGTCACTCCAGCCACTAGTAATGGGGGTTCTTTACTAGCACCAACCATAGTAATCAGCAAAGCCACGTCCCATAAGGGGTATCATTGTTGTACATGTAGGGTTGGAGTAACATCCTCAACTTAAACCAATCTGATTTTTGAAAACCACACACTCACTACCTTCGGCACACCACTTCTTTCTCAAGTGGCTACCTATCTCACACATCTCCCTCGGGCATTATTAGCACCCGATGGGGTTTATGTAAAACCTTTGAAATCACTACCCTTTATGGTCACCATGCATGCTCCCGGTCACATGTGTAGCACTACTAGCAACCTATCTACATCCCACCCACCAAAACCTCATAGGTAGGTACGGTTATGCTCAAGTGCAAGTGTCAACAAGGAGCTTTTGGAAAATACTCACTGAGGTAGTTATCGACTCAAGATGATCTTATGCATCAGAACGAAAAGCTAAATATGACATGCACCGAAATGATTTCTTAGGCATGGTGAAGGGGTCGCATGCCTTGCTCAACAAAGTCTCTGGGGTCTTAAAAGTCTTCTGGTCCAAGTCCCTCGTCAACAATGCAATCTATCGTCGAAACAATAACGGGCAAAAATAAGCACTCAACTAAAAACACAGAAAGTAATCTACTCAGAAAAATGCCACATCATTTTTGCAAAATACTAGGGTGAGCACAAGTACTGCCAAAATTGTTGGGTTTTATATATGGAGTGTAAAAAGTTGTAGAAATCATTTTAACATATATACCCTAAACAAGGTTTTAAAATAAAACAGTGCAAGTAACCTACTGTAAAAATTACACAAGTGGCATCACACAATACTACAATATTACCAGATTTTAGGTGGAGGGATATTTGGATTCTGACAAATATTTAACTCTGTGGAATTTTTACAAAACAGAGTTCAAAATGAAAAAAGGAAAACTATACAACACCCGGGCCAGAGGAGGTCAGCAACTAGGCCGGCCCACAGGCCAACCAGCCCAGGGGAGCCAGGCAACCGCGTCGTGCTAGGTTCAAACCTGACGGGCAGGGCCCAAGGGCGAGCAAGAGAGATAGAGGTGAGGGAGAGTCGTGGGAGGATAACGATTGGACCCCACCTCTCGGGTATGTCGTCAACCTCTCGCTAGAGGGCGGCAAGGCTCACCGACGGTGATAGGGACCACGGCGAGGCTCACCGGTGGCGATAGGGACCATGGCGAGGCGACTTGATGATGGGAATGGACTTAGGGGGGAGTCGTTGATATGGTGGAGGTGGAAAGGGGCCGCCGGAGCGCAGGGAGTCACGAGCGACGAGATCCCACGATCGAGCAACTTCGGGAGGTGGTCGTCGGGGTCATTTCGTGCAGCAAAAAGGACGGGGAAGAGGGGGAAACGCATCAGAAGTGCAAGGGGAAGCCGAAGAGGGTAGACGGAGGACCGGAGCGGCTTCCCATTATGAGATCAACGACAAGCCAAAGCGGGGGAGCTCCAGCTCGATCTCGAGCTCAGGGAGCTTTGGGGGCAAACTGGGGGCACTGGAGCATGATTGGGAGGAGTGGAGAGGGACCAGAGGGGAGAGGGGGTCTTGGGGGAGCCTTATATAGGCGGGGCACGAGACCACCATAGACCCATGCGCCAGAGCTGGCTGCAACGCCTACTAGGCTAGGGGAGGAGAGAGGGATGCTTGGAGGCCTTCCTGAGGGTCTTCCACAACCACGGGGGAAAGCGAGAGGAGAGAGGATAGCGCGCTCTAGCGAGAACATGCATTGTACTATTTGGGCGGCGGCGGGCGCGGCTAGGGTAGCTGCTGCAGGGGGAGAGAGGATAGGGTTGGCAGCTTGTCTTGTCACGGACGCCAAGGCACCTCGATTGGCACGAGAAGGAGCCTCGAGGTGGCCTGTGGATGGGCACGGTGCTGATCCATGCTTGGCCGTCACTGTAGCAAGCTCCAGAGCGCGACTTTGGCCGGCATTGTTGCGCCTTTGTCATGCTCTGGCGTGTCCTGCAGTCTCCAACGGCTACATGGGAGAATAAACAAAGGGGGAGAGGCTTGGGATCCTCTCAGAAAGTTAGGAGTGGAGGAGAGCGGAGAGAGAGGGAATAAATGCATGTCCAAGGGCTTGGAGGTGGGTTTTCTCACCTTCATTCATGGAGCTAGGCGCGAGGAATTTACAAGAAAAGCTTGGGGTGACTGTGTAGCTCTGGTAAAATTTTGAGGTAACGGGAAAAGTTTTGAATGCTCTAGGAGCAGATTTGGTAACCTGGCAGAAGGTGTTTGATTGGCTTTTGGGCAATATTTCTTTGCCCAAATGTTGTGAAACTCTTATTGTTGATATCATATTGTTGGACTTAGTGATCCTTATTTCTTTGCCTAATATTTATTTACCCAAAGGTTGTGAAACTTAAAATAGGTAGAAAGGGTTTACACGTGATTTGTCCAATATTTTGAACATGACCATGTGTTAAAACTCTTATGTATGGAAAATATATGTTCAATGAGTTTCCCTAATTTTTCTCAAATATTTCTGAAGTGATAAAATATTTTTTCCTTATAAAATACCATTTATGGCTCCAGAAAGATGTGTTTAAATAAAATAGGAAATAATCTTTTAAAATAATTATTTTAAGGTTTTGCGATACCTTTTTGATAATAGGTTCCAAATAAAAACTTTGGGATAAGTCATCTCTCCTAAATTGGGACTTGGAGTGCAAATCACAAATCAGGGGTTTTAGAAAGGTTAAGATGAACAAATGCCTTTTGTTGAAGCAATAATTTGTCAAAAATATTTTTCTGCTCCTATTCACATGGCCTAGTCATTGGGCAAGAGTTTGGGGTCAAGGATATGGATCATATAGAGGAGAATAACTATAGTGATTCAAAACTCATTTATTCACATAAGCAAGCAACAACAAAATCAACCATCACAAATATGCAAAAAGTTTTAATTTGCTCCAATTTTTATAAAACATAATGTGGCAAAAGTGGTACAAAGACAGGGTGTGACAGACCTACTCCTTACAAGAATCTCGTCCCCGAGATTCCTAGGCTAGGCGCTAAAAAGAAAAGGAAACTCTGATCTGAGGTGGTCTTCACGCTCCCATGTTCCTTCTACTTCAGTGTGGTTGCTCCACTGGACCTTGAAGTACTTGATGGTGCGTCTTCTGGTGCAACGCTCGGCTTCATGCAGGATGTGGATTGGTCTCTCACGATAAGTGAGGTCTAGCTGAAGATCGATGACTTGTTGGTCCATATCCTCATAGAGCTCCGGGCGGTTGGGAACTTATAAGCACTTCCGGAGATACGACACGTGGAAGACGTTGTGCACATCCGATATCCCGGAAGGTAGCTCTAGCTCATAAGCGACTTCTCCTCGCCTGTCGGTGATCTTGAAGGGGCCGATATATCTTGGTGCAAGCTTTCCCTTGACGTGGAAGCGCTTTGTTCCCTTGAGAGGCATAACTCGAAGATAAACATAGTCCCCAACACGGAAACTAATATCTCAGCATTGAGAGTTGGTGTAGCTCTTTTGTATTTATTTGGCAGCCACTACACGTCCCGTGACGAGTTAAACTTGCTCTTCTACTTGACGGAGGACATCTGGTCCGAAGACCATCCCTTCTCCGGTTTTTGACCAGTTGAGAGGAGTGCGACACTTGCGCCCATACAACACCTCAAATGGTACCATCTAAAGGCTGGACTGATAGCTGTTGTTGTAGGAGAACTCGACACAGAGCAAACAATCTTCCCACTTGGCTCCATATTCTAAGACACACGCATAGAGCATATCCTCGAGTATCTGATTTACTCGTTTTGTTTGTTCGCCTATTTTAGGGTGAAAAGCACTTTCGAAGGATAGCTTGGTCCCCAAGGCCTCTTGGAATCTGTTCCAGAACCTTGAGGTAAACTGGATACCTCGATCTAACATGATCTCCTTAGGAATTCCATGGAGGCTTACAATCCGGTTGATGTAGACATTTGCCAACTGGTTCCCTTAGTAGGTCATCTTGACGGGAATGAAGCGGGCCACCTTGGTCACGTGATCGACAATGACCCAAATGGAATCATGTCCCTTGCTTGATCTGGGCAGACCGATGATGAAATCCATTCCAACCTTGTCCCACTTCCATTCAAGCACCTTGAGAGGTTGTAGCAGTCTAGCGAGTCGCTGATGCTCATCCTTGATGCTTTGGCATACGCCACACTTAGTGATATAAGAAGCTATCTCTCTCTTCATGCCATGCCACCAGAATTTTTCCTTGACGTCTTCATACATCATGATACCACCAGGATGGATGGAATATGGAGTGTCATGTGCTTCTTGTAAGATAAGGTTCTCGACCTCAACTATGTTGGGTATGCAAAGGTGATTTCCAAACAATACAACTCCTTGTTCATCCACGGAGAATCCTGGGGCCTTTCCATTCTTGATCTTCTTCTTGATACCCTTGATGCTTTGATGTCCCTTTTGTTCTTCCTTGATGTCATCCATCAGCGTAGGCTTCGCTTCGAGGTTGGCCAGAAATCCCGGCGCGACTAGCTCTAACCTGAAGCTCTCAAGTTCCTCATACAAGGTAGGTAGCCTTTCCTTGATCATAGCATTTAAGGAACGATACTTCCTCCTCAAAGCGTCAGCTACCACATTGGCCTTCCAAGGGTGGTATTGAACACTGAGGTCATAATGTTTGATCAAATCCAACCACCTTCACTGCCTCATGTTCAATTCTTTCTGAGTGCAAATGTACTTAAGACTCTTGTGGTTTATGTATACCTCACACCACTTTCCCAGCACGTAATGCCGCCATGTCGTCAAGGCATGAACCACTGATGCCAGGTCAAGATCATGAGCGGCGTAGTTATCTTTGTGAGGGCTTCGCTATCTAGACAGATATGCCACGACTCCGCCTTCTTGCATCACGACACCACCGAGCAAGGTCCTCGATGCATCGCAATATATCACAAAATCCTTGTGAATATCAGGGGTGGCCGAAACTGGGGTTGTTATCAATCTCTTCGTGAGCTCATGGAAACATTCCTCGCACTTCGATGTCCATTCAAACTTCTTGTCCTTCTTCACGAGTTGAGTCATTGGTTGGGCAATGTTGAGAATCCTTCGACGAACTTGTGGTAGTATCCCACAAGTCTGAGGAAGCTTCTGACTTCCTTCACATGGTCGGGGATTGCCACTCCGCCACGGCTTCAATCTTGGCAGGATCAACTGACAATCCATGTGCTATCAACACATGGCCCAAGAATCCAACTTCATGCGGCCAGAGTTCACACTTGCTGAACCTGACATAAAGCTGGTGCTCTGGAAGCTTTTCCAGCACCATCCTCAAGTGTCGCCCATGTTATTCTTCAGACTCGGAGAAGAGGAATATGTCGTTGATGAAGACAACGACAAACTTGTTCAGATATTCCATGAAGCCTTTGTCCATGAGGTACATTAAGTAGGTTGGGGCATTGTTTAACCCAAATTACATGGCTGTGTATTCAAAGAGGCCATATCTAGTGACAAATGTCCTCTTCGAGATATCCTCTGGTTTGATCTTCAACCATTAATACCCAGACCTGAGATCGATCTTGGAGTACACCTTGGCACCATTCAGCTGATCGAAGAGGCCTTCAATCTTGAGGAGTGTATACTTGTTCTTTATTGTGACTTTATTGAGAGAATGGTAATCAATAAAGAGCCTGATAGTTCCATCCCTCTTTGACACAAATAGAACAGACGATCACCAAGGAGAGGCACTAGGGCGAATGAATCCTTTTCTGAGCTTCTCAGCCAATTACTTCTTCAGTTCAGCGAACCTTCGGATCCCATTCTATAAGGCTTCTTATAGATGGGTCCCGCTCCGGGCATTTGCTTAATAATGAACTCAATGTCACGATCAGGAGGCATTTCGGGAAGCTCGTCAGGAAAGACATTTGGGTATTCACATACCACTAGCACTTGATCCAACTCAAATCCCGACAGACAATTAACTAGATGGGCTTGATTTGAGGTAGGGTTGGGAACATACATGACTTCGACTCCTTGGATATTGGTAATGGTAACAGTCCTCTTGACACATTCCAACAAGCCTTGGTGCTTGGTTAACCAACCCATGCCAAGGATCACATCCAAGCCTTACAACTTCAAGATGATGAGATCGGCTAAGAAGTCTACCCCATTGATGTTAATTCCAACTCCTTTACACCCTATCTTGGTTCTCATTATTGCACCCGAGGTTTTGTACCATCATGTGACTACCCAAAGGCGTAGGCTCCATACCACTCTCTAGTGCAAAATTTTGTGTAACAAAAGAATGCGAAGCACCACAATCAAATAGAACTGTTGCTAGGGTTGAGTTGACAAGGAATGTACCGAGAATGACATCTGGGTCCTCCTAGGCTTCCTCGGTGGAGAAGTGATTCACACACCCTTTTCCATTGTTAGGAAGGTTGCGGGGAACTTGGTTCCTTGGTGGTGCTCCACGGCCTTGCCCCTGGTATGGTGCATTGGGCACGGTGCATCTGCCTTCTTGTTGGGGAACTGCTTAGAGATGTGTCCAGGCTGGCCACACCCAAAGCATGTGACCTTCCCGAATTTGTTGGTCTTTCATCCAGTGTTGTTATTGGGATTATTGTATTCTAGCCTAGGGTTGGCATATTCCTGAGGCTGGTAGCTCGAACGAGGTGTAGGAGACCTGGATTGATGAGGGTGATAGCTTGTCTTTGCGGGGGCTAATTGCCAGGGCGAGTCTTCTGGTTGCTCAAACCACCGATGTTGATAATCTTGCGTTTGCGTGTGTCTTCCATGGCACGACGCTTGTCTTCAAGCTTGATAGCCTTGTTCACCAGCTCGAAGAAGGTTCGGTAGACAGACATAACAAGTTGATACTGCATAGATTGTTGAAGCCCTTCCATGAAGCGTTCTATCTTAGTTGCCTCAGTGCTGACATCATTAGGCGCATATCTTGACAAGAGGTTAAACTTCTGCACGTACTCCTTGGCAGAGCCACTTCCTTGCTTCAGCGCTCAAAATTCTCGCTTCTTGATGGCTGTAATCCCATAAGGGATATGGGCAATGCGAAATCCTTGCTTGAAATCATCCCAGGTTATCACATGCTTGCCTTGCATGACCTTGAATCCACCCCACCTGGATCTGGCGGTACCTCTGAGGTAGTGAGAGGCATAGAGAAACTTCTCATGGTCCTCATTGCAGTTGACCAATGCAAGGAGGTCCTCGATGGTGCGGATCCAGTCATCAGCATTCAAAGGTTTAGTTGTCTCAGTGAAGGTCGGGGATGAACTCTTCATGAACTCTGACAGAGTGGAACGTCCATTGCCGTTCTTGCCTTGTTGCTGGTTGTTCACAAGAACCTGAGCCATCTGCTGGATAGCGGCAGTTTTGGCTTGGCGTTCCTCCCGGAGAACTTGGAGAAACTAAAACATGGTCATGTTCTCCGGTGGAGGCGGTGGTGGGGGAAGATCTCCTTGTGGCTGCTCCTCGTAACCTCCAGCCTGAGCAGAACCATCGGCTCATGGCTGCTATCTAGAGTTGCTGGTGTTGGGGTTGCCAAAAGTACTAGTGCGAGTAGCAGCCACCATCTTGTTTGGAGAAGCCAATTCAAACAACTGGAATGGATGAAAGAAATAGAAACAAGAGGGAAAGATGTCTAAGGGGGTTGGTACAGTGCAAGTGTGTCAAACAAAGATCAAAAGACTCATCACATAAGATTAAGGTAAGATAGGCGATGCAGTCGCTCACATGATGGCCTAAGTTAAAAGTGTGAGTTGCATCGAAAGACAAACAGTAAAACAAACAACAAGCACACATGGTTTCATATGAACCATTACACAGACTTGACTTTGCATGAGGTATACATAGCTTATCCCACCCTATGGGTTCTCGGACTCAAGTAGTGGAGTGCTCGGTCTCGTACTCACGCTCATTTGGGTCTTCCTCCTGGTCATCATTTGTACAGGCATCGTCTCCCATCGAGGGGGTCGGAGAACGGGGAGGTCGCTTTGTTGGTGAAGTGGTGAAGAGCTCACGATACTCCTTCACACTCATGTGATGACGACGTGTGAGTGAATGTCTAGCTGGGGGTACTCCTTCTCTGTAAGCGACAGCGGGTCGTTCCTCAGGGGCACCATCCTTCTTGATCTTTTCTCGCTTCTTCTTAGCATGTCGGAGTAGCTCACGGGTGTGGTGAAGTTCTAGGCGGAGCTTCACTCACTCCATTATCAAGTTATGAGCTAGACTATCGGTGGAGAGGATAAAGTAGGTCTAGAACCTGAGCGGTGTTCCATCCTCCAAGAATAGGATCAACATCCAGCTATCACCATCATCATCCTACCCAAAAGGGAAGTGGCGAGTAGTTGGCTCGTTAGTGATCTGTGGAAGGATGTCTCGAAGGTGGATGAGCACCTTCCGCAAAGCTGTCTCAACTGCTAACACCAAAGTCTCCATCTGTGGCCCTTCAAAGAACCAGCTCATCGGGGAGTCATTTTCCTGCATGACCACATTGATGTGGTACTCCTTCGTGGTGGCATCAACGCAGTGCTCGTGGTAGAGGAAAACGGGTGGTCGACGGAAATAGCGCTTCTCCAGGCTATCCTCAAGGAGTAGGGAAAAGTCGGATGCTAGGAGGTCTTCAGGTACGATGACCATCTACAAGGTTTATGGGGAGGTGTCAGTAAAGCTTCTGAAAATAGAATGGAAGGGGCAAGAAGTGTAGAAACTTCTAAGTATAGACGCTAGGTATAGTTTTTTGGAAATAGGTTCATCCTAACTAACATCCATGCTAACTGAGGCTTCCTACAGTAAGGATGGCTCTGATACCGGCTCTGTCGGGACCCCGAGGCATAAGTCGTGGTCATCTAATGTACATGTACAGTTATCCGAGAGATCAATACTCACTAGACACATAGAAGCTGAAATACAAGAGTCTTGCATCCTTACATCCGTCTGATACAAACTAAGACCATTATGGTCAAGTCTTACATAGATAGGGCCTCGAAGGCCGAAACACTAAACATAACTATCACCGGAATCCTTGAACGAAAGGGTGAATCCATGTCATCTGCCTTAACCTAGAGGCGTTCTCACTCGGAAGCGTCCTAGTTTACATGATCGTCCCTGACGAACTCTTCTCCAAGTTCCTGCAATTCCATGCCTGGCTAGTTAAATAACCAGTGCCAAGCCAATGAGTATTTTGAACGTACTCGCAAGCAACCCATGATTTGGAACAAGGAAATAATGAAGTATGTTATAGCACTAATTAGTATTTTGCGGAAAGTAGATTTTTCCCTCGTGCATTGACATAATCAACTTCTCGTGCGGGCATGCATCATAAAGTAAGTGATAACCATGTGTATAGATTACATATATCAATATCAACTCAGGGATGAACAACCCATGTTCACCCATCATGCCAAGTCACCCTACTTAGCTCAGATATCATATTTCTCACATACCACCTTTCTCACACAAGCACACTATTTGGTAAACATGGACGTAGCCCAAGAGCAGTCATACAACGGTCCTTGATCGTGGACATGACTATTCGAATAGTTTTACACTCTAGAGAGGTTCCACACTTTAGCCACAAGACTCGGGAAACTTCCGTGTCAGGACACGACTCGCGGCATTTCTAATACCCGAGGTAAGTACCCAAACATCACCTTTCTCATGGAAATACTAGCAAAGAGACCACTAATTGGTGACAATCCCCCATGATGTACACCACACGTATCATCCACGAGGGCACGCAACAGTGTGCCCGGTGTCTGTGAAAACATCCCATGGTCGCCCTTTTCTTGGCACGACCCAGTCTCGAGAATGACCATGTCACTCCCGCCACTAGTAATGTGGGCTCTTTACTAGCACCAACCATAGTAATCAGCAAAGCCCCGTCCCATAAGGGGTATCGTAATTGTGCATGTTAGGTTGGAGTAACGACCGCAACTTAAACCAATCCGATTTTCAAAGACCACACAGTCACTAGCTTTGGTACACCACTTCTTTCTCAAGTGGCTACCTAGCTCACACATCTCCCTCGGGCATTAGTGGCACCCGATGGGGTTTCCATAAAACCTTTGAAATCTCTTCCCTTTATGGTCACCATGCATGCTCCCAATCCCATGTGTAGCACTACGAGCAACCTATATACATCCCACCCGCACAACCCTCATAGGTAGGTAGGGTTATGCTCAAGTGCGAGTGTCAACGAGGAGCTATCGGAAACAACTCACTGAGGTAGTTACCGAATCAACATGATCTTATGCATCAGAACGAAAATCTAAATATGACATGCATGGAAATAATTTCTTAGGCATGGTCAAGGGGCTGCTTGCCTTGCTCAACAAAGTCTATGGGGTCTTCAAACTCTTCTGGTCCAAGTCCCTCGTCAACAGCGCAATCTATCGTCGAAATAATAATGGAAAAAAGCACTCAACTAAAAACAGAAAAGCAATGTACTCAGAAAAATGTCACACCATTTTTGTAAAATACTAGGGTGACCATAGGTACTGCCAAAATTGTTAGGTTTTATATTTGGTTTGTGAAACATTATAAAAATCATTTTGACACTGTGCGAGAATACCCTAAACAAGGTTTCAAAATAAAATAGTGCATGTAACCTACTGTAAAAATTACACAGCTACCATCATAAAATTCTAAACAATATTACAAGATTTTAGGTGGAGGAATATTTGGATATGGACAAATATTTAACTCTCTAGAAGTTTTGCAAAGAAGATTTGAAAAATAAGAAGAAAAGACTGCACCACCCGGGCCAGAGGTGGCCAGCAACTGGGCTGGCCGAGAGGCCAACCAGCCCAGGCGAGCCAAGCAACCGCGCCACGCCACGTTCAAACCTGACGGTCGAGGCCCATGGGCCAGTGAGAGAGAGAGAGAGAGGGGTGAGGGAGAGGCACGAGAGGCTAATGGTTGGACCACACCTATGGGGTCCTTTGTCAACCTCTCACTAGAGGGCGACGCGGCTCACCAGCGGTGATAGGGACCATGGCGAGGCGAGCTGATGATGGGAATGGACTCAGGGGTGAGTCGTCGATCTGGTGCAGGTGGAAAGGGCCACCGAAGCGCAGGGAGTCGCCGGTGAAGAGATCCCATGGTAGAGCAGCTTTGGTAGGTGGTCGTCAGGGTCATTTCCTGCAGCAAAAAGGACGGGGAAGAGCGGTAACGCATCAGATGTGCAGGGGGAGCCGAAGGAGGAAGAAGGAGGGCCGGAGCGGCTTCCTACCGCAAGATCAACGACATGCCGAAATGGCGGAGCTCCGACACGATCTCGAGCTCACGGATCTTTGGGGGTGAACTGGAGGCACTGGAGCACGGTTGCAAGGAGTGGAGAGGGATCAGAGGGGAGAGGGGGTTCTTGAGGGAGCCTTATATAGGCGGGGCGCGAGACCACCGTGGACCCGTGCACTGGAGTTGGCTGCAACGGCCACTGGGCCAGGGGAAGGATAGAGGGATGGCTTGGGACCTTCCCGAGGGTCGTCCATGACCACGGGGGAAAGAGAGAGGAGACAGGAGAGTGCACACGAGCAAGAACATATATTGGCCGGTTTGGGCAGCATCGGACGCGGCTGCGGGAGTTGCTGCAGGGGGAGAGAGGATAGGGCTTGTAGCTTGGTTTGTCGCGTACTCCAAGGCGCCTCGGCTGGCATGAGGGGGAGGCTCGAGGTGGCCTGGTGACAAGCGCGGAGCTGACCCGTGTTTGGCCGTCACTTTAGTGCTCAAGAGCGCGACTTTGGCCTGCATGATTGCACCTTTGTCATGCTATGGAGTGTCCTGAAGTGTCCAACGACTACGGGCAGGAATAAACAAATGGGGAGGGGCTTGGGATGCTGTGGTAAAGATAGCAGTGGAGGGGAGCAGAGTGATAGAGGGAATAAATGCGTGTCCAAGGGCTTCCAGGTGGGTTTTCTCCCTTGCATTCATGGAGCTAGGCACCAAGGAAGCTTACTCGAGAAGCTTGGGTTCACCGTGTAGCTCTCGTAAAAATTTGGTGTAAAGGGGAAATTTTTTGAATGCTCTAGGAGTAGATTTGGTAATCTGGGAGAAGGTGTTTAATTTTATTTTGGGCAAGATTTCTTTGCCCAAATGTTTTGAAACTTAACACGGTCATATTAGGGATAAAATGAATAGGGATCACCAAGTTTGAGCTCATTTGAGCAAAGTTGGCAATGTAAAGATGAAAAGCCCTAGAAATGGACAGAATTAGATTCCTATGAAGAAAAGTGATCGAATCAACTCTCTCAAATGCACAAGTTGGTGTAGCATCCTTGTTTAGGGGCTAGATCACATTGGTAAAGTTTGGGGTCAATTGGATAAACTTTGGACAAAGAGGGTTTGGGGGTACTTTGATGAATTAAACCAACTTGGATTGGGATGAAACTTTGCAGGATCACCACATTTAGCATGTGTCAATTGCTAGAAGTGTTTTGGAATTTATTGAGAATGTCTCGCACGGAAACATTTCAAAAGCTGGAAATAGGCAGAAAGGGTTTAGAGGGGTTTTGTCCAATATTTTCTACATGACCATGTGTTGAAACTCTTACGTATAGAAAATATATGCAGTGAGTTTCCCTAATTTTTCTCAAATATTTTTGAAGTGATAAAATATTTTTTCCTATAAAATACCATTTCTGGCTCCAACAAGATGTATTTCAATAAAGTAGGAAAATAACTTTTAAAATAATTATTTTAAGGTTTTTGGAAACCTTTTTGATAATAGATTCCAAATAAAAACTGTGGGGTAAGACATCTCTCCTCAATTCCGGACTTGTAGCGCAAATCCCAAATTAGGGGTTTTAGAAAGCTTAAAATGAATAAATGCCTTTTGTTGAAACAATAATTTATAAAAAATAGTTTTCTGGTCCTATTCATATGGCGTGATCATTGGGCAAGGGTTTGGGGTCAAGGAGGTGGATTATATAGAGGAGAATAACTATAGTGATTCAAAACTCATTTAGTCACATAAGCAAGCTGCAACCAAATCAACCATCACAAATATGCAAAAAGTTTTAATTGGATCCATTTTTTATAAAAGCATAATGTGGAAAAAGTGGTACAAACACAGAGTGAGACAATCGTTCTTGAGAGTTTGTGTTTTATCTTTGGTTTCTTCCTTTTCCCCCACCAAGTGTGAAAAGATCGACATCTGCGGGTTTGCCCCTTCTAAGTTAATGCTTTCTTTTGGTTCGCAATTAAAAGGGTAGGACGAAAGAAGTCACGCAAGTTCTTATTATAAGCAGGTATGACTATATACGGAATACAAGCCTACACTAGATTTAGGAATTGGACCTAGTTTTGTGCCACTCTAGTATGTAACTGTTATATGATGAATGTCATCCAATAAATATACTTATCGATCATCGATCCAAATGCATGTGATTTGCATACATTGATCCTTGCTAAGTTACTATTGCTGCTGCAAAGGTTACATCACGATAAAACTACTTTTGATATTGTTACTGTTACTGTTACTATTTTGTTGTGCTACTAAAACTTTTGCTATAGAGAGATATACCATGTGTGGTTTAATTGATAACTCAACTCCTAAGACTAATAAATATTATTTGGCTCCCCTTGTGTCGAATCAATAAATTAGGGTGAAATACTACCCGTGAAGACTATTATGATCCCCTACACTTGTGAGTTATCAAGACCTTCTACTGGGGCCGTTGCCGGGGAGCATAGCTCTATTTATTGTGTTCACTTGAGTATATCCAATTGTCACTATGAAGAATTTGAAAGATACCATAACCGAGATCATACCCTCTAAGGCTAGGGGAGGTAAGGAACTGCCATCTAGCTCTGCTTTCGATTCACCTACTGTTTTGAATCAGCTTATGACACCACCATTTGTTGTTCATTCTAATATATCACAAGTACTTGATGGTGCTACTTGTGAATTTCATGAATCTCATGATGATGCTACTGATATGCTTGATAAAACTGAAATAGTGCCACTTGGGGAATTACGTGATGCTCATATTGCTAGATCTATAGAAGTTCAAAATGTTGAAACTGATGAAAACTATGATTCACCTATTATGCCTAGCTCTCCTAATAGATATGATATGCCTGAAGTACCTAAGGTTTTGTTATGGATGGGGAGATAGCTAGAGACTTTCTTTCTTGCAATGATAGAGGTGATTTGAGAAAACTGCTATGTAAACTGAAAGAAAAATCTATGATGGGGAAAAAGAAATATGAGCCTGAATTTGTGAATTCTCTTATATTTGTCACTGATAAGGGCTATGAATTCTCTATTGACCTTGTGTTAATTACTTTGGTAGAATCTGACCCTTTTCATGGGTATGAAACTAAAACTATTGTGACACACCTTACCAAATTACATGATATTGCTACTATGTTTGCTCATGAGGAAAATACGTGTTACTACTATATGCTTATTTTTTTCCTTTCTCACTAAAAGGTGATGCTAAGAATTGGTTTCTTGCTGTTTCTCTTGGTTGTGTGTGTAGCCCGAGGATATGATTCGTTACTTCTCTGATTTTTTTTCTCTTCATAAGAAACAAGCTGATTTACAGGAAATATTTAAATTTGTGCAAATTGAAGAAGAGAATCTCCCTCAAGCTTGGGGGAGGCTTCTCTAGCTACTTAAAGCTTTGCCTGATCGTCCTCTTAAGAATAATGAAATACTTGATATCTTTTCTATTGGACTAATCGATGTCTCTAGGGACTACCTAGATAGTTGTGCTGGTTGTGATTTTAGGGAATAGACTATTGGACAAGTTTAAGAACTATTAAATAATATATTGAGAAATTATGATGATTGGACACTTCGTGAACCACCACTGAACCGATCCAAAATAAGAGAGGTATTTTATTCCTTAGTCGAGAAGATATGCAAGAAGCCAAGAGATCTATGAAAGAGAAGGTATTAACTGTGAAGATGTCAAGAATCTACCACCTATTGAAGAAGTACATGGACTTGATACGTGACATGAGTAGTAGAGGTAAATTCTCTCTGTATATTCGATGAAAGTGATATACCTTACACTAAATCTCCTAGTCAATGCATCGGTGAATTTGATAATTACATTGTTAAGTGAGAACATTTTAATAACTAGGTTAAAGATCAATTACAACAAAGTGCTATGATGATTGATCACTTGAGTGACTTAATGTTTAGAATTTCTAATGATGTTAAAGATCTAGGTAAACATGCTTCCATGGTTCATACTCAACTAAACCATGTTGATAAGTCAAAATATGATTTGCTTGCTGAAATGAATGATTATATGAATGATCATGTTGTAGAGTAATGACTAAAGGGGGTAGAATAACTCGGGAACCTCTTTTTTCCTAAAGTCCACCCTAAAATAATTGAACAAAATTCTTAGAGGATTAATGATGATGCACCTAGTCCATCTAAGAAGAAAAAGGAAAAATGATAGGACTTTGCATACTTCTAGTGAACCTGTTAAAGAAAAACCTACTCACAATCATTATGATGTTTCTACTTCTCATGCTGAGACACAACCTAGTACTGAACATTCACCTAGTGATAATGATAATTATAATGGTAATAATGATGTTCACGTAGATGCTCAACCTGATAATGATAAAGAACCTTATAATGATGTGGAAATAGAACCTACTGAAGATCTTGATAACCCACATCCAAAAATAAACGTTATGATAAGAGAGATTTGGTTGCTCTAAAACATGTAAAGAAAGAGAGCCATGGGTTCAGAAACCCATGTCATTCCCTCATGATCTTTCTATGAGTAAGGACAAGGAGGATTTTTTGCGCTTTGCAGAAATGTTTATACATGTATTTTGCGAACTCTTTGGTTGATATTTTGAAGATGCCTCCATATGCTAAATATATGAAGGTTATTATCACTAATAAAAGAAAAATACCTCAAACTGATATTTCCACCATGCTTGCCAATTATTATTTAGATGGTGGAGCACCTAAGAAGTTGGGAGATCTTGGTATACCCACGATACCTTCCTCCATTAAACAAAGTTATGTTAAAACTGATTTATGTGATCTAGGAGCTGGTGTTAGTATTATGTCATTTTCTTTACACAAAAGTACTTGATTTGAATAAGCTTACACCTACTAAAATATATCTGCAAATGGCCTATAAATCGACTGCTCTACCTATTGGAATTTGTGAGGATGTGCCTATTGTGATTGCAAATGTTACTAACTTAACACACTTTGTTATTCTTCATATGCCTGAGGATGACAACATGTCGATTATCCTTGCTAGTTACTGGAGGGGCTGTTATTGGTTGCAACAAAAGCAAGGTTACTTTTCATGTCAATGGTAAACAACATACAGTGCGCTTTCAGAAGAAACAAGCTTTGGTGAATAGTATTAAGACCATTGAGCAAGTTGCCACAATTACTATTGGAGGGTTTAAATTTCCTCTTCCTACTTCCAAGAATAAATATTGTATTCTTATTTTTTGGGAGACGCAAATCCCCATTGAGGTAACTTAGTCTTATACGAGGGACTTGACCAACCTTATTAATGGATCCTTTTTGAGAGGCATCTGGTCGATGAATTGGGAAGCACAACTTTTTGTACTCATAATTTACTCTCTGATAAGTATAGTTCAATAAATTAAAAATGCCATGATTATTGTGAGGACCCACCTCATAAGTCGTGGTCACCGAATGCACATGTACAGTGATCCCATGATCAATGCTCACTGAAAGCACATAAGCTGAAATACAAGAGTCTTACATCCTTACATACCGTCTGATACAAATAGTGATCGTTATGGTCAAGTCCTACATATATAGGGCCTCGAAGGTCGACACACCAACATAACTAGCAGAGAAAATCTTGAACGAAAGCGTGAGCCCATGCCATCTCTGCCTTAACCTAGGGGCATTCTTATTGGGAAGAGTCCTAGTTCGCACGTTTCTCACCAACGAACTATTCTCCATATTCCTGCTCTTCCATGCGTGGCCAATTAAATAACTAGTGGCAAGCTAATTAGTACTTTGAATGTACTCGCAGGCAACCCATGTTGTGGAACAAGGCAATAATTATGCATTATATAGCACAAAGTAGGTAATTTGCAGAAAGCTAGTTTGAGTGCAATGACATGACCAATATCTTGTGAGAGCATGCATCATGAGGTAATCGATATCCATAAGAACAGGTTACGGATATCAATACCCACTTAGGATCGGACAATCCCATGTCCACCCATCTTGCCAAGTCGTTTGACTTAGCTCATGATTCATACTACCATCATTCTCACATACGACCCTTTTCACATGCACACACACACTTGGTTTATGTGAAAACTTAAGGACGTACTTTAAACAGCACCACCCAACTGTCCTTGGTCGTGGACATGCCTATTCGAATAGTTTTACACTCTGCACAGGTTGCACACTTTACCCACAAGATTGGGGAAACTTTCGTGTCATTCCATGACTCACTGAAAGTATTTGAAACCATTTCCTTCATCGTCACCATGCATAATCCCATTCCATTTGCTTAGCAACTACTAGCAACCTAAGTACTTCCCACTCTGTCAACCCTCATAGGAAGGTAGGGTCATGCTCAAGTGCAAGTGTCAACATGGAGTTATCGGAAACAACCCACTCAGGTAGTCACTAATTCAAAATGATTCTATGCATCGAAACGAAGTGCTATATATGGCATGCATAAAAATAGTTTCTTAGACATGGTCAATGTGCTTGTTGCCTTGCTGAACAAATTATCTCGGGTCTTAAAGGTATTCTCGTCCAATTTCCTCGTCAACAACACAATCTATCATCGCAATAATAACAGGCAAAAATAAGAACACCACAAAAACAGAGAAAATAATCCACTCAAAAAAATGTCAAACCATTTTTCTAAAATACTAGGGATATCGGTACTGTAAAACTTGTTTGGTTTTATTTTTGAAGTGCAAAAAGGTGTGAATTTTTTAACATAATTTTAAAATGCTCTAAACAAAGTTTTAAAATAAAAAAATTCATGAAACTTCATGTAAAAATTACACAAGTTTCCCTATAAAATAATACATAATTTTACAAGATTTTAGGTGGAGGAATATTTGCATTTTGATAAATATTCATCCCTCTCGGATTTTTGCAATGCAGAAATAAAAATAAAAAGAAAAAGGGCCATAGTGCCTGGGTGAGAGTCGGCGAGGAGCTGGGCCGGCCCAGAGGCCAACCAGCCCACGCGAGCCGGGCAGCCGCACCGCGCCAGGTTTAAATCTGACGGGTAGGGCCACAGTGAGAGATAGAGGGGGGAGAGGCACGAGAAGCTGACGAGTGGACCACACCTGTCTGGTCCGTCGTCAACTCCTTGCACGAGGTCGACGAGGTTCATCGGTGGCGACAGGGACCTCGGCAAGGCAAGCTGGTGAGTCGTCGGTCGGGTGGAGGACAGAAGAGACGGGGGGAAGTATGTGTCCAGGGGCTTGCAAGTGGGGTTTCACCCCGTGCAATCATAATGATAGGTGCCAGGAAACTTACTCGGGGTGCTGGGGGTTCCTATGGACCTGTGGTAAAATTATGGGGTGACGGGGAATCGCTTTGGATGCCCTAGCAACAGATTTGGCATTCTTCCACAAGGTGTTTGATGGGTTTTAGGGCAAGATTCCTTTGCCCAATTGTTGTGAAACATAACAGGATGGATTTGGGGGTAAAATCAATAGGGATCACCAAGTTTGAGCTCATTTGAGCAGAGTTGGCAATGTAAACATGGAAATCTCTAGAAATGGATAGAATCAGATTCCTATGAACCTGAGTGATCAAATCAACTCCGAAAAATGCACAATATTGGGCAAAGCATCACTCCTAAATTGAGGACTTGTGGTGCAAGTCTCAACTCAGAGGTTTTAGTAAGCTTAAAATAAATAAATGCCTTTTGTTGAAATAGTAACCTATAAAATTAGTTTTATGGTCCTATTCACATGGCATTATCATTGTGAAAATATTTGGGGTCAAGGAGATTAGTTCTTAAGAGGAGAATATCTTTAGAAACCAAATCAAGCACACACAAGCAAAACTGAATCACACACACAAGCAAGTAGCAACCAAATCAACCATCACAAGAATGCAAAAGTTTTAATTAGCTCTGCTTTTTTATTAAATCATCATGTGGAAAAGTGGTACAAACACAAGGTGTGATAGACCTATCCACCTTACAAGAAACTCGTCCCCGAGATTCCTAGCCTAGGCGTTTAAAAGAGAAGGAAACTCTAATCTAAGGTAGCCTTCATGCTCCCATGTTGCTTCTGCTTCAGTGTGGTTCCTCCACTGAACCTTGAAGTATTTGATGGTGTGGCATCTGGTGCAACGCTCGGCTTCATCCAATATGCGGATTGGTCTCTCATGATAAGTGAGGTGTGGTTGAAGATCGATGGCTTGATGATCGATGTCCTTGTAGAGATCGGAGCGGTTGGGAACTTCGAGGCACTTCCGGAGTTGTGACACGTGGAAAATGTTGTGCACATCCGAAAGATCGGATGGTAACTCTAGCTGCTAAACAACTTCTCCTCATCTTGCGGTGATCTCGAAGGGGCCAATGTATCTTGTGCAAGCTTCCCCTTGACGTGGAAACGATTGGTTCCTTTAAGAGGCGTGACTCGAAGATAGACATGATCTCTGGGGTTGAGTCCACTTGTCGGCGTTGGGAATCGGCATAGCTCTTCTCTCTTGACTTGGCGGTCTTAATACACTCTTTGACTAGTCGAACTTGTTCTTCGGCTTTCCGGAGAATATCTGGTCCAAAGACTAGCCCTTCTCCGGTTTCTAACCACTTGAGGGGAGTGCAGCACTTGCGTCTATACAACACCTGAAATGGTGCCATTTGAAGGTTGGACTCATAGTTGTTATTGTAGGAGAACTCGGCAAAGGGCAAACAATCTTCCCACTTGTCTCCATATGCCAAAACACACGCACAGAGCATGTCTTCGAGTATCTCATTTACTCGTTCCGTTTGTCCACCCGTTTCAGCGTGAAAGGGGGTGCTAAAGGATAGCTTGATTCCCATAGCTTCTTGAAACTTCTTCCAGAATCTCGAGGTGAACTGGGTGCCATGATCTGACACGATCTCCTTAGGAACTTCGTGAAGGCTCACGATGCGGTTGATGTAGAGATTGGCAAAATGGCTTCCATCATAGGTGGTATTGACGGGGATGAAGTGGGCTACCTTGGTCAGGTGGTCGACAATGACCCAAATGGAATCATGTACTTTGCTTGATCTCGGCAGACCGGTGATCAAGTCCATCCCAACTATGTCCCACTTCCATTCAGGGACTTTCACAGGTTGTTGCAGTTGGGCGGGTCACTGATGCTCAGCTTTGACCCTCTCGCATATGTCACACTTAGCGACATAAGAAGCCATCTCTCTCTTCATGACCTGCCACCAAAATCTTGCCTTGAGGTCTTGGTACATCTTTGTTCCTCCAACATGGATGGAATATGGAGTGTCATGTGCTTCTTGCAATATCAGGTTATTGAGCTCAACTTTGTTGGGTACGCAGAGACGATTCCAAACCATACAACCCCTTGTTCATCCACTAAGAATCCTGGGACCTTGCCATTCTTGATCTTCTTCTTGATACCTTCAATGCTCTCGTGTCCCTTCTGAGCCTCCTTGATATCATCCGTTGGTGTAGGATTTGCTTCGTGGTTGGCCAAAAATCCTGGTGCGACTAGGTCAAATCCGAAGCTCTCAAGATCCTCATACAAGGCAGGTATCCTTTCCTTGATCATAGCATTCAAGGAACAAGCCATTCTGCTCAAGGCATCGGCTACCACATTTGCCTTCCCAAGGTGGTATTGAACACTGAGGTCATAATATTTTATCAACTCCAACCATCTTCGCTACCTCATGTTCAATTCCTTCTCAATGAAAATATACGTTAAATTCTTGTGGTCTATGTATATCTCACACCGCTTTCCCATAAGGTAATGTCGCCATGTCTTCAAGGCACGAACCACTATGGCCAACTCAAGATCGTGAGTGGCGTAGTTCTCTTCATGAGGGTGTAGTTGTCTAGGCAGATAGGCTACGACTCTACCTTCTTGCATTAGGACACCACCAAGCCCGGTCCTCGATGCATCACAATATATCACAAACTCCTTGTGAATATCGAGAGTGGCTAGAATGGGGGCCGTTGTCAATCTCTTCTTGAGCTCCTGGAAACTTTCTTGGCACTTTGGCATCCATTCGAACTTCTTGTCCCTCTTCAAGGGTTGAGTCATTGGTAGGGCGATGCTTGAGAATCCTTTGACGAACTTGCGGTAGTATCACGCGAGTCCGAGGAAGCTTCTAACTTCCTTCACATTGGTCGGATATTGCCACTCCGTCACGGATTCAATCTTGGCAGGATGAACTTACAATCCATATGTTGTCAACACATGACCCAAGAATGCAACTTCATGCAGCCAGAATTCACACCTGCTGAATTTCACATAAAGCTGGTGTTGTCGAATTTTCTCCAAAACCATTCTCAATTGTTTCTCATGCTCTTCTTCAGACTTGGAGAAGACGAGTATGTCATCCATGAAAACAATGACAAACTTTTCCAGATACTCCATGAAGACTTTGTTCATGAGATACATGAAGTAGGTTGGGGAATTGGTTAACCCAAACGACATGACCATGTATTCATACAAGCCATACCTGGTCACCAATGCCGTCTTCGGGATATCATAGGGTCTGATCTTCAACTGGTAGTACCCAGACCTGAGACCGATCTTGGAAAACACATTGGCACCATTCAGCTGATCGAACAGGTCTTCAGTCTTGATGAGTGGATAATTGTTCTTTATTGTGACTTCATTGAGGGAACGGTAATCAATAGAGATCCTGATAGTTCCGCCCCTCTTTGACACAAATAGAACATACAATCCCCAAGGAGAGGTACTAGGGTGAATGAATCCTTTTCTCAGCTGCTCAATGAGTTGCTTTTTCAGTTCAACCAACTCTTTGGATCCCATAGGGCTTCTTATAGATGGGTCCTCCTCCAGGCATTAGCTCAATAACGAACTCAATGTCACGATGAGGAGGCATTCTCAGTAGCTCATCAGGAAAGACATCTGGGTATTCACATACCACTAGTACTTGATCCAACTCAATTTCCGACAGACAATTAACCTAAGGGGCTTGACTGGAGGTACAGTTGGGAACATACTTGACTTCGACTCTTTGGCTATTGGTCATGGTAATGGTGCTCTTTCCACGGTCCAACAGGCCTTGGTGCTTGGTTACCCAATCCATGCCAAGGATCACATCCAAGCCTTGCGACTTCAAGGTATGAGATATGCTAAGAAGTCTACCACGTTGATGTTAATCCCAACTCCTTTACATCATATCTTGGTCCTGAATACTGCACCTGGGGTTTGTACTATCATATGACTACCAAAAGGTGTAGGCTCCATGCCACTCTCTACTGCAAACTTTTGGGTAACAAACGAATGCGAAGCACCACAATCAAATAGAGCTGTTGCTGGGGTTGAGTTGACAAGGAACATACCGAGTATAATATCCGGGTCTTCCTGGGATTCTTAAGTGGTGATGTGATTCACACGACCTTTTCCATTGTTGGGTAGGTTGCAGGGAGCTTGGTTCCTAGGTCGTGCTCCACAGCCTTGTCCTTGGTTTGGCGCATTGGGGCACGGTGCATTGGGCTTCTTGTTGGGGCACTGCTTCAAGATGTGTCTAGGATGACCACACCCAAAGCATGTAACCTTCCCGAAGTTGTTAGTCTTGCCACCGATATTGTTATTGGGGTTGTCGTATTCCGTCCTAGGGTTGGTATACTGCTGAGGCTGGTAGCTCGGATGAGGTGTAGGAGTCGTGGCCTGCTGAGGCTGGTAGTTTGGCTTCGCTGGGGCTGGTTGCGAGGGGCGAGTCTTCTCGTTGCTAGAACCACCATTGTTGATCATCTTGCATTTGTGTGTCTTCCATGGCACGATGCTTATATTCAAGCATGAGGTCCTTGTTCACCAGCTCGAAGAAGGCCCGGCAGTCACACACAACAAGCTGATACTGCAGTGATTGCTGAAGTCCTTACGTCAAGCGTTCTATCTTGGTTGCTTGAGTGCTAACATCATCAGGCGCATATCTTGACAAGAGGTTGAACTTGTATAGGTACTCCTTGACAGAGCCACTTCCTTGCTTCAGTGCTCGAAATTCCCGCTTCTTGATGGCTATAATCCCTGAAGGGATGTGGGTAGTGCGAAATCCTTTCTTGAAATCAGCCCACATGATCACACGCTCGCCTAGCATGACCTTGAATCCATCTCACCAAGCTCTGGCGGTACCTCCGAGGCGGTGATAGGCATAGAGAACCTTCTCACGGTCCTCATTGCAGTTGAACAAAGCAAGGAGGTCCTCGATGGTGCGGATCCAGTCATCAGCATCCAAAGGTTTAGCTGTGTCAGTGAAGGTCGGGGGTGAACTCATCATGAACTCCGATAGAGCGGAACGACCATTGCCATTCCCACCTTGCTGCTGGTTGTTCACAATAACTTGAGCCATCTGCTAGATAGCGACAGTGTTGGCTTGCATTCCTCCCGAAAAACTTGGAGAAACTGAGCCATGGTCATGTCCTCCGTTGGAGGCGGTGGTGGGAGGTTGCCTTGTGGTTGCTCCTGGTGACCTCCAGCTTGAGCAGACTCACCGGCCTCCGGCTGCTGGCTAGATTTCTCGGTGTTGGGGTTGCCAAAAGTACTGGTGTGGGTAGTAGTCACCATCCTATTTGGAGCATCCAACTCAAACAACTGGAATAGACAAGGCAATAGCAACAAGAGGAAAACGCGCTTAAGGGGGTTGGTATAGTGCAAGTGTGACAATCAAAGGTCGAAATACCCAACATATAACATTAAGATAAGATAGGCGATGTAGTCTCTTACACGTTGCCTAAGGCAGAAGCATGACCTGCATCGAAACACAAATGGTAAAACAAAAAACTAGCACACATAGTTTCATATGAACCATTACACAGACTCGACTTCGCATGAGGGATACATATCTTATCCTACGCTAGGGGTTGTCAGACTCAAGTAGTGGAGTGATTGGTCTCATACTCACGCTCCTCTGGGTCTACCTCCTGGTCATCATCTATACGGGCATCATCTCTCGTCGAGGGAGTCGGAGACAGGGGAGGTCCATCCCGGCAACGCTTTGCCGGTGGAGCAGTGAAGATCACACGATACTCCTTCGCACTCATGCGATGATGACGTGGGGGTGCATCTCTAGCTCGGGGTACTCCTCCTCTGTATGCGATAGTGGGTCGTCCCTCAGGGACTCCATCCTTCTTGATCTTGTCTAGCTTCATCTTGACTTGTCGGAGTAGCTCACGGGTGTGGTGAAGTTCCTGGTGCAGCTTCATGGACTCATTAATAAGATTGTGAGCCAGACTGTTCGTCGAGAGGCTCAAGTAGGTATGGAACCTGAGCGGTGTTCCATCCTCCGAGGATGGGATCAATATTTTCGCCAACATCATATTTCCTGAAAGGGAATTGGCCAGTAGCCCGCTCGTCGACCATCTCTGGAGTGATGTCTCGAAGGTGGATGAGCGCCTTCCGCGCACGTGTCTCAACTGCTAATGCTAGAGGGTCCATCTGGGCCCCTTCAAAGAACTAACCCGTCGGGGAGTGGTTTGCCTTCACAACCGCATCAATGTGGTACTCCTTCGTGTTGGCATCGACCTAGTGCTCGTGGTGGAGGAGAACGGGTGATCGGCGGAACTAGCACTTCTCCACACTGTCCGGTACAACGGCCAACTACAATGTTTAAGGGGAGGGTGTTAGTAAAGCTTTTTGAAAATAGAGTGGAAGAGGCAAGAAGTGCAGAAACTCCTAAGTATAGATTTTAGGTATAGTTTTTGGAAGGGATTCATCCAAATAGCGTCCATGCTAACTAAGCCCTGTAAGGATGGTTGTGATACCAACTCTCTCGGGACCCCGACTAACGATTCATGATCATCGAATGCAAGTGTACAGTGATCCCAGAGATAAATGCTCGTTGAACACACAGAAGCTGAAATACAAGAGTATTACATCCTTACATATTGTCTGATACAAATAGTGATCGTTATGGTCAAGTCTTACAAAGATAGGGCCTCGAAGGCCGACACACCAACATAACTAGCAGTGGAAATCTTGAACGAAAGCGTGAACCCATGTCATCTATGCCTTAAACTTACAAGCATTCTGACTGGGAAGCATCCTAGTTTGCATGTTCATCACCAACGAACTCTTCTCCATATTCCTGCTCTTCCATGCCTAGCCAATTAAATAACCAGTGGCAAGCCAATGAGTACTTTGAATGTACTCGCAGGCAGCCCATGTTGTGGAACAAGGAAATAATAATGCATGGTATAGCACTAAGTAGGTAATTTGCAGAAAGCTAATTTGAGTTTAGTGACATGATCAATATCTTGTGAGAGCATGCATCGTGAGGTAATCGATATCCATAAGAACAAGTTACAGATATCAATATCCACTTAGGCTCGGACAATCCCATGTCCACCCATCTTCTCAAGTCGTCTGACTTAGCTCAGGATTCATACTACCATCATTCTCACATACCACCTTTTTCACACGCACACACACTTGGTTTATGAGAAAAATTCTGGACGTAGTTTACGAAGAACCACCCAACTGTCCGTGACCATGGACATAGCTATTAGAATAGTTTTACACTCTATAGAGGTTGCACACTTTACCCACAAGACTCTCGAAACTTTCGTGTCATTCCATGACTCGCGGCATTTCTCATACTCGAGGTAAGTACCCGAACATTACCTTTCCCATGGTGATACTAGCAAAGAGTCCACTCGTTGGTCACAATCCCCCATGATGTACATCACACGCATCATCCATGGGGGAACACAATGGTGTGTCCGGTGTCTATGAAAATAGCCCATGGTCATCCTTTCTTGGCACTACCCCGTCTCGAGAGTGACCATGTCACTCCATCCACTAGTAATGTGGGCTCTCTATCAGCACCAACCACAGTATTCAGCAAAGCCCCGTCCCATAAGGGGTATCGTGGTTGTACATGTAAGGTTGGGAACGTCAACAAATCTTAAATCTAATCCCATTTTTGAAACCACACACACAACTTGCCGTGGTACACCACTTATTTATTGTAACACCCCAAAAATTTAATCAGGATTTTATTTATTAAAATTTGGCCATGATCAATTAAAATTTTATTTTTGGATTTTCTGTTGATTTCTGAACCACTTGTTTTCTGTGGATTATAAAATTTTCTCCCCTAAATTGGAGTTTTTGAAAAGGCTGGTTTGATTTGAGTCCTTGCCTCAACATTATTCCCTTCAATTGGCAAATTCAATAAAGGCCTTATTATAAATAATTTCCCAAGTTTCATTATTCAAAAATGATTTCTTAATTCTTTTAAGAACCTAATTTGAACTACAACCATATGATATGTTCTTTTAGTAATTCCACAAAAACTTGGAAATGACCTATGATGTTCCTGGATCAATTTTATGGAAAAGTTCTCACAAGTGTATTGAATTATTTGAGCACATTATCTTCTTTTGTGTTTGGTCCAGTTTGGTGTTTTGAACTAAAACCCTTGGATTTAATCTCTCAAAAATTCTACAAACATTAGGAGTTGTCAAGGAATTCAAAAAAAATCACTTTTATGCATAAACCCATGATAACCCAGAAGTATAGGGGATCGCAACAGTTTTTGAGGGTAGAGTATTCAACCCAAATTTATTGATTCGACTCAAGGGGAAGCGAAGGAATATTCTCAAGTATTAGCAGTTGAGTTGTCAATTCAACCACACCTGAAAGATTTAGTGTCTGCAACAAAGTATCAGTAGCAAACTAGTATGATAGCAGCAGTAGCAACAGTAACCAGTAGCATCAAAGTAACAGCAGTAGCAACAGAGTAACAGTAGCAGCAGTGACAGCAGTAGCGGCAAAGTAACATAGAAAGGACCACTAGGAAAAACTCGTAGGCATTGGATCGGTGATGGATGATTATGCCAGATGCTATTCATCATGTAACAGCTATAACAAGGAGAGATATGTAACTAGCTCCCATTGGTCAATCTAATGTAGGGATGTATTCCGTATGTAGTCATACATGCTTAGGGAAAAGAACTTGCATGACATCTATTGTCCATCCCTCCCGTGGCAGCGGGGTCCTAATGGAAACTACGGGATATTAAGGTTCTCCTTTTAATAAAGAACCGGACCAACGCATTAACACTTGGTGAATACATGAACTCCTCATACTATGGTCATCTCCAGGAGTGGTTCCGGCTATCCTCACTCTGGGGTTGCCGGGTCATAACACATATTAGGTGACTACAACTTGCAAGATAGGATCTAAAATACACATATATTGGCGACAACATAATAGGTTCAGATCTGAAATCATGGCACTCGGGCCCTAGTGACAAGCATTAAGCATGGCAAAGTAGTAGCAACATCAATCTCAGAACATAGTGGATACTAGGGATCAATCCCCGTCAAAACTAACTCGATTACATGATAGATCTCATCCGACCCATCACCGTCCAGCAAGCCTACGATGATATTACTCACGAACGGTGAAGAGCATCATAGAATTGGCGATGGAGGAAGGTTGATGATGACGATGGCGACGATCTCCCCTCTCCGGAGCCCAGAACGGACTCCAGATCTGCCCTCCAGATGAAGAACAGGAAGTGGCGGCGCCTCCATATCGTAAAACGCGATGAATCCTTCTCCCCTATTTTTCCGGACGAAAGAGGCTAAATAGAGATGGATTGAGAGACGGTGGAGCTTTGTGGGCCCCACAAGCCTGCCGGGCGCGGCCAGGGGGGGCCCGCGCCTGGTGGGCTTGTGGGCTCACGGCTCCACCTCCTCCGCTGATTCTTGCGACAGTATTTTTCATTAATTCCAGAAAGATTCTCTATAAATTTTCAGGTGATTCCGAGAACTTTTATTTCTGTGCAAAAACAACACCATGGCAATTCTGCTGAAAACAGAGTTAGTCCGGGTTAGTTCCATTCAAATCATCCAAATTAGAGTCCAAAACAAGGCAAAAAGAGTTCGGAAAAGTAGATACGACGGAGACGTATCAACTCCCCCAAGCTTAAAGCCTTGCTTGTCCTCAAGCAATTTAGTTGACAAACTGAAAGAGACAAAAGAAAAACTTTGACGAACTCTGTTTGATCTTGTTGTTGCAACTATGTCTAACTCATAACCAGAATTTTAGCAAGATCACAAGCAAACCACATAAGCAAATGACATCTAGGTCTCACGGTAAGCTCATACCAATGGCATAATCAACTAGCGAGCAAATAATAATAAGTCTCAAACGTCAACACCTCAATCAAAACAATTATGAAGCAATACGAACAGATGGTATCTCGCTAGCTCTTTCAGAGACCGCAAAACATAAATGCAGAGCACCTTCAAAGACCAAGGGCTGACTAAACATTGTAATTCATGGCAATGAAGATCCAGCCATAGTCATACTCAACACAGTTAAAAGCAAAGCATAAAAATGACAGAGGTGCTCTCTAATTGGTGCTTTGCAAGAAGAGGATGACTCAACAGGAACATAAATAGATAGGCCCTTCGCAGAGGGAAGCATTGATTTGCAGAGGTGCCAGAGCTCAAGCTTTGAAAACAGAGATAATAATTTTGGGTGGCATGCTTTCATTGTAAACGCAGTGACTAAGAGTTCTCATCATCTTCCACGCTACACATGCTATAGGCAGTTCCCAAACAGAAAAGTAAAGTTTTGACTCCCCCACCACCGATCAATCACAATCCACGACTAGCCGAATACTCAGGTGCCGTCCATACCAACATCAATCCAGGGGGAGTTTTGTTTGCAATTATCTTTTCGATTTGAGCATGGAACTGGGAATTCCAATTACCGGCCCCTTTCTCGTGAATGATAGTGAATAAACACATATCGAGGATAACACGCCTAGCATGGAAGATACTGATAGCCCCCTGTCACCACATGAGCGGTTCGGGCATGCAAAACAGATTATTTCTTGAAGGTTTAGAGAGTGGCACATGCAAATTTACTTGGAACGGCAGGTAGATACCGCATATAGGTAGGTATGGTGGACTCATATGGAACAACTTTGGGTTTATGTAAGTGGATGCACAAGCAGTATTCCCGCTTAGTACAAGTGAAGGCTAGCAAAAGACTGGGAAGCGACCAACTAGAGAGCAACAACAGTCATCAAAATGCATTGAGATTAACCAACATTGAGTGCAAGCATGAGTAGGACATAAATCACCATGAACATGAACATCATAGAGGCTATGTTGATTTTGTTTCAACTACATGCGTAAACATGCGCCAAGTCAAGCCACTTGAATCATTCAAAGGAGGATACCAGCCTATCATACTACATCACAGTCATCTCAAAATTCATGTGGGCATCCAAGACAGACCATTATAAGCTCCTAGCTAAGTAAGCATGGCATAAGCAACTATGATCTCTAAGTTGTCATTGCAAACATGTTTCTCTCGCAACATAGCTGAATCAGGCACGATGAGCTAGTCATATTTACAAAAACAAAATAGATCGAGTTCATTCCAGCTTTTCCAGGCTCAGTCACTTCATCATATATCGTCATTATTGCCTTTCACTTGCACGACCGAACGATGTGAACAATAATAAGCATGCTCGTGCATTGGACTAAGCTGGAATCTGCATGCAGACACAAAGGAGAAGACAAAGTAATATGGCTCTTTAACAGATAAACAGATATGCATGCAAGAGCCACTAAACATTGTAACCATGGTCTTCTACCTTGACCCAAAGGAAAAGAAAACTATTTACACGGGAAAGCTCCCAACAAGCAAAAGAAGAACAAGAAAATCTTTTTGGGTTTTCTCAAAGTAGACAGACACACGAAAAGAAAACGAGAAAAAGAAATAAACTAGCATGGATGAAACAGTGGCAAAGTGTCAACACCGACTAACAAAGTGAAAGCATAAGCAAGAATATAAAGTCGGTGAGAAACACGTACTCCCCCAAGCTTAGGCTTTTGGCCTAAGTTGGTCTACTCCCAATGAGGGAAATAACCAGCTCCGGGATACTCCGAAGTGGACTGAGGATGCCACTGCTGTGTGAGCTCCTCTGGCTCCCACTGATAAACTGGCGTCTGGTACTCGACTGGTTGCTCGAGCACGGGCACCTGCGGTTGGTCTGGGCACCAATATGCATAGATGTCCGAGGGCATAATAATGTACCTGCCTGCATGAAGATTGAACAAAGAAGGAGCAGGCAAAGTAATAGTCTCACGAGTACCCTGACTAAACACCAGGTTATAAATCATCCGTCTATTTATATCTCTATCAAGAAAGTCATGGTGAACCATGCTATCGTAATCTAGATATCTCTTGGGAAGAAGAATCTCTTCTTCCTCCTCTAGTCTAATAGGTATCTCAAAGTGTCTAGCAAGACGAGTAGCATAGATACCTCCATAGACAATGCCTTTAGAATGGTTCGTGTTCAACCATTGAGCTACTATAGCACCCAAGCTATAAGCTTTATCATTATAAAGGGCTTCGCGCAAAACCCCAAGATCTGGGAAACTAAGTGACCCAGCTTTCCCATGGACAATCAAACATTTTCCCACAAATAATGAGAAATACCGAAGCACGGGAAAATGTATGCTAGCAGCTCTAGCTCAAGACACTCCTCTCTCCTCTCCTGCAGCAATAGTATTGATGAAAGCTTCCAAGTCCCGTGGACGAGGTTCATGAATATCCCCAACTTAAGGTAATTTGCAAGCATTGTAAAAATCTTGGAGTGACATGCGCCGGGGGATATCTTTGAACTCAACCCTAGGAGGATTCTTCCTTGGATAGAAGTTAAAGCTTTGTACAAAGATATTAGTGAGGAGGAGGTATTGCGGACACTTATCTTCAACGAAGGCGGTAAGGCCTGCGTTCTCCACCAAGTAGTAAAAGTCCTCATAAAGTCCGGCGGTGCGTAAGAACACATCGCTTGGCCGCTCGCACGCTCGAACTTCTACGACTCGAGGGACCAGATACTTGGGCTTCTTCTCACTTCCATCATGCTTGGGGTCACGGCTTGAAAATCCTCTTAAGAACCTCCTCATCTTTTCCCTTTTCTATCTCTGAAATTTTCTGAAATTTTTAGCGACTCTAAGGAAAAGTGAACAAGGCTCAACAAAACTCGTAGCAACTACTCCAACAAGTGCCTAGAGGCCATATTACGCATCAAAATTACTTGGGACCAGCTAAAATTAGCATGCAAAGCTCAAGAACATGGTCACCAAGGCAGCAAAAATACGCGAAGTATAAGGCACTACAGCAAAAACTAATTGGACCAATGGAGGAGTCACTTACCAAGGATTAATTTCCCCAAAACAGTTCGGAGAATGGTGCTTTGAGCAAAGAGATCAAGAATACCAGCAAGAGGAGCACGAACACGGGTTTGAGCTGCGAAACGATTTTTTGTGGAGGTAGGAGAAGCATATAAGAGCAAGAATGAGTGGAGGGGGTGCACGTGGGCCCCACAAGCTAGGTAGGCGCGGCCAGGGGGGTGCCCGCGCCTCCATGGCTTGTGGCCCATTGGTGCAGCCCCCAGACTAGCTCTTCATCTCAGTATTTTTCAAAAATTCCAGAAAAAATCATACTTGATTTTCAGGACGTTCAGAGAACTTCTATTTTCGGGGTACTTTTCTATGGGACGCTAAAAGCAGAAAAAGGGAAAACTAAACTAAACCTATCATTTTTCTTATAAACAACCAAAGGGGAAAGCTTGGAACAGTGGTTTGTGACTCCTCGATTCATCCATCTCATGGTCATCGAAAGAAATCCGTCGATGAGGTTGACCAAGTCTCCTTGACAAACTTTTTCGAATCGCAAAAGAGAATGGAGAATTTTCGAATAGTCACTAGGTCACCTCAATGGGAATATGTATCTCCCCAACAAGCAAATCATACTTCATCTTGATACGAGGTAAAGGGCATTCAAAGCTCCCAATAAGAATCGATGAAGTTTTTTCGATAGCATTGATGCAATGTACTCGATATTGTTTCTTCGGAAAGTGCATCGTATGCTCATTACCGTTGACATGGAAAGTGACATTGCCTTTGTTGCAATCTATAACAGCCCCTGCAGTGTTTAAAAAGGGTCTTCCGAGGATGGCCGCTATGGCATCGTTCTCGGGAATATCCAAGATAACAAAGTTTGTCAAGATAGTGACATTGGCAACCACAAGAGGCACATCCTCGCAAATGCTGATAGGGACAACAGTTGATTTGTCGGCCATTTGCAGAGATATTTCAGTGGGTGTCAACTTATCCAGTTCAAGTCTATGATAAAGAGAGAGAGGCATAACACTAACACCGGCTCCAAGGTCGCATAAAGCAGTTCTAACGTAGTTACCTTTAATGGAGCAACGTATAGTGGGCACTCCGGGATCACCTAGTTTCTTGGGAGTTCCACCCTTGAAGGTATAATTAGCGAGCATGGTGGAAATCTCAACCTCAGGTATCCTCCTTGTATTAGTAACAATATCCTTCATGTACTTAGCATACGGAGAAATTTTGAGCATATCTGTCAAACGCATTTGTAGAAAGACAGGTCTAATCATTTCAACAAAGCGCTCAAAATCCTCATCATCCTTTTTCTTGGATGGTTTAGGAGGAAAGGGCATGGGGTTATGAACCCATGGTTCCCTTTCTTTACCATGCTTCCTAGCAGCGAAGTCATTCTTATCATATCTTCTATTCTTAGGTTGTGGGTTATCAAGATCAACAAGTTCAATCTCCACATCCTTTTCATTGCTAGGTTGAGCATCATCATGAACATCACAATTGATATTATCATTAGCCTCATGATCTGTTGGAATTATGCCCTAGAGGCAATAATAAATATGGTTATTATTATAATTCCTGTATCAAAATAATCGTTTATTATCCATGCTATAATTGTATTGAATGAAGACTTATATACATGTGTGGATACATAGACAAAACACTGTCCCTAGCAAGCCTCTAGTTGGCTAGCCAGTTGATCAAAGATAGTCAGGGTCTTCTGATTATGAACAAGGTGTTGTTGCTTGATAACTGGATCACGTCATTAGGAGAATCACGTGATGGACTAGACCCAAACTAATAGACGTAGCATATTGATCGTGTCATTTTGTTGCCACTGTTTTCTGCGTGTCAAGTATTTGTTCCTATGACCATGAGATCATATAACTCACTGACACCGGAGGAATGCTTTGTGTGTATCAAACGTCGCAACATAACTGGGTGACTATAAAGATGCTCTACAGGTATCTCCGAAGGTGTTCGTTGAGTTAGTATGGATCGAGACTGGGATTTGTCACTCCGTGTGACGGAGAGGTATCTCGGGGCCCACTCGGTAATACAACATCACACACAAGCCTTGCAACCAATGTGACTTAGTGTAAGTTGCGGGATCTTGTATTACGGAACGAGTAAAGAGACTTGCCGGTAAACGAGATTGAAATAGGTATGCGGATACTGACGATCGAATCTCGGGCAAGTAACATACCGAAGGACAAAGCAAATGACATACGGGATTATATGAATCCTTGGCACTGAGGTTCAAACAATAAGATCTTCGTAGAATATGTAGGATCCAATATGGGCATCCAGGTCCCGCTATTGGATATTGACCGAGGAGTCACTCGGGTCATGTCTACATAGTTCTCGAACCCGCAGGGTCTGCACACTTAAGGTTCGACGTTGTTTTATGTGTATTTGAGTTATATGGTTGGTTACCGAATGTTGTTCGGAGTCCCGGATGAGATCATGGATGTCACGAGGGCTTCCGGAATGGTCCGGAAATGAAGATTGATATATAGGATGACCTCATTTGATTACCGGAAGGTTTTCGGAGTTACCGGGAATGTACCGGGAATGACGAATGGGTTCCGGGTGTTCACCGGGGGGGGGGGGGGGGCAACCCACCCCGGGGAAGCCCATAGGCCTTAGGGGTGGCAGACCAGCCCTTAGTGGGCTGGTGGGACAGCCCAAGAAGGCCCTATGCGCCATAGAAAGAAAATCAAAGAGAAAAGAAAAAAAAGAGGAGGTGGGAAAAAGGGGAAGGACTCCTCCTTCCAAACCTAGTTGGATTCGGTTTGGAAGGGGAGGACTCCCCCCCTTGGCTTGGCCGAACCCCTTGGGGGTCCTTGGACCCCAAGGCAAGGCTCCCCCTCTTCCCCCTATATATACAGAGGTTTTAGGGCTGATTTGAGACAACTTTGCCACGACATCCCGACCACATATCTCCACGGTTTTACCTCTAGATCGCATTTCTGCGGAGCTCGGGCGGAGCCCTGCTGAGATTAGATCACCACCAACCTCCGGAGCACCGTCACGCTACCGAAGAACTCATCTACCTCTCCGTCTCTCTTGCTGGATCAAGAAGGCCGAGATCATCGTCGAGCTGTACGTGTGCTGAATGCGGAGGTGTCGTCCGTTCAGCACTAGATCGTGGGACGGATCATAGGACGGTTCGCGGGGCGGATCGAGGGACGTGAGGACGTTCCACTACATCAACCGCGTTCACTAATGCTTTTGCTGTGCGATCTACAAGGGTACGTAGATCGGAAATCCCCTCTTGTAGATGGACATCACCATGATAGGTCTTCGTGCGCGTAGGAAATTTTTTGTTTCCCATGTGACGTTCCCCAACAGTGGCATCATGAGCCAGGTTCATGCGTAGATGTCTTCTCGAGTAGAACACAAAAGGTTTTGTGGGCGGTGATGTGCATTTTTCTCCCCCTCCTTAGTCTTTTCTTGATTCCGCGGTATTGTTGGATTGAAGCGGCTTGGACCGACATTACTCGTACGCTTACGAGAGACTGGTTTCATCGCTACGAGTAACCCCGTTGCTCAAAGATGACTGGCAAGTGTCAGTTTCTCCAACTTTACTTGAATCGGATTTGACCGAGGAGGTCCTTGTATAAGGTTAAATAGCAATTCATATATCTCCGTTGTGGTGTTTGCGTAAGTAAGATGTGATCCTACTAGATACCCATGGTCACCACGTAAAACATGCAACAACAAAATTAGAGGACGTCTAACTTGTTTTTGCAGGGTATGCTTGTGATGTGATATGGCCAACGATGTGATGTGATATATTGGATGTATGAGATGATCATGTTGTAATAGATAATATCGACTTGCACGTCGATGGTACGGCAACCGGCAGGAGCCATAGGGTTGTCTTTAAACTAACGTTTGTGCTTGCAGATGCGTCTACTATTTTGCTAGGATGTAGCTTTAGTAGTAATAGCATGAGTAGCACGACAACCCCGATGGTTACACGTTGATGGAGATCATGGTGTGGCGCCGGTGACAAGAAGATCGTGCCGGTGCTTTGGTGATGGAGATCAAGGAGCACGTGATGATGGCCATATCATGTCACTTATGAATTGCATGTGATGTTAATCCTTTTATGCACCTTATTTTGCTTAGAACGACGGTAGCATTATGAGGTGATCTCTCACTAAAATTTCAAGACGAAATTGTGTTCTCCCTGACTGTGCACCGTTGCTACAGTTCGTCGTTTCGAGACACCACGTGATGATCGGGTGTGATAGACTCAACGTTCACATACAACGGGTGCAAAACAGTTGCACACGCGGAACACTTGGGTTAAGCTTGACGAGCCTAGCATGTGCAGACATGGCCTCGGAACACATGAGACCGAAAGGTCGATCATGAATCATATAGATGATATGATTAGCATAGGGATGCTTACCACTGAAACTATACTCAACTCACGTGATGATCGGACTTGAGCTAGTGTAAGTGGATCATGAACCACTCAAATGACTAGAGAGATGTACTTTTTGAGTGGGAGTTTAGCAAGTAATTTGATTAAGTTAAACTCTAATTATCTTGAACATAGTCTAAGTCCACTTTGAATATATTTGTGTTGTAGATCATGGCTCACGCGATAGTCACCCTGAATTTTAATACGTTCCTAGAGAAAGCTAAGTTGAAAGATGATGGAAGCAACTTTGTAGACTGGGCTTGTAATCTTAAGCTAATATTACAAGCTGGGAAGAAGGATTATGTCCTTAATGCTGCGCTAGGAGATGAACCACCCGCTACGGCTGACCGGGATGTTAAGAACGCTTGGTTAACACGTAAGGAGGACTACTCAGTAGTTCAATGTGCAGTCTTGTATGGCTTAGAACCGGGACTTCAATGTCGCTTTGAGCGTCATGGAGCATTTGAGATGTTCCAGGAGTTGAAGTTCATCTTTCAGAAGAACGCCCGGATCGAGAGGTATGAGACCTCCGATAAATTCTATGCTTGCAAGATGGAGGAGAATTCGTCTCTCAGTGAACATGTGCTCAAAATGTCTGGGTACTCAAACCGTCTAGCTGAGCTGGGGATTGAACTCCCGCAAGAGGCTATCACTGACAGAATCCTTCAATCACTGCCGCCAAGCTATAAAGGCTTTGTGTTGAACTACAACATGCAAGGGATGAACAAGTCACCCGGCGAGTTGTTTGCGATGCTGAAAGTCGCAGAGTCTGAACTCCGTAAAGAGCATCAAGTGTTGATGGTGAATAAGACCACTAGTTTCAAGAGAAATGGCAAAGGAAAGAAGGGTAATTCAAAGAAGAGCGGCAAGCCTGTTGCCAATCCGACGAAGAAACCCAAAGCTGGACCTAAGCCTGAAACGGAGTGTTACTATTGCAAGGGTATGGGTCACTGGAAGCGCAACTGCCCCAAGTATCTGGCTGATAAGAAGGCGGCCAAAGAAAAATGAGGTATATTTGATATACATGTTATTGATGTGTACTTAACCGGCTCTCGTAGTAGTGCCTGGGTATTCGATACCGGTTCTGTTGCTCATATTTGCAACTCGAAACAGGAACTGCGGAACAGACGAAGGCTGGCGAAAGATGAAGTGACGATGCGCATAGGAAATGGTTCCAAGGTTGATGCAATCGCCGTCGGCACAGTTTCACTTCAGTTACCATCAGGATTAGTTATGAACTTGAATCATTGTTATTTAGTGCCTGCGTTGAGCATGAACATTATATCTGGATCTTGTTTCTTGCGAGACGGTTACTCTTTTAAGTCAGAGAATAATGGTTGTTCTATTTCTATGAGTAACATCTTTTATGGTCATGCACCCAATGTGAGAGGATTGTTCATATTGAATCTTGATAGCGATACACACATACATAACACTGAGACCAAAAGAGTTAGAGTTAACAATGATAGCGCCATATTTTGTGGCACTGCCGCTTAGGTCATATTGGTGTAAAACGCATGAAGAAACTCCATGCCGATGGACTTTTGGAGTCACTTGACTTTGATTCACTTGACACGTGCGAACCATGCCTCATGGGCAAGATGACTAAAACTCCGTTCTCCCGAACAATGGAGCGTGCCAGTGACTTGTTGGAAATCATACATACCGATGTGTGCGGTCCGATGAGCGTAGAGGCACGCGGCGGATATCGTTATTTTCTCACCTTCACTGACGATTTGAGTAGATATGTTTATGTCTAATTAATGAAGCACAAGTCTGAAACATTTGAAAAGTTCAAGCAATTTCAGAGTGAAGTTGAAAATCATCGTAACAAGAAGATCAAGTTCCTACGGTCTGATCGTGGGGGTGAATATCTGAGTTTCGAGTTTGGTGCTCACTTAAGACAATGTGGAATTGTTTCACAGTTGACACCGCCTGGAACACCACAGCGTAATGGTGTGTCCGAACGTCATAATCGTACTTTGTTAGAGATGGTGCGATCTATGATGTCTCTTACCGATTTGCCGTTATCGTTTTGGGGTTATGCATTAGAAACAGCTGCATTCACTTTAAATAGGGCACCATCAAAATCCGTTGAGACGACACCATACGAACTGTGGTATGGCAAAAGGCCAAAGTTATCGTTTCTTAAAGTTTGGGGATGTGATGCTTATGTCAAAAAGCTTCAGCCTGAAAAGCTGGAACCCAAAGCGGAAAAGTGCATCTTCGTAGGTTACCCAAAAGAGACAGTTGGGTACACCTTCTATCTCAAATCCGAGGGCAAAGTGTTTGTTGCTAAAAACGGAGCTTTTCTCGAGAAGGAGTTTCTCTCGAGAGAATTGTGTGGGAGGAAGATAGAACTTGATGAGGTTGTCGAACCTCTCATCCCTCTAGATGGTGGCGTAGGTCAAGGGGAAACCTCTGCCATTGCGACGCCGTTTGAGGAGGAAGTTAATGATGATGATCATGAAACTCCGATTCAAGTTCCTATCGAACCACGCAGGTCGACGAGACCACGTGCTGCTCCAGAGTGGTACGGTAATCCCGTCATGTCAATCATGTTGTTAGACAACAATGAACCTGCAAATTATGAAGAAGCAATGGTGGGCCCAGATTCCAACAAATGGCTAGAGGCCATGAAGTCCGAGATAGGATCCATGTATGAAAACAAAGTGTGGACTTTGGAAGTACTACCAGAGGGCCGCAAGGCTATTCAGAACAAATGGATCTTTAAGAAGAAGACGGACGCTGACGGCAATGTGACCATTTATAAAGCTCGACTTGTGGCAAAGGGTTTTTCAAAAGTTCAAGGAGTTGACTATGATGAGACATTCTCACACGTAGCGATGCTTAAGTCCGTCAGAATCATGTTAGCAATAACTGCATTTTTCGATTATGAAATCTGGCAGATGGATGTCAAAACGGCATTCCTTAACGGTTTCCTTAAGGAAGAGTTGTATATGATGCAACCCGAAGGTTTTGTCGATCCTAAGAATGCTAACAAGGTGTGGAAGCTCCAGCGATCCATTTATGGACTGGTGCAAGCATCTTGGAGTTGGAACAAACGCTTTGATGAGGTGATCAAAGCATTTGGGTTTATACAAGTGGTTGGAGAATCTTGTATTTACAAGAAAGTGAGTGGGAGCTCTGTGGCGTTTCTAATATTATATGTGGATGACATATTGCTGATTAGAAACAACGTAGAGTTTTTGGAGAGCATAAATGATTACTTGAATAAAAGTTTCTCGATGAAGAACCTAGGAGAAGCTGCTTACATTCTAGGAATTAAGATCTACAGGGATAGATCGAAACGCCTCATAGGACTTTCACAAAGCACATACCTTGATAAAGTTTTGAAGAGGTTCAAAATGGAACAGTTCAAGAAAGGGTTCTTGCCAGTTTTACAAGGTACGAGATTGAGTAAGACTCAGTGCCCAACAACTGATGAGGATAGAGAGCATATGAGCACCGTCCCTTATGCTTCAGCCATAGGTTCTATCATGTATGCAATGTTGTGCACTAGACCGGACGTTAGCCTGGCCATAAGTATGGCAGGTAGGTTCCAGAGTAATCCAGGAGTGGATCACTGGACGGCGGTCAAGAATATCCTGAAGTACCTGAAAAGGACTAAGGAGATGTTTCTCGTGTATGGAGGTGACGAAGAGCTCACCGTAAAAGGTTACGTCGATGCAAGCTTTGACACAGATCCGGACGACTCTAAGTCGCAGACCGGATACGTATTTATTCTTAATGGGGGTGCGGTAAGCTGGTGCAGTTCCAAGCAAAGCGTCGTAGCAGATTCTACATGTGAAGCGGAGTACATGGCTGCCTCGGAGGCGGCTAAGGAGGGTGTCTGGATGAAGCAGTTCATGACGGATCTTGGAGTGGTGCCAAGCGCACTGAATCCAATAACCTTGTTCTGTGACAACACGGGTGCCATTGCCCTAGCAAAGGAACCACGGTTTCACAAGAAGTCCAGACACATCAAACAACGCTTCAACCTCATCCGCGACTACATGGAAGGGGAGGAAGCAAATATATGCAAAGTGCACACGGATCTGAATGTAGCAGACCCCTGACTAAACCTCTTCCACGGGCAAAGCATGATCAACACCAGAACTGTATGGGTGTTAGATTTATTACAATGTAATTCGCATGATGATGTGAGGGCTAGATTATTGACTCTAGTGCAAGTGGGAGACTGTTGGAATTATGCCCTAGAGGCAATAATAAATATAGTTATTATTACAATTCCTGTATCAAGATAATCATTTATTATCCATGCTATAATTGTACTGAATGAAGACTTATATACATGTGTGGATACATAGACAAAACACTGTCCCTAGCAAGCCTCTAGTTGGCTAGCCAGTTGATCAAAGATAGTCAGGGTCTTCTGATTATGAACAAGGTGTTGTTTCTTGATAACTGGATCACATCATTAGGAGAATCACGTGATGGACTAGACCCAAACTAATAGACGTAGCATATTGATCGTGTCATTTTGTTGCTACTGTTTTCTGCGTGTCAAGTATTTGTTCCTATGACCATGAGATCATATAACTCACTAACACCGGAGGAATGCTTTGTTTGTATCAAACGTCGCAACATAACTGGGTGACTATAAAGATGCTCTACAGGTATCTCCGAAGGTGTTCGTTGAGTTAGTATGGATCGAGACTGGGATTTGTCACTTCGTGTGACGGAGAGGTATCTCGGGGCCCACTCGGTAATACAACATCACACACAAGCCTTGCAAGCAATGTGACTTGGTGTAAGTTGTAGGATCTTGTATTACGGAACGAGTAAAGAGACTTGACGGTAAACGAGATTGAAATAGGTATGCGGATACTGACAATCGAATCTCGGGCAAGTAACATACCGAAGGACAAAGGGAATGACATACAGGATTATATGAATCCTTGGCACTGAGGTTCAAAAGATAAGATCTTCGTAGAATATGTAGGATCCAATATGGGCATCCAGGTCCTGCTATTGGATATTGACCGAGGAGTCACTCGGGTCATCTCTACATAGTTCTCGAACCCGCAGGGTCTGCACACTTAAGGTTCGACGTTGTTTTATGTGTATTTGAGTTATATGGTTGGTTACCGAATGTTGTTCGGAGTTCCATATGATATCACGGACGTCACGAGGGTTTCCGGAATGGTCCGGAAATGAAGATTGATATATAGGATGACCTCATTTAATTACCGGAAGGTTTTCGGAGTTACCGGGAATGTACCGGGAATGACGAATGGGTTCCGGGTGTTCACCGGGGGGGGGGGGGGGGGGGGCAACCCACCCCGGGGAAGCCCATAGGCCTTAGGGGTGGCGCACCAGCCCTTAGTGGGCTGGTGGGACAGCCCAAGAAGGCCCTATGCGCCATAGGAAGAAAATCAAAGAGAAAAGAAGAAAAAGAGGAGGTGGGAAAAAGGGGAAGGACTCCTCCTTCCAAACCTAGTTGGATTCGGTTTGGAAGGGGAGGACTCCCCCCCTTAGCTCGGCCGAACCCCTTGGGGATCCTTGGACCCCAAGGCAAGGCTCCCCCTCTTCCCCCTATATATACGGAGGTTTTAGGGCTGATTTGAGACAACTTTGCCACGGCAGCCCGACCACATATCTCCACGGTTTTACCTCTAGATCGCGTTTCTGCGGAGCTCGGGCGGAGCCCTGCTGAGATTAGATCACCAGCAACCTCCGGAGCACCGTCATGCTGCCGAAGAACTCATCTACCTCTCCGTCTCTCTTGCTGGATCAAGAAGGCCGAGATCATCGTCGAGTTGTACGTGTGCTGAACGCGGAGGTGCCGTCCGTTCGACACTAGATCGTGGGACGGATCGCGGGACGATTAGCGGGGCGGATCGAGGGACGTGAGGACGTTCCACTACATCAATTGCATTCACTAACGCTTCTGCTGTGCGATCTACAAGGGTACGTAGATCGGAAATCCCCTCTCGTAGATGGACATCACCATGATAGGTCTTCGTGCGCGTAGGAAAATTTTTGTTTCCCATGCGACGTTCCCCAACATGATCATCACCAGATTGTGTTTCAGCATCAGAGACAGAGAAATTGTTTGGACTCTCAGGGGCAACAGCATGTGGGTTGCTAGCGTGCAGGTTCCTATCATCTATCTTCTTCTTTCTAGGATTACTAGGTGCATGAGTGCTAACTCCTTGAGAATCTTGTTCAATTCTCTTAGGATGACCCTCAGGATACAAAGGTTCCCGGGTCATTCTACCGCCTCTAGTGACGACTCTGACAGAATTGTCATTCAACTCATTAAGCAAGTCATTCTGAGCCTTAAGTACTTGTTCTACTTGAGTAGTAACTATAGAGGCATGTTTACTCAGAAGCTTAAGATCATTGACATTTCTGTCCACACAAGCACTTAAATGACTAAGCATACGAGCATTCTGTTCCAATTGTCTGCTAACATAATCGTTGAAACTCTGTTGTTTGGCAACAAAGTTATCAAACTCATCCAGACATAGGCTAGCAGGTTTATCAAAAGGAATATCACTCTCATCAAACCTACGCAGAGAATTTACTTCTACTACCTGTATCGGGTTATCGAGACCATGGATCTCTTCGATAGGTGGTAGATTTTTGACATCTTCAGATTTAATGCCTTTCTCTTTCATAGATTTCTTAGCTTCTTGCATATCTTCAGGACTGAGGAATAGAATACCTCTTTTCTTCGGAGTTGGCTTAGGAGATGGTTCGGGAATAGTCCAAGCATTCTCATTGCACAAGATGTTATTCAGTAGAATCTCAGCTTGTTCTACGGTTCATTCCTTAAAAACACAACCAGCACAACTATCTAGGTGGTATTTAGAAGCATCGGTAAGTCCATTATAGAAGATATCAAGTATCTCATTCTTCTCGAGAGGGTGATCAGGCAAAGCATTCAGTAATTGGACGAGCGTCCCCCAAGCTTGTGGGAGACTCTCTTCCTCAGCTTGAGCAAAGTTGTATATTTCCTGCAAGGCAGCTTGCTTCTTATGGGCAGGGAAATATTTCTCAGAGAAGTAGTAGACCATATCCTGGGGCTACGCACACAACCAGGAGCAAGAGAAGTGAACCAAGTCTTAGCATCATCCTTTAGCAAGAAAGGAAACACCTTGAGGATATAGTAGTGGCGGATCTTTTCCTCACTCGTGAATAGGGTGGCTATATCGTGCAGTTTGGTAAGATGGGCTACAACCGTTTCAGACTCATAACCATGAAAAGGATCAAATTCGACCAGACTGATTAACTCAGGGTCGACAGAGAATTCATAATCCTTATCGGTCACAAAGATAGGCGAAGTAGCACACTTTGGGTCATATTTCATCCTAGCGTTCAGAGATTTTTCTTTCCACTTGAGCAGTAATTTCTCAACATCATAGCTATCCTTACACGCAAGAAAATCCTCAGCTATCTCTCCCTCCATAACATAACACTCAGGCATATCAGGCCATTCATCTCTAGGAGAGCTAGTTCTAGCAGTCAAAATAGTAGGTTCTACTTCAATAGTATCAGAAGTTTCAGAAGTATCATCACATCTAGCAGCAACTCTAGCAATTTGTGCATCAAGGAATGCACCTAGTGGCAAAGCAGTATCAAGCATAGAATCATCAGGCAAAAGCAGTATCAAGCATAGCATCATCATAAGCATCATGGGCAGCAGAAGTAGCATCATCAAATACATGCGACATATCAAGATTTCTAGCAGGAGGCGGTGTCGCAAACTTACTCATAACTAAAGGTGAATCAAGTGTAGAGCTAGATGGCAGTTCCTTACATGTCCTCGTAGTTGAGGGCGCGACTTTAGTTGTTGGATCTATCGGATTCCTCATAGTGACCAGCAAACATCAATCCCAAGTGACCCGGACAATATAGTTGTGCTTCCCCGGCAACGGCGCGAGAAAATAGTCTTGATAACCCACAAGTATAGGGGATCGCAACAGTTTTCGAGGGTAGAGTATTCAACCCAAATTTATTGATTCAACTCAAGGGGAAGCGAAAGAATATTCTCAAGTATTAGCAGTTGAGTTGTCAATTCAACCACACCTGAAAGATTTAGTGTCTGCAGCAAAGTATCAGTAGCAAAGTAGTATGATAGCAGCAGTAGCAATAGTAACGAGTAGCAGCAAAGTAACAGCAGTAGCAAAAGAGTAACAGTAGCAGCAGTGACAACAGTAGCGGCAAAGTAACGTACCAAGGACCAGTAGGAAAAACTCGTAGGCATTGGATCGGTGATGGATGATTATGTCGGATGCTATTCATCATGTAACAGCTATAACACGGAGACATATGTAACTAGCTCCCATTTGTCAATCTAATGTAGGCATGTATTCCGTATGTAGTTATACGTGCTTAGGGAAAAGAACTTGCATGACATCTATTGTCCATCGCTCCCGTGGCAGCGGGGTCCTAATGGAAACTACGGGATATTAAGGTTCTCCTTTTAATAAACAACCAGACCAACGCATTAACACTTGGTAAATACATGAACTCCTCATACTATGGTCATCTCCGGGTGTGGTTCCGGCTAGTGTCACTCCGGGGTTGCCGGGTCATAACACATAGTAGGTGAGTACAACTTGCAAGATAGGATCTAAAACACACATATATAGGCCACACATTATAGGTTCAGATCCGAAATCATGGCACTCGGGCCCTAGTGACAAGCATTAAGCATGGCAAAGTAGTAGCAACATCAATCTCAGAACATAGTGGATACTAGGGATCAATCCCCCTCAAAACTAACTCGATTACATGATAGATCTCATCCAACCCATCACCGTCCAGCAAGCCTACGATGAGATTACTCACAAACGGTGAAGAGCATCATGGAATTGGCGATGGAGGAAGGTTGATGATGACGATGGCGACGATCTCCCCTCTTCGGAGCCCAGAAAGGACTCCAGATCTGCCCTCCAGATGAAGAACAGGAAGTGGCAGCGCCTCCGTATCGTAAAACGCGATGAATCCTTCTCCTCGATTTTTTTTCGGACGAAAGAGGCTAAATAGAGCTGGATTGAGAGGCGGTGGAGCTTTGTGGGCCCCACAAGCCTGCCAGGAGTGGCCAGGGGGGCCCCGCGCCTGGTGGGCTTGTGGGCTCACGGATCCACCTCCTCCGCTGATTCTTGCACCAGTATTTTTCATTAATTCCAGAAAAATTCTCCGTAAATTTTCAGGTCATTCCGAGAACTTTTATTTCTGCAGAAAAACAACACCATGGCAATTCTACTGAAAATAGAGTTAGTCCGGGTTAGTTCCATTCAAATCATGCAAATTAGTGTCCAAAACAAGGGCAAAAGAGTTTGGAGAAGTAGATACGACGGAGATGTATCAACCCACTTTGGTCTTTTGAAAATGTTTAGCACCACACTGTGTTTTCTGTTCTGGAGCAGTTTTCTAGTTTGCGCTGCTAACCTATTATTTTCTTGGCCAAAGCTTTTGAAAATTTTACTACCCCTAGAGAAATCTACCAAACCCTTAAGTACAAGAGATCAACCCCTTTTGGATTTATTAAGCCCCTCTTTTAACCTTCCTAAGTTGTTGCCGAGAGTTGTTTTTCTCTAATTAATGCACTAACAAGTTTCCGATCTTCAAAAACTAACCTTGCCACCATTATTAACATCCAAAGAGACCTTGGACTGGGAATTTTGGTGGCCGGAAAGATTGCCTAGGTGCCCCTGGCATTTTGCCAAACACTTAAGGTGCATGACCTGAATTGGCATGGTTCTAGGTTTGCATTGGGGACTTAAACCCTCTGGCCAAACCAGCATGTCCACTAACCATGTGCCACCCCTAACGATAGATCTGGAGACTTGTAGTTGCACACAATGGCCCTGGCATGCTCTGGCATTGTGTCGAGCACCTGAAGGGCATGCCAAGAGCGCGCTCCAGAGCACGGCTTCTGCAGCCAGCGCAACTGAGTCACCACATCCCACCTAACCCCGCCATGTGCCCTTTGCTCGCTCGAGGAGCCGCACCCCGACCCCTCCAACTCGCCATTGTCACGCGGCAGCCCCTTGAGCCCTACAGCGCCGCCATCCATGCTCCTTTGGCGGCTTGCCATCGTCCACAGTTGGCCTCTGCCATGGCAGCACCGCCCGAGCCTCCCCAGCACGCCAGCTAGCCACCTGTATGAATGTTGCGTTCGTACGGTTTGTCCCTGGACCCCTGCTACCCCCGCCAGGTCGCCCCTTGCTAGTGTTGCCGGAGTTATGCACTGCCGCCGCGGGCATCGACACTCCCGGCTATATATAAAGCCCCGAAGCCGCAACAGAGCTCTCAAGATCCCATGAAGCCTTAGCCATTCTCCCCAAGCTCCAGTTTAGCCGGTAGAAGCTGTCTTCCCCTTCTTCGGCAAGTTTCGGTCGCCGCCCCTTCGACCAAAATTCGCATCCAGTTGAGCCTCTCAAGTGGTGCTTTCTTCTAGATTGGAACTGCGCAGACCTGGCAATCTTTCCCCCTCTCTCTTTGTAGCTCAAGAAGGACCGTGGGAGAGGCCCTTTCTCGCCCGGACCCCGCCCGCCGGCCTCGTAGTCGCCGGAGCTCCCGAGCCTCCTGGAGGTCATGCCGCCCCTCCCCCGAGCCGCCATGAGACGCTGAATGCGTTGATGCCCTCGGATGCCTGAATGGTGGCCCAAGTCGCCGGCGGGCATCGCCGGAGCCAGCCTCTGCTTGGGTGTAGGAGGAGGGAGATGACTGGTTTGACTCTAGTCATAAGCCTCCCCCGCCAGCGACAAAACAGCGTCGGTAACTTAAATGGAAGTGCATTCGGGTAGAGTACGTTTTCCTTCTCGCGTAAGCGTATTTCTGCTGAACAGTTTTTCTATTTTCTGATTTGTTTTAAAACAGAACTTTGACCAGATTTTGACTCGCCCTAGTTTTAAAATAAAATTGCAAATGAATTGACTCTTCTTCTCGCCTCTTTCAAATTGTATATATTTTATTTTAGTAATTATTTCAAAATTTTCTAAGACAATTTTATGTATTGTTTTAAAATTGTGTGTTAATTAGAATATTTTCAAAATAGGAATTGGAGAGAGGAGCAAAAATTTCAAAAGTTTTGGAATACAACCTACCTCTCCACTCTTGGAAGGCAATCATTCTGAACTTGGATATACAATGGTTTTTGTGTGGTTTGATTGCTTTATAATACTTGATTGTTGTCTTACAAAGGTGTTGATATTTTATGTGAAGATAAAAAATCATGCTTGTGAATGCACGATGAGATATTTCACATGTTGTATGTTGAGATACATGAGACAGTAGTCACACCTCTCTGCCACATATATCTACCGGATGGGATCCGAGGAAAGTTGGTGTCTCGGGGAGATACGACTTTAGGGCTGACATTTTGTTGGACGAGGAAAGTCAATGAGGTGGTGGCTCTGTCTGCTATGTAAAACATTTTTATTGAGCTAATTATGCAGGGAACAATATAATCCTCTTGAGTCGACGTAGATCGAGTTTTGTCAGTATGTCACCTTACCCGTTCATGCTACCATGGGTTTTTCCAAAAGGGGATATGGTTGAGTAAGTCGTCAACCTATTATCTGGTACACACCAATTAGAGAGGCCGGGATGAAGGTATCGAGGTCACTCGACTAAATCCAGTCATCCGGTCAGGGGGCATGGGTGTTTTCCGGTCTCGGACCGAGAGGGGAAGAGCTCTCCCCTTGTAGCGAGCGGTACAAATGTGATCCCATGCTAGTCAAGTATGTGACCTCCCCATCTCAGGGTTTTCACCTGGCAGCGTAGTCCGGGCGATGCCGGTCTTCGCGGGGTTAAAAATGGGTGTGTGCTGGTTCTGAGTGTTACTTCTGAAATACCATACGCGGGATTAGTCCGAGTGACTATTGGAACCCGTGGGCTATGGGTAAAGAGTACACCCTCTGCAGAGTTAAAACTATTCGAGTAGCCGTGTCCATGGTCAAGGACTACTAGTTGACTAGTCAAGTGTCAGTCTGAGTGTCGGTCTTCAGAGGAAGTCAACAAAAGCATGAAATATAGTGGATGAACATAACAATCATAGTCAAAACCCTTGATTATGATTGTTGGATTTCCCTAGGACGGTTCTACCTCCTCGATATTCATGTTTATAAGCCCTTTATGTGGTGTCACTGAGACGCCCAACTGTGACATGTTTATTATTATTTATAAGCTCTTTATGTGGTGTCGCTGAGACATCCGACTGTGGCATGTTTATTATTATTTATAAGCCCTTTATGTGGTGTCGCTCAGACGCCCGATTGTGGCCTGATTATTATCATTTATAAGCCATGTATGTGGTGTCACCGAGACGCCCGACTATGGCATGTTTATTATTATTTATAAGCCATGTATGTGGTGTCGCTCAGACGCCCGACTGTGGCATGCTTGTTATTATTTCACATAAGTCGTGTATGTGGTGTCGCTCAAAAGCCCGACGGAGACATGCCTTATATTGCACCTATTAATTTTTCTCCCATTGGTAGCCCATTAATTTCTCAGTATGGTTAGATTACACGTTTACTAGTACTTGAGAATTGGATTATGATTGACGAATTATTTTTGTGTTATTGCAAGTGCATCATAACCACCTGCCATTTTATGTCTGCTTTCATAATATTTGCGAGTACATTCAAAGTACTCACTGGCTTGTCGCTGGCTATTGTCTTGGCCAGATTGCGTGCTTGGAGAGGAGGATCCCAACGATAGCCCCGGAACCTAGGCACCGAAGGCGATAGTCGTGTGAGATATGAATTATCCGGGTTAGCTGTTCCTATGGGAAATGGAGTCACATAGACGTTGGAGATCCCCGTATAGCCTCTGCCATCAACCAATAGAAACAATTTGATGTACTTCATAGGCCATCCTGGTCTTGTACCTCAGATTTCTAATTTTGCTTGGGTATTTGTATCAAGGATTTGTATACTTGCTAACAATATTCCTGGGGCTCGTAAGCACAAGGGTTATTTGATGGGAAATTAAAATCCCAGAAAATCCGGCCCTGACAACCTTGGTATCAGAGCCAGGCTGACCGTTGGCTAATCCTATGTTAGTTGGGTCAATAAACCCTAGGTAACCACCCAACTGAGCCAGTACCACAGCCACAACCAAGCCTGCCCTAACCAGTAGCCTGAATAGTGTTAACCGACACCTTTTGGCAGTCGGTTCCCAACCTATCAGACTAGCCCTGTGGTCACACGCCCGTGACCGACACCTGAGTTGACCTTCCTGCAATCCTGCGGGGGAAGACTCTGTTTTCCTTTGCTATAAAGGGAACGATTGCCATAGCACATCACATCACAACCACAATCCTCTCACGGGAGTAGATCCATCAAGATGCCAGGCCCCGTTGTTCACAATGAGACCACTGTCGTTGATCAGGGAGGTTTTGTAACCATCCTTGCCAACCTCACCCGTCGTTCCTTTGCGATGGAAGAGGCCCCAAAGTATGTCGTGTACCAGGAGCACACGAGGGACGACACTCGTCGCTTCTGGGCCACAGTGCACATCTACGGCAGGAGTATCACCCAAGAGCGTCTCTACCGGTTCATGTTAAGATCATCTTCCTACAAGCCACAAGCCATCCAGCTAGCAGCTCGAGAGGCAATAGTTCAACTCCAGCACCTGTCGCCAAGAGTTAACTGTCACCCATTCTACTACTACCCTAGCCGTGAAGGTTATGGTGGGCCACCCCAAGTCACCAACGGAGACCATGAGACAGACCCCGCCTATTGCATCTCATGCGCCACCTAAGAGTGCAAGAGGCACTCGATGAGAAGGTCACCCTCGACCTGATTGTAGCTCATGGAGAGTTGGCTCGTCTTGACCCAAGGAGGAGAGAAGCGGAGCCTGATGCCAGCAACCCTGTAGTGTTGTTTGGGATATCGATTAAGCCCTTAAGGTCTGACCCTGTTGTCGACCCTAATCATGCGCTCATCTTCCCAGAGGAGCTTCGTCGCATATTGGAAATTCCCTCCAACGGGACAGTAGCCACAACAATGGAGACCTTTGCTACCCCAGTCTTGTAGCCCCGCCTTCTTCCCCGAGAAACCGTGACGTCGTGGTTCCAGCAAACTCGACGTCTGCAAGAGTCGCCCACCTGGATGTAAACTAAGTAGACTAATGCATAACGCCGCCTTAGTATTCCATTGTGTGTAATGTATGAGCCGGTATTATCATAAATGAATGGGCAAGTTGTTTTTGTATCAATATTTACATAGTACCACTGGTGGCCATATGTGTATGCACTTGGCCATATAGCATATGGTTGGCCGAAACCGCAGGAAGCCAACCCCAACCGACCACCACAGTAAAATGTCACGTTTTGTCTATGGCCCTGACCGAGCCACGTTAGATCGAACCCAGCTGCTAAGACCAATCAAACCGAAATGTGAGCCCTAACCTAGCCCTATATAAGAGTCACTTGGTGATCAGCCATCACCCACCTTGTGCACTGCCTTCACAACCATTTTTCCCCTCATTGAGAATCACTTCAGGATTACGGAGGCAACTCCGGGAAGTTTTGTTATGATATTGTGGGATATTACCCGCAGTACCATGGGTTCTCCCCTCCCAACCCAGTACAAACTGTTCAAATTGAGGATCTCTCCCACCGCCTCCAAATATTGGGCAGTCGTGCACATTTTTCCTGTGGACCCTAACCAAGACCCCAAGGAAGTCTGCTTCAGCGGGAAATCTATGCCTACCCTAAAAATAGCCATAGAAGTTGCTTCCTATGAAGCGCTTGCTCGTCTTCGTTTAGCAGTACCATATGCCAGTGAACGGGGGTATTGTTATTTTCTGAGTCGCCAATGCCCGGAGAAGCGGCAGCTTTTGCAAGCACCTATGCAGAGAGAGACCACGTGTTGATCAGGCTTGTGCAATATGTCATCGCTCAAGAGCATTTGACACAACAAGTGATAGATTTCCTCGAAACTCTCGCGTTGATGAATCCTCAGATCGCCATTGGAAAACCTTTGAGATCAAACCCAGGAAGACGCGTTCTCCAAGTCCTCCAACCGTTGTGCCCTAAGGACGAAGAATACATTCCACTGGCGGGAATATTTCCTCGAGTCCCTTAGTTTTGTTGCTTGTTCTGTAAATACCATGTTTGTATTTCCTAGACTAGTATTTGAGTGTGCGATGATTGTGCCTTGCCTTGTAAATTCTCACATGCGTGTGTTACGATTACAATTGTTGACTGCTGTGATTTTGTTTTGGATTATTTTTCCTCGTAACAACCCTTTGAGTAAGATTTTCTTAAAAAAACTACAGCTTAAACTGTTTTCATCACAAAAATTAAATTGCTTCTTAACCGGCTTACAACCACTCACAATCTGCCGCTTGGACTGCGTGCAACGCCACACACATTTAACACCTAAATAATTGCTTCACAAGCACACCACAGTTTTTCCGAGAGAAAATATTTGTGGATATTTCATTTTTGGAGAGTGACTGCCAGCACACTAGCACCCACTCGTGCACATTGTAGACACCTAGTCCTCGTGGTCATGGCCGGCACGGAGAGCCACCACCCGAGCATAAGCGTCACGACGATCGACTTGGATCATCGCACCCAGCAGCACTGAGAGCCCGACCAGTGCCGCCATTAGTCTAGCCATCAGGATCACCAGTCACCCCGGAAGCTCGTCCACCATTGTAGCCTCGCCCCAAGGTCCTGCACGCAGTAATGGAGAAGGAGAAGGAAGTAGGAGGAGTGAGGCCAGGTGTGAGGCAGAGAGGAGAACGACGCGATCGTTTTATAGCTTGAGTTTGGTGTGCGGTGGACGCAGTCCACCAGCGCTGCTCATCGCTCGATCGCCAGTATTCGGAGACGAATTTGCAAACTGTGCCGACAACGCACTTGCCTGCGACGCGAGTGCACGCTGCGCCAGCAGCTAGCATGCCGTGCACTACCACGTACGGCCCTAGATGCCTACGTGCTAGACGCCACGTGCGGAGAAAGCAGCGGAAAGCGCGCAAGAGAGAGAAGAGAGAAGATAGACAGAGGAAGAAGAAGAGACTGACACTGGGCCCTGGGTCCACGTATCAGCCAGAGAGAGCACTGTGCACTCGGGTACGACAAGCGCAATTCGGAAATTGGATTTTTTTTCTTTTTTGAAAAATTCGTCGTAGCCATCTGTAGCAACATCTCGATTGCTCAACCCTAGATTTTAAATTTGCAGCACCAGCAACACACCAGAGTTGCACCAATTATCGTGTTCACTGTAACCTCGTTGAATAGTAAATTTTGTGTTGATATTGCAGTGTGGTAAGATAACATATTTTTGCAAATGACCCTAACAAATCTCGAGGACGAGATTTTTTGAAGGGGGTAGGGTCTGTAACACCCCAAAATTTAATTAGGATTTTATTTATTAAAATTGGCCATGATCAATTAAAATTTCATTTTTGGGTTTCCTCTTGATTTCAGATGCACTTCTTTTCTGTGGTTATAAAATTTTCTCCCCTAAATTGGAGTTTTTGAAAAGGCTCGTTTGATTTGAGTCCTTGCCTCAACATTCTTCCCTTCAATTGGCAATTTCAATAAAGGCCTTCTTATAAATAATTTCCCAAGTTTCATTATTCAAAAATGACTTCTTAATTATCTAAGAGCCTGATTTGAACTACAACCATATGATAACTTCTTTCAATAATTCCAAAAAACTTGGAGATGACCTATGATGTTCCTGGATCAATTTTATGGAAAACATTTGACAAGTGTTTTGAATTATTTGAGCAAATTATCTTCTTTTGTGTTCTGGTCTAGTTTGGTGTTTTGAACTAAAACCCTTGGATTTACTCTCTCAAAAATTCTACAAACGTTAGGAGTTGTGAAGGAGTTCATATAAATCACTTTTATGCAAAAACCCAATTTGGTCTTTTGAAAATTTTGAGCACCACATCCTATTTTCTGTTCTGGACCAGTTTTGCAGTTTGCACTGCAACCATATTATTTTCTTGCCAAAGCTTTTGAAAATTTTACTACCCCTAGATAAACCGACCAAACCCTTAAGTTCAGGAGATCAACCCCTTTTGGATTTATTAAGCCCCTATTTTAACCTCCCTAAGTTGCTGCCCAGAATTGTTTTTCTCAAATTAATGCACTAACAAGTTTCTGATTTTCAAAAACTAACCTTGACATCATTATTGGCATCCAAAGAGGCCTTGGACTGGGAATTTGGGTGGCCAGAAAGATCACCTAGGTTCCCCTCGCATTTTGCCAAACACTTAAGGTGCATGACTTGAGTTGGTATGGTTCAAGGTTTGCATTGGGGACTTGCCCCTTTGGCCAAACCAGCATGTCCACTAACCCTGTGCCACCCCTAACAATAGATCTATAGACTTGTAGTTGCACCCAATGGTCGTGGCATGCTCTGGCATTGTGTCGAGCACCTCATGGGCATGCCAAGAGCGTGGCTTCTGCAGCCAGTGTAACTGAGTTGCCGCATCCCACCTAACCCCGCCCTCTGCCCTTTGCTCCTGGAGGAGCCGCACCCTGACCCCTCCAACTCGCCAGAGTCACGTGGCAGTCCCTGGAGCCCTACATCGCCGTCGTCCGTGTGCCTTTGGTGGGGTTCCATCGGCCACATTTGGCCTCTACCATGGCATCGCCGCCCGAGCCTCCCAGCACGCCAGCTAGCCACCTGTACGAATGTTGTGCTCGTACGTTTTGTCCCTGGACCCCTGCTACCCCCGCCACGTCGCCCGTCGCCACTATCGTCGGAGTTATCCACTGCTACCGCGGGCACCGACACTCTCGGCTATATATAGAGCCCTGAAGCCGTAGTGTAGCTCTCAAGCTCCCATGAAGCCTTAGCCATTATCCCTAGCTCCAATTTAGCCAGTAGCCGATGTCATCCCCGTCTCCGGCAAGTTTCGGGCGCCGCCCCTCCGACCAAAATTCACGGCCAATCGATCCTCTTCGGTGCCGCTTTCTTCTGGATTGAAACTGCACATACGAGGCGGTCTCCCCTCCGCCCTCTCTTTGTAGGTCAAGAAGGACCGTGGGCGAGGACCCTTGCTGGCCCGCATCGCCGTCCACCGGCGTCGTAGTCGCTGGAGCTCCCGAGCCTCTCAGAGGTCATCCCGCCCTCCCCCGAGCCGTCATGAGACCCTGAACACGCGGGATGCCCTCGGATTCCCGAATGGCGGCCCTAGTCGCCGGCGGGCATCGTGGGAGCCAGCCTCCGCTCTGGAGCAGGAGGAGGGAGATGACTGGTTTGACTCTAGTCAAACCTGTCAGTGGGCCTCCCTCCTCAGGGACATAACAGTGCTGCCGCCCACTTAAGTGGAAGCACATTCATGCAGAGTATGTTTTCCTTCTCGCATAAGCGTATTTGTGATGAACCGTTTTTCTATTTTGTGATTTGTTTTAAAACAAAACTTTGACCAGATTTTGACTCGCCCTAGTTACTAAAATAAAATTCCAAATGAACTAATTGTTTTTCTCACCTCTTTCAAATTGTATCTAGTTTTTTTTAGTATTTATTTAAAAAATTTCTAAGACAACTTTATGTATTATTCTTAAATTGTGTGTTAATTAGAATATTTTTTATATAGGAATTGGAGAGAGGAGCAAAAACTTTCAAAAGTTTTGGAATACAACCTGCCTCGCCACACTTGGAAGGCAAGCATTCTGAACTTGGATATACACTTGTTTTGTGTGGTTTGCTTGCTTTAGAATACTTGACCGTTATGTTACAAAGGTGATGATATTTTATGTGAAGATAAAAATCATGCTTGTGAATGCATGATGAGATATTTCACATGTTGTATGTTGAGATACATGAGACAGTAGTCACACCTCTCTGTCACATATGCCTACTAGATGGGGTCCAAGGAAAGTCGGTGTCTCAGGGAGTTATGACATTAGGGCTGACATCTCGTTGGACGAGGATAGTCAGCAAGGCATGCTGGGGTATGAAAGGTGGTGGCTCTGTCTGCTGTGTTAAAACATTTTTATTGACCTAATTATGCAGGGAACAATATAATCCTCCTAAGTCGACGTAGATCGAGTCTTGTTAGTATGCTATCTTACCCATTCGTGCTACCACGGGTCTTTCCGAAAGGGAACATGGTTGAGTAAGTCGTGAACCTATTATCAGGTACACACCAAGTAGAGAGGCCAGGATGAAGGTATCCAGGGCACTGGACTAAATCCAGTCATCCGGTCAGGGGGCATGGGTGTTTTTCGATATCGCACTGAGAGGGGAAGAGCTCTCCCCTTGTAGCGCGTGGTATAAATGTGATCCCATGCTAGTCAAGTATGTGACCTCCCCATCTTAGGGTTTTTACATGCGAGCATAGTCCGGGGGATGCCGGTCTTCGCGGGGTTAAAAATGGGTGTGTGCTGGTTCTGAGTGTTACTTCTGAAATACCGTACGCGGGATTAGTCCGGGTGACTATTGGAACCCGTGGGTTGTGGGTAAAGAATACACCTTGTGCAGAGTCAAAACTATTCGAGTACCCGTGCCCACGGTCAAGGATGACTGGTTGACTAGTCAAGTGTCGGTCTTCGGAGGAAGTCAACAAAAGCATGAAATATAGTGGATGGACATAACTATTATGTTTCTCTGGACTAAACCCCTTGATTATGATTGTTGGATATCCCTGGGACGGTTCTACCTCATGGATATTCATGTTTATAAGCCCTTTATGTGGTGTCGCTGAGATGCCCGACTATAGCATGTTTATTATTATTTATAAGCCCTTTATGTGGTGTCGGTGAGACGCCCGACTGTGGCATGTTTATTATTATTTATAATCCCTTTATGTGGTGTCGCTGAGACGCCCGACTGTGGCATGTTTATTATTATTTATAAGCCCTTTATGTGGTGTCGTTGAGACGTCCGACTGTCGCCTGCTTATTATCATTTATAAGCCATGTATGTGGTGTTGCCGAGATGCCCGACTATGGCATGTTTAGTATTATCTATAAGCCCTATATGTGGTGTCGCTGAGACGCTCGAGTGTCGCATGCTTGTTATTATTTCACATAAGCCATGTATGTGATGTCGCTCAGACGCCCGACGGAGGCATGTATTATATCGCACCTATTAACTTTTTCTCCCATTGATTGCCCATTAATTTCTTAGTATGGTTAGATTACATGTTTACTAGTACATGAGAATTGGATTATGATTGACGAATTATTGTTGTGTTATTGCAAGTGCATCTTAACCACCTGTCATTATATGTCTGCTTTCATAATGTTTGCGAGTACATTCAAAGTAAACACTGGCTTGTCTCTGGCTATTATCTTGGCCAGATTGCGTGCTTGGAGAGGGGGATCCCAATGATAGCCCCGGAACCTAGGCACCGAAGGCAGCAGTCATGTGAGATAGGAATTATCCACGTCAGTTGTTGCTGTGGGAAATGGAGTCCCATAGACGCTAGAGATCCCCATATCGCTTCCGCCATCAACCAATAGAAACCTTTTGATGTACTTCATAGGCCATCTTGGTCTTGTACCTCAGATTTGTAATTTTTCTTGGATATTTGTATCAAGGATTTGTATACCACCTAAGAGTATTCCTGGGGCTGGTATGCACAAGGGTCAGTTGATGGGAAATTAAAATCCCAGAAAATCCAGCCGTGACATTTATCAAGTGGTTACCTAGCTCAACACATCTCCTTCGGGCAGTAGTGGCACCCGACGGACTTTTTGAAAGGTTTTTGAAACCATTTCCGTCATCGTCGCCGTGCATAATCCCAACCCATTTGGATAGCAATTACTAGCAACCTAACTACTTCCCACCCACACAACCCTCATAGGAAGGTAGGGTCATGCTCAAGTGCAAGTGTCAACAAGGAGTTATCGGAAACAACCCACTAAGGTAGTCACAGATTCAACATGATTCTATGCATCGGAACGAAGTGATATATATGACATGCATAAAAATAGTTTCTTAGACATGGTCAATGAGCGGCTTGATTTTCTCAACAAAGTCTCTGGGACTTCAAGGTCTTCTGGTCCAAGTCCCTCGTCAACTATGCAATCTATCATCGCAATAATAATGGGAAAAAAATAAGAACACAACAAAAACAGAGAAAATAATCCACTTAGAAAAATGTCAACCCATTTTTGTTAAATACTAGGGTAAGCATAGGTACTGTAAAAATTGTAGGATTTTATTTTTAAAGTGGAAAAATTGTGTAAAATATTTTAACAGAAAGTTAAAATAGCCCTAAAGAAGGTTCTAAAATAAAACAACGCATGAAACTTCATGTGAAAAATACACAAGTGGCCCTATAATATACTACATAATATTACAAGATTTTAGGTGGAGGAATATTTGGATTTGGATAAATATTCATCCTTGTGGGATTTTTGCAAGACACAAATAAAAAGAAAAAGAAAAAGGGCCACAGTGCCTTGGCCAGAGTCGGCCAGCAGTTGGGCCGGCCCAGAGGCCAACCATCCCGCGCGAGCCGGGTAGCCACGCCGCGCATAGTTTCAACCTGACGGGCAGAGCCTGGTGTCACTAAGAGAGAGAGAGAGAGAGACGAGGGAGAGGCGTGAGAGGTTGACGAGTGGACCCCACATGTCGGATCCGTCGTCAACCCCTCGCTAGAGGGCGGCGAGGATCATCGGCGGCGATTCGGACCACGGCGAGGTAAGCTGGCGACGTGAATGGGCTAAGGAGCGAGTCATCAGTTAGGTGGAGGAGAGAAGAGAGAGAGGGGAAAGTGTATGCCTAGGGGCTTGCAAGTGGGGTTTCACCCCTGCAATCATGGAGATGGGTGCCAGGAAACTTACTAGGAGTGCTCGGGGTTGCTATGGAGTTGTGGTAAAATTTTGGGATGAAGGGGAATAGCTTTGGATGCCCTAGCAACAGATTTGGCATTCTGCTAGAAGGTGTTTGATGGGGTTTTGGGCAAGATTCCTTTGTCCAATTGTTGTCAGACTTAACACGATGGATTTGGGGGTAGAATCAATAGTGATCACCAAGTTTGAGCTCATTTGAGTAGAGTTGGCAATGTAAACATGGAAATCCCTAGAAATGGACATAATTAGATTCCTATGAACCTAAGTGATGAAATCAACTCCCACAAATGCAACACTTCGTGTAGCATCCTTATTTGGGGGCTAGATCACTCATGTAAAGTTTGGGATCAATTGGATAAACTTGGCAATCTAAAGTTGCTCAAATTTGGTTCTACACAGTGAGGGTTTTGGGGTATTTTGGTGAACCAAATCAACTTGTATTGGGATGAAATTTTTGAGGATCACCCCATATATCATGTGTGTGTAGCTAGAATTTTCCTGGAACTTATTGAGAATATTTCCTATGGAAATATTTCAAAAGCTTGAAATAGGCACAAAGGGTTTTGAGGGGTTTTATCCAATATTTTGAACATGACAATGTGTTGAAACTATTATGTATGGAAAATATATGTCCACTGAGTTTCTCTAAATTTTCTAAAATATTTTTGAAGTGATAAAATATTTTTTCCCTATGAAATACTATTTCTGGCATCAGAAAGAAGCCTTTAAAAATAGGAAAATAACTTTTAAAATAATTATTGTATGGTTTTGGGAAATCTTTTTGATAATAGGTTCCAAATAAAATAATTGGGCCAAAGCATCTCTCCTAAATGAAGGACCTTTAGTGCAAGTCTGAACTCACGGGTTTTAGAAAGCTTAAAATAAATAAATGCCTTTTGTTGAAATAAAAAATTATAAAAATAGTTTTGTGGCCGTATTCACATTGCATGATCATTGGGCAAAGGTTTGGGGTCAAGGAGGTGAGTTCTTAATAGGAGAATGTCTTTAGTGATTCAAAACTCAATCAGACACACAAGCAAGTAGCAACCAAATCAACCATCACAAGCATGCAAAAGTTTTAATTGGCTCTAATTTTCATAAAATCATCATGTGGCAAAGTGGTACAAATAGAGGGTGTGACAATTATCCCATTTTCAAAATTATCCGTACAATCAAAAATGGTCCAAAAATAAAAGTGTTGAGATTTTCTAGAATATTTCAGAATTTTTGGGGTTGGAAACACCCCACGGGAATGCACGAGTTGCTGCCAAGCCAACAGGGTGCATCCACCCCCCTCGGCACGCCCTTACGGCTTGGGCGGGCATAGGGACCCCCCTCACTTATCTCTTTAGTCCACTCCTTCTCCCGCCTCTAGAAAGAAAATCTCGGTTGCTCTCTCCCTTGTGTTTTCCTCCCAAATGTGAGATTTTTGTCTCTTTGCTCGGAACTCCATTTCTGAAACTGTTTTGAGGGATTGCTCCTTGGTATGTGACTCACCCATTTCTCCAATTAGTTTTTGTTATAATAGATTATATTTTGCATGTTTTGCTGCTCTTAGTGCTACTAAAACTGAGCTCGCAAGTTGAATTCTTTGAGTTCCAAGTAGTTTGAATGCTTGATATAGCCTTTATACATTCATATGGGTAGTTGCTATCAATCTTATAAAGTTTTGTTGACATAATTTTTTAGTCTAAATATTTTAGAAATTTTCTCTTAGGAAAATGAATGTCTTTAGGAGGAGTTCTTCAAGGAGGAAGTCCTCTGGTGAGTCATCGAGCGAGAGCTCGGTATGACAAGCTTATGTTGAACCAAGAACAAGTTTAGTGAGGATGGCCAACACAAAATCATGTCGCTGGCCATGCAATGAGTTCAAGCTGGGTACCAATATTAAGGAAGAATTTGATCAATATATTTATAATACTGACCTCATTGACTTCCTCGGAGATGAGTGTGACCAATACTATATCCTTACAAAATCATTTGTGCAAAATATATATTACATGCATAGGCTTGATATTCCGAGATAAGCTTTGATTTATCTATTGAACATTACGAAATACCATTCACCCAGTTCTGCAAAATTTTCTTGATTCCTTCTAAGGGGGATTAAGTGATCCTAAGCCACAGGAGTTCGAGGACTTCCTCCTTACTTTAAATGTGGTAGAACGTAGGGGTGTGTCAAACGCCAGAGCCACTAGTTTGCATTTTCTTGTTGTGCACTACTTTTCATTATTTATAGGAAAATGTTTAACATCTATGGAGCAAGGTGGCGGTCTCAATGACCCAACCCTCGCTATCCCGTGTCGTGCATTATTTAATGACAACACATCAGCTTAGGAGGCATTGTCGCACACCGCCTTCACGGCATCCGGATCAGGGGAAAGGTCCATGTTGGCATTTATGCCACCTGCCTAGCAAGACATTTTAACATTAAGGTTTATGTTGATCACCAGTCTATGCTAGAACACCACTTTATTGATGAACCTGGGCCTCCACGCCACATTCTCTATGACGTGGTATATAGCGAGAAGACTCATGATGTTATTGTGTTGCCTACACCTTCTTTGTTTGATTATAATGTCACGCACGGATATGTCGTCATGCCATCAGATATAATCGCTTACCAGAACGAGTTGGCTGTGATGGAGGCTAAGGCCCACGCTTGGGACGCTCAAGTGCCTCAGCCCAACTACTCCCCTCCTGGACCCGATGGCTATTATGGACGGTGGTTGCCAAGCTAGGCCAAAAGCCTAAGCCTGGAAAGTATGTATTTCCCACCGACATTACATTCGTATTCACACATCTCATTTGAATAGGTGCTCATCCTGTTTCATTGTATATCCATGCTAGAATTATTTTCACCTTCTTCTTGTGTGTTTGGAAAAATTCAAAAATCCAAAAAATGTTTCTCGTTTCTTTTTGGTTTTCCTTTCTAGTTTAATTAGTTTGTAGTATTAAAAGAAAACTCAAAATATTTGATTCACCTCTTGGGAGATTTCCCGTGTAAGTAGATTTTCTTGTTCTTATTTTTCCTTTGTTTATTTGCTTTCTTCAGAAAAAACAAAAACTCTAGAAATATTTCAGTGTGTTTCTCTGAATTTCTTTTCCTTTTGTTGAGTCATTGAAACGAGAATACCACGATGAAAATGTTAAGTGGTTCTCATATGCGTTATTGTTGATTTAACAAAGAGTTGATATTATCTTCTCTTCTCCTTTGTATAAACTATTTCGCAAACTTTAGCTTAATCCATGGCACACTTCCACTATTATTATTTGCACATCATTCGATCGTGCAAGTGAAAGGCAATAATGATGAGATTTGATGAAATGACTATGGTAAATGAAGCTGGTATGAACTCTTCTTGTTTTCCATTTTTGTAAATATGTTTAGCTCGTTCGATCTTAATTCATCATATTATGAATAAATAAGTTTGTGATGAGAATTAGAGATGATAGTTGCTCATCCCATGCTTAAATAGCTAGGAGTGGATAACGATTTATTTTGTGTGTCAACATGCAGTAAAATGGTTGTGATGTAGTATGTTAGTATGATATCCTCTTGTGAGTAATTAGAGCGCCTTGACTTGGCCCATGTGCAAACCTGTAGTTGATTCAAACCCAATGCAATATTCATGATATTTAAATTGAGAGTGTTCATATCCTACTCATCCTAGCGTTTAATGTTAATTATTCTCAATGCATGATTATGACTGTTTTTTCTCTCTTGTCGGTCACTTCTTAATCTATTGCTAGCCTTCACCTGTACTAAGCGAGGATACTCCTTGTTCATCCAAACTCCTAAACCAAAGTTCTGCCAAATGAGTCCACCATACCTACCTATATGTGGTATTACCCTATCATTCCAACTAAATTTGCATGTGCTACCTCTAAAGATTCAAATAAATATTTGTTTTGTGTGCTCGTACCGCTCATGGAGCGACGGGCCGGACAGTATCTTTCATGCTAAGCGGGTTATTCTCAAGATGGGGATTTATTTGTCTGTCATTGCACGAGAGAGGCTGGTAAAAAGTATGTCCATTCTTGCATAATAAAAAGTAATTAAACAAAACTCCTACGACAATAGAAATGTTGGTGGGCACCCAAGGATTCGGTCATCCATGGCCTGTGTATGTATGTTCGATGGAAGTAAACTTTATATTTCCGCGTAGTAACCGCCAATAATGTGTTTAGCATGGAAGGTACTGAAATATTTGTTGTGACGTTGACACAAAAAGCACACCACCCAAAATTACAATTCATCTCAGTTTGAAACCATGAGCTTTGGGACCTATCCAAGTCAATGCTTCCCACTGCGAAGGGCCTTTCTATTTACTTTTATGTTGTATACTTTCATGTTAATTATTTTATTCGATCCATAATATTCCTACTAAAAGCACAAGATCTGAGAGCACTATTGTCGTTCTTATGCATTGAATCTAGTTAATGTTAGATGTGAGCATGATTGGATCTTTTCTACTCTGAATTACAATGGTTAGATGTTGTTTAGACCCGAGAGCACTATTGACAATCATGACACGCGGGTCATGTTATATTACAAACGTGCATCACATACATATGAGCCATACTATTCACATCAAACGTGCAAAACGAACTTATGCATAGAATCGCATTCTTCTGGTTTGTATGATCGTGTAGGAAACATTCAGCGCTACGCACATGGTGGTCCCTAGTAATTCCTTTGTAGGCTTGCTAGATGATGATGGGATTGGATGAGATTTGTCATGCACTCGATTTATTTTGATTGGGCTTGATCCCTAGTATCCACTATGTTCTGAGATTGATGTTGCTTTGACTTTGTTATGCATAATGCTTGTAACTAGGGCCCGAGTGCCATGATTTTAGATCTGAACCTATTATGTTTTCATGAGTATGAGAGTATTTTGGATCCTATCTTTCAAGTTGTATGCACCTATTACGTATAATGATCTGCGTGCATCAATGTGATAATAATTGAGATTATTTCCGGTGAGTGTCGTAGTTTGAGGAGTTCATGTATTCACTATGTGTTAATGCTTCGTTCCAGTTATCTATTGAAAGGAGGCATTAATATCCCTTAGTTTCCTTATGGACCCCGCTGCCAGGGTAGGGTAGGACAAAAAATGTCATACAAGTTCTTATTATAAGCACGTGTGACTATATGCGGAATACATGCCTACATTACATTAATGAATTGGAGCTAGTTCTGTGTCGCTCTAATATGTCACTATTACATGATGAATGTCATCCAATAAATATGTGTATCCGTTGTCGATCCAACTGCCTACGCTTTTCATACATTGATCCTTGCTAAGTTACTATTGCTGCTGCTAATGTTACATCAATATAAAACTGTTGTCATTACTGTTACCGTTACTACTCTTATTTTGGTGTGCTACTAACACTTTTGTTACAGAGAGATATACCATGTGTGGTTGAATTGAAAACTCAACTTCTAATACCAATAAATATACTTTGGATCCCATAGTGTCGAATCAATAAATTAGGGTGAAATATTACTCGTGAAGACTGTTGTGATCCCCTACACTTGTGGGTTATCATGAGTATTAGGGATTTCCATGCAACAGACGTACTAGAGCTCTCGAAATAGACTAGTGGGGTGTGCATCCAACTTGCTTGATCATGAATACCTTGAGCATTTCAAAAAGCTCATCATTGGAATATGCAAGCCAAGTTCCATTATGTGAAAGATCCCACTAGTGTAACAATGAAACATTACTCTGTATATGAAGTACATGGTGCTACTTTGAAGCACAAATGTTTATGAAGGAGAGCACCATGCATCTCTCTCTTTATTCCTTTTTTCTTTCGTTTTTACTTTTTTTATTATATCTCTTCACTCTTTTCTTTATTCCTCACAGGTAGGGGCACACTCTACATGACATTACACCCTTATTTACTCATAACTAAGTAAATAAGACGACTACAAACAAATGCCTATGGCAGTGTATCAAGATATGTAGTGATCTAGCATAACATGTAAATAGTGATGAATGGTGGCCTTGACACAAATATTTTGCTAGCTCTATATGATCATGTAAAGCAAAATGATGATGAACTTAAGTCATGTAAAAAAACAATGGAAGTTGTATGGCGTGGAAATGACTACATAAATGCCATTATAGATAGGCATGGTGGCTGTTTTGAGGAGATAGTTATTTTACGTGTAAGAGAACATGGTTCTCCTATGGGATTTTTCTGCACATGCAAAGCCAGATTTTGAGGTGAGAGTGGGCAATGCACCACACTTAAGAGTCTGGAAAAATATGGATATGTGGGGTGTAAAAGGCTAAGAACTCATGTTAGTCATAAAAACTAAAATACTTATTGCTAGAAACTAATAATAGACCTAAAGAAAAAGCAACCCCCATGCCCCTAGGAGGAGAAGTTGGCAGAATTTAATCATTGTGTGCTGCTTGATCACTATACAACAAAAGGGTCACTTTAAGAGCGTTTAACTTCGACCTCGTGCTAATACCAGCGGCTTCCACTTTTAATGAGATTAATTAATGTACGACCCCAAAAACTTTAACACCGGTATGCAATACTCAATTTTTACCATTTACCAACATAATCATCTATCACTCTCTCAATAGTGCAAAACTATTGCAAAGAATCAAGCCTACCATGTTCAATGATTTATATGTTAATGCAAGTTTTCTATATCACCAATGTATACCTATCATTTTTACTATTTTAGTACCAACATATAATTCATGTGAATAACCAATTGCTATTCAACTCTCTAAAAAGGATTAAGTGAAGCAAGAGAGTCGTGATCTTTTGTATAAAAGCAAGTTTCTCCGCCGTGTTCTAACATATATAAATAAAGTGCAAGAGAAATTCTATAATTTACCTCAAGTCAAAATATATAACTAAAGTGCATAGATAATTCTAAAAAAATAGGGACATTTGCCATTTCCCCCCTAATTTATGCCCACTCTCATCTTTACCCCTAAAAAATTATGTCCTCAACTTAGCGCCTCCTACCCTTGTGTGTCATTTCCGTCCGGCCAAAGGCCTTTGACCATGTTCGGAACGTTTTGTGTGTTGGGTTCTACCGTAGGTGCATCGCATGTAAATTAAATTTTCCTACACGAAGAAGAACCAAGCACATGCTACGGAGATGGATCACAGATTGTTACCACTAGACGCGTAGTGCCTATTAGAAATATGCCCAAAAGGCAATAATAAATTGGTTTTTATTATATTTCCTTGTTCATGATAATTTTTTATTATCCATGCTAGAATTGTATTGATCGGAAACTCAAATATATGTGTGGATACATAGACAACACACTGTCCCTAGTGAGCCTCTGGTTGATTGGCTCGTTGATCAAAGATGGTCAAGGTTTCCTGGCCATAGACAAGTATTGCCACTTGATAATGGGATCACATCATTAGGAGAATGATGAGATGTACAAGACCCAAACTATAAATGTAGCATATGATCGTGTCAGTTTATTGCTACTATTTTATGCATGTCAATGTATCTGTTCCTATGACCATGAGATCATGCAACTCCTGGATACCGGAGGAATACCTTGTGTGTATCAGACGTCGCAACATTACTGGGTGACTATAAAGGTGCTCTACAGGTATCTCCAAAGGTGTGTGTTGGGTTGGCATGGATTAAGACTGGGATTTGTCACTCTGTGTGACACAGAGGTATCTCGGGGCCCACTCGGTAATACAACATCACAATAAGCCTTGAAAGCAATGTGAATAAGGAGTTAGTCACGGGATCTTGCACAACGGAACGAGTAAAGAGACTTGCCGGTAACGGGATTGAACTAGGTATGGAGATACAAACGATTGAATCTCGGGCAAGTAACATATCGAAGGACAAAGGGAACAACATACGGGATTAGCTGAATCCTTGACATAGAGGTTCAACCGATAGAGATATTCATAGAATATGTAGGAGCCAATATGGACATTCAGGTCCTGCTATTGGTTATTGACCGGGGAGTGTCTCAGGTCATGTCTGCATAGTTCTCAAACCCGCAGGGTGTGCACTTAAGGTTCGGTAACATTTTGGTATAGTTGAGTTATAGGTGTTGGTGACCGTAGGTTGTTTGGAGTCCCGTATAACATCCTGGACGTCACGAGGAGCTCCGGAATGGTCCGGAGGTAAAGATTGATATATAGGAAGTCCTGTTTTGGTCACCGATAAAGTTTCGGGCTCATCAGTATTGTACCGGGAGTGCCGGGAGGGTACCGGGGATCATCGGGAGGGGTGTCACGCCCCGAGGGGCCTTATGGTCTGTGGGAGGTTACAAACCAGCCCCTAGTGGGCTGACATAAGCTCTCACTAAGGCCCATGAGGTTTGAGAGGCAAAAAGTCCAAAGGTGGAAAAGGTGGAAAGGGTTTCCAAGTGGAAAGGAGGAATCCTACTCCTAGTAGGATTGGAGTAGGACTCCTGCACCTCCAATTTCAGCCAAACCATGAGGGTTTGAGGCTGCCTCCTCCCCTCACTCCCTCCTATATATACTAGAGGTATTGAGGGTTTTTGACACACAGAAAAATAGCCACGTGCTCCCTCGACTTCTCTCTAGATCTGTTCTTCCTCTAGATCAGTTTTCGGCGGTGCTTAGGCGATGCCCTGCTGGATTAGTTCACCACCACCACCACCACGCCGCCGTGCTAGAGAACTCATCTACCTATCTGCCCCTCTTACTGGATCAAGAAGGCGGGGATCGCCATCGAGCTGTACGTGTGCTGAACACGGAGGTGTCGTCCGTTCGGCACTAGATCGGGATGGATCATGATGGCATCGCGGGACGGATCATGATGAGATCACGGGATGGGCTGCGATTTGGATCGCGAAGATGTTCCACTACATGAACCGCGTTATATACGCTTCCGCTTAGCGATCTACAAGGGTACGTAGATGCACTCTCCCCTCTCGTAGATGATCATCACCATGAATAGGTATTGCATGTGTGTAGGACATTTTTTGTTTCCCATGCGACATTCCCCAACATTGGTATCAGAGCTAGGTTCATGCGTAGATGAAATCTCGAATAGAACACAAAAGAGTTTGTGGGTGTTGATGTTCAATTTTCTGCCCTCCTTAGTCTTTTTTCGATTCGGCGGTATAGTTGGATTGAAGCGGCCCAGGCCAACATTACTCGTATGCTTACGAAAGACCGGTTTCATCGACTGACATGCAACTTGTTGCATAAAGATGACTGGCAGGTGTCTATTTATTCAAGTTTAGTTGAATCGGATTTGATCGAGGCGGTCCTTGGAGAAGGTTAAATAGCAATTTGCATATCACCATTGTGGCTTGCGTAAGTAAGATGCGATCATATTAGATACCCATAGCAGCCACGTAAAACATGCAACAATAAATTAGAGGACGTCTAACTTGTTTTTGCAGGGTATGCATGTGATGTGATATGGCCTAAGACATGATGTGATATATTGGATGTATGAGATGATCATGTTGTAATAGTTAAATATCGACTTGCACGTCGATGCTGCGGTAACCGGCAGGAGCCATAGGGTTGTCTTTAGATTAACGTTTGTGCTTGCAAATGTGTTTACTATATTGCTAGGTGGTAGGTTTAGTAGTAATAGCATAGATGTCATGACAACCTCGATGGCGGCACAATGATGGAGATCATGGTGTGGCGTCGGTGACGATGAAGATCATGCCGGTGCTTTGGTGATGGAGATCAAGAAGCACAAGATCATGACCATATCATGTCACTTATGATTTGCATGTGATGTTAATCCTTTTATGCACCTTATTTTGCTTAGAACAACGGTAGAATTATAAGGCGACCCCTCACTAAAACTTCAAGATAAAATGGTGTTCTATCCGACTGTGCACCGTTGCGACAGTTCGTCGTTTCGAGACACCACGTGATGATCGAGTGTGATAGACTCAATGTTCACATACAACGGGTGCAAAACAGTTACGCACGCGGAACACTCGGGTTAAACTTGACGAGCCTAGCATGTATAGACATGGCCTCGAATCACAAGAGACCGAACGGTCGATCATGAATCATATAGTTGATATGATCAACATGTTGGAATTATGCCCTAGAGGCAATAATAAATATAGTTATTATTATAATTCCTGTATCAAGATAATAGTTTATTATCCATGCTATAATTGTATTGAATGAAGACTCATTTACATGTGTGGATACATAGACAAAACACCATCCCTAGCATGCCTCTAGTTGGCTAGCCAGTTGATCGATGATAGTCAGTGTCTTCTGATTATGAACAAGGTGTTGTTGCTTGATAACTGGATCACGTCATTAGGAGAATCACGTGATGGACTAGACCCAAACTAATAGACGTAGCATGTTGATCGTGTCATTTTGTTGCTACTGTTTTCTGCGTGTCAAGTATTTGTTCCTATGACCATGAGATCATATAACTCACTGACACCGGAGGAATGCTTTGTGTGTATCAAACGTCGCAACGTAACTGGGTGACTATAAAGGTGCTCTACAGGTATCTCCGAAGGTGTTAGTTGAGTTAGTATGGATCAAGACTGGGATTTGTCACTCCGTGTGACGGAGAGGTATCTTGGGGCCCACTCGGTAATACAACATCACACACAAGCCTTGCAAGCAATGTAACTTAGTGTAAGTTGTGGGATCTTGTATTACGGAACGAGTAAAGAGACTTGCCGGTAAACGAGATTGAAATAGGTATGCGGATACTGACGATCGAATCTCGGGCAAGTAACATACCGAAGGACAAAGGGAATGACATACGGGATTATACGAATCCTTGGCACTGAGGTTCAAACGATAAGATCTTCGTAGAATATGTAGGATCCAATATGGGCATCCAGGTCCCGCTATTGGATATTGACCGAGGAGTCTCTCGGGTCATGTCTACATAGTTCTCGAACCCGCAGGGTCTGCACACTTAAGGTTCGACGTTGTTTTATGCGTATTTGAGTTATATGGTTGGTTACCGAATGTTGTTCGGAGTCCCGGATGAGATCACGGACGTCACGAGGGTTTCCAGAATGGTCCGGAAACGAAGATTGATATATAGGATGACCTCATTTGATTACTGGAAGGTTTTCGGAGTTACCGGGAATGTACCGGGAATGACGAATGGGTTCCGGGAGTTCACCGGGGGGGCAACCTACCCCGGGGAAGCCCATAGGCCTTTGGGGAGACACACCAGCCCTTAGTGGGCTGGTGGGACAGCCCACAAGTGCCCTATGCGCCAAGGAGAAGAAAATCAAGAGAGAAAGAAAAAAAAAGGAGGAGGTGGGAAGGAAGGGGGACTCCGTCCCACCAAACCTAGTCCAACTCGGTTTGGGGGGAGAGTCCTCCCCCTTGGGGCTCCTTGAGCCCCAAGGCAAGGCCCCCTCCCTCCCACCTATATATACGGAGGTTTTAGGGCTGATTTGAGACGACTTTTCCACGGCAGCCCGACCACATACCTCCACGGTTTTTCCTCTAGATCGCGTTTCTGCGGAGCTCGGGCGGAGCCCTGCTGAGACAAGGTCATCACCAACCTGCGGAGCGCCGTCACGCTGCCGGAGAACTCTTCTACCTCTCCGTCTCTCTTGCTGGATCAAGAAGGCCGAGATCATCGTCGAGCTGTACGTGTGCTGAACGCGGAGGTGCCGTCCGTTCGGTACTAGATCGTGGGACTGATCGCGGGATTGTTCGCGGGGCGGATCGAGGGACGTGAGGACGTTCCACTACATCAACCGCGTTCCCTAACGCTTCTGTTGTACGGTCTACAAGTGTACGTAGATCACTCATCCCCTCTCGTAGATGGACATCACCATGATAGGTCTTCGTGCGCGTAGGAAAATTTTTGTTTCCCATGCGACGTTCCCCAACAGTGGCATCATGAGCTACATGCGTAGATGTCTTCTCGAGTAGAACACAAAAGTTTTTGTGGGCGGTGATGTGCGTTTTGCTGCCCTCCTTAGTCTTTTCTTGATTCCGCGGTATTGTTGGATTGAAGCGGCTTGGACCGACATTACTCGTACGCTTACGAGAGACTGGTTTCATCGTTACGAGTAACCCCCTTTTCTCAAAGATGACTGGCAAGTGTCGGTTTCTCCAACTTTAGTTGAATCGGATTTGACCGAGGAGGTCCTTGGATGAGGTTAAATAGCAACTCATATATCTCCGTTGTGGTGTTTGCGTAAGTAAGATGCGATCCTACTAGATGCCCTTGGTCACCACGTAAAACATGCAACAACAAAATTAGAGGACGTCTAACTTGTTTTTGCAGGGTATGCTTGTGATGTGATATGGCCAACGATGTGATGTGATATATTGGATGTATGAGATGATCATGTTGTACTAGAAATATCGACTTGCACGTCGATGGTACGGCAACCGGCAGGAGCCATAGGGTTGTCTTTATACTAACGTTTGTGCTTGCAGATGCGTTTACTATTTTGCTAGGATGTAGCTTTGGTAGTAATAGCATGAGTAGCACGACAACCCCGATGGCAACACGTTGATGGATGATCATGGTGTGGCGCCGGTGACAAGAAGATCGTGCCGGTGCTTTGGTGATGGAGATCAAGAAGCACGTGATCATGGCCATATCATGTCACTTATGAATTGCATGTGATGTTAATCCTTTCCTGCACCTTATTTTGCTTAGAACGACGGTAGCATTATGAGGTGATCTCTCACTGAAATTTCAAGACGAAATTGTGTTCTCCCCGACTGTGCACCGTTGCTACAGTTCGTCGTTTCGAGACACCACGTGATGATCGGGTGTGATAGATTCAACGTTCACATACAACGGGTGCAAAACAGTTGCGCACGCGGAACACTCGGGTTAAGCTTGACGAGCCTAGCATGTGCAGACATGGCCTCGGAACACATGAGACCGAAAGGTCGATCATGAATCATATAGTTGATATGATTAGCATAGGGATGCTTACCACTGAGACTATACTCAACTCACGTGATGATCGGACTTGGGATAGTGTAAGTGGATCATGAACCACTCAAATGACTAGAGAGATGTACTTTTTGAGTGGGAGTTTAGCATATAATTTGATTAAGCTGAACTCTAATTATCTTGAACATAGTCTAAGTCCACTTTGAATATATCTGTGTTGTAGATCATGGCTCACGCAACAGTCATCCTGAATTTTAATACGTTCCTAGAGAAAGCTAAGTTGAAAGATGATGGAAGCAACTTTGTAGACTGGGCTCGTAATCTTAAGCTAATCTTACAAGCTGGGAAGAAGGATTATGTCCTTAATGCTGTGCTAGGAGATGAACCACCCGCTACGGCTAATCAGGATGTTAAGAACGCTTGGTTAGCACGTAAGGAGGACTACTCAATAGTTCAATGTGCAGTCTTGTATGGCTTAGAACCGGGACTTCAACGTCGCTTTGAGCGTCATGGAGCATTTGAGATGTTCCAGGAGTTGAAGTTTATCTTTCAGAAGAACGCCCGGATCGAGAGGTATGAGACCTCCGATAAATTCTATGCTTGCAAGATGGAGGAAAAGTCGTCTGTCAGTGAACATGTGCTCAAAATGTCTGGGTACTCAAACCGTCTGGCTGAGCTGGGGATTGAACTCCCGCAAGAGGCTATCACTGACAGAATCCTTCAATCACTGCCGCCAAGCTATAAAGGCTTTGTGTTGAACTACAACATGCAAGGGATGAACAAGTCTCCCGGCGAGTTGTTTGCGATGTTGAAAGTCGCAGAGTCTGAACTCCGTAAAGATCATCAAGTGTTGATGGTGAATAAGACCACTAGTTTCAAGAGAAACGGCAAAGGCAAGAAGGGCAATTCGAAGAAGAGCGGAAAGCCTGTTGCCAATCCGCCGAAGAAACCCAAAACTGGACCTAAGCCTGAAACGGAGTGTTTCTATTGCAAGGGTATGGGTCACTGGAAGCGCAATTGCCCCAAGTATCTGGCAGATAAGAAGGCGGGCAAAGAAAAATCATGTATATTTGTTATACATGTTATTGATGTGTACTTAACCGGCTCTCGTAGTAGTGCCTGGGTATTCGATACCGGTTCTGTTGCTCATATTTGCAACTCGAAACAGGAACTGCGGAATAGACGAAGGCTGGCGAAAAACGAAGTGACGATGCGCGTAGGAAATGGTTCCAAGGTTGATGCAATCGCCGTCGGCACAATGTCACTTCAGCTACCATCGGGATTAGTGATGAACTTAAATCATTGTTATTTAGTGCCTGCGTTGAGCATGAACATTATATCTGGATCTTGTTTATTGCGAGACGGTTACTCTTTTAAGTCTGAGAATAATGGTTGTTCTATTTCTATGAGTAACATCTTTTATGGTCATGCACCGAATGTGAGAGGATTGTTCATATTGAATCTTGATAGCGATACGCATATACATAACATTGAGACCAAAAGAGTTAGAGTAAACAATGATAGCGCCATATTTTTGTGGCACTGCCGCTTGGGTCATATTGGTGTAAAGCGCATGAAGAAACTCCATGCTGATGGACTTTTGGAGTCACTTGACACGTGCGAACCATGCCTCATGGGCAAGATGACTAAGACTCCGTTCTCCGGAACAATGGAGCGTGCAAGTGACTTATTGGAAATCATACATACCGATGTGTGTGGTCCAATGAGCGTGGAGGCACGTGGCGGATATCGTTATTTTCTCACCTTCACTGACGATTTAAGTAGATATGGTTATGTCTACTTGATGAAGCACAAGTCTGAAACATTTGAAAGGTTCAAGCAATTTCAGAGTGAAGTGGAAAATCATCGTAACAAGAAGATCAAGTTCCTACGGTCTGATCGTGGGGGTGAATATCTGAGTTTCGAGTTTGGTGCTCACTTAAGACAATGTGGAATTGTTTCACAGTTGACACCGCCTGGAACACCACAGCGTAATGGTGTGTCCGAACGTCGTAATCGTACTTTGTTAGAGATGGTGCGATCTATGATGTCTCTTACTGATTTGCCGTTATCATTTTGGGGTTATGCATTAGATACAGCTGCATTCACTTTAAATAGGGCACCATCAAAATCCGTTGAGATGACACCATACGAACTGTGGTATGGCAAAAGGCCAAAGTTGTCGTTTCTTAAAGTTTGGGGATGTGATGCTTATGTCAAAAAGCTTCAGCCTGAAAAGCTGGAACCCAAAGCGGAAAAGTGCGTCTTCATAGGTTACCCAAAAGAGACAGTTGGGTACACCTTCTATCTCAAATCCGAGGGCAAAGTGTTTGTTGCTAAGAACGGAGCTTTTCTCGAGAAGGAGTTTCTCTCGAGAGAATTGAGTGGGAGGAAGATAGAACTTGACGAGGTTGTCGAACCTCTCATCCCTCTGGATGGTGGCGCAGGGCAAGGGGAAACCTCTGTCGTTGCGACGCCGGTTGAGGAGGAAGTTAATGATGATGATCATGAAACTCCAGTTCTAGTTTCTGTTGAACCACGCAGGTCGACGAGATCACGTGCTGCTCCAGAGTGGTACGGTAATCCCGTCTTACCAATCATGTTGTTAGACAACAATGAACCTGCAAATTATGAAGAAGCAATGGTAGGCCCAGATTCCAACAAATGGCTAGAAGCCATGAAGTCCGAGATAGGATCCATGTATGAGAACAAAGTATGGACTTTGGAGATACTACCTGAGGGCCACAAGGCTATTCAGAACAAATGGATCTTTAAGAAGAAGACGGACGCTGACGGCAATGTGACCGTTTATAAAGCTCGACTTGTGGCAAAGGGTTTTTCACAAGTTCCAGGAGTTGACTACGATGAGACTTTCTCACCCGTAGCGATGCTTAAGTCCGTCAGAATCATGTTAGCAATAGCTGCATTTTTCGATTATGAAATATGGCAGATGGATGTCAAAACGGCGTTCCTTAACGGTTTCCTTAAGGAAGAGTTGTATATGATGCAACCCGAAGGTTTTGTCGATCCTAAGAATGCTAACAAAGTGTGCAAGCTCCAGCGATCCATTTATGGACTGGTGCAAGCATCTCGGAGTTGGAACAAATGCTTTGATGAGGTGATCAAAGCATTTGGGTTTATACAAGTGGTTGGAGAATCTTGTATTTACAAGAAAGTGAGTGGGAGCTCTGTGGCGTTTCTAATATTATATGTGGATGACATATTACTGATTGGAAACAACGTAGAGCTTTTGGAGAGCATAAAAGGTTACTTGAATAAAAGTTTCTCTATGAAGGACCTAGGAGAAGCTGCTTACATTCTAGGCATTAAGATCTATAGGGATAGATCAAAACGCCTGATAGGACTTTCACAAAGCACATACCTTGATAAAGTTTTGAAGAAGTTCAAAATGGAACAGTCCAAGAAAGGGTTCTTGCCAGTTTTACAAGGTATGAGATTGAGTAAGACTCAGCGCCCAGCAACTGATGAAGATAGAGAGCATATGCGCTCCGTCCCCTATGCTTCAGCCATAGGTTCTATCATGTATGCGATGTTGTGCACTAGACCGGATGTTAGCCTGGCCATAAGTATGGCAGGTAGGTTCCAGAGTGATCCAGGAGTGGATCACTGGACAGCGGTCAAGAATATCCTGAAGTACCTGAAAAGGACTAAGGAGATTTTTCTCGTATATGGAGGTGACGAAGAGCTCGCCGTAAAAGTTTACGTCGATGCAAGCTTTGACACAGATCCGGACGACTCTAAGTCGCAAACCGGATACGTATTTATTCTTAATGGGGGTGCAGTAAGCTGGTGCAGTTCCAAGCAAAGCGTCGTAGCAGATTCTACATGTGAAGCAGAGTACATGGCTGCCTCGGAGGCGGCTAAGGAGGGTGTCTGGATGAAGCAGTTCATGATGGATCTTGGAGTGGTGCCAAGCGCACTGAATCTAATAACCTTGTTCTGTGACAACACTGGTGCCATTGCCTTAGCAAAGGAACCACGGTTTCACAAGAAGACCAGACACATCAGACGACGCTTCAACCTCATCCGCGACTACGTCGAGGAAGAGGACGTAAATATATGCAAAGTGCACACGGATCTGAATGTAGCAGACCCGCTGACTAAACCTCTTCCACGGCCAAAACATGATCGACACCAGAACTGTATGGGTGTTAGATTCATTACAATGTAATTCACATGGTGATGTGAGGGCTAGATTATTGACTCTAGTGCAAGTGGGAGACTGTTGGAATTATGCCCTAGAGGCAATAATAAATATAGTTATTATTATAATTCCTGTATCAAGATAATAGTTTATTATCCATGCTATAATTGTATTGAATGAAGACTCATTTACATGTGTGGATACATAGACAAAACACCATCCCTAGCATGCCTCTAGTTGGCTAGCCAGTTGATCGATGATAGTCAGTGTCTTCTGATTATGAACAAGGTGTTGTTGCTTGATAACTGGATCACGTCATTAGGAGAATCACGTGATGGACTAGACCCAAACTAATAGACGTAGCATGTTGATCGTGTCATTTTGTTGCTACTGTTTTCTGCGTGTCAAGTATTTGTTCCTATGACCATGAGATCATATAACTCACTGACATCGGAGGAATGCTTTGTGTGTATCAAACGTCGCAACGTAACTGGGTGACTATAAAGGTGCTCTACAGGTATCTCCGAAGGTGTTAGTTGAGTTAGTATGGATCAAGACTGGGATTTGTCACTCCGTGTGACGGAGAGGTATCTCGGGGACCACTCGGTAATACAACATCACACACAAGCCTTGCAAGCAATGTAACTTAGTGTAAGTTGCGGGATCTTGTATTACGGAACGAGTAAAGAGACTTGCCGGTAAACGAGATTGAAATAGGTATGCGGATACTGACGATCGAATCTCGGGCAAGTAACATACCAAAGGACAAAGGGAATGACATACGGGATTATACGAATCCTTGGCACTGAGGTTCAAACGATAAGATCTTCGTAGAATATGTAGGATCCAATATGGGCATCCAGGTCCCGCTATTGGATATTGACCGAGGAGTCTCTCGGGTCATGTCTACATAGTTCTCAAACCCGCAGGGTCTGCACACTTAAGGTTCGACGTTGTTTTATGCGTATTTGAGTTATATGGTTGGTTACCGAATGTTGTTCGGAGTCCCGGATGAGATCACGGACGTCACGAGGGTTTCCGGAATGGTCCGGAAACGAAGATTGATATATAGGATGACCTCATTTGATTACCGGAAGGTTTTTGGAGTTACCGGGAATGTACCGGGAATGACGAATGGGTTCTGGGAGTTCACCGGGGGGGCAACCTACCCCGGGGAAGCCCATAGGCCTTTGGGGAGACACACCAGCCCTTAGTGGTCTGGTGGGACAGCCCACAAGTGCCCTATGCTCCAAGGAGAAGAAAATCAAGAGAGAAAGAAAAAAAAGGAGGAGGTGGGAAGTAAGGGGGACTCCCTCCCACCAAACCTAGTCCAACTCGGTTTGGGGGGGAGAGTCCTCCCCCTTGGACTCGGCCGACCCCCTTGGGGCTCCTTGAGCCCCAAGGCAAGGCCCCCTCCCTCCCACCTATATATACGGAGGTTTTAGGGCTGATTTGAGACGACTTTTCCACGGCAGCCCGACCACATACCTCCACGGTTTTTCCTCTAGATCGCGTTTCTGCGGAGCTCGGGCGGAGCCCTGCTGAGACAAGGTCATCACCAACCTCCGGAGCGCCGTCACGCTGCCGGAGAACTCTTCTACCTCTCCGTCTCTCTTGCTGGATCAAGAAGGCCGAGATCATCGTCGAGCTGTACGTGCGCTGAACGCGGAGGTGCCGTCCGTTCGGTACTAGATCGTGGGACTAATCGCGGGATTGTTCGCGGGGCGGATCGAGGGACGAGAGGACGTTCCACTACATCAACCGCGTTCTCTAACGCTTCTGCTGTACGGTTTACAAGGGTACGTAGATCACTCATCCCCTCTCGTAGATGGACATCACCATGATAGGTCTTCGTGCGCGTAGGAAAATTTTTGTTTCCCATGCGACGTTCCCCAACACAACATGGAGATGTTCACCACTGAAACTATACTCAACTCACGTGTAGATCGGACTTGAGTTAGTGGATTTGGATCATTGCCACTCAAATGACTAGAGGGATATCTATTTGAGTGGGAGTTATTAGTAATATGATTAGCTAAACTCAATTATCAAGAACATAGTCAAAAGGAAACCCGGTTCATGCTCTACTAATTTTGCTTTACAGTGGAAAGGGGGGAGCCCGGTTCGAAAAAACATAGTCAAAAGGTCTTTGCAAATAATGTTGTAGCTTGCGCAGTAGCTCTACTAATTTTTATATTTTCCTAGAGAAAATTTAGTTGAAAGATGATAGTAGCAATTATGCGGACTGGGTCCGTAAACTGAGGATTGTCCTCATTGCTGCGCAGAAGGCTTATGTCCTTAATGCACCGCTCGGTGAGCTGAACATCGAGCGTCGTCTATGGATGTTGTGAACATCTGACATACATGTTTTTGATGACTACATGATAGTTCAGTGTGTAATACTTAACGTCTTAGAATTGAGGCGTCAAAGATGTTTTGAACGTCATGGAACATATGAGATGTTCCAAGAGATGAAATTGGGATTTCATGCTCGTGCCCTTGTTGAAAGGTATGAGACCTCCGACAAGATTCTTTGTCTACAAAGTAAGGGAGAAAAGCTCAATCGTTGAGCATGTGCTCAGATTTTTTGAGTGCTACAATCGCTTGAATCGAGTGGGAGTTAATCTTCCAGATGAGATAGTGATGGTTCTCCAAAGTCACTGCCACCAAGCTACTAGAGCTTCGTCGTGAACTATAACAGATCAAGGATAGATATGATGGTCCTTGAGCTATTCGCGATGTTTGACACCACGAAAGTAGAAATCAAAAAGGAGCATCAATTTTTGATGGTTAGTAAAACCACTAGTTTCAAGAAGGGCAAGGGCAAGAAGGGATACTACATGAAACGGCAAACCAGTTACTGCTCTAGTGAAGAGACCCAAGGTTGAACCCAAACCCGAGACTAAGTGCTTCTATAATGAGGGGAACAGTCACTAAAGAGGAACTACCCTAGATACTTGGTAGATGAGAAGGCTCGCAAAGTCGACAGAAGTATATTGGATATACATGATATTGATGTGTACTTTACTAGTACTCCTAGTAGCACAAGGGTAATAGATACCGGTTCGGTTGCTAAGTGTTAGTAACTCGAAATAAAAGCTACGGAATAAACAGAGACTAGCTAAAGGCGAGGTGATGATATGTGTAGGAAGTGTTTCCAAGGTTGATGTGATCAAACATTGCACACTCCCTCTGCCATCGGGATTAGTGTTAAACCTAAATAATTGTTATTTGGTGTTTGCGTTGAGCATGAACATGATTATATCATGTTTATTGCAATACGATTATTCGTTTAAAGAGAACAATGGTTATTCTATTTGCTTGAATAAATCTCTCCAATGGTTTATTGAATCTCGATCGTAGTGGTACACATGTTCATAATATTGATGCCAAAAGATACAAAGTAGTAATGATAGTACCACTTACTTGTGGAACTGCCGCTTGAGTTATATTGGTATAAAATGCATGAAGGAGCTCCATGCTGATGGATCTTTGTACTCACTCATTTTTGAAACGTTTGAGACATGCAAACCATGCCTATTGGTATAAATGCATGAAGAAACTCCATGCAGATGGATCATTTGGACTCACTTGATTTTGAATCACTTGAGGCATGCAAGTCATACCACATGGGCAAGATGACTGAAGGCCTCGTTTTTCCAATGAGATGGAACAAGAAAGTAACTTGTTGGAAGTAATACATTTTGATGTGTGCGGTCCAATGAGTGCTGAGGCACGCAGTGGATATCGTTATGTTCTTACTTCACTCACGATTTGAGTAGATATAGGAGTATTTGCTTGATGAATCACAAGTCTGAAATATTGAAAAGTTCAAGCTATTTCAGAGTGAAGATCATCGTGACAAGAAGATAAAATGTCTACGATATGATCATTGAGATGAATATCTGAGTTGCGAGTTTGGTACACAGTTAAGACAATGTGGAAATTGTTTCGCAACTCATGCCATCTGGAGCACCATAGTGTGATGGTGTGACCGAACGTCATAGTCGCGCCCTATTGGATATAGCGCATACTATGATGTCTCTTATCGAAATACCACTATAGTTTTGGGTTAGGCATTAGAGACAATCGCATTCACTTTAAATAGGGCACCACATAATTCCGTTGAGATGACTACGTATGAACTATGGTTTGGAGAAACCTAAGTTGTCGTTTCTTAAAAGTTTGGGGCTATGACGCTTATGTGAAAAAGTTTCAGTCTGATAAGCTCGAACCCAAAGCGGATAAATGCATGTTCATAGGATACCCAAAACAGTTGGGTACATCTCCTATCTAAGATCCGGAAGCAAAGTGTTTGTTTCTAGAAACAGGTCCTTTCTCGAGGACAAGTTTCTCTCGAAAGAATTGAATGGGAGGATTGTGAAACTTGATGAGTTTATTGAACCGTCACTTCAACAAGTGTGTAGCAGGGCGCAGGAAGTTGTTCATGTGGCGCCTACACTAATTGAAGTGGAAGCTGATGATAGTGATCATGGACCTTCGAATCAAGTTACTACAAACCTAGTGGGTCGACAAGGTCACATACTGCTCCAGAGTGGTACGGTAACCCTATATTGGAGGTCATGTTGTTGGACAACAATGAACATACGAGCTATGGAGAAGTGATGGTGGGCCCGGATTCCGACAAATGGCTGGAGGCCATGAAATCCGATAGAGGATCCATGTATGAAAACAAACTGTGGACTTTGGAAGAACTACTTGATGGTCGTAAGACTATTAAGTACAGATGGATCTTTAAAAGGAAGACACACGATGATGGTGAAAAGTCACCATTAAGAAAGCTCGACTTGTCGCAAAGATGTTTCCGACAAGTTCAAAGAGTTGACTATGATGAGACTTTCTCACTCATAGCGATGCTAGGAGTCTATTGGAATTATGTTAGCAGTTGACGCATTATTAGTGAAATATTTCACATAGGATGTCAAAACATTGTTTCCTCGACGATTTCCTTGAGGAAAGGTTGTATGTGATACAACCAGAAGGTTTTGTCGATCCTAAGAATGCTAACAAGTATGCAAGCTCCAGCGATCCTTCTATGGACTGGAGCAAGCATCTCGGAGTTGGAATATACGCTTTGATGAGATGATCAAAGTTTTGGGTTTTCTAAAAGTTTATGAGAAACTTGTATTTCCAACGAAGTGAGTGGGAGCACTATAGAATTTCTGATTAGTATATGTGGTTGACATATTGTTGATCGGGAATAATGTAGAATTTCTGGAAAGAATAAAGGGTTGTTTGAAAGGACTTTTTCAAAGGAAAACATGGATTGAGCTACTTGAACATTGAGCACCGAGATCTATGGAGATAGATCAAAACGCTTAATAGAACTTTCAATGAAATGCATGCCTTGACAAGTTTTTGAAGGAGTTCAAAATAGATCGGCAAAGAAGGAGTTCTTCGATGTGTTGTAAGGTGTGAATTTGAGTAAGACTCAAAGCTCGACTACGACATAAGAAAGAGAAAGGACGAAGGTCGTCCCTATGCATTAGTCATAGGCTCTATAGTATACTATGTTGTGTACCGCATCTGATGTGTGCCTTGCCATGAATCTGTCAAGGGGTACAGAAGTGATCCAGGAATGGATTAATGGAAAGCGGTCAAAAGTTATCCTTAGTAACTAGTGGACTATGACTAGTAAACCGCATTCGTATAGTGGAGCAGTCATTTGGAATAGTTCCAAATGGCGTGTGGTAGCAGCATCTATAGGATGACATAGAGATTTGTAAATCACACACGGATCTAAAAGGTTCAAACATGTTGACTAAAAACCTCCCTCACAAGCAAGACATGATCGAACCCCATAATTGTATGGGTGTTAGATTCATTGCAATCACATAGTGATCGGAACTAGATTATTGACTCTAGTGCAAGTGGGAGACTGTTGGAAATATTCCCTAGAGGCAATAATAAATTGGTTATTATTATGTTTCCTTGTTCATGATAATCGTTTATTATCCATGCTAGAATTGTATTGATTGGAAACTCATATACATGTGTGGATACATAGACAACACACTGTCCCTAGTGAGTCTCTAGTTTACTAGCTCGTTGATCAAAGATGGTCAAGGTTTCCTAGCCATAGACAAGTGTTGTCAATTGATAACAGGATCACATCATTAGGAGAATGATGTGATGTACAAGACCCAAACTATAAACATAGCATATCATCGTGTCAGTTTATTGGTACTATTTTCTGCATGTCAATGTATCTGTTCCTATGACCATGAGATCATGCAACACCCGGACACCGGAGGAATACCTTGTGTGTATCAAATGTCGCAACATTACTAGGTGACTATAAAGGTGCTCTACAGGTATCTCCAAAGGTGTTTGTTGGGTTGGCATGGATCAAGACTGGGATTTGCCACTCTGTGTGACGGAGAGGTACCTCGGGGCCCACTCGGTAATACAACATCACAATAAGCCTTGCAAGCAATATGACTAAGGAGTTAGTCACGGGATCTTGTATTACGAAACGAGTAAAGAGACTTGCGGTAACGGGATTGAACTAGGTATGGAGTTACCGACGATCAAATCTCGAGCAAGTAACATATCGAAGGACAAAGGGAACAACATACGAGATTAACTGAATCCTTGACATAGAGGTTCAACCGATAGAGATCCCGCTATTGGTTATTGACCGGGGAGTGTCTCAGGTCATGTCTGCATAGTTCTCGAACCCGCAGGGTGTGCACACTTAAGGTTCAGTGACGTTTCGGTATAGTTGTGTTATAGGTGTTGGTGACCTAAGGTTGTTCGGAGTCCCGGATGAGATCCCAGACATCACGAGGAGCTCCGGAATGGTCCAGAGGTAAAGATTGATATATAGGAGGTCCTATTTTTGTCACCGGAAAAGTCTCGGGCTCATCGGTAGTGTACCGGGAGTGCCGGGAGGGTACCGGGGACCATCAGGAGGGGTGTCACGCCCCGAGGGGCCTTATGGGCCGTGGTAGGATACAAACCAGCCCCTAGTGGGCTGACATAAGCTCCCACTAAGTCCCATGATGTTTGAGAGGCAAAAAACCCAAAGGTGGAAAAGGTGGAAAGGGTTTCCAAGTGGAAAGGAGGAATCCTACTCCTAGTAGGATTGGAGTATGACTCCTCCACCTCCAATTTCGGCCAAACCTTGAGGGTTTGACTCTACCTCCTCCCCTCCCTCCCTCCTATATATACTAGAGGTATTGAGGGGTTTTGAGACACAGAAAAACAACCACATGCTCCCTCTACTTCTCTCTAGATTTGTTCTTCCTCTAGATCAGTTTTTGGCGGTGCTTAGGCGAAGCCCTGCTGGATTAGTTCACCACCACCACCACCACGCCGCCGTGCTGGATAAATCATCTACCTCTCCGTCCCTCTTGCTGGATCAAGAAGGCGGGGATCGTCATCGAGTTGTACGTGTGCTGAACGAGGAGGTGTCGTTCGTTCGGCACTAGATCGGGATGGATCATGATGGGGTCGTGGGACGGGTCGTGATGAGATCGCCGGACGGGCTGCGATTTGGATCGCGAAGATGTTCCACTACATAAACCGCGTTACATACGCTTCTGCTTAGCGATCTACAAGGGTACATAGATGCACTCTCCCCTCTCGTAGATGATCATCACCATGAATAGGTATTGCATGTGCGTAGGAAATTTTTTGTTTCCCATGCGACGTTCCCCAACAGTGTCGTGCAGCAGAAGTAGATGTGGAACGCGTCCGCATGGTCCGTCTCCTCCTCATCCGATCTCCCTCAAACATTCGGTCGTTTCATCCCTCTTCCATGAACAGTCGGTCGCCGGATCCCACGTACGGGTTCGCCGAAGGGGCGCACGTGCACCGCCTCTAACGGTATACGTGCATGCAGGAGGAACACCGTGTGGCGAACTGCTAGGTCTGGATCACACAGTTGGCGGCGGCGAGTGAAGGTGGCCAGGTGCAACACATGCACGGCCATAATCACGGCGTTGAAGCAATCAACCAAATAAGTGTGCCGCACCTCCACTATATATAGGCGTTCAGCGCGGGCTCAACTCTTGGGCCTCGCACCGACCCTAAAGCCCAAGTATTCCTTCCCTTAAGTGCGTGACCCTTTAGCTTCTTGTTCACTTGTTCGCGAGTCAGACGACGTCCGACTCGGCTAGTCGGTAGCGGACTCTATCAAGGCATGCCAACACCAAGTGTCTGATGAAGCTGGTTAGGCGAAGCTGTACTTCATACTTTTGTTTCCTTTGCCACACGATATATGTTGTCGTGCTCAAGGCGATATGGTCATCCTTGTTGCCGCACGACCTCTTTCTAGTTTCGGTGAATCCGACCAACACTTCGTATTATCTCATAATCCTCATCGCATGGTCATGCTTATCCAGGTTGGATCACCCGAGGGGACAAGAGTATATCTCTCCTGATCGGAGGGGCGAATCCCTTCTTGCTCGACCATGTCTCGCGGCATGGGTCAGGACAAGCCCGAAACCTACCTTTGTAACTAACTAATCTCGGAGTAGTGTTTGGTTGGCCCAAAGCAAGTGTGTCACCATCCCGAGTACATGCGCCAGCTCGGGTCTTAGGACATAGAACATATGTTGTACTAGAGACTCACAGATGACCTATCGATGCATCTCATAGTCGGGTATGTCCAACTCGGACCTTATCTCGACTTGGATCTGACTACGTCAAATCCGACCACATCTTTTTTGAGTCCATATTATCCGGCTAGCATCCAATGTTACATGGTCAGTGAGACCGGACCATCCACCGTGTCATATGCTAGTCTAACTAGTTGTGCGTCCACACAACCCTTTCGACTAGGGACCATTTAGGACACTCATCATACAATGCATAGTCTCACAAACAAATCATGTACTTGTTGATACACATCATTGACAATGTTCAAGGACTATCTTTATTCATAAACACATAGAAAATACCATCATACATGATTGCCTCTACAACATATCTCCAACATTGTGGACAATTTTGCGCATGTATGGATATTTCACTTACGGGTGGGACCCACCTCCATGGAAATAAAATAAACCTCTCTCTCACCTCTATTTCTTACTTACATGTGGGACCTAACAATAAAAATAAAAATAAAACATCCCTTTATCCCTTCAACCCTCTTCCTATGGATCGAGACACAGAACGACGGTGCAAGGGCACCTTAATCGATCCATGGCATTGCCACTCCCCTAGGCCTCACCGTCCCTATCCCGCCAACCGACACCGGTCTACCATGCCTCCTCTCCTTTGTCCCTCTCCTATCATCGTGTGCCTAGTAGACACACTTCTATGAGCATTCAGCCGTCCGTCGGCCACTTCCCGCACCACCAACAAGATTACTGGTCACCACGGACCGTGGCTGCCTCCCTGTCATGCCTTGTGCAGCCGCATCTTCCTCACCTACGACAAACCGCGTCACCTGCAACCCCACCTACTATTGCTCGCCCGAGCCACCATTGCATGTGCCTATGTCGGGCCTGCCTTCGTCCATGACTAGCAACTCGCCCCCTCCACTAGACCTACAACACCAGTGCATGTGACTACACCGTAGTCCAGGCTCGCAGCCACGGCGCCCGTCGGTCGCCATTAATCCCGGCAAGAGGAGAAGATGGACACAACATGAACGATTGAAGACAGCCACCACACGCTCCGTTAAATTCCATCCGGTCAGAGGGACTCATCTGTGACAAGAAGATTTGTGCCTACATGAGGCGGCTACGCTGGCTGCTCATTATTACCGCCACCAGCGGTGCTTAGCAGTTACTGGTTGCTGAAGTTGTAGACCAGTGCTTCCACTGAGTGAGAGAGAGTGGGGAGGATATAGAGATTTTTTATTTTCCAGGGTAGGTCCCACGTGTAATTGAGAGAGAAGGATGAGCTAAAAGATTTTTTCCAAGGGTAGGCCCCACATGTCGGTGACATATGCACACATGGTAACTATGTCCAGAAAATATCTCAATAACGGTCAAACTTCTTTAACTGAAAGAAAATGATATGAATGGGTATTTCCATATGTGCACAAAATGGAAGAGGGTAAAAGGTGAGCATCTGATTTTTTAGGGGGTAAAGATGAGAGTGGGCACAAATTAGGGGGGGTGGAATTGTCCCAGAAAAATTATGACTCATGTGTCTCTCTCTCAAAGTGTGTAACCAGAACATAATGATTGTAGTGACCAACAAAAAATAAAATGACGCTCCAAGCATAATACATATTATGTGAAGAAATTAAAACATAGGTCCAACCGAGACAAGCCGATAGTTGTGGATGAAAAAAGAGGAGATGCCTTCCCAGGCATCCCCAAACTTAAACATTGGAGTTTATTTGAATATTTCCTTGGGGTGCCTTAGGCATCCCCAAGCTCAAACTTTTGCCTCTCCTTATTACTCTCATATCAATACCCCCCCAGACTTAAAATTTTCATCCCCTCAAAACCACGCAAAACTTATTAGGGGGGTTAGTACACATAAATATAAATCACCTATCATGTATTTCCAAGATAAGATGCATAATTATTTAAAAAACATTAGCTACTAGATACTTTCATGTCCATAATTTATACCCCCTAATATAATCCATGAACATTTTAGTATAAGCAAATGACAAAACTATGACAACAATCTGTCAAAACCCAAAAAATATCTAGTAATATAAATATTATGCATACTTCTATAACTCTAAAAATTCTAGAAACTTAGGACGTAATTGAAAATTTCACGCATTTATCGCATTCGAGTAGAGAGAATTAATTCAAATACTAGAAGTACAAGTTTATGTTTCTACTCAGAACACAAAAAACTTGCAATTGCAATATTCCAATGGATATTCTTGGCATAATGTTGAAAAAAAGTATTTGGCAAAGATACAAATATGAACACTAAAGTAGCAATAACCATAGTGACACAAAAAAAAGTATTTGGGTTGTCCCCCGCAAACTATTTCTTTATAGCCTTTAAGATGGGCTTGGGACTTCAATGATGCTCACATGGAAAACAATAATTGAAGCACAAAGAGAGTATCAATAAGCATGTAATAAAGATATTTAAGTCTAACCCACATCCTATGCACAGACACCTTATAGGTAAACACATTATGAGGGCAAGAAATACCTAACATAAGCAAGTAAGAAAAATGAAACATTAATAATTCTAAGATAAAGAGTGGTAATTTAGTAGCATGAAGATTTCTATAACCATACTTGCCTCTACATATTATAATAAAACTCAACAATATCGATATCATATGACACATTCTCTTCATGAGCCACATGCATATATATCTCATCATCTTCCAAGATAGTGAAATGAACATTAAGTAAAGTCATGATCTCTCGAGACCCACTTTTGACAGTATTATCACACGATTGAAAGCTCTAAAGTAATGAGATCATTACTACCTAAAGTCATGACCTCTCCAAACTCACTTTCTATAGTACTAAAAACATTATTATCCATAATAAATTCAATAGAAGACCCAAATAAATTTTCAAGATCACAAGAAGTATCATAATTACCCTCAATTAGGATCATCATAATAAGTAGTAGGCATAACAAAATCATCCCCAGTAGTGCCTACACCAATAGTGTCACCAGAAAAAGCAATATTTTCATCAAGTGTGTGTTATTAGTGAGTTGCGTCGGGTTTTCCCCCGAAGACGAAGGTGAAGCAATGTAGTAGTTGATAAGTATTTCCCTTAGTGAGACCCAAGGTTATCAAACCAATAGGAGAAGCACGCAAATTCCCGTCTCTAGTAACTACACACACAAAAGCAAATAGTTGCACCCAACACAGGCAAGATGGTTGTCAATCCTGCTAAGCTCATACTTGCAAAGATTAATACTAATAGTGATAGATGTAATAAAATTAAATTAAAAAGAAAGTAATAAGATTCTAGCAACATATTTAGTTTTTTATCAATATGATTAAGTAGACACTCAGGCATAGTTTTCACTAGAGGCTTCTCTCTCGAACACATAGCATACGATGGGTAGACAAATTACTGTTGGGTAATTGACAGAAAAGCGCATAGTTATGATGTTATTCATGGTAATGATCATGCATATAGGCATTACGTACATAAACAAGTAGACCGACTCCTACCAGCATCTACTTCTATTACTCCACTACAAGAGTGCTTCTATGCTTGCCTCTCTAGTATTAAGTTCATAACAAACAGATTAATGCTTGGAGAAAGGTGACATTATGTAGACAAAGTAAACCCAATTAATATGAATAAACACCATGATTTTGTCCTTAATGGCAACAATACAAATACGTATCTTGTCCCCTTATATCACTGGGATATAGAGCACCGCAAGATTGAACGCATTACAATGCACCACTCCCACTGAAGATAAATCAATCTAGTTGGCCAAACCAAATGGATAGATCAGAGAGAAATGTGAAACTATAACGACCATGCATAATAAATTTCAGAAAGACTCAATTACTTTCAATGAATAATCTGATGATAAATCAACAATTCCTCGGATCCCAACAAACACACCGCAAAAGAAGATTACATCGGATAGAACTCCAAGGAGATCGAGGAGAACATGGTATTGAAGATCAAAGAGAGAGAGAGAAGAATCCATCTAGCTACTAACTATGGACCTGTAGGTCTATGGTGAACTACTCACACATCATCATGGAGGCAGCAAGATTGATGTAGACGTTGTCCGTGATCGATTTCCCCTCTGACACATTACCGAAAAAGTTCTTCTCCAGATGGGATTGCGGCGGAACATAGGCTTGTGGCGGAGGAAAAGGTATTTCGGTTGTCTCTCTTTTGGTTTTGGGGTAATTGTGAAAATTTAGAAGTGGAATTAGGTCAGGGGGACTCGCAAGGGAGTCACAAGCCTGCACGGGGCACCCTACACCCCTGGGCGCGCCATGCGGGCTCCTCGTTCCCTCGTGGCTCATTTGGCCACCTCCCGAAGCTTCTAGGGTCTATTTATGTCCAAAAATAACCCCATAAAGCTTCGTCGTGTTTGGACTTCGGTTGGTACTATTTCTCTGAAAAGGTCAAAATCAAGCAAAAACAGGAAATGGCACTTTGCACTAGGTTAATAGGCTAGTCCGAGAACATATATAAAATAGCATATAATTGCGTATAAAGTATACAAGATTGAAAATATAATAGCATGAAACAATCAAAAAAATTAGATATGTTGCAGACGTATCGACGTGGCATATTCATCACTTGAATCATAAAGATTATCATGTTTATTCCAATCATACTTTCCGTTCAGTGATTATATCCCAATAGCCCTTTTCTTTTATAACCTATTCATTGTTATCTATTGGTTCAAAGTATGTAGCAAGTTTAAAATTTATAAAATGATGGATCAACATCTATATCCAATATTTATTATTTCTACTTTTTGCGTCTAGGATAAATATATCATAGTGAAACTTCAATATTTCTGGTATTTAAGTTTTTTTAAAGCATAAAAGCAAAAATAAATGGTAAATAAAAACTAACTAGGCAAGATGGGAAACAAGAATGTAATGCGGTAGTGTGTAGGATATGTTTGTTTGAGAAGAAACTCCCAAACAACGACACCAGAAATCTTGTTTGCCATCTTGTTGGAGTTGTTGGGTAACCCCGTAGTGTAAGTGTGAAGCAACCTAGCAATAATTATTTCTTTGAGTAGAGAACCAAAATTTATCGAACCAGAAAGAGTTTTTCAAGCAAACAAAATTCTTGCATACAAGATTAAATTGCAAGACACGATAGGAATTGAAAGATAGGTAAAGTAAATAATATGGTACAACAAAGAATAATATTTTTGTAGAGGTTTTAAGTAAAGGAAACTAGAGCCCCTGGATAGAGGTTCAATATTGGCATCTTTCCAAGCATACTGGTGGAGTGTGGTGAAATATTGCAATTGGCAGCGATTAAATTGCAATATTTATATTTATGACTATTCTCATTTATATTTAATACTAGAAGTACAAGTTTATGTTTCTACTCAGAACACAAAAAACTTGCAATTGCAATATTCCAATGGATATTCTTGGCATAATGTTCAAAGCAAAGATACAAATATGAACACTAAAGTAGCAATAACCATAGTGACACACAAAAAAGGATTTGGGTTGTCCCCCGCAAACTATTTATTTATAGCCATTAAGATGGGCTTGAGACTTCAATGATGATCACATGGAAAACAATAATTGAAGCACAAAGAGAGTATCAATAAGCATGTAATAAAGACATTTAAGTCTAACCCACATCCTATGCACAGACACCTTATAGGTAAACACATTATGAGGGCAAGAAATACCTAACATAGGCAAGTAAGAAGAATGAAACATTAATAATTCTAAGATAAAGAGTGGTAATTTAGTAGAATGAAGATTTCTATAACCATACTTGCCTCTACATATTATAATAAAACTCAACAATATCGATATCATATAACACATTCTCTTCATGAGCCACATGCATATATATCTCATCATCTTCCAACATAGTGAGATGAACATTAAGTAAAGTCATGATCTCTCGAGACCCACTTTTGACAGTATTATCGCACGATTGAACGCTCTAAAGTAATGAGATCATTACTACCTAAAGTCATGACCTCTCCAAACTCACTTTCTATAGTACTAAAAACATTATTATCCATAATAAATTCAATAAAAGACCCAAATAAATTTTCAAGATCACAAGAAGTATCATAATTACCCTCAATTAGGATCATCATAATAAGTAGTAGGCATAACAAAATCATCCCCAGTAGTGCCTACACCAATAGTGTCACCAGAAAAGGCAATATTTTCATCAAGTGTGTGTTATTAGTGAGTTGCGTCGGGTTTTCCCCCGAAGACGAAGGTGAAGCAATGTAGTAGTTGATAAGTATTTCCCTTAGTGAGACCCAAGGTTATCAAACCAATAGGAGAAGCACGCAAATTCCCGTCTCTAGTAACTACACACACAAAAGCAAATAGTTGCACCCAACACAGGCAAGATGGTTGTCAATCCTGCTAAGCTCATACTTGCAAAGATTAATACTAATAGTGATAGATGTAATAAAATTAAATTAAAAAGAAAGTAATAAGATTGTAGCAACATATTTAGTTTTTTATCAATATGATTAAGTAGACACTCAGGCATAGTTTTCACTAGAGGCTTCTCTCTCGAACACATAGCATACGATGGGTAGACAAATTACTGTTGGGTAATTGACAGAAAAGCGCATAGTTATGATGTTATTCATGGTAATGATCATGCATATAGGCATTACGTACATAAACAAGTAGACCGACTCCTACCAGCATCTACTTCTATTACTCCACTACAAGAGTGCTTCTATGCTTGCCTCTCTAGTATTAAGTTCATAACAAACAGATTAATGCTTGGAGAAAGGTGACATTATGTAGACAAAGTAAACCCAATTAATATGAATAAACACCATGATTTTGTCCTTAATGGCAACAATACAAATACGTATCTTGTCCCCTTATATCACTGGGATATAGAGCACCGCAAGATTGAACGCATTACAATGCACCACTCCCACTGAAGATAAATCAATCTAGTTGGCCAAACCAAATGGATAGATCGGAGAGAAATGTGAAACTATAACGACCATGCATAATAAATTTCAGAAAAGACTCAATTAATTTCAATGAATAATCTGATGATAAACCAACAATTCCTCGGATCCCAACAAACACAGCGCAAAAGAAGATTACATCGGATAGAATTCCAAGGAGATCGAGGAGAACATGGTATTGAAGATCAAAGAGAGAGAGAGAAGAATCCATCTAGCTACTAACTATGGACCTGTAGGTCTATGGTGAACTACTCACACATCATCATGGAGGCAGCAAGATTGATGTAGACGTTGTCCGTGATCCATTTCCCCTCCGACAAATTACCGAAAAAGTTCTTCTCCAGATGGGATTGCGGCGGAACATAGGCTTGTGGCGGAGGAAAAAGTATTTCGGTTGTCTCTCTGTTGGTTTTGGGGTAATTGTGAAAATTTAGAAGTGGAATTAGGTCAGGGGGACTCGCAAGGGAGTCACAAGCCTGCACGGGGCACCCTACACCCCTGGGCGCGCCATGCGGGCTCCTCGTTCCCTCGTGGCTCATTTGGCCACCTCCCGAAGCTTCTAGGGTCTATTTACGTCCAAAAATAACCCCATAAATCTTCGTCGTGTTTGGACTTCGATTGGTACTATTTCTCTGAAAAGGTCAAAATCAAGCAAAAACAAGAAATGGCACTTTGCACTAGGTTAATAGGCTAGTCCCATAAAATGATATAAAATAGCATATAATTGCATATAAAGTATACAAGATTGATAATATAATAGCATGAAACAATCAGAAAAATTAGATATGTTGGAGACGTATCGACGTGGCATATTCATCACTTGAATCATAAAGATTATCATGTTTATTCCAATCATACTTTCCGTTCAGTGATTATATCCCAATAGCCCTTTTCTTTTATAACCTATTCATTATTATCTATTTGTTCAAAGTATGTAGCAATTTTAAAATTTAGAAAATGATGGATCAACATCTATATCCAATATTTATTATTTCTACTTTTTGCGTCTAGGATAAATATATCATAGTGAAACTTCAATATTTCTGGTATTTAAGTTTTTTTAAAGCATAAAAGCAAAAATAAATGTTAAATAAAAACTAACTCATATTGATAGAGGTTCAATATTGGCATCTTTCCAAGCATACTGGTGTAGTGTGGTGAAATATTGCAATTGGGAGCGATTAAATTGAAATATTTATATTTATGACTATTCTCATTCATGGTATAATATCATATAGGTATTACGTTTGTGATGTGTAGACTGTTATCCAACTGCATCGACAACTAAAGTCCACCCTATGACCGGTATCCAACATGCATCTCTAAGTATTAAGTTCATGACAAACAAAGCATTACAATAAGCATGGTGACATAATGTAGACAGTAAACCTATGATCCAATGTGATAAATGAAACATCATTTTATCCTTAGTGGCAACAATACAATATGAAAGGACGTGGATGTTGCCTAGAGGGGGTGTGAATAGGCGCTTTAAAATAATTACGGTTTAGGCTTGAACAAATGCGGAATAAAACTAACGTTTAATTTGTCAAGCACAAAACCTACAACAACTAGGCTCAAGTATATGCACCAACAACTTATGCTAAGCAAGATAAACAACTAAGTGATAGCAAGATATATGACAATAAACAATATGACTATCACAAAGTAAAGTGCATAAGTAAAGGGTTCGGGTAAGAGATAACCGAGGCACGCACTAACGATGATGTATCCCGAAGTTCACACCCTTGCGGATGCTAATCTCCGTTGGAGCAGTGTGGAGGCACAATGCTCCCCAAGATGCCACTAAGGCCACTGTAATCTTCTCACGCTCTCGCACAATGCAAGATGTCGTGATTCCACTAAGGGACCCTTGAGGGCGGTCACCGAACCTGTACAAATGGCAAACCTTGGGGACGGTCACCGATACCCGTACAAATTGCTCGGGGCAATCTCCACAACCTAATTGGAGACCCTGACGCTGTCCCGGAGCTTTACACCACAATGATTGAGCTCCGAGACACCACCAAGCTTCCAGGACGCCAAAGCATCCAAGAAGAACAATATCTAGGGTACTAAGTACCAAAGGTAATAAGCTTCTCAAACTTCACTTCCACCTATCACCGTGGAGAACTCAAACCGATGCAACTAATGCAATGGCAAGAGCACACGGAGTGCCCAAGTCCTTTTCTCCCAAATCCCACCAAAGCAACTAATGCTAGGGAGGAAAATGAGAGGAAGAACGAAGAAGAACACGAAGAACTCCAAGATCTAGACCCAAGGGGTTCCCCTCACTTAGAGGAGAAAGTGATTGGTGGAAATGCAGATCTAGATCTCCTCTCTCTTTTCCCTCAAGAACTAGCAAGAATCATTGGAGGGATTGAGAGTTAGCAAGCTCGAAGAAGGTCAACAATGGGGAAAGAACACGACCTTAAGAGATCAGGTTCAATGGAGAAGAAGACCCCCTTTTATAGGTGGGGAAAAATCCAACCGTTAAGCCTCACAGCCCGCACAGAGCGGTACTACCGCTCATGGAGCGGTACTACCGCTCGGTAGGTTCACCAACCATGTTGACACCAAAAAGGATGCAAAAAACAGTCCGATGGAGCGGTACTACCGCTCCTGGAGCGGTACTACCGCTAGGGAGCGGTAGTAAAATATTACTACCGCTTCGGGGGCGGTACTACCTCTCCGGGGGCGGTACTACCGCTACAGGAGCGGTACTACCGCTGGATACTCAAACTGCTGTAATTTTCGCATACGGACTCCGAATTCAACGAAACCAAGTTTGTTGGAAAGCTAACGACATGGGCTAACACAATCTTCATAGAAATATCAATAATTAGCAAGTGAGAAAAGTCCCATAAGAAAATGGTGAGAACCCTTCTGCGAATAAGACCGGTAAAAACTCCCAACATCGAAAACATCATAGAAGATGCATATGGACTCCGTTTTCGATGAACTCGAGAGTGTCATGAAGATGACCATAAGCTCTAAAACTCACAAAGAGATATACCAAACAAGAACCAAGAAGTATGATTCAAGGATGCAAATGGTTTGAGCTCTCAACGAACGATACGATCAAGCTACTCACTTGAGAGCCCCCCTTGACAGTACGACAATCTATCCTAAAACCAAAAACCTATCAAGGGCAAACCTATACCTTACACCTCGTCCTCTTGAGCTAGATGACAATGACCTTGGCTTCCTCAAGATGAACCACCTTTCTTGCTTGCGTTGGCTTGATGAAGACTAGTTGATTGCTCCCCCATACACCCTATGGGTGAGCCGCTCTTCAACATATCTTCACAGGTCCATTGCCACCATCCTCTGTCACTTGACATCATCCTCCATGGGTTGTATGAGATATTCCTCTTGACGCAAGCCCATGAAAACACACCTAACCCCACATAGAACTCTCAAGAAGACCATGGGTTAGTACACAAATACGTACTGGACAATGCTTGCCATACCGTGGGATCACTTGATCCCTCTCGGTACATCTTGTACGCTTTGTGTGTTGATCATCTTGATTTACTCTTTGTCTGACGATCTTGATCAACCTTGTGTCTCTATGACCATTCTTTGGATAATACCTTCAATACCACATTGGTCATCATATAAACTCCGTGAACCCAACAAATGGACTTCAAGAAGTGCCTATGGACAAATCCTATAAATATAACTTAAGGCAACCATTAGTCCATAGGAATTGTCATCAATTACCAAAACCACATATGGAGATATATGCTCTAACAATATCCCCCATTTTGGTAATTGACGACAACCACCTCAAGAGAGTTTATATAAGAAAATAAGCATAACCAAGCGCACACATACAAAGCAATAATGCATGCGTGCAAGATGTAAATGCTTACGCAATAAAAGCAAAACCCTCTAAACATATCCAAAGTAAACTCTCTAAACTTCTCCCCCATTGGCATCGATTGCCAAAATGGACGAAAAGTTTAGAAAGCCAATATAGTAGGTGGTCCTTCAAAAAGTGTGTACTTCTCAGCAAATGAGTGCAAAGAAATACACAAATACAATGATAAGTAGTTGGAGGAAAACAAACTATATTGAGGACCCAAAGATTGCAAAAAGAAGGATCGTATGGCACAAAGACATACAAAACAGAAGCAAGCAATCAAAAGATACCATACGGAACAAACAACCACATGGTCCTTCGAACCACATGAATAAAAGATACTATGATAAAGGCAAAGGAGGGTTTTATCAAAACTAGAGAAGCTCCCCATGATTTGTGCACTAATAAGAGATTTTTGTATTTGATACAAGTGCACAAAATAGGATTGTTGCTCCCCCAAAATTAATAAAAACACACAACGAGTGCAACAAGATAGATGAGACAATAAGCATATCACTTGCACAAAACAAATGGTTGAGCAACATGTAAAAGAAGCAACTTAAGAATAGGCTCAACCAAAATTATGTGTGTGAGTCATGGCAAAGCACTTGAGAAGACTAAGATAAGGATGAGCATTACTCATCAACATAGTCTTGATGAAATGAGAAACAAAGTGCAAGACATATCATTCCCACACACACATACTAGAAAATGGGTTCACAAGCTTACTAATAAACAAAATAAGAACCAATGCTTGTGACAACCCATGTTGAAGATAGGAAATAAGAACCTTGTCAAGAGGAGGAATACCAATCGAAATGGCAAAACCCTCATCAAGACAAGCATAAGGAAAAATAATCTTCACGGCCAAAGAGTGCATCAAGATGTAGGAAAATAAGATACGCACTCAAGACAAATCCTTTCACGAAGCCACCAAAACAAAAAAAAGGAAATGCAACGGTGGACATGAAAGAAAAGAGGATATCAGTTAGAGATGTAACTTCTCTCATGTGTAAAAGATACTAAGTAGAAGACAATCATGATGATATATATCAACAAAGAAGGATGTACACATGAAATGGTTAAAAGAAGGAACAAACAAGATATCCAAAAGGAAGTCATAAATATATCAATAAGATCTTTGCTTGGAAGCATAGCACATGGCCTAATATTTTCTTATTGTACAATATGAAATTCCAACATACGAACATCAAAGACATCCCAACTAGCAATAAGACATCACCGTTTGGATGCTTTGAGAAAGGAAACAAGTACTACAAGAACGAATCAAGAGATTCATACCATGATGCAACCTGGAAAAGAAAAGACAGGTTTGGGCCTTTGCAAGAAATGAATGCATGAAGTAGATACTTGTTACCGAGACAACAATGGATTGATGTAGTAGATAGTTGTTAGTTGATCATCCTAACTTGGCTCCAATAATCACATGGTCTCAACACCTTCCTTGTAGGTGAGCCGAGCATCCAACGCATCTCCAATTGTACCTGGAACAACAAAACAAACAAAATGGTGCCGAAGCTCATTTGGACCAAAGAATTAGAAAACCAACAATACATAGGACAAACTCCACATACATATGTGCACAAGGATATGAATTTGAATTTCATGCACACTTTAGCCAATTTATGACAAGGTGGAGTTTCCCCTATATATTGGGTCAAATAAAGAAAGCAAGCAAAAGAAGCTATATATAGTAAATATGCATGCTCAAGGCTTTCAAGAATCAACTCAACACAAAGTTGATAATACAATAAAAGATAAGGTATCAAGTGATAATAAGATACCAAACGAAAGCCTATCACTTGAAGGATATCAATTAAAAGATACCTCAAGGAATGAGATATCCATTGACACATGCCAAATAAAAGGAAACAAGATACCAATTGAAGGAAAACAAACACGAGGTATCTAGTTTCCAAAAGAGAGCTAGGTTCCAACACACCAAACCCTCAACAAATTTTCATGATGGCACAAAGCATCATAAAGAGCAAGACTTGCCTCCCATCAACACACACTTGATGGGGATCAAAAGATTTTATGATGGGCGAATAAAGAGAGTGTTCTAAAGAAAAAAGGATAGCTCCCCCAAGGGATGTGCATTATATAGAATTTGCATTTAAATATAAAATGCACAAGATGGGATCATCACTTTCTCCATATCTATAAAAACACTAGACATGTTAAAATAGATCCACGAGAGGCAAGGAAGACAAACGAAACACAAAATCCAATGTAAAGATGGTTAGCAATTTCTACCACATGATGGGAATACCAATTGTTAAGGACAAGAAGTATTTTGGAAATGATACTCATTGATAGATCGCAAATATATCCAAGATCATCTTTACCCATAAAACGCAAGCAAATGACACTTGTAGAGCAAACATGCCACCTAGGAACAAGATAATTTACAATATCAACACTAAGTGGCAATACGTCAAATGTACACATTCTCTAGGCTTGTAATATGCACATAGCATATTACTCCCCCATAATGTGATAACCCAACAATATTAACAAGTGGCAAATTAAAACCAACAAGAGATAATTAATGGACCATGTAGAATTTGAATTTCTCATGAGTAAGACATACCACATAGAAACTAGATAATCTTGAAATATCAATCCTAAGTGGTATTCCACATGTATACACATTTATAGGATTGTGAGGTGTGCAAAGCACATCACTCCCTCACAATGGGATAATCCATTAATCTCTCACAAGAGCCAACAAAGATACAAACAAGATGCAAAAAGGCTCAATACAAGACTCACATGTATATGATATGCAAACCAACATATACATACTCGATTACTCAACATAAGCAAGTTGGAAGCACAACATGTACAAACACATGCAAGGTACAAAACCACAACATGCAAAGGGGCAAGCAACTAACAATGTAAACAGTTTAAGTACAAGTTACCGTAAGGAGGCACATTGGATATAAGATGGAAACTCGATAATCAAAATGACTTGGCTTGAGAAAATATGAATGATGAAGACCCCTTAATTCTTCATTATGTATCCAAGTCTCTAATGTCCTCCACAAACATCTATTGATCAAGTTTGAGCTTGTTGGTCCCCAACCACGTTGGGTCCTAAGAGGTTAGTCACAATAGGCTTGACAACCCAAATGGTACTTTTCTTGACACCACTTTAAGTACCAACAAACTTGGCAAACACATTGCCAACCTGATCCTTCCCAAGTGAATAGATATCATCAATAATGATTGGGTTGGATAAATTACCTCTCGTGCAAGAAGAAGCGAAGCGACCCTTCTCACGACATAAGTAGCAACATATATCCTTTAATTTCTTCCCTATTATTTCTCAACATGAGGAGTGTTGGCTTGGGTCTTCTTGGGAAGGGGCCTTTCTTCAACTTGTAGTTGAGTATGTGAGTGCATTTGTGGCCTCTTCCCTTGTTGCTTGTGACTTTGGGGCTTCTTCTTTAGTGGGCAAGATCTAACATGGTGCCCTTCAATTTTGCACTTGAAGCAAATAATCTTGGCCGAATTCTTGACTTGTTCTTGGCCCTTCTTCTTGAAGCTTTTAGACTTATTCTTCTTGTTGGAGTTGAATCCAAGTCCATATTTGTCATTTGAGGATTTTTGCCCACACAAGACATTGTTGAGTGTGGACATTCCTTCATGACTCTTTTCCAAGTCTTTCTTCAAGGAAGTGACTTGGGCCTTGAGCTCTTTGATTTCCTCTACATGGTTAGTATCAACACAAGTACTAGAGGAAGTATAAGCTTCATTGTTAGAGCAACAAGGCATGGAAAGTAATTCATCACAAGATGTAGCAACATTCTGAGTAGATGAATTACGAGGACTAGCACATGGCAATATAGCTTTTTGACTAGAAGTAGTGCTAATGTCCACATGAGGCTCACTCGATGTTACCTTGATAGTAATAGCCTCATGAGCTAATTTTAGCACATTATGAGATACTAGAAGATCATCATGAGAGCTTGTGAGCATTACATGACTTTCTTCCAATTTCCCATAATTGCTAGATAGCAACTCGAGTTGAGCCCTTAGCTCAACATTCTCCTTTAAAATGGATGCTTCACAAGAAATAGAATTAGTAGCACAAGCATCATTATTAACAATAAGAGGAGAAGGCAACTTGGCAAGCTCTTTAGCATATGAAGCTTCAAGTTGAGCATGAGACTCGGTGAGTTCGATGAGTGAACTCTTAATAGCCTTTGAGCCATTTTCGAGGTGCTCATAGTCCTCAACGAGTTTAGCATGTGCAACTTCAAGCTTATCGTTTTTAGTTTTAAAATCATTAGCCACCTCGAGAGCTCTATCATGGGATTCCTTTAATCTAGATAGTTCTATAGCAAAGGTTTCCTCAAGAGATTCCTTGGTGGTTTGTTCATTTTCAAGAGCTTGAGATAGCTCCGCGATCTCGTTAGCGTATTCACGCTCATGACCTTCCATTGTCTCAATGGTGGCCTCATGCTCCTCGAGATGAGCTTCCAACTCCTCAATGTATTTCTTGTCCTCAGTAGCAATAGACATGATTTCCAAGAAGTTGGAACAAGCAAGTTTATTCTTATAAAGAGATTTAAAAATCATTTCACCCTTAATTTTTAAGGATGTAATATTATCACTCTCTTCATCATTATTCTCATCCAAATTATCATCAACATCATCATCATGAGATATATTGAGATTCAAAGTAGGAGATACCTTTGAAGCCTTAGCCATAAGGCAAAAATGAGTCACAATAGATGATGATGTAGGATCCCTTGAAGCATCATTCAAGGCCACATCTTGTTCCATGAAGTGATGAATTTCCTCTACATTGTTAGCACAACAACTCGAGGAAATATATACATTTTTATCACGGCAACAAGATATAGGAAGCATATCATCATGAGATTTAGTCAAGCAGTTTTTACATGATATGCAAGGACTATCAACACAAGCATGTAAAACATTTAGAGTACTCAAAATGTTAATGCCCAAAGATGAAGCATTGCAATAATATAGTGATGAAGGATCATCAACAATAAACCCACTATCATCGTTGCAATGATCACCACTACTCACCATATCATTACCTTGTGGCAATCCACATGTAGGTGAAGTAGATAAAGTTGAGAACACCACACGACCGGAGGTGGAGGGAGAACAATCATTTCCACCAATCTTCGACATACCATATTTATCTTGAAGCTTTGTCCACAACTCATGAGCATCCCGAAATGACATGAGTTGAAATATAACTACATTGCTCAAAGCATCAAAAAGCACATTAGAAGCTTGAGCATTGAGATGAGAGTTTTTCTCATCCTCTAAAGATATATTTTGAGAATCCTTTGGAGGAGAAAAACCCATATCTACAATTCGCTATAAATTTGGGTCTAAGACCCGAAAGTGATTAAGCATGCGAATTACCCAAACATCAAAATGTATGTCATCGAAACTAAGAGTGTCAGTGAATCCTAAACCCCTAGTCGACATCCTTACTCTCTAGGTGGTTAAACCTAATAAAGGGAGACCTAGCTCAGATACCAATTGAAAGAACGTGGATGTCGCCTAGAGGGGGGGTGAATAGGCGCTTTAAAATAATTACGATTTAGGCTTGAACAAATGCGGAATAAAACTAACATTTAATTTGTCAAGCACAAAACCTACAACAACTAGGCTCACCTATGTGCACCAACAACTTATGCTAAGCAAGATAAACAGCTAAGTGATAGCAAGATATATGACAATAAACAATATGACTATCACAAAGTAAAGTGCATAAGTAAAGGGTTCGGGTAAGAGATAGCCGAGGCACGCGGAGACGATGATGTATCCCGAAGTTCACACCCTTGTGGATGCTAATCTCCGTTGGAGCGGTGTGGAGGCACAATGCTCCCCAAGATGCCACTAAGGCCACCGTAATCTCCTCACGCTCTCGAACAATGCAAGATGCCGTGATTCTACTAAGGGACCCTTAAGGGCGGTCACCGAACCCGTACAAATGGCAAACCTTGGGGGCGGTCACCGATACCCGTATAAATTGCTCGGGGCAATCTCCACAACCTAATTGGAGACCCCGCCGCTTGCCCGAAGCTTTACACCACAATGATTGAGCTCCGAGACACCACCAAGCTTCCAGGACGCCAAAGCATCCACGAAGAACAATATCTAGGGTACTAAGTACCAAAGGTAATAAGCTTCTCAAACTTCACTTCCACGTATCATCGTGAAGAACTCAAACCGATGCAACTAATTCAATGGCAAGGGCACATGGAGTGCCCAAGTCCTTCTCTCCCAAATCCCACCAAAGCAACTAATGTTAGGGAGGAAAATGAGAGGAAGAACGAAGAAGAACACGAAGAACTCCAAGATCTAGATCCAAGGGGTTCCCCTCACTTTGAGGAGAAAGTGATTGGTGAAAATGTGGATCTAGATCTCATCTCACTTTTCCCTTAAGAACTAGCAAGAATCATTGAAGGGATTGAGAGTTAGCAAGCTCGAAGAAGGTCAACAATGGGGAAAGAACACGAGCTTAAGAGATCAGGTTCAATGGGGAAGAAGACCCCCTTTTATAGGTGGGGAAAAAATCCAACCCTTAAGCCTCACAGCCCGCACAGAGCGGTACTACCGCTCATGGAGCGGTACTACCGCTCGGTAGGTTCACCAACCATGTTGACGCCAAAAAGGATGCAAAAAACAGTCTGACAAAGCGGTACTACTGCTCCTGAAGCGATACTACCGCTAGGGAGCGGTAGTAAAATATTACTACCACTTCGGGGGCGGTACTACCTCTCCGGGGGCGGTACTACCGCTGGATACTCAAACTGCTGTAACTTTCGCATACGGACTCCGAATTCAACGAAACCAAGTTTGTTGGAAAGCTAACGACATGGGCTAACACAATCTTGATAGAAATATCAATAAGAAGCAAGTGAAAAAAGTCCCATAAGAAAATGGTGAGAACCCTTCTTCGAATAAGACCGGTAAAAACTCCCAACATCGAAAACATCATAGAAGATGCATATGGACTCCGTTTTCGATGAACTCGAGCGTGTTACGAAGATGACCATAAGCTCTAAAATTCACAAAGAGAAATACCAAACAAGAACCAAGAAGTATGATGCAAGGATGCAAATGGTTTGAGCTCTCAACGAACGATACGATCAAGCTACTCACTTGAGAGCCCTCCTTGACAGTACGACAATCTATCCTAAAACAGAAAACCTATCAAGGGCAAACATATACCTTGCACCTCGTCCTCTTGAGCTAGATGACGATGATCTTGACTTCCTCAAGATGAACCACCTTTCTTGCTTGCGTTTGCTTGATAAAGACTAGTTGATTGCTCCCCCATACACACTATGCGTGAGCCGCTCTTCAACATATCTTCACAAGTCCATTGCCACCATCCTCCATCACTTGACGTCATCCTTCATGGGTTGTATGAGATATTCCTCTTGACGCAAGCCCATGGAAACACACCTAACCCCACATAGAACTCTCAAGAAGACCATGGGTTAGTACACAAATACGTACTGGACAATGCTTACCATACCATGGGATCACTTGATCCCTCTCGGTACATCTTGTACGCTTTGTGTGTTGATCATCTTGATTTACTCTTTCTCTGACGATCTTGATCAACCTTGTGTCTCTATGACCATTCTTTGGATAATACCTTGAATACCACCTTGGTCATCATATAAACTCCTTGAACCCAACAGATGGACTCCAAGAATTGCCTATGGACAAATCCTATAAATATAACTTAAGACAACCATTAGTCCATAGGAATTGTCATCAATTACCAAAACCACATATGAAGATATATGCTCTAACACAATACATGCCCCTTCCACTTTGTGCCACTCGGATGAATCACCGCAAGATTGGACCCATTACTCTGCACCACTCCCTCTGAAGAACTACCTATCAAACTTAGCCAAAGTAGAGAAATGGATCGCAGATCATGCAAATCTACTTAATTATACAACAAAGAAACTTCAAAAGATTCAATAAAATTCAATGAACAATCTGATCATGAAGTGATAATTCATCCAATCTCAACAAACATGCTACCGATTACATCATATGGATCCCGATCATGTGAGGCAGTTCACGAGAACTTTGTATTGAATCACAAGGGAGAGATGATTTCATCTAGCTACTGTTATGGAGCCTAAGGTTCTAAGGGAACTACTCACACACGGTCATGGAGGCACCAAGGTTCATGAAGAAGCCTCCTATGGTGGATTCCTCCTCCGACATGGTGTCGAAACTGGCATCTAGATTGGATCTCCTCATAACAGGATCTTGCGATGACGAAAAAATCAGAGAAAATTAGTATGGATGGCTTCGCATTTTTGGGGATCTATAGGCGGAATATTAGACGAAAGGCGGTGCACGGGGGGTCCACAACCTAGTGGCGTAGGTCTACCCCTGGTCGTCTGCCTGGCCGCATCCCCCCCCCCCATAGGTCCCGACACTTTCTGGACTCCTCTTGGAAAACACCGTATTAAATCCTCAGGTTTTTTGACCTTCGTAACCATGAATTTTATGAGAAGTCAAAAACATGAAGAAAAGAGTAATTGGTTGTGAATTAACAGGTTAGTCCAAAAAAATAATATAAACAGGTACAAAAAGTGTTCAAAATTGATATTATAATAGCGTGAAACAATAAAAAATTGTAGATGCGTCTAGACGTATCAACGTCATTTATCATTTGAAGGGTGTGGTTTGGCATTGTTGTAATCTAATTACCTTAGTTATAATTTTGAACTATGGTCATGTAATATATGGATCTAGTAAATATCTTACTTTCTCCAATCCATATTACTTGTCTTAGATTTGTCTAGATACTGGTGTATGGCATATTTTACTTTTAGATACATATGTATCTAGACAAATCTAACACATGAGATACATATGTATCTAGACAAATCTAACACAAGTAATATGGATTGGAGGGAGTAGTTTAGTTTATGGAGTACTAAAAAACTATGGTTATGTATGGATTTGAACTATAGTAGCTATGGAGTATGTTATGTGGCGGAGTGTTGTGATGTTGTTATGGCTCACTTTTTGTTGTGCCATGCTGAATGTGATGATGCACTAGGCTGAATGTGATTTTGTGGTTAGTTTAAGTTGTAGTATGGTTATTTTGTTGTTTTTGTGATGTTGCAATTGGTTTAATGGTTCCAATTTGGTAGGGTTTGGTGGTTGTCAACGTTGAGGCACCTCAGATCCAATTTGGTAGGGTTTATTAGTGGTTCAGTCAACATCGATGCACCTTGGATCCACTTTGGTAGGGTTTACTGGTTCTGTCGATGTCGGGGCACCCTGGATCCAGTTTGTTAAGGTTTAGTGGTTCGTCGACGCCAAGGCACCCTAGATCGACTTTGGTAGGGTTTAGTGGTCCAGCCGACGTTGGGGCATCCTAGATCAACCACCATCAAACATCATCAACCACCATCAAGCATCATGAACCACCACCAAGCTTCTTAGCAATCGTTGAGAAGCCAAGATTCATCTAATGAAAATATCAAAAAAAAAAAATCAAGGGTACACCAAAGGTGTACCATAGCTTTATAGAAGGGAGAATAATATGTACAAGAGAATAATATGATACGCCAAAGGTGTACCATATTAATGAAAATATCATGAATATGAAGCACCCTCTACTAGCAGGGTGGGACAAATTTCCTCACTTTTCTTATAGATCATATGTGCCTTTGAGATCTCCTAAGAATTATTGTAAATGAATAAATGGACTAGGCCCAATATTTCAACAGTACCACTATTAAGATCCAGTGGAAATCCATCAACAAGAGCCATGTGTCATTTGAGATTAGTGCAAGAGGTCTCTAGCGTTGCATGTTCACCGCCAAGAAATGTACGACCAATGACTCGCAAGAAATCGATAAACACATATACACATGTCCCTACCACGAAGTGTTTCATCCAAATTATGCCTCCAGGCAAAAATGAAAAATAATGAAGAAAGAAATTGTTCATTAAAAAACTTCTTCCAGAGTGCTTATATTTTTTTATGCACAATTATGTGAAAGACACAACAAATTTGGGTGGTTATCTAATTGCCAAATATCAAGTCATTCACAGAAAACACAAAGCAAGGCAACAATGCACTCTACTGATAGAGGTGAGACAATTTCATCTATGGCATTGTGCGGGATCAACCATACAGTTGACACCAAACTGTAGCAATCAGAAAAAGTGCAAACAGAACTTAGAAAATTATAAATTTCTAATACATCTCTAGCTATTTCTTTTGAGGGGAATAATAAATCTCTAGCTGATTCTAAATCGATGTATCGGGCCATTTTGATTGGATTGAATGGATTGCATTTTACTCATTTTCCAAACACCCTCAGTGCTAGTGCATAAACATCTTTCTTCTTTGCTGATGTAGCTTCGGCTACCAATTTCACCGCCTATAATTGATAACAGTAGTTGAGAAGAAAAGAAATAAGATGATCGCATGATCATTATATCATTATCTTGTAAGATATTATATATGCAGGCAAAACTGCAAATCCCAAAACTTTCTTAGAAGCTTGAAATGTATCAACAAATTGAGTGGAATATGTACCGTTGAAAGAGCATGCCCTTTTGCCATCAATTCTCTGAGTTCATGCTCAAGAAAATCATCAGATGGTTTTTCAACAATTGAAATTGAGTTCCCATCTATGAGGATGGTGATTTCTCCCTTTGGCTGTCGAGTTGCAAAGGCTTCATTTGCTTCTCCTAGAGTTCCTCGCCAAAACTGTATAAGATTTATATAAAGTTCAGGACTGCAAAGCAAAAATATCAAAATTGTAAATTTACATGGAATGGCACCAACCTGTATTTGGGAAAAGTGAGATTATTTAAAATTTATTATTTTCCCAATTTAAATAAAATATGCACGTGATTTAAACACTAAAAGATGGATCACACGGCAAAGTCACTCTATATAGGTATACCACACTTCACAGAACCAATATTTATGATAGCACACGTATTACCATGTATAGCAAATGAGGGCGCCCATGCAAAAGGGATCAGACATCGGAGTTCAGATGGTAAAATAATAATTCAATAGAAGTGTACAAGTCAATGCTACTCTCTCCGATCCAAAATAAGTGTCGCAGTTTTGAACTAAGGTTAGTTCAACCTTAGTTCAAAGTTGTGATACTCATTATGGATTAGAGGAGTACTAAGTATGGAATGAGACTGGATATGTTCTTATTGATTTAATTAATCAAGTATCAAGAAGCGGCTGATCAGGTGGCTTCAGGCAGCACATTCAGTAGTGTAGCTTTGTAAACCAAAGCACTTCAAGCAAAAAAATGGCTGTCTACAGTGGATGCGATGTTGTAACCATCCATGTTATGTGGGGCCAGACTTATAGCCGTAGGGCCCACAACAATACAGCAAAGGAACCACCATAGGAGGAGTGAGTAGCAGGGAAACTCTATTTCCTGTGGCTTTCAGTTTGAGTCAAAATCCAATTAGCTTTCAGAGTCTGTTTAGATAAAGAGAGAAAGAGTCCAGATTGTAATCAGTTTAGTTTTTCCTTGAGGCTAAGTTAGATCGTCTATAAGAAGGGACTTAATCCCGATGAATAAAGAGGTCAATTCAGAGTATTTTTTTTACCGTAGCTGCCTAGAGTAATCAGAAATTCGTGTTCTTTCAATTTGGTATCAGATACATCTACGATGTCTGGGGACGATATCATCGACGTGGACGCCGTTGCTCAGATCAAAGAAATCGCCGATCAACTCAAAGCCTTTGTAGCCCAGCGCGAGGATCAGGTGCAGCGCCATGTGGAGCACACACAACCCCAGGAAGAGAGGACTGCCCTCGCCGAAGTAATCAAGCGCCTCACGGCCCTCGAACACCGGTCAGCGACACCACCATTTCCGCCTGATGCAAGACGAAGCAAAGCTTTGGGTTACCGCCGACGCAAAAAAACTTGGGTCTGTAATCTTTTGGGAGTAATTGTCATGCCGTTGGTCAGTGGTGTTCTGTAAAACTCTAAACTCTATTCTTCTCTTAATTAATGGATGAGGCAAATCTTATGCCTCCGTTTTGAAAAAGAAAAAAAAAGCAGCTTGCTTCCCTCAGCTCTGGCGGCCACACAGGATATGTTGGTGCACCCTTCTCCGTCCCAGCGCTGGGCCTGACAATGGCTGGAATCTTCCCTGGCGCACCAGCAGGCTCGATCAGCCCCGACTCCCCTGGCAGCTTCCAACCCACCGCGAGCCAAATCCTGCCCTCCCAGATGTCCCAGCCAACCACCGCCTCCACCCAGGCTGCTGAAACCCACCTCCCAGCCGCACCACCCACCTCCTACCATATTCCCGTGTACCACCAGCCGCTTCCACCACAGCACCATGCTCCTCCACCAACTTACCACCACCAGCCCCTTTCATGGCCGGCAGACACCCTCCACTCAGCCCATAACAATGGATCTCCTCGAATTTCCCTCCCACCACTCCTGCATATTCCTGTTGGCTCTGGCTCTAACTCTGGTTTGGGTGTTCTTCGATTCCACAAACTGGATTTTCCCACATATGATGGCTCCATCGATCCACTCGGTTGACTCAACCGGTGCGACCATTTTTTCCGGGGTCAGCACACGCACGAGGTTGACAAAGTTTGGACAGCAGCATACCACCTCACGGGCGGCGCTCAATTTTGGTAATTGCAGTTGGAGACTGTTATGGCATGCCGGCATGGGAGCAGTTCAAGGAGGCTTGCCAAGTCAAATTTGGGCCATCTCTTCGTGCCAATCCTCTTGGTGAATTAGCTCGGCTATCATTCACAACCTCGGTCCGACAGTCCGACTACAGCAGCAAGTTCTTGGCGCTTCTCTGTCGTAATAGTGAGCCGTTGTCGCCAGGCCAGCAACGGTTCCTGTACACCGCAGGATTGCCTGAGGGCCTTCCCCAAGACGTCGAACTTCAACAGCCCGTGGATCTCCACTGTGCTATCGCCTTCGCCAAAGCATACGAGCAACGCCATCTTGCTCCTTCTTCGACGTCACGGTCCCGGCCTCCTTGGACTCGTGCAGCAGCGCCTGCACCTGCTGCCAGGCCTTCCGTGCCTAGTATTGCCCCTGCCCCGTCTCCGCCATCAGCCACTCCGGCTCCATCAGCCCCACCACCGTCCCGGGCGCTTTGTCGTCTCACTCCGACCAAGATGGCTGAACGGCGTCGTAAAGGCCTTTGTTACAACTGTGACGAGCCTTATGTCCCAGGCCACTGGTGCGCCAGGCTCTTCTTCATTGAGCTGGACGACTTCGCTCCGGATGATCTTTGCAATGAGGATACATCAGAGTCACCTCAGGTGTCTCTTTGCGTCACTACCGGCCTTTGGAGCATTCGAGCAACGGATACGATGCAACTGTGTGTTCGTATCGAGGACACACCATTCACTGCCTTGTTGGATACAGGATCAACGCACAACTTTATTGATTCTACTGCTCTACTGCATGCGGCCTTAGTGCCGAGTCACGCCCTGGCCTCCGTGTGATGGTGGCCAACGGTGATCAGGTCCCGAGTTCAGGACTGTGCTGTGACATTCCACTACATATTGAAGACTTGACATTTCGCACTGATTGCTTCGCCATTCCGCTCTGTGGCTCTGACATTATTTTGTGCGCCAGCTGGCTTCGAAAACTCGGGCCCATTCTCTAGGACTTTGATCGTCTTTCTATATCCTTTCACCTCCATGGTGTTAGGAATATGCAACTTGTATTCCATGAGGCCATAGGTTGATATATATACATGTACTGGTGTGGAATATATGCAGGAAACCCCTTATACAATGGGATAAGTATAAAAGGGTGCATGGCTATATTATATATACTCTAACACACACCCCCCCTCAAACTCATGGTGGATGAACACTGAGTTTGGAGAGATAGAAGCCATGTTGCGCTCTAGTCTGGGCCTTCGTCAGGAAATCCGCCAACTGTAACTCGGAAGGCACATACTGAAGAGCAATAACTGCACATACTGAAGAGCAATAACCTGATCTTGCACACCAGCGCGCACATAGAAAGCATCAACACCAATATGCTTGGTGAGCTCATGCTTCACAGGATCGCGTGCAATGTTGTACTGTCAGATAAGAGCAAAGTAGGTGTAGTGACAAAAACACCAAAATCTGAAGTAACCACCGTAACCAAGTCACATCTACCATTAAAAGAGCCATCACTCGCAACTCAGCCTCTGCACTCGAACGGGAAACTGTGGTTTGTTTGTTTCTTCGTCTTCCAGGCAATGAGAGAACCACCAAGAAAAACACAGTAAGCAGAAAGTGAACGGCGATCTGAAGGATCACTAGCCCACGTAGCATCCGAATAGGCCTGAAGCTGTAAAGACTGGAGCGAGGAAAGAATAGACGGTGAGAGATCGTGCCCCGAAGATATCGGAGAACACAAAGGAGGTGACTATAGTGAACCGAGGTGGGAGCGGAGACAAACTGACTCAGAATATGAACGGGATAAGAGATATCCGGACGAGTGACAGCTAGATAGACAAGACTGCCAACAAGATGACGATAACGCGTCAGCTCAGGCAGGGGGTCACCATCAGCATCACGGAGGTGAACATTGAGATCCATGGGAGTCTCAACAATGCGCTCGTCGGTAAGAGCAGCACGAGCAAGAAGATCCTGGATATACTTGATCTGCACAATACGATCTCGATCGGAACGATGTGGCGTCGAGTTGAATCGATCTGAGTAGCGACCTAGAGCAGCAGGAGACGGGGTGAGCAGCGGCCAGATTCGTAGGTGCAGACCGAAAAAAAATCGATCGTGACCCAGAGAGAGAACTCGATCGGTAGAAAGGACGTGTTATGACCGGTACGACGTACCAACGGAGGAGGCCCAATGGGCAGGGTTAGTTACGGGCTTAGCCCAAGTTATCTTAGCTATCTTAGAGTCCAAGTTATATTAGAGTCCAAGTTATCTTAGTTATCTTAGAGTCCAAGTTATTGAGATTATATAAACAGATGTAAACAGTTATTTCGGAATTAAGCAATAAGACAATTCTATTGCCCGGCTCCCAGAGGAGCCGAAACCCTAACCCTAGCCGCCTCTCTCCCTCTCTCGCGCAGCGACGGCGCCCAACCGCCGGCGCCTGCGTCCCCAGCCGCGCCGGCCGCACTTCCACCCCTACAACCTACGCCCGAGACCTGGTAGAACCCTAGCCTCTACCAATTTGGTATCAGATAGCTTGGGTTCGATGAGTTTATCGGACCTTCCCACCACCACCGCCTTCCCCGCCACCTCGCAGCAGCCGCCGCCGCCGCCGCACCAGTCGCCGCCGCCGGCCACCTCAGGTCCGGCCGCCTCCGGTACTACGGCCCTGGCGGCTGAAGCTGCCCCCGTCCTCTCCCCGGCGGAGATGTCCTCGGCGATCCACGACCTCACCCTGGCGGTCTCCAACCTCCGGACCTTCCTCCAGGCTCCGTACGCGACCCCGCCACCACCGCCCCCGCCGGCGGCGCCCTTCGCGCCATCGCCCCCGGCCACCGTCGCGCCACCAGGCCTGCCGATCAACCAGGACAGGTGGCCGCCGTAGCCGTCCCCGCTGCCGATGTGGCTCGACACGCCGACCTACACGACGGCGCCGCTCCAGCCAACGGTGTTGCAACCGCCCGCCACCACCTTCGGGGGGTTCGGCGGGTATACTGACCCGTACGCCGGGAGCTCCGTGGTGCCGCAGCACCCTCCTTCCGCCGCGCTGGGTCGCCACGAGGGCGCCTACGCGGCCTTGCCGCACGTGCAGCAGCCGCCCCGCTTCACCAAGCTGGAGTTCTCCACCTACGACGGTACCGTCGACCCCCTGAACTGGCTCAATCAGTGCGATCAGTTTTTCAGGGGGCAACAGACCATGGCGTCCGACCGCACATGGATCGCCTCCTACCACCTCCATGGCGCCGCACAGACGTGGTACTACGCCCTCGAGCAGGACGAGGGCGGGATGCCTCCGTGGGAGCGCTTTCGCGACCCGTGTCTCCTTCAGTTCGGCCCCCCCATACGTGGGAGCTGCCTGGCCGAGCTCGGTGCCTCCCCTTCACCACCTCGGTGCAGGACTTCGCTGACCGCTTCCAGACGTTGGCCTGCCATGCGCCTGACGTCACGGTTCGCCAACGCGCCGAGCTCTTCGTCGGCGGCCTTCCCAACCACATCCGCATCGACGTCGAGATGTGCGACCCCCAGGACCTGCAGACGGCCATGTACTATGCGTGCGCGTACGAGCAGCGCGCCAACGCCCTGCAGCAGGCGTTCCCGGGCCACGGCACGTGTCCCCCGACCCAACCCGCCCCGGCGGCCGCCACCCCGACACGCCCCACCCTGCCGGCCACTACTGCGACTGCTCCCGCGCCGACACGCACCTTCCGGCGCTTACGTCGGCCGAGCAGCTCGAGCGGCGCCGCAAGGGCCTGTGCTTCAACTGCGACGAGCCGTATGCGTCGGGTCATACGTGCGCCCGCCTGTTCTACTTGGAGACCGTCGACGACGCGGAGGTGGAGGCCCTCACCACGGAGCTCGACGCCACCACACTCTCCGAGGCCGGCGTCACAACCTACGGGCCGGTCGATGCGACCGCCTTCGTCGTCTCCCTTCATGCCATGGCTGGCATCAAGACGGCAAAGACGATGCTGCTTCCGGTGACAATCAACGGGGAGCGTCTCACCGCGCTCGTGGACACGGGCTCGACACACAACTTCCTGTCCGGGGACGCCATGCGCCGCCTCGCACTCCAACCGGCGGGCTCGGAGAAGTTCAGCGTCACTGTCGCCAACGGGGACCGCCTTGCTTGCCAGGGCGTGGCGCGGCAGGTTCCTGTCCTCATCGGCGACAAGCCGTTCTCCATCGACTGCGTCGGCATGGACCTGGGCTGCTACGGCTTCATCCTCGGCATCGACTTCCTGTCCACTCTCGGCCCCATCCTTTGGGACCTCGATGTGCTATCCCTCATCTTCTGGCGCGAGGGCGGCCGTCGCGTTCAGTGGACGGGCATCGGCGGCTCCGGCGCCGCGACTCCGTAGCTCCAGATGATGGCGGCCGCACTGGACGAGGCGCATCCCCTCCTGGCCGACCTCCTGCAGCAGCACGGCGACATCTTCGACGAGCCACAGGGCCTCCCTCCCGCACGGCCCTGTGACCACCGCATCCACCTGCTGCCGGACACGGCGCCGGTCGTCGTGCGCCCGTACCGGTACCCTCAGCTGCAGAAAGACGGGCTCGAGTGGCAGTCATGCTCGCACAGGGCATCATCCGGATTTTGACATCGCCGTTCTCCGCCCCGGTGCTCCTTATGCGCAAGGCCGACGACACATGGCGCATGTACACCTCCTCACGCAGCTCACCATTAAGAAAGGCATTCTTAACATCAAGCTGAGATACAGACCAGTGGCATGAAGAGGCCACGGCAAGAAGTGTACGAATAGTGGTCATATGGGCCACAGGAGCAAAAGTCTCGTCATAATCACGACCATGCTCCTGCTGGAAGCCACGAGCCACAAGACGAGCTTTGTAACGCTCAAGAGAACCATCGGAGCGAGTCTTAACCTTGTAGACCCACTTACAAGTGATGGGACGGACACCGGAAGAAAGGGAAACAAGATCCCATGTACCAGTGCGTTCAAGAGCACCAATCTCCTCTGCCATCGCAAACTTCCATTCAGGGTGAACAACGGCCTCACGATAAGAAGTCGGCTCACGAACAGCAGCACCAGCGGTGGGAAATCCAAGACGATCAACAGGCGGACGAGGACGAGAACGCAAGCCATAGGTAGGCTGAGACGAGGAGGACGACACATCCGCAGAGGCATCCACAGGACATGAACGACGAATGTAACACTAAGGAAAAGATAGAACAATGCAAGGAGGAATCGCCAAGGTAGAATCGAGGGGTGGAGACGAAGAAGTCACCGGAGATGAAGGTGCAGATTCCGATGACGTGCTAGGTGAGGAAACCGTGGGAGATGGTGGCAGCAAATCGGCAAGAGGTGGAGAAGCAGAGATAGCGGAACGAATAGACAAAGGCTCGATGGGGGTGATAGGTGTGTCAGGAAAAGTGAGGAAAGAGATATCCTCCACTGAAAAGGTTGAGGAAGATGGCGCGGGTAGAAGGGACGAGGCTCATCAAAAGTCACATCCCGAGAGATACGCATCCGAGGACCGATAGGATCCCAACAACGATAGCCCTTATGCTCATCACTATAGCCTAAGAAGACACACTCAACAGACTGAGCGGTTAGTTTGGTGCGTTCTCGAGGGGCAAGAAGAACATAGCAAACACAAACAAACGAAGCATCGAATAATCGGGAGAACGATCAAAAAGACGCTCGAATGGAACGCCACCTTGCAAAGCAGTGGACGGGTGAAGATTGATGAGATAGGTGGAAGTGGAGACAGCCTCAGCCCAAAAGTGAGGCGGGAGAGAGGCAGCGATCATCATCACAGGAGCCATCTCAAGAAGGTGATGATGCTTGCGCTCAGCCACGCCATTCTGAGCATGAACACCAGGACAAGAAAACTGAGCAAGGGTACCCTGCTCAGCAAGAAATCCATGCAACATCTTGAAGATATACTCTCCAGCAGAGTCAGCACGAAATACTCGAATAGGCGAAGAGAACTGAGTGTGAACCATGGCAGCAAAACGCTTATAGATAGATAAGACCTCACTACGAGAAGACATGAAATATATCCATGTATGTTGAGAGAAATCATCTATAAAGATAATATAGTAGCAATGGCATCCCTTCGAAGCGAAGGGAGCTGGACCCCAGACATCAGAGTGAACAAGGTCAAGAGGACGCTGAGACACAGTCTCGCTATGAGGGTAAGGTAACTGAACTTGTTTACCAAGCCGACAACCCTGACAGTCTAAAGACACACCACCAGAGACGGATCCAAGAAGACCACGCCGAACTAAGGATGAGAGACAAGAGCCACATAAGTGACCAAGGCGATGATGGCACTGCTGAAAAGAGCTGGTAGACAAGGCAGCAGAGGTGGACAGACTGGCTGCGGTGGCAGCGGATGGAAGGTGAAGCCGGTCAAGCTCCCAGAGACCCTGAGAGTCACGGCGCCGGGGGCTAGCACCAAGAAGAGCACCAATGTGACGGTCCAGAACTGAACATGAGTCAAAGTCAAGAATGACCCTGCAACCAGAGTCAACAATCTGACCACCAGAAATGAGCTGCATGGTAAGCCGAGGAACATGAGCAACATTAAGAACATGAAAAGATGCAGTGCTAAGAGTGCCTCGGCCAGTAACCGAGAGAGAAGTACCATCAGCAGTAAGAACATGAACAGGAGAATCGCAAGGTCGAGTAGATGATAGGGTTGATGGATCATGAGTCATATGAAAAGATGCTCGAGTATCAAGAATCCATGGGGATGTACCTGCTTGTGTAGAAGGTGGTCTCGCAATGCCAGAAGAGTCCGTAACAGAACCAACAGACCTTGTCGATGAAGAACCAGAAGATGGAGCTATCAGGCATCGAAATCGCCCAATCTCCTGCTCAGTCAGGGGCGCAACTGAAGGTGTCAATGTAGACGCACCCGACAATAGAGAGTCGGAGGCAATCAGCAGCGCGCGAAGTCGCGGAATCTCGCCCTCTATGAAGTACACAGCTGAAGTAGGCGGCGTAGTGGCACGAGGAGAGAAACGACCACCACCACCTGTGGAAGCCGCTAAAGATGGCGGTGTAGCATGACCAGTATCGTTGGCAATTGCTGGTGGAGAAGACGAGGTCGTGTGCAGACAAGCACCAAGCGCCAAGGGAAGACGCGTGGACGAAACGCGGTCCATGGAGTCATAGGCACCAGGACAACCGGTGAAAGTCGCGAGAGGTGTCGGGGAAGAGCTACATGCACTGATGAAAATCGGAGAGGAGTCGGTGTAGAGCGGCAATCACCATATGTGGAGCTCGCAGGAGGAGCAGCAGAAGAGCTACTAGCACAACCGTCAGGAGTCACCGGGAAGCAAGGGACTACGACGTTGCGCGCTGGTGTAGACATTTCTTTTTAGGAAAAAGGCAGCAGTTTCCTCTCCCGACCAGAACCACACGAGATCCACCAGCGATCGAGGGACTCGTATCCAGCAACAGGGGCAGACCAGCAACGGAGGTCAGCAGCCGCTTCCGAGATCCGGCGAGGGTGCCGGCTGCAGGGGAAGTCCGGGGAGGGCGCACAGACAGGCGGGGCGATCCGATCTGAGGTGCAGCAGGGTCGAGTTGACTGGGTCGGCGTGGGGCGATCCGATCTGGAGATACAGCAAGCTCGAGCAAGGACGGAGGCTAGCGGAATCGCGTGTACGGCGGCTGGCGACGGGATCCAGCAAGGAGACGGCGGCTGACGATGGGATCCAGCAAGGAGACGGCGGCTGACGATGGGATCCAGCAAGGAGAGACGGCGGCCTGGCGACGTGATCCGGCAGGCAGGAGGCGTTGACAGATCGGGGAGGCCGGCGACGGGATGGTGCGAAAGACTGCGGGACGCGGCGATCCAATCGGGAGAGACCTGACTGCGGAGACCGGCGGCTCGAGACCGGCTTCGTCAGGAACGCGATCTGTAGCACCAACCAGCCCGACGGGATCCTGGACCAGGAGGAGGAAGCGCAGCCAGACCAGAGGAAACACTGCGGCGGCGGTGACGAGAAGAGGATCAAGCACGAGTTGCGCGTGCTAAAAAAACCTAGGCTCTAATACCATGTTAGGAATATGCAACTTGTATTCCCATGAGGCCATAGGCCGATATATATGCATGTACAGGTGTGAAATATATGCAGAAAACCCCTTATACAATGGGATAAGTATGAAAGGGTACATGGCTATATTATATATTCTAACACATGGCACCCTTGTCACATGGTCTAGGCTCGACGCACGTGAGTCTTCATCCGTGCATACGCTTTTGAGCCAGCATTCGGGACTCATGGACGATATGCTCGACGAGTTCGCCGACCTCTTCGCCACTCCTATGGTGCTTCCTCGCATTCGCCTGCTTCCCGACGCCACACCTGTTGCCGTGCGCCCATACTGGTATGCGCAGTTGCAGAAGGACAAGCTCGAGCGACAGTGTGCCGATATGCTCCAACGAGGCCTTATTCGCAGCAGTGACTCTGTATTTTCTTCACCGGTGCTTCTGGTCAAGAAACATGATGGTTCCTGGCGTTTTTGTGTCGACTACCGGGCTCTGAATGAGCAGACTGTCAAAGATAAATTTCCCATTCATGTCATTAACGAGTTGCTCGATGAACTCCACGGTTCTAGGTTCTTCACCAAGCTTGACCTGCGCTCGATGTACCATCTGTTAGGAAAGCAACTTATCTGTATTGAAGGCCCAAGGGGCATATATATATTACACATGACTTGAGGTGCAAGGAAAGTAAACATAGACTAATAAGGACTCCTAGACTAATACTAATAGACTAATAAGGACTACTAGGCTAATACTAATAGTTCCTAACACCCCCCCTCAAATGCAAAGCGTATGCAATAGCATTGCATTTGAAGAAGTGTAATACTAAAAAACAATGATAATCCAAATCCGCGTCTTGAGAGTGTCGTCGTAGCATGAAGAGTCTTCAAAACTTATCGAGCCGCCGAAGGAGAGAACGAGGAGATGACACATCAGAGGTAGACACCGCATCACTTGAAGATACAAGATAAGTATCAAGAGAAGATGGGTTGTCAAAAGAAGATTGCACATCAAGAGGAAGACACCGAAGAGATGGCACATCAGAGGAAGACACAGCATCACTTGAAGCTACAACATAAGTATCAAGAGAAGGTGGGTTGTCAAAAGAAGATGGCACATCAAGAGAAGAAAGCATTGCGCAAAAAATCATAGTCCACGACAACCGTCGGCGGAAGAAGCTCGGCGGATAAGGCACGATGGACGTAGATCGATAATGCAAAAGAAGTCCAGAAAATCATATAGAAAACAACAAGGGCAGGTAGGCCACAAAAGTTGCATAGAAAGGATCAGGACCGGAGAAAGGCTGACGGACTAAGGTATGGTGGACTCGCATGGCATGAGGAAACACAAAATATCAACGGATTTGGTGGACGCAGCGGAAAACAAACAAAACTAGAAAACACATACTAGATTAGGGATGATGGGAGCGGAAGAGAAAAAATAATATCATGGCGACGAAGGCCAATTCCAACCAGAGCGTGCGTGAGACGGTCCTGACTGTGTAGAAGGTGGTTGCTCAGTGCGGGAAACCTGAGTCACAATACCAGCAGTACCCGTCGAGAAAGAACCTGAAGCAGCGAGCAGACGCTTAAGTCTCAGAATATCCTGCTGAGTCAAAGCGATGGCTGAAGCTATCGAGGTAGATGACGAAGTCTCTGTAGATGATGATTGCGCCTGGCACAAGTGTTTCTTCTTCGTGTAGCAGTGGCACTCAATATGACCATCATTGTTGCAGTAGCCACAATGTGGACGGGGGCGACCTAAGCCTCCAGAAGGAGTGGGCAAGAGCGGCGGAGCACTCGAGTGAGAAGGGGTCGGTGCAGCAGGTGGCGTAGAAGTAGCCAGAGCAGCGAGCACCGACGGAACCTCCAGCAAACCAGCACCACGTAAGCGAGTCTCCTCGGCATGAATCTCAGAAAGCGCCTCCATGAGAGACATACGGCCACGAGCAAACAACTGAGCACTCCGGGGCTCAAACTCCTTACGGAGCCGAGACAGGAACTCGTAGACGCGATGAAACTCCAAGTTGGCCTGGACAGCCTGGCAACAGGGGCAAGTACGACAACCAACAGTGCGGAGAGAATCGAGCTGGCGCCAGATAGCAGAACTCTGTGCATAGAAGTCATCAACAATAGAGTCACCCTGCTGAAGAGCATGCTCCTGACGAACCACGGAGAGGTATAAGGCATCACCAAAGGGCGCATAGCGCTGACGAAGGCAGAGTCCACATCTCAAAGGCAGTAGGAAGGCCCAAAAACTCAGAGGCAAACTGAGGCAGAACACTAGCAGTGAGAACAGATGCAGCACGAGCATCATCATCAAGCCACTGGGTGTAAGCGGACAGAGCACCGTGATACACCTGAAGAGCCTCCTCATCAGCCAAGACCTTCTCATCATAAGCACTCACAGCGGCCTCATCAGCAAGCTTAGCCGCATCCTTTGTGGCCTGAGGAGCATCCGCAGGAAGAGCCGGTGGGGTCGGCGGAGTAGGAGCCATGGGAGGAACCGGACATGGCGGACAGCAGACCTCGCCAGAAAGAAAACCCCATAGACGGATGCCATGCATGTGAATGCCCATGAAGCCAATGAACTCGATGTAGTTAGTGCCATCAAAGATCACCGAACAACGAGGAACAGCAACGTAGCCGAATGCAGCAGACATTTTTTTTGGAATCACAGTCAACACACAGCGTCCGCGTCTGAAACCGTGTTCGCGTCAACAGCCCTCGATCTGGATCAGGAGCCACCGCGTGACTCGATCAGGAGCCGCCGCGATCTGGATCAGGAGCCGCCAGACCTGTACCTATCGCGAGTTTTGGAGCCGCCTTGACCTGCTTGATCTGGATCAGGAGCCGCCGCGATCTGGATCAGGAGCCGCCAGACCTGTAGCTATCGCGAGTTCTGGAGCCGCCTTGACCTGGAGCCGCCGCGAGTTCTGGAAGCTGAGCCGGTCGCTGGATCCCACGCGAGATCGACAGATTAGGACGGGGATCCTGAAGTGGCGACGGGGTGCAGCGGCCGAATCGAGGGCGACTGGCGGCGGCGGAAGCGGCGGGACCAGTGCAGCGGATCGAGGATGAGTGCGGCGGCGGAATCCGACTGAAGATCACGTCTGCGAGAAGAAGATAAGCTAGCAGAAAAGCTAGCAGCAAGACGCGAGGAGAACACGTCCGCGAGAAGAGAGGATCGAAGAAAAATACAAGAACGATACTGTTAGAATAAATCCGAGGCACTCCGTCGATCATCCGAGGACCAAGCAATCACACGAGCACGACATCGAGATTTGTTAACAAGGTTCACCGATATGGCTACATCCTCGGGGCATGACTACGGGCGCTCCTCCCCGTGACACCGTCACAATACCGCACCCTGGCCGTCCTGGACGCCGGCACACGCCCCCGGCTCCCCTGCACGCCTGTGCTATTATGTTGGCATATGTTACATCGTGTGTCTAGCCCCACTATATATGAGAGGCCTAGGATACAAGTGTCATGCTTGGACACGACTCCATGTCCTATCTAAACACAATACAACTACAAGTCCAACTGTAACCTACCTTGTACATAATATTCGACACAACTCTAACAAACTCCACCTTGGCGAATATTCTTCACCACCTTGAATTCGTCCATGCGTCAATCTTCCATGTACATTGGACTTGAACTTGTCCCATGAGCACCGCTGCTACTCCAAAGACTCCATGTGACTCCACCTCCAACTTGTAGTTCCTTCTTTTCTTGACCATAGTCAACGCTCGAACGAAATTGAGCTCCACATTACTCTAGTTGCGCTCCCAACTTCCAGATTATCCAACACCATCACACACCGATCACTGACCTGCGTGAAAATGAACAACTCATATTGGGTGTCGCACATAAGAGTTACCTCAACTCAACATCACCGCTCTTCCTTGACCGCCCGTGTGAAACTTGAAGGAATTTCACCATTGCTTGTAGTCATCCCGAGTCAAATTTGCAGTTGTCTCACCACATGTATGACCACCAGAGCCCTGGCCCGTCTCCATGCCCCGTGCGTACCGCACGCCTCTCCACTATTACCGCGTCGAGCCTCCGCTGTCTCGGTCGAGTCTCAAGGGTCGCGAACCCACACCACTCAACCCCCACTGTAGAGTACCATCGTTCATCATCGACCGATGACGAGTATCACGTTTGCTTCAGACCACTGAGCTCCAGTCCGAACCACGTGTCACTCGCTTTTCCCCGAGTGAAGTCCTTCAGACTCCAGCTCCACCTTCAACATGACTCCATGGTAGATAATCAGTCCACCCCTTGTGCCCCGTCGACTTCAAGCTCACATGTGCACCGTCTTGAATTAACCCCACACCATAGTCTTGTCGAAGCCACACAAGCCCTAGAGCCTGCGCCGCGTGTTTCCACGCCCAGAAGATATGTCGTCGTCATCGCCGATCCTACCACCGTTTTCTATACCAACCGACTCGCGTCGATCCGTCAGACTAACTAGTCCAACCAAGCCGACCTTGTCCAGCTAAACGACACGCTCCAGGCTCGCAAATCATCTTCCACGAATTCCCATCCATCACATGATAACTCCATCTTAGCTGGCTTGACTTCCCGCAACGCCTTCAAGCATCCCTGTTGTGCCAATAATTTTTTTCACTCTTTGTCTGCCATAACCCAAGGTTTTCAGTCCAGACAAACTTCTCCACCTCAAACCTAGTGTCCGTAGACACCATGGTTCTTCGTACGGCTGACCCTGCGAAAAACTAACCAAGCTTTCAACGTGATGCACCAAGCACACAAGCAAAACCTGAGGAGGTACAACCCTATGCACTAATAGCATATCCAACCAAAATCTGGTCTTCACGTCATGCATGACTTGCACAATTCCCGACACTAGCAATTGTCTTGTCAACACCTCCTGCTAATTCCCATGGATGCCAACACGATGGATTATTTTCATTCTTTGATCTGTCACTTGCCTCTTTGTGCCACACCATGACTCGGTCCTTTTTTTTCTTTTAACAAAATCTCGTGTCCTTTGCCATCTTTGGACAGCAACGCACGCAGCAGCTTCCAGTGCTTCGCCCTGCAAGACCTCGCGTCTAGGACGTCCCTGCGGTGCCCCGCATGCCTCGACTGGCCCGTGGCTGAGCAACCTCTCCTGCACTCCGCTTCCAATCTAGCGACGCCCTTGTACGCAAGTACGCATCTCGCCGACTCCAAGACGACAAGGACTCCTGCTCTCGTACGCAACTCGTCGGGATCAATCTAATCCGATCAATCCTTACACGCACGATCTGCCGCCAACTTCCATCGCTTCTCGCTGCCTGACATCGATCCTTTACAATCCATCATCACCGGCAGCTCCTCTAGATCAACATCTTAACCTTTTAACAACCTAGCTCATGATACCACTTGTTAGAATAAATCCGAGGCACTCCGTCGATCATCCGAGGACCAAGCAATCACACGAGCACGACACCGAGATTTGTTAACGAGGTTCACCGATATGGCTACATCCTCGAGGCATGACTACGGGTGCTCCTCCCCGTGACACCGTCACAATACCGCTCGCCGCCCTGGGCGCCGGCACACGCCGCCGGCTCCCCTGCACGCCTGTGCTATTATGTTGGCATATGTTACATCGTGTGTCTAGCCCCGCTATATATGAGAGGCCTAGGATACAAGTGTCGTGCTTGGACACGACTCCATGTCCTATCTAAACACAATACAACTACAAGTCCAACTATAACCTACCTTGTACATAATATTCAACACAACTCTAACAGATACGAAATCGATCTGTACGAGCACGAGTTGCGACGTGCGAGAAAAAAATAACCTAAGCTCTAATACCATGTTAGGAAAGCAACTTATCTTTATTGAAGGCCCAAGGGGGCATATATATATTACACATGACTTAAGGTGCAAGGAAAGTAAACATAGACTAATAAGGACTCCTAGACTAATACTAATAGACTAATAAGGACTCCTAGACTAATACTAATACTTCCTAACACCATCAAGTGCACATGCACCCGGATGATGTCGCCAAGACGGCCTTTCGCACTCACGACGGTCACTATGAGTTTCTGGTTATGCCTTTTGGCTTAACCAATGCGCCGGCCACATTCCAGGCTCTAATGAATGACGTCTTGCGTCCTTTCCTTCGCTGTTTTGTCCTCGTCTTTTTCGATGACATATTGATTTGTAGCTCATCAAGGACAGAGCACCTGCGACACCTTCGTCTTGTCTTTCAGGTCTTGCGGCGACATGTCCTTTTCCTCAAGCACAACAAGTGCACATTCGGCACCCAAAGTGTGGCTTACCTGAGCCATGTGATCTCTGGTGACGGGGTGGCCATGGACGCATACAAGGTGCGTGCAGTGGCTGATTGGCTGACTCCACGTTCAGTTCGTGCCTTGTGTGGTTTTCTAGGTCTTGTTGGTTACTATTGCAAATTCATCAAGGACTTTGGGCTGATCGCCTCACCTCTCACTCGCCTACTCACTAAGGATGAGTTCTGCTGGTGTGCCGAATCTGAGGACGCCTTTCAAGAGCTCAAACGTGCCCTCGGCAAGGGTCCAGTGGCACATACCCGACTTTAACATCCGCTTCATTGTTGAATGCGAAACCTCAAGTACAGGATTCGGTGTTGTCCTTCATCAAGGCGTTGGTCCCCTGGTTTTTTCAGCCGGCCCACGCCCCTCGCCATGCTAAGCTAGCTGCATATGAGAGGGAGCTCATCGTCTGGTTCAGGCTGTTCGCCATTGGCGACCGTACCTGCGGGGTCATGCTTTCACCGTTCGCACTGACCACTACAACTTGAAGTTTCTCCTCGACTAGCGACTCTCGACGATCCCGCAGCACCAATGGGTCAACAAGCTGTTCTGATTTGACTTCATTGTCTGAATGTCGGCGAGGCCGCCTGAATATCGTTGTCGACGCCCTGTCTCGCCGTGATGCCGATGCTTTTTCAATGATTTGTGCTTTGTCACTGCCTCTGTTTTCCATCTTCGAGGATATAAGGCAGGAGATTAGCGCCTCCCCCGAGCTCTCAGCCATCCGTGACATTATCTTAGCATGCGAGCTAGCTGGCCCATGGAGTTGTGTTAATAACTTGATTCTCCATGGACGTCGTGTTCATGTTCTAGAGACGTCCCCGGTATTAGTTGCAATCCTCAAATACGCCCACGCGGCTCATGAGGGTGTTCAGAAGAAACTACAGCGCCTTCGTGCCGACTTCCATGTGCCGAGTGATCGTCGCCTCGTTGCTGATCTGGTGCGTACTTGTTCCATCTGCCAGCGCAACAAGACAGAGACCCTTCACCCTGGTGGCCTTCTTCAGTCATTGACGGCTCCCTCCATTGTGCGGGCTTATACCTCCATGGATTTTGTGAAGGCCCTGCCGTGTGTGCATGGCAAGTCTATGATCCTGTCTGTCGTCGATCGCTTTTCCACGTACGCACACTTCATTCCGCTGCAACATCCCTATACCGTCAGTTCGGTGGCACGTGTATTCTTTGAGGGGATCATACGCCTTCATGGTCTTCCACAGTCAATTATTAGCGATCGGGCTCCTGTTTTCACTAGTGCTTTTTCGCGGGAATTGTTCAAATTGGCCGGTGTTCAACTCCACATGAGTTCAGCTTTCCATCCGCAGTCTGACGGACAAACTGAGGTGGTCAACAAGGTCATTGCTATGTATCTCCGTTGCTTAACAGGGGACCGATCGCGTCGCTGGCTGGAGTGGCTTTGTTGGCCAGAATACTGCTATAATGAAAAGCACATATGCTTCCTTGGTGGTTTTAATAATTCATGACAATATACATTGTCCCTTGGACTAATAGTTTTATCTAGTTCATTTCAGATAAAGTCCATAGAGAGGATTGGCTAAGGAGTGTGACGAGAAGCCCCAAGAAAAGGAGAGGAGATCCCCTAGATGCAAGGAACATCTACCGGCAACAAGCTTCAAGACTCTACATTTTGCATTTTGTGAGAAATCACACTTGAGACCATAGGAAAGCCAATACTATTAAAAGGAGATGAGGTGTCTATGATGATCTAGTTGCTCAAGTGCTTAAAGATTAGCCACCAAAAATACTCATGAAGTTCTCTCACAAATATTCTGTCCAAAGCCTAAAGTTCAAATTCGGTGCCACCAACATTTCCAAATCGGCCACACCGAGTTGTACACTAGACAGATCCTATGCCAAACCTTAAGGTCTCGGTACCACCAAGTTCAATTTTGATCTGACCGATAATCAGTGACCAACTCCCTATATACCTATTTCTAAGAATCAGAATTTCTGAGTTTCAGAAATCGGTGACACCGAGTCTGGTAACTGCCTAGGCCAGCCAAAATCGGACCCTCCAAGATCTATATATTGATCTAACTGAAACGCCAAAAGTTGTCATATTTTGCACTAGTCGGTGCAACCGAGTTTTTACTTCGGTTTCACCGAGTTGAACAATAATGTTGTAACGGTTGGATTATTGGAGATGCCTATATATACCCCTCCACCTACCTCTCATTCGCAGAGAAAGAACTCATAACGAACCAACACTTGTCGCATCCATTTTTCTAAGAGAGAGCCACCTATTCATGTGTTGAGATCAAGATATTCCATTCGTACCATATGGATCTTGATTTCTAGCCTCCCCAAGTTGCTTTTCACCCAATCAATCTTTTCTACCCAAGCCAAATCTGTGAGAGATTGATCGAGAGTTGAGGAGACAATCTTATGAAGCGCAAGAGTAAGGAGTTCATCATACTACCACATCTATTACCTTTTGAAGAGTGGTGTCTCCTAAATTGGTTAGGTGTTGCTTGGGAGCCTCCAACTTCGTGTGGAGTTGAACCAAGAAGTTTGTAAGGGCAAGGAGCTCACCTACTTCATGAAGATCTACCCGAGTGCGGCTAGTCCTTCGTGGACGTAAGCCGTGTTGGAATAGACAAGGTTGCTTCTTCGTGGACCCCTTGTGGGTGGAGTCCTCCATGGACTCGCACAGTCATTACCCTCCGTGGGTTGAAGTCTCCATCAACGTGGAAGTACGATAGCACTACCTATTGAAACCACGCCAAAAATCATAGTGTCATCTTTGCGTTTGATCTTCCTACATCTAGTCCTTTCTTACATGTGCATGTCTTTACTTTCCGCTGCTATACTCATAGACTTGCATGTGTAGGGTGAGCTTGACTTGCTAGTATTGGTAAAATTTGCCAACTATTAAATTTGGGAAAAGGCTAGGTTTCTATTTTGTCAATTAGTCTAATCACCCACCTTTAGACGTCTCATCTAGTGATCCCACAATTGGTATCAGAGTTTTGGTCTCCATAGCTTTGGTTTCATCACCATTGGAGGAAGATGGATGTGTCTAGTTTGGGGAGTCTTAGTTGTAGAGCGCCTATTCTCAATGGGGAGTACTATAGTCAATGGAAAGACAATATGTGTCGGTGCACTAAAGTTTGGGCCTTTAGTGCCCCTTACTTGTGCACGGGCAGTTGTAGCCACACCCGCAGCAAGGCTTGCCGGGAGACTACAGAAGGCAATCACGAAGACGACCAAGTCTACGACCAAAAGACTGAAGACCGAAGGCTGAGGCCCCGGCAAGATCCTTGTCGGGGGAGCTAGCGAAGCCCCGTCAAGACGCGCTCCCGGCAAGGTCCCAGATCGTTGCCACTCCAGCGCAGCGACCGGCTGTCCCCTTTTTCCTTGGTACGTGTCGATCCTCCAGGATATGTGTCGAGCGACATCTGGGGGTGAACAGCGCCGATGGAACGCGTCCCTATTCCATGTCAGGGGCGCCTGATGAAGCATTTAATGCGTCTGTCTTAAGACGCCAGCAACACTGTACTAGTCGTACGCCGCGTAGGTGCACTGTATCACTGTGCACCCCGTGGGTGCCCTGTTGCGCCACTGTTGGTGACCCCTTTGACCTATAAAAGGAGGCCCAAGGCGTAGCTTAAAGGGGATCCAGGATCCAGACTATCGAACCCTGGAGGTTTAGACGCACAGTACGTAGCTGCCTTGCATGCATGGCGCTCCTGTAGTCCGAACCCTAGAACTCTCAATACACACAAAGCAGGAGTAGGGTATTACGCTCCCAAGCGGCCCGAACCTGGGTAAATCTCCCCTCGCGCTCGATTGTTAGCTCTGCTCTTGGTGCAACCCTCTCCCCCCGCCGAACCGTAAGGGATCCTCTCGGTCCCATAGGTGTCTTGTGCTTCGTTGCGCCCGACATCTTTGGCGCGCCAGGTAGGGGGGTCGAGGGTGCGCTAACCTGATCTAGCATCAGCGCGTCAGTTTCATCACCGCCATGGCTCCCAAGAGAAGGGGTGCAACGACGGCTGATCCACCCGCATCCGATATGCCTGCGACTACGCAGGCACGCGACGGTGCGGGCATGGCCGGAGGAAGCAGAGGTCATGAGCCTCCACGACACTCCGGTGAACAAACCCAAGCGAGCAGCACTGTTTGCAGCCACAACAGCGGTCCGCGCGCCGGTGCGTCTAGGGACGGAGCCGCGCGGCCTACGGGTGGCGTGGCAAACTCCCAAGACGGGCGGGCGCCTTCTCAAGGACCCACACCGGCGCAAACACCGCAACCCTCCCAGGCCACACGCGACGAACGGCGCCTCTGAGGAACATCGTTAAATTGCGGACTTCTGAAGTTGAACCTGGCATGCCATGTGATTGTTTTGCATATGTATTGGCCGAAGTTAGAACCATATATATTTGATATGCTTCTATGCACCTTATGTTGGGCTGCAGCCTCTGCATTAATGTTATTTTCGAATTACATAGTGTTGTTATTTTCATATACATCATAGTATATCATGTTGAGTTTTTTTGGTGGGTTTACCCGTGGGTTTTTAATACCCACATGGGTGCGGGTATGGTATAAAATTTGTACACAGACGCGAGTGTGGGTACGGGTGTGGTTAAAATTTGAGGACATGGGTGCGGGTTTGGTTGAGCTCTACCCGCACCCAATGGGTGCGGGTGCCATCGGGATTCAGGACCGTGATTCTTTCCTCCGTGATGTGCGCGAGCGGTCACTTCAGGCCCAGCAACGGTCCAAGCACTACTATGACAGTAGGCATCGCGATCTCTCCTTTGACATTGGCGAGTGGACATGGCTTCGACTTCAGCATCGGCCAGCAAAATCTCTACCAGGGCACAAGCGGGGCAAGTTGGCACCTCGTTTCTATGGGCCATTTCAAGTACTCGAGCACATTGGCTCAGTGGCATACAAACTTGCCCTTCCTGTTGGTACACGTTTACATGACGTGTTTCATGTTAGCCTGCTCAAGAAGTTCCATGGGATCCTCCCGCAACTACTCCTGCATTGCCTCAGATTGAAGATGGACGTGTCGTACCTGCCCCCGCCAAAGCTCTTCAGGACCCCTCCGCCGTGGTATCAACCAGGTCTTAGTCCAATGGGTGGGTACTTCTGAAGAGGACGCAGCCTGGGAGCCATTGAACGAGTTCGCTGCTCGTTTTCCTTCCGTCCAGCTCGAGGACTGTTAGGAAAGCAACTTGTATTCCCATGAGGCCATAAGCCAGTATATATACATGTACAGGTGGTGGACTATATGCAGGAAACCCCTTATATGTTGGGATAAATACAAAAGGGTACATGACTTATATTATCTTTACCTAATAATAAAGCGGCTATTGCTTCTGTCGGAATTTCCGCCACAGCATTTTTACAAAAAAGTCCCTGTCGTTTGGCTGAATAAACCCGCAGTCCAGTAAATAAGTTAAAAAACGTTTCGCACAGCTGCTTCGGGGCGAGTCCACGGCCCGTTGAGACCCAGATGTGGCCCTGGAAAACCCATTCGAGGCCGATCCAGCCAGAACCACGCTCGCCGCCACTTCCCCGAGCTCCCTCCTACTCCCGACCGCGCCGGCCGGACCTCCTCCACCTCGCGTCGCAGTCGGTGACCGAACCCTTGCCGGACGAGCAGATCAGCAGCACATCTCTCTCTCCCTTCTTCTTCTCTCTTCCTCACAACTCCCTCTCTTCAAGATACCAGGAGCTCCAGGGCCACCAGCACGAGTCGTCCGTGCTCGAATCTAGCGAGATCCGGCCGCGGGCAACCCATCCCCGCCGCTCCCGCGCTGGATGTGCAACGCCTCCCCCTCGGAGTTTGCCTCCAGCGCAGCCGCAAGCCACCTCCTGCCTCTGCCCTCGGGGAGGTCTGCAGCAACGGTGTCCTTTTGTGCACGCGGAGGTCTCCGTGGAGGTGGAAATTCAATTCGACCTCACCTCAGGCTTCTGGCCTCCTCGAGCTCCTGCTACACAAGGCCTCCCGAAGCTCCTGCCAGCCTCCTCCCCGGTGCTCCAGTGGTAATCTGAAGCCAGCGTGGTGGATGTGGTCGCACATGGCAAGCGGTCGTGATCTATCGATGGTAAGTTCGGCACCACGCTCCGTTGTTGCACCCGCGTTTCCGGCAGTTCCGCAAGCTATTGCTTCTCCGACTGAGGTATCCCTCCCCACACATCCCTAAGGCATCCACCCATCTGCTAATGCCTTCATGTCATCGGGTGTGATTACCCTTTTTTCTGGACGAAGGCAGCAGAACTAGATGAATATACCAACAGAATATTTACCAAATCTGAAGGTGCTACAATTGATCTACTCATCTTTGCCCTGATTTGAATAATTGTCAGTGTGTGAACACGTTACTTAGCATCTTTTCCAATGTATGCGATGGGTTCAACTAGAGAAATTTTGAAACAGTTAAGATGGGGATTTGTATCATATCCTGTTGCTGTGTGTGATGTTCTTTACTCTGCTTGTGGCAATTTTGTACAGGGAGATATGGTTTGGATTAGTTATGTGATGTTCTGTCATGTTTTTTGCGCTCCTTAAGAGAGAAAATTTTAGATATGTGTACTGATTATTGGTACCGGCACTGATCGTATTTATTGTCATCTGTTCCAGGTTAATCATCTAGGGAAAGTAACACTTGATCATAGGATAATAAGTTAGTAGATGTATGTAAAGTTATGTAGCTTCATCAAAGATATGTCAGTTTTTAGATGTTGGTCAGTACAACCTGCTCCCTGTAAGTTTCTCCTACTTGCCTATTTGTACAAGGAAATTACTTTAAAGGTATTTGTGTGCCTGTTCGACACTGAATTTTTTATTGAGTGCAGCTAGAAGATTCCGACGACAGCGGCGGGTTTTGTGTCAGCACGCTGCGAGGAGCTGCTGACAGTGACCCATGGTGGTGGATCAGAGTTCGAATTCAAGAGGGTTGGTGTGGTTGGAGTTAACTGATGATTGGGCTAGAACGGAGCAACAGAAGAGGTCGGCCAAGGACATGGCCGCGGATAACACATCTTGCTCGGTTTCCCTGACGACCCAAGGTTAGTTGCATCCTGCATGACCTCATATTTTTCAAGAGAAGTTCTGTGATGTTAATTCGTGAGACATTTGAAATGATACTATGAGAATGTAAATGTAATCCGCGGTGTAGAGCAAACAGAGTGAACAAGCCAAGAACGGGTTGGTCAGTCTATCGGCGTCATACTTTTCTTTTTGTAGTTCTATCATACTATATAGTTAGTACAAGATCATCAAATATTCAGGATATGTTTTGGAAATATAATTTTGTGAAATCAAATTCACAATCTGTTGAGATGAGAGGAGACAAAGGCTTGCTGTTAATAACTTGAGTCGATTTGATGATCATCCAGGCGGCCATGTAGCCATCTCAGATGGAATCCGATGAGAAGGACCAAAAGGAGGTGCCGGCAAGTACGATAAGATTCAGCTTAACGAAATTTTGAAGAGGCCCTTGGCGCACTGCAAAACTTTTATTTGTAAATGTTGCATGCTACTACCTCCTAATTAATATCGCATTGAAATGAAGTAGATGCAACTCTTCATAGATATTGTAACATGTTTTGGTTTGCAGGTTAAATATTTGACATCCTATGTTTGGTAATGAGAGCAATGCAATATTTTGAAGGGGCACACATGTAAGGGAAACTGGTATATGTCTACCTGTCAAACTGGAAACAACAATTTGCGTTATGAGCTACGAGCTCCGAATAAATTGCTTTTCTCTTTCCTTCAAGTTGTCATCTTATTTCAGGATTGGCATCACCGATAAAGCGGAGGTTTTTTTCCATTCAATCAAATTATAAATTCCAAATTTGTTACCCGTGTCTATAAGTATTGTACTTTTTTGTTAGAATGTTGTTTGCCATTTATATTAATTGCCATTCTTATCCACTTCCTCTAATTGCAGCTCTTTGTGTGAATCATTTAGTTCATCACCAGTTAGATTTTTAAAATTAGTTGATGAATTGATAATTTGGTACAACATGGAGATTGACCTCATTGGTATATAATATTCTTTAGTTGGAATAAGGCGACCAAACTAGATCAAGTGATTGATAATTTGTGTGTTGTCTACAATCTCACATTTGCAGTTTTGAGCATTGTTCTCTCCTTCTTTTCTTGATAAAAAATGAATTCTTCAACTTTGTTTTCTCATGATCACATCTTAAGTTGTAAGGATATTTTAATAATACATTGATATTTTAGTAATACATTGCCCCAAAAGGCAATTCGCTTTTACGTTTATTCCAAAAGTTCACTCTTTCACCTCATTTTCTTTAAAGGTTGAATTTTTCATGTATAAATGATCTGCATTGTGATATTTCTTAACTTGAATATGGATAGACAGCCATATACCCTCACAAGTAAGCGATGTGGACCTATGTGTAAGGAAGATAGCGCATGTGATTTTTTTCTCCCGTTGCAACGCACGGGCACATTTACTAGTAACTCTAACAAGGACGAGCTGCTTTTCGAGGAGAGAAGTGATGTTATGTGCAGCCAGACTTATAGCCTTAGGGCCCACAATAATACAGCAAAGGAACCACCATAGGGGGAGTGAGTAGCAGGGAAACTCTGTTTCCCGTGGCTTTCAGTTTGAGTCAGAATCCAATTAGCTTTCAGAGTCTGTTTAGATAAAGAGAGAAAGAGTCCAGATTGTAATCAGTTTAGTTTTTCCTTGAGGGCTAAGTTAGATCTGTTAGGAAGTATTAGTATTAGTCTAGGAGTCCTTATTAGTCTATTAGTATTAGTCTAGGAGTCCTTATTAGTCTATGTTTACTTTCCTTGCACCTCAAGTTATGTGTAATATATATATGCCCCTTGGGCCTTCAATACAGATAAGTTGCTTTTCCAACATGGTATTAGAGCCATAGGTTCTTTTTTCGCACGCGCAACTCGTGCTATTTTTCCTCCTTCCCGACGCTCTCGCTGCAGCCTTTCTCGCCGACGCTTCCTCCCGCGTCGTGCTCGTGCTGCAGCCGCGTCTCCAGCTCGGCCCGTGACATCTCGCTGCTATCCGCCGCCAGCTTTGGTCTCTCGTCCCGCTCCAGCTCGGATCTCGTTTCTCCAGGACGTCTCCCGCTCCAGCTCGGATCGATCCAGACGGGATCGAATCCGGGTCTTCTTTCCGCTCGGGACAGGAGGCGGCTCATACGCGTCTAAATCCGGAGGCCGCCGCTGTTACCGATCCACAAAGCTGCTGCTGCTCTCAGTACGCGTAACAGCCGCCGCTGTTTCCGATCCACAAGCTGTTGCTGCTCTCAGCACGTAATAGCCGCCACTGTTACCGATCCACGAGCTGTTGCTGCTCTCGGTACGGCTAACAGCCGCCGCTTCCTCCACGTGAAAACTGATCCACCAGCCGCCGCTAAGTCACTGCTGCCAGCCGCCGTTCCTAAAAAAAAAATGTCTGCTGCATTCGGCTACGTTGTTGTTCCTCATTGTCCGGTGATCTTTGATGGCGCTAACTACACCGAGTTCATTGGCTTCATGCGCATTCACATGCGTGCCATCCGTCTATGGGGTTTTCTTTCTGACGAGGTATGACCGCCATGTCCAGTTCCTCCCATGGCTCCTACTCCGCCGACTCCACCGGCTCTTCCTGCGGATGCTCCTCAGACCACAAAGGATGCGGCTAAGCTTGCTGACGAGGCCGCTGTGAGTGCTTATGATGAGAAGGTCTTGGCTTATGAGGAGGCTCTTTAGCTGTATCACGGTGCTCTGTCCGCTTACACCCAGTGGCTTGATGATGATGCTCGTGCTGCAGCTGTTCTCACTGCTAGTGTTCTGACTCAGTTTGCCTCTGAGTTTTTGGGCCTTCCTACTGCCTTTGAGATGCGGACTCGCCTTCGTCAGCGCTATGCGCCCTCTGGTGATGCCTTATACTTCTCCGTGGTTCGTCAGGAGCATGCTCTTCAACAGGGTGACTCTACTGTTGATGACTTCTATGCACAGAGTTCTGCTATCTGGCGCCAGCTCGATTCTCTCCGCGCTGCTGGTTGTCGTACTTGCCCCTGTTGCCAGGCTGTCCAGGCCAACTTGGAGTTTCATCGCGTCTACGAGTTCCTGTCTCGGCTCCGTAAGGAGTTTGAGTCCCGACGTGCTCAGTTGTTTGCTCGTGGCCGTATTTCTCTCATGAAGGCGCTTTCTGAGATTCGTGCTGAGGAGACTCGCTTACGTGGTGCTGGTTTGCTGGAGGTTCCCTCGGTGCTCGCTGCTCGGGCTACTTCTACGCCACCTACTGCACCGACCCCTTCTCACTCGAGTGCTCCGCCGCTCTTGCCCACTCCTTCTGGAGGCTCAGATCGCCTCCGTCCACATTGTGGCTACTGCAACCATGATGGTCATATTGAGTCCCACTGCTACACGAAGAAGAAACACTTGCGCCAGGCGCAATCACCATCTACAGAGACTTCGTCATCTACCTCGACAGCTTCAGCCATCGCTTTGACTGAGCAAGATATTCTGAGACTTAAGCGTCTGCTCGCTGCTTCAGGTTTTCCTCGACGGGTACTGCTGGTATTGTGACTCAGGCTTTCCGCACTGAGCAACCACCTTCTACACAGTCAGGACCGTCTCACGCACACTCTGGTTGGAATTGCCTTCGCCGCCATGATTTTTTTTTTCTCTTTCGCTGCCATCATCCCTAATCTAGTGGGTGTTTTCTAGTTTTCTTTGTTTTCCGCTGCGTCCACCAAATCCGTTGATATTTTGTGTTTTCCCATGCCATGGGAGTCCACCATATCTTAGTCCGTCAGCCTTTCTCCGGTCCTGATCCTTTCTATGCAACTTTTGTGGCCTACTTGCCCTTGTTGTTTTCTATAAGATTGTCTGGACTTCTTTTGCATTGTCGATCTACGTCTATCGTGCCTTATCCGCCGAGCTTCTTTCGCCGACGGTTGTCGTGGATTATGATTTTCTGCACAATGCTTTATTCTCTTGATGTGCCATCTTCTTTTGACAACCCATCTTCTCTTGATACTTATGTTGTATCTTCAAGTGATGCGGTGTCTTTCTCTGATGTGCCATCTCTTCGGTGTCTTCCTCTGATGTGTCATCTTCTTTTGACAACCCATCTTCTTTTGATACTTATCTTGTATCTTCAAGTGATGCGGTGTCTACCTCTGATGTGCCATCTCTTCGTTCTCTCCTTCGGCGACTCGACAAGTTTTGAAGACTCTTCATGCTACGACGACACTCTCAAGACGCGGATTTGGATTATCATTGTTTTTTAGTATTACACTTCTTCAAATGCAATGCTATTGCATACGCTTTGCATTTGAGGGGGAGTGTTAGGAAGTATTAGTATTAGTCTAGAAGTCCTTATTAGTCTATTAGTATTAGTCTAGGAGTCCTTATTAGTCTATGTTTACTTTCCTTGCACCTCAAGTTATGTGTAATATATATATGCCCCTTGGGCCTTCAATACAGATAAGTTTCTAACAAGATCGTCTATAAGAAGGGACTTAATCCCAATGAATAAAGAGGTCAATTTAGAGTATTTTCTTACAGTAGCTGCCTAAAGTAATCAGTAATTCGTGTTCTTTCAATCCACCAGAGTATTCATTAAAGATTGTACAACAAGAAGGACAATATAGGATATTCCACAAATAAGAAATAAATGGACAATGTAGGAAATAAGAGAATGGATATATTATACAGGAAGTGATTGCAGGACTACCTCTTCATGCAATTTGGTTATCTCCCTTGCAATAACACATGACCTGTACCTCAACACAAATGAAAACAAAACAGGTTAACATATCTGAAAGAAGACTTGCACACACTAATAGCACAATTAATACTTTGTACTTAAATGTGAACAGAGCTGCTCGTACAGTGATTACTATTTTTTGTCTATAGATAGAGGGAAAAAGGGATTATTGACTTCAATAATCATATTAGACGTGTGTGTAACATCGCAACAGAGAGATGTGGTCCTACTACGGTTTGCATGCTTCCACTCGCCATTTTGTATTAAAAATATTTGTAGATCATGCAACAACATGGGTGTGAAGATATATGTTACCTTGAATCACCAAAAGACGAAGCAGCATCAACAAGAAACTGTTGAATTCCATGAGGAGGAACATAGAATATTTGTGTCACAGCCTCACGAGCAGATACCTCAAGCCTAGCTTTTCTTGATCGACCATGCTTTGGTAAAAAACCCACTAGAAATAAAAATCAGTACTAAATCGAAAGAATGAAGGACAGGCCTGGTGCAGTGGCGAAGTACTCCCACTTGTGCCAAGAGGTAATGGGTTCGACAAGGCCTCTCTGCATTGCACTGTGCAGGGGTAAGGCTTGCCTCGTATAATCCTTCCCCAGACCCCACTTGGTGTGGGAGCTTCTAGCACTGGGTCTGTCCTTTTTACTGAATCAAAAGAATGGTTACGACTGATAAACAAAGAGTACAGTATTGATGTATTTTACCAAATGTGAATTCCTCGGTTGGCAAACCCGATGCAGAAAGAGCGGCAATTGCGGCAGAAGGCCCAGGAATGGGAATAACAGGAATTTTTTCAGTCATGCATAGTCTAGCCTGTGAACAACGGTACAACATGCTTAATATCTCACACATCTTGGAACACCACGAGACCTAAAAACAAGTTCTGATGTTGCTCATTGCTAATGAATTTATCTCGTACCAAACGAGCAAGTCATCAACTAACCAATAGCATGTATACCATTCTCTTTACGGTACTGCTAAGTGAAGTGACTATTAGATCATTATCCTTTGCTTATAGAGTAAACTGATTTACCAGCTCCATGCCAGGGTCACTGATGCCTGGAGTGCCAGCATCACTAATCACTGCAATTGCTTCCCCTTCATGGAGCCTCTTTAAGATAATGGGCTCTCTCTCGCGCTCATTGAACTTATGGAAGCTGAGCTGCAAACTTAGATTTTAAGTTCTAAGTTCAACTGTAGACAATCACAGCTATTTCAAAGGTGCAGCTACTCGTAGCTCTTGCATGAAAAAGCTAGGTATGAAATTAACTCACAAGAGGTGTCTTGATGTTGTAATGCTGAAGTAACTTTCCAGAATGCCTTGTGTCTTCAGAGAGTATCACACAAGCACATTTCAGAACACGCAATGCCCTGCAAAAATAATCCTCAGCATATTATAAGAGTATGCGTCAGGAGATGGATGAGAATTTGCTTCGTAGAGGGGACAATAGTCCTACAGATATAATTGTTTAGGAGACATTGGAAGCTTGACTCTGGCCCAAATTGTGCGCTATGTTCTTCTAACCACCAGGAATCGAACCCAGGACCTGGGGTGCTACTAAAGAAACAACCTTTACTCTCTTGATGCTCTTCTCTTTAACTTAGCCATTGTATGTCTTTTCCTTTCTCTCCAGCTACTTGCTGGTGCTTCTTCCCCTCTATGTAATTTCAGTTTTGTCAGACTTTCCCCTTTGGGTGACTTGTAAAGTTATAAAAGAAAATTATCATAGGGGATTTCCCCTGTGCATAAATAGCATGTAATGAGCCATTCATAGACTTCAAAGAAGGGGCAGAGCTCAGGGTCAACAAATCAAAGAGATGTTTTGCTAAAATCAAGTCAGCCATGGCCTCCTCCTTCACAGTAGAAGTTTAAGAGGCTTGCACAAGCCAACTGACGTATGATATACTAAGGGCTATGGAAGCAGTACGGGGATTTAAATAGAACATTGCCTCATCGCTCCACTTACTGTTTTGTAAAAACACATAATTAAAGGTAGGGGTGACCAGCGGTCGTTTGCGGCGGTTGCAGCCTCCCCTACCATGACGGTAGACGGAGGACGCGGCTACCGGGGGGGGGGGGGGGGGGGGGGGGGGGCGGGGCGCGTGAGGAACCAGGTCGTGGAGCTCGTGGCCTCGGTCGTCAGCCAGGTCGTGGCGGCGGCCGTGGGGGAGACCGGAGCAAGTTTTCCTGGAAGAGAGACGACGAGGGCCACAACAACTCATCTGCGTCCAACGTCGCCTCGGGCTCCGACGATACTTCCCACTGGGACGCGGCGGCGACAGCAAAACAGCAGAACCCATAGGGGGGGGGGGGTCTGGAGGCCAAAGAACCAAGGTTCTTCTGAATCAACTGGTGATGGCGTCGGGCGCCAAGTTTCCACTCCGCCTCCACGTCCTCAGGGGAAGCTGAACATCAATCGGGTGAACCCTACCATGAAACTTGAGCCCTGTCCTATTTGCAAATCTCAAGAGCATTCTCCTATATGTTGCCCGCAAGCTTTCTGTGAGAAATGCAGTAATCTAGGGCATCTTGCTTCTGGTTGTCGTGAATTCCTTCCTTGGGAATGTATTGCTCCTATGTGTGCGTTCCAATCCAAGGGACAAGGCTTTTATTATATCCATGATTCCTGCACTGCTAAACAGATGAAAGAGAGGTCCAATAACATTGTAGTCACAATTGTAGAAGGGGAGACATCTACTCGTCAAATGGAATTGGATCTGAATGATTATCTGGCAACTGGGTGGCGCTGTTCGGCTCATGCTATTGGTCCTAGGGTTTTTGTGGTCAGGTTCCCTAATCCTCGTGTTGTGGCACAGATCTGTTATGTGGGAAGGGTTGAACTTAAAACCAGTGGAGCTGTTATTCATGCTACCAAATGGTCTTCAGCTGTTGGCTCTAAGGGGGTGATGGAGGTAGCCTGGGTTAAAATTAGCAATGTTCCGCTAGACAAAAGAAGTGAGAGAAACCTTGCTTTTGTAGCTTCCTTAGTTGGGATCCCCTTGGAGATTGATGCTGCCACTTTGCATCGCCCGGCCTCTGTTCGGGTGAAGCTTGGATGTAGAGATGTGGATGCATTTCCTGCCGTGGCTGAATCTGTTCTAGGTGGTCATTTCTATGACTTCTTCTTTGAGGTGGACCAGGTTCTGGTGAGATACCCTAACAAAGAAAAAAAGATGGTTCCTACTTCGTTGAACTCTGAAAAAAGTCTCCTGGATCCGATAACACTGGCAAAAAAAATGCAACCTGACCTGGGTGAACCCTCCACTGGGCTTGGCAGGGGGGGGGGCCTCTATTCCCCAGAAGGGGGGACAACTTGATCAAATCCAGGAGTCTCAGGGAAGTATGGACTCGGATGACTCGTTGCATACCTCACTGTTTATTGACTCCATGGCGCTGGACTGTATGAAACAGGGTGAAAAAGTAAGTCAAAAAGTGACAGAGATTCACACTGATAATAACACGACTCCTGATAACATCAAAAAATCCTTTGCTGATGTGGTGAGAAAGTCTCCTCAGGTGATGGAGGTGGACGTGACCTGCGAGGCTGGTGCGAATGTTTCCAATGATTACAGAGTTGAGTCGCCTGACTCCTCGATGGATCTTGAGGTGATCCCTACTCCCCCCTGGTTACTGAAGAAAATTTGCGCTTTAGCCTTCGAAATGTGCAGAACAAGACGGAGAAAATTGAAGACAAGGCCATAGCTGCTGCAAGGAAGAGGGACATCGAAGGTACTTCTCGCTGCACCAATCCCTTTGATACTTTATCTAACCCTGAGTTGATTATGACTGCTGTTAAAATGGGGGTTCATATACCGGATGCTGATTTTGCTAATATTGATATCCTTAGAGAACTTGAGAAACTTAGAAATGTAGAATCTAATGGTGGAATGGATGAACATTCTGAAAATAATATGGTTCTTACCAATGCCAAAGGAGATAAAACTCCTTTTGATCTGAACTGGGGGGAGGAAGACAATTTAGAGGATGGAGAGTTCACGGTGAAGTCTAGAAAGAAACAAGATAGAAAGCATAATCCTGTGGTGATTAGGCCTATCACTCGAAGTCAAAAGAACTGCGACTCCTTGAAAAAAGATGAGGGTAACCCTACTCTGCCTCCTAGCAGGGTCACCAAAAAGGGGGGGAAAACTCGGTTGTTAAGTGAATGGTATATTCTGGAACTGTAGGGGAGCAGGTAAGAGACGGATGGCTACCTGTTTCTCTGATATTATCAAAGACCCTTCCCTTGACTTTGTAGGCATTCAAGAAACCAAGAAAAAAGAGTTTCCTCCTAAATTCTTGCGTGAGGTGGATCCCTTGGACGGGTTCGCTTGGAATTGTTAAGCTTCATGCACTAGCCAATGCAACCAAAAGTCCGAACTGATGGAAAGGGCTAGTGCAATCCACATATACTGTAACACCCCCTCTTACATGTGACGGGAAAGACAAGTCAACACCTACAACCGGAAGAGAGCGCCGGCGCGCGAAACTCACGTATGACTCAAGAGGCCTCTACGTGAACACAAAGGGGGGCTATCAGCAATTTTTTAAATAAATTGCGAAAGCCAGGATTTGAACTCAAGACCTTAACTCTGATACCATGTTAAGCTTCACGCACTAGCCAATGCAACCAAAAGTATGAACTGATGGAAAGGGCTAGTGCAATCCACATATACTGTAACAGGAATCATGTTCCCTCTGTGGGTAGATATGGTGGCATTCTGTGTGGGGTTAGAAAAGAGACGCTTGAAGTGGTTTCCTGGTCGATAGGAAGATCTCTTATCCAGGTTACTGTATTTGATGTTAATAGGAAGTGTATTTGGGCACTTGTGGTGATGTATGGGGCGGCCCATGATGATTGTAAAGATGAATTCCTCGATGAGATGATGCATACTTGTTCCAACCTTAGGATCCCCTATATTATAGGTGGTGATTTTAACATAATTCGAGGGATGGAGGAGAAGAATAAGAATCCTAGTAACTTCCAATATATTGATAAGTTCAATGTGGTCATCAACTCCTTAAGCCTTCGGGAGATCCATATGGGGGTTGGCAAGTACACCTGGACTAATAAACAGAGACACCCTACTTTGGAGAAGCTTGATAGAGTTTTTATGAGCTTTGACTGGGAAGATTTGTTTCCTTTGGTATCTGTGCGTAAACTAGTTAGAGATGTCTCAGATCACAATCCCCTCCTTTTGACATCTAACATTGTCAAATCTGAGCCATCCTACGTTCGAGAGTTCAGATTTGAACTCTGTTGGTTAAAGAATGAGAATTTTTATCCTAAAGCGAAGGGTATTTAGGAGCGACCTGTAGGCTCCAGTGACCCTATCGATATTCTGAATATTAAGCTTAAGCGTATCAAGAAGTATTTTAAGGGGTGGGGGTCCAACCCTTTTGGTCATGACAGGAAGAGGAACAAGAGTATTAAAAAGGAGTTGGAAGAGATCGAAAAGAGGGAAGAAGATGGCCCTTTGGACCCTAATACCTATGATAGAAGGACTTTCCTTTATGCTGAACTTAATGAAATCTTGAACAATGAAGAGCTTTTTTGGCTTCAGCATTCTAATGAACGCTGGCTGCTTAAAGGTGACCAGAATACTGCTTTTTTCCATCGGATTTCTAATGGGAGAAAACGAAAGAACACGATTCACTCATTTACCAATGGGGATGTGACCATTGAGGGCACCCCGAATCTCCTGGCCCATGCTACCAGTTTCTATAAAGAACTGTTTGGCCCTGCTAGGGGAAACTTGTTGCACCTATCTCCTGACACCTGGTCCGCTGAGGAAAAGTTGAGTAGTGATGATAATATCCTGCTTACCCGAGAGTTCACTGAGGAAGAGGTTAAAAAGGCCTTATTTTCTATGGATAGCAATAGAGCCCCTGGTCCTGATAATATCCCAGCTGAGTTTTATAAACACTGTTGGGAGTTTGTTAAATCTGATACGATGCGCCTCTTCGATGCCTTTCATAGTAACACGCTCGATGTGGCCCGTTTAAACTATGGTGTAATCACCTTGATTCCTAAATTGAATGGGGCCAAGAAAATTCAGCGGTATAGACCTATTTGCTTACTGCGATGTCCCTACGAGTTGATTACTAAAGTGTTAAATGATAGAGTTGCTGTCTTTACTGATATTCTTACTAGTAGACATCAAAACGCCTTCATAAAACACAGAAACATTATGGATGGCATCCTGGCCCTACATGAGGTTCTGCACCAGACTCAACGCAAAAAGAAAATTGGAATTGTCCTAAAGTTGAATTTTGAGAAAGCATACAATAAAATCAACTAGGATTTCCTTTTGGAATGTCACCGTATTCGCGGTTTCGGAGATACATGGTGTGGTTGGGTCAAAATACCCTTTATAACGGAACTGTGAGTATCAAACTGAACAATGAAAAAGGCCTTACTTTCAGAGCCACAAAGGGGTGCGCCAAGGAGACCCCTTCTCTCCTTTCTTATTCAATCTTGCGGTTGAGACGCTATCTAAGATGATTTTCAATGCTCAAAAAGAACATCTCATCACTGGGCTTGCTCCAGATTTGATTGAAAACGGGGTATCCATCCTTCAATATGCAGACGACATGGTCATCTGTTTTGAGCATGATAGCAATGCGGCTGTTAACCTGAAATTACTCCTCTGTATGTTTGAACTCATGGCTGGGCTAAAAATCAATTTTGTTAAGAGTGAGATTCTTTGTGTTGGGGGGGGGGGGGGGGGGGGGGGATGATGAAACTTTAAAGTTTTATGCAGATTTATTCAATTGTCAAATTGGCCTTATGAAGTATTTGAGGGTTCCTGTTAGCTATTCCAATTTTCGTAACCTGGATTGGCTGTTTTTAGATGAGAGATTCCTTAAATGTTGTGAATCCTGGATTGGTAATGTTGCATCCTCGGGAGGTAGACTAATTCTGATGAACTCCTCCCTTACCACCATTGTCTTTTATTATATGTCCATGTTCTTGTTACCTAAGATGGTCATTTATAAGCTGGACAAACACCGTAAAAGATTCTTTTGCAAGAACATGGGGGTCGCAAGAGATATCACCTGGTGAAATGGAACCATATTTGTAGATAAAAAAAAAGGGAGGCTTAGGGGTGAAAGATCTTCATAAACAAAATATCAGTCTTCTCACCAAGTGATGGTGGAAGATGGAGGCTCAAAATGGATTGTGGCAAGATGTAATTATCGGCGTTCTAGGAATGGGGGTACCCAGACCTGCCTGCCTACGGTCCAGGGCTGGCCCACTTCATCAAACAAACTAACGGGCCCGGCATCACTCAAGGCAAGGCCCTCATGAGGGGCCAAGCCTCACGAGGAGGAACGGCATCAAGACCCGCAGGGGGGCTCCTCAGGACCCCTCCGGAGCGGCGGTTATTCCGAGGCGAGGCCCGGCCTCAGGAGTCAAGGATGACGCAAGGGAAGGACAGGCGAGCAGCAGACAGCGGGGCGGCGCAGTTTCCCCTTTAGTGCAAAGGAGGCAAGGACGTACCAGAGGTTCCCAAGGCATCTCCAAAAGGTTTTCATTCTGGTGCAACAAGACCATGGCCGCCCGCCGGCAGGACGTACGTCATCCCTGAACCCGCCCCTGCAGCGCTGGCAGCCACTTTGCCGGCAAAGACCACTTTTGGACAGCCCCTTCAAAATTGGCCGTTGTGGGATCCCTTCCCGCCGAAACGATTAGGGAAGAGGACCAGGGCCGCCACTATATATAGAGGGTAGGTTACTTCATAGAGGGGGACCCGACTCATTCCATTCACCCACGGGCACAACACCAAGCCTCCGGAGGCCCTCAAGAACATTGTACTAGTTCATCCACCCACCTCCAAGAGAGGCAATCCACCAAAGCAGGAGTAGGGTATTACGCTTCTCAGCGGCCCGAACCTGGATAAACTGTCGTGTCCTGTGTCTTCCTCACCATCGAGTGAGTTCCTTGTCGTGTCCATCGAGTAGCGGGCTAGGCGAAGTTAAGCCGTGAGAGATCTTCGTACACGCCCCTGAGTTCGAATCTTTAGGGTTTTGCGGAGCCCGAAATCCGACAGTAATAAAAGCTAAATATTTCAAGAAAGATGATGTCGCCTCGGTAAAAAGTAAATTTGTGATTCCCCGATTTGGAAGGCCATTATGAAGGTGAAAGAACACTATATGGCTGGCAGAGGAGTCATTTTAAATTCTGGCAACATTGCCAGACTTTGGTTCGGCCCTATCCACGGTAATCCTCCACTGAAAAACACTTATGCAGACTTGTTCAGCATTTGTAATCATCAGGAGATTACGGTGGCGCGGGTCAGGACTGGTGTTGATGATAGTTTCTTCAGGAGACAATTTCACCATCAGCTTTTGGGTCAGTGGGGGGATCTTAAAAACACGGTGGGGGGTGGACAACTTCTGATGCCCCGATTGTTTGGACCCTTGGGAAGTAAAAAGTGTTTTGAACCAAATCTGTCTATGATTATTTAGAGAGAAATATTGTGGACTGTAACTATCGATGGATCTGGAAATCCAAAATCCCTCTTACAATTCAGATCTTCCTATGGCAACTCTTCCAGGATGCTATCCTTACTAGAGATGTGATGAAAAGAAAGAAGTGGGCTGGCAATCCCAGATGTTCGTTCTGTAATGAACGAGAGACATCTCAACATCTCTGCTTTACCTGTCCTGTGGCCAGGGTTGTTTGGAGAACGGTGGGATGTGTTTTTGGTACTAGCCTGGGCCCAAATAATATTTGGCAATATTTCTCATGGTGTTATACATTCCTCCCTGGCAGTGTCAAATTTTACACCCTTGGCTTGGCTGCTGTGTGTTGGGCAATTTGGAATTGCCGCAACCGTGTCACTTTTGAAGATAAGAAGCTGAGTTCCCCTTTTGATGTGGTCTACTCTACTTGTGGCTATCTTAATTACTGGGCGGGTCTGTTAACTGGTGATGAAAGGGAGGCGATGGAACATGGAGCAAAGATACTGAAGAGCAATGCCTCAAGCATGATGCGGATCTGCGCGGCTCCAAAAGACAACTGAAAGAAGTGATGGGGAGGAAGACCCCCATCGAAGCTTTTCGCTTTCTGGCAGCTGCTCCTCGTTTTCATCTCTTTTCCTCGTTGCTCCTACGTGGGCATATATAACTGTTGACTCGGATGTGAGTCTTTCGCGTATTTTCCTTTGCTTTCTCCAACTTGTTAGTGGTAGAAATTGTTTTCTCCTTGCTGTTCGAGGTTAGGCTAGTTGGTTCTTTTAGGTGTTTTTGGGTTTTCGCCCCGCGGTAGGCTGCTCGATGACGAGTGCCTATGGTGGGTTTCCCAAAAATGCTTTGAGCCCGCTCCCCTTTCATGTTTCCTTGGGTGCTCAAACTTTGTATTTCCGTTATGATGAGTAATGGAAAGGGGTTCGCCCGGTTCAAAAAAAAACTTCATAAATGTTACTTGGAAACAAAAAAATTGTCCGAAGTTTGCTCCCCTGTGCCAAAAAAAACAGTACTCCCTCTGTTCGTTTTTATAAGACATTTTACACAGCTTGTTTTGTACTGTTTTGGGCAGTGTCCAAATGTCTAAAATGTCTTACAAAAGTGAACAGAGGTAGTGTCATTTTCATTTTGATTAGCCTAACCATTAGTAATCACCTGGTACTGAGAGGTGTCATACTTACTAACAGCTAAAGTAAATAATATACCTCAAGGTGATATCCTCGAGGTTCCCAATGGGTGTCGCCACTAGATACAACCCTGATTCCAAAGTCTGCATATCAAATTGGAGCAACATCAGAGGTGAGTCAGTAAAGATGCCATTTCCGACTGGAATACAACAAAAATTAAGCTTTGAACGGAAAATTGTGAAGTAATTATTATATTAATACACAGTATTTTCAAAATACCAAGTGTACTACCTCTGTCCCTTAATTGAACTGCAAAAACGCCTTGTATTAAAGGACGGAGGGAGTACCAATACAAAAAGGGGAAATAAAAACTTTCTTCCCGCTTAAGCTGCAGTGCTGCAGTCAGAACCCCCAGTGTGCAACAACGTCACATTCCATAAATCACCGGTGGCTCAAATAATTAAGCAGAAGCAGAGTCAAACGGGAGAGAGGACTACCGTTTCCGAGGCCCGCTGCTCCGGCGAGCCGTTCGAGGCGGCAGCGGGAAGGCGGCTAGGGACCGGAGACGCAACTGCTGCGACACAGCGGAGATGGGATGGGAGACAGCGGGGAGTGGCCAGCGTAAGGGAGAAGAGGGCCTGGAGGCGGAGCAGAGACGCCATTGGCGGTGGCGACGGGGGAGAGTTGTCTAGATAAGCGTATAGTTTTGCAAAAAGAGGAAATGAAATCGGATCTGATCGAGACGATCAAGCGCCTAGCTTTTGGTCCCAAAGGACCAGAAGCAGCTTTACGGCATCTCCAATGGTTACATGGTAGTTGTTCGTAATTTTAACACATACTTCCTTTGTTTCTAAATATAAAATCTTTTAAAGATTGCAATATAAACTACATACGGATGTATATAGACATATTTTAGAGTGTACATTCACTTATTTTGTTTCGTATGTAGTCTCCTAGTGAAATCTTTAAAAGGTCTTATATTTTGAAATGGAGAGAGTAGGATTTTTGATGATGTGTCATGCAATAAATAAATAAAAAGAGCAAGGTTGTATGTAAATTAACCAACACCCTTGCACAAGCTCCGATGTAGAATGAGAGAGCACCTTATTTATTATCTCACATCTTATTGAACAAACTAGATACAACCCATTGGAGTAGCTGTATGTTAAAGTGTTGGCTGATGACATGGCATATTTTATCTTTACCAACAAGCTAACCAACAAACTGTTGGAGATGCTCTTTGTGCGTTGTAACGCGTTAAAATGTTATCACACGATCCAAATTCAATAAATTAAATCGGTTGTGCAATAATTTACATATCAGAAAAAGTGTAATTAAAAGGATAATTTACCGACTGGACGCGAAACACATCTATCTCTATTCCTAATTGGGGACTTGTAGAATAGCTTCCAGTGTTTTTTTCAACCGGTTTAATTTCATCTCCCTTCGTCGTCGGTTTTTTTCGTCTTCCCCCCACCCTCACGTCAGTTCCGTCTCCCACCACCCCTTCTGTCAGGTTTTTCTGTTCTCGCATGGTTTTTTCATCTCTCCTCCCACCACATTCACCTTTATTTTTCTCTCTACTTTTTATTACAAAATCAGGACTTTCTTAACTATAACAAATCACGAGTTATCTAAGTCAATCGATCTCTCTTATATTAATATAATTTATTTTACGAAACAATAACAGATTTTCACGAAATAAATAATATTTTTTAATGTAACTTTCCTGAGTTATCCAAATCAACATATCCCTCTCATTAACGTAATTTATTTTAACGTATAACGAATCATGAGTTATCCAAATCAATTGATCCCTCTTATATTAATACAATTTATTTTAGGAAACAATAATAGATTTTTAGGAAACAAATAATAATTTTTAATCTAACTTTTCTAAGTTATCCAAATCAAGAGATCTCTCTCATTAATGCAATTTATTTTAGGAAACAAAGAACAAATTTTTAGAAAAGAAATAATGGATTTGAAGTATATACTCTGCTCAAAGAGGAGTCTGCAGTCATGATGGTGTGTCTGATCGTCGTTTCGTCCCACTCCATCGTCACTCGTCCCGCTTCATCGTCGCACATGTTCTGTCACCCACTTTCGCACGGTTTGTTTTCGTCTCTCCTCCCAACATATCCACCTGGTTCATCGGTTTATTTTTCTCTCCACTCTTTATTACAAAATCAGGACTTTTCTAACGTATAACAAATCAAGTTATCCAAATCAATCGATCCCTCTTATATTAATACAGTTTCTTTTAGGAAACAATAATAGATTTTTAGAAGACAAATAATAGTTTTTATTCTATTAATTCCTAAGTTATCCAAATCAACAGATCCCTCTCATTAATGCAATTTATTTCAGGTACGACAAATCACGAGTTATCGAAATTAATCGACCCCTCTTATATTAATACAATTTGTTTTAGAAACAATAATAGATTTTCAGGAAACAAATAATATATTTTTACTCTAACTTTCCTATATTATCCAAATCAACAGATCCCTCTCATAAATGCAATTTATCTTAGGAAACAAATAACAAAATTTAGGAAAGAAATAATGGATTTTAAGTATATTCTATGTTCATGGAGGAGTTTGCGGTCATGATGGTCCGTCTGATCGTCGTTTCGTCCCACTCCATCGTCGCTCCCGCTTCATCGTCGCACATGTTCCGTCGCCCCTGCCTCGCAAAGACCACAAGTAGGGTTACTGCTGGTTCTAATACCACCCTGCCCCTCGGCTCATCGGTCGCCGCTTGCCATCCTCGGCACCACATCACCGCCGCACTCCCCCCATGCGTGCTCGTCCAACAGCCGTTGCATCCCCTCTACGCCCCCTCGATGACCTCTTTCACAGCTCTTCCCAATAGCGACCATGGGCTTCCGCCGTCGTGTGACAGCCCGAGACTGACGTTCCAGAAGATTCCCCTTCTATTCCGTTTTCGTCGTGTGTCTATTTTCTTTTGTCGCATCATCATTGCATCATGCGCATCATCAGCATTGCATCGGCATCCCGTTGCCGCCAATTTTCAAAAGTTGCATCCGTTGTTAGTTGCCGGTTCTCGTCGTTGTTCGTTCTGAGCCCGTTCACACACGCACGCGCCCGCGGCACCGTCGAAACCCTGTTTTAAAAGTGTGCGTTAAACTTTCTCTGATTGGGGTGAAACTTGGCATGCGGTCGTAATTAGTTATCGCTAGACCGCCTGTCGAATTTCGTCACGATCGGAGACCGTCTGGTACCCGAACGGTCGACCGTAGCGGCACCGTATTCGGTCTACCGTTGGACGTCTGTCGGAGTTTTAAAATTCGTTGCCGCGTCGCCCGTTCTCCCTCTCGTCTCCGGTAAACCACCCTACACGGCCACGTACCCGTTCCCGCGTGCGGAATTGTCCGAATCCGACTGCACGATCGCGATCGGAGGGTCGAAAAACCCCTAGATACCCCCTAACCTAGCCCCATCCTATAAATAGATGCCCTACCCTGCCTAAAATGGCTAACCCTAGCCCTCTGCCTCGAAAACCGCACCACCTACCCACCCACCGCACCATCTCTCTCCTTCAACCGCCGCCGGCCCGCTCCAGCCCGCGTTGGGCCCGCCCAAGCCCATCCGGTGCCCGAGCTAGCCAGGCAACCGCGCCGCCGCACCCGCTCCCGAGCGCCGCCTCTCGTGCCCCTTGCGTCGGCCAGCCCACGCCGGAGCGGCCCCGTCGCCGGACCATTGCTGCCCCGTCGACAAGCCGTCGGACCTCGCTGGAGCTCCCGGATCCCGCCATCTCCTCGTCGGTGGCCGCCGCCGCTCAGTGCCTCCTCCGGCCGCCGCAACCCCGGGTCCGTCGCAGCCGCTCGCCCTCACCCCATTCCTGGCCTCCTCGACGTCCAGGCCGAAGCCCCTCGCCGCCAGCCGCCGTGACGAGCCGCCGCCTCCCCATGCTCGATCTGGATCGGGAGATCCATCCAGCCGCGTGCGTTGACCTCGCCAGCACTTGGGCCGGCCAGCGCCGAGCTGGGTCGGCCTCCCTTCGAGGCCCAGCACCACTCCCCTCCAGGCCGGCCTCCTAGGCCGAGGTAGATCCTCCCCCCCCCCCCGCCCTCCTATTCCTCGCCCAGTTGCATTGTAGTTATGATGCGCCTAGTGGTTAGGCCCGTAGGTTTTTTTCCTTTTAGGGATTTATTTTGGAATTAATATAAATTCCAGAAATTAGATGAATATTAAAACGTTCGTAGTTTAATATCCGTAAGTCGTATCAGAATGTGTAGCATATGGATTTTGTGTAGAATTCCGCGTAGATTTCGAATTTCTAACTTGCATAATTATTTGAGGCAGTTTGAAGTGCTTAATGCATCGTTTTACGTGTTGTTTCAATAGGATCCGTTCTGTAATTATTTCTCGTGCGTGTCCGGATTGCCCGTATACCGTAGATTAAATGTCCATGTCTTAGGAACCATTTTTCCATGCATCTTAGAGCGGTCATTTGTATTTTTGTGTGTAGGGATTTGCCGCTAGTTATTTTTCCCGTGTATAGGTTATTTTTCTCGCATTTTCGTGTGGCATTACATTGTTGTGCGACCCCACATATTTTATATGTTTTCGGGGTAGAAAAATCCCATGGATTTTTCTGTGCAATTAGTTTTAGCTTTTGAGCCAGTTAGTTCGCGTGATATTTTGCTGTGATGCCCTTTTGTTTATTTCATAGGATTTATTACGTGCTTCGTTTGGAGGAGTTGTCAACTAGAGAGTTGATCTTGAATGCTTTGTCTAGCCCCTGGTATTTTTGGTTGCAATAGAAATGCATGTTTAGGTGTGGTTTGATTGCCCTCAAGTTGCTAGAAATAGTGCTGATTTGGAGGTGCTGAAATATTTCTAAGTCTGGGATCTGTTATATTTTGTTGCTGTTTTGTTTTGCTTCTATCTTGTGATCTGTAGCTCTTTTGAGGTTGGTCCAATGGAGTTAGTTGTAAACCTTGTGTTTCTCTAGCATGCTATGAATTTTCATGCCATTTGGAGTCCTGTAGCTTATGATTTTTCTGCTGTCAATATTGCTTTAGATCGAAAACTGCACTTTCCTGAGGTGTAATTTTCACTAGGTCTGAAATAGTGTGTGAGATGCCATTTTGTGTCTTCTTTCCCTAGTGATCCATGATGCCATGCTAGTTGTTGTTAGTTGTTTGTAGTAGTGCTTCTTGCCCTCTTTCGTGTCATGCCTTGCTTGAGTTTATCGGAGTTGTGTAGCTCGTAGTTGTGGGGCGTAGAAAATGCTATGTGGCTGATTTTGGTAGATTGTAGTGTTTTCTTGTTTTGCTCGTAGATGTTGAACCGTAGCTCCGATTTGATCGTGTCCTACATGAAACTTGCCTAGAATCTCGTGTAGTTTCATTTTATCTTGCTGGTTGTGTGTTTTGAAGTGCTCGTGGCCGTCGTTGCACACATATTGCATTCATGCCATCATAGCTTGCGGTGTTTGTATCTTTTGAACCGTGGCTCCGTTGGAGATGTTCTTTATGTGTAGATTGCTTGAAATGACGCGTAGAATCACGTGAACCTATTTATTTTGCTGTTTAATAACTAATTAAATGTGTTAGTTCAGATCTGGACAGAATTGTAAATTAACATGTGAGGTCGTTTCGGAGGTGCTATATGTCATTTCCGACCTCATTTAAAATGCCTAGATAGGTAGTTTAATTACGCTTCACCTCTTGCCATGTTTAACCACATTTAATATTGTTGTGTACCTATTCGGGATAGAACTAAATAAATCAACATGGAGTTTCGTCAATATGCAACTCGTTGCATATTGAACTTCACTTAATGTGTAGTGTTTGATTGTGTGGATTGTCATGCCGTGACTTGCATGTTTTCAGCTGCTCATGCATCATTTGTGTTGTGCATCGTGTGGTGAATTATGTGTGTTGATTTGTGTTTCCGGTTTGCTTCGTCTCGATAGAGTTCCGCGGCGTGCCGGATTGTGAGGACCTGTCCGACTACGTCGGTTCGTCTGCTTCACGGAGGCATTCTTCTTCCAGGCGGGATTTCAGGCAAGATGACCATTTCCCCAGATACCATTACTATCATTGACATGCTAGTTTTACCGTTGCTACCGTTTATATCTCGTTGCCTACCACATGTTAAATATCAGCCTCTCAACAATGCCATGAATACCTTCAACCTGTTCGACCTAGCAAACCACTGATTGGCTATGTTACTGCTTGCTTAACCCTGTTGATAGCGTAGCTAGTTGCAGGTGCAGTTGCTTCCATGTGATAACATGGGTTCCTTGTCATATCACCATATTAATGGTATTTAATTTAATGCACCTATATAATTGGTAAAAGGTGGAAGGCTCGACCTTTCTAGCCTGGTGTTTTGTTCCACCTTTGCCCCCTTAGTTTCGGCTACCGGTGTTATGTTCCATAATCGAGCGCTCCTAACACGATCGGGGTTGTTATGGGGACCCCCTTGATAATTCGTTTTAGATTAAAGCTAGTCTCGCAAGGCCCAACATTGGTACTACATTTGCCTAATCACCTAATAAAATTGCATAGGGACTTTCCGGACCCCGAGGATAATTTAATCAACCCCCGGGCCAGTGCTCCACATGAGTGTTGGCCCAAAACAGAGCAGCTTATTAACGCTACCCGGGGCAACTCGGCGTTTGGCGTGGTAACCATCGATCATCCGTCGTGTCCTGAGAACGAGGTACGCGACTCCTATCGGGATCGTCGACACGTCGGGCGGCCTTGCTGGATTAGTTTTACCTTTGACGAGATATCTTGTGCATCGGGATTCCGGTGATGCTTTGGGTAATCTCAGAGTTGAGGTTTTCCCCTAGGGAATCCGACGAGATCGCGAGCTTCGTGATTGAGGATTTCTATGCGGCTTGTGGTAATTTGTGATGGACTAGTTGGAGCACCCCTGCAGGGTTAAATCTTTTCGGAAAGCCGTGCCCGCGGTTATGTGGCAACGTGGAAACTTTGTTTAACACTAGTTGTAGATAACTTGAAGTTAACTTAATTAAAACTTGCCAACTGTGTGCTTAACCGTGACTGTCTCTTTCGTGAGTTCCTTCTCCGATCGAGGACACGGTGGGGTTATGTCTGACGTAGGTAGGTGTTCAAGATCATTCATTTGATCATCTGTAGTTCACGTCCGCTATGCGTAGATCTTCCCCCTCTTACTTCTTGTACTCGTAAGTTTAGCCACCAAACATATGCTTAGCCGCTGCTGCAACCTCACCACTTAACCTTACCTCACCCATTAAGCTTTGCTAGTCTTGATACCTTTGGAAATGAGATTGTTGAGTCCCCTGTGGCTCACAGATTACTACAACACCAGTTGCAGGTACAGGTAAAGGTTATTTGACGCGAGCGCGTTGATTGTTCATTTGGAGTTGCTTCTTCTTCTTCTTCATCGATCTAGGATGGGTTCCAGGCCGGCAGCCTGGGATAGCAAGGATGGACGTCGTTCTTCTTTTCTCGTTTGTTTTCGTCCGTAGTCGGACCCTGCTCTTACTCTTGATGATTATGTAATGTACTGATGTGACTTTGATGTAGCTTGTGGCGAGTGTAAGCCAACTCTGTTATATATCTCTTCTTTTTAGTACATGTACTTGTAACGATATCCATTCTTGCGACACGACGAGATGTGCTTCTATCCCTGACGAGGCCTTCGTGCCAAATTGAGGATATGGTCGCATCTTGGGCGTGACACGTCGTCATCATCCCGATCCGTGGCCTTGACGACCCTCCCCTCCTCCGCCCCCTGGATGTTCTATCACCATCGGAGATGATGGTTCTACAGCTCAAGCGCGACGAAGGAGGAGGTGTGTTGGAAGGACGGGACAAGAGCTCCAAAAAGTGCTTCATCTTCCTCAAGGAGATGCCCTTTGAAGAGGACCGCGGCGACGATGAGGCGGAAGCGGGCCGCCGGAATCCGCCCAGGGACGGCGGCAAAGGGGACCAGCGCGGCGGCTCTTCCTCTACCCGTGGCCATGAACGCGGCCACGGCCAAGCTCTAGTTTGATAGATATGATTTGGGGGTCGCTGATGCTTGTTGGTCGATTTATTGTGGTAGATTTTGAGAGTATTAGATTTCTTGGAATTCCCATTCTATGACCAGTCTCGGAGAATACTGTTGCAAGTTAGTATAATCAACACGCAAATTGGAGGATATTCATTTATAAGAAATAAAAATCCTAAGACAGTAAGGATCCTCTTTATTTTCTGTCTAATTTCCAGAAGTATTTTTTTTCTGAGGTTTTCTACAGTTGTAAGAATCATTGTCCATAATAGAAAGCTAAAGCACATTGCTCTCGTGTGTACTAGTATAGAGTATGTGTAGCTTCCATTATCATAATCTTGTAAACTGATTAGATTGTGTCTGGTGCTATCTTTAGGCAACTTATGGGCCTCCTAGAATACGTTTGGTGTTGTCAAGGGAAACTTTGCTTCTGCATGTCTAATAAGATCAATGAAGAAAAGGAAACTACAGGTTGAAGGATATGCTGGTAAAGATACCGAGGAGCATGAAGTTACGGAACATCTGTCTGGTATGAACTAAACAAGGTTTGAGTACCGAGCTTCAGGGTGTTAGAGAAGATATTTCAGATATACTCACTCTGCTCAGAAAGGTTCAGTCATATACATAATCGTTTTCGTTTCGTTCAACATTAGATGCTACACACAATGGTAAATATTATAGTTTTGAAATTGACATTATATGTCTTAAGACATTTCTTGATATAGATGGTGCGGGTAGACAAAATCACAACAAAGTACATGGGGCATGCCTTCGAAAGTTTTTCCGCAAAGAAGCCGAGTTGGAGCTTCTCAGCCATAGAGGTGTCCTTCAAGACATACATAGCTGGAGGCATCTCTGAGGTTTGTCGAGTTCTTTTACATACCATATATTAGTTCCATCGATTCTTGGAGGTGATAACTGATAATTTATAATGATATACTGCTACTTGTGTGATTGAGAGACTATTAATGACGATGACATTAAGCTACAAGGAGTGTGGATTGAAGTGGGAAGAGGTACACAAGGCTTTGCTGAATGGTTTCATGGAGTTAAAAGAATGTGGCAAGCTTAGTGATGTCAAAGAGGAACTAAGGTCACTTTAAGTGAGATTGTTGTGTACATGCTCAACCAAGTGAAGAGACTCAGCACCAAAAATGGTAGGGCGACTCACTTGTACGTATGATCGTAATGTTAAGTTAGTCAACTAAGTCTTTCCTAGAATCATACAACAAACCCACCGGTCTTGATTGTATTGGAGGATTGAAATATAGTTGTAGCATAAATTCAAAATGCTATGGAGAGACCAGCAACGAGAGAGGGGTGAGTGCATCTTCATACCTTTGAAGATCGCTAAGCGGAAGCGTTGCTAGAACGCGGTTGATGGAGTCGTACTCGCGGCGATTCAGATTGCGGTGTGATTCCGATCTAGTGCCGAACCACGGCACCTCCGCGTTCAACACACGTGCAGTCCGGTGACGTCTCGCGCACCTTGATCTAGCAAGGAGGAGGGAGAGGTTGGGGAAGATCTCCAGTAGCACGACGGCGTGGTGTCGATGGAGAGACGAGGTCTACCGGCACGGCTTTGCCAAGCACCGTGGGAGAGGAGGAAGGAGGGAAGCAGGGCTGCGCCGAGGGAGATGGAAAATTGTGTGTCGAACAGCCCCAAAACCCTCTCTATATATAAGAGGAGGGGAGGGGGTGCACCACCCCTAGGGTTCCCACCCTAGGTGGTGCGGCAGCCCATATGGGAGAGGGGGGCTGCGGCCAGGGCACGGAGAGGGGGTGGCGCACCCCTAGGTGGACCTTAGGCCCACCAGCGCCTAGGCTTTCCCCTCCCTCCCTCTCTGGTGCGCATGGGCTGGGTGTGGGGGGCACATCAGCCCACCTAGGTACTAGTTCCCTCCCGCACTTTGCCCACGTAGCCCTCCCGGGCTTGTGGCCCCTCCCGGTGGGCCTCCGAAACCCTTCCGGTGGTCCTGACACTTTGCCGGTGGTGCCCGAAACATTTCCGGCGTCCAAACCCATCCATCCTATATATCAATATTTACCTTCGGACCATTCCGGAGTTCCTCGTGACGTCCGGGATCTCATCCAGGACTCCGAACATCCTTCGGTAACCTCGTATAACAATTCCCTATAACCCTAGCGTCATCGAACCTTAACTGTGTAGACCCTACGGGTTCGGGAGGCATGCACACATGACCGAGACCCTCTCTGGCCAATAACCATCAGCGGGATCTGGATACCCATGGTGGCTCCCACATGTTCCATGATGATCTCATCGGATGAACCACGATGTCAAGGATTCAATCAATCCCGTATACAATTCCCTTTGTCTGTCGGTACAGAACTTGCCTGAGATTCGATCGTCGGTATACCTATACCTTGTTCAATCTCGTTACCAGTAAGTCTCTTTACTCATTCCGTAGCATGTCATCATGTGACTAACTCCTTAGTCACATTGAGCTCTTGATGATGTTCTACCGAGTGGGCCCAGAGATACCTCTCCGTCACACGGAGTGACAAATCCCGATCTCGATTCGTATCAACCCAACAGACACTTTCGGAGGTACCCGTAGTGCACCTTTATAGTCACCCAGTTACGTTATGACGTTTGATACACCCAAAGCACTCCTACGTTATCCGGGAGTTTCACAATCTCACGGTCGAAGGAAAAGACACTTGGCATTAGAAAAGCTTTAGCATACGAACAATACAATCTAGTGCTATGCTTAGGATTGGGTCTTGTCCATCACATCATTCTCCCAATGATGTGACACCATTATCAATGACATCTAATGCCCATGATCAATGACATGGTTTAGAGTATAATTGTATCTAATTATATTGCCAAGGAAATAAAACAACTTGTTGTGTATATAATACAAATTTACAATTTCAATGCATGGTCTATATTTTGTTATGAATAGATATTTGTATAATTAAGCATGTCTAATTTATGAATTAGGCCAGTCAAGGAGTTTTTTCCAAAATTTGTAGCATGCTATTACAATATACTTTGGTCCTCTGTATGTGAGAAGATTGGATTTTTCATTTGCTATTAATTTTATTGCAACAATGTTATTGTCATTAATGTTCTAGCGTCATTTTTTAAGTCCTTTTAGATAAATCGTAAGTCTGAAATGTTCAGCAAAATCACATGACCTCTTTGGCTCGAAAATTAGGAGCTGCGCGTAACTGAAATCTTCCTGGTCTGAGACATTTCTTCTAAGTTCAGTTTTCTCCAACATCTTATTTTTAGTAATGTCTAAATTGGTAGCGAGCAATGAACACATGAACTTGTCTCAAGAACCTTGAAACCTGAATGTGAGTGAGTTTTGGATGGAGCCATACCTTCATCTATAATGGTGCAAGATTTGGTCTCTTCCAAATAGCCCACTCTCGGTCATATCTCGAACACGTGAGCCACTGCCCCGGCACATCACTGGCCACCCTATTTGGTCTAGCAAGTTATGTTGATTGCACATACAGTGGCTTTAAGATCAACTGATAACTTGTTTTTGAATGGACGCCACTTGAACTTAGTTTGAACTCTCATGTAGTTGGTCTACCTTCAACTTGTATGTAAGGCAGACTGGAATTATTTCCTAACATGATGATATAAACCTCCAACTCCGAGTATGTTTCTCATAACTGTAGGTGGTGTAGTAAGTGTTGTCAAAAGTAGTTGAGTCTATTGATATAAAGCAGCTTCTTAATTGAATGAATTCTGATAAGGTAGATGTGCTTTTACATGACTAAATTCACTTTGATTAATTATCCAACATGGATAAGTTCTTTAGAGAACATCAGGTGGAGAAGCAATAACAACTAATTGCTACTTTTCGCATAATAACGGTGAACTGATCGGTTCATCGTTGCTACATGATAACATTCTAAAGGAATATTTGCACAACAAAGAAAGATTAATGGTTGAAAATGATATACAGAATAAAAAGAATAAAATGTCTACATTCTCGGACATCATGGATACATGCCCACCGTATTTATGGATTCTCCGTAGTTGAGAATTTTTTGTTTTCTTTGGGTTGATTTATTATTTTTTTCTTTAATAGGCAATCGTACAACAACAATTGTCTCACCTAAACCCAATTGTCATCGAAATGTTGATTTGTTGGTAATATTGTTTGCTTGATCTCAACAATTTCATCTCTGCCCGCTAATGAGTATGTGATACGTCTCCAACGTATCTATAATTTTTGATCGTTCCATGTTATTATATTATCAACTTTGGATGTTTTATATGCATGAATATGCTATTTTTATATTATTTTTGGGACTAACCTATTGACCTAGAGCCCAATGCCAGTTCCTATTTTTTCCTTGTTTTTGACCTTGTTCAGATAGGAATATCAAACGGAGTCCAAACGGAATAAAACTTTCGCCATGATTTTTTATGGAAAATATCAAAAATACGAGAAGAAAAGATACCGGAGAGGAGTCTCGACGAAGCCATGAGCCAGGGAGGCGCGCCCACCCCCTTGGGCGCGCCTGGGGTGCTCGTGAATCCCTCGTGGGTCCCCTGACTTGTTCTCGATGCCATCTGGTCTTATAAATATAGAAACCTCCAAAAATAAACCTAGACCGGGAGTTCCGCCGCCGCAAGCCTGTGTAGCCACCAAAAACCAATCGGGTGCCTGTTCCGGCACCCTGTCAGAGGGGGAATCCATCTCCGGTGGCCATCTTCATCATCCCGGCGATCTCCATGACGAGGAGGGAGTAGTTCTCCCTCGGGGCTGAGGGTATGTACCAGTAGTTATGTGTTTGATCTCTCTCTCTCTCTCGTGTTCTTGAGATGTCATGATCTCGATGTACCGCGGGCTTTGCTACTATAGTTGGATCCTACGATGTTCTTCCCCCTCTACCTTCTTGTGATGAATTGAGTTTCCCCTTTGAAGTTTTCTTATCGGATTGAGTCTTTAAGAACACTTGATGTATGTCTTGCACGTGTCTATTGATAACCCACAAGTATAGGGGATCGCAATAGTTTTCGAGGGCGGAGTATTCAACCCAAATTTGTTTATTCGACACAAGGGGAAGCCAAAGAATATTCTCGAGTATTAGCAGTTGAGTTGTCAATTCAACCACACCTGAAAGACTTAGTATCTGTAGGAAAGTATCAGTAGCAAAGTAGCAACGGTAACGAGTAGCAATAGTGACAATAGTAGCGGTAACAGTAGCAGCAGTGACAGCAGTAGCGATAGAGTAACAGTAGCAGAAGTGACAACTGTAGCGACAGAGTAACAGTAGTAGCAGCGACAGCAGTAGTGGCAAATTAACGTAGCAAGGACCAGTAGGAAAAACTCGTAGGCATTGGATCGGTGATGGATAATTATGCCGGATGACATTCATCATGCAACAGTTATAACACAGAGAGATATGTAACTAGCTCCAGTTCGTCAATGTAATGTAGGCATGTAATCCGTATGTAGTCATACATGCTTAGGGAAAAGAACTTACATGACATCTATTGTCCATCCCTCCCGTGGCAGCGGGGTCCTAATGGAAACTATGGGATATTAAGGTTCTCCTTTTAATAGAGAACTGGAACAAAGCATTAGCACTTAGTGAATACATGAACTCCTCATACTATGGTCATTTCCGGGAGTGGTTCCGGCTATTGTCACTCCAGGGTTGCCGGGTCATAACACATAGTAGGTGACTACAACTTGCAAGATAGGATCTAGAACACACATGTATTGACGAGAACATAATAGGTTCAGATCTGAAATCATGGCACTCGGGGCTCTAGTGACAAGCATTAAGCATAGCAAAGTAGTAGCAACATCAATCTCAGAACATAGTGGATACTAGGGATCAATCCCCATCAAAACTAACTCGATTACATGATAGATCTCATCCAACCCATCACCGTCCATCAAGCCTACGATGAGATTACTCACGAACGGTGAAGAGCATCATGGAATTGGCGATGAAGGAAGGTTGGTGATGACGATGGCGACGATCTCCCCTCTCCGGAGCCCAGAACAGACTCGAGATCTGCCCTCCAGAGGAAGAACAGGTGGTGGCGGCGCCTCCATATCGTAAAACGCGATGAACTCTTCTCCTTGATTTTTTCCGGACGAAAGGGACTAAATAGAGCTCGAGTTGGAGGCGGTGGAGCTCTGAGGGCCCCACAAGCCTGCTAGGCGCGGCTAGGGGGGTCGCGCCTCGTGGGCTTGTGGGCTCCTCGCTCCACTTCTCCGGTTGATTCTTGCGCCAGTATTTTTTATATATTCCACAAAAAATCCTCGTAAATTTCCAGGTCATTCTGAGAACTTTTATTTCTGCGCAAAAAGAACACCATGGCAATTCTGCTGAAAACAACATTAGTCCTGGTTAGTTCCATTCAAATCATGCAAATTAGAGTCCAAAACAAGGGCAAAAGAGTTTGAAAAGTATATACGATACAGACGTATCAACTCCCCCAAGCTTAAATCCTTGCTTGTCCTCAAGCAATTCAATTGACAAACTGAAAGTGACAAAAGAAAAACTTTTACAAACTCTATTTGATCTTGTTGTTGCAATTATGTCTAACTCGTATCCAGATTTTCAACAATATCACAAGCAAACCACATAAGCAATGACATCTAGGTCTCAAGAGGAACTCATATTAATGGCATAATCAACAAGCGAGCAATAATAATAAGTTTCAAACGTCAACACTTCAATCAAAACAATCATGAAGCAATATGAACAGATGGTATCTCGCTAGCTCTTTCTGAGACCGCAAAACATAAATGCTGAGCACTTCAAAGACCAAGGGCTGACTGAACATTGTAATTCATGGCAAAGAAGATCCAGTCACAGTCATACTCAATAACAATTAAAAGCAAAGCATAGAAATGACAGAGGTGCTCTCTAATTGGTGCTTTTATAAGGAGAGGATGACTCAATAGAAACATAAATAGATAGGCCCTTCACAGAGGGAAGCATTGATTTGCATAGGTGCCAGAGCTCAAGCTTTTAAAACAGAGATAAATAATTTTGGGTGGCATGCTTTCACTGTCAACGCAATGACCAAGAGTTTTCACCATCTTCCATGCTACACATACTATATGCGGTTCCCAAACAGAAAAGTAAAGTTTTGACTCCCCCACCACCGATCAATCACACTCCACGACTAGCCGAATACTCGGGTGCCGTCCATACCAACAACAATCCAGGGGGAGTTTTGTTTGCAATTATCTTTTCGATTTGAGCATGGAACTGGGCATTCCAATTACCGGCCCCTTTCTCGTGAGTGATAGTGAATAAACACATATCGAGGATAACACGCCTAGCATGGAAGATACTGATCGCCCCTTGTCACCACATGAGAGGTTCGGGCATGCAAAACATATTCTTTCTTGAAGGTTTAGAGAGTGGCACATGCAAATTTACTTGGAACGGCGGGTAGATACCGCATATAGGTAGGTATGGTGGACTCATATGGAAGAACTTTGGGTTTATGGAAGTGGATGCACAAGCAGTATTCCCGCTTAGTACAAGTGAAGGCTAGCAAAAGACTGGGAAGCGACCAACTAGAGAGCAACAACAGTCATCAAGATGCATTGAGATTAACCAACATTGAGTGCAAGCATGAGTAGGACATAAATCACCATAAACATGAATATCATAGAGGCTATGTTGATTTGTTTCAATTACATGCATAAACATGCGCCAAGTCAAGCCACTTGAATCATTCAAAGGAGGATACCATCCTATCATAATCATCTCAAAATTCATGTTGGCATCCATAATCATCTCAAAAATCATGTTGGCATCCAAGACAAATCATTATAAGCTCCTAGCTAATTAAGCATGGCATCAGAAACTATGATCTCTAAGTTTTCATTGCAAACATGTTTCTCTCACAACAAAGTTGAATTATGAACGATGAGCTAGTCATATTTACAAAAACAAAATAGATCGATTTCATACCAGCTTTTCCAGGCTCAGTCACTTCATCGTATATCGTCATTATTGCCTTTCACTTGCATGACCGAATGATGTGAACAATAATAAGAGTGTTCGTGCATTGGACTAAGCTGGAATCTGCAAGCAATCACAAAGGAGAAGACAAAGTAATATGGATCTTTGACAGATAAACAGATATGCATGCGAGAGCCACTAAACATTGTAAACACGGTCTTCTACCTTTACCCAAAGAAAAAGAAAACTATTTACACGGGGAAGCTCCCAACAAGCAAAAGAAGAACAAGAAATCTTTTTGGGTTTTCTCAAACTAGACAAACACACGAGAAGAAAGCGAGAAAAAAGAAATAAACTAGCATGGATGATACAGTGGCAAGGTGTGAACATCGACTAACAAAGTGAAAGTGTGAGCAAGAATATAAAGTCGGTGAGAAATACGTACTCCCCCAAGCTTAGGCTTTTGGCCTAAGTTGGTCTACTCCCAAGGAGGGAAATAACCAACTCCGGGCGATATCCAAAATCATAATGGGGGTTGTACGGGAGTGCTGCAGCTACCGCCTGAATAGCTGCCTCACGGAGGCGAGCAACCTTTGCCTCCCTCTCATACTCCTCTGGTTATGTAATATCTCCGTTTTACCTGAAAGTCATTGAAGGCAGGAGCAGGAAGGGTAATATGGAAAACACGTTGTCAATTAAAGATTAACCGGTATAGGAGGGATTCATTATCCCTCTCAAGGAACTGATAGCGTGTCATAGCGGCGCAATCAAGGAAAGCTGTATGGAGTGGGGGATCTCCTTCGTGGATGGGTACTCCAAGAAAATTTGCTATGCGAGTGGCATAGATCCCACCAAAGAAATCCCCTTCATTAGCATTATTATTCAGCCTCCTCGCGATTATAGCTGCCATGTTGAAACTTCTATCACCCGTTACTGCGCTCTTAAAAATGCTAAGGTCAGGTGTGCAGAGGTGACAATGCTCAATCTTGCCGTTAATGCATCTACCTATGAAGAGGGCAAAGTAATGCAAGGCAGGAAAATGAATGCTCCCCATGGTAGCCTGCGTAATATCTCTAGTTTCTCCGACAGTTATACTAGAGATAAAATATCTAACCGAAGGCTTAGGAGGATCATTGAGACTACCCCAATCAGGTATCTTGCATATTCTATTGAAATCCTCTAAATCCATGGTATATGATTTGTCATAGAGATCAAACAGTAGGGATGTGTCATGGCCAGCTAAAAATTTGAATCTACGAACAAAAGAGGCAGTGAGAGTAGTATACTGTTCACATTTATCGAAGATGAATTCTTCAAGTCCAACCTTGTGAACAAGTGTATCAAACTCGTGTTTGAAACCTGCATCAATCATGAATTCATCAGAAGGCCATTCACATGGTTGTACGTGTGCGTTCCTCGGTTGGTAAGGATCGGGTTCCCGAATCGCGATACGGGGACCCCTCTTGCTTGAGGAACCACCATGATAGTTTCTCCTGAACATCTTCCTTTTCTAAAATTTTCAGTGACTCAAAGGAAAAGTGAACAAGGCTCAACTAAACTCATAGCAACTACTCGTACAAGTGCCTAAAGGCCATATCACGCATCAAAACTACTTGGGACCAGCTAAAATTAGCATGCAAAGCTCAAGAACAGGGTCACCAAGGCAGCAAAAATACGCAACAAATAAGGCACTAGAGCAAAAACTAATTGGACCAATGGAGGAGTCACATACCAAGGAACAGTTTCCCCAAAACAGTTTCGTGAATGGGGCTTTGCACAAGGAGATCGAAAATCGCAGCAAGAAGAGCAAGAACACGGGTTTGAGCTACGAAATGATTTTTCCTGGGGGTAGGAGAAGGAGATGGGAGCTGAAATAAGTGGAGGGGGGACACATGGGCCCCACAAGCCTGGTAGGCGCGGCCAGGGGGTACCCGCGCCTCCTGGGCTTGTGGCCCACTGGTGCATCCCCGTGACTAGCTCTCCGTCTCAGAATATTTCAAAAATTCCAGAAAAAATCATACTTGATTTTCAGGGCATTTGAAGAACTTTTATTTTCGGGACACTTTACTATGGAACGAAAAAGCAGAAAATAGGGAAAACTAAGGCTAAATCTATCATCTTTCTTCTAAGCAACCGAAGGTGAAAGCTTGGAACAGAGGGTTGTGACTCCTCGATTCATCCATCCCATGGCCATCAAAAGAAATCCGTCAATGAGGTTGATCAAGTCTCCTTGACAAACCTTTTTGAATCGCATAAAACCGGAGGATTTTCGAATAGTCACTAAGTTACCTCAATGGGGATGTGCATATCCCCGACAAGAAAATCATACTTCATCTTAACAGTAGGTATAGGGCATTCAAAGCTCCCAATAAGAATCGATGAAGTTTTTTCAATAGCATTGATGCAATGTACTCGATATTGTTTCTTCAAAAAGTGCATCGTATGCTCATTACCATTGACATGGAAAGTGACATTGCCTTTGTTGCAATCAATAACAGCCCCTGCAGTGTTTAAAAAGGGTCTTCCAAGGATAACCGCCATGGCATCATCCTCGGGAATATCCAGAATAACAAAGTCCGTTAAGATAGTAATGTTAGCAACCACAACTGGCACATCCTCACAAATGCCGATAGGGAAAACAGTTGATTTGTCGGCCATTTGCAGAGAGATTTTAGTGGGTGTCAACTTATCCAGTTCAAGTCTACGATAAAGAGAGAGAGGCATAACACTAACACCGGCTCCAAGGTCGCATAAAGCAGTTCTAACGTAGTTTCCTTTAATGGAGCAAGGTATAGTGGGCACTCCGGGATCACCTACTTTCTTAGGAGTTCCACCCTTGAAGGTATAATTAGCGAGCATGGTGGAAATCTCTACCTCAGGTATCCTCCTCTTATTAGTAACAATATCTTTCATGTACTTAGCATAAGGAGACATTTTGAGCATATCTGTCAAACGCATTTGCAGAAAGACAGGTCTAATCATTTCAACAAATCGCTCAAAATCCTCATCATCCTTTTTATTGGATGGTTTGGGAGGAAAGTACATGGGTTTTTGAACCCATGGTTCCCTTTCTTTACCATGCTTCCTAGCAATGAAGTCGTTCTTATCGTATCTCCTATTCTTAGGTTGTGGGTTATCAAGATCAACTGGTTCAATCTCCACATCCTTATCATTGCTAGGTTGAGCATCAACATGAACACCACTATTGATATTATCATTAGGCTCATGTTCATCACCAGATTGTGTTTTGGCATCAGAAACAGAGACATCGTTTGGACTCTCGGGTGTAACAGCATCATGGTTGGTAGCATGCAAGTTCCTATCATCTTTCTTTTTCTTTTTAGGATGACTAGGTGCATCAGTGCTAACTCCTTGAGAATCTTGTTCAATTCTCTTAGGATGACCCTCGGGATACAAAGGTTCTTGGGTCATTTTACCGCCTCTAGTGACGACTCTAACATAGTTGTCATTCAACTCATTGAGCAAGTCATTCTGAGCATTAAGTACTTGTTCTACCTGAGTAGTGACCATAGAGGCATGTTTACTCAAAAGCTTAAGATCATTGACATTTCTGTCCACACAAGCACTTAAATGACTAAGCATATGAGCATTCTGTTCCAATTGTCTGCTAACATAATAATTGAAACTCTGTTGTTTGGCAAAAAAGTTATCAAATTCATCCAGGCATAAGCTAGCAGGTTTATCAAAAGGAATATCACTCTCATTGAATCTACAAAGAGAATTTACCTCTACTATCTGTGTCGGGTAATCAAGACCATGGATCTCTTCGATAGGTGGTAGATTTTTGACATCTTCAGATTTAATGCCTTTCTCTTTCATAGATTTCTTAGCTTCTTGCATATCTTCAGGACAGAGGAATAGAATACCTCTTTTCTTCGGAGTTGGCTTCGGAGGTGGTTCGGGAATAGTCCAAGCATTATCATTGCACAAGATATTATTCAATATGATCTCAGCTTGTTCTACAGTTCGTTCCCTGAAAACACAACCAACACAACTATCTAGGTGGTCTCTAGAAGCATCGGTTAGTCCATTATAGAAGATATCAAGTATTTCATTCTTCTCAAGAGGGTGATCAGGCAAAGCATTCAGCAGCTGGACGAGCCTCCCCCAAGCTTGTGGGAGACTCTCTTCTTCAACTTGCGCAAAGTTATATATTTCCTGCAAGGCAGCTTGCTTCTTATGGGCAGGAAAATATTTCTCAGATAAGTAGTAGATCATATCCTGGGTGCTACACACACAACCAGGAGCAAGAGAAGTGAACCAAGTCTTAGCATCATCCTTTAGCGAGAAAGGAAACATCTTAAGGATATAGTAGTGGCAGATCTTTTCCTCACTCGTGAATAGGGTGGCTATATCGTGCAGCTTAGTAAGATGTGCTACAACCATTTCAGACTCATAACCATGAAAAGGATCAGATTTGACCAAAGTGTTAACTCAGGGTCGACAGAGAATTCATAATCCTTATTGGTCACAAAGATAGGCGAAGTAACAAACTTCGGGTCGTATTTCATCCTAGCGTTCAAAGATTTTTTCTTTCCACTTGCGCAGTAAATTCTCAACATGATAGCTATCTTTACACGCAAGAAAGTCCTCAGCTATCTCTCCCTCCATAACATAACCCTCAGGCATATCAGACAATTCATATCTAGGAGAGCTAGTTCTAACAGGCGAAATAGCAGGTTCTACTTCAATAATCTCAGCAGTTTCACAAGTATCATCACATCTAGCAACAACTCTAGCAATTTGTGCATCAAGGAATGCACCTAGTGGCAAAGCAGTATCAAGCAAAGCATCATCACAAGCATCATGGATAGCAGAAGTAGCATCATCAAGCACAGACGACACATCAAAATTTCTAGCACGAGGTGGTGTCGCAAACTTACTCATAACTGAAGGTGAATCAAGTGCAGAGCTAGATGGCAGTTCCTTACCTGCCCTCGTAGTTGAGGGCAAGACTTTAGTTTTTGGATCTCTCGGATTCCTCATAGTGATCAGCACACGTAAATCCCAAGTGACTTAGAGAATAGTGCTATGCATCCCCGGCAACGGCGCCAGAAAATAGTCTTGATAACCCACAAGTATAGGGGATCGCAACAGTTTTCGAGGGTAGAGTATTCAACCCAAATTTGTTGATTCGACACAAGGGGAAGCCAAAGAATATTCTCGAGTATTAGCAGTTGAGTTGTAAATTCAACCACACCTGAAAGACTTAGTATCTGCAGCAAAGTATGAGTAGCAAAGTAGCAACGGTAACCGGTAGCAATAGTGACAACAGTAGCAGTAGCAATAGCAGTAGCGACAACAGTAGCGACAGAGTAATAGTAGCAGCAGTGACAGTAGTAGCGACAGAGTAACAGTAGCAGCAGCGACAATAATAGCGACAAAGTAACATAGCAAGGACCAGTAGGAAAAACTCGTAGGTATTGGATCGGTGATGGATAATTATGCCGGATGACATTCATCATGCAACAGTTATAACACGGCGAGATATGTAACTAGCTCCAGTTTATCAATGTAATGTAGGCATGTATTCTGTATGTAGTCATACGTGCTTAGGGAAAAGAACTTGCATGACATCTATTTTCCATCCCTCCCATGGCAGCGGGGTCCTAATGGAAACTACGGGATATTAAGGTTCTCCTTTTAATAGAGAACCAGAACAAAGCATCAACACTTAGTGAATACATGAACTCCTCACACTATGGTCATCTCCGGGAGTGGTTCCGGCTATTGTCACTCCGGGGTTGCCGGGTCATAACACATAGCAGGTGACTACAACTTGCAAGATAGGATCTAGAACACACATATATTGACGAGAACGTAATAGGTTCAATCTGAAATCATGGCACTCGGGCCCTAGTGACAAGCATTAAGCATAGCAAAGTAGTAGCAACATCAATCTCAGAACATAGTGGATACTAGGGATCAATCCCCATCAAAACTAACTCGATTACATGATAGATCTCATCCAACCCATCACCGTCCAGCAAGCGTACGATGAGATTACTCACGAACGGTGAAGAGCATCTTGGAATTGGCGATGAAGGAAGGTTGGTGATGACGATGGCGACGATCTCCCCTCTCCGGAGCCCAGAACGGACTCCAGATCTGCCCTCGAGAGGAAGAACAGGTGGTGGCGGCGCCTCCGTATCGTAAAACTCGATGAACTCTTCTCCTTGATTTTTTTCCGGACGAAAGGGACTAAATAGAGCTGGAGTTGGAGGCGGTGGAGCTCTGAGGGGCCCACAAGCCTGCCAGGCGCGGCCAGGGGGGCCGCGCCTGGTGGGCTTGTGGGCTCCTCGCTCCACTTCTTCGGTTGATTCTTGCGCCAGTATTTTTTTATATATTCCACAAAAAATCCTCGTAAATTTCCAGGTCATTCCGAGAACTTTTATTTCTGCGCAAAAACAACACCATGGCAATTCTGCTGAAAACAACATTAGTCCGGTTAGTTCCATTCAAATCATGCAAATTAGAGTCCAAAACAAGGGCAAACGAGTTTGGAAAAGTAGATACGACGGAGACGTATCATCTATCTGTGTTGACAATGGGATATTCATGTGAGTACTTGATGTATGTTTTGGTGATCAACTTGCGGGTTTCGTGACATCGGGAACCTATGCATATGGGTTGGAACACGTTTTGACTCTCCAGTAGAAACTTTGGGGCACTCTTTGAAGTTCTATGTGTTGGTGAATAGATGATTCTGAGATTGTGTGATGCATATCGTATAATCATGCCCACAGATACTTGAGGTGACAATGGAGTATCTAGGTGACATTAGGGTCTTGGTTGATGTGTGTCTTAAGGTGTTATTCTAGTACGAACTCTAGGATAGATTGATCAGAAAGAATAACTTTGTGGTGGTTTCGTACCCGACAATAATCTCTTCGTGTGTTGTCCGCTATTAGTGACTTTGGAGTGACTCTTTGTTGCATGTTGAGGGCTAGTTATATGATCCAATTATGTTATCATTTTTGAGAGAACTTCACTAGTAAAAGTATGAACCCTAGGACTTGTTTCCACGCATTGCAATACTGTTCATGCTCACTTTTATTATTAGTTACCTTACTGTCTTTATAATTTCAGATTACAAAAACCTATATATACTATCCATATTGCACTTGTATCACCATCTCTTCGCCGAACTAGTGCACCTATACAATTTACCATTGTATTGGGTGTGTTGGGGACACAAAGACTCTTTGTTATTTGGTTGCAGGGTTGCTTGAGAGAGACCATCTTCATCCTACGCCTCCCATAGATTGATAAACCTTAGGTCATCCACTTGAGGGAAAATTGCTACTGTCCTACAAACCTCTGCACTTGGAGGCCCAACAACATCTACAAGGAGAAGGTTGCGTAGTAGACATCAAGCTCTTTTCTGGCGCCGTTGCCGGGGAGGTTAGCGCTTGAAGGTATATCTTTAGATCTTGCAATCGAATCTTTTAGTTTCTTGTTTTATCACTAGTTTAGTTTATTAAAAGAAAACTACAAACTAAAAAAATGGAATTAAGGTTGCCTCATATGCTTCATCTTTTTAATGTCTTTCGTGAAAATGATGGAAATGAAAATTGTGCTCAAGTGCTAAAAGAAGAATTACATAGAATGCTTGGCATAAAATATGTGAATGATGAGCATGATTGCAATGTTGTTAGTATGAATTCTTTGAATACCCATGATGCAAATGATATGCAAAGCCACAAGCTTGGGGATGCTATGTTTGATGAAGATGATCTTTTTATTTCCCCCACTTTGAATGATAAAAATTATTATTATGAAAGCATGCCCCCTATCTATGATGATTATTGTGATGATACTTATGCTATAAATAAGAATGATAATAAAACTTGTCACAATTATGAGTACGCTCTTACTGAACATTACTCTTTTAATGTGGAAACAATTCGTAGTGTTCAAGTCTTTTACGATACTCCCACTACTATTGATGATAATAAATTTCCTTATGTGGAGAGTAGTAAAATTTCTATGCTTGTAGATCATGAAAAGAATGCTTTAGGTGCTGGTTATATTGTTGAATTCATTCATGATGCTACTGAAAATTATTATGAGAGAGGATCATATGCTTCTACATATTGCAATAATATCAAGCTTCCTCTCCATGTGTTGAAACTTTTGAAGTCATGCTTGTTTTATCTTCCTATGCTAGTTGATTATTGCTCCAATAAATTGTTTGATCACAAAATCCCTATGCATAGGAAATGGGTTAGACTTAAATGTGCTAGTCATATCCTCCATGATGCTTCCATTAGGTTTCAATCCTTATCTTTTATGTGAGCATCATTGAAATCATCATGCCTAGCTTGAAAGGCATTAAAGAAAAGTGCTTGTTGGGAGACAACCCAATATGTATCCTTATTGTTTTTGTGTGTTCACATAATTAAGCTACTGTATTAATCATGTTTTATTGCCTTTAGTTCAATAAAAATGTCAAGGATAGCCTTTACCATGCTTAATTTGCAAGTTTAGGAGTTGCTGTTCCAAAACAGAAAGTTTGCTTGTAGTGCAAAAATTTCCTAGAATTTTCTGTATGTCAGAATAACTTGAAATTTGGACACAGTATGCTCTTATAAATTATCTACAGTGTGGAATGTTTTCAGATTTTTTGGAGTTAATTAAGTATGGATCTTGCTGCATTATTCAAAGACTGTTCTGTTTAGGCAAATTGATGTTATGTTTGCATTGTTCGCATATGTTTGCTTGTTTAATGATTCCATTTGAGGATGGGAGTTTTAAATATGCAGAGGCATTTAGTATGAAATGTCAAATGATGATTTTAGTGATTTGCTACAGTATAGGATGATAAAGTTTTGCATTGATTTATACTAACCTGTCTCACGAGTTCTTGTTGAGTTTTGTGTGGATGAAGTTTTTAAGATTTCGGAAACCGTCATAAGAGAGGAATTAAGGAGACACAAAAAGCTCAAGCTTGGGGATGACCAAGTCATCCCCAATCCATATTTCAAGAAGTCTCAAGCGTCTAAGCTTGGGGATGCCCCGGTTGGTATCCCACCTTTCTTCTACAACAATTATCAGTTAGTATCGGTTGAACCTAAGTTTTTGCTTATTCACATGTTTCGTGCTACACTTGAATTTTTTTTATTTTGTTTGAATAAGGTACTTAGGATCTGAAATTCTTAGATGGGAGAGTCTTCACATAGCCGAATAATTATTCAACTACTCATTGAGCTTCACTTATATCTTATGGAGTAGTTTGTCTTTTGCTCTAGTGCTTCACTTATATCTTTGTAGAGCATTGAAATGGTTTTATTTTATAGAAATAGTTGAACTATCATGCTTCACTTATATTATTTTGAGAGTCTTAAACATCATGGTAATTTTCTTAGGTTATGAATCTAGTCCTATTATGATGGGCATCCAAGAGGGATATAATAAAAACTTTCATATAGAGTGCATCGAATACTATGAGAAGTTTGATTCTTTGCATATAGTTTTGAGATATAAATATGGTGATATTAGAGTCATGCTAGTGAGTAATTATGGATTGGTAGAAATGCTTATGTTAGAGTTTGTGATTCCCGTAGCATGCACGTATGGTGAACCTCTATGCTAGGAAGTCGGAGCATGATGTTTTTATTGATTTTCATCCTCTGTGTGGCGGTCGGGATCGTGCGATGGTTAACTCCTACCAACCCTTCCCCTAGGAGCATGCGTCTAGCACTTTGTTTTGATTGCTAATAAAACTTTCGCAACAAGTATGTGAGTTCTCTCTGACTAATGTGAGTCCATGGTATATACGCACTCTCACCCTTCCACCATTGCTAGCCTCTCTAGTGCCGCGCAATTTTTGCCGGTGCATAAACCCACCATATACCTCCCTCAAAACGGCCACCATACCTACCCATCATGGCATTTCCATAGCCATTCCGAGATATATTGCCATGCAACTTCCACCGTTCCGTTTATTATGACATGCATCATCATTGTCATATTGCTTTGCATGATCATGTAGTTGACATTGTATTTGTGGAAAAGCCACCGTTACCTTTCATACATGTCACTCATGAGTCATTGCACATCCCGGTACACTGTCGGAGGCATTCATATAGAGTCATATCTTTGTTCCAAGTATCGAGTTGTAAGTAAATAAAAGTGTGATGATCATCATTATTAGAGCATTGTCCCATGCGAGGAAAGGATGGAAGCTATGATTCCCTCACAAGTTGGGATGAGACTCCGGACTTAAAATAAAAAGAAAATAAAAGAGGACAAAGAGCCCACCCAAAAAAATGAATGAAAAAATGAAAAAAGAGAGGCCAAAGAGCCCAAACAAAAAAAAGAGAGAAAAAGAGAGAAGGGACAATGCTACTATCCTTTACCACACTTGTGCTTCAAGGTAGCACCTTGATCTTCATGATAGAGAGTCTCATATATTGTCACTCTCATATACTAGTGGGAATTTTCGTTATAGAACTTGGCTTGTATATTCCAATGATGGGCATCCTCAATTGCCCTAGGTCTTCATGAGCAAGCGAGTTGGATGCACACCCACTTAGTTTCTTTTTGAGCTTTCATAAACTTATAGCTCTTGTGCATCTCTTGCATGGCAATCCCTACTCACTCACATTGATATCTATTGATGGGCACCTCCATAGCCCGTTGATACGCCTAGTTGATGTGACCATCTCCTACTTTTTGCCTCACAACCACCACCATATTCTATTCCACCTATAGTGCTATGTCCATGGCTCACGCTCATGTATTGCGTGAGAGTTGAAAAGGTTTGAGAAAGTAAAAGTGTGAAAACAATTGCTTGACTAATACCGGGGTTGTGGATGATTTAAATACGTTGTGTGGGGAAGATGGAGCATAGCCAGATTATATGATATTGTAGGGATAACTCTCTTTGGCCATGTTATTTTGAGAAGACATGATTGCTTTGTTAGTATGCTTGAAGTATTATTGTTCTTATGTCAACATTAAACTTTTTGTCTTGAATCATATGGATATGAATATTCATGCCACAATATATGTTAGGTAGCATTCCACATCAAAAATTCTGTTTTCATCATTTACATACTCGAGGACGAGCAGGACTTAAGCTTGTGGATGCTTGATACGTCTCCAACGTATCTATAATTTTTGATCGTTCCATGCTATTATATTATCAACTTTGGATGTTTTATATGCATGAATATGCTATTTTATATTATTTTTTGGACTAACTTATTAACCTAGAGCCGAGTGCCAGTTCCTGTTTTTTCCTTATTTTTGACCTTTTTCAGATAGGAATATCAAACGGAATCCAAACGGAATAAAACTTTTGCCGTGATTTTTATGGAAAATATCAAAAATACCCGAAGAGAAAGATACCAGAGAGGAGTCCCAAGGAAGCCACGAGCCACGGAGGCGTGCCCACCCCCCTGGGCGCGCCTGGGGGCTCGTGACTCCCTCGTGGGTCCCCCTGACTTGTTCTCGATGCCATCTGGTCTTACAAATACAGAAACCTCCAGAAATAAACCTAGATCGGGAGTTCCGCCGCCGCGAGCCTTTGTAGCCACCAAAAACCAATCGGGAGCCCGTTCCGACACCCTGCCGGAGGGGGAATCCATCTCCGTTGGCCATCTTCATCATCCCGGCGATCTCCATGACGAGGAGGGAGTAGTTCTCCCTCGGGGCTGGGGGTATGTACCAGTAGCTATGTGTTTGATCTCTCTCTCTCGTGTTCTTGAGATGTCATGATCTCGATGTACCGCGGGCTTTGCTACTATAGTTGGATCCTATGATGTTCTTCCCCCTCTCCCTTCTTGTGATGAATTGAGTTTCCCCTTTGAAGTTATCTTATCGGATTGAGTCTTTAAGAACACTTGATTTATGTCTTGCACGTGTCTATATGTGGTGACAATGGGATATTCATGTGAGTGCTTGATGTATGTTTTGGTGATCAACTTGTGGGTTTCGTGACATCGGGAACCTATGCATATGGGTTGGCACACGTTTTGACTCTCCGGTAGAAACTTTGGGGCACTCTTTGAAGTTCTATATGTTGGTCGAATAGATGATTCTGAGATTGTGTGATGCATATCATATAATCATGCCCACGGATACTTGAGGTGACAATGGAGTATCTAGGTGACATTAGGGTCTTGGTTGATGTGTGTCTTAAGGTGTTATTCTAGTACGAACTCTAGGATAGATTGATCAGAAAGAATAACTTTGTGGTGGTTTCGTACCCGACAATAATCTTCGTGTGTTCTGTGCTATTAGTGACTTTGGAGTGACTCTTTGTTGCATGTTGAGGGCTAGTTATATGATCCAATTATGTTATCATTGTTGAGAGAACTTCATTAGTGAAAGTATGAACCCTAGGCCTTGTTTCCACGCATCGCAATACTGTTCGTGCTCACTTTTATTATTAATTACCTTGCTGTTTTTATAATTTCAGATTACAAAAACCTATATATACTATCCATATTGCACTTGTATCACCATCTCTTCACCGAACTAGTGCACCTATACAATTTACCATTGTATTGGGTGTGTTGGAGACACAAGAGACTCTTTGTTATTTGGTTGCAGGGTTGCTTGAGAGAGACCATCTTCATCCTACGCCTCCCACGGATTGATAAACCTTAGGTCACTCACTTGAGGGAAAATTGCTACTGTCCTACAAACCTCTGCACTTGGAGGCCCAACAATGTCTACAAGGAGAAGGTTGCATAGTAGACATCAGTATGTTCTATCTTCCATGTTCTTATGACCTACAACTTTATCCTCGAGGAGGGCGGGTGAGGTGCTGGTCTGACAATGACCACATTGTTGATGCATCGGCTGACAACGACAATCTACGGTATTAAAAACCAAACATCAGGTCCTTCCTCTCTCTGGATCGGAGACTACCATGGAGGAGGCAGTAAGAGGCTTAATTAACGCAAGAAAATGGAACCAATTCGACGAGCTTAGGAGCAACGTGTCATGGGTGGTGGAGCTTTGTCATACTGCTGAACCAAGAGCAGAGAGAAGAAGAGATGTTGAAAATGCGTGAGGTAAATTGTATATTTAGTACATAAAATAATTTCTATTGGAGAATGGATTTTTCTTCAAGAATCACCCTTGGTATTTTTGAGTACTTTTGAATACTGTTTTTCTTCTTGCAAGGTTGTTTTAGACTTAAATTATTAGATTTACAAGCATTTATATATTTTGTACCATTGCAACACGTGTATATATGTGTTCGACATTTTTTAATATCAATTATTTCCTATGTTTGACTAGCAGAAGTTTCCAAGAGCTCACATTCTTGCATGTATACATTTGTTGCACAACTTATGTTGGTTTGCTGATTATAATTATGAGAAGTTAATACCAGCAGCCAAATTTTCTTGGTCAACTTCAATGTCGTCGTGTGTGTTGAAGAAAATCCTGCCTACCTTATTCCTCAAGACGTGAAGAGGACGAAAAATACACACATGCTAGAGCAAACTTTAAGTATGTTGAGAATTTGCTCAATGGCTTATCTTAATTTGCAAGAAGTGTGAGGGATCGATAGAAGATGTGTCTAGAGGGGGTGAATAGACTACTTGTCTAGATAAAATTTCTAGCCTAACCCAATTTATAGGAGGACAGAAATCAAATAGTTCTAACAAGTCTAGAGCACCCTACACATGCTAGTCAACATATATGGCAGCGGAAAAGTAAAACATGCAAGTGTAAAGTAGAGGAGTAAGGTAGGGAGATCAAACGCATGAGGTTGACACGGCGATTTTTGGCATGGTTCTGATAGGTGGCGCTATCATACGTCCATGTTAGTGGAGACTTCAACCCACATAGGGTAACGACTGCGAGAGTCCACGGAGGGCTCCACCCATGGAGGGTCCACAAAGAAGCGATATTGTCTATCCCACCACAGCTTCTGTCCACGGAGGACTAGCCTTACTCACGGTAGATCTTCATGAAGTAGGCGATCTCCTTGCCCTTACAAACATCTTGGTTCAACTCCACAACACGAAGTAGGAGGCTCCCAAGCGACACCTAAGCAATCTAGGAGGCACTACCCTCCAAAAGGTAATAGATGGGGTAGATCAATGAACTCCTTGCTCTTGTGCTTCTAAAGAAGTCTCCTCAACCCAAATCTCTCTCTCACAGAATATGCATGGGTAGGATAGGTTGATTTGGTGGAAAGCAATTTGGGGAGGCTAGAGATCAAGATTCAAATGATTGGATTGGAATATCTTGGTCTCAACACATGAGTAGGTGGTTCTCTCTTAGAAAATGGATCTGGAAATGAAGTTTGTGTTCTGAGTGCTTCTCCCACGAATGACAGGTGGGTGAAGGGATATATATAGGCAGCAACCAAAATCCAACCGTTACACACAAAAGAGCAAACTCAGTGACATCGAAGTGGACAACTCGGTGGTACCGATTAGCACTAAAGTGGTGAACTTTTGAATCTTGGTGAGACCGATATATAGAACTCGGTGGCACCGAAAAGGTGACTAACGATCAGATGGCCAAACTCGGTGGCACCGATGCTCAAACTCGGAAATTCTGATTTTGTGTATCTTGGCAACAAAATGCTCGTCACACTAAACTCGGTAGCACCGATGCAGTTTTGGTTGCACCGATTTGGTGAGAATGGATAGGGATCTGTCTTAGGTTCAAACTCGGTGGGTACAATGTGGCAATGTTGGTGATTCCGAATTTTTGTATGTGGAACTTGACAGAGTGGGTATGTGAGAAAAATGACTGAGTGTTTTGGTGGCGAACTTTGAGCATTTGAGCAATCAGTTCATTTTACTACCTCACCCCCTTTTAATAGTATTGGCTTTCCTATGGACTCAAAAGTGATTTCTCACAAATATAAATTGAATAGTCTTCTAGCTTGAAGCTTGAGCCAATATTATTCCTTTCTTGCATCCACGGGCATCTCCACATAAACCTTAAGCCATAGCTCTTCATGGACTAAATCTGAAATATCTAGGTAAAAGTGTTAGTCCAAGAGGCAATGTATGTTGTCATGAATTATCAAAATCACCAAGGGAGCATATGTGCTTTCAAAGTGTGAGCCCGATTAATTTTTCTCGGGATAGCAAGAAACCTATTCTTTTATTCTATCACAATTGAGTATCCACTACAATCGGTGATGCTTTGGTATGATGGGAACGATATTTACATAGTATGCACCTGTTTGGGTGTAATTTATTTTAGCAAATGTATAGCAAGATTCTACTTGCATCCAAAAGAGGTTAGTGATACAAGGCTTCGATATATGACCAAAGAAAAGAAAAAGAAATAAGAGACTGAAATGATGATTGTAATTTTGCACCTTTGGAATAAAATTTCTATTTACCCCCCAAAAAATGATGAAGGCGTAGTGTGCGATAGTCACTTGATCTCTTTGAGTAAATGGTCACTAGAACTGAAATATAATTCACAAAACTAATCAAGAGGAAGGCAGACATGCTCGCAGAGCATTTGACAAGCAGGGTGAGTGGGATGGAACCTAAGAGGTGTCAATCCTATGGTGTCCACCACACTCGAAGAAGGTGGTGCCACTAAGGTGAGTAGTAGGTTGCTTCGCCTTGGCGGCACCCTGGCATGATGGTGTGCACTCCTTGGCATCGAGAATCAGTCTAGGGTGACCAACTTCGATGATGAAGGTGTATTCCTCCTCCTCGTAGTGCCACACCACTGTGCTCGGGGTTGTACATCCCACATACGAATGGGTCAGCTACATGGCGGGCACAAACACAGAGTTACGACCCCTTTTACACCTCCACGGAGGATCCAGCTGTTGGGGAACGTCGCATGGGAAACAAAAAATTTCCTACGCGCACGAAGACCTATCATGGTGATGTCCATCTACGAGAGGGGATGAGTGATCTACGTACCCTTGTAGACCGTACAGCAGACGCGTTAGAGAACGCGGTTGATGTAGTGGAACGTCCTCATGTCCCTCGATCCGCCCCGCGAACAATCCCGCGATCAGTCCCACGATCTAGTACCGAACGGACGGCACCTTCGCGTTCAGCACACGTACAGCTCGACGATGATCTCGACCTTCTTGATCCAGCAAGAGAGACGGAGAGGTAGAAGAGTTCTCCGACAGCGTGACGGCGCTCCGGAGGTTGGTGATGACCTTGTCTCAGCAGGGCTCCGCCCGAGCTCCGCAGAAACGCGATCTAGAGGAAAAACCGTGGAGGTATGTGGTCGGGCTGCCGTGGAAAAGTCGTCTCAAATCAGCCCTAAAACCTCCTTATATATAGGTGGGAGGGAGGGGGCCTTGCCTTGGGGCTCAAGGAGCCCCAAGGGGGTCGGCCGAGCCAAGGGGGAGGACTCTCCCCCCCCCAAACCGAGTTGGACTAGGTTTGGTGGGAGGGAGTCCCCCTTCCTTCCCACCTCCTCCCTTTTTTTCTTTCCTCTTGATTTTCTCCTCCTTGGTGCATAGGGCACTTGTGGGCTGCCCCACCAGCCCACTAAGGGCTGGTGTGGCTCCCCCAATGCCTATGGGCTTCCCCGGGGTGGGTTGCCCCCCCGGTGAACTCCCGGAACCCATTCGTCATTCCCGGTACATTCCCGGTAACTCCGAAAACCTTCCGGTAATCAAATGAGGTCATCCTATATATCAATCTTCGTTTCCGGACCATTCCAGAAACCCTCGTGACTTCCGTGATCTCATCCGGGACTCCGAACAACATTCGGTAACCAACCATATAACTCAAATACGCATAAAACAACGTCGAACCTTAAGTGTGCAGACCCTGCGGGTTCGAGAACTATGTAGACATGACCCGAGAGACTCCTCGGTCAATATCCAATAGCGGGACCTGGATGCCCATATTGGATCCTACATATTCTACGAAGATCTTATCGTTTGAACCTCAATGCCAAGGATTCGTATAATCCCGTATGTCATTCCCTTTGTCCTTCGGTATGTTACTTGCCCGAGATTCGATCGTCAGTATCCGCATACCTATTTCAATCTCGTTTATCGGCAAGTCTCTTTACTCGTTCCGTAATACAAGATCCCGCAACTTACACTAATTTACATTGCTTGCAAGGCTTGTGTGTGATGTTGTATTACCGAGTGGGCCCCGAGATACCTCTCCGTCACACGGAGTGACAAATCCCAGTCTTGATCCATACTAACTCAACTAACACCTTCGGAGATACCTGTAGAGCATCTTTATAGTCACCCAGTTACGTTGCGACGTTTGATACACACAAAGCATTCCTCCGGTGTCAGTGAGTTATATGATCTCATGGTCATAGGAATAAATACTTGACACGCAGAAAACAGTAGCAACAAAATGACACGATCAACATGCTACGTCTATTAGTTTGGGTCTAGTCCATCACGTGATTCTCCCAATGACGTGATCCAGTTATCAAGCAACAACACCTTGTTCATAATCAGAAGACACTGACTATCATCGATCAACTGGCTAGCCAACTAGAGGCATGCTAGGGACGGTGTTTTGTCTATGTATCCACACATGTAAATGAGTCTTCATTCAATACAATTATAGCATGGATAATAAACTATTATCTTGATACAGGAATTATAATAATAACCATATTTATTATTGCCTCTAGGGCATAATTCCAACACCAGCTACCCAAGATGCTAGACCCTCGGGAGCACTGGCTCGGTGCCGAGACAACTATGCGAGAGGTTTTCAGGGGTTGAAGGAGGCGGGCCACGTCATGACACGGAAATAAGTGGGATGGCGATGTCGTGGATGAGAGAGTAGGCGATGGAGACACGAGCGGGTGGGCTTCACCATGGCATGGAGGGGAGGTTCCTGAGAGAGATAGCAACAACGACACTGTGATGGAGAGATGGGTTGTGGCGACAACCGGTGGCTGGCTGGCTATGCGGGAAGAGTAGGAGGCGGCCGTGTGGTGAGTGGGGAGTGGAGTGGATGTTTTTTTCCGTCAAGAAAAGAAGAAAGGAGCAGCTTCTATGATGTGACATCAATGTCACATCGGAAGTCATTTTTAGAAAAAATACAAACCAAATGATCTATAGGTAGCTTACAACTTACAGTTTGGTAAAATCAGGGTGTGACTTACATTGTATCACAGAAATGAAGCTAAAAATGATCTATAGGTATCACACAAATGTTGTCCCCACAGACTAACACTAGTCTTTCCTGCACACTTTGTCCTCACTCGTGCACATCCGGGACCAACTTTCTGACCGGTCACCCATCCTAGAATTGCTTAGGAACTGACATCCTCGTCAGCCCATCATGAACTTCCCTCTTGGCACACGTATGCGCATCCACTCCGGCACATGTGCCATGTCGTGTGCCACAACGGGACAAACACGCCATGCGCCACATGCCCGTGCACCTGACCCACGCATGCACGTGTAACCATAAGGGCCGGCTCTAATACCAATTGTAACATCTCGTTATGCGTGGCGAGATGTAGACTATCCGCACAGACCAACACAGTCTTTTTTGCGCACTTTGTCCTTACTCGTGCGCACCCGGGACCAACTTCCCGGTCGTTCATCCGTCCTGGAATTGCTCCAAGCCAAGCATGCTTAACTTTGGAGTTCTTTTCGAGTGGGCTCCCGGAAAACAAGGAATTCCTTGTTGATATGAGTAGTCTATCATTCCTATTAAGCCAGACTAACACATGTTGTGACATGGTCAACATGCCAAAAATAATCTCTACTCCTAAAGTCTCAGTACCTAGGTCGTCGTTTGTTCCCACTCCCCATCCATACCTCCTCCCATCGATCTTCCCCTCCCACAAATCACCGATTTTTTCTATCCCACAAAAAACCGATCGATGAACAGAAAACCCCGAAAAACCCTTACGTTGAAACCTAATGTACGTCCTCCCTCCCAATCTCCTCCCGCAGCCGCCGCAAGCCCCTTTCCTTCCCTCCTTCCTACCTTCTCGGTTTCTCCCCTACCGTTGCTACTCCATTCTGGCCCTTCATGCGTGCTGCTGGGCCACGTTGCCGTGTACCGGACAATTCGGTTCCTATACGCCACTCCCTCCGCCCCGGGCATCCGCCGCTTACGTGAGGGGCGCCCATCCGAGGCATCGGTACAGGGAGTGCAAATGGATCAGCTATGTCGTGGTGGCCACCGGCAAGGTAAAGCCCACGCTCGGGCGCCAGGACGTGGTCGTCGCATGGTGTAGCACGATCCAGAGTGTGAAGCTACACAAATGCTTGGTGCAATGCGGTTGGATCTCCATCTACACCCTTGCCGACCCGACATCCACCAAGAACGAGGAGACACGAGAGACGAGGTAATTTTGCGAACACGATGAAGGTACCATCATGGAACACGCGTTTTAGTGTTGAGCTCACTTGCAGCTGCATGCTTGTGCAACCATGGGTGTCAGGTGCAGGCTGAGGTGCTTAGTGGACTCATATAAAGAGCATGGATTGTTCATCTTTATAGGTTAATTCATGAACTATATATTAAAGGTTCACTTCTTACATAGAGGAAGTAGGTGCCACAATCCTCAACCCTCTTTTCATGTTAGACCTTCAAGGACCCGATTTATCTTGACTTTGTGGTTTTGATCTGATGAACCACAAGCTAACAATAATCTGTTGTGTGCCTACAACAGGTTCTTTAAGAATATGTTTCCTACAACTGTTTATATGATCAACTCGGAAATAGTAACACAACAAACGACAACATACGGTAGTTTTGTAGAATTTGACCCGCTCCTATAATGCCTTATAAGTCTGAGATTCATTTTAATTTTATTAGTGTGGCGCAACTCGCAAGCCCGCTATTTCCAATCATACAACTTTTGTAGTTATTTTCGTGTCTTACATAATGCATAGAATTTTCAAAACACAGACAAGTGAATCTATAATCTGATTATGCTTTACTGTTTTGTTTCAGTTGAGTTTGTAAATCCAACTTTTTCAAGTATTATAAATCTGTGTCAATCGCCAAATTAAACTAATATTTATCTTTGAACAACTTGCAATTTATAATATTACAAATTTACTTTTGAGAAATAGCTTCAACTAGCCTAGGGCTATGTCTATTAGTCCTCCAATATTTGTTGGAATGAGATAATGCATTGTATGCAAGGTAACAAATAACTCTCCTAAAATATCTTTGTATATTTTCTGAAAGATTGAGCGCGTGAACCTAGGATCGAATATGCCAGGACCAATGAGGAAATTGTGGACCTTCATATTCATTTTTTGTTACCTTCTTGCCTGCTCCAATTTTCTACATATTACATGAACTAGGTTTCTTCAAGTGTCTACAAACTACAGGAAGTAAGTTTTTTATATCGTATTGAAAGTGTCTAGTCTTACGTATAGACGTTTGTGGATGCAGTCATATTATATTTCATGACAGTCATACACAGAGCCAGACATGTTACCTTCTCAAATCAAATGTGTTCATTCAAATGTCAAGAAATTCATTAACAAAATGTTTCCTACAATACTTGATCATCATCATCGTCATTGGTAGCAGCCATTCACGTGAAAAAAATAGAAATCGAGCACTATATCAATTTGAAAATCAAACCTTCAATGCATTTTATTAGCTAGAAATTTAGTTACATGTGCCAATAATTAGGTGCATTTAAATAGGAAATATTTTCACACTAAATCAATTTGGCAATCGAGTCATTAATGCAATTAATTAATTAGGTAGACAATTATCTATGCCTACATATAATCAGAAGTAGGGATTTTGTTTCAATTAGTCACATAAATAATTGTTTTTGGTTGGCGGTTAATTAGGCATGTAGAGAATTAGATACATCATTAATCATTTTTGTACTTAATTAATTAAGCAAGCGATTAACTGTGTCGAATCATTTTGAAAGCGTTTGTGGGCAAGGACGATCAACAAGCTCTGAGCGTCAGGACCGAGCACCGCTTGCCAAGATGGACAATGGCAACTGATACGTCTCTAACGTATCGATAATTTATGATGTATTCATGCCATGGTTGCCTATGTTTACAATACTTTTATATGGTTTTGCTGCACTTTTTCATCAGAACTACTGTGGTGTTGTTTGTTGTGTAGAAATAAAAGTTCTCGAAATTGGACCAAACTTTTTATTGATTTTTTTGGAAGAAAAAAAGAAATACTGGAGCAAAGAACCATCATTTTTGTTTAGTTTGTCATCTGAATAAAATTATCAGATCTGAAAAATCTTTAAATAAGAGAGAGTTCTCACATAGCTACCTATTTACTTAACTACTCGCTTGATCTTCACTTATATCTTTTGAGAGTAGTTTGATTGTTTGCTCTTGTGCTTCACTTATATCCTATGAGTAAATTGTAGAATGAATTGAATACCATGAAGTTGAAATTATATGTTCATGTCATGCCTAGTAGTATCTTCACATTGGGTTTAGAAAGTGAAATCTTTTGAAGCTTGACAATCACAATATTGGTCATAGAAGCAATTCATGAAAATGCTTGATATAAGGAAGAGAACTTTCACATATAAATATATTATCTTGGACATCTTCTATGATTGTGAATACCCATTAATTATTTTCAAACTTGAGAAAATTAGTTGAAGTTGGACAAGGAATATGGATCCTACAACATGTGGTGTTTGCTTAGGATCTTTTGCTAGCCAAAAAATCGTCCTCAGTAGAGATACTACTTGTGCATCCAAAAACCCTTAAGCCCAGTTTCTTGCCATGAGTGCCCACCATACCTTCCTATGGATTGAATAAGATCCTTCAAGTAAGTTGTCATCGGTGCAAAAAGGCAATAAAAATTGCTTCTAAATGTGTTTGGTCATTTAGTGTAAGAGAAAATTGAGTGTTGTATGAACTTGTGATGGCAAAGTAATAAAAGCACAGATTGCATAATAAAGGTTGCTATCATGTCAACATTGTTGGGGAATGTTGCATGGGAAACAAGATTTTTCCTACGCACACGAAGACCTATCATGGTGATGTCCATCTACGAGAGGAGATTAGATCTACGTACCCTTGTAGATCACTAAGCGGGAAGCGTTAAGAAACGCGGTTGATGTAGTGGTACAACTTCCTGATTCAAATCATCGTCGTCCCACGATCCGTTCCGATCTAGCGCCAAACGGACGGCGCCTCCGCGTTCAGCGCACGTACAGCTCGATGACGATCTCGGCCTTCTTGATCCAGCAAGAGAGACAGAGAAGTAGATGAGTTTTCCGGCAGCGTGACGGCGCTCTGGTGATGGTGATGATCTAATCATGCAGGGCTCCGCCCGAGCTCCGCAGAGATCCGATCTAGAGGTAAAACTACGTGGGTTTGAGTTGCACGTGGCAAAGTTGTGTCTCAAAAAGCCCTAAATCACCAATATATATAGGAGGAGGGGAGGGTCTAGCCTTGGGCACAAGGGCCCCAAGGGTGCGCCGGCCGAAGGGGGAGTAGGACTCCTCCTCCAATTCGGTTTGGGAAGGAGGAGTCCTCCTCTTCCTTCCCACCTACCCTTTCTTTTTTTCTTCTTCTTTCTTTTGGTATTTTTACTTGTGGCGCCATAGCCCTCTTGGCCTGACTCCACCAGCCCACTAAGGACTTGGTGCGCCACCCTAAGGCCATGGGCTCACTCCCGGGTGGGTGGGCCCCTCCCGGTAAACACCCGGAACCCATTCGTCACTCCCGGTACACTGTCGGAAATGCACGAAACTTTTGTTGGGTAACGTAGCATAAATTCAAAAAAAATCCTACGCATATTCAGATCTTCCTATGGAGAGGCCAACAACGAGAGAGGGGTGAGTGCATCTTCATACCTTTGAAGATCGCTAAGCGGAAGCGTTACTAGATCGAGGTTGATGGAGTCGTACTCGCGGCGATTCAGATCGCGGTGTGATTCTGATCTAGTGCCGAACTACGGCACCTCCGCGTTCAACACACGTGTAGCCCGGTGACATATCCCACACCTTGATCCAGCAAGGAGGAGGGAGAGGTTGGGGAAGAACTCCAGCAGCACGATGGCGTGGTGTCGATGGAGAAACGAGGTCTCCCGGCAGGGCTTCGCCAAGCACCAACACAGAGGAGGAGAAAGAAGGGCAGGGCTGCGCCGAGGGAGATGGAAAAGTCTATTCCCCAATGGCCAAAAGTGCCCACTATATATAGGGGGAGGGGAAGGGGTGCGCCACCCCTAGGGTTCCCCCCCTAGGTGGTGCGGCAGCCCCAGATGGGAGAGGGGGCGGCGGGGAGGGCAGGGAGGAGGGGTGGGGCACCCCTCTGGTGGGCCTTAGGCCCACCTGCGCTAGGGTTCCCCCCTCTCCCCTCTTCCTGCGCCATGGGCTGAGTGGGGGGGCGCACCAGCCCACCTAGGGGCTGGTTCGCTTCCCCACTTGGCCCATCTAGCCTCCCGGGGTCGTTTCCCCCTTTCGGGGGACCCCCGGGGCCACCTCCGGTGGTCCCGGTGGTCCCGGTACGTTACCGGTGACGCCCGAAACACTTCCGCTGTCCGAAACCATTCGTCCTATATATCAATCTTTACCTCCAGACCATTCCGGAGCTCCTCATGACGTCGGAGATCTCATCCGGGACTCCGAACAACTTTCGATAACCTCGTATAACAATTCCCTATAACCCTAGCGTCATCGAACCTTAAGTGTGTAGACCGTACGGGTTCGGGAGACCGGCAGACATGACCGAGACACCTCTCTGGCCAATAACCATCAGCGGGGTCTGGATACCCATGGTGGCTCCCACTTGCTCCACGATGATCTCATGGGATGAACCACGATGTCAAGGATTCAATCAATCCCGTATACAATTCCCTTTGTCTGTCGGTATAGAACTTGCCCGAGGTTCGATCGTCGGTATACCTATACCTTGTTCAATCTCATTACCGGTAAGTCCCTTTACTCGTTCCGTAGCACGTCATCGTGTGACTAACTCCTTAGTCACGTTGAGCTCATGATGATGTTCTACCGAGTGGGCCCAGAGATACCTCTCCGTCACACGGAGTGACAAATCCCAATCTCGATTCGTACCAACCCAACAAACACTTTCGAAGATACCCGTAGTGCACCTTTATAGTCACCCAGTTACGTTGCGACGTTTGATACACCCAAAGCACTCCTACGGTATCCGGGAGTTGCACAATCTCACGGTCGAAGGAAAAGATACTTGACATTGGAAAAGCTTTTGCATACGAAAAATACGATCTAGTGCTCGCTTAGGATTGGGTCTTGTCCATCACATCATTCTCCCAATGATGTGATCCCGTTATCAATGACATCTAATGCCCATGACCAGGAAACCATGATCATCTATTGACTAACGAGCTAGCCAACTAGAGGCTTGCTAGGGACACATTGTGATCTATTTATTCACACATGTAATACTGTTTCCTGTTAATACAATTATAGCATGAACAATAGACGATTATCATGAACATGGAAATATGATAATAACCATTTTATTATTGCCTCTAGGGCATATTTCCAACAGTCTCCCACTTGCACTAGAGTCAATAATCTAGTTACATTGTGATGTATCGAACACCCATAGCATTATGGTGTTGATCATGTTTTGCTCATGGAAGAGGTTTTGTCAACGGGTCTGCAATATTCAGATCCGTGTGTACTTTACAAATATCTATTACTCCACTCTGGCATGGTCCTGGATGGAGTTGTAGTGGCGTTTGATGTGCTTCGTATTCCGGTGAAACCTGGGCTCCTTGGCAATGACAATGGCCCCAGTGTTATCACAGAAGAGTGTCATTGGACCCGACGCGCTTGGACCCACTCCAAGGTCGGTGATGAGATCCTTCATCCAAATTCCTTCACGAGCCGCTTCTGAAGCAGCTATGTACTCCGCTTCACATGTAGATGTTGCCACGACTTCTTGCTTGCTGCTGCACCAGCTCACTGCCCCACCATTCAAAACATATACGTATCCGGTCTGTGACTTAGAGTCATCGGGATATGTGTCGAAGCTGGCGTCGGCGTAACCCTTTACGACGATCTCTTCGTCACCTCCATAAACGAGAAACATTTCCTTAGTCCTTTTCAGGTACTTAAGGATATTCTTGACCGCTGTCCAGTGTTCCATACCGGGATCACTTTGGTACCTCCCTACCAAACTTATGGCAAGGTTTATATCAGGTCTGGTACACAGCATGGCATACATTAGAGAGCCTACGGCTGAAGCGTAGGGGACAAAACTCATCTTCTCTCTATCTGCTGTCGTGGTCGGCGACTGAGTCTTACTCAATCTCATACCTTGCAAAACTGGCAGGAACCCTTTCTTTGAGTTTTCCATATTGAACTTCTTCAATATCTTGTCAAGGTATGTACTTTGTGAAAGACCTATGAGGCGACTCGATCTATCTCTATAGATGTTGATGCCTAATATGTATGCATCTTATCCAAGGTCCTTCATTGAAAAACTCTTGTTCAAATAGGCCTTTATGCTCTCCAACATTTCTGTATTGTTCCCCATCAATAATATCTCATCCACATACAGTATGAAGAAAGCTAGAGAGCTCCCACTCACTTTCTTGTACAGATAGGCTTCTCTGTAAACCTGTATGAACCCAAACGCTTTAATCACCTCATTAAAGCGAATGTTCCAACTCCGAGATGCTTGCACCAGCCCATAGATGGAGCGTTGGAGCTTGCACACTTTGTTAGCACCCTTCGGGTCGACAAAACCTTCCGGTTGCATCATATAAAACTCTTCCTTAAGGTTCCCATTAAGGAACGCTGTTTTGACGTCCATTTGCCAAATTTCATAATCACAAAAGGCGGCAATCGCTAACATGATTCCGACTGATTTCAGCTTCGCTATGGTATAGAAAGTCTCTTCGTAGTCAACTCCTTGAATTTGTCGAAAACCCTTTGCGACAAGTCGAGCTTTATAAACGGTTACATTACCGTCTGCATCAGTCTTCTTCTTGAAGATCCATTTATTTTCTATGGCTCACCGGTCATCGGGCAAGTCCACCAAAGTCCATACTTTGTTCTCATACATGGATCCTATCTCGGATTTCATAGCTTCAAGCTATTTGTTGGAATCCGGGCCCGCCATCGCTTCTTCATAGTTCGAAGGTTCACCGTTGTCTAACAACATGATTTCCATCACAGGGTTGCCGTACCACTCTCGTGCGGAGCGTGCCCTCGTGGACCTTCGCGGTTCAGTAGTAACTTGATCCGAAGCTTCATGATCATTATCATTAACTTCCTCTTCAGTTGGTGCAGGCGCCATAGGAACAACTTCCCGCACTGCGCTACTATCCTGTTCGAGAGGGGGTGTAATTACCTCATCAAGTTCTACCTTCCTCCCACTTACTTCTTTCGAGAGAAACTCTTTCTCTAGAAAGGATTCGTTCTTGGCAACAAAGGTTTTACCTTCGGATCTAAGATGGAAGGTATACCCAATAGTTTCCTTAGGGTATCCTATGAATACGCATTTCTCTGCTTTGGGTTCGAGCTTTTCTAGTTGAAGTTTCTTCACATAAGCATCACAGCCCCAAACTTTAAGAAACGACAACTTAGGTTTCTTGCCAAACCATAGTTCATACGGTGTCGTCTCAACGGATTTAGATGGTGCCCTATTTAAAGTGAATGCTGCAGTTTCTAATGTGTATCCCCAAAATGATAGCGGTAAGTCGGTAAGAGACATCATAGATCGTACTATATGTAATAAAGTGCGATTACGACGTTCACACACTCCGTTGCGTTGCGGTGTGCCAGGCGGCGTCAGTTGTGAAACGATTCCACACTTCCTTAGGTGTGTGCCAAACTCGTGACTCAAATATTCTCCTCCACGATCAGATCGTAGACACTTAATTTTTCTGTCACGTTGATTCTCAACCTCACTCTGAAATTCCTTGAACTTTTCAAATGTCTCAGATTTGTGCTTCATCAAGTAGATATACCCATACCTACGCAAATCATCGGTGAGAGTGAGAACATAACGATAGCCACCGCGAGCTTCAACGTTCATTGGACCACACGCATCAGTATGTATTATTTCCATTAAGTCGGTTGCTCTCTCCATTATTCCTGAGAATGGAGTCTTAGTCATCTTTCCCATGAGGCATGGTTCACATGTGTAAAATGATTCAAAGTCAAGAGACTCTAATAGTCCATCAGTATGGAGCTTCTTCATGCGCTTAACGCCGATATGACCAAGGCGACAGTGCCACAAGTATGTGGGACTATCATTATCAACTTTACATCTTTTGGTACTCACACTATGAATATGCGTAACATCACGATCGAGATTCATCAAGAATAAACCATTCACCAGCGGAGCATGACCATAAAACATATCACTCATATAAATAGAACAACCATTATTCTCTGACTTAAATGAGTAGCCGTCTCGCATTAGGCAAGACCCTGATACAATGTTCATGCTTAAAGCTGGTACTAAATAACAATTATTAAGGTTTAAAACTAATCCCGACGATAGATGTAGAGGTAGCGTGCCGACAGCGATCACATCGACCTTTGAACCATTCCTGATGCGCATCGTCACCTCGTCCTTGGCCAGTCTCCGCTTATTCCGCAGTTCGTGCTTTGAGTTGCAAATGTGAGCAACGTCACTAGTATCAAATACCCAGGAGCTACTACGAGCGCTGGTAAGGTACACATCAATAGCATGTATATCACATATACCTTTAACGTTGCCGGCCTTCTTGTCCGCTAAGTATTTGGGGCAGTTTCGCTTCCAGTGACCCTTTCCCTTGCAATAGAAGCACTCAGTCTCAGGCTTGGGTCCATTCTTTTTCTTCTTCCTGGCATCTGGCTTACCGGGCGCGGCAACGGCTTTGCCGTCTTTCTTGAAGTTCTTCTTACCCTTGCCCTTCTTGAAACTAGTGGTCTTGTTGACCATCAACACTTGATGCTCTTTCTTGATTTCTACTTCTGCATACTTGAGCATCGAGTACAACTCGGGAATGGTCTTCTCCATCCCTTGCATGTTGTAGTTAAGCACAAAGCCTTTGTAGCTTGGTGGGAGAGACTGGAGGATTCTGTCAATTATAGCATCATCCGGAAGTTCGACTCCAAGTGAAGTCAGACGACCGTGTAACCCAGACATTTTGAGTATGTGCTCGCTGACAGAACTGTTCTCCTCCATCTTACAGCTAAAGAACTTGTCGGAGACTTCATATCTCTCGACACGGGCATGAGCTTGAAAAACTAGCTTCAGCTCTTGGAACATCTCATATGCACCGTGTTGCTCAAAACGCCTTTGGAGCCCCGTTTCTAAACTGTATAACATGCCACACCTAACCAGGGAGTAGTCATCACTCAGCGTTTGCCAGACGTTCAGTATGTCCTGGGCTGCTGCAGGAGCGGGAGGGTCACCTAGCGGTGCATCAAGGACATAAGCCTTTTTGGCTGCTTCAAGGATGAGCTTCAAGTTGCGAATCGAGTCCGCATAGTTTCTACCATCATCTTTCAGCTTGTCTTTCTCTAGGAATGCGTTGAAATTGAGGTTGACGTTGGCCATCTACAATATTTATAAAGACAACTTTTAGATTAAGTTCATGACAATTAAGTTCATTTAATCAAATTAAGTATGAACTCCCACTTAAATCGACATCCCTCTAGTCATCTAAGTGATACATGATCCATGTTGACTAACCCGTGTCCGATCATCACGTGAGATGGATTAGTCACCATGGTGAGCAACTTCATGCTGATCGTATTCAACCATACGACTCATGTTTGACCTTTCGGTCTCTTGTATTCGAGGTCATGTCTGTACATGCTAAGCTCGTCGAGTCAACCTAGGTGTTTCGCGTGTGTAAATCTGGCTTACACCCTTGTATGCGAACGTTAGAATCTATCACACCCGATCATCATGTGGTGCTTCGAGACAACGATCCTTCGCAACGGTGCACACTTAGGGGAATACATTCTCGAAATTTTAAGAGGGATCATCTTATTATGCTACCATCGTTCTAAGCAATAAGATGAAAAACATGATAAACATCACAATGCAATCATATAGTGACATGATATGGCCATTATCATCTTTGCTCTTTTGATCTCCATCTTTAGGCATCGCATGATCATCATCGTCACCGGCGTGACACCATGATCTCCATCATCGTGTCTCCGTGAAGTAGTCATGCCAACTACTACTATCACTACTACTATAGCTAACCGTTAGCAATGAAGTAAAAGTAGTAAGCACATGGCGTTGCATCTCATACAATAAATTAAGACAACTCCTATGGCTCCTGCTGGTTGTCATACTCATCGACATGCAAGTCGTGAAACCTATTACAATAACATGATCATCTCATACATCATACATGCAACATCACGACTTTGGCCATATCACATCACATGTCAAACCCTGCAAAAACAAGTTAGACGTCCTCTAATTGTTGTTGCAAGTTTTACGTGGCTGATTTGGGTTTCTAGCAAGAACGCCTTCTTACCTACGTGACAGCCACAACGATGATATGCCAAAGCTATTTACCCTTCATAAGGACCCTTTTCATCAAATCCAGTCCGACTAGAGTAGGAGAGACAGACACCCGCTAGCCACCTTTATGCACGGTGTGCATGTCTATCGGTGGAACCAGTCTCACGTAAGCATATGTGTAAAGTCGGTCCGGGCCGCTTCATCCCACAATACCGCCGGAAAAGAATAAGACTAGTACGGCAACCAATTGAAAAATCATCGCCCACAACCTTTTGTGTTCTACTCGTGCATAGAATATATGCATAGAAAACCTGGCTCGGATGCCACTGTTGGGTAACGTAGCAGAAATTCAAAACATTTCCGACGCATATTCAGATCTTCCTATGGAGAGACCAGCAACGAGGGAGGGGTGAGTGCATCTTCATACCTTTTAAGATTGCTAAGCAGAAGCGTTACTAGAACGCGGTTGATGGAGTCGTACTCGCGGTGATTCAGATCGCGGTGTGATTCCGATCTAGTGCCGAACTACGACACCTCCGCCTTCAACACACGTGCAGCCCGGTGACGTCTCCCGCACCTTGATCCAGCAAGGAGGAGGGAGAGGTTGGCGAAGAACTCCAGCAGCACGACGGCATGGTGTTGATGAAGATACGAGGTCTCCCGGCAGGGCTTCGCCAAGCACCGGCAGAGAGGAGGAGAAAGAAGGGCAGGGCTGCGTCGAGGGAGAGGGAAAAGTCTATTCCCCAATGGCCAGAAGTGCCCACTATATATAGGGGGAGGGGAAGGGGTGCGCCACCCCTAGGGTTCCCCCCCTAGGTGGTGCGGCAGCCCCAGATGGGAGAGGGGGCGGCGGCCAGGGCAGGGAGGAGGGGTGGCGCACCCCTCTGGTGGGCCTGCGCTAGGGTCCCCCCCCTCCTCTCTTCCTGCGCCATGGGCTGAGTGGGGGGGCGCACTAGCCCACCTAGGGGCTGGTTCCCTTCCCCACTTGGCCCTTCTAGCCTCCCGGGGTCGTTGCCCCCTTTCGGTGGACCCCGGGGCCACCTCCGGTGGCTCCGGTGGTCCCGGTGGTCCAGGTACGTTACCGGTGACGCCCGAAACACTTCCGGTGTCCGAAACCATCCGTCCTATATATCAATCTTTACCTCCGAACCATTCCGGAGCTCCTCGTGACGTCGGAGATCTCATCCGGGACTCCGAACAACTTTCGATAACCTCGTATAACAATTCACTATAACCCTAGCGTCATCGAACCTTAAGTGTGTAGACCTACGGGTTCGGGAGACCGGCAGACATGACCGAGACACCTCTCTGGCCAATAACCATCAGCGGGGTCTGGATACCCATGGTGGCTCCCACTTGCTCCACGATGATCTCATGGGATGAACCACGATGTCAAGGATTCAATCAATCCCGTATACAATTCCCTTTGTCTCTCGGTATAGAACTTGCCCGAGGTTCGATCGTCGGTATACCTATACCTTGTTCAATCTCATTACCGGTAAGTCTCTTTACTCGTTCCATAGCACGTCATCGTGTGACTAACTCCTTAGTCACGTTGAGCTCATGATGATGTTCTACCGAGTGGGCCCAGAGATACCTCTCCGTCACACGGAGTGACAAATCCCGATCTCGATTCGTACCAACCCAACAAACACTTTCGAAGATACCCGTAGTGCACCTTTACAATCACCCAGTTACGTTGTGACGTTTGATACACCCAAAGCACTCCTACGGTACCCGGGAGTTGCACAATCTCACGGTCGAAGGAAAAGATACTTGACATTGGAAAAGCTTTAGCATACGAACAATACGATCTAGTGCTACGCTTAGGATTGGGTCTTGTCCATCACATCATTCTCCCAATGATGTGATCCCGTTATCAATGAAATATAATGCCCATGACCAGGAAACCATGATCATCTATTGACTAAAGAGCTAGCCAACTAGAGGCTTGCTTGGGACACATTGTGATCTATTTATTCACACATGTATTACTATTTCCTGTTAATACAATTATAGCATGAACAATAGACGATTATCATGAACAAGGAAATATGATAATAAACATTTTATTATTGCCTCTAGGGCATATTTCCAACAACTTTCCGGTGACCAAATGAAACCATCCTATATATCAATCTTCGTTTCCGTACCATTCCAGAAACCCTCGTGACGTGTGTCATCTCATCCGGGACTCCGAACAACATTCGGTAACCACACATACAACTCAACTATACTAAAACATCATCGAACCTTAAGTGTGCTGACCCTACGGGTTCGAGAACTATGCAGACATGACACGAGACACCCCTCGGTCAATATCCAATAGCGGGACCTGGATGCCCATATTGGATCCTACATATTTTTAGGAGATCTTATCGGTTGAACCTCAGTGCCAAGGATTCATGTAATCCCGTATGTCATTCCCTTTGTCCTTCGGTATGTTACTTGCCCGAGATTCGACCGTTGGTATCCGCATACCTATTTCAATCTCGTTACCAGCAAGTGTCTTTACTCATTCCGTAATACAAGATCCCGTGACTTACACTTAGTCACTTGCTTGCAAGGCTTGTGTGTGATGTTGTATTATCGAGTGGGTCCCGAGATACCTCTCCGTCACACGAAGTGACAAATCCCAGTCTTGATCCATACTAACTCAACGGACACCTTCGGAGATACCTGTAGAGTACCTTTATAGTCACCCAGTTGCGTTGCGACGTTTGATACACACAAGGTATTCCTTCGGTGTCAGTGAGTTATATGATTTCATGGTCATAGGAATAAATACTTGACACACAGAAAACAATAGTAACAAAATAACACGATCACATGCTACGTTTATAGTTTGGGTCTAGTCCATCACATGATTCTCCTAATGATGTGATTCACTTATCAAGTGACAACACTTGCATATGATCAAAAAACCTTGACCATCCTTGATCAACTGGCTAGCCAACTAGAGGCTTGCTAGGGACATTGTTTTGTCTATGTATCCACACATGTATCTATGTTTTCATTCAATACAATTATAGCATGGATAATAAACGATTATCTTGAAACAGGAAATATAATAATAACTATTTTATCATTGCCTCTAGGGCATATTTCCAACAAATATAACGTGACATTTTTTGCATTAAGGGATTGTGCATACAAAACCAAAAAGCGCATGACAACCTCTGCTTCCCACTTCAAGGGGCCTATCTTTTACCTTTCAGTATTTACTTCTATGCAAGAGTCAATAGTATGCATTCTCATTTCAACCTTAATGGTTCTCTAGTTGGCAAGCATCATGTGGTGGGGAAAGATCTAGGCACATATGGCCAGTCAAACATATTTGATCATGAATTATTACTGTTAACAATTATCTCTATGATAAATGAGTTGGGAGGCGAAACATTAATCCCCTATCGTTCTGTGTTTTATGGATGCCATTTGTTCGAAAAAATATGCTTTGAGTACTAGCAATCATAGAAGACCACATGATGATTGCGTATGTGGAACTCTCACTTAGAGTTTGTTGATAATATGTTGAACAAGGGTTGTTAAGTTTCAAGAGAGTTCTTTGTTTGAACCATAGCATGTGAATTGGTTGCTACTTTGTCATGATGAGTTTTATGAGAAAGTTGTTATGTTCCTAGGAAAAGTGATTGAAATTATCATTGATCAAACTTATGCACTATGCTATCATTAGCACTTCATAAATTATCTTTTTATCATTTACCTACTCGAGGACGGATAGGAATAATGCTTCGATATGCTGATACGTCTCCAACGTATCGATAATTTTTGAAGTATTCATGCCATGTTTGCCTATGTTTACAATACTTTTATATGGTTTTGCTGCACTTTTTCAGCAGAACTACCGTGGCGTTTTTTGTGTGCAGAAATCAAAGTTCTCTGAATTGGACGAAACTTCTTGATGATTTTTTTGAAGAAAAGAGAAATACTAGAGCAAAGAACCACCAGGAGGAGGGCCCCTGGTACCCACACCAGGCCGCGCCAGCCGCCCCTGGCGTGGGCTAGTCTCTAGTGGGCACCTCGTGGCTCATCTTGGCATGATTCCAACGCCCAAAAATTCTATAAATATAGAAACCTCCAGAAATAACCCTGGACGAGAAGCTACGCTCTACATGCCTCTATAGCCACGAAATACCAATCTGGAGACGTTCGAGTACCCTGCCGGAGAGGAGAGATCATCTCTGATGGCCGTCTTCATCATCCAGGCGACCACCATGATGAGGAGGGAGTAGTCCACCATCGGGGATGAGGGTTTGTACCAGTAGCTATGTGTTTAATCTCTCTCTCTCTCTCTCGCGCGCGTTCTTGAGATGTCATGATCTTGATATATCACGGGCCTTGTTAATATAGTTGGATCATATGGTGTTTGTCCCTTAATGAATTGAATCTTTCACTTTAAGACCTCATTGTGATTGGATTGAATATTCAGGTTTAAGAGCACATAATATATGTCTTGCATGCGAATAGTCGTAGTGACATTAGGGTATTCAAATGATTCACGTGATATATGTTGTGGCATCAACTTGCGAATTCCTGAGGTGACAATGGGTTAATCTAGGCATAGGGGTTGATTGCACGTTTTCCTACTATGTTCTCTCATAGAAATCTTGGTGTGCTCCTTGAAGTTCTTGTTGGATTGAGTATTATGAATCTGAATTTGTTATGGTGTTATTTTAGTACGAACTCTTGATAGATCGATCGGAAAGAATAACTTGTTATCTTAGTACGAACTCTTGAAAAGATTGACCGGAAAGAATAACTTTGGGGTGGTTTCGTACCCTACAAACAATTTCTTCTTATGTTCTCCGCTAGGTAGGAACTTTGCTATGATTCTTTATCGCATGTTGACGGATTGTTATATGATCCAATTATATTAGCACTGTTCAGAGATTGCACTAGCGAAAGTACGGACCTTAGGCCTCATTTTCAAGCTTTCCAACAACGTTTTGCTCGTTGTTTTACACTTGCTACCTTGTTGTTTTTATATTGTCAGATTACAAAAAACTATATCTATTATCATTATGACACCTGTATCACCATCTCTTTGCCGAACTAGTGCACCTATACAATTTACCATTGTATTTGGTGTGTTGGGGACACAAGAGACTTTTTATTATTCGGTTGCAGGGTTGTTTGATAGATACCATATTCATCCTATGCCTCCCATGAATTGATAAACCTTAGGTCATCCACTTGAGGGAAATTTGCTACTGTCCTACAAAAATGTGCGCTTGGAGGCTTAACACGAGTCTACAAGAACAAGTTGTGTAGTAGACATCACCACCATACGCTCACGACTTGGGTGACATAGAGTTCACCAAGATTGATGATGACTATGCTTTGCAGGATGTCCACACACGCAACGATTGACGAAATGTTCCCCCGTGAGGACAACAAGACACAACATTCGCTAGGTGGTTCATGCTATAGTAGAAAGAAAGAGTGTTCCAAAAAATGAAACAAAAAAGAAAATTGAGTATTCTAGTAAATAAGTAGGAACGAGAATTAAAACTGACTAGGAATGAGAAGAAGATGAGGAGTCGATGCCGACCACACTAATGTTGGCCTGGCGCTGGTTGGCACCAATGAAACGGGTTAACGAATAGGTTAGGAGTAGAAGATGTAGGGTAGGATGAGTAAGAGAAGGACGATAATTATCCCTTCTAGCAATGAATGGTATGTAGGATGGAGGTGAAGCTTATTGGCGACTATATGAATACAATCACGTTGGTGTGCGTTTGTAGAGTTAAATGGACCTATGTTAATGATCTGTATAATTATTTGTTGTTGTTAATATTATGTGTTAGTTTAACCCACTCTATTATATTGTTAACATGAAAAAAATTATCATTGTTGCAATGCACATCGAAGATGAGGTGGGCGTCCTTTGATTTTAAAGGAGGTGCCTCTAGCATGAAATGTATTGCTACGGTGAAAAGCCAAGCGGGAAGGGGAGGTTCTGACACAAAAAGGCAAGGTGCATCAAGGTATGGTGTTTTTTTGTTGAACCCACATATTAGAGATAACATGCCGCATAGCCCGTAGCAACGCACAGGCGTTCTGCTAGTTTCTCTTAACATGCAAGTTGTCCACATCATCAGTCCAATAACCTACTAGCTTACAAGTGGACCACCATGAGTTGACTAGCATGCAAAACGACCAGATTAGACTTCCGTTACCAGCAACAACTGAACAATTTTTTCAATGGGCTGGCCAGACTAATATAATGGTACATGTGGCATGCAACATCTTTGCCATTGATGCAAGCCCATGTAGGCGTCAACCAGATTATTTGATGCGTCTTAAGCCCATGTAACTGCAGTAGGTTGATCGATCATGATTCTTCTTCCTTGCTACAAGTCTACTCGCCGCCGCTTTCTCTTTCGCTCGCGCCACCACGATTGCCACTTTCTCCACTCACGACCATGAAACAACAGCCGCAAATGCAGATGAAACGACAGGATTAATCCCCTACTTATCTTGCCATTGGTGCTATTTTGAAACGAGTGGTTCTCTCCATGACAACTCTTCATCTTCTGCATGGCATTTTCTCTTGAACCCACTGAATCACCTATCCACTTTTACATTTCGCACCAAATATTACTCATATCTCCCATTGCAGGAGTAACTAATGCATCCGCTCCCCGATTAATTCCTTGTGGATTGATGGTTCTACCTTGCTATATACTATGGGTCCCCGGGGAGTCTCCCCTCCCAGAGTTCAGGGTGTCTAGGAGGATTAGATCAGAAGGATTGAAGGTGAGTGATTTTTGATAGTTTCGTTGTAGCAATGGATATTGATGCATGGGTGTTTTTTTGTGACCCTAACAGAAGACACAATGAATTTGCATTTTGCTAGTAGATCTATCTTGCCTGATTTATGGGGGAGATCATAGATTTGATAAAGATGCGAGAATGAAAGATGGACAAGCATAATAATGCAAAGTGGGCAAATAGCAAGGGCCAACTGAATAGGTATATGGAATTGCTTAAATTGCTGCTTCTTTTATGTAGAATTTGTTTCTTTGCTTGGATTCTTCTACCTAGAAGGAGTTCAACAAGTTTATGGTCCATATTTATCTTACGGATTCTCAACTATCTATCTAGATCCACATGAATAATTTATGGTTTCTCTTCTTGCTAGGTATGATATATGTTGTCGTAATAGTAAAGGCTACAACTCTCACATACAATAAGCATTGCACTACAGTTCTCTAATATCTATCCTTACAATAAGCATTGCACTGCAGTTGTCTAATCTTTATCCTTTACCTCAACACGTAATTATGATCCCAAATTCATGATTTCTTTCTACTCCTTAATTCATGATATGTATTATAGTCTCTCATGTAATTTAGGCTAATTGGATGGAGCGGGCGTTGAGGATCCAAGATGATGCTTACTCATGGATGATGTGTGTCAAGGAGTGGAGGGAAGTGATGAGGTACACAGAGTCTTTTCCCCAATCGGATTCCAGATCCAGCTGGGGGAGGCGAGCAGAGACATACAAAATCCAGGCGGACCGCCGGCTGCCCAAGCTCGCGTGCCGCATCTACTTCGAAGGAACCAGAGAAGAGAAGAGGAGAATGTTGCATCCAATGGCGTCGTCCGTCGCCTTTGTCAATTGGGCGAAACAGGATGCGAACTACAGCGACGCGAGGCGCGGGGCAAGGTGGGAATGCCTCACCAGCAGGCCCACACAAGCCGTGTCAAAATTAGAGGAGGTGGATCCGTGGCCATATATGTCGCGAGCTCCAGCGATAAATTTATTCCGGGTCAAGTTTCTATGAGTAATTACCCGCTATAGTCTGAGGAACAATTTTTTTTCTAGGTAGCTCTACTACACACTGTAGTCATGTGAGTGTGCAACGATTTCCAATAATGGGCGAGGGAGAGTTGGATTCTAGATGGATGGTAGCAATGGCGGCTCATCTAGAGACCACTCATATGTGCCAACTCTGTATTTGGGGTATCACCGCCACCACGAGTGCTTCCATGGATCCCTGTCGCCCAGATCTAGCGTGACATGAGGAAATGCCAATCTAAGAGCAGTTACAGAGGCTGCAATTGACAATGAGTATGCCAAGGAGGGGCTCAGACACAATTCAGAAGCTCTCGACCCGCATCTTGATAATGGCGATGGAAGTAGAGATGGAGCTAATCTTAGAAGGCAGATCAACACCGCCGAGGGAGGTGATCGCATAGGTTGTGAGAGCCAGGAACTCGAGGATGGAGGTGAAAGCACAACTTTTCCCTAAGGTGGTTTTGGAAATTAATCACAACATTTGTGTCATTGAACTAATGATCCTTTCCAAGTATATTTCAAAAAATTACAAGGATGCATTGGCTAAAAGATTGTTAGGAGCACCCCTGGATACAAGGAAAAGAATAGGATTGGCCAAGCTTGAAGCTACAAGACTCTGCATTTTATATTTGCGAGAAATAAAATTTGACTCCATAGGAAAGCCAATACTATTAAAAGGGGTGAGGTATCTATGATGAATTGGTTGCTCAAGTACTTAGAGATAGCCACCAAAAATACTCAGCCATTCTTCAACAAAAGTTCTCTGTCCAAAGCTTAAACATCAAATTTGGTGCCACCAAGAATTTCCATTCGGCCCTACTGATTTTCCACCACACAAAACCTTTGCCAAACCCTAGAATCTCGGTACCACCAACATTCCATTCGGTGCCACCGAAATGAGTGACCAAGTTTATGGTATGTCCTTTTCAAGAATAGGAAACTCCAAGTCTTGTAATCGGTCTCACCAAGATTTGGAAACTGCCCTAGGTCACCATACCGGTACCACCGAGATTCCTATATAGGTCTCATCGAAAATTCGAAAGTTGCCACATTTTGTGCAAATCGGTGCCATCGAGATTCACTTTGGTTTCACCGAGTTGGGCAATAATGTTGTAACAGTTGGATTTTTGGAGATGCCTATATATACCCATCCACGACCTCTCATTCGCAGAGGAAGCACTCAGAAGACACATACACTTGTCATATCCATTTTTCTGAGAGAGAGCCACCTACTCATGCTTTCAGATCAAGGTATTTCAATCCATCCATTTGAAACTTGATCTCTAGCCTCCCCAAGTTGCTTTCCACCCAATATCTTCTACCCATGCCAAATATGGGGGAGAGTGATTGAGTGTTGACGAGACTATCTTTTGAAACACAAGAGCAAGGAGTTCATTGTTTTACCGCCTCTATTACCTTTTGGAGGGTGGTGTCTCCTAGATTAGTTAGGTGTCGATTGGGAGCCTCCTACTTTGTGGTGTGAAGTTGAACCAAGAAGTTTGTAAGGGCAAGGATATCACCTACTTCATGAAGATCTACCCCGAGTGAAGCTAGTCCTTCGTGGACGTAAGCCGTGATGGAACAGACAAGGTTGCTTCTCTGTGGACCCTCCATGGGTTGAGCCCTCCATGGACTCACGCAGATGTTACACTCCGTGGGTTGAAGTCTCCATCAACGTGGATGTACGATAGCACCACCTATCGGAACCACGCCAAAAGTTGACGTGTCAACCTTCGCGTTTGATCTTCATATCCCTACCCTCTAATTACATGTGCATGTCATTACTTTTCGCTGCTATACTCTTATACTTGCATGTGTAGGGTGTGCTTGACTTACAACAAGTGCTAAAACTTTCCCACAACTAAAATTGAGAAAATGCTAAGTTTTTATTTGGTCAAGTAGTCTAATCACCCCCTCTAGACATACTTCGGATACTACAAGTGGTATCAGAGTTTTGTTCTCCATTGCATTGGTTTCACAACCTAGGAGAGTATGGCATCTAGTGAGGGAAATTATCACCGTAGAGGTCCATATTTTGATGTTACATACCTTCCTAGTTGGAAGCATAAGATGAAAAATGCATATTCTTGGTCATAAACTTGTGGTTTGGGATATTATTCGTGTTGGTTTGCAAGGTGAATTCTTTGGTGATGGAAAGGAACCGGATCATGAAGCGACTGTAGAAGAATTGAAGATGTTGCAATACAATGCTCAAGCATGCGACATTCTGTTCAACTGTCTATGCCCTGAAGAGTTCAACAAGATTAGCCGTCCTGAGAATGCCAAAGAACTTTGGGACACTTTGATTGATATGCACGAAGGTACCGAATCCGTTAGGGAATCTAAGTTGGATGTGCAACAAAGTTAGCTTCACAAGCTCAAGATGAAGGATGGTGAAGGAGTCGCTCAGATGTACTCTAGGCTTGCTCTCAACACAAATGAGATTGTCGGCTTAGGAAGTGAAGAGATGACTGACAAATTCATTATCAATAAGATACTTAGAGCCTTGGATGGAAAGTACGACACCATGTGCACATTGATCCAAATGATGCCAAACTACAAGGACCTCAAGCCAAGAGAAGTCATTGGAAGGATTGTCGCTCATGAAATGTCACTCAAGGACAAAGAACAGCTGCACAACAAGTCGAGCGGTGCTTATAAAGCTTCAAGTGATGCTCCTGCTAGTTCAAATGACAGCCTTGTCACCAATGAAGAGATAAGCCTCATGGTCAAGAAATTCAACAAGTTCTACAAGAGTAGAGGCAAAGAGAGAAGCTCCAACTCAAGATATGAATAGAAGCGTTCATCTAGTCGTGACCGAAACTGCTACAATCGTGGAAGGCTCAGACACTACTCCAATGAGTGCTCCCCCCACACACAACCACAAAAGAAGAGAAGAGTCACCTAGAATACGAAGCTCAAGAGAAGAGTCACCTTGAAGAGAGAGAAGGAGTAGAGAAGATCGTTATGAACGAAGATCCTCCCAGAGAAGCAAGGAAACGGAGAAGAAGGACAAGTACACCAAGAGCCACTCAAGAAGAATACATCAAACTCATGTTGGTGAATCGGTATCTGGCTCCGAGTCTGACAACCAATCTGAGAGAAGCTACAACTCCAACTCCGACTGTAGTCAAGATGAAGGTGTTGATGGTCTTGCACTCGTATCCTCCAACTCCTATGACATATTTGATTCACCAAATGAAGGGATTGGAAACTGCTTCATGGCTAAAGGCCCCAAGGTATCACACCTCGAGTACTTTCACTTTAATAGTGCTGAGGATGACTTGCTTGGAGATGATGACTTGTTCTTTGATAAAACTAGTGACAACAATGAAAATTAAGTTGATGATAATCATGCTAGTAAAGATAAATCATGTGATGATGATAAGGAGATTAGGCATCTAACTAAAGAACTAAACACTCTTAAGTTATCCCATGAATCTACTCTAGAAGATCATAGAGAGCTTGCAAGAACTCATGAGAAGCTACGCTTCGAGAAGCTAAATTTAGAGCAAGAGCATGAGTTTCCAAATGCGGTCAATGACGGTCTTCGACATAATAGTTCTTATTGTCTAGCCAAACGATTACTCTTGTCTACTTTTGTTCCACAAGTTAAACCTAGGCACACTACTAACAAAGGCAAGAACATTTCTTCATATAGTAACAACAACACTAATGTTAAATCAAACGATGTTGTTTCTAGTAGCTCTCTTGATTCCACTAATGATGCTCTTAGCCAAGTTATACTTGAGAAAGAAAAGGATTTATTGACAGGGATTATAAGGAAAGAAGCCAAACGAAGGCCTTGGCTCTTAATATTCCCCACAGACCTCTCGCTCTTGTGACCGCGTCGCCCCTGCGGGCGACCGACTGCGCCTGGGCCCTCCTCCTCCAGCTCCCCCTTCCCTCCCTCCTCGCCGCTGGCACCAGTGCCTACTGCAGGGCCTCGCCTGGGCGACGCTGGCAGCGGCGGCCCCTGGCCATTCCCCTCTCGGTTGCTCTCCGACGTGGGGCAGAGAGGCGCGGGGGTGTTCCTAGGCGGCAGCGGTCCGACATGGCGGGGGGGGGGGGGGGGTCCCTGGTGCGACGCGAGAGATCGGCTGGGCAGTCGCGTCGCCATTGGCAGCGAGGTGGCGCGACATCACGGCCTAGTGGCACCCGCTCGGCCCAGATCTGGGCCCTTTAGGGCCCCATGTGGGCCTGAGCGGGCCAACGGCGGGGCAGGTCGGTGACGTGGCTTCGAGGAGATGGGGGAGCGGCGATGGGTTGTGGGATGTTAGCGCCGTTGGCGCCACCCTGCTGCAGCATGGTCTGCGGGGTTTAGCGGGCCTGGCCAGGCCAGGCCACGGGTGTCCTGGTTTACCCTGCTGCTGTGTCCGGTCGACGGTTGCGACGGTGCCAGAGGCAGGGGTCCTTCGCATGATGGCGGTTGAGGTGGTTCCCTCCCGTGCGGCTACGGTGTTGCTGCTCCCGTCGCCAAGTGCCCTCCCTTTGTCCTCTTGGCCTGATGGTGGTGATCTCAGTGAGGCAGCGTAGGTGGCGTCGCGCCAGCGGTGGCGCATGCTGGTGGGCGATGGGTTGGTTGGCTGGCTCTGGTCCGGTTGGGCGGCGGGGTTTGGAGTGCGGGAGAAATCCTTGCCGGTTCTTCTGGATCCGATGCGGTGACGCCTGCGGGTGCCACCATTCCTCCCTGGAGGGTGTCGGCGGTCTCCATCCCCCACTCCCCTCGGCGTACCGGGGGAAACCCTAGGACACGTCCAAGCAGCGGCGTTACCGCATCCCTTGCTGGAGGTGCTGCTTGGTACGCGGAGGATGAGAGCCTTCGATCGTGGTGGGTAGATTCCGGAGGGCGTAGCGGTTGCGATTCATCCGCGCTTTGTCGAGCTGTCGGTGTTGGCATTATTTCTTTCTCTTTTGTTTCTTTTGGTTTGTTGTGCTGCTCGCCACAACGTTTGCTCTGTAATCGGTGTTGGTTGCTTTGTAATATAAAGTGGGGGGAAACCCTTTTTCGGTAAAGGGATTATAAAGAGAGGTGTCTCATACTCATGATCTGTGTTGGGTTTTCCTTCAAGAGGAACGGTTTGTCGCAGCACAAAGTGGGTAAGTATTTCGGTCAGTTATGAAACCACGGTTTATCGAACCAATAGGAATATCAACCACAACCATCTTAAGTGGCTACACAAAAGGACAAACAACTTGCACCCAACATGGGCAAGAGGATGTCAATCCTCTTGTCTTGTTATTTGCAAGCAAGTGAGGTGTGTAGATAATTTTAGATAGTAAGAGAATATAAAAACAAGTAAATGATAGCAAGGTAATGAAGATTTTATCAATATGTTGTGAATAGACCCCGGGGCCATAGCTTTCCCTAATAGCATATCTCATGGAAAAATAGCATACGGTAGGTAAACAAATAACTATTGGGAAATTGATAGACAAGCGGATAGTTATGAGATATTCACGGCAATGATAATGTGTATATAGGCATCACATCCATAAACAAATATGCCGACTGCTGCCTGCACCTATTACTATTACTTCACTTCAAGAACACTTCTATGCTTGTCTCTCTACGTGCTAAGTTCATGATGAATAAAGTAATGCATGGAGTAAGATGACATGATGTAGACAAAGTAAACTCAAGCAATACGAATAAACCCCATAGGTTTATCCTTAGTAGAAGCAACACAAAGATGCATCTTGTCCCCTTCTGTCAGTGGGATATTGAAATTCACTAGGTTGAACCTACCACAATGCACCTCTCTCACCGAAGAAATATTGATCTAGTTGGCCAAACTATTTCAATAGATCAGAGAGAATTACGATGATATCATAATCATGCACATAAGAATCACATAAGTATTAAGAGGGGACTCAAATAATTATCATGAATAATCTAAACATAAACCCACAATTTATCGGATCCCAACAAACGCACCGCACAAAAGGAATTACATCATATGGATCAAAGCGAAGATGCGATGATCATTGTATTGAAGATCAAAGAGAGCGCTTGCCATCTAGGTATTGACTATGGACCCGTAGGTGTGTGGTGAAATACACACACATAATCGTGAGGGCAACAAGGTTGACGAAGAGGCCTTCCGTGATCAATCCCCCGCCAACAGGGTGCCGGAACGGAGCTCTTGATGGCCTCCCGTCGGAACAGAGACTTGCAGTGACATAAAAAGTATTCCGGGACTACCTCTCATGTTTTTAGGCTAGATGAGAATTTATAAGCCGAAGGACGAAGTTGGGAGGGCCACGAGGGGGGCACAAGCTATCAGCCCCCCTCGAGGATGCGCCCCGTTAGCTTGTGGGATCTTCGTGAGGCCTCGAGCCTTCTTTTGATGCTCATTGGTCTTCTTTTGATTGAGAAAAAATCATGAAAAAGTTTCAGGACAATTTGACCTCGTTTGGTATGGAAAACCTGCAAAGTGAAAAACATGCAAAAAATAACAATTGGCACTTGGCACTTGGTCAATAGGTTAGTGCTAAAAAATAATATAAAATGGAAAATAAATACCCAAAAATCATACTAGAATGATAATATATTAGCATAAAACAATAAAAAATTATAGATACATTGGAGACGTATCAAGCATCCCCAAGCTTAATTCCTAATCTTCCTCGAGTAGGTAAATGATAGAAATAGAATATTTGATGTGACATGCTATCCATGACGTAACCTTATGCATGTATGCTCATTGAGAAAAGATGAATTAGCAAACATTAAAATAGCAATACTTATAGGTATAATTAGCAAATCATTGATATTTCTGTCACACCGTGTGTTTTGCCTTACTTTGCTAAGTTAACATAGCTCAAAAATTAGGACCAACTAAAAGTTTTGTGAGTGCATGTGATGCTTGATGTGGTTGTTGTTTGCTTGTTTGCTTGCTGTGCTTTAAATCATAAAACTTTCCCCTACTCTCTAGACTCATCTCCTCGCCCAAGTCTTTGCCCAATGACAATAGCATGTGTATAGGACATAAAGCTACTTTTATCAGATATTGTTTTAACCAAAAACCATTTATTTGATTTAGCTTTTCAAAAACCCCTCAAGTGAGGTTTGTACTACATGTCCTCAAATTAAGGAAGATGTTTTGCCCCAAATATTTTATTCACATCCTATTATCAAAAAGAGACTTCCCGAAACCACAAAAATATTATTTTAAAAGTTAATTTTCTATTTTATTTAAATACATTTTTCTGAGGCCAAAATGGTCTTTTATGAAGAAAAAAATATTTTTCTCGCTTTTAAAATATTCGAGAAAATTTAAGGAAACTCACTCGACATATATATTCCATATATAAGAGTTTCAACACATGGTCATGTTCAAAATATTGGACAAAACCCTTTGTGTCTATTTCAATCTTTTGAAATATTTCTACAAGAAGTATTCTCAATAAATTACAATAAAATTCTAGCAAGTCACACATGATATATGTGATAATCCTGTCAAGTTTCATCTCAATCCAAGATGATTTGATTCACCTAAATATGCCAAAACCCTATCGCTCCACATCCAAATTTGAGCAACTCTACACTGCCAAGTGTCTCCAATTGTGCTCAAATTTTGTGGGCATGTTCTAATGCTCCAGTAATACATCCACACAAAGTGGTGCATCAAGGAGAACAAATGAACTTGCCTAAGGACCCTCAAAACCACTTTTGCTGTTTTCTATGGTTGGGAAACTTTACATTGTGAAGTTTCTCCAAATGATCCCAAACTTTTTGGGCATGCTCTAATACTCAAATAATGTCACCACACCAAGTTGTGCATTAGGGGAAATAAATTTACATGTATTTATCTACATAAAGCCATTTCTTTCCATTTCTTGATTTTTTTTCAAGTCTACATTGGAAACTTTCTCCAACAAATCTTAAATTTGGTGTCCAGCCTCATTTTTACCTATCATAGGAACCTCTTAAATCTCATGGGCATTGGATCTCCCTAGGTGCTCGTGGACAACATCAACCACCTTCTGCCATAAACTAAGGGACAAGCAAAGTTGGCCCTAAGATATTCCCCTTGCCTCCAAATTTCTACCATAGTATTTTCTAACCCTATTTTACCTCCACTAACTCTGGCGTGGCTCCTGATCAATTATTGGAGGGTAACTATGTGTCTTTCCCTATCATTTTCACCATGGCAGAGCCTCTTTTACCCCTCTCCCATTATTCTATGCACGCCGATGCCCCCATTTTTACCACAACCTCTCTTGCATGTTAATGCATCAAATCAAACCAAGAAATGGCAGGCTCATGTGGAATATATGAGCAGCCCTTTTAAAACTAGATTTTTGGCACAAGTCCCCTCCGAGAGCTGAAAATGGTGGGTATATAGTCCTTTCATGCCTACGACCAATGGACAAGGTTTTGTCCCAAATACCCTCTAGTAAAAACATTTTAGTTAAGCCCCAAGTTTGCTACCAATCCCCCTTGCATAGATCCTGACCTTTCCAAATTTCACCAGTGCACTATAGCACGCATGGCTTGCATGCCAGGCATCTTTGGCTGACCAAAATGTCACTATGGACATGGCGTGGCATGGTGACCACTCTGCCGAGGTGTAGTAATGGCGTTCTGCAGACCTCTCTTGTCATGTAGCTTGCGTTCGGCTCCGGTTGAGCACCCCAGCATGCCAAGCATATTCCTTCGACCTCCCATGCCTATCCTTGACACGAGCTCGCCTGAAAAACGTCTATAGCACGCCTGCTCTCCACGCCAAACGGCATCCGAAGCGCGCCCGAGCACCCCCTTCGTTGCCCCTCGCTAAATCCTTCCCCCATGAGCGCCTTGACCCCTAGTTCACTCCCTCTCCCTCCAAATAGCCTCATGGACCTCCACTCCTTCCCTCCCGTGGCCCTCTGCTCCTCCCACGACCACCATTTCCGCTGCTCGGCTCTCCTCAAGCCCGAGCTGACCGACCCTCCCTCGCCTCGACTGAGAACTCCAGAGGGACGCCGTCAGTAGGAGGAGCTCCTTGGACCACCCCAGGACTCCATTCCTGTGACCAAGCTATGTCCCACGTGACATCGGTGCTGCCGTCCGCCCCTGCTGATGGGCCTCTTGCTCCGGGCGCCTCCATGGCTCACACAACTGTCCCGGGCACGGCGTGGATTGGGGCATCCGCCCGGACCACTCTCTCGGCGCCCGCTACGGGGGGTTGGCCAGAACTACGATGGCCGACGACCTCTGTGCCCCCCTGATGCGAGGAAGAAGGGAGGGAGGGAGGGAGAGAGAAGGGATCAGCGACCCCGCCTGTTGGCCGGAGGCCAGCCAGAGACGGATGGGCCTGCCCCTTTAATAGAAGGTGGGTCCCTGAGGAGCCGCTTCTGCCACAGGAAGACATACTCCAAAGAATACGCTTTTACGTGGCCAGGGCTTCGAGCGGCCGTGTTGCCGAGCCGGCCCAACTACTATCTGACGCCCCGTGCGCCAGGTTGCCCTCTTGTATATATTTGTTTTTCCTCTTTTCTTTTAATAGATAGGCAAATAAATTCATATGAACTCCAAATTTGATGGTTAAAATTTCTAGAGATTACTAAAATCATGGCCTATCCAAATATGTGCATTGCACATTTTTCCAGAGAAACTTTCTGTAGTGTTAATATTCAAATTCAAATTTTAATTTTCAAACCCCATCTTGCAAAATACCTAAAGCCTCCAAATCAACTACAAATGGAGTGATTCAAATTTCTTGAGACTTCAAAAATCATACTCTATTTGTCTAGCCTAGGTGATTTTTTTTCTTATACACCGTTTCTGCTAGCCCCAAATAAATAGCCCCATTCCCATTTATTCCAACTTATTAAATTGATAGGAAAATCATCCCAACTCCAAATACAATGAGACCACTTCCAAAAGTCTCCTAAAATCATGTCCTATCACATGGATGCATCCACTCATTTTTATGAAAATATTTTTTGTATACTTCTTGTGGGGCTAGTGATGCCTCCATTTCCAATGTTCAAAAATCTCTAGTTATCCAAATCTCTTAGAACAAGCTTTAGTAGTTTTTCTTATGACGAGATATGTCCAATAAAAGTAAAGCTCCTATTTATAGGGCACTTTGTTTCTCTACTTGTTGTGTGGCTTATTGTGGTTGTTTCCAACGATAGTTGACGAAGTAGGCGAAGTGCTCGGAGTTGGGCGAGAAGCGTAAGAAGACCTCAAAGACTTTGCTAAACCAGGCAAGCAGCCCTTTGAACATGTCTTAGAAACCATTTTTATGCATGCATGCAGTACTATGTTCCGATGCATGAAAGCATGTTGAATCGGTGACCCCCCATATGAGTTGTCCCCGAGAGACTCCTTGTTAATACTTGCACTTGGGCATGACCCTACCATCCTATGAGGGTTTTGCGGGTGGAAAGTAGTTAGGTTGCTAGTAGTTGCTACGCAAATGGGATGGGAGTATGCATGGTGTCGGGAAGGAAAGTAATTTCAAAGATTTTATGAAAACCCCGTCGGGTGCCACTAATGCGCGGGGGAGATGGTTTGAGCTAGGTAGCCACTTGAGAAAGAAGTGGTGTATCAAGGCTAGCGAGTGTGCGATTTTCGAAATTGGATTGGTTTAAGTTGCGACCGTTACTCCAACCTTACATGTACAACCACGATACCCCTTATGGGACGGGGCTTTGCTGGTTACTATGGTTGGTGCTAGCAAATAGCCCGCATTACTAGTGGCGGGAGTGACGTAGTCACTCTCGAGACAGGGTCGTGCCAAGAAAGGGAGACCATGGGTTGTTTTCACAGACATCGGGCACACTGTTGTGTGCCCTCGTGGATGATAGATGTGATGTACATCACGAGGGATTGTCACCAACGAGTGGTCTCTTTGCTAGTATTGTCATCGGAAAGGTAATGTTCGGGTACTTGCCTCGGGTATGAGAAATATCGTGAGTGGTGTTTTGACATGAAAATTTCCCGAGTCTTGTGGGTAAAGTGTGCAACCTCTGGAGAGTGTAAAACTATTTGAATAGTTGTGTCCACGGCCAGGGAGAGTTGGATGACCGCTCTTGGGCTACGTACATGTTTACCAAACAGTGTACGTGGGTGAGAAAGGTGATTATGTGAGGGAAATGATAGCTGACCTAAGTCGAACGACTCGGCATGATGGGTGAACATGGGATTTTCGACCCTTAGTTGATATTGATATCCGTAACCTGTTCGTATGGATATCATTTACCCCATGATGCACGCCTCACAAGAAACTGATCATGTCATTGCACTCAAAATTAGCTTTCGGCAAACTTACCTACTTAATGCTATATCATGCATTGTTATCATCTTGTTCCAAACATGGGTTGCTTGCGAGTACATACAAAGTACTCATTGGATTGCCTTTGGTTATTTCATTGACCATGCATGAGAGAACATGATATGATGAAGAATATCTTGGTGACATTCGAGCGAGCTAGGACACTTCCTAGTCAGAATGCATGTAGGGTTAAGGCAGATGGCATTGGTTCACGCTATGGATGAAGATTTTCTGCTCCAAATATATGTAGACTTGTCCATGGATGCCACATCCGAGCTAAACGATACATATTGGATGTAGGACTCTTGTTATTCAGTTTTTGTGTGTTCAGTGAGCATTGGTGTGACAGCCCCAATGCTTTTCCTTCCCCATTTGTACTCCTTTCCATATTTGGCAACCTTGTGATGCAATGTGATGGATGAGAGACTTGGTGATGTTGTCATTTCATGTGTATCATGCATAGCATTTATTCCTTTTTGTTCTTGTTTGATCTTGTGTGGTGGTGCCACTTAGTGGTGTGGTGATTGCACGTGTGTTGTAATCTTGTGCATGAGAATAGGTGTTGGAGCATATATTGAGCATATATCTCCATATGTGGTTTTGGTACTTGATGACAATTCCTATGGACTAATGGTTGCCTTAAGTTACATTTATAGGATTTGTCCATAGGCACTTCTTGAAGTCCATCTGTTGGGTTCAAGGAGTTTATATGATGACCAAGATGGTATTCAAGGTATTATCCAAAAAATGGTCATAGAGACGCATGGTTGATCAAGATCTCAGACAAAGAGTAAATCAAGATGATCAACACACAAAGCCTACAAGATGTACCGAGAGGGATCAAGTGATCCCATGGTATGGATTTGTCCATAGGCACTTCTTGAAGTCCATCTGTTGGGTTCAAGGAGTTTATATGATGACCAAGATGGTATCCAAGGTATTATCCAAAGAATGGTCATAGAGAGACATGGTTGATCAAGATCTCAGACAAAGAGTAAATCAAGATGATCAACACACAAAGCGTACAAGATGTACCGAGAGGGATCAAGTGATCCCATGGTATGGTAAGCATTGTCCATTACGTGTTTGTGTACTAACCCATGATCTTCGTGAGAGTTCTATGTGGGGGTTAGGTGTGTTTACATGGGCTTGCGTCAAAAGGAAGATCTCATACAACCCATGGAGTATGACGTCAAGTTGTGATCATCATCAATGGTTGATCAAGATCTCAGACAAAGAGTAAACCAAGATGATCAACACACAAAGCGTACAAGATGTACCGAGAGGGATCAAGTGATCCCATGGTATGGTAAGCATTGTCCATTACGTGTTTGTGTACTAACCCATGGTCTTCGTGAGAGTTCTATGTGGGGGTTAGGTGTGTTTCCATGAGCTTGCATCAAAGGGAAGATCTCATACAACCCATGGAGTATGACGTCAAGTTGTGATCGTCATCAAGATTGCGACGTGCAAGTTCAAGTGGATCAGCACGAAGATAGCATGCTTGAAGCTTGCCGTCCATTATGGTGGCAATGGACTTGTGAAGATATGCTGAAGAGTGGCTCACCCATAGTGAGTATGGGGGAGCAATCAACTAGTATTCATCAAGCCAACACAATCAAGAAAGGTGGTCCATCTTGAGGAAGCCAAGATCATCATCATCTAGCTCAAGAGGATGAGGTGCAAGGTATAGGTTTGCCCTTGATAGGTTTTCTGGTTAGGATAGATTGTTGTTCTATCAAGGGGGGCTCTCAAGTGAGTAGCTTGATCGTATCGTTCGTTGAGAGCTCAAACCATTTGCATCCTTGCATCATACTTCTTGGTTCTTAGTTGGTGTTTCTCTTTGTGAGTTTTAGAGCTTATGGTCATCTTCATGACAAGCTCGAGTTCATCGAAAACGGAGTCCATATGCATCTACTATGATGTTTTCGATGTTGGAGTTTTTGCCGGTTCTTCATTCATAGAGATCTCACATCTCTATATCTTTGGCATATTCATAACCGCATGGTCTTAAGATTTCCAGTCGCTGTTTGGATAGCCCTTGTCGTCCTGAATCCAACAAGCTTGGGTTTGCTCGATTCGGAGCTCGTATGCGAAAGTTATGGTTGTTTCAGTGGCGAGCGGTAGTACCGCTGGACCTAGCGGTAGTACCGCTCGAGTTGGCGGTAGTACCGCTAGAGTTGGCGGTAGTACCGCTGGCCCTAGCGGTAGTACCGCTGGCTCGCGGTAGTACCGCCCCTGGTCAGCGGTAGTACCGCCCCAGGAGCTTAGTACCGCCTGCCTAGCGGTTGTTCGTGGACGGACCTTTTTGCGAAGACTTTCTTGGCGGTGGTAGTGCCTTTGCACTACCAGGGGCCCAGCGGTAGTACCGCTGGAGTGCCAGCGGTAGTACCGCTGCAGCTAGCGGTAGTACCGCTAGCTGGCGGTAGTACCGCTGGAGTGACAGCGGTAGTACCGCTGGGGTGCCAGCGGTAGTACCGCTGCAGCCAGCGGTAGTACCGCTGGAGCTCGGGCAGAGAGTGGGGGTAACGGTCTGATTCTTTCCCCCACTATATAAAGGGGGTCTTCTTCCCCCTTGCCTTATCCATCTGTTGAGCTCTTGTTCTACCTCCATTGTTGACATTCTTAGAGCTTGATTACTCTCAATCCCTCCAATGATTCTTGCTTGCTCTTGAGGGAAAAGAGAGAGGAGATCTAGATCCACATCTCCACCAATCACTTTCTCCTCTATGTGAGGGGAACCCCTTGGATCTTGATCTTGGAGTTCTTTGTGAGCTCCTTGTTCTTCCTCTCATATTTCTCCATAGCTTTTGTTGTTGTGGAGGGATTTGAGTGTGAGGGACTTGACCACTTCGTGTGTTCTTGCCATTGCATTAGTTGCATCGGTTTGAGTTCTCCACGGTGATACGTGGAAGTGAGAAGTTGAGAAGCTTACTACCTTCGGTACTTAGTACCCTTGATATTGCTCTTCGTGGATGCTTTGGCGTCCTAGAAGCTTGGTGGTGTCTCGGAGCTCAATCGTTGTGGTGTGAAGCTCCGGGAAGCGTCGGGGTCTCCAATAAGGTTGTGGATATTGCCCCGAGCAATTTGTACGGGTACCGGTAACCGCCCCCAAGGGTTGCCACGTGTACGGGTTCGGTGACCGCCCCCAAGGGTTGCCACGTGTACGGGTTCGGTGACCGCCCCCAAGGGTTGCCATTTGTACGGGTTCGGTGACCGCCCCCAAGGGTTGCCATTTGTACGGGTTCGGTGACCGCCCTCAAGGGTCCCTTAGTGGAATCACGGCATCTTGCATTGTGCGAGGGCGTGAGGAGATTACGGTGGCCTTAGTGGCATCTTGGGGAGCATTGTGCCTCCACACCGCTCTAACGGAGATTAGCATCCGCAGGGGTGTGAACTTCGGGATACATCATCGTCTCCCCGTGCCTCGGTTATCTCTTACCCGAACCCTTTACTTGTGCACTTTACTTTGTGATAGACATATTGTTTATTGTAATATATCTTGCTATCACTTAGTTGTTTATCTTGCTTAGCATAAGTTGTTGGTGCACATAGGTGAGCCTAGTTGTTTGTAGGTTTTGTGCTTGACATATTAAACGTTAGTTTTATTCCGCATTTGTTCAAGCCTAAACCTTAACTATTTTAAAGCGCCTATTCACCCCCCCCTCTAGGCGACATCCACGTCCTTTTCAATAGGTGCAACAAAGCCCACTCAAAAACCCTTGTTGCACCATGATTCAAAATCCTCCCTAATCAAATATTTTTGCTACATGTGTTTTCAACTTGTTTTATAAATACAATAAAAATGTTCCACCTATCCTCTCAATTTTTGTGAGTGGTTTAGTGGGTCTCTTTTATTTTTCCCAAGCACCTGGCATTTAGTTTTTCTTGCAAAAACAGCTTAGGCTATTAATAAAAGAATTCATTTTACCTTGGCCATAATTAGTTAGACCTATTAATTTAAATAGGTTTGATTTTTTTGCTTAGCGCAGGTATTTTATTCTAATTTCAAAAACCCTTCATATTTCTGCGGGATTTATTTGGTTGTGTGGTTTTATAAAAAAAGAAAGCCTTCTTTCAGTTTTGAGAAGAGAGAGAGGGCTTTGGCCAGCTTACCTTCCCCATTGGCCCATTCCCTCAGCGAGCGAAGGGCTGGTGCGTGATCGTCTCCCTCCTCTCGCTGTCGTCACCTGTACGATCACAGGAGCACTACCGATTCCTTCCCCCCTCGATCGGGCGGCTCCAAGTGCGACCCTCGAGGTTATTAGACCGAGCTGTCCTCCTCTCAACCGTAGCTCTCCATTTACCTCCTCTCCTCCCTCTCGTGCCACCAAAGACGAAGGAGAGCGCCACCGTCGCCATGATGAGCTCCGGCTCGAGCTCGACGCCAGCGTAGCATCGACCTCGCCTCCTCCCCGACCTGCCAGGAGCAAGAGGACCCCGGGCCGGTTCCATTTTCGCAGAGTTCGGGTGCGAAGCCTTCTTCAATGATGTCCATGACGGTCGGCTTCTTCGTCACCTCCGGCAAGCCTCCTGCAGAAGCTCCGCGCGCTCCTTCCTCTCCGTCGCGGGGCTTCTCTCCTCTGAACCCTAGGTCAGCTCTGCCTCTCCGCTTCCCCTCTGTTCGTGGCGTCGCCGTGCTAGTCTGAACCCTCGCGAGACTTGCACCGGCATGCGAAGCGCAGTAGCTGCAAGCTTGCTCATGCATGCGCGCATGGCCCGGTGGTTCCTCTCTGCTCGCACGGCGTAGGTCCCTCTGGTGCATAGGGTGTTTTGGCGCGTAGCCCCCGCGTATAGCCGTGCGGTGCGTGCGATTGCTTCGGCGAGTAGAGTCTCCGTCGCCGTCTCGCTGTTGTGCAGGAAGATGGCGCCTTGTTTGGTGTTAGGTGGCGTGGATCCACCTCTTGAGAAGATCCTTCCACCTAGCCTGAGGTCCTGGGTTCGAGTCCCCTTGGGCCATTTTTTTTTGGTGTTATATTTAGTTGCAAGTGCTAGCTTAGCTCCTGTGGTGCCTCTGTTAGATCAACTAACTTGTGCGAGCCTAGTGGTCAGGGTGTGTGTGTGTGTGTTTTGTTGAGGTTAGGGGTTCGACCCCCGTGCACCTATTTTTTGTGAGCATATTCCTTTCACTGTGTGTGCTGTGTAGTTGCAGGTAGTGTGTATTGTGTGTGTATGGATGACAGTGGGCCACACGGGCCCACATGATGACAGTGGGTCACACGGGCCCACATGTCATCTAGTGAGGGGGCCCTGGCCACTGCGAGGTGGGTCCCCCTCCTTATCTTATTTCCTGTCATTTTTTATGGTTTGTGTATTTCTTTGTGTTAAATAGGAATAGTTCCATTTCTGGAAATGTCCAGATATGGACTTGCCAAATTGGGCAGGCCTAAGAACATCCCTCTTCTCATTACGTTGTACTTTGATCCGTGCTAGTTTTTCTTTCATTGTTTGTGGTCTTTTTCCGAATGTAACATGGGCAACATGATATATGGATTTGGGGTAGAAAATCCCAAGGAATCTAATGGTGGTACTGATTTTTGGTTTTGAGAATTGCTGTAGAAAGTCCCCTTGTGGTGTGGTGGCAATAGTTTTATCGGAGTAGGGTGGTTCATGTGCATGGTTAGAGGTAGTGCATGCACACATGATTATGTCTGTGGCATCATCTACTTGCTGGTATTTATTTCCTGCTTGTTTCTTTTGGATAGTTACTCGGACTAGAAACGAGTTCAAAGAGTCCGGTGAGTTCGTGCACGAAGATCAGTATTAGTTCCACTCTGAAGGATTCATAGGCAAGTTGATCGTGACCTTGACACCATTTCTAGCTTTGTTTTTCTTAGTGCTACGTTTCTTTCGGTACATCTCCGCTGCCTAACACATGATATATAGGCCATCAAACATTGCCATGAAACCTCAAACGCCTCCCCTCCTAGCAAATATTGTTTGGCTAAGTTAGGCTTGCTCAACACTAATTGTTAGCGTTGCTAGTTGCAGGTGCCAGCTGGTCCATGTAATAACATGGGCAATTTGATATCATCATATTCAATTGCTATTTAATTAACACACCTATACATTTGGTAAATGATGGAAGGACTAGCCTTTTGCCGGGTGATTTGTTCCGTTGTTGCCGCCTTAGCTTCGGCTACCGATGTTTTATTCCATAACTGAGCGCTCCTAACACGTTAGGGGTTGTTATGGGCCCCCCCTCGATAAATCATATAGTGTTAAGACTTGTCTGGCAGGACCCAACTTTGGTGTTAATTTGTAATAACTTAATAATAAAAAGCATAGGGTATAGCTACCCTGGGGAATCTAATAAACCCCCTGGCCAGTACTCCTCGTGAGTGTTGTTCCAAACCAGAGCCACTTGCGGGGCCACCCGAGGCAACTCGGGGGATTTCTATCCAGCCAATGTACATACTGCTCATCTGTCGTGTCCTCAGAACGAGATATGTGACTCCTATCAGGATCGTCGACACGTCGGGAGGTCTTGCCAGACTTGTCTTACCTTAGCGATATATCTTGCACATTGGGATTCCAGTGAGACCTTGGGAGTTTTTAGAGTTGAGGTTTTCCTCTAAGGAATTCGGCGAGATCACGAGTTTCGTGGTAGAGGATTACTATGCGGCCTGTGGTAATTTGTGATGGACTATTTGGACCTCCCCTGCAAGGTTTAATCTTTCGGAAAGCCGTGCCCGTGGTTATGTGGGAAATATGGATATTTTGTTAACATCCGGTTCTAGACAACTTAAAGTAATTCAAATAAAACTTGCCAACTGAGTGCGTAACTGTGACTGTTTCCTTCAGAGCTCCTTCTGTGATCGAGAACACGGTGGGGTTATGAATGACATAAGTAGGTGTTCAGGATCACTTAGTGATTATTCTAATCTTCGACCGTCTTACGTAGACCACCACATGTTATTTATGTTCTTCGTAAGTTAGCCACCATATATGCTTAGAATGCTACAAACTCAAACACTGAACCCTACCTTACCTATTTAACTTAGTTAGGCTCGATACCAAGGTCATGAGATTGTTGAGTCCTCGTGGCTCACAGTTTACTACAAACGCCCATAGGTACAGGTACCCCAGATGCAGGAGTTTCCGATGATAACCAGCTGAGGTGGGAGTTCGACGAAGACAGTGGCAGGCTATATGTGACTTATCCCGAGGACTAGAGGCACATGGTCGTGATCGTGGGACTAGCAAGATGGGATAGCATATTTTGCCATTTATCTTGTCCGTAGTCGGACCGTGTCTTATGTATGAATAATGTATGCTTGTGTGGATTGTAATTTAGCATGTGCCGAGTGTAAGCTGAATCTTATACTCATCTCTCTATTTATGTAATGGCATTGTCCTACTTACGAAACGCTTAGATGCGTCCCTTTCCCCTTTTGAGGCCTCGCCCCCAAATAAGGAAAGTGTCGCATCTTGGTCGTTACAAGTTGGTATTAGAGCCTTACGACCATAGGAGCCTTTTTGTGACCGAACTTGGCCAGTCGAGTCTAGCAAAAACTATTTTGAGTCTTAGTTATATCGGAGAGTAGGTTTCTTTTTTCTCCTATTCTATGCTCTGGTGAGGTTCACGACTTAGGAAATTTTAATTCTACTCCTCTTCTTGCTCAATTTTTTTTAGGATCACGCGGATATTTTGGAATCTATATGATACCGATGTGACGGAGTTTTGTCTTGGCGCCTCCTGTTGTGTTGATTTTATTCCGGGGAGTTGAGCTCTAGGGAATTCTTGAGCACATCATTATCATTCAGATTTCTTAGTATCTCGGGACGAAGGATGTTCGAAATTGCTTCAATACTAGTAGTGGCGAGAGGAGTCTGGCTTCCCCAGTACTGGTGCAGATAGGTCTGGATGTATCGCCATACTTAGTATCGTTGTGATTACGAGGATCTGAGATAGATGAAGTTTTGAGATTCTGGTTATGTATTGACGGATGTGATACACTGGACGAGTTAGTATACGAGTTGAGTGATATATTACTTCTTGTATCCGTGGACCAGATTGCATGACCAGAAATTTTGGGAGTTCTTAGGTGGGAACTCAGATAGTTACTTATAGGACAATCTTCCAACAGCTGCATGATGTGAGGTTGGGATTCGACATTCAGTGGATTCGTTTGTTCACGATCATCTTACAGCAGTTCTCGTTGTGTCTTAAAGAGTCCTTGTAGCTTGCTACGACTTAGGGACGCTTCATATGTCGTGTGCACTGCCATGTACATGATGGCTACTGTAGGATCGAGCCCGTGCAATCATATCCACGAAAATATCGGATGGAATCTCTGTCATACATTTGTTCCGAGCAATCCTAGATCATACTTGGTTTACGAGTTGTTTTGAATTAGATGTTGTTGGCAGTTACTTTGAGGAAGCATTCTTACTATTGTTCGAGTGCAATTGCTAAGTATTCTTGTTCAGATATTTCTGTCTGTTGATTCAACTTAATCTTTGAATGTTAATCTCCGGTCTAACATGTTGTCTGTCTCCAGGATGGCTCCACCAACTCGCCAGAATCCGGGTCGTGAGAGTGCTGATCCTCCACCACCCCCTCCTCCGCCACCTCCTCCACCACCGCCTCCTCCTCCATAGGCATGGCAAGCGGTGATGGCTGCAACCAATGCAAACACTCAGATGTTACTTTAGTTGTTGCAAGAGAGTAACAATCAGCAGGAGGGCAATCTCAACTATGGTGGACATTAGTTTGCAACTCTGAATCAATTCCTCGCGAACCAGCCAAAGTCCTTCACTTCTTGTGACCAGCCATACGATGCTGATGACTGGATTCATGACATGAACAAGCACTTCAAGTGCAGTAATGTGTGACTAGAGGACTTCGTCAAGTTTGCAACTTTTCAGCTCAAGGGTCAGGCAAAAAAATGGTGGCAACACTTGAAGGATTCCAGAGGCGACAAAATGATCAGCTGGGATAATTTCTGCACGGATTTCAGGGCTCACTATATTCCATCTAGCTTCGTGGAAGAGATGCATAAGAAGTTCAGACGCTTGAAGCAAGGAGGATCTTCTGTGTACAAGTACAATGTCGAGTTCCGTGAGCTGGCTCGGTATGCTAAACAGGACATCCCAGATCAAAAGAGTAAGATTTATCAGTTCAGAGGTGGTCTGAAGGAAGACTTGCAGTTGGCCCTTGACTTGCATGATCCCGATGAGTTCGATAAGTTCTACAACTTGGCTCTCAGGGCTGAAGCAGCTTTGCTCAAAGTGGAGAATTCAAGGAAGCGTTTCAGAGATTCCAGTTCCTCGTCCTCAACTCACGTGGTCCAGAAGCAACAGGAATATTGGGTGTCTCCTCCTCCTCGGTAGATTCAGCAGTTCAAGCTGTCAGGTGGTCGTGGTTCTTCCAACCCACCCAACCCAGCTTTCCAGCAGAGGTTTCAGCAGTAGAAGCAAGAGAATCCTCAAGTGCAATTCCGTCCACTATCAGAGGTGACTTGTCGCAAGTGTGGGCAGAAGGGTCACTACTCTAACAAGTGCACCACTCAGCAGCGTCTTTCGCCTCCTCCTCCAGTCAAACCTCGAGGCAATGCAATGGTGAAGTTCAATCCCAAGTCTGCGAGAGTCAATATGGTGAATGCAAGAGAAGCAAAAAAACTCCTGTGATGTGATCATGGGTAATCTCTCAGTTAATGATATTCCTGCAAAGGTTTTATTTGATTCTGCTGCATCGCATTCATTCATTTCAAGGCCTTTTGTTGCTAAGCATGATCTAGTGACGGAGGGCACTCCTAAGACTTGGGAATCATTTCTCCGGGCATGCAAATGGCTTCTCGGGTGTTTGTTCCTAATGCTTGTGTCAAGATGGGCAACTATTCCTTTGTGGCTTCTCCAATTGTTCATCGCCAGCCAATATCAGAAGATTTTCTCTAAGCTTGATCTCCGGATGGGCTATCATCAGATCTGCATTCGTGAAGAATACATTCCCAATACCGCTTTCACGACAAGCTTTGGCTCTTATGAGTACACATTGATGTCTTTTGGTCTTGCCAATGCTCTACCAACCTTCTGTCGGATGATAAATTATATCTTCTCCCCATTCAAGAATGAATTTGTCTTGCTATATCTTGATGACATTCTGGTCTTTTCTAAAACTGAGGAAGAGCACGAAGAACATCTCCGGCTTGTGCTTGACAAGCTAAGAGAGCATAAGTTCTATGCTAAGTTTTCCAAATGTGAGTTCTGGTTGAAGGAAGTTGTGTACCTTGGGCACATCATCTCTGCCGAGGGCATCAAAGTTGATCCATCAAAGGTGCAGGCCATCGTTGAGTGGGAACCTCCTCAAAATGTGAAGCAGCTTCGAAGCTTTCTGGGGCTTCCAAGCTATTGCAGAAGGTTCATTGAGAACTTCTCCAAGATTGCTAAGCCTCTGTCAAGCCTTCTTCAGAAGAATGCGAAGTTTGTCTGGTCTCCAGAGTGTCACTTGGCCTTCGACACACTCAAAGAGAAGCTCACTTCTACTCCAGTATTGACTCCTCCTAATGATTCCAAGCCTTATCAAGTGTTCTGTGATACCTCTCTTCAAGGTCTTGGTGCACTTCTGATGCAAGAGATTAAAGTGGTAGCTTATACCTCGAGGCAGTTGAAGCCAAGTGAGAAGAATTACCCCACTCATGATATTGAGTTGGCGGCAGTGGTACATGCTCTGATGACTTGGAGACATCTCTTGTTGGGCACACAGGTTGAGGTCTACACCGATCACAAGAGTCTCAAATACATCTTCACCCAGCCTAGTCTCAATCTTTGGCAAACTCGTTGGGTGGAAATGCTCCAAGAGTATAATTCGGGCGTTGACTACACTCCAGGCAAAGAAAATGTCATTGTAGATGCTTAGCGCAGAAAGTCTTACTGCAACATTCTCATTCTGAAGCCTCTCCAGCCTAATCTTTGTGAATCTTTCAGGAAGCTCAACCTTTAGACAGTACCTCGGGGATTTCTTGCTAATCTCCAGATTTCTCTTACCTTGGAAGACCAAGTCCGACAAGCTCAACTTCTTGATGTGTTGGTGAAGAAAGTTAAGATTGGCTTGGCAAAGGGCATTCCAAAATATAAGTGCTTCCGTGTTGATGATAGGGATACCTTGTTCTACGAGGACCGCCTTGTCGTTCCGAAAGGAGAGCTCAGGAAAGTTATCATGGATGAAGCCCATAATTCCCTCCTCTTGATACATCCAGGAAGCTCCAAAATGTATCAGGATCTGAAGCAGACCTTCTGGTGGACTCGCATGAAACGTGAGATTGCTCAGTTTGTGAACGAGTGTGATGTGTGTCGCAGAGTGACGGCGGAGCATCAACATCCAGAAGGTCTTCCGCATCCCTTGCATATACATGAGTCGAAATTCGATCATGTGGAGATGGATTTTGTCACTGGGTTTCCGAAGTCCAAGAAAGGCAATGATGCCATCTTCGTTGTCATCGACAAGTTGACCAAAGTTGCTCATTTCCTACCAGTCAAAGAGTCTATCTCGGCAGCTCAGTTAGTAGAGTTGTATACGTCAAGGATAGTCTCGTTGCACGATGTTCCTATGCTCTCATTTCTTCAGATCGTGGAAGCATATTTACTTCCAAGTTTTGGGATTCCTTTCAGACTGCGATGGGTACTAAGATCAGTTTCAGTACAGCTTTCCATCCTCAGACAAGTGGGCAAGTTGAGAGAGTCAATCAGGTCCTTGAAGATATGCTCAGAGTTTGTGTGATTTTCTTTTGGCATCAAGTGGGAAGATCGCCTACCATTTGTCGAGTTCTCATACAACAACAACTTTCAAGCAAGCTCAGGCAAGGCCCCATTCGAGATTCTATATGGCATAAAGTGTCGTACCCCGCTAAATTGATCAAAGACCGGTGAGCGTCAGATTCTTGGGAATGACATGATTGTTGAAGCAGAAGAAATGTGCCGTGTCATTCGGGATAATCTCAAAGCAGCTCAGTCCGTCAGAAGAGCTACTACGATAGCAAGCATCATGACATGAATTTTTAGCTCGATGATTTTGTGTATCTGAAAGTGTCTCCCATGAAGGGCACTCAGCGCTTGAGCATCAAAGGAAAGCTCTCTCCTCACTTTGTTGGTCCTTTCAGAATTGTTGGCAAGAGAGGTGATCTTGCATATCAGTTAGAGCTTCCATCCAACTTCTCTAATGTGCATGATGTGTTCCACGTCTCTCAACTCCGGAGATGCTTCAAGACTCCCGAGCGCACAGTTGATCTCCAGGATATCAACCTCCAGCCCGACCTATCCTACCATGAGCATCCGATATGAATACTTGAAGAGACTGAGTGCAAGACCCGCAATAAGTCAATCAAGTTCCTCAAAGTGCAATGGTCACATCACTCAGACAAAGAAGCCACTTGGGAGCGCGAGGACCACCTCCGTTTCGAGTACCCGGAGTTCTTCGAGTCATAGATCTCGGGTCGAGATCCTCTTGTAGTGTGGGAGAGTTGTGATAGCCCCAATGCTTTTCCTCCCCCCTTTGTACTCCTTTCCATATTTGGCAACCTTGTGATGCAATGTGATGGATGAGAGACTTGGTGATGTTGTCATTTCATGTGCATCATGCATAGCATTTATTCCTTTTTGTTCTTGTTTGATCTTGTGTGGTGGTGCCACTTGGTGGTGTGGTGATTGCATGTGTGTTGTGATATTTTGCATGAGAATGGGTGCAACAAAGCCCACCCAAAAACCCTTGTTTCACCATGATTCAAAACCCTCCCTAATCAAATATTTTTGCTACATGTGTTTTCAACTTGTTTTATATATCCAATAAAAATGTTCCACCTCTCTTCTCAATTTTTGTGCGCGGTTTAGTGGGTCTCTTTTATTTATCCCAAGCACCCGACATTTGATTTTTTGTTGCAAAAACAGCTAAAGCTATTAATAAAAGAGTTCATTTTACCTTGGCCATAATTAGTTAGACCTATTTATTTAAACAAGTTAGATTTTTCTACTTAGCCCAGGTATTTTATTCTAATTTAAAAACCCCTTCATATTTCTGTGGGTTTTTTTTGGTTTTCTGGTTTTATATAAAAAAAGAAAGCCTTCTTTCAGTTTTGAGAAGAGAGAGAGGGCTCTGGGTGAGCTTACCTTCCCCGTTGGCCCATTCCCTCAGCGAGTGCAGGCCTGGTGCGCGATTGCTCCCTCCTCTAGCTGTCGTCACCTGTACGATCAGAGGAGCACCATCGATTCCTTCCCTCCTCGACCGGGCGGCTCCAAGCGCGACCCCCAAGGTTATAAGACCGACCAGTCCTCCTCTCAACCCTACCTCTGCATTTCCCTCCTCTCCCCCTCTCGCGCCGCCAGAGACGAAGTAGAGCGCCACCGTCGCCATGATGAGCTCCGGCTCGAGCTCGACGCCGGCGTAGTGTCGACCTCGCCTCCTTCTAGACCTGCCAGGAGCAAGAGGACCCCGGCGCGGTTCTATTTTTGCAGAGTTCGGGTGCGGAGCCTTGTTCAACGACGTCCACGACGGCCGGCGTCTTCGTCACCTCCGGCAAGCCTCCTGGAGCAGCTCCGTGCGCTCCTTCCTCTCCATCGTCGGGCTTCTCTCCTGTGAACCCTAGGTCAGCTCTACCTCTCTGCTTCCCCTCTGTTCGTGGCGTCGCCGCGCTAGTCCGAACCCTTGCGGGACTTGCACCGGCATGCGAAGCGCACTAGCTGCAGGCTTGCTCATGTACGCGCGCATGGCCCCGTGGTTCCTCGCTGCTCGCGCGGCGTAGGTCCCTCTGGTGCGTAGGGTGTTTTTGCTCGTAGTCCCCACGTATAGCCGTGCGGTGCGTGCGGTTGCTTCGGCGAGTAGAGTCTCTGCCGCCGTCTCGCCGTTGTGCAGGAAGATGGCGCTTTTTTGGTGTTAGGTAGCGTGGATCCACCTCTTGAGCAGATCGTTCCACCTAGACCGACTGGCAGAGCGCGAGCGTAGTGATCCTGAGGTCATTGGTTCGAGTCCCCCCTACACAGCTTTTGTTTTTTGGTTGTTTTTTGGGTGTTATATTTAGTTGCAAGTACTAGCTTACCATGTCTGGTGCCTTTGTTAGATCAACTAGCGTGTGCTAGCCTACTGGTCAGTGCGTGTGTGTGTAGTTGAGGTCAGGGGTTCGATCCCCCTTGCACCTATTTTTCGTGAGCATATTCCTTTCAGTGTGTGTGCTGTGTAGTTGCAGGTAGTGTGTATTGTGTGTGTGTGGATGACAGTGGGCCACAGGGGCCCACATGTCATCTTGTGAGGGGGCCCTGGTCATTGCCAGGTGGGTCCCCCTCCTTATCTTATTTCCTGTAATTTTTTTATTGTTTGTCTATTTCTTTGTGTTAAATAGGAATGATTCAAAATATGGACTTGCCAAATTGGGCAGGCCCAAGAACAGCGCTGTTCTGAATATGTTGTAGTTTGATCCGTGCTAGTTTTTCTTTCATTGTTTCTGGTGTTTTTCTAAATGAAACATGGGCAGTATGATCTATGGATTTGGGGTAGAAAATCGCAATGAATCCAATGGTGGTAGTGATTTTTGGTTTTCAGCATTGCTGTAGAAAGTCCCCTTGTGGTGAGGTGGCAATAGTTTTATCGGAGTAGGGTAGTTCATGTGCATGGTTAGAGGTAGTGCATGCACGCATCATTATGTCTGTGGCATCATCTACTTGGTGGTATTTATTTCCTTCTTGTTTCTTTTGGGTAGTTACTCAGACAAGAAACGAGTTCGAAGAGTCCGGTGAGTTCGTGTAGGAAGATCACGATCAGTTCCACTCTGAAGGATTCACACGCAAGATGATCGTGACCTTGACACCGTTTCTATCTTTGTTTTGCTTAGTGCTACGTTTCTTTCATTACATCTCCGCTGTCTACCACATGATATATAGGCCATCAAACATTTCCATGAAACCTCAAACACCTTCCCTCCTAGCAAATATTGTTTGGCTAAGTTAGGCTTGCTCAACCACTAATTGTTAGCATTCCTAGTTGCAGGTGCCAGTTGGTCCATGTGATAACATGGGCAATTTGATATCATCATATTCATTTGGTAAATAACGGAAGCCCTGGCCTTTTGCCGGGTGATTTGTTCCGTTGTTGCCGCCTTAGCTTCGGATACCGGTGTTTTATTCCATAACTGAGCGCTCCTAACACGTTCGGGGTTGTTATGGGGACCCCCTCAATAAATCGTATAGTGTAAAGACTTGTCTAGGAGGACCCAACTTTGGTGTTAGTTTGCTAATAACTTAATAATAAAAAGCATAGGGAATATCTACCCTAAGGAACCTAATCAAATCCCGGGCCAGTACTCCTTATCTTATTTCCTGTAATTTTTTTATTGTTTGTCTATTTCTTTGTGTTAAATAGGAATGATTCAAAATATGGACTTGCCAAATTGGGCAGGCCCAAGAACAGCGCTGTTCTGAATATGTTGTAGTTTGATCCGTGCTAGTTTTTCTTTCATTGTTTCTGGTGTTTTTCTAAATGAAACATGGGCAGTATGATCTATGGATTTGGGGTAGAAAATCGCAATGAATCCAATGGTGGTAGTGATTTTTGGTTTTCAGCATTGCTGTAGAAAGTCCCCTTGTGGTGAGGTGGCAATAGTTTTATCGGAGTAGGGTAGTTCATGTGCATGGTTAGAGGTAGTGCATGCACGCATCATTATGTCTGTGGCATCATCTACTTGGTGGTATTTATTTCCTTCTTGTTTCTTTTGGGTAGTTACTCAGACAAGAAACGAGTTCGAAGAGTCCGGTGAGTTCGTGTAGGAAGATCACGATCAGTTCCACTCTAAAGGATTCACACGCAAGATGATCGTGACCTTGACACCGTTTCTATCTTTGTTTTGCTTAGTGCTACGTTTCTTTCATTACATCTCCGCTGTCTACCACATGATATATAGGCCATCAAACATTTCCATGAAACCTCAAACACCTCCCCTCCTAGCAAATATTGTTTGGCTAAGTTAGGCTTGCTCAACCACTAATTGTTAGCATTGCTAGTTGCAGGTGCCAGTTGGTCCATGTGATAACATGGGCAATTTGATATCATCATATTCATTTGGTAAATAACGGAAGCCCTGGCCTTTTGCCGGGTGATTTGTTCCGTTGTTGCCGCCTTAGCTTCGGATACCGGTGTTTTATTCCATAACTGAGCGCTCCTAACACGTTCGGGGTTGTTATGGGGACCCCCTCAATAAATCGTATAGTGTAAAGACTTGTCTAGGAGGACCCAACTTTGGTGTTAGTTTGCTAATAACTTAATAATAAAAAGCATAGGGAATATCTACCCTAAGGAACCTAATCAAATCCCGGGCCAGTACTCCTCATGAGTGTTGGTCCAAACCAGAGCCACTTGCGGGGCCACCCGGGGCAACTCGGGGGATTTTCATCCGGCCACTGTACATACTGCTCATCCGTTGTGTCATGAGAACGAAATACGCGGCTCCTATCGGGATCGTCGACACGTCGGGAGGTCTTGCCGGACTTGTCTTACCTTAGCGGTATATCTTGCGCATTGGGATTCCCGTGAGACTTTGGGACTTCTTAGAGTTGAGGTTTTCCTCTAAGGAATCTGACGAGATCACGAGTTTTGTGGTAGAGGATTACTATGCGGCCTGTGGTAATTTGTGATGGACTAGTTGGAGCACCACTGCAGGGTTTAATCTTTCGAAAAGCCGTGCCCGTGGTTATGTGGGAAATATGGATATTTCGTTAACATCCGGTTCTAGACAACTTAAAGTAATTCAAATAAAACTTGCCAACTGAGTGCGTAACTGTGAGTGTTTCCTTCAGAGCTCCTTCTCTGATCGAGAACACGGCGGGGTTATGAATGACGTAAGTAGGTGTTCAGGATCGCTTAGTGATCATTCTAGTCTTCAGCCGTCTTACGTAGACCACCACATGTTATTTCTGTTCTTCGTAAGTTAGCAACCATATACAGGTACATGTACACGTACCCAGATGCAGGAGTTCCCGATGATAACCAGCTGAGTTGGGAGTTCGACGAAGACAGTGGCAGGGTGTATGTGACTTACCCCAAGGACTATAGGCGCATGGTCGTTATTGTGGGACTAGCAAGATGGGATAACATATTTTGCCGTTTATCTTGTCCGTAGTCGGACCTTGTCTTATGTATGAATAATGTATGCTTGTGTGGATTGTAATTTAGCATGTGGCGAGTGTAAGCCGAATCTTATACTCATCTCTCTATTTATGTAATGGCATTGTTATCCTACTTGCGAAATGCTTAGATGAGACCCTTTCCCCTTCTGAGGCCTCGCCCCCAAATAAGGAAAGTGTCGCATCTTGGTCGTTACAACTGGTGTCTGGGATCAATGTGCATGATCATTCGGTGATCACGACTTATGAGTCGAGGTACCCACAAAGCTGGTATCAGAGCCAGGTTGACTATAGAAAGCCCTTAGCTAGCACAGACGTTAGATAGAGCAAAGCTGTTTTCTAGGCCTTTCAAACCACTTACAAAACTTAGATATTTTTCACCTCTCCTAAACCTTCAAAGGAAGCGTAGGCTTTGCCTTAACACTTCCACCCTTATTCTCTTGACTCTCCTCGTCTGCTTTTTCAAAACATGTAAACAGTCGCTAGCACCCTTATGCCCCAGACCACTGGATTCCTTGCAATCCTCATGGTTAACTTGGAAGGAAGCGAGCTTGCCAAATGATCACCCACATATTGGGAGACAAGGTTGGCAATGCTACGACCAAACGACACCAACAAAAGCTACCTTCTAGAGGAGTGACGACACCAAGGCTTAGCAGATGGTGACACCCTTGACATTGTCCCAGAGTGATACAACCTTGGCCTGTGACGATTAGGACATAAGATATGCAATATTATGAGAAGCATCGCTAATAGATCAACCCCGTCATTACCATTGTTGTGTCGACAACCACGAGTGGATGAGAACCTCGTCATTTGGTCCACCTCACCATAGTGAGCCGGAAAATGGTTTTGTTCATCCCCCTTTATTGGTGTCGATATTGTCATCAACATAACTGACAGGTCGAAACTCTATCATCCCTTACTGATGTCATTGCATAAAGGATCGTCCACTCAGAATTCTCGACGCCTTGGAAGAGAAGAATACATTGACATGATTACGAAGACAACAGAAGACCCTATCAATGATAGCCAGGAGGTACCAACTTCGTTGTCAGCTTACCAAATGAGAAGTTCTCAAGGACTCCTTCCAGTTCAACCCGGACCGCTTCAACAAAGAGCAACAATAGTCATAGTGACACCAGAAGAAGACCCAGAAGACTGAACGGACTCCTTTCCAAGGTAGAAGCGAGCATGACCATCGAGTTCGAGAACCCCTAGGGTAGGATGAGTCGTGTATGTCCTATGTGAAGTCGAGTCCGTGTGATGGTTCGAGTGGAACCATGTTGTGTGTTTCTTGTTTTTGCTTGTTTGTGCCTTGATATAAGTCGCACTTTTGCCCCAGGCAAAAAGTACGTGACTATATCACGTGCCTCATCTTGGTGTTTGTGTTTGGCCTTTCAACACTTGTTTGATTGCACTTGCACTATACCACCCCCTTAGTCACTCCCCTCTATACTACTTTTCTCTCTCTCTCTCTCACCTTTCTCGATAATTGAAGATCAGCAAGGCAAGATGCACCAAGGATCAACAACAAAGGACAATTGACATTGAGCTCAACCCGACACAACCCCGTAGAGTTAGGCTTTTCCCTCAAGATTGGATACCCTCCTTAGACCAACCTAAAACTCACAAGCTTCGCCGGCTCAAATCTTTGATCACGTGCTTAATACATGGAATTGCGAGAGCATCCGTTGAGCTCCGATAACCCCCGCTTAGCACTGTGTTCATTATGGAGCAAGTGATCACAGTGAACAAGTATCCTTCATTCTCAAGTTAGCCCAGAACCTTGATGCCATAGGAAGGGCCATTCTAAGGATATGCAATTCATAGGCAATGATTTGATGTGACTATAATAGGTGTCTTAAGGATGTAGCTAACCCATTTTTGTGGATTACGGGCACTTTCATGGTGATAGGTAACTTTGTGGAATGAGCCGGTAAAGTAGCATAACCTACATATTCCTAGAGTAAGTTGGATTTAGTAGGACGATTATGATTACTAGCTAAAACTCTTGGTGGTATGGTAAGTTGACTTTGTCAAGGAGGAGTCGTGGATTAATAATGACTTGGAGTAGCAAGTAAGAACTCTTGTTGATATTTAGAATTGGATTTAATCCAATGATCTTGATCATGTTACCATGTTTCTCGATGGATGACAAGTGGAGGTAATTGGATGATGTTAGGGGTGATTTAAGTATCCATATAAGCTTGACCTTGGGGTTTAGGTGGGCATGGTATTGAAAGTTGGTGGATATTTTGTGGTATAGTCCTTGCAATGATATAAAAAGACTCTAGGTGATTATGTAGAACCTCATCGATATCGAATTTCTAGGAGTGATGGGTCAAGCGATGATTGATGGGATTGGTGAACCACTTGATTGGATTCATAGAAAGGAAACAAGATCTTGGATTGGTATAATACATGTTTCCTTAGCATAGAAATGTAGTACCCTAGACCTTGGATAATTTTACTAAGCACTTGGACTGTAGTATCTTAGTCAAGCTTAGCAGCTTGTATGCTTCCCGAGGATTTCTACATAGGAATACACATGAGCTAGTTATAGCATACTTATGAGGTTGGATTTAGTCCTTATCTCAACCTTGGAGTTGAGTAGCATAAGTGATGTTGGGGTTGACTTATATGACATGGTACCTTTTATGACGTCAGATGATTCAGTTTGGAGGATTTGGTAGGACTATTGGCATCTAAGAAAGTGTGCTCAAGGATGAGGTGATGGATGTTCACTCATATCCTAAGTTCCTTGAAAACCCAAAGTTTTCCCTAGCCATAAAATGGCTGGATTGTGACCATAGGCCTTGGCTCTAAGCCATTAGACTATGGCCGATACTCCGCCCCGACTACCACCAACCGTGTCCCTCAGGAACGTGGACATGAAGGACTATATTATATTGGACCACCAAACCCCTCGGCAAGTGACCATCCGAGATAAGTCCCCGCTCCTCTCACATATCCCATGAGCAGCGTGCTTATGAGATGCTTGGAGAAAAATATTGTTGTACTCATGGATGACAAGCTTATTTATCCAAGAAAAGTGAGAAGCACCTTAGTCCTGTTTGGATAGCCGCCCAGAAACCTCAATCGCCATGCCTCTCATGTGTAAGGTTTTACCTTGAAGAAGATGGACTCCTCGAAGCACCCTCCAAGCAGCAGAAGATAATACTACCCAAGCAAGATGAAGAACCACCACGACTGAGTGGCCACGACAATGAAGAAGAAGCAATAGGAGTCCACCACCACTCCTCTGCACGCTACATCAACTATGGCAAGAAGCTTCGACGTTCAAGCACAATGAAGCCTTTGGTCATCACGAGAAGTTAAAGTATCCCTTTGGTCCAATCAAGGACGTGAATCCTAACAAGACCATGGTGAAACCCCTGTCAGGGGTGGTTCGCCCCGCTTGCCAAGCCTCACACCTTATGGATTGGATAAGTGGTCTATACTTTTGGGTAACCAGCTCATCTAGGGCCCCTCAAGAACTTTCCTAGATGGTAGAACCCATTTTGAACACTGTGTCTCTACGCTTAGTCTTATGGACGAGACCCAACCCATACTTTTTCACAAGTAGCTACGAAGAGGCTGGAAGGCCAAGCATGTGAAGACACGCCAGTAACGTCCGACCATTATGATGAAGACGAATGGTTGAAGACAAATGAAGAACATACTTGTGCAAATACTCAAGCAGAAGATCTCGATGAGGAGCGTGTGTTGGCACAGCTGACCACTCTCAAGAAAGAAGACCACCCGCGACGGTAGGTCACCTGCATTAAGGAAGTCAAAGGTTTCCCTCCCGTCGACGGGAAGCTACACCAAAACCTTGATCCTTCTAGACTAACACGAGACATCTAGATGTCACTAACCAATGTGAGCAACCACAGGACCAGCACAAAGACACACTACTTTACCATGTATTTCGACTTTGGAATACACACGCAAGCCAAACTCTTTGCTCGGACTTTGTTTGCCGAACCCTTGACCGCTAGTCAAGCCTAACATATTGAAAGAACCCCCTTCACTCTCAGATGAAGCCAAGAGAAGCATTCAGAGCCGTTTATGGAGTTCTGGATTAAGGGGTCATTGGGCGGTCGGGTTATCCCTTGTGGGATGACCATATGGGCTCCATTGTTCAAGACTGGATTGTCTCACAACTTCGTAATCAAGATGGAAAGCTCCAAAGACTAGACGTGCACTCCAAGTCAAGAGGACCAGTTCGTCCCATCTATCCCTGGATAAGGTCGGTAACATGTAACCTATATAAACTAGAGGTTCTTATGCATATAGGCAGGTCATCTCATCTAGGGTTTTAGCTCATACGATCTCGAGGTAGATCAACTCTATAACAATCGTTCCCCATCAATACAATAAATCAAGACGTAGGGTTTTACCTCCTCAAGAGGGCTCGAACCTAGGTTTATACCGTCTCCCCTTCTCTCCTGCAACTCATTGATCCCACGTTATGCTTCGGGACCCCCTACCCGAGATCTGCCGGGTTTGACGCCGACATTGGTGCTTTCATTGAGAGTTGCGCCGCTGGATCACTTGAAGGATCAACGGCTCGCCTGATCATCAACGATAGAATATGCAACGGGGGCATCTTCACCCCCAGAAAGGTCCCCTCACCCGACAGCATCACGCTGTGCACGGACTTAACTGGCCTTCCCCGCCAGATCAAAGGTTTCGTCCCCGGTTAGCAAATAAGGTCTGGAGACTTTGCATTATCCGCCGACTCCCAGGGCAATCTATTCCTTGCTGAAGTCACGGCCTCGGTCGATGAAACTCATAATCCTGAAGCCTTGACCCCGGGTCCCTTGTCCGGTCGGGACCTTCGTCCCCTCTTCGTCGAAGAGTTAGCCTTGAGCTCAGACCTGACCACTATGTCTGGACAACAATGAACGACCATTGTCGAACTTGCATACCTTGCGGAAGCCACGGAGGTCAACTCCGAAAATCTTGAAAAGATTGATCAGGATAGCCTGACCGCCCGCCCCGAGGGCGCAACAGAGCGGCCAGAGAGAACGAGTATAGACCCGAGCCTCCCCACAAAAAGGCAAAGAACACATCCACCCTGGGGACAGGCGTGATCCACGATATATCAGATCAGGTCACAACAGATCCATCTACCGATCTAGGAGGTACCCCCCACTCGATGGGATGAAGAACCACCTCCAGTCGCTTACAAAAGTAGAGGTCGGGAACCTTACCGGGCTCAACCCGGAGCCGATCTCCAGCACAACATAGCCCATATCAGAGGCACCCCTCACCCGTTGTGTTTCACAGATGAGGTCAGACAACACCAATTCTCGGAAGGGTTTAAACCCATAAACATAGAACAACATGACGGGATGATAGACCCCGCTATGTGGATAGAAGATTTCCTTATCTACATCCATATGGCTAGAGGAGACGATCTCCATGCCATAAAATACTTGCCCCTAAAACTCAAAGGACCGGCACGGCACTGGCTAAACAGCCTACCCGAAGACACCATTGGGAGTTGGGAAGAGCTCGAGGATGCTTTCCTATATAAATTTTAGGGAACCTATGTTCGGCCCCAAGATTCATCCGACCTAAGCAACGTCATTCAAAAGGCGGATGAATCGAGCAAAGAATTCTGGAAATGGTTCCTCACAAAGAAGAATCAAATCATGGACTGTCCGGTTGCCGGAGCAATATCCTATTTTACGCACAACATCAGAGACTAATGGCTGGCCGGACAGCTCGGCCACGACATGCTGAGAACAATGTCCGCTCTTAGTTCCTTCATGACCCGCTTTTGCGCGGGCGAAGATAATTGGCTAGCTCAGCGCAACCACAATGCTGACGACCCCATAACCTCTAAAGTTTGGGACGAAAACGGCAAGCCAAGAAAAAAAAAAGAACAAACTCCGCCACTATAACGATGATGCCAATGACACAACAATAAATGTTGGATTTTGCAGTTCAAAACCTGGACAGCGGAAGAAACCCTTCAAAGGGAACAGGGACAGACCGACTCCATGGGATAAAATCATGGAACGGCCCTGCCAGATCCATGGCACCCAATACAAGCCCGCCAACCACACCAACCGTTATTGTTGGGTGGTCAAATAGGCTCGCAAGCTGGCCACCGACGAACAGAACAGGGGCCCACAAAGTGAAAACGACGAAGAGCCCCGTGACCCGAACAATGGGGGCAAAAAATAGTTCCCTCCCGAGGTCAAAACCGTGAACATGATCTATGTCACTCATATAACCAAAAAGGAGAGGAAGCGGGCCCTCCGAGAGGTATATGTTGTAGAGCCCGTAACACTGAAATATAATCCATGGTCGGCCTACCCGATCACCTTCGACCACAGGGATCACCTGACCAGTACTCGTCATGGAGGGTTGGCCACCTCGTCCTAGATCCCATTGTAGATGGGTAGAAACTCACTAGAGTTCTCATGGACGGAGGAAGTAGCCTTAATCTGATTTATTTAGATACGGTGCAAAAGGTGGGCATAGACCCATCACGAATCATACCAAGTCGCACTACCTTTAAGGGAGTGACCCCATGCGTCGAAGCCCGCTGCTCTTGTACGATAACATCGGAGGTTGTGTTCAAGTAACCTGACAACTCTCGTAGTAAAGAAGTGATCTTCGACATCGTCCCCTTTCGCAGCGGATGCCACACACTTCTCGATCGCACAACTTTCGCCCGCTTCAACGTTTTGCCCCACTATGCCTATATGAAGCTCAAAATGCCCGGACCGAAGGAAGTTATCACTGTCAACAGCAATACAGAGTACTCTCTATGGACCAAGGAACACACGGCCGCACTGGCACCTGAATGCCAACATGACAACAAAACATCAAACCACAGGCTGGCAATCAATGCGCGGAATGAAGGCAAGCGAGCTCGAGCTCAGTCAGATCTATCAGAGACTTCTTTGGCTCAGAGTAAATAGGTATATGCCTCCCATGGAACGCCCCGAACACCTTCAAGGTATGTCCCTCATAGACACAATCTCATCCTTAAAGTTCCATCAGCAGCCATGGGAGCCACCTGGTAGGGATCATGTGATCAGTTCAACCGAGCCATGGTCCAAAACACCTCTACAGACAAAAAGCAGGGTATCATGAAGAATTTCCCAAGCGTCAAGCTTCTCCGCTTCAACAAAAACTTCTCAAGACCCTCTACTCAAGGTCCGCCTAGTGACAGTAACTTCCTTCAAATGATAGTACCCCCACCTCTAACAAGGGTAATAGAAATAGTACAACTGAAAATAGGGTGGACGTCAAGCTGCCCATGGAAGGCCACTAGGAAAAACTTGCTTTAAAAACTTGTATCTCAAGAAATTATAGTTACCTGTAACAACTTGTAACAGTCCGAGACCGACGCTGTCGGTGCACTGAAGACTGGGGTCTCCTGTGCCCCAGACTTGTGCACGGGCGCCGACAACCCCTTTGATGGCAAAGCACGATGAAGGCTGGCGGAAAAATTAACACCCAAGCTCACCAGGGCCACACCCCTCCAAGGGTGTGAGGAACAAGTCTAAGCTACAAGGCCCCGACAAGCCTTTCTTGCCGGGAAGACATCCAAGGCCCCGACAAGCCTTTCTTGCTGGGAAGACATACAAGACCCCGACAAGTCCTCCTTGCTGGGAAGATAAACAAGGCCCCGACAAGCTGTCCTTGCTAGGAAGGCAGACTAGGCCACTCGCAAGGGCACCACCCCGACAAGCCCCCTTCGCCCGCCAGGTGTTCCCTCCTGCCATAGTGCCACCGACTACCACTGCGCCAACACATCTCTCATGCGCCAGCACAACACCCAGTTGTCGAAACACCTGGGTACGTGTCGATACCATCCTGATGCAGGTCAGGAGACTGACGAAGCATTTACTGTCCCTGACACCGTGGTAGATGGATAACAGTGAACCCTGTTCACTGTAGAGCTCATGAACCCACTGTTGAGCACTACCGGTGACCCCTTTGCCTATAAAAGGAGGCCCGAGGCTGAGTTCTGTGGGGTGAGAGACTTTAAAGGGTTAGACACTTTGGGCATTAGCCAGTAGTCAATCACTGTAGCAAGTAATCCTACAACAAACACCTAATACAACACAAGGCAGGAGTAGGGTTTTACGCACTAAGCGGCCCGAACCTGGGTAAAGAACGTTCCCGGTGCTGATCGCTAGCTCTGCTCTTGGTGCCACCCCTCTCCCCGCCGAACGATCAAGGGATCCGTGGAGGTTCCCATAGGTGTCGCCGAGACATCTTTGGTGCGCCAGGTAGGGGGTGAGAGCATTTGCGCTAATCTCAGCAAGCTTTGCATCGGATTTTTAGAAGTTGAGCGCACCGCCGCAGTTCCCCGAAGCGGGACACACCAATGGTCGCTCCACTCTGCTATGGCCTCCTAGCGTGTGCGTGGGCGCGCTACTGCGCAAGCGCAGGCCGGGGAGGCGGAGACCCCAAGTCCGACGCCATGAGGCTGATGCGCCGCTCCAGGACAGTATGTTGCTATCAAGGGTGTGCATGGGAGCTTCGGCAAGGCCTCCGGCGCATACTCCGGCGGACGCACCTCTATGGAGTGATGCATAGCCGTCGAGGATGCACCAACAGGCCCTGAAGCCCCAACACACACTCCAGCGATAACGTTTTCTCCCCTGGAAGTGTTGCGTTGCCGCCAAAGATGAGCTCGAGGGCTCCGTCAGCACGACCTGACAAAAGAGAAAACGGAGTTACACCCCGGCAAACCCCTTTCCTACGCGATGGTCAAAGACTATCGGCAAGAACCTTGCCGACAAGGAGGTTGCGTGGGGGTGTAACATCCGGCTTGCCGGGGATCTGAGGCCCCGGTAAAAGATTTAGAAGTCGCGAGAAGAAGTACCGCGACACGACAAATAAGTGACAAAAACTCTAGATGATATTTTGAGTAGATATATTGTTTCCCTTCTATAGATCCTGATCATTGTATGAGAAACCTGTGCGCAGAGGAACCTTGCTAGGATCAGTGCACCTTGGTTCTGTTTCGAACTTGTTCAACGACCTGAACGGCCACAGAGTGCCTTCACACTGTTTCGAACTTGCTCAACAGACCAAGCGGCTACACAACACCTTATTTCGCCTCGAGCCGCGCTCGACGATTTAAGCGGTTGCACTGAGTGCGGCAAGGAGTGTTGCCGGTAACGACCCCTCCGTTGAACTGCTAAGGATCCGTTCCTCAAAGCGGCAGGACCAGTCAAGCCGACAAGCTTCTGGAAAACGCAAGGGATGTATCATACAAGAAGCAGGATCACACAAAAGGGAAACAATATTTCATTCATTTGTTTGAGACAAACTCAGACATATTACATGGATGAATTTTACTACTCTAACCTATGATACTGTATTTAGTGAGGGACAGTGCTTGCCGGACAGAAGTTCAAGAAGACAGAAAAACGGCGAGGCCCACGGCGCAACCCAGGGTGGTTCCTCCTAGACCAGCACTGCGAAGATAACTGGGAGACGACGGTGGCTTCTAGATTGAAAGGAACTGGGGGCAATGGGATCTTGCGCCTATGTTTCCCCCTCTTATGGGGGGGGGGGGGGCAACCCTTGCGTACCAAACCAACGGCTCTGCGCGCGCGTGGCCGTCTCGGCCACTGTGCGCATGCCTTCCCACTTCGTGCTTTCAATGTGCGACGTGGGGAAAGACCACTAGCAACGACTCCAGCCTATAAGATACCCTGTCACAGAGGCCCGTGCACCACTTTGGGCCAGGCCCAACAACGCCTTGCACGCGTGTGTGTCCCAGGCCCGGGGGCTCCTGTCGGTGCACTGAAGACTGGAGTTTCCTGTGCCCCAAACTTGTGCACGGGCGCCGGCAACCCCTTTGACGGCAAAGCACGATGAAGGCTGGCAAGAAGATTAGACCCCAATCTCACCAGGGCCACACCCCTCCAAGGTTGTGAAGAACAAGTCTAAGCTACAAGGCCCCGGCAAGCCTTTCTTGCCGGGAAGACATCCAAGGCCCCGACAAGCCTTTCTTGCCGGGAAGACATCTAAGAACCCGACAAGTCCTCCTTGCCGAGAAGATAAACAAGGTCCCAACAAGCTGTCCTTGACGGGAAGGAAGACTAGGCCACTGGCGAGGGCACCAGCCCGGCAAGCCCCCTTCGCCCGCCAGGTGTTCCCTCCTGCCATAGTGCCACCGACTACCACAACGCCAGCGCATCCCTCATGCGCCAGCACAACAGCCATGTGTCGAAATACCTGGGTACGTGTCGGTGCCATCCTGATGCAGGTCAAGAGACTGACGAAGCATTTACTACCCCTAACACCACGATAGATGGATAATAGTGAACCCTGTTCACTCTAGAGCTCATGAACCCACTGTTGAGCAGTGTTGGTGACCCCTTTGCCGATAAAAGGTGGCCCAAGGCTCAATTCTGAGGGGTGAGAGACTTTAAAGGGTTAGACACTTTGGGCATTAGCCAGTTGGCAATCACTGTAGCAAGTAATCCTACATCAAACACCTAATACAACACAAGGCAGGAGTAAGGTTTTACGCACTAAGCGGCCCGAACCTGGGTAAAGAACGTTCCCGGTGCTGATCGCTAGCTCTGCTCTTGATGCCATCCCTCTCCTTGCCGAACGATCAAGGGATCCGTGGAGGTTCCCATAGGTGTCGCCCCGACAGACGCTCCAGAAGATTTCCCTTTTATTCCGTTGCCGCCGTGTGATTAGATTGTTTGTTGCGTTCATATCCCATCATGCGCATCATCTGCATTGCATTGGCACTTCGTTGGCGTCAGTTTTCAAAACTTGCATCCGTTATTAGTTTCTTGTTCTCTCTGTTTTGTCGTTGACCGTTTTGAGACCAACCACACACGCACGCTCCCGCAACATCGTTAAAAATAGTGTTTTTAAAATTGTGTGTAAAACTTTCTCGGATTGGGTTGAAAGTTGGTGTGCGGTCTTTAATATAGTGTAGGAAGGCTGCGTGTCAAATTTCATAGCAATCGAAGTTCGTTTGATACCCCAACCGTTAAACCTAAAGCGGCACTATAGCCGGTCATATCATTACACATTTTTGGTTTATAAAACTCTGTCACCGGGTTGCGTGTTTTCCCTCTCATCTCCGCCTAGCCCCTCTACACAGTGCACCGACCTGCGCGGAACCTAGTCCGAAAACCTCCCGGAACCCGAAACACACGATCGTGACCGTTGAGACGGGATCAACCCCGTTATACCGCAAACCGTCTTCAGTTTGTCAATTAGTCATTCTAACCTATTTTCCCGACCGTCCGATTAAATTCGAATGATCGAGATGATCCTAAACATACTCCACTAGCTATATATATATGGACGACCTAACCTAAACCTAAACCTAATCCCTAAAGTCCTCCACCTTGTCCCAACCGCCGCCAACCTCTCCCTCGGGATCCCCTCTGACCCAATCCATTCGCCTCACCTAGCCAACCTCACCACCTTCCTCGGGTTCAACGTTAGCCCAACCAGAGACGCTCGCGTGCAGCTGTAGCTTCCCCGCACACCGTTGCGCACACCCAAGCAGGCGCCGAAGCAAAGAGCCCCAGCGCCCGCAGCCCCGTCTGCGGACAACACCTCCCAATATTCTCCCGCCTCCTTGCGCGAGCTCTCACCCGAGGAGGTAGATCTGCCCCTCCTCCTTGCAATAGTAGCAGCATCTGCGGACGCGTCTGTCACATGTAGGCCGAAGCCAGCAGGTCGCCCCGTGCTCTTGCTCTGCTCTTCCATCTCTGTTTCTTCTCTTATCTCAACCTCACATCTCTCTCTTTTCTCTCTCGATTAGCAGCTGGTGCAGTCGACGCCATTGTTTGGAGCAGCGCCGCCTCGAGCCTTGCCGGAGATGCCCATCGTCCCAGGTCAGAGCTCCCCCGCTCCTCTCTCTCTTCCTCTTCCCTGCTCTCGTTTCTCTCTCTCAGAGCTCTCCCTCTCTGTGCTTTTTCACAGCTACATGAGCCATGGCCGTCATCACTGAGCTCCACCTCGCCCCCATCATCTGCGTGCCAGATCCGGTTGCCTCACCTGTGATCCGCCTGTCCCGACCATCCCCAGTGCTGTCCTCATCCTGCCGGCGACGAGCCTCAACGGAACCAGATGTCGCGCCGCACCATAGCAACAGTAGCCCGTGTCCTCGACCACGACTACACAACAGTTGTGTTTCAGTTTTGTCAGTTACGCGACGAGGTATGTGTCATTTCTAGTGAAGGAACCCAATTTTATCACTAGCGCGTCCCAGCCCAGCTGGTCACTTCGTTGCACCTCCACCTCGGAGACCTGTGATCAAATACCAGCGTGCACACCTTTTTATTTCATTTTTGATGCCTCATCGGTGTGCCCGTGTTGCTATTTTTTAGCTCTAATTGAGTTTCCCATAACACAAGCACTAGCCTAGCCTAGCTGGTTAACCCATCGAACTAGCATGCACAGGTCCTAGGGTCAAATCCCATAGACCGAATTATGTTGTTGTTTTTTTATTTTTTTATTTCTTTTCTGTTGCACCTCTAGTATTTTGTTAGTTGCACGTACCCCATATTCATGTCTCCGGCACATGGGAACCCGGTAACCGGGATCACCACATTATTCTTTGGGATGACACGCTGATAACCCACAAGTATAGGGAATCAATTGTATCCTTTCTCAATAAGTAAGAGTGTTGAACCCAACGGGGAGCTAAGGTAGAACAAATATTCCCTTGAGTTCTACCGACCACCGATACAACTCTACGCACGTTTAACGTTCGCTTTACCTAGAACAAGTATGAAACTAGAAATACCTTGTAGGTGTGATAGGATAGGTTTGCAAGATAATGAAGAACACGTAAATAAAAACTAGAGGCTGCTAATATATAGAAACAACTAAGTTGGTCTTAATAGATATCTTTTTGTCACAAGAAGGTTATTAGTCCTTAGGCAATCGATAGCCAGACTGGTAATCATTATTGCAATTTTATGTGAGGGAGAGGCATAAGCTAACATACTTTCTCTACTTGGATCATATGCACTTATGATTGGAACTCTAGCAAGCATCCGCAACTACTAAAGATTATTAAGGTAAAACCCAACCATAGCATTATAAGGTATCAAGTCCTCTTTATTCCCATATGTGATGACCCACAAGTGTAGGGGATCTATCGTAATCCTTTCAATAAGTAAGAGTGTCGAACCCAATGAGGAGAAGAAGGAACTGACAAGTGGTTTTCAGCAAGGTATTCTCTGCAAGCACTGAAATTATCGGTAACAGATAGTTGTGTGATAAGATGATTCGTAGCGAGTAGCAAGTAACAATAGTAACAAAGGTGCAGCAAGATGGCCCAATCCCTTTTACAGCAAGGGACAAGCCTGGACAAACTCTTATAGGAGGTAAAGCGCTCCCGAGGACACATGGGAATTTGTGTCAAGCTAGTTTTCATCATGCTCATATGATTCGCGTTCGCTACTTTGATAGTTTGATATGTGGGTGGACTAGTGCTTGGGTGCTGCCCTTACTTGGACAAACATCCCACTTATGATTAATCCCTCTCGCAAGCATCCGCAACTACGAAAGAAGAATTAAGACAAGTCTAACCATAGCATTAAACTAGTGGATCCAACTCAGCCCCTTACGAAGCAACGCATAAACTAGGGTTTAAGCTTCTGTCACTCTAGCAACCCATCATCTACTCATTACTTCCCAATGCCTTACTCTAGGCCCAAATAATGGTGAAGTGTTATGTATTCGACGTTCACATAACACCACTAGAGGAAAAACAACATACAACACATCAAAATATCGAACGAATACCAAATTCACATGACTACTTATTGCAAGACTTATCCCATGTCCTTAGGAACAAAAGTGACTACTCACAAAGCATAACTATATTCATGACCTGAGAGGCAATGAATAGCATCAAAGATCTGAACATATAATCTTCCACCGAGTAATCCAACTAGCATCAACTACAAAGAGTAATTAACACTACTAGCAACCTTACAAGTACCAATCGGAGTCGTGAGATGGAGATTGGTTACAAGAGATGAACTAGGGTTTGGAGATGAGATGGTGCTGATGAAGATGTTGATGGTGAAGAGTCCCCTCCGATGAGAGGAGTGTTCGTGATGACGACGGCGACGATTTCCCCCTTAGGGAGGGAAATTTCCCCGGCAAGGCAGACTTGCCGGAGCTCTAGATTGGTTCTACTCAAGTTCCACCTCGTGGTGGCGGCGGCTCCTCCCGAAAGCTTCCCTCTTATTTTTTCTGGAACGAAACCCTCCATATATTAAAAGATGAGCGTCGGAGGGGAAACAAGGGGTCCACAAGCCACCCAAGCTAGGCCAGGGGGTAGGCCGGGCCTGACAGGCTTGTGGCCTCCTGGTGACGCCCCTCTCGTACTTCTTCCGCCCAGTATTTTCAGAAAATCCAAAATAATTCCCCGTTGATTTTCACGGCTATTGGAGTTGTGCAGAATAGGTATCTCAAACTTACTCCCTTTTCAGACCAGAATTCCAGCTGCCGGCATTCTCCCTCTTCATGTAAACCTTATAAAATAAGAGAGAAAAGGCATAAGTATTGTACCGTGAAGTGTAATAGCAGCCCATAAAGTGATAAATATCAACATAAAAGCATGATGCAAAATGGATGTATCAACTCCCCCAAGCTTAGACCTCGCTTGTCCTCAAGCGGAAGCCGAGATCAACAAATATGCCCACATGTTTGGAGATAGAGGTGTCGACAAACAAATTACGGACATGCAGGCATCATGATCATAATTAGAACAACAATATCATCATATAATCTCTTATGCTAAAGTGATAATTCCTTCACCAAGTATGGATCAAGAACCTTACTGAGAATTAACAACCAATAGCCTTTAATCATTGAAGCAATTGCAATTTATCATAACATCCGAAAGAGCCAAATAAGATCTTGTAAAGCAAATCCACATACTCAATCATCCTTTCGTCTTCTACAATTGCTACAACTCACGTGGTACTCATGAGATCAACGTTTCAGTCGGACTCGGAGAAAGATAGGGGCTTATAGTTTCGCCTCCCAACTATTTACCTCAAGGGTAATATCAACAATAATAATTCATGAATATTTACTTCCAAGTGGACATATGAATATAGATCTTTCCCTAGCACATGACGTTAGCCAAGATAAATGCGAAATAAGGAATTGGTGTCGATCACCATGACTCTTTTAAGGACAAAAAGTAAAGGTACAAAATAGGCCCTTCGCAGAGGGAAGCACAGGTTGTCATGTGCTTTTGAGGTTTGGATGTGTGGCCTCTTAGTGTGAAGGAACATCACTATATATTGGCTCCTCTGATAAAGAACTTTATTATGCAGTCCATCGCTTTTATGTCTTCCTCATCACAGGTTCGTACAAAGCTTATTTTCCACACACTAATAGATCATACATATTTAGGGAGCAACTTTTATTGCTTGGACCGATGACAACTTACTTGAAGGATCTTATTCAATCCATAGGTAGGTATGGTGGACTCTCATGGCAAAACTGGGTTGAAGGTTTATGGATGCACAAGTATTATCTCTACTTAGTGCGGAAGTTTTGGCTAATATGAGGTGGAAGCAAGCGTGACATGCTAAGGGATCTCTAGTCATATAACATTGTTCGGAACCAAGCAAACATAATTCATTATGTTGTCTTCCTTGTCCAACATCTACTTCTAAGCATGTAATAGTTTAATGAGTGTTCACAATCATACATGGTGTCAAAGATGATATATTTATATGTGAACCTCTCCTTCTTTATTACTTTCCATTAATTGCAACAATGACCAAGGTCTACGTTTGTCCACCCGCAACAAGTTTCAATGAACATTCTTTTTATATGTGAAGCCATCACTTCCCATAATATCAATACATGATCTTTCATGCTTTTGTTCTTTTATCATTCTTTTCTTTAGATCATGGCATGAAGCAAGACCTTTAACTAAAGCACTCTTTATTATGTGACTCACGAACTCGATTACATCGGGGGTGACACAAAGCAAAACTCAAGCCTAGAACATACTAAGAGCTTTTATTCTACTAGAAAAAGATAAAACCAAAAAGGATCGAACTAAGAAAAAGGTAAAAGCAAAAGATGTGAAGGTGATACGATACCGGGGCAACTCCCCCAAGCTTGGCACAAGCCAAGGGGATTGCCCATACCCGTGCTCAGTTGTCTTCCTTCAAAGGTGATGGTGGTGGAGTTGTTGCAACCTGGGTTTGATCCTCCGTCTTCCAAGGCATAGGTGCTCCATCATGGAAAGATGATCGAGTCTCCGGAATCCTCAAATCTACAGCCAACCGTATTGATTTAAATCTATACTCATACTCACAGTTTTGGTTCTACAGGTCATAGATCTGGGCTTGAAGGTGATCAATTCTGTCATAGAGCCTGGAGAGGTGCTTCCCGATGTCATTGGCATCGATCTTGTTCTTGTTGGTGAACTCCGTGATCATCATGTGGTTGGCCTTGACTCCGCGTTCCACCATCCCTTGGCACTTGAAGACTTGCTGCTCCATTGCTTCGAGCCTCGCCTCCATGCTTCCAGTCTTCTTGGGCCCCTCAACATCACGAATGTGCAACACCCCCTCATGCATATCGATAGATTGAGGGTGTTGCAGCACTCTCGCGAGGTAGGGATTGGGGACGTCAGAGCGATCTAGATCTGTCTGCACAGAAGCTCGAAATGAAAACAGAGGAGATTTGCGTGATACGAGGATCAGACCTTTCGGGAGAATATATAATGAATTTTCCCGGCCAAAAGGAGTACTCCGCAAGAAAACGGAGTCCGGAGGCACACGAGGTGCCCACAAGCCAGCCGGGCCCGACCAGGGGGGGGGGGGGGGGTAGGCCGGGCCTGGCAGGCTTGTCGCTTCCTCGTGTGCTTTCCGGACTACTTGAAATTTTTCTAATTTTCTAAAAATTCCAAAACGGAGTCTGAAACAGGCTGATAAATATCTATTATGTACTCCTCCGGAGTTATGGTATTAATGATATTGCTTTCAACATTTACGGGAGTACCTGAGATATAATGCTTGATTCTTTGCCCATTTACAACTCTCGGAAAATTACCTTCCGTGTTGTTGATCTTGATGGCACCAGAACGATATACTTCCTCAACAATGTAAGGACCTTCCCATTTAGAGAGAAGCTTGCCTAAACAAGAATTGTATAGCAAGACATAATCACCTACATTGAACTCACGTTTTTGTATCCTCTTATCATGCCACCTCTTAACTTTTTGTTTGAACAACTTGGCATTTTCATATGCCTGAGTTCTCCATTCATCAAGTGAGCTAATGTCAAATAACCTCTTCTCACCAGCAAGTTTGAAATCAAAGTTGAGCTCTTTGATTGCCCAATAAGCCTTATGCTCTAGCTCAAGAGGTAAATGACATGCTTTACCGTATACCATTTTGTACGGAGACACGCCCATGGGATTTTTATAAGCAGTTCTATAAGCCCACAGTGCATCATCAAGCTTCTTAGACCAATTCTTTCTAGACCTATTAACAGTCTTTTGCAGAATTAGTTTAATCTCTCTATTACTTAGCTCTACTTGACCACTGGACTGAGGATGATAGGGTGACACAATTCTATGGTTGACATCATACTTAGCAAGCGTTTTACGGAAAGCACCATGAATGAAATGTGCACCACCATCAGTCATTAGATATGTAGAGACTCCAAATCTAGGGAAAATAACTTCTTTAAGCATCCTGATAGAGGTGTTGTGATCAGCACTACTAGTTGGGATAGCTTCTACCCACTTAGTAACGTAATCAACAACAACTAGGATATGAGTATACCCGTTGGATTTTGGAAAAGGTCCCATATAATCAAAACCCCAAACATCAAATGGTTCAATGACAAGTGAATAATTCATAGGTATTTCCTGACGTTTACTGATATTACCTATTCTTTGACATTCATCACAACGCAAGACAAACTTACGGGCATCCTTGAAGAGAGTGGGCCAATAGAAACCTGATTGCAATACCTTGTGTGCAGTTCTATCTCCCGCATGGTGTCCTCCGTAAGCCTCAGAGTGACACTTCCGTAGGATCTGTCCCTGTTCATGCTCAGGTACACAACGTCTAATAACACCATCTACTCCTTCTTTATAAAGGTGAAGCTCATCCCAAAAAGTAATGTCTCAAATTAAAGAAGAATTTCTTCTTTTGCTGGTATGTGAAACTAGGTGGTATATATTTGGCAACGATATAATTTGCATAATCAGCATACCACGGTGTACTACGTGAAGTATTGATGACATTGAGTTGCTCATCAGGAAAGCTATCAATAGGTTGTGGGTCATCAAGAACATTCTCCAACCTAGACAAGTTATCAGCTACTGGGTTCTCAGCATCCTTCCTATCAAGAACATGCAAATCAAATTCTTGTAGCAAGAGAACCCATCTTAGCATCTTCCTTTTCCATAAGATACTTAATAGCAGCATGATTAGTGTGAATAGTCACCTTGCAATCAACAATGTAAGACCTGAACTTTTCACATGCAAACACGACTGCTAACAATTCATTTTCAGTAGTAGCATAGTTTCTTTGGGCACTGTCTAGAGTTTTACTAGCATAGTGAATAACATTCAACTTCTTATCAACTCTTTGTCCTAGAACAACACCAACAACATAATCACTAGCATCACACATAATTTCAAAAGGTAAGTTCCAGTCAGGTGGTTGAACGATAGGTGCAGTTATCAAGGCCTTCTTAAGTATTTCGAAGGCTTCCTCACAATCATCGTCAAAAACAACAGGAATACCCTTTTGTAAGAGATTGGTAAGAGGCCTAGAAATCTTAGAGAAGTCTTTAATGAACATTCTATACAAACCAGCATGACCAAGGAAACTTCTTATACCTTTAATGTCTGTGCGACATGGCATTTTCTCGATCGCATCAACCTTAGCCTTATTGACTTCAATACCTCTGTCATAAATTTTATTTCCTAAGACGATGCCTTCATTAACCATAAAGTGGCACTTCTCCCAATTCAAGACAAGGTTGGTATCTTTACATCTCTGCAAAACTCGATCAAGGTTGCTGAGGCAATCATCAAAAGAAGACCCGTAAACGGAGAAGTCATCCATGAAAACCTCAACAATCTTTTCACAAAAGTCCGAGAATATAGCCATCATACATCTTTGAAAGGTAGCAGGCGCATTACATAAGCCAAAAGGCATACGTCTGTAAGAAAAGGTACCGAAAGGGTAGGTAAAAGTGGTTTTCTCCTGATCAGATTGTGCAACAGGTATTTGGGAGAAACCAAAATAACCGTCCAGAAAGCAAAAGTGTGTGTGTTTGGACAATCTTTCTAGCATTTGGTCAATAAAAGGCAAAGGGTAATGATCTTTCCTAGTGGCCTTATTCAATTTCCTAAAATCAATTACCATCCTATAGCCAGTAATAATCCTCTGTGGGATCAATTCATCTTTGTCATTAGGGACAATGGTAATTCCTCCCTTCTTAGGACGCAATGCACCGGACTCACCCAATCACTATGAGCAACATGATAGATAATACCTTCTTCCAGGAGCTTTAGTATTTCTTTTCTTACTAACTCTTTCATCTTAGGATTGAATCTCCGTTGATGATCGGCAACTAGTTTGGAATCAGGATCAGTATTAATTTTGTGCTGGCATAGAGTGAGACTAATGCCCTTAAGATCATCAAGAGTATATCCAATAGCAGCACGGTGCTTCCTCAGAGTTTTCAATAATTTCTTTTCTTCATGCTCTGAAAGGCTAGCACTAATAATAACATGATATATCTCTTTTTCATCAAGATAAGCCTACTTAAGAGTATGAGGCAACTGTTTAAGCTCGAACATAGCATCACCCTTTGGTGGGGGTGGATCTCCAAGCAGTTCAACAGGCAAATTATTCTTAAGGATAGGATGCTGTTCAAAGATAACTCTATCCATCTCATTCCTTTCATCCATATGCATATCATTTTCATGCTCAAGCAAGTATTGATCTAAAGGATCAGTAAGAGGCACAAAAATAGAAGCTAGGGAAATAATTTCATCCTTACTAGACAATTCTTTTTCATGAGGTTGTCTAGCAAACTTGGAGAAACTGAATTCATGTGACACACCCTCAAAGCCAACAGTGACAGTTTGCTTCTCACAGTCAATATGAGCATTGACAGTGTTGAGGAAACGTCTGCCAAATATGATGGGACAAAAGCTATCTTGTGTGGTAGCAAGGACGAGAAAATTAGCAGGATACTTAGTTTTACCACACAAGACTTTAACATCTCTAACAATTCCCAAAGGGCAGATAGTATGTCTATTGGCAAGCTGAATAGTGACATCAATAGGTTCAATCTCAACAGATGCAATCTCGTCTTTAATTTCATCATATAAAGATTGAGGTATTGCACTACACATCACATAAACCATGATAACAATGATCTCCTATCTTAACAGAAACAACAGGCATGCCAACAACATGCCTATGTTTGTCTCTAGTATGAGGTTTAGCAATTCTAGCAGCATCTTCACATAAGTGAATATCATGCCCATCAACATTGTCGGATAGGAGATCTTTGATAATAGCAATGCTAGGTTCAACTCTAATTTGTTAAGGGGGTGTAGGTGTTCTAATGTAGCCCCTACGTATCATAGTTGAAGCTTTAGAGTGATCCTTTATTCTAACATGGAAAGGTGGTTTCTCAATGTAAGCACTAGGAACAATAGGATCATTATAAGCAATTACTTTCTCTTCAACTGGATTGGGTTTAACTACATTTACTACTATGGGAGGATGATATTTAAACCACTTCTCTTTAGGGAGATCAATATGAGCAACAAATGATTCACACAATGAAGCTACTATCTCAGAGTCAAGTCCATATTTGGCGCTAAAATCACAAAAAGTATTTGTTTCTACAAAGGATTTAACGGAATCAAACTTGAGATTCATACCTGACTCCTTACCTTCATCAAACTCCCAATCTTCAGAGTTGCGTTTAATTCTTTCCAATAAATTCCATTTGAAGTCAGTACCTCTCTTCATAAAAGAACTAGTACAAGAAGTGTCCACCATGGTGCGATTATCATGAGAAAGCCGAGAATAGAAGTTCTGAATAATAATTTATCTCGAGAGCTCATGGTTGGGGCATGAATATAACATTGAATTAAGCCTCCCCCAATCTTGAGCGATGCTTTCTCTGTCACGAGGCCAAAAATTATAAATATAATTCCGATCACGAGGTACTAGATGCATAGGATAAAACTTTTGATGAAATTCCAATTTCAATCGGTTGTAGTTCCATGATCCAGTATCATCACATAGCCTATACCATGTCAATGCCTTATCCCCCAAAGATAAGGGAAATACCTTCTTCTTGACCTCATCCTCGGGCAAACCTGCAAGCTTAAATAAACCACAAACTTCATCTACATAGATTAGATGCAAGTCGGGATGTGATGTTCGATCTCTTGTAAAAGGATTAGCCAACAGTTTCTCTAGCATACCCGAAGGAATTTCATAACAAATATTTTCAATAGGTGCAGAAGGTTGAGGAGCAACTCCTTGTGCTTCTGTTCGAGGTGAAGATACCCCGAACAAGCTCCTCAAAGGATTAGTTTCCATAGTGACAAGTGACAATAAATTTCAGCACACTATATAAATGTTTCCTTACCAAATTCCACTTACCAAAGGCACTTCACTCCCCGGCAATGGCGCAAGAAAAGAGTCTTGATGACCCAAAAGTGTAGGGGATCTATCGTAGTCCTTTCGATAAGTAAGAGTGTCGAACCCAACGAGGAGCAGAAGGAACTCGCAAGTGGTTTTTAGCAAGGTATTCTCTGCAAGCACTGAAATTATCGCTAAAAAATAGTTGTGTGATAAGATGATTCGTAGCGAGTAGCATGTAACAATAGTAACAAAGGTGAAGCAAGATGGCCCAATCCCTTTTGTAGCAAGGGACAAGCCTGGACAAACTCTTATAGGAGGTAAAGTGTTCCCGAGGACACATGGGAATATCTGTCAAGCTAGTTTTTATCATGCTCATATGATTCGCGTTCGCTACTTTGATAGTTTGATATGTGGGTGGACCGGTGCTTGGGTGCTGCCCATACTTGGACAAACATCCCACTTATGATTAACCCCTCTCGCAAGTATCCGCAACTACGAAAGAAGAATTAAGACAAGTCTAACCATAGCATTAAACTAGTGGATCCAAATCAGCCCCTTACGAAGCAACACATAAACTAGGGTTTAAGCTTCTGTCACTTTAGCAACCCATCATCTACTTATTACTTCCCAATGCCTTCCTCTAGGCCCAAATAATGGTCAAGTGTTATGTAGTTGACGTTCACATAAAACCACTAGAGGAAAAACAACATACAACACATCAAAATATCGAACGAATACCAAATTCACATGACTACTTATAGCAAGACTTATCCCATCTCCTCAGGAACAAAAGTGACTACTCACAAAGCATAACTATATTCATGACCAGAGAGGTAATGAATAGCATCAAAGATCTGAACATATAATCTTCCACCGAGTAATCCAACTAGCATCAACTACAAAGAGTAATTAACACTACTGGCAACCTTACAAGTACCAATCGGAGTCGCGAGACGAAGATTGGTTACAAGAGATGAACTAGGGTTTGGAGATGAGATGGTGCTGATGGAGATGTTGATGGTGAAGAGTCCCCTCCGATGAGAGGAGTGTTGGTGATGACGATAGCGACGATTTCCCCCTCTGGGAGAGAAATTTCCCCAGCAGGACAGCCCTGCCGGAGCTCTAGATTGGTTCTGCTCAAGTTCCGCCTCGTGGCGGCGGCGGCTACTCCCGAAAGCTTCCCTCTTATTTTTTTGGAACGAAACCCTCCATATAGAAAAAGATGAGCGCCGGAGGGGCAACAGGGGGCCCACAAGCTACCTAGGCCCGACCAGGGGGGTAGGCTGGGCCTGGCAGACTTGTGGCCTCCTGGTGGCGCCCCTCTGGTACTTCTTCCGCCTAGTATTTTTCATAAAATCCAAAATAATTCCCCGTTGATTTTCACGGCTTTCGGAGTTGCGCAGAATAGGTATCTCAATATTACTCCCTTTTCAGACCAGAATTCCAGGTGCCGGCATTCTCCCTCTTCAGGTAAACGTTATAAAATAAGAGAGAAAAGGCATAAGTATTGTACCGTGAAGTGTAATAATAGCCCATAAAGCGATAAATATCAACATAAAAGCATGATGCAAAATGCACGTATCAATATGCAACAACCCACCTACTCGGGTTTATGCTTCTGTCACTCAATCAACCCACCATAGGCAAATCATGAACACATTGCAACACCCTACAGCGGGAATCCCTCACGCTTGCGCGACATGGAGATCATCATAGGACAACACCAATAATAAAACATGGAACTCAAACCAATCATGATCATCAATCAACCCATAGGACAAAACGGATCTACTCAAACATCATAGTATAGCCATACATCATTGGGAATAAATATATAGCGTTGAGCACCATGTTTAAGTAGAGATTACAACAGGGAGAGGGGGTGGTACACCACTGCATAGAGGGGGACAGAGTTGGTGATGACGGTGACGGAGTTGTTGGTGTAGATCGCCGTCACGATGATGCTCCCAACGGCGTTCTGGTGCCACCGGGAGAGAGGGGGAGAGAGCCCCCTCCTTATTTTTCTTCCTTGTCCTCCCCTAGATGGGAGGAGGGTTTCCCCTCTGGTCCTTGGCCTCCATGGCGGCGGAGGGGCGAGAGCCCCTCCGAGATTGGACCTCTCTCTCTATTTCTTTCTGTTTCTACATTCGCAGATTCTAGCCTTTCACCTTTTCTTATATTCCCGGAGATCCGTAACCCCAATTGGGCTGAAATTTTAACATGATTTTATTCAGAAATTAGCTTTCTTGGTGCGAAAGAAGGGCACCAACCGCCTTACGGGGTGGCCACAAGCCTGCCTGACATGACCTACCCCCTAGGTCGCGCCCCTATGGCTTGTGGCCCCCTCGGGCACCGTCTTCTATTGATTCCACTTCACGAAATTCATAAATATTCCAAAAAAAATCTCCGTAAGTTTTTATCCCGTTTGGACTTCGTTTGATATGGATTTTCTGCGAAACAAAAAACATGCAACAAATAGGAACTGGCACTGGGCACTGGATCAATATGTTAGTCCCAAAAATAGTATAAAAAGTTGCCAAAAGTATATGAAAGTTGTAGAATATTGGCATGAAACAATCAACAATTATAGATACGATGGAGACGTACCAACATCCCGAAGCTTAATTCCCGCTCGTCCTCGAGTAGGTAAATGATAAAAAAGATATTTTTTGATGTGGAATGCTACCTAGCATAATCTTGATCATATAATCTAATCATGGCATGAATATTAAGACACGAGTGTTTCAAAGCAATAGTCTATCATTTGACGTTAAAACAATAATAATTCAAGCATACTAATAAAGCAATCATGTCTTCTCAAAGTATCATGGCTAAAAGAATGTTATCCCTACAAAATCATATAGTCTGGCTATGCTCCATCTTCATCACACAAAGTATTAAATCATGCACAACCTCGCTTTTAGCCAAGCAATTGTTTCATACTTTAGTATTCTCAAACTTTTTCAACTTTCACTCAATACATGAGCGTGATCCATGGATATAGCACTATAGGTGGAATAGAATATGGTGGTTGTGGAGAAGACAAAAAGAAGGATATAGTCTCACATCAACTAGGCGTATCAACGAGCTATGGAGATGCCCATCAATAGATATCAATGTGAGTGAGTAGGGATTGCCATGCAACGGATGCACTAGAGAAGTGTATGAAAACTCAAAAGAAACTAAGTGGGTGTGCATCCAACTTGCTTGCCCACGAATACCTAGGGCAATTTGAGGAAGCCCATCATTGGAATGTGCAAGCCAAGTTCTATAATGAAAAATTCCCACTACTATATGAAAGTGACAACATAGGAGACTCTCTTTATGAAAAACATGGTGCTACTTTGAAGCACAAGTGGTAAAGGATAGCAGCATTTCCCCTTCTCTCTTTTCTCTCTTTTTTTTCTTTTTTTCTTTTTTGTTTTGTTTTCTTTTTGTTTTTTTGGTGAGCTTCTTTGGCCTCTTTTTTATATTTGGGCTTCTTTGGCCTCTTTTATTTTTCATAAATTTCATAGACTCATTCCAACTTGTGAGGGAATCATAGCTTCCATCATCCTTTCCTCACATGGTACAATGCTCTAAATGATGATCATCACACTTTTATTTACTTACAACTCAAGAATTACAACTCGATACTAGAACAAAATACTACTCTATATGAATGCTTCCGGTGGTGTACCTGGATGTGCAATGATCTAGCATAGCAATGACACCAAAAAACGGACAAGCCATGAAAACATCATGCTAGCTATCTTACGATCATGCAAAGCAATATGACAATGATGGTGCGTGTCATAATAAACAAAACGGAGGAAGTTGCATGGCAATACATCTCGAAATGGCTATGGAAATGCCATAATAGGTAGGTATGGTGGCTGTTTAGAGGAAGGATGTATGGTGGGTGTATTGCACCGGCGAAAGTTGCGCGGTACTAGAGAGGCTAGCAATGGTGGAAGGATGAGAGTGCGTATAATCCATGGAGTCAACATTAGTCATAAAGAACTCACATACTTATTGCAAAAATTTATTAGTCATTGAAACAAGGTACTACATGCATGCTCCTAGGGGAATGGTTGGTAGGAATTAACCATCGCGCGATCCCGACCTCCACACAAAGGATGACAATCAATAAATAAATCATGCTCCGACTTCTTCACATAACGATTCACCATACGTGCAAGCTACGAGAATCACAAACTTCAACACAAATATTTCTACCAATCCACAACTACTCACTAGCATGACTCTAATATCACCATCTTTATATCGCAAAACTATTGTAAGGAATCAAACATATCATATTCGGTGATCTACATGTTTTTTGTAGGGTTTTATGACTAACCATGTGAATGACCAACTCCTGTTAACTCCTTAAATAGATATAAGTGAAGCACGAGAGTTTAATTATTTCTACAAAAGATATACCCATGCTCTAACAAATATAAGTGAAGCAAAAGACCATTTTGCAAATTGTGGTTTTCTATGTGTAGAGAAACAATCAATCCAAACTTCAAATGATATAAGTGAAGCACATGAAGCATTCTATAAAGCCATACTCCAAAGATATAAGTGAGGTGCAAAGAGCCTTCTATAAATCAACCAAGGACTTTATCATACCAGCATGGTGCATTATTAAAATAAAAATAAAAAAGCACACGACGCTCTAAGATTTACGCATATCATGTGACGAATAAAAATATAGCTCCAGGTAAAATTACCGATGGTTGTTAGAAGAAAGAGAGGAAGCCTTCCAGGGCATCCCCAAGCTTAGTTGCTTGGGAGTCCTTGAATATTACCTTAGGGTGCCTCAGGCATCCCCAAGATTAGTCTCTTTCTATTCCTTATTCCTTCATCCATCGTGATCTCGCCCAAAACTTGAGAACTTCAATCACACAAAACTTAACAAAACCTTCGTAAGATCCGTTAGTAATAATAAAGCAAATTACAACTTTAAGTATTGTTGGCAACCAATTCATATTTTGTTTTTGAATTGTATATACTGCAATATAGCTTTTCCATGGCTTATACCACCGATACAAATGATAGTTTCATCAAACGAGCAAAACAATGCATCAAAAACAGAATCTGTCAAAAGCAGGACAGTTGGTTGTAATCTATACATTAACCATACTTCTGTAACTTTAAAAATTCTGAAAAATTAGGACGAAATAAAAAACTTTGTAAGAATTTCAGAAACTTTTTACATTCCAGTAAAAAAAATGTAAATTCACGCACTACAACCAAAGTTTCTGTTTTTGCACTGCACACACCAAACAAGCAATCTAATCACCTTAAAGGCAAATCTTGGCACATTTTTTATAATACAATGGTTTATAAAAGCGGATACTTATTTTTGTTGAAAAGTTTATGTAATTAATATTCACATAGTTTCCATGGGCATGAATAAAGTTGAAGGAGCTCCCCCACTTCAACGGTGCTCGTCCTTCTTACTTTCACTTCTCTTTTTGAAAAAAGTTTAGGTTCCCCTCTTTATTTTTTGTTTTTAAACTATATGAAAGCAAACAATAGAATAAAATGACTCTCTAAAATTTCTAGGTTGTCTCCCTGGCAGCGCTTTCTTTAAAGCCGTTAAGCTAGGCATAAAGTGCTCAAGTAATGGATCCACCTGGATCCCAAGGTATATCAAAGCCAATTTTAATTAACAATGATTTGTAATTTAGTAGTGAGCACAAAGTAACATATATCACACAACAACGAAGTCTAACTCTCTTCCTATGCATCGGCATGTCATAAAAGAACAATTCATGTGCACAAAGTAAAGGCCAATGCATAGTATAAACAATTTCTTGCAATTTTATTGTATTGGAAACATAGAGAGGCGGAGATGTAGTTCCTCTCTCATAATAATTGCAAGTAGGAGCAGCAAGCACATGCATATTATATCTATCAAAATCATCATGTGTAATAGTAAAAGGCAACCCATCTATATAATCCTTAATAAGTGCAAACTTCTCCAACATAGTCTAGTTGGGAGAATTCAAAAAGATAATAGGACTATCATGTGTGGGTGCAATAGCAAAAATTTCACGTTTAACATAAGGAACTATAAAAAGTTCATCTCCATAAGCATCATTCATATTGGCATCATGTCCACAAGCATAACAAGCATCAAGTTCATCAAAAAGGGATATTTCAAACGAATCTAAGGGATCGTAGCAATTATCATAACATTCATCCTTCGGGTAGCAATTATCATAACATTCATCCTTTGAGAAGCACGAAGGGAAATTAAACAATGTATGAGTTGAAGAGTTACTCTCATTAGAAGGTGGGCACGGGTAGCTAATCCTCTCTTCGTCCTTTTGTTCTTCGCTCTCCTCCTCATCTTTTCATCCAATGAGCTCACAATGTCATTAATTTCTTCTTCCATAGAATCCTGCAAAATATTAGTCTCTTCTTGGATAGCGGAGACTTTCTCAATAAATTGATCAATATGGGCATTATATTCATAATTGGCATAACAATAATGAAGCATAGACAAATTTTGAGATCGATAAACAACATCATCATAATCTTCATACTTTTCAAACAAAGCTTCAATTTCATAAGCACCCTTAAAAGCAACAAACTCTTCTATTTGTTCCACATCATAGTAATCATATATACCATTAGCATAAGAAGCCATGGTTTCATTATCATTAAATTTACATGAAAAGGGAAGTTGTTTAGCCTTCATCCTAGAGCAACAAGTAATATCATATCTGAAGCATAGATTCCAAGCATACCATTTCAACATATGAATTTGATCCCATAACAGTTTCCCTTTTTGAGTCAAGCGATAATCCCTAAAATATTCACGTTGATCCAACGTGTCTCCCATTATATAACTGAATGGGGTTTTCTCAGGATTATAAAAGTAGTGCATAATATCTTCCACATAATGAGTATAAAGGGTTTTAGGAGGTTCCCCATCTCCATGAGTAGCAAGTACACCTAATTTTTTGGTATTTCGTGTTCCATATCCATAACTAAAGATAGAGAACAACTTAAACAGAAAATAAAATCTACTTAGTGCTAAAGCAAACAAGCACACATGAGAATATTCACCCCACGCTATTGCTCCTCCGCAACGGCGCTAGAAAAAGATCTTGATAACCCACAAGTATAGGGGATCAACTGTAGCCTTTCTCGATAAGTAAAAGTGTCGAAACCAACGAGGAGCTAAAGGTAGAACAAATATTCCCTCAAGTTCTATCGACCATCGATACAACTCTGCGCATGCTTAACGTTCACTTTACCTAGAAAAAGTATGAAACTAGAAGTACTTTGTAGATGTGATATGATAGGTTTGCAAGATAATGAAGAACACGTAAATAAAAACTAGGGGTTAATAATATAAAAAACAACTAAGTTGGTCTTAGTAGAAATATTTTTTTCATAAGAAGGTTATTTGTCCCTAGGCAATCGATAACTAAACCAGTAATCATTATTGCAATTTTATATGACGGAGATGCATAAGCTAACATACTTTCTCTACTTGGATCATATGCACTTATGATTGGAACTCTAGCAAGCATCCACAACTACTAAAGATCATTAAGGTAAAACCCAACCATAGCATTATAAGGTATCAAGTCGTCTTTACTCCCATATGCAACAACCCACCTACTCGGGTTTATGCTTCTGTCACTCGAGAACCGACCATAGGCAAATCATGAACACATTGCAACACCCTACAGCGGGAATCCATCACGCTTGCACGACATGGATATCATGAGAGGACAACACCAATAATAAAACATGCAACTCAAACCAATCATGATCATGAATCAACCCATAGGACAAACGGATCTACTCAAACATCATAGGATAGCCATACATCATTGGGAATAATATATATCGTTGAGCACCATGTTTAAGTAGAGATTACAAACGGGAGGGGGGGTGGTACACCACTGCATAGAGGGGGAGTGACTTGGTGATGAAGACGACAGAGTTGTTGGTGTAGATCGCCGTCACGATGATGGCCCCAGTGGTGTTCTGGTGCCACCGGGAGAGAGGGGGGGGGGAGACCCCTCCTTATTCTTCTTCCTTGGCCTCCCCTAGAAGGGAGGAGGGTTTCTCCTTTGGTCCTTGGCCTCCATGGTGGCGGAGGGGCGAGACCCCTCCGAGATTGGATCTCTCTCTCTGTTTCTTTCTGTTTCTATGTTCCCAGATTCTGTCCTTTCACCGTTTCTTATACTCGAGGAGATCCATAACTCCGATTAGGCTGACATTTTAACACGGTTTTTATCCAGAAATTAGATTTCTTGTGGCAAAATAAGGGCACCAACCGCCTTACGGGGTGGCCACACTCCTGCCTGGCACGACCTACCCCCCATGCCACGCCCCTATGGCTTCTCGCCCCCTCGGGCACCGCCTTCTGTTGATTCCACTTACCAAAATTCACAAATATTCCAAAAAAAAACCTCCGTAAGTTTTTATCCCGTTTGGACTCCGTTTGATATGGATTTTCTGCAAAACAAAAAACATGCAACAAATAGGAACTGACATTGGGCACTAGATCTATATGTTAGTCCCAAAAATAGTATAAAAAGTTGCCAAAAGTATATGAGAGTTATATAATATTGGCATGAAACAATCAAAAATCAGAGATACGATGGAGACGTATCACACACACACGCTCACAATTCATTGGCGCATGTATCTCATCGAGTTGTCGGAAGTGAAACATTGCCGTGGCATCGTTCTTTGGGATGACACACACATGCTCACAATTTGGTGGCGCCAGTATCTCATCGAGTTATCAGAGCCAAAACATTGCCGTGGCATCATTTCTGTTTTTCCATCATGGTTCCCTTTCCTTCGCCATGGCGACCCATGCTTCATATCCTTCTTGCGAGTGTTTTCATATCTGCATGCATGTTGCATACATGGAATGATATGTTGTGTTGCTCGTATCTTTTAGCCTGTAACTCTGTTGGAGATAAGCTATATATGTAAACCGACTAGAATGATGTGTAGTTTCATGTGCTCCACTTTATTTTGCCGTTTAACACAAATAAAATACATTTAGGTCAGATCTGGACAGATTTCGAAGTTAACGTGTGGGGTTGTTTCGGAAATGCTATATGTCGTTTCCGACCTCATTTAAAATGCCTAGATAGGTAGTTTATTTGTGCTTCACCTCTTGCCATGTTTAAACAACACTTAATATTGCCGAGTATCTAAACAGGTGTAAACTAAATAATTCGTATGTGGAGTTTCATCAATATGCAACTCGTTGCATATTGAGCTTCACATAATGTGTAGTGTTTGATTGTTGTGAATTGTCATGCCATGCCTAGCATAATTGAAATGTGCATGCATCATGTGTTGTGCATCATGTCATGCATGTGCCTTGGTGAATTTTGTGTGCATATTTTCGATAGAGTTCTGCAAGCGTGTCGGAATGTGAGGATCCGTTCGACTATGTTGGTTCGTCAGCTTTATAGAGTCGTTCTTCTTCCAAGCGGGATCGCACGCAAGATGACCATTTCCCTAGATACCATTACTATCAATGCCATGCTAGTTGTCTCATTTCTTTTGATATGTCTCGCTGCCTGCCACTTAAATGTCAGCCTCTCAACATTGCCATGAAAACCTTTAACCTTACTACAACCTAGCAAACCTCTATTTGGCTATGTTACCGTTTTCTCATCCTTCTTATAGCGTTGCTAGTTGCATGTGCAGTTGCTTCCATGTGAAAACATGGGTTCCTTGGTATATCACCATATTAATTTCTAATTAATTTAATGGACCTATATACTTGGTAAAAGGTGGAAGGCTTGGCCTTCTAACCTGGTATTTGGTTCCACCTTTGTCGCCTTAGTTTCGGCTACCGGTGTAATATTCCATAACTGAGAGCTCCTAACAAGCTCGGGGTTGTTATGGGGACCCCCTTCATAATTATTCTTAGCTAAAACTGGTCTGGCAAGGCCCAACTTTGGCACTACATTTGCCTAATAACCTAATAAAATTGAATAGGGACTTTCCGGACACCGTGGATAATTAATCAACCCCCCGGGCATGTGCTCCTCACGAGTGTTGGTCCAAACTAGAGCACCGTGCGGGGCCAACCTGGGGCAACTCAGGAGATGTCTATCAGGCCACCGCACGCTTCGCTTGTCCGTCGTGTCCTGAGAACGAAATACGTGGCTCCTATCGCGTTCGTCGACACGTGGGCAACCTTGCTGGACTTGTTTTATCTTTTACGAAATATCTTGTGCATCGGGATACCGGTGATGCTTTGGGCTATCTCAGAGTTGATTTTTTCCAATAAGAAATCCGAGGAGATCACGAGTTTCGTGATCGAGGCTTTCTATGTGGCTTGTGATAATTTGTGATGGACTAGTTGGAGCACCCCTGCAGGGTTAAATATTTCTAAGTCGTGCCCGTGGTTATGTGGCAAACTTGGAAACTTTGTTTAACATCCGGTTCTAGATAACTAGAAGTAAACTTAACTAAAACTTGCTAACCGTGTGTGTAACCGTGAATGTCTTTTATCGTGAGTTCTGTATCCGAAAGAGGACACGGTGGGTTATGTTTGACGTTAGTAGGTGTTCAGGATCATTCATTTGATCATTGTTAGTACCCGTCCGATTATGCATAGATCACCCGCCTCTTATTCTTGTACTCGTAGGTTAGCCATCTCAAATGAATGCGTAGTCGCTTGCTGCAGCCTCACCACTTAACGATACCTCACCCATTAAGCTGTGCTAGTATTGATACCTTTGGAAATGATATTGCTGAGTCCCTATGGCTCACAGATTACTACAACACCAGTTGCAGGTACAGGTAAAGCGATACTTTGATGTGAGCGCGATGATTGTTCTATTTTGAGTTTCTTCTTCTTCTTCTTCGTTGATCTAGGATGGATTCGAGGCGGGTAGCCTGGGATAGCAAGGATGGACGTCGTTCTTTTATCGTTTGTTTTCGTCCGTAGTTGGACCCTACTCTTCTTCATGGTTATTGATTATGTTGTTGTTCTGATGTGAACTTGAGGTAGCTTGTGGCGAGTGTAAGCCAATTCCATATACTCATCTCTTCAGTACATGTACTTGTAATGATATCTATTCTTGCAAAACGACGAGATGTGGTTCTATCTCTGTCGAGGCCCTCGTGCCAAAATAAGGATAGGATCACATCTTGGGCGTTATAAGTTGGTATTAGAGCAGTACCGACCTAGGAGCCCCTTGATTAATCGAACTTGGCCGAGTGGAGTCTAGTGAAAAACTGCTTTGAGTCTAGTTATATATCGGAGAGTAGGATTCTTTTTTCTCCTCTTCTATGCTCTGGTGAGGAATCTTGACGTAATAATTTTAATTCTACTCCTCTTCTCACTCAAAAATATTGTAGGATCACGCGGGCATTTTTGGAATCTATATGATATCGATGTGACGGAGTTGTGACTTGGTGCCTCCTGCTGTGATGATTTTATTTCAGGGAGTTGAGCTCCAGGGGATTCTTGAGCACATCATTATCATTTAGATTTCTTAGTATCTAAGGCACATGATGTTTGAAATTGCTTCAATACTAGTAGTGGCGAGATAAGCCTGGCATCCCCAACATTGGTGTAGAGAGTTCGGGGGTACCGCCATACTTAGTATCGTTGTGATTATGAGGGTCTGAGACTGAGATAGATGAGTTCCCGCAATCTCTTGTTATGTGTTGACGGATGTGATACACTGGACGGGTAGTGTTATTGCTAGGAGTTGAGTGATGGATTTTACCCCTTGTATCCATGGACCTGATTGCATGACAAGAAAATTTCAGGAGTTCTTAGGTGGGAATTCATGTAGTCATTTATAGGACAATCTTCCAACAAAGCTATGATGTGAGGTTGGGGTTTGACATCTAGTGGATTCGTTTGTTCACTATCGTTTTTACAGAGGACAATCTCGATACATGTAGTGAGTATGCTTCGACAAGCCATGTAGTTCGCTACGCCTAGGGAGCATATTCGAGCGTCATTTCAATATGACAATCCAATGTACGATCGAGCCCGTGCAATCCTATCCATGAAAATATCGGACGGAATCTCTGTCATGAATTTATTCATGCTTGTTTTGTAAGCCACATCCTTTGTTTTGTTGGAGTATGGTAATTCGAGTTGCTTCGAGGTCAAGTCGTGATTTCATATATTTCCTAAAAGGTGTTCTCATATTCACATGAGAGTTCTAATTCTTTTGCTCAATCAAGTCGTCTTATCAATTCTTTGTAACTGGAGTTGTCATGTTAGATTCCTTTCAACCAGTGTGCTTCTCTTCAAGTCAATTATACCCTTTTCAATACTTGGAAGATCAATCTCTCATTTCTTCCGGAGTTCGTCTCATCTGTCCCGAGCTGTCTTTGTTTTCCCGCCCTCCCGCGCTTTTCTTTAATGATTTAATTATCATCCAAGTGCCTTTCTTTTCATTATTGTTTGCACTATCTTCTCTTGTGTCTGGTATCGGGTGTTTCATAGTGAAGATTCTTAGGAGTTTCGAGTTCATCATTCTTCTTTTTTGTGTTCTTTTCCAGTGGATTCAATTGAAGCTTTCGATATTCATCATATCCTTTTCTTCCTCTAATGATTTCTGTGTTGGAAATTCTCATTGAAGCCTCTCTTGTTATTCATCCATCTCTGTTCTGTCCGGAGTGCTGAAGATATCTCATAAGTTTATTGTTTTCCATCCTTTCAATTATTTTGAGGTGCGCAACCTCATCAAGTTTTTCATTTATCTGGTGCAATCTCTCTTCCTAAGTAATTGTTTCAATGGTGGTTTCTTTTGAGGGGGCCCATAAACCACAGGTTCTTTCCCAGGATCTTATCTGGCTCTTATAATCTTTTCCAGAGGTCTCTAATTTTTTTCAATATGACGTAAGTATGAATTCCGTCAGTCATATCACTTCTCGAAGATCTATTCAAATTAATTTCCATCGTTGGGTCAACTTTTTTCCTTATTCATCATTTCGTATGTCTCAGTAATTCTTGATGGTGTTTCTTCTCATCATTCTGTGCATTAAAGACCAAAGAAGTGTTTCTCTTAAATCGGGGTCCATTCTCTTGAAGAATCATGGTTTTAGCTTGGTGCTATCTACTTGAATTGTTTTTGATGATGAGTAATTTCTTCCATATCTATCTGGTGCATTTTAGTGTTGTTTTCATTTCTTGATCCTCTAAAGGCCATCATTTCACAAGATTTCTTCATTCTCATCTTTCAGCTTTCGTTCTCAAATTGTTTTCTCTTCGTTCGTCTCTCAATTATTTTGGTGCCTCATCCAAGTTTCTATTAGGTGGCTCAAGATCTCTTCGTTCTCATGTATTCCATCCATTTCTAATATCCCCATATGTTCTAAATTCTTCAGGTGGATCATGATCTCTTCATTCTCATGTATCTTCATTCATTCATGGTATCCCCATTCATTTGCAATTCTTATCGGTGCCTTGTTCAAGCATTCTCTAATCGAATCATACTCTATTTCTCCTCACGTGGCCCAGTTCATTTGCATTATCCTCTTTCATTCCCAATTCTTACTAGTGCTTCTTTCAAGACTTCTTCAAGTTTGTTATCATATCTCTCATCAATCTTTTCAAGAAGAATAAGTGGTATGCTAAATCCGTTGCTTGTCATCAATTTAACTTGATGAAGGATAAGCATAACATAATTCTGATTCTTGTTTCGTCAAGGTGATTTCAATTCTTCTTCCGGAGTGGCTCATGATATCAAATTCTTTATCCCAAGTGCTTCATCTATCTTTTTCGGAGGTCAAGTTTTTCTCAAGTTTCTCTTCATGAAGTTCCATCTAATTCTTTGCAAGGCCATAATATTATTCCTTTCAACCTTTAATTCTTTTCTATCATCATTTCTTCTAGTGTTCTCCAAGTGGGTCTTCATGGTGGTTAGGAGAGTATGTAATTCATTCTCAAGGTGTTCTTCAAGATTCTTGTTGGATACCTCAAGTATTCTTATCTTGCATTTCAAGTGCAATTCTTCCTCCTTTTCCCTTTGAGGTGGTGTTATGGCATTCTTGACTCACAAGGACTCTCGAAGAGAATGTATTTCAATTATGAGATATTTAAATCCACCAATTCTTTCATCATGAGATATTTTCATCCCATGATTTCTTCATTGAGCTATCTTGGTTTATATTTCACCTAAAGCTTTTCTTATGGATTGTAGCTATTGCGGCGCTTCTCTTTAATCCAAGTTCACAATGTATCCTCTTGGGGTAAGAAGTTTTGCATTTCTTTCTGCTCCCAAGCAATCTTTGTTTCTATTAGTGGTGGGTTGTCACCTCATAATTTCGAGATGGTTTTCAAAAGCCCACTATAAGCATTTTCTTTTCTTTGTTGGTTTGCCAATAACTCTGTTCAATTCTTCTTGTAGCATGGTCGTCAAATTCAATTGTGGTAGAACTTGTCATTTTCTTGTCCATTCTCTTCTTCTCAATGATCTAGTTTCTATTCTCTTGTTCCGGAGCTGTTGTGATGTTGCTCTCTTTTTTAGCCATTATCTAGTTGCGTCAAGATTGTGTTCTTTCCTTTGTTGTTCATTTACCAGGCGTGTTCTGTTTTCTTTCATGTTCTTCCTTGCTTATCAATTTAGTTGGTTAGTTGTGAATCTTGTCAAGATCTTTCCATCTTATCAAAATTTTGCCTCAATTTCCTACCCAAGTGCTGCCGAAATTTTGTTTGAATTCTTGTTTGTTTCTCATATCATTCTTCATCTCTTTGCAACCTTCAAGGATCGTTTGTTTCACTCGTTTGTCTAAGAAGCAACTAAGTTTTACCTCTACCTTTCCTCTTCCTCTTCCCCTTTCATTCTAAGATCTGGGGGCGAGATCTCTTGTTAGTGTAGGAGAGCAGTAACAGCCCGAGACCGACGCTCCAGAAGATTTCCTTTTTATTCCGTTGTTGCCGTGTGATTAGATTGTTTTTGGCATTTATATCGCACCATGCGCATCATCTGCATTGCATCGACACTCCGTTGCTGCCAGTTTTCAAAACTTGCATCCATTATTAGTTGTCTGTTCTCTTTGTTTTGTCGTTGACCATTTTGAGACCAACCACACATGCACGCTCCCACGACATCATTAAAAATAGTGTTTTTAAAAGTGTGTGTAAAACTTTCTCGGATTGGGTTGAAAGTTGGCGTGCGGTCTTAATATAGTTTAGGAAGGCCGCATATCAAATTTCATCACAATCGGAGTTTGTTTAATACCCCAATCATTAAACCTAAAACGACACTATAGTCGGTCATATCGTTAGACATTTTCGGTTTATAAAACTCTGTCACCGGGTTGCGTGTTTTCCCTCTCATCTCCACCTAGCCCCTCTGCTTAATGCATCGAGCTGCGTGGAACCTAGTCTGAAAACCTCCCGGTACCCGAAACACACGGTCGTGACAGTTGGGACCGGATCAACCCCGTTATACCGCGAACCATCTCGGTTTGCCAATTAGTCATCCTAACCTATTTTCTCGAACGTCCGATTAAAATCGGAGGACCGAGATGATCCTTAACATAGTCCACTAGCTATATATATAGACCACCAAACCTAAACCTAAACCTAATCCCTAAAATCCTCCACCTTGTCCCAACCCGCCGCTAGCCTCTCCCTCGGGATCCCCTCCGATCCAATCCATTCGCCTCACCCATCCAACCCGACCATCTTCCTTCGGTTCAGCGTCTGCCCAACGAGAGACGCTCACCCGCAGCGTGAGCTTCCCCATAGGATGTCGCGCACAACCAAGCAGGCGTCGAAGCAAAGAGCCCCAGCGCCCGCAACCCCGTCTGCGGTTAGCACCTCCCGAGATGCTCGTGCCTCCTCGTGCGAGCTCACACCCGAGGAGCTCAATCTGCTCCTCCTCCTTCCAACAGTAGCAGCAGCATGTGCGGACGTGTCTATCGCGCGCAGGCCGAAGCCTGCAGGTCGCCCAATGCTCTTTCTCTGCTCTCCCATCTCTGTTTGTTCTCTTCTCTCAACCTCACATCTCTCTCTTTTCTCCCTCGATTAGCAAAAGGTGCGACCGTCGCCATTGTTTGGAGCAGCGTCGCCTCGAGCCTCACCAGAGATGCGCATCATCCCAGGCCAGAGCTCCCCCGCTCCTCTCTCTCTCTCTCTCTCTCTTCCTCCTCCCTGCTCTCGTTTCTCTCTCTCAAAGCTCCCCCTCTCTCTATTTTTTCACAGCTACAGGAGCCATGGCAATCATCGTTGAGGTCCACCTCGCCCCCATCATGTGGCTGCCAGATCAGGTTGCCTCGCCTCCGATCAGCCCATCCCAACCTTCCCCAGCGCCATCCTCATCCCACCGGCTACGAGCCTCACCGGAACCAGATGTCGTGCCATGCCAGAGCACCAGTAGCCCGTGTCCTCGACCACGACTACATAGTAGTTGCGTTTCAGTTTTGTCAGTTACACAACGAGGTATGTGTCATTTCTAGCGAAGGAACCTAGTTTTATCACTAGCACATCTCAATCCAGCTGGTCATTGCGTTGCACCTCCACCCGGGAGACCTAGGATCAAATACCAGTGGGCACACCTTTTGTCGGCGCACTAGAGACCCAACACGCTTGACGACAGCACTCCAAGCCAGCCAACGGGAAAAGGAACCATAGGCCTGCCAAGACCACACCCCACCAAAGGTGTGAAGAGGCAACCCAGGATACAAGGCCCCGACGAGCCCTCCTTGCTGGGAAGACTCACAAGGCCCCGACGAGCCCTCCTCACCGGAAAAACTCACAAGGCCCCGGCGAGCCCTCCTCACCGGGAAGACTTGCAAGGCCCCGACAAGCCCTCTTTGCCGGGAAGATGTCCAGGACCCCGGCAAGCCATCCTTGCCGGGAAGGTGGGCGAGGCCGTGGGCAAGGGCACCAGGCCGATAGGCTCTCTTCGCCCCAGGTGTCCCTCCTGCCACAGTGCCGCCGACCGCCACCGCTCCAGCGCATCCCTCATGCGCCAGCGCAAAGCCCAGGTGTCAACACACGTGGGCACGTTTCGAAGCCACCTTGATGCATGTTAGGGGCCAGACAAGGCATTTACTGCTCCTGACACCACAATAGAAAGATAAGCGCTGAACCCTGTTCACTATGCAACCCATGAGCGCACTATTGGTGACCCCTTTGCCTATAAAAGGAGGCCCACGACTCATTTTCTAAAGGTTGGACCTTTTTGGTTTTGAGACTGCCTAATCACCAGCTAAATTACTATAGCAAATAACCCGACAATAAGCCCCCAATACAAACCAAGCAGGAGTAGTGTTTTACACGCCAAGCGGCCCGAACCTGGGTAAACGACCTTGCCGGTGCTGATTGCTAGCTCCGCTCTCAGCGCCACCTCTCTCCTTCCGCCGAACGATCAAGGGACCCTTAGAGCTTCCCATAGGTGTCGATTTCCCCGACACCTTTTCATTTCATTTTTGATGCCTCGTTGGTGTGCCCTTGTTGCTATTTTTTTAGCTGTAATTGATTTTCCCATAGCACAAGCACTAGCCTAGCCGAGCTGGTTAACCTAGCAAACTAGCATGCACATGTCCTGGGTCAAATCCCATAGACCGAATTATTTTGTCTTTATTTTTATTTTTTCTTTCTTTTCTGTTGCACCTCTATTATTTTCTTAGTTGCACGTACCCCATATTCATGCCTCCGGCACATGGGAACCGGTAACCGGGATCACCCCATCATTATTTGGGATGTCACGCACATGCTACAATTCATTGGCATCAGTATCTCATCGAGTTATCAGAATTGAAACGTTGTTGTGGCATCGTTCTTTGGGATGACACGCACACGCACACGCTTCGTTGGCACCGGTATCTCATCGTGTTATCGCAACCGAAATGTTGCCATGGCATCGTTTCTGTTTTACCGCCATGGTTCCCTTTCCTTCACCATGGCGACACATGCTTCATATCCTTCTTGCGAGTGTTTTCATAATTGCATGCATGGCATGATATCTTGTGTTGCTCGTATCTTTTAGCCCGTAACTTCATTGGAGATAAGCTATATATGTAAACCGACTAGAATGACGTGTAGTTTCACGTGCTCCACTTTATTTTCCCGTTTAACAAACATGAAATATGTTTAGGTCAAATCTGGACAGATTTCAAAGTTAACGTGTAGGGTCGTTTCGAAAATGCTATATGTCGTTTCCGACCTCATTTAAAATGCCTAGAGAGGTAGTTTATTTGTGCTACACCTCTTGCCATGTTTAAATAACATTTAATATTGCCGAGTACCTAAACGGGAGTGAACTAAATAATTCATATGTGGAGTTTCGTCAATATGCAACTCGTTGCATATTGAGCTTCACTTAATGTGTAGTGTTTGATTGTTGTGAATTTCCATGCCATGCCTTGCATAATTGAAATGTGCATGCATCATATGTGTTGTGCATCATGTCATGCATGTGCCGTGGTGAATTTCATGTGTTGATTCTTGTTTGTGGTTTGCTTCTTCTCGATAGAGTTCCGCAAGCGTCTTGAAATGTGAGGATCCGTTCGACTACGTTGGTTCGTCTGCTTCACAGAGTCGTTCTTCTTCCAAGCGGGATCACATGCAAGATGACCATTTCCCTAGATACCATTACTATCAATGCCATGCTAGTTGTCTCATTTCTTTCGACATGTCTTGCTGCCTACCACTTAAATGTCAGCCTCTCAACATTGCCTTGAAAACCTTTAACCTTACTACAACCTAGCATACCATTGTTTGGCTATGTTACCGCTTGCTCAGGCTTCTTATAGCATTGCTAGTTGCAGGTGCAGTTGCTTCCATGTGAATACATGGTTTCCTTGTTATATCTCCATATTAATTGCTAATTAATTTAATGGACCTATATACTTGGTAAAAGGTGGAAGGCTTGGCCTTCTAGCCTGGTGTTTTGTTCAACCTTTGTCGCCTTAGTTTCAGCTACCGGTGTTATATTCTATAGTCGAGCGCTCCTAAGACGCTCGGGGTTGTTATGGGGACCCCTTGATAATTCGTGTTAGTTAAAACTGGTCTGTCAAGGCCCAACTTTGGTACTACATTTGCCTAATAACCTAATAAAATTGCATAGGGACTTTCCCGTGGATAATTAATCAAGCCCCAGGCCAGTGCTCCTCATGAGTGTTGGTCCAAACTAGAGCACCGTGCGGGGCCAACCCGGGGCAACTCGGAAGCTGTCTGTCAGGCCACCGTACGCTTCACTTATCTGTCATGTCCTGAGAACGAGATACATGACTCCTATTGGGTTTATCGACACGTCGGGCGGCCTTGCTGGACTTGTTTTACCTTTTACGAAATATCTTGTGCATCGAGATTCCGATGATGCTTTGGGCTATCTCAGAGTTGATGTTTTCCACTAAGAAATCCGAGGAGATTATGAGTTTCGTGATCGAGGCTTTCTACGCAGCTTGTGGTAATTTTTTATGGACTAGTTGGAGCACTCGTGCAGGGTTAAATATTTTAGAAAGTCGTGCCCGTGGTTTTGTGCCAAACTTGGAAACTTTGTTTAGCATCCGGTTCTAGATAACTTGAAGTAAACTCAATTAAAACTTGCCAACCGTGTGCGTAACCGTGATTGTCTCTTTGCTTGAGTTCTTTATCCGGAAGAGGACATGGTGGGGTTATGTTTGACGTAAGTAGGTGTTCAGTATCATTCGTTTGATCATTGTTAGTACCCGTCTGATTATGCATAGATCACCCCCCTCTTATTCTTGTACTGGTAAGTTAGCGACCACAAATAAATGCTTAGTCGTTTGCTGCAGCCTCACCACTTAACCATACCTCACCCATTAAGCTTTGCTAGTCTTGATACCTTTGGAAATCAGATTGATGAGTCCCTGTGGCTCGCAAATTACTACAACACTAGTTGCAGGTACAGGTAAAGTGATACTTTGACGTGAGCGCGATGATTGTTCTATTTGGAGTTCCTTCTTCTTCTTCATTGATCTAGGATGGGTTCCATGCCGGCAGCCTGGGATAGCAAGGATGGACCTTATTATTTTATTGTTTGTTTTCATCCGTAGTCGAACCGTGCTCTTCTTCATGATTATTGGTTATGTTGTTGTTCTGATGTGAACTTGAGGTAGCTTGTGGCGAGTGTAATACAATTCCATATACTCATCTCTTCAGTACATGTACTTGTAATGATATACATTCTTGCAAAACGACGAGATGCGCTTCTATCCCCGTCGACGACCTCGCGCCAAAATAAGGATAGGATCGCATCTTGGGCATTATAGAGCTGCCTTGGTGCCATAGTTATGAAAATTCCCCGCACACATTATTTATATACATGTTTACAGTATTTTTGTATGCACATGTTTCATACTCAACATCCCCGTCATGGCCCGAGTAGTGCTTGGTTGCTTCCACCACACTCCGTGGGAGGTCCGTGAAGGCGGTTGAGGAAGGCCATATCTACGTAAGAAAGGCATACCTGTTTCGACCAAAGCCACATTGCAATAAGTAAGGCTTACCCTTTGCCATCAGCTTGGCCTGGCGCACCTCTTCTTCAAAGAACCTCGGGTCCACCCGCTCTGATTTGAGCTTGGTTGGAGAGCTCGGTCATTTGCTACCACGATTTCTTCTCCAAGGCCTCACACTTAGAGCTAGCCTCTTGAAGCTCCTGTTGAATCTCCGCCACCCTGGCCTCATGCTTGTTGCTATCAACCTTGAGGGAGCTTAGCTCGGCAGCTACCTGTTTGGCCGCGACCTTATGAGCAGCTGCCTCCTTCTTGGCCTCCTCTAGTTCAACCCTGAGCTTTTCGAACTCTCTGTACTCAGGTGCTGACCAAATCTATATCATGGGGCCAGACATTAAAAGTCAGGACAATCCTTCCCTTCCAAGGGCAATAATAATTTTTACAACCCTTCTTAAAACTTACCCTGCCTTTCATTGAGCCTGGCATTTACACGGCTGAGATCTTCGTCGGGAACCTTCAGTTTCCAGTTTAGCTCGGCTATCTCCATAGTTGGCATCAACAGCGGAGGATGAGGCCTGCATGGAAAAAAAATATGAATTATAAAAGGCCCCGAGTTATCAAAATGCTAGACACTTTGGTCGAAATTACTCGAGCAATCCGTTATAATTGAGAAGTCCCGAGATTATTTTTTATTCCTAGTTCTTTTGGGCCATGGATGAGCTTGTCAAACTTACCCATGGATCAGTGGCTGTTGTACCCATAAAGGCATATAAAACCTTATAAATAAACTTAAAACATTACACGACTTACCTTAAAGCCCGCCAGCAAGCCATTGAAGGCTTCACTTAGTCCGCTGTTAACAGACTGAATACTCTGGAGAACCGCACCCATAAGGGTGCGACGTTCAGCAGCGATGGAGGAGCCGACCAAGGCGTACTCCATCATGGCCGGCCATCCAGCTATAGCCTGTTCTGCAACGGACTGCACTGGAGGTAGCACCGAAGACACCGGAATATCAGAGCTCTCACAAGCTTTCTTCGAGCAAAGCTCAGAGGGAATTTGGTTTCCCTTTGTGCTTGCACGGAGTGAGCCAACCTCCTGGGGCCCGGTGACCGAGGCATGGACCTCGGCTAGGATCTCCCGTTCTTCGGTTGCTGGTGTATCAACGCCAGCTAGGACCTCCCGGTCTCCAGAGGCTGGTGTATCAACTTCGGCCGGGACCTCTCGGTCCTCGGCGTTCAATGTACCCACCTCGGCCATCACCATCTCGTCGCTGGTAGACGGGGCCTGATGGAACATCACCTCCCCGCCTCATTTGAGGCCCAAGGAGGAGTATTGCGGGACGCATTCCCACTCCCCGCCAGCTCGGCGGGCAGGGAACCCCTCTTTGAGACTTGGTCTATCAGAAGATCTAGCACAGGGTTGTGACAAGAATATCTCATTTATCATTATTAATAAAAACTTGACGTTTCGTTAAATTAAGAATTGGATGCCGTACCTTTGGGCTAGGGGCTTGACCCTAGGGGTTCGGTGAGGAATCACCTTGAAGGCTCCGAGCTCGTCATCAGAATCCGGGCGAGCGCCGAGCAGGGCGAGCTTGCTCTTTCAAGGTCTCTTTGGAGCCCGAGTTGGTAGCCCCTCCTCGCCCCCTCGGGCGCCTCCCTCTTCCTCGTACGGAGAGAGTCCTTATCTTCCTCGACTTCTACACCGTCCCCCTCGTGGGCGGAGGAGGTATGTGTGTCCCCGGACATGGTATCCGACAGACCCCTCGGACGGAGATCCCCGCGGGTCTCCTTCTTATTTTCAAGCGTCGTGTATGGCGCCGCTACCGTGATCACGCTCAACAGAGGTGATCGAGGTTCTTCGGGCAAGGGAGCTGGGCCGTTTATGTCCTCGGCTTGGGCCAGCCAATCCTACAAGGACGGTAGGAGAGATAGTAAGGCCCTCAATGAAATGAGAACTTTAAGTAAGTATAAGAGCTCAGACGTACCTCCAAAGGGGGGGGGTCTCGGCATCCAAGCCGGTGTCTTCATCCTCGGCCGACCACTCTTGTTGCGTCTTGAGAAGTATCCGCCACAAGTTCTCATGGGTGGTGCGGTAGAACTCGTGCACCACCCAGGTGTCATTGGGCTTTAAGACCACATCGGGTTATCCCGGCCCTGGCAGGGAAGGATGCAGCGATGAAGCATCACTTGAACTACGTCGGTCGGCTAGATGTTCGTCGCCACCATCTGCTTGATGTGCTTTTGCATCAGCTTCACATCTGAAAGCCAAGCCCCAGTCTAGGCCTTTCTTAACCCATGAGGTCAGCCTCACGGGGGGTCCATATCTAAACGTGTCGGGCACTGCCTAGTTTGCTTCTCATGGCTCTGTGATGTAGAACCACTCCTTCTTCCAGCCCTTGATGGTGTCGATCAAAGTGCCCTCCGACCACGCCACACAACAAAGCTTTCTTATAACAGCCCCACCATAGTCGGCGTGCTGACTGCTGACTGACTTTAGCTTGATGTTGAAGTCTTTAAGCCGAAGGCCTAAGTGCGGATGAACCCGTAGGAAGGCCTCACAAACAATGATGAAGGTGGAAACTTGCATGATAGAATTCGGGGGAAGATTGTGGAAATCTAACCCATAATAAAACATCAAATCTGTGATGAAGGGGTGAGAGCCCAGTCCCCGGAGGAAGTGGGGGACGAACACCACCCGCTCACCAGGCCTTGGTGTAGGTACCACCTCACCCTTCTCCGGTGCTCGATGAGCGATGTCGGTCAAAAGATAGCCACAATGCTTCAACTCCTGGATGTCCCTGTTGGAGACGCATGAGATATCCCACTTGCCCTGAGAGCTTGTCCGAGCCATTGCTGAGCTTGAAAAAGGGGGCGGCTGGAAAGGGTGGGAGATGAAATGGATCTGGGCGCTCGAGCTTAGAAGGAGGGGGAGTCGAGTTTGGAATGCCTGTGGTGGGCTTTGGATCTTTTTCCCCTTTTAAGGGAGGTCGTAAAACCAAGGGTTTCTGCTTTGTGCACCGGTGCTCCGCCACTTCCTGAAACGACCACGCCATTGAGCGTGCGTGGGTTGGCCCGGGTCATTATTCGAATCCTGTGAAATGCGGGACACAATCTCCTCGTTGATAGAATATGCCCCGGGGAAAGTGGCCTCGGGCCGCGGTTCGAGTTTTTCTCATTATTCATTATCGCGACTTTTCGTTAGAGGAATTGTCAAATAAGGGACTATTCACCTGTGGGCCTTTAAGCCTTTAGATTTAATGGCACCTGTTTTGATAATGCGATGTTAATGGGGCGACTAAACCGATGTCAACCGAACATAAGAGGAACTCGCCATGCAAGTCGATTATTCTAAGTGTCAGGCGACCGAAGACCGTACACATCGGCATTGAAGGCCAGTTCGGGGGATACTAAGGGAGTTGTAGATTAAGGCATCCTCGGGCGGTCGGGTTATCCGCTATGGACCGACCATATGGGCTGCATTATTGAAGACCGGATTATCTGACAACTTCGTAATCAAGATGGAAAGCTCCGAAGAGTAGACGTGCACACCAAGTCAAGAGGACCAGTTCGTCCCATCTATGCCCGGCTAAGGTCTGTAACATGTAACCCTAGGAATCCTGGTGTCTATATAAACCAGAGGTTCTTATGCATATGGGCATGTCATCTCATCTAGGGTTTTAGCTCATGTGATCTCGAGGTAGATCAACTCTGTAACCATCATTCCCCATCAATATAATCAAGTAGGACATAGGTTTCTACCTCCTCAAGAGGGCCCGAACCTGGGTAAATACCATCTTCCCTTCTTTATTGCAATCCATTGATCCCAGGTCTACTACTTGGGACCCCCTACCCGAGATCTGCCAGTTTTGTTGCCATGAGCCATATATTCAAGCACTTTAAGATTCCCTTGAGCAATCACATCGAAGAAGGAGCAACATGGAAGCATGAAGACTACCTCAGACCCAAATTTTTGTATCTTTTCAACGCCTAGCCTAGGAATCCCGGGGATGAGATTCTTGTAAGGTGGGTAGGTATGTCACACACTGTGTTTTGCCTTACTTTGCTAAGTTAACATAGCTCAAAAATTAGGACCAATTAAATTTTTTGTGAGTGCATGTGATGCTTGATGTGGTTGTTGTTTGCTGTGCTTTAATCATAAAACTTTCCCCTACTCTCTAGACTCATCTCCTTGCCTAAGTCTTTGCCCAATGACCATACCATAAAGCTACTTTTAACAATTATTGTTTTAACCAAAAATCATTTATTTGATTTAGCTTTTAAAAAAACCCGTGAAGTGAGGTTTGTACTACAAGTCCTCAAATTAGGGAAGATGTTTTGCCCCAAATATTTTATTTAAATCCTATTATCAAAAAGTGACTTCCCAAAACCACAGAATTATTATTTTAAAAGTTATTTTTCTATTTTATTTAAATACTTTTTAGGCCAGAAATGTCTTTTATGAAGAAAAAATATTTTTCTTGCTTTTAAAATATTTGAGAAAATTTAGGGGTAATTAGTTGACATATATATTCCATATATAAGAGTTCCAACACATGGCAATGTTCAAAATATTGGACAAACCCTTCAAAACCCTTTCTGCCTATTTCAATCTTTTGAAATATTTCTACAAAAATATTCTCAATAAATTACAAGAAAATTATAGCAAGTTACACATGATATATGTGATGATCTTGTCAAGTTTCATCTCAATCCAAATGATTTGATTCACCTAGATATTCCAAAACCCTCTCTTTCCATATCCAAATTTGAGCAACTCTACACTGCCAAGTGTCTCCAATTGTGCTCAAATTTTGTGGACATGTTCTAGTGCTCCAATAATGCATCCACACAAAGTGGTGCATCAAGGAGAACGGATGAACTTGCCCAAGGTCCCTCAAAACCACTTCTTCTGATTTCTAGAATTGGGAAACACTACATTGTGAAGTTTCTCCAATTGATCCTAAAGTTTTTGGGCATGCTCTAATACTCAAATAATGCCACCACACCAAGTGGTGCATTATTGGGAATTAATTTGCATGGATTTATCCACAGAAAGCCATTTCTGCCCATTTCTTGGGGTTTTCAAGTCTACATTGGAAACTTTCTTCAACAAATCTCAAATTTGGTGTCCAGCCTCATTTTTACCTATCATAGGAACGTGTTAGATCTCAGGGGCATTGGATCCCCCCACGTGCCCCTAGATAGCATCAAACACCTTCTGCCATAAACTAGGGAACAAGAAAAGTTGGCCCTAAGATATTCCCCTTGCCTCCAAATTTCTACCACAGTATTTATGACCCTATTTTACCTTGAGCAACTCTGCCATGGCCCCTCGTCAATTATTGGAGGGTAACTCCCTCTCTTTTCCTCTCCTTTTCACCATGGCAGCACCTCTTTTACCCCTCTCCCATTATTCTATGCATGCCGATGCCCCCAATATTTACCACAACCTCTCTTGCATGTTAATGCATCAAACCAAACGAAAAAATGGCAAGATCATGTGGAAAATATAAGCAACCCTTCTAAAACTAGTTTTTTGGCAGAAATGTAGCCTTGAACTACAAGTGCTAGCTACTGTCCCCTCCCCGAGCTGAAAATTGGTGAGTATATAGTCCTTCCATGCCTACAACCACTCGACAAGGTTTTGTCCCAAATACCCTCTAGTAAAAACATTTTAGTTAAGCCCCAAGTTTGTTGGTGCAAACTTTCTCCCTGTCCCAACCCCTCTTGCATATCATTAGTATTAACATGAGTATTTTTATTAGCAACCAGGTTCATAAGAGCATTCACTTTTTCACTCGAAGTAGCACTTTCCACAACAAAATTTACCTTCTTACCAGTTGGAGCTCCCTCGATATGCCATTGAGAATAGTTGGCCATGATGTTGTCCAGTAATTTGGTGGCCTCTCCCAAGGTCATCTCGATGAAGGTACCACTTGCGGCAGAATCTAGAAGATTTCTAGACACAAAGTTTAGTCCAGTATAGAAATTTTGGATAATCATCCACAAGTTTAAACCATGAGTTGGACAATTTCTTATCACCAATTTCATCCTCTCGCTAGCTTGTGCAACATGTTCATGATCTTTATATTTAAAATTCATTATTTGATTTCTAAGGGAGATGATCTGATCAGGAGGAAAATACTTGGCGATAAAAGCATATTTACACTTATCCCATGTTACAATACTATTACGTGGTAAAGATGAAAACTAAGCTGTAGATTTCTCTCTTACCGAAAAAGGAAACAATTTTAATTTCACAATATCATTATCCATGTCCTTTTTCTTTTGCATATAACAAAGTTCAACAAAGGCATTGAGATGTGAAGCGGGATCCTCATTAGGACTTCCCAAAAATTGCTCTTTCATGACAAGATTCAATAATGCAACATTAATATCAAAAGCATCCACACTAGTGGTGGGTGGTATAGGGGTACTAATAAAATCATTATTATTAGTATTTGAGAAGTCAAACAACTTAGTAGTATCTCAAGACATGGTGACCGAGCAAGCAAAGTAACAAGCAAGTCAAGCAAACTAGAGAGCGAAGATGCAATCTAGTGACAAGCAAAACAAGCAACGATATATAATTTTGTATTTTTAATTTTTTATGAGGCGGACTAAATATATCAACAAATAAAAAGAGGAACAACTGAATGAAATTTTGTGTGGAGTTACTTGGTAGTTGGTGATGATATTCCCCGGCAACGGCGCGAGAAATCCTTCTTGATACTCGTGATCTGCGTTGGGTTTTCCATGAAGAGGAACAGGTTATTGCAACACAAAGTGGGTAAGTATTTCCCTGCGTTATGAAACCAAGGTGAATCGAACAAATAGGAATATCAACCAGAACCATCTTCAGCAGCTGCACACAAAAGAAGAAACAACTTGCACCCAACGCGGGCAAGATGGAGGGCTGTCAATCCTCTTGTCTTGTTATTTGCAAGCAAGTGAGGTGTGCAGATAATTCTAGATAGTAAGATAAAATAAAAACAAGTAAATGGCAGCAGTGCAATGAAGGTTTTATCAATATGTTGTGGATAGACCTGGGGGCCATAGCTTTCCCTAATGGCATCTCTCATGGAAAAATAGCATACGATGGGTAAACAAATTACTGTTGGGCAATTGAGAGAAAAGCGGATAGTTATGCGATATTCACGGCAATGATCATGTGTGTATAGGCATCATGTCCATAAATAAATAGGACGACTCCTGTCTGCACCTATTACTATTACTTCACTTCAAGAGCGCTTCTATGCTTGCCTTTTTACGTATTAAGTTCATGACGAACAAAGTAATGCATGGAGTAAGATAACATGATGTAGACAAAGTAGACTCAAGCAATATGAATAAACCCCATTGTTTTAACCTTAGTAGCAGCAACACAAAGACGCATGTTGCCCCCTTCTGTCACTGGGATATATAAGTTCGCTTGGTTGAACCTACCACAACACACCTCTCTCACTGAGGAAATACCGATCTAGTTGGCCAAACCATTTCAATAGATCAGAGAGAATTACGAAGCTATTATAATCATGCACATAAGAATCATATAGGTATTCAGAGGCGACTCAAATATTTATCGTCAAAAATATGAACATAAACGCACAATTCATCGGATCCCAATAAACACACTGCAAAAAAGGAATTACATCATATGGATCGATGCAAAGATGTGATGATCATTGTATTGAAGATCAAAGAGAGAGATTGTCATCTAGGTAATGACTATGGACACATAGGTCTTTGGTGAACTACTCACACATCATCGTCAGGGAAGCAAGGTTGATTAAGAGGCCCTCCGTGATCTATCCCTCTTCGACAGGGTGCCAGAATGGAGCTCCACGTGGACTCCCGTTGAACAGAGACTTGCGACGGCGTAAAAAGTGTTTCGGGACTCCGTGTGGTGTTTTATGGTAGATGAGAATTTATAAGCCAAAGAACGTAGTCGAGAGGGCCACGAGGGTGGCAAAAGCTATCAGGGCGCCCCCTAGGTCGCACCCTATTAGCTTGTGGACCCTAATGAGGCCTCCAACCTTCTTCCGATGCTCGTTGGTCTTCTTTTGGTCTGAAAAAATCATCAAAAAGTTTCAGGGCAATTGGACTTTATTTGACCCGCAAAGTGAAAAACACACAGAAAACAACAACTGGCACTGGGAACTGGGTCAATAGGTTAGTGCTCAAAAATAATATAAATTGGTAAAAAAATACCCCAAAAGCATACTAGAATGATATTATATCAACATGGAACAATAAAAAATTAGAGACGTTGGAGACGTATCAGTGTCTTCAAGAGTGTTGCCGGAAGTAAGCAGTTCAAGAAAATTGTACGCAAGCAAGGATGACACCGTAAGAAACAAGCCATTGGCTAATTCAATGCCAATGGAGTTGAATGGTAAGAAGGTCAATACCCCAACCCTAAGTTTGTTCCCTAAAAGGAGAAGTGTGATCCTACTCTCCCCAAGGGAACAAGCTCTCAAGATGAACTTACTCCACAAGACCACAAGGGCAAGGACAAGCTTCAAGAGGAGATAGACTCATTTGAGGAAGAAACCCAAGCCAAGTTCAAGTGGATTCCCAAGGCCACAACTAGCTCTACTTTACCAAGTGCTACCTCAACTCCAAGGATCCCCATCAAGTTGATGTGCGTCCCCAAGAAGAAGAACTAGAGAAGTTCTTGAGGAGCGCCTCCGCCAATGAAATTCACTCTTATTCATTTTGGCAAGGACTAATTGCAATCAACCCCAACCATATGCATTAGTTCAAGGACTCACACATTCCCTCAAAGGAATCAAGGGACAAGGTAATTAATGTATCAATGGACATCATCTCATATGAACTTTACTCCATGTCCATAGGTATCCTTGTATTTGTTCCTTGTCCATGGCACTAACCCATGTAGGTGATAAGAGTAAGAAACAACAAGGATTGCTCCCAACTCAAGATTATCTTCATCAACAATGAGCATCCACAACTACTACACCTACATGAAGTCTTCTACGGCAAAACCCAAGGTTAGTTTATCCCTCTTAGAGGGGATGTCACATCAAGGGGGAGCTTTACTCTAAGACTTGAGTTAAAGTAGTTATTAAGATGTGAACACCTTGAAAGCTTTATGTAAAAGTGGCAACCCCACTCATGCTTAAACGATGCGTATGACCTATGATCAAGTATTCTTGCTTGGCTCCTAAGTCAACATACTCATATGTAGATGACATTGTCATCGCCAAAGTGCTTGGTAGATACTTGATTGGTTGTGCATGTTTGGCATGTTTTATTTGACATATTATTGTGTGAGCATGTTGGTATGCATATTTTGCTCATTCGAGGATATCCAATTGTTGTTATTTGGCTTTTCCTTTTTCTTTGTACAATTGGATATAGAAGAAGGCCTAAGTACCCCTCTATGATTTCTCGTCTCAAATTCTATTCATGCTAAATCACAAAATTTGAGCAAGCACTTTGGGGACACTCTGTGTGAGGGGCACTTGGAGATCTGTCTCAACAAAATCTAACTTCCAAGACCTCCCAAGTGCCACTCGGTGTGACCAACTCAAAAATCTCGGTCCCACCAAAACACTAAGGTTGATCTATTTTGAGAATCTCGGTACCACCGATTTGTAAATTTCGGCCTCACCTAGTTTCACAATCGCTTGACATTTATGAAAATTGATGACACCAATATCTTCAAACTAGTGTCATACACGGCTAGGGGATATATATATATATATATCTATATATATATATATATATATATATATATATATATATATATATATATATATATATATATCCAGCGAACCCGAATTTTGAAATTCATTCTCAAACGTCGTCTCCCACAAGCCCCTGCTACCGTACTCGTGTTTCGAGGACATCACCTTTCATCTCCCGTGCACCCTCGCCACAGGAGTCCTCGCCGGCAACTGCAATCTATCATGCCGTCGCCACCATAGGATATTTTCACCAGGATTAGGGTAAAGATCTCGCTCCTTTTGCACTCCTTATCCGATTCATGCGCATTAGGCTCAGTTCAGTATTTTGCCATAGTATGAAATTGAATTTTAGGGTTAGGTCTCCATTTTTCTACGTCACGCAGTCACCAAATGAATTGAGTGTCACCAATTTCTGTACTAGGGTTTCTGAGAACCATCTCGGTGGGACCGAGTCTCACTTTTCGGTTCTACCGAAAAGTGTGGCCAAGTCTGTGTTGAGCAGATGGTCAGTCTCGAAATCTCTGAGGTTTCATCTCGGTGGAACCGAAACACACAAAATTGATACTTAGAACTAAAATTTTGACTTCAATTGTTTGAAAATTTGTGTGTTTTGTGATGCCCATCCATTCCTACTCTTCTATAGCTATTTAGGGGGTCAGTTTGTTTGTTTGTCATCTTATCAACATGTCAGGTTCTGAAGATAACCAGAATGATTTCGAAGAGCAGAGCATGGATGTGGACTCATGCACTAGTCCTGAGAAGACTGTTTCATTCCCAGGAACACCAAGTTCTAATGATATTCCAAAGGTTGCTACCATCCAGTAAGAAGCTAAATTATAATGAGGAGGATTCTAACTACATTCCTGAAGAAAGCAGCTCTCACAAGCAGAAGGAGAGGGTCGCAGTCAAGAAAACTATGAGAAAAGAGTATGTCAGCTCAAATGCTATGAGAGCTCCAGAGACTGCTAAGAAAGGGATGACACACTCTGTTGAGAACCCTACCTCCAAGCTAGCCAAGAAGCCAGGACAGTAAAGAGCCAGAAAGAGAGTCATACATGTTGTTGGAAGACCAACTTCTATGTATGAAGATCCAGTAGAAGCAGCTGAGGAAGAAGGGGAAGAGGTACGTGCAAATCCACCTCCTTCCAAGAAGAACATTTTGATGGCTGATGTTATGCCCAGCAAGGCTCCAACTAAGGCAAAGTCTTCTGCTCCTAAGGCCAAAAACCTTTAGCTCCTAATCCCAAGAGGACTACAAGGGACATACCTGCAACAGAGAAAAATAAATGCTCTACATCGAGAGATGTTGCTGCAGAAGAAGAAGAACATGCTATGCTGAGAAAGCTGAGAGATCACCTGCCAGAGCACAATTATGCATATCATGTTGTCGAGGACATGAAAAAGAGGAGAGATCAAGGACTAAGACTGTGGAGACTAGCAAATCCCTATGCTGTCAGGAGGAGGACAACTCTTGATGGTCGTTTTCACACCAAGGAACAACATGAATTCTATGAGACCGTTCTTTTTGACAAGAGTGCAACTGTGAGAGACATGAGATTTGTAGACTAGGACTACATCAAGAAACACGAGGACTTCTTTCCTCATGTAAGAGAAAGTTTCAGAGCTACTGACATAGAGGATTTTGTTGGGAAATAGATGACTGCTTGGAACGATGAGATGATCATACAGTTCTACTCCACTACACATTTCTATCCTAATGGTAGAATTGTGTCGATGACTAAAGATGTAACGCCAAAGATGCGATCCTATCATCATTTTGGCTCGAGGGCCTAGACAGGGATAGAAGCGCATCTTTTTGTTTTGCAAGAATGGATATTGTTACAAGTATATGTATAGAAGAGATGTGTATATGGAATTGGCTTACACTCGCCACAAGCTACAACATGAGCATCTCAATACATCAATAGATTCAAACATCATGTATAAGAGCAGGGTATGACTACAGACGAAATTAAACGATAAAAGAACGATGTCCATCCTTGTTCTCGCAAGCTGCCGGCCTGGAACCTATCCTATGATCGATGAAGAAGAATAAAAAGAAACTCCAAATAGAAGAATCATCACGCTCACGTCAAAGTATCACTTTACCTATACCTGCAACTGTTGTCGTAGTAATCTGTGAGCCACATGGACTCAACAATCACATTTCCAAAGGTATTAAGACTAGCAAAGCCTAATGGGTGAGGTATGGTTAAGTGGTGAGGCTGTAGAAAGCACTAAGCATTTATTTGAGTGGCTAACTTACTAGTACAAGAATAAAGGGGGGGGTGATCTACGCATAAACGGACATCGACTAATAATGATCTTGAAGTGATCTTGAATACCTACTTGCATCATACATAACCCCACCGTGTCCTCTCTCGGGTATAGAGCTCACGAGGACAAACAATCATGATTACGCACAAAGTTGACATATTTTAATTAAGTTTACTTCAAGTTTGCTATGAATTGGTGTTAAACAAAGTTTCCAAGTTGCCACATAACCATGGGCACGGCTCTCAGAAAGATTTAACCCTACAGGAGTGCTCCAACTAGTCCATCACAAACTACCACAAGCTACGTCAGAAACCTCGACCATGGAAAACCTGTGATCTCCTCGGATTCCTGATGGAAAACCTCAACCTCGAGATAGCCCAAAGTATCCTCGGTATCCCTCACACAAGACATTCAAGAAGGGTAAAACAAATCCAGCAAGACCGCCCAATGTGGTGACGACCCCAATAAGAGGCGTGTATCTTGCTTTTAGCACACGTTGCATAAGCAAGCATACGGTGGCCTGATGGAAATCACCCAAGTTGCCCCGGGTTGGCCGCACAGAGTGCTCTGGGTTGGACAAACACTCATGAGGATCACTAGCCTGGGGGTTGATTAATTATCCACGGGTTAATCACTCCCTATGCGGTTCATTAGTTTTTAGGTAAATGTAGTATCAAAGATGGGCCTTGACTGACGAGTTTTATCCCAAAACAAAAATCAAGGGGGTCCCCATAACAACCCCAAGCATGTTAGGAGCGCTTAATATGGAACTTAACACCGATACGCAAGTACCTAGTTCGGCAAAGATGGAACAAAACACCAAGCTAGAAGGCCAAGGCTTTCACCTTTTACCAAGTATATAGGCACATTAAATTAAATAGCAATTATATGGTGATATTCAAAAGAATCCATGTTGCCACATGGAAAGGAACTGCACCTGCAACTAGCAACACTATAAGAAGGGATGAGCAAGTGGTAACATAGCCAAACAAAGGTTTGCTGGGATGTGGAGGGGGTTAGAGGCTTTTAATGGCAATGTTGGAGGCTGAACATAATCGGTGGTAGGCAGTGAGACATGGCGTAAGAAACAATACAACTAGCATGGCAATGATAGTAGTGGTGTCTAGGGAAAGGATCATCTTGCGTGGGATCCCACTTGGAAGAAGATGGAATCCGTGAAGTAGACGAACAGACATAGTGAAGAGAATCCTAACACTCCAAAGAAGTTCAGAATTCTATCAAGAAGAAATAATCCGGAAACAACAATCAACACAACATAAACACCACGACATATGCATGCCATGATGCACAAACACATATGATGCATGTCTCATTTAATTATGCAAGGCATGGCAAATCACAACAATCATCTCCTACACATTAAGTGAAGCTCAATATGCAACGACTTGCATATTGACGGAACTCCAGATTAGAATCATAATGACGAAATATTAAATGTTGTTTAGCATGGCAAGAGGTGAAGCATGAATAAACTACCTATCTAGGCATTTTAAATGAGGTTAGAAACAACATATATCATTTCCGAATGACCCCATATGTTAATTTTGAAATTGGTCCAGATCTGAACTAAACATGTTTTATATCTATTAAACAGCAGAATAAAGTCGACCATGTGATTCTACACGTCATTCTAGTCGATTTACATATATAGATCATTTAAAATGGAGCTACGGTCTAAAAGATACGAGCAACATAAAATGGTATGGTATGAATGCAAAATGTGTGCAAATGGCAGCCACATGCATGTTAAAACATGGATCTACAAGATATTATGAAGCTACATGAAATTCTAGGCAAGTTTAAGTGAGGACCGAACAGCGAATAACAATTCCGAAAAGTCCCCATATGCAAATTATGATTTCATATGCAAATTACAATTTTGGTACTGTTCTACCTATTAAACTAGTTTAGAGTCATTAAACAACAGAATAAATGCCACCATGTTATACTACACATTGTTTTAGTCAAGTTACATATATAAATCATTTGAATAGGAGTTACGATTAATTAATTATGAAATAAATCATTTTAACATGGCGATTATGTAAATTTAAGTAAAGAGAAATTTAAATATTTTTAACATGGTTGAAAGTTGGATATTGTGAAACTACACAAAATTCTAAGCATTTTTCATGTATAAAGTTTTTAAATCCGATCCACGGTTAATTAGTTATTAGCATTTTAAAAATATGCATTTTCTTGTAATTACTAAATATCCTGTACATTTAGGCAAATTCGCTCACACAAACAAAACACGGGGTGGGCCGAATTTGCTTAGCTAATGGGCCAACAAGGCATGGGCGTCGATTAGCTACGTAATGAATGGGCTAGGGATAGGGGTTGTGCTCACGTTGCAGGCCTTGGGCCTAGCTCAATGGAGCGGCTGGCCCGCCACAAAGGGGTTGCTCGACCGATGGGGTTGTAGCGCAGCTGGGCCTGAGGGGAGATTGCGGCCCAGGTGGTGCCTGCACGGTTCAATGCGCACACGCTCTCGTTCCTTAGGAAGAAGTAGAGTACTGGTGGCCCTCGTGGTGTGCGACGAGGCGGAGGTGGGCTCCGGCGAGCCCTGGGGAGGTACGGGAGAGGCAAAATGGGTAGATCGGGTGGAGATCGGCCAGATCCGATGAAGAGGAGGCAAATCCGTCTGGCGGTGAGGTCAACTGGTGCGGCAACGAGCTCATGTTCATGGCTGCAGCGGGAGGAGAGAAAAATCGTGAGGGAGAGAGAGCAGAGAGGAATGATGAGATGATGACAAGGGGCAACGGGGCCTTACCTGGAGCGAGGTGCTGGTCACTGGTGAGGTTGCCGAGGTCCGGCGGTGCTACTGTGCGGACGACCATGGGAGGCGGGACAGGCTACGGGAGGCTCGCGGCTGCGGCGGCGGGCGACGCTCGGTTGCGGGCGTCGATGGCGGCTCTGCCCACATCACGCCCACAACAAACCGGATCTTGGTTTGGCGGGCTCGGCACGGTGGTGGAGGCAGTGGGTGGGGGCTTGAGGTTGATCATGTTGGAAATATGCCCTAGAGGCAATAATAAAATAGTTATTATTATATTTCCTATTTCAAGACAATCGTTTATTATCCATGCTATAACGGTATCGAATGGAAACATAAATGCATGTGTGGATATATAGACAAAACTGTGTCCCTATTAAGTCTCTAGTTGACTAGCCTGTTGATAAAGGATGGTTAAAGTTTCCTAGCCATAGACAAGTGTTGTCACTTGATGACGGGATCACATCATTAGGAGAATGATGTGATGGATAAGGCCCAAACTATGAACATAGCATATGATCGTGTCATTTAGTTGTTATTGTTTTCTGCATGTCAAGTATTCATTCCTATGACCATGAGATCATGTAAATCACTGACACCAGAGGAATGCCTTGTGTGTATCAAACATCGCAATGTTACTGGGTGACTATAAAGGTACTCTATAGGCATCTCCGAAGGTGTCCGTTGAGTTAGCATGGATCAAGACTGGGATTTGTCACTCCTTGTGATGGAGAGGTATCTCAAGGCCCAATCGGTAGTACAACATCACATATAAGCCTTGCAAGCAATGTGACTAAAGAGTTAGTCACGCGATCTTGTATTACAGAACAAGTAAAGAGACTTGCGGGTAACGAGATTGAAATAGGTATAGAGATACCGACGATCAAATCTCGGGAAAGTAACATACCGAAGGACAAAGGAAATGGTAAACAGGATTATATGAATCCTTGGCATAGAGGTTCAACCGATAAGATCTTCGTAGAATATGTAGGATCCAATATGGGCATCTAGGTTCCGCTATTGGATATTGACCAGGGAGTGTCTCAGGTCATGTCTGCATAGTTCTCGAACCCGGAGGGTCTGCACACTTAAGGTTCGGTGACGTTTCGATATAGTTGAGTTATAGGTGCTGGTGACCGAAGTTTTTTTTGGAGTCCCGGATGAGATCCCGGACGTCACGAGGGTTTCCGAAATGGTCCGGAAACGAAGTTTGATATATAGGAAGTTGGTATTTGGATTCAGGAAGAATTTCGGGCATCGCCGGGAGTGTACCGGGAGTGACGAATGGGTACCGGGGGCCACCAGGTGGGCCCACCATTCCCCAAGAGGGAAAGGTCGACTTGATGGTGGCGTAATAGCTCTTAGTGGGATTACTTGTCAACCAAAGAAAGCCCATGAGGTACAAGTGGAAAAAACCAAAAGAGGTGGACAACTTGGGGAGGAGTCCTACTCCAAGTAGGGTTGGAGGAGGACTCCTCCTCTCTAGCTTCGGTCGAGCCCAAGGGGGTTTCCCTTGGTGCTCAAGGCTAGACCCTCCTTCCTCGTATATATACTAGAGGTTTTAGGGATTTTGAGACACAATTTCAGCCACGGGCAACCCTCTCCTCTAGTTTGTAGTTCTTCCTCTAGATCGGATTTCTGGGGTGCATACGCAAAGCCCTGCAAGAATTGATGACCACCACCACCGGTGCACCGTCACGCTGCCGGAGAACTCATTTACTTCCCTGTTCTCTTGTTGGATCAAGAAGGCATAGATCGTCATCGAGTTGTACGTGTGCTGAACGCGGAGGTGCCGTCCGTTCGATACTAGATCGGGACGGATCGTGGGACGACGGTGATTTGGATCGCGAAGACTTTCCACTACATTAACTGCGTTTCTTAACGCTTCTCGCTTAGCGATTTACAAGGGTATTTAGATCCGATCTCCGTCGATCATCATCATGATAGGTCTTCGTGTGCGTTGGAATTTTTTTGTTTCCAATGCAACGTTCCCCAACAATAGCATCATGAGCTAGGTTCATGCGTAGATGAATCTCGAGTAGAACATAAAAGTTTTTGTGGGCATTGATGTTGGATTTGCTGCCCTCCTTAGTCTTTTCTCGATTCGGCGGTATTGTTGGATTGAAGCGTCCCGGACCAACCTTACTCGTACGCTTACGAGAGACCGGTTTCATCGACTGACATGCAACTTATTGCATAAAGATGACTGGCGGGTGTGTGCTTTTCAACTTTAGTTGAATCGGATTTGACCGAGGTGGTCCTTGGAGAAGGTTAAATAGCAATTTGCATACCACCATTGTGGCTTTGCGTAAGTAATATGCGATCATACTATATACCCATAGTAGCCACGTAAAACATGCATCAACAAATTAGAGGACGTCTAACTTGTTTTTGCAGGGTATGCATGTGATGTGATATGGCCAAATATATGATGTGATATATTGGATGTATGAGATGATCATGTTGTAATAGTTAAATATCGACGTGCACGGTGATGCTACGACAATCGACAGGATCCATAGGGCTGTCTTTAAACTAACGTTTGTGCTTGCAGATGCGTTTACTATATTGCTAGGTAGTAGCTTTGGTAGTAATAGCACAGATAGCACGACAACCTCCATGGAGGCACAATGATGGAGATCATGGTGTGGCGCCGATGACGATGAAGATAATGTCGGTGCTTTGGTGATGGAGATCAAGAAGCACAAGATCATGGCCATATCATGTCACTTATGAATTGCATGTGATGTGAATCCTTTTATGCACCTTATTTTTCTTAGAACGACGGTAGCATTATAAGGTGATCCCTCACTAAAATTTCAAGATAAATTGTGTTCTCCCCGACTGTGCACCGTTGCGACAGTTCGTCATTTCGAGACACCACGTGATGATCGGGTGTGATAGACTCAACATTCACATACAACAGGTGCAAAACAGTTGCACACGTAAAACACTCGGGTTAAACTTTACGAGCCTAGCATGTACAGACATGGCCTCGGAACACAAGAGACCAAAAGTTCGAGCATGAATCATATAGTAGATATGATCAACATGGAGATGTTCACCACTGAAGCTATACTCAACTCACGTGATGATCGGACTTGAATTAGTGAATTTGGATCATGCGACTCTCGAATTACTAGAGGGATGTCTATTTGAGCGGGAGTTAATTAGTAATATGATTAGCTAAACTCAATTGTCTTGAACATAGTCTAAGTAATCTTTGCAAAAGTTTATGTTGTAGATCAATGGCTCGCGCAGTAGCAACCCTGAATTTCAATACATTCCTAGAGAAAGCTAAGCTGAAAGATGATGGTAGCAACTTTGTAGAATGGGCTCAAAATCCGAGGCTTATCCTTCCAGCTGGGCAAAAGAATTATGTTCTTGATGCAGCTCTAAGAGATGAACCACCCGCTACAGCTGACCAAGATGTTTTGAACGCGTGGCAAGCTCGTAAGGATGACTACTGACTAGTTCAATGTGCAGTTTTGTATGGCTTAGAACCGGGACTTCAACGATGTTTTGAACGTCATGGAGCATATGAGATGTTCCAAGAGTTGAAGTTTATCTTTGAGAAGAATGCCCGGATTGAGAGGTACGAGACCTCCGATAAATTCTATGCTTGCAAAATGGAGGAGAATTCGTCTGTCAGTGAACATGTGCTCAAAATGTGTGGGTACTCAAACAGTCTAGCTGAGCTGGGAATCGCTCTCCCACAAGAATCTATCACTGACAGAACTCTTCTATCACTGCCACCTAGCTACAAGAGCTTCGTGTTGAACTATAACATGAAAGGGATGAATAAGTTACCCGGCGAGTTATTTGTGATGCTGAAAGTCGCTGAGTAAGAAATCTAGAAAGAACATCAAGTGTTGATGGTCAATAAGACCACTAGTTTTAAGAAGAACTGCAAAGGCAAGAAGGGTAACTCCAAGAAGAGTGGCAAAACTGTTGCCCGTCCGATGAAGAAACCCAAGGTTGGGCCTAAGCCGGAAACTGAGTGCTATTATTGCAAGGGGATTGGTCACTGGAAGCGCAACTGCCCCAAGTATCTGGCCGATAAGAAGGCGGCCAACGCCAAACAAGGTATATTTGATATACGTGTTATTGATGTGTACCTCACCAACTCTCATAGTAGTGCCTGGGTATTTGATACCGGTTCTGTTGCTTACATTTGCAACTCAAAACAGGAACTGTGGAATAAACGAAGGCTGGCGAAGGATGAAGTGACGATGCGTGTGGGAAATGGTTCCAAGGTTGATGCGATCGCCGTCGGCACGGTCTCAATTCAGTTACCATCGGGATTAGTTATGAACTTAAATAATTGTTATTTAGTGCCTGTGTTGAGCATGAACATTATATCTGGATCTTGTTTATTGCGAGACGGTTACTCATTTAAGTCAGAGAATAATGGTTGTTCTATTTATATGAGTAATATCTTTTATGGTCATGCACCCAATGTGAGGGGTTTGTTCATATTGAATCTCGATTTCGATGACACTCATATCCACAACATTGAGACCAAAAGATGTAGAGTTAACAATGATAATGCCACTTTCTTGTGGCACTGCCGCTTAGGTCATATTGGTGTTAAGCGCATGAAGAAACTCCATGCCAATGGACTTTTGGAGTCATTTAATTTTGAATCACTTGACACGTGCGAACCATGCGTCATGGGAAAGATTACTAAGACTCCGTTCTCTGGAACAATGGAGCGTGCAAGTGACTTATTGGAGATTATACATACCGATGTGTGCGGACCAATGAGCATAGAGGCATGCGGCGGATATCGTTATTTTCTCACCTTCACTGATGATTTGAGTAGGTATGGCTATATCTACTTGATGAAGCACAAGTCCGAAACGTTTAAAAAGTTCAAGCTATTTCAGAGTGAAGTTGAATATCATCGTAGAAAGAATATCAAGATCCTATGATCTAATCAAGGAGGAGAGTATCTGAGTTACGAGTTTGGTGCTCACTTAAGACAATGTGGAATTGTTTCACATTTGACACCGCCTGGAACACCACAACGTAATGGTGTGTCCGAATGTCGTAGTCCTACTTTGTTAGATATGGTGCAATCTGTGATGTCTCTTACCGATTTGCCATTATCGTTTTGGGGCTATGCATTAGAGACAGCTGCATTCACATTAAATAGGGCACCATCAAAATCCGTTGAGACGACATCATATGAGCTATGGTATGGCAAGAAGCCAAAGTTGTCGTTTCTTAAAGTTTGGGGATGCGATGCTTATGTCAAAAAACTTCAGCCTGAAAAGCTGGAACCGAAAGCGGAAAAGTGCGTCTTCATAGGTTACCTAAAAGAGACTGTTGGGTATACCGTCTATCTTAGATCCGAGGGCAAAGTGTTTGTCCCTAAGAACAGAGTTTACCTTGAGAAAGAGTTTCTCTCAAAAGAATTGAGTGGGAGGAAGATAGAGCTTGATGAGGTTACAGAACCTCTGCTTCAACAAGATGGTGGCGCAGGGCAGAAAGAAATTTCTGTCGAGGCAACACCGGTTGAAGAGGAAGCTAATGATGATGATCATGAAGCTTCAGATCAAGTTACTGTCGGACCTCACAGGTCGACAAGAGCACGTACTGCTCCCGAGTGGTAGAGGAATTCTGTCTTGTCTGTCATGTTGTTAGACAACAATGAGCCTGCGAGTTACGGGAGAAGCAATGGTTGGCACAGATTCCAACAAATGGTTAGAGGCCATGAAATCCGAGATAGGATCTATGTATGAAAACAAAGTGTGGACTTTGGAAGTATTACCTGAAGGTCGCAAGGCTATTCAGAACAAATGGATCTTTAAGAAGAAGATGGACGCAGACGGTAATGTGACTGTTTATAAAGCTCAACTTGTGGCAAAGGATTTTCACAAGTTCAAGGAGTTGACTACGATGAGACATTCTCACCCGTAGCGATGCTTAAGTCCGTCCGAATCATGTTAGCAATAGCTGCATTTTTCGATTATGAAATCCGGCACATGGATGTCAAAATGGCGTTCCTTAACGGGTTTCTTTAGGAAGAGTTGCATATGATGCAACCCGAAGGTTTTGTCGATCCAGAGAATGCTGACAAAGTATGCAAGCTCCAGCGATCCATATATGGACTGGTGCAAGCATCTTAGAGTTGGAATAAGCGCTTTGATGAGGTGATCAAGGCATTTGGGTTTATACAAGTTGTAGGAGAAGCTTGTATTTACAAGAAAGTGAGTGGAAGCTATGTAGCGTTTCTAATATTCTATGTGGATGACATATTGCTGATTGGAAACAATGTGGAGTTTTTGGAGAGCGTAAAGGATTACTTGAACAAAAGTTTTTCAATGAAAGACCTAGGAGAAGCTGCTTACATATTAGGCATTAAGATCTATAGAGATAGATCGAGGCGCCTAATAGGACTTCCACAAAACACATACCTTGATAAAGTTTCAAAGAAGTTCAAAATGGAACAATCCAAGAAGGGGTTCTTGCATGTGTTACAAGGTATAAAGTTGAGTAAGACTCAGTGTCCAGTAACTACAGAAGATGGAGAAAAGATGAGTGTCGTCCCTATGCTTCAGCCATAGGGTCTATCATGTATGCAATGCTGTGCACAAGACCGGATGTCAGCCTGGCCGTAAGTATGGCAGGCAGGTTTCCAAGTGATCCAGGAGTGGAACACTGGGCGGCGGTCAAGAATATTATGAAGTACCTGAAAAGGACTAAGGAAATGTTTCTCGTTTATGGGGGTGACGAAGAGCTTGTCGTAAAGGGTTACGTCGATGCAAGATTTGACACTGATCTGGATGACTCTAAGTCACAAACCGGATACGTATATGTTCTTAAGGGGTGCAGTAAGCTGGTGCAGTTCCGAGCAAAGCATCGTAGCTGATTCTACATGTGAAGCGGAGTACATAGCAGCCTCGGAGGCGGCTAAGGAGGGTGTCTGGATGAAGCTGTTCATGGCAGATCTTGGAGTTGTGCCAAGCACACTAATTCCAATAACTCTGTTCTTTGACAACACTGGTGCCATTGCTCTAGCCAAGGAACCAAGGTTTTACAAGAGGACCACACAAATCAAACGATGCTTCAACGTCATCCGTGACTATGTCGAAGGAGAGGACATAAATATTTGCAAAATGCACACGGATCTGAATGTTGCAGATCCGTTGACTAAACCTCTACCACGAGCGAAGCATGAACAACACCAGAACTGTATGGGTGTTAGATTCATTACATTGTAAATCACATGAAGAAGTGATACTAGATTATTGACTCTAGTGCAAGTGGGAGACTGTTGGAAATATGCCCTAGAGGCAATAATAAAATAGTTATTATTGTATTTCTTGTTTCAAGATAATCGTTTATTATCCATGCAATAACTATATTGAATGTATACATAAATGCATGTGTGGATATATAGACAAAACTGCGTCCCTAGTGAGTCTCTAGTTGACTTGCCTATTGATCAAGGATGGTTAAGATTTCCTAGCCAAAGACAACACGTGATGACGGGATCACATCATTAGGAGAATGATGTGATGGACAAGACCCAAACTATGAACGTAGCATATGATCGGGTCATTTTGTTGCTATTGTTTTCTGCATGTCAAGTGTTCATTCCTATGACCATGAGATCTTGTAACTCACTGACACCGGAGAAATGCCTTGTGTGTATCAAACGTCACAACGTTACTGGGTGACTATAAAGGTACTCTACATGCATCTTAGAAGGTGTCCGTTGAGTTAGCATGGATCAAGACTGGGATTTGTCACTCCGTGTGACGGAGAGGTATCTCGGAGCCCACTCGGTAATACAACATGGCATAGAAGCCTTGCAAGCAATGTGGCTAAAGAGTTAGTCACGGGATCTTGTATTACAGAACGAGTAAAGAGACTTACCGGTAACGATATTGAGATAGGTATAGAGATACCGACGATCAAATCTCGGGCAAGTAACATACCGAAGGACAAAGGGAATGGTATACAGGATTATACGAATCCTTGGCATAGAGGTCAACCGATAAGATCTTCGTAGAATATGTAGGATCCAATATGGACATCCAGGTCCCGCTATTGGATATTGACCGGGGAGTGTCTCAGGTCATGTCTGCATAGTTCTCGAACCCGCAGGGTCTGCACACTTAAGGTTCGGTGACGTTTCAGTATAGTTGAGTTATAGGTGCTGGTGACCGAAGTTTTGTGCGGAGTCCCGGATGATATCCTAGATGTCATGAGGGTTTCTGGAATGGTCCGGAAATGATGATTGATATATAGGAAGTTGGTATTTGGATTCCAAGAGAATTTCGGGCATTGCCCGTAGTGTACCGGGAGTGACGAATGGGTACAGGGGGCCCACCAGGTGGGCCCACCTCTCCACAAGAGGGCCTCATGGACTTGACTATGGCGCAATAGCTCTTAGTGGGCTTACTAGTCAACCAAAGAAAGCCCATGAGGTAAAAGCGGAAAAAACCAAAAGAGGTGGACAACTTGGGGAGGAGTCCTACTCCAAGTAGGATTGGAGGAGGACTCCTCCTCTCTAGCTTCGGCCAAGCCCAAGGGGGTTTCCCTTGGTGCTCAAGGCTAGCCCCTCCTTCTTCCTATATATACTAGAGGTTTTAGGGTTTTTGAGACACAATTTCAGCCATGTGCAACCCTCTCCTCTAGTTTGTAGTTCTTCCTCTAGATTGGATTTCTGCGGTGCTTAGGCGAAGCCCTGCAGGAATAGATCACCACCACCACCGGCGCGCCATCACGCTGCCGGAGAACTCATCTACTTCCCTGTCTCTCTTGCTGGATCAAGAAGGCAGAGATCGTCATCGAGCTGTACGTGTGCTAAACGTGGAGGTGCTGCCCGTTCGGTACTAGATCGGGACGGATCGTGGGACGGCGGTGATTTTGATCGCGAAGACGTTCCACTACATCAACCGCGTTTCTTAACGCTTCCCGCTTAGCAATCTACAAGGGTATGTAGATCTGATCTCCCTCTCGTAGATGATCATCACCATGATAGGTCTTCGTGTGCGTAGGAATTTTTTTGTTTCCCATGCAACATTCCCCAACAGATCCAACACGGATTTCGAGGATGGGGCTATGGGAGACCATTTTTGGATGGGATGACTGTCTATATATAGAAAATGGGGCTAGGGTTAGCGGATTTGCTCCGTTTTTGTACCGTTTAATCTCGATCACACGGTCCGGAAGCGATGGCGGCTAGTTGGGCTAAACTTGGGCTATGTACATGGTCTCGGGTGAGATGATAGGTAGATTTGGCAGCCAATTACAAAGGTTTTATAAACCGAAAACTTCCAACGTTTGACCGGCTACAGTGACGCTATAGGTTTATCCGTCGGGATATCAAACGACCTCCGAGTGCGATGAAATTTGGCACGCGGCCTACCTACGGTATAACAAGACCGCACGCCAAATTTCATCACAATCCAAGAAAGTTTTATACACACTTTTAAAAACAATATTTTAACGATGCCACAAGCACGTGCGTGTGTGGTTGGTCCCAAAACGGTCGACAACAAAAACGGAGAGAACCGACAACTAATAACGAATTCAAGTTTTAAAAAATGATGACAATGGAGTGCCCATGCAATGTGCAGGATGCATGTGATGCAATGATGAATGCGACAACCAAATAAATCACAGGGCGACAATGAAATAAAAGGCGAATCTTCTTGAGCATCGGTTTCGGGTTGTTACAACTCTCCTTTACTAACAAGAGATGTTCACCCGAGATCTAAGAATGAAATGGGGAAGAGGAAGAGAAGAGGACGAGGTAAAAATTAGTTGCTTCTATGACAAAGGAGTGAAACCAACGATCCTTGAAGGTTAAAAAGAGATGAAGAATGACATGAGGAACAATCAAGAATTCAAAAGAAATTTCGGTAGCACTCCGGTAGGAAAGATAGAAAATTTTGATAAGAAGGAATGAACTTGAAAAGTGAACACAACACTCCAGTTAACTATACATGCAAGGAAGAACATGATCTTGATAAGAGGAGATGATGGATGAAAGAGAGCAACAACACAAAGCCTCCGAGAGCATGAATAGGAAATAGATCATTTGATGGAGAAAATGAGAACTTCTACCACAAATGAATTTGATAAGCATCCTTGAGAAGAGGGATTGAGTGGAGTTGTTGGAACATCGAGAATGGAAATAAATGATTTGTTGTGGGCTTATGGAAAACATCTCAAACTACGAGGTGACAACAAGCAACTAACAAAACAAAGACTGGTTGGGAGCCACAAGATATGGAAATCATCTACACCAAGAGGATACATTGAGAACTTGGACTAATGACTAGCACCATGATAGAAACAATCCTTAGGAAAAACTTTAGGTTAAATCTAAACCAATATAGCTCTATGGAAGAATAGATGGGTTGAAAAATATCTCATGATCAAAGAATTTGGTGGGTTTATATATCTCATTCTTGAAACAAATTCTCTTCGAGACTCGTGATGAGTAAGAATACTTGAGGTACTACCAGAAGAATACTTCGAAAAGAATTACATACTCAACAAACCACAATGAAGAGCCTCCATATACAAAAGAATGATCAAAATAAATGAAGATTATGGCCTTGCAAAGACTCAGACGATTCTTCACGGAGAGATACTTGAGGGGACTTGAATATCGGAAAAAGAACAGATAAACAACTTAGGATTAAGGGTTTGACATCATGAACAACTGCGGAAGAAGGATTGCAATCATTTTGATGAAACAAGAATAAGAATTATGTTATTCTTATCCTTCATCAAGTTAAATTGATGATAAGCAACGAATTTGCATACCACCTATTCTTCATGAAAAGATTAAAGAGAGATATGAGCACAAACTTGAACAAGTGTTGAATGAAATACCGCTAAGATTTGAAACGACCGAGAAAACTTTCAATAAATTGAGATACATGAGAAGGAAGAGTTCAAGATTCATGTAGCAGAAAAATTCGACAATGCACCATAATAATTGAGAAGAATTTGATAACGAAAGTTGAAAGCTGAGAAGGAAGAAATCTTCTGAATGATGTCCTTCGGAGGATCGAGAAATGACAACAACTCTGAAATGCACCAGATAGATATGGAAGGAATTTCTCATGATCAAAAACAATTTGAGAGAGAGCATGAAGCTGAGATGACAATCTTCAAAGAATGCACAAAGACTTAAGAGAAACACTCCTTAGGTCTTCAACATGGAGAATGATGGCGAGAAACACTACCATGAATTACCGAGACACTCCGGAATAATGAATAGGGAAAGGTTGACCCAATGATGAGAAATAATTCGAAGAGATCTTGGAGAAGGAATATGACTGATGGAGTCCACACTTACCTCATATTTGAAAATAATTAGAGATCTCTGGTAAAGATTACAAAGCTAGGTATCATCCTGGAGAAGAACGTGTGGGTTATGGGCCCACTCAAAATAAACCAGCTTTGAAAGATTGCTTAGAATGAGAGATTGCTCCTGTACAAATTAAGAACTTGACGAGGATAGAACCTTGAAATAATTGAAAGGATTTGAATAGAAACACAAATCTTCTGAGATATCTTCAGCACTCCGGATAGAATAGAGAGGGATGAATAAACAAGAGAGGCTTGAATTAGAATTTCCAACACATGAATCATTTAAAGGATGAAACGGATATGATGAACACGGGAAGCTTGAACTGAATCCACTAGAGAAGAAAACAAGAACGAAGAATGATTAACTTAGCACTTGAGCATCATCACATTGAATCACCGGATACGATATGGAAGAAAAGATAGCGGAAACAACAATGAAAATAAAGGCAATTGGATGATAATTGAATCATTGAAGAAAAGGGGGGGAGGGTGGGAAAAAACAAAGATAACTTGAGACACATGAAATGAACTCCGGAAAGAAATATGAGGATTGATTTTGCAAATATTAGAAATAATTGAATTGACTTGAAGAGAAGAACACCAGATGGAAAAGAATTGACATGACAATTTGATTCAGCAAAAGGAAATAGCATTCTTGTAGAAATATGAGAACATTGCTTAGAAAAATATGAAATCAACACGTGACATCGAAGCAACTCGAATTACCATATTCCAACAAAACAAAGGATGATGCTTACTAAACAAGCAAAAATAAACTCATTACATAGATTCCGTTTAATTTTTTCATGGTAAGGTTCGCACGAGCTCGATCGTACATTTGATTGTCATATTGAAATGATGCTCGAGTATGCTCCCTAGGCGTAGCGAACTACACGGCTTGATGGAGCATATGTGATGAAGAATATCGAGATTGTCCTCTATAAAAAAGACCGTGAAGAAACGAATCTACTAGATGTCGAACCATAACCTCACATCATGCACGTGTTGGAAGATAATCCTAGTTAACTACTTGAATTGCCACCTAAGAACTCACGAATTTTTCTGGTTATGTAATCGGGTCCATGGATAGAAGGATTAAAATCTATCACTCAACTCCTAGCAATAACACTAACCATCTACTGTATCACATCCGTCAACACGTAATCGGAGATCTCAGAAACTCATCTAGCTCAGAACTTTGTAATCACTATGATATCAATTATGGCAGTACATCTGGATGCTCTCCCCAGTACTAGTTGATGTGAAACTCCTCGCGCCACAACTTGTATTGAAGCAATTTTGAACATCCTCCGTCCTGAGATACTAAGGAAACTGAATGACACCGGGTGTGACAAGAAGCCCCTGGAGCTCATCTCCCCGAGACACTTCTACCCATATTGACAGGAGGCAACATGAGCAAAATTTCGGTCACAATGATATCACATCCTAAAAAAATTTGAGTGAGAAGAGGGATATAATTAAAATTCCTACACCAAGATTCCTCACCAGAGCATAGAAGAGGAGTAAAAAGAATCCTACTCTCCGATATATAATTAGACTCAAAGTAGTTTTTCACTAGACTTGCCTCAGCCAAGTTCGATCAATCAAGGGGGGTCCTAGGTCGGTACTGCTCTGATACCAACTTGTAACGCCCAAGATGCGATCCTATCCTCATTTGGGCTTGAGGGCCTGGACAGGGATAGAATTGTATCTCGTTGTTTTGCATGAATGGATATCGTTACAAGTACATGTACATAAGATATGAGTATATGGAATTGGCTCACACTCGCCACAAGCTATATCATGATCATATCAATACAACAATACATTCAAATATCATGTAGAAGAGTAGGGTCTGTTTACGGACAAAATCAAATAATAAAAGAACGACGTCCATCCTTGCTATTCGAGGCTGCCGGCGTGGAACCCATCCTGTAATCGATGATGATGAAGAAGAAGAAACTCCAAATTAAATAATCATCACGCTCACGTCAAAGTATCACTTTCCTGTACCTGCAACTTTTTTTGTAGTAATTTATGAGCCACAGGGACTCATCAATCTCATTTCCAAAGGTATCAAGACTAGCAAAGCTTAATGAGTGAGGTATGGTTAAGTGGTAAGGCTAAAGCAAGCACTAAGCATTTATTTGAGTGGCTAACGTACGAGTACAAGAATAAGGGGGGGGGGTGATCTACGCATAAAAATACGTGAACTAATAAATGATATCAAAGTGATCCTGAACACCTACTTACGTCAGACATAACCCCACCATGTCCTCTCTCAGATACATAGCTCACGAGGAGAGACAATCACGGTTACAAACACAGTTGGCATATTTTAGTTAAGTTCACTTCAAGTTTGCTATGACTAGGTGTTAAATAAAGTTTTCAAGTTGCCACATAACTGTGGGCACGACTCTCAAAAATATTTAACCCTGCATGTGTGCTCCAACTAGTCCATCACAAACTACCACAAGCTGCATCGGAAACCTCGACCACGAAAAACTCATGATCTCCTCGGATTCCTAATGGAAAACCTCAACCTCGAGATAACCCAAAGTATACTCGGAATCCCTCACACAAGACGTTCAAGAAGGGTAAAACAAATCCAGCAAGACCGCGCGACGTGGCGACGACCTGATAAGAGCCGTGTATCTCGTTCTCATGACATGTCGGATAAGCGACACAGACGGTGGCCTGATAGAAATCACCCAAGTAGCCCGGGGTTGGCCCCACATAGTGCTGTGGGTTGGACCAACACTCATGAGGAGCACTGACCCGGGGGTTGATTAATTATCCACGGTTTAATTACTCCCTATACAGTTCATTAGTTATTAGGTAAATGTAGTAACAAGTCGGGCCTTGCTAGACAAGTTTTATCCCAAAATGAAAATCAAGGGGTCCCCATAACAACGCCAAGCATGGTAGGAGCGCTTAATATGGAACATAACACCGGTACACAAGTACCTAGGGCGACAAAGATGGACCAAAACACCGAGTTATAAGGCCAAGCTTTCCACCTTTTACAAAGTATATAGGTGCATTAAATTAAATAGCCATTATATGGTGATATTCAAAACAATCCATGTTGCCACATGGAAAGCAACCGCACCTGCAACTAGCAACGCTATAAGAAGGGTTGAGCAAACGGTAACATAGCCAACCTGTCACACCCTGTTTTTTTACCTCACTTCAACTTTAGTTTCAAAATCTGAGTTTATTAAAAAAATACAAAAACCAATGCTATGAGTGTCATGATTGTCATAGTGTATTTTTATGCTTGAGTGAGTGGATTCAAAAACCATATTTTTATAACATGATTATTCCCAAAGATTCTTTTTCTTATTTTGACTATTTTAAAACCTTGCTTTGGGTTGCACTACAAGTCCCTGATGACAAGGGAGTGCCTTTACCCAAAGATGGTAATCTAGTTTTAGAACTATTTTAACTCTCCAATGTCATAAAATAATTATTTTTCAAATTATTTTCCTATTTTATATGCATGTCCATTTCTAAGGCCAGAAATGATATTTCTATATGAAAAAAAATACTTTCCTACCTTAGAAAGATCTGAGAAAATTTGGAGATACTCAGAGGACATATATATCCCATACATAAGATTTTCAACCCCTATTTATATTAAAAATATTTGAGCAAACACTTGAAAACCAACTCTGTCTGTTTTGACCATTTTTAAATATTTCCAAAGGAAATAGTTCCAATAAATTCCAAGAAAATTCTAGCCACCCAAGTTTTCACACCAAGTTTCACCTCATTCCAAGGTGGTTTGGTTCACTAAATAATCCTAAAACCCTCCCTGTCCAAAATCAAGTTGAACCAACTCTACATAGCAAAGTTTATCCAAATCGCTTGAAACTTTCCAGGAGTGCTTGATAACCCTCAAGTATAGGGGATCGCAACAGTTTTCGAGGGTAGAGTATTCAACCCAAATTTATTGATTCGACTCAAGGGGAAGCGAAAGAATATTCTCAAGTATTAGCAGCTGAGTTGTCAATTCAACCACACCTGAAAGATTTAGTGTCTGCAGCAAAGTATCAATAGCAAGGTGGTATGATAACAGCAGTAGCAACAGTAACAACAGTAGCAGCAGAGCAACAGTAGCAGCAGTGACAACAGTAGCAGCAAAGCAACGTAGCAAGGACCAGTAGTAAAAGATTCGTCGGCATTGAATCGGTGATGGATGATTATGCCGGATGTGATTCATCATGTAACAGCTATAACACGGAGAGATAAGTAACTAGCTCCCATTCTTCAATCTAATATAGGCATGTATTACGTATGTAGTCATACATGCTTAGGGAAAAGAACTTGCATGACATCTATTGTGCATCCCTCCCGTGGCAGCGGGGTCCTAATGGAAACTACGGGATATTAAGGTTCTCCTTTTCATAAAGAACCGGACCAACGCATTAACACTTGGTGAATACATGAACTCCTCATACTATGGTCATCTTCGGGAGTGGTTCCGGCTATTGTCACTCCGGGGTTGCCGGGTCATAACACATAGTAGGTGACTACAACTTGCAAGATAGGATCTAAAACACACATATATTGGCGACAACATAATAGGTTCAGATCTGAAATCATGGCACTCGGGCCCTAGTGACAAGCATTAAGCATGGCAAAGTAGTAGCAACATCAATCTCAGAACATAATGGATACTAGGGATCAATCCCCGTCAAAACTAACTCGATTACATGATAGATCTCATCCAACTCATCACCGTCCAGCAAGCCTACAATGAGATTACTCATGAACGGTGAAGAGCATCATGGAATTGGCGATGGAGGAAGGTTGATGATGATGATGGCGACGATTTCCCCTCTCCGGAGCCCTAAACGGACTCCAGATCTGCCCTCTAGATGAAGAATAGGAGGTGGCGGCGCCTCCGTATCGAAAAACGCGATGAATCCTTCTCCCTGATTTTTTCCGGGCGGAACGGAATATATAGAGCTGAGATTGTAGGCGGTGGAGCCTTGTGGGCCCCACAAGCCTACCCGACACGACCAGGGGGTGGCCGTGCTACCAGGGCTTGTGTCCCACTGGCTCACCTCCTCCGGTGGATCTTTGCGCAGGTATTTTTCATTAATTCCAGAAAAATTCTTCGTAAATTTTTAGGTCATTCCGAGAACTTTTATTTCTGCACAAAAACAACACCATTGCAATTCTAGTGAAAACAGCGTTAGTCCGGTTTAGTTCCATTCAAATCATGCAAATTAGAGTCCAAAACAAGGGTAAAAGAGTTCGGAAAAGTAGATACGACGGAGACGTATCAGTGCTCAACACCCCAAATAAGGAGTCTCTCCCAAAAATGGGATTCGCAGATGGTAATCTACCCACATTCTCTTTGAAAGGGACAGATCTGCCCATTTGGGGGTGATTTCAAGTTTGCATTGCCAAACTTGTCCAATGAAGCTCAAATTTTGTGGAGCATCCTATTTTTGCTTCAAACTTAATCGTGTTAACCTTCATCACCAGTGGTGAAGTATAGCTACACCAAACACGTGTCGAACACCTTCTGCGAGATTAGTAAAACTGCTCCTAGCTCACTCCACACCTATACACTTTCCTCCAAACTCATAGACCGAACAGCCAAAACTACTCCCCAACTTCAGGTGAGTGGCCCCTCCTTGTATCCAAGCAGAAGAGCCAAATACACCATTCTAATTTCTGGTTCAAGTCTGGCATCACCTCTTTAATCACTTCCCTTGACCAGCAGGGAGTCTCTCGGCTCTCAAACGGCCCAGGATCTTCCAACCCATCCCCAGGACACGCGAGACATGGCAAAGGCATCGCAGAGCGCGCCAGCATGCCGTGGCATGCCAAAATTGCGCTCTGGGCATGCTACAGGGCGCACCCGAGGCAAAGGTGGCCAGTCCCGACCGGTTCAAGCCTCCCCCATTGCCCATTCGCGTCCCGAACAACTCTTCTGCATGAGGGAAGCCTTAGGGCCCCTCCTCCCTCGCTCTGTTGACCGGAGCGATGCATGCCCGTGCGCGCCAAATTTGGCCAGAAGATCACGGCCATGCATGCACGCTCCTCCTCGCTCTCTCTCCCTCTCAGTGAGTCACAGGGGTACTAAACCACTGCCGCAATACCGTGGTTTCAACCCCGATCTCTCACTGCGCCTCCTGCGAGCCACGGTGAAACCACCGACACTTCTCGCTCGGTGCATCAACGAGGGCCTATAAATAGGCATTCCCCCTCGCTCCCGCACCCTCATCCAACTCCTCGAAAGCCTAAATTGAACCCTTGCCACTCCATTCAAGCACAGCGAGCTCCGGTGCTTGAGATCGACCGAGGCCCCGCCGCTTCGGAGCTCTGATTATCTCGGCCTACAGGCCATCTCCAACGCTCCTTTCTCCTCCGCCATGACTGTAGTGAGCTCAGGAAGCTTTCCCCCCACTTCCCCGAGCTAATCCCTGCCCGTAGCACCCGTTTAATCCATCTCCCGAATCGGCTCCGTGCAGCCACCTCGTCGCCGGTGAACCAGGGCCTCCCTGTCGTCCCCTCAGCCACCAACAGGTAGACGATGATGTGTTGGTTCCATTCCTGCCATCATTTGGGCTCGAGGGCGTCGGTATCGCCGCCGGCGTGCCTCCCCTCCTCTCTGTCCAGAGGTGGAAGACGACCCACACAGGTGTTACCCACCTATCGGTGGCTCTTCTCTCTTCCCATCTCTCCTCTCTGCCGCTGACCACAAGGCCCCACACGTCAGGTTTGAACCTGGCAGCGCGCGCCCTTGGGCTAGCTGGGTGGCTGGCTAGCTGGGCCGGCCCAAGCCAGAGGCCGAGCCAGAACTGATCCAAAGCCCTTTTTCTCTTTTTGTTTAATCTTGTTTTAAAATATTTTCGTAGAATTTGTTATCCAATAAAATTTAATTATTCTCCACCACAATTCTTCAAAAAATGAGTAGATTTTAATAGAGCCATTGCACAGATTTTTAAGACAACTTTTCTATATAGTAATAACTAAAAAGGCTATTTTGAATACTTTAGCTTGTGTTAAAATGATTTTTAAAATAATCTTTTCACCAAAACGACAGACAAATGTTTTCAAAATAGTAATGTAGATTTATCAGAATAGGGCAACATTTTTAAAGTGAGTTTGTGCTCTGTTTTTGAGTGAGGTACTTATTATTTTACTATTTACTACACCAATAGATACCAGGTTTGACGAAGGAGTTGGAATCGAAGACCCCGAGGACTCTGGATACTTAGCTGATCAAGGCAAGAAACACTTTGACCATGTTTGAGAAAATATTATATTGCATGCTAGTAGAGCAATTATTCTCGTTGGATATGATCATGAGTATTCGGTAAATCATCGATATGATGTTACTGATGGCTCCTTGGGAGCACTTGCATTTGAGCATGAATCTACCTCCTATGAGGGTCACTCTAATATCATGTTGACAAGTAGAGCCGAGCATAGTAGACACATGAGCATGATGATGGTAAATCTTAAAGGTTTACGAAAACCCCGTCGGGTGCCACCAATGCCCGAGGGTGATGATGAGTTAGGTGGCCAGTTGTGAAGAAGTGGTTAACCGGGTATATTTTGGTGTGAGTGGTTTCGAAAATGGGATTAGATTTATGATGTGTCGACCGTCCCAACGTTACATGTGCGACCACGTTACCCCTTTATGGGACGGGGCTTTGTTGATTACTTTGGTCGGTGCTATGAAAGAGCCCATTACTAGTGGCGGGAGTGATATGCGGTCACTCTCGTGACGGGGTCATACCAGCTAGGTCGACTATGTCGTTTTACGTGTTCCGGGCACACTGTTGGTCCTCACATGGATGATCCTATCCAGAGTTGGTGCTCGTAAGACGTACATCATGTGGGCTGGGTACCAATCGAGTGGATCTCTTTGTCTAGTATCGTCAGGGGTAAGGCATTGATCGGGTACTTACCTCGGGTAGGTTATATACCGCGAGTCGTGGATGACACGGAAGTTTCCCGAATCTCGTGGGTACAACGTACAACCTCTGCATAGTGTAAAACTATTCGAATAGCCGTGTCCATGGTCAAGGACAGTTGGGTGGTGCTGTTTAGACTACATCCAGTCGTTTCCGCATAAACCAAGTGTGTGTGTGTGTGTGTGTGTGTGTGTGTTTAATGGTGTTGTATGAAAGAGTTGATATAACCAAGTTTGGTGACTTGGCATATCGGGTGAACTCGAAGTGTTCAACCCACATCAGATATGTCGATATCTATAACCTGTTCTTCTAAATACCATCTAGATTATATTGCACATCCATATATGATCATGTTAATTTATAGTTAAGCTGCTATCCACCAATACTGCATATTACTTGTTATCATACATACCGCATTATCCATATCATGGGCTGTTTGCGACTACATTCAAAGTACTCAGTTGCTGACCACTGGTTATTTCATTGACCAGACATGGAAGGACCGGATTTTGGAGAACAATACATCATCACAGACGGACTTGCAAACTAGGATGCTTCCCAGTCAGAATGCCTGTTAGTGTAGGCTGATGGCATGGGCACCCGCTTAGCCCCAAGATTTCCGCTAGTAGATGTATTGGTGTGTTTTGGCCTTATAGGCCGTACCTATGAGAACTTGACCTTGTTGGTCATTTGTTGTATCATTTCAGTATGTTGGATGTAAAACTCTTAATATTCAGTATTTGTGTGTCCGTTGAGCATTGATTTTTGGGATCACTGAGCATGTTCATTCGACGATCTCGACTTGTAAGTCGGGGTCCCCACAGAGCTGGTATTAGAGCCATCCTGACTATAGGAAGCCTTGGGTAGCATGGACGATAGCTAAGACGAGTAGTGCACTCAGCCCTTGCACTTGAGATTTTCTACACCCACAAAATTTCTAACCCTCTCCTACAACCTTGTAGATGGCTGCCGTACCTGAGATACTTCTGGAGATGGGCTTTCCCCTACTCTTGGGAGATAGCCTCGAGAAGTGTCAAGTACGCCGCACACTCATTTTTCTCTACCACGAGCACTGGGTCAACGCCGACACAAAAGAATTTCATCTGGACGTGACAGTGAAGGATAACGACTCCCCAACTAGTTGGTTCTTTGAAGGACCTCAAATGGAGAATCTGATGTTGGCAGTGGAGACAACCACACGAGAGGCGCTCGCGCGTCTCCACGACCTCCTTCCCGAGATGGCCAACGAGCCGGCTACTCATCACCTGCCTTTCATGAAGGACGAAATTGACGGGAGATGAATGCTTAACCCATCCTCGGAGGACGGAACGCCACTCAGCTTTCAAACCTACTTCAGCCTCTCCGCTGACACCTTGACTCACCTTCTCATCAAGGAGTCCATGACGCTTCACCAAGAACTACACCAGGTCAAGGACCTACTTCTCCTGGAAATGATGAAAACCCACAAGGTCAAGAAGGAAGGAGCACCCGGAGGGCAGACGGCCATTGCCTTCCGAGGAGGGATACCACTGCTCGAGGCCATTCCTATACAGAGTCACCTTTTGACCGCGGAAGAATAGACTGAACTCCTCACGGCTTCACCGACAAAGAGATGCCGTGATGGACCACTCCCCTCTCCCACACCTCTGAAGGAGGAAGGTACCAATGAGGATGAAGACGAAGGTCCTGCTGAGCCTGCATACGAGACTGACTAGTCCGCCGGTTGGAGGAACGTCTTAGGCAATTAGGAGTCTCCCTCATGCATAGTTGAGTCCGTGTATCGGTTCATGAGAACCATGAGTGTTGTGTGATCATGTATGATGCAAGCCACATTTCTGCCTTAGGCAGCTTGTAAGCGACTACATCACTTTCTTTAATTCAATGCATTAGATTTCCCAAAAACTTTTGTTTAACTCGCACACTAACATAGTACCAAAACCCCCTTATATAGGAACTTCATCACTTATGATTCCCCGACTAATTCGGCATGTTGACCTGTCTTCTCCCATAACAGGATGGTGATTTCAACACGCACCAGCACCTTCGGCAACCCTAGTCTACCACCTCTGGCCAGCACGAGGGAAACGGTGGGAACGCTCAAGCTGGAGATCACCTCGAGCAGTAGCAAGGCGATTTTCCTCCGCCACCACCTCCTACGCAGAGCCTGACTGTGGCTCAGTTCCTCCAAGCTCTCCGAGAGGAATGTCAAGTCAACAATGCCGCCATCCAACAAATGGCTCAAGTCTTGGTGAACAATCCGCCACAAAACGGAAATGGCAACACTCACTCTACTCTGTCTGAGTTTATGAGGACTACGCCTCCTATATTCACGGAGACAACTGAACCATTGGATGCCGATGACTGGATCCTCACCATCGAAGACCTCCTCGCGCTGGTCAAGTGCACCGATGATCACGAGAAAGTCCTTTATGATTCTCACTGTCTCGAAGGCACGACCAGAGCTTGGTGGGACAGGTTCCAGATCATGCGAGAAGGGCAAGCTATCACTTGGGCAGTATTCAAGGAAGGATTCCGAGCTGCTCACACTATCACTTGCGCAGTATTCAAGGAAGGATTCCGAGCTGTTCACATTCCCCCTGGAATGATCACCATTAAGAAGCGGGAATTCTGAGCCTTGAGGCAAGGCAGTGGAACCGTCAAGGAGTATCTGCAGAAGTTTAACCTCCTGTCAAGATATGCACCGAAAGACGTCAACATTGAAGCCGCAAAAGTGGAACACTTTATGGAAGGACTGCAGCAGCCGCTCCAGTATCAACTGGTTGTTTGTGATTGCCGGACCTTCTGCGATCTGGTGAGCAAGGCCCTCATGCTGGAGGATAAGCATCGTACAATGGATGATTCCCGTAAGCGCAAGCTGTTGGGTAGTGCAGGACACAGTAACCCGAAGCCACGCCCATGGCAGTCAACCCCACCAAGACCCAACTATCAGCAACAACAGTACAAGGCAGCAACGTTCCGCCAGAACTACCAGCCCCAGCAGCAAGTCAACACCAAGCCAGCAATCAACCCGCCCAATAACAGTGGAGTCAAGCCCAACATCCCAGGGCAGGTTACATGCTTTGGATGTGGTCGGACTGGGCACTACTCAAGGCAGTGCCCCAACAAGAACCCCGATGCGCCGTCAAATCAAGGACAAGGTCAAGGAGCGCCAGGCAGGAACCAAGCTCCCCGCAATCAGCAGTACCACAACAGGGGATGTATTAATCACATCTCCGCAGAAGAAGCACAGGAAGACCCGGACTGCATTCTGGGTATGTTCCTCGTCAACTCCACCCCAGCAACAATATTGTTTGATTGTGGTGATTCGCATTCTTTCGTTACTCAGAAGTTTGCAGAAAAATGTGGTTTGAAGCCTACCCTACTTAATGGGAAAATGGCAGTACATACCTTGGGAGAGTGCTAAGAACCAAACTAGGATTTAGAGGAGTCCGGGTCAATATTAATGGGATAAGCTTCACAGTAGATCTCATTGTCATAAAGTCGCAAGGCTTGGAAGTGATCCTTGGAATGGATTGGTTGGCCAAGCACTAGAGCATCTTGATCAGTGCCAAAAGGACTATTACCATGACAAGCGACAAAGGGGTCAAAGTCAAGTATGGCCCTGAGCCTACATCCACTCAAGTCTCTCAGGTAAATTGCCTATCGGGAGAAGAGTTGGACCAAGTGTCAATAGTCTGTGAGTACCCGGATGTCTTTCCTGATGAGCTGCGAGGGATGCCTCCTGACCGAGACATCTTGTTCATCATTGAGCTCATGCACGGATCAAGGCCTATCTATAAGAAGCCTTATAGGATGGGATCCGAAGAGCTAGCAGAGTTGAAGAAGCAGTTGGATGAGCAACTCAGGAAGGGATTCATCCGTCCGAGTGCATCTCCTTGGGGATCACCTATTCTGTTCGTGTCTAAGAGGGATGGGACCATCAGACTCCGCATTGATTACCGTTCCCTCAATGAGGTCACAATCAAGAACAAGTACCCAGTCCCCAAGATTGAAGACCTATTTGACCAGTTATATGGAGCCAAGGTATTTTCCAAGATCGATCTCCGATCGGGATATTACCAATTGAAGATCCGACCCAAAGACACACCTAAGACTGCATTCGTGACCCGGTATGGTCTATACGAGTGCACCGTCATGTCATTTGGGTTGACCAATGCCCCAGCATACTTCATGTACCTCATGAACAAAGTCTTCATGGAATACTTGGATAACTTTGTCGTCATCTTCATCAATGACATATTAATTAATCTTCTCCAAGTCCGAAGAAGAGCATGAGCAATACTTGAGGTTAGTGTTGGAAAAGCTTCGAGAGCACCAGCTTTATGCCAAATTTAGCAAATGCAAATTCTAGCTGCACGAAGTTGGATTCTTGGGTCATACCATGACAACAAATGGATTGGCGGTCGATCCCTCCAAGATTACCACATTAACCAACTGGGAATCACCAATCGATGTGAAGGAAGTCAGAAACTTCCTCGGACTCACGGGATACTACCGCAAGTTCGTGGAGGGGTTCTCCCGCATCGCTCAACCAATGAGTCAGCTCCTGATGAAAGGCAAGAAGTTCGAGTGGACGCCGGAGTGCGAAGAAAGCCTCCAGGAGCAAAAGAAGAGATTGACTACCGCTCCGGTATTGGCTACTCCAGATATCAGCAAGGAGTTTGTGATATATTGTGATGCCTTCAGAACCGGGCTTGATGGAGTCCTAATGCAAGATGGCAGGGTCGTGGCTTACGTGTCACGGCAACTGCGCGCGCATGAGGAAAACTATGCCACACATGATCTTGAGTTGGCAGCCGTAGTGCATGCCTTAAAGACATGGCAACATTACCTTTTGGGGAAGCGATGTGAAATATACACCGACCACAAGAGTCTAAAGTATATCTTTACTCAAATGGAATTGAATATGAGGCAGCGAAGATGGTTGGAGCTAATCAAAGACTATGACTTCAGCATCCAATACCACCCCGGTAAGGCCAATGTGGTGGCCGATGCCTTAAGCCGGAAGGCCAGCACCTTGAATGTTATGCTCAAGGAAAGGCTACCCGCCTTATATGAAAAAATGGAAAGCTTTGGGTTGGAGCTAGTTGAACCAGGATTCCTAGCTAACCTCGAAGTCAAACCCATGCTGGCAAACGACATCAAAGAAGCCCAAAAGGGGCACAAGAGCATCGAAGGCATCAAGTAGAAGATCCAGGAAGGCAAGGCCCCAGAATCTCGGTGGATGAACAAGGAGTAGTGTGGTTTGGGAAACGTTTATGCGTACCCAACAAGCCGGAACTCAAGGACTTGATCCTGCAGGAAGCTCATGACACACCCTACTCTATTCACCACGGTGGCACCAAAATGCATCGGGACCTCCGGGAAAGATTCTGGTGGCATGGTATGAAGAGGGAAATAGCGTCCTATATCGCCAAGTGCAACGTGTGTCAGTGAGTCAAGGATGAGCACCAACGACCTGCTAGATTGCTACAACCTCTCCAAGTTCCCGAATGGAAGTAGGACAAAGTCGGCAGGGACTTCATCACCGGTCTTCCCAGATCAAGCAAAGGGCACAATTCCATATGGGTCATTGTCGACCACCTAACCAAGGTGGCCCATGTCATTCCAGTCAGCACCACTTATGAAGGTAGCCAATTGGCTAGCCTGTATATCCATCGTATTGTGAGTCTCCATGGAGTCCCGAAAGAAATAGTATCTGACCGAGGCACGCAGTTCACCTCAAGATTTTGGAACAAGTTCCAAGAAGCTCTTGGAACCAAGCTCTCTTTCAGCACCGCCTTCCACCCACAGACGGGCGGACAGACGAAGAGAGTGAATTAGATACTTGAAGATATGCTCCGTGCTTGTGTCTTGGCACATGGGACCAAATGGGAAGATTGTTTCTCGATTGCTGAGTTCTCCTACAAAAAGAACTACCAGTCCACTCTCCAGATGGCCCTATTTGAAGTACTATACGGACGAAAGTACCGCACCCTGCTCAACTGGTCCGAGATTGGCGAAGGATTGATTTTCGGACCGGAAGTTCTTCGTGAGGCAGAAGACAAGTTGCAACTTGTCTGGGAGACCTTGAAAGTGCCCAAGTTACGACAGAAGAGCTATGCGGATTCTGACCGCAGAGAAGTGGAGTTCATTCCCGGAGACCATGTGTACCTTCGCGTCACACCTCTCAAGGGAACCAACCGTTTCCACGTCAAGGGGAAACTTGCTCCAAGGTTCATTGGACATTTTAAGATCACGAGAAGGCGTGGAGAAGTTGCTTACTAGTTGGAGCTACCTCCGGAACTTTCGGGTGTGCACAGCGTTTTTTACATGTCACAACTCCGGAAGTTTATGCAAGAGCCGAACTGTCCAAATCTTTATAAGGACATTGACCATCAAGCCATCGACCTCCAACCAGATCTCACTTATCGTGAGAGGCCAATCCGAATCCTGGATGAAGCAGAGCATTGCACCAGAAGCCACACCATCAAGTTCTTCAAGGTTCAATGGTGCAATCACACCGAGGCCAAAGCAACATGGGAGCGTTAAGACTATCTCCGATCCGAATTTCTGCACCTTTTTAGCACCTAGCTTAAGAATCTGGGGGACGAGATTGTTGTAAGGGGGATAGGTGTGTCACACCATGTTTTTACCTCACTTCAACTATAGTTTCACAATCTGAGTTTTTTTTCTTTCAAAAACCAATGTTGTGAGTGCCATGACTGTCATTGTGTGTTTGTATTCTTGAATAAGTGGATTCAAAAACCATATTTTTATAACATGATTATTCCCAAAGATTATTTCTCTTATTTTGACTATTTTAAAACCTTGATTTGGGCTGCACTACAAGTCCGTGATGACAAGGGAGTGCCTTTACCCAAAGATGGTAATCTCGTTTTAACTCTCCAATATCATAAAATAATTATTTTTCGAATTATTTTCCTATTTTATATGCATGTCCATTTCTGAGGCCAGAAATGATATTTCTATATGAAAAATTAATTTTTTGCCTTAGAAAATCTTTGAAAATTTGGAGATACTCACAAGACATATACTTTCCATACATATGATTTCCAACCCCTATTTATATTCAAAATATTTGTGCAAACACTTGAAAACCAACTTTGTCTGTTTTGTCCTTTTGAAATATTTCCAAAGGATATAGTTCCAATAAATTCCTAGAAAATTCCAGCCACCTTCCCAAGCTATATTTGGTAGCCACACCAAGTTTCACCTCATTCCAAGATGGTTTGGTTCACTTAATAATCCTAAAACCCTCCCTGTCCAGAATCAAGTTGAAGCAACTCTACTAGCAAAGTTTATCCAAATGGCTTGAAAATTTGCAGGAGTGCTCAACACCCCAAATAAGGAGTCTCTGCCAAAAATGGCATTTGGAGAGGGTAATCTACCCACATTCTCTTTGAAAGGGACAAATCTGCCCATTTGGGGGTGATTTCAAGTTTGAATTGCCAAACTTGTCCAATGAAGCTCAAATTTGGTGGAGCATCCTATTTTTGCATCAACTTAATCCTGTTAACTTTCATCACCAGTGGTGAAGTATTGTTACCCCAAACACATGTCAAACACCTTCTGAGAGATTAGTAAAATTAACAACTACCACCTCACTCCACACCCATACACTTTCCTCCAAACTCATAGACCGAACAACCAGCACCACTCCCCAACTACAAGTGAGTTGCCCCTCCTTGAATCCAAGTGAAGAGCCAAAAACCCCATTCTAATTTCTGGTTCAAGTCTGGCATCACCTCTTTAATCATTTCCCTTGACCAGCTCGGAGTCTCTCGGCTCTCAAACGGCTAAGGATCTTCCAACCCAGCCCCAAGACACGCCAGACACGGCCAAGGCACCCCAGAGCGCGCCAGCATGCCGTGGCATGCCAGAACTATGCTCTGGGCACGCTACAGGGCGCAACCGAGGCAAAGGTGGCCATCCTTGGCCGGTTCAAGCCTCCCCCCGTTGCCCATTCGTGTCCCCGACAACCCTTCTGCATGAGGGCAGCCTTAGGGCCCCTCCTCCCTCGCTCTGTTGACCGGAGCGACGCATGCCTGCGCGTGCCACATTCGGCCAGAAGACCGCGGCCATGCATGCACGCTCCTTCTCGCTCTCTCTCCCTCTTAGTGAGTCACACAGATCCTCAACCACGTCCGCAATACCGTGGTTTCGACCCCGAGCTCTCAGTGCCCCTCCTGCGAGCCACGGTGAAACCACCGGCACTTGCCGCTCGGTGCACCGTCGAGGGCCTATAAATAGGACTTGCCCCTTTCTCCAGCACCCTCATCCCACTCCTCCAGAGCATAAATTGAACCCCTAGCCACTCCATTCGAGCACAGCGAGCTCCGGTGCTCGAGATCGATCGAGGCCCCGCCGCTTCGGAGCGCCGTCGATCTCGGACTGTAGGCCAGCTCCGACGCTCCTTTCTCCATCTCCGTGACCGTAGTGAGCTCAGGAAGCTTACCTCATACTTCCCCGAGCTAATCCCTGACCATAGCACCCATTTCATCCATCTCCCAAATCGGCTCCGCCGCAACCACCGTGTCGCCAGTGAACCAAGGCCTCCCTGTCGTCCCCTCGACCACCAGCATGTAGGCGACGATGTGCTGGTTCCATTGCTGCCATCAGTTGGGCTCGAGGGTGTCGGTATCGCCACTGGCATGCCTCCCCTCCTATCTGTCTAGAGGTGGAAGACGACCCCGACAGGTGTGCCCCACCTGTCGGTTGCTCTTCTCTCTCCCCCTCTCTCCTCTCTGCTGCTGACCACACGGGCCCGCGCGCCACGTTTGAACAAGGCGGCGCGCGCGCGTGGGCTAGCTAGCTGGCTCGCCAGCTGGGCCGGCCCAAGCCACAGGCCGAGCGAGGCCTGAGCCAAAGCCATTTTTCTTTTTCCGTTTAATCCTGTTTTAAAAGATTTTTGTAGAATTTGTTATCCAATATAATTTAATTATTTTCCACCACAATTCTTCTAAAAAGGAGTAGAATTTAATAAAGCCATTGCACAAATTTTTAAGAGAACTTTTCTTTATAGTAATAATTAAAAAGGCTATTTTGAATACTTTAGCTTCTGTTAAAATGATTTTTAAAATAATCTTTTCACCAAAACCAGAGACAAATGTTTTCAAAATAGTAATGTAGATTTATCCGAATAGGGCAACATTTTTAAAGTGAGTTTGTGCTCTGTTTTTGAATGAGCTACTTATTATTTTACAATTTACTACCCCGATAGATACCACGTTTGACGAAGGAGTTGGACTCGAAGACCCCGAAGACCCCGGATACTTAGCTGATCAAGGCAAGCAACCCTTTGACCATGTTTGAGCAAATACAATATTGCATGCTAGTAGAGAAATTATTCCCGTTGCATATGATCATGAGTATTCGGTAAATCATCGATATGATGTTACCGATGGCTCCTTCGGAGCACTTGCATTTGAGCATGATCCTACCACCAATGAGGGTCACGCTAATATCATATTGACAAGTAGAGCTAAGCATAGTAGAAACATGAGCATGATGATGGTAAATATTAAAGGTTTATGAAAACCCCGTCGGGTGCCACTAATGCCCGAGGGTGATGATCCTTGTTGCACACCTAGAGAGAGATACATGCACTCACCGTGATTTTGTCGAGCTTCACTTATATCTTTTGGTAGACAATTCAGCTCACATGTGCTTCACTTATATCTTTTGAGCTAGATACTTTTGCTCTGTGTGCTTCACTTATATCTTTTAGAGCACAGCGGTGCGTGGCTTGGTAGTTGATCTATGCTTTGAAATTGGTGTCAAAAGGGGTAGTTATCCAAAGGGATACGAAAACTTCCACCTTCATGTGCATTGAATAGTTAGAGAAGTTTGATTCATCTCAATTAGTTTTGAGTTGTGGTTTTGGTAATATTGAAGTCATGCTAGTAAGGTGTTGTGGATCTAGAAATACTTGTGTTGAAGTTAGTGATTGCATGCACGTATGGTGAACCGCTATGTGATGAAATCTGAGCATGATTAGTCTATTGATTGTCATCCTTTGCGTGGCGGTCAGGATCACGCGATGGTTTATACCTACCAACCCTTCCCCTAGGAGTATGCGTTGAATGCTTTGTTTCGATTACTAATAAAACTTTTGCAACAAGTATATGAGTTCTTCATGACTAATGTTGAGTCCATGGTTTAGATGCACTTTCACCTTCCACCATCACTATCTTCTTAGTGCTGTGCAACTTTCACACGTGCACAAAACCCACCATTAGCCTCCCTCAAAACAGCCACCATACCTACCTACTATGGATTTTTCAAAGTCATTCCGAGATATATTGCCATGCAACTACCACCATGACATGTGCCATCACGTCTACATTGCCATTGCATGATCGTAAGATAGATAGCATGATGTTTCTATTAATGTCTATGCCATGCTAGATCATTGCCACGGTACACTACCGAAGGCATTCCATATAGAGTCATCGTTGCTATGAGTTTTGAGTTGAAAGTGTGATGATCATCATTGATGGAGCATTGTCTCATGTGAGGAAATAAAAGAGGCCAAAGAAGCCCACCAAAATAAATAAAATAAAAAAGAGGCCAAAGATCCCACCAAAAAACAAATGAGAGAAAAAGAGAGAAGGGACAATGCTACCACTTTTTCCACACTTGTGCATATTAAGCACCATGATCTTCATGATTGAGAGTCTCTCGTTTTGTCACCACCATATAGCTAGTGGGAAATTTTCATTATATAACTTGGCTTGTATATTCCAATGATAGGCTTCCTCAAAATTTCCTTAGGTCTTCGTGAGCAAGCAAGTTGGATGCGCACCCACTAGTTTTCTTTAAGAGCTTTCACATACTCTTAGCTCTAGTGCATCATTTGTATGGCAATCCCTACTCATTCACATTGATATCTATTGATGAGCATCTCCACAACTCATTGATATGCCTAGTTAATGTGACCATCTTCTCCTTGTTTTGTCTTGCAACCTCCACCACACTCCACAACATCTATAGTGCTAAAACCATGGCTCACGCTCATGTATTGCGTGAGAGTTGAAAAGGTTTGAGAAAGTAAAGGTGTGAAAAAATTACTTGGCCAATACTGGGGGTGTGCATGATTTAAATTCGTTGTGCAATGATGATAGAGCATAGCCAGACTATATGCTTTTCTAGGGATAACTTTCCTTTGGCCTTGTTATTTTGAAAGTTCATGATTACCTTGCTAGTTTGCTTGAATTATTATTGTTTCCACGTCAATAGCAAACTATTGTTTTGAATCTAATGGATCTGAACATTCACGTCACATAAGAGGAGTTACAAAGGACATCTATGCTAGGTAGCATGAAAGCATCAAAAATTCATTCTTTATCACTTCCCTACTCGAGGACGAGTAGGAGTTAAGCTTGGGGATGCTTGATACGTCTCAAACGTATCTATAATTTTTGATGGTTTCATGCTGTTATCTTGTCATCTTTGGATGTTTTATGTACCTTTTATATCTTTTTTGGGGCTAACTTAGTAATTCAGTGCCAAGTGCCAGTTCCTGTTTTTTCTGTGTTTTTGGCTCTTTTCAGATCTGATTTTGGAACGGACTCCAAACGGAATAAAATCCCCGAAATGATTTTTTCCCGATCGAAAGAAGATCAGGGGCTTGTGGGCCAAGCCAGAAGGGCTACATGGAGCCCATAAGCCCCCTATCCACCACCAGGGGGGCAGCGGTGGGCAGGCTTGTGGCCTCCCTGGCGCCCCCCTGACCTAGATCCTGCGCCAATATATTCCCTAAAATACAGAAAAAATAAAGGGACCACGAAAATACTTTTCCGCCGCCGCAAGCTTCCGTTTCCGCGAGATCTCATCTGGAGACCCTTCCCGGTGCCCTGTCGGAGGGGACTTTGGAGTTGGAGGGCTTTTACATCAACATCATTGCCCCTCCAATGACTCGTGAGTAGTTCACTTCAGACCTACGGGTCCGTAGTTAGTAGGTAGATGGCTTCTTCTCTCTCTTGGATCTTCAATACAAAGTTCTCCATGATCTTCATGGAGATCTATCCGACGTAATCTTCTTTGGCGGTGTGTTTGTCGAGATCCGATGAATTGTGGATTTGTGATCAGATTATCTATGATATATATTTGATATCATTGTAAGTCTCTCCGAGTCTTTGCTGATTTCTTATATGCATGATTTGATATCATTGTAAGTCTCTCCGAGTCTTGGGTTTTGTTTGGCCAACTAGATCTATGATTCTTGCAATGGGAGAAGTGCTTGGTTTTGGGTTCTTACCGTGTGGTGACCTTTCCCAGTGACAGTAGGGGCAGCAAGGCACACATCGTGTAGTTGCCATCAAGGGTAACAAGGTGGGCTCTGTCGTAGATATGAGATAGTTCATCTACATCATGCCATCTTGCTTAAGGCGTTACTCTGTTCTTTTGGACTTAATACAGTAGATGCATGCTGGATAGCGATCAACGTGTGGAGTAATAGTAGTATATGCAGAAAGTATCGATCTACTTGTTTTGGACGTGATGCCTATAGATATAATCATTGCCATAGATGACGTCACCACTTTGCGCGGTTCTATCAATTGCTCGACAGTAATTTGTTCACCCACCGTCTACTTGCTTTCGTGAGAGAAGCCACTAGTAAACACTACGCCCCCCGGGTCTATTCACATCTATCGTTTCCACTTTCGCTTTTACTTTGCTTTGTTACTTTGTTGCTTCCAGTTCTCACTTGGCGAACAATCTATAAGGGATTGACAACCCCTTCATAGCGTTGGGAGCAAGCTTTTTGTGTTTGTGCAGGAACTTGAGATACTCCTTCACTAGATCGATACCTTGGTTCTCAAACTGAGGGAAATACTTACCACTGCTACGCTACATCACCCTTTCCGCTTAGAGGGAACACCAACGCAAGGCTCCAAGGCCACATGGAAATCCTTTGCATATTTTCCTAGGAAGTCCCTTAAGGCGTAGCCGTAGCAGAAGGATTCGTGGTGCCGTCGACACACCTATTTCTGGCGCCGTTGGAAGGTCTTTTGTTGAAGTAGCACTCCTCTGGCCACCTACGGCGAGGCCCGACACACCGGCGAGCTCGGGTGGCCGCGTCGCGCCCGACCAGGCCCTGTGCGCCGGTGGGGAGGGGCTGCAGCGGCGCCGGTTGGGGAGGCCATGAGGGAGGTAGCCGGCCTTCACGGGCCTCGGGCGTGCGGCGCCTAGGGAGGAGATGGGGCACTGAGAGGGATGCCCGACGACGAGGAGGGTTCACCGGAGACCCCAGGGGAGAGGGGGGAGCCTTGGTTGCTTGATCCGGAGCTGCTCCCAGGCGGAAGAGCTTCGACCATAGACGTCCATGGAGGAGGGGAGAGAGCTCGGGAGGAGGAGAGCTGCTCAGGAGGATCCCAAGGGAGAGGGGGATATATGCAAGAACAATAGAGGGTCGGGGAGAGAGGGAATAAGAGCGGGAGAGGAAGAGAGAGCTCGGGAGCTCTCTGGAGCTCTCTGTGCATGGACGCCACGCACCACAAAACAAGTTTGGAGGCTAGCTGGTGGATGAAAATGCTTGGAACGGTCAAAAGGAGGGTCTTTGACAAGCTGAGACAAGGTTTGGCTACTAGGTTCAGGCTGTGGGGCAAGGTTAAGGTGAAGAGCACCAGTTCTACATGCCCAAAAGGTTGTCACCATGGCCACTTATGCCTAAAGTAGCATTTTGACCAGTCAAGGATGTCCCACAGCTAGGGCATACATGCAGGAGGATGACTCCGGAGTTTGGTAGCTAGTGAATCTGGTTTGAATAGGTTTGGACTCTGATTAAGTTAGCAACACGAAACTAGGGGCTGGCAAAAGTGGTTTTCAGAGGGGAAGTCTTGGTGTGAAACCATGTCTAGCAGCATCTGGTATGGAAGGACTACACCACTGTAAGGTTTCAGCTCAAGCAAGGGAGGGTAGCTAGTACTTGTTGTACAAAGCTACATTTCAGCCAGAAATCTAGTTGTAGATGTGCTGCTCATCTTCTCCAATTGAGCATGCCATCTCTTGGCTGGAAATGATGACTTGGGATGCTAGGGGGGCTATGGAAAGAGATGGGGGCTTTGGCATAAGCAGAAGTGGGGCAAGAGGGTAAAAATGGTGATCCAAGGGTTAAAATGAGAAGTAGTTACATGGAGCCTCTCTCCAATAATTGACTAGTGGCCAATGAAATGTTACTGGAGGTGAAACGTAACTATATGAAGGTGTGGTAGAAAGTTGAGCTCAAGGGTTAAAGTGGAACGGGTCAAAGTAGCCACTTTAGTGTGTGCACACAAGGTGTTTGATGAGTGGCAGGGCAACCATAAGGACTTCAATGGATATGAAACTTAACAGGACCAAATGATGGATGAAAATAGGCTTGTACACCAATTTTGGGATTTGGAGGACAAGGTTTCCAATGTAGACTTGGAAAAGCCATGAAATGGGCAGAAATGGCCTTCTACATACAAAGATATTCAAATCAATTCCCACAAATCTCATATTTGGTGTGGGGGCATTATTTGAGCATTAAAGCATGCCCAAAAAGTTTGGGGTCAATTGGAGAAACTTTATAACGTAAAGTTTCCCAAAGTCCAAAATCTACAGAGTGGGTTTTGAGGGACTTGGGACAAGTTCTTCTATTATCCTTTATGCACCACTTGGTGTGTATGCATTATTGGAGTGTAAGAACTTGTCTACCAAATATGAGCACATTTGGAGATATTTGACAATGTGGATTTTCTCAAATTTGGATCTGGACATATAGGGTTTTAGAACTATTAGGGAAGTAATTCAACTTGGAATGAGATGATACTTGGCAAGATCATCAAACATATCATTGGTGACATGCTGGAATTTTACTGGAATTTATTGAGGATATTTCTTATAGAAATATTCCAAAAGCTTGAAATAGGCAGGATGGGTTTTGAAGGGGTTGCTCAATATTTTGAACATAACCATATGTTGAAACTCATATATATGGAATATGTCTACCGAGTTTCCCTAAATTTTCTTGAATATTTTGAAAGCAATAAAAGTAACTTTCCTTCATAAGAGACCATTTCTAGCCTCACAGGAAGGCTTTTAATAAAACACTAAAATAACCTTTAAAATAATAATATTGTGGTTTTGGGAAGTCATTTTGATAATGGTTTTTGAATAAAGTAATTGGTGCAAAACAATTTCCCTAATTTGTGGACTTGCTGTACAAATCCCATCTCAGGGGATTGGAAAGCTTAATTCAAGGAAATTCTTTTTGGTGAAAATATTATTTGGTCAAAATAGTTTTTGATCCTAAACACATGGCATGATCATTAGGCAGGAGTTTGGGGCTAGGTAGGTGAGTCTGGAGAGTAACAGGAATTAATGAGAATAAAACACAAGCACATAAGCAAACAAGCAAACAATAGTCACTTCAAACATCACAAGCATTCACAAAAAATTTAATTGGTCCTAATTTGTGAAATAAGTTAATTAGTCTGGATAGCTAAACAGAGGGTGTTACAGGTACCAAAGTGATCCAGGAGTATATCCCTGGACAACGGTCAAGAATATCCTTAAGTACGTGAAAAGGACTAAAGATACGTTTCTCGTTTATGGAGGTGCCGAAGAGCTCGACGTAAAGGGTTACATCGATGCTAGCTTCAACACAGATCCGGATGACTCCAAGTCACAAACTGGATACATGTATATCTTGAATGGTGGGGCAGTCGGCTGGTGCAGTTGCAAGCAAAGCGTCGCGGCGGCATCTACATGTGAAGTGGAGTACATAGCTGCTTCAGAAGCAGCATAGGAAGGAGCCTGGATGAAGGAGTTCATCACCGACCTAGGATTAATTCATAGTGCGTTGGGCCCCATGACTCTCTTCAGGGACAACACTCGAGCTATTGCCATTGCCAAGGAGCCCAGGTTTCACAAGAAGACCAAGCACATCAAGTGTCGCTTCAACTCCATTCATGGATACATCCAGGAGGGAGATATAGATATTTGCAAAGTACACAAGGATATGAATGTTGCAGATCCGTAAACCTCTTCCACGAGCGAAACATGATCACCACCAGAACTCTATGCGTGTTTCAGTCATCACAATGTAACTAGATTATTGACTCTAGTGCAAGTGGGAGACTATTGGAAATATACCCTAGAGGCAATAATAAAGTGGTTATTATTATATTTCCTTGTTCATGATAATTGTCTATTATTCATGCTATAAATGTATTAACCGGAAACCGTAATACATATGTGAATATATAGGCCACAACATGTCCCTAGTGAGCCTCTAGTTGACTAGCTCATTGATCAATAGATGGTCATGGTTTCCCGATCATGGACATTGGATGTCATTGATAACGGGATCACATCATTAGGAGAATGATGTGATGAAAAACACCCAATCCTAAGCATAGCACAAGATCGTATAGTTCGTGTGCTAGAGCTTTTGTAATGTCAAGTATCATTTCCTTAGACCATGATATTGTGTAACACCCGGACACCGTAGGAGTTCTTTGGGTGTATCAAACGTCACAATGTAACTGGGTGATTATAAAGGTCCACTACAGGTATCTTCGAAAGTATTTGTTGGGTTGGTACGAATCGAGACTGGGATTTGTCACTCCGTGTGACGGAGAGGTATCTCTGGGCCCACTCGGTAGTGCATCATTGTAATGAGCTAAGTGTGACTAAGGAGTTAGCCATGGGATGATGTGTTACGAAACGAGTAAAGAGACTTGACGGTAACGATATTGAACAAGGTATAGGGATATCGACGATCGAATCTTGGGCAAGTTATATATCGATAGACAAAGGGAATTGCATACTGGATTGATTGAATCCCCGACATCGTGGAACATGTGGGAGCCAACATGGATATCCAGATCCCAATGTTAGTTATTGACCGGAGAGGTGTCTCGGTCATGTCTGCATGAATCCTGAACCCGCAGTGTCTACACACTTAAGGTTCGATGATGCTAGAGTTGTAATGGGAATAGTATGTGGTTACCGAAAGTTGTTCGGAGTCCAGATGAGATCTCGAACATCACGAGGAGCTCCGGAATGGTCTGGAGGTAAAGATTTATATATAGGAAGTCGAGTTTCGGTCATCGGAGAGGTTTTGAGGTAGATCAGTATTGTACCGGGATCACCGAAATGGGTATCAGAGGCCCACCGAGGGGGCCACCAGCCCTGGAGGGCCACATGGGCCGAAATAAGGTGGGAGCTAGCCACCTAGGTAGGCTGGCTCGGCCGAACAAAGGCCCAAGGGCGCCTATGGCTGGGAACCCTAGGGCGATGGTGGCCCACCTCCAAACTTGGGAGGCAAGCCACCTCAACCCTCGACACCGCCCCTCCTTGGCCGTCGCACCACCTAGGGGAAACCCTAGGGTGGCCGACCCTCCTCCTCCTTTTCTTCCTATATATACCCAAGGGTTTGGGGCTGCAAACACACAAGTTTTCTTCCTCCCTCGGTGCAGCCCTACTCTTCCTCCTCCTCCTCCTCCGTAGCGCTTGGCGAAGCCCTGCCAGTGTACCACGCAGCTCCACCATCACCATGCCATCGTGCTGCCAGAGCTCTCCCTCAACTTATCCCCTCTCCTTGCTCGATCAAGGTGAAGGAGACGTCACCAGGCTGCATGTGTGTTGAACACGGAGGCGCCGTTGTTCGGCGCTTAGATCAGAATCTTCCGCAATCTGAATCGCTACGAGTATGAATCCATCAACCGCGTTTATAGTAACGCTTCTTAGCAATCTTCAAAGGTATGAAGATGCTCTACAACCTCTCTCGTTGCTGGTTTCTCCTAGATATATCTTGGTATGACTTAGGAACTTTTTTGAATTACTACTACGTTACCCAACACCTGTAGCGATGGGGGATGACATATTTGTTCGGTTTATGAAGCATGATGAGAGAATGGGTTTTAGAGAGGCTCGGGTTTTTCGTGACGGTTGCTTAATGTTCTTAGGAGTGACATTGGATTTTTGCACGACTGAACACCTGCGTGGTGCGGATAATAGTTTTGGCAAGTTTCACTATTGGGTTAATTATGATCCATACCTGGCCAGGAGCATTTTTTTCATCATTCCCTGAGGATATTATTGTTCCTAGGGATGTAGTTTTCAGTGATTATGCTAATAGAGGAGGAGCAAGGGTTTCATTTACTATACCCTATTACATCTTGGGGGAAAACTTTGCATCTCCGATGCTTGAGGATGAGGACCCAATGCCAATCGATGGCAATCCATACCCATTGCTAGGTGAACCATTTCCTGAGCATCACAATTTTGTACTCCCTCCATACCCTTCTTTGGGATGGAACGATTTTCCTCCAGTTCCACCCCCATGGATTGGCCAAGATCCTGGAATTCAAGATGACAAGCTTTCGGTGGAGCAGCTTATGGCTGCCCCTACGACGAAGCATGATGCGGTTTCTGATGATTAGTCTCATCTTCCCTTAGTGGGTTTGGCGCGCCCATAAGTTTGCCATTATCTATTTGCTTAGTTTATGTTACCTAGACTTATGTTTTATTTTGGTGTGTTGTAAGTCTGTATGTCAGTACTGTAACAAGACATGTTATCTTTTGATGTGTTTGCGTTTATCTAGTTGCTATGTAACATGCCAATGGATGTTACTATATCTGGTTATTAATGGGTAGTACCTATCATATAAATTGGAACGTTCTCTGCTAGAATGTTAGAGGTTTGAATTCACCAGCTAGGCAGAGAGCGGTACGACAGAAATAGGAGGAGAGTCAATGTGAGGTGGCTTGTTTCCAGGAAATAAAATGTGCATCTTATACGCTCAAGGAGATTCGATATTTTTTCCCAAAGCAGTTTGATAATTTTGCTTATGCCCCTTCACAAGGAGCCTCTAGGGATCTTTTGGTGGTTTGGAATTCTGCAGTTCTTCATGGTGATTTAGTTGAGGTACAATCATTTGGGATGGTCATTAAATTCTCTTCCAAAATGAGTGCAGATGTTTGGACCCTAGTTAATGTTTATGGACCTTGTCAGGGGGAATTTAGAGACAGCTTTGTTGATTGGTTGTTTAATCTACAAATTTCTTTTGAGGAGAATTGACTATTGCCGGGGGAATTTAACTTCATTAGATCGCATGATAATATAAATCTTCGAGGTGGGGACATGAATGATATGTTCATTTTTAATGAAACCATTGGGCATTCGGGTTTACTTGAATTACCAATTAAAGGCAGGTCTTATACCTGGTCCAATATGCAAGACAATCCTCTGTTAGAACAGCTCTACTGGTTTTTTACATCCACCAATTGGGTCACATGTTATCCTCTCACAGAAGTTTTTCCTTTGGCAAGAACTGCCTGTGATCATGTTCCTTGTGTGGTTGTGATAACTGATTGCGCAATCTCTGGCGTTAGATAGACGAATGCTTATGACAATGAACCTTCTCCTGCAACAGCACCAGAAGAATGCTGATAGCACTCCCCGGTAACGAAACTAGAAGAATGTTGTTGAAGGCCCACCAGCGCGTGGGTTCGCAGCAGTTTTCAAGGGTAGAGTATTCGACCCAATTTGTTGGTTTGCACGTCAGGAGGTGAGAGTATACTCTCAAGTATTAGCAGCTGAATTTGTCAGATTCAACCACACCTGAAAGATTAGTATCTGCAAGCACAGTAGTAACAGCAAAGTAATATGATAACAACGGTGTCAGAAACGATCTGTTGACGGCAGACTATTCCTAACGATTGTATCAATGGCGCCTTCGTTGCTGCGTTGACGGAAGTTGTCAATTCCCGTCAACGGTAGGTGAACCAACAGTGTAACAGGTAGCAATAGTGTAACGAGCAATAGCAGTGGAAAGGAACAACAGTAGTGACAACAGTAGTAAGTGACAGTAACAAGGGACAGTAGTAGCAACAATAGCAGCAGAGCAATACAAGTAACAACAGTAGCAACAGTAGTAGCAACAGCAGAGCAAGACAAGTAACAGCAGTAGCAACAGTAATAGCAGCAGCAGAGCAAGACAAGTAACAATAGCAGTAGGACAAACTCGTAGGAAATGGGTCGGTGATTTCTTTGGATGATATTCATCATGCAACAGCTATAACACGGAGAGATAAGTGGCTAGCTCCCGTTCGTCAATGTGATGTAGGCATGCATTCCGTGTGTCGTCATACGTGCTTAGGGAAAAGAACTTGCATGACATCTATTGTCCATCCCTCCCATGGCAGCGGGGTCCAAAAGGAAACTACGGGATATTAATGTTCTCCTTTTAATAAAGAACCGGACCAACGCATTAGCACTTGGTGAACACATGAACTCCTCAAACTATGGTCATCATCGGGAGGGGTTCCGGTTATTGTCACTCCAGGGTTGCCGGATCATAACACATAGTAGGTAACTACAACTTGCAAGATCGGATCTAAAACACACATATATTGGTCACAACATAATAATTTCAGATCTGAAATCATGGCACTCGGGCCCGAGTGACAAGCATTAAGCATGGCAAAGTAGTAGCAACATCAAATCTCAGAACATAGAGGATACTAGGGATCAATCCCCATCAAAACTAACTTGATTACATGATAGATATCATCCTACTCATCACCGCCCAGCGAGCCTATGAATAGATTACTCACGAACGACGAAGAGCTTCATGAAATTGGAGAGGGAAGAAGGTTGATGATGACGATGGCAACGATTTCCCCTCTCTGGAGCCCAAGACGGACTCCAGATCTGCCCTCGAGATGAAGAACAGGTGGTGGCGGCGCCTCCGTATCGAAAACGCGACGAAAACTTCTCTCTTTTTATTTTTTTCTGGGACGAAAGACAACTTATAGAGCTGGAGTTGGGGGCGGCAGGTGCCTGTGGCCCCCACAAGTCTGCCGACCGCCACCAGGGGGGGTGGTGGCGGAGCAGGGGCTTGTGGCCCACTGGCCCACCCCCTGAGGTGGAACTTGGCGCGTATATTTTTGATATTTTCCAGAACTGCTCCCCGTAAATTTTCAGGACGTTTGGAGAACTTTGATTTCTGCACAAAAATAACACCAAGGCAATTCTGCTGAAAACAGCGTCAGCCCAGGTTAGTTCCATTCAAATCATGCAAATTATAGTCCAAAACAAGGGCAAAATAGTTTGGAAAAGTAGATACGTTGGAGACGTATGAATAACCACCACTATTCCCAAAACAACATCTTTAGGTTTGAAAACTATTGGACTAAGTTGGAGGGCTTCTTGGACTGTGTAGCCAAATCTTGGAGTTAGCCTTCTCACAAGGCCCAACCTGCAGTAGTATTGGCACATAAACTTAAAAACCCGAGATATGATCCGAAGAGATGGAAGTTGGGAATTTCAATGATGAAAAATGCTATTGATAAGTGTAGAAAGGTGATTGAATGGATTGACAGGATGGAGGAAATTAGAACCCTCTTTAGGCAGTAATTTAACTTCAGAAAGATTGTTAAATCACATCTGGAGCAACTTCTACATCTGGAATTCTTATACTGGAAAAAGAGGTGTATTGTCAGATCCATTAAAGTGGGGGAAGAGAATACTAAGTTCTTTCATGCCATGGCTTTTGAAAGACATAGAAGGAATTCAATTGCAAACTTGACCTTGGCTAATGGCACAGTGATCTCTGAGCATAGCCAAATGGAAGGAATATTGTGGTCTTCTTATAAAGGTCGCATGGGCACTGCCAAAGGAATTGTCATGGGCTTTGATCTGCCTAATCTAATTAAGCCTGTTCAGGCGCTGGATGTATTGAATGAGCCTTTTTACCAAGAGGAAATGGATCAGGTGGTAAAATGTATGCTAATTGACAAAGCACCAGGCCAAGATGGTTTCAATGGATTGTTCCTCAACAAATGTTGGCCCATTGTCAGACACGAAATCTATGACCTTGCCAACCATTTTTGAAGGAATGGCAAACCTGGAATGTATTAATGCTTCTTTCATCACTCTGGTTCCTAAGAAAACTTCACCTGAGCATGTTCGGGACTATAGGATAATTTCTTTCACAAGATTGGGTATTAAGTTCCTCACCAAAATGGCTGCTAATAGATTCCAAAAGGTAATTCTTGAGTGTGTTAATAAAAACCAGTATGGATTTATCAAGACTAGAACCATTCAGGATTGCATTCGATGGACTCTGGAGTACTTACATCAATGCCATCAGTCTAAAAGACCCATTCTCATTCTTAAATTGGACCTTGAAAAGGCTTTTGACTCTATTGAACATGAAGTCATCTTGGAGCTTCTAAAATACAAGGGATTCAACATCAAATGGAGAGGATGGATTCAGCAGTTCCTCACTTATGGGTCCTCATCCATTCTTGTCAATGGAGTTCCTAGGAAGCAATTTCATTGTAAGGCTCATGTGAGACAAGGAGACTCCATCTCCCCATTGCTTTTTGTCTTAACGGCTGATTTACTACAGTCAGTGGTTAATGACATGTTAGCTAAGGGTCAAATTCAGTTGCCAATTCCATGCCATGGTAAGGATTTTCCTATTATCCAATATGCTGATGATACTTTGATTTTATTCCTTGCTGAGGAAGGATAGCTCGGGGCCCTGAAAGAGATGCTTCAGGTTTTTACCAGGTCAACAGGGCTGCATATTAACTTTGAGAAATCATCAATGGTGCCTATCAATGTTACCACAGAAGAAATTGTGAGTCTTGCCTAGGTCTTTGGCTGTAAAGTGGGTGTCATGCCTTTCTCATACCTTGGTTTACGAGTAGGTACTTCCAAGCCTAAGATGGAGCATTTGATGCCATTGGTTACATGTATGGAAAGAAGAATGTCATCTAGTTCATCTTTTTTGGCCCAAGGGGGTAGACTCCAAAACCTAAATTCTGCTTTATCCTCCTTGCCAATCTTTTTCCTCTGTAGTTTATCTATCCCACCAGAAATTCTCAAATAGTTGGAAAGGATTCAGAGGGAATGTTTTTGGAGAAGGAATAGGCAGGAACATTCACCATCTCTTGCTACTTGGGATTTGATGTGCAGGCCCAAGAAAAAGGGTAGATTGGGCATTCTTAATCTGGGGTTACAAAATGCCGCACTTTTACTAAAGCATGTCAACAAATTCCTCAACAGATTGGATCTCCCAGGGGTAAAGCTAATCTGGAACACTTACTATCATGAGAGAGTACCACAGGGTACTCAGCCATGTGGATCATATGGGTGGAGGAATATTCTGAAGCTTTTGGATAATTTTAGAGAGGTCACTTGGGTGCAAGTGAAGCAAGGGGATACTGTCCTTCTCTAGCAGGATGAATGGAACATTGGTAAATTCATAATCCCTCTTAAAGATAGATTCTGGAGACTATTCTGATATTTAACGGACCCCTGGACACTGGTCAAGGAATATTTAAGCACTCATGATCTATCACTCTGGTTTAATGTGCCTCTTTCTGAGCAGGCATTTGTGGATTTGTCTTAACTCCAAGTTCTTATAAGGAATTTTGAACCCAGTACCAACCAGCATTATGTGTTGTCCTGGATGGGAACAAATAAGCCTTATACACGAAAGTCCTTTTATTGCTATGTGCACAGAGAACTTTCATTTAACCCTTTGGTAAACAAGATTTGGGCTAGTTGTTGTACCCTGAAGATCAAGGTTTTTTTCTTGGATTCTCATCATGGATAGATTGAACGCCAATGACATGGTAGAAAGGAGACATTGGCATATGGAGGATGGAGTTAACTATAGGATATGGCATGCCCGAGTCAGGGAAGACATGGATCATCTGTTCTTCTTTTGCCTTTTCAGCAGCAGAGTCTGGAACTACTTGCAAGTTGATTGGGGCGATAGTAATGATATGCCCGTTGCAGCATCCCATGCAAAAAAACTCTTTTCATCAGCCTTTTTTCTCTAAGGTGGTGTTCATGGCTTGTTGGAATATTTTTATATTTGGCTTGTGAGAAATGCAAAGATTTTCCAGAATGTCCAGCCTAGATTTGGTGCGTGGAAATCAGGATTTATAAATGATATGGAACTTGTGGCACACAGGATAAAACCTATGTTTAAGGAAGATTTGCTGAAATGGGTTTCTTTTTTGCCCCCCTGAATCTAGCACCTGTATTAGGTTAGGTACCTAAACTCTCACTCTTTTTATTTGGGTTACCCAGGTAACCATGTACATATTTTGATCTTTTGATCAATAAAGCTTAAAGGCTGGGTGGGGGGGGGGGGGTTCTGCCCTTACAGTATTCACTCAAAAAAAATTCTTTCATGTGTTGCATCACCGACAAATGATATGTTTGTCAACCTTAGAAAAAATTAGCACTTATACTTTTCCATATGTGATGTCACTACATACTATCAGATTAGCATATGACCATTTTCATTATTTTGCTTTATTTTGATTGCAGCAAGAAAGTACGAAGCAAAATCACAAACTAAACTTCATTATATAACTCTCACTCGATTACATAGATAGATAGATCAGGAAACTAGCACTAAAAAAGATGGATCGAACTAAACTTTTTTTGACTAAATCATGAAATAACTAAAGATCAAACTAAGATGGATAAAGATAATAAGATTGATGGTGATAGAAATCGGGGCACCTCCCCCAAGCTTCACACCCGTGTACACAAGCCAAGGGGAGTGTCCACACCCGTGTACTCAAGTCCACTTCTTTGGTGATGAAGATGAAGGTGGTGGCAGTGTAGATGATGAAGTGCAAGCAAACTAGTCCTCCGGTTTCCATGGTAGTGGCTCACCATCATAAGAGGAGGCACGAGTCTCCAGAGTCGTACAACTGGCAGCTAAACTCATACCTTTAAACGTTGCTTCATAATCAAAGATTTAGTTTTGAAGATCGAAGGTTTGGCCTTACACAAAATTGATTTGCTAGTTATGAGTGAAGAATATATCCTTCAAGGACCTACCATCCACCTTTTGATCATGGGTGAATTTTATGATCATGAGGTGATTGGCACTGAGTTCAGGCTCCACCATGCCTTGGCACCTGAAGATCTCCTGATCCACTGCCTCGAGCATGGCCCCCAGGGTTCCCATCTTCTTGGGCCCTTGAACTTCCCAGATGTGGAGCACCCCCTCACGCATCTCAATGGTTTGAGGGTGCTTCATCACCTCCGGCAAGTAGGGTGTCGTGGTTTTGTCACGGCAGATGTCCTTGTGAAAGGACTTAGTGGTGAGGCCATTGTCGCTATGTGGCGCCTCAAACAGGTTGATCGGGAATGAGAGACGGATTTAGCCAGGTTCGGCCCCTCCGATGGAGGTAAAAGCATACGTCCTACTTTGCTGTCTATATTGCTGGATACCTCGATCACAAGGATGCAAGATAGCTAACCTAGCCCTCGAGGGCTTCTTGCTTGATCTTTCTAGCTCGAGGGATCCCCTTTATATATAGGTGGAGGCCTCAAGATTACAACAGAGTCCGGTTCAATAAACGCCCATGACCTACTACGATTCTACTTTATCCTGTTCCCCAAGTTGGGAAAGCTTTTGGCGTCTCCTACTTCGTTGGCCTCGAGTCGCCATCCTTAGGTACTAGGACAACATGCAGCTCACTTGGTAAGTCTCCTTGTCGACCCTTTGTCTTTTCTACAGCCCCTTGCGCATATACGCTAAGAGTCGCCTATGGTCTAACCCGGCCCAAATGACGGTTATACCACGGGGTCATATCCTCAACATTAGGCCCCACGTTCATTTGAACTTGTTCATATCAATCTTCCTTACTCCTATTTAGGCGGCTTAGCTTTTGTCTTTTATTTGTGTTTTCTCAACTTCCTCGACCACGAGCTTATAGCTCTGTTAAACTTAGTTATTTTCCTGCGCAGTCTACCTATGATGTCACCAGCCGGATTTTATGGCCAATGTGGTGACCTCATAACAAACCCCCGCATATTATTTCTATCATGTGAATCGAGGCATCATCTTCTCAAAAAAAAAATTGTGGCTCCTCTGTTCCAGTGCATATCAGTCGCCATTATGGGTGTTTGTCTATAAATATTGGTGGAGGGCCCCGCCTTTCACTTTTCACCTCATCCCCTTTATTCTTCTTCCTCTGGCCCAAAAACCATCCGCGCCATTATTGGCGCTTGTTGACCTTCTCCGGCGACCACACCAGGCTCAAGCGACACTCCATCTCCTTCAAGATTCGTCTACGTGTTTCGGCACCTCCAATGACCGGCGAGGTACGTCATATTTATTCCTCTCTATATCTTCATTTGAATTGTGCGAAGTTCGTCGAAGAAACTGGGACGTTCCACCTGTTCATCATCATTGTTGCTTCCCGCATGCCTCTAATCCCCATTTTTGTAAAAATGCAGCGGAGAGCGTAGCGGCTCCATCTTAGTATGCTCGGATCTCGCCTAGGAGCTTCTGACACTGACCGTTGTCGCCTTCATGTTTTAGGTTTAGCAACTCCTTCTATTTCTGAACCTTTTCCAGATCCATATTTGTATCCACATTGGAGGAAACCTGTTTGTCTCACACTTTGAAAAATCGAAAGACGTCTACTTGGTGTAAGTCACTTTTATCATTGTTGGCTTATTCGTATGACCATAACCCGCCAAATGTATATGTTGCCAATTTTTGGGTATGGGCTTGTCTTTGGGGCGCCGCTTCCGCTATAAACATTTATGCTGTCTTAACCTTCATCATAATGCGGGTGTCCTTGCAACTCCTTTGCTTGTGTCTAGGTGTTTCATTATGTCAAATACTTCCATCTGTAATTGGGCGCCTTCACAAGTTTTGGAGGAGATACTCAATGATTATGTCGATCAAGGCTTGTTCCCATCCAAAGAGGCAATTGGCTTGCGGCTCCTTAGGGAGAGGCACACCCAAATCCAAATGAAGGGGAAGTCGTAGTTTTTGTAGACCATCTTTTTAGAGATGTCTCTCCTCGAGGGTCAAAGTTCTTCTGAGATGCACTCAACTTTCTTCACCTTCATCCGCAAGATTTGGCCCCTAACTCTATATCGAACCTATGCCAATTTCAAGTTTTGTGTGAGGTGTATTTGCAAACAGAACACACCGTTCCACTTTTCCTGGAATTCTTCTATTTAAACCGCCAAACTGAGTGCACACATGGTCCTAGCCAAGAGCTAGGTGGAATTTCACTCCAAAGATGAAAGGATGGCAGCTGCCCGTCTCCTGCTCTGCCAAGTTACCCCGACGAACGAGAATTCCCTGCAGGGTTACAGATCAGACAGTCTTCCATTAGATTTTGAACTTCTTGGGCGGGCTTCTCAAGAAGAATGCGATAAGTTTGCTTTTGTATACCCAAAATTTGCTGCTCTATAGTCTCGGGGTTTAACTAGAGTAGACTTGACCCGGTGTTGGGCATCTTCGATGATCCTCCCATTGAGTCATCGAAATGATCTATTGTGCAATTATTTCTGCTGTGAAGATGATCCTCAGTAATATACTAAGATGATTCTAGAGGAAAGTGATGTAAATAATATTGTGAACAAAATGCTGAGGGAAACTCAAGAAATCTGTGACCAAATTGGATTGAAGCCCTTCAATGCCCTTAAGCCGTCTCATCAAGTAAGAAACTATCCAACCCTCTTTTGATCATCTTTCCAAAATTCAAGTATTTTGCTTTATTACTCAAATCCAACAAACCTTGCAGGCGTCTTCTTTGTTCTGGAGGAAGAAAAGGAAAGTCCCAGCTAGAAAATCTAAAGCCGCCCCACCAAGAAAACGAACAAGGCAGGTGCTGCCACTTCGTCATTTAGGGGCGAGTCTCCATTAGTTGGTGCATCTAAGGAGGTAAAATTTGACTTCCTCAGTCGTTTCTTTATTGAACTTGCTAACATTTTTTGCCATCACGGTGATGCTGCTACGAGCCATGCCGACAATGCTGAGTTAAGTTTTACTTCCTCCTACTCGGAATCCTTCTCTTCAAGGAAAATAAGGCGAGTCATTCGGAAAGTAAGTTTTCTCACTCATATGCTCATTTGGATCATAATTTTATTTTGAAGAAGACCCAACATGCCTCAAAGCGCGGGACTCGGAGTGTCTGTGGTATTCTGTAACCGGCTTACCCAAGAAGTCATCTTCTTATAGTTTACAAGATGAGGTGCCTCATAGCCCAACTCTGTCTTATCCTCAGGCTGGTCTTTTCAAAAAACCTCTCAATCCTGCTGATTCAGTTTACGAGGAATCACCACCTTCATCTGGCGAATCATCTACGACGAAGTTGCCACCTTTTTTATCAACCAGGGGTAATTTTTTCTTCTTTGTATCATATGTTTACTTGCTAAGACTCTGAATTGCATATATTTCACCATGCCCTATTGTTTTGTAGGGACAGGGCCAAGAAGAGGAACCTTGGCGATTCATTTATTAATTCCGAATTTCTTGAGCTAGAAAATCCAAGCACGGAGGCTTCCGAATCCACTCGGTGTCTTGAAGATCATTAAGAAATCCAAGTCGAATTACCTCCTCAGCCTGAAACATAAACAACTATTGCTTCGCCTATGGATGTTGAAACTGAACTGACAACTCGTACTCATCCGCCCATTCCCGAGGAACCGTTTGAAGATGTTTCTCGTGAAAAGAACACGGAAGTGGCCATCATTGGGTTGAGTTATACTGCTCTTGGACCCTTTGATGTGTCGACAAAGCTTACCACAAAGGAGGAAGTTTCCAGTCTGACAAAGCAAAATTTAAACTAGTGTATTATGACACTTTCAGTATTAAAGAATTGCACGCTGGTTATCTTGAGCGTCTTTCTGCAAGATGGCAAGTGGAAACCGGCCTTGTGAATATGATGAAGCTAAAATATGAGGTATGCTCCACCTTGTTGTGTACTATGTATTCCATATATCCTCATATAGCCCCCAAAGGCTGACTCATCATCTTTAGAAGAGTCGGGTCTTGATGATTTATTGAAGAATTTGACCTGTAGCCCCCAAGGGCCAACTCATCTCCTGAGATGAGTCGGGTCCTAATATTTTGTAGAATAATTTGACGTGTAGCCCCCAAGGGCCAACTCATCTCCTTGAGATGAGTCGGGTCTTAATATTTTGTAGCAGAAATAGACCTGTAGCCCCCAAGGGCCGACTCATCACCTTGAGATGAGTCGGGTATTTTCCATCATATATTCAGAAAAGAGCTGATATGCATTAGCCCCCAAGTGCCAAGTATTTTGCTTGCAATCTGCTTGGGTCTTGTTTATAATCTTCCTTGTCACTGTCATCATATTATCCTGCCTACGGCTTATTGTTATTCTAATTTATGTAGGAAAATCTAAAGGTCACCGAGTTAAAAGTCACTGATTTGACAGAATTTCTTGAGGAGGGAGGGACCGCTCGATGGGAGGTTGAGGAAAAACTTCGACTATCAAGGGTAGAGGCAGAAAAAATCAAGGCAAGCTTTGAGGTAGAAAGGAAATAGTTCAAAACCAAGAAAGCCACCTTGACCAAAATGTGCAAAAAATGATGAAGATCACCTGAAAGTCGTCTCTCAAGAGCTATCTAGGTTAAAAAAGCAGATTGACCACATGACTCGAGCCATTTTTGGTGAGTATCGTGAGAAAAACTTTTTCATTAATCCACCTAATAGTTATTTACGAACATAAGATCCGGGTGATTCATGAACTTGAACTTTTGCAGACCGTCGTACATGTAATCTTCAAGATAACTGCTTACTAAAGCTTAAAGTCGTATATGCATTGACACAACAGCTTTACACTGAAAGCTTATGCATAATCAAAGTTGACATTGAGAAAAAAGAGTCAGTGAAGCTCATAAAAGATGTGCTGACATTCCTCTCTACAGTTCCAAGGAAAATTGGAGAACGTAAGAAATCAGTCGCCCGAGCTGGAGCCACATATTCCTTAAGTCGAGCTTTGGCTTACTCGGTGGAGCTTGACCCGGGGGAAATGGCCGGGGGGTTTCCACTCCTAAAGGCGGACGGATCAGCTTTTACCGAGGATGACTATCATCAATGCATTAAGGAGGCTCGGGTGTTTGCGAGTAAGCTTGTAAATGACATCTCTTTGAAGAGTTACCATCCATTCTATGAGTCAAAAAATGCCCAAGTCCAACCGCTTGTATTTAAATCGGTTAGTCTGACTCCCGAGTGTCGTAACACATTTTTTGCCCCCGACCTTGATCCTTCTCCTATTTTGAATGAAGAAACCATATTGCTTTGAGCCACTTCAACTGGAACTTGGAAGATCTTCAGATCAGACCTAGGGACTCGAGCAGAGGACCAGCCGGAGACATCTGAGGCACAAGACCAAATCAAAACTTAACCCAGAACATGTAAAGGTTGGGTTACGAAAAAGAACACTGATTCCACCGTTTAGGCATGAAGTGCCTTGTAATATATTTTAGGCCAATAGCTGTTTTTCCTGTACCATGCCTTTGTGCACTTTGTCAAACTCTTCGATCATTTCATGATGGCAGGGAATCTATGCCTGGGCGAGTCTTTGTTAACTCACCTTAAATCCTTATGCATACGGGTCAGATAGTAGTTTAATCTGTTCTGTCTTGGCTTACACTTGCTTAATATCAGATTGCTTGAATCAACGCAAGACAGGTTATTTTAACTGGACCCCTGATATTCCTTCATGATATTTGCCTACTAAGCCATATAACTTTGAACTGTTAATGACATTATTATAGTTTTATAACCCCAGGCTCTTTCATGAGCCCGAAAAATAGCGTGTGTACGTGAAAGGATCAAATAATGATAATATAAAGTAATAACAATCCGGCTCAGTGAGACATGGTAAAAGGAAACTGTCTTTCGAGGCTCGAGTCTTGCTTCAATGAAGCGGGTCTAATAACCGATGGTTTATCCTAGCTTCAGTATGGAGGCTCTCACGTGACAAACCAATGTTTTAACCTTGCTAGTTCAGGGTCCAGAGTGGATTGACTAATCAAGAGTACATGGAATGACCTGATCGGAGTCGCATCAAACATACATGTAGGTTTAACCATTTTGTGGCGTCTTTGCCCGATCAAGAAGGTGAGAAAGCTAAACTCGATGAGTTGGAAGCCCCCAAATGACCTATGATCAATAGAAAAGCCGAGCATGGGATTACAGCTAACAATGCTTCTACTTCAAAACATCTGGAGTTCAGATAAGCCGGCTTTATTACATTGATCATGATGATTTCTTTGGACCAATAGCCCTCAAGTAACGTGTTTTCAAATAATAAAGACTCATGCTAAACTTTGTAGGCTAAAAACAATAGAGGTCCCGGGATTCAAGGATGTCGGCTTTATTACGTTCGAAACAATAGAAGTATGTACCAAAATTGGGAGAGGTACATGAAATAATGAGCCAGTGGCTCTAAGTATAATAAGGCCGCACATGAGAAATGTTCCAGGGACGTGTTTTCTCTATTTCACAGGTGTTTTTACTGGGTCATAGATTGATCACGTAATATGAACCATTGTTGAGGTTTTTACTGATGATAAATGGGCCTTCACTAGGCGGTGAAAGTTTGTGCATCCCTGTTTAATCTTGAATCACGTGGAGCACCAAGTCGCCCTCTTGGAAGGTGTGGCTTTTAACTCTTGGTTATGATAGTGCGTAGGTCCTGTTGGTATATGGCTGACCTGGCTATTGCTAAGTCTCTTGCTTCCTCCAAGGCATCCAAAGAATCTTGTTGTGCTTGTTCATTTTCACCCTCAACATAAGCAGCAACTCTAGGAGAGTTATTACATATATCACTCGGTAATACCGCCTCAGCACCATAAACCAGATTGAAAGGCGTATATCCAGTGGACCTGTTTGGTGTCGTATGGATACTCCAGAGTACTGAGGGGAGATCCTCAACCCAACAACCCGGGGTACACTTTAATGGGACCATAAGGCGTATATCCCGTGGACCTATCAGTGATGCTTCATCGATGTAACTTGGATCGTCGGACTATTTGGCGGGCCTTGACTTCCTCAGCCGGGAGTTCTCCTAAAGTGAGATAATCCAAATATGGTACCGTCGAGTCCAGGTAGCACATAGAGCCGCAATCAGTTGTGATTCCAGATCAAGAATAGCTATATCCTCTTCAAATGGTAAATTCACTGAGAGATTGTGCAGGACATCTAAAAACACATTAGGTGGGACAGGCTTTCATTGAGAACCAAGTCACAATAAAGCGTCCGCCGCCTCATTGAGCCGGCGATCTATGTAATCGACTTGATATCCATGAAAGTAACTCGCCACGTCAATAACTGCTCATCGATAAGCCGCTATCAAGGGATCTTGCGAATCCCAAGCCCGTGAAACTTGTTGAGCCACCAGATCTGAGTCGCCCATACATCTGACCCGGCTAAGGTTCATTTATTCAGCCATCCTCAGCCCGTGCAATAGGGCTTCATACTCATCTGCATTGTTAGTACAGGGAAACATGAGCCATAAAACATAGCGAAACTTGTAATCTCGTGGAGAAGTTAACACGATCCCAGCACCGGATCCTTCTAATTTCCTGGACCCATCAAACTGCACGGTCCATTACGTCTTATCTGGCATGTCTTCTAGAATTTGCAGCTCTCTCCAATCATTGATGAAATTCACCAATGCTTGAGATTCGATGGTCGTTCGGGGCATGTATTTCACCTTATGTGGGCCAAGCTTGATTGCCCACTTAGCGATTCGCCCAGTGGCCTCTCGATTTTGTATGATATCGCCAAGGGTTGCTTAAGAGACCATAGCGATTGGATGCTCCTGAAAGTAGTGTTTTAACTTCTGGCTTGCCCTAAAGACCCCATGGACCAGTTTCTGCCAATGTGGATATCATTGCTTGAATAGGGTCAAAACTTCACTAACGAAATAGACGGGCCGCTGAACCGGATATTCCTTTCCTTATTCCTTCAGTTCGACAACAACTGCAACACTTACCGCCTTTGTGTTGGCAGTGATGTACAAGAGCATGGGCTTTTTGTCAGTCGGGGTGGATATAACCGGCGGCTCAACCATCTTCTTGTTGAGGGCTTCAAAGGCTTCGTCGGCTGCGTCAGCCCAAACAAAATTTGTCCGTCTTTTTAGCAACTAGTAGATAGGATTGCCTTATCCCCCATGCGGCTTATAAAATGCCTAAATGCTGTGATACATCCTGCCACGCGTTGGACCTGATTTATGTTAGCCAGCTTACCAAGTGAGGTGACTGCATTGATCTTGTGAGGTTTAGCTTCAATGCCTCATTCAGAGACCACCAAACCCAACAACTTACCTGCAGGGACCCCAAAGACGCACTTTGGTGGGTTAAGTTTCATCTGGTACACGCAAAGGTTATCAAACATCTCCCTAAGATCATCCAAGAGTGTCTCCTTCTTCCGATATTTCACCACAATGTCATCAACATAAGCATGAGCATTGCACCCGATCTGTGAGTGAAGGCAATTCTGCACACATCACTGATAAGTCGCCCCTACGTTGTTAAGCCTAAAGGCACACAAACATGGCAGAAGGCACAAAAAGGGGTAATGAGAGCCGTCTTCTCCTGATCCTCCTTAGCAATTTTGATCTCGTGATAACCTGAGTATGCATCCAAAAAGCATAATCGCTCTCAACATGCCGTAGAGTCAATGATCTGGTCGATACGTGGGAGAGGAAAAGGATCTTTGGGACATGCTTTATTGAGATATATGTAATCAACACACATACGCCAGGTGTCGTTCTTCTTCAAGACAAGCACCGGGTTAGCGAGCCACTCAGGATGAATTTTTTTGATGATAAACACGGTAGCTAGAAGACATGCTACCTCTTCACCGATAGCCTTCTGTCTCTCCTCTTTAAAATAGCGGAGGTACTATCATATTGGTTTCATCTTTGGATCCACATTAAGATGGTGCTCAGTGAGTTCCCTCGATACTCCAGGCATGTCACAAGGCTTCCATGCAAAGATGTCCCAATTATCACAGATGAACTCGATGAGTGTGGTTTCCTATTTAGGATCTAGACTGGTCCCAATGGTGAACTGCTTGGTTGAGTCATGTGGGATGAAGTCTATCTGTTTGGTATCTCTGGCTGGCTTAAATTTGAGATGTTCTTCGAACTCAGTAGTTTGATTCTTGAGAGGACTCATGTCAGCTAGGTCAACAATAGCCATGTAAAACATTAGTTCCTCGGCGGTGCAGGATGACTTACTGTACACTGCGTCCCCTTCCTCACACTCCTCGTCCATCTTCCTATCTCCTTTTACCGTGATGTGCCATTGGGACCCGACATCTTAAGTTTGAGGTAGATATAACAGGGGCGAGCCATGAAACGTGCATAAGTCGGAATTCCGTAGAGAGCATGATAAAGGCTCTCTATCTTCACCACTTCAAAGGTCAAGGGCTCGGCCCTGTAGTGGTGCTCATCACAAAAGGCTATGTCAAGCTTAATTCACCCGACTAGATACGCCGACTTCCGGGGACGATGCCATGAAAAATGGTGGTTGAAGTTTCCAAACTGCTGTCGGGGAGGTTCATCCGCTGAAAGGTGTCATAATATAGTATGTTGATGCTGCTTCCTCCATCCATGAAGACCTTTATGAGGGTATAGCCACCCACTTGAGGCGCTACCACCAAGGCCAAATCTCCATGGTTGTCAACTTGGGGGGGGGGGGGTGATCTTCCCGGCTCTAGGTGACCGAGTTCTCAGACAAACGGAGATACTCGGGAATCGCTGGCTCAACCATGCCGATGGCTCTCTTTCTGACCTTTGTGTCTCATTTGCAAGTATTGCTGGTGAAAACATGGTACTGACCACTACTTGGATCCTTGAGATCTCTAGATGTCCCGCGAGGGGCATTCTGACTTGGACGTTCCTCTTAGCGTTTCTCGAGAATCCGGTTCTAGAAATCCTGTATAATGTAGCAGTCTTCCCAGCAATGATTGGTCGGCTTCTCCTAAGTGCCATGCTTGGGGCAAGGTGCCCTGAGCGCATGCTCGTAGTTGGACGGTCGCTCCGCCGCTGATTTGTTAAAATCGTGTTGGTACTAGCTGCAGATTCTGACTCACCTTCAGGCCGCTTCCGATTTTTTATTGCCCTGGCCTTTTGCGTTCCCACCTTTGAGAGGACGGACTAACCAGTGTTCTCCCCAAAGGCATGGCTTCGCCGGCTCTTCACCAGCCGGGTCGAACGTGACAAGTCGGCTTGATGATGTTGGTGTAGATGTCCGGCTCGGGCATCACTTCATTAACCTTGCCAATGAAGATGTGGATCTTGCCAAAGGGGACTCGGTACCCATACACGATTGAGTCGGCGTCGGTCCCTAGCTTGAATTGTTGTTGTAGATCTTGCCGCGGAAATTCTTGGTCATACGACCCGCCACATAGCTCCCGAACTCTAGAAGAGCTCCCTCCGAGAACTCAACTCCACATTGCGATATCCCCACGGTGGGTGCCAACTGTCGTGGTTTTTTCACGATAGATGTCCTCATGAAAGGACTTAGAGGTGAGGCCATTGTCGCTATGGGGCGACTCGAAGAGGTTGATCGAGAACAAGTGACGGATTTACCCAGGTTCATCCCCTCCGATGGTGGAAAAATCTTACATCCTGCTTTGGTGTCTATATTGATGGAGATCTCGATTACAAGGATGCACAATAGCTAACCTAGTTCTCGAGGGCTTCTTGTTTGATCTTCCTAGCTCGAGGGCTCCCGTTTATATATAGGTGGAGGCCTTGAGTTTACAAGGGAGTCCGAGTCAATAAACGCCCATGACCTTCTACAATTCTACTGTATCTTGTTCCCCAAGTTAGGAAAGCTTCTAGCATCTCCTACTTCGTGGGCCTTGAGTCACCATCTTCAGGTATTGGGCCGCCAGATGGCTTACTTGGTAAGTCTCCTTGTCGTCCCTATGTCTTTTCTACATCCCCTTGAGCGTATACGCTAAGAGTCACCTACGGTCCAATCCGGCCCAAATGTGGGGTTATACCGCGGGGTCATATCTCTGACATAGGGGTTGATGACCCTCTCGAAGAACTTGTCTTTGGACGAGCTTGTTGAGGCCATGGTGATCTAGATGTGTCGAAAAAATAGCACGAAACAAGGACAGTGGATTTATGTGTGGTACTGGGATAAAATCATAAGGAGCTGTATATAAAGAATTTTATACACGTAAATACTTGTCCTAAAAGAAAATGGAGCCAGGAAGGTGCTCATGGGGCCCACTACCCACTAGGTCGTGCCATGGGGGCTGGCGTGCTCGGGTGCTTAGTGGGCACCTGGTTTTCCTTCCCGTGTGTTTATGAATTACCTAATTTTTCTAATACTCCAAAACTAACAAAAAATATTTTTTCACATTTTTTGCAGCATGTTTACTTCCCATATCACATACCTCTTCCCTTTAAGGGTTCTGGAGTGTTCTAGAAGGACTCCTTTATGTATTCCTCTGGTGTCATGGTTTGAACAATATTTGTTTCAACATTAATAGGTGTACCTGAAATATAGTGCTTTATTATTTGTCCATTGACCTTCTTCGGGTTAGTGCCTTCGGGATTATTGATCTTAATAGCTCTAGAGCGATAAATACTACAACAAGACCCTGTATAGGAACACATTTTTCCGTATCTAAATGTCCATATATGCGTTGCTACAGTCTTTACCAACGGTTTGGGATGTGTAGCCTTATCCAGTGTTGGTAGGGCATAATGCAACGGTTATACTACCGTTGGTAAAATGGACCGTTGCAAGACTACAACAGATGAAACAAACTTTTACAACACTTCTATATGTTGGGGCTTAATGTACATGAATCAAATCCGTTTCCTTGGCAACGGAGAATTTGCAACGCTTCAAGTGTTGGTAGATATAAGGTATGAATATTATTATTTATTATCTTACTAGCAATTATATTAGCGCTCCATGTAAAGGTAGTAATTATGTATTTCAAATGAAAGAAAAGCAAAAGATATACTCACGAGAGGAAGAATTCATATATATATATTAGATAAAATTCTTGCATTACAATAGTGGATATTATAGGAGGAACATCATCCAATTATGATGCATAATCTAAGTATTTTCTTGACAATGAAACTTAAACTCAAAGCATCCATCAACATTTGTACAACTTCACTAAGATTTAAGCAAGGAACAACATCCAACACGAAATTCTGACTACAACATAACTAAAATTGAAAGCATCCATCATCACTGTCATCATGAAAGACATCATGGTTGCAGTATACTTTCCATGCACCCATATACTCATCCATTTGTCTTTCAAATCTGCACACAAGAAAACAAAATAAACTGTTAACCCGCAATGCATTAACATGATGTAAGTAACAATAGAGGCAAGATATTAGTCATGCACAATGATTGAAGGCCATGCAATCTGTGTTTTTTCTACATTACCAAGAGTATTGCAGATTTTGTGACTCCATACCAAATTTTCAGTTTTCCCATGTGCCATATCGACATGCACTACCCAGAATTCATTTTCGCACCATTAAGTTTAAATTTAGGATCACAACTTACAATCGTAGCAAGAGTTACATCCCTATTATGATTTTTTAGGTTCTTCAAGAATACTTTAGTTCCTGTCTCTTAGAGAAATCAAAGTTACCATATGACAAAACATAAAAAGAGCAGGAGAACATGCGAAATGAATTTGAGCACTCTTACAGGTAGTTCACTCTCAAGGAAACATTTTGAAAACTCTTACTGCCCGCATTAGTACCTTTTGTCTTCTTTGGTCTCAACAAGAATCTGATAGCAAAGAAGAAGTAATTAACAAATAAACAAGCTATCACAATAGTTCGAACACAAATTAGTACTCCCTCCGTCCCAAAATAACTGTCTCAACTTTGTATAAGCTCTAGTACAAATTTGTACTAAGCTTAAGACACTGATTTTGAGACGGAGGGAGTATGTGATTATGAAATGATCCAGAATGTTTACAACATAAGTTTTTTCTCCCTGGCATGCACTGACATTCTCAAGCAAAGTTTCTTTGTTCGGAACAACATTCTTATAGCAAGACGATCAATAGATGCATATCCATGAGAGAAATATATTTTGAACATGTTGTATATGTGGTAATGGAAATATACCTTATATGTAGTAGAATTTATTTTGCCTTGCTATGCACTGAAATTATATTCAGAAGATTCTTGGTTCTAGACAACATTCTGATACCAACAAGTAAACACATCAACATGGCAACACTAATCATAATTTTGTATATGAGACTATGAAGATACCTCTTTTGCAGTAGACCATTTCTCTAGTTGTCATGCACTGCCGCCATTACGAACCATAGTTTGTTTGTTCTAGGATATAATGATACACATCAAGTTTTGGATAGTTTATGTAATTGAGAAAGTGCAAGTATAACAATATAATCCTGATTAGTGACATGTTGCAAAGAGTATTTAAGTAGACAAACCTTATGTGGAACATAATTTTTGTTTGATTCTTGCAAATCTGCACCATTTGAACCATTTGCTTGATCCGTAAATTATTTTTCATTGGATTCAACGACATTAATTATTTTCCATGACATATCTGCTGAAACATGACAATGACCAAAAGTTTAAGCAACAACTCATTCAGTAGTGAGTAGGTACTAGGAATACATCAAGCTATTCCTATTGCATGGTGAAAATGATGAACTAAGACTTGAACCATTACTCTGAAATTATAATTCACATCTCAATTTTCATTAAGTAGGCACGAGGTGCCAGCCAATTAATGTAATGCCCCAAGTGTAACATTGCCATATTTGGAACCTTGCCATGTGTGGGTCCATGATGTCATTCTATGGAGTATCATTTCATGTGCTCATGCCTTGTCTTTCCCTTTGCATTCATGCATCCATAGCATACATACCCTGTTTGTTATTGTGGTGTCGATCTTATGTGTGTTTGTGATGAGTATGTGGTGTGTGAAGTGATGAGAAAAGCTTGGGTTCCAACTTTGCTCATTTAGCCAAAAGCTAGGTTTCAACTAAACGTCTCCTTCTTTATTTTCTTAAGTTCACTTTTACTTGCTTTACCCCTATTTGAAAAATGTAGTTCATTTAGAGTATTTTCTGGTGGATGTGGTGCTAGGTCTAAGGTGTTTTAAAACTATTCTTAAGAGGGGTATTTATTCACAAAACAGATTATATAATTCTGTTTTGTAAATATTTCTTTGCTCCAAAAATCATCTTTTCATTTTATTTAAATAGGTCATATTTCCCTTATGACCAGGGTCATTTTTATTTTATTTTTGGAGCCATAGAATTACCTAGGAGTTTATTGGTTGCTGGCTTTTGTTTTTAAATGGAAAACCAAGTGGGTTTTCTTTCTTTTACTTGGCGCCACCCGAGTGGGCTTACTCCCCTCGCTGGCCCAGCTGCTTTCCCTCGCGCGGTAGCCCATTCCCCGTTCCTCTCATGTTGACGTCGTTGTCTTCTTCCCTGTGCTTTCCGTCAGAGTATCAGAGAGAGAGAGAGAGAGAGAGAGAGAGAGAGAGAGGCTCGACGCCGTGGCTTCACGGACGTCGAGGTGGCCCCCTCGACCCCTATATATTCCCTCGATGTCTGGGCCTCTAGGTTTCCTCCTAGCCGCCGCCACCTCCTTTCCATCTTCCTCCACCCTCTCCCTGGCGTCGTCAGGAGGCGGCCCGAGCTCCTCCTCCGCCATGGCCGACCCGTGTTCAGGTCGCCGCCGTCGATGTCGTCCCTCTTCTTCCTCTCCAATCGATCCAGGAGCACGCGGAGTACCAGGGGAGTCCATTACCGCAGCTAGGAGACACCGATCGCCTTTGCTTCCTCGACATCGACGACGACCCCTTCTTCCTCCTCTGCTTCGATGACTGGTTCCGCAACGTCTTCTTCCCCGTCGACCCATTCTTCCTCTACGTCAAGCGCGTCCTCCTCGGCGAGTAGGTGAGCAGCCGATCGCCTCCCGTTCCCTTGTCAGTAAGATCTCACCTAGTGCCGTAGATGTGTGCCGTGGTTCCTCTGTGTCGCTGGCGCCGCCGTGTACGTGGATAGGTCGCCGCAGTGGCACTCTCATGGATCTTAGGTGTAAAATGGATCCGACGCGAGTCCCTCTTTCTCCGCGCAAGTAGCCGATCCTCGATTTAGACGTAGCATCGCCGGCAGCCGTCCCCTGTTCCGGCCACCGTCGACCTGTATCAGGTCCACAGGGGGATGCTCAAAAGAGCAAGGCCCCCTCTCTGTTAAGTACCGCACGTATAGCAGAGTGGTAGGTGGTGTTTTGGCGCAGCAGTAGGTCGTGGGTTCGGTCCCAGTGGCGCCCCCTTTTTTTCTTGGTTTTGTGGCACAGTAGCTCGACAGGGGAAACATACCGTGTCTCCCTTCCCCTCTCTATCGAGCCGAGGGGCAGAAGTGAAGTGGTAGTGTAGGTTTGCTGTGGCTAGCAGGTCTTGGGTTCGATCCCAAGCCACCCCTTTTTTATTTTTATTTGTTATTTTGCTGTTTTATAGTAGTGTATGTTGTTGCATTGCTTGGGCAGCAATCTATTGGTGCCTAAGATCACCACCGGTAGGTTTCCTCCTTATTTTAGCTAGTGTGCATGTGTAGGTGAGTGTGCCATGTGTTGATGTATGAGGAGGAGTATGTTGTGCGTGTGTGTGTGTGTGTTTTGTGATGCATGTGTGTGTGTGACACACACACATGAACAAGGTATCTTGTTTCCCTCTTGGGCATGTGAGTAGGGTGTAGGCAAGCTCTTGCATGTTTGTGTGTGGTTGTGCATGTGTGTATGTGGTCAAGCATGTGTGTGTGTGTGGTGATGTGCTAAGGCCCATGTGCATGAGGCTAACCCCTCATGTCACCATTGGAGTTGTGGGTGTGAGCTTGTGCATGTGTGGATGATAAAATAGTGAGTACCACATGTGTTATGGCACTATTTGAGACTATATGATTCTATGTTGTTTTTCCTTTCAACTTTGTGCCTACATGTTGTATGCAAGTACCCATGTATTATATATTTTTTTGGGGTAGAATCTTCCTAGGAAACCATTGGTGGAATCAGATTTCACTCTGGGGGACTTTCTGGAAATATCATTTTCTGATTTGATGCCATGTTTAGGTCCCTATATTATGTGGTGTGATGAGCCTATGGGGATGAATCCTTGATGTGGCAATAGTGGGTGAACCCCTCTACAACATGGTAGTTTTTTTATGCTTAGGAGTTTGTATGTGCAAGTTGTGCCTTGTCAAAGTTGACATGTGGCTGAAATTGTGAGCTTGGTGAAAGTCTGTGATTTTCACTAAGTCTGAGAAACTGCTGTTATTTTCTTCCCTTGTTGTTGTGGTTGCAAAAGCTCATGTGTTAGGAATTAGCCCTTGCAATCAAGTAGAGAGATGGAGCTTTTGTGTTTGTCTAGCTTTCTGTGTCGCTGCATGCACTTTCACTTTATTTAGATATCCTTTTGGAGGCTGTCAAAATGCTTCAGAGCATAAGCAGCTGGGTGAAAATCTGAGATTTTCAATAAGTCCCTGAAATCTGTTATTTTTGTCCAAGTTAGCACGTGTAGATCTTCCTGCGTGTGCCTCCTTTGTATTATCTTCTTGCTCAGGCTTGTAGAGCTTTTGAATAGCTTTTGCCACATATCTTGTTTGGCACATTTGGGTGGCTGTAGGTGCTTTGCATGTTGCTCACAAACTGCTATGATGCTGTTTAGGACAGATTGCATGTTTTAGTTGTTTTGAAGCTTGTGATAGTATTGTTGGTGATGTGGTGAGTTTATTTGCACCACCCCACCTATATTTGTTTGTTTGATCATGTGGAAACCTGGGAATACCAGAAGAGTGCCATTGGAGTGTGCTTGTGGTGGAATTGATTCGTAGGACTCCATATCTTGTTTCGTAGTTTCCGGTTGATCCGTAGCTCCGTTCTCAACGTTCTTTATATGCTTTTGCATCGTTTTCTCGTGATGCAACTATTCATGTCATCCTCATGAATGTCAAGATAGCTTAGTGTGAAGTTCTGTCCAGAAGTTTATCTTCTCTTCTCATGCATATGCAAGTGACTAGAATAGAGATGCATGTTTCATTCGCATCTCATGCATCACGTGTTTGTTGCATCATGTTGTGTTGGTGTTCATTGGCTGTTATTTTATCTTGGGTAGCACCGGGATCAGAGAGCGTGTACGTGGATTCTGGAGAGTACGTGTAGGACGAACAAGAGCAGTTCCAAGCTGAAGACATCACAGGCAAGATGACCGTGACCGTGATACCGTATCTAGCTTTGTTATGCTTAGAATCTCGTTTCCTTCGATATATGCTCGCTGCCTACCACTTCATATATCTGCGTCCTGATATTTCCATGAAACCCAAACACCTTCCCCTCTTAGCTAATGTTGTTTGGCTAAGTAGGCTTGCTCAGCTTCTAATGATAGCTTTGCTAGTTGCAGGTGCCAGCTGTCTCATGTGATAACATGAGTATTTTGATATCATTATGTTTAAACTGCTATTTAATTAATGCACCTATATACTTGGTAAATGACGAAAGGCCTAGCCTTTTTCTGGGTGATATGTTCCGTTGTTGCCGCCTTAGTTTCGGCTACCGGTGTTTGATTGCATAACTGATCTCTCCTAACACGTTCGGGGGTTGTTATGGGGCCCCCCTTGATAAATCGTGTAGTGTTAAGACTTGTCCAGCTGGACCCAACATTGGTTTTAATTTTCTAATCACCTAAAAATAATTTGTATATGTAATAGCTACCCCGAGGATTTAATCAACAACCCGGACCAGTGCTCCTCATGAGTGTTGGTCCAACCAGAGTAGCTTATTACGCTCCCCGGGGCAACTCGGTGTTTTGGCGTGGTAACCATCGCTCATCCGTCGTGTCCTGAGACTGAGATACGCGGCTCTTATCGGGGTCGTCCACACGATGGGAGGTCCTGCTAGTCTTGTCTTACCTTAGCAATATATCTTGCATATAGGAATCCCGGTGAGACTTTAGTTCTCCCCAGAGTTGAGGTTTTCCTCTAAGGAATCTGACGAGATCACGAGATTCGTGATAGAGGATTACTTTGCGGCCCATGACCATTTGTGATGGACTAGTTGGAGCACCCCTGCAGGGTTTAATCTCTGAGAAAGCCGTGCCCGCGGTTATGTGGCAACATGGATTATTTGTTAACATCCGGTGACAGATAACTTGAACTAACTCTAATAAAACTGCCAACTGTGTGCGGAACCGTGACTGTCTCTTTCGAAGACCTCTCTTTGATCGGGAACATGGTGGGGTTATGTTTGACGTAGGTAGGTGTTCAGGATCACCTAGTGATCACCTATTCTTCAACAGCTCGCGTATACCACCACATCTATAACTTTGATCTTCGTAAGTTAGCCACCATAAATGCTTAGGATGTTGCAACCTAAACACTGAACCTTCCTCACCTAATAACTTGACTAGTTTCGGTACCAAGGTCATCGATTGATGAGTCCCCATGGCTCACAGATTACTTCAACACCCCCAATAGGTACATGTATGCCCGACGTAGGTGATCCTGACGGCACGCAGCTGGCGTGGCAGTACGATGAGGAGAACGCCGCATGTACGTGAACTATCCAGAAGACTGAGGTCGTGGTCGTGATCGTGGGCAAGCATGCAGGATAGCATAGTCTTTTCCTTGTGTTATGTAGTCCGTAGCGGAACTACCTTGTCTGAATAAATGTGTGGATGTAAACTCTGATATTTTCTATGTGAGATGGCAAATAAATGCCCTATTTGTCAATCTTAAATTATGTATGTGCTATGTTTATCTCACTTGCAAAACGCTTAGATGCGCTTATTTCCCTTTTGGGGCATTGCCCCCTAAATAGGAAAGGACCGCATCCTAGTCGTTACAACTTGGTAATCAGAGCCTTATGACCATAGGAGCCTTTGTGTGATCGTACTTGGACAAGTCGAGTCTAGTAAAATGTTTTGAGTCTTAGTTATATCGGAGAGTAGGATTCTTTTTTCTCCTCTTCCATGCTCTAGTGAGGTTCTCGTCTTAGGAAATCTTAATTCTACTCCTCTTCTCGCTCAAAAAAAAAAATTAGGATCACGCGGGTATTTTGAAATCTATATGATATCAATATGATGGAGTTCTGTCTTGGTGGCTCCTGTCTGCCTTGATTTCTTCCGGGGAGTTGAGCTCCAGGGGATTCTTGTGCACATCTCCATCATTCAGGTTTCTTAGTATCTCAGAACGAAGGATGTTCGTAATTGCTTCAATACTAGTAGTGGCGAGATAACGTCGATGTCCCTAGTACAGGTGCAGATTGTTCGGGAGTACTGCCATACGTCGTATCGTTGTGATCACGAGGGTCTGTAGTAGATGAAGGTCCGAGATTCTGGTTATGTGTTGACGGATGTGATACATTGGACGGGTTAGTATAGGAGTTGTGTGAAATATTACTCCTTGTATCCGTGTACCAGATCTCATGACCAGATATTTCGGGAATTCAGAGGTGGGATATCATGTAGTGACTTATAGGACAATCTTCCTACAGATGCATGATGTGAGGTTGGGATTCGAAATTCAGTGGGTACGTTTGTTCACGGTCGTCTTACAACGGTTCTCGTTGTGTCTTAAAGAGTCCTTGTAGCTTGCTATGACTCGGGGATGCTTCTTAAGTCGTATGCACTACCTTGCACAGGATGGCTATTGTAAATTCGAGCCCGTGCAATCATATCCACGAAGATATCGGATGAAATCTCAATCATATGTTTGTTCCGAGCAGTTCTAGCTCATACTTGGTTTGCAAGTGGTCTTAATCAGAATTTTGTCGACAGTCACTTTGAGGAAGCATTCTTACTATTTTGTTCGAGTGCAATTGCTTTATTCCTGTTCAGATATTCCTGCCTTTTTGATTCAGCTTTACCTTCAATATTATTCTATGGGCTAATGTGTTGTCCGTCTTCAGGATGGCTCCACCAACTCGTCAGAATCTAGGTCGTGAGGGTGTTTAGATGCCGCCACCACCCCCTCCACCACCTCCTCCGCCGCCGCCTCCTCCTACAGAGGCTTGGCAAGCGGTGATGGCTGCTACAGATGCAAACACTCAGATGCTGATCCATCTGTTGCAAGAGAGGACTAATCAGCAGCAAGACAACTTCAACCATGGTGGTAATCGGTTTGCTAATCTTAGTCAATTCCTGGCAAATCAGCTGAAGACCTTCACTTCGTGTGATCAACCGTTTGACGCTGAAGATTGGATTCGGGACATGAACAAACACTTTGAGTGCAGCAATGTCCGTCCAGAGGATTTCGTCAAGTTTGCAACATTCCAGCTGAAGGGGCAAGCATCGATCTGGTGGCAGCAGTTGAAGGATTCTAGGGATGCTAGAGTGATCACTTGGGATGAGTTCTGCATAGACTTTAGGTCCCACTATACCCCATCTAGCTTTGTGGAGGAGATGCGTGAGAAGTTCAGGCTCTTGAAGCAAGGTGGTAACTCTGTGTACAAGTACAACGTCAAGTTCCACAAAGCTAGCCCGATATGCCTTGCAGGACATTCCAGATCAGAAGAGCAAGATCTATTAGTTCAGAGGTGGTCTCAAAGAGGATTTGCAGCTAGCCCTCGCTTTGCACGATCCTGAGGAGTTCGGTAAGTTCTACAACTTGGCTCTCAGGGCTGAGGCAGCTTTGCTCAGGGTGGAGAATTCGAAGAAGCGTTTCACAGATTCCAGCTCATCTTCCTCAACTCAGGTGGTTCAGAAGCAACAGAAATATTGTGTGTCTCCTCCTCCTCCTCGGCACACGCAGCAGTTCAAGCAATCAGGTGGCCGTAGTTCTTCCCACCCACCCAACCCAGCTTTCCAGTAGAGCTTTCAGCAATAGAAGCAAGGGAGTCCTCAGACACAGTACCGTCAGCCGACAGATGTTACCTGTCACAAGTGTGGGTAGAAGGGTCACTATGCCAACAAGTGCACTTCTCAGTTCCGTCTTCGGCCTCCTCCTCGAGGCAAACCTCCAAGCAATGCTATAGTGAAGTTCAACCCCAGGTCTGCTAGAGTCAATATGGTGAATGCAGCTGAAGCAGAAAACTCGCCAGACGTGATTATGGGTAATCTTTCAGTTAATGATATTCCTGCTACAGTTTTATTTGATTCTGGTGCATCGCATTCATTCATCTCCAAGCCTTTCATTGCTAAGCATGACATTCCCGCAATTCACTTGGATAGTCCTTTCCGCGTGGTTTCTCCGGGTATGCGTATGAGTTCTCATATGATGGTTCCGGTTGTTTCAGTCAAGTTGGGTAATTATGCTTTTCTGGCGTCTCCTATTGTCCTTGGCAATTCTGATATTGATTTGATCCTTGGTATGGACTGGTTGGCTATGAACAAGGCATCTATTGATTGTGAAGCTAAAGAAGTGAAGCTAACTCACTCTTCGGAGGACGTGATTATCTTCGCGGCGCGCGATGGCACAATCCGTCTATTTTCCTTGAATGAGAAGGGTGAGATTTCTCCAACTTCGCAAGTCCCAGTGGTCTGCGAATATGAAGATATGTTTCCGGAAGAACTGCGAGGAATGTCCCCGCACCGAGAAGTTGAGTTCGTAATTGAGCTTGAACTGGGTACTGAGCCTGTGTGCAAATGGTCGTACAAATTGGGTCCAGAAGAGCTGAAGGAGCTAAAGAGACAACTCGATGAGCAGGAGCATCAGGGTCTGATCAGACCAAGCTCATCTCCATGGGGTTGTGGAGTGCTTTTTGTCAAGAAGAAGGATGGCATGGACCGATTGTGTGTCGATAACCTTCCATTGAATAAGAAGACAATCAGAAACAAGTATCCACTTCCTAACATCAATGATTTGTTCGAGCAATTGAAAGGGGCTAAGGTCTTCTCCAAGTTCGATCTCAGGATGGGTTCTCATCAGATTCGCATTCGCGAAGAGGATATTCCAAAGACTGCTTTCAGGACAAGCTTTGGCTCGTATGAGTATACAGTGATGTCTTTTGGTCTGGCAAATGCTGCACCGACCTTCTATCGAATGATGAATTATATCTTCTCCCCATTCAAGAATGAATTCGTCTTATCTTGATGATATTCTGGTCTTTTCGGAAACTGAGGAAGAGCATGAAGAACATCTCAGGCTGGTGCTTGGTAAGCTGAGAGAGCATAAGCTCTATGCCAAGTTTTCCAAATGTGAGTTCTGGTTGAAAGAAGTTGTCTACCTTGGGCACATCATCTCTGCCGAGGGCATCAAAGTTGATCCGTCGAAGGTGCATGCCATTGTTGAGTGGGAGCCTCCGCAAAATGTGAAGCGGTTTCGAAGCTTTCTCGGGCTTGCAAGCTATTGTAGAAGATCCGTTGAGAACTTCTCCAAGATTGCTAAGCCTCTCTCAAGCCTTCTTCAGAAGGGTGTGAAGTATGACTGGTCTCCAGAGTGTCATTTGGCTTTCGACACACTCAAAGAGAAGCCCACCTCTACTCCAGTCTTGGTTCCTCCTGATGACTCCAAACCTTACCAAGTGTTCTGCGATGCCTCTCTTCAAGGTCTTGGTGCTGTGTTGATGCAAGACAAGAAAGTGTTAGCTTATACCTCGAGGTAGTTGAACCCAAGTGATAAGAATTACCCCACTCATGATGTTGAGTTGGCGACAGTGGTACATGCTCTGATGACTTGGAGACACCTCTTGTTGGAACGAAAGGTTGAAGTGTTCACCGATCACAAGAGTCTCAAGTACATATTCACCCAGCCTAACCTCAATCTTCGGCAAACCTGTTGGGTGGAAATGCTCCAAGATTTTAATCCGAGCGTTGAGTATACTCCAGGCAAAGCTAATGTCGTGGCAGATGCTTTGAGCAGGAAGTCTTACTGCAACAGTCTCATTCTGAAGCCTCTCCAGCCTGACCTTTGTGAATCTTTCAAAAAGCTCAACCTTCAGTTAGTACCTCGGGGATTTCTTACAAATCTTCAGATCTCTCCTACCTTGGAAGACCAGGTCCGAGCAGCGCAACTTCTTGATGCAATGGTGAAGAAAGTTAATATTGGCTTGGCAAAGGGAGTTCCCAAATATAAGTGCTTCAGTGTCGATGCCAGAGACACATTATTCTTTGATGATCGTCTTGTCGTTCCGAAAGGTGATCTCAGAAAGGTTATCATGGAAGAAGCTCATAACTCTATGCTCTCAATACATCCAGGAAGTTCCAAGATGTATCAGGACTTGAAACAGACCATCTGGTGGACTCGCATGAAGCGTGAGATTGCTCAGTTCGTAAATGAATGTGATGTATGTCGAAGGGTGAAAACAGACCATCAACGTCCAGCGGGTCTTTTGCATCCATTGCCCATTCCCGAGTGGAAGTTCGACCATATTGAGATGGATTTCGCCACCGAGTTTCTGAAGTCCAAGAAGGGTAACAATGCCATCTTTGTCGTCATCGACAAGTTGAGCAAAGTAACTCATTTCCTTCCGGTTAAGGAGTCCATCTCGGCAGCTCAGCTTGTAGAGCTATACACTTCCAGGATAGTGTCTTTGCACGGCGTGCCTATGTTGATTTCTTTGGATCGCGGGAGTATCTTCACTTCCAAGTTCTGGGACTCTTTTCAGTCTACAATGGGTACGAAGATACGATTCAACATAGCTTTTCATCCTCAGACTAGTGGGAAAGTGGAGAGAGTCAATCAGGTCCTTGAGGATATGCTGAGAGCCTGCGCCATTTCTTTTGGCATGAAGTGGGAAGACTGCCTACCTTTCGTCGAGTTCTTGTATAACAACAGTTATCAAGCTAGTTCAGGGAAAGCTCCATTTGAGATTCTATATGGGAGGAAGTGTCGTACCCCGCTCAACTGGTCCGAGACTCGTGAGCGTCAGATTCTTGGGAATGACTTGATCGAAGAAGCAGAAGAGATGTGTCGGGTCATTCAGGATAATCTCAGAGCAGTGTAGTCCCGTCATAAGAGCTACTATGATAGCAAGCATCGTGACATGTCTTATGAGCTCGATGACTTCGTCTATCTCAAAGTGTCTCCTATGAAGGGCACACAACATTTTGGCATCAAAGGCAAGCTTGCTCCTTATTTCATTGGTCCTTTCAGATTTGTTGGCAAGAGAGGCGACCTTGCGTATCAACTTGAGCTCCCTTCAAACTTCGCAAATGTGCATGACGTGTTCCATGTCTCTCAACTCCGAAGATGCTTCAAGACTCCCGAACGCACAGTTGATCTTCAAGATATCGACCTTCAACCCGACCTATCCTATCATCAGCATCCAGCTGCAGTTCTCGAGACGACTGAGCGCACGACCCGCAACAAGTCAATCAAGTTTCTCAAGGTGTAATGATCACAACATTCCGATAAAGAGGCCACTTGGGAACGTGTCGTGGTTTTGTCACGGCAGATGTCCTCGTGAAAGGACTTAGTGTTGGAGCCATCGCACCCTGGTGGCGACTCAAAGGGGTTATGTGGGAGCGAGACAGAGATTTACCCAGGTTCGGCCCCTCGTGAGGAGGTAAAGGCCTACGTCCTCTTGGTGTTTGTATTGATGGTGTTTCGATTACAAGGGGGCGTAACTCGCCTGACCTAGCACTTGATGATTTCTAACCTCCTGCATCGCTCCTTGAGACAGATTAGTTCCATTGTCAGTAATAATGTTGTGTGGATATCCGAACCGGAAGATCAAAATTTTCAAGAATTTGACCGTTGTCTCCGCATCGCAAGCTCCAACAGGTTCTGCTTCAACCCACTTGGTAAACTTATCAACCGCCACCAGCAGATGAGTTTTTTTGTTGGACGACATCTTAAAGGGGCCAACCATGTCTAACCCCCAGACCGCGAAAGGCCATGTGATGGGTATCATCCTTAGTTCTTAAGCCGGCACATGGGCCTGTCGTCCATAACGCTGGCATCCGTCACATCGACGAACTATCTCCTCTGCATCTGCATGGGCCGTCAACCAGAAGAAACCATGACGAAACGCTTTTGAAACTAAGGACGTGACCCGGCGTGATGCCCACAATCTCCGAAATGAATGTCGTTTAGAATTACGCATCCCTCTTCAGAGGAAACACATCTTTGGAAAACCCCAGAAGTGCTTCGTTTATATAATTCGTCATTGATGATCACCATGGATTTGCTTCGCTGAACGATGGCGAGCCAATACTTCATCCGAAGGTAACTCACCTCGGGCGAGATAGGCCAGATACGGAAGAACCCAATCCGGGGTAACATGGAGAGCCGCCACGAACTGAGATTCAGGATCTGGTATTGCCAACTCCTCCTCCAAGGGTAACTTTACGGAAGGATTATGCAGAGTATCGAGAAAGACATTGGGGGGAACCGGCTTATGCTGCGAACCGAGACGTGAAAGGGCATCAGCTGCTTCGTTAAGGCGCCGGTCGATATGATCGACCTGATAGCCATGGAAGTGACCCGCCACATCAGACACAACCCTCATGTAAGCCGCCATCAGGGGGTCCCGAGAATCCCAAGTACCTGAAACTTGCTGAGCCACCAAATCAGAATCGCCAAAACATCTAACCCGTGTAAGGTTCATCTCCTTGGCGAGTCGCAAGCCATGAAGTAAAGCTTCGTATTCCACAGTGTTGTTGGTACATGGAAACATGAGTCGGAGGACATAGCAGAATTTGTCTCCTTGAGGTGATATCAGCACCACGCCAGCCCCCGATCCTTCCAATTGCCTAGACCCGTCAAAATAAATAGTCCAGTATGTAAGGTCAGGCCTGTCTTCCGGGATCTATAACTCGGTCCAATCGTTGACGAAATCAACCAAGGCCTGAGACTTGATAGCCGTGCGAGGGGTGTATAGCACGTGGTGCGGCCCGAGTTCGATTGCCCACTTGGCGATTCGCCCTATCGCTTCCCGATTTTGGATGATGTCCCCGAGGGGAGCGGAGCTAACCACCGTGATGGGATGCTCTTGGAAATAATGTTTGAGCTTTCGGCTTGCCATAAAGACCCCATAAACTAACTTCTGCCAGTGTGGGTATCGCTGCTTGGAGAGAGTTAGCACCTCGCTAATGAAATACACCGGGCATTGCACTGGATATTCCTTCCCTTCCTCCTTCCTTTCGACGACCAATGCCACACTCACCGCTTTGGAGTTTTCCGTAATACACAGAAGCATGGGCTCTTTCTCAGTCGGGGCAGCCAAAACCGGCGGGTTGACCAGCTGCTGTTTTAAGGCTTCAAAGCTTCGTTGGCTTCGTCTGTCCAAACAAAATGGTCAGATTTCTTAAGGAATTGATAAAGGGGAATAGCCTTTTCTCCCAGACGGCTTCTGAAGCGACTTAAGGCCGCAATACGACCCGCCATCCGTTGAACTTGATTGATATTCTTTGGTTTCCCAAGGGAAGTAACCGCCTCGGTTTTGTCCGGGATAGCTTCAATGTCACGCTCAGACACCAGGAAACCCAACAATTTTCCTGTAGGAACGCCAAAGGCACACTTGGTGGGATTAAGCTTCATGTGGTATACCCGCAGATTATCAAAAGTCTCCCTTAGGTCTCCCAGTAATGTTTCCTTCCTGTGAGTCTTAACCACAATGTCGTCAACGTAAGCATGAACGTTGCGTCCGATTTTTCCACGGAGGCAATTTTGGATGCAGCGCTGGTAAGTCGCCCTGCACTCTTGAGCCCAAATGGCATGGACACATAGAAAAAAGCCTCGAAGGGGGTTATGAAAGCTGTTTTCTCCTGATCTTCCACAACCATCTTGATTTGGTGATACCCGGAATAAGCGTCCAGGAAACACAAACACTCGCATCCCGCCACTGAATCAATAATTTGATCGATACGAGGAAGGGCGAAGGGATCCTTTGTACAAGCTGTGTTAAGATCTGTATAATCAATGCACATGCGGAAGGTACCGTTCTTCTTGAGCACCAGAACCGGGTTAGCCAACCATTTGGGGTGGAAGACCTCTACGATGAATCCGGCGGCCAAGAGACGGGCAACTTCTTCCCTGATTGCCTTGCGTCGTTCCTCATTGAACCTGCGAAGATATTGTTGAATCGGTTTTGCTTTTGGGTCAACATTAAGTTGGTGCTCAGCGAATTCTTTCAGCACACCAGGCATGTCAGAAGGTTTCCATGCGAAGATGTACCGATTCTCACGGATGAATTCGATGAGCGCGCTTTCCTATTTGGGGTCTAGACCCGCCCCGATAGTGAAGTGCTTGGTTGAGTCGCCAGGGACGAAATCCACTGTCTTAGTGTCGTCTGTTGGTTTGAACTTGAGGGGCGGCTCAGCATCTATCGTTGGCTTCTTTAAAGGTGACATGTCAGCTGGATCAACATTGACCTGGTGATATTTAAGCTCCTCCGCAGCACAGGCGACTTCTGCTTAAGCCGCATCCCCTTCTTCACACTCTCTTGCAATCCTCCTATCGCCATCAACCGTGATGGGTCCTTTAGGACCAGGCATCTTGAGTTTAAGGTAAACATAGTAGGGGCGAGCAATGAAACGGGCGTAAGTCGGCCGCCCGAACAGCGCATGATAGGGCCTTTTTAACTTGACCACCTCAAATATAAGTGACTCACTCGTGTAGTTAGAAGTTGTTCCAAACGCAACTATGAGCCTAACTCGGCCTATGGGGTGCGTCGATTTACCTGGGACAATCCCATGGAATACCGTGGTTGAGGGCATCAAATCTTTCTCCAACAGGTTCATCCTTCGAAAGGTGTCGAAGTATAATATGTTGATGCTCCTACCACCATCCATCAGTACCTTGGATAAGGTATATCCTCCAACTTGAGGAGCCACGACCAACGCTAAGTCGCCGGGATTGTCAACTCTTGGCGGGTGATCCTCCCTACTCCATGATATAGTCTGCTCGAACCAGTGGAGATATCTAGGGAGTGCTGGCTCAGATACACTGTACGCTCGGTGACTCACCTTTTTATCACGCCTGCAGGCATTGGTGGTGAAAACGTGGTACTACCCATTGCTTAATTGCTTGGGGTTGTTACACAAGCCTCCATTGTCATCCTTCCCCTGCGGAGCCCCCTGTGGGGGTGGTTGTTGAAAGACTCCCGGCGGGTTATACCGCCGTTGGTGATGCACCGGATACTGGCAACTGCTTGGCTGTGAGCCGCCCCGAGCCCCGGGTTCAGGGAAGCCGCTGAAGGGGTTTTGGCGTTGATTAGGTGTGCCAAACTGTTCCTGCCGTTGGTCCGGGTCGCCGCCTTGCCCTTTTTTGATCGCCTCCGCCCGAAACTCCCGCATCACGTAACAGTCCTCCCAGGAGTGAGTCGCCGGTCCGTCTGCCATGGCGTGGTGCGGGCAGGGGCCCTTGAGTAACTCATTATAGTTGCGTGGCTTTTTGCCACTTTAACCCCTATTCTTCTTCTGGCGCTGGTCTCCGTTGTTGGCGTTGGTGTTGGCGACTAAGTCCGAAGACTCTTCCTGCTTCCTTCTTTTGCCATTCGCTCCATGATTATGGCGGGCGCGTCGTTGGAACCGGGTATGATTTTTGGATGACTCGCCTTTCCTTGGCGAGTTGGCTTTACCACCATCTTCTCGTGGATCTTTGGTGTCGTCCGCCTCAGCGTGCCTAGTGAGGGTGTCCATTAGCTCCCCCATGTCTTGGACCTTTCGCTTGAGTCGTCCCAACTTCTGCACCAAGGGCTCATAGTGGCAGTTCTGCTCCAGGATCAGCACAACCTGAGCCGCCGAGATACCATCCGACGAATGAATGATTTCCGCGACCCGCCGCGTCCAGTGGTGGGCCGACACATCCGGGTGTTGAATGCAGTGCTGTAAATCAACTATTGTCATCGGGCGCTTGCAGGTCCCTCCGAAGTTTTTGATGAAACGCTCTTTCAATTCAGCCCAAGTCTGGATGGAGTTGGGGGCAAGTTCTTTAACCAAGTACGCGCCGTCCCTTCGAGCATCATTCTGAAGTATGTGGCGTAGACTGCTTCGCTTACATCGAGCATGTCCATGGCGATTTCGTAACTCTCGACCCATGACGCCGGCTCAAGGTCCGGGGTGTAATTAGGCATCTTTCTTGGTCCTTTAAAATACTTCAGCATTCGCTCATTGCGAAGGGCGGGAGCCAAGCATGGCACCCCCACTTGTCTGCTGCTTCCGACAAGAGGCGCCGGGGCGACTTGGGTGTCCGGGTGATCCCGACCTGGCGGGTCTCGGTGATCAGGCGAGTTGACCTGGGGAAAGGGTCGCGGTCCGCTGCTTATGGCGGGCTGGTCCTCTGGTCGACTCCTGGTACGGCTTGCCAGGGGACTGGAGTGCAGCCGATCTAGGCTGTGTGAGAACTGGGCGTTTTGAACCATCGCCATCTTCAACATCTCAATGGCGTTCCTTGCTTCTACCTCAGCTGGGGTGTTGCCATGAATCGGAAGAGATTCTAAATGGCGAGTTGCGGCAAGGACGTAGTCCACCGGGTTGGAAAAGTGACCTCGAGGTGTCTGGAATCGAGGAACGCGATCCGCAGCTGGCTGAAACGGCGGGTTTGGTGGCTGGCCCGGCCCTCCCCCCGGAGCGTCTCCTGCCCCGAGAGTTCGTGGAGTGTCGAACATGCGGGTCGGGTTGAGATCAGGGGGTAAACGACCCTGATGCCTCCGCTGATGGACGGCGTCAGATGCGCGCTAATGCCTTTCGAGCCGCCAGTTTTTGGTATTCAAGCGAGCTACCTCAGAGGTAATTTGAGCTTGCCGGGTCTCGATCCTGGCGGCTTCCACCTCAGCGTCCCGCTGAGCCTATGCCACCCCATCTCTTAGTTTTGTTAGCTCCGTGTTTATCGCGTCCTGGTTTTCTGACGTTATGGGGGTCGCCATGAGCCTTGTTATCTCCGCTGCTAACTCCACAAAGATCGCGGCCAGGCTTCTAGACGTTTCGCCAGCCCCATCCTCGCCTGTCGGGTTTGGCAAGGACTGAGTCACCCCTGCCATGTAAACGGCGATCTGACGGTGGGTCCGGTCAAGAACCTCGGGGGTCCATGGCTAGTGACAAGCCCCCAAGGCAGCCCCCATGTAGAGACTCAATTGAATCTGAGTCGCCCATGGACGATTCGTCATCAGTGTTGACCGGCGTGGTCTCCTGGGTTGCCGATTGTTCTGGTTCCTCAGATCCCTGCGTGAACCCAACAAAGACCGGACGGGTTAGGTTTGGCGTTGCGATAGGGCGGACGTACCTGGCCGGCTCGACGAAGTCGGAGGAGATGTCCAGCTCAGGCATAGGCAATCCAACCATGCCGATGAAGACGTTGATATTGCCGAAGGGGATTTTGTAGCCGGATTCGATCAAATCGGCCTCGGGCCCCCATAGCAAGTTATTGATGTAGTACTTCCCGCAGCGGCTCTGAGTCATGAGCCCCGCTGCGTAGCTCCCGGACCCTGGTAGGGCTCCCTTTGAGAACTCAACTCCACCGTGCGCAGGCCCCACGGTGGGCGCCAACTATCGTGGTTTTGTCACGGCAGATGTCCTCGTGGAAGGACTTAGTGTTGGAGCCATCACACCTTGGTGGCGACTCAAAGGGGTTATGTGGGAGCGAGACAGAGATTTACCCAGGTTCGGCCCCTCGTGAGGATGTAAAGGCCTACGTCCTTCTTGGTGTTTGTTTTGATGGTGTTTCGATTACAAGGGGGCGTAACTCGCCTGACCTAGCACTTGATGATTTCGAACCTCCCCTCTCCTTCCCTGAGACCCACCTTTATATACAGGTCGAGCCCTTAGGGTTTACAAGAGTCCTTTCCTTTATACCAATCGTGATTCTTCCTATCTCTAAGTCGCCATCTTTCCAAGACTTGGAGATCTTTCCAACAATGGACTTCTCCCGAAGGTCTCGAATTGTCATCGACTCCTGGCCCCGCTGGGCCAAGGCCGGAACCACTTAGAGATGATTCGCCAACTTGGGTGACCCAGCCCAACTAGGGCAGGTTACCCAACAGATAATACCCCCAACAGAACGCGAGAATCACCTCCGTTCCGATTTCTCAGAGTTCTTTCAGTCCTAGATCTCGGGACGAGATCTTCTTGTAGTGTGGAGAGTTTGTAATGCCCCAAGTGTAACATTGCCATATTTGGAACATTACCATGTGTGTGTCTATGATGTCGTTCTATGGAGAACCATTTCATGTGTTATTTCATGTGCTCATGCCTTGTCTTTCCCTTTGCATTCATGCATCCATAGCATACATACCATGTTTGTTGTTGTGGTGTTGATCTTATGTGTGTTTGTGATGAGTATGTGGTGTGTGAAGTGATGAGAAAAGCTTGGGTTCCAACTTTGCTCATTTAGCCAAAAGCCAAGTTACAACTAAACCTCTCCTTCTTTATTTTCTTAAGTTCAGTTTTACTTGCTTTACCCCTATTTGTAAAATGTAGTTCATTTAGAGTATTTTCTGGTGGTTGTGGTGCTAGGTCTACGGTGTTCTAAAACCATGCTTAAGAGGGGTATTTATTCACAAAACAGATTATATAATTCTGTTTTGTAAATATTTCTTTGCTCCAAAAATCCTCTATTCATTTTATTTAAATAGGTCATAATTCCCTTATGACCAGGGTCATTTTTTATTTTATTTTTGGAGCCATAGAATTACCTAGGAGTTTATTGGTTGCTGGCTTTTGTTTTTAAATGGAAAACCAAGTGGGTTTTCTTTCTTTTACTTGGCGCCACCCGAGTGGGCTAACTCCCCTCGTTGGCCTAGCTGCTTTCCCTCGTGCGGTAGCCCATTCCCCGTTCCTCTCCTGTTGACGCCGTTGTCTTCTTCCCTCTGCTTTCCGTCAGAGTATCAAAGAGAGAGCGAGAGAGAGGCTGGACGTCGTGGCTTCACGGACGTCGAGGCGGCCCCCTCGACCCCCATATATTCCCTCGACGTCTCGGCCTCTAGGTTTCCTCCTAGCCGCCACCACCTCCTTTCCATCTTCCTCCTCCCTCTCCCTGGCGTCGTCAGGAGGTGGCCCGAGGTCCTTCTCCGCCATGGCCGACCCCTGTTGAGGTCGCCGCCGTCGATGCCGTCCCTCGTCTTCCTCTCCAATCGATCCAGGAGCTCGCGGAGTACTAGGGGAGTCCGTTCCCGCAGCTAGGAGACGTCGATCGCCTCTCCTTCCTCGACGTCGACGATGACCCCTTCTTCCTCCTATGCTTTGACGACTGGTTCTGCAACGTCTTCTTCCTCGTCGACCCGTTCTTCCTCTCTGTCAAGCGCGTCCTCCTCGGCGAGTGGGTGAGCAGCCGATCTCCTCCCGTTCCCGTGTCAGTAAGATCTCACCTAGAGCCATAGATGTGCGCCGTGGTTCCTCTGTGTCGTCGGCGCCGCCGTGTACGTGGATAGGTCGCCGCAGTGGCCCTCTCATGGATCTTAGGTGTGAAATGGATCCGCCACGAGTCCCTCTTCCTCCCCGCGACTAGCCGCTCCTCGATTTAGACTGTAGCATCGCCGGCAGCTGTCCCCTGTTCCGGCCATCGTCGACCTGTATCAGGTCCATAGGGGGATGCTCAAAAGAGCAAGGCCCTCCTCTTTGTTAAGTACCGCACGTCTAGCTGAGTGGTAGGTGGTGTTTTGTCGCAGCTGTAGGTCGTGGGTTGGATCCCAGTGGCGCCCCCTTTTGTTTTCTTGGTTTTGTGGCACAGTAGCTCGACACGGGAAACATACCCTGTTTCCCTTCCCCTCTCTGTCGGGCCCAGGGGCAGTAGTGTAGTGGTAGTGTAGGTTTGCTGTGGCTAGCAGGTCTTGGGTTCGATCCCAAGCCACCCCTTTTTATTTTTATTTCTTATTTTGCTGTTTTATAGTAGTGTATGCTGTTGCATTGCTTAGGCAGCAATCTATTGGTGCCTAACATCACTACCAGTAGGTTTCCTCCTTATTTTAGCTAGTGTGCATGTGTAGGTGAGCGTGCCATGTGTTGATGTATGAGGAGGATTACGGTGTGTGTGTGTGTTTTTTTGTGATGCATGTGTGTGTGTGTGACACACACACATGAACGAGGTATCTTGTTTCCCTCTTGGGCATGTGAGTAGGGTGTAGGCAAGCTCTTGCATGTTTGTGTGTGGTTGTGCATGTGTGTATGTGGTCAAGCATGTGTGTGTGGTGATGTGCTAAGGCTCATGTGCATGAGGCTAACCCCTCATGTCACCATTGGAGTTGTGGGTGTGAGCTTGCGCATGTCTTGATGATGAAATAGTGAGTACCACATGTGTTATGGCACTATTTGAGACTATATGATTCTATGTTGTTTTTCCTTTCAACTTTGTGCCTACATGTTGTATGCAATTACCCATGTATTATATATGTTTTTGGGGTAGAATCTTCCAAGGAAACCATTGATGGAATCAGATTTCACTTTGGGGCACTTTCTGGAAATGTCATTTTTTGATTTGATGCCATGTTTAGGTCCCTATATTATGTGGTGTGATGAGCCTATGTGGATGAATCCTTGATGTGGCAATAGTGGGTGAACCCCTCTACAACATGGTAGTTTTGTTTTATGCTTAGGAGTTTGTATGTGCAATTTGTGCCTTGTCAAAGTTGACATGTGGCTGAAATTGTCAGCTTGGTGAAAATCTGTGATTTTCAAAGTGTGAGAAACTGCTGTTATTTTCTTCCCTTGTTGTTGTGGTTGCAAAAGCTCATGTGTTGGGAATCAGCCCTTGCAATAAACTGGAGAGTTGGAGATTTTGTGTTTGTCCAGCTCTCTGTTAAATTTCATGCACTTTCTCTTTCTTTAGATATCGTTTTGGAGGCTGTCAAAATGCTTCAGAGACAAGTCCCTGAAATCAGTTATTTTTGTCCAAGTTAGCACCTGTAGATATTCCTGTGTGTGACTCCTTTCTATTATATTCTTGCTCAGGCTTGTAGAGATTTTGAATAGCTTTTGCCACATATATTGTTTGGCACATTTGGGTGGCTGTAGGTGCTTTGCATGTTGCTCACAAACTGCTATGATGCTGTTTAGGACAGATTGCATGTTTTAGTTGTTTTGAAGCTTGTGATAGTATTGTTGGTGGTGTGGTGATTTTCTTTGCACCACCCCACCTATATTTGTTTGTTTGATCATGTGGCAACCTGGGAATACCAGAAGAGTGCCATTGGAGTGTGCTTGTGGTGGAATTGATCCGTAGGACTCCATATCTTGTTTCGTAGTTTCCGATTGATCCGTAGCTCTGTTCTCAACGTTCTTTATATGCTTTTGCATCATTTTCTCGTGATGCACCTGTTCATGTCATCCTCATGCATGTCAAGATAGCTTAGTGTCAAGTTCTGTCCAGAAGTTTATCTTCTCTTCTCATGCATATGCAAGTGACTAGAATAGAGATGCATGTTTCATTCGCATCTCATGCATCACGTGTTTGTTGCATCATGTTGTGTTGGTGTTCGTTGGCTGTTATTTTATCTTGGGTAGCACCGGGATCGGAGAGCGAGTACGTGGATTCTGGAGAGTACGTGCAGGACGAACAAGAGCAGTTCCAAGCTGAAGACATCACATGCAAGATGACCGTGACCTTGATACCGTATCTAGCTTTGTTATGCTTAGAATAACGTTTCCTTCGATATATGATCGCTGCCTACCAATTGATATAAATGCCTCCTGATATTGCCATGAAACCCAAACACATTCCCCTCCTAGCTAATGTTGTTTGGCTAAGTAGGTTTCCTCAACTTCTAATGATAGCTTTGCTAGTTGCAGGTACCAGCTGTCTCATGTGATAACATGAGTATTTCGATATCATTATGTTTAAACTCCTATTTAATTCATGCACCTATATACTTGGTAAATGACGGAAGGCCTAGCCTTTTGCCGGGTGATTTGTTCCATTATTGTCGCCTTAGTTTCGGCTACCGGTGTTTGATTCCATTACTGATCGCTCCTAACACGTTCGGGGTTGTTAAGACTTGTCCGGCAGGACCCAACATTGGTTTTAATGTGGTAATCACCTAATAATAATTTGCATAAGGAATAGCTACCCCGAGGAGTTAATCAACAACCCGGGCCAATGCTCCTCATGAGGGTTGGTCCAACCCAGAGTAGCTTATTACGCTCCCCGGGGCAACTCGGTGTTTTGGCGTGGTAACCAACGCTCATCCGTCGTGTCCTGAGACTGAGATACGCGACTCTTATAGGGGTCATCGACACGACGGGAGGTCCTGCTAGTCTTGTCTTACCTTAGCGATATATCTTGCGTATAGGAATCCCGGTGAGACTTTAGTTCTCCCCAGTGTTGAGGTTTTCCTCTAAGGAATCCGACGAGATCACGAGATTCGTGATAGAGGATTACTTTGTGGCCCGTGATCGTTTGTGATGGACTAGTTGGAGCACCCCTGCAGGTTTTAATCTTTCAGAAAGCCGTGCCCGCAGTTATGTGGCAACATGGATTATTTGTTAACATCCGGTGATAGATAACTTGAACTAACTCTAATAAAACTACCAACTGTGTGCGTAACCATGAGTGTCTCTTTCGAAGACCCCTCTTTGATCGAGAACATGGTGGGGTTATGTTTGACGTAGGTAGGTGTTCAGGATTACCTACTCTTCGACTGCTCGCGTAGACCACCACATCTATAACTTTGATCTTTGTAAGTTAGCCACCATAAATGCTTAGGATGCTGCAACCTAAACACTGAACCTTCCTCACCTAATAACTTGACTAGTTTCGATACCAAGGTCATCGATTGCTGAGTCCCCGTGGCTCACAGATTACTTGAACACCCCCAACAGGTCAGGTACGCCCGACGCAGGTGATCCAGACGGCACGCAGGTAGCGTGGCAGTACGATAAGGAGAACGACCGCCTATACGTGAACTATCCAGAAGAGTCAGGTCGTGGCCGTGATCGTGGGCAAGCATGCGGGATAGCATAGTCTTTTCCTTGTGTTATGTAGTCTGTAGCGGAAGTACAATGTAAACTCTGATATTTTCTATGTGAGATGGTAAATGAATGCCCTATTTTTCAATCTTAAATTATGTATGTGCTATGTTTATCTCACTTGCGAAATGCTTAGATGCGCTTCTTTCCCTTTTGGGGCATTGCCCCCTAAATAGGAAAGGACTGCATCTTAGTCGTTACAATTAATTTATGGTGAAATTAACTAATGCTAAATCTTTTGGATGTATTTATAAACAATAGTGTTACTGTGTGTATACTGCACCTTTGTTGTATAGATTGCTTACAAGTTTAATGTTGAAAGAAGAAAACATTTTAGGCTTCAGAAAATACTAACAACAATGTAGAAAAAGTTGAAGTAGAATAGCTAAAGCATATATTTCATCTTACAAAAAGAAGACCCATATATGTCATCTCACAAAAAGAGAAGGCCTACAATAGAATTGGTTCTGCCTTCTTTAAAAAGTGTTGTGGTGGCTCTATACAATATATCATCAGTCTACTTCAAGAAGAATAAGCATGTTCTGCTAGTTTTATGAATGTTGTTAAACACGACCAATGTTTTTGTATTTAGTTAGGCCAAATGTTATTTCGGCCATGCTCGCTGCCATGTGCACGTGTTGAATTGCAAGTGTTGTTCTCTATGTGCTGTAAAGTTGGCATGTTCCCTTTGTTTGTGCCAATAAAAATTAAGTCATATCTTATTGCTAGATCAGTTTGAATGGCTCGAAGTTTGCCACTACCTTTCTGTGTTGTGACAGTTTGCTAGTTTCATATTTGCAGCGTTTGATTGCCACTGCCACTGCAACTCCCTCTCGATTCTCCCGGGTAGTAAAATCAAATCAAGTAGTGTATCAATCAGAATCTATTTCCCAAGTCGTAGCCTCTATGAAACTCTCACCACTAATTCCCATCCCCCTTCCTAAGATAGCCAAATATGTTCTACAATATATAGCAGACATAGAATTGAAAAATTATAATTCAATCAGGGAGAGACACCAAACAAAAGGATTTGCATAGCATCCATTGGAAAGGGTAAGCCCAGCACAATACATAAGACTTTCGCTATCTCATTAATAAACATTGGTAAACTTTTGCAAAGAGTAAATCAAACATATGAATCAATGTGAGAACCAATCCGTATGGCATGAATTGCAACAACGAGATGGGATAAGGAGCACGACACTGACCAACGCGATTCAGTGAGATGATGAACTTGTGGGATTGTTGCCACCACGTACGAGCCAGATTTGGTGAATCTACCAGCCGTATTTGCTTGCCAAACGAGATGTGAATTGATTCAAAGCACAACTCGTTAGAGTAGGGAGGAAGAGAGGATGGATTGTGTGAGAGTAAATCGGCAACTAACTGTGCTCACCTCGTGGTGGTGCTCCGCCACCGGCCGCCTGCGAGTGATGGATCCAGTATGAGACGAGGAAGGGAACCGTACGTGCCCTGATATGGGGGAGGTTTTCCGATTCTATTTGCACAGTTACCTCATCGCGATCTGTTTGACCGATGTTAGCCTCCATCCAGGATTCCTATGACAAGTGGGGCCATGATAATTGAAGCGCGCGCACATAGTAATATCTTTATTGCCAGAATAGACACTATGGAGGGACATGACGTAGGGAAAATAAAAAATGGAGCCAAACATATAGGAAAAAGTTAATCCAAATCCAAAACCTAATGTGGTATGTTTCTATAAATTTAGTAAAATATGGGTGAAGTAAATAAGTTTTATTGCTCAAACGATAATAAAACAAAGCCAAAACACATTTTTTTTGTTAGCTTCCATGTTTCGACTAATATGTATAATTGTCATACAAAATCACTAGTTGTCATCCATCCTGTTCAAGATCATTAGTTTTTGTGGACATAGTATTAATTTAGTGTTTCATGACACATAGTGCAATAGCGACGGCTAGATCGGGCGTCATGTCAAGTTGAAGCCGCCCTCACCACCACACAACAATTACATCGAGATCGACGGGACGGCGTTACAAGTTAGTCATGGGTGAGGTGACGTCGGCTATCGCAAAGGTGCATGGCCGCCTCCTCAACCAGACTAGTGGCCATGACCACACCGACTCCTAATCGTGGGCCATCAGGTTGTGTGAGGAGAGGGCGGCAAGGCAGGCGTCATGTCAGGAGTGGTAGCTAAGAGACACTTCCGCCACCCCGGGTCGGCGTTGACTATGGTGGTCGTCGACATGGTATAGGAGGAAGTGTCGTGGATCCTCTATAAGTTCCAGGAGGTGGTCGGGCAGGGCTGTTGGGCCTCGACGCCCTATAGCCTCTAGAAGGACTACTCGGATGACAACGATGGCATGGACGATGATGGCAGTGCGAGCTACCATGTTTATGAAGTTACTATTCACTACAAAGTCAATCTACTCGTTTTCAGTTTTTAGTGAACATATGAGTTTGTGTCGAAACCGACTTGTCCTGACACAATTTTCCATCCAACATGGCACCACATCGGTTCGTGGACCCGTCGGGTTGTTCGAAATCCTGCAAAATGGCTGCAAATTAGAGGATTCACGGCCATACGGATCGCCACGGGACAACCCAGAACCTCCCAAAAACTTCTCCAACACTCTGAATCACAGGAACGCTCCTTACTCTTGGTGTCGTATTCATGCCAGCCCAGAACAAACGTGATCTGTCCCTAGAGACGGCCGCATCGCGTCGCGGTTCGTGCACCTGTTACATTAATTGCCGAGAGATATGACTAGACGCGACGGCCTGGATCATCAACGATCAAAGTCAATGATGGAGATGACAAATCGTCGTCTTCGTCGCCTTGACAAGGAGATGCCGAAGTATGAAAAATGGTGGTCTTTAAGCGATATCACAATCCTGGAGCATCCGACAATCCCCGCCGCCCGTCTCTCCATGCGCCCACATCTGCATTGGCCACGGCCGCACTACGAGCAACGCAGGAGAAAGCACACATGATCATCCACGAGCTCCAGGTGGCGCTCGGTAAGCCCTACCGCCACCCCACGCCTTTCCACCACTGAAAGCGGGTGATGACGACACTAACACAACAGTGTAGGCATCATTGGCCTTGGTGGCCCAGCATACGAGGTCACCGTCAAGGACAGGGTATTTTTTAATTTTTATTTACCAGACAAAGTATTGTTCGATTTATGTTAAAAATATCTAAGATTAAATGAAAATCTTCCAACTTTTTAAATTTACATTAAATATGTTATTTTTCGTTAAACTCAGTTTGAAATACATCCGGAGCATGGCAGTACGCTTTGAATGGCTGACTCCAATACAAGTGTTCGGAGCGGTCCGTGAACAAATGCAATGTTAGTTTTAGGAGTCCATGCCCTTATGAAGCACACAAGACAAGGGGCAGACTGTATGGCCTCGCGTGTAAGCCTCACTCCTAGCGACACAGTCCACCCCACACACCAGAGGGGTGGTGTCTGATTCCTCATGCTATAACTAACTCAAGAAAAGCTATGACTACATTATTCTGTCGTGGATAGTTTGTATGGATCATTATTTTATCAATAAAGCTGGGCGAAAGCCTATTTTATGACAATATTTTCATGTTCCCCTCCTAGTTAGAGATGCCCGCATGATATGTTGGCAAGAAGACAACCAGGTCCACATTATTATAATGTTCTCCTCCAACGTATTTAACATCAAGCATTGAAAATTTAGGCCCGTCACACATCTTCGTGTCCGAGTTATAAAGTCATTGGAGATAAAACATTTTTTAGCAAATAACGGTAATAAATTCGTCACTTCAACTAGGCTCCACATTTTCAGATCGGATGACTTCCATTATCCATCGAACCTGCATGCAGAAGCAATATAGTAGTTAAGTAAGTTTCATGTCCAGAATGACATAAGTTGAAGCAACGATACTAAGAATGTACTAAATACCAGAATCACATTCGAAGCCAAGCTTTATTGAGGTATTGTTTCGTCACTTGTTACTATATGAGCATCTATGATTTCTCCCTCTATATCTCTTCTCATACAATTTTGTTTTTGGTGGGCAGTATCAAAAACTTGAAGAATTTGCTGACATGATAAGGTTCTGTTTCCACAACATTCCATTCTACACCCATATCAAAATTATCTCGAGTCTTCATCTTCATCGTAATCCTAACTTCGATATGATCTTCTTGGCCTCGATTCTTCATCTTTTTCCATTTGGATATCCAGGTCGAGAATATTAAGTGGATATCCAAATGACTTACCAAACCATTTGTTCATGCCTTTTGTATTAAACATAAGCGCAAGTAAGGAAACCTGAGACAATTCACATCCTGGTCATAAAGTATTCTCTGAATCTTGAATTAATTTGTACAATGCTTCTGCTTCTTTACGTTGTCCATTTGTTGTTGGATTTGAAAAAATTGTACTATCACTCATAGGTACATCACCATCATATATTTTCCTAATTGAATCCACAATAATTTAATGTATATTAGAAATTCCTTCAGTTTCATGTTGTGGTTATTGATCATCATTATTATCAAATGAAGACTCACCACGAAATGCCCATTTGTCATACCTCTGAAGCATTCCATTCCACATCAAATGAACATAATCTTCAGATGGACATCGGATCATTGTATCTGCTAGTGTATCTTTATATCCAAGCTCCAGAAATTCATCTTCACCAGCTCACTATTGTCTACTTTCTCTTGGAAATCCAAAGAGTATTTTTTGTACATTCTAAATTCATTGCACACTACATCAAAATCACAAATATCAGGCCCCGTTTGGGTACAAAGTATTATCAGAATACTATGGTTTCTAGAAGAAAATGTCGTTTTAAATACTGTGAGGTGTTTGGCTATACCAACAACTCTAGTTTCATAAAGAGTAGTTCTCCTAATATAGTGTTTTTTTAGTACTAAGAAAAGAGTCCCATGCCAATTTTTTCTCAAACTGAGGAAAAAAAGCTCGTGTCATCAGGTCCTGGACTACCATGCAGCTTGGTGTGTAACTTGTAACTACATTTAACAACATGGCAGTATCGCTTTTGTATTAGGTTTAGTTGTATTGATTCCTATTATTCAGGCTAGGTTCAGTTGCATAAGCATAATAAATATCAATTTAGGATTTTAAAGAGATATTACCTAAGCGTAATTAGTTCAAGTTAGGTTCAGTTGCATAAGCGCTCAAAACTACAGTAATTAGAACAGTACAAGCCAAACATATCTGTAGTTTCACTAGAACTAAGAAAATTGCTGTTTTTAGAAGCTGTATAGTATTCATTGCTAAGACATTATAATGCCAAATTTTTGGAATATTGCATTCTTTTTAAAAATTACACTTCCAAACTAGGCCTTACTGCATATAAGTTTCATGTAATTTCGTCCAAAGCACGGAGATTCAAAGATCAGGGGACACCGGGATGAGGTACCTCTCTGAGTTGAGTAGGCGATGGGGAGTGGGGAGGAACAGAGGATCAGCGGTTGAGGTGAGTGCTGAGCTCACTAGCCACTAGGAGTTAGCGACTCTGATAGTCCTGCCAGCAGGGCGCGCTCCTGGCCGGTGGTGCTCGTGCGCTCATGCGCGAACAACAGACGGTCGGGCGCCAAGCGGGACAGACAGTGGTAGGTCGCCCATGTCAGCCTTCGGGCTGGGTCACATGGCAGTCTAACGGTGGCTCCGGGTGGCCGGGCAGGGACGGCGAGGCAGGCGGCTCAGCTGGCTTAAGGCGGCGGATCATGTATTCACAACCAACAACGTTGACCGACCGATGTGTGTTCGCTTCAGCACGACGAACAGAATAGACTCTTATTGGGCTTTATTTTTTCTCCAAAGCCATCACGTGTTACCTATGCGGTGTACAGGTCAACTTAAATTTCCAAGGTGTACCGTGGCCCATTCTATACCTCCGTTAACAATCTCAAAGAAAGGAATCGTGATTGATTTCAGCTCGAACACTTAGCACCATTTTTTCTAACACATTATTTATGTCTATAGGTGTGTATAACTAATTTTCTTTTTAAGTATGTACATTTCGAGTGTTATAATAAATATAATTTGCAACACATATTTGCAAACGTATAAAATCTGTTGCAATCTATGTAGAACACTATGGTCACAATCTACACGTTTACAACGCATATTTTACAATACATATATGTGTATCTCTTGTAAATTTTGCAACTTATAGTCAAAACGTTGTAGAATATGTGTTGCTTTATAGTGGGTATCTTGGTAGTGAAACTTCTTCGATGACATATGGTCCCTCCCATCTCGAAAGAAGTTTTACTGCAAAAAATCTAAGACGAGAATTGTACAATAAAACATATTCACCAACTTTGAATTCTCACTTCTGGATTCTTTTGTCATGCCAACTTTTAACTTTTTCTTTGAATAGTTTCGCATTTTCATAAGCTCGGGTTCTCCTTTCATCTCGTGAGATAATATCAAATAGCCTCTTTTCACCACCAAATTTGAAATCATAGTTGAGTTCTTTAATTGCCCAATAAGCTTTATGTTCTAACTCAAAAGGTAAATAACATGCTTTTCCATAAACCATTTCATAAGGAGACATACCCATATGATTTTTATAAGTTGTTCTGTAGGCCCACAATGCATCATCTAATTTCATGGACCAATTCTTTCGGGACCTATTGACAGTGTTGTGCAACATTAATTTTATTTCTCTATTGGTTAATTCTACTTTACCACTAGATTTAGAATGATGGGGAGATACAATTTTATGGTTAACATCATATCTAGCAAGCAACTTATGAAAAGCACCATGAATAAAATGTGAACCACCATTAGTCATTAAGTATCTAGGGACTCCAAAATGTGGAAAAATAACTTTCTTAAGCATTTCAATAGAGGTTGTATGATCAACACTACTGGTTGGAATAGCTTCTACCCACTTAGTGTCATAATCGACATCAACCAAAATATGTGTATACCCATTAGAGGAAGGAAAAGGTCCCATATAATCAAATCCCCAAACATAAAATGGTTCAATAATAAGTGAATAATTCATAGGCATTTCTTGACGTCTACTAATATTACCAATTCTTTGACATTCATCACAAGAGAGGACAAACTTATGAGCAGCTTTGAAAAGAGTAGATCAATAATATCCAAACTGTAATACCTTGTGTGCAGTTCTATCTCCCGCATGGTGTCCTCCATAAGCCTCGCAGTGACACTTCCGAAGGATTTGTTCCAGTTGATGCTCAGGTATATAACATCTAATAATACCATCTGCTCCCTATTTATAAAGATGTGGGTCATCCCAAAAGTAATGTCTTAAATAAAAGAATATTTTTTTATTTTGCTGATAGGTGAAACTTGGTGGTATGTATTTAGCAAACATATAATTAGCATAATCAGCAAACCACGATGAGTTATGAGAAAGATTGACCACGGCTAGTTGTTCAACCGGGAAGCTATCATCAATTGGTAGTGGGTCATCAAGAATATTTTCCAATCTAGATAAGTTATCACCTACGTGGTTCTCAGCTCCTTTCCTATCAGTGATATGCAAATCAAATTCTTGTATTAAAAAAGCAACCTAATAAGTCTAGGCTTAGCATATTTATTTTCAATAAGATATTTAATAGCAGCATGGTTAGTGTGAACAATTACTTTAGAATCAACAATTTAAGATCTAAATTTATCACAAGAAAATACAACTTCTAAAAATTCTTTTTCAGTGGTAGAATAATTTCTGTGGGCATTCTCTAGTGTTTTACTAGAATAAGGGATAACTTGTAATTTCTTATGAACTCTTTGTCCTAGAACTACACCAACAACATGATCACTAGCATCACACATAATTTCAAAAGGCAAGTTCCAATCACGTGGTTGAACAATAGATGGAGAAATTAAGGCGTCCTTAATCGTTTCAAAGGCTTCTACACAATCATCATCAAAAATGAAAGGAACATCCTTCTCTAATAAATTGTTAAGAGCTCTAGAAATTTTGGAGAAGTCTTTAATAAACTTCCTACAGAAACCAGCATGACCAAGGAAACTACACATACCTTTAATATCTTTATGATATGACATCTTCTCAATTGCATCAACTTTAGTCTTATCCACCTCAATAACTTGTTTGGAAATTTTATCACCCAAGACAATACCTTCATTTACCATAAAGTGACACTTCTCCCAATTCAAGACAAGGTTAGTTTGCACACATCTCTGCAATACTCGATCAAGGTTTCTGAAGCAATCATCAAAAGAAGTTCCGTAAATAGAAAAATCATCCATGAAAACCTCAACAATATTTTCACAAAAATTAGAGAATATAGCAGTCACACATCTTTGGAAGGTAGCAGGTGCATTTTATAATCCAAAAGGCATAAGTCTATAAGCATAGGTTCCGAAAGGGCAAGTAAAGGTGGTTTTCTCTTAAGGAGGTTGTGACACAAATATTTGATAAAAAATAGAATAACCATCTAGAAAGAAAAAATATGTGTGCTTCGATAATCTTTCTAGCATTTGGTCTACGAAAGGTGAAGGATAATGATATTTTCTAGTAGCTTTGTTTAATTTCCTAAAATTAATTACCATTCTATAGCCAGCTACAATTCTTTGTGGAATGAGTTCAATTTTATCATTAGGAACAACAGTAATACGTCCTTTCTTAGGAACACAATGAACGGGGCTTACCCATCTACTATCAGCTATGGGATTAATTATTCCTGCTTCCAAAAGCTTTAGTATTTCATTCCTTACCACTTCTTTCATTTTGGGATTCAATCCTTGTTGGTGATCAACAACGAGTTTAGTATCTGATTCCATATTAATATTGTGTTGAGAGAGATTGGGGCTAATGCCCTTAAGATCATCAAGAGTATACCCATTAGCAGCTTGGTGCTTCCTCCAAGTTTTTAACAATCTTTCTTCTTTATGCTCTGTAAGGTTAGCACTCATAATAATAAGATATATCTTATTTTCATCAAGATAAGCATATTTCAAAGTGTTAGGTAATTGATTTAATACAAACATAGGATTACCCTTGGGTGGAGGAGGGCCACCTAGAGTTTCAACATGCAAGTTGAGTTTAAGGATAGGCTTTTTCTCAAAGAACATTTTATCTATTTGATTTTTCCATGCATATGCATATCATTTTCATGGTCTAGAAAATATTGTTCTAATGGATCTGTAGGAGGAATGACAATAGAAGCACGACCAATTACTTCATCTTTACTAGGCAATTATTTATCATGGGTTGCCTACTGCACATGGAGAAATTAAACTCATGAGACATACCACCAAAATTAACATTGACAGATTCCTTTTTGCAATCTATTTGAGAATTGATAGTTTTCAAGAAGGGTCTACCAAATATTATGGGACAAAAATCATCTTGTGGTGAGCCAAGTACTAGAAAATCAGTAGGGTATTTTGCTTTTCCACACAATACTTCAACATCTCTAACAATCCAAAGTGGTGCGATGGTGTCTGTAATAGCAAGCTCAATAGTAACATCTATGTCTTCTATTTCAGCGGGTGCTATCTAATGCATAGTTTCTTGATATAAGGGAAAAGGAATAGCACTAACACTAGCACCCATATCACATAAACCATGAAAACAATGATATACTATTTTGACTGAGATGACAGGCATGCCAACAATGGGTCTATTTTTATCTTTAGTATCAGGTTTGGCAATTCTAGCAACTTAATCATAGAAATAAATAACATGCCCATAAATATTATCGACCAAGAGATCTTTAACCATAGCCACACTAGGTTCTACCTTGATATGCTCAGAGGGTTTGGTTGTTATAACATACTTTTGTAAACCACGGTTGAAGCTCTAGCATGTTCCTTTCTCCGAACAGGGAAATGTGGTTTCTCAATATAAGCAGTAGGCACAACTCGGTCAACATTGTAAATGATAGTTTCATCCTCAACTTTAATTGGTTCTTTAACTTTTGCTTTAATAGGTGGATGATATTTAAACCATTTCTCTTTAAGGAGATCAACATTAGTAGCCAAGGTTTCACAAAATGAGGCTACTATCTCAGTGTCAAATTCATATTTAGTGCTAGAATAATTGGAAGCATGTGTATTTATAAACAATTTAACACAATCAAACTCAAGTTTTATGCCTGACTCTTTACCTTCGTCGAGTTCGAAATCATCAGAGTTTCGTTTAGTTATTTTCAAAAGATCACAACTGAATTTAATATTATTCTTCATAAAAGAACTAGAACAAGAAGTATCGAGCATGGCTTGATCATTACGAGAATGTCGAGCATAAAATTCTGAATAAAAATTTCTCTCGGGACCTCATGATTAGCGCATGAATGTAACATTAACTTCAGCCTCCCCCAAACTAGAGCGATACTTTCTCCTTCACGAGGCCAAAAATTGTAGATAAAATTCCGATCACGATGAACAAGATGCATAGGATATTTTTTTTGGTGAAACTCCAATTGCAAACGATTCCAGTATCAAGATCTTGTATCATCACATAGCCAATACCATGTCAATGCTTCCCCCTCAAAGACAAAGGGAAAACCTTCTTATTGTCTTCATCTCCGGATAAACCCACAAACTTAAATAATCCACAAACTTCACCCACATTGATTAGGCGCATATCGGAATATTTTGCTCCATCTCCTGCATAAGGATTAGCTAGCAGTTTCTGTATCATACCCGAAGGAATTTTATAATAAACATTTTCAATAGGTTCAGTAGGTTGAGGAAAAACTCTTGGTGTTTCCGGTCGAGGTGAAGATACCCTTAACAAACCCCTCAAATGATTACTTTCCATAGTAAGAAATAAATTTCAACACGTAATATAAATTTTCCCTTACCAAAGGCGCTTCACTCCCGAGCAACGGCGCCAGAATTTTTTTTTGATGACCCAAAGGTATAGGGGATCAATCGTAATCCTTTAGATAAGTAAGGGTAGCGAACCCAACGAGGAGCAGAAGAAAATGACAAGAGGTTTTTAGCAAGGTAATTTCTGCAAGCACTGAAATAGCAGTAACAAGTTGTTTGATAGCAAGATAATTGTAACAAGTAACGAATAGCAATAGTAACAATAGGTACAGAAAGGTGGCCCAATCCTTTTGTGGCAAGGGACAAGTTGGAACAGTTTCTTATAATAGGCAAAGCGTTCTTAAGGGCACACGGGAATTTCATCTAGTCACTTTCGGCATGTCGGGTTGATTCGTGTTCGGTACTTTGATAACTTAATGTGTGGGTGGACCGGTGCTTGGGTGTTGTTCTTACTTGAACAAGCCTCCCACTTATGAATAACCCTCCCGCGAGCATCCGCAACTACGAGAAAAGTACTAAGAATAAATTGTAACCATAGTATTAGACATATATAGGGATCCAAATCAGTCCCTCACGGAATAGCGCATAAACTAAGGTTTAAGTTTATGTCACTCTCGCAACCCATCATCTAACAACTGCTCCCCAATGCATTCCCTTAGGAACAAAGATGGTGAAGTATTATGTAGTCGATGTAAATATAACGCCACTAAGGGAATCACAACATTCGTGTCATCAAAATATCAAACGAATATCAACATCACATGACTACTTGCAACATGACTTCTTCTTTGGTCTCACAAACAAAAGTAACTACTCACAAGTGACAAACATGCTCATGATTAGAGAGGTATTAAATAGCATATTGGATCTGAAAATTTTATCTTCCACCAAATAAACCATTGAGCATCAAATACAAGATGTAATCAACACTACTAGTCACCCCTAGGAACCAATATGAGGTTTCGGTACAATATTGAGCACAAGAGATGAACTAGGGTTTTGAGAGGAGATGGTGTTCTTCAAGATGTTGACGAAGATTGGCCTCCCGAACATGAGAGGGTTGTTGGTCATGATAGTGGTCTCGTTTTCCCCCTCCAAGAGGCAAGTTCCTCCGACGGAATCACTCCATCGGAGGGTAAAAGTTCTCTTGCCGAAGTTCCACCTCGAGATGGTGGCACTCCGTCCTGAAAGTCCTCTCCTGATTTTTTCAGCTCAAGAATGAATATATACCAGAAGAAGGTCGCCAAAAGTGGGCTGGGTGGCCCACTACCCACCTGGCCACGCCAGGGGGGCAGGCGCACCCTGGTGCCCAATGGCCACCTGGCGGCCCACCTCGGTTACTTCTTTCCTCCAATATTTCTTATTTATTCCATAAAAAATCCTCGTGAAGTTTCACCCCATTTGGAGGTGTGCAGAATAGGTATCTCTGACGAATTTTTTTCAGGTCCAGAATTCCATCTGTTGGCATTCTCCCTCGTGGTGTAAACCTTTCATATTATGAGAGAAAGGGCATTAGAATTAATCCATAAATTGGTATAATGCATAAGAACACTTTAAATGAGAGTAGCAATACATGATGCAAAATGTACGTATCTGTGGTCCGAGAATAACAAACTTGGTCCTTGCTCGTGTGATACGGGGCAAACATGTGGGTGTCCGATCTTTCACGAATTGGAGGGGGATTCCACAATAACACAAAGAACACGGGGATGAACACGGAGAAATCACAAGAGAAACACTCAAGAACAAGATCAATCACGCATCCACTAGACTCACCACACACATGATCCATAAGGGTACATGAACAACATAGTAAAGTACGATACATGGTAGAGTTCATCCCAAATCCCATGGGGAGATGGGGCCTTGAATCCATTAGGGGATCTTGCCTCATAAGGGGCCTTGACATCCACTAGGTGGTCTTCTCACATGGAGGCATCTCCATGGGAGGACGTAGTAGATGGAGCTATGCTCAACATAAGAGATGCATAAGCTTAGCTAACCCTAGAAAGGAGGTGGGGTGGAGTATATATAGTGCTAGTCACAAACGGGTAAATGGGACAGAGATACAAGGCCAAAAGCCACGGCTGCGCACAGTGGCTCCTGACGTTCGGAGGTCGCCGGTCGTCCAACGCCTCAGGAGGGTCTAGACGTCCGGAGCATTTCATACGTCCATTGATCCGGATCGGCAAAAGTGGCTTCGGATTTCCTAGCATGTCGGTCGTCCAGGCACTCTCACGGGAGGTCTTGGGCGGCACCAGGCCTCGGTCGTCCGGACGAGCTCGGACGTCCAGACGCTGGGACGGCTCAGTCGTTCGACAGGGCTCGATTGTCTAACCGCTAGAGCATCCAGCTTCACCACTTCTTCTTCCGTCTCCTCCTCCATGCACTCTCACGGATGGTGTAGTCGTACGTAGGTGTGGGCACTCCTCCTCTTCATCCATGATGCCCCAATAATACCTATGTGTGCACACGAGAGGAGTGTCAAGTAGTATACCATCGTCGAAGGGGTCAACTGTGCACGTGTAAATGAGATGATTCACCTTTTTATATTTGAAGTATAAGTAGCACATGTCACTTGGCAAAGGGACTCTTGCCATGGTGATGTCCGTGGGATGCTTCGTATCATCATGCCAAGGCTTATGTCCTAGAATTTGACGTTGAAGCTGCAGCCAACGGTTTCCCAGAGTTGAAAGCGGACGGCTCGCAGTTTACATAAGAAATTTTTGTTAAGTGCGTGAAGGAGACTCGACCTCTCGCAACTCTGCTTGCAAATAGTATGAATATCATGAAGTACCATCCAACTTGTCATATGGATAATCATTGCATAATTGCACCGCAGGACGAGCCGTTATAAATTGTTCCACCTCATCGTAAGCGACCTCTTTTCCCAAATGTTGATTTCTGTGTAATCATTTTTGGCACTTCAGAATTTCCATCTCTTTGCGCACTTGGATGGCTTTACAAGGATCAACAAGTTGACGAGGGTGAGCCGGCTCCTATAGACCCTGGCGCAGAACATCAAGACAAGCCTGCTGAGGGAGAGACCACACAAAGCCGCCGACCAGGAGTAATATTTATTACCATATGTGTAAAAAACTTAATATTTTTTGTGGCTCCTAAGAGCTAATAGTAGGGGGTAGTAACTTTGACCAGCCTCTTGTGCCATCGTGCAAGAGAAAACTTTGACTCTTAAATCTATTGATGATATTTGTCAATCTGCCTTTTCTTTGCTTGATTCTATCATAAGCCGCCCCTTTTTCTGTTTGTATGGGATAAGCTGCCAAAATCAATATTCCTCTGTTATCTTGATGAGTAAAATAAGTGGTCATCTTTGGACCGAGTAGAGTAACCCTGGTAATCTGTTAATAACACGACAATAATTTTGTCCAAGAAAATAACGGATCATCTTTGTGAAACAGTGTAATAGATCGGTAGTCAATATATGACTAAAAGATGACATTCCTACAATAATAATTTGACATAATACATATTTATGAGTTGGCTTTATAATCTCATTGATGTAGATCAATTTGTGAGACTCAAATCTTTACTTCAATGAAACTAGCATGATAGCCACTGGTTTATCTCGCTCTGTGTAAGTCGGCCCCTCACATGACCTAATCTATGTTTTAACCTGGGTAAGTTTGAACGGGAGTTATCCTAGAGTACACGCGATCGGAGTAGCATGATGTGAACATGTAGGTTTAACCAAGTTTCAAACAAGGCGGCTGATAAGTCCATGGAGTATCCTTGCTTTCAAATTTTCTGGCTCTCACGTGACACAAGCGTGTTTTAACCTGTATAAGTGAAGGGTCCGTGAGGACTGTCTTATTGAGAGTACACGGGGTCAGCTTGTTCGGAGAGGCATCTTGCAAACAGGCAGGTTCAACCATATTTTTTGTTATATTTGTCTTATACCCTGGTCAAGAGGGAAATTATCACTGGCTAACTTGTTCAGTTGGGAGCCCCCTAGTGACATGTGTTTCAAAGAATAAAGACTCACACCACTTTTGTAGCTAAAATGATAGAGATCCCAAGTTTCGGGGGTTCCATCTTTATTATGTTAATCAGAAAGATTGATACAAGGGTATGTAGAATGTTGAGGAGCGAGTGGCTCTAAGTGTAGTAAGGCTGAAGATGAGCAATGTTCCAAGGCATGTTTGTTTCTTCCTCTGAGGTACGTGACTTCTTGTGCTCACGTATGTCAATCAGATAATATGACACATTGTTGAGGTTTCTGCTGATGACAAAGGGCCCTTCCCATGGTGGTGATAGCTTGTGCTTGTCTGTTTGATCTTGAATCAAGCGGAGAACTAAGTCACCTTCCTGGAAAGTTCGGTTGTAGACTCTATGGTTGTGATAGCCATGTAGGTATTGTTGATATATGGTTGATCATGAAGAGGTGAGGTCGTGTTGTTCGTCCAATGCATCAAGGGCATCTTGGCGAGCTTGTTCATTGTCTGCTTCAACATTGGATGCAACTCTGGGAGAGTCATGCCTGATATCACTTGGTAACACAGTTTCTGCTCCATAAACCAGGAAAAATGACGTATATCATGTGGATCAATTGGGAGTAGTGGGTATGCTTCAAAGTACTGAGGGAATTTCTTCAACGCAGCAACCTAGTGTTTGCTCGAGAGAGACCATGAGCCAAGGTTCGATTCCACCCAAGATTTCTTGGTTGGCCCGCTCGGCTTGCCTATTTGATTGTGGATGTGCTACTCATGCAAGATTGAGCCGGATATGTTCTCGCTGGCAAAACTCCTCCTCCATAGGTCCTTTAGACAGGTTTGTGCCATTACCGGTGCTGATGCTGTGTGGGTAACCGTAGCGATAAACTAGATGTCCATAAACTGCACCGCAGTCTCAACATCGCACTTACTGATCGGCTCTCCTTCAACCCACTTAGTGAATTTATCCACTGCAACCAGAAGATGTGTCTTTTTATCACATTTTGAAAGGTCCCACCATATCGGGCCCCGAGACTGCAAACGGCGAAGTTATTGGAATCATCCATAATTCTTGAGCCGAAACATGAGCCTGTCTTGCAAACTTCTAGCAGCTATCGCACTTCCTTAAGATATCCTCTCCATTAGCTTGAGCGGTAGGCCAGTAAAAACCATGGCGATAAGCCTTTGACACCAAAGACCTTGAGCCAGCATGATGGACACAATCTCGAGCATGGATTTCACTAAGAATTTGTTGGCCTTCAGCAGGAGAAACACAATGTTGAAATACGTTGGTGACCCTTCGACGGTGTAACTCGCCATTGACTATGGTCATGGACTCGCAATGTCTAACAATTTGCCGAGCATTGATTTCCTCATCACGGAGCTCGCCTCGTGTCAAGTATGCCAAATATGGTATGGTACAATCAAGAATTGTGTGAAGCGCCACCACAAGTTGTGCCTTGGTATCTGTGATAGTAATATCCACCTCTGATGGAAATTTGATTGAAGGATTGTAAAGTACATCAAGGAAAGCATTGGGGGCACCGGGCTTAGCTGAGAGCCAAGTGTGGATTAGGCGTCTGCAGCTTCATTGAGCCGGAGGGCAATGTCATCGACTTGATAACCTTGAAAATGACCAGTAATAACTGCGACAACTCATCAATAAGCCGCCATGAGAGGGTCCTTGGAATCCCATGTCCGTGATACTTGTTGAGCCACCAAATCTGAGTCGGCCATACATTTGACCCGGCTGAGGTTCATCCCCTTGGACATATGTAGCCCATGAAGGATAGCTTCATACTCAGATGCATTGTTAGTGCAAGGAAACATAAGCTGATGACATAACAAAATTTGTCACCTCGAGGGGAAGATAAGATAACTCCAGCCCCCGAGCCTTCCATCTCCCTTGAATCATCAAAGTGTACTGTCCTTTATGCTTTATGTGGCTTTTCTTCGGGGACTGGTAATTCAGTCCAATCATTGATGAAGTCCACCAGAGCTTGAGACTTGATGGTTGTCCAAGGCACATATTTCACCTCATGCGGTCCAAGCTCGATCTCCCATTTAGCAATCTATCTTGTGGCCTCTCTATTTTGGATGATATCTCCCAAAGGAGCTAAACTGACCACTTTGATTGGATGTTTCTAAAATAATGCTTGAGCTTACGACTAGCCACGAAGACACCAAGAACCAGCTTCTGCCAATGTGGATATTGCTGCTTTGATAAGAGCATCTCCAATAGATGGTCCAAAATTTGGCGCTCCAAAACCGAAGATGTAAAATTTGGACTGCCAAAAAGTGCGTTTTGGAGCTCCGAAAAAAGCTCAACTCCAACAGATGGTCCAAATTGATGGTCCAAAAGAGAAACTCCAATAGATGGTCCAAAATGAAGATGTAAAATTTCTTGAAACGACAAACTACTAGTCCATTCAACATAGTTTAAACATCAAATTCAACATAGTTTCATACATGAACTTCAACTACTACTTCAATCTACTAGATAAAGTACTCCTCATTGTCGGAGCTCCGGAACTGCTCCCAGAACTCCTCCTTCTCCGGGTCCTCGCACCCCTCATCCTCCTCCACCTCCGAGAAGTCTGCCCAGTCCTCCTCGGAATAGGATTCAATGGGGATCACCGTCGAGGGACCAGCCTCGTCCTCCTTCTTCTTCTGCTCTGCCTCACGCTTCTAGTAGTGCTCCAGCTCGGCCTGGACGTACTCTAGATGCTCCCGAGCAAACCTCGTCGTCGGCTCCTCGTCGGTCTCGCTGGCATTGACGACAACCGATGGCTTCTTCGTCGTCTTCTTCTTCGTCATAATCTCCTTCATCTTGATGCCCTACGGCACAAGCATCTCCGCTTCCACCCGACTCTCAATCTGTGGGAAGTTGAGGTGCTCCCGATGCCTCTCGGCACGCCACACCGCCATGTCATAGGCACGCGCAGCCTCGTGGGCGGAGGGGTACGTGTCGATCCACCAACGCCTCCCGGCATCGGAGAACTCCACTCCCCACTTACCGGAGGGCTTCCGCCTCACCCGAAGAAGCCCGACTTGCCCTTCGGCGTCTTCTTCCGTGCCATCGGAGAGCGGTGAGAGTGCTGGAGCGACGGCGGCATGCGGCCAGAGCGGTGGCAGACGGAGTCGGGCGGGGCGGATGGGGCGGCGACGCACGGGGCGGGTCGGAGCTACGGCGGGCGTGCCGGGGCTGGGCGGAGTTGCAGCGGACTAACGGGGCGGGGCGGATGGGGCAGCGACGCACAAGGTAGCGGCGTGCGCTTCCGGCCGCGGCGGGTGGGCGGCGGGGCGAAGTGGAAACAGCGGCGGGAGGCGGGGCGGGGCCAGATATGATGCGGGCGGCGTGCGGCGGTTGTGAGGGCAGCGGGGCGGCGGGGTGGCGGCGGACGGGAGGTCGCGAGCGGGCGTGCTGGAAAGGAAATGAAGTGGCGATTGGGCGTTCACGGGCGGTGGCTGGTTTTGGACCAAATACATCTCGTGATGTAAATTTGCACCGCGAGGTGTTGCATTTTACATCACGAGGAGGCCGCGGTCCAAATTGTTTTACATATGGACCGTCTGTTGGAGCTGCGTTTTTGGCCTTAGACGGTCCAAAAGTTAGTTACTTTTACATATAGACCATTTATTGGAGATGCTCTAAGAACGAAACTTCACTGATATAATTGACAGTTCTGTGCACTAGATATTCCTTTCCTGCTTCCTTGCGCTCAACGACAACCACAACCCTCATTGCTTTATTATTTGCAGCAATGTACATGAACATAGTCTCTTTGTCAATGGGGCTGCTAGAATAGGCGGCTCAACCAATTGCCTCTTCAACGCTTCAAAAGGGTCATTAGCAGTATCGATCCACACAAAGTTATGAGTCTTCTTGAGAAACTGATAAAGAGGGATCGCCTTCTCACCAAGGAGGCTTACAAACCGGCTCAAGGCTACTATACGGCCCACCATGCATTGTACATCACTAATGTTTGTTGGCTTAGATAGAGAAGTCACGACCTTGATTTTCTCCCAGTTGGCTTCGATGCCACGCTCCGAAACCAAGAATCATATTAACTTCCCTGCAGGTACACCAAAGACGCATTTAGTCGGGTTAAGCTTCATCTATTATATACAAAATTGTTGAATGTTTCGTACAGGTCATCCAGCAGAGTCTCTCTCTTTTGGGACTTAAACCACAATATCATCGACATAAGCATGAATGTTGCGTCCAATTTGACAATGTAGATAGTTTTGGACACAAAGCTAATAAATAGCTCCCGCGCACCTTAGCCCAAAAGGCATAGAAACATAGCAGAAAGCGCCAAAGGGGGTGATGAAGGCCGTCTTCTCTTGGTCCTCAACACCCATCTTGATCTTATGATAACTAGAATAATCATCCAAAAAAGACAAGCGTTCACATCCAGCTCTAGAGTCGATGATCTGATCAATTCGAGGAAGAGCAAATGGATCTTTGGGGCACGCTTTGTTCAGATATGTGTAATCCACACACATACGCCAAGTGCCATTATTTTCAAATCAAGCACTGGATTTGCCAACCACGATGGGTGAAAAACATCAACGATGAACCTGGCAGCTAGGAGTCGGGATACTTCTTCACAAATAGCTTTCTTCCTCTCCTCGTTAAAATGACGGAGGAATAGATGAACATGTTTCATCTTTGGATCAGTATTAAGGTGGTTCTCAGTTAGTTCCCTCCGTACACGAGGCATGCCAGAAGGTTTCCATGCAAAGATCTCCCGATTCTCACAGATGAACTCGATGATCATGATTTCTTATTTGGGACACAACCCTGTACCAGTAGTGAACTATTAAAAAGAATCCCAGGAGTGAAATCCACTTGCTTGGTATCTTCAGCTGACTTGAACTTCAGGGTGGGTTCAGATTATGTGGTGGGCTTCTTAAGTGAATTCATGTCAGCCGGGTCAACATTGGCCTTGTAGTACTTTAATTCCTTCGTAGCACAAGCTATCTCCGCGTAAGCTGCATCCCCTTCCTCACACTCCTGGACGAGTTTCCGACTCCCGTCGACTATTATGCTACCATGTTTCCCTGGCATCTTAAGCTTGAGATAGATATAACAAGGTCGAGCCGTGAACTGAGCATAAGTTGGCCATCCAAAAACAACATGATATGGACTATTTATTTTTACAACCTCAAACATCAGATATTCACATCTTTAGTTGGACTCATGCCGAATGCAACATCTAGTTTCATCTGGCCAATTGGATACGCAAATTTCCACGGGACGATTCCGTGAAAAACTATGGAAGATGGGTGCAACTTGTCCTCGGAAAGGTTGATGCGTAAAAAGGTATCATAGTATAAGATGTTGATGTTTCTTCCCCCATCCATGAGAACTTGGTTAAGAGCATTACCTCCCACTTGGGGCGCCACCACCAGAGCTAAGCCACCCGGATTATCAACCTGGGCTGGATGATCCTCTCTACTCCATGTGATTAGGTATTGAGACCACTTCAAATACATGGGGTATGCCATCTCAACCATACCGATGGCCCTCTTTTTGACCTTACTTTCCCACCTACACGTACTTGTGGTGAACACATGATAGTGTCCGCTTCTCAGTTCTTGGGATTACCCTGAAAATCGGCTTTATTAACATCCTACTGATTTCCTTGTCTCGAGCGTTGATCACCGTTGTTGCTATAGCTAGAGTGTCGATAACCTGCACCTAAGCTGCCCGACTCATGAGAGCTTTGACCTGCAAAGATCCCAGACGAGCCGCCTTTAAACCCGCCGGAATGACTAGTGTTGCCACCACTATTGCCTCCTTTAAAGTGCTGGAAAATTTGATCGCGGTACGCCCGCATAAAGTGGCAATTTTTCCATGAGTGAGTGGATGGTCTATCGGGGAAACTATGTTTAAGACAAGGGGCCGTGAGAGCTTCTTAAAAATTATGTGGCTTCCCAGTATATTCCCTCCAGAGTTGTTGTTTTGTCGCTGGTTTTTGAAACAAGTGTTGGTGTTAGCAACAAATTCTGACCTGCCATGTGGATTCTTGCTTTTTCCTCCATTCCCTGGTTATTATGATTTCCCTCATGCCCAGAATTGTGGTGCTGATGACCTTCGTCATTGTCATTCTTCTTCCCTTTGCCAGATCTATCCATATCTGAGCCGGGATATTTGGTGCTACCAGACTCAGTCTACCTGGTAAGAACATCCATCTGGTCTCCCATATCATGGACCTTCCGCTTGAGGCGCCCAAGCTTCTGGACAAGGGGATGGAAGTGGCAAATTTTCTCCCAAATCAAAACTACTTGGTAGGTGTGATACTGCCAGACGAGTGGATGATCTTCGTAACCCGGCGAGTCCAATGATGAGCCGACTCATCTATGAGTTGCACACAATGTTGTAAGTCGACAATCGTCATCGACCTCTTGCACGTACCTTGGATATTCTTGACGAAGCGTTCCTTCAACTCTGACCAAGAATTAATGGAATGGGGGGCAAGCATTTCAACCATGTATGAGCTGGTCCTTCCAACGTCATGGTTAATTAATTAGCGCACACAGAATCTCTAACACCAAGCATGTCGATAGCTAGCTCATAACTTTCAATCCACGCCCTTGGCTCGGGGTGAGCCGTGTAATTGGGAACTTTGTGAGGGCCTTTGAAGTCCATTGGCATACGCTTTATGCGTAGAGCTAGAGATAAGCATGGGACTCCAATTGACCCGTAGTTTAAACCCACCATTGAAGAGGCAAGGTGAGTCACAGAGGGTGGCACTTGACCCATTGTTTCTGCTGCTCTTTCCGCTTCTTGTAAGGCTTGAGTTGTGTCCACTATTGCTTGGCCATCCGAAACCACATTCTGGTTTGCGGAATTTTGGGGCTGCTGCCTGCGTCTACTGCTCGACACAGTTGGCTAATCATGACGAGTCTTGTTGTGGCTTGCGTAAGGTGTCGAGTGAACCTGGTCTTGAGTGTAGGAATATTGCACCTATTGGATGACTGTTGTTTTCGACATCTCGATGGTGTTCCTAGCTTCAACCTCAATTGGGGTGTTTCCAGTAATCATAAGAGCCTCAAGGTGGTGAGTTGCAGCCAGCATTTTATCCACCGGGTTAGAGAAGTTCCCCACCGGTGTATGGAAATGGCGTGGTGATGGCTGAGCCGAAGTTGTGTGAGCCACTCGGGATTGCTGAGCCGGCTGATGGGGATGCTCCGCGTGAGCTTGCCCAGTCCCTGGTGTGCACTGCGGAGTATTGAAAAATCAAGTCGGCAGAATGTTAAGAGACCGACAGCTCTCATGTCTCCTGTGGTGAAGAGCTTCCGAGGGGTTTGACGGAGTCCGATTTGCCATGTTTCTGCCTTTAAGCGCTCAGTTTCACTACGGATGTGATCGTGTAGCGCTTCCATGCAAACATTCTCGCCATTGATCTCTTCCAAGATCCAAGTTACCTCATCTTGGAGCCTAGTTACTTTCGTTTTACGTTCCTCCTATTTTTTTAATGTAACTAGTGATACCACAAGATTTGGCATCTCCACCATCAAGTCTGCCAACGCTTGAGCCGACATTTTGCCCGCTCCTGCGGCTCCCGAAGTTGATGCTGACCCGCCGACGCCGTTGGTTGTTCCTGTGATGGTGGAATTGCAATCCATAATGGTCTGTGTCATGTAGACAGCGGCTTGGCGTGGCAACTCGATAAACTCTAAATCATGTGTGCAGCCCCAAAGTCGGCTGTCATAAAGTGGGAAGATCGACTTGGTGTCGCTGTTCGATGACCCAAGGTCTTTAGAGTTGACGAAGGTATCCCGGTGGTGACAGAGTTGTCTGAAAGTTCCACCCCTTGAGTAAAACCAACGAAGATGTGCTTCCGGCTGGCAGGAACGTGATCGGATTGCTTGCACCGAGCCGACTTGACAATGTGGGTGCAGATCTCCGGCTTGGGTCCTTATGCGCCGATATTGCCAATGAACACATGGATCGATCCTCGGGACCCTAGTGTAAGTCATCGATATAGAGCTTGCCACGCTAACTCTTAGTCATCTCTTTGATCGTGTATCCCTTGATCCCTGGAAGAGGTCCCTTCAAGAGTTCAACTCCACCAAGCGCTGTCCCCAAGATGGGCGCCAACTGTCGTGGTTTTGTCATGATAGATCTCCTCATGAAAGGACTATGTCTAGGAGCCATCACACTTAGGTGGCGACTTTAAGGGGTTAGATGGGCAAGGTTGTCAGAATCGTGATTCTGAATCGGATCGGAACTCCATTGGTAGAATCATGAACCGTAGAATCATAACTAGTAGGATCGTAGAAACTTAGATTCTAAGAGCAAAATCATAGAATCCGAGGGGCTAGTTTGGATCGTAAAGTCGTAATATTTTAAGACTTGAATCATGATTATGACAACTTTGTAGACGGGAGACGAGAGACGCGAGTTTACCCAGGTTTGGCCCCTCCGATGGAGGTGAAAGCCTACGTCCTGCTTTTTTGTCCAATGATGATGATGATCTCGATTACAAGGGTGTGGAATCGCTAACCTAGCTCTCGAGTCTTTGTTACTTGTCCTTTCTACCTCAAGGGATCCCCTTTATATATGCAGGTGGAGGCCTCAAGATTACAATAGAGTCTGGGTCGCATTGCAACCCATGTCCTATTCTACTTCTTACTAACTTGGGAGAGGGATAATCTCCGTGTTTCTCTTAATGAGCCGACCTCCATGTGATGTGATTGAGTTAGCCTCTTGGTGAGTCGCCCCTTGGGCCTCTACATCCATGGCCTCCTGACGAAAGGGTAGGTCAGGCGGGTTAACCCCATGGCGGGTTAACCCGTTTGGTATATCCCCAACACTATGCCTAGGAGACGACCAAGAATATGTGATGTACATAAACCGCCCCTCCTTATCATACTCCCACTGGAGCTTTGGAGCATCAACTCCATCAACATCTGATCTACCTCGACCAGTGGTGTTGTAGTAATTGGTGAGCCATGGGTACTCACCAATCTCATTGACCAATATATTAAGACTAATCAAGTTATTAGGTGGACTGTGGTTAAGTGGTAAGGTTGCATCAGCACTAAGCATTTATTTGCTTTGCTAACTTGCGAGTACAAGTGTAAGATGACAATCTATGCAATTCGGTCGATTACTAATTATGATCAAGAAGTGATCCTGAACACGTACTTACGTCAAACATAACCCCACCATGTTCTCCTTCTAAACTCCCTCGAAAAGATACGGTTACGGTTACACACGCGGTTGGTGTATATTAATTGAGTTTACCTCGAGTTTCCCACAACCGGATTTTAAACAATTTCCAAGTTGCCACATAACCACTGGCATAGCTTTCTGAAAGATTTAACCATGTCGGGGTGCTTGAACCCATCCATCACAAAATAGCCACAAGTTGCTCTGGAAAACCTCAACCTCGAGATGGCCCAAGGTATCCTTGAAATCCCAGTGCACAAGACATTCGAGCAGGGTAAAACAGATCCAACAAGACCACCGTGCGGGCAAGATCCCAATAGGAGCCTGATACGTCTCAAACGTATCTATAATTTTTTATTGTTCCATGCTGTTATATTAACATCTTAAGATACTTTTGGGGTCATAAGGCAACAATTAATATTATTATTTAGCACTAACCTATTAACCCAGTGCCAAGTGCTAATTGTTGTTTTCTACCTGTTTTTTGTTTTTTAGGTCTTGAGTACCAAATGAAGTCCAATTGCCACGAAACTTTTTGATGATTTTTTCTGGGCCACAAGAAGACCTGGAAGATTTGGGACGAGACCTAAAGCCACACGAGGAGCCCACAAGGCAATAGGGCGTGACTGGGGGTGGCTACACCCTGATGCCTAGTCGCCTCCATTTGGCCCCTCCCGCCTCGTTCTCTCGCCTATAAATTCCCAAATATTCTAGAAACACCCAAATATCGACGAAACACTTTTTACGCTGCCATAAGTCTCTGTTCCATGGTGACCCAATCTGGAGCTCCGTTCCGACACTCTATCGGAGCGGGATTGATCACGGAGGACCTCTTCATCAACCTTGGAGCCCTCATGATGTTGTGTGAGTAGTTCACCACAAACATACAGATCCGTAGTTAGTATCTATATGGCTATCCCTCCCCTCTCTCTCTCTCTCTCTCTCTTGATCTTCAATACAATGATCATCACATCTTCGTTTTCATCAACATGATGTAATTCTTTTGTACGGTGTGTTTGTTGGGATCTTCACGTAGATTATTATTTGAATCTTCACACTTCTCAAACCGTTGGGAACATGAATTGTGGTTTTATGTTCAGATTATTCACGAAAAGTATTTGAATCTTCTCTGAGTTTTATGATTCTTATTCGCATGATCATCATAGCTTCGTAAATATATCCGATCTATTGAATTGCTTTGGCCAAGTAGTTTGATCTTTCTTCAGTGGTAGATGTGCGTTGTAGTGGGCTCAACCAGGCGAGTTTCTATATCCCAGTGAAAGTAAGGGGACAAGTTGCATCTTTGTGTTGCTGCCACTAATGATAAAATGATGTGGTTTATTCATATTGATTGAGTTTACTTTCTCTAAATCATGCCATCCTTCCCCAAGCATTACTCTATTTTACTTAATACTCTAGATGCATGCTGGCTAGCTGTCGATGGGTGGAGTAATAGTAGTAGGGGTAGGCAGGAGTCAGCCTATTGCTTATGGATGTGATGCGTGTATACACATGATCATTGCCATGAAATTGCATAACTATCAATTGTTCTATCAATTGCCCAATAGTAATTTGTTTACCCACCGTATCTTGCTTTCATGAGAGATGCCACTAGAGAACACTATGGGACCCGGGTCTATTCACTTATATATTCGGAAAACTTATAATTTGCTCGCTGTTATTATTTGTCTTTTAATTTATTTGCAAGTATCAACTATCTACAATTATCTACACACCTCATTCGCTTGCAAATAAAGAGATCGAGGGGATTGACAACCCTGTTGCCCGTGTTGGGTGTAAGTTATTTGCTCTGTTTTGTGCAACCGCTGAAGATGGTTGACGATTCATATTCCTATTGGTTCGATAAACCTTGGTTTCTTAATCGAGGGAAATACTTACCTGCATTGTGCTGCAATAACATGTTCCTCTTCACAGAAAACACAACACAGATCACAAGCATCAGATCCGCACATGTCTCTTTCTCGGGGCACTACCAGATGAGCTAGTGTACACGACCTGATAGACATCTACCGAGTTGCCCCAGGCTGGCCCCGCACAATGCTCTGTTTGGACCAACACTCTTCAGGAGCACTGGCATGGGTTGTTGATTAATTATCTGCAGGGTAGCTATGCCCTATGCATTTTTATTAAGTTGTTTAAGCAAATGTAGTACCTATGTTGGGCCTTTCCACAAGAGTTTTATCGAAAAAATAATTATCAAGGGGGTCCCCATAACAACCCCAAGCATGTTAGGAGCGCTCAATATGGAACATAACATCGGTAAACGGAAACTAGGGCGGCAAAGGCGAAACAAAAACACCGAGAAAAAGGACAAGCGTTCCGCCTTTTACATTCTATATATGTGCATTAAATTGTATTGCAATAATATGACAGTATCCCAAAATATCCATGTCAACACATGTACCACCATGCACCTACAACTAACAACGCTATAAGAAGGGCCAAGCAAGCGCTAACTTAGCCGAACAACGGTTGCTAGGATGTGGAAGGGTTAGAAACTTCTCATGGCATTTTGGGAGGCTTTACATTCTACTAGTAGGTAGCGAGACATCCCGATAGAAACGAGACAACTAATATAACAAAATTAGAAACGATATCGAGGTTCGTGATAATCTTGCCTTGAACTTCTTCTAGGGGATAGAACTCTTGCACTTCAGGAACGTTCTCAACACGATCCTCGTACTCGTACTCGTCACCCGACGCTAACAAAAATAAATAATAACATCCAATGATCACAAAACCAAGGCACAATGCTCAAACAAATATGATGCATGATCATGGTATAAATGGAACATGGCAATACTACACTAGTCATCCTTCTCATTTGATTATTAAGTTATTATCATTCTTGATAGAACCTCAAGTTAAATAGTTCGATGTGAATGACCATGGCAAAAATGAATGCTTCACAAGAAAATGATGCGAATACGTATGAAGAACGTTGTAAGTAGAGTTGCGGATCTCTCGGGGTACTCAAGACAAGGTACGGAAGGCAGCGATGACAAAACAAAATTTGAGAGAGGCTATGGGTATTTCTTGGTATCCCAAGTATGTCACTAGATTGGGAATGAAATTCTAAGTGAAATGTACCTAAAGATCATGCAAAACAAGTGGGTATAACCCCCACAAAGTGCAAAACAATTATGCAAACAGTGTGCCACAAATAACAACATGTCATATTGCACTCGTAAACACTATACGCTACAGCAAGCTATCATGCCAAACAAGCACCTAGGTATGAATTCTACATGATGCACAACAATTCATCCCATAGCAGCAAAATCAATAGAAGCATGGATCAATAGCAAATGAGCTCAGAAGATGGAATATTGAATAACAGTTAATGACTTGGTGAAAATACCAGTTTTTTGCAGCGAGTGTTATCATGTTGGCATATTGACAGCGATGAAAATATATGCTACATGGACTTTCATGGCATGAAATGTTACATCATGATATGTGGGGAACCCGACTTACAAGTCGAGATCGCTGATTGATCGTGCTGAGTGATCCCAGAGATCAATGCTCACCGAACACACAGATACTGAATAATAAGAGTCTTACATCCGAGTACCGAATTATTACATCACATGACTGAATGGTCAAGTTCGCAAGGTTGGGCCTAAGGCCAAATCATAGTGATACAACTAATAGAGGAAATCATAGGGGCTAAGCGGGTGCCCATGCCATCAAGCCTACACCGACAGGCATTCTGACTCGGAAGCGTCCTAGTTTGCAGGGGCATCTCCGATGACGTACTCATCTCTAAACTCCGGTCCTTCCATGTCTGGTCAATAATATAACCAGTGGCAAGCCAATGAGTACTTTTGAATGTACTTGCAAATAGCCCATGATATGAACATTGAAAGTGAAGGATAACAATAACATGCATCTTTGGTGGAATTCATCTTGATGGAATGATCATGAATATGCATCAAGTTAAATAATTACTTTTGAAGAACAGGTTACAGATATCAATATATCTGTGGAGGGCTGAACCATCCGGGCTCACACGGATTTTCTATCGTCGTCAAAAGAATAAATAAGAAATAGCTCACTCAAAAACAGATCACAAAGTCATTTTAAAAATGTTCTTTATTAGTGATAAATCTAAGTTGTTATCTTGAAAAACATTTGCCTCTGTTTCCAATGAAGGAACATTTTTAAAATCAACCAAACAGAAGCAAAACTATTCCAATTTAGTCCTTTTTATTATTGTAAAACAGAGTAGTTGTTGAAAAATTCATCTCAAGGTCTTATTAAATACTACATATTTTTAGAAGAATAATAGTGGAAAAATTATATTTTTACACTGGTTAAATATTTTTATATAAAAATTTGAAATCAGGTTTTTAAAAATAAAGAAAAATGGGCTAAGTCCCTGGCCTGACTCAGCGTGGAACTGGGCCGGCCCAAGGCCAGCCGACAGCCTGCCAAGGCGCGCGCGCCGTCAGGTTTGAACCTGACGTGCGGGGCCCTACGGTCTGCGGCTGCGGGGCAGCGCGGGGGAGGGATATGGGCCACCGACAGGCGGGGCACACCTGTCGGGGTCGTCTCCTACCTCTGGCCAAAGAGGAGGAGGAGCATGCCTGCGAGGCTGCCGACGTTCTCAACGCGGACAGAAATGGGCCCGGCATGACGCCGCTTACCTGCTGGTGGTCGAAACAACGACGAAGAGGCAAGGGTTCACCGGCGACGAGAAGGCCGCGGCGGAGGAGTTTCGGGAGGTGGTCGAGGATGTAGCTAGGGACACGAAAATGCTCGGGGAAGTTGGGGAAAGCTTCCTGGGGTCGAGGGGATCAGTTTGGCGGGTCGAGGAACGTCGGAGCCGACGTGTAGCCGAAGATTGACCGGAGCTCCGAGGAGGAGGGGCCTCGGTTGATCTCGAGCATCGGGGCTCTGCTGGCTTGCTTGGGTGGCTAGGGAGGTGCTAGTGGTCATGGTGAAGTTGTATAACGGGTGCTGGAGCGAAGGGGAGGGCTATAAATAGGCCCGTGACGGTGAGCCGATTCGGGAGGGACGGTGACTCACCATGGCACGCGTGGGGGTGCAGGGAGGAGCTGGGGTCAAAACCACGGTCTCAGGACGTGGTTTTGGGCTGCCAGAACCATCTGCAACAGAGGAAGAGAGAGAGGAGTCGAGCATCCGTGGCCGTGCAACCTTGGCCGGTTCTGGTGCGCGTGGGCACGCGTCGCACGAGCTCTAGCGTGGGTGGGGAGGGGCCCTGATGGTTGCTCGACGCAGATGGTTTGTCAAGGAAGAGGTTGGACACATCGGGGGAGGCTGAAACTGGCCGAGAGCGTCGGCCCCACCTCGGTGGCTTCCTGTAGCGTGCCCAGAGCGCAGTTTTGGCATGCAACGGCCTGCTGGTGCGCTCTGGGGGACTTTGGACGTGTCTAGCATGTCCACGCACTAGCTGGGAGTGAGGCTAGCCGTTTGGGTCTCATGGGATCTTCGGCTAGTCAAGGGAGACAAGGAATACTGGTGCTGTCAGCTTTGAACTGAGGCTTAGATTGGGGTTTTTGGCATATCACTTTGAACCAGTGAGGGACCAGTTGACTAGGGTTGGGCATTGATACTGGCCACCTAATCTATGAGTTTGGAGCAAAGGAGTTGGGTTTAGCTGTGGTTAAGAGGGCTTTTACCCATCTCGCAGAAGGTGCTCGACAGTGGTTTGAGGGGGTTGCACCCCACCACTGGTGCTGCAACTTAACAGGTTTGGGTTTGGTGCTAAAACATGGGGTTTCACCAAGTTTGAGCTCCATTGGACAAGTTTAGCTTTGTAAACCTGAAAACACCACTATTTGACCAAATATGTTCCTTCCAAAGAGAGCGTGGGAAAACTAAGTCCCACAAATCCCATTTTTGGTGTGGAACCTTCATTTGAGGTATTAGGTACTCCTGCAAAGTTTCAGCGTCATTGGACAAACTTTGCTATGTAGAGTTGCTCTAACTTCAATCTGGGCAGAAGGGGTTTTTGGGTTATTTAGGGTCCTTAATCACCTTGGATCAAAGTGATACTTTATGTGGACACCAAATATGGCTTAGGGATACCACTGGAATTTTCTATGATTTTATTGAGAATATTTCCTTTGGAAATATTTCAAAAGGTCAAAACAGACAGAAATGGTTTTCAGGGTTTTACTCAAATAATTATAATATAAATAGGGGTTAAAAATCTTATGTATGGAAAATATATGTCCTTCTGATCATCTCCAAACTTAATCAGATTTTTCTAAGGCAGAAAAGTATTTTTCCATGTAGGAATACCATTTCTGACCTCAGAAATGGGCATGTAAATAAATTAAGAAAACCATTCTAAAAATAATTAATTTGTGGTTTTGGAATACGAAAATAAGTTAAAATCAGATCACCAACTATGGGTAGAAACCAATCTTGCCATCAAGGGCAAGTAGTGCAACTCAAAGTAGGGTTTTACCCTGATCAAGAACAAGAAGAAGGTGTTGAAATTAATTCAATATTGTGAAATGGGGTTTTATCATCACATGATGATCACACAAGCCATTCAATGACAAACATGGCACTCACATCATTAGTTTTGAAAAAGTTGTAACAAGCTCAGATTTTTGCATTACAGAGAAAGTGGTAGTAAAAACAGGGTGTGACAGACCTATCCCCCTTACAAGAATCTCGTCCCGAGACTCCTAAGCTAGGTGCGAAAAAAAGGTCCGGAAACTCAGATCGGAGATAGTCTTCACGCTCCCATGTTGCCTCTTCTTCGGTGTGGTTGCTCCACTGAACCTTGAAATACTTGATGGTGCGAATTCTGGTGCAACGCTCTGCTTCATCCAGAATGCGGATCGGCTTCTCGCGGTAGGTGAGATCCGGCTGAAGGTCAATGGCCTGGTGGTCAATGTCCTTGTAGGGATCGCAATGGTTTGGCGCTTGAAGACACTTCCGAAGTTGTGACACGTGGAATACGTTGGGCACACCCAAAAGTTCCGGAGCTAGTTCCAACTGATAAGAAACTTCTCCACGCCTTGTCGTGATCTTAAAACTTCCAATGAACCTTGGAGCGAGTTTCCCTTTAACATGGAAACGCTTGGTTCCTTTGAGAGGTGTCACACAGAGGTACACCTGGTCTCCGGGAATGAACTCGACATCCATGCGGCGAGAATCCGCATAGCTCTTTTGTCGTGACTTGGCTTCCTATAGATTTTCTCGGACAAGTTGCACCTTCTCTTCTGCCTTGTGCAAAACTTCCAGCCCGAAAATCAGCCCTTCGCCGGTTTCGGACCAATTGAGCGGGGTGCGGCACTTTCGTCCGTACAACACTTCAAATGGGGCCATTTGGAGATTGGACTGGTAGCTGTTGTTGTATGAAAACTCAGTGAAGAGCAGACAGTCTTCCCATTTGGCACCATGTGCCAAGACGCAAGCATGGAGCATATATTCGAGTATCTGATTCACTCTTTCCGTTTGTCCGCCCGTTTGCGGGTGGAAAGTGGTGCTGAAAGAGAGCTTGGTTCAAAGGGTTTCTTGGAACTTCTTCCAAAATCTTGAGGTGAACTGCGTGCCTCGGTCAGATACAATCTCCTTGGGAACTTCGTGAAGGCTCACGACACGATGGATATACATACTGGCCAATTGGTTTCCATCATACGTAGTGTTGACTGGAATGAAATGGGCCACCTTAGTCATGTGGTCGACAATGACCCATATGGAGTTGTGCCCTTTGCTGGACCTGGGCAATCCAGTGATGAAATCCATGCCGACTTTGTCCCACTTCCATTCTGGCACTTGGAGTGGTTGTAGCAATCCAGTGGGTCACTGATGCTCAGCCTTGACTCGCTGGCGTACGTCGCACTTGCCAACATAACATGCTATTTCCCTCTTCATGCCATGCCACGAGAATCTTTCTCGGAGATCTTGATACATCTTGGTATCACCGGGGTGAATAGAGTAGGGTGTATCATGTGCTTCATGTACGATCAAGTCCTTGAGTTCAGCCTTGTTGGGTATGCATAAACGTTTCCCAAACCACACTACTCCTTGTTCATCCACCGAGAATCCTCGGGCCTTGCCTTCTTGAATCTTCTTCTTGATCCCTTGAATGCTCTTATGACCCTTCTGGGCTTCCTTGATATCATTCTCCAGCGTTCGTTTGACTTTGAGGTTAGCTAGGATCCTGATTCTACTAGCTCCAACCCGAAGTTTTCCAATTCCTCGTACAAGGCAGGTTGCCTTTCCTTGAGCATGACGTTCAAGGTGTTGGTCTTCCGTCTTAAGGCATCAGCCACTACATTGGCCTTACCGGGGTGATATTGAATGCTGAGGTCGTAGTCTTTGATTAACTTCAACCATCTTCGTTGCCTCATTTTCAATTCCCTTTGGGTGAAGATATACTTCAGACTTTTGTGGTCACTGTATATTTCACATCGTTTCCCCAGAGGGTAATGTCGCCATGTCTTCAGGGCATGCACCACTGCTGCCAATTCGAGATCATGGGTGGCATAGTTCTCCTCATGCAGGCGCAGTTGTCGTGACAGATATGCCACAACTTTGTCATCCTACATTAGAAGCCCACCGAGCCCGGTCCTGGAGGCATCACAATATATCACAAACTCCTTGCTGATATCTGGAGTGGCCAATACCGGGGCGGTAGTTAATCTGTTCTTCAATTCTTGGAAGCTTGCTTCACACTCCGGCGTCCATTCGAACTTCTTGCCTTTCTTCAAGAGCTGAGTCATAGGTCAAGCGATTCGGGATAATCCTTCTACAAACTTGCGGTAATAACCCGCGAGTCTGAGGAAGCTCCTGACTTCCTTCACATCAATTGGCGATTCCTAGTTGGTTATCGTAGTAATCTTGGAGGGATCAACTGCCAATCCACTTGTTGTCATGGTATGACCCAAGAATCCAACTTCGTTTAGCCAGAATTGGCACTTGCTGAACTTGGCATAAAGTTGGTGCTCTCGAAGCTTTTCCAACACTAACCTCAAGTGTTCCTCATGCTCTTCTTCGGACTTGGAAAAGATTAATATGTCATCAATGAATACGACGACAAACTTGTCCACGTATTCCATGAATACCTTGTTCATGAGGTACATGAAGTAATCTGAGGCATTAGTCAATCCAAAAGACACGACAATGCATTCGCACAGACCGTACCGGGTCACAAACGCAGTCTTGGGTAGGTCTTTGGGTCGGATCTTCAATTGGTAATATCCAGATTGGAGGTCGATCTTGGAGAATACCTTAGCTCCATTTAACTGATCAAACAAGTCTTCAATCTTGGGGAGTGGATATTTGTACTTGATCATGACCTCATTGAGAGAACGTTAATCGACGCAGAGCCTAATAGTCCCATCCTTCTTGGACACGAAGAGAATAGGTGATCCCCAAGGTGACGCACTTGAACGAATAAACCCTTTCCTGAGTTGCTCATCCAGCTGCTTCTTCAACTCTGCTAGCTCTTCGGATCCCATCCTGTAAGGCTTCTTATAGATAGGCCTTGATCTGGGCATGAGCTCAATGATGAACTCGATATCTTGATCAGGAGGCATTCCCGGTAGCTCATCAGGAAAAACGTCCGAGTACTCACAGACTATTGGCACTCGATCAAGTTCTACCTCTAACAGGTTGTTAACCCGTGGTACTAGAGCGGGTACTGGTTCAGAGACATACTTGACTTTGACCCCTTGGTCGCTTGTCATGGTAATGGCCCTGTTGGCACAATCCAAGATGCTTTGATGCTTGGCCCACCAATCCATGCCGGGAATTACTTCTAGGCCTTGCGACTTAAGCACAATGACATCCGCTGAGAAGCTCGTCCCATTGATGACTATCCCCACCTTCCTACATCATAGGTTGGTCCTCAACACTGCTCCCGGGGTTTGAATTGCCATTTGCCCGTGACGCAGGGTAGGTTTTAAACCACATTTTTCGCAAATCTTTGTGTAACAAAACAATGCGAAGCACCACAATCAAACAATATTGTTGCTGGGGTAGAGTTGACGAGGAACGTACCCAGAATGCAGTCCGGGTCTTCCTGTGCCTCTTCTATGGAAATATGATTAATCTGCCCCCTACTGGGATACTGCTGATTGCGGGGAGCGTGATTCCTCCCTGGTGCTCCTTGGCCTTGATTTGGCACATTGGGGCGCGGTGCGTCGGGCTTCTTATTGGGACACTGCCTGGAATAGTGCCATGTTTGTCCACATCCAAAATAGGTAACTTGTGCTGGAAGATTGGTCTTGACTCCACCGTTGTTCGGTGGATTGATTGTTGTCTTGGTGTTGACTTGCTGCTGAGGCTGGTAGTTCTGGCGAAAAGTCAGAGTCTTGTACTGTTGCTGCTGATAGCTGGGTCTTGCTGGAGCTGACTGCCATGGGCGTAGCTTCGGGTTACTCGTTCCTCCACTACCCATTAGCTTGCGCTTACGGGTGGCGTCCATAGAACGACGCTTGTCTTCCAACATAAGGGCCTTATTAACCAGATCGTGAAGGTCCGGCATTCATAAACAACCAGCAGATACTACAGCAACTCCTGCGGTCCTTCCATAAAGTGTTCCACTTTGGCGGCCTCACTGTTGACGTCTTCAGGTGCGTATCTAGACAGGAGGTTGAACTTCTGCAAATACTCCTTGACGATCAACTACCTTGCCTTAAGGCTCGTAATTCCCGCTTTTTAATGGTCATCATTCCAGGAGGAATCCGAACAGCGTGAATCCATCTTTGAACACAACCCAAGTGATGACTTGCCCTGCTCGCATGATCTGAAATCCATCCCACCAAGCTCTAGCTGTGCCACCGAGATAGTGAGAAGCATAGAGGACCTTCTCATGATCATCAGTGCATTTGACTAGCGCGAGGAGGTCCTCGATAGTATGGATCTAGTCATCGGCATCTAATGGTTCAATCGTCTCCGTGAATATGGGTGGCGTAGTTCGCATGAACTTAGAGAGAGTAGAGCGACCATTGTCATTCCCGTTCTGCGGCGGGTAGTTCACCAAGGTTTGAGCCAGCTGCTGAATAGCGGCATTGTTAGCTTGACGTTCCTCTTGAAGAGCTTGAAGGAACTGAGCCATGGTCAAGCTTTCTGGAGGAGGCGCTGGCAGTGGATCATCGTCTTGCTGCTCATGGTGATCTCCAATTTGAGCTTCCCCTCCGGCTCCCTGCTGCTGTCCTGAGGAGGAAGAGCCGGGGTTGCCGAAGGTGCTGTTGCGACTTGCATTCACCATCCTGAATCATAACGGATGATGCTCTAGTAAAGAGGGGGTCTGGTGCTATGCTAATGTGAAATTTTTAAGCCAAAGGTTTTTGGAAAGCTAATGCATTAGTTTAAAACAAGTGTTGTAGTCGCTCACAAGCTGCCTCAGGCAGAATGCGACTTGCATCCAACAGGCTTACACAACACTCATGGTTCACTAAACCGATACATGAACTCCTACGCATGGGGAGTAACTCCTAATTTCCTACGCTACTAATACTAAGCGGCAGACTGTGCGGTCTCATAAGCGGGTTCTGCGGGATCTTCGTCTTCATCTTGATCAGTGCTTCCCTTCTTTGAAGGAGTAGGATAAGGAAGTGGACCCTCACGGCGTCTCTTGGTTGGTGAGGTAGCGAAGAGTTCGGTGTACTCTTCTGCAGTCAGGCGACGACTCTGAAGAGGAGTGACCTCAAGCGATGGTATTCCTCCTCGGAGAGCGAAGCCAGGTGGTCCTCCGGCTGCTCCTTCCTTTTTCACCTTGCGGTTCTTCATCTTCTCCGTGCGAAGCAGATCCTTGACTTGGTGCAGCTCTTGGCGAATCTTTGTTGACTCTTTGATCAAAAGGTGTGTCAAAGTGTCGGAGGAGAGACAGAAGTAGGTCTGAAACCTTAGTGGTGTCCCGTCCTCGGAAGATGGGATGAGTGTCCAACTCCCGTCTATCCCGTTCTTAACGAAGGGTAGGTGACGAGTAGCAGGCTCGTCAGCCATCTCGGGAAGCATGTCGCGGAGTCACAAGAGCGCCTCTCGTGCTGCAGTCTCCACTGCCAACATTAGATCCTCCATTTGTGGTCCTTCAAAGAACCAACTAGTCTGGGAGTCATTAGCCTTCACTATCACGTCCACGTGATATTCCTTAGTGTTGGTGTTGACGTAGTGCTCATGGTAGAGGAAGATGGGCGTGCGGGTACTTGACACTTCTCGAGGCTATCACTTAAAAGTAGAGGAAAGCCCGTCTCCAGAAGCATCTCAGGTATGACGGCCATCTACAAGATGCAGAGGAGAGGGTTAGAAAGTTTTTAGTGGGTGCAGAATGTCAGGTTAAGGTCTATGTGCACTAGTCGTCTTGGCTATCGTCCATGCTACCTAAGGCTTACTATAGTCAGGATGGCTCTGATACCAGCTCTGCGGGGACCCCGACTTAAAGTCGAGATCGCCGATTGATCGTGCTCAGTGATCCCACAGATCAATGCTCACCGAACACACAGATACTGAATAATAAGAGTCTTACATTCGAGTACCGAATTATTACATCACATGACCGAATGGTCAAGTTCACAAGGTTGGGCCTAAGGCCAAATCATGCTGGTACAACTAATAGCGGAAATCGTAGGGGCTAAGCGGGTGCCCATGCCATCAAGCCTACACAGACAGGCATTCTGACTCGGAAGCGTCCTAGTTCGCAGGGGCGTCTCCGACGACGTACTCATCCCCAAACTCCGGTCCTTCCATGTCTGGTCAATAATATAACCAGTGGCAAGCCAATGAGTACTTTTCAATGTACTCGCAAACAGCCCATGATACGAACATTGAAAGTGAAGGATAACAATAACATGCATCTTTGGTGGAATTCATCTTGGTGGAATGATCATGAATATGCATCAAATTAAAGAATTACTTTCGAAGAACAGGTTACAAATATCAATATATCTGTCGAGGGCTGAACCGTCCAGGCTCACCCTATATGCCAAGTCACCAACTTGGTCATATCATTACTTTCATAACAACTCCTTTTTGTCACAACTCACACACACTCGGTTTTAGCAGAAATAACTGGACGTAGTTTAAGCAGCACCACCGAACTGTCGTTGACCGTGGACACGACTATTCGAATAGTTTTACACTCTGCAGAGGTAATACGCTAGACCCACGAGATACGGGAAACTTATGTGTCATCCACGACTCGCGGTATATAATATACCCAAGGTAAGTACGTGATCAATGCCTTTCCCCTGAAGATACTTGATACATCTCCGTCGTATCTACTTTTCCAAACTCTTTTGCCCTTGTTTTGAACTCTAATTTGCATGATTTGAATGAAACTAACCCGGACTAACGATGTTTTCAGCAGAATTGCCATGGTGTTGTTTTTCCGCAGAAATAAAAGTTCTCGGAATGACCTAGAAATTTAAGAGGATTTTTTGTGGAATATATAAAAAATACTAGCGCAAGAATCAACCGGAGAAGTGGAGCATGGAGCCCACAAGCCCACTAGGCGCGGGCCCTCCTGGCCGCGCCTAGCATGCTTGCGGGGCCCACAGAGCTCCACCGCCTCCAATTCCACCTCTATTTAGTCCCTTTCTTCCGGAAAAAAATCAAGGAAAAGAGTTCATCGCGTTTTACGATATGGAGGCGCAGCCACCACTTGTTCTTCCTTTAGAGGGCAGATCTGGAGTCCGTTCTGGGCTTCGAAGAGGGGAGATCGTCGCCATCGTCAACGCCAACCTTCCTTCATCGCCAATTCCATGATACTCTTCACCATTCGTGAGTAAACTCATCGTAGGCTTGCTGGACGGTGATGGGTTGGAAGAGATCTATCATGTAATCGAGTTAGTTTTGACGGGGATTGATCCCTAGTATCCACTATGTTCTGAGATTGATGTGGCTACTACTTTGCCATGCTTAATGCTTATCACTAGGGCTCGAGTGCCATGATTTCAAATCTGAACCTATTATGTTCTCGCCAATATATGTGTGTTCTTGATCCTATCTTGCAAGTTGTAGTCACCTACTATGTGTTATGACCCGGCAACCCCGGACTGACAATAGCCGGAACCACTCCCGGAGATGACCATAGTATGAGGAGTTCATGTATTCACTAAGTGCTAATGCTTTGTTCCGGTTCTCTATTAAAAGGAGAACCTTAATATCCCGTAGTTTCCATTAGGACCCCGATGCCACGGGAGGGATGGACAATAGATGTCATGCAAGTTCTTTTCCCTAAGCACGTATGACTACATACGGAATACATGTCTACATTACATTGACGAACTGGAGCTAGTGACATATCTCTCCGTGTTATAACTCTTGCATGATGAATATCATCCGGCATAACTATCCATCACCGATCCAATGCCTACGAGTTTTTCCTACTGGTCCTTGCTACGTTACTCTGTCGCTACTGCTGTCACTGCTGCTACTGTTACTCTGTCGCTACTGCTGTTACTGTTGCTACTGGTTACCATTGCTACTGTTGCTATCACACTACTCTGCTACTGATACTTTGCTGGAGATAATAAGTCTTTCAGGTGTGGTTGAATTGACAACTCATCTGCTAATACTTGAGAATATTCTTTGGCTTCCCCTTGTGTCGAATCAACAAATTTGGGTTGAATACTCTACCCTCAAAAACTGTTGCGATCCCCTATACTTGTGGGTTATCAAGACTATTTTCTGGCGCCGTTGCCGGGGAAGCATAGCACTATTCTCTGAGTCACTTGGGATGTACGTCTGTTGATCACTATGAGGAATCCGAGAGATCCAAAAACTAAAGTCTTGCCCTCAACTACGAGGACAGGTAAGGAATTGCCATCTAGCTCTGCACTTGATTTCGACACGACCTCCTGCTAGAAATTTTGATGTGTCGCCTGTGCTTTATGATGCTACTTCTGCTGTCCATGATGCTTGTGATGATGCTTTGCTTGATACTGCTTTACCACTAGGTGCATTCCTTGATGCACAAATTGCGAGAGTTGCTGCTAGATGTGATGATACTTCTGAAACTGCTGAGATTATTCAAGTAGAACCTCCTATTTCACCTGTTAGAACTAGCTCTCCTAGATATGAATTGCCTGATATGCCTGAGGGTTTTGTTATGGAGGGAGAGATAGCTGAGGACTTTCTTGCTTGTAAGGATAGCTATGATGTTGAGAAATTACTATGCAAGTGGAAAGAAAAACCTCTGAACGCTAGGATGAAATATGACCCGAAGTTTGCTACTTCACCTATCTTTGTGACCGATAAGGATTATGAATTCTCTGTCGACCCTGAGTTAATCACTTTTGTCGAATCTGATCCTTTTCATGGTTATGAGTCTGAAACGGTTGTAGCACATCTTACCAAACTGCATGATATAGCCACCCTATTCACGAGTGAGGAAAAGATCCGCCACTACTATATCCTTAAGCTCTTTCCTTTCACGCTAAAGGATGATGCTAAGACTTGGTTCACTTCTGTTCCTCCTGGTTGTGTGCGTAGCCCCCAGGATATGATCTACTACTTCTCTAAAAAATATTTCCCTGCCCATAAGAAGCAAGCTGCCTTGCAGGAAATATACAACTTTGCACAAGTTGAAGAAGATAGTCTCCCACAAGCTTGGGGGAGGCTTGTCCAGCTGCTGAATGCTTTGCCTGATCACCCTCTTGAGAAGAATGAAATACTTGATGTCTTCTATAATGGACTAACTGATGCTTCTAAGGACCACCTAGATAGTTTTGCCGGTTGTGTTTTCAGGGAACGAACTGTAGAACAAGTTGAGATCCTATTGAATAATATCTTGTGCAATGAGAATGCTTGGAGTATTCCCGAACCACCTCCAAAGCCAACTCCTAAGAAAAGAGGTATTCTATTCCCCAGTCCTGAAGATATGCAAGAAGCTAAGAAATCTATGAAAGAGAAAGGCATTAAATCTAAAGATGTCAAAAATCTACCACCTATCAAAGAGATCCATGGTCTTATTAACCCGATACACGTAGTAGAGGTAAATTCTCTTCGTAGATTCAATGAGAGTGATATTCCTTTTGATAAACCTGCTAGCTTATGCGTGGATGAATTTGATAACTTTGTCGTGAAACAAGAAAGTTTCAATGATTATGTTAGCAGACAATTGGAACAGAATGCTCGTATGCTTAGTCATTTAAGTGCTTGTGTGGACAAAAATGTCAATGAACTTAAGCTGTTGAGTAAACATGCCTCTATGGTTACTACTCAGGTAGAACAAGTACTTAAGGCTCACAATGACTTGCTTAATGAGTTGAATGAAAATTTTGTTAGAGTCGTCACTAGAGGCGGTAGAATGACCCAGGAACCTTTGTATCTTGAGGGTCATCCTAAGAGAACTGAACAAGATTCTCAAGGAGTTAGCACTGATGCACCTACTCATCCTAGAAAGAAAAAGAAAGATGATAGGAACTTGCATGCTAGCAACCGTGATGCTGTTACACCCGAGAGTCCAAACAATGTCTCTATTTCTGATGCTGAAATGCAATCTAGTGATGAACATGAGCCTAATAATAATATCGATAGTGGTGTTCATGATGAAGCTCAACCTAGCAATGATAAGGATGTGGAGATTGAACCTGATGATCTTGATAACCCACAACCTAAGACTAGGAGATATGATATGAATGACTTCATTGCTACGAAGCATGGTAAAGAAAGGGAACCATGGGTTCAGAAACCCATGCCCTTTCCTCCCAAACCATCCAAGAAAAAGAATGACGAGGATTTTGAGCGATTTGTTGAAATGATTAGACGTGTCTTTCTGCAAATACGTTTGACAGATATGCTCAAAATGTCTCCCTATGCTAAGTACATGAAGGATATTATGACTAATAAGAGGAGGATACCTGAGGTTCAGATGTCCACCATGCTCGCTAATTACACCTTCAAGGGTGGAACTCCTAAGAAACTAGGTGATCCCGGAGTGCCCATTATACCTTGCTCCATTAAAGGCAACTACGTTAGAACTGCTTTATGCGACCTTGGAGCCGGTGTTAGTGTTATGCCCCTCTCTCTTTATCGTAGACTTGAACTGGATAAGTTGACACCCACTGGAATCTCTCTGCAAATGGCCGACAAATTAACCGCTTTCCCTATCGGCATTTGCGAGAATGTGCCTGTTGTGGTTGCCAACGTTACTATCTTATCAGACTTTGTTATTTTGGATATTCCCGAGGATGATGCCATGGCCGTCATCCTCGGAAGACCCCTTTTAAACACTGCAGAGGCTTTTATTGATTGCAATAAAGGCAATGTCACTTTCCATGTCAATGGTAATGAGCATACGGTGCACTTTCCGAAGAAACAATATCGGGTACATTGCATCAATGCTATTGAAAAAACTTCATCGATTCTTATTGGGAGCTTTGAATGCCCTATACCTACTGTCAAGCTTGCCGGGGATGTGCACATCCTCGTTGAGGTAACCTAGTGACTATTCGAAAATTCTCCGTTCTTTCTTTTGCGATTCGAAAAAGTTTGTCAAGGAAACTTGATCAACCTCATTGACGGATTTCTTTCGATGACCATGAGACGGATGAATCAAGGAGTCACAACCTCTGTTCCAAGCTTTCACCTTTGGTTGCTTAGAAGAAAACTGATAGATTTAGCCTTAGTTTTCCCTATTTTCTGCTTTTTGCGTCCCGTAGAAAAGTGTCCCGAAAATCAAAGTTCTCTGAATGTCATGAAAATCAAGTAATATTTTTCTAGAATTTTTGAAAAATTCTGAGACGGAGAGCTAGTCAGGGGGATGCACTAGTGGGCCACAAGCCCACAAGGCGCGGGCACCCCCTGGTCGCGCTTACCAGGCTTGTGGGGCCCACGTGTACCCCCTCCACTTATTCTAGCTCCCATCGCCTTCTCCTACCTCCAGAAAAAATCGTTTCGCAGCTCAAACCCGTGTTCTTGCTCTTCTTGCTGCGATTTTCGATCTCCTTGTGCAAAGCCCCATTCACCAAACTGTTTTGGGGAAATTGCTCCTTGGTATGTGACTCCTCCATAGGTCCAATTAGTTTTTGCTCTACTGCCTTATACATCGCGTATTTTTGTTGCCTTGGTGACCCTGTTCTTGAGATTTGCATGCTAATTTTAGCTGGTCCCAAGTAGTTTTGATGCGTGATATGGCCTCTAGGCACTTGTCGGAGTAGTTCCTATGAGTTTAGTTGAGCCTTGTTCACTATTCCTTTGAGTCAGTGAAAATTTCAGAAAAGGAAAATGTTTAGGAGCAACTATCATGGTGGTTCCTCAAGCAAGAGGGGTCCCCGTCTCGCGATTCGGGAACCCGATCCTTACCAACCGAGGAACGCACAGGTACAACCATGTGAATGGCCTTCTGATGAATTCATGATTGATGCAGGTTTCAAAGACGAGTTTGATATATTTGTTCACAACACCGGGCTCGAAGAATTCATTTTCGATAAATGTGAACAGTATACTGCTCTCACTGCCTCTTTTGTTCGTAGATTCTAATTTTCAGCTGGCCGTGACACATCCGTACTATTTCATCTCTATGACAAATCGTATACCATGGATTTAGAGGATTTCAATAGAATTTGCAAGATACCTAATTGGGGTAGTCTCAATGATCCTTCTAAATATTCGGTTAGAGATTTTTTTTCTCTAGTATAACTGTTGGAAAAACTGGAGATAATACGCAGGCTACCATGGGGAGCATTCATTTTCCTGCCTTGCATTACTTTGCCCTCTTCATAGGTAGATGCATTAATGGCAAGATCGAGCATTGTCACCTCTGCGCACCTGACCTCAGTATTCTTAACAGCGCAGTAACGGGTGATAGAAGTTTCAACATGGGAGCTATAATTGCGAGGAGGCTATATAATAACGCTAATGAAGGGGATTTCTTTGGTGGGATCTAGCCACTCGCATAGCAAATTTTCTTGGAGTACCCATCCGCGAAGGAGATCCCCCGCTCCATACAACTTTCCTTGATCGCGCCGCTATGACACGCTATCAGTATCTTGAGAGGGATAATGAATCCCTCCTATACCGGTTAATATTTAACCGACAGTGTGTTTTCCATATTACCCTTCCTGCTCTTGCCTTCTTTGACTTTCAGGTAAAATGGAGATATTACATAACCAGAGGAGTATGAGAGGGAGGGAAAGGCTGCTCGCCTCCGTGAGGCAGCTATTCAGGCGGTAGCTGCAGCGCTCCCGTACAACCCCATTATGATTTTGGGTATCTCTCGGACCATCCATGGGAGTAGACCAACTTAGGCCAAAAGCCTAAGCTTGGGGGAGTACGTGTTTCTCACCGACTTTATATTCTTGCTCACGCTTTCACTTTGTTAGTCGGTGTTCACACTTTGCCACTATATCATCCATGCTAGTTTATTTCTTTTTCTCGCTTTCTTCTCGTGTGTTTGTCTAGTTTGAGAAAACCCAAAAATATTTCTTGTTCTTCTTTTGCTTGTTGGGAGCTTTCCCGTGTAAATAGTTTTCTTTTTCTTTGGGTCAAGGTAGAAGACCATGGTTACAATGTTTAGTGGCTCTCGCATGCATATATGTTTATCTGTCAAAGAGCCATAGTACTTTGTCTTCTCCTTTGTGTTTGCTTGCAGATTCCAGCTTAGTCCAATACACGAGCACTGTTATTATTGTTCACATCGTTCGATCGTGCAAGTGAAAGGCAATAATGACGATATATGATGAAGTGACTGAGCCTGGAAAAGCTGGTATGAACTCGATCTATTTTGTTTTTGTAAATATAACTAGCTCATCGTTCCTAGTTCAGCTTTGTTGTGACAGAGACATGTTTGCAATGACAACTTAGAGATCATAGTTTCTGATGCCATGCTTAATTGGCTAGGAGCTTATAATGGTTTGTCTTGGATGCCAACATGAATTTTGAGATGATTATGATGTAGTATGATAGGATGGTATACTCCTTTGAATGATTCAAGTGGATTGACTTGGCGCATGTTTACGCATGTAGTTGAGACAAAATCAACATAGCCTCTATGATATTTGATACGTCTCCATCGTATCTACTTTTCCAAACTCTTTTGCCCTTGTTTTGGACTCTAATTTGCATGATTTGAATGGAACTAACACGGACTGACGTTGTTTTCAGTACAATTTCCATGGTGTTGTTTTTGTGCAGAAATGAAAGTTCCCGGAACGTCCTGAAAATTTACGGAGAATATTTCTGGAAAATATGAAAAATACCTGCGCAAAGATCCACCGCAGGGGATGGGCCAGTGGGCCACAAGCCCTGTTGCCGCAGCCCCCCTGGCCGCGGCAACCAAGCTTGTGGGGCCCACGTGGGTCTGCAGCCCCCAACTCCAGCTCTATTAATTCACTTTTGTCCCGAAAAAAAACCAGAAGAGAAGATTTCATCGCGTTTACGATACGGAGGCGCCGTCACATCCTCTTCTTCATCTGGAGGACAGATCTGGAGTCTGTTTTGGGCTCCGTAGAGGGGAAATCGTCCCCATCGTCATCATCAACCTTCTTCCCTCTCCAATTCCATGAAGCTCTTCATCGTTCGTGAGTAATCTATTCGTAGGCTAGCTAGGCGGTGATGAGTAGGATGAGATGTATCATGTAATCGAGTTAGTTTTGACGGGGATTGATCCCTAGTATCCACTATGTTCTGAGATTGATGTTTCTACTACTTTGCCATGCTTAATGCTTGTCACTAAAGCCCGAGTGCCATGATTTCAGATCTGAAATTATTATGTTGTCACCAATATATGTGTGTTTTAGATCCGATCTTGCAAGTTGTAGTTACCTACTATGTGTTATGACCCGGCAACCCTAGAGTGACAATAACCGGAACCACTCCCGGTGATCACCATAGTTTGAGGAGTTCATGTGTTCACCAAGTGCTAATGCGTTGTTCCGGTTCTTTATTAAAAGGAGAAACTTAATATCCCGTAGTATCCTTTTGGACTCCGCTGCCACGGGAGGGATGGACAATAGATGTCATGCAAGTTCTTTTCCCTAAGCACGTATGACTACACACGGAATGCATGCCTACATCACATTGACGAATGGGAGCTAGCCACATATCTCTCCGTGTCATAACTGTTGCATGATGAATGTCATCCAAACAAATCACCGACCCATTGCCTACGAGTTTGTCCCACTGCTGTTGTTACTTGTTTTGCTCTGCTGCTGTTATTACTGTTGCTGTTGTTGTTACTTGCTTTGCTCTGCTACTACTTGCTACTGTTGTTAGTTCCTACTGTTGCTACTTGCTACTGCTATCACTACTGTTGTTCCTCGCCACAGCTGATACTCATTACACTGTTGCTACCTGCTACAATATTTTTTCTCGCCCCGTTGCCGGGAAAGAATATTTCCCGTGCACGGGCAACTTCTGGCGCCATTGATACAACTGTTAGGAATAGTCCGCCGTCAATAGATCGTTTCTGTCACCGTTGCTATCATACTACTTTGCTACTGATACTTTGCTTGCAGATACTAATCTTTCAGGTGTGGTTGAATCTGACACATTCAACTGCTAATACTTGAGAGTATCCTTTCACTTCCTGTCGGGCGAACCAACAAATTTGGGATGAATACTCTCCCCTCGAAAACTGCCGCGAACCCACGCGCTCGTGGGCCATTGCAAGACAATTGCTAATTGTTGAGCAACTGGGAGCAGTTCTGGCTATGTTGCTGCGGAGGCATCAAGTCAGTGACACGTCAACAGCATTTCGCTAGTGCCGTTGTCGGGGACTGCTAGCAGCAGCTTTTTCTGGCGCCGTTGCCGGGGAAGAGATTGCTATATTCTCTGAGTCACTTGGGATTTATATCTGCTGATCACTATGAAGAATCTGAAAGATCCAAAAACCAAAGTCTTGCCCTCAACTACGAGGGGAGGTAAGCAACTGCCATCTAGCTCTGCATTTGATTCACCTTCAGTTATGAGTAAGTTTGCGACATCACCTCCTGCTAGAAATCTTGATATGTCGCTTGTGCTTGATGATGCTTATGATGCTACTATGCCTGATACTGCTAGAGATACTATGCCTGATACTGCTAGAGATACTATGCCTGATACTGCTAGAGATGTTATGCCTGATATTGCTAGAGATGCTATGCCTGATACTTCTATAGATGCTATACCTGATACTACTTTTCCTGATGATGCTAGAGATGCTATTTTTCCTGATGATGCTATGCTTGATACTGCTAGAGATACTACTTTGCCTGATGTGCCACTAGGGGTGTTCCTTGATGCTCATATTGCTAGAGTTACTGCCAATGCTCGTAATGCTTCTGAAACTGCCGATACTATTGAGATAGAACCTGCTTTTGCTCCTGCTAGATCTAGCTCTCCTAGATATGAATTGCCTGATATACCTGAGGGTTATGATATGGAGGGAGAGATAGCTGAGGATTTGCTTGCGTGTAAGGATGCCTATGACGCTGAGAAATTATTTCTCAAGTGGAAGGAAAATCTCTGAAAGCTAGGATGAAATACGACCCGAAGTTTGCCACTTGACCTATCTTTATCACCGATAAGGATTATGAATTCCCTGTCGATCCTGAGATAATCTCTCTAGTCGAATCTGATCCTTTCCACGGTTATGAGTCTAAGACGGTCGTAGCCCATCTTACCAAACTACACGATATAGCCACCCTTTTCACTAGTGAGGAGAAGATCCGCCACTACTATATCCTTAAGTTGTTTCCTTTCTCTCTAAAGGATGACACTAAAGCCTGGTTCACTTCTCTTGCTCCTGGATGTGTGAGTAGTCCCCGGGATATGGTCTATTACTTCTGTGAGAAATATTTCCCTGCCCATAAGAAGCAAGCTGCCTTGCAGGAAATATACAACTTTGCGAAACTCAAAGAAGAGAGTCTCCCACAAGCTTGGGGGAGGCTCATCCAGCTACATAATGCTTTGCCTGATCACCCTCTTAAGAAGAACGAGATACTTGATATCTTCTATAACGGACTTACCGATGCTTCTAGAGACCACCTAGATAGTTGGGTCGGTTGTGTTTTTAGGGAACGAACTATAGAACAAGATGAGATCCTACTGCATAACATCTTGATCAACGATAATGCTTGGACTATTCCCGAACCACCTCCTAAGCCAACTCCTAAGAAAAGAGGTATTCTATTCCTCAGTCCCAAAGATATGCAAGAAGCCAAGAAATCTATGCAAGAGAAAGGCATTAGATCTGAAGATGTCAAAAATCTACCACCTATCAAAGAGATCCATGGTCTCGATAACCCAATAGAGGTAGTGGAAGTAAATTCTCTGCGTAGGTTTGATGAGAGTGATATTCCTTTTGATAAACCTGCTAGCCTATGCTTTGATGAATTTGACAACTTTGTTGCCAAACAACAGAGTTTCAATGATTATGTTAACAGACATTTGGAACAAAGTACTCGTATGCTTAGTCATTTAAGTGCTTGTGTAGACAGAAATGTCAATGATCTGAAGCTTCTGAGTAAACATGCCTCTATGATTACTACTCAGGTAGAACAAGTACTTCAAGCTCAGAATGACTTGCTCAATGAATTAAATGAAAACTTTGTCAGAGTCATTACTAGAGGAGGCAAAATGACTCAGGAACCTTTGTATCCTGAAGGCCACCCTAAGAGAATTGATCAAGATTCTCAAGGAATTAATGCTGATACACCGAGTCATCCTAAGGAGAAGAAGAAGGATGATAGAAACCTACATGTCAGTTCACCAAATACTGTCACACCTGAAGAATCAAATGATATTTCTGTGTCTGATGTAGAAACACAATCTGGTGATGAACATGAAGTTGGTGACAATATGGACAGCGATGTTCATAATAATGCTCAACCTAGCAATGATGAGGATGTGGAGATTGAACCTACGGTTAATCCTGATAACCCACAACCTAAGAGATACGATAAGAATGACTTCACTGCTAGGAAGCATAGTAAAGAAAGGGAGCCATTGGTTCAGAGACCTATGCCCTTTCCTCCTAAGCCATCCAAGAAAAAGGATGATGAGGATTTTGAGCGCTTTATTGAAATGATAAGACCCGTCTTTCTGCAGATGCGGTTAGTTGAGATGCTCAAAATGTCTCCATATGCCAAGTACATGAAAGATATCGTGACCAATAAACGGAAGATACCAGATCTTGAGATCTCCACCATGCTTGCCAATTACACTTTCAAAGGTGGAACTCCTAAGAAACTTGGTGATCCCGGAGTGCCCACTATACCTTTCTCCATTAAAGGAAACTACGTAAGAACTGCCTTATGTGACCTTGGAGCCGGAGTTAGTGTTATGCCTCTCTCTCTTTATTGTAGACTTGAACTGGATAAGTTGACACCCACTGAAATTTCTCTGCAAATGGCCGACAAATCAGCTGCTTTCCCTGTCAGCATTTGCGAGGATGTGCATGTTGTGGTTGCTAATACTACTATCTTAACAGACTTTGTTATCTTATATATTCCCGAGGACGATGCCATGGTTGTCATCCTCGGAAGACCCTTTTTAAACACTGCAGGGGCTGTTATAGATTGCAACAAAGGCAATGTCACTTTCATGTCAACGGTAATAAGCACACATTGCACTTTCCGAAGAAACGATATCAAGTACATTGCATCAATGCTATCGAAAAAACTTCATCAATTCTTATTGGGATCTTTGAATGCCCTATTCCTCGTGTCAAGATGAAGTATGATTTGCTTGTTGGGGAGATTCATATCCCCATTGAGGTGACTTAGTGGCTGTTCGAAAATTCTCTGTTCTCTTTTGCGATTCAAGAAAGTTTTTTCATAAGGATTTGATCAACCCCATTGACGGATTTCTTTCGATGACCATTAAATGGATGAATCACAGTGTCACATACCTCTATTTTAAGCTTTCACTTTCTTTTGCTTAGAAGAAAAATGATAGGTTTAGTTTAGTTTTCCCTGTTTTCTGTTTTAGCGTCCCGGAGAATAATACCCCGTAAATAAAAGTTCTCCGATGGTCCTGAAAATCTAGTTTGATTTTTTCTGGAATATTTGAAAAATACTGGGACTGAGAGCTGGCCTGGGGGCCACACCAGTGGGCCACAAGCCCTGTCACCGTGCCCACCCCCCTGGTCGCGGCAAGCAAGCTTGTGGGGCCCAAAGGGACCCCCTCCACTCATTCCAGCCCCCATCCTCTTCTTCTACCTCCAAAAAAAATCGTTTCACACCTCAAACCCGTGTTCTTGCTCATTTGGCTGTGATTTTCGATCTCCTTGCTCAAAGCACCATTCTCCGAACCGTTTTGGGGAAATTACTCCTTGGTAAGTGACTCCTCCATTGGTCCAGTTAGTTTTTGCTCTAGTGCTTTATCCTTCACATATTCTTGCTACCTTGGTGACCCTGTTCTTGAGCTTGAAATGTTGATTTTAGCTGGTCCCAAGTAGGTTTAGCACGTGATACGGTCTCTAGACACTAGTAGTAGTAGTTGCTACGAGTTGGGTTAATCTTTATTCACTTTTCTTTCGAAGTCTCTAAAAATTTCAGAATTTTTCAGAGCTAGAAAAGGAAAAAAGTTGAGGAGGTTCTTGAGAGGCTCTTCAAGCCATCACCCCAAGGAGGATGAGAAGAACCTCCCCAAGTACGTGGTTCCTCGAGTCACAGAAGTTCGAGCGTGCGAGTGGCCAAGTGATGAATTTTTGCGCGCCGCTGGGCTTTATGAAGACTTTTATTACTTGGTGGAGAACGCAGGTCTTACCGCGTTCGTTGAAGATAAGTGCCCACAATACCTCCTTCTCAGCAATATTTTCGTTCAAAGCTTCAACTTTTATCCGAGGAAGAATCCTCCCATGGTTGAGTTCATGTTGTACAATATCCCCGAGTGCATGACACTACAGGATTTTTGCAATGCATGCAAATTACCTTATGTTGGGGATATTCATGATCCTCGTGCACGGGACTTGGAGAATTTCATAGGTACTATTGCTGTCGGAGAGGAGAGAGGAGTGTCTCATGCTAGAATTGCTAGCATACATTTTCCTGTGCTTCGGTACTTCTCATTATTTGTGGGAAAATGTTTGATTGGCCGTGGGGAGGCTGGACCACTTAGCTCTCCAGACCTTGCGGTTTTGCGCGAAGGCCTTTACAGCACTAAGACTTATAGCCTAGGTGCTATAGTAGCTCAGCGGTTGAACACAAACCGTTCCAAAGGTGTCGTCTATGGAGGTATCTATGCTACTCGTCTTGCTAGACACTTTGAGATACCTATTAGACTTTACGAGGAAGAAGAGATGTTTCTTCCTGAGAAATATCTGGATTATGACAGCATGGTTCGCCATGATTTTCTGGATAGAGATGCTAGTAGACGGATGATTTATAACCTGGTATTTAGTCAGGGTACTCGAGAGACTATTACTTTGCCTGCTCCTTCTTTGTTCGATCTTCATGCAGGCAGGTACACTATTATGCCCTCGGACATCTACGCATATTGGGGCTTAGCCCAACCACAGGTGCTCGTGCCCGAGCCGCCAGTCGAGTACCAGACGCCAGTTTATCAGTGGGAGCGAGAGGAGCTCACACAGCAGTGGCATCCACAATCTGCTCTGGAGTATCCCGGAGCTCGTTATTTCCCGCCTTGGAAGTAGACCAAGCTAGGCCAAAATCCTAAGCTTGGGGGAGTAAGTACGTCTTCTCACCGACCTTACATTCATGCTTATGCTTTCACTTTGTTCGTCGGTGTTGACACTTTGCCACTGTATTATCCATGCTAGTTTATTTTCGTTTTCTTGTTTTCTTGTTTTGTGTCCTTTTGAGAAAACCCAAAAAGATTTTCCTTTCTTCTTTTTGCTTGTTGGGAGCTTTCCCGTGTAAATAGTTTTCCTTTTATTTGGGTCAAGGTAGAAGATATTGGTTACAATGTTTAGTTGCTCTTGCATGCATACCTGTTTAGCTTTCAAAGAGCCAAATTACTTTGTCTTCTCCTTTGTGTCTGCCTGCAGATTCAGCTTAGTCCAATGCACGAGCACTCTTATTATTGTTCACATCGTTCGATCGTGCAAGTGAAAGGCAATAATGATGATATATGATGAAGTGACTGAGACTGGAAAAGCTGGTATGAACCCTATCTATTTTGTTTTTGTAAATATGACTAGCTTGTCATCCCAGATTCAGCTTTGTTGTGAGAGAACCATGTTTGCAATGACAACTTACAGATCATAGTTTCTGATGCCATGCTTAATTATCTAGGAGCTTATAATGGTTTGTCTTGAATGCCAACATAGATTTTGAGATGACTATGATGTACTATGATAGGATGGTATTCTCCTTTGAATGATTCAAGTGGCTTGACTTGGCGCATGTTCATGCATGTAGTAGAAACAAAATCAACATAGCCTCTATGATGTTCGTGTTCATGGTGATTTATATCATGTTGATGCTTGCACTCCATGTTAGTCAAACTCATTGCATCTTGATGATTGTTGTCGCTCTCTAGTTGGTCACTTCCCAGTCTTTTGCTAGCCTTCACTTGTACTAAGCGGAATACTGCTTGTGCATCCACTTCCGTAAACCCAAAAGTTTTTCCATGAGAGTCCTCCATACCTACCTATTTGCTGTATTTACCTGCCGTTCCAAGTAAATTTGCATGTGCCATTCTCTAAACCTTCAAGAAACAATCTGTTTTGCATGCCCAAACCGGTCATGTGGTGACAGGGGGCTATTGGTATCTTCCATGTTAGGTGTGTTATCCTCGACATGTGTTTATTCCCTATCATTCACTAGAAAGGGGCCAGTAATTGGAATGCCCAATTCCACGCTTAAATCGAAAACATAACTGTAAAACAAGACTCCCCCGGACTGATGTTAGTATGGACGGTATCCGAGGATTCGGCTAGCCGTGGAGAGTGATTGATTGGTGGTGGGGGAGTTAAAACTTTACTTTTCTGTTTGGGAACCGCCTATAGCATGAGTAGCGTGGAAGATATTGAGAACACTTGGTCATTGCCTTGACAATGAAAACATGCCACCCAAAATTATTATCTCTGTTTTCAAAGTTTGAGCTCTGGCACCTCTGCAAATCAATGCTTCCCTCTGCGAAGGGCTTGTCTATTTATTTTCCTGTTGAGTCATCCTCTTCTTATATAAGCACCAATTAGAGAGCACCTCTGTCATTTTTATGCTTTGCTTTTGATTGATATTGAGTATGACTATGACTGGATCTTCGTTGCTATGAATTACAATGCTTAGTCAGCCCTTGATCTTTGAAAGTGCTCCCCATTTATGTTTTGCAGTCTCAGAAAGAGCTAGCGAGATACCACCTATTCATATTGCTTCATGCTTGTTTTGATTGAATTGTTAGTATCTGAAAATCATTATTATTTGCTCGCTAGCTGATTATGCCATTGATATTAGTTTACCGTGAGACCTTTGTGTCACTTGCTTATGTGGTTAACTTGTGATCTTGCTGAAATTCAGGTTACGAGTTAGACATAGTTGCAACAACAAGATGAAACAGAGTTTGTCAAAGTTTTTCTTTCTCTTTCAGTTTGTCAACTGAGTTGCTTGAGGACAAGCAAGGTTTTAGGCTTGGGGGAGTTGATACGTCTCCATCGTATCTACTTTTCCAAACTCTTTTGCCCGTGTTTAGGACTCTAATTTGCATGATTTGAATGGAACTAACCCGGACTGACGTTGTTTTCAGCAGAATTGCCATGGTGTTGTTTTTGTGCAGAAATGAAAGTTCTCGGAACGTCCTGAAAATTGATGGAGAATATTTCTCAAAAATATGAAAAATACCTGCGCAAAGATCCACCGGAGGGGATGGGCCAGTGGGCCAGAAGCCCTGCTGCCGCGCCCCCCTGGCCGCGGCAACCAAGCATGTGGGGCCCACGTAGGTCTGCCGCCCCCAACTCCAGCTCTATAAATTCACTTTCATCTCGAAAAAATTCAGAACAGAAGATTTCATCGCGTTTACGATACGGAGGCGCCGCCACATCCTGTTCTTCATCTAGAGGACAGATGTGGAGTCCGTTTTGGGCTTCGGAGAGGGGAAATCGTCGCCATCGTCATCATCAACCTTCTTCCCTCTCCAATTCCATGAAGCTCTTCATCGTTCATGAGTAATCTATTCGTAGGCTCGCTGGGCGGTGATGAGTAGGATGAGATCTATCATGTAATCGAGTTAGTTTTGACGGGGATTGATCCCTAGTATCCATTATGTTCTGAGATTGATGTTGCTACTACTTTGCCATGCTTAATGCTTGTTACGAGGGCCCGAGTGCCATGATTTCAGATCTGAAATTATTATGTTGTCAACAATATATGTGTGTTTTAGATCTGATCTTGCAAGTTGTAGTTACCTACTATGTGTTATGACCCGGCAACCCCGGAGTGACAATAACCGGAACCACTCCTGGTGATGACCATAGTTTGAGGAGTACATATGTTCACTAAGTGCTAATGCGTTGTTCCGGTTCTTTATTAAAAGGAGAACCTTAATATCCCATAGTATCCTTTTGGACCCCGCTGCCACGGGAGGGATGGACAATAGATGTCATGCAAGTTCTTTTCCCTAAGCACGTATGACTACACACGGAATGCATGCCTACATCACATTGACGAACGGGAGCTAGCCACATATCTCTCCGTGTTATAACTGTTGCATGATGAATGTCATCCAAATGAATCACCGGGCCATTGCCTACGAGTTTGTCCCACTGCTCATGTTACTTGTTTTGCTCTGCTGCTGTTACTACTGTATAGGGACGATGGAGACGTATCAGTCGCTTCCCAGTCTTTTGCTAGCCTTCACTTGTACTAAGCGGGAATACTGCTTGTGCATCCACTTCCATAAACCCAAAGTTTTTCCATATGAGTCCACCATACCAACCTATATGCGGTATCTACCTGCCGTTCCAAGTAAATTTGCATGTGCCACTGTCTAAACCTTAAAGAAATAATCTGTTTTGCATGCCCGAACCGCTCATGTGGTGTTACGCCCAAGATGTGACCCTATCCTCAATTTGGCATGAGGGCCTCATTAGGGATAGAAGCGCATCTCATCGTGTCGCAAGAATGGATATCGTTAGAAGTACATGTACTGAAAAGAAGAGATATAAATATAGAATTGGCTTACACTCGCCACAAGCTACATCAGAGTCACAACAGTACAATACATCAACATCATGAAGAAGAGCAGGGTCCAACTACGGACGAAAACAACGAGAAAAAAGAAGAACGACGTCCATCCTTGCTTTCCCAGGCTGCCAGCCTGGAACCCATCCTAGATCGATGAAGAAGAAGAAGAAGCAACTCCAAATGAACAATCAACGCGCTCGCGTCGAGTAACCTTTACTTGTACTTGCAACTGGTGTTGTAGTAATCTGTGAGCCACACGGGACTCAGCAATCTCATTTCCAAAGGAATCAAGACTAGCAAAGTTTAATGGGTGAGGTATGGTTAAGTGGTGAGGTTGCAGCAGCGGCTAAGCATATATTTGGTGGCTACACTTACGAGTACAAGAAATAAAAGGGGGAAGATCTATGCATAACGGAAGTGAACTACTGATGATCAAATGAATGATCCTGAACACCTACCTACATCAGACATAACCCCACCGTGTCCTCGATCGGAGAAGGAACTCACGAAAGAGACAGTCACGGTTACGCACACAGTTGACATATTTTAATTAAGTTAACTTCAAGTTATCTAGAACCATTGTTAAACAAAGTTTCCATGTTGCCAACTAGTCCATCAAAAATTACCACAAGCCGCATAGAAATCCTCAATCACGAAGCTCGCGATCTTGTCGGATTCCCTAGTGGAAAACCTCAACTCTGAGATTACCCAAAGCATCACCGGAATCCCGATGCACAAGATATCTCGTCAAAGGTAAAATTAATCGAGCAAGGCCGCCCGACGTGTCGACGATCCCGATAGGAGCCGCGTATCTCGTTCTCAGGACACGACAGATGGAAAAGCCTACAGGTACCAAACTTCGAGTTGTCCCGTGGTGGACCCGCAGTCTGTCCATTTTGGACCAACACTCATGAGGAGCACTTGCCCAGGGGTTGATTAAATTTCCTCGGGTTAATTACTCCCTATGAAGTTGATCAAATGTAGTAACAAAGTTGGGCCTTGCCAGACCAGCTTTAATCTAAAACGAATTATGAAGGGGGTCCCCATAACAACCCCGATCGTGTTAGGAGCGCTTGTTTATCGAACATAACACCGGTAGCCGAAAACTAAGGGGGCAAAGGTGGAACAAAACACCGGGCTAGAAAGGCCGAGCCTTCCACCTTTTACCAAGTATATAGGTGCATTAAATTTAAATAACATTAGTATGGTGATATAACAAGGAACCCATGTTACCACATGGAAGCAACTACACCTGCAACTAGCAACACTAACAACGGGGTTAAGCAAGCAGTAACATAGCCAATCAGTGGTTTGCTAGGTCGAACAGGTTGAAGGTTATCATGGCATTGTTGTGAGGCTGATATTTAACAAGTGGTAGGCAATGAGACATAATCGATAGAAGCGATAAAACTAGCATGGCAATGATAGTAATGGTATCTGGGGAAATGGTCATCTTGCCTGAGATCCCACTTGGAAGAAGAATGACTCCGTGAAGTCGGCGAACCACCGTAGTCGAACGGGTCCTCACATTCCGACACGCTTGCGGAACTCTATCGAGACGGAGCAAACCGAAAACAAACATCAACACAGGTATTCACCACACGATGCACAACATGATGCACAACCCAATATGATGCATGAACAGATCAAAATGCAAGGGATGGCATGGCAATTGACCTCACGCAAACACTACACATTAAGTGAAGCTCGATATGCAACGGGTTGCATATCGATGAAACTCCACGTTTAATTATTCAGTTCACTCCCGATTAATTATACGACAATAGTAAATTGTTGTTAACATGGCAAGGGGTGAAGCGGCGATCCTACATGCCATCCTAGTCGGTTAACACGCGGGACATAGACCGGAGCTACGTCACAAGAAGCATGCAACACAAGATATCATGCCATGAATGCGTCATGCATGTGAGTTCAACAACACGGGCAAGAAGAGAAAGAAGCAAATGTCACCACAACAAGCGAGAGGGAACGATGGCGGCAAGATGAAAACGAAGCTACGGCAACGTTCCTATCCCGATAACTCGTCGAGATATCATGTCAACGTATAGGAAGCGCGTGTGGGAATGCTAATTAAAGATGGGGTGATCCTGCTACCGGGTTCCCATGTGTCGGGAACACAACGAAAGAGGGACAACGTGCAACTAGTGTGGCATCTACAAAATTGACAACATCACAACTCATACAAACATGCATGTCTAGGTTAAAGATGAAATCGCAAGAGGGAAAAAATAAACATAGGCCGATTTGCAACATAGTGCAGCAGCCGAGGAATCTAAGTGTGTGTGTGAGTGCAAAAAAAAAGAAAAAAAAGCATGGAAAACGAGAGCTATGTGGGACTTGAACCCGGGATCCCTTGGGTGGACACTAGTAGCCCTACCACCAGACTAATTAAGTAGTTGTGCCTAAATTGACAAAACAGCACAAAAAGAAATATGGCAAAAGCTGCTGCGCTGGAGAGGCATAAATCCTGAAAATGTAATATACATTGATGGGGATTTGATCCCTGGATCCCATGGTGGAGTTGCAAGGCATTTGCTAATGCGCTAAAGTAGGACTTGTTCTCAAACAAGAAGCAAATTCTATTGATGAACAGCCCTACGCAGTGTGCAAGAAAAAACGAAGATGGGGCAAAATATTGGGGTGTGTGGGAGTCGAACCCACGACCCCTTGGGTGAAAACTAGTGGTGCTAGCCATTGACCTAAAGTCGTGTGTGTGTACAGAATAGGAGCTCTTACCCATATGAACAGAATGAAGGCCAAGCCTTCCCTACGAGAATTCAGAGAACTCGGCATGGAAACCAGACCTACGGGCAGCGGGGCGAGGCTTGCAACGGCTGGAGGCAAGCTGGGGCTGCGATGGAGGTCGCGGGAACGGGTGAATCGACTCGTTCCCATTCAGATCCGGTGCTTGGCGGCACGTTCAAGGTGGCCTGCTGGGTCCAATGGTGACGAACCATCCATGGCGTCCCTAGGGCTGCTGCTACTGATTCAGACAAGTTTAGAGAGAGGGACTGCAGGGGAGGAAAACGAGAGGAAGAAGAAGAGAAGGGGAGGCATAGCGACCTGCTGCTGCAACTGGTTGGGGACGGCGGGGATGGGAGGATCCGGCCCTCGAGGCACCACATCTGGCCGGTGGTGGAGCTCCAAGGCAGCGACAGGCTCCTGTCCATGCAGCAGCTTGGCTCAGGACTCCTGCTCGGGGACCAAGAGAGACAGAGAAAGGGGGGTTACGAGAGAGAGAGGAGGAGAGCACAGGGAAGGAGAAGGCCAGGCGAGGCACTGGCCTAGGTCACGGAGACGGCCGGCGAGCTGCAAGGCGGCAAGATGCGCTCATGGCGACGTTAGCTGCAGAGGTCCCAGATCTGGAGAGAGGAGGTCGCCGGAGCTCGGTTTTTCAACCGACACGGGGGGAGGCAACCTGCGGGGGTGGTGGTGCTGCTTGGGGTCGGCCATGGCCCTGCTCCTGCGGCTGTGAGCTGTTGGACCTGAAGAAAGAAAGAGACACAGGGAGAGAGAGTTCAGAGAAGAAATAGGGGAAGGAAAAAAGGGAGAGGGATTCGGGCATGGCCGTGGACGTGCAGGTGCAGGTGCCCGGCGAGCTGGAGACCAAGCCTACTCCTCGATCTGGAGGTGGCTACGCGGAGCAAATGGATGTGGAGAGAAAATGGAGGCTGCAGGTTGGCTCGGCGCTGATTTCAAGGGGGAAACGACTGGCGGCGCCGCACGAGGGAGGATGGGACAGCTCCCTAAAAACTAGGGTTGGGGTCTGACTATAACATGTGGGATTGGGGTAGGGGTATTTGCACCCTTCCAATTTAGATCGGACGGGCGGGGTAAATAGGTGAGGGCGTCCAATGGACAAACCGATGACGGTTTGTGGTAAAACGGGTTGATCCGGACCCAATGGTCAAGACCGCCCGGTCCGGGCTCCAGGAGGTTTTCGGACTGGGTTGAGCGTAGGTTCGAGGCACTGTGCAGAGGGGCTAGGTGGAGATGAGAGGGAAAACGGGCACCCGCCACGTATTTTTAAAATACCGAAAAACATCCAACGATAGACCGAATACGGTGCCGCTACTGTCGACCGTTCGGGTACCAGACGGACTCCGATCGCGACGAAATTTGACAGGCGGCCTACCTATATTAAAATAAGACGCCCGTCAAATCTCAGCCCAATCAGAGAAAGTTTTACGCACACTTCTTAAAACAAGATTTAAACGATGTCGCGGGCGCGTGCGAGTGCGGTCGGGCTCAGAACGGACAATGACGATAACCGGCAACTAACAACGGATGCAAGTTTTGAAAACTGGCGGCAACGGGATGCCGATGCAATGCTGATGATGTGCATGATGCGATGATGATGCGACAATTAAAAACAACCACACGACGAAAACAGAATAAAGGGGGAATCTTCTGGGGCGTCGGTCTCGGGCTGTCACAACTCTCCTACACTACAAGAGGATCTCGCCCCGAGATCCAAGAATGGAAGGGGGAGAGGATGAGAAAGAACAAGAGGTAAAAATTTGGTCGCTTCTTTGACAAACGAGTGAAACCAACGATCCTTGAAGGTTGCAAAGAGATGAAGAATGATATGAGAAACAAGCAAGAATTCACAGAACATTTCGGCAGCACTTCGGTAGGAAAATGGGACAAAAAATTCGATAAGATGGGAGAAATAGACAATATTCATAACAAACAACTAAATAGAACAAGGGAACACCACAATCTTGACAGAACAAGATGATAGACCAAAAAGAGCAATATCACAATGCCTCCAGAACAATAGAATAGGAACTAGCTCATACGGAAGAAGAGAATGAAGAAAAGAATGACAACTACTAACTCAAATGAACTTGGCAAGCATCCTTGCAAGAAGAATTGAAGTGAGTTGTCGGAAAAACAACAACGAAAAGAACAAGATAGTAGTGGGCTTATGGAAATCATCTCAACATCTATGAGGTGACAACCAACCACTACAAGAACCAAGGATAGATGAAAGCAAAGATAGCAAAACTTCTTACACCAAGAGGGTGCATTGAGAACTGGGATTAATGACAAGCACCATGATAGCATAATCCATAGGAAAAGATTTAGGTGAAATCCAAACCATATAGCTCAATGAAGAAATCATGGGTTGAAAATATCCCATGAACATAGAATCGGTGGAATTAATTATCTCATTCCTGAAAGGAAAACTCTTCGAGGCTCCTACACTAACGAGAATGCTATAATACGACCTCAAGGATAAAGGAGAACAACACATTGGAAATGCAAGAGAAAGAATAGTTGAGGTACTCCAACAAGATTCTTGAAGAACACTTGAGAATGAATCACATCCTTGAAGAACCACCATGACGAGCCTCCGTATCAAAATTAATGATGCAAAGATATGAAGCTAGAAAAGAATAAGATTGAAGCCTTGCAAAGACGTCGATGAAGCTTCACGAAGAGATACTTGAGAAAACTTGGAACTCCGGAAAATAAAAGATAAGAACACTTGAGAAAAGGAATTGATATCATGAGGCACTCTGCAAGAAAGGTTGAAATCACTATGAAACAGGAATAAGAATTATGTTATGATTATCCTTCATCAAGTTTAATTGATGACAAGCAACGGATTTAGCATAGCACTTATTCTTCTAGAAACGAATCTTGAAGAGGCAGAGAGATAAGCACCACTTGGGGCATAATTGACAGAAGCACCGGTAAGAATTCACAATCGAATGGGAACACCACGAATTAATGGAGATACATGAGAATGAAGAGATCATGAGCCACCTGAGAGAAAACTAGAACAAGGCACCAGAATAATTGAGAGACGAACGAAGAGACAACAATTGAGAAGAATTGAGGATGAAAGCTGAAAGCTGAGAACGAAAAATCTTCTAAAATGATGGCCTTCGGAGGATCGAGAATGAAAACTCACAAATGCACCGAATAGCAAGAAAGGGATTACTCATGATTAGAACAAATAAGATGACGACGCCAAGCTGAAATGATGAATCTCCAAGAGAATGGACAAAAATTTGAGAGAAACACTGCTTCAAATTTGCAAGCTGAGAATGATGACGAGAAACAACACCAAGAATTACTGAGGCACTCCGGAATAATGAAGAATGAAAGGTTGAGCCAATATGAGAAATAATTATAATAGGTCTTGGAGAAGTAATATGACTGATGAAATTCATACTTATGTCATAGTTGAAGGAATTAATGATCTCCAAAAAAATTACAAGAGCGAGATAAGATCGTGGGAAAGAACATGTGGGTTATGGGCCAACTCAAAGAAACCACCGTTAGAAAAGAGTGCTAGAAACATTGATATTGCACCAGTACAACTGTAAACTTGATGAGGTTGAGCACCTCGAAATAATGAAAGATCTGAAAACCAGAACTTCTGAGACAACTTCAGCACTCCGGATAGACTAGAGAGAATTGAATAACAATATAGGCTGATAAGAATCGCCAACATGAGAAAGAATTACAAGGATAAATAGGATATAATGAACATGAATAGCTGAATTAAATTCACCAGAAAAGATAACACGATTGAATAAAGATGAACACGAAGCTCGTGACAAACTTCAGAATGAATCACTGGGTAAGAGAGAAAACAACAGAAAGCGGAAGCACAATGAAAAGAAAACTCTTGGATGAAAATTGAATCACTGAAGAAAAGGGCGGGAGGCGGGGAAAAACAAAGACAACTTGGAACAGATGAGATGAACTCCGGAAGACATGAGAGATTGATCTTACAAAATTGGAGCGAATCGAATTCACTAAAGAGAAGCACACCGGTTGGAAAAGAATTAATTATGACAACTCCGGTTGACAAGAATTGATATGACAATTTGAATGAACACAAGAATTTTCATTCTCACATAAAAATATGAGAACACCTCTTAGAGAAGATCTGAAATCACCACTTGACATCGAAGCAACTCGAATTACCATAATTAACAAAACAAAGGAAGAGGTTTATGAAACAAGCCAGAACAAACTCATGAGAAAGATTTCGTCCGATATTTTCTTGGAAAGGATCGCATGGGCTCGAACCTTACAGTAGACATCAAGTGCAAGGCAGTGCACCCGACATACGAAGCTTCCCCGAGTCGTAGCAAGCTACAAGGTCTCTTTAAGACACAACGAGAATCGCTGTAAGTCGACCGTCAACAAACGAATCCACTAGATGTCGAACCCCAGCCTAACATCATGTATTTGTTGGAAGATTGTCCTATAAGTAACTACTTGAATTCCCAGCTAAGAATTCCCGAAATATCTGGTACACGGATACAAGGAGTAATATCACACAACTCCTATAATAACCCGTCACCTGTATCACATTCGTCAACACACAACCACAGCCTCGGACCTTCATCTACAACAGACCCTCGTGATCACAATGATACAAAGTATGGCAGTACTCCCGAACAATCTGCACCAGTACTAGGGACATCGGGGTTATCTCACCACTACTAGTATTGAAGCAATTACAAACATCCTTCGTTCCGAGATACTAAGAAACCTGAATGATAACGATGTGCTCAAGAATCCCCTGGAGCTCAACTCCCCAGAAGAAATCAAGTCAGACAGGAGACACCAAGACAGAACTCCGTCACATTGGCATCATATAGATCCCAAGAATATCCGAGTGATCCTAAAAAACTTTTGAGTGAGAAGAGGAGTAGAATTAAATTATTACGTCATGATTCCTCACCAGATCATAGAAGAGGAGAAAAAATAATCCTACTCTCCGATATATAACTAGACTCAAAGTAGTTTTTCACTAGACTCAACTCGGCCAAGTTCGATCAAACAAGGGGGCTCCTAGGTCAGTACTGCTCTTATACCAACTTGTCACGCCCAAGATGCGACCCTATCCTCAATTTGGCACGAGGGCCTCGTTAGGGATAGAAGTGCATCTCGTCGTGTCGCAAGAATGGATATCGTTACAAGTACATGTACTGAAAAGAAGAGATATAAATATAGAATTGGCTTACACTCGCCACAAGGTACATCAGAGCCACAGCAGTACAATACATCAACATCATGAAGAAGAGCAGGGTCTGATTACGGACGAAAACAACGAGAAAAAAGAAGAACGACGTCCATCCTTGCTATCCCAGGCTGCCGGCCTGGAACCCATCCTAGATCGATGAAGAAGAAGAAGAAGAAGAACCAACTCCAAATGAACAATCAACGCGCTCGCGTCGAGTAACCTTTACTTGTACCTGCAACTGGTGTTGTAGTAATCTGTGAGCCGCAGGGGACTCAGCAATCTCATTTCCAAAGGTATCAAGACTAGAAAACCTTAATGGGTGAGGTATGGTTAAGTGGTGAGGTTGCAGCAGCGGCTAAGCATATATTTGGTGGATACACTTACGAGTACAAGAAATAAAAGGGGGAAGATCTACGCATAACGGACGTGAACTACTGATGATCAAATGAATGATCCTGAAGACCTACCTACGTCAGACATAACCCCACTGTGTCCTCGATCGGCGAAGGAAATCACGAAAGAGACAGCCTCGGTTACGCATACAGTTGACATATTTTAATTAAGTGAACTTCAACTTATCTAGAACCAGTGTTAAACAAAGTTTCCACGTTGCCACATAACCGCGGGCACGGCTTTCTGAAAAGATTTAACCCTGCATGGGTGCTCCAACTAGTCCATCACAAATTACCACAAGCCGCATAGAAATCCTCAATCACGAAGCTCGTGATCTTGTCTGATTCCCTAGTGGAAAACCTCAACTCTGAGATTACCCAAAGCATCACCGGAATCCTGATGCACAAGATATCTCGTCAAAGGTAAAACTAATCCATCAAGGCCGCCCGATGTGTCGACGATCCCGGTAGGAGCCGCGTGTCTCGTTCTCAGGACACGACGGATGGAAAAGCCTACAGGTACCAAACCTCGAGTTGCCCCGTGGTGGCCCCGCAGTCTGTCCATTTTGGACCAACACTAATGAGGAGCATTGGCCCGGGGGTTGATTAAATTTCCTTGGGTTAATTACTCCCTATGCAGTTCATTAGTTATTAGGCAAATGTAGTACCAAAGTTGGGCCTTGCCAGACCAGCTTTAATCTAAAACGAATTATGAAGGGGGTCCCCATAACAACCCCGATCGTGTTAGGAGCGCTCGTTTATGGAACATAACACCGGTAGCCGAAAACTAAGGGGGCAAAGGTGGAACAAAACACCAAGCTAGAAACGCCGAGCCGTCCACCTTTTACGAAGTATATAGGTGCATTAAATATAAATAACATTAGTATGGTGATATAAGAAGGAACCCATGTTACCACATGGAAGCAACTACACCTGCAACTACCAACACTAACAACAGGGTTAAGCAAGCAGTAACATAGCCAATCAGTGGTTTGCTAGGTTGAACAGGTTGAAGGTTATCATGGCATTGTTGAGAGGCTGATATTTAACAAGTGGTAGGCAATGAGACATAATCGATAGAAGCGATAAAACTAGCATGGCAATGATAGTAACGATATCTGGGGAAATGGTCATCTTGCCTGAGATCCCGCTTGGAAGAAGAATGACTCCGTGAAGTCGGCGAACCACCGTAGTCGAATGGGTCCTCACATTCCGACACGCTTGCGGAACTCTATCGAGACGGAGCAAACCGAAAACAAACATCAACACAGGTATTCACCACACGATGCACAACATGATGCACAACCTAATATGATGCATGAACAGATCAAAATGCAAGGGATGGCATGGCAATTCACCTCACGCAAACACTACACATGAAGTGAAGCTCGATATGCAACGGGTTGCATATCGACGAAACTCCATGTTTAATTATTCAGTTCACTCCCAATTAATTATACGATAATATTAAATTGTTGTTATCATGGCAAGGGGTGAAGCGACGATCCTACATGCCATCCTAGTCGGTTAACACGCTGGACATAGACCGGAGCTACGTCACAAGAAGCATGCAACACAAGATATCATGCCATGAATGCGTCGTGCATGCGAGTTCAACAACATGGGCAAGAAGAGAAAGAAGCAAATGTCACCACGGCGAGCGAGAGGGAACCATGGCGGCAAGACGAAAACGAAGCCAGGACAACGTTCCTATCCCGATAACTCGTCGAGATATCGTGCTAACGTATAGGAAGCGCGTGCGGGAACGCTAAATAAAGATGGGGTGATCCCGCTGCCGGGTTCCCATGTGTCGAGAGCACAACGAAAGAGGGACAATGTGCAACTAGTGTGGCATCTACAAAACGGACAACATCACAACTCATACAAACATGCATGTCTAGGTTAAAGATGAAATCGCCTGAGGGAAAAAAAGAAACATAGGCCGATTTGCAACATAGTGCAGCAGCCGAGGAATCTAAGTGTGTGTGTGAGTGCAAAAAAAAGAAAAATAAAGCATGCAAAATGAGACCTACGTGGGACTTGAACCCGGGATCCCTTGGGTGGACACTAGTAGCCCTACCACCAGACTAATTAAGTAGTTGGTTCAAAATTAACAAAACAACACAAAAAGAAATATGGCAAAAGTTGCTGCGATGGAGAGGCATAAATCCTAAAAATGTAATATACATTGATGGGGATTTGATCCCTGGATCCCATGGTGGAGTTGCAAGGCATTTGCCAATGCGCTACTGTAGGACTTGTGCTCAAACAAGAAGCAAATTCTATTGATGAACAGCCCTACGCAGTGTGCAAGAAAAAACGAAGATGGGGCAAAATATTGGCGTGTGTGGGAGTCGAACCCAGGGCCCCTTGGGTGAAAACTAGTGCTGCTATCCATTGAGCTAAAGTCATGTCTGTGTACAGAATAGGAGCTCTACCCCATATGAACAGAACAAAGGCCAAGCCTTCCTTACGAGAATTCAGAGAACTAGGCATGAAACCAGACCTACGGGCAGCGGGGCGAGGCTTGCAACGGCTGGAGGCGAGCTGGGGCTGCGACGGAGGTCACAAGAATGGGTGAATCGACTCGTTCCCATTCAGATCCGGTGCTTGGCGGCACGTTGAAGGTGGCCGGCTGGGTCCGACGGTGACGAACCATCCATGGCATACCTAGGGCTGTTGCTACTGATTCAGACAAGTTCAGAGAAAAAGTTCAATGAGAGAGAGAGGGAGAGCAGGGGAGGAAAACGAGAGGAAGAAGAAGAGAAGGGCGAGGTATAGCGACCTGCTGCTGCAGCTGGTTGGGGACGGCGGGGATGGGAGGATCCGGCCCTCGGGGCACCACATCTGGCCGGTGGTGGAGCTCCAAGGCAGCGACAGGCTCCTGTCCATGCAGCGGCTTAGCTCGGGACTCCTACTCGGGGACCAAGAGACACAAAGAAAAGGGGGGTTACGGGAGAGAGAGGAGGAGAGCACAGGGAAGGAGAAGGTCGGGCGAGGCACTGGCCTAGGTCACGGAGACGGCCGGCGAGCTGTAAGGCCGCGAGATGCACTCATGGCGGCGTTAGCTGCAGAGGTCCCGGAGCTGGAGAGAGAAGGTCGCCGGAGCTCGATTTTTCAACCGACACGGGGGCGACCTGCGGGGGTGGTGGTGCTCCTTGGGGACGGCCATGGCCATGCTCCTGCGGCTGCGAGCTACAGGACCAGAAGAAAGAAAAAGACACACGGAGAGAGAGTTCAGAGAAGAAATAGGGGAAGGAAAAAAGGGAGAGGGATTCGGGCATGGCTGTGGACCTGCAGGTGCCCGACGAGCTGGAGACCGAGCCTACTCCTTGATCTGGAGGTGGCTACGTGGAGCAATTGGATCTGGAGAGAAAATGGAGGTTGCAGGTTGGCTCGGCGCTGATTTCAAGGGGGAAACGACTGGCGGCACCGCACGAGGGAGGATGGGACAGCTCCCAAAAAACTAGGGTTGGGGTATGACTATAACATGTTGGATTTGGGTAGGGGTATTTGCACCCTTCCGATTTAGATCGGACGGTCGGGATAAATAGGTTAGGGCGTCCAATGGACAAACCGATGACGGTTTGCGGTAAACGGGGTTGATCCGGACCCAACGGTCACGACCGCCTAGTCCGGGCTCCAGGAGGTTTTCGGACTGGGCTGCGCGTAGGGTTGATGCACTGTGCAGAGGGGCTAGGCGGAGATGAGAGGGAAAACGGCCACCCGGCACATATTTTTAAAATACCGAAAAACGTTCGATGATAGACCGAATACGGTGCCGCTATGGTCGACCGTTCGGGTACCAGACGGACTCCGATCGCGATGAAATTTGACAGGCGGCCTACCATATTAAAATAAGACCGCCCTTCAAATCTCAACCCAATCAGAGAAAGTATTACGCACACTTTTTAAAAGAAGATTTAAACGATGCCGCGGGCGCGTACGAGTGCGGTCGGGCTCATAACGGACAACGACGAGAACCGGCAACTAACAATGGATGCAAGTTTTGAAAATGGCGGCAACGGGATGCCGATGCAATGCTGATGATGCGCATGATGCGATGATGATGCAACAATTAGAAACAAGCACACGGCGAAAACTGAATAAAGGGGGAATCTTTAGGGGCGTCGGTCTCGGGTTGTCACATGTGGTGACAAGGGGTGATCAGTATCTTCCATGCTAGGTGTGTTATCCTCGATATGTGTTTATTCACTATCATTCACGAGAAAGGGGTCGGTAATTGGAATGCCCAGTTCCATGCTCAAATCGTAAAGATAATTGCAAACAAAACTCCCCCTGGATTGATGTTGGTATGGACGGCACCCGAGTATTCGGCTAGTGATGGAGTGTGATTGATCGGTGGTGGGGGAGTCAAAACTTTACTTTTCGTTTGGGAACCACCTATAGTATGTGTAGCATGGAAGATGGTGAAATCTCTTGGTCATTGCGTTGACAATGAAAGCATGCCACCCAAAAATTATTATCTCTGATTTCAAAGCTTGACCTCTGGCACCTCTGCAAATCAATGATTCCCTCTGCGAAGGGCCTATCTATTTATATTTCTATTGAGTCATCCTCTTCTTATGAAAACACAAATTAGAGAGCACCTCTGTCATTCTTATGTTTTGCTTTTGACTGTGATTGAGTATGACTGTGACTGGATCTTCTTTGCCATGAATTACAATGTTTAGTCAGCCCTTGGTTTTTGAAGGTGCTCTGCATTTAAGTTTTGCGATCTCAAAAAGAGCTAGCGAGATACCATCTGTTCATATTGCTTCATGATTGTTTTGATTGAAGTGTTGACTAATACGTCTCCAATGTATCTACAATTTTTTATGGTTCCATGCTATTATCTTGTCAAACTTTGGATGTTTTGTATGCCTTTTATATCTTTTTTGGGACTAACTTATTAACCCAGTGCCAAGTGTCAGTTCCTGTTTTTTCTGTGTTTTTGACCCTTTTCAGAGGAGTATATTAAACGGAGTCCAAACGGAATAAAACTGCCGAAAAGATTTTTTCCGGAACAGAAGATACGCAAGGGGCGTGAGAACCAAGGCACAGGCCACCAGGGGAGGCCACAAGCCCCCTAGGCGTGGCCAGGGGGCGCGCCTAGCAGGCTTGTGGGCCCCGTGTGGCTCGTCTTCCCTACTTCTTCCGCTTATAAATCCCTGAAAAATCCAAAACCTCGAGAGAGATCCACGAAAATACTTTTCCGCCACCGCAAGCTTCTGTCTCCGCAAGATCCCATCTGGGGCACTTTTTGGTGCCCTATCGGAGAGGGACTCGGATACGGAGGGCTTCTTCATCAACACCATTGCCTCTCCGATGATGCGTGAGTACTTCACCATAGACCTTTGGGTCCATAGTTAGTAGCTAGATGGCTTTTTCTCTCTCTTGGATCTTCAATACAAAGTTCTCCATGATCTTCGTGGAGATCTATCCGATGTAATCTTCTTTTGCGGTGTGTGTCGAGATCCGATGAATTGTGGATTTATGATCAGATTATCTATGAATCTTATTTGAGTTTCTTCTGATCTCTTATATGCATGATTTCATATCCTAGCAATTCTCTTTGAGTTGTGGGTTTTGTTTGGCCAACTTGATATATGATTCTTACAATGGGAGAAGTGCTTGGTTTTGGGTTCATATCGTGCGGTGACCTCACCCAGTGACAGAAGGGGTAGCGAGGCACGCATCATGTTGTTGCCATCAAGGGTAAAAGATGGGGTTTATATCTATTGCATGAATTTATCCCTCTACATCATGTCATCTTTCTTAAGGCGTTACTCTGTTTGTCATGAACTCAATACACTAGATGCATGCTGGATAGCGGTCGATGTGTGGAGTAATAATAGTAGATGTAGACAGTATCGGTCTACTTGACTCGGACGTGATGCCTATATCTATGATCATTTCCTTAGATATCTTCATGACTTTGCGTAGTTCTATCAGTTGCTCGACAGTAATTCGTTCACCCACCGTAATATTTGCTATCTTGAGAGAAGCCTCTAGTGAACACTATGGCCCCCGGGTCTACTTCACATCATATTTTTAGCCTTACACTTTTACTTCCTTGCACATTGTGCCTTCAGATCTCACTTTGCAATCAATCTTGAAGGGATTGACAACCCCTTTATAGCGTTGGGTGCAAGCTCGTTTGTGTTTGCGCAGGTACTCTGGACACTTGGCTTGATTCTCCTACTGGATTGATACCTTGGTTCTCATAACTGAGGGAAATACTTACTGCTACTGTGTTGCATCACCCTTTACTCTTCAAGGGAAAAACCAACGCAAGCTCAAGAGGTAGCATTGACATTTGAGACTTACTATTATTGCTCGCTACTTGATTATGCCATTGATATAAGTTTACTATGAGACCTAGATGTGAGTGCTTATGTGGTTTGCTTATGATCTTGCTGAAATTCTGGATATGAGTTAGACATAATTGCAACAACAAGATTAAACAGAGTTCGTATAAGTTTTTCTTTTGTCTCTTTCAGTTTGTCAACTGAATTGCTTGAGGACAAGCAAGGCTTTAAGCTTGGGGGAGTTGATACGTCTCCGTCGTATCTACTTTTCCAAACTCTTTTGCCCTTGTATTGGACTCTAATTTGCATGATTTGAATGGAACTAACCCGGACTAACGATGTTTTCAGCAGAATTGCCATGGTGTTGTTTTTGCGCAGAAATAAAAGTTCTCGGAATGACCTGGAAATTTACAAGGATTTTTTGTGGAATATATAAAAAATACTGGCGCAAGAATCAACCGGAGAAGTGGAGCATGGAGCCCAAAAGCCCACCAGGCGCGGGCCCCCTGGTCGCGCCTAGCAGGCTTGTGGGGCCCACGGAGCTCCACCGCCTCCAATTCCAGCTCTATTTAGGCCCAGTTCTTTTGCCAGAATCTAGGGATTCTCCCAGAATCCAACCCCTCCCCAGCTTCTCCCAGAATCTTTGAGTCCCATTTGTTTTACAATCCTATCAAGTTAGGGTCTAATTAGCTAGGATTGTAAAACAAATGGGGGTCCAAGATTCTGGGAGAAGCTGGGGAGGGGTCAGTTTTTGGGAGAATCCCCAGATTCTGGCAAAAGAACTCGGCCTTAGTCCCTTTCATTCGGAAAAAAATCAAGGAAAAGGGTTCATCGCGTTTTATGATACGGAGGTGCCGCCACCACCTGTTCTTCCTCTGGAGGGCAGATCTGGATTTCGTTCTCGGCTCCGAAGAGGGGAGATCGTCGCCATTGTCATCACCAACCTTCCTTCATCGCCAATTCCATGATGCTCTTCACCGTTCGTGAGTAATCTCATCGTAGGCTTGCTAGACGGTGATGTCTTGGATGAGATCTATCATGTAATCGAGTTAGTTTTGACGGGGATTGATCCCTAGTATCCACTATGTTCTGAGATTGATGTTGCTACTACTTTGCCATGCTTAATTCTTGTCACTAGGGCCCGAGTGCCATGATTTCAGATCTGAACCTATTATGTTCTCGCCAATATATGTGTGTTCTTGATCCTATCTTCAAGTTGTAGTCACCTACTATGTGTTATGACCCGGCAACCCCAGAGTGACAATAGCCGGAACCACTCCCGGAGATGACCATAGTATGAGGAGTTCATGTATTCACTAAGTGCTAATGCTTTGTTCCCGTTCTCTATTAAAAGGAGAACCTTAATATCCCGTAATTTCCATTAGGAGCCCGCTGCCACGGGAGGGATGCACAATAGATGTCATGCAAGTTCTTTTCCCTAAGCACGTATGACTACATACGGAATACATGCCTACATTACATTGATGAACTAGAGCTAGTTACATATCTCTCCGTGTTATAATTGTTGCATGATGAATATCATCCGTCATAATTATCCATCACCGATCCAATGCCTATGAGTTTTTCCTACTGGTCCTTGCTACTTTACTCTGTCACTACTGTTGTCACTGTTGCTACTGTTACTCTGTCGCTACTACTGTTACTGTTGCTACTAGTTACCATTGCTACTATTGCTATCACACTACTCTGCTACTGAGTCTTGGCTGTACATACTAAGTCTTTCAGGTGTGGTTGAATTGACAACTCAACTTCTAATACTTGAGAATATTCTTTGGCTTCCCCTTGTGTCGAATCAACAAATTTGGGTTGAATACTCTACCCTCGAGAACTGTTGCGATCCCCTATACTTGTGGGTTATCAATACTAGACAAAGAGGTCCACTCGATTGGTACCCAGCCCACATGTTGTATGTCTTACGAGCACCAACTCTGGACAGTATCAACCATGCGGGGACCAACGGTGTGCCTGGAACTCATAAAAATGGCATAGTCGTCCTACCTGGCACGACCCCATCACAAGAGTGACCACACATAACTCCCGCCACTAGTAATGTGGCTCTTTGCTAGCACCGACCAAAGTAATCAACATAGCCCCGTCCCGTAAGGGGTAACGTGGTCGTACTGGTAAGGTTGGGACGGTCGACACATCATAAATCTAATCTTATTTCCGAAAACATACTCACTCAAAATACTCGGTGCACCACTTCACCAAAAGTGGCCACCTAACTCATCATCACCATTGGCATTAGTGGCACCCGATGGGGTTTTCATAAATCTTGGATTTATACCAACAACACGCTCATGCTATTTACTCTAGCATTACCTGTCAACATGATAATAGCATGATCATCAAAAAGGGGGTAGGATCAAGCTCAATGCATGTGCTCTGGAGGAGTCATCGGTAACATCACCTTAGTGATTTACCGGCCCTTATGATCATATGCAACGGAAATACTTGCTATCTTAACATGCAATATAACATATGCTCAGTCATGGTCAAAGGGCTGCTTGCCTTGGTCAGCTAGGTATCCCGGGTCTTCGAGGTCTTCCGCTCCGATTCCCTCGTCACACGGATTTTTTATCATCGTCAAAAGAATAAATAAGAAATAGCACACTCAAAAAACAGATCACAAAGTCATTTTAAAAATGTTCTCTATTACTGATAAATCTAAGTTGTTATTTTGAAAAATATTTGCCTTTGTTTCCAATGAAGGAACATTTTTAAAATCAACCAAACAGAAACAAAAGTATTCCAATTTAGTCCTTTTATTATTGTAAAACAGAGTAGTTATTGAAAAATTCATCTCAAGGTCTTATTAAATACTACATATTTTTAGAAAAATAACAGTGGAAAAATTATATTTTAACACTCGTTAAATATTTTTATAAAAATCTTTGAAATCAGATTTTTAAAAATAAAGAAAAATGGGCTAAGTCCCTGGCCTGGCTCGGCCTGGAACTGGGCCGGCCCAAGGACAGCCGACAGCCTGCCTAGGCGTGCGCGCCGCCAGGTTTGAACCTGACGTGCAGGGCCCTACGGTCAGCGGCTACAGGCAGCGCGGGGAGGGAGATGGGCCACCGACAGGTGGGGCACACTTGTCGCGGTTGTCTCCTACCTCTGGCCAGAGAGGAGGAGGAGCACGCCGGCGGGGCTACCGGCGTTCTAAAGCCCCAACAAGGACAGAAATGGGCCCGGCATGACGTGCCTACCTGCTGGTGGTCGGTAAAACGATGGAGAGGCAAGGGTTCGCCGGCGACGAGAAGGCCGCGGCGGAGGAGTTTCGGGAGGTGGTCGAGGAGGTATCTAGGGGCACGGAAATGCTCATGGAAGTTGGGGGAAAGCTTCCTGGGGTCGAGGGGATCAGTTTGGTGGTCGAGGAACGCACGAGCCGACGTGTAGCCGGAGATCAACCGAAGCTCCGAGACGGAGCGGTCTCGGTCGATCTCGAGCACCGGGGCTCTGCTGGCTTGCTTGGGTAGCTAGGGAGGTGCTAGTGGTCATGGTGAAGCAGTATGAGGGGTGCTGGAGCGAAGGGGAGGGCAATAAATTGTGTTGGAAATATGCCCTAGAGGCAATAATAAATTAGTTATTATTATATTTCTTAGTTCATGATAATCGTTTATTATCCATGCTATAATTGTATTGATTGGAAACACAATACTTGTGTGGATACATAGACAAAACACTGTCCCTAGTAAGCCTCTAGTTGACTAGCTCGTTGATCAGAGATGGTCAAGGTTTCCTGGCCATAGGCAAGTGTTGTCACTTGATAACGGGATCACATCATTAGGAGAATCATGTGATGGACTAGACCCAAACTAATAGACGTAGCATGTTGATCGTGTCATTTTGTTGCTACTGTTTTCTGCGTGTCAAGTATTTGTTCCTATGACCATGAGATCATATAACTCACGGACACCGGAGGAATGCTTTCTGTGTATCAAACGTTGCAACGTAACTGGGTGACTATAAAGATGCTCTACAGGTATCTCCGAAGGTGTTCGTTGAGTTAGGATAGATCGAGACTGGGATTTGTCACTCCGTGTGACGGAGAGGTATCTCGGGGCCCACTCGGTAATACAACATCACACACAAGCCTTGCAAGCAATGTAACTTAATGTAAGTTGCGGGATCTTGTATTACGGAACGAGTAAAGAGACTTGCCCGTAAACGAGATTGAAATAGGTATGCGGATACTAACGATCGAATCTCGGGCAAGTAACATACCGAAGGACAAAGGGAATGACATACGGGATTATATGAATCCTTGGCACTGAGGTTCAAACGATAAGATCTTCGTAGAATATGTAGGATCCAATATGGGCATCCAGGTACCGCTATTGGATATTGACCGAGGAGTCTCTCGGGTCATGTCTACATAGTTCTCGAACCCGCAGGGTCTGCACACTTAAGGTTCGACGTTGTTTTATGCGTATTTGAGTTATATGGTTGGTTACCGAATGTTGTTCGGAGTCCCGGATGAGATCACGGACGTCATGAGGGTTTCCGGAATGGTCCGGAAACGAAGATTGATATATAGGATTACCTCATTTGGTTACCGGAAGGTTTTCGTGCATTACCGGAAAAGTTTCGGGCTCATCGGTAGTGTACCGGGAGTGCCAGGAGGGGTGCCGGGGACCATCGGGAGGGGTGTCACGCCCCAAGGGGTCTCATGGGCTATGGGAAGAGATAAACCAGCCCCTGGTGGGCTGGAATAGGTTCCCACTAAGGCCCATAAGGTTTGAGAAGGAAAATCACAAGGTGGAAAGAGTTTCCAAGTGGGAAGGTGGAATCCTACTCCAAGTAGGATTGGAGTAGGACTCCTCCACCTCCAATTTCGGCCAAACCTTTAGGTTTTGAGGCTGCCTCCTCCCCTCCCTCCCACCTATATATACGGAGGTTTTAGGGCTGATTTGAGACGACTTTTCCACGGCAGCCCGACCACATACCTCCACGGTTTTTCCTCTAGATCGCGTTTCTGCGGAGCTCGGGCGGAGCCCTGCTGAGACAAGGTCATCACCAACCTCCGGAGCGCCGTCACGCTGCCGGAGAACTCTTCTACCTCTCCGTCTCTCTTGCTAGATCAAGAAGGACGAGATCATCATCGAGTTGTACGTGTGCTGAACGTGGAGGTGCCGTACGTTCGGTACTAGATCGTGGGACTGATCGCGGGATTGTTCGCGGGGCGGATCGAGGGACGTGAGGACGTTCCACTACATCAACCGCGTTCACTAACGCTTCTGCTGTACGATCTACAAGGGTACATAGATCACTCATCCCCTCTCATAGATGGACATCACCATGATAGGTCTTCGTGCGCGTAGGAAAATTTTTGTTTCCCATGCGACGTTCCCCAACAGTGGCATCATGAGGTCGGTTCATGCGTAGATGTCTTCTCGAGTAGAACACAAAAGTTTTTGTGGGCGGTGATGTGCGTTTTGCTGCCCTCCTTAGTCTTTTCTTGATTCCGCGGTATTGTTGGATCGAAGCGGCTCGGACCGACATTACTCGTACGCTTACGAGAGACTGGTTTCATCGCTACGAGTAACTCCGTTGCTCAAAGATGACTGGCGGGTGTCAGTTTCTCCAACTTTAGTTGAATCGGAATTGACCGAGGAGGTCCTTGGATGAGGTTAAATAGCAATTCATATATCTCCGTTGTGCTGTTTGCGTAAGTAAGATGCGATCCTACTAGATACCCATGGTCACCACGTAAAACATGCAAACAACAAAATTAGAGGACGTCTAACTTGTTTTTGCAGGGTATGCTTGTGATGTGATATGGCCAACGATGTGATGTGATATATTGGATGTATGAGATGATCATGTTGTAATAGTTAATATCGACTTGCACGTCGATGGTACGGCAACCGGCAGGAGCCATAGGGTTGTCTTTATAACTAACGTTTGTGCTTGCAGATGCGTTTACTATTTTTCTAGGACGTAGCTTTAGTAGTAATAGCATGAGTAGCACGACAACCCCGATGGCGACACGTTGATGGAGATCATGGTGTGACGCCGGTGACAAGAAGATCGTGCCGGTGCTTTGGTGATGGAGATCAAGAAGCACGTGATGATGGCCATATCATGTCACTTATAAATTGCATGTGATGTTAATCCTTTTATGCACCTTATTTTGCTTAGAACGACGGTAGCATTATGAGGTGATCTCTCACTAAAATTTCAAGACGAAATTGTGTTCTCCCCGACTGTGCACCGTTGCTACAGTTCGTCGTTTCGAGACACCACGTGATGATCGGGTGTGATAGACTCAACGTTCACATACAACGGGTGCAAAACAGTTGCACACGCAAAACACTCGGGTTAAGCTTGACGAGCCTAGCATGTGCAGACATGGCCTCGGAACACATGAGACCGAAAGGTCGAGCATGAATCGTATAGTTGATATGATTAGCATAGAGATGCTTACCACTGAAACTATTCTCGACTCACGTGATGATCGGACTTGAGATAGTGGATTTCGATCATGTACCACTCAAATGACTAGAGAGATGTACTTTTTGAGTGGGAGTTCTTAAGTAATATGATTAATTGAACTAATTGTCATGAACATAGTCTAATGGTCTTTGCGAATTACGATGTAGCTTGCGCTATAGCTCTACTGTTTTTATATGTTCCTAGAGAAGATTTAGTTGAAAATTGATAGTAGCAAACTTTGCAGACTGAGTCTGTAAAACCGAGGATTGTCCTCGTTGCTGCACAGAAGGCTTATGTCCTTAATGCACCACTCGGTGTGCTGCACCTCGAGCGTCGTCTGTGGATGTTGTGAACATCCGACATACATGTTTCTGATGACTACACGATAGTTCAGTACAAAAATACTTAATGGCTTAGAAGCAAGGCGCCGAAAACGTTGTAAAACGTCACGGGACATAAGTGATGTTCTAAAGAGATGAAATTGTGATTTCATGCTTGTTCCCTTGTTAAGAGGTACGAGACCTCCAACAAGATTCTTTGTCCACAAAGTAAGGAGAAAAGCTCAATCGTTGAGCGTGTGCTCAGATTGTCTGAGTACGACAATCGCTTGAATCAAGTGGGAGTTAATCTTCCAGATGAGACAGTGATAGTTCTCCAAAGTCACTGCCACCAAGCTGTGAGAGCTTCGTGATGAACTATAACATATCAAGGATAGATACAATGATCCTTGAGCGATTCGCGATGTTTGACACTGCGAAAGTAGAAATCAAGAAGGAGCATCAATAGTTGATGGTTTGTAAAACCACTAAGTTTCAAGAAAGGCAAGGGCTAGAAGGGATACTTCGTGAAACGGCAAAACAGTTGCTGCACTAATGAAGAGACCCAAGATTAAACCCAAACCCGAGACTAAGTGCTTCTGTAATGAGGGGAACAGTCACTGAGGCGGAGCAACTCTAGATACTTGGTAGATAAGAAGGCTGGCAAAAGTCAAGAGAAGTATATTAGATATACATGATGTTGATGTGTACTTTACTAGTACTCCTAGTAGCATGAGGGTATTGGATACCGGTTCGGTTGCTAAGTGATTAGTAACGCGAAATGAAAGCTACGGCATAAACGGAGACTAGCTAAAGGCGAGGTGACGATACGTGTTGGAAGTGTTTCCAAGGTTGATGTGATCAAACGTCGCACGCTCCCTCTACCATCGGGATTGTGTTAAACCTAAATAATTGTTATTTGTTGCTTGCGTTAAGCATGAACATGATTGGATCGTGTTTATTGCAATACGATTATTCATTTAAAGAGAATAATGGTTACTCTATTTTCTTGAATAATCACCTTCAATGGTTTATTGAATCTCGATCGTAGTGTTACACATGTTCATGATATCGGTGCCAAAAGATACGAGTTAATGATGATAGTATCACTTACTTGTGGCACTGCCGCTTGAGTCATGTTGGTATAAATTGCATGAAGAGGCTCCATGCTGATGGATCTTTGTACTCACCTGATTTCGAATCACTAGTGACATGCAAATCATACCACATGAGCAAGGCCTTGTATTTCCATTGAGATGAAATAAGATAGTAACTTGTTGGAAGTGATACATTTTGATGTATGCAGTCCAATGGGTGCTGAGGCACGCAGTGGATATCATTATGTTCTTACTTCACTGACGATTTGAGTAGATACATGAGTATTTACTTAATGAATCACAAGTCTGAAATGTTGAAAAGTTCAAATCCGTTTCAGAGTGAAGTTCATCGTAACAAGAGGATAAACTGTCTACGATATGATCATAGAAATGAATATCTGAGTTGCGAGTTTTGGTACGCAGTTAAAACAATGTGGAAATTGTTTCGCAGTTCATGCCACCTGGAACATCATAGTGTGATGATGTGTCTGAACGTCATAGCCACGCACTATTTGGTATGGTGCATACTATGATGTCTCTTATCGAATTACCACTATCGTTTATGGGTTATGCATTAGAGACAACCGCACTCACTTTAAATAGGGCACCGCGTATTTCCGTTGAGATGACACAGTATAGACTGAGGTTTAGAGAAATCTAAACTGTCGTTTCTTGAAAGTTTGGGGTTTCGACACTTATGTGAAAAAGTTTCAGTCTGATAAGCTCGAACCCAAAGCGGATAAATGCTTCTTCATAGGGTATCCAAAACAGTTGGGTACATCTCCTATCTCAGATCCGAAAGCAAAGTGTTTGTTTCTAGAAACGGATCCTTTCTCGAGGAAAGGTTTCTCTCGAAAGAATTGAGTGGGAGGGTAGTAGAACTTGATGAGGTTATTGAACCATCACTTCAACCAGTGTGTAGCAGGGCGCAGGAAGTTGTTCCTGTGTCGCCTACACCAATTGAAGTGGAAGCTAATGATGGTGATCATTGAGCTTCTAATCAAGTTACTACAAACCTCGTAGGTCGACAAGGTCGCGTACTGCTGCAGAGTAGTACGGTAACCCTGTCTTGGAGGTCATGTTGTTGAGCAACAGTGAACCTACGAGTTGTGGAGAAAGCGATGGTGGGCCCAGATTCCGACAAATGGCTGGAAGCCATGAAATCCGAGAGAGGATCCATGGATGAAAACAAAGTGTAGACTTTTGAAGAATTACTTGATGGTCATAGGACTATTGAGTAAAGATGGATCTTTAAAAGAAGACAGACGATGATGGTGATAAGTCACTATTAAGAAAAGCTCGACTTGTCGCAAAGATGTTTTCGATAAGATCAAACAGTTGACTATGATGAGACTTTCTCACTCGTAGCGATGCTAAAAGTCTGTTAGAATTATGTTAGTTGTTGATGCATTATTTATGAAATATTGCACGTAGGATGTCAAAACATTGTTTTCTCGACGGTTTCCTTGAGCAAACATTGCATGTGATACAACCAAAAGGTTTTGTCGATCCTAAAGATACTAGCAAGTATGCAAGCTCCAGTGATCCTTCAATGGACTGGTGCAAGCATCTCGGAGTTGGAATATACACTTTGATGAGATGATCAAAGATTTTGGGTTTGTACAAGGTTTATGAGAAACTTGTATTTCCAAAGAAGTGAGTGGGAGCACTATAGAATTTCTGATAGGTATATGTGGTTGACATATTGTGGATCAGAAGTAATGTAGAATTTCTGTAAAGCATACAAGGTTGTTTGAAAGAAGTTTTCAAAGGAGTACCTGGATTACGCTACTTGAACGTTGAGCATCAAAGATCTATGGAGATAGATCAAAAGCGCTTAATAGAAGTTTCAACAAGATACATGCCTTGACAAGTTTTTGAAAGAGTTCAAAATAGACCAGCAAAGAAGGAGTTCTTGGTTGCGTTGTGAGGTGTGAATTTGAGTAAGACTCAAAACCCGACCACGGCAGAATAAAGAGAATAGACGAAGGTCGTCTTCTATGCCTTAGCCGTAGAATCTAAAGTATGCCATGCTGTGTACCGCACCTGAAGTGTGCCTTGACTCAAAGTATGTTGAGAGGTACAGAGAGTGATCCATGATTGAATCACTAGCAGCGGTCGAAATTTATCCTGAGTAACTAATGGACTAACGAATTTTTCTCGATTATGGAGGTGGTTAAAGAGTTTGTCGTAAAGCGTTACGTCAATGCAAGCTTTGACACTAATCCGGATAACTATGAGTAGTGAAACGGATTCGTATAGTAGAGTAGATATTTGGAGCATTTCCGAATAGCACGTAGTAGCAGCATCTATAAGATGACATAATGATTTGTAAAGAACGCACGAATCTGAAAGTTTCAGAACCGTTAACTAAAACCTCTCTCACGAGCAAGACGTGATCAGACCCCATAACTATATGGGTGTTGGATTCGTTGGAATCACATGGTGATGTGAACTAGATTATTGACTCTAGTGCAAGTGGGAGACTGTTGGAAATATGCCCTAGAGGCAATAATAAATTAGTTATTATTATATTTCTTAGTTCATGATAATCGTTTATTATCCATGCTATAATTGTATTGATTGGAAACACAATACTTGTGTGGATACATAGACAAAACACTGTCCCTAGTAAGCCTCTAGTTGACTAGCTCGTTGATCAAAGATGGTCAAGGTTTCCTGGCCATAGGCAAGTGTTGTCACTTGATAATGGGATCACATCATTAGGAGAATCATGTGATGGACTAGACCCAAACTAATAGACGTAGCATGTTGATCGTGTCATTTTGTTGCTACTGTTTTCTGCGTGTCAAGTATTTGTTCCTATGACCATGAGATCATATAACTCACGGACACCGGAGGAATGCTTTCTGTGTATCAAACGTCGCAACGTAACTGGGTGACTATAAAGATGCTCTACAGGTATCTCCGAAGGTGTTCGTTGAGTTAGTATAGATCGAGACTGGGATTTGTCACTCCGTGTGACGGAGAGGTATCTCGGGGCCCACTCGGTAATACAACATCACACACAAGCCTTGCAAGCAATGTAACTTAATGTAAGTTGCGGGATCTTGTATTATGGAACGAGTAAAGAGACTTGCCCGTAAACGAGATTGAAATAGGTATGCGGATACTAACGATCGAATCTCGGGCAAGTAACATACCGAAGGACAAAGGGAATGACATACGGGATTATATGAATCCTTGGCACTGAGGTTCAAACGATAAGATCTTCGTAGAATATGTAGGATCCAATATGGGCATCCAGGTCCCGCTATTGGATATTGACCGAGGAGTCTCTCGGGTCATGTCTACATAGTTCTCGAACCCGCAGGGTCTGCACACTTAAGGTTCGACGTTGTTTTATGCGTATTTGAGTTATATGGTTGGTTACCGAATGTTGTTCGGAGTCCCGGATGAGATCACGGACGTCATGAGGGTTTCCGGAATGGTCCGGAAACGAAGATTGATATATAGGATTACCTCATTTGGTTACCGGAAGGTTTTCGTGCATTACCGGAAAAGTTTCGGGCTCATCGGTAGTGTGCCGGGAGTGCCGGGAGGGGTGCCGGGGACCATCAGGAGGGGTGTCACGCCCCAAGGGGTCTCATGGGCTATGGGAAGAGATAAACCAGCCCCTAGTGGGCTGGAATAAGTTCCCACTAAGGCCCATAAGGTTTGAGAAGGAAAAAACACAAGGTGGAAAGAGTTTCCAAGTGGGAAGGTGGAATCCTACTCCAAGTAGGATTGGAGTAGGACTCCTCCACCTCCAATTTCGGCCAAACCTTTAGGTTTTGAGGCTGCCTCCTCCCCTCCCTCCCACCTATATATACGGAGGTTTTAGGGCTGATTTGAGACGACTTTTCCACGGCAGCCCGACCACATACCTCCACGGTTTTTCCTCTAGATCGCGTTTCTGCGGAGCTCGGGCGGAGCCCTGCTGAGACAAGGTCATCACCAACCTCCGGACCACCGTCACGCTGCCGGAGAACTCTTCTACCTCTCCATCTCTCTTGCTGGATCAAGAAGGCCGAGATCATCGTCGAGTTGAACGTGTGCTGAACGCGGAGGTGCCGTCCGTTCGGTACTAGATCGTGGGACTGATCGCGGGATTGTTCGCGGGGCGGATCAAGGGACGTGAGGACGTTCCACTACATCAACCGCGTTCACTAACGCTTCTGCTGTACGATCTACAAGGGTACGTAGATCACTCATCCCCTCTCGTAGATGGACATCACCATGATAGGTCTTCGTGCGCGTAGGAAAATTTTTGTTTCCCATGCGACGTTCCCCAACAAATTGGCCCGCGACGTTGAGCCGATTCGGGAGCGCCGGTGGCTCACCGTGGCACGTGTGGGGGTGCAGGTACGAGCTGGGGTCGAAACTACGGTCTCGGGACGTGGTTTTGGAGTGCGAGAACCATCTGCAACAGAGGAGGAGAGAGAGAGAGGAGTCGAGCATCCGTGGCCGCGCAACCTTGGTCGGTTTTGGTGCGCGCGGGCACGCGTCGCACGAGCTCTAGTGCGGGAGAGGAGGGGCCCTGATGGTTGCTCGACGCAAAGGGGTTGTCGGGGAAGAGGTTGCACACCTCAGGGGAGGTTGGAACTGGCCAAGAGCATCGCCCCTCCTCGGTGGCTTCCTATAGCGCGCACAGAGCATAGTTTTGGCATGGCACGGCATGCTGGTGCACTCTAAGGCACTTTGGACATGTCTAGCATGTCCTTGCACTAGCTCGGAGTGAGGCTAGCCGTTTGGGTGTCGTGGGAGCTTCGGCTGGTCAAGGGAGACAAGGAATATTGGTGTTGTTAGCTTTGAACTGAGGCTTAGATTGGGGTTTTTGGCATATCCACTTTGAACCAGTGAGGGGCCAGTTGACTAGGGTTGGGCATTGATACTGGCCACCTAATCTATGAGTTTGGAGCAAAGAAGTTGGGTTTAGCTGTGGCTAAGAGGGCTTTTACCCATCTGTGAGAAGGTGCTCGACAGTGGTTTGAGGGGGTTGCACCCCACAAATGGTGCTGCAACTTAACAGGTTTGGGTTTGGTGCTAAAACATGGGGTTTCACCAAGTTTGAGCTCCATTGGACAAGTTTAGCTTTGTAAACTTGAAAACACCACTATTTGACCAGATCTGTTCCGTCCAAAGAGAGTGTGGGCAAACTAAGTCCCACAAATCCCATTTTTGGTGTGGAACCCTCATTTGAGGTATTAGGTACTCCTCCAAAGTTTCAACACCATTGGACAAACTTTGCTATGTAGAGTTGCAACTTCAATCTGGGTAGAAGGGTTTTTTGGGTTTTTTGGGGTCCTTAATCACCTTGGATCAAAGTGATACTTTATGTGGACATCAAATATGGCTTAGGGATACCACTGGAATTTTCTAGGATTTTATTGAGAATATTTCCTTTGGAAATATTTCAAAAGGTCAAAACAGACACAATTGGTTTTCAGCGTTTTACTCAAATAATTATAATATAAATAGTGTTTAAAAAATCTTATGTATGGAAAATATATGTCCTTGTGATCATCTCCAAATTTAATCAGATTTTCTAAGGGAGAAAAGTATTTTTCCATGTAGGAATACCATTTCTGGCCTCAGAAATGGACATGTAAATAAATTAAGAAAACAATTCTAAAAATAATTATTTTGTGGTATTGTAATACTAAAATAAGTTAAAATCAGATCACCAACTTTGGGTAGAAACCACTCTTGTCATCAAGGGCAACTAGTGTAACTCAAAGTAGGGTTTTACCCTGATCAGAAACAAGAAGAAGGTTTCGAAATTAAATCAATATTGTGAAATGGGGTTTTATCATCACATGATCATCATGCAAGCCATTCAATGACAAACATGGCACTCACATCATTAGTTTTGAAAAAGTTTTAACATGCTCAGATTTTTGCATTACAGAGAAAGTGGTAGTAAAAACAGGGTGTGACATGATAGAGAACAAGATTCACTTCAAATAGCTCCACATGAGCAACATCAAACTATGAAAAGAATCATGGCTAGCATACACTCAACATGGCATTTTGAGCTAAGCAGTTTCTCGTACTTGAAAAATTAACATGGTGCAAGGCGTTGCAGTTTTATCAGATTGATATGTTTGACAGCGAAATTAACTAGGATGAAAAACCTATACTTGATAACTATTGGTACAATCTCAGACAGGATGGCATACTTTATAATTCACTCCATTGGGCCAACCAGAAAGGGGTAGTATATTCATGGCAATTTACATGGAAACATAGCAACAAAATATCATAGATTCCAAACTTGGAATTATTTGACCCTACAAAATAGCAATATTTTCATATCATGTTGACAGCAGGAATCTATCACCTAAACATGATTTTTCATGGAAAGTAAAATTACCAAGGGCTAGTACACACGTGAGAGGGCAATTTTCATGCTGCCAAGTATACTATAGTGTGCAAGGATTAAACCATGCAAAAATAACAAAATGACATCATAGCTAAAATAACATGCACATCAACTTGCTGAAATGATAAAACTAAGTGCACAGATGGTTTCTACGGATTTTTCTACCCCAAAAACATATATAATATGCATACGATGTTGTATGCAAAATGTCCACAAATGCCTAAGTCAAAACCTGCCTAAAATGGCCTCTCACTGAAATTGCATGTCCATAGTTGGAAATGTCCAGATTTGGACTTACCTCAATTGGGAAAAGACACAAAAGGATACTGCCAGATTTGAAACTTGCCATAAATGGATAATCAAGGAAAAATAGACGAGGCAAATAAAATAAAACAAACAAATTAAACGGTGGGGTCCACTAGCGATGGCACTTCGACTTGCGAGCGTGACAAGTGGTTCCAAGGCCCACTGTGAGTGTAACCCAAATAAACAAAGGGAAAGGGAAAAGGGGACTCGGGGGGATCAAAACCGACACATCTCGGAGAAGCAGAGGAGGTCCTACCACTGCGATGCTGCTGCAGATCTTGACACAAAGGGGAGCCACACATCTAATACTAACAAAGTCATGCCTCTCCTCTTCCTTGTGATAGGGACGAGGCGACGTCTCCGATGACGACATCAAGCACCAAAGGTGTCGAACTCCGGCGGGGGTGCGGAAATGCACACGGGTCTGGTTCCCATGTCGATGGGATGCTGCGGGGCGGGCAAGGCTGGGCCCCGAGCTCAAGCAAGAGCTCGGCTCGGGTACGTGTATGGTGAGGCGAAGGGCACACCGAGGCTTGCGGGAGAGTGATCGCGAGCTCTGCGGGGGTGCGGGGTGGGTACGCTGCGAGCACGGGCATGAACGAGGAGACCCGAAGGCGAGGGACCCAAGTTGCTCATCTCTGAAAACAATCTTGAGAGACCTTCCACAGAGCGCGGGGGAGACGGGCATGGCATGACAAAAGCGACCACAACGTGGATCTAATGACGCTAGGAAGAAATAGAGAGGGAGCGGGGACTACGTGTTTTACCTAAGACAAGATGTGGAAGGCGGCGAGCCCACGGGAAGACGACAACAAGGCCAATTACTCTAGCGCAGCTTTTGTCCCGGTCTGTAGACAAAGGAGAGGAAAAAGAGGGCGTCAAGCAGGCAGTCTGGAGGTAGATCTTGGCGCAGGAATTGGTCCAGGGCGACGACGGGGATCTCGGTGACATGGTCGGCGCGGCATGCATGGATCCTCACGCCGACAACAAGGCAATGGATGAGCCGACCATGGACCTTGTCCACAGCTAGCACGCGCGACGGATGAGCCCTAGTACTGGTGTCTTGCGAGGAGGGAAAGAATGGCGAGGGGGCCCTAGGGCACGAAGCTGGCTATATAGGGAGACGCATGGTCATCTTGGCAGCCATGGCGACCATGTGCTCTTCCTCACTCAAGCGCTCTGTGATAGAGGAGGGGTCGAGCAGGAGGACGAAAGGTGTCCACTATGAGGCTACACGTGGGGCTGTTGGCATCCATGCTGGAAAGGACTCTCGATGTGGGAGGCTGGGCCCACTCGCTGGCTGCTGTTGCTACTCATGGGCTAAGAGGGAGGCAATGCCCATGGGCTGCATCTGCTGTTGGGCTCATTTTTTTATTTAAAACAGCTGAAGCAAGGAAAATAAATAGCACATGAGTGAGATGGGAATAAAAGTGAAGTACAATATTTTTGGCTCACAAAAGTAAGCTCTATATTATAAAATTAGAGAGGAGAAGCAAATCCATAACAAAACAAATGACATGTTTGACAGCAGAACATAAACATGGCATGATGCACAATCAAGTATGACGCATGTTCGGTTTAATTGCACATCGCATGGCAAGATGCAACAATCAAACACTACAACTTAAGTGAAGTCCAATATGTAAAAGTTTGCATAGTAATGGAAGTCCATATTCGAATCAGTTAGTGCACTCTTGTTTAGTTACACGACAAGTTTAAGTGTTGTTAAACATGGCAATTGGTGAAGCACAAGTAGACTACACACTTAGGCAAGTTTAAATGAGGTTAGAACAACTAATAACAATTCTAAAAAGTTCCCATCTAATTTTCGAAATTTCTCCAGATCTGTCCTAAACATATTTTATATTTATTAAACAATAAAACAAAGTGCACCATGTTATTCTACACATTTTTTTCTCAAGCTGGATATGTGGATCATTTTAATAATTGGAGGTACGATTATTTAGTTATGAAATAAATCATTTTAACATGACATTCATGCAAATTAATGGAAACAAAAGTTTTAAACATGTTTAACATGGATGAAATTTAGATATTATGGATCTCCAAAACATTCTAAGCATTCTACATATATAATTTGTTTAGTTCCAATGCATGGTTATTTAGTTATGAAAAAACAAAGTTTGACACCCAAATGGCGCTAAAAATGTTCATATAAATTTCAACGAATACAAATAGCAGTTTAATAATTGTAAACAAGTGAAAAAATAGTACCAACAGAAAGAAATCTAAATTCTAAGCACAATACATGTATAACATGTTTTTACATGATGAAAGATTGATTGTATAGGAAGTTTACTAAACGCAATAAAATCATGGGAAATCATGGATAACTTCTATATATGAATATGAAAAGGAGGATACAAAAAGTATATGGAGTCGGGGACTTGAACCCTGTTCTCCTGGATGGATGGTGGTTGCGGCAACCACTAGGATGGGTCAGGAAAGTCCTTTGAGGGGGGCTCGGTTGTAAACGAAACAGTGGCAACAGGTAATACTCTGGTGGGGCTCAAATTGTAGAAGAAAAATGTGCAGGTGTGTGGTATTTATCTCTATTCTCCCATGAAGAAATACGTGGTACTATCCACTTTGCTAACTGATGTGTTTATGCTATAGTCGTGGATAAAACCTACAACACTTTGTTAAACGACAATGTTGACATAAGAAAAGAGGTGAGAAACCACGGGCGGTCTTGCAGTCGTGGCCCTCTGTCGGCGCATGCAGGATGTGCGCGCGGGTGCAACTAGGGGTATGGATGGAAAAGAAACAGATCAAAAGAAATAAAGGGCGCCTGGTGTCGGGGATATAACCCCTGGATTTAACTCGACCTATCGGGTCGGGTAAGGCCACACATACAACATGAGAAGATGGGCCTCTACCTATATATAAAGGAGAGCCCTCAAGTTAGAAAGGTCAAGTAAGAAACCCTCGAGAGCTAGGTTAGCTATTCCGCACCCATGTAATCGAGATTCCAATCAATACAAACACACAATAGGACGTAGGCTTCTACATCCGTCGAAGGGGCCGCACCTGGGTAAATCCGCATCTCGTTTCCCAATGAACCCCTTTGAGTTATCACACCGCGCCAATGGCCTCACCACTAAGTCCGTTCACGAGGACGTCTCCAGTGACAAAACCACGACAGTTGGCTCCCACCGTCGGGCTATCGCAAGGTGGAGTTGAGTTCTCGAAGGGAACCCTTCCGGGTTTTTTGGAGTCGCACGATGGCCATGATGATGAAGAGTCGCCACGACAATCGCTACATCGATAACGTAGGTTGGGTTTAAAGACTGAATAGCACACACTAGTTCACAGAGCCCATTTGATCAGATCTGCACAACGATGCCCGGGCCGTACATCTACACTACCATCAACGACCCGACTCGACGTGACTGGCGATCGTCTCTAAACAGGCTGTTGTCACGTATTTGTTGGATTCACCCAGGGGCTCAGCCTTATGGACGAACCGGCAAGCGGTGAATACATCGTTGACAACCCCAATCATGACGGTGAGTCCTCCACGGGAGACACCAGACCTATTTCCCCCCTCGTTAACGAGCTTGGGGAAGCTCCGGACGAAGAAGCGGCCAGGTAACCAGATGACCCACCTCGTCAAGTCACTATTTGCATGGCTGGAGTCGCGCCTACACCATACCTAGCTGCAACAGGAGCCACCCATGAGGTTGGCAGGTCAAGTAAAACGCCGGCTCAAGTCATGATTGACTTAGTGGCTGCGATGACTAAACTCTTGGAGGATAGAGTTACTAAGGAGAACCGGGAAGAGCGTAACACAGAATTAGTGAAACTCCGCATAGAGATGATCAAGGTTCAGAAATAAATTGATGTCGAGAACATCTGAATGGAAGAGGCGCACGCAAGAATCCATGATGACTCGGAGCGTCTGCGGGTAGAGGTGTGGCAGCTTGGACTTCTTCAACAGACCAATGAGGCGGTTCACCTAAGGAGGCATCAATCTCGGTTACCACCAGACGTGACACCAGCGCGCCTATTTGCTAGTCCGCGTACCCCTAGCACTGCACAGAACCCACCGCATGATCAGGGACAGACGGCTCAGGAAAGTCGTCTCAGGTGGAGCCGGCTCACGCATCACCACAACAATTTCACACACCGCAGGGTCATATTTCCAACCTCGTTGACAATATGTTGGCTCCGATGCATCACTTGGAGGCACTCCCCATACACGGACACACCTCGGTGGAAATTGAAGCTAGGAACTCCATTGAGATGCTGAAAATGCCAGTGGCCCAACACGTGTAGTACTCATACAGTCAAGATCTAATGCACTCTACACCTTACGTCAGTCATCATGGGGAGTCGCTGGATGTTTCTAGTAACACGTAGCGACAACAACCTCGGGTTTCCTCGACCCGGCCAGGATTACAGGATGCTGAAGACTTGGTGGACGCAGCAAGAGCCGCCTGTCAGGCAGAAGCAGAAGAGGTTGTGAGGCACGCGGCTCAACCGCCTGTAGCGGAGCCCCAGGCAGCAACACATGGAGCCAGAAGTAGCACCACGACGATCAGTGTCGTGGGTATAAGCCTGACAGTAGATGTGTAAGGTACGAAAGGCGAGGTTGTATGAGTTCACGCCCCTCTGTGGTGGAGGTAATAGCCCTACGTCTCAGTGCTCTTGGAGCTTGTTGTCGAGTGGAATATAGAATACAATGAGTTGCTAACCCTTGCACCAGTGGGGAAGGGTGGCTTATATAGAGTGCGCTGCCCTTCACAATGGTTGGTGCACAGGGGTGGAATAATGGCGAATAAATGCCTACGTTACAGGTAACGTACGGCCTAAATGCTAATAAAAGCGTGAGGAAACATACGACCGTTTCCCTCCTAGGGGGTTACGATGTACAGAGTGGAATCCAGTCGGTCCGTTCGATACGCTCCGAATGCTCGCCTTCGACTGGATGGTCGGAGGTCTGTTACCGACTGGATGATGGGAACTTCTTAGTTCAGTCGGAACTGACTAAGGGCCTTGTCCCTTATGAAGGGTGGTCCTTGGGTAGGACCTATAAGGCAGGCTTATGACCCTACCCTAGGACTATAACCCCATCATTAGTCCCCGAATGGATTGAGGTTGGAACGACGAAGTGATGCTTGAAGTTTGGATCCGACTGGCACGGACGTGACTTTGGCGTTGCTTGCCTCGGTCCATTTTATCTTTTCTGATCGACGATCCGAGTGGAAGTACTTGTGAAACAAACTATCGGAAACCGAGTGCTTGTGCGGTATCTTCTGACGTGACCGGTCAACCGACAGCGGCGGATTTTCCGGGATCCTCAAATTTTGGTTTCCGCGCGCTCAGCGGGGATGACGCCATCGCGCTCGAGTAGCGCCTGACGCCTCGATTCTCGCGCCTTCAACCTCTCCACTAATATCACCGTGGTTGGTCGGGGGATAAGGTTTCGGGGCCACCTGCCAGCGTCCCAGTCGGAACCTTACTTAAATCTCAGCGGCGAGGGTTTTTCGTTACGCTCGCCGAATCTCTTGCCTTCGCTTGCTCCGTCCTTCTCGCCACCTCCAGCGCCTCTACACTCCTTCCTCCTCTTTCCTCCCGCGGATTCGCAGCTTCCGCCATGACCAAGGGTCAGACCAGCAAGATGGAGGCGAGGAAGAAGAAGGGGAAGGCGGCGGCTCCTGCTCAGCGGCCGCTGCCGGCGGGGTGGATTCAAGGCGACTTCCTCCCCTCCATGGTGACGGAGGGGGATCTGCTGCAGCTGGTGGAGCACGGGATGGTCGTGCACAAGTCTTGGAGGCTGCCGGAGGAGAACGAGGTCGAGCCGGCGCCCCAGGAGGGGGAACGCGTCCTGCTGCTCAGCCATGTCTATCGAGGTTTCTCCTTGCCCCCGCATCCTTTCTTCAAGGGAATTATGAATCACTTTGGGGCACAGCTTCACCACTTTCCCTCGAACGCTATTGCTCATCTCTCTGCTTTCATAGTTCTGTGAGAGTGTTTCATTGGCTGTCCTCCCCATTGGGGGCTGTTCAAGCACATATTTTCTGCTAGATCCCAAACCATCAAATGACTCAGCCAGTCGGATGATAAGACACATCTTCTCCACCTCTGCGGGGGCTTAGGTTTCCAGAAAAAGAGTCGAAGTAGTTATCCTGCCCTTCAGCTAAGTGAGTCCGTCAGGAACTGGCAGTCGACGAAGTTCTACTGCCAGGACGTTGCCTGTCCGAATGCCGCGACAGGGTTGCCTCCCTTTAGCTTAGATCAGCCCGCTCCGCCTAAGCAGCTCGCGCTCACGAAGGCGGAGAAGAACAACATCCAGCCTCTGGTCGAGGCACTCGTAGATGTCGTCAGAAGGGGGGCCTCTGGTCGAGCCTCTGCTGGAGGTCTTCCTCGGTCGGCGCATCCAACCCCTGCAGGCTCGCGACCACGCCATGTGGCATTATACGGGGCCCGAGGATTCCACTCGGACCATCGTTGTGGGCGTGACTAAGGAGAAGGTGACCTCGTGGGTGCTCCAGATCACAGGCCCCTACGAGAATCTCAAAGGATCCCGGCGAGTGAAGCCTTTCTGCGTGGATAATCCTCCTCCGAATCAGGTGAGTAACATTTGTCAAGTGCGCATAACTGTCTTAATCTTATCGTTTTCTTGAATCTCTGTGTGACGTCTGATGTCGCCGACTGAATTTTATGCAGAAGTGGACCAACTGGTTTTCTCCCGTCTCGAACGGGAACCTGGCCGAGGAGGAGGAGGAAGGCAGCCAGGAAGGCAGCATGGAGAGCGCTGAGTATGTCTCCGACAGCGGGGAATCGGAGGAAGAGACTAGCGAGGAAGAGGAGGAAGACGAAGAGCAGGACTCGCCGCCTCCGCAGTTAGAGCATCGGACCAAGCGCCGACACGAGCTTGCTGCTCCCTCGGTCCCTCCGGCATCCTCGAGTGCTCCGCCCACTGCCCCCGTGGTCCCGAGTGCTCGGAGCACCAAGAGGGCCAGGGATGTTGCTGCTGAGCCTGCGGGTCAGTCTTCCAAGGCGGCCAAATCGAGTGGGTCTAAACCTCGGAAGGCTTTGCCGCGGATGACGGTTACTGTTCCCGTCACCTCCACGTAAGTGCCATAATCTTCTAGTTTCTTCTGATATCCGATTGGACTCCTGTTTATTGGTCGAATGGATTTCACTCGACAGAGTTGCTACCTCCGCCACCTCTCCGGCCCGCCAGGAGGATGACCCCATGGACACGGACAACGTCGTCTCGTCCCAGCCAGGTGCGTTGTAGTGACCCCGAGAAATTTATATTATCGCGTCACGAATTCTATCTTAGGCCTTGCCTCTTTCTTTTTCTGAGATCCCGCGCCGTTCGGTCTATCAGGGGCGATTTGCATGGACGAGGGTGAACACGGGAGAGCTGAACAAGCCGCGGAGCCCGTTCTTAAGGCTGCCCCACCAGTCACTGCTCTCGCCGCAGACGTGCTGCCGACTGAGGCGACGCTGCCGACTGAAATGGTGCTGGTGGCTGATGAACCGACTAGAGCGGGTCTTGGGATGCCCCCGGAACTTCCAACGATGCCAGGCTCGTCGAATGTCGAGTTCAACATCCAACGTCTCCCGGAAGAGCAGGTGGGAGCGGCCAAGGGGGCCATGGTGTAGGCAGAGCTGATGGCGGGAGAAGCCAAGAAGGCATATGACTCCATCGCATCCCTGTACCAGCGGAGCTTGGAGCTGCGGGATGATATCCGAGTAAGTGGGCTAGTAAGTATTTACTTTTCTCTTGTAACCCACTGGGTGTTCTCGGATACCGTATGATGTTTGCAATGGATTCACTCTGAGTGAACCCAGTGGGTGTAGTCCCCGAGACTTCTGTTGAGTGCTTGCACCTGCAGTTGTCTTTATACATATTGTCTTTGCTTTGGTCAGATCTGTAAATAATATGGCCGACTGCGAACAGTTGTGGCACTCGGGGTGCACTTACTGTAAGAGTCCCCGAGAGTAATTTGTACTCAGGTTGGGTAGTATTAGCCTCGTAGGCGTAGGTTGTAACATGTATCTCAATAGGGCGGGCCTGCTTGAGTTGCATGCCAGTGGGGTCACTCTTACTGAACCCACTGGGTGTAGTCCCCGAGACCGCTGTCGACTGCTTGCGTCGGCAGGGTCTGAAGAACTTAGACTTTTATTATTGAATTGTCTAATTGTCTCTTGGTGTTGGCTGGCAGAAAACTTGTGAAATGGGGACAGCCTATGAGACTCTCAGGGCGGAGAGGAATCAATTAGCTGGTGAGCTTGATGCGGCGCTGCTTGCAATGGCTGGCATGAAGGATGTTCTGGCGGAACGAGAGAAGTCATTGGAGCAAGCTTGTGAAGCGAACAAAGTGCTGACTGAGGAAGTTGAGAAGATGGGGAAACAGAGGACTGCTCTGATGGGACAGATGGACGTGCTGAACAAACGGTGCATAGCTCAGGAGAAATACGTCAGCGACTGGGCTCGGCAGATGATGACGCGTCTCGCTGGTAAGTCCTGCTTTGTCCGAGTGTTTGTGGTATGTGCGTCACACTCGACGCTTATTGTTTGCTTGTCTTTATGTTGCAGATTTTTGCATTGATGGTGAAGCTGAAGCAACTGACGTGGAGCGGTCGATTCGCGAGAACGTTCCACTCGGCGAGGACGCCAATCGAGATCTGCTCCGAGCGCACATCCGCGTGGGCAAAGTTGGCCCTTTCATCGGTCGACTGAGAGAAGTCGTCGGCCGAATCGACAAGGAGCTTTGGCCAGAAGATGAGTCGCGACAAGAGATGGGAAACTTGATGACTCGACTGGAGGAGATCCCGAACTGAGTGCAGTCATGGAAGAAATCTGTAGCTCGTTGTGGTGCAGATGTTGCTCTGTCCCTGGTCCGAGTTCATTGCAAGGAGGTGCGCGAGGAGAAGCTGAAAACATTGAAGGTTGCCAACACGAAGAAACTTCGATTCGAAGACTTCATGGAAACTTTCCTTGAGAGTGCCACCCGCATCGCCGACGGTATCGATCTGGACACGTTCGTAGAGCCCTCCAGTCCTGGCGCTAATCTAGATGATGCGTAAAAATTCTTTATCCTCGGTATGCCGAGTGTTGATCTGTAAGGAACTTTGGCCACTGCTGTTGGCCGTCACATTCTTGGATCGGTGCGGGTAAGCTTGATCCGCACCGAGTGAACTATCTTTGTTTGAACTTTTGAATATGAATCAAATCATTTGCTCTTGTGTTGCAATTTTGCGTCGAGTTTTCTGTTTGGCGTTTCTTGGTGAAGCCAATGGCAAACATGCGTAGCATGTAAGTGTCAGTTGTTTTGACATCTGCATGAGCCTCTGTGAGGGTCTTGCGGGGTCTCCGAGTGGATCTGTAGGGTACACTCGAGGGCAATAGAGTATTTAGGCGACTCATGATCGCAGCTAAGTCGTCGAGTGCGTCGAACAGGCCTCACTCGAAGCGAGTTGGTACTTCATGTAATTGTCAGTAGTCTTGACATCCACATGGGCCTCAATGAGGGTCTATTACTCATGTATTTAGGCGATTCTGTATGGCAACTAAACTTCCGAGTGCACGCACGGAGAAAGTTGATACTTAGGCGATTCTTGATCGCATCTAAGTTCCCGAGTGTGACGTGAAGTACACACTCGAAGAAAGTTACTAGTTAGGCGATTCTTGATCGTAGCTAAGTCCCCGAGTGCGACGTTTAGTGCACACTCAGAGAAAGTTATTACTTAGGTGACTCTTGGTCACAACTAAGTTGCCGAGTGCGACGTTTAGTGCACACTCGGAGAAAGTTATTCCTTAGGTGATTCTTGATCACAACTAAGTCCCCGAGTGCGACGTTTAGTGCACACTCGAAGAAAGTTAATACTTAGGCGATTCGTGATCGCAGCTAAGTCTCCGAGTGCGACGTTTAGTGCATACTCGGAGAAAGGTAATACTTAGGCGATTCTTGATCGCAGCTAAGTCTCTGAGTGTGACGTTTAGTGCACACTCGGAGAAATTTAATACTTAGGCGATTCTTGATCGCAGCTAAGTCTCCCAGTGCGACGTTAAGTGCACACTCGAAGAAAGGTAATACTTAGGCGATTCGTGATCGCAGCTAAGTCCCCGAGTGCGACGTTTAGTGCACACTCGAAGAAAGTTAATACTTAGGCGATTCTTGACTGCAGCTAAGTCCCCGAGTTCGACGTTAAGTGCACACTCGAAGAAAGTTAATACTTAGGCGATTCGTGATCGCAGCTAAGTCCCCGAGTGCGACGTTTAGTGCACACTCGGAGAAATTTAGAACTTAGGCGATTCTGGATCGCAGCTAAGTTTTTTTTTGAGACCGGAGTCTGCGACCGTGGACGAATTTTGAATCTGCAAAAGCTCACTTTGCTTTATATTATTTCATCAATACTTGTTCTTTACATTGCTTCAGTCGACGGTCACGTGTAGAAGCGCTTCAGGAGAACTCCGTTCCATGCTCGCGGCTCATCTATCTCCCTGTCGATGTTGTAGAGTCTGTATGCTCTGTTGTTCAGCACTTTGGAGATGATGAAGGGTCCTTCCCAAGCAGGAGCCAACTTGTGGGGTCTTTGCTGATCCACTCGGAGCACCAGGTCGCCTGCTTGGAACGTACGACTCCTGACGTGGCGTGCATGAAAGCGCCGAAGATCTTGTTGATATATGGTTGAGCGAGTCAGTGCCATCTCGCGCTCCTCCTCTAGAAGATCCACTCCATCTTTACTTGCTTGTTCTGCTTCAGCTTTGGAGAAGAGTTCGACTCGTGGCGCATTGTGAAGCAAGTCACTCGGAAGGACTGCTTCTGCTCCATAAACGAGGAAGAACGATGATCGCCCTGTAGATCTGTTCGGGGTTGTGCTTAGACCCCAAAGTACTGAAGGTAGCTCGGTGACCCATGCGCCAGCGGCATGTCCCACCCCTCGTAGGAGTCGGGGCTTCAAACCTTGCAGAATAAGTCCATTCGCCCGCTCTGCTTGTCCATTGGATTGTGGATGTGCTACGGAAGAAAAATCCACTCGGATACCTTGGCTTGCACAGAAACCTTTGAATCTGTCCGAGTCGAAGTTTGTTCCATTGTCCGTGATTATGCTGTGAGGCACACCAAATCTGGAGATGATGTCCCTGACAAACTTGATGGCTGTTAGGGCGTCGAGCTTCTTGATGGGCTTGGCTTCAATCCATTTTGTGAACTTGTCGACTGCCACCAACAGATGTGTGTATCCACCTTGGCCTGTCTTGAATGGACCGACTGTATCTAATCCCCATAGTGCAAACGGCCACACAAGAGGGATTGTCTTCAACGCAGATGTCGGCTTGTGGGACTTGTTGGAGTAGAACTTACAGCCCTCACATCAGTCGACCATATCTTTAGCCATCTCGTTTGCCTGCAGTCAGAAGAAACCAGCCCTGAATGCCTTGGCGACGATTGCTCTCGAAGAGGCGTGATGACCACAGGTTCCCGAGTGAATATCTTCCAGGATTAGCTGCCCCTCCTCTGGGGAGATGCATCATTGAAGAATGCCTGAAAAGCTTTCCTTGTACAATTGGCCATCAGTGACAGTGAATGACTTCGACCTGCGGACTATCTGCCTGGCCTGGACTTCGTCTTCTAGAAGTTCCTGCCTCAGGATATATGCAATGAGCGGCACAGTCCAATCGGGGATGACAGCGAGAATCTCCATGACTAGATCAACCACAGCAGGTACATCGACTTCAATAGGATCTGTTGAACTCTTTGGTTGTACTGGTTCCTCCGTGAAAGGATCTTCTTTGACTGAGGGAAGGTGAAGGTGCTCGAGGCAGACGTCACTCGGGACTGGTCTCCGAGTGGATCCGAGTTTTGCCAACTCATCAGCTGCTTGGTTCTTCAGTCTCGGAACATGATGAAGTTCTAGACCTTCAAACTTCTTCTCAAGCTTCCTCACTGCGCCGAATCGCCGTAGACCATCAGGCGACGGACGCCGAGTGAGATGGCCATGCGCAATCCGTAGAGGAGAGCTTCATACTCTGCCTCGTTGTTGGAGGAATCGAAGTGTATCTGCAGCACGTACTTGAGTTTGTCGCCCTTTGGCGATATGATCACAATGCCAGCGCCGGAGCCATTCAACATCTTGGACCCATCGAAGAACATTGTCCAATGGGTCGAGTAGATGTGGGTCGGTTGCTGTTGTTCTACCCATTCTGCTATGAAGTCAGCCAGAGCTTGAGACTTAATAGCTTTCTTGGCCTCAAACTTGATATCGCAGTACAGTATCTCCATTGCCCACTTCGCCACTCGGCCTGACGCGTCTCGATTGTGGAGAATTTCCGACAACGGAGCATCAGAAACGACAGACACCGAGTGGTCTTGGAAATAATGGGCCACCTTCTTCGTAGTCATGTAAATCCCGTAGATAAGTTTTTGATAGTGGGGATACCTCTGCTTGGAAGGAGTCAGGACCTCGGAGACGTAGTACACTGAACGCTGAACTTTGTATGCTTTGCCTTCTTCTTCTCGTTCGACTGTAAGAACAATACCAACGACTTGATTTGTAGCCGCGATATACAGAAGAAGGGGATCTTTACTGAGCGGAGCAGTAAGAACCGGCTGGGTGGAAAGTAGGACTTTGAGGTCGTCGAATGCGACTCGGGCTTCGTCTGTCCACTCGAAAGTATATGATTTCTTCATGAGTCGGTACAGAGGAAGTGCTTTCTCGCCGAGTCGACTGATGAACCTGCTCAAAGCCGCTAGGCAACCTGTGAGCCGTTGAACATCGTGTATTCTGATCGGCCTCTCCATTCGGACGATGGTCCCGATCTTTTCGGGGTTGACATCGATTCCTCGTTCGGAAACGAAGAAACCGAGTAACTTTCCGCTGGGAACGCCGAATGAACATTTGGCGGGGTTGAGCTTGATATCGTACCTACGAAGGTTGGCGAATGTTTCTGCCAAGTCAGTCAGCAGGTCGGAACCTTTGCGTGACTTGACTACGATATCATCCATATATGCCTCCACATTCCGACCGATCTGGTCGAGAAGGCATTTTTGGATCATGCGCATAAAGGTAGCTCCTGCATTCTTCAAACCAAATGGCATAGTGATGTAGCAGAAGCACCCGAATGGGGTGATAAAGGCTGTCTTTAATTCATCGGGGCCATACGGACGGATCTGATGATAGACCGAGTAGGCATCAAGAAATGACAAACGCTCGCAACCCGCAGTCGAATCGACAATTTGATCTATGGGGGGAGCGGAAAATGGTCCTTCGGGCAGACCTTATTGAGATGCTTGAAGTCGATGCACATTCGGAGCGACTTGTCCTTCTTGGGCACCATGACAACATTGGCGAGCCACTCGGAGTGGTGAACCTCGCGAATGAAGTTGGCTGCCAGCAGCTTGGCAACCTCCTCCCCGATTTCTTTCCTCTTGTGCGCGGCAGACCGGCGCAGGCGCTCTCGGACGGGCCGAGCGACGGGGTCCACATGCAGTCGGTGCTCAGCCAACTCCCTGGGTACACCTGGCATGTCAGAGGGTTTCCATGCAAAGATGTCCCGGTTCTCATGGAGGAATTGGGTGAGCTCGACTTCCTATTTTGGATCGAGGGTGGTGGAGATGTTTGTTGGGGCAGCAGTGTCGTCCGTCGGGTGAATGCTGACCTTCTTCGTCTCTCCCGCCGACTGGAATGCGGACTCTGAAGCTGGCTTCTTTGGGCGTATCAGGTCGGCGGGGTCGACTGTTTTCTTGTACTCATCGAGCTCGAGGACGGCCATCTGCTGGTCGGCGATTCTTGATCCCTGCTGCAGACACTCTTCGGCTCGCTGTTGATTGCCCGTGATGGTGATCACGCCTTTCGGGCCTGGCATCTTCAGCTTCAAGTATACGTAACATGGACGGGCCATGAAACTCACATACGTTGGGCGGCCCAGAATTGTGTGCTAAGCGCTCTGGAAATCCACCACCTCAAACGTGAGCTTTTCCTTGCGAAAGTTCTTGTCGGAGCCGAAAACGACGTCCAACGCGATTTGGCCGAGTGACTTGGTCTTCCGTCCAGGGACGACTCCATGGAACTGCATGCTGCTCTCGCTGAGTTTGGACATCGGAATGCCCATCCCCTTGAGAGTGTCGGCGTACATGATGTTCAAACCACTGCCGCCGTCCATGAGGACTTTGCGCAGTCGGACTCCTTCTACCACCGGGTCGACGACCAGAGCTTGTCTTCCTGGGGTGGGTACGTGTGCTGGATGATCCGACTGTTCAAAGGTGATCGCAGTCTGAGACCATTTGAGGAACTTGGGGCTGGTAGGGGTGGCCATGTTCACCTCCGTGTTCACCAGCTTCAGTCGACTCTTGCTCTCAACGTCAGCAAAAATCATCAGTGTCGCATGGACTTGGGGGAACGGATCCTCCTTATCCTCCTCATCCTGTTCATTGAGCTTTTCACTTGGTTGCCCTTCGCCGAACCCCTGGATCAGGAGGCGACACTGTCGAGTGGTATGCCTTGGATATATGGGGTTGCCCTCTTCGTCCATCTTCGTATGAACCGGACATGGCTGGTCCAGGATGGGATTATTGAACTGCTTCTTCTTGGGGGTAAACTTCGCCTTCCCTTTGCCCTTGAACTTGGCATTGGTCACGACTGCACCTTCTGCCTGCGGAGTGGATGGAGCTTTTTGCTTTTGCTTCCGAGTGTTGCTTCGATCTCCATCGCCGACTGTCTTGTGCTTGCCGCTTCGGATGCGGTCCTCTTCTTCGCCATTTGCGTAGCATGCTGCAATCTCCATCATCTTGCTCATGGAGATGTCACCTGTTCGGCCGAACTTTAGGTACAGATCTCTGTACCGCACGCCTGCCTTGAAGGCACAGCCTGCTTGATGCTCGGTGACGTTCTCCACCGTGTGGTAGAGAGTTGTCCAACGCTGAGTGAAGTCACGCAGGGGCTCATTCTGCTTCTGGACGCAATGCTGGAGCTCCACGAGGCCTGCAGGGCCCTTGCACGTCCCTTCGAAGGTCTTGATGAACACTCGGGCCAGATCTACCCAACTGTATATGCTTGAGGGGGCCAATTGATTCACCCACGCTCGCGCCGAGCCGTCGAGCATCAGAGGGAGGTGCTTCATGGCGACATGGTCGTCTCCTCTTCCGATCTGGACTGCCACTCGGTAGTCATCTAGCCATGTTTCCGGCTTGGACTCTCCTGTAAACTTGTTGATTCCCGTCGCCAATCGGAAGTTGGGCAGGATGTCAGCTGAACGGATGGCTCGACTGAAACACTCGAGACCAGACACGATGGTCCTGCTTCCACTCGGACGGTCCATATCCTGACCATCGCGGTGGGCTCGGCCCTTGTCGACCCTTCGCTGGGCGATACGCCCTCTTGCGTCGGGCCTTGCGTCGTAAGTGTCGTCGACTGAACGCCGATCATCATGATGTCGGGGCCCATAGGGCCCACCTCGCGGAGGGGTGCGTGAACGGCGGCGATCTTCGTGATTTATGGAACGGCTGCCTCCCCTGTGCCGCTGATGGGAACCAGGGTTGTGAACCGACCGATGCGTATTCGCATGAACTGAACTATTATGGATCCTGTTGTGCGACTGGGAGACTGTCGAATTCTGCTGCTGCGCCGTGTGCAACAGGCCTCGGATCTGCTCGATCCCTCTACCAGCCTCTGAATCAGTCGGCTGGAGGGAATCGGCTATCTTGGCAGCCGCAGCCAATTTGAGGAGGGGTGTGCGGAACAACTCCACGTTGCTCCGCCGAGTGTGCCGACTGGCAGAATGGCGAGGTGGACGGCGCGCGCCAGATGTTTCGCCGACCTCGTGCTCGTTCCGGCCAGCTTGACGGGGATCTTCATGGGAGTTGGCCATGTGTACTTCTGCTGCGGGCCCGCGACCCGCATACTCGGAAGGAAACTCAGTCGGAACTGAGTCCGAGTGCTGGGACAGCGGGGCAACCACAACGGACTCTAGAACCGCCACTTGTGAAGACGCGTTCTGGCGCGCCTGGGCGTGTTGCACCCAACGCTGGGGCCGCGGACGGTGAGACCGCTTGCTGCGGCGCATGACGGCGGTGCAGGTCGACACCGGAGCCGACTGTTGGAGAAGAAGAATGCCGCGGGCGCCGGCACAGAAGTGCGTAGCCCCACAAAGGGGAAGCGCCTCGACGTCGAGAGGAGCATCCCGAAGGCACGCCGAAGCGTCGACGATGAAGGAGAGAGCGCCGAAGAAGATCTGGTGACCCATGCTCGAACCTCCACCGGACGACATGACGAAAGGAAGTAGTCGCAAACTCGCCGGAAGTCGCTTAGACGCCTGCCCCATGGTGGGCGCCAACTTTCGTGGGTATAAGCCTGACAGTAGATGTGTAGGGTACGAAAAGGATGGTCAGAGCGTTAGCTACGGCGAGGTTGTATGAGTTCAGGCCCCTCTACGGTGGAGGTAATAACCCTACGTCTCAGTGCTCTGGGAGCTTGTTGTCGAGTGGAATATAGAATACAATGAGTTGCTAACCCTTGCACCAGTGGGGAAGGGTGGCTTATATAGAGTGCGCTGCCCTTCACCACGTTGGTGCACAGGGGTGGAATAATGGCGAATAAATGCCCACGTTACAGGTAACGTACGGCCTAAATGCTAATAAAAGCGTGAGGAAATGTACGACCGTTTCCCTCCTGGGGGTTACGATGTACAGAGTGGAATCGAGTCGGTCCGTTCGATACGCTTCGAATGCTCGCCTTCGACTGGATGGTCGGAGGTCTGTTACCGACTGGATGATGGGAACTTCTTAGTTCAGTCGGAACTGACTAAGGGCCTTGTCCCTTATGAAGGGTAGTCCTTGGGTAGGACCTATAAGGCAGGCTTATGACCCTACCCTAGGACTATAACCCCATCAATCAGTGTACTGTGTTTGTCTTCGGCTCTTTACAGCGAGCCCATGCCTAAAGGCTTTAAAGGACCTCATAAGGTGCCAAACTATAACAACAGATCTTGAGCCGGTGGCATGGATTGAAAGTTACGATCTAGCCATGGACATGCTCGATGTCAGCGACGCGGTATGTGCAAAGTATCTGACAATGATGTTGGAAGGGCCGGCCCGAACTTGTCTTAAAAATATTCAAACTAATTCCGGCAACACTTGGGCGGAGCTGAAAGAACGTTTTGTCAAAAACTTTCAAGAATGTGCAAGCGTCCGATGACAATTGTGTATCTTCAGCACTACGTTCAGTGCACGGGCGAGTTGGCCCATCATTGGACACGTCGAGTTGTAAAAATAATCCATTCATCGGATAGTATAACAGCCTCGCAAGTTGTTCTGATCCTGGCGAAGAATTATCATTTTGAACCACTAGTGCTTAAGTTGGGTCGTTTGAAGCGAAAGACTCAAGACATGGGCGACTTGATGGATGTTCTCACTAGGTACACCGAGTCACATGGCACAAATGACCTCGGGTCAGATGAGGGTAAGACCGGCAAGGGCAAGAAAGGAGAAGGTGCCAAAGGTAACCAACAAAGTGGGAACTAGGGAGACCACAATAATAAACGGAAGCAGTCTGAGGGTGTCTCAGAATTCGTGGCCAACAACAACACTGGTTTCAAACACCAGCGCTGTTCCGGAGGACCGTATAATGGGAATAAGCCGCATAACTACAAGGAGGCGCTGAAAGCGCATTTCCCAAAGCATAGCACTCAGGATAAGCCATCTAATCATTCCTGGGAAAGTTGCTATATCATGCAGGAGTTTTGAAACCAAGCCTTTCAGGGCCACCTCGGGGCTAATGGTGGACATTCATGTCAGTACGGACAACTTGTTCCGCAAGGCGGCTCGTCTGGAGATTTCCCACGGTCAGGATTTAACGAACAAGGCGGCTCTAGATCAGATTATGTGCACCAAGGGAATTCTGGTAATAGGCCACGTTCTGACCAGGGAAATCAAAAAATAACAATCAGTGTGGGTTCCAGAGCAACCCTAAATAGTTGAATCATGGTCGGTACCACATTTTTACCACCAATTGCTTCAAAGAGGATATGAAGTGTAAGCATACATCCGTCAGCACGATTGAGACGGCACTCCCCTGATACCTCAACTAGTCCGAGGAACCAATTGTCTGGAGCCGTGAGGATCACACGCCCCAGGTTGATAACCCGGAAGATCTAGCTTTGGTAATGGCACCTCAGGTTGGTGGATACACCCTCACAGAAGTTCTTATGGGCCGAGGGAGCAGCATCAACATTTTATATTTTGACACTTTCTAGAGGATGAAATTGTGGGACAATAGTTTGCGAACTTCATCCATAGTTTTTCATGGAATTGTTCCTCAGAAGTAAAGATACCCGATCGGGCGGATTAAGCTTAATGTCACTTTTGGGGATGAATATAATTCCAGATGTGAACCCCTAATGTTTGAGGTTGTGAAAATAAAGAGTCCTTATCACACTCTCTTTGGAAGGATGGCTTATGCTCAGTTTATGGCTCGTCCTTGTTATATCTGCCTCAAGCTTAAGATGTCGGGTCCCAAAGGCACCATAATAGTAGGAGGCAGGAGAAAGATAGCTCAAGAGTGTGAGGAGGCAAACGCGCCTTATGCTAAGTCAGCATGTGCCGGTGAAATGATGAAAACTCTGACAGAAAACTTTGGAAAAGCATCTCTCAAGTAAGCCACCAGTTTGAGGAATCCAACCCGGCCAATTTCTTTTTTCCCTATCACACTAGGAGCTACCTGCTCATTATCTTTTGTATGGATCCCCAAACTATGAACATACTTCTATAATATATGAATCTAATAAAGCTCATTATTAGCCAAAAATTTAGCATGAGTATTTTGTCATCCAATATATTAGTTGGGGGCTACAAAGTTCAAATAAACTATCATGGTCAATACAATTAAGCTGGCTTATCTAGGGCTACCTGCCCCCATGTTGTTTAGTAGTAATAGCATTGTGTTCTGCAATCCTATGTCGGACCTTTCTATTTTGATCATAGGTCACTTGGGGGATTCCAACTCAAAGAGTTTAGTTTTTTACCCTCTTGATCGGCAAAGACGCCACAAAATGATTAAACCTGCTGGTATGTTTTTGTGACTCCGAACAAGGTGACTATGTATACTCTTGACTGATCAATCCATTATGAACCCTGAATCAGCAAGGTTAAAACGTGGGTCTGTCATGTGAGAGCTGAGATATTGAAAGCTAGTATAAATCATGAGTTATTATGCTCGCTTCATTGAAGCAAGGCTCGGCCTCAAAAGTCAGTCTTTTTTAACCGTGTCTCATTGAGCTGGCATGTGAATCATGATTAATACTCGGCATGGTTTGTTAGTTCTTAGAAATCTTTCAGCAGGAAGTACTACATAAAAACTGTCACAAAACAGGGTCATAACATACTGCAACCAGTTCTCTTTTTTAGAAAGTTTCTTTTCTCTTACGACAATGACACAAGAAAATAGAGTTGTGTTACGAGATTATGGACAACCGGGTCATAAAAGATATGGCTATAAAGACTTCTGATAATTAACTAAGGTAAACACGCTCGATGTCGTGATCACACGCATTTCAGAGTTGTTGCTACCCTATTACAGACTCACATTATGAGTCATCAAAACCCAACGATGTTTTGATACAATAATACGAGAGAATAAAGTTTTCCCGCTAGGCAAGTCATTGATGACCCGCCATCAGTTTTTAGCATCGGCCGATTCAGCTCCTGATTATTCCGACTCATCGTCATCATCAATATGCTCTTGGGCTTGTTACATCCACCGAATTGATCTCAAAGATTCAAAATTTGGAGCGGTCCTAGTTGAAGTAGAAGCCCTGGTGTCAAAAGTAGTATTTTTCTTATAATAAGGGGGGACGAGCTCGGAGGGCTTCTCTTGAGGCACTTGAACAAGCTCATTATGACCAGTATATGTGGGGTAAAAATGAGATGTGTTAGTCTGGTTTGCCCGAATGGTCCCCAGAGGATGGGCCTCCTTCATGAAACGAGAAAAGTCTTCGCGGGTGAATTCCGAACCATCGAACTTATATTCTGGAAACGCGTCTTTTAAAGTTGCCAAATCCAATTCTGGTAAATAAGATTTGGCACGGGCGAGGGCCAGGTTTACCCCGCCACGAGCTGCTGATTTCCGGTTTTCAAAAACCCACTGTGGCACAACGGAGAGTTTTCTTAGCATATCATGGATGGTCCATGGAGGGTACTTGGGATTTGTCGCAACCATGATATAGTACATAGACCTGGTATACAATTTTTCCACATGGGAAAAAATGGTTTTCAACTTTATCAACAACGGCTGCACTAGAGATTATTTTGTCCGGCCTACACAGAGAATAACACATATGAAATATTTTTGAGTCGCCCTTTGGAGTATCAAAAAATAAAAACAAAGATAGAAGTTGCAAAACTTTACCAAAGATGGCGGTCAGCACGTCATTGATTTGCTTCACTAAGGTGGAATAATTCTCTTTAAGAGGGCCAAATTTCGTTTGGCTTTTTCAGCACGGGCTAAGACATCAGTTTTATCTTTTTCAAAGTCCTTCTGGAATTGATCGAGACGATCTTGCATTTGATGAACAAAGCTTTGGAAAAGAGCCGTCGTAGATTCAGCCTCAGCCTGAAGTCTTTTTCTGTCTTGAGAAGCCTTTGCAGATCTGCATCGGTGGATTCAGCATTTCATTCCAGATTTGTGACAGCCCGATGCCGGCGTTCCAGAAGATTCCCCTTCTATTCCGTTTTCGTCGTGTGGGTATTTTATTTTGTCGTATCTTCATCACATCATGCGCATCATCAACATTGCATCGGCATCTCCGTGTCGCCAATTTTCAAAACTTGCATCCGTTGTTAGTTGCCGGTTCACGTCGTTGTCCGTTCTGAGCCCGACCGCACACACGCGCGCCCGCGGCATTGTCAAAACCCTGCTTTTAAAATGCGTTTAAAACTTTCTCTGATCAGGGTGAAACTTGGCATGCGGTCGTAATTAGTTATAGCTAGGACGTGTGTCGAATTTTGTCGCGATCGGAGTCCGTCTGGTACCCGAACGGTCGACCGTAGCGGCACCGTATTCGGTCTACCGTCGGACGTTTGTCGGTGTTTTAAAATTGTTGCCGCGCTGCCCGTTTCCCCTCTCATCTCTGGATATCCCCTCTACATGGCCACGTACCCATTCCCTCTTGCGGAATCGTCCGAATCCGACCGCACAGTTGGATCCGGAACGCGATTTCGGGTAACCTAGCCCCCCCCCCCCCGTTTGTCTATATATATGCCCCATGCTATTTTTAGACAGCCCCCTCTTCCCCTACCTCGTTTCCCGTGCCAAACCTGCCCTAGCCGCCACCTCGTAGCCTCTCCTCCTCCCTCCTTGCAGCCAGCCGCCGCATCCCGCGTGGGCCCAGATCCAGCCCGCCCGGGCCCGATCCGGGCCACGCAACCGCAGCCGCCACCCACTCCACCCTGCGTCGCGCTCGAGGGGAGGAGCCCCCGAGCAGATCATCGGTGCCAGCCGCCGCGATCCGCACCGCACCGCCGCCTCCCTTCAGCCACCGGCCCGTCGCCGCCGGCCGACCTCCCCATCGGTTCCCCTTGTCCCGTTGTGGCCTGTGCCCGCGCCGGCCGCCGGATCGCGCCGCCTCTGCTCCTTCCCCGCGATCCCGATCTGGATCGGGGTTGGGGACGAGCGACCTCGCGCCGCCGCCATGGACCTCGCCGGCCGGATCTACCGCCCCTATCGTCCCTCGGCCGCCCCTGTCGGTGCCTCGCCCTGCCTCACCTCCTGCTCGCCGGAGCTACCCTCCATGGCCTCGTGCTCGTGGAGGAGCACGGGAGGGCCGAGCCGTGCCCAGCCTGGCCGATGACCGCCTCGCCCCGCGTGGGCCTTCCCAGTGTCGCGGCCCAGCACCAGCGTCCGACCGGTTGCGCCCTTTCGGCCCAGGAGCCCCGCGGCCCATCTCCTCCTTCCACCAGAACAGCCCCGAGCCCCAAGGTGAGCTCTATTCCCCGCCCCAGCGTTTTGTTGCTATGTTGCGCTGCCTGCTTAGGCCCGTTAGGCCGATTCGGCCCGATAGGTTCTTATTAGAATTTTTCGGCTTATTTAAATTTCAGAGTTTAGTCACATATTAATTCACCCGTAGTTTATTAACCGTAAGTTGGATCGCGACATGTAGTATATGTATTTGTCGTAGAATTGCGCATAGAATCCGTTCATAAAACTTGCATAATTATTTGACATAGTTTAACGTGTCAAATGCATAGATTAGCGTGCTGTCTAGATAGGATAGACGCTGTATTTATTTTTCGCGCAAGCCCGGATTGCTCGTATGTCATAGTTTAAATGCCTATGTTTTAGGGACCATTATTCCATGTATTTTAGAGCGGTCATTGGTATTTTTGCGTGTAGGGTTTGCCGGTAGTTTATTTTCCCGTGTATAGGTTATTTTTCTCGCATTTTCGTGTTGTATTATTTTGTTGTGCAACCCCACATATTTTATATGTTTCCGGGGTAGAAAAATCCGTGGGATTTTTCTGTGCAATTAGTTTTAGCTTTTGAGAAAATTAGTTCGTCCGATATTTTGCCGTGATGCCCTTTGGTTTATTTCGTAGGATTTATTCTGTGCTTCGTTTGACGGAGTTGTCAATTAGAGAGTTGTTCTTTGATGTTTAGACTAGCCCCTCGTACTTTTGGTTGCAATAGAAATGCATGTTTAGGTGTGGTTTGCTTGCTCTCAAGTTGCTTGAAATAGTGCTGATTTGGAGGAGCTGAAATATTTCTAAGTCTGGAATCTCTTATATTTTGTTGTTGTCTTGTGTTGCTTCTATCTTGTGATCTGTAGCTCTTTTGAGGTTGGTCCAATGGAGTTCGTTGTAGCCCTTGTGTTTCTCTAGCATGCTGGGAATTTTCATGCCATTTGGAGTTCTGTAGCTATAGGTTTTGCTGCTGTCAATATGGCTTCAGATCAAAAACTGCACTTTCATGAGGTGTAATTTCCACTAAATCTGAAATATTGTGTGAGACGCCATTTTGTGACTTATTTTCCTATTGTCCCATGATGCCATGCTAGTTGTTGTTAGTTGTTTGTAGTAGTGCTTCTTGCCCTCTTTCGTGTCATGCCTTGCTTGAGTTTATTTGAGTTGAGTAGCTCGTAGTTGTGGGGCGTAGAAAATGTTATGTGGTTGTTTATGGCAGATTGTAGTCATTTCTTGTTTTGCTCGTAGTTGTTGAAACGTAGCTCCGATTTGATCGTATCCTATATGAAACTTGCTTAGAATCTTGTGTAGTTTCATTTTTTCTCTTGCTGGTTGTATGTTTTGAGGTGCTCGTGACCGCCGTTGCACACGTATTGCATTCATGTCATCATATCTTGCGGTGCTTGTATCTTTTGAACCGTAGCTCCGTTGGAGATGTTCTTTATGTGTAGGTTGCTTGAAATGACGCGTAGAATCATGTGAACCTATTTGTTTTTCTGTTTAACAACCAATTAAATGTGTTAGTTCAGATCTGGACAAAATTGTAAATTAACATGTGAGGTCGTCTTGGAGGTGCTATATGTCATTTCCGACCTCATTTAAAATGCCTAGATAGTTAGTTTAATTACGCTTCACCTCTTGCCATGTTTAACCACATTTAATATTGTCGTGTATCTAATCGGGATAGAACTAAATAATTAAAAGTGGAGTTTCGTCAATATGCAACTCGTTGCATATTGAACTTCACTTAATGTGTAGTGTTTGATTGTGTGAATTGTCATGCCGTGACTTGCATGTATTCAGGTGCTCATGCATCATATGTGTTGTGCATCGTGTGGTGAATTCCGTGTGTTGATTTGTGTTTCTGGTTTGCTTCGTCTCGGTAGAGTTCCGCAAGCGTGCCGGAATGTGAGCACCCGTTCGACTATGTCGGTTCGTCTGCTTCACGAAGGCATTCTTCTTCCAAGCGGGATCTCAGGTAAGATGACCATTTCCCCAGATACCATTACTATCATTGCCATGCTAGTTATTTCGATGCTATCGGTTATGTCTTGTTGCCTACCACCTGTTAAATATTAGCCTCTGAACAATGTCATGAAAACCTTCAACCTGTTCAACCTAGGAAACCACTGATTGGCTATGTTACTGCTTGCTTAACCTTGTGTTAGCGTTGCTAGTTGCAGGTGCAGATGCTTCCATGTGAAAGCAAGGGTTCCTTGTTATATCACCATATTAAATGCTATTTAATTTAATGCACCTATATACTTGGTAAAAGGTGGAAGGCTCGGCCTTTCTAGCCTGGTGTTTTGTTCCACCTTTGCCCCCTTAGTTTCCGACTACCGGTGTTATGTTCCATAAATGAGCGCTCCTAACACGATCGGGGTTGTTATGGGGACCCCCTTGATAATTCGTTTTAGATTAAAGCTGGTCTGGCAAGGCCCAACTTTGGTACTACATTTGCCTAATAACCTAATAATAATGCATAGGGACCCGCCGGCACTCGCGGACTATTTTAATCAACCCCCGGTCCAGTGCTCCTCATGAGTGTTGGTCCCACCCGAGCGATGGCCGGCGCCCCTCTTGTCACCCGGAGTTTTAGCGATCACGATGTCTAGCTCACCCGTCATGTCCTGAGAACGAGGTACGCGACTCCTATCGGGGTCGTCGACACGTCGGGCGGCCTTGCTGGATTAGTTTTACCTTTGACGAGATATCTTGTGCATCGGGATTCCGTGATGCTTTGGGTAATCTCAGAATTGAGGTTTTCCACTAGGGAATTCGACGAGATCACGAGCTTCGTGATAGAGGATTTCTATGAAGCTTGTGGTAATTTGTGATGGACTAGTTGGAGCATCCCTGTAGGGTTAAATCTTTTCGGAAAGCCGTGCCCGCGGTTATGTGGCAACGTGGAAACTTTGTTTAACACTGGTTCTAGATAACTTGAAGTTAACTTGATTAAAATATGCCAACTGTGTGCGTAACCGTGACTGTCTCTTTCGTGAGTTCCTTCTCCGATCGAGGACACGGTGGGGTTATGTCTGACGTAGGTAGGTGTTCAGGATCATTCATATGATCATCTGTAGTAACGTTCGTTATGCGTAGATCTTCCCTCTCTTATTTCTTGTACTCATAAGTTTAGCCACCAAATATATGCTTAGCCGCTGCTGCAACCTCACCACTTAACCATGCCTCACCTAATAAGCTTTGCTAGTCTTGATACCTTTGGAAATGAGATTGCTGAGTCCCCTGTGGCTCACAGATTACTACAACACCAGTTGCAGGTACAGGTAAAGGTTACTTGACGCGAGCGCGTTGATTGTTCATTTGGAGTTGCTTCTTCTTCTTCTTCTTCATCGATCTAGGATGGGTTCGAGGCCGGCAACCTGGGATAGCAAGGATGGAGGTCGTTCTTCTTTTGTCGTTTGTTTTCGTCCGTAGTCGGACCCTGCTCTTACTCTTGATGATTATGTAATGTACTGATGTGACTCTGATGTAGCATGTGGCAAGTGTAAGCCAATTCTTTATATATGTCTCTTCTTTTCAGTACATGTACTTGTAACAATATCCATTCTTGCGACACGACGAGATGCGCTTCTATCCCTGACGAGGCCCTCGTGCCAAATTGAGGATAGGGTCGCATCTTGGGCGTGATGGTATCAGAGCAGTACCGACCTAGGAGCCCCCTTGATTGATCGAACTTGGCTGATGGGGTTATATTCCTAGGGTAGGGTCATAAGCCTGCCTTATAGGTCCTACCCAAGGACTACCCTTCATAAGGGACATGGCCCTTAGTCAGTTCCGACTGAACTAAGAAGTTCCCATCATCCAGTCGGTAACAGACCTCCGACCATCCAGTCGAAGGCGAGCATTCGGAGCGTATCGAACGGACCGACTGGATTCCACTCTGTACATCGTAACCCCCCAGGAGGGAAACGGTCGTACGTTTCCTCACGCTTTTATTAGCATTTAGGTCGTACGTTACCTGTAACGTAGGCATTTATTCGCCATCATTCCACCCCTGTGCACCAACCATTGTGAAGGGCAGCGCACTCTATATAAGCCACCCTTCCCCCCTCGTGCAAGGGTTAGCAACTCATTGTATTCTATATTCCACTCGACAACAAGCTCCCAGAGCACTAAGACGTAGGGCTATTACCTCCACCGCAGAGGGGCCTGAACTCATACAACCTCGTCGTAGCTAAGGCTCTGCCCATCCTTTTCGTACGCTACACATCTACTGTCAGGCTTATACCCACGACAGTTGGCGCCCACCTTGGGGCAGGCGTCTAAGCAACTTTCGGCGAGTTTGCGACTACTTCCTTTCGTCATGTCGTCCGGTGGAGGTTCGAGCATGGGTCACCAGATCTTCTTCGGCGCTCTCTCCTTCATCGTCGACGATTCGGCGTGGCTATGGGATGCTCCTCTCGATGTCGAGGCGCTTCCCCGTCGTGGGGCTACGCACTTCCGTGCCGGCGCCTGCGGCATTCTTCTTCTCCAACAATCGGCTCCGATGTCGACCTGCACCGCCGTCACGCGCCGCAGCATGCGGTCTCGCCGTCCGCGGCTCCAGCGTTGGGTGCAACACGCCCAGGCGTGCCAGAACGCGTCTTCACAAGTGGCGGTTCTAGAGTCCATTTTGGTTGCCCCGCTGTCCCAGCACTCGGACTCGGTTCCGACTGAGTTTCCTTCCGAGTATGCGGGTCGCGGGCCCGCAGCAGAAGTACACATGGCCAACTCCCATGAAGATCCCCGTCAAGCTGGCCGAAACGAGCACGAGGTTGGCGCAACGTCTGCCGCGCGCCGTCCACCTCGCCGTTCTGCCCGTCGGCACACTCGGCGGAGCAACATGGAGTTGTTCCGCACGCCCCTCCTCAACTTGGCTGCGGCTGCCAAGATAGCCGATTCCCTCCAGCCGACTCATTCAGAGGCTGGTAGAGGGATCGAGCAGATCCGAGCCCTGTTGCACACGGCGCAGCAGCAGAATTCGACAGTCTCCAAGTCGCACAACAGGATCCATAATAGTTCTGTTCATGCGAATACGCATCGGTCGGTTCACAGCCCTGGTTCCCATCAGCGGCACATGGGAGGCAGCCGTTCCATAAACCACGAAGATCGCCGCCGTTCACGCACTCCTCCGTGAGGTGGGCCATATGGGCCCCGACATCATGACGATCGGCGTTCAGTCGGCGACACTTACGACCCAAGACCCGACGCAAGAGGGCGTATCGCCCAGCGAAGGGTCGACAGGGGCCGAGCCCACCGCGATGGTCACGATAAGGACCGTCCGAGTGGAAGCACGACCATCGTGTCCGGTCCCGAGTGTTTGAGTCGAGCCATCCGTTCGGCTGACTTCCCGCCCAACTTCCGATTGGCGATTGGAATCAGCAAGTTTACACGAGAGTCCAAGCCGGAAACATGGCTAGATGACTACCGAGTGGCAGTCCAGATCGGAGGAGGAGACGACCATGTCGCCATGAAGCACCACCCTGTGATGCTCGACGGCTCGGCGCGAGCGTGGCTGAATCAGTTGGCCCCCTCAAGCATATACAGTTGGGCAGATCTGGCCCGAGTGTTCATCAAGACCTTCGAAGGGACGTGCAAGCGCCCTGCGGGCCTCGTGGAGCTCCAGCATTGCGTCCAGAAGCAGAATGAGCCACTGCGTGACTTCATTCAGCGTTGGACAACTCTCTACCACACGGTGGAGAACGTCACCGAGCATCAAGCAGTCTGCGCCTTCAAGGCAGGCGTGCGGTATAGAGATCTGTACCTAAAGTTCGGCCGAACAGGTGACATCTCCATGAGCAAGATGATGGAGATTGCAGCAGCTACGCAAATGGCGAAGAAGAGGACCGCATCCGAAGCGGCAAGCGCAAGACAGTCGGCGATGGATATGGAAGCAACACTCGGAAGAAAAAGCAAAAAGCTCCATCCACTCCGCAGGCAGAAGCTGCAGTCGTGACCAATGCCAAGTTCAAGGGCAAAGGGAAGGCGCAGTTTACCCCCAAGAAGAAGCAGTTCAATAATCCCATCATGGACCAGCCATGTCCGGTTCATACGAAGATGGACAAAGAGGGCAACCCCATATATCCAAAGCATACCACTCGACAGTGTTACCTCCTAATCCAGGGGTTCGGCGAAGGGCAACCGAGTGAAAAGGTCAATGAACAGGATGAGGAGGATAAGGAGGATTCGTTCCCCCAAGTCCATGCGACACTCATGATTTTTAATGACATTGAGAGCAAGAGTCGACTGAAGCTGGTGAACAGCGAGGTGAACATGGCCACCCCTACCAGCTCCAAGTTCCTCAAATGGAATCAGACTGCAATCACCTTTGACCAGTCGGATCATCCAGCACACATACCCACCCCAGGAAGACAAGCTCTGGTCGTCGACCCGGTGGTAGAAGGAGTCCGACTGCGCAAAGTCCTCATGGACGGCGGCAGCGGTTTGAACATCATGTACGCCGACACTCTCAAGGGGATGGGCATTCCGATGTCCAAACTCAGCGAGAGCAGCATGCAGTTCCATGGAGTCGTCCCTGGACGGAAGGCCAAGTCACTCGGCCAGATCGCGTTGGACATCGTTTTCGGCTCCGATAAGAACTTTCGCAAGGAAAAGCTCACGTTTGAGGTGGTGGATTTCCAGAGCGCTTACCACGCAATTCTGGGCCGCCCAGCGTATGTGAGTTTCATGGCCTGTCCATGTTACGTATACTTGAAGCTGAAGATGCCAGGCCCGAAAGGCGTGATCACCATCACGGGCAATCGACAGCGAGCCGAAGAGTGTCTGCACCAGGGATCAAGAATCGCCGACCAGCAGATGGCCGTCCTCGAGCTCGACGAGTACAAGAAAACAGTCGACCCCGCCGACCTGATGCGCTCAAAGAAGCCAGCTTCAGAGTCCGCATTCCAGTCGGAGGGAGAGACGAAGAAGGTCAGCATTCACCCGACGGACGACACTGCTGCCCCGACAAACATCTCCACCACCCTCGATCCTAAATAGGAAGCCGAGCTCACCCAATTCCTCCATGAGAACTGGGTCATCTTCGCATGGAAACCCTCTGACATGCCAGGTGTACCCAGGGAGTTGGCTGAGCACCGACTGCATGTGGACCCCGTCGCTCGGCCCGTCCGAGTGCGCCTGCGCCGGTCTGCCACGCACAAGAGGAAAGCAATCGGGGAGGAGGTGGCCAAGCTGCTCACAGCCAACTTCATTCGCGAGGTTCACCACTCCGAGTGGCTCGCCAATGTTGTCATGGTGCCCAAGAAGGACAAGTCGCTCCGAATGTGCATCGACTTCAAGCATCTCAATAAGGTCTGCCCGAAGGACCATTTTCCGCTCCCCCGCATAGATCAAATTGTCGATTCGACTGCGGGTTGTGAGCGTTTGTCATTTCTTGATGCCTACTCGGGCTATCATCAGATCCATCTGTATCGCCCCGATGAATTAAAGACATCCTTATTCACCCCATTCGGGTGCTTCTGCTACATCACTATGCCATTTGGTTTGAAGAATGCAGGTGCTACCTTTATGTGCATGATCCAAAAATGCCTTCTCGACCAGATCAGTCTGAATGTGGAGGCATATATGGATGATATCGTAGTCAAGTCACGCAAAGGTTCCGACCTACTGACTGACTTGGCAGAAACATTCGCCAACCTTCGTAGGTACGATATCAAGCTCAACCCCGCCAAATGTTCATTCGGCGTTCCCAGCGGAAAGTTACTCGGTTTCTTTGTTTCTGAACAAGGAATCGATGTCAACCCCGAAAAGATCGGGACCATCGTCCGAATGGTGAGGCCGGTCAGAATACACGATGTTCAACAGCTCACAGGTTGCCTAGCGGCTTTGAGCAGGTTCATCAGTCGACTCGGCGAGAAAGCACTTCCTCTGTACCGACTCATGAAGAAATCAGATACTTTCGAGTGGACAGACGAAGCCCGAGTCGCATTCGACGACCTCAAAGTCCTACTTTCCACCCAACCGGTTCTTACTGCTCCGCTCAGTAAAGAGCCCCTTCTTCTGTATATCGCGGCTACAAATCAAGTCGTTGGTACTGTTCTTACAGCCGAACGAGAAGAAGAAGGCAAAGAATACAAAGTTCAGCGTTCAGTGTACTACGTCTCCGAGGTCCTGACTCCTTCCAAGCAGAGGTATCCCCACTATCAAAAACTTATCTACGGGATTTACATGACTGCGAAGAAGGTGGCCCATTATTTCCAAGACCACTCGGTGTCTGCCATTTCTGATGCTCCGTTGTCGAAAATTCTCCACAATCGAGACGCATCAAGCCGAGTGGCGAAGTGGGCAATGGAGATGCTGTACTGCGATATCAAGTTCGAGGCCAAGAATGCTATTAAGTCTCAAGCTCTGGCTGACTTCATAGCAGAATGGGTAGAACAACAGCAACTGACCCACATCTAGTCGGCCCATTGGACAATGTTCTTCGATGGGTCCAAGATGTTGAATGGCTCCGACGCTGGCGTTGTGATCATATCGCCAAAGGGCGACAAACTCAAGTACGTGTTGCAGATACACTTCGATTCCTCCAACAACGAGGCAGAGTATGAAGCTCTCCTCTACGGATTGCGCATGGCCATCTCACTCGGTGTCCGTCGCCTGATGGTCTACGGCGATTCGAATTTGGTGGTCAATCAAGTGATGAAAGAGTGGGACGTCAGGAACCCCACCATGACCACATATTGCAATGCAGTGAGGAAGCTTGAGAAGAAGTTTGAAGGTCTAGAACTTCATCATGTTCCGAGACTGAAGAACCAAGCAGTTGATGAGTTGGCAAAACTCGGATCCACTCGGAGACCAGTCCCGAGTGACGTCTGCCTCGAGCACCTTCACCTTCCCTTAGTCAAAGAAGATCCTTTCACGGAGGAACTAGTACAACTAAAGAGTTCAACAGATCCTATTGAAGTCGATGTACCTGCTGTGGTTGATCTGGTCATGGAGATTCTCGCTGTCATCCTCGATTGGACTGTGCCGATCATTGCATATATCCTGAGGCAGGAACTTCCAGAAGACGAAGTCCAGGCCAGGCAGATAGTCCACAGGTCGAAGTCATTCACTGTCATTGATGGCCAATTGTACAAGGAAAGCGTTTCACGCGTTCTTCAACGATGCATCTCCCCAGAGGAGGGGCAGCTAATCCTGGAAGATATTCACTCGGGAACCTGCGGTCATCACGCCTCTTCGAGAGCAATCGTCGCCAAGGCATTCAGGGCTGGTTTCTTCTCGCTGCAGGCAAACGAGATGGCTAAAGATATGGTCGACCGATGTGAGGGCTGTCAGTTCTACTCCAACAAGTCCCACAAGCCAACATCTGCGTTGAAGACAATCCCTCTTGTGTGGCCGTTTGCAGAATGGGGATTAGATACAGTCGGTCCATTCAAGACAGGCCAAGGTGGATACACACATCTGTTGGTGGCAGTCGACAAGTTCACAAAATGGATTGAAGCCAAGCCCATCAAGAAGCTCGACGCCCTAACAGCCATCAAGTTTGTCAGGGACATCATCTCCAGATTTGGTGTGCCTCACAACATAATCACGGACAATGGAACAAACTTCGACTCGGACAGAGTCAAAGGTTTCTATGCAAGCCAAGGTATCCGAGTGGATTTTGCTTCCGTAGCACATCCTAAATCCAATGGACAAGCAGAGCGGGCGAATGGACTTATTCTGCAAGGTTTGAAGCCCCGACTCCTGCGAGAGGTGGGACATGCCGCTGGGGCATGGGTCACCGAGCTACCTTCAGTACTTTGGGGTCTACGCACAACCCCGAACAGATCTACATGGCGATCACCGTTCTTCCTCGTTTATGGAGCAGAAGCAGTCCTTCCGAGTGACTTGCTTCACAATGCGCCACGAGTCGAACTCTTCTCCGAAGCTGAAGCAGAACAAGCAAGGCAAGATGGAGTGGATCTTCTAGAGGAGGAGCGCGAGATGGCACTGAATCGCTCAACCATATATCAACAAGATCTTCGGCGCTTTCATGCACGCCACGTCAGGAGTCGCACGTTCCAAGCAGGCGACCTAGTGCTCCGAGTGGATCAGCAAAGACCCCACAAGTTGGCTCCTGCCTGGGAAGGACCCTTCATCATCTCCAAAGTGCTGAACAACGGAGCATACAAACTCTACAACATCGACAGGGAGATAGACGAGCCGCGAGCATGGAACGGAGATCTCTTGAAGCGCTTCTACACGTGACCGTCGACTGAAGCAGTGTAAAGAACAAGTATTGATGAAATAATATAAAGCAGAGTGAGCTTTTGCAGATTCAAAATTCGTCCACGGTCGCAGACTCCGGTCTAAAAAAAACATAGTTGCGATCCAGAATCGCCTAAGTATTAACTTTCTTCGAGTGTGCACTTAACGTCGCACTCGGGGACTTAGCTGCGATCAAGAATCGCCTAAGTATTATCTTTCTCCGAGTGTGCACTAAACGTCGCACTCGGGGACTTAGCTGCGATCACGAATCGCCTAAGTATTACCTTTCTTCGAGTGTGCACTTAACGTCGCACTCGGAGACTTAGCTGCGATCAAGAATCGCCTAGGTATTAACTTTCTCCGAGTGTGCACTAAATGTCACACTCGGAGACTTAGCTGCGATCAAGAATCGCCTAAGTATTACCTTTCTCCGAGTATGCACTAAACGTCGCACTCGGAGACTTAGCTGCGATCACGAATCGCCTAAGTATTAACTTTCTTCGAGTGTGCACTAAACGTCGCACTCGGGGACTTAGTTGTGATCAAGAATCACCTAAGGAATAACTTTCTCCGAGTGTGCACTAAACGTCGCACTCGGCAACTTAGCTGTGACCAAGAGTCACCTAAGTAATAACTTTCTCCGAGTGTGCACTAAACTTCGCACTCGGGGACTTAGCTGCGATCAAGAATCGCCTAACTAGTAACTTTCTTCGAGTGTGTAATTCACGTCACACTCGGGAACTTAGATGCGATCAAGAATCGCCTAAGTATCAACTTTCTCCGTGCGTGCACTCGGAAGTTTAGTTGTGATACAGAATCGCCTAAATACATGAGTAATAGACCCTCATTGAGGCTCATGTTGATGTCAAGACTACTAACAATTACATGAAGTACCAACTCGCTTCGAGTGAGGCCTGTCCGACGCACTCGACGACTTAGTTGCGATCATGAGTCGCCTAAATATTCTATTGCCCTCGATTGTACCCTACAGATCCACTCGGAGACCCCGCAAGACCCTCACAGAGGCTCATGCAGATGTCAAGACAACTGACACTTACATGCTATGCATGTTTGCCATTGGCTTCACCAAGAAACGCCAAACAGAAAACTCGACGCAAAATTGCAACACAAGAGCAAATGATTTGATTCAGATTCAAAAGTTCAAACAAAGATAGTTCACTCGGTGCGGATCAAGCTTACCCGCACCAATCCAAGAATGTGACGGCCAACAGCAGTGGCCAAAGTTCCTTACAGATCAACACTCGGCATACCGAGGATAAAGAATTTTTACGCATCATCTAGATTAGCGCCAGGACTGGAGGGCTCTACGAACGTGTCCAGATCGATACCGTCGGCGATGCGGGTGGCACTCTCAAGGAAAGTTTCCCTGAAGTCTTCGAATCAAAGTTTCTTCGTGTTGGCAACCTTCTATGTTTTCAGCTTCTCCTTGCGCACCTCCTTGCAATGAACTCGGACCGGGGACAGAGCAACATCTGCACCACAACGAGCTACAGATTTCTTCCATGACTGCACTCGGTTCGGGATCTCCTCTAGTCGAGTCATCAAGTTTTCCATCTCTTGTCGCGACTCATCTTCTGGCCAAAGCTCCTTGTCGATTCGGCCGACGACTTCTCTCAGTCGACCGATGAAAGGGCCAACTTTGCCCACGCGGATGTGCGCTCGGAGCAGATCTCGATTGGCGTCCTCGCCGAGTGGAACGTTCTCGCGAATCGACCACTCCACGTCAGCTGCTTCAGCTTCACCATCAATGCAAAAATCTGCAACAAAAGGACAAGCAAACAATAAGCATCGAGTGTGACGCACATACCACAAACACTCGGACAAAGCAAGACTTACCAGCCAGACGCGTCATCATCTGCCGAGCCCAGTCGCTGACGTATTTCTCCTGAGCTATGCACCGTTTGTTCAGCACGTCCATCTGTCCCATCAGAGCAGTCCTCTGTTTCCCCATCTTCTCAACTTCCTCAGTCAGCACTTTGTTCGCTTCACGAGCTTGCTCCAATGACTTCTCTCGTTCCGCCAGAACATCCTTCATGCCAGCCATTGCAAGCAGCGCCGCATCAAGCTCACCAGCTAATTGATTCCTCTCCGCCCTGAGAGTCTCATAGGCTGGCCCCATTTCACAAGTTTTCTGCCAGCCAACACCAAGAGACAATTAGACAATTCAATAATAAAAGTCTAAGTTCTTCAGACCCCTGCCGACGCAAGCAGTCGACAGCGGTCTCGGGGACTACACCCAGTGGGTTCAGTAAGAGTGACCCCACTGGCATGCAACTCAAGCAGGCCCGCCCTATTGAGATACATGTTACAACCTACGCCTACGAGGCTAATACTACCCGACCTAAGTACAAATTACTCTCGGGGACTCTTACAGTAAGTGCACCCCGAGTGCCACAACTGTTCGCAGTCGGCCATATTATTTACAGATCTGACCAAAGCAAAGACAATATGTATAAAGACAACTGCCGGTGCAAGCACTCGACAGAAGTCTCGGGGACTACACCCACTGGGTTCACTCAGAGTGAACCCATTGCAAACGTCATACGGTATCCGAGAACACCCAGTGGGTTACAAGAGAAAAGTAAATACTTACTAGCCCACTTACTCGGATATCATCCCGCAGCTCCAAGCTCCGCTGGTAGAGGGATGCGATGGAGTCATATGCCTTCTTGGCTTCTCCCGCCATCAGCTCCACCTGCACCATGGCCCCCTTGGCCGCTCCCACCTGCTCTTCCGGGAGACGCTGGATGTTGAACTCGACATTCGACGAGCCTGGCATCGTTGGAATTTCCTGGGGCATCCCAAGACCCGCTCCACTTGGTTCTTCAGCCACCAGCGCCGTTTCAGTCGGCAGCATCGCCTCAGTCGGCAGCACGTCTGCGGGGAGAGCAGTGACTGGTGGGGCAGCCTCAAGAGTGGGCTCCGCGGCTTGTTCAGCTATCCCCTGTTCACCCTCGTCCGTGCAAATCGCCCCTAATAGACCGAACGGCGCGGGATCTCAGAAAAAGAAAGAGGCAAGGCCTAAGATAGAATTCGCGACGCGATAATATAAAACTCTCGGGGTCACTACAACGCACCTGGCTGGGACGAGACGACGTTGTCCGTGTCCATGGGGTCATCCTCCTGGCGGGCCAGAGAGGTGGCGGAGGTAGCAACTCTGTCGAGTGAAATCCATTCGACCAATAAAAAGGAATCCAATCGGATATCAGAAGAAATTAGAAGATTATGGCACTTACGTGGAGGTGACGGGAACAGTAACCCTCATCCGCGGCAAAGCCTTCCGAGGTTTAGACCCACTCGGTTTGGCCGCCTTGGAAGACTGACCCGCAGGCTCAGCAGCAACATCCCTGGCCCTCTTGGTGCTCCGAGCACTCGGGACCACGGGGGCAGTGGGCGGAGCACTCGAGGATGCCGGAGGGACCGAGGGAACAGCAGGCTTGTGTCGGCGCTTGGTCCGATGCTCTAACTGCGGAGGCGGCGAGTCCTGCTCTTCGTCTTCCTCCTCTTCCTCGCTAGTCTCTTCCTCCGATTCCCCGCTGTCGGAGACATACTCAGCGCTCTCCACGCTGCCTTCCTGGCTGCCTTCCTCCTCCTCCTCGGTCGGGTTCCCGTTCGAGACGGGAGAAAACCAGTTGGTCCACTTCCGCATAAAATTCAGTCGGCGACATCAGACGTCACACAGAGATTCAAGCAAACGATAAGATTAATACAGTTACGCGCACTCGACAAATGTTACTCACCTGATTCGGAGGAGGATTATCCGCGCAGAAAGGCTTCACTCGCCAGGATCCTTTGGGATTCTCGCAGGGGCCTGTGATCTGGAGCACCCACGAGGTCACCTTCTCCTCAGTCACGCCAACAACGATGGTCCGAGTGGAATCCTCGGGCCCCGTATAATGCCACATGGCGTGGTCGCGAGCCTGCAGGGGTTGGATGCGCCGACCGAGGAAGACCTCCAGCAAGTCTATGCCGGTGACCCCCCTTCTGACGACATCTACGAGTGCCTCGACCAGAGGCTGGATGTCGCTCTTCTCCGCCTTCGTGAGCGCGAGCTGCTTAGGCGGAGCGGGCCGATCTAAGCTAAAGGGAGGCAGCCCTGTCGCGGCATTCGGACAAGCAACGTCCTGGCTGTAGAACCACGTCGACTGCCAGTTTCTGACCGACTCACTTAGCTAAAGGGCAGGATAACTACTCCGACTCTTTTTCTGGAAACCTAAGCCCCCGCAGAGCTGGAGATGATGCGTCTTATCATCCGACTGGCTGAGTCGTTTGATGGTTTGGGATCTAGCAGAGAATATGTGCTTGAACAGCCCCCAATGGGGAGGACAGCCAATGAAACACTCGCACAGAACTATGAAAGCAGAGAGATGAGCAATAGCGTTCGGGGGAAAGTGATGAAGCTGTGCCCCGAAGTGATTCATAATGCCCTTGAAGAAAGGATGTGGGGGGCAAGGAGAAACCTCGATAGACATGGCCGAGCAGCAGGACGCGCTCCCCCTCCCGGGGCGTCGGCTCGACCTCGTTCTCCGCCGGCAGCCTCCAAGACTTGTGCACGATCATCCCATGCTCCACCAGCTGCAGCAGATCCCCCTCCGTCACCGTGGAGGGGAGGAAGTCGCCTTGAATCCACCCCGCCGGCAGCGGCCGCTGCCGCCGCTGAGCAGGAGCCGCCGCCTTCCCCTTCTTCTTCCTCGCCTCCATCTTGCTGGTCTGACCCTTGGTCATGGCGGAAGCTGCGAATCCACGGGAGGAAAGAGGAGGAAGGAGTGTAGAGGCGCTGGAGGTGGCAAGAAGGACGGAGCAAGCGAAGGCAAGAGATTCGGGGAGCGTAACGAAAAACCCTCGCCGCTGAGATTTAAGTAAGGGTCCGACTGGGACGTTGGCAGGTGGCCCCGACCAACCGCGGCGATATTAGTGGAGAGGTTGAAGGCGCGAGAATCGAGGCGTCAGGCGCTACTCGAGCGCGATGGCATCATCCCCGCTGAGCGGGCGGAAACCGAAATTTGAGGATCCCGGAAAATCCACCGCTGTCAGTTGACCGGTCACGTCAGAAGATACCGCAGAAGCACTCGGTTTCCGACAATTTGTTTCACAAGTACTTCCACTCGGATCATCCGTCAGAAAAGATAAAATGGACCGTGGCAAGCAACGCCAAAGTCACGTCCGTGCCAGTCGGATCCAAACTTCAAGCGTCACTTCGTCGTTCCAACCTCAATCCATTCGGGGACTAATGATGGGGTTATAGTCCTAGGGTAGGGTCATAAGCCTGCCTTATAGGTCCTACCCAAGGACTACCCTTCATAAGGGACAAGGCCCTTAGTCAGTTTCGACTGAACTAAGAAGTTCCCATCATCCAGTCCGTAACAGACCTCCGACCATCCAGTCGAAGGCGAGCATTCGGAGCGTATCGAACGGACCGACTGGATTCCACTCTGTACATCGTAACCCCCCAGGAGGGAAACGGTCGTACGTTTCCTCACGCTTTTATTAGCATTTAGGCCGTACGTTACCTGTAACGTAGGCATTTATTCGCCATTATTCCACCCCTGTGCACCAACCGTTGTGAAGGGCAGCGCACTCTATATAAGCCACCCTTCCCCACCGGTGCAAGGGTTAGCAACTCATTGTATTCTATATTCCACTCAACAACAAGCTCCCAGAGCACTGAGACGTAGGGCTATTACCTCCACCGCAGAGGGGCCTGAACTCATACAACCTCGCCGTAGCTAAGGCGCTGCCCATCCTTTTCGTACCCTGCACATCTACTATCAGGCTTATACCCACGGCATTGGCCGAGTTGAGTCTAGTGAAAAACTGCTTTGAGTCTAGTTATATATCGGAGAGTAGGATTCTTTTTTCTCCTCTTCTACGCTCTGTTGAGGAATCTTGACGTAATAATTTATTCTACTCCTCTTCCCACTCAAAAAGAAATTTAGGATCACGCGGATATTTTTGGAATCTATATGATGTCGATGTGACGGAGTTCTGTCTTGGTGCCTCCTATCTGCTTTAAGTTTCAGGGGAGTTGAGCTCCAGGGGATTCTTGAGCACATCATTATCATTCAGATTTCTTAGTATCTAAGAACGAAGGATGTTCGTAATTGCTTCAATACTGGTAGTGGCGAGATAACCCCGATGTCCCAGTACTGGTGCAGATTGTTCGGGAGTACTGCCATACTTTGTATCGTTGTGATCACGAGAGTCTGTTGTAGATGAAGGTCCGAGATTCTGGTCATGTGTTGGTGGATGTGATACAGGTGACGGGTTAGTATAGGAGTTGTGTGATATTACTCCTTGTATCCGTGTACCAGATTGCATGACCAGATATTTCGGGAATTCATAGGTGGGAATTCAAGTAGTTGCTTATAGGACAATCTTCCAACAAATCCTCACCCTTTGTTTTGTTGAACTATGGTAATTCAAGTTGTTTCGATGTCAAATGGTGATTTCAGATCTTTCCTAAGAGGTGTTCTTATATTTTTTACGTGAATGCTAATTCTTTTGCTCAATCAGTTGTCTTATCAATTCTTATCGACCGGAGTCATCATGTTAATTATTTTCCAACTGGTGTGCTTCTCCTCAAGTGAATTCAATCCTCTCTAATTTTGCAGATCATTCTCTCAATTCCTTCCGGAGTTATCTCATCTGTCTCAAGTTGTCTTTGTTTTTCCCCGCCCTCCCAACCTTTTTCTCAGTGATTCAATTTTCATCCAAGAATTTTCATTTCATTGTTGCTTCCGCTATCTTTTCTTCCGTGTCCTATCCGGTGTTTCATTGTAAAGATTCTCAGGAGATTCGTGTCATATTTGTTCATTCTTGTCATCCTTACCGGTGAATTTAATTCAGTTATCCATGGTCATCATATCCTTTTCAACCATTAAATTATTTCCGACGTTGGAAATTCTTTCAGCCTATCTTGTTTACTAATTCCTCTCTCTTTCTATCCGGAGTGTTAAAGATATTTCAGTAGTTGCTCGTTTTCAATTCTTTTAATTGTTTTGAGGTGCTAACCTCATCTAGTTCTCTTCATACCGGTGCTATATCAATCTTTCTAGCAATCTTTCCAACGGTGATTTCTTTGAGTGGGCCCATAACCCACAGGTTTTCCCAGGATCTTGTCTGGCTCTTGTAATCATCCGGAGATCTTTAATTCTTTTCAACTATGACGTAACTACGAATTGAATCAGTCATATCCCTTCTCCAAGATCTATTGGAATTTAATTCTCATATTGGCTCAACCTTTCATTCTTCATTATTCCGGAGTGTCTCAGTAGTTCTTGGTGTTGTTTCTCATCATCATTCTCAGCTTACTATCCGAAGGAGTGTTTCTCTCGAATCCTGGTTCATTCTCTTGAAGATTTATCTTTTCAGCTTGTGTCATCTTCTTGAATTGTTCCAATCATGAGAATCCATTTCTCGCTATCCGGTGTTTTTCTGAGTTGTTTTCATTCTCGTTCCTCCGAAGGCCATCATTTCAGATGATTCTTCGTTCTCAGCTTTCATCCTCAATTCTTCTCAATGGTTGTCTCTTCATTTGTCTCTCGATTATTCCGGTGCCTTATTCAAGTTTTCTGTTAGGTGGCTCATGATCTTTTCATTCTCTTGTATATGCATTAATTCATGGTGTTCCCATTCAATTGTGAATTCTTACCGGTGATTCCTTCAATTATGCTTCATGTGGTGCATATCTATCTATCTCTTCAAGTTCTTTCAAGAAGAATAAGTTGTACGCTAAATCCGTTGCTTGTCATCAATTTAACTTGATGAAGGATAAGCATAACATAATTCTTATTCTTGTTCATAGTGATTTAATTCTTCTTCCGGAGTGGCTCTTGATATTAATTCCTTTTCTCAAGTGTTTTTATCTTTCTTTTTCGGAGTTCCAAGTTCTATCAAGTTTCTCTTTGTGAGGCTTCATCTAAATCTTGACAAGGTCATAATCTTATTCTTTTCTACCTTGTTATCTTTGCATCATTCATTTGTATACGGAGGTCCTTCATGGTGGTTCATCAAGGTTTCAATCCATTCTCAAGTGTTCTTCAAGATTCTTGTTGGAGAACCTCAAGTATCATTTCTCTTCCATTTCTATGTGTAATTGTTCTTCCTTTATCCTTTGAGGTGGTATTATAGCATTCTTGTTAGAGTAGGAGTTTCGAAGGGATTTCCTTTCAAGAATGAGATAATTAAACCCACCAATTCTTTGATCTTGAGATATTTCAACCAATGATTTCTTCATTGAGCTATCTTGGTTTGGATTTCACCTAAAGCTTTTCCTATGGATTGTTGCCATTATGGTACTTGTCATTAATCCAAGTTCTCAATGTATCCTCTTGGTGTAAGAATTGTTCATATCTTGTTTCTCCCAATCAATCCTTGTTTCTTTTAGTGGTTGGTTGTCACCTCATATTTGTTGAGATGATTTTCACAAAACCACTACTATCTTGTTCTTTTCGTTGTTGTTTTTCCAACAACTCCGTCCAATTCTTCTTGCAAGGATGCTTGCCAAGTTCATTGGAGTTAGTAGTTGTCATTCTCTTCTTGCGTATGAGTTAGTTCCTATTTTATTGTTCCGGAGGCTTTGTGATGTTGCTCTTTTGGGTCTATCTTGTTGTTCTATCAAGATCATGGTGTTCCCTTGTTCTATTTACTTGTTTGTTGTGAATATTGTCTAATTCTCTCTTCTTATCGATTTTTTTGTCCCATTTTCCTACCGAAGTGCTGCCGAAATTTTCTGTGAATTCTTGCTTGTCCCGACCGCACACGCACGCGCCCGCGGCATTGTCAAAACCCTGCTTTTAAAATGCGTTTAAAACTTTCTCTGATCAGGGTGAAACTTGGCATGCGGTCGTAATTAGTTATAGCTAGGCCGCTTGTGGAATTCCGTCGCGATCCGAGTCTGTATGGTACCCGAATAGTCGATCGTAGCGGCACCGTATTCGGTCTACCGTCGGACGTTTGTCGGTGTTTTAAAATTGTTGTCGCGCTGCCCGTTTCCCCTCTCATCTCCGGATATCCCCTCTACACGGCCACGTACCCATTCCCGCGTGCGGAATCATCCGAATCCAACCGCACAGTTGGATCTTGAACGCCATTTCGGGTAACCTAGCCCCCCCCCCCGTTTGTCTATATATAGGCCCATGCTATTTTTAGACAGCCCCTCTTCCCCTACCTCGTTTCCCGTACCAAACCTGCCCTAGCCGCCACCTCGCAGCCTCTCCTCCTCCCTCCTTGCAGCCAGCGGCCGCAGTCCGCGTTGGCCCAGTTTCAGCCCGCCCGGGCCCGATCCGGGCCAGGCAACCGCAGCCGCCACCCGCTCCACCCTGCGTCGCGCTCGAGGGGAGGAGCCCCCGAGCAGATCGTCGGTGCCAGCCGCCGGGATCCTCACCGCGCCGCCGCCTCCCTTCGGCCACCGGCCCGCCACCGCCGGCCGGCCTCCCCACCGGTTCCCCTTGTCCCGTCGTGGCATGTGCCCGCGCCGGCCGCCGGATCGCGCCGCCTCTGCTCCTTCCCCGCGATCACGATCTGGATCGGGGTTGGGCACGAGCAAGCTCGCGCCGCCACCATGGACCTCGCCGGCCGGATCTACCGCCCTCGCCGTCCCTCGGCCGCCCCTACCGGTGCCTCTCCCTGCCTCACCTCCTGCTCGCCGGAGCTACCCTCCATGGCCTCGTGCTCGTGGAGGAGCACGAGAGGGCCGAGCCGTGCCCAGCCTAGCCGATGACCGCCTCGCCCTGCGTGGGCCTTCCCAGTTCCGCGGCCCATGAGCGGCCCAGCACCAGCGTCCGACCGGTTGCTCCCTTTCGGCCCAGGAGCCCCGCGGCCCATCTCCTCCTTCCACCAGAATAGCCCCGAGCCCCAAGGTGAGCTCTATTCCCCGCCCGAGCGTTTTGTTGCTATGTTGCGCTGCCTGCTTAGGCCCGTTAGGCCGATTCGGCCCGATAGGTTCTTATTAGAATTTTTTCGGCTTAGTTAAATTTTAGAGTTTAGTCGCATATTAATTCGCCCGTAGTTTATTAACCGTAAGTCGGATCGCGACGTGTAGTATATGTATTTGTCGTAGAATTTCATATAGAATCCGTTTATAAAACTTGCATAATTATTTGACGTAGTTTAACGTGTCAAATGCATAGACTAGCGTGCTGTCTAGATAGGATATAAGCCGTATCTATTTTTCACGCAAGTCCGGATTGCTCGTACGCCGTAGGTTAAATGCCTATGTTTTAGGGACCATTATTGCATGTATTTTAGAGCGGTCATTGGTATTTTTGCGTGTAGGGTTTGCCCGTAGTTTATTTTCCCGTGTATAGGTTATTTTTCTCTCATTTTCGTGTGGTATTATTTTGTTGTGCAACCCCACATATTTTATATGTTTCCGGGGTAGAAAAATCCATGGGATTTTTCTGTGCAATTAGTTTTAGCTTTTGAGAAAATTAGTTCGCGCGATATTTTGCCGTGATGCCCTTTTGTTTATTTTGTAGGATTTATTTCGTGCTTCGTTTGACGGAGTTGTCAACTAGAGAGTTGTTCTTTGATGTTTAGACTAGCCCCTGGTATTTTTGGTTGCAATAGAAATGCATGTTTAGGTGTGGTTTTCTTGCTCTCAAGTTACTAGAAATAGTGCTGATTTGGAGGAGCTGAAATATTTCTAAGTCTGGAATCTGTTATATTTTGTTGTTGTCTTGTATTGCTTCTATCTTGTGATCTGTAGCTGTTTTGAGGTTGGTCCAATGGAGTTAGTTGTAGCCCTTGTGTTTCTGTAGCATGTTGTGAATTTTCATGCCATTTGGAGTTGTGTAGCTATAGGTTTTGCTGCTGTCAATATGGCTTCAGATCGAAAACTGCACTTTCATGAGGTGTAATTTTCACTAAATCTAAAATATTGTGTGAGACGCCATTTTGTGACTTCTTTTCCTAGTGTCCCATGATGCCATGCTAGTTTTTGTTAGTTGTTTGTAGTAGTGGTTCTTGCCCTCTTTCGTGTCATGCCTTGCTTGAGTTTATTTGACTTGAGTAGCTCGTAGTTGTGGGGCGTAGAAAATGCTATGTGGTTGTTTATGGCAGATTGTAGTCATTTTTTGTTTTGCTCGTAGTTGTTGAACCGTAGCTCCGATTTGATCATGTCCTATATGAAACTTGCTTAGAATCTTGTGTAGTTTCATTTTTTCTCTTGCTGGTTGTATGTTTTGAGGTGCTCGTGACCGCCGTTGCACACATATTGCATTCGTGCCATCATATCTTGCGGTGCTTGTATCTTTTGAACCGTAGCTCCGTTGGAGATGTTCTTTATGTGTAGGTTGCTTGAAATGACGCGTAGAATCACGTGAACCTATTTGGTTTGCTGTTTAACAACCAATTAAACGTGTTAGTTCAGATCTGGACAAAATTGTAAATTAACATGTGAGGTCGTCTCGGAGGTGCTATATGTCATTTCTCACCTCATTTAAAATGCCTAGATAGTTAGTTTAATTACGCTTCACCTCTTGCCATGTTTAACCACATTTAATATTGCCATGTATCTAATCGGGATAGAACTAAATAATTAAACGTGGAGTTTCGTTAATATGCAACTCGTTGCATATTGAACTTCACGTAATGTGTAGTGTTTGATTGTGTGAATTGTCATGCCGTGACTTGCATGTATTCAGCTGCTCATGCATCATATGTGTTGTGCATCGTGTGGTGAATTCCGTGTGTTGATTTGTGTTTCTGGTTTGCTTCGTCTCTATAGAGTTCCGCAAGCGTGCCGGAATGTGAGGACCCGTTCGACTACGTTGGTTCGTTTGCTTCACGGAGGCATTCTTCTTCCAAGCGGGATCTCAGGCAAGATGACCATTTCCCCAGATACCATTACTATCATTGCCATGCTAGTTATTTTGATGCTATCGATTATGTCTCGTTGCCTACCACCTGTTAAATATTAGCCTCTCAACAATGCCATGAAAACCTTCAGCCTGTTCAACCTAGCAAACCACTGATTGGCTATGTTACTGCTTGCTTAACCCTGTGTTAGCGTTGCTAGTTGCAGGTGCAGATGCTTCCATGTGAAAGCAAGGGTTCCTTGTTATATCACCATATTAAATGCTATTTAATTTAATGCACCTATATACTTGGTAAAAGGTGGAAGGCTCGGCCTTTCTAGCCTGGTGTTTTGTTCCACCTTTGCCCCCTTAGTTTCCGACTACCGCTGTTATGTTCCATAAATGAGCGCTCCTAACACGATCGGGGTTGTTATGGGGACCCCCTTGATAATTCGTTTTAGATTAAAGATGGTCTGGCAAAGCCCAACTTTGGTACTACATTTGCCTAATAACCTAATAATAATGCATAGGGACTCGCCGGCACCCGCGGACTACTTTAATCAACCCCCGGGCCAGTGCTCCTCATGAGTGTTGGTCCCACCCGAGCGATGTCCGGCGCCCCTCCGGTCACCCGGAGGTTTAGCGATCCCGACGTCTAGCTCATCCGTCGTGTCATGAGAACGAGGTACGCGACTCCTATCGGGATCGTCGACACGTCGGGCGGCCTTGCTGGATTAGTTTTACCTTTGACGAGATATCTTCTGCATCGGGATTCTGGTGATTCTTTGGGTAATCTCAGAGTTGAGGTTTTCCACTAGGGAATTCGACGAGATCGCGAGCTTCGTGATTCAAGGATTTCTATGCAGCTTGTGGTAATTTGTGATGGACTAGTTGGAGCACCCCTGCAGGGTTAAATCTTTTCGGAAAGTCGTGCCCACGGTTATGTGGCAACATGGAAACTTTGTTTAACACTGTTTCTAGATAACTTGAAGTTAACTTTATTAAAATATGCCAACTGTGTGCGTAACCGTGACTGTCTCTTTCATGAGTTCCTTCTCCGATCGAGGACACGGTGGGGTTATGTCTGACGTAGGTAGGTGTTCAGGATCATTCATTTGATCATCTGTAGTAACGTTCGTTATGCGTAGATCTTCCCTCTCTTATTTCTTGTACTCGTAAGTTTAGCCACCAAATATATGCTTAGCCGCTGCTGCAACCTCACCACTTAACCATGCCTCACCTAATAAGCTTTGCTATTCTTGATACCTTTGGAAATGAGATTGATGAGTCCCCTGTGGCTCACAGATTACTACAACACCAGTTGCAGGTACAGGTAAAGGTTACTAGACGCGAGCGGGTTGATTGTTCATTTGGAGTTGCTTCTTCTTCTTCTTCATCATCGATCTAGGATGGGTTCAAAGCCGGCAACCTGGGATAGCAAGGATGGACGTCGTTCTTCTTTTGTCGTTTGTTTTCGTCCGTAGTCGGACCCTGCTCTTACTCTTGATGATTATGTAATGTACTGATGTGACTCTGATGTAGCATGTGGCGAGTGTAAGTCAATTCTTTATATATATATCTCTTCTTTTCAGTACATGTACTTGTAACGATATCCATTCTTGCGACACGACGAGATGCGCTTCTATCCCTAACGAGGCCCTCGTGCCAAATTGAGGATAGGGTCGCATCTTGGGCGTGACAAGATTCTAGTGAATATACAGTGTTTTATCAGCAATTTGAAGTATAATACGCCTTAAGAATAACTCGTACACAATAGCGGCGACAAGCCGAGGGCAAGACAAAGATAAACAATGAGGAGGTATAGACAAGTCCCAAGAAGATTGCAAGCAATATACTTGGCCCTTGTGGGCTAATGTGCATCCGTTCTTTCAAAGACATATAAAAAATCCGACTCATCTCAAGGACATTAGCCGGCCCTTGGGGTCTATAGGTCGATTTCAATGTCTATATTTAAAGATCGGACTCATCTTAAGGAGATGCGTCGGCCCTTGGGGTCTACAAATCGCTTTCAATGTCTATTCTTAAATACCCGACTTATCTAAATGAAATAACCTGGCCCTTGGGGGCTACAGGTGATATATAGCGAAAAGGGACAAAGTGATTCTTCAAGTAAGCATGTTACCTCGTATTTCTCCTTCAAAGCATGAATCATATCAGCTTCAGTATCCTGGTTCTCAGAAAGCCAGGTCAAGTATTGTTGAAGGACCTTTCCAACACTTAATGAGGATATATTTGGGAGCACTAGCTGATCTTTCCCTTTGTCAAGGTTCATCATCTCTTCTTTAGCCACAATTTTGGCAAGATTAGTGGAAGTAGTAGGAGCTTTAAATTGTTCTTTGACAAGAACAACATGTGGAGTATTTTCATTAGTAGGCGGAAGGGGGACTTCACCAAGAGTCGCCAGGCTAGGATCTCGAGTCGGGCTCATCGGTCTAGAAGGGGACGCCACAAGGTTCGGGGTATCGTCCACTAAAACCGGCTCATCCTGTGTGGGTGCCTCAGTAATAGTTGTTGGGTTAGTCGAGACGTCCAGGACATGTATGTCATGAGCATCGACTTTGGTGGCTGCCCTTTTGGCTTGAGGGTCCAAGACATCTTGCTTCTCGGTACCAGAGCATGATCCTACAATGCGGCTGGATAAAGTAGCCTTCACCCTGCACAAAGTTATAAGTCAAATGCAAATTTTGAAAAATTAAAATAAGCAGTCAAGTTGTGTTTAGAAAAGTTGATGTCGAAAGTGGCAAGTAAAGTTGCTAATGAGGCGCCCGGCGATGGGGAAGATTCCTGAAATTTAGAGAGATTCAAGTTTTGAAGATTGTATTGAACCAAGATCGAACTAAGTAAACAGCCGACGAACATATTACCTCAACACGAGGTTTGCGAGCCTGTGGTGCATGAGGCAGGCCTGGATCTAACTCGCCCGCATCACTCCGAGTTTTGTGTTTAGATTGACCAACCACCTGTGTATTTTCAATAGAAAATTGGTATCTGAATAAGCTTGATTTGATATTTTTACCTTTCGGACGGCTTGTTTTGCCCTTCTTGCGGCAACCTTTTCTGAAGAGGTGGAAGAAATGCAATTACCTCAACATTGCTGACTTGATGGGCTTCAGATTCGTCCAGAGAAGGAGGCTTATCAGCAAGTTCAATAAATAAGTGACCAAGTGAGGCAAGTTCTACCTGTGATGATCCTATGAAGTTGAATTATCAGCTGGGTCATCTTGAGCCGGATCATTTCCTTGACTCATAGAAGGAACATGGTCTTGAGGTGTAATGTTGCAAAAGCTAGTACCCTCCTATAGAACAAATAAGTATGGTAAAAAGGCGGGTCAGGTATAAGTTTAGTAGAAAAACAAAGTGTATATAAAGAAGGCAAGATCAATACCTCACAAGGAGGATTCAACAAGTAAAATGTGTTCAAACTAGAGGTAGTGCACATTTCCTTCAAGTCAGAAAAGAATTTCTTCATTTCTTTGACAATAACATCATTGGTTATATTGTCGAAGGAAAAGCGTTGAGGGTCAGATGGTGAGCCTGAGTAATCAAACATCAAGCCGGGTCTCACACTAGCAGGTTGGATACGCCACTCAAGACAGCAGCGGATCAAATCGATCTCGGTCAGGCCATGATCTATTAAGACCCGTAGCTTTTAGCAGATGGGAGTCATCTCGTCTCTCTCTTTTCTAGTTGGCCAGCTAGGCAGCTCCATGTTTTTATCAATCTATTCTAGCCTGTAACCCCACAAAGGATTTTCATTTGTAGGGGTAGTATTCTTACAATAAAACCAACTTTTGTACCACCCTTTGGGATGACTCGCCAGTTTTGACTCAGGAAATAGGTTGTTCTTCCTTTTCTAAAAAGAAATTCTGCTAAGTTCACAAGATGTACCGTTTTTTACCTCGGTGTGGCGGTTGGCATAGAAGCACTCCCTGAAGAGGGTTGTTGATGGCTCAATTTGAAGATAGACTTCGCTTAAAACCTAGAACTAGCATATGTTGGTCATTGAGTTGGGGGAAATGTCTTGGGTCCTCAGGTTGAAACAATGCAGAAGATCTCTAAAGAATTTTGAGCCGGGGGGCGGAAACCCCTTTACAAATGATCAGTAAAGACGACGACTTCCTCCTCCCGAGGTTGAGAATAAGTCTCTTCTTACGGAGCTTGCCATCTTATCTCTTGCTTGAGTGGCAGAAGTCCTTGACTTACCAGATTATCTACGGTAAGCCTTGATTCATGAGATCTGGCGTAGTTACAAGCGTTGGAGTTTTTAGGAGCCATCTCTTACTCAAGATAGATAAAAAGAAAATAAGCAGAAGCAACCCAAAGAAGATGTTGACAGGCTTATTGGATGCTAGAGTCACCAAAGTTATCATCAAGGACATCGTAAGTAGGCCAATGTTGTAACTAGGTTTTAAGTCGACAAGACAAAGAAGGAAATATCAAGGAAAGACTTGGCAGCAAATTTCCTCATGAACAAGTTACAAAAAACTGCTCTCGTCATGACAGATCTAAATACGAAATAGAAAATAAGAAAAATATATGCTCTAAAAGTGGCTGAGAGGTCGACATGAGTATTTTGGTAAAAAAAACTGTTCTAAAGGGGTTTTTGTACAAGTTTGTGTACTGTGCAAGTCAGGATGAGGCCGCAGCAATAACGTAAGTTGTGTCAGGTTATGGATCTAAGAGGCATTTATTATGTTTCTAACCCGAAGAACATGACATGAACCTATCGAGAAATATACAAACGCTCGACAAGAAATATACATACCAGATGTTGCTAGAAGAGAAGATTGACCATTTCGAGAAGTTCGGCGGGGAAGCAAACGTTTGTAGATCGGCGAGCCGCTCGAAGAGTTTCCTTTGCTGCAATGAAGATCTGACGTGCGTGATAATGGAGGAAGACACAAGGAAGAAGAAGGGGAAAATAATGGCACGGGGGGTTGCCCACCTATTTATAAGGGAAAGGAGCACCAAAAAATAGAACGGTCGCAGGAAATAGCGGCTATGTTTGAGCCTAGATTTTCGCGTGAAACCAGATTCAATGTTGTTTTCAAAAGATCTGCCATGATGACCTAAGACGACAACAGTTGGCTTGATGATGTCATGTTAATAAAAACTAAAAGGATTTTAATTCCCAAAGAAGAGACGATGACGTGATATTGTTTGTCGAATCGTTTGCTTGTTAAAAAATAGCTTGACTTGAACAAAGTCCAAATCAACCTAGGGCCTAATGTCGGGGATATAACCCCAGGATTTAACCCGCCCTATGGGGCCGGGTCAGGCCACACCGACAACATGAGAAGATGGGCTAGAAGACATGGTCGACAAGCCACCAAGCAGCCCATCACTAGAATACGGCGGCTCAGAGACGTACAAGACAAGAGACGCCGGAAGTTTTCCTGGCTCGGGGCCAAAGATAAGGTAGATTTGTAATAGGTCACGGGCATTATTCAACCCAGATTTGTTGTAAACTTGGGGCCTCTACCTATATATTAAGGAGAGCCCTCAAGTTATAAAGATCATGTAAGAAACCCTCGAGAGCTAGGTTAGCGATTATGCACTCTTGTAATCGAGATTCCCGTCAATACAAACACAAAGAAGGACATCGACTTTTACCTCCATTGGAGGGGCCGAACCTGGGTAAATCCGTTGTTGTTTCCCAATCAACCCCTTCGAGTCACCACACCGCGAAAATGGCCTCCCACTAAGTCTGTCCATGAGGACACACTAGTACAAAACAAGGCTTTGGTCCACTTGAAGAAATCCCATTAGTCCCGGTTCACGAACGAACCGGGACCTATGGTGTAATTGGTCCCGGTTCATGATGCCAGAGTGCCAGGCGGGCATCGTGGGCCATTGGTCCCGGTTCGTGTCAACCCTTTGGTCCCGGTTCCAGACACGAACCGGGACCAATAGGCAGGGACCATTCGTATCCCCCATTAGTCCTGGTTGGTGGGTCAAACCGAGACCAGGTGGACCATTCGTATCCCCCTTTAATCCTGGTTAGTAGAGCAAACCGGGACAAAGTGGTGGTGGCAACCGTTTGTATCACCCTTCAGTCCCAGCTGGTGGCTCAACTTAGGACTAAAGGCCCAAACGGTTTGCATCCCGCTTCGCAAAAGCACAACCGAAGCCGAGTCTCGCCATTTCTCTATTCTTCTTCCCCTCTCTCCTCTCTAGCTCTCTTCTTCCCCTCTCTTCTTCCCTTCTCTTATTCCACCATGCAACTGAATTCACAGAGGTGCTCGCACATGGCAACAACAAGGTCGATGTCGTGTACACGAACAAGAGCAGGGAGGTGCCGCATTTTCTTAGACAGTTGAAGGAACGATGGCTTGACGGCGCGCTAGATCATGAGAAGTTCTTGGGGCTTGATCTGGAGTACACGGCCGATCAACAAGGTGTTGCCGTCATCCAATTATGTTTCAAACACCATGTCTTGATCTTCCAATGGGCGAGGTATGTTTTGAGGATTTCTTTGATCCAAGGTTATGAACACTTCATATATATAGTGATTTATTTAGGTTCCATGGATAGCAATATGCAGTTTCTATATATGTTCCATTGGATAGTTAATTGAGGGTTTCTTGATCAATTCATAGAATATGAAAATTGCATAGGATCAATAGCTATATGTTACATTTTTGAATCCTATAAAGATCAATTTCTCTTTAGTTGTAGTGAAACAATTTTATGCGGCGTTCTTTAATCCAAGGTTATGAAAATTGCATATAGCTAGTGATCTCTCTAGGTTCCATTGGATAGGAATATGATATGTCGTAGTTATGAAAATTGCATATAGCTACTGATCTCTCTAGGTTCCATTGGATAGCTATAGTTATCTCTCTAGGTTCCATTGGATAGAAATATGCAATATGTCTAGCTTGTTGCATATTTGCAAAACCGTGGGAGAATATATATATATATATATATGTCATAGTTAATTTACAGTTTCTTGATCAATTCATAGGATATGAAAATTGCATAGGATAGCAATATGTTCCATTTGAATCCTAAAGATAGTTTTCTCTTTAGTTGTAGTGAAACATTTTTCCTTGTTGCTGCAGTATGTAACATTTGTTCCATTTTGTAACAGATCTGTTTTTGATTAAAAACCTTGATATTCAAAAGAGATCGTCCGTTTTGTACACGAAGTGCATCCAGTTTTTGCGGCAACCCTCTGAACTTTTTAGCACATGCTATGTGGGTGAAATGATTATACCATGCCAACTTTAAACCTATTCAGAGTTCATTTGTAGTGCTTTTCCATTTCCGGGCCATTTAGCTCAAAAAATTCAGTAAATACATGAAAAATACCAAATGTACTCAGAAAGTGTTGAAAATTGATGATGTGGCCTTGAATGGTGCATTTTGAAAACACAAAAAGTCTTGAGTTCAAATAAGTACAAAAAAAATGAAATCCCTTGTGTAACAGATTTGTTTTTGATTAAAAAAGTCATTTAAAATAACCTAAAACCTACCAAATTGAATATAATGATAAAAACATAGTAATATTAAATAGCTGGAAATAGAATCACTCAAAAATCAAATTTTTAGTAAAGTTAGTCACAAAATAAAATAAATAAAGTAAAAAACGAAACAAAAAATAGATTTTTTTAAATGCCACCTACCCGGCCACCACGTCCTGAATACGACTAGAAACCTAACCACAGAGTTGGGCGAGGATTCAGGCCCGCAGAAGGCCTAGTAGGCCCACACGAAGTGAACAATTAGGCCCGAAAGCCTGTACTTGAGAGGAGCTCGAGATTGTGTGCGCACCAGCGCTTACAAACAATTCTCGGGCTCTCTCGACTAGCGAGGTGGGACTAAACATCCAGCGGCACTTCGGATGTGGCACGCACAGTCCTTTAGTCCCGGTTTGTGCCATCAACCGACACGAAAGACGCCGTTTCGTGTCGGTTATTGGCACCAACCGGGACTAAAGGTCTCTTCTTCCCTCCCTTGGGGCTGCTGGAAAATAGCCTTTAGTCCCAGTTTGAGGCACCAACCGAGACGAAAGGGGTGCATTAGTCCTGGTTTGTGCCACTGGTTTTTGCATATAGGCGGGAGTTGTCGAAATTTCCCCCAAACTCTTCATTTGCCCCCCGAGCCCGTCCTTCTCGTCATCGCCGTCGTCCCGAGCCCGTCGTCCTCCTCATCGTTGCAGCCACCCGGACCCCGTCCTCCTCCTCCTCGTCGCTGCCGCCCCCGATCCAATCCTCCTCGCTGTTGCCGCCGTCCCCGAGCCCGTCATCATCGGCGCGTCCGAGCATAGCGTTGTTGCCACCCCCGAGCCTGTCGCCATTGCACCCGAGCCCGTTGTCGTCATTATCATCGTCGCCACCCCCGATCCAGTCCTCCTTGTCATCGTCGCCGTCCCCGAGCCCGGCATTGTCGCCGTCGCTGCCCCGAGGCTGTCGTCATCGCCCCCGAGCATGTCGTCGTCGCCCCCGAGCCCGTCACCATCGCCGTCGCTCCGAGCCCGTCACCGTCACCTCTAGGTGAGAATAGCCAAATCCCCATGTTGTTGATATAGATGATAATGTGTTGTAAATGTCGATGATGAAAATGCTAGTCTAGTTGCCATGTCATTGATGTCGATGATGATGCATTCTGAATATAGAGGATGATGAAAATGCTAGTGCTAAGCGCTCGATATGTCGTGTTTTTAGTAAAGGTCATGCCAAAAAAAATCATGAATTTTAGCATGACTTGTGCTACAATGTAGGACATATCGAGTGCTTGCGATTTGCCAGAATGGGAATTCAATGATATTCCGACAAAACATAGGGCATTTTTTCTATGTCATTTCTCGATGTATGGAACGGGTTGACTTTAAGAGTCGTGGGGGTTGATTCTCCTTCTTTTCCTTGTGTTCTAGATAGAGGAAGAATCCCGACTGTTGTCGTGGGGGTCGCTTTTCCTTCTTTTCCTTGTGCTAGATATTTTTAATGCACTAGGGAAAGGAGGAATAGCGACCATCACCAACGGTCGAAATATCAGAGGCAGTGCCCACCATATACGTGAGATGTGAGAGTTTAGGAAGGAAAGACTCGACAGACCTAAATTCAACCCATTGCATATTGAGTAATGGTGATCTGTGTGTTGATCAATTTTAGGAAGGAAGCGTCTGACGACAAAAGGAAATCCGTTATGTGCGAATACTGCCAAGACGAGCGCGGCTTGTGCGACACGCCTCACCTAGTAGATGATAGGCGCTTCAGCATCATGCTGGATGAAGTCTTCGAAGTGGATACAATAAGTCACAATGACAAGTCTTTTTTCGTAATTAAGCATGACTTCTTTTGCTTCAACTTACAATTTTTATTTTTTAGTATTCTACTAGCGTATCACCTGCCATGCAAGAATTTATGTCTTGGATAAGATTGGTTTCAGTACCAAAAAACTATGGAGGTAAAGATAGTTCACTTGAGGACCGAGCATGGTTATACTTCTGCCGTAAAGTTGTACAATGTAGACACCTACTCCTTTTTTGAATGCAAAACTTGGGTAGCACTATGCAAGGCTTATGCATTTGAGCCTAATGTGCTAATCACCTTTGATATTTGTGCGAAAGATGAAATTGAAGGTAATATCGACATCTGGGTCGATGTGCAGACGCCTCCAGTTCTACCATTATGTGAGTTTATCAACCATATTTATTAAGTAATTTATATTGTTTATTTAAAAATAGTTGACAACTGATTTCCATTGACACCTTATTTTCGTTCTTCAAAAAATGTATAGAAGATGGTAGACCGAACCTATTACTACAATGATGAAGCAGAATCAACTTGTAAGGAGAAGCATCATCTTGTCGCATTTATCAATGATCTTGAGAATTATAATACCTATCAGCAAACTCCTCCACATTATGGTCAATATGCGCCACTAGTGCACGTGGTGAACTACGGTAACATGCATGAAGATTGCATGGTCAGATTTTCTACTATTACGACATCCATGCATCTTTTGCATAAATTCTTGTAAAACTAAACTACATTGCTAGCTACAAAGTTATTACTATGTTTTTCAACAGAAAATCCTGCAGGATTGTGTGCCTCATCTGATGTTTCCAAGAGGCCGCGTTGATGTTATGAGCATACGGCCAACACGGCCAGGTCAGCCTAGGTACCTGCATCACTCCTGTCCATACCGGATTTCTAAACCGTTGAAATGACAACAAAAATTGGAAAAATGTATCGTCAATCATAGAGAGGTACTTGGAAGCAACATTGTGCGTAGGCCAAAAATTGGAGACAAGATGATCTCCATTCTCCATAATGGAGAGTCAGGGCCTATCTTGTTTTATGATATTCTACCTAAGAGAGGGTCGAGTAGGTCCTATGAGAGAGGAGTAGGTCCTAGGTACAATGTATTATTATGTGCTACAATGTGTTATAGTTGATGATGATGAGGAGGAGGAGTTGTGATTATGACTAGTGACCAACTTTTGTTATATGATGTCTCATTGACGAAAATGATGATTAAATAGTGTTGGTGGTAATGACTATGATGATTATAAGTTATAGTGATGCAAGAGTTTTTATATTAATATGATGATGATGTTGATCATGATTATCATGATGATTTGTTGTTATGATCATGATTGCTTATTAAATCATTGGGGGAAGGAAAGCGGATTAGATTCATGTGGATGGATCGAAAGTGACCAAAAGTTGAATTAGTAGGATCGTCGTCTTACTAATTCAACTTTTCATCACTTTTGATTCATTTGGATGAATAAAATCCATGTTTATTCCTCACAATGATATAATAATTCATCATGAACATAATGATATAACGACCTCTTAATTGGTACTGTATCAAAATTTGTATATCGGCGTATAAATACACTAAAAATTAAAAATAATGAAAAACAGATTACTAATAGCGCGGGTTTGCAAGAACGCTACTAATAGTTGTCTTATTAGTAGCGCGGGTATGATACACGCTACAACTATATGTCTTAGCATTAGCGCGTCTTACACGTGCTGCTGGTAAGTAATAGATGTAGCGCCTTACTAGTAGCGCGGTAACCCGCGCTACCACTAGGCTTTTCTCTAGTAGTGGACACTTCTCTCTATTAGGTAGCTACCATAATATGAAACCACTAAATTAACCCTCCAAAAAAAACCCAACCCCACCCCCCCCCATTCAAAAAAATCCAACTCCGGCCAAATGCTGACGTGTGGATGCCATTTTGTCCCGGTTGGTGTGCCCAACCGGGACTAAAGGCTCTCCTCCGTGGGCTCCCCGCAGCAGCCACGTGGAGACCCTTTGGGGCCGGTTCGTAAGCCAACCGTACTAAATGTTTCGGCCTTTAGTCCCAACCCTTTAGTCCCGGTTCCAAAACCGGGGCTAATGGACCTGTGGAACCGGGAAAAATGGGCCTTTTTCCACTAGTGACATGTGCCGTGACAAAACCACGACACATGGGATTAGAACCCGAGATGCCTTGTGTATACGAATCGCTCGTCTATCCAGCTGAACCCAACTGAGTTAGTGACAAACGGATGAAGCGTTTGAACAAGAACCAATCAAAAAATGTTCTAGCTTTATCAATGGATGCATAGGAATCCCGCCGGCGACAGCAGCAAGCAAACATAGCGATTACTAGAGCTGCAGAAAAATGGCAGGGGTGTGGATTGAGGTGCAGCTGCGGCGCGTGCATGCGGAGCAACTGTGGGATGTGTGTGGTGTAAACATGAAGCTCGCAAGTTTCATCCATGGTGGCTTTAGCTCGATGCTAAGCGTGTGTGAGCATGCGTGGGTGCCATGCGTGACCATGTGTCGGGGAACGACACCTATGGGAACCTTGAAGATTCCCTTGATCGTTCGGCATGGGAGAGAGGTGGCATCGAGTGCGGAGCTAACGATCAACACCGACAAGGTCCTTTACCCAGGTTCGGGCCGCTTGGCGCGTAAAACCCTACTCGTGCTTAGTTTGTATTGGGCGCTTAGTATAGAGTGATTTGCTAGAGTAACTTAGCTGGTGATTAGGGAGTCTCAAATCCCAAAAAGTCCAACCTCCAAAGAATAATCCTTGGGCCTCGTTTTATAGGCAAAGGGGTCACCAATAGTGTGCTCACGGGTTGCATAGTGAACAGTGTTCACCGCTCTTCTTCTACAGTGGTGTTAGGGGCAGTAAATGCCTTGTCTGACCCCTGACCTGTAGCGAGGTGGTCGCGAGACGTACCCATGTGAATCGACACCTGGGTCTTGCGTTGGCGAATGAAGAATGCGCTGGAGGGGTTGGATTGTGGTAGAAACGGGGGAGGACACCTGGCGAGCGGAAGGAGCTTGCTGGCCTGGCGTCCCTGTCGGATGACTTGATTATCTTTCGTGCAAAGAGGGGGGGCTTGAACATTTTCCCGGCAAGGAGGGCTTGCCGGGGGCTTCGCCAGTCTTTGCGAGTCTTCCCAGCAAGGGGGGCTTGCCGGGGCCTTCCGAGTCTTCGGGAGTCTTCCCGGCAAGGAGGGCTTGTTGGGGCCTTCGAGTCTTCCCGGCAAGGAGGGCTTGCCGGGGCCATGTATCTGGAGCTCTCATACTCCACGCCCTCGGAGAGGGGAGGGCGTGGCCTCGGTGGATCTTGGTTTTCCTTCCTGCCAGTGTTCCCTATTCACTGCTGCCAGGGGTGTCGCCGGTGCCGGTGCACAAGTCTGGGGCACAAGGGACCCCAGTCTCTAGTGCATCGACAGGAGCCTCCCGGCCTAGGCCATGCACGCGCGCGGGGCATTGCTGGGCCAGGCAAAAGTGGTGCACGGGCTTCCATGGCAGGGTACTCTGTAGCTTTGGATCCATTGCGAGCAGCACTTTCCCATGTGGCGCATCGAGCGTGTGAGGTGGAGAAGTGTGCGCACAGTGGCATCCCCACCTCCCAAAGCATTACTGCCACACGTGAGGCATGCGTAGTAACAGTCACGCAAGTGGCGTTCATGGCCTTAAAGGCTGCAGTCGTGGCAGGGCCCGCCCCCGCATCCATTGGTGCAGCTGGGCGGTTCCCTGTTCGCCCGTGATCATGGGTGATTGGGCGAGAGGGGCGGCGGTTCCTGGAGTGAGGAGAGCTAGCCCCCCGCGACTCGCCCTATAAATGAGGAAGTTTGCGAGGGGGTTTTGCTCATCCATCCAACTCCCGAAACATTCAGCACCCCCGGCTTGCATCTGCGGAGTCTTCGCTAGTTCCAGGTGGCGCTCGCCCCTAACCATGGCTAGGGGATGAGGTCGGCCACCATCGGCTGCTAGGGCGGCAAGGGGATTCCATTTGGATCATGCCACATCTTCAGGGGTCGCAACTGCGGAGGGTGGCACGAGCGCCCGAGGTGGCGGAGGGGCGAGGGGTCGCGTAGGCCGTGGCCGGGGAAGGCAGAGTGCTACTCCAGTACCTTCATCTTCTCCCCAGCGCCGGCTTCTCCTCCGTGGGGCGGGCACTCGGACGAGACGGTACTGGAGTTCGTCGTGGAACTGCACAGTGTCCCTCGGGGCCATCTGCACCTCCCTCGCCCTTTTGCTAGGGCGATGGAGGCCGCCAAGCCTCCCGTCTTATGATTGCGGGCATACTATTGCTCCCACGACGCTATGCAGGTGCACGTGGAGTACCCAAAACGCCACTCCATGTTGCTCGGGCGGGGCTTGAAAGCCTAAGCCCGCACCCAAAGCCTCGAGGATGGGCATGTCCTCTGCTTTAAGCTAGCGGAAGATAATATGCTATCCGTCAAGTTGTATGGGCGCTCAGGTGTGCGTCTCGGCTGCTGCGAAGAGAGCTCGAGTGGGGCCGAATGTCCCTCCTCGAGTGATAGGGACGAGGAGAACAGCGGCGACAATGGCGCTCTTGGAAGGGCAGGATCTCGGGGGGTCAAGTCGGAGTACGACTCCCCGAGCTCTGACTGACTACTGGCCATGTCGCCGAGGCCCGCTCACGCCTCTCCCCATCCCGGTGGGGTTACCTTGCCGGCACCGACATCCACGCCTCGTCTTTGAGGAGGCGCGATTGCGGGCTCCGGCTTCTTCATCCCTTCCAGCCGCCATGTCCTCCGCCCCCGTTCTCCTTTGCATAGTGTTGGTCCAAGAGAAACCAGCCTGGGTTGCGTCGGGGGCCGTCCCACTTTTTGTCTTCTTGAAATTCTGTCCGGCAAGCATGTCCCTCACCAAAAGACAGTGTCTTAGGTTAGAGTAGTAAAAATCATCCATCTAATATGTGTGAGTTTGTTTCAAACAAATGAATGAAATGTTGTTTCCTTTGCGCCTGATCCTTCCCCTTGCATGATACACCCTTTGCATTTTTCGGAAGCTTTCCGGCATGACTGGTCCTGCCGCTAGTGCTTTGAGGAACGGATCCTTAGCAATTCGCTGGAGGGGTCGTTACCGGCAAGGCTCCTTGACACATTGAGTGCAACCGTTAGATCGTTGAGCGCGGCTCAAGGAGAAATAAGGCGTTGCGTAGACGCTTGGCGTGTTGAATAGGTTTGAAACAGTGTGAAGGCGCTCTGTGGCTGTTTAGGTTGTTGAACTAGTTCGAAATAGAACCAATGTGCGCTGATCTTGACAAGGTTCCATCTACGCGCAAGTTTTTCAAACAAAGTTGGGATCTCTAGAAAGGAAACAACCTATCTATTCTGCCTGCGGTGTTTGGGTCCTTTGCTGGGGCCTCAAATCCCCAACAACAGGAGGTTACACTTTCCCGGCTACTTCCCCTCCGACAAGGTCCTTGCCAATAGTCCTTGACTATCGTATAGAAGGGGATTGCCGGAGTATAACTGCTTTTCCTCTTTTGCGAGGCCATGCTGGAGGAGCCCCCGAGCGCATGTTCAGCGGTGGCGTGATGCTTCCAGGGGGAAAGCGTTTCCGCTGGAGTGTGTGCCTGGGCTTCGGGACCTGTTGGCGCATCCTCGATGGCTATGCATCACTTCACGAAGGTGCGTTGGTCGGAGTATGCACCGGAGGCCCCGCCGAAGCCCCCAGGCACACCCTCGATAGCATCGCACTATCCTGGAGCGACGCGTCAACCTGATGCTTTCAAGATCGGGGTGTCCGTCTCCCTAGCCCGCGCTCGCGCAGCAGGGCGCTTGCGCAGGCGTTAGGAGGCCATGGCAAAGTAGAGCGACCACCGCTGCGCCCTACTTTGAGGGACCACAGTGGTGCGTTCAACTTCCCAAGATCTGGTGCGGAACTTGCTTGAATCCGCAAAAAATCTCTCAACCACCATCTCCCCCTACCTGGCGCGCCAAAGATGTCATAGAAATCGACACATATGGGAAGCTTGAAGAGTCCCTTGATCGTTTGGCGGGGGAGAGAGAGGTGGCGTCAAGAGCGGAGCTAACGATCAACACCGGCAAGGTCCTTTACCCAGGTTCGGGCCGCTTGGCACGTAAAACCCTACTCCTGCTTAGTTTGTATTGGGTGCTTACTATAGAGTGATTTGCTACAGCAACTTAGCTGGTGATTAGGGAGTCTCAAATCCCAAAAATTCCAACCTCCAGAGAATGAGCTTTGGGCCTCCTTTTATAGGCAAAGGGGTCACCAATAGTGTGCTCACGGGTTGCATAGTGAACAGTGTTCAATGCTCTTCTTCTATGGTGGTGTCTTGGGCAGTAAATGCCTTGTGTGACCCCTGACCTGCAGCGAGGTGGTCGCCACACGTACCCACGTGAATCGACACGTGAGTCTTGTGCTCGCGCATGAAGGATGCACTAGAGGGGTTGGATTGTGGTAGAATAAGGGGAGGACACCTGGCGAGCGCAAGGAACTCGCTGGCCTGGCGTCCTTGTCAGATGACTTGATTATCTTCCGCACAAGGAGGACTTGCCGGGGGCTTGAACACTTTCCCGGCAAGGAGGGTTTGTCGGGGGCTTCGCCAGTCTTTGCGAGTCTTCCCGGCAAGGGGGGCTCGTCGGGGCCTTGCGAGTCTTCGGGAGTCTTCTCGGCAAGGAGGGCTTTGTCGGGGCATTGCAAATCTTCCCGGCAAGGAGGGCTTGCCGGGGCCTTGTATCTGGAGCTCTCATACTCCACGCCCTCAGAGAGGAGAGGGCGTGGCCTCGATGTGTCTTGGTTTGCCTTCCTGCCAGTCATCCCTGTGCACTGCTGCCAGGGACGTCGCCAGTGCCTGTGCACAAGTCTGGGGCACAAGAGACCCCAGTCTCTAGTGCACCGACACCATGCATGAGCAGGGGCATGATGTGTGGCGGTGTGGGGTACCCTGCATGAGCACAATGGCCGAATAGACGAACTCTAGGCAGGAGCTTGAGCTCGACTAGCATGCACTGATGACCCACAAGTATAGGGGATCAATCATAGTCCTTTCGATGAGTAAGAGAGTCGAACCAAACGAGGAGCAGAAGGAAATGACAAGCGGCTTCCAGCAAGGAATTCTCTACAAGTGTTGTAAATGACAATGATAGATGGTCTTTTAGCAAGATAATTCGTAACCAGTGACATGTAACAATAGTAGCAATGGTGAAGCAAGGTAGCCCAATCCTTTTATTAGCAAAGGACAGGACTGAAAGTACTCTTATACTAAGCAAGCGCTCCCGAGGACACATGGGAATTTCTGCCTAGTCATGTTCATCATGTTGAGTTGATACGCGTTCGCTACTTTGATAATTTGATATGTGTGTGGACAGGTGCTAAGGTGTTTTTATTACTTGAACATTACCCTCTCTTGCAAGCATCCGCATATACGAAAGAAGAATTAAGATAAATCTCACCATATCTTTAAACATGTGGATCCAAATCAACCCCTCGTGAAGCAACACATATATTGGGGTTTAAGATTATGTCACTCTTGCAACCCATCATCTACCTGTTACTCCACAATGACTTCTCTTAGGCCCATAACATAGTGAAGTAGCATGTAGTCGAAGTTCACACGACATCACTAAGAGAAGTAACAACATACTTACCATCAAAATATGGAACAAATACCAAATTCATATGATTACTTATAACAAGACATCACCCATGTCCCCAGGAACAACAGTTACTACTCTCACCTCATCAACATGTTCAAGATCAAAGGAGTAATAATAATTATTAAGTATCTGAACATAATATCTATCCAACAAGCATCAACTACAAGATGTAATCAACACAAAAGTAACCCACACGTACCAATCTGAGGTTTTATCACAAAGATTGAATACAAGAGATGAACTAGGCATGGAGTTGAGATGGTTCTCATTAATATGTTGATGAAGATTGGTCCTCCCACAAAGGAGGGAGCGTTTGTGATGACGATGGATTCTACTCTCCCCTCCTAGAGGAATTTCCCTGGCAGAATCTATGTGCTGGAGAGAAAAAGGGTCTCTTCCCAAGTTTTCACCTCGAGATGGCGGTGTTTCGTCCCAAAAGGTTGCTTATGATTTTTCAACATCAAAACACACTACATAGGAGAAGAGGGGCGTCAGAGGGCTAGTAGTGGGCCCTTAAGCCATCACGGTGCGGCTAGGGGGTGACTGTGCCCTCTTGGCTTGTGCCCAGCAGGTGGGTACCCTCTGGTATAGTTTTGGCCCAATAATTCATATATATTCCAGCTTGTCCTCAAGCGAAAGCCGAGGTTGAAAATAATGACCATATGATCTGAGAGGCATGAGAGCATCATGAATTATAGCATAACATAAAGTATTTTATCATATATCTTCTCATAAACAAGTAAAAATCCATTCACAAATATTGGGTTATGAAGCATAAACCTTATTGGCAATTAACAAACTATGTTCTCAGTCATTAGGACAATCATAATTCATCATATTTTAGAGGAGAGTTTATGTAAGAGCTTTTTTATTAGCAAGTTCACATACTCAACTATCATTTAATCTTCTATGATTGATCACACTCAAGTCATATTTTTGGAGCTCATGTTTACATAGGATACATGGGAAGATTGGGGCTTAATGATTTGCCACTCAACTCGTTTACCTCAAGGATAATGTCAACAATAATAAATCATGATAATCTTCATCCACTTGGATATATAAGTCCGAATCTTTGCAAAACACATGATGCTTGCCACTATAGAGTTAATAGGTAGGAAGAGGAGTAAACATTATTGACTCACACATAGGAATGAACTCCTGAAGATAAAAGATAGGCCCTTCGAAGAGGGAAGAAGAGGTTGTCATTCACTTTTAAGTTTTTGGACGTGCAAACTCATAATGCAAAGGAACGACACTTTATATTGCCCCTTGTGATAAAACTTTATTATGCACTCCATTGCTTTTATTTCTTTGCCATCACAAGATCATAAGAAGCTTATTTTCCCTTACAATAAAATACCATACATGTTTAGGAGCAATTTTTATTGCTTGATGCATCGATAACAACTTACTTGAAGGATCTTGTTGAATCCATGGGTAGATATGGTGGACTCTGATCGCAAAAAACTGGGTTTCAGGGTTATGGATGCACATGTAGTATCTCTACTTAGTGTGTAATTTATTAGGGCTAGAAAAATATCTAAAACAAGCACCACGTGGTAAAGGATCCATGACCATATGACTTCTATGTGAATATAAACTAGCGGAATCATTAAGTTGTCATCCATGTCCAACATCAACACTTTATCACTATATAATATTTGGTGGGGGCTCACAATCATAAGAGATGTCCAACATAGTGTATTTATATGTGAGTCTTCTCTCCTCTATCATAATATTGCTTAGATTGCATGAGTGATTAATATTATGTTTGTTTACTATCAACAACTTTTATCATTTATATCCTTTTTCCATGTGAAGTCATTACTTCTCATGTGGTAAGCATATGATCTTTCTATTTCTTTTATTGACATGATATGATAATGGGTGCATACAAGTAAATCACACAAACTAATGTTTATTATATAACTCTCATACTCTATTACAAGGATAGATGGATCTCAAAGCAAAATTTCTAAGCAAAGCAAGTCTGAAAGTTATTTCTCTAAATCAAGAAACAACCAAGGATCAAACTATGATAGATGGTAATGGTGGAAGTCATAGTGATACGATACCGGGGCACCTCCCCAAGCTTGGAACAAGCTAAGGGTGGTGCCCATACCCATGTACTCAGGCATCCTTCTTGGGTGATGATGGTGATGGTGCAGTGGCATTCTTCTTCTCCAGCTTAAATCTGAGGATAAAATTCTCCTCCCTCAAGACATCTTTTTCTTGCTCAAGCTTCAATATCTTTTTGCATAATGTGTCCTTCCTTTCCTGCAGAAAACGGGATGGGATAAATTGGATCTTAGCTTTATTTACTCCATTTGGGAGACATGACTTCTTGAATTCCACGTGCATATCCCCAGGCTGAGGTAGTAGAGCTTCTTCTTCTTCTGAGTTGGCATCCCTTGTCTCCTCCAATATGATGTCTTCCTCCTCATCTATGGACCAATGGTACGGATAAATATCCCCAAAGATCTTTGGATCTGCAACATAGCGGGAAATATAGCTCTCTCCATCCAAATCGTGTGATGACATATTTTGAGATCTGCGAGAACAACAGAACAAAACAAGAATAGAGGAGAAACTCACATCACCATAGTCAAAACAGCCGGGAGTATATTAACTGATTTTTTCTAGATAAGATAAGTGCTGAGGAGTCCGGGAGGCACATGAGGACCCCACAAGCCATGAGGGCGCGGCCAGGGTGTGGTCGCGCGTTGTTGGCTTGTCCCTCCCTCATGGGTCCCCTGACTCCTTTTTATTTTGGGAATCTTTCTAAAATACCAAAACCATCATAACATATTTTTTGGAATTTTTGGAGTCGTTTTCTTATTGTGTCACGTACTTACTCCTTTTTCAGGTTTCTCGATCGTTCTGGAAGGTCTCTCTTATGTGCTCCTCCGGTGTTATTACTTGAATAATGCTAATTACAACATTAATGGTCATACTAGAGATGTAATTCTTAATTCTTTGCCCATTTACCACTCTCGGATTTTTGCCTTCAAAGTTATTGATCTTTATAGTACCGGAGCGCTAGACCTCCTCGAAAACATATGGTCCTTCACATTTGGAGAGGAGTTTACTTGCAAAGAATCTCAAACGAGAATTTAAAAAAAATCAAAATATCTCCTACATTGAATTTTCGTTTCTGGATTCTCTTATCATGCCATATTTTTACCTTTTCCTTAAATAACTTGGCATTTTCATAGGCTTGCGTCCTCCATTCATCTAATGAGTTAATATCAAATAACCTCTTTTCATAATTATGTTCTTTAATTTCCCAATAAGCTTTATGTTCTAACTCAAGAGGTAAATAACAATCTTTTCCATAAACCATTTTATAAGGAGACATCCCCATGGAATTTTTATAAGTAGTTCTATAAGCCCATAAAGATTCATCAAGTTTCTTAGGCCAATTCTTTCTAGAACTATTTAGAGTGTTTTGCAAGATTAATTTTATTTCCCGGTCCCTCAATTCAACTTGGCGACTAGACTAAGGATGATAGGGTGATGCAATTCTATGGTTAACATCATATTAACCTAGGAGTTTACGGAAAGCATCATAAATAAAATGTGAACCACCATCAGTCATTGAACATCTAGGGACTCCAAACATTGGGAAAATGATGTCTTTAAGCATTTTAATAGAGGTGTTATGATCAGCACTACTAGTTGGGATAGCTTCTACCCACTTAGTAACATAATCAACAACAACTATAATATGAGCATATCCATTAGAGGAAGGAGAAGGTCCCATAAAGTCAAAGCCCCACACATCAAATGGTTCAATAGCAAGTGGATAATTCATAGGCATTTCCTGACGTTTACCAATGTTACAACTCTTTGACATTCATCACATGAAAGGACTTACTTAGGAGCATCTTTAAAAAGAGTAGTCCAATAGAAACCGGATTGTAATACCTTTGTGTGCAGTTCTGTCACCGCCATAGTGTCCTCCATAGGCCTCGGAATGACATTTCCTCAGGATCTGTTCCAGTTCATGCTCAGGTATATGACGTCTAATATCACCATCTATTTTTGATATGTGCCAAACGTATCTATAATTTCTTCTTGTTCCATTATCTTTTGGGTGACAATGTTATAAGTTTTGCTACACTTTTACATCATTTTACACATATTTGGACTAACCTACTAACTCAGTGCACCCAGTGCCAGTTTATGTCTGTTGATGTCTATTTTGCACGGGCTTTTACCCAATTTTTTGAAGCCCAGAAAATTTCAGGAAAAATATTTAAAAAATCAGCGAAACGGAAGCTTCCAGATCACCGAAGATGGGCCTTAGGGGGGCCATGGGCCGTCCAGACGACCTGTTGGCACGGCCTACCCCCTGGCTGCCCCAGGAGGCTGCCTGGGTGGGCCCCACCTCCTCCGGTGCCCTCCTTTGGCCTATATGTAGTCCTCCGCGAGAAAACCTTTAAACAACTTCTAGAATCACGAATTTTCCATCGTTCCGCCGCCGCAATTCTTCCGAGATCGGGACCATCAGGAGACCTCTTCCCGACACCATGTCGGAGGGAGGATTGACCTCTGGGAGCTTCTCCACCGCGATGGACGCTTCGGACATGCCGTTGGTAGTCCTCCTTGGACTATGGGTCCATGAATAGTAGCTATGTGATGTCTTCTCTCCAATCTTGTGCTTCAATGGTTAGTCCTTGTGAGCTTCCCAACATGATCAAGGAATCTATGTAATTATCTTGTTATTTCTATGCTCGGTTTGTTGGGATCCGATGGATTATGAGATTATGTTCAGATTGTTATGAGTTATATAGTTGATTATCTTTTATATTATGTTCCTTAGTGATTCATGCATGTTCTCCGTTGCTATTTATTGCTTTATCCGAGTAGTAGATTGTAGCTCCAAGAGGGAGCCTTATGCATGATTGTGGGTTCATGCCCCTCAATGTCTAGCTTGAGTGACAGAAACATGAGACTAGGGGATGTGCTATTGCCACTAGGGAGAAAACAACGGTGCTTGTGACCACGGTTGCAAGGATTGTTTACCTTACGCATAGTTTGTTAACGCAGTTGTCCGTTGCTTTGAGTTTACACTTTGGGTAGGGCTCGCAACTTAATACCGGCGAGATGTTCTGGATAGATATCTCAAGGTGGATGATTAGTAATTAGATTATGATGAATAAACGGTCTACTTGTCTTGGCGTACTTCCCATTACTATTGAACCTCTAACTATCAAGTGGCATAATTAGCATTGCGGTGCGTTCATAATTCTGTCAATTGCCCAACTGTGATTTGTTTACCCAAGCATAGTTGTTTATCGTCTTTTGGGAGAGAGACATCACTAGTGAACATCATGTGACTCCGGTCCATATCATCATCATTGTTACACCTCCATCATTTACCGTTTTCATTTACTTTTCAGTTGCAATCACTATTATATTTCCCGATTGTGTTTTGATCCTTTGCAAACTACAAGGCCGGAGTGATTGACAACCTCTGTGTACTCGTTGGGAGCATAGTTATTTGTTATGTGTGCAGGTCCACGTCTTCTGCTAGAGCCAGGGTGGAAGACACCTACTTGATCAGCCTAGGAGTCCTCCTGGATCGATAAACCTTACAGTTCCCGTGTGAGGGAAAACTTGCTGCTGACTACATCTCAACCTTCCACTTGGGGTAACCAACAAGGTGCGAGAAGTATATACATCATCTCGTCATCAACTGCTTCTTTATAAATATGTGGATCATCCCAAAAGTAATGTCGTAAATCGTAGAAGATTTCTTTTCTTTTCTTGATAGGTGAAACTAGGCAGAACATATTTAGCAACAATGTAATTATCGTAATCCTCATTCCCAGGAGTACTACATGAAGTATATATAACAGCAAGTTCCTCATGGGGACAATTATCATCAATACTTGGTGGTTCATCAAGAACATTTTCCATCCCAGACAAGTTATCTACTACAGGGTTTTCAGCCCCCTTCCTATCAATGATATGCAAGTCAAACTCTTGGAGTAAAAGCACCCATGTGATAAGTATAGGTTCAGCATCTTTCTCCCCCATAAGGTATTTAATAGCAGCATGATCAATGTTAACAGTTACTTTAGAATCAATGATGTAAGGTCACATGCAAGCACAACTGCTAAGACTTATTTTTCAGTAGTAGCATAATTTCTTTGGGAACTATCTAGGGTCTTACTAGCATAATTAATAACATTCAATTTCTGGTCAACTCTTTCCCCTAGAACAACACCAATGACATAATCACTAGCATCACACATGATTTCAAAAGGTAAATTCCAATGAGCTGGTTGAACAATAGGTGCAGAAATTAAGACTTTCTTAATTATTTCGAAGGCTTCTACACATCATCAAAAACAAAAGGAATATTTTTTTGAAGAAGATTATTTAATGGCCTATAAATCTTCGAGGAATCTGTAATGAAACTGTTGGGGAACGTTGCATGGGAAACAAAAAAATTCCTACGCACACAAAGACCTATCATGGTGATGTACATCTACGAGAGGGAGATTGGATCCACTTACCCTCGTAGATCTCTAAGCGGAAGTGTTAATAAACGCGGTTGATGTAGTGGTACGTCTTCACGATCCGTCCCATGATCCGTCTCGATCAAGTACCGAACGGACGTCACCTCCGTGTTCCACACACGTACAGCTCGACGACGATCTCCGCCTTCTTGATCCAGCAAGAGGGGCGGGGAAGTAGATGAGTTCTCCGGCAGCGTGACGACGCACCGGTGATGGAGATGATCTATTCCTGCAGGGCTCCGCCCAAGCTCCGCAGAAAACCGATCTAGAGGAAGAACTACGATCTAGAGGAGCGGGCAACACGTGGCAAAGTTGTGTCTCAAAAGCCCTAAACCTCTAGTATATATAGGAGGAGGGGAGAGGCAGCCTTGGGCAGCCTTGGAGAACCAAGGAAGGCCTCCTTGGGTTGGCCGAAGTGGGGAAGGGAGGAGTCCTCCTCCAATCCCACTTGGATTAAGACTCCTTCCATATTTTCCCACCTCTTTTGGATTTTCCACTTTTTCCTCATGGGATTTCCTTGGATGACTTTGTCAGCCCATTATACCTTATTGCACATCCAATAAACCCATGTGGACCCCTTGGGGCGTGGTGGACCCACCCAGTGCCCCACCGGAACCCATTCGTCACTCCCGGTACACTGCCGGCAATGCCCGAAAACCTTCGGAATCCAAACACCAACTTCCTATGTATCAATCTTCATTTCCGAACCATTCCGGAACTCCTCGTAATGTCCAAGATCTCATCCGGGACTCTGAAAAAACTTAGTTCACCAACACATATAACTCAATTATTCTGAAACGTCACCGAACCTTAAGTGTGCAGACCCTGCGGGTTCAAGAACTATGCAGACATGACGTGAGACACTCTCTGGTCAATAACCAACAGCGGGACCTGGATGTCCATATTGGTTCCTACATATTCTACGAAGATCTCTATCGGTTGAACCTCTATGCCAAGGATTCATATAATCTCGTATACTATTCCCTTTGTCCTTCGGTATGTTACTTGCCCGAGATTCGATCGTCGGTATCTCTATACCTAGTTCAATCTTGTTACCGGCAAGTCTCTTTACTCGTTTTGTAATACAATATCCCATAACTAACCCCTTAGTCATATTGCTTGCAAGGCTTGTTGTGATGTTGTATTACCGAGTGGGCCCCGAGATACCTCTCTGTCACATGGAGTGACAAATCCCAGTCTTGATCCATGCGAACCCAACAGACACCTTTGGAGATACCTGTAGAGCACCTTTATAGTCAGCCAGTTACGTTGTGACGTTTGATAACCCACAAGGTATTCCTCCGGTGTCCCGGAGTTGCATGATCTCATGGTCATAGGAACAGATACATTGACATGTAGAAAAGAGTAGCAATAAACTGACACGATCATATACTACGTTTATAGTTTGTGTCTTGTCCATCACACCATTATCCCCATGATGTGATCCCGTTATCAAGTGACAACACTTGTCTATGGTCAGGAAACCTTGACCATCTTTGATCAACGAGCTAGTCTTCTAGAGGCTTACTAGGGACAGTGTTTTGTCTATGTATCCACACATGTATTTGTGTTCCAATCAATACAATTGTAGCATGGATAATAAACGATTATCATGAACAAAGAAATATAATAATAACTAATTTATTATTGCCTCTAGAACATATTTCCAACAGTCTCCCACTTTCACTAGAGTCAATAATCTATTTCACATCACTATGTGATTTTAAGGAATCCAACACTCATACAGTTCTGGGGTTTGATCACATCTTGCTTGTGAGAGAGGTTTTAGCCAACGAGTCTGATCCTTTCAGATCTGTGTGTGCTTTACAAATCTCTATGTTATCCTGTAGACACTACTACTACGTGCCATTTGCAAGTATTCCAAATGACCGCTCTACTATACGAATCCGTTTTACTACTCCGGATTAGTGTCAAAGCTTGCATCGACGTAACCCTTTACGACGAACTCTTTAACCACCTCCATAATCTAGGAAAATTCCTTAGTCCATTAGTTACTAAGGATAACTTTGACCGCTATTTAGTGATTCAATCCTGGATCACTCTTTGTACCCCTTGACAGACTCATGGCAAGGCACTCATCACGTGCGGTACACAACATGGCATACTTTAGAGCCTACGGCTAATGCATAGGGGATCACCCTCGTCCTTTCTCTTTCTTATGTCGTGGTCGGGCTTTGAGTCCTACTCAAATTCACACCTTACAACACAACCAAGAACTCCTTCTTTGCTGATCTATTTTGAACTCCTTCAAAACTTGTCAAGGCATGCATTTCATTGAAAATTCTATTAAGTGTTTTGATCTATCTCTATAGATCTTGATGCTTAATGTTCAAGTAGCTCTATCCAGGTTTTCCTTTGAAAAAACTCCTTTCAAATAACCCTTTATGCTTTACAGAAATTCTACATTACTTCCGATCAACAATATGTCAACCACATATACTTATCAGAAATTCTATAGTGCTCCGACTCACTTCTTTGGAAATACAAGTTTCTCATAAACCTTGTATAAACCCAAAAGCTTTGATCATCTCATCAAAGCGTATATTCCAACTCCGAGATGCTTGCTCCAGTCCATAGAAGGATTGGTGGAGCTTGCATACTTGTTAGCATCCTTAGGATCGACAAAACCTTCTGGTTGTATCACATACAACCTTTCCTCAAGGAAACCGTCGAGGAAACAATGTTTTGACATCCTATGTGGAATATTTCATAAATAATGCAGCAACTGCTAACCTAATTCCAAAAGACTTTTAGCATCGCTACGAGTGAGAAAGTCTCATCATAGTCAACTCTTTGAACTTGTCGGAAACATCTTTGCAACAACTCAAGCTTTTCTTACCGGTGACTTTCACCATCATCGTCTGTCTTCCTTTAAAAGATCCATCTGTACTTAATGGTCTTACGACCATCAAATAGTTCTTCCAAAGTATACACTTTGTTTTCATACATGGATCCTCTCTCGGATTTCATGGCCTCCAGCCATTTGTCGGAATTCGGGCCAACCATCGCTTCCCCATGCTCGTAGGTTCATTGTTGTTCAACAACATGACCTCCAAGACAGGGTTACCGTACCACTCTGTAGTAGTACGCGATCTTGTCGGCCTACGTGGTTTGTAGTAACTTGACCCGAAGTTTCATGATCACTATCATTAGCTTCCACTTCAATTTGTGTAGGCGCCACAGGAACAACTTCCTGCGCCCTGCTACACACTGGTTGAAGTGACGGTTCAATAACCTCATCAAGTTCCACCATCCTCCCACTCAATTCTTTCGAGAGAAAACTTTTCCTCGAGAAAGGACCCGTTTCTAGAAACAAACAGTTTTCTCCTGGATCTGAGATAGGAAGTATACCAATTATTTTGGGTATCATATGAAGATGCATTTATCCGCTTTGGGTTTGAGCTTATCATGCTGAAACTTTTCCACATAAGCATCGCATCCCCAAATTTTTAAGAAATGACAGCTTAGGTTTCTCCAAACGATAGTTCATATGGTGTCATCTCAATGGAAATACGTGGTGCCCTATTTAAAGTGAATGCGGTTGTCTCTAGTGCATAACCCATAAACAATAGTGGTAATTCGATAAGAGACATCATAGTATGCACCATATCAAATAGGGCGTGGCTATGACTTTCACACACACCATCACACTATGGTGTTTTAGGTGGCATGAGATGTGAAACAATTTTCACATTGTCTTAATTGTGTACCAAACTCGCAACTTAGATATTCATCTCTATGATCATATCGTAGACAGTTTATCCTCTTGTCACGACGATCTTCACTCTGAAATAACTTTGAACTTTTCAATATTTCAGACTTCTCAAATCGTCGGTGAAGTAAGAACATAACGATATCCACTGCGTGCCTCAGAACTCATTGGATTGCACACACATAAAAAATGTATTACTTCCAGCAAGTTACTTTCTTGTTCCATCTCACTAGAAAACGAGGCCTTCAGCCATCTTGCCAATGTGGTATGATTTGCACGTCTCAAGTGATTCAAAATCTAGTGAGTCCAAACGATCCATCTGCATGGAGTTTCTTCATGCGTTTATACCAATAGGTATGGTTTGCATGGTTCAAACATTTCAAAAATGAGTGAGTACAAAGATCCATCAGCATGGAGCTTCTTCATGCATTTTATACCGACATGACTCAAGCGGCAGTGCCACAAGTAAGTGGTACTATCATTACTACTTTGTATCTTTTGGCATCAATATTATGAATATGGGTACCACTAAAATCGAGATTCAATAAACCATTGAAGGTAATTATTCAAGCAAATAGAATAACCATTATTCTCTCTAAATGAATAATCATATTGCAATAAACACGATCCAATCATGTTCATGCTCAACGCAAACACCAAACAACAATTATTTAGGTTTAACACCAATCCCGATGGTAGAGGGAGCGAGCGATGTTTGATCACATCAACATTAGAATTACTTCCAACGCACATCGTCACCTCACCTTTGCTAGTATCCTTTTAATTCGTAGCTATAACTTCGAGTTACTAACACTTAGCAACTGAACCGATATCTAATACCATGGTGCTACTAGGAATACTAGTAAGGTACACATGAATATCAGGTATATCCAATATACCATAGTCGACTTTGCCACCCTTCTCATCTACCAAGTATCTAGGGTAGCTCCTCCTTGGTGATTGTTCCTCTCATAACAGAAGCACTCAGTCTTGGGTTTGGGTTCAACCATGGGTTTCTTCATTAAAGCAACAACTGGTTTGCCATTTCATGAAGTATCCCTTCTAGCCCTTGCCCTTCTTGAAACTAGTGGTTTTACTGACCATCAACAATCGATGGGCCTTCTTGATTTCTACTTTCGCAGTGTCAAACATTGTGAATCGCTCAAGGATCATCATATCTATCCTTGATATGTTATAGTTCATCATGGAGCTCTAGTAGCTTGGTGGCAGCGACTTTGGAGAACCATCACTATCTCATCTGGAAGATTAACTCCCACTTGATTCAAGCGACTGTTGTACTCAGACAATCTGAGCATATGCTCAACGTTTGAGATTTTCTCCTTTGTTTTGTAGACGAAGAATCTTGTCGGAGGTCTCAAACCTCTCAAAAAGGGCACGAGCATGAAATCCCAATTTCATCTCTTGGAACATCTCATATGTTCCATGACGTTTCAAAACGTCTTCGGCACCCCAATTCTAAGTCGTTAAGCATTACGCACTGAACTATCACGTAGTCGTCAAAACGTGTATGTCAGATGTTCACAACATCTATAGATGATGCTCGAGGCACAACACACCGAGTCGTGCATTAAGGACATAAGCCTTCGGTGCAGCAATGAGGATAATCCTCAGTTCACGGACACAGTCCGCAAAGTTGCTACTATTATCTTTGAACTAAATTTTCTCTAGGAACATATAAAAACAGTAGAGCTATAGTGCAAGCTACAACATAATTTGCAAAGACCCTTTTGACTATGTTCATGATAATTGAGTTTAGCTCATCATATTACTAATAACTCCCACTCAAAATATACATCCCTCTAGTCATTTGAGTGGCGCATGATCCAAATCCACTATCTCAAATCCGATCATCACGTGAGTTGAGTATAGTCTCAATGGAGAACATCTCCATGTTGATCATATCAACTATATGATTCATGCTCAACCTTTCGGTCTCTTGTGCTCCGAGGCCATGTCTGTACATGCTAGGCTCGCCAAGTTTAACCCGAGTGTTCCGCGGGTGCAACTGTTTTGCACCCGTTGTATGTGAACGTTGAGTCTATCACACCCGATCATCACGTGGTGTCTCGAAACGACGAGTTGTCACAACGGTGAACAGTCAGGAAGAACACAATTTATCTTGAAATTTTAGTGTGGGATCACCTTATAATACTAACGTCATTCTAAGCAAGATAAGGTGCATAAAAGGATTAACATCACATGCAATTCATAAGTGACATGATATGGCCATGATCTTGTGCTTCTTGATCTCCATCACCAAAGCACCAGCATGATCTTCATCGTCACCGGCGCCACACCATGATCTCCGTCATCATGCCGCCATCGAGGTTGTCATGCTATCTATGCTATTACTACTAAAGTTACAACCTAGCAATATAGTAAACACATCTGCAAACACAAACGTTAGTTTAAAGACAACCCTATGGCTCCTACCGGTTGCCGTAGCATCGACGTGCAAGTCGATATTTAATTATTACAACATGATCATCTCATACATCCAATATATCACATCATGTCCTTGGCGATATCACATCACATGCATACCCTGCAAAAACAAGTTAGACGTCCTCTAATTTGTTGTTGCATTTTTTACGTGGCTGCTATGAGTATCTAGTATGATCACATCTTACTTACGCAAAACCACAACGGTGATGTGCAAATTGCTATTTAACCTCCCTCCAAGGACCACCTCGGTCAAAACCAATTCAACTAAAGTTGAATAAACAGACACCCGCCAGTCATCTTTATGCAACAAGTTGCATGTTAGTCGATGAAACCGGTCTCTCGTAAGCGTACGAGTAATGTTGGTCCGGGCCGCTTCAATCCAACAATACCGCCGAATCGAGAAAAGACTAAGCAGGGCATCAAATTAAACATCAACGCCCACAAAAACTTGTGTGTTCTACTCGAGATTACATCTACGCATGAACCTAACTCATGATGCCACTGTTGGGGAACGTTGCATGGGAAACAAAAAATTTCCTACGCACACGAAGACCTATCATGGTGATGTCCATCTACGAGAGGGAGATTGGATCCACATACCCTTGTAGATCGCTAAGGGGAAGCGTTAATAAACGTGGTTGATGTAGTGGTACGTCTTCATGATCCGTCCCACGAACCGTCCTACGATCCGTCCCACGAACCGTCTCTCGATCCGTCCCACGATCCGTCCTGATCAAGTGCCGAACGGACGACACCTCCGCGTTCCACACACGTACAGCTCGATGATGATCTGCGCCTTCTTGATCCAGTAAGAGGGGCGGTTAAGCAGATGGGTTCTCCGGCAGCGTGACGGTGCGGCGGTGATGGTGATGATCTATTCCTGCATGGCTCCGCCTCAACTCCGCAGAAAATCGATCTAGAGGAAGAACTACGATCTAGAGGAGCGGGCAGCACGTGGCAAAGTTGTGTCTCAAAAGCCCTAAACCTCTAGTATATATAGGAGGAGGGGACAGGCAGCTTTGGGCAGCCTTGGCGCACCAAGGAAGGCCTCCTTGGGTTGGCCGATGTGGGGAACTGAGGAGTCCTCCTCCAATCCCACTTGGATCAGGACTCCTTCCTTATTTTCCCGCCTCTTTTGGATTTTCCACTTTTTCCTCATGGGCTTTCCTTGGATGACTTTGTCAGCCCATTATACCTTATTGCGCATCCAATAAACCCATGTGGACCCCTTGGGGCGTGGTGGGCCCACCCAGTGGCCCCCCGGAACCCATTCGTCACTCCCAGTACACTACCGGCAATGCCCGAAATCCTTCCGGAATCCAAACATCAACTTCCAATATATCAATCTTCGTTTCTAGACCATTCCGGAACTCCTCGTGACATTCAGGATCTCATCCGGGACTCCGAATAAAACTTCGGTCACCAACACATATAACTCAACTATACCGAAACGTCACCGAACCTGAAGTGTGCAGACCCTACGGGTTCGAGAACTATGTAGACATGACCTGAGACACTCCCCAGTTAATAACCAACAGCCAGACCTGGATGTCCATATTGGTTCATACATATTCTACGAAGATCTCTATCGATTGAACCTCTATGCCAAGGATTCATATAATCCCGTATACTATTCCCTTTTTCCTTCGGTATGTTACTTGCCCGAGATTCGATCGTAGGTATCTCTATACCTAGTTCAATCTCATTACCGACAAGTCTCTTTACCCATTCCGTAATACAAGATCCGGTAACTAACCCCTTAGTCACATTGCTTGCAAGGCTTGTTGTCATGTTGTATTACCGACTGGGCCCCGAGATACCTCTCCATCACATGGAGTGACAAATCCCAGTCTTGATCCATGCCAACCCAACATACACCTTTGGAGATACCTGTAGAGCACCTTTATAGTCACCCAGTTACATTGCGACGTTTGATAACCCACAAGGTATTCCTCCGGTGTCCAGGAGTTGCATGATCTCATGGTCATAGGAACACATACATTGACATGCCGAAAACAATAGCAATAAACTGACAAGATCATATACTACGTTTATAGTTTGGGACTTGTCCATCACATCATTCTCCCAATGATGTGATCCTGTTATGAAGTGACAACACTTGTCTATGGTCAGGAAACCTTGACCATCTTTGATCAACGAGCTAGTCTCCTAGAGGCTTACTAGGGATACTGTTTTGTCTATGTATCCACACATGTATTTGTGTTTCCAATCAATACAATTGTAGCATGGATAATAAACGATTATCATGAACAAAGAAATATAATAATAACTAATTTATTATTGCCTCTAGGACATATTTCCAAGAGAAAGGCCTATCGCCACCAGCATGGTCGAGGAAACTTTTTATGCCTTTGACATCTTTTGGGCATGGAATTTTCTCTATTGCATTAACTTTGGTCTTATCCACCTCAATACCTCATTCAAAAATTTTATGCGCAAGTAGTATACCTTCATTCACCATCAAACAACACTACTCCCAATTCAAGGCAAGATTAGTTTGTTCACATCTGTGTAAAGCTCGATCAATATTGCTCAAGAAATCGTCAAAAGAAATCCCGTAAACGAAAAAATCATCCATGAAAACCTCAACAATCTTTTCACAAAAGTTAGAGAATATAGCCGACATAAAACTTTGAAAGGTAGAAGGTGCATTGCATAGACCAAAAGGCATACGCCTATAAGCATAAGTTCCAAAAGGGCAAGTAAAGGTAGTTTTTTTCCTCTTGGTCCTCAAGGGTATTTGAGACAATCCAGAATAAACATAAAAAACAAAAGTGTGTGTGCTTAGATAATCTTTCTAACATCTAATCAATAAAAGCGAAGGGGTAAGGATCTTTCTAGTAGATTTATTCAATTTCCTGAAAATAATTACCATCCTATAACTAGTTACTATTGTTCGTGGAATAAGTTCATTTTTATCATTAGGAACTACAGTTATACCACCTTTCTTAGGAACACAATAAACAAGACTTGCCCATCTACTATCCGCAATAGGATAAATTATACCTGCCTCCAGAAGTTTTAGTATTTCAGTTCTTACCACCTCTTTGATCGTAGGATTGAGATTGCGTTGATGATCAATGACAGGTTTAGCATTTGGTTCCATATTAATCTTGTGTTGATAAAGAGTGGGGCTTACGCCTTTAAGATCATCAATAGTATATCCAATAGAAGCCTTGTAATTCTTTAGAGTTTTGAGTAATCTCTTTTCATTACGTTGTGAAAGGTTAGCGCTGATAATAACATGATATATCTTCTTTTCATCAAGATAAGCATATTTCAAAGTATAAGGTAATGTCTTAAGCTCAAATACAGGATCTCCCTTGGGCAGAGGAGGATCCCCTGAAATATCAACTAGTAGGTTCTGCTTAAAGATTGGTTGTTGATCAAAGAATATCTTATCTATTTCATTCCTTTCATTCATATGCATATCATTTCAATGGTCTAGCAAATATTGTTCTACTGTATCGGTAGGAGGTACAACAATAGAAGAAGGACCAATTATTTCATCCTTATTAGGACTAACTTTTCATGTGGATGTTTACTAAACTTGGATAAATTAAACTCATGAGACATATCACCAAAGCTCACTTTGACCTTCTCAGTAGCATAATTAATTTCAGCATTAACATTATTCAAGAAAGGTCTACCAAATATGATGGGACAGAAGTTATCTTGTTCTGAACCAAGCACTAGGAAATTAGTGGGGTACTTGACTTTTCCACATAAGACTTCAACATCTCTAACAATCCCAAGTGGTGAAATAGTATCACGGTTTGCAAGTTTAATAACATCAATATCTTCAATCTGAGAGGGTGCTATATCATGTATAATTTCTTGATATAATGTAAATGGTATAGCACTAAAACTAGCACCAATATTACACAAACCATGATAGCAATGGTCTCCAATTCTAACTGAAATGACGGGCATGCCTGTAACTGGTTTATTTTTATCGAGCTCATCTCGCTTATTTCTAATAGGTTTTGCAGTTCTAGGAGCTTCATCACACAGGTAAATAACCTTCCCATCAATATTATCGACTAGGAGATCTTTAACTATAGCAAGATTAGGCTCAATACTTATTTGTTCAGAAGGTTTAGGTGTCCTAACATAACTTGTATTAATCATAGTTGTAGCCTTAGCATGTTCCCTAATCCTAACAGAAAAAGGAGGTTTCTCAATGTAAGCAGTAGGAACAATTGGATCAACATGGTTAACAATTATTTCTTCCTTCTTAATTTTAACAGGTTCCTCAAATAAGTTTTCAATGGGAGGATGATATTTAAACCACTTCTCCTTGGGAAGATCAACAAAGGTAGCAAAAGATTCACAGAAAGTACCTACTATCTCAGAGTCAAGACCATATTTATTGCTAAACTCGTGGAAAGAAGCAGTTTCCATAAAAGATTTAACAAAATCAAAATTAAGCTTTATACCTCACTCTTTACCTTCGTCGAGTTTCCAATCTTCAGAGTTGCGTTTAATCTTTTCTAGAAGATCCCATTTGAATTCAAGAGTCTCCTTCATATAGGAAGCAGTAGCATAAGAATCGAGTAATGTTTGATCATCATGAGAAAGTCGAGCATAATTTTTTTGTATGATCAATTATCTCGAGAACTCAAGATTTTGGCAAGTGTGCATCATAGATTTAAGCCTCCCCCAAGCTTGAGCAATAATTTACCCTTTACGAGGCCAACAATTATAAATAAAGTTCTGATCACTATGATGCATTGGATAAAACTTCTCATGAAATTCTAGTTCAAGCGATTCCACTCTCATGATCTAATATCATCCAATAGACTTGTAACAACCCGTAACTGATGCTTTAGATGCCTTTCAATTATTTCTAGTTTTTTTGTGTGTTTCATTTGCTTATTGCATTCATCATCGAATCACTCGCATCATCTGCATAGCATTGGCACTCCGTTGTCGTCATTTTTCAAATTTTGCATCCGTTATTAGTTGTCTGTTCTCTTTGTTCTCGTCGACGACCGTTTTGAGACCAACCACACACGCACGCATCCATGACATCATTAAATTTTTTTTTTAAAAGTCTGTATAAAACATTCTCTGAATGGGTTGAAAGTTGGCTTGCCTCTTGTTTATTGTAGGTAGGCCGCCTGCCAAATTTCGTCGCATTCAGAGGTCGTTTGATACCCGAGCCATTAACCCTATAGTGGCACTATAGCCGGTGAGATACCACATGTTTTTCGTATATAAAAACATGTTTCCAGGCTGCCCGTGTTTCCCTCTCTTCTCATGCCTAGCCCCTCTGCACAGTACACATACCCCTCACACGCGTTCGAAAACCTTCCCTGAACCCAAAACACGCGGTCGTGACCGTTGGGTCTGGATCAACCCCGTAATACCCCAAACCGTCATCGGTTTATCATTTGGACTTCCTAACCTAATGTTTTCGACCGTCCGATCTAAATCAGAGGGTTCAAAACTTATCCCTCTAATCCACCTATATCTATTTAAGTAGATGAAATCCTAGCCTAACCCTAGACCATTTAGCCACCCCATCTATTTGCTCAGCCGCTGCCAACTGCGTATCCCTTAGGATCCCTCTCATTCCATCCCACCAATCTAATCACTCGACCACCCCCTTGTTTCCCGCAGCCGCGCAACCAGAGCAAGCCCCAGCCTCCCTGAGATTTTTTCACCGTTTTAACCCATAAGACGTAAGTAATTCACAGAATGAACTCGATCTGAAAGTATTTTCGGATATGATCCTTTTAGAAATGCCAGAGTTCGTGGCGTTGCTGCTTCACGTAAAAACGTCTGTCTATCGAGGCGTTTTTGGTCTACAGTGGAACGCCAGTCTAGCGTGCGTTGCAGTCCCAGACCGAAACGCCAATGCGTTTGGCGTTGCAACCCAGGTGACAAACGCCATGAATAATGGCGTTTCTACTGAGGTAAATATCTCTCTTCCAGGCAGTAGTTACTGCGTGGTTGACGCCGCTTGGTTGCTTCGTTGCGCGGTAGAAACGCCATTATTCATGGCGTTTGTCACCTGGATTGCAACGCCAACGGCATTGGCGTTTCGGTCTGGGGCTGCAACGCACGCTAGACTGGCGTTTCAATGTAGATCAGAAACGCCTCGACAGACAGGCGTTTCTACGTGGAGCAGCAATGCCACGGACTTTGACGTTTCTAAAAGAGTCAGATCCGGAAATACTTTCAGATCGAGTTCATTCTGTAAATTACTTACGTTTTATGAGTGAAAAAATCCGCCTCCCTGCTCCTGATCCAAGTAGTCGTCCCCGTCCGCGTGCAACATCACCTCAACCACCTCCTGTGCTCCCCCTCGGGTCACCGGCAATCGCCGCAACCCAGCATCGCCCCATGGTGATTAGCTTAGGCCGCCCCAAGGACCTCCAGATCCGTCACCGGCCAGTAGCTTGCCGGAGCATAGCTCCTCCTCCTTGCCTTCCTCTCCCTCTCCTTATCTTCTCCCTCTCGCTCTAATATCCTTGTCTCACTCTCCCCTTTCATTGAGCAGGAAGGCCGCCATGGTGCTTCGGCATCCAGGCCAAGCCCTACTGCCGCGAATCCATGTAGCCATTGTCCAGATTCAGACCGGAGGTCGTCGTCCCTGCCGGCCTAACTCCATGGTCCGCTTGCTCCGGTTGCCCTCCTCCTTGAGGTATCGTGTTGGACCAGTCTGCCCACGAGCCGCGTCTCCTCCTCTGGATCGAGTGGGAGGACGAGGCATGCCCGTTCCGCCTCGTTCTCTTGTCAACGCCTACGCGTGGACAGCCAGCATGAGCCAAGGCCTATATCCAGCACTTTGCACCAGTCCAGCCGCTCGCCAAATTCGGCCCAGCTCCAAGCGAGCCATTGCTCCGCTTCTGGACCGTTTGGCCCGAGGTGAGCATCCATGCTTATTCCCCACTACGAGCGTTGGTTGCTATATGGCGCTCACTATTGTTGGCCCATCCCGTCCAAGTTTAGGGCTGTATCATTTTTTTCTGCTATTGCGATTTCATCCAATTATAGAGTGAATTTCAGAATAGCACAAAAACCCCCTCATCTTGCATTGCTCTTAATTAAACAACCATGCATCAGATTAAAACAATTTATACATGTAAAATGCTTAGAATTTTATGTAGATTAATAATATTATTTTTCACACATGATAAAAAATGTTTAACTTACTGCTTTCATTTAATTTGCATAATTACCATGTTAAAATGATTTGTTTCATAACTAATTAACTATAGCTCAGATTAAAATGATCTACATATGTAAATAGACTGAAAAATATGTAGAACAACATGGTGGCATTTATTTTTCTGTTTAACAACTCTAAAAATAAGTTTTAGGCATAACTGTAACAAATTCGAAAATTACATATCGGGACTTTCCCGAATTATTATTTGTTGTTTCGAGACTCATTTAAAATACCTAGATGATGTACTCGTTCATGCTTCACCTCTTGCCATGATTAAAAACACTTAAAATGATTGTTTAGTTAAAACAACATTAACTGTATTTCTATTAAATATGGAGAGTTATTGTTTTGTTATATGTATGTTCTCCTTTCTCCATTTAAAATTCCTTAGTTTCATCTTTACCCTATGCCATGACCACCCATGTTAAACAATATTTAATATTGATGATTACTTAAATGAGAGTGAACTAAATGATTTGAATGTGGAGTTTCATCAATATGCACACGTTGAATATTGGGTTGTACTTAATGTGTACTCTTTCATTATTGTGATTGCCATGCCTTGAATATTAAAACCGAACATGCATTGTATATGTCTGCGCATCAGGCCATGCATATGTTGTGGTGTTTATCATGTGTTGATTATTTGTTTTCGGATTATTTCTTCTCGGTAGAGTTCTGAAACCGCTTTGGAGTGTGAGGATTCGTTCGACTACGTTGGTTCGTCTATTTCATGCATCTGTTCTTCTTCCAAGCGTTATCACATGCAAGTTGATCATTTTCCTATATACCACTACTATTATTGCCATGCTAGTTGTCTCTTTCCTACCGCTATGTCTCGTTGACTACCACCTGTTATGTCAAACCTCCCAACATTGCCATGAAGAGCTTCTAACCCCCTCCACATATTGGCAAACCTTTGTTTGGCTATGTTACCACTTGCTGAGCCCTTCTTATAGTGTTGCTAGTTGCAGGTGCAAGTTGCTTTCATGTGACAACCTGGATCCCTTGAAATGTCACAATATTATTGCTATTTAATTTAATGCGCATATATACTTGGTAAAAAGTGGAAGGCTTGGTCTTTTGTTAGAGTGTTTTGTTCTGCTTTTGTCGCCCTAGTTACTTTTGTACTAGTGTTATGTTCCATACTAAGCGCTCCTAACATGTTTGGGATTGTTTTGTGGACCCCCTTGATTTTCATTTTGGGATAAAACTCTTCTAGCAAGGCTCAACATTGACACTATATTTGATCAACAAAATAATAATGAACACCGTCAGTAACGCATAGGAAGTTAGCGCTACCCCATTAATTTCACATAATACAGGGGCGGTGCTCATGGTGTTGGTCCCAAATGGGCTGCCTGTAGAGCCGCCGCGAGGAAACTCAAGGATTGATTTTACTCGTACCTGGACCCATCTGGTAGTGCCCTAAGAAAGAGATACGCGCAGCTCCTATTGGGATCTGGCCTGCCGGGCGGTCGTGTTGGATTTCTTCTACTCTTATCAACGGTCTTGTGCACTTGGATATCGAGGATACCTCGGGCTATCTCGAGGTTGAGGTTTTCTCTCCAAGGCAGCTTGTGGTATTTTGTGATGGACTAGTTGGAGCACCCCTGCAAGGTTAAATCTTTTGGAAAGTTGTGCCCGTGATTATGTGGCAACTTGAAAAGTTTGTTTAACACCCCGTCATAGCAAACTTGAAGTAAACTCAATTAATATATGCCAACTGTTTGCGTAACCGTGACTGACTCTTCTCTTAAGTTTTGAATCCGAGAGAGGACACGGTGGGTTATGTTTGAATCATAAGTAGGTGTTCAGGATCACCTTGTGATCATTGTTATCTCACGTTCGTTTATGCGTAGATCACCCCCTCTTATTCTTGTACTCATAAGTTAGCCACTCAAATAAATGCTTAGTGTTTGTTGCAGCTTTGCTAGTCTTGATACCTTTTGAAATGAGATCATCCCCTCTTATTCTTGTACTCATAAGTTAGTCACTTAACCATAACTCACCCATTAAGCTTTTCTACTCTTGATACCTTTTGAAATGAGATTGCTGAGTCCCCATGGCTCACAGATTACTACAACAACAGTTACAGGTACAGGTAAAGCGATTTTTTAATGTGATCGTGATGATTGTTTTATATGGAGTTTCTTCTTCTTCTTCTTCTTCGATCATACGATGGGTTCCAGGCTGGCAGGCTGGGATAGCAAGGATGGAACTCATTCTTTTATCGTTTGATTTCTTTCGTAATCGGACCTTGCTCTTCTACATGCTGTTTGAATGTCTTGTTGTATTGAGATGTTCATGTTGTAGCTCGTGCGAGTGTAAGCCAATTCCACATACTCATCTCTTTTGTATGTCTACTTATGTATCAGAGAGTAGGATTATTTTTACTCCTCTTCTATGATATAGTGAGGAATCCTGATGTAGGAATTTTAATCCTACTCCTCTTATCACTCAAAAAAATATGATCACGAGGGTATTTTAGAAACTGTACGATGTTGTCCTGGCCAGGATTATGTTCCTGGCGCCTCCTGTCAATTTGGGGTAGAAGTGTCCCGGGGAGTTAAGCTCCACGGGATTCTTGTCACACTCGCTATCGTTCAGTTTCCTTATTATCTTGGGACGGAGGATGTTCAAAATTGGTTCAATACTACTTGTGGCAAGAGGAGTTTTGGCATCACCTAGTACTGGGGAGAGCATCCAGATGTACTTCCATAATTAGTATCGTTGTGATTACGAGGGTCTGAGTTAGATGAGTTTTCCACATCTCTGGTTATGTGTTGACGGACGTGATACATTTGGAGTGTAGTATCATTTTAGGAGTTGAGTGATGGATTTTGCACCTTGTATCCGTGGATACGATTTTATAACTCAAAAATTTCGGAAGTTCTCGGGCAGGAATTCAAGTAGTTACCTAGGCTATCTTCCAACAGATACATGATTTCAGATTGGCGTTCGACATCTACTAGATTTGTTTGTTCATGATCTTTCTTAACTTGTACCTTGGTATGACTTGGGGATGCTTTGTATGTCATGCGCACTGCCTTGTACATGATGGCTACTATAAGATAGAGCCCATGGGAACCTTACCACGAAAATATTGGACGAAATCTCTTTCATGAATTTGTTTATCGCTTAATTTGCAAGCCTCACCCTTTTTTTTCACTCTCCCGCCCTTTTTCTTTACTGGTTAATTATCATCCCAGTGCCTTTATTTTCGTTGATGCTTCCGCTATCTTTTCTTCTGTATTGTATCCGGTGATTCATTGCAAAGATTCTCATGATTTTTTAATTCCTCATTCTTCGTTCTTGCTTTCTTCTTTGGTGGATTCAATTCAAGCTTCGGTGTTCTTCATATCCTTTTCATTCGTTAATTGCTTTCCAATGTTGGAAATCCTTATCCAAGCCTCGCTTGTTTATTCACCTCTCTATTCTATTTGGAGTGCTTAAGATATCTTAGAAGATTCGTGTTCTCATTCAAACCCTTTCAAATTATTTCAACGGTCTCACCTCATCAAGTTTTTTTTAATTTGTACTCATACAATATTTCCTTCTAGGCAATCGATTAACCGTGTTTTCTTTTAGTGGGCTAACCCATAGGTTTTCCTAGGATCTTACCTGGTTATTCCAATCTATCTGAAGATCTCAAGTTCTTTTCAAGTGTGATGAAGTGTGGATTCCATCAGTCATGTTCCTTCGCAAGATCGTTTTCAAATTGTTTTCATCATTGGCTCAATCTCTTTCTTTATTCATATTCCATAGTTCTCAACAATTCATGGTGTTGTTTCTCGTCATCATTCGCAGCTTGAAGACCGAAGAAGAGTTTCTCTTAAATATTATTCCATTCTTGAAGATTTAGGATTTCAGCTCCATGTTATCCTCTCAATTGCTCTCGATCATGATAAATTCCTTCCATATCTATTCTTTGCATTTCAGAATTGTTTTCATTTCTCTATCCTCCGGAGGCCATCATTTCAGAAGATTTCTTCGTTCTCAGCTTTCAGCTTTTGTTCTCAAATTCTTCTCAATTGTTGTCCCTCCGTTCGTATCACAATTAATCTCGTGCCTTGTGGAAGTTTTCTATTATGCGGATCATGATCTCTTTGCTCTCATGTATCTCCATTCATTTGTAGTATCCTCATTCATTTCAATTCTTACCAGTGTTTCGTTGAAGACCTCTTCAAGTTTTTACCCTATCTTTCTCTCTTCAATCCTTTCAAGAGGAATAAGTGATATGATAAATCTGTTGCTTGCCATCAATTTAACTTGATGAAGAATAGGCCTAACATAATTCTTATTCTTGTTTCATCAAGGTGATTCAATCCTTCTTTCGGAGTTGTTCATGATATCAAATTCTTTATCCCAAGTGCTTCATCTTTTGTTTTCAGAGTTTCAAGTTGTCTCAAGTATCAGATTGTTAAGCTTCATCTAAATATTACAAGGTCATAATCTTATTCTTTCAACCTTCAATTCTTTTCTATCATCCTTTTATTCCAGAGTTATTACAAGGGTTCTTCATGTTGGTTCTTCTAGGATTTTATTCATTCTCAATGGGTTCTTCAAGATTCTTGTTGGAGAACCTCAAGTATTGTTTATCTTGTATTTCAAAGTGCTATTCTTCCTACATTATCCTTTGAGGTGGTGTTATAGTATTCTTGATTCATGAGGAGTATCAAAGAGAATTTGTTTCGAGAGTGAGATATCTAACACACCAATTTCTTCGATCATGAGATATATTTCAACCCAAGATTTCTTCATTGAAGCTATTTTGGATTGGGTTTCACCTAAAGCATTTCTTAAGGATTGTTGATATTATGATGCTTATCCATGATCTAAGTTCTTAATGTATCCTCTTGATGAAAGAAGTTTTGCATATCTTGTTGCTCTGAAGCAATCTTTGTTTACTTTAATGGCTGGCTGTCACCTCATTATTTGAGATGGTTGTCATACGTCCACAACAAGTTTTTCTTTTTCATTATTGATTTTTCCAACAACTCCATCCAATCATTATTCGTGAGGATTCTTTTCTATTCAATTGTGCTAGAATTGTCATTTTCTTCTTCGTTCTTTTCTCCCCAATGATCTAGCTTCTATTCTTTTATTCTGGAGGCATTGCGATGTTACTCTCTTTGAATAAATAATATCGTTTTCTCACGATCATGTACTTCCCTTAGTTGTCCATTTAGCCGGGGTGTTGTGTTGTCTTTTCAAGTTTTGTTCATCTTATTAAATTTTGCCTCTATTCCTATCGGAGTGTTGCCCAAATTTATTTTGCACTCTTGCTTGTTCCTCATTTCGTTCTTCATCTCCTTGCGACCTTCAAGGATCGCTGGTTTCATTCATTTGTCAAGAAGAAACTAAGTTTTACCTCTTCATTTTCTAATCCTCTTCCTCCTTTCAGTCTAAGATCTCGGGGTGAGATCTTTTGTTAGTGGAGGAGACTTGTATAAGCCCGGAACCGACACCGAGACACCTTTCAGTTATTTTTTGGTTAGTCGTGTGATTAATTTGCTTGTTGCATTCATCGTCATCGAATCATTCACATCATCTGCATAGCATCGGTACTTCGTTGACGTCATTTTTCAAAACTTGCATTCATTATTAGTTGCTGGTTTTCTCTGTTCTTGTCGACGACCGTTTCGAGAGCAACCGCAAACGCATGCGTCCGCAACATCATTAAAATATTGTTTTTTAAAGTGTGTATAAAACATTCTCGGAATGATTTGAAAGTTGGCGTGCGGTCTTGGTTTATTGTAGGTAGACCGCTTGACAAATTTCGTCGCATTCGAAGGTTGTTTGATACCCGAGCTGTTAAACCTCTAACGCCACTATAGCCGGTCAGATATGACATGTTTTTCGTATATAAAAACATGTTGTCGGGCTGCCCGTGTTTTCCCTCTCTACTCATGCCTAACGCCTCTACACAGTACACACACCCCTCACGTGTATCCGAAAACCTTCCCCGAACATAAAACAGGCGGTCATGACCGTTGGGTCCGGATCAACCCCGTAATAACCAAAACTATCATCGGTTATCATTTGAACTTCCTAACCCAATGTTTCCGACCGTCTGGTCTAAATCGGAGGGTTCAAAACTTGTCCCTCTAACCCACCTATATCTATTTAAGTAGATGAAACCCTACCGCTCAAAAAATAAATAAATAGATGAAACCCTAGCCTAACCCTAGACCATTTAGTTGTCCCATATATTCCCTCAACCGCCGCCAACCGCGTCTCCTTCGGGATCATTCCCGTTCCATCCCACCAATACGATCGCCCGACCACATTCTTGTTTTCCGCAGTCTCCCAACCAGATCTCCGGCCGCCCCAAGGACCTCCAAATATGTTGCAAGCCAGTAGCTCGCCGGAGCACAGCTCCTCCTCCTTGCCTTCCTCTCCCTCTCCTTATCTTCTCCCTCTCGCTCTAATGTTTGTGTCTCCCTCTCCCCTTTGATCGAGCAGGAAGGCCGCCTTGGCATGTCAGCATCCAAGCCAAGCCCTGCGGCCGCGAATCCATGCAGCCGCTGGCCAGATGCAGACCGGAGGTTGTCATCCCTGTCGGCCTACCTCCATGGTCCGCCTGCTCCGGTCGCCCTCCTCCTTTGAGTTGTCGTGTTGGACCAGTCCGCCCTCGAGTTGCGTCTCCTCTTGTGCATCGAGTGGGAGAATGAGGCGTGCCCGATCCACCTCGTTTGCTCGTCAACGCCTGCGCGTGGACAGCTAGCACGAGACAAGGCGCATATCCCGCACTGTGCACCAGCCCAACCGCTCGCCAATTTCTGTCCAGCTCCAAGCCAGACATTGCTCCGCTTCTGGCCCGTTTGGCCCGAGGTGAGCAACCATCCTTATTCCCAGTTGCGACCATTTCTTGCTATCTAGCGCTCGCTGCTGTTGGCCGAGCCCCTCCAAGTTTTGGCCCGTATCATTTTTTTTTCTGCTAGTGCAATTTCATCCAATTATCTAGTGAATTTTAGAATTGCAAAAAAACCTCGTCTTGCATTGTTCGTAATAAAACAACCGTGCATTGGATTAAAATAATTTATACATGTAAAATGCTTAGAATTTCATGTAGATTAATCATATTCATTTTTACCCATGATAAAAATGTTTAAATTGTTGTTTTCATTTAATTTGCATAATTGCCATGTTAAAATGATTTGCAACATAACTAATTAACCGTAGCTTCGATTAAAATAATCTACATATGTAACTTGACTTGAAAAATGTGTAGAAGAACATGGAGGCATTTATTTTGCTGTTTCACAACTCTAAAAATATGTTTTAGGAAAAACCGTAACAAATTCTGAAATTACATATGGGGACTTTCCCGAATTATTGTTTGTTGTTTCCGGACTCATTTAAAATGCCTAGGTGATGTAGTTGTTCATGCTTGACGTGTTGCCATGATTAACAACATTTAAAATGATTGTTTAATTAAAACAACATTAACCGCATTTTTCTTAAATATGGAGAGTTATTTTTTAATATATGTATGTTCTCCTTTCCCCATTTAAAATTAGTTAATTTCATCTTTACCTTATGCCATGACCACCCACATTAAACAACATTTAATATTGACGAGTACCTAAACGCGAGTGAACTAAATGAATCGAATATGGAGTTTCATCAATATGCAGTCGTTGCATATTGGGATTCACTTAATGTGTAGTATTTCATTGTTGTGATTGCCATGCCTTGCATATTTAAACCAAACATGCATCATATTTGTTTGCGCATCATGCCATGCATATGTTGTAGTGTTTATCGTGTGTTGGTTGTTTGTTTTCGGATTGTTTTTTATCGATGGATTTCTGAAACCACTTCAGAGTGTGATTATTCGTTCGACTATGTTGGTTCGTCTACTTCATGGATTCGCTCTTCTTCCAAGCGGGATCACATGCAAGATGATCATTTCCCTAGATACCACTTCTATCATTGTTATGCTAGTTGTCTCGTGTCTATCGCTATGTCTTGCTGCCTACCACATGTTATGTCAAGTCTTCCAACATTGCCATGAAAAGCCTCTAACCCCCTCCACATCCTAACAAACCTTTGTTTGGCTATGTTACCGCTTGCTTAGCCTTTCTTATAGTTTTGCTAGTTGGAGGTGCAAGTTTCTTTCCATGTGACAACATGGATTCCTTGAAATATCACAATATTATTGCTATTTAATTTAATGCACATATATACTTGGTAAAATGGTGAAATGCTTGGTCTTTTGGCTCGGTGTTTTGTTTCACTTTTGCCAGCCTAGTTACTTGTGTACCGGTGTTATGCTCCATACTGAGCACTTCTAACATGTTTGGGTTTGTTATGGGGACCCCCTTGATTTTTATTTTGGGATAAAACTCTTCAGATAAGGCCCACATTGATACTATATTTGCTCAACATAATAATATTGAACATCTTTAGTAATGCATAGGGAGTTAGCGCCTACCCGTGGACAAATTCAATATAATACAGGGGGCTAGTGTTGATGGTGTTGGTCCCAAACGGGCTGCCTGCGGGGCCACCGTGAGGAAACTCGAGGATTGGTTTTATTCGTAGCTAGACACATCCGGTAGTGCCGTGAGAAAGAGATACATGCGGCTCCTATTGAAATCTGGCCTGCCGGGCGGTCTTGCTGAATTTGTTTACTCTTATCGAAGGTCTTGTGCACTCGGATATCGGGCATACCTCGGGCTACCTCGAGGTTGAGGTTTTTTCTCCATGGCAGCTTGTGGTAGTTTGTGATGGACTAGTTGGAGCACCCCTGCATGGTTAAATCTTTTAGAAAGCCATGCCAGCGGTAATGTGGCAACTTGGAAACTATGCTTAACAGCCGGTACAGAAAACTTGAAGTAAACACAAATAAAATATGTCAACTGTGTGCGTAACCGTGACTGTCTCTTCTCAAGAGTTCTGGATCCGAGAGTGGACATTGTGGGGTTATGGTTGACTCGTGAGCAGGTGTTTAGGATCACCTTGTGATCATTGTTTGCTCACGTCCATTTATGCGTAGATCATCCCCTCTTATTCTTGTACTCGTAAGTTAGCCACTCAAATAAATGCTTAGTGCTTGCTGCAGCCTCACCAATTAAGCATACCTCACCCATTATGCTTTGCTAGTCTTGATACCTTTTGAAATGTGATTGATGTGTCCCTGTTGCTCACAGATTACTACAACAACAGTTGCAGGTACAGATAAAAGCGATACTTTGACATGAGCATGATGATTGTTTTATTTGGAGTTTCTTCTTATTCTTCTTCGATCCTACGATGGGTTCCAGGCCGGCAGCCTGGGATAGCAAGGATGGACGTCGTTCTTTTATTGTTTGATTTCGCCCGTAGTCGGACCCTGCTCTTCTACATGATGTTTGAATGTCTTGTTCTATTGAGATGTTCATGTTGTAGCTGGTGACGAGGGTAAGACAATTCCATATACTCATGTTGTAGCTTGTGACGCGCAATAATAAATTTCAGCACGTACCAAAAATGTTTCCTTGTGTATTTCCACTTACCAAAGGCACTTCACTCCCTAACAACGGCACCAGAAAAGAGTCTTAATGACCCACAAGTATGGAAGATAAATTTTAGTCCTTTTGATATGTAAGAGTGTCGAACCAAACGAGGAGCGGAAGGAAATAACAAGCGGTTTTCAGCAAAGAATTCTATGCAAGTGTTGTAAATGAAAGTGATAAATAGTTTGTACCAAGGTAATTCGTAAGAAGTGATAGGTAATAATGGTAAAAAAAGGTGTAGCAAGGTAGCCCAATCCTTGTTGTAGCAAAAGACAGGCCTGAAAGTACTTTTATATTAAGCAAGCGCTCCCGAAGACACGTGGGAATTTTTGTCTAGTCATGTTCATCATGTTGAGTTGATTTACGTTTGCTACTTTGATAATTTGATATGTGGGTGGACCGGTACTAAGGTGTTGTTCTTACTTGAACAAACAACCAAGTTATGATTACCCTCTCTAGCAAGCATCCGTAATGACGAAAGAAGAATTAAGATAAATCTAACCATAGCATTAAACACGTGGATCCAAACCAGCCCCTCATGAAGCAACACATAAACTGGAGTTTAAGCTTCTGTCACTCTCGCAGCCCATCATCTACTTGTTACTCCACAATGACTCCCCTTAGGCACATAACATGATGAGGTGTCATGTAGTTGACATTAACATGGCACCACTATGAGAAGTAACAACATACATATCATCAAAATATCGAACGAATGCCACCTTTATATGATTACTTATAACAAGAGTTCTCCCATCTCCACAGGAATAATAGTTACTACTCAGACCTCATCAACATGTTTAAGATCATAGGTGTAATAATAATAATTAAGGATCTTAACATAATATATTCCACCAACTAATCCAACAAGCATCAACTACAAGATGTAATCCACACAACTAGTTACCCATGTTTACCAACTAAGGTTTTGGGACAAAGATTGGATACAAGAGATGAACTAGTGTTGAAGATGAGATTGTGTTGGTGAAGATGATGATGAATATTGGTCCTCCCATGAAGGAGGAAGCGTTGGTGATGATGATGGCTTCGATTTCCCTCTCCCGAAGGGAAGTTTCCCTATATAATCTCTCTGTCAAAGAGCAAAAGGGTCTCTGTCCCAGGTTTCTTCCTCGAGATGATGATGCTTCATCCTCAAAGGTTGCTTATGATTTTTTCTAGGTCAAAACACACTATATAGGAGAAGAGGACGTCAGAGGGCCGGTAGTGGGCCCACAAGCCATCAGGGCGCGGCGAGGGGGTGGTCGCACCATGTTGGCTTGTAACCAGCAGGTGGCCCCCTCTGGTATATTTTTGGCCCAATAATTCTTATATATTTCAGAAAAATTCACCATGAAGTTTTAGATTATTTGGATTCTCTTGATTTTTCTGCCTTTTTCTCGTTTTCCCGCACCAGAATTCCAGTTTCCTGATATTTCATTCTTTGTGATGTACCTTGCATATTCAGAGCGAAAGGGTATAAGAATTGTATGATAATAATGAATAATGTAAAAGAATAACACAAATATCAATAATAATTGATGATGCAAAATGGATGTATCAACTCCCCCAAGCTTAGACCTTGCTTGTCCTGAAGCGAAAGTTGAGCTCGAAAATAATGACCAGATGATTTGAGAGGGAGGAGTCGATAAGAATAAAATACACACATGATAGCATCATGAATATTAGCATAGAAGCGAGTATTTTATCATATATCTTCTGATAAAAAAAGTAACAATCCATTCACAAATATTGGGGTATGAAGCTTAAACCTTATTGACTATCAACAAACTATGTTCTCAGTTATTGGGACAATCATAATTCATCATCTATGGGAGATCTATGTACGAGCTTTCTTATTAGGAAGTTCACATACTTAACTATCAATTAAGTTTCTATGATTGCTCACACTCAATTCATATTTTTGGAGCTCATTTTTCCATAGAACACATAGGAAGATAGGGGCTTAAATGATTTGCCACCCAACTTGTTTACCTCAACTATAATGTAAACAATAATAAATCATGATGATCTACATCCACTTGGATATATAAGTCTCAATCTTACATCAACACATGATGCTTGCCGCTATAGAGTTAATAGGAGGAAGATGAGTAAACTTTATTGACTCACACACAGGGATGAACTCCTGGAGATAAAAGATTGGCCCATCGCAAAGGGAAACAAAGGTTGTCGTGCGCTTTTAATTTTTTGGATGTGCAAACTCTTAGTGCAAAGGAACGTCACTTTATATTGCCCCTTGTGATAATGAACTTTAGTATGAAGTCCATTGCTTTTATTTCTTTGCTATCGAAAGCTTATTTCCCTTACAATAAAAGATCATACATGTTTAGGAGGAATATTTATTTCTTGATGCGCCGATGATGACTTAATTGGAGGATCTTACTGAATCCATGGGTAGGTATGGTGGATTCTCATGGCAAGAAAGTAGGTTTCACGGTTATGGACGCACAAGTGATATCTCTACTTACTGCGGAATTTGTTAGGGCTAGTAAGATATATAAAGCAAGCACCACATGTTAAAGGACCCATGACCATATAACTTCTATGTGAATGTAAACTACCATAATCATTATGTTATCTTCCATGTCCAACATCAACACTTGATCATTATATAATAGTTTGTGGGGGATCACAATCATAAAAGATGTCCAAGATAGTGTATTTATATGTGAATCTTCTCTCCTTTATCATAATCTTGCTTAGATAACATCAATCACTAATACTATGTTTATTTACTATCAACAACTTTTATCACTTATACCCTTTCATTGTAAAGTCGTTACTTCTTATGAGGTAAGCATATGATCTTTCTATTTCTTTTATTGACATGCTATGATGGTGGGTGCATAAAAGTAAAGAACACAAACTAAACTAATGTTTAGTATATAACTATCATACTCAATTACAAGGATAGATGGATCTCAAAGCAAAAAAGTTCTAAGCAAAGAAAATCTGCAATTTTATTTCTCTAAATCATGAAACAACTAAAAATGAACTAAGATAGATGGTAATGGTGGAAGTGATAGTAATACGATACTGGGACACCTCCACCAATCTTGGAACAAGCTAAGGGTGGTGCCCATACCAATGTACTCACGTATCCTTCTCGGGTGATGATGGTGATGGTGCGGTGGCATTCTTCTTCTCGAGCTTAAGTCTGAGGATAAAATTCTCCTCCCTCAAGTCATCGTTTTCTTGCTCAAGATTCAATATCTTTTTGCATAATGCCTCCTTGCTTTCCTGTAGAAAATGGGACGAGATAAATTCGATCTTAGCATTGTTTAATCCTTTTGGGAGACTTGAATTCTTCAATTCCACGTGCATATCTCCAAGCTAAGGTAGTGGAGCTTCATCTTCATCTGAGCTCGCATCCCTTGTCTCCTCCAATTAGGTGTCTTCCTCCTCACGTGTGGACCAAAGGTAGGGATAAATATCCCCAAAGATCTTTGGATCTGCAACATAGTGGGAAATATAGCTCTGTGACAGCCCGAGACGGACGCCCCAGAAGATTCCCCTTTATTTCCGTTTCCGCCGTGTGATTAGTTTTATTTGTTGCATCATCATTTAGTTTGCATCGTCGCATAATGCATGGCATCTTGCATCGTCTCTCGCGTGTGGTGTTTTGAATGTGTGACCTTCGAGTGCTAGCCGAGTCTTAGTGCGATAGAAACTCCCCCTCTCCCCTCTTATTTCGTTTTTGTGGTTTGCTAAAGTTTCCCGTTCTAACCCCTACTTAAAAAAGGTTCGTCTTCTTTTAAAGAAAATCATTTTATTAAATGTGGGGACAACCCCTTGGGTTTCCTTTATTTTTTTCCTTTATTTATTTTCTAAAACAGACTCTTTTCTTTTCTCCTTTAAAGAGCCTTTTATTTTATTCTTTAAATAAAAGGGGTTTGATTTTATTCTTTTGTAAAAGGGTTTTAATTTTAATTCTTCAAAAGGAATTATTTTATTTCTTTTAAAAGATACCCAAGCTATTTTTATAGTTGGGGTATATGTTTTTCAAAGGAGCCCAAAAGCATTTTTCTATTTTGTTTAATTCTTTTCTTTTCTTTTCTTTGGGTGAGTCTTTTGTTTTAAAATGAAAAGTGCACTAGGAGAGGGAGAGAAAGGCCCAGCCGGCCCAAGTTTCCCCAACCCTAGCGCCCCAGCCCGATCCGTCCTCTCTGCTCCCCTCGCGCAGTCTCCCCTTTCCCCGAGCCGTCTTCCTCCCCTCCTCGTTCCCCATCTTCTTCCGTGCGTGCCTTCCCCTTCCCCTCTCGATCCCGCAGCCGCCGGCCGCCTCCGGTCGCCGGAGCCGTGTTAGCCGATCCCACCTCCTCCGCCGCGTTGCTCGCCCACTGGACCTCGCCCGCGCCATGGCCTCGCCCCTCTCCCTCGCGAGCTCGCCGGGCTCAAGGTGCTGCTGCTCGCCGTCCCCCTTGCGTCGCTGCCCTAGCCCCGGCCGCCGCCAGCCCCACGCGCCTCGCCGCCTCCCCGTGCGCCGCCCCGACCTCCTCAGCCGCGCCACCGCCATGCCCTCGGCCTCGCCCTCGCCTTGGCCGAGCCGCCGCCTCCAGCAGCCCCCGCCGGCCGCCTCCCCTCACCGTGGATGCCACCCTGCACGAGCCGGTCGCCAGTTGCTCGCCCCGCGTTGTGCATGTTGTTGCTGTTGCTGTGCAAAGCTGCTGCTGCCTACGTTTTTGCTGTTGCTGCTATGTCTGCTGATGCATGCTGATGCATGCTGTTGCATGCTGCTGCCATGTGCCGCGTTGCCTTGCCAATGTTGCTAGCCTGCCGTTGTTGCTGCCGTCGTGGCTGATTTCGTTGCTGTGCCATGAGCTGGTGCTTGCTGTTTGCACCCCCTGCTGCTTTGCTGCTGCTGCCTGAAGCTGCTGCTAGCTATAGCGGCCTGCTAGGTGCTGTACCGTGCTGCTGCTAGCTATTGCTGTCGCTGCTGATGCCGCTGCCGGTTGCTGTTTGCCTGCTTTGCTGCTAGCTGCTGCTAGGCAGCTTGTGCTTGATGCTGTTGCTAGTTGCTTAGGTGCTGCCACTTGCCGCCATAGCTTGTTGTTAGTTGTTAGCTGAAGCCGGCTGCTGCCAGATGTTGCTGCTTGCTGTTGTGTGCCTCGCCCTATTTCCTTTCGGGAATGTCGCCAAAGACCGGTGCACCATCCCCACCACCGTGGACCGTCGACAAGTTCACGAGTACCACGTCGTCCTCGACGACCCCCGGAACGTGTTCGACTACCGACGAGAAGACCCGTTTATCGACGCCGAAGATCCGAGAACCACAACGCCAAGTGAATGACTACCATCAACGAGACCGGTACCACGACTTCCACGACGTCCGCTACGAACCGATCCACTCTGATATGCACGCATCGAAGGTATACCGATGAGACGTGTCGTGTAACGAATGCACGTGTTGTATGAGATGTATTGTATGTTTGCACCGTATGTTTGACCGTTGCACGTTGTGTTCCTCTTTCGTTGTGCCCTCGACACATGGGAACCCGGTATTGGGATCACCCCATCTTATTTACCGTTCCCGCACGCTTCCTATACGTTGGCACGATTGCTCGTCGAGTTATCGGAATAGGAACGTTGTCGTGGCTTCGTTTCCGTCTTGCCGCCATGGTTCCCTCTCGCTAGCCGTGGCGACACTTGTTTCTTTCTCTTCTTGCCCGTGATGTTTGAACTCGCATGCATGACGCATTCATGGCATAATATATTGTGTTGCATGTCTCTTGTACCGTAGCTCCGTTCCTTGTTCCGCGAGTTAAACCGTCTAGGATGCCATGTAGGATCACCGCTTCACCCCTTACCATGATAACAACAATTTAAATATTGTCGTGTAAATAGTCGGGAGTGAATTAAATAATTAATCATGGAGTTTCGTCGATATGCAACCTGTTGCATATCAAGCTTCATTTAATGTGTAGTGTTTGCGTGAGGTGAATTGCCATGCCATCCTTTGCATTTTGATCTGATCATGCATCATAGTAGGTTATGCATCATGTTGTGCTTCGTGTGGTGAATATTTGTGTTGATGTTTGTTTCCGGTTTGCCCGTCTCGATAGAGTTCCGCAAGCGTGTCGGAATGTGAGGACCCATTTGACTACGTTTGTTCGCCGACTTCACGGAGTTGTTCTTCTTCCAAGCGGGATCTCAGGCAAGATGCCCATTTCCCCAGATATCCCATGCTAGTTTATCGCTTCTATCGATTATGTCGCGTTGCCTACCACATGTTAAATATCAGCCTCTCAACCATGCCATGATAACCTTCAACCTGTTCGACCTAGCAAACCACTGATTGGCTATGTTACTGCTTGCTTAACCCTATTGTTAGCATTGCTAGTTGCAGGTGCAGATGCTTCCATGTGATAACATGGGTTCCTTGTCATATCACCATATTTAAATGCTATTTAATTTAATGCACCTATATACTTGGTAAAAGGTGGAAGGCTCAGCCTTTTCTAGCCTGGTGTTTTGTTCCACCTTTGCCCCCTTAGTTTCGGCTACCGGTGTTATGTTCCATAAATGAGCGCTCCTAACATGATCGGGGTTGTTATGGGGACCCCCCTTGATAATTCGTCTTAGATTAAAGCTGGTCTGGCAAGGCCCAACTTTGGTACTACATTTACCTAATAACTAATGAACCGCATAGGGAGTAATTAACCCGAGGATAATTTAATCAACCCCCGGGCCAGTGCTCCTCATGAGTGTTGGTCCAAAATGGACAGACTGCGGGGCCACCACGGGGCAACTCGAGGTTTGGTACCTGTAGGCTTTTCCATCCGCCGTGTCCTGAGAACGAGGTACGTGACTCCTATCGGGATCGTGGACACGTCGGGCGACCTTGCTGGATTAGTTTTACCTTGGACGGAATATCTTGTGCATCGGGATTCCGGTGATGCTTTGGGTAATCTCAGAGTTGAGGTTTTCCACTAGGGAATCCGACGAGATCGCGAGCTTCGTGATTGAGGATTTCTATGCGGCTTGTGGTAATTTGTGATGGACTAGTTGGAGCACCCCTTCAGGGTTAAATCTTTTCGGAAAGCCGTGCCCGTGGTTATGTGGCAACGTGGAAACTTTGTTTAACACTGGTTCTAGATAACTTGAAGTTAACTTGATTAAAATATGCCAACTGTGTGCGTAACCGTGACTGTCTCTTTCGTGAGTTCCTTCTCCGATCGAGGACACGGTGGGGTTATGTCTGACGTAGGTAGGTGTTTAGGATCATTCATTTGATCATCTGTAGTAACGCTCGTAAGTTTAGCCACCAAATATATGCTTAGCCGCTGCTGCAACCTCACCACTTAACCATGCCTCACCTAATAAGCTTTGCTAGTCTTGATACCTTTGGAAATGAGATTGTTGAGTCCCCTGTGGCTCACAGATTACTACAACACCAGTTGCAGGTACAGGTAAAGGTTACTAGACGCGAGCGGGTTGATTGCTCATTTGGAGTTGCTTCTTCTTCTTCTTCTTCATCGATCTAGGATGGGTTCAAAGCCGGCAACCTGGGATAGCAAGGATGGACGTCGTTCTTCTTTTGTCGTTTGTTTTCGTCCGTAGTTGGACCCTGCTCTTACTCTTGATGATTATGTAATGTACTGATGTGACTCTGATGTAGCATGTGGCGAGTGTAAGCCAATTCTTTATATATATCTCTTCTTTTCAGTACATGTACTTGTAACGATATCCATTCTTGCGACACGACGAGATGCGCTTCTATCCCTGACGAGGCCTTCGTGCCAAATTGAGGATAGGGTTGCATCTTGGGCGTGACAAGCTCTCTCCATCTGAATCTTGTGATGACATATTTTCAAATCTCCCAGAAAAATAATACGAAACAAGAACACATGAAAACTTGCGATACCGTGACCAAAATAGTCAGAAGTATATATACTGATTTTTTCCACATAAGAACACGTGCCGAGAAATACCCCGGGTCCATAGTTTTCCCTAGTGGCATCTCTCATGAAAGTAAGCATGCGGTGGGTAAAGAAATTACTGTTGGGAAATTGATAGAAAAGCGCATAGTTATGTGATATTCACGGCAATGATCATGTGTATATAGGCATCAATTCCATAAGAAAATAGGTCGACTCCTGCCTACACCTATTATTATTACTCCACCCATCGACTGCTATCCAACGTGCATCTAGAGTATTAAGTAAAATAGAGTAATGCTTGAAGAACATTGACATGATGTAGACAAAGAGAATACAATTAATATGAACTAACCCCATTATTTTATCCTTAGTGGCAGCAATACAAAGACATATCTTGTCCCTTACTATGTCATTGGGATATAGAAATTCATCAGATTGAACCAACTACAATGCACTTCTCTCACTCAAGAAAGATCAATCTACTTGGCCAAAGTAAATCAATAGATCAGAGAGATTTGCGAATCTATGATGATCATGCACATAAGAATCATATTTGGAATTCAACGAAGACTCAAATATTTATCACGAATAATCTAAACATAAACCCACAATTCATCAAATTCCAACAAATGCACCACACAAACTAATTACATCGGATAGATCAAAGCAAATATGCGATAATCATTATATTTAAGATCAAGAGAGAGAGATAGCCATCTAGGTACTAACTACGGACGCGTAGGTCTGTGGAGAACTACTCACACATCACCATGGGAGCATCAAGGATGATGTAGAGGACCTTCGTGATCGATCCCCCTCCGACAGGGCATCGGAAAAGGGCTCCACATGGGCACACGACGGAACTGAAACTTGAAGTGGGGAAAGAAGTATTTCAGGAGGATCTCTAGGGTTTTTGGGATATATGTGAATTTATAGGAGGAAAAGGTATGCCAGGAGGCAACTAAGGGGAGCACGAGGCAACAGGGCGCGCCCTAGGCCCTGGACGCGCCCAGTTGTCTCGTGCCTCCCTCATGAGGCTTATGTCCTCCTCTTGAGGCTTCCAGGTCTTATTTTGTCCAGAAAAAATCACCAAAAAGTTTCATGGCACTTGGACTTCGGTTGGTACAGTAAATCTGAAAAGCTAAATATATGCAGAAAACAACAACTGGCACTGGGCATTGGCTTAATAGGTTCGTGCTCAAAATTAATATTAGATGGTAAATAAAATCCAAAAAGTATCCTAGAATGATAATATAATAACATGTAATAATCAAAACTTACAGATACGTTGGAGACATATCAGCATCCCAAGCTTAATTCATGCTTGTCCTCGAGTAGGACAATGATAAAAAAAGAACTTTTGATCTTACATGCTACCCAAGATGTAATCTATTGCAGGTTTGAGCACTAAAAATTGATGAATTAATAAACATCGACATAGCAATGCTTATAAACATAAGCAACATAATCATCAAGTTTCAAAATATACGATCCTTAAATAATGTTCTATTGGAAATATGCCCTAGAGGCAATAATAAATTAGTTACTATTATATCTCCGTGTTCCTCATAATCGTTTATTATCCATGCTATAATTGTATTGATTGGAAACTCAAATACACGTGTGGGTACATAGACAACACACTATCCCTAGTGAGCCTCTAAGGACTTGCTCATTGATCAAATATGGTCAAAGTTTCCTCACCATAGACATAAGTTGTCATTCGATAATGGGATCACATCATTAGGAGAACAATGTGATGGACAAGACCCAAACTATAAACGTAGCATATGATCATGTCAGTTTACTACTACTGTTTTCTCCATGTCAAATATCTGTTTCACTGACCATGAGATCATATAAACATAGTGTTGTGTGTATCAAATGTTAGAACGTAACTGGGTGACTATAAAGATGCTCTATAGGTATCTTTGAAGGTGTCTGTTGGGTTGGCTTGAATCAAGACTCAGATTTGTCACTCCGTATGATGGAGAGGTATCTCTGGGCCCACTCGATAATATAACATCACAATAAGCTTGCAAGCAATGTGACTAAGGAGTTAGTCATGGGATCTTGTATTATGGAATGAGTAAAGAGACTTGCCGGTAACGAGATTGAACTAGCTATGGAGATACCGACGATCGAATCTTGGGCAAGTTCATACCGATGGACAAAGGGAACAGTATACGGGATTGATTGAATCCTTGACATAGTGGTTCGACTGACAAAGATCTTCGTAGTATATGTAGGAGCCAATATGGGCATCCAGGTCCCTCTATTGGTTATTGACTGGGGAGTGTCTCAGGTCATGTTTACATAGTTCTCGAACCCACGGGGTCTGCACAATTAAGTTTCCGTGAAAATTCAGTATATTTGAGTTATGTATGTTGGTGACCAAAGGTTGTTCAGAGTCCCGGATGAGATCACCAATGTCACGAGGAGTTCCGGAGTGGTCCAGAGACGAAGATTGATATATAGGAAATAAGTACACGGGTGAGAGGTTTTGGACAGTGCCCGTAAAGTACTGGGAGTGACGAATGGGTTCCGGGGTTCACCGGGAGGGGCCACCCACCAGGGGAGCCACATAGGCCTAAGAGGTGGCGCACCAGCCCCTGGTGGGCTGGGCGTCCAACCCCTATTGGCTTATGTGCCTGAATTGAGGAGGTGGGGAGGAATCCGACTAGGAGGAGGAGTCCTCCTAGCGCCTCCACCAAACCGAATTGGAGGAGGACTCCTCCTCCTCTTGTGCGCTGCCGGCCAACCCTAGGGATTTTCCCAGGGCACCATCCCTTCCCTCCGTCCTATATATATTGGAGATGAGAGAGGGTAGCTACACACAAAAAGGCCATGGCGCGCAGCCGCACCCGAAAAGGCCATGGCGCATCTCTTTCTCCCTCCTCTAGTTCGTTCTTCCTCTAGATTGATTCGGTAGCGCATGGCGCAGCCCTGTCGGATCAGCTCGACCACCACCACCGTCATGACGTCATGATGATGGAGAACTCATCTAACTCTCCACCCTCGCTTGCTGGATCAAGCAGGTGGAGATCATCATCAAGTTGTACGTGCACTAAAGGCGAAGGTACCGTCCGTTTGACACTAGATCGGGATGGGATCGCGGGACGGATCATGATGAGATCACGGGATAGATCATGATTAGATCACGAAGACATTCGACCACATCAACAAGGTTATATATTCTTCCGCTTAGCGATCTACAAGGGTATGTAGATGCACTCCCCCCTCTCATAGATGTTAGTCTCCATAGACTGATCTTGGTGAGCGTAGGAAAATTTTGTTTCCCATGCGATGTTCCCCAATAGTGGTATCAGGGCTAGGTCTATGCGTAGATGACATCTCGAGTAGAACACAAAGGAGTTTGTGGGTGTTGATATTCAGATTGCTTCCCTCCTTAGTATTTTCTTGATTCGGGGGTATTGTGGGACGAAGCGGCCCGGACTAACCTTACTCATCGGTGTACGAGAGACCGGTTCCATCGACAGACATGCAACTTGTTGCATAAAGATGGCTCGCGCGTCTCTGTATCTCCTACTTTAGTTGAATCAGATTCAACAAAGGTGGTACTTGGAGAAGGTTAAATAAAAACTTGTGTATCACCGTTGTGGTTTTTGCATAGGTAAGAAGCGTTCTTACTAGATACCCATAGAAGCCATGTAAAACATGCAACAACAAATTAGAGGACGTCTAACTTGTTTTTGCTGGGTATGTTGTTATATGATATGGCCAAATACATGATGTTATATATTTTATGTATGACATGATCGTGTTGTAATAGTTAATATCGACTTGCATGTCGATGCTACGGCAACCGGCAGGAGCTATAGGGTTGTCTTTAATTTTGGGCGTTTAGTGATGCTTTACTTTGTTGCTAAATCAGTAGTAATAGTAGTACAAGCATAGATGGAGCGACAACCTCGATGGCAGCAGAATGATGGAGGTCATGATGAAGGAGATCATGGTGTGGCGCCGGTGAAATGGAGATCATGCCGGTGCTTTGGACATGGAGATCAAAAGGACAAGATCATGGCCATATCATGTCACTTATGATTTGCATGTGATGTTAATCCTTTTTATGCACCTTGTTTTCCTTAGGATGACGATAGCAGTATAAGGCGATCACTCACTAAAATTTTGAGATAAAATTGTGTTCTCCCTAGGTGTGCACCGTTGCGACAGTTAGTTCTTTTGAGACACCGCGTGATGATCGGGTGTGATAGACTCTATGTTCACATACAACGGGTACAAGATAGCTTTGCACACGCGGAACACCGGGTTAAACTTGACGAGCCTACCACGTACAGACATGGCCTCAGAACACATGAGACCGAAAGGTGGAACATGAGTCACATAGTAGATATGATCACCATGGAGATGTTCACCATTGAAGTCACCTCATCTCACGTGATAATCGGACATGGGTTTGTTGATTTGGATCATCTACCATTGGAATGACCAGAGGATGTCTATTTGAGTGGGAGTTCTTAAGTAATATGATTAATTGAAATCATTATCTTGAACGTAATCAAAATGTCTTTGCAAATTTTGTTGTAGATGATTAGCTTGCACTGTAGACCCCTTGTATTTTAATATGTTCCTAGAGAAAACTAAGTTGAAAAATGATAGTAGCAATTATGCGGATGAGGTATGTAAATTGAGGATTGTCCTCATTGATGCGCAGAAGGCTTATGTCCTTAATGCACTGCTCGATGTGTTGCCCCAAGCATCATCTGTGGATGTTACGAACATCTGACACACACGTTTTGATGAGTGCGTGATAATTCACTGTGTGATGCTTTACAACTTAGAATTGAGGTGCTCAAGACAATTTGGATGTCGCAGGACATATGAGATGTTCCAAAAGATGAAATTAGGATTTCAGGCTTGTGCCCGTGTTGAGAGGTATGAGACCTCTGACAAGATTCTTTTCCTACAAAGTAAACGAGAAAAACTCAATCGTTGATCATGTGCTCAGATTGTCCGGGTGCAACAATTACTTGAATTGAGTGGGAATTGATCTTCCAGATGAGATAGTCATTAACATAGTTCTCCAAAGTCACAGTCACCAAGCTACTAAGTTTCGTGATGAACTATAGCATACCAGAGATGGAGAAGATGATCCCTAAGCTTTTCGCAATGTTTGACACCGCGAAGGTAGAAATCAAGAAGGATCATCAAGTGTTGATGGTTAGTAAAACCACTCGTTTCAAGAAGGGCAAAGGGAATGAATGGAGACTTTGAGAATGACAAGTCAGTTCTCACTCCAATGAAGAAACCCAGGATTGAACCCAAACCCGAGACTAAGTGCTTCTATGATGAGGTCAATGGTCACTGAGGCGGGACTGCCCTGGATACTTGGTAGATAAGAAGGCTGGCAACATCAACAGAAGTATATTAGATATATGTATTATTGGTGTATACTTTACTAGTACTCCTAGTAGCACATGGGTGTTAGATACCGGTTTAGTTGCTAAATGTTAGTAACTCAAAATAAAAGCTATGGAATAAATGGAGACTAGCTAAAGGTGAGGTGATGATGTGTGTTGGAAGTGTTTCCAAGGTTGATGTGATCACCATCGCACGCTCCCTTTACCTTTTTTTTAGTGTAAGACAGTAGGATAAAATCCTACTGCATGTATATATAAAGCCAACAGTTACACATGTACATGATGGGGAGGGAGGTGGGATGGGGATGGGGGGGAGGGGGGAGGTGGGCAGGGGGGGTTACATATTATGTGGTATCAGCTAGGGTTGCCACGATGTTATCTATGTTTTGCACCTTGCTAGTAGGCACACGATGTCTAAGATTGGAGAAGTCTAGTACAAACCGACGTCGCCAGGCCCCGAGAGATGGAGTTATTTGCTCAAAGCACTTGTTATTTCTTTCCTTCCATAGACTCCAGGCTGCCACCAGAAAAATATCCATGAACATGTCCCTGGGGTGTTCTGTCCTCTGATGCTGTAGTTTCTCTAGTCTATGCTGTTGTTCTGACCATTTGATGTTTAGCATATTCCAACAGCGTTGGCTAAAGCTGCATTCGAAGAAGAGATGTTCCAATGTTTCCTCCACGTGCCGATCACATAGCATGCAGTCAAGAGTAGCCCCTATGTTGTAATGCCTCCATTTGAGCATATTCCTCATGTTGAGCCTGTCCATCAGCAAAAACCATCCAAATACCTTGATCTTTGGGACACACTTTGTTTTCCACAGCCAGTGAAACACTGGATGCACCGTAGTTTCTTTGAAATAGAAACGTCGATATGCTGCCGTTGCAAAGGTGCCAGCCCCTCAAGAACACACCCAGTCATCTCCCCTAGGGTTTAGCTGCACATCTCAGACTTCTTGTTGCATCATTCTGAGTTCATCATGCGCTTGTTCTGATAGGGGCAGTGAGAAGGCCTCTTGAAGCGAGCTAGTCCCCAAGAAGTTCTGAACCGAGGCATCTTCAGTTCTAGCAAAGGAGAAAGCCCGAGGGAACTTTTCTGCATATATGGCATTGTTCCAGTTGTCCTTCCAAAAGAGCGTCGAGAGGCCATTGTTAACATTGACTCGCGTTATCCCTCGGAACACCGGCATAAGTTTAGTCAGTTCTCGCCACCAGAAAGAGCCACATAGATCTTGCGCATGGGGATTTCTTCCCCGTAGTGTGTGTTCCAGATCAATGCTACCCATGAGATCTCTTTTCTGTTGTAGAACTTGTGAAGCATCTTTAGAAGCATCGCGTCATTCTGTAGCTTGAGGTTCAGGACCCCTAGGCCGCCATTCTCTTTCGGGCGGCAAACTGCGTCCCACGCTACTAGTGCATTACTTTTGAATCCATATTCAGTCTTTTTCCTCCATAGGCACCTCCTCCAGAGTTTATAAAATTGTTCTACGATCGTTGGGGGGATTCTGAGGGTCCCAGCGACCTGACCAGTGAGTTCATCAAAGCCAATCTGCCCGCATGCGACATCAGCGCCATGGCAGCTGTGATTTTCCTCTCCGCTTTACAGACTAGTGGCGTCATATCCAGGACAGTAGGTTTAGATGTACCCAACGGGAGCCCTAGGTAGGTGAACGACATTGTTGCCTGCGCACAACGAAAGATCGAGATGATGTTGTCACATAGCTCTTGCGTCACATTGATAGGAACTAGGGTTGATTTCTGATAGTTAATCCTGAGCCCTATCATCGTGGCGAAGTCATCTAGTATTCTTTTCATTCTCGCAGCTTGGACATCACACGCCTGCATGATGATGATGGTGTCGTCGGCGTATTGAATTACTGGAAACTCAGCATCACCTCTTGGGTCGATAGGGTGGGATAACAAGCCCAGATTTAGTTGTTTGTTAATCTTTGTTTGGAGTATGTCAGCCGCCAGTACAAATATCAATGGCGAGAGAGGGTCTCCCTGTCTTACTCCACATCTCCAGGGGAATTGTTTACCAGGGACTCCATTCAGTAATACCGATGATTTTCCTGACCAGAAGATGCATTGCATCCATTGGATCCACTTTGGATTAAACCCCATACGTTGCATGATGGTGATCATAGCCGAATGTTCAACCGTATCAAAAGCTTTAGCAAAGTCTAATTTAAGCAGGACTATCTCCTTTCGAGAGCTTTGACATTGGTGTATATACTCGAAAGCCCATGCCAAGCAGTCATGTATAGATCTACCACGGAGGAACCCGTACTGGTTTCGATGCACAATCTGTAGAATGATCTTCTGGAGTCGCTGCGCCAGTATCTTGGTGATCATCTTGAGGCAGCAGTTAAGCAGGGTAATGGGACGATAGTCGTTTACTGTCTCAGGAGAAGCCGTCTTGGGGATGAGCGTGATGTGCCCATAATTCAGAGGTTCCAAGTTGAGATTACCTCGGTGGAATTCGTCACAAAGATCATAGAAGTCTTTCTTGATGATGTGCCAACAAGTTTTAAGAAAGGTGCCGTTAAAACCGTCCGACCCTGGAGATTTGTCAGCTGGCATCTCTTTCACTACAGCGTCTATATCCTCTTTTGCAAAGGGGATCGTAAGAGCTTCAAAGTCGATGCCTTGTCGTCGTAGTTGCGTTAAATCAAACCGTATATCGGGAGCTCTCGCCGCGCCCATCCTTGTTCTATAGGTGTCAAACAGGAGAGCGTCCTTGCTGGCATGTGTCTCAACCATGATCCCTGCATCACTTTTGAGTGTATCCACAAAGTTGCGTCGATACCGTTCAGTTGCCACTGTTTGAAAAAACTTTGTGTTTTCATCTCCAAACTTGATCCATCTGATCAAGCATCTCTTGCGCCAGTATTCTTTCTGGTATTGTAGGAACCTGAGAAGGTGATTTTTGAGGATGCGTCGGAAGTTTCATTCTGGCGTGGTGAGAGTACGTCGATCTTCAAGGGAGTCTAACTCCAGCAACGCCTTGTTGGTGTTGATGGTTTCTATCTTAAGGCGGGAGATACCGCTACTCCATTTTCGTAGCGCGAATCGAACAGCTTTAAGTTTCTGACAGATTATCGCCGCTGCATTGCTATTCCGACCATGTTTGACGGGTTTATTCCATGCTAGCGAGACTGTCTCCATAAACCCTGGGTGGGCAATCCAGTATGTTTCAAAGCGGAACGTTTTGTTGCATGGAATGTTGGTTTGTATTTCGACCGAACAGGGAATATGATCGGATACAGGCCGTGCCAAGGGACGTACCAAAGTGTTGGGAAAGGAGGTAGTCCAATTCAGAGACGTAAAGAACCAGTCGAGCTGTTCGAGCAGAGGGTTTAGCTGCATGTTCGACCATGTATATGCTCGGCCTTTGATTGGGATCTCCGTTAACATCTGCTCACTGATGAGTTCATTAAACGTAAACATGTCTTGAATGTTACCTCCGGGTAGGTTGCGGTTCGTTGGTGCCCTAATGAAGTTAAAATCCCCTAGGATCAACCAGTCCTCGGTTGCCACAATGTCAAGATCAAGGAGCCAAGAGGTGAAACGAACCCTTTGATCCCCTTGGCATGGGCCATATATGTTCAATAGCTTCCAGGTATGCAAAGTTTGTGTTGATGAGAACTGGAATCCTAACGCGAAATCCTCTTCTACAAACGTAGTTCCTACAAATATAGAGCTGTTCCAAATCGTGACTATCCCACCAGAAACCCCTCGGGAGGGAATATATGCAAATTTGTCAAATCGTTTTGGACACAATGTACGTAAGGCATGTTCATCAAATGAGGGCATTTTCGATTCTTTTAAGCAAATGATGGAGCAGCTGCCGTCACGAATAGCATTCGATAGAGCTAGATGTTTTTTGGGCGAATTAAGTCCACGAATATTCCAACATAAGACATTCCAACTACGCAAAAGTACCATAGAGATTTAAAGAGGAGGTGGGTCAGGCACAAGATCAAACTTGGCCATCTGCAGGGCATGGATCTTCTCGAAGAAGCTCCGAATCTACAAGCTCTGCTTCAGGTATAGCACACAGCTGCGTCCCAATGGCTTGCATGGTGTTGATGGCAGTAGGAGGGGGAACCTCAAGTGTCAGAGCACGATCAACTTCCTGTAGAGAAATATTGGGAATCTTCTTGGGCTTAACTTTGGATTTAGTGATCTTACCCTCTGCCATGGATGGGATCTTGAAACAATCATACTTGTTTGATCTCAGACTGCGGCGAAGGTTGGAAGTATCTACTTGCTGTTTCATTTTGCCTTTGTGCCTCAGAGGAATCTTGCTGACTTGTAGTTCCTGGTCCATGTTGCATTCTGTTTCCAATGGATCCGTGGGCTCAATAGTTGGAGCCAGTCCCTGTTCAGGGGATAGTGCTTCTATGATAATAGTAGATGATGTACTGCTCATGGGGAGAGTAGGACAAGTGTTGCTAAAGATTATGCCATCATCACTCAGAGCAACTGCAACTTCCACATGCATGCATTCATGCTTGAAACCATAATCAGTATTCCAAGGGCCTCTAGAAGCCATTAGAGGTTTGATGGCTCTAAAAATGAAGTCATCTAGCTGCTGTCTTGGAGCTGGATCAGTTAGTAGCAGGGCGAGCACTGATTCTCCATGTTCAGATAAGCCAAAGCGAATTCCACTATTGTGAACTTCCAGGGAGATTCTCAAAAGACCCTCAGAGTGTTGCTGCTGATGTGTTTGAGAATGTATCACCGGGGTATTCAGAGATCCAGCAGATAGGTTGGTGCTAGCAGAGCTGTTGGAGTTAGATATAGCATCATTCCAAGCTTGAGAAGCACTATCTGAGATGTTATCTTCAGGAACTAGGCCATCTTGCACTTGTAGTCCCTGGGTAGCAAGCCAAGCTTGAAAGTTATAGAGGTAAGGAGGTAATTGTGATGCCTGTGGTGGTGAGGCTGGCCACACTCCCCATCCATTGTGCTGATCCTGTTGCTGTGGGGCTTCATGAGCACGAGGAGCCCCCTGAGGTTGAGCTGCATTTTGAACTAGCTAGTTATGCACTTGCTGTTGGTACAGTTGCTCAGCAGTGAGCTCAGGGCCAAACTGAGGGTGTGGGTTTCCATTAGGAGGAGGTGGTTCTTCCACAGCAGGGAGAACCTGAGGTAATAAACCATTCCAGTCATTGCTATGTAAGATAGTAACTTGAACAGTCCAGCAGTCTCTAGCACCACCGAGTTGCCAGACTACAAAGCTCTTTGGGATTAAGCGCATATTAAGGACTCTCACTTTGAGCAGAACAAATCTCCTATCCTATCTCGGATTATACCAGGAGATCAAAGCACCAAACCCTCCTAGGGATTTCTGAATGTAGTACTCTGTTTGATAGTCATAGGGAAACCCAAAATACATAATCCAAAGTTCAGGCCCAAAAGTGGTACTACGACGATTCAGAGCTTCATTGTGAGGTACAAAAGTGATGAGGAGGTCCTCGTCCTCAAGCTCTAGGGGAGAAGCAATGGCGGTATCTCTCATGAATGCATTCGCAAAACCAAAAATCCCAATGCCCAATGGATGATCAGAAGATTCGGTGGTGAATAAGTGAGCTTCGTGAAGCAAACCTTCGATCTGAGTGCGGATGGCTTCGCGGAGATGGAGTGGAACATAGTGACTGGCCTCCGCAATCGCCAAGAAGTCGTGGTTGAGGGGTGGAAATGGCCCAACCACCATCCCACTCCGCACGATTCGATCATTCGGGCCAGGTTCCACGGCAAATCCAGGCGGGACGAACGACACTGGGTTTAGCGGGTAGTTCGCCATGGAAATGGAGGTGGTGGGCAGATGAGGCGACGGTGATGAGACAAGAGATAGAGGAGGGCGAGGCGGCCGGACTCTCGGATGGGATAGGAGAGTGATGAGCTCTATGGGGGGAGGCGCAGAATTCGAAGTGAGAGGGGTAGAATCGGAAACTTTAGGTATCCAAATCCATTTAGAGGATTTTTCTCGTTTAAAACAGGAATGGATCTTGTGCCCATATTCCCCACACCAGTCGCACCTGGTGTATCGACGATGTTTGCCTGAAGATTGAACCAAGCGGGAAATGACAACTTTGGATTGATTGCAATCACTAGAGCTAATTGCTCGAGTAGTAGTCGTGTCAGTCGACAGATTATGCTTAATAATCGCAGGGCAGGCAATCATCTTGTGATTAGGAGATGAGCAGTTAATGCAAATCAGACGCGAGCAGCAGTCCCGTTTATTATGTCCCCATTGAAGCCATCTTGCGCATAAAAACGGCCAATTAATGGGTAATTCCGAAATTTCGTCAGCAGAATATTGGGCTTGTGCTAAATCTGCCTTGTGTCGAGCCTCTTAAACCGGTGGCCACCCCGAAGATTGTGGTGCATATTTGATCGCAGATGTAAGGAAACATTGCAGTGGAGAAGGATATGGAACATTAATCCGAAACCGAAGACTGCCCAAAAGAAGGAAATTTTCCTTAGAGGCATATCCCGCATCCTCCAAATCCGCTAGGGCGACATAACTCTCCATTAAACGCATATGCGGGCGTGCTTCCTATGATGGAGGGGTGGTATTCAAACTTGCATGAGCCATGCTACATGGATTGTGGGCACGGGAAACTGCCTGAGATCCTGAAGCTTGACTCCCATGGCGATTGCAAGAATTGATAGGAGCAAACTTAACCAAATTTGGGGGGTGGCACGAACCCGAAGGAGAATCATTGATAATCTCTTTACCAAGAAAACTTAAATCAGTCTTGATCGCCATAGACCTCCTAGAAGAGATGTTAACTAATTTCTCATCAGCGTGCCAATGAGAATCATGATGTATAGTCTGCGGAAAGCGTCCCTTGAAGAGGTGAAAATGACAAACAAAATCTGGACAAACTCTGTGTTTGAGCCCATAGATGAAGTGACCCACTTTGTTGTTGGCAACACTAAACCGAAATGTTCTAGCTAAATTTTTTTGGGCAGAGAAACCCGAGCTTACTCCACCCAAACAACATTGGATAGCAATGCCCACTGAATCCTCAGTCAAGGGGAAAGAGGCCGAGGAGAATGAAACCACCAAATAGAAAACTTTGCCTGACCGGGGAGAAGAAAAATGCACCGTGGTGCCAAAATTGATCCTCACCTGTTTGGCCAGGGCTAACCCTGGTGAGAAATCCCAATGTAAGAGTCCTTCCATCTTGATTAACAGGAGAAATCTTCATGGTTGGAAGGATTGGAGCGGCTGTGGAGTGGGAGGAGGTGGGAGGAGGAGGGGGAGGGGGAGGGGGAGGGGAGAGCCATTCCGCTCCCTTTACCTTCGGTATTAGAGTTGAACCTAAATGTTGTTTGGTCTGTTGCGTTGAGCATGAACATGATTGGATCGTGTTTATTGCAATACCGTTATTCGTTTAAAGAGAATAATGGTTACCCTATTTACTTGAATAATACCTTCAATGGTCATGCACCTAATATGAATGGTTTATTGAATCTCGATCGTAATGATACACATGTTCATAATATTGATGCCAAAAGATACAAAGTAGTAATGATAGTATCACTTACTTGTGCCACTGCCGCTTAAGTCATATTGGTATAAAACGCATGAAGAAGCTCCATGTTGATGGATCTTTGGACTCACTCGTATTTGAATCGTTTGAGACATGCAAACCATGCCTATTAGTGTAAACGCATGAAGAAACTTCATGCGGATGGATCCTTTGGACTCACTTGATTTTGAATCACTTGAGACATGCAAATGATACCACGTGGGAAAGATGAGTGAAGGCCTCGTTTTCCAGTGAGATTGAACGAGCAAGTGACTTATTGGAAATAATACATTTTGATGTATGCAGTCCGTTGAGTGCTGAGGCATGCAGTGGATATCATTATGTTCTTACTTCATAGATGATTTGAGTAGATACACGTGTATTTACTTGATAAATCATGAGTCTCAGTTATTGAAAAGTTCAAGAAAATTTTCAAAGTGAAGTTGAAGTTCGTCATGACAAGAGGATGAAATGTCTAACGCTGTGATCGTAGCGATGAATATCTGAGTTGCGAGTTTGGTATATATTTAATACTATGTGGAAATTGTTTCACAACACATACCACCTGGAACACCATAGTGTGATGGTATGTCCGAACGTCATAGCCATGCCCTATTGCATATGGTGCATACTATGATGTCTCTTATCGAATTACCACTATCGTTTTGGGGTTAAGCATTAGAGACAACCACACTCACTTTAATTAGGGCACAATTTAAATTTGTTCAGATGACACCGTAAGAACTATGGTTTGGAGAAACCTAAGCTATCGTTTCTTAAAGTTTGGGGCTACGATGCTTATGTCAAAAGGCTTTAGCCTAATAAGCTCGAACCCAAGGCGGATAAGTGCATCTTCATAGGATACCCAAAATAGTTGGGTATACCTCCTATCTCAGATCCGAAAGCAAAGTATTTGTTGATGAAAAACGGGTCCTTTCTCGAGAAAGAGTTTCTCTTGAATGAATTGAGTGGGAGGATGGTGGAACTTGATTTGGTTGTTGAACCGTCACTTCAAACAAAGTGTAGTAGGGCGCGGGAAGTTATTCCTATGGAGCCTACACCAAATTGAAGAGCAAGCCAATGATGATGATCATGAAACTTAAGATCAGGTTACTACCGAACCTCGTGGGTCGAAATGGACACGCATTGTCTCAAATGGTACGGTAATCCAGTCTTGGAGGTCATGTTGTTAGACAACAATGAACCTACGAGCTATGGAGAAGCAATGGTGGGCCCGGATTCCGACAAATGGCTGGAGGCCATGAAATCCGAAATAGGTTCCATGTAAGAAAACAAAATGTGGACTTCGGAAGAACTATTTGATGGTCGTGAGACTATTAAGTAAAAACGGATCCTTAAAAGGAAGACGGACGGTGGTGGTAAATATCACCATTTAGAAAGCTCGTCTTGTCGCAAAGAAGTTTCCGACAAGTTCAAGGAGTTGACTACAATGAGACTTTCTCACCCGTAGGGATGCTAAAGTCTGTTGGAATTATGTTAGCAATTGCTGCATTTTTCAATTATGAAATCTTGCAGATGGATGTCAAAACATTGTTCCCTCGATGTTTCATTGAGGAAAGGTTGTATGTGATACAACCAAAACGTTTTGTCGATCCTAAGGATGTTAACAAGTATGCAAGCTCCAGCGATCCTTATATTGGCTGGAGTAAGCATCTCCGAGTTGAAATATACGCTTTGATGTGATGATCAAAGCTTTTGGGTTTATACAAAGTTTATTAGAACTTGTATTTCCAACAAAGTGAGTGGGAGCACTATAGAATTTTTGATGAGTATATGTGGTTGACATATTGTTGATCGAAAATGATGTAGGATTTCTGGAAAGCATATAGGGTTGTTTGAAAGGAGTTTTTCAAAGGAAAACCTGTATTAAGCTACTTGAACATTGAGCATCAAGATCTATAGAGATAGATCGAGATGCTTGATAAAACTTTCAATGAATACAAACCTTGACAGGATTTTGAAGGAGTTCAAAATGGATCTGTCAAAGAAGGAGTTCTTGCATGTATTGTAAGGTGTGAATTTGAGTGATACTCAAAGCTCGACCACGGCAGAAGAAAGAGAAAGGATGAATGTCGTCCCCTATGCCTTAGACGTAGGCTCTATAGTATGCCATGATGTGTACCACACCTGATGTGTGCCTTGCCATGAGTCTGTCAAGGGGTACACGAGTGATCCACGAATGAATCACTGGATAGTGGTCAAAATTATCCTTAGTAAATTGAGGACTAAGGAAATGTTTCTCGACTATGGAGGTGATAAAAGAGTTCGTCATAAAGGGTTACGTCGATGCAAGCTTTAACACCAAATCAGATGACTCAGAGTAGGAGACCAGATTCGTATAATGGAGAAGCCTTTGGAATAGTTCCAAATGATACATGGTAGTAGCATCTACACGATGATATAGAGATTTGTAAAGCAGACACATATCTGAAAGGTTCAAACCCGTTGACTAAAACCTCTCTCACAAGAAAACATAGTGATGTGAACTAGATTATTGACTCTAGTACAAGTGGGGGACTGTTGGAAATATGCCCTAGAGGCAATAATACATTAGTTATTATTATATTTCCTTGTTCATGATAATCGTTTATTATCCATGCTATAATTGTTTTAATTGGAAACTCAAGTACATGTGTAGGTACATAGACAACACATTGTCCCTAGTGAGCCTCAAAGGACTAGCTCGTTGATTAAGGATGGTCAAAGTTTCCTGACCAAATACATAAGTTGTCATTTGATAATGGGATCACACCATTAGGAGAATCATGTGATGGACAAGACCCAAACTATAAACATAGCTTATGACCGTGTCAGTTTATTGCTACTGTTTTCTCCATGTCAAGTATCTGTTTCTATGACCATGAGATCATGCAACTCCCGTGCACCGGAGGAATGCCTTATGTGTATCAAAAATCACAACATAACTGGGTGACTATAAAGGTGCTCTACACATATCTTTGAAGGTGTCTTTTTGGTTGGCGTGAACTGAGACTCGGATTTGTCACTCCGTATGACGGAGAGGTATCTCTGAGCCCACTCGGTAATACACCATCACAATAAGATTGCAAGCAATGTGACTAAGGAGTTAGTCATGGGATCTTGTATTACACAATGAGTAAAGAGACTTGCCGGTAACGAGATTGAACTAGATATGGAGATACCAATGATCGAATCTCGGGCAAGTAACATACCAATGGACGAAGGGAACAATATACGAGATTGATTGAATCCTTGACATCATGGTTCGACCGATAAAGATCTTGGTAGAATATGTAGGAGCCAATATGGGCATCTAGGTCTTGCTATTGGTTATTTACCGGGGAGTGCCTCAGGTCATGTCTACATTGTTCTCGAACCCGCGGGGTCTGCACACTTAAGGTTCGGTGATAATTAGGTATAGTTGAGTTATGTATGTTGGTGACAAAATTTTGTTTGGAGGCACGTATGAGATCCTGGACGTTACGAGGAGTTCCGAAGTGATCCATAGATGAATATTGATATATAGGAAAGATGTATACGGGTACCGGAAAGGTTTCGGGCACTGCTGGCAAAGTACTGGGAGTGACGAATGGGTTCTGGGGTTCACCGGGAGGGGCCAGCCACCCGAGGGGGCACATTGTCCTAAGAGGTGGTGCACTGGCCCCTGGTGGGCTGGGCCGCCAGCCCCTATGGATCTATGCGCCCGAATTGACGAGGTGGGGAGGAATCCGACTAGGAGGAGGAGTCATCCTAGCGCCTCCACCAAACCGAATTGGAGGAGGACTCTGATGACCCACAAGTATAAGGGATCAATCGTAGTCCTTTCGATAAGTAATTGTGTCGAACCCAACGAGGAGCAGAAGGATCTGACAAGTGGTTTTCAGCAAGGTAAAATCTGCAGGCACTGAAATTGTCGGTAACAAGTGATTGTGTGGTGAGATTATTCGTAGCAAGCAACAAGTAACAAAAGTAGCAACGGTGCAGCAAAGTGGCCCAATCCTTTTGTAGCAAGGGACAAGCCTGGACAAAGTCTTATAGGAGGAAAAACGCTCCCGAGGACACACAGGAATTTTTGTCATGCTAGTTTTCATCATATTCATATGATTCGCGTTCGTTACTTTGATAGTTTGATATGTGGGTGGACCGGCGCTTGGGTACTTCCCTTACTTGGACAAGCATCCCACTTATGATTAACCCCTCTCGCAAGCATCCGCAACTACGAAAGAAGAATTAAGACAAAGTCTAACTATAGCATTAACCTAGTGGATCCAAATCAGCCCCTTACGAAGTAACACATAAGCTAGGGTTTAAGCTTCTGTCACTCTAGCAACCCATCATCTACTTACTACTTCCCAATGCCTTCCTATAGGCCCAAATAATGGTCAAGTGTTATGTGGGCGACGTTCACATAACACCACTAGAGGAAAAACAACATACAACACATCAAATTACCGAATGAATACCAAATTCACATGACTACTAATAGCATGACTTATCCCATATCCTCAGGAACAAAAGTAACTACTCACAAAGCATAATCATATTCATGACCAGAGAGGTAATGAGTAGCATCAAGGGTCTGAACATAAACTCTTCCACCAAGTAAACCAACTAGCATCAACTACAAAGAGTAATCAACACTACTAGCAACCTTACAAGTAACAATCGGAGTCGCGAAATGGAGATTGGTTACAAGTGATGAACTAGGGTTTTGAGATGAGATTGTGCTGATGAAGATGTTGATGGTGACGGGTCCCCTCCGATGAGAGGAGTGTTGGTGATGACGATGGCGATGATTTCCCCCTCCGGGAGGGAAGTTTCCTCGGCAGGATCGTCCTGCCACAGCTCTAGATTGGTTCTGCTCAAGTTCCGCCTCGTGGCGGCAGCGAATCCACGAAAAAGCTCCTCCTTGATTTTTTTCCTGGACAAAACCCTTCATATAGCAGATGAGGGGGCCCAGTGGGCCAGCAGGCTGCCCACAAGCCCCCTAGGCGCGACCAGGGGTGGCCGCACCTAGCAGGCTTATGGCCACCTGCTGCCGCCCCTCTGGAGCTTCTTTAGCCCGGTATTTTTTATAAATCTGGAAAAAAAATCCTCGTTGATTTTTACGGCGTTTGGAGTTGCGCAGAATAGGTATCTCAACATTGCTCCACTTTCAAGCGAGAATTCCAGCTGCCGGCATTCTCCCTCTTCATGTAAACCTTGCAAAATAAGAGAGAAAAGGCATAAGTATTGTACCGTGAAGTGAAATAACAGCCCAAGAAGCGATAAATATCAGCATGAAAACATGATGCAAAATGGACGTATCAGACTCCTCCTCCTATTGGGCGTCATCGGCCAACCCTAGGGATTTTCCCTAGGGTGCCAGCCCTTCCCCCCTATATATATTGGACAGGAGATAGGGCAGCTACACCCAAAAAGTCCATGGCGGGCAGCAGCACCAAAAAGGCCGTGGGGCAGCTCTCTCTCCCTCTCTAGTTCGTTCGTCCTCTACATTGATTCACTAGCGCATGGCGCATCCCTGCCGGATCTGCTCCACCACCTTTGCCGTGTTGTCGTGCGGATGGAGAACTCATCTACCTCTCCACCCTCTCTCATTGGATCAAGGAGGTGGATATCGTCATCGAGCTATACATGTGCTGAACTCGGAGGTGCCGTCCATTCCGCACTTGATCGGGACGGATCGTGATGGGATAGTGGGATGGATTGTGATAAGATCGCGGGATGGATCGTGATTGGATAGCGAAGACATTCGACTACATCAACAACATTATATACGCTTCCGTTTAGCGATCTACAAGGGTATGTGGATGCACTCCCCCCTCTCGTAGATGTTAGTCTCCATAGCTTGATCTGGGTGAGCGTAGAATTTTTTTTCTTTCCCATATGACGTTCCTCAACATGTGAACCCCCTATTAATTTTTTCATATAAATAAAACATGGCTCCATCCTCACCACATAAATACAAATGTTAAGCACTGATAACCAACAAGTATAGGGGATCAATTGTAGCCTTTCTCGCTAAGTAAGAGTGTTGAACCCAACGAGGAGCTAAGGGCAGGACAAATATTCCCTCAAGTTCTATCGACCACCGATACAACTCTATGCACACTTTACGTTCGCTTTACCTAGAACAAGTATGAAACTAGAAGTACTTTGAAGGAGTGATAGGAAAGGCTTGCAAGAAAATAAAGAACATGTAAATAAAACTAGTGGCTGGTTAGATAAAGAAACAACTACGAGTGTCTAACGAGTGTGGAAAAGTGGTGGTAGGAGTTGTGGAATTGTCCCTAAGCAATTGACTACGTTACTAGATCGATAGCAAGTATCATGTGGGAGAGGCCTCTGCTAGCATGTCATCCCTTACTTGGAATTCTATGCACTTATGATTGGAACTATTAGCAAGCATCCGCAACTACTAATGTTCACTAAGGTAAAACCCAACCATAGCAATAATATATATTGGTCCCCCTTCAATCCCATATGCATCAATTTCTATGCTAGGTTTGAAGCTTCTGTCACTCTAGCCTGCCAATACATAGTCCTATCAACATACAACTAACCCTATGGTGTGATCCACACATGCGATCATATGATGGGCACCAAAGGACAACAACATAACCACAAGCAAATTAAACCAATCATAGCAATTCATCAATCACCTATAGGACAACGATAATCTACTCAGACATCATAGGATAGCAACACATCATTGGATAATAATATGTAGCATAAAGCACCATGTTCAAGTAGAGGGTACAACGGGTTGCGAGTGAGTGAACCACTGAATATAGATGGGGGAAGATGATGGAGATGTTGGTGAAGATGACGGAGGTGTTGGTGTAGATCGCCGTCACACGATGATGTCCCGGGCGGCGTTCCGGCGCCGCCGGGAGAGAGGGGTAGAGAGCCCCCCTCCTTATTCTTATTCCTTGACCTCCTCCATAGATGGGAGAAGGGTTTCCCCTCTGATCCATGGTCTCCATGGCAGCGGAGGGGCGAGAGCCCCTCCTAGATTGGATCTCTCTCTCTGTGTCCTTCTATTTCTGCGCTCTCAGATTCTGCATTTCACCGTTTCTTAAATTCCCGGAGATCCGTAACTCCGATTGGGCTAAGATTTTAACACGATTTTATTACGGATATTACCTTTCTTTCGGCGAAAGAAGGGCTCCAAGCTCCTTAAGGGGTGGCCACAAGCCTGTCAGCCGCCGCCGTACCTCCTGGTGGCGGCTACAGGGCTTGTGGGTCCTCCGTGCATCGCCTCGCGTTGATTCTTCTTCCCAAAAATCATAAATATTCCAAAAAAAATCCCCGTAAGTTTTTATTACGTTTGGACTTCGTTTGGTATGGATATTCTGCGAAACAAAAAACAAGCAACAAACAGGAAATGACACTGGGCACTGGATCAATATGTTAGTCCCAAAATAGTATAAAAAGTTGCCAAAAGTATATGAAAGTTGTAGAATATTGGCATGAAACAATCAAAAATTATAGATACGATGGAGACGTATCAGCATCCCCAAGCTTAATTCCTGCTCGTCCTCGAGTAGGTAAATGATAAAAAAGATAATTTTTGATGTGGAATGCTACCTAGCATAATCTTGATCATATAATCTAATCATGGCATGAATACTAAAACACGAGTGATTCGAAGCAATAGTCTATCATTTGACATAAAGACAATAATATTTCAAGCATACTAACAAAGCAATCATGTCTTCTCAAAATATCATGGCCAAAGAAAGTTATCCCTACAAAATCATATAGTCTGGCTATGCTCCATCTTCCCCACACAACGTATTTAAATCATGCACAACCCCGGTTTTAGCCAAGCAATTGTTTCATACTTTAGTGTTCTCAAACCTTTTCAACTTTCACGCAATACATGAGCATGAGCCATGGACATAGCACTATAGGTGGAATAGAATATGGTGGTCGTGGAGAAGATAAAAAAAGAGGAGATAGTCTCACATCAACTAGGCGTATCAACGGGCTATGGAGATGCCCATCAATAGATATCAATGTGAGTGAGTAGGGATTGCCATGCAACTGATGCACTAGAGCTTATAAGTGTATGAAATCTCACAAAAGAAACTAGTGGGTGTGCACCCAACTTGCTTGCTCACGAAGACCTAGGGCAATTTTGAGGAAGCCCATCATTGGAATGTACAAGCCAAGTTATATAATGAAAATTTCCCACTAGTATATGGAAGTGACAACATAGGAGACTCTCTATCATGAAGATCATAGTGCTATTTGAAGCACAAGTGTGGAAAGAGGATAGTAGCAATTGTCCCTTCTCTCTTTTCTCTCATTTTTTGTGGGCTCTTGGGCTTTTTTTTTGGTTGGCATCTTGGGCCTCTTTTTTGTAAATGGGCTTCACTGGCCTCTTTTATTTCCTCACATGGGACAATGCTCTATTAATAATGATCATCACACTTACAACTCAATACTTAGAGCAATGATGACTCTATATGAAATGCCCTCGGTAGTGTACCGTGACAATGATCTAGCATAGCAATGACATCAAAAAATCGGACAAGCCATGGAAACATCATGCTAGCTATCTTACAATCATGCAATGGCAATATGGAAGTGGTGGCACATGTCATGAGACGGAACGGTGGTAGTTGCATGGAAATATATCTCGGAATGGCTATGAAAATGCCATAATAGGTAGGTATGGTGGCTATTTTGAGGGAGGCTATATGATGGGTGTAATGCACCGGCGAAAGTTGCGCGGTCCTAGAGAGGCTAGCAATGGTGGAAGGGTGAGAGTGCGTATAATCCATGGACTCAACATTAGTCATAAAGAACTCGCATACTTATTGCAAAAGTCTATTAGTCGTAGAAACAAGGTACTACACGCATGCTCCTAGGGGAAAGGTTGGTAGGAGTTAACCATCACGCGATCCCGACCTCCACACAAAGGATGACAATCAATAAATAAATCATGCTCCGACTTCATCACATAACGGTTCACCATACGTGCATGCTACGGGAATCACAAACCTTAACACAAGTATTTCTAAAAATACACAATTACTCACTAGCATGACTCTAATATCACATATTCATGTCGCAAAACTGTTACAAGGAATCAAACATATCATATTCAGTGATCTACAAGTTTGATGTAGGATTTTATGACTAACTATGTGAATGGCCAACTCCTGTTAACTCTCGAAATAGGTATAAGTGAAGCATGAGAGTTTAATTCTTTCTACAAAAGATATGCCCCGCTCTAACAAATATAAGTGAAGCAAAAGAGCATTCTACAAATGGCGGTTTTCTATGTGTAGGGAAACAGGCAATCCAAACTTCAAAAGATATAAGTGAAGCACATGAAGCATTCTATAAAGCCAACCAAGGACTATCTCATACCAGCATGGTGCATAAAATAAAAAGGAAAAACAAACACAAAAGACGCTCCAAGCATTTGCACATATCATGTGACGAATTAAAATATAGCTCCGAGTAAAATTACCGATAGATTGTAGATGAAAGAGGGGATGCCTTCCGGGACATCCCCTAGCTTAGACGCTTGAGTCTTACTTGAATATTACCTTGGGGTGCCTCGGGAATCCCCAAGCTTAGGCTCTTGCCTCTCCTTATTCCCTCATCCATCGTGCTCTCACCCAAAACTTGAAAACTTCAATCACACAAAACTCAACAAAACTTCGTGAGATCCGTTCGTATAATAAAATAAATCACCACTTCAAGTACTGTTGTGAACTCATTCTAAATTTATATTAGCATTATATCTACTGTAATCCAACTTCTTCATGGTTCATACCCCCCGATACTACCCACAGATTCATCAAAATAAGAGAACAATGCATAGAAAACAAAATCTGTCAAAACAGAACAGTCTGTAGCAATCTGTATATTCCGTATACTTATTATATCTCAAAAAATATGAAAAATTACGAACATTTGGAAAATTTACATATCAATCAGCAGCAAAAAGAATCAACTCAAAAGCTCTTTCTGGATAGGAATTAAAAATAATTTCGTGAGCATAGAGTTTCTGTCTTTTTCAGCATCACCAAACCACTATCACCCAAACTAATCATAAAGGCTTTACTTGGCACATTATTTTTAGAAACACAAAGGAATTGTACAAGGGGATAATTATTTTTGTGAGAAACTTCCATGAAGAATTCTACATTGTTTCCATGAGCATGAACACAAGTGTTCAAGGTCGACCCTCACTTCTGCAATGCATCACCTTTCAATCGCTTCTCTTTTTGAAAAAGTTTTAAGTTCCCCTCTATATTTTTTTGTTTTTAAACTAAATAAAAGCAATCAACAGAAATAAATGACTCTCTAAAACTTCTGGGTTGTTTCCCAGGCAGCGCTTTCTTTAAAGCCATTAAGCTAGGCATAAAGTGCTCAAGTAATGGATCCACCCGGATCCCAAGGTATATCAAAGCCAATTTTAATTAGCAATGATTTGAAATTTAGTAGTGAGCACAAGGTAACATATATCAAGCAATGACGAAGTCTAACTCTCTTCCTATGCATTGGCATGTCATAAAAGAACAATTCATGCACACCAAGTAAAGGCCAATACATAGCATAAGCAGTTTCTTGCAATTTTATCGTATTGGAAACATAGAGAGGTGGAGACGTAGTTCCTCTCTCATAATAATTGCAAGTAGGAGCAGCAAGCACATGCATATTATATTCATCAAAATCATCATGTGTAACATAAGGAACTATAGCTAGCTCATCTTCATAAGCATCATTCATATTGGCATCATGGCCACAAGCGTAGCAAGCATCAAGTTCATAAAAAAGGGATATTTCAAACGAATCCAAGGGATCAAAGCATTCATCTTTCGGTAAGAACGAAGGGAAATTAAATAATGTATGAGTAGAAGAGTTACTCTCTTTAGAAGGTGCACACGGGTAGCTAGTCCGTTCTTCATCCTTTTGTTCTTCGCTCTCCTCGTCATCTTTTTCATCTAATGAGCTCACAATTTCACCATTTTCTTCTTCCATAGTTTCCTGCAAAATAATAGTCTCTTCTTGGGCAGCATAGGATTTCTCCTTAAATCGTCCAATATGGGCATTATATTCATAATTAGTATAACAATAGCAAAGCATAGCCAAATTTTCAGATCAGTAAGGAGCATCATCATTATCATCATACCTTTTAAACAGAGCCTCAATTTCATAAGCACCCATAAAAGCAACAAACTCTTCTATTTGCTCCACATCATAGTAATCATATATACCATTAGCATAAGAAGCCAAGGTTCTATGATCATTAAATTCACAAGAAAAGGGAAGGTGTGGAGCCTTCATCCTAGAGCAACAAGTAACACCATATCTCTTGCATAGTTCCCAAGCATACCATTTCAACAAATGGATTTGATCCCATAAAAGTTTCCCTTTTTGAGTCAAGCGATAATACCTAAAGTATTCACGTTGATCCAACGTGTACCCATTATATAATTGAATGGGGCTTTCTTAGGATTATTAAAGAAGTACATAATATTTTCCACATAATGAGCCTCGAGGGTTTTAGGAGGTTCCCCATCTCCATGAGTAGCAAGAACACCTAATTTTTTTTGGTATTTCGTGTTCCATATCCATAACTAAGGAGAGAGAACAACTTAGAACAGCAAATAAATCTACTTAGTGATAATGCAAACAAGCACACACGAGAATATTCACCCCACGCTATTGCTCCCCGGCAACGGCGCCAGAAAAAGGTCTTGATAACCCACAAGTATAGGGGATCAATTGTAGCCTTTCTCGACAAGTAAGAGTGTCGAACCCAACGAGGAGCTAAAGGCAAGACAAATATTCCCTCAAGTTCTATCGACCACCGATACAACTCTACACACACTTTACGTTCGCTTTACCTAGAACAAGTATGAAACTAGAAGTACTTTGAAGGAGTGATAGGAAAGGCTTGCAAGAAAATAAAGAACACGTAAATAAAACTAGGGGCTGGTTAGATAAAGAAACAACTACGAGTATCTAACGAGTGTGGAAAAGTGGTGGTAGGAGTTGTGGAATTGTCCCTAAGCAATTGACTACGTTACTAGATCGATAACAAGTATCACGTGGGAGAGGCCTCTGCTAGCATGTCATCCCTTACATGGAATTCTATGCACTTATGATTGGAACTATTAGCAAGCGTCCACAACTACTAACGTTCCTTAAGGTAAAATCCAACCATAGCAATAAGATATATTGGTCCCCCTTCAATCCCATATGCATCAATTTCTATGCTAGGTTTGAAGCTTCTGTCACTCTAGCCTGCGAATACATAGTCCTATCAACATACAACTAACACTATGGTGTGATCCACGCGCGCAATCATATGATGGGAACCAAAGGACAGCAACATAACCACAAGGAAATTAAACCAATCATAGCAATTCATCAATCACCGATAGGACAACGATAATCTACTCAGACATCATAGGATAGCAACACATCATTGGATAATAATATGTAGCATAAAGCACCATGTTCAAGTAGAGGGTACAACGGGTTGCGGGAGAGTGAACCGCTGAATATAGATGGGGGAAGATGATGGAGATGTTGGTGAAGATGACGGAGGTGTTCGTGTAGATCGCCGTCACACGATGATGTCCCGGGCGGCGTTCCGGCGCCGCCGGGAGAGAGGGGGAGAGAGTCCCCTCCTTGTTCTTCTTCCTTGACCACCTACCTAGATGGGAGAAGGGTTTCCCCTCTGGTCCATGGTCTCCATGGCGGCCGAGGGGCGAGAGCCCCTCCTAGATTGGATCTCACTCTCTGTGTCCTTCTGTTTCTGCGCTCCGAGATTCTGCGTTTCACCGTTTCTTAAATTCCCGGAGATCCGTAACTCCGATTGGGCTGAAATTTTAACACGATTTTCTTCAGGATATTATTTTCCCTGCGGAGAATGAAGGGCTCCAACCTCCTTAAGGGGTGGCCACAAGCCTGCAAGCCGCCGCCATACCTCCTGGTGGCGGCTACAGGGCTTGTGGGCCCTCCGTGCATCGTCTCGCGTTGATTCTTCTTCCCAAAAATCATAAATATTCCAAAAAAAACCCCGTAAGTTTTTATTACGTTTGGACTTCGTTTGGTATGGATATTCTGCGAAACAAAAAACATGCAACAAATAGGAACTGGCACTGGGCACTGGATCAATATGTTAGTCCCAAAAATAGTATAAAAAGTTGCCAAAAGTATATTAAAGTTGTAGAATATTGGCATGAAACAATCGAAAATTATAGATACGACGGAGACGTATCAAGCACCATGGTGTCAATTCAAGCAATTGGATCGTACTTTTTAACGCGCTTCAGCTTTTTTTACTTGCACAATATATGAGTGTGAACCATGGATATAGCATAAAGGTGGAACGGAATATGGTGGTAGGTTTCAAAGGGGTGAAAGTGAAGAACCAAGTCTTGCATCGACTAGGCATATCAATTGCTATGGAGATGCCCATCAACAGAGATGTCGGGGGAAAACCAACACCTATGGGAAACTCAAGGAGTCCCTTGATCGTTTGGCGGCGAGAGAGAGGTATGGCATCGAGAGCGGAACTAACGATCAACACCGGCAAGGTTCTTTTTACCCAGGTTCGGGCCGCTTGGCGCGTAAAACCCTACTCCTGCTTAGTTTGTATTGTGTGCTTACTGTAGGGTAGTTTTGCTACAGTAACTTGTTGGGGAACATTGCATGGGAAATAAAAAATATCCTACGCACACGAAGACCTATCATGGTGATGATCATCTACGAGAGGGAGATCGGATCCACATACCCTTGTAGATCTCTAAGCGGAAGCCTTAATAAACGCGGTTGATGTAGTGGTACGTCTTCATGATCCGTCCCATGAACCGTCCAACGATCCGTCCCACGAACCGTCTCGTGATCCGTTCCGGTCAAGTGCCGAACGGGCGGCACCTCCGCGTTCCGCCCACGTATAGATAGATGACGATCTCCACCTTCTTGATCCAGCAAGAGAGACGTGGATGTAGATGAGTTCCCCGGAAGCGCTATGGTGCTCCGGTGGTGGTGGTGATCTATTCCTGCAAGGCTCCGCCCGAGCTCTGTAGAAAACCGATCTAGAGGAAGAACAACGATCTAGAGGAGAGGGCAGCACGTGGCAAAGTTGTCTCTCAAACAGCCCTAAACCTCTAGTATATATAGGACGAGGGAGTGGGCAGGCCTTGCGCCACAAGGGAGGAGCCCTTGGGTCGGCCGAAGTGGAGGAGAGAGGAGTCCTCCTCCAATCCCACTTGGATTAGGACTCCTTCCTTAATTTCCACCTCTTTTGGATTTTCCACTTTTTCCTCATGGGCTTTCCTTGGATGACTTTTTCAGCCCATTATGCCTTATTGCGCATCCAATAAACCCATGAGGACCCCTTGGGGCGTGGTGGGCCCACCCAGTGGGCCCCAAAACCCATTCGCCACTCCCGATACACTGCCGGCAATGCCCGAAAACCTTCTGGAATCCAAACACCAACTTCCTATATATCAATCTTCGTTTCTGGACCATTCCGGAACTCCTTGTGATGTCCGGGATCTCATCCGGGACTCCGAACAAAACTTCGATCACCAACACATATAACTCAACTATACCGAAACGTCACCGAACCTTAAGTGTGCAGACCCTGCAGGTTCGAGAACTATGCAGACATGACCTGAGACACTCTATGGTCAATAACCAACAACGGGACCTAGATGTCCATATTGGCTCCTACATATTCTACGAAGATCTCTATCGGTTGAATCTCTACGTGACGGATGCATATAATCCCATATACTATTCCCTTTGTCCTTCGGTATATTACTTGCCCGAGATTCGATCGTCGGTATCTCCATACCTAGTTCAAAATCGGTACCGACAAATCTCTTTACCCGTTCCGTAATACAAGATCCCGTAGCTAACTCCTTAGTCACATTGCTTGCAAGCTTATTGTGATGTTGTATTACCGAGTGGGCCCCGAGATACCTCTCCGTCACACGGAGTGAAAAATCCCAGTCTCCATCACCCAACAGACACCTTTGGAGATACCTGTAGAGCACCTTTATAGTCACCCAGTTACGTTGCAACGTTTGATAACCCGCAAGGTATTCCTCCGGTGTCCGCGAGTTGCATGATCTCATGGTCATAGGAACAGATACATTGACACCCAGAAAACAGTAGCAATAAACTGACATGATCATACGCTACGTTTATAGTTTGGATCTTGTCCATCACATCATTCTACCAATGATGTGATCCCGTTATCAAGTGACAACACTTGCCTATGGCTAGGAAACCTTGACCATCTTTGATCAACGAGCTAGTCAACTAGAGGCTCCCGAGGGACAGTGTGTTGTCTATGTATCCACACATGTATTTGAGTTTCCAATCAATACAATTCTAGCATGGATATTAAACGATTATTATGAACAAGGAAATATAATAATAACAAATTTATTATTGCATCATATATAACTTTGATTCCCAAAAATAGCTCCCCTGAGCAGGTTGGTGACTTTAGGCCTATCTCTCTCATAGGAATGAGGCTTAAGTTTTTGTCTAAAATGGTGGCCAATAGACTGCAACTCCAAGTTATGAAATGTATACACAAAACCAGTATGGCTTTATCAAATCCAGAACCATCCAAGATTGTGTGGGCTGGACACTAGAGTACTTGCACCAATGTCACCAGTCCAAGTAACCTATTGTCATCCTCAAACTGGATTTTGAAAAGGCTTTTGACTCTGTGGAACATGAGTTCATCTTTCAGATTCTCAGATATAAGGGGTTTAATGATAGATGGCTCCTATGGGTGCAACAACTACTCACTTCTGGCTCCTCCTCTGTTCTTCTCAATGGAGTTCCTGGAAGAAAATTCATGTGCAGGAAAGGGGTCAGACAGGGTGACCCTATGTCCCCTCTTCTTTTTGCAATTGCTGCAGATTTTTTGCAAACTTTAGTCAAGAGGCTATTAGAGGATGGTCTCATTCAATTGCCAATTCCTTGTCATGACAAAGACTTCCCCATAGTGCAGTATGCTGATGATACTCTCATAATTCTACCTACAGAAGAATCTCAGTTGCTCGAGTTCAAAAAAATGCTACTTCTGTTCTCCCATTCTACTGGTCTTCAAGTGAACTATCACAAGTCTGCTCTGCTCCCCATCAACATAGATCAAGATCAGCTCCAAAGGTTGGCAGATGCTATTGGTTGCAAGGTGGGTTCCTTGCCATTCACCTACCTTGGTTTACCTGTGGGAACAACTAAACCAAGGATAATTGATCTAATGCCATTAGTGGATAACATGGAAAAAAGACTCAATGCGAGTTCTTCCTTCCTGGCCTAGGGGGCCGTTTGCAATATTTAAACTCAGCTCTGTCATCGGTACCTATCTTCTTTCTCTTTAGTTTAGATGTTCCTCTAGGGATCCATAAGCAGCTAGAAAGAATCCAACGACAATGTTTATGGAGAAAGAATGGTCAAGATCATGTCGCCTCTCTTGCTGCCTGGGACCTTGTATGCAGACCTAAGATGAAGGGTGGGTTGGGGATCATGAATCTTGCTATCCAGAATGAGGCCCTGCTCCTAAAACATGCAGACAAGTTTTTGAATAAAGCTAATATTCCCTGGGTCAAGCTGATTTGGAACACATATTATCATAACATAGTTCCCCAAGGTACCTCACTTTGTGGTTCCTTTTGGTGGAAGGACATCTGCAAACGTCTGGATAAGTTGAGAGCTGTGACCTATGTTAAACCAAATAGAGGTGATACATTCTTGTTTTGGTCTGATTCCTGGTTGATTGGAGACTCTATCAGACCACTGGCTGCTAGGTTCCAGATACTATTCCCTTTTGTTATGGATTATTTTTTGCACTGCTGAGGAAGTTTTCCATGCTTTTCATGAGAACAATATGCTCTCCATGTTCCACTTACCTCTCTCTGAACAAGCTTACCAAGAGCTGGATTCTGTAAACTCTATGCTTCAGTATTCATATAAACCAGAATGCTCATGATATCTGGCTCTGGAGTAAAGACTCTAAACCATACACTGCCAAGAAGTATTATATCCATATCCACCAACCCATCACACCAAACCCCTTGCTTAGCTGGATCTGGAAGAGCTCCTGCACCATGAAAATCAAGATGTTTGCTCGGCTGATGATTATGGACAGACTCAACACTCAAGATATGCTTGAGAGGCGTCACTGGAAGGTGTCTGATTCAAATCTTTGTGTTCTTTGCCATACCAGGATCAAGGAGGACAGAGATCATTTGTTTTTCAACTGTCTTTTCAGTACTAGGATTTGGAATTATCTCCAGATCTCATGGCAGGGAAATTCTATGTGGAGTACTTCTTTAGCTGCAAGTAGAGACTTTCATCACCCTTTCTTCACTGAAGTAGTCTTCATTGCTTGCTGGAACATATGGACTGTAAGAAATGCAAAGGTTTTCCATCATCAGCAACCCCGGTTCAGAAAATGGAGGGCTGGTTTTATTCAGGATATTTCACTCCTAGCACACAGGATTAAACCTAGTTTTAGGGATGATCTCCTTAGATGTATAGCATTTTTACCTCCTTGAGGTTTGTATCTCCCCTACATCTCTTGTACATTCTTATCCTCCTTTGTACATATTAACTCCTTTATAAATAAAGAGAAAAGACTGTTTGGTGTTTCCCTACAGTAGCCGGTCAAAAAAACAAATTTATTATTGCCTCTAGGGCATATTTCCAACAGTCTCCCACTTGCACTAGAGTCAATAATCTAATTCACATCACTATGTGATTGCAATGAATCTAACACCCATATAGTTCTGAGGTTCGATCATGTCTTGCTTGTGAGAGAGGTTTTCAATCAACGGATCTAAACCTTTCAGATCCGTGTGTGCTTTACAAATCTTTATGTCATCCTATAGATGCTGCTACTACGTGCTATTTGGAAATATTCCAGATGACTGCTCTACTATACGAATCCGGTTTACTACTCAGAGTTATTCGAATTATTGTCAAAGCTTGCATCAACGTAACCCTTTACAATGGACTCTTTAATCACCTCCATAATCGAGAAAAAAAATCCTTAGTCCACTAGTTACTAAGGATAACTCTGACCGCTGTTTAGTGATTCAGTCCTGGATCACTTTTTGTACTCCTTGACAGAGTCATGGCAAGGCACACATTAGGTGCGGTACACAGCTTGCCATACTTTAGAGCCTACGGCTAAGGCATAGGCGACGACCTTCGTCCTTTCTCTTTCTTCTGTCATGGTCGGGTTTTGAGTATTACTCAAGTTTAATCATTACAACACAGCCAAGAACTCCTTCTTTGCCGATCTATTTTGAACTCCTTCTAAAACTTGTTAGAGCATGCATTTCGTTGAAAGTTCTTAATAAGCGTCTTTATCTATCGCAATAGATCTTGACGCACAAAGTTCAAGTAGCTTAATCCAGGTTTTCCTTTGAAAAACTCCTTTTAAACAACCCTTTTTGCTTTCTAGAAATTCTACATTACTTCCGATCAACAATATGTCAACCACATATACTTATCAGAAATTCTATAGCTCTCCCACTCACTTCTTTGGAAATACTAGTTTCTAATAAACCTTGTATAAACCCAAAAGCTTTGATCATCTTATCAAAGTGTATATTCCAACTCTGAGATGCTCGCTCCAGTCCGTAGAAGGATCGCTGGAGCTTGCATACTTGTTAGCACCCTTAGGATCGAAAAAACCTTCTCGTTGTATCACATACAACCTTTCCTCAAGGAAACCGTTGAGGAAACAATGTTTTGACATCCTATCTGCAAGATTTCATAAATAATGCAGCAACTTCTAACATAATTCCAACACACTTTTAGCATCGCTACGAGTGTGAAAGTCTCATCATTGTCAACTCTTTGAACTTGTCGAAAATATCTTTGCGGCAAGTCGAGCTTTTCTTAATGGTGACTTTTCAGCATCATCATCTATCTTCCTTTTAAAGATCCATCTTTAATTAATAGTCTTATGACCATCAAGTAGTTCTTCCAAGTCTAAACTTTGCTTTCATACATGGATCCTCTCTTGGATTTCATGACCTCCAGCCATTTGCTGGAATCTGGGCCCACCATCGCTTCTCCATAGCTCGTAGGTTCATTGTTGTTCAACAACATGACCTCCAAGATAGGGTTACCGTACCACTCTGTAGCAGTACGCGACCTTGTCGACCTACAAGGTTTGTAGTAACTTGATCAGAAGCTTAATGATCACCATCATCAGTTTCCACTTCAACTGGAGTAGGTGCCACAGGAACAACTTCCTGCGCCCTGCTACACACTGGTTGAAGTGACGGTTCAATAACCTCATCAAGTTCCACCACCCTCACACTCAATTCTTTCGAGAGAAACCTTTACTAGAGAAAGGACCCGTTTCCAGAAACAAAACACTTTGCTTCCGGATCTGAGATAGGAGGTATACCCAACTATTTTGGGTGTCCTATGAAGATGCATTTATCCGCCTTGGGTTCGAGCTTATCATGCTGAAACTTTTCCACATAAGCATCACAGCCCCAAACTTTTAAGAAACGACAGCTTAGGTTTCTCCAAACCATAGTTCATACGGTGTCATCTGAACGGAAATACGTGGTGCCCTATTTAAAGTGAATGCGATTGTCTCTAATGCATAACCCAGAAACGAGAGTGGTAATTCGATAAGAGACATCATAGTACGCACCATATCAAATAGGGCGCGGCTATGCTATTCGGACACACCATCACACTATGGTGTTCTAGGTGGCACGAGATGCGAAACAATTTTCACATTTATCTTAATTGTGTACCAAACTCGCAACTTATATATTCATCTCTATGATCATATCGTAGACTTGTTACCCTCTTGTCACGGCGATCTTCAACTTCACTCTGAAACTACTTGGAACCTTTCAATAATTCATATGTGTGTTTCATCAAGCAAATACACTAGTATCTACTTAAATCATCTGTGAAGTAAGAACATAACGATATCCACTGCATGCCTCAGCACTCATTGGACTGCATACATCCAAATGTATTACTTCCAATAAGTTACCTTCTAGTTCCATCTCACTGGAAAACGAGGTCATCAGTCATCTTGCCCATGTGGTATGATTTGCATGTCTCAAGTGATTCAAAATCAAGTGAGTCCAAACGATCCATCTGCATGGAGTTTCTTCATGCGTTTATACCAATAGGCATGGTTTGCATGTCTCAAACGTGTCAAAAATGAGTGAGTACCAAGATCCATCCGCGTGGAGCTTCTTCATGCATTTTATACCAACATGACTCAAGCGGCAGTGCCACAAGTAAGTGGTACTATCATTACTACTTTGTATCTTTTGCCATCAATATTATGAACATGTGTATCACTACAATCGAGATTCGATAAACCATTGAAGGTATTTATTCAATCAAATAGAATAACCATTATTCTCTTTAAATGAATAATCGTATTGCAATGTACACGATCTAATCATGTTCATGCTCAATGCAAACACCAAATAAAAATTATTTAGGTTTAAGACGAATCCCGATGGTAGAGGGAGTGTGCGATGTTTGATCACATCAAGCTTGGAAAGACTTCCAACACATATCGTCACCTCGCCTTTAGCTAGTCTCCGTTTGTTCCGTAGCTTTTATTTCGAGTTACTAACACTTAGCAACTGAACCGGTATCTAATACCCTCGTGCTACTAGGAGTACTAGTAAAGTACACATCAATACCATGTATATCAAATATACTTCTGTCGACTTTGCTAGCCTTCTCATCTACCAAGTATCTAGGGTAGTTCCGCCTTAGTGACCGTTCCCCTGATAACGGAAGCACTTAGTCTCGGGTTTGGGTTCAACCTTGGGTTTCTTCATTAGAGAAGCAACTGGTTTGCCGTTTCACGAAGTATCCCTTCTAGCCCTTGCCCTTCTTGAAACTAGTGGTTTTACTAACCATAAACAATTGATGCTCCTACTTGATTTCCACTTTCGCAGTGTCAAACATTGTGAATCGCTCAAGGATCATCATATCTATCCTTGAGATGTTATAGTTCATCACAAAGCTCTAGTAGCTTGGTGGCGGTGACTTTGGAGAACCATCACTATCTCATCTAGAATATTAACTCCCACTTGATTCAAGCGACTGTTGCACTCAGACAATCTGAGCACATGCTCAACGATTGAGCTTTTCTCCTTTACTTTGTAGAAAAAGAATTTTCTCGGAGGTCTCAAACCTCTCAACAAGGCACGAGCATGAAATCCCAATTTCATCTCTTAGAACATCTCATATGTTCCGTGACGTTCAAAACGTCTTCAGCGCCTCAATTCTAAGTCGTTAAGTATTACGCACTGAACTATCACGTAGTCATAAAAAACGTGTATGTCAGATGTTCGCAACATCCAGAGACGACGCTCAAGGTTCAGCACACCGAACGGTGCATTAAGGACATAAGTCTTCTGTGCAGCAATACGGACCCGGTCCGCATAATTGCTACTATCATCTTTCAACTAAATTTTCTCTAGGAGCATATCCAAAAATAGTAGAGGTACAACGCAAGCTACAACATTATTTGCAAAGACCTGTTGAGTATGTTCAAGATAATTAGTTCAATTAATCATATTACTTAAGAACTCCCACTCAAATAGACATCTCTCTAGTCATTCGAGTGGCGCATGATCCAAATCCACTAACTCAAGTCCGATCATCACGTGAGTTTAGTATAATTTCAGTGGTGAACATCTCCATGTTGATCATATCAACAATATGATTCATGCTCGACCTTTCAGTCTCTTGTGGTCCAAGGCCATGTCTGTACATGCTAGGCTCGTCAAGTTTAACCCGATTTTTCCGCGTGTGCAGCTGTTTTGCACCGGTTGTATGTGAACGTTGAGTCTATCACACCCGATCATCACGTGGTGTCTCGAAACGACGAACTGTCGCAACGGTGCACAGTCGGGGAGAACACAATTTTATCTTGAAATTTTAGTGAGGGATCGCCTTATAATGCTACCGTCATTCTAAGCAAGATAAGGTGCATAAAAAGGATTAACATCACATGCAATTCATAACTGACATGATATGGCCATGATCTTGTGCTTCTTGATCTCCATCACCAAAGCACAGGCATGATCTTCATCGTCACTGGCGCCCCACCATGATCTCCATCATCGTGTCGCTATTGAGGTTGTCGTGCTATCTATGCAATTACTACTAAAGCTACAACCTAGCAATATAGTAAACTCATCTGCAAGCACAAACATTAGTTTAAAGACAACCCTATGGCTCCTACCGGTTGCCGTAGCATCGACGTGCAAGTCGATATTTAACTATTACAACGTGATCTTCTCATACATCCAATATATCACATCATGTCTTTGGCTATATCACATCACATGCATACCCTGCAAAAACAAGTTAGATGTCCTCTAATTTGTTGTTGCATGTTTTACGTGGCTGCTATGGGTATCTAGTATGATCACAGCAAAGCCACAACGGTGATATGCAAATTGCTATTTAACCTTTCTCCAAGGACCGCCTCGGTCAAATCCGATTAAACTAAAGTTGAAGAAATAGACACCCGCCAGTCATCTTTATGCAACTGGTTGCATGTTAGTCGATTAAACCGGTCTCTCGTAAGCGTACGAGTAAGGTTGGTCTGGGTCGCTTCAATCCAACAATACTGCCGAATCAAGAAAAGACTAAGGAGGGCATCAAATCGAACATCAACGCCCACTATTTTTTTTTGTTCTACTCGAGATTACATCTACGCATGAACCTAGCTCATGATGCCACTTTGGGTAACATTGCATGGGAAAAAAATCCTACGCACATGAAGACCTATCATGGTGATGATCATCTACGAGAGGGAGAGCGGATCCACATACCCTTGTAGATCGCTAAGCGGAAGCTTTAATAAATGTGGTTGATGTAGTGGTACGTCTTCACGATCCGTCCCACGAACCGTCTCATGATCCGTTCCGATCAAGTGCCGAACGGACGGCACCTCCGTGTTACGCACACATATAGCTCGATGACATCCTCCGCCTTCTTGATCCAGCAAGAGAGACGGGGATGTAGATGAGTTCCCCGGCAGCACGACGACACTCCGATGGTGGTGGTGATCTATTCCTGCACGGTTCCGCCCGAGCTCCGCAGAAAACCGATCTAGAGGAAGAACTACGATCTAGAGGAGAGGGTAGCACGTGGCAAAGTTGTGTCTCAAACATCCCTAAACCTGTAGTAAATATAGGAGGCGGGAGGGGGCAGGCCTTGCGCCACAAGGCAGGAGCCATTGGGTCGGCCGAAGTGGAGGAGGGAGGAGTCCTCCTCCAATCCCACTTGTATTAGGACTCCTTCCTTAATTTCCCACCTCTTTTGGATTTTCCACTTTTTCCTCATGGGCTTTCCTTGGATGACTTTGTCAGCCCATGAGAGGGTTGCAAGTGGCAAAGTTGTGTCTCAAACAACCATAAACCTATAGTATATATAGGAGGAGGGAGGAGGCAGGCCTTGCGCCACAAGGGAGGAGCCCTTGGGTTGGTCGAAGTGGAGGAGGGAGGAGTCCTCCTCCAATCCCACTTAGATTATGACTCCTTCCTTAATTTCCCACCTTTTTTGGATTTTTCCACTTTTTCCTCACGGGCTTTCCTTGGATGACTTTGTCAGCCCATTATGCCTTATTGCGCATCCAATAAACCCATGTGAACCCCTTGGGGGCGTGGTGGGCCCACCCAGTGGGCCCCCGGAACCCATTCGTCACTCCCGGTACACTGCCAGCAATGCCCGAAAACCTTCCGGAATCCAAACACCAACTTCCTGTATATCAATCTTTGTTTCCGGAACTCCTCGTGATGTCCGGGATCTCATCCGGGACTCCGAACAAAACTTGGGTCACCAACACATATAACTCAACTATACCGAAACGTCACCGAACCTTAAGTCTGCAGACCCTGCGGGTTCGAGAACTATGCAGACATGACCTGAGACACTCTCTGGTCAACAACTAACAGCGGGACCTGGATGTCCATATTAGCTCCTACATATTCTACGAAGATCTCTATCGGTTGAACCTCTATGTCAAGGATTCATATAATCCCGTATACTATTCCCTTTGTCCTTCGGTATGTTACCTGCCCGAGATTCGATCGTCGGTATCTCCATACCTAGTTCAATCTCGTTACCGGCAAGTATCTTTACTCGTTCGGTAATAAAAGATCCCGTAGCTAACTCTTTAGTCATATTTCTTGCAAGGCTTATTGTGATGTTGTATTACCGAGTGCACCCCGAGATACCTCTCCGTCACACGGAGTGACAAATCCGAGTATTGATCCATGCCAACCCAACAGACACCTTTGGAGATACCTGTAGAGCACCTTTATAGTCACCCAGTTATGTTGGGACGTTTGATAACCCACAAGGTATTCCTCCGTTGTACGGGAGTTGCATGATCTCGTGGTCATAGGAACAGATACATTGACACGCAGAAAATAGTAGCAATAAACTGACACGATCATACCTACGTTTATAGTTTGGGTCTTGTCCATCACATCATTCTCCCAATGATGTAATCCCGTTATCAAGTGACAACACTTGCCTATGGCCAGGAAACCTTGACCATCTTTGATCAACGAGCTAGTCAACTAGAGGCTCACGAGGGACAGTGTGTTGTCTATGTATCCACACATGTATTTGAGTTTCCAATCAATACAATTCTAGCATGGATAATAAACTTTTATTATGAACAAGGAAATATAATAATAACCAATTAATAATTGCCTCTAGGGCATATTTCCAACATAACTTAGTAGGTGATTAGGGAGTCTCTGATCCCCTAAAAGGTCCAACCCCTAAGAATGAGCTTTCGGCCTCCTTTTATAGGCAAAGGGTTCACCAACAGTGTGCTCATGGGATATACAGTGAACAGTGTTCACCGCTCTACTCCTTCGGTGGTGTCAGGGGCACTAAATGCCCTGTCTGACCCCTAACGTGCCGCAAGATGGTTGCGACACGTACCCAGGTGAATCGACACACGGGCCTTGTGCTGGCACACGAGGGATGTGCTAGAGCGTCGGATTGTGGTAGAAACTGGTGGGGACACCTGGCGAGCAAATAGGGGCTTGCTGGCCTGGAGCCTCCATCGGGTGACTTGCTCACCTCCCCGGCAAGGAAGGCTTGCCTAGGGCCCTTGAACATTTTGCCAGCAAGGAGGGCTTACCGGGGCCTCGCTAGTCTGTGCGAGCCTTCCCGGCAAGGGAAGCTTGCCAGGGTATTTCTATTCTTCGGGTAGTCTTCACAGCGAAGCGGTCTTGCCGGGGCCTTGGGAATCTTCCCCGCAAGGAGGGCTTGTCGGGGTCTTGCGTCTGGAGCGCTTGTATCCCAGGCCCCACTAGGTGAGGGAAGGGCATGGCCTTGGTGGGTCTTGGATTGCCTTCGTGCTGCTCTTCCTGGTACACTGCTGTCGGGGGAGTTGCTGATGCCCGTGCACAAGCCTGGGGCACAAGGGACCCCAATCTCTAGTGCACCCAGAAGATATCAATGCGAGGAGTAGGGATTGCCATGCAATGGATGCACTAGAGCTATGAGTGTATGAAATCTTAACTAAAGATAAATAGGTGTGCATCTAACTTGCTTGCGCATGAAGACCTCGAGCACTTGAGGAAGCCCATCAACAGGATATACAAGACAAGTTCTATAATGAAAAATTCCCACTAGCATATGGAAGTGAAAAAACAAGAGACTCTATATATGAAGAACATGGTGCCACTTTGAGGCACAAGTGTGGAATAAGAGGTAGTAGCACTGCCCCTTCTCTCTTTTCTCTCATTTATTTATTTTTCTTTTCTTTTCTTTTTCTCTTTTTTTTTCCTTTTCTTTTTTCCTATTTTTTCTTTCTTTTTAATTTTTCATTCGGAATCTCTTCCATACTTGCGAGGGGATCATTGACTCCATAATCCTTTCCTCGATGAGACAGTGCCCTAAATAATGATGATCATCACACTTTTATTTACTTACAACTCGATAAGAAAACTGATAGGATGATATGACTCTATATGAATGCCTCTGCAGTGTACCAGGATGTGCAATGATCAAGCGTAACATGTATAAAAATGAGGAATGGCGGCTTTTCCACAAATACTATGTCAGCTTGTATGATCATGCAAAGCAACATGACATTGGAAGTATAAGTCATATGATGTGACGGTGGAAGTTGCATGGCAATATATCTCAGAATGTCTATGGAAATGCCATGATAGGTAGGTATGGTGTCTGTTTTGAGGAATATATAATAAGGCTTATGTGCAACAGAGCGTATCATGCCATGGGGTTTGGATGCACCGGCGAAAGTTGCACCGATCCTCGAGGTGAGAATGGGCAATGCACGATACTGAAGAGGCTAGCAAATATGTGCAGGTGAGAGTGCGTATATCCATGGATTCACATTAGTCATTAAGAACTCACATACTTATTGCATAATTTTATTAGCTCTCTCGAAGCAAAGCACTACTCGCGTGACCCTAGGGAGGAGGTTGGTAGGAGTTAACCATCACGCGCCCCCGTAAACAACACTAAGATTTTAATGAGGAATAAGTATGCTCACACATCATCACCATGCCATCAAAATATTTGGATGCACAACCAGTTAACACCTCTAATTCACAATACCTATACTAACCAATGATCATGCACTCATGTTTTTTCACATTTCCACATTAATATCATTAACCATGATTTCTCTTTTATGTGCTACATGTAATTTTGGTTATGCATTCATTGAATACGTATTATTTTTGAACTAATCTTGTAACCCATGCAAACTACAGTCACTGATTATTAACTCTCATACAAATAAGTGAAGAACAAGAGTCCAACTATTTCTATAAAATCTATACACCATCGTGCTCTAAAATATATAAGTGAAGTACTAGAGCAACTATTTAGCTCAAAAGATATAAGTTAAGCACAAAGAGTATTCCAAAAAATCATGGTGATAGTGTGTCTCTCTCACATAAATATATTCAGAGAATTATGATTGTGGAAAACTAAACATAAAAAGAAGACTAAAGCCAACGACGCTCCAAGCAAAACTCATAACATGTGATGAATAAAAATGTAGCTCCAAGTGACATACCGATGGATTAAGACGAAAGAGGGGATGCCTTCTGGGGCATCCCCAAGCTTAGATGCTTGAGTCTTCCTAGAATATTACCTTGGGGTGCCTTGGGAATTCCTAATCTTAGGAGGTTGTCTCTCCTTATTCCTTTGTCCATCACGATAACACCCAAAACTTGAAAACTTCAGCACACAAAACTCAACAGAAACTTCATGAGATCCTTTATTACAATAAACATATCAAATACTTTAGGTACTATTATAAATTGATTCATATTTTACAATTCCTTGAGGTATTGTATTCTAACTTCTCCATGACTTATGACCCCGATATAATCCATAGCATCATCAACACAATCTAACTATGCATGCAAAAGTAGAATATGTCTAAAACAGAAGAGTGTGTAGAAATATAGTTAAGTACCATAATTCTCTAAATCCCAAAAAATAGGACTACCTCGGTAATTTGTATAGAAATACTATGTAAAAATAATATTAAAAAGATGTTCCAGTAAAATCAGAGAAATTTTGCACTCGACACTAAAGCTTCTGTTTTTGCACCGCATCAATTCTACAATTATCCAAATCATCCTAAAGGCTTTACTTGGCAGAAACACTAATTTAAACACAAAAAAACAAAATTATTACAGAGGCAACAATCATTTTATCACCCACAAATGGAAACTAAAGAAAAATATAAAGATAACTATTGGGTTGCCTCCCAACTAACGCTATTGTTTTACGCCCCTAGCTAGGCATAGTGCATATCACTCAAGTGTTGTCATCTTTGACATCAAGCTCCTCAATAACACAACGATGAATAATATCACTCAAGTGTTGTCATCTTTGACATCAAGCTCCTCAATATAACAACCATGAATAATAGGAACAATAGGAGGATTGAAAATAGGACCCTTTATCATGTTTATAATGCTGGGATGCACACTAATAATTTTGAGATCTTCGTTTCTTTTGGTAGGAGGCGTACTAATGCTTTTAGGAACGTATATGAACTTGGGACATTTATTTCTAGAGGTACTAGCATTAGTTTGTGAAAGCGGGGCCTACTTTATCAATGACTTCATCCATTTTATCAATCCTATTCATGCTTTGTTCTACCCTATCATCAATAATTGTATCCTTCTCCTTTGAAGTTTTCGAAGTCATTCCTACTCGTGAACCAAATTGAGTGATATGATTGTCAGCTTTTTATCTAACTCCTCAATTTGTTCGTTAGTAGTCATTTTCTTTTATATAGCATCAAGCCCGTGCATAACATGTATCATGGTAAAAATAGTTTCATTAATGATAATAGGTGGTGACCCAACTAAATTTTCCATGACCTTAAAATCATTCAAAGTGTGACTCATTAAGAAATTACCATCGATAATCATATCAAGAACAAATCTATACCAAGTGGTAATACCAACATGGAAATTACGTAGCAAGATGTTGGGGGTTGCTTATGAATTGATTTATTTTGAGAATTGAAAATCCTATACCAAGAATCTTTTAAACTTTCTCCTCCCCTTTGTTCAAAATTGGGCACCTCATTATTAGGAGTGAAGGGAATACAAGAACACTAGCCTTAATGACAAGCAAAGAAGTAAACTAGCAACAAACAAAGATAAATATTTTTTATTTTGGATTTTTATGGAGCAAGAAAATATAACATAAAATAAAAAATAAGAACAAGTGAATGTTAATTTGTGTGAAGTTACTTGATAGTAGGTTGATGATACTCCCCGAAAGTGGCGCGAGAAATCCTTCCTTGTGCTTATGATTTGCATTGGGTTTTCCGTTAAGAGGAATGGGTGATGCAGTACAATATAGGTAAGTATTTCCCTTGGTAGGGAACTAAGGTTTATCGAACCAATAGGAGTAACAATCAACCCCCATCTTCAGCGGCTACACACAAAAGAGCAAACACTTGCACCCAACACGGGCAAGAGGGTTGTCCATCCCCTTGGACTCGCTATTTTCAAGCTTGTAAGTATTGTGGTTGAAAGTTGCAAAGTGAAAAGTAAATAAAGGTAGTGAGGAATTGGATAGTTTGTAAACTTATAAGTGGATAGACCTCGGGGCCATAGTTTTCCCTAGTGGCATCTCTCATGAAAGTAAGCATATGATGGGTAACCAAATTGTAGTTGCTCAATTGATAGAAAAGCGCATAGTTATGTTATATTCGCGGCAATCATCATGTGTATATGGGAATCACGTCCATAAGCAAGTAGGTCGACTCCTGCCTGCACTTATTACTATTACTCCACCCATCAACCGCTATCCAGCATGCATCTAGAGTATTAAGTAAAATAGAGTAATGCTTGGAGAACATTGACATGATGTAGACAAAGAGAAATCAATTAATATGAACTAACTCCATCGTTTTATCCTTAGTGGCAGCAATATAAAGACGTCTCTTGTCCCCTACTAGGTCACTTTGATATAGAAATCAGTCAGAATAAACCCACTACAACACACCCTTCTCACTGAAGAAATATCAATCTACTTCGCCAAAGCAAATCAATCGATTGGAAAGATTTACGAAGCTATGATGATCATGCACATAAGAATCATCTTTAGAATTCAGAGAAGACTCAAATATTTATCATGAATAACCTGAACATAAACCCACAATTCAACGGATCCCAACAAACGCACCACACAAAAGAATTATATCGGATAGATCAGAGCGATGATGCAATGATCATTGTATTCAAGATCAAGAGAGAGAGAGAGAGAGAGAGAGAGAGAGAGAGAGAGAGAAAGATCTAGGTGCTAACTACGGACCCGTAGGTCTGTCGTGAACTACTCACACATCACCATGGGAGCAACAAAGATGATGTATAGGTCCTTTGTGATCGATCCCCCTCCAATAGGGCACCAAAATAGGGCTCCATATGGACATACTGCGGAACAGAGACTTGTGGTGGCAGAAAAAGTGTTTCGAAAGCCTCCCTATGGTTTGGGGATATATGTGTATTTATGGGAGGAAGAGGTACGCCTTGAGGCAAACAAGGGGAGCAAGAGGCAGTAGGGCGCACCCTAGGCCATGGACGCGTCCTGTTGGCCCGTGCCTCCCTCGTGAGGCTTCTGGCCTCCTCGTGAGGCTTCCACGTCTTCCTTTGGTCTAGAAAAAATCACCGAAAAGTTTCATGGCAATTGGACTTTGTTTGGTATATTAACCCTGAAAAGCCGAAAACATGCAGAAAACAACAACTAGCAGTGGGCACTAGGTTAATAGGTTGGTGCTCAAAAAATAGATTAAATGGTAAATAAACTCCCGAAAAGTATCCTAGAACAGTAATAGCACGTGATGCGGCCCAAGTTCAATCGCCCACTTGGCAATCCGCCCTGTTGCCTCCCGATTCTGGATGATGTCCCCAAGGGGGGCAGAGCTAACCACTGTGATAGGGTGTTCTTGGAAATAATGTTTAAGTTTCCGACTCGCCATAAACACCCCATATACTAACTTCTGCCAGTGTGGGTACCGTTGCTTGGAAAGGGTTAGCACCTCGCTGATAAAATACACCGGGCGTTGCACTGGGTACTCCTTCCCTTCCTCCTTTCTTTCAACAACCACTCCCACACTTACTGCTTTGGAATTTGCCGCGATATACAGAAGCATGGGCTCTTTTTCAGTCGGGACGGCCAGGACCGGCGGGTTAACCAATTGCCGTTTCAGGGCTTCGAGCGCCTCGTCTGCCTCATTCGTCCAAACAAACCGGTCAGATTTCTTTAGTAACTGATAAAGAGGAATCACCTTTTCACCCAGGCGACTTACGAAGCGACTTAGAGCCGCAATGCGACCCGCCAGTCGTTGAACTTGATTAACGTTCGCCGGCTTTCCAAGGGAGGTAACTGCTTCGATTTTGTCCGGGTTAGCTTCAATGCCACGCTCCGATACCAGGAAGCCCAACAATTTCCCTGCAGGCACACCAAAAACGCATTTGGTGGGATTCAGCTTCATCTGATATACCCGTAAATTATCGAAAGTTTCCTTGAGATCCTCTAGTAGTGTCTCCCCCTGGCGGGTTTTGATTACAATATTGTCGACATAGGCGTGGACGTTGCGACCGATTTGGCTGCAAAGGCAATTCTGGATGCAGCGCTGATTAGTCGCCCCCGCACTCTTAAGTCCAAAAGGCATGGACACATAGCAAAAAGCCCCAAAGGGGGTTATAAAAGCTGTTTTCTCTTGATCCTCCACGGCCATCTTGATCTGGTGATATCATGAGTAGGCGTCCAAAAAGCACAATTGTTCGCATCCTGCCACCGAGTCAATGATCTGGTCGATGCGGGGAAGAGCGAAGGGATCTTTTGGACAAGCTCTGTTGAGGTCCGTGTAATCAATGCACATACGGAAGGTACCGTTCTTCTTGAGTACCAAAACCGGGTTAGGCAGCCATTTGGGGTGGAAAACTTCCACGATGAATCCGGCGGCTAAGAGACGGGCGACCTCTTCCCTGATCGCCTTGCGTCTCTCGTCGTTAAACCTGTGAAGATATTGCTGGATGGGTTTTGCCTTTGGGTCAACATTAAGATGGTGCTCAGCGAATTCTCTCGGCACACCAGGCATGTCAGAAGGCTTCCATGCGAAGATGTCTCGATTCTCACGGATGAATTCAATGAGCGCGCTTTCCTATTTGGGATCCAGACCCGTCCCGATGGTGAACTGCTTGGATGAATTGCCGGGAACGAAATCAATTGTCTTAGTGTCATCCGTTGGCTTGAACTTGAGGGGCGACTCAACATCTGTCATTGGCTTCTTTAGGGGTGACATGTCCGCCGGGTCAACATTGGCCCGATGGTGTTTGAGCTCCTCTGCAGCGCAGGCGACTTCCGCATAAGCCGCGTCCCCTTCTTCACATTCCTTTGCAATCCTTCTATCCCCATCAACCGTGATAGGTCCCTTGGGACCAGGCATCTTGAGCTTAAGGTAAACATAGCACGGGCGAGCCATGAAACGGGCGTAAGCCGGCCGCCCAAATAACGCATGGTAGGGGCTTTTCAATTTGACCACCTCAAATATCAGTGACTCGGACCTATAATTCTGCGCCGTTCCAAACGCCACTGTGAGTCTGACTCGGCCTATGGGGTAGGCCGACTTGCCCGAGACGATTCCGTGGAAAACCGTGGTTGAAGGCATCAGGTCCTTTTCCAATAGGTTCATCCTTTGGAAAGTGTCAAAATATAAGATATTAATGCTGCTGCCACCATCCATTAGCACTTTGGACAAGGTGTAACCCCCAACTTGGGGAGCCACGACCAACGCTAAATCGCCAGGGTTGTCAACTCTTGGCGGGTGATCCTTCCTACTCCACGATATGGTCTGCTCACACCAATGGAGGTATCTGGGAAGCGCCGATTCAGACAAACTGTACGCCCGGTGACTCACCTTCTTATCACGCCTGCAAGCATTGGTGGTGAAAACGTGATACTGCCCATTGCTTAACTGTTTGGGATTGCTGCGGAAACCTCCGTTATCATCCTGACCCTGCGGAGCCCCCTGTGGGGGTGGCTGCTGAAAGGCTCCTGGCGGGTTATACCACCGCTGGTGGTGCATCGGGTACTGGCCGCTGCTTGGCTGTGGGCCTCCCTGAGGCCCCTATTCGGGAAAACCGCCGAAGGGGTTCTGTCGTTGGTTGGGTGCGGCAAACTGCTCCTGGCGTTGGTCCGGGTCATCGTTTTGGCTTTTCTTGATCGCCTCCGCCCGAAACTCCCGCATTACGAAGCAGTTCTCCCAAGAGTGAGTCGCCGGACCGTCTGCTGTGGCATGGTGCGGGCAAGGGCCTTTGAGTAGCTCTTCATAGTTACGCGGCCTCTTCCTGCTAAATCCCCTGTTTTTCTTCTGGCATTGGTTGCCACTGTTGGCGTTGGTATTGGCGACTATATCCGAGGGCTCCTCTTGCGGTCTTCGCTTGCCATTGGTTCCTTGATTGTGGCGGTTACGTCCCTGGAACCGGTATTGGTTTTTGGATGACTCGCCCTTCTTGGGCGAATTAGCCTTACCGTCCACACCAGGATCTTTGGTGTCATCCGCTTCAGCGTACCTAGTGAGGGTGTCCATCAGCTCTCTCATGTCTTGGACCTTTCGCTTGAGTCGCCCCAATTTTTGCACCAAGGGTTCGTAATGGCAATTCTGCTCGAGGATCAACACAGCCTAAGCCGCCGTAATACCATCTGACGAATGGATAATTTCCGCAACCCGCCGTGACCAATGGTGGGCCGACTCATCAGGGCGCTGAACACAGTGCTGTAGATCGACGATCGTCATCGGACATTTGCAAGTTCCTCGGAAGTTTTTGATGAAACGCAATTTCAACTCGGCCCAGGTCTGGATGGAGTTGGGAGGTAAGTTTTTCAACCAAGTACGTGCTGACCCCTCGAGCATCATCGTGAAGTATCTGGCGCAGACTGCCTCGTTTACGTCGAGCATGTCCATGGCGATTTCATAACTCTCGACCCACGATGTCGGCTCAAGGTCCGGGGTGTAGTTAGGCACCTTTCTTGGTCCCTTAAAATCTTTGGGCATCCTTTCGTTACGAAGGGCGGGGGCCAGGCATGGCACCCGCACTCGCCCACCGCCCCCGACGAGAGGGGTCGGGGCGACTTGGGTGTTCGGGAGATCCCGACCCGGCGGGTTCTGGTCAGGCGGGTTGTCCTGTGGGACGGGTCGCGATCCGTTGTTCACGGCGGGCTGGTCCTCTGGCCAACTCCTGGTGCAACTCGCCTGGGGAGTGGAATGCAGCCTATCTAGGCTATGTGAGAACTGGGCGTTTTGAACCACCGCCGTCTTCAACATCTCAATGGCGTTCCTTGCTTCTATCTCGGCAGGAGTGTTGCCGTGAATCGGAAGAGATTCCAGATGGCGAGTTGCAGCAAGGACGTTGTCCACCAGGTTGAAAAAGTGGCCTTGAGGCATCCGGAATCGGGGAATGCGATCCTCAGCCGTCTGAACCGGCGGGTTAGGCGGTTGACCCGGTCCTCCCCCTCGGGCGGCTCCCGCCCCAGGGGTTCGTGGAGTGTCGAACAGGCGGGTCGGGTTGAGATCATGGGGCAGGCGACCTTGGTGTCTCCATTGATGGACGGCGTTGGATGCGCGCTGGTGTCTTTCGAGTCGCCAGTTGTCAGTATTTAAGCGCATCCTTTGGGCCGCAATTTGAGCTTGCCGAGTCTCGATCCTGGCGGACTCCACCTCGGCATCCCGATGATCCTTTGCCACTACCTCTCTGAGTTTTGCCAGCTCCGCGTTTATCTCCTCCTTGTTTTCGGGCGTGAGGGGAGTCGCCATCTGCTTTGTGATCTCCGCCGCTAAATCCACCAGGACAGTGGCCGGGCTTCTAGACGTCTCGCCGGTTCCATCGCCTCCTGTAGGGTTTTGCGAGGGTTGAGTCGCTCCTGCCATATAAATGGCGATCTGGCGGCGGGTTCGGTCAAGGACTTCGGGGTCCATGGCCAGCGACAAGCCCCCAAGACAATCCCCATGTAGATACCGGATTGAATCTGAATCGCCCATGGATGATTCGTCATCAGAGTTGACTGGTGAAGTTTCCTGGGTCGCCGAGCGTTTTGGCTCCTCCGATCCCTGCATGAACCCCACAAAGACCGGGCGAGTCAGATTTGGCGTCACTACTGGGCGGACGTACCTGGCCGGCTCGACGATGTCGGTGGAGATGTCCGGCTCAGGCACGGGTGATCCGATCATGCCGATGAAGATGTTGATCTTGCCGAAGGGGACCCTGTAACCAGATTCGATCGAATCCGCTTCAGGCCCCCATTGCTGGTTGTCAATGTAGGTCTTCCCGCGGCGGCTCCAGGTCATGAGCCCCGTCGCGTAACTCCCAAACCCTGGTAGGGCTCCCTTTGAGAACTCAACTTCATCGTGCGTAGGCCCCACGATGGGCGCCAACTGTCGTGGTTTTGTCACGGCAGATGTCCTCGTGAAAGGACTTAGTACTGGAGCCATCGCACCTTGGTGGCGACTCAAAGGGGTTAAGCGGGAGAGACACGGCGATTTACCCAGGTTCGGCCCCTCGCGAGGAGGTAAAAGCCAATGTCCTGCTTTGGTTTGTATTGATGTGGTTTCGATTACAAGGAGGGCGTAACTCGCCAAACCTAGCACTCGATGATTTCTAACCTGCCCTCTGCTTCCCTGGGACTCGCCTTTATATACAGGTCGAGTCCCTAGAGTTTACAAGGGTACTTTCCTTCCTACGAATCGTGACCTCTACGATCTCCAAGTCGCCATCTTCCAAAGCTTGGAGACCTTCCGGAAATTGTAAACCGCCACACAACCTTCGGCCTTGCCAGGCCAAGGCCCGAATCACGCTCAGATGAATCGCCTGATTCGGTGACCCGGTGCAACTAGGGCGGGTTAGTAACAGGTAATATCCCCAACAAGTACGCATGCATCTCCTTGTATAGATCTACTCAAATCGTGTGCCATAGTTCGCCGGAGCTCCTCTAGGGTTCGTCGCACCTCCATTAGCAATGTTGGTTGATGTATTCCTTTGAACGCAACGAACCTCCCTTAACAAGTAGTGAAAGCGGATGCAGGATGAATCTAGCAAAAACTTTACTGATATCTCTTCATGAAAATCCATCGCCTTTTAGTTACTATCGCTGCTGTTCTTCGCTGTTTTTATTTCAGCCATTAACTTCTCTTTTCTGTACTGCTTGTAGATGCAAACTGTTCTGTAGTTTTGATAAAAAAAATTGTTCTTCCAAAACTTAGCAAAATTCAATCGTCTGTGGTCCTTCTCAACCTTGCGGCGGCTTACTATGACATCAGTTTAGTCTTTTTGTGACTCGCCCTCGTTAGTCATTCTTAGGCGACTTAGAACATTATGATGTCCCCTCTCGCTAGTCATTAGAATAACCCACCATTTGTATCCCTACAGCAGACTTTTTTCCGGCTTGGGAAATTATGTCAAAGTCATCGAAATGCGACTGGTTACCTTGTGATATTGATGAAGCAGCCTTGCAACGTTTTGTGTCAATGGGAGTCTTGCCCCCTAAGGAGGTGATTGAATGGAGAGCTCCTGCCACATAAGCACGACCTCAACCCGCCGAAGGGGAAGTAGTGGTCTTGGCAGACCACTTAGAGCGAGGCTTCTGTCCTCCCGGCTCAAAGTTCTTTCGAGACGCCCTCTGCTTTTTCAATCTCCATCCCCAAGATTTGGGTCCCAATTCAATCAGTAACATGTGCCAATTCCAGGTTTATTGTGAAGCATACTTAGGGATATAACGTACCGTTTCCTTGTTTAGAGAATTTTCTATGTGAACCGCCAAACAGAATGTGCTGATGGTCCAAGCTTGGAGCTTGGCGGAGTTACCATCCAAAGGCGGCGTGAAACTGGCTTTCTTTTTGTCGCCTTACCCAGCCACCCTAAGGGTTGGGGGAAGACCTAGTTTTACTACAAGAACACTGCTCCAGACCATGAAAATCCCCTACCAGATTACAGAGAAAGTCGTCTTCCAATGGATTTTCAACTCCTCGAGCCTCTGACTCCACAGGAATAAGCCGCCCACAAGTCTATTTGGCCCGTGCTGAGGGATCTGAACGCCAATGGTTTTACTAGCGTCGACTTGATCCGATGTTGGATTGAATGGCGAATCATGCCTCTCAGCTGCAGTGAGGGTCTAATGTGTCAGTATGATGGCAACTTGAACAATGCTCAACGTTTCACGGATGTCATGCTTGATACTGAAGAAATCAACAGTCTCGTGAAAAAGCTACGTGGTGAACCCAAAGAGACTTGTTCCAAAATTGGCTCGAAACTGTTCTGTCTTGCCAATCCTGCTCCTGAGGTATATAAATTTACCCCGCATCTGTTTAGCCCGATGCCTTCTTATGCTCTTTGGTAAAACTAACTCCCCCCTTTTACGAAAAAATGCACCCTTCTGGAAACGTAGAGTAGCCAAGCCGCCAGTAAGAAGAGTAAAGACCCTTGCCAAAAAGAAGAAAAGCAAACCCGGCGCGGGCGAGTCATCCGTTGTGGGCGAGTTGCCACATGTTGAAGATGTGTCTGGGGTATATATTTGGACCGTCCCCTTACGGTGTCATAGATTTGTTCTAACCATGTATTTAACTTCCACGGAGAAGAGGAGGAAAGTGATGCTGAAGAGATTGAGGTAATTTTCATTTCTTCTGACTCAAATATTTCCTTGGAAAGACCTCAGAGGCGGGTTTGTAGGAAAGTTCCTATGAATCATCCAGATGCTCACTTGGATCCTAACTTGCTTTTGAAGAAGGCTTTATACACTCCAAAACTCCACACCCGTAGCTCTTCGGGTGATCTTATGGCGGGTTTGCCTGAAAAACATCTGGCCGCAAACATCGAGCTGAGGTACTTTCTCATTTCCTGTCAAGTTTTATTGACAACCTTTGCCTACATTCATCAAACCCTGTAACTATAACAGGTCTCTCCTCCTTCATCTGGCGACTCAGCATCTTCCAAACTACCACCTCTTGTCCGTCTCCCAGGTATGACATCAATTGCTATATGCGTTTTTCCTTATGATATTCAATTTGAAGTGTGTCTCGACCTTTCATCTTTGTAGAGCTCAAGCTAAGAAACGGAAGACGAGCGGGCCAACTCTAAATGTTGACAGACCTCGAATTGATGAGGCGGATGCTCATGTCCCTGATATTCCGGATGAAGATATGGGGACTTATGCTGATCCTCTTGAAGGAGCCACCATAGATAACATCCCTGATGCCCAAGTTACTCCATCCAGAACTGATAGTATGGTGGTGGAGCCGAGTCTCAAAGAGAAACTCAAGCCACTAAGTCCCATGAAGTCAACCAAAGGCGCTTTACCCGAATATGATGTTGTCGTTATCACTGGGACGTGTCATACAACCCCTGTCCAAAATGTGTTGGCAAAGCACATTGCCGGGGACGTCTCCACCAGGATGATGGGAGGAAAATCTGTACTTGACCTTCCAAACATCGAGAAGTTAAACTTCGAAGGGCTTCACGCATGATACTTGAACCGCCTTGTGTCGAGCCAAGATTTTTAAGCCGGCTTAGTAAATATGATGAAGAGAAGATACGATGTATTTACGGAACAAACTTCCTTATATATCCTCCTTTAGCCCCCAAGGGCAGGGACATCTTGTTGAAGATGAGTCGGGTCTTGTTTAATAATCTGTTGAAAACCTCAACCTGTAACCCCCAAGGGTCGGGTCATCTTCTTGAAGATGAGTCGGGTCTTGTTTAATAATCTATGGTAAGCTTGAACCTGTAGCCCCCAAGGGTCGGGTCATCTTCTTGGAGATGAGCCAGGTCTTGTTAAATAGTCTGTGGAAAACTTCAACCTGTAGCCCCCAAGGGCCGGGTCATCTTCTTGAAAATGAGTCGGGTCTTACGTAATAGTCTTGGAAAAACTGCAACCTGTAGCCCCCAAGGGCCGGGTCATCTTCCTGAAGAGGAGTCGGGTCTTACTTAATAGTCTTTGAAAATCTTCAACCTGCAGCACCCAAGGGTCGGGTCATCTTCTTGATGACGAGCCAGGTCTTACTTAATAGAAATGAAAACTTATCTTCCCTCGTAGAAAAAACAAGTACATTAGCCCCCAAGTGTCGAGTGTATTGCTTGCAATATGCTTGAGACATGACTGTCCACCTTTCAACGCAACCCACTAATATTAAGGTCACTGATCTTTCCTGTCTGGTGTTGTAGGAGACTATCAGGCAAATTGATGTATCCCTAGGCGAGATGCAAAAAAGCCTGGGATGCCAGCAAGACGCCAGGGCCATACTAGAAGAAAAACTCCGAGCCACGACGGCAGAACTTGGACAGGTCAGGGCTCAATATCTGAAGTATAAGGAGTCAACCGCGGCGGAACAAGCCGCCCTTGAAAAACGAGCAGAGAAAGTCGAGGGTCAACTTGCAGAAGCTACAGCAGAATTGTCTCGCCTGCGTCAACATATCTCCAAGATGACCAACGCTATTTTTGGTAAGTCCTTGAAAAAACATGTTATCACTGTGACAAAGGACACGAGGTTCTCGGCGACTTATATCTCCTTTGTTCCTTCATAGGCCATCGATTTGCCAACCTCCACGATAATTCGGTTTTGAAGCTAAAGGCCATATATACGCTGACGAAGCAATTTTATGCTGGTGGCTTGCTGACTGTCAAGACACAATAAAGTACATCAAGGACATACTGAGGCGAGTCTCAACTATCCCTCGGCAGATAGCTGAAATAAGGAAATCATCGGTGCGAAAGGGAGTGATGGTGACCATGAGCCGGGCATTAGCTTATGCTCCGGAACTTAAACCTGATGAAATTGCTGGCTTCTTCCCTGAATACAAAGATGACGGCTCAAAATTCACGCAAGAAGACTACGCGCAAAGCGTAAAGGACATCCGCCCTGCAGCAAGCCACCTCGCTGAAAGCCTTGAACTTCCGAAATATCAAGCGGCTTATGATGATGAAGGGAAACGCATGGCGATTCCCAGTTTCGTGCCTTTGGACCTAGCACCTCAGCGTCGTGAGCCTCTTTTCGCCCCTGACGCTGACCCGTCAACCATCTTAACGGACGAAGCTGAATTTCACGCCTTAATCAATTGCACATGGGATGTGGGCAAATTCCAGATCCAAGGCCCCGAAACCTCAGCACAGGATGAGCGAGCGGCGGCTTAGGTGTGGCGGCTCTTCGAAGCTTCGAGCTGCAGAGGAGATTGAACCCGGAGGAATCTTGCCACCGGGTTGTAACATAGGAAATATCTGGCCTTGATGATCCATGTAATCTTTGCTTTAAGACATGCCAAAACCTTCTTTTGTCTATGCATTTTAATGTTTAAATGTTCATGACATTACGTTATAATAGAAGTCGTCTCGGTTTGGCAAGTTAAAGAAGCATTATTCTCCTTCCTTGACCATCACCCCTTAAAATGAAGTAGTCATTATTGTTGAATCTTCTGCTCGAAAGCATATTCACCATATAAGGTGTAAAATGAACCGGCTCTGTGAGTCTCGGCGGGTAGATGGGCTTGCAAGGCTCTAATCATACCCAAAGAGGTTTTTGCAAAAACCTTTATGTATTTAGACTAGTTGATCAGTCTCAAGTGAAGCTTCAGTGAAGCAGGTTCAGTGAACCCATGGTTTGTCTATTTTCCATATGCTGGATCCCGCAAGTACCTCAATGTTTTAACCTTGGGATTTCAGGGTCCAATACTTGGATTGGCTCACCAAGAGTACACGGGTCTTAAGGGTGAGTCGCCAAACATACAGTCATGTATAACCATTGAGTAATGCGTTAATTTTTCGCTAGCCAAGAGGGTATTAAGGCGGGACTCAATGAGTCAGAAGCCCCCAAATGACCTATGATCAAGGAAAAATGGGCATAGGATAGCAGAAGACAATACTATTACTTCTAAACGACTTGGGAACTAGTAGCCCCCAAGTAAGCCGGTTTTTATCGTTCACGATCATACATAGGCGCCTATGTTTGAACTGTGCATCATGGAACTTGATCCTCTTTGGCTTTACTGGTATCTATGTTTGAGTGGTTGCATCAAGGCGACTTACTCTCTTTGATACCAGTAGCATCCATGTTTGAATGACCTCCCCAATGGCGGCTTATCCTCTTGGGCGACTTTATTTTAATCAATAAAGACTCATGCTCACATTTGGGCTGAAACGATAGAGACCCCGAATTTCATGGGCGCCGACTTTATTGATATAATGTAAAGAGTACACAATGATCTAAGTATGTACATAGATAAGGTGCCAATGGATCTAAGTATAGTAGGGCCACAGATGAGCAATGTTCCACGGGCGGGTTGTCTCTTCCTCCGTGGTTGGTTTGTCGGGGCGTAGATCAATCAGGTAGTACGAAGCGTTGCGTAGGTTCCTACTAACCACGAAACGCCCCTCCCAAGGGGGGAAAGCTTGTGCATACCCATATGATCTAGAATCAACCGAAGCACCAAGTCTCCCTCCTGGAAGACTCGGCTTTTAGCACGCAGCCAAATCACGCTTCTCTTCCAGGGCGTCCAAAGAATCCTGACGCGCCTGCTCATTATCAGCTTCAACATACACGGTGACTCTAGGAGAATCGTGCTTCATATCGCTTGGAAGAACCGCCTCTACCCCTTAGACAAGGAAAAAGGAGTGTAACCAGTCAGCTTGTTAGGCGTTGCCCTGATACTCCATAGCACAGAGCGGATCTCTTCAGCCCAACAACCTAGAGTGTGCTCCAAAGGAACCATGAGCCGGGGCTTGATCCCACGCAATATCTCCTGGTTAGCCCGCTCAGCCTGACCATTAGATTATGGTTGAGCTACTGCACACACATGAAGCCGAATGTGCTCCCGTTGGCAAAAATCCTTCATTGCCCCTTTAGACAAGTTAGTGCCATTGTCGGTGATGATGCTATGAGGGTAACCAAAACGAAAGATCAGCTTCTTCAGGAACTTGACTCTTGTTTCTGCTTCACAATTGCTGACTAGCTCCGCTTCAACCCACTTGGTAAATTTATCAACCGCAACCAACATATGTGTCTTCTTGTCCAAAGATCTTTTAAAAGGACCAACCATGTCAAGCCCCCAAACTGCAAAAGGCCACGTAATGGGAATCATGCGCAACTCCTGAGCCAGCACAAGCGCATGACGTCCGAACTTCTGACATCCATCGCATCGACTTACTATGTCTTCAGCATAGGCATGAGTCGTCAACCAGTAAAAACCATGATGAAAAGCCTTAGGCACCAGAGATCGTGACCCGGCATGATGTCCACTGTCGCCCGCATGTATCTCATTGAGAATCTCTCTCCCCTCTTCGGGTGAAACATAACGCTGGAAAATCCCACAAGTGCTTTGTTTGTGCAACTCGCCTTTATGTATAACCATAGATTTGCATCGCCGCACGATCTGCCTGGCAAAAACTTCATCAGATGGCAACTCGCCTCGAGCCAGGTAAGTCATGTAAGGTATCGTCCAATCAAGAATTGCTCGGAGGGCCGCCACCAATTGTGACTCTGGGTCAGGAATTGCTATGTATTCTTCTGAAGGCATTTTCACATACGGGTTATGCAAAACATCCAAGAACACATTAGGAGGGACAGTCTTACATTGTGACCCAAGCCGGGAAAGTGCATCAGCCGCCTCGTTCTGTCGACGATCAATATGATCAACCTGATAGCCATGGAAATAACCCGCCACCTAGGTGACCGCTCGCCTGTAAGCCGCCATCAATGAATCCTTGGAATCCCAGGTACCTGACACTTGCTGAGCCAGTAAATCTGAGTTGCCCAAGAACCTGACTCGGCTAAAATTCATCTCCTTAGCTATTCTGAGCCAGTGCAATAAAGCTTCATACTCGGCTGCATTGTTCGTGCAAGGAAACATAAGTTGCAGAACATAACAAAACTTGTCCCCTCTTGGAGATGTCAGCACCACTCCGGCGCCTGAACCTTCCAATTACCTAGAGCCGTCGAAATGAATCGTCCAATAGGTGTTATCTGGCTTGTATTCTGGCACTTGCAACTCAGACTAATCTTTGATAAAGTCCACCAACGCCTGAGACTTAATAGTTGTACGCGGTGCATACTTCACATGATGGGGACCAAGTTCTATCGCCCATTTAGCAATCCGCCCCGTAGCCTCTTGATTCTGTATAATGTCCCAATAGGTGCAGAACTGACTACGGTAATGGGGTCCTCCAAAAAGTAGTGCTTCAACTTCCGGCTCGCCATAAAGATCCCAAAGGCCAACTTTTGCCAATGTGGATACCGCTGCTTGGACAAGGTTAACAGCTCGCTAACGAAATACACCGTCCGCTGGACTGGGTATTCCTTGCCTTCTTCCTCGTGCTCAACAACCACTGCCATGCTCACCTCTTTAGAATTAGCAGCAATGTACAAGAGCATTGGCTCCTTCCTGCTGGGGCTGCGAGCACGGGCGGCTCAGCAAGTTGTTTTTTGAGGGACTCAAGTGCTTCATTGGCAGCATCAGTCCAACCGAAGTGCTCTGTCTTCTTGAGCAGTTGATAGAGCGAGATGGCCTTCTCACCCACGCGACTTATAAAATGTGGGGACCCCGACTTACGATTCGAGATCGCCGGATGAACGTGCTCAGTGATCCCAAAGATCAATGCTCACCGAACACACAAATACTGAATATTAAGAGTCTTACATCTATACATACCGTTTGAGACAACAAATGACCATTGTGGTCAAGTCTTACATAGGCCTTGAGGGCCAACACTCCACACTAGACTAATAGCGGAATTACTAGTCGAAAGCGTGAACCCATACCATCAGCCTTAACCTACAGGCATTCTGATTGGGAAGCGTCCTAGCTCGCAAGAACGTCACCGAGTTACTCTTCACCATATCATGTTCTTTCATACCTGGTCAATGAAATAACCAGTGGCAAGACAATGAGTACTTTTGATTGTACTCTTAAACAGCCCATGATATGAACAATGAAAGTGAAGGATAACAATAACATGCATCTTTGGTGGATATCTCTTTGTGGTAAATAAACATGATCACATGTATGCATCATAAGTTAAGGACTACTTTTGAAAGACATGTTACAGATATCAATATATCTGCCACGGGCTGAACCATCCGAGTTCACCCTATATGCCAAGTCACTGAACTTGGTCATATCACTTCTTCCATAACAACTCCATGTAACACATTGACACACACACACTTGGTTTATGCAGAAACAACTGGACGTAGTTTAAGGAGGATTACCCAACCGTCCTTGACCGTGGACACGGATATTCGAAAAGTTCGACACTCTGCAGAGGAAGTACGTTGGACCCACGAGATCCGGGAAACTTCCGTGTCATCCACGACTCGCGGTATGTAACATACCCGAGGTAAGTACCCGATCAATGCCTTTCCCCTCACGATACTAGACAAAGAGGTCCACTCGATTGGAACCCAACCCACATGTTGTACGTCTTACGCGCACCAACTCTCGAGAGTATCAACCATGCGGGGACCAACGGTGTGCCTGGAACACATAAAGATGGCATAGTCGCCCTACCTGGCACGACCCCATCACGAGAGTGACCACATATCACTCCCGCCACTAGTAATGTGGCTCTTTGCTAGCACCGACCAGAGTAATCAACACAACCCTGTCCCATAAAGAGGTAATGTGGTCGTGCTGGTAAGGTTGGGACGGTCGAGACATCATAAATCTAGTCCCATTTTCGAAACCATACTCACTCAAAATACCCGGTGCACCACTTCACCAAAAGTGGCCACCCAACTCATCATCACCCTCGGGCATTAGTGGCACCGGATGGGCTTTTCATAAACTCTTGGTTTATGTCATCAACATGCTCATGCTAATACTACTTCTAACTTTACTTGTCAACATAATATTAGGATGACCCTCATAGGTGGTAGGATCAAGCTTAATGCATGTGCTCCGGAAGAGCCATTGGTAACATCACATCAATGATTTACCAGCACTTATGATCATATGCAACGGAAATATTTTGCTACACTAGCATGCAATATAACATATGCTCAGTCACTGTCAAAGGCTGCTTGCCTTTTCTCACATGTGTCCACGGGGTCTTCGAGGTCTTCCGCTCCAACACCGAGTAGTCCGTCTACCCATTAACTATCGTTGGAAACAACCACGGTAAGCCACATAACAGGAAGAAATAAAAGTGCTACATAAATTGAAGTTATATTTTTCTTGGACCCCTTTGGTCATAAGAAAAATACCTGAAGCTTGCCATAGGAGGTTTGGATCATCAGGGATTTCCGAATGGAGGAAAAGAGGAGTAGGGGATTCTATATGAAGCCCACAGAAATTATTATGATAAAAATGAGTGGAGGCACTCATTTAACACAGAACAATTTTAGAAATATTTAGGAAGTTATTTCACTGGATTTGGAGTTGAAATGAATATTCTAGGAATTTTCTAATATGTAATAAATAGCAATAGGAAGCTATTTATTTAATACAACAGAATAAAGCCTGATAAAAATGTTGACCAAGGCTTCAAAAATAGGGCATGATATAATAAGTCTCTGGAAATTGAGATCACTCCAATTGGAGTGGAATTGAGTCCTCTAGGATTTTCACAAAGTGGGGCTGAATATATCCAGATTTTTATTTTAATAAATACACCACATAAAGTTGCTCTAGAAAAATGTGCAAAGCACATATTTGGATAGCCCTGAATTTTAGGAATCTGCAAGAGTTTGAATCAAACAATTTGGACTTAGAATGATTTTTGAATGGATTTTGAAGTTAATCGAAATAGGAAAAATGAGAAAAGGAGCTCAGCCTTCGGGGCTTATCTTGTGCCCAAGGCACTAGATAGGCCTTCGGGCCGGCCCACTGGCTCGGCTTGGCCAGTTGTGCCACGCAGGAGGTGCCTTCTACGCGAGGAGACGGCCTCCCACCGAGGCGCGGCCACTTAAGTGGGGCGGCCCACCTGGCGGCCTCCTCATCCAGCTGATGCGCGGGCCCGCTAGCCTTTTTCAAGCTCCCATCAGCTGCTGGCTGGAGACGAGAAGGGGACGTCGGCGCCGCTGGGGCTAGCGCCCAACGCTGCGTCCGGCGAGGCCCGGCCACCCGGAGCCCGAGGGGGAGGCGGCGGCCTGGAGGGGAAGGCCCCACGCACCCAGGGAGGACTTGGTCGCGGTCAGCCCCTGCCATGGTGGATGCGGCCTGCAGCGACGAGGGCACGACACCGAGGTCACCAAGGAGGAAGGGGATCTGCGGGGGAGGGCTCACGGATGGAAGGGGAACCCCATGGCGCGGCTCAGAGGAGGAGGGGATGCCTGACGTGCTCGAATTCGAGCCGAGGTCACCGGAGCTCCTTCGGCCATGGCGGGGAAACAAGGGCACGGGAGCGAGGTTGGGGGCACACAACATTAGATGGAGACAGGAGGATCTGGGGAATGCCAGAGAGGGCTAAGGGAAGATGAAATAAGAGGGGGAGAGAAGAGAGAGCTCGGGAGCACTTGGAGCTTCCTGGTGCGTGGACGCCACGCACCCTTGTAAGGGCTTGGAAGCTTGCTGGCGATGGGAATGGCTTGGACCAGTCAAGGCAAGGTCCCATGACATGCTCGGACAGGTTACAACGGCTAGAAGTGGACTGGAAGAAACAAACAATGTGCAGAGCACCATTTCTGCACCCCACGGAGGTGGTCACCATCCCACTCGGTGTCCTGGTCCACCCTTTGGCCAGGCCAATGTGTCAAACATGCAAGGCATGCATGCCACAGTGCACTGGTAGGGTTTGGCCCCAAGTGGAGCTGGTTTGAATAGGTTTTGACTGGTGTTAAGTTTGCAACAAAAAACTTAGGGCTGCTAATGAGGGCACTAACAGGAGAGATAATGGGGAAAAAGCATGTCTAGCAGCCTTAGGCATGGAAGGACTACATTTCTGCAAAGCTTCAGCTCAAGCAAGGGAGGATAGCTACTACTTGTTGCACAAGCTACTTTTCAGCCAGAAATCTAGTTGCAGATGTGCTGCTCATTTTCTTCATATGAGCATGCCATCTCTTGGCTTGAAACAATGCTTTGGGATGCTATGCACCCTCTGGAAAGAGGCGGGGGCTTTGGCTTAAGCAGAAGTGGGACAAGATAGGTGAAAAGGGTGATTCCAATGGTGAAATGAGGAATAGTTACATGGATCCTCTCTCCAATAATTGACCAATGGCCATGTAAATGTTACTGGAGGTAAAATGTAACTATATGAAGTTGTGGTAGAAAGTTGAGCTCAAGGGTTAAAGTGGAAGGGGCCAAAGTAGCCAGTAAAGTGAATGCACACAAGGTGTTTGATGAGTGGTAGAGCAACCAGATGGACTTCAAAGGATATGAAATTTAACAGGATCAAATAATAGATGAAAATAAGCTTGGGCACCAAATTTGGGATTTGGTGGAGAAGGTTTCCAATGTAGACTTGGAAAACCCAGGAAATGGGCAGAAAGGGCTTTCTGCTTACAAAACTATTCAAATAAATTCCCACAAATCCAATAATTGGTGTGGGGGCATTATTTGAGCATTAAGGCATGCACAAAAATTTTGGGGTCAATTGGAGAAACTTTATAATGTAAAGATTCCTAAAGTCAGAAATCAACAGAGAGGGTTTTGAGGGGCTTGGGACAAGTTCTTCTATTCTCCTTGCTGCACCACTTGGTATGGATGCATTATTGGAGTATGAGAACATGTCCACCAAATTTTGAGCACAATTGGAGATAGTTGACAATGAAGAGTTGCTCAAATTTGGATCTGAACAGATAGGGTTTTAGAATAATTAGGGGAGTCAAATCAACTTGGATTGAGATTAAACTTGGGAAGATCATCAACCATATCATAGGTGTCATGCTGGAATTTACTAGAATTTATTGAGAATATTTCTTATAGAAATATTCCAAAATCTTGAAATAGGCACGAAAGGTTTTGAAGGGGTTTGCCCAATATTTTGAACATGACCATGTGTTGAAACTCATATATATGGAATATATATGTCTAGTGAGTTTCCCTAAATTTTCTTAAGTATTTTGAAAGCAATAAAAATAACTTTCCTTCATAAGAGACCATTTCTGGCCTCACATGAAGACATTTAAATAAAATAATAAAATAACTTTTAAAATAATAATATTATGGTTTTTGGAAGACATTTTGATAATAGGTTTTAGATAAAATAATTGGTGCAAAATAAATTCCCTAATTTGAGGACTTGTAGTACAAACCTCATTTCAGGGGTTTTGAAAGCTTAATCCAAAGAAATGAATTTTGGTGAAAATAATATTTGGTAAAAATAGTTTCTGGTCCTAAACACCCGGCATGATCATTAGGCAGGAGTTTTGGGCTAAGGAGGTGAGTCTAGAGAATAGCAAGAGTTATTGAGAATGAACACAAACATACTAGCAAGCAAGCAAACAATAGTCACTTCAAGCATCACAAGCATTCTCAAAAATTTGAAATTGGTCCTAATTTTTGAAATAAGTTAATTAGTCAGGAAAGCTAAACACAGGGTGTGACATAAAATGACTAAGTGCTGCAATATGACCCGACATACGCTGGACCTGGTTAATGTTAGTCGGCTTCCCAAGGGAGGTAATCGCCTTAATCCTGTCCGACTTAGCCGATATGCCACGCTCGGATACTAAAATCCCAAGTAAGTTTCCAGCGGGGACCCCAAACACGCACTTCGTGGGGTTAAGTTTCATCTGATAGACCCGGAGGTTGTCAAACATCTCCTTGAGATCACCTAGAAGCGTCTCCTTCTTATACGACTTTACCACAATGTCATCAACATAAGCATGAACGTTGCGCCCAATCTGACTGTGAAGACAATTCTGGATGCAATGCTGATAAGTCGCCCCTACGATCTTGAGCCCAAAGAGCATTGAGACATAAAAAAAGGCACCAAAGGGGGTGATAAAAGCCGTCTTCTCCTGATACTCCTTGGCCATTTTGATCTGATGGTAACCTGAATACGCATCCAGAAAACATAGCCGCTCGCAACCCGCTGTAGAGTCGATGATTTGATCAATACGAGGCAACAGAAAGGGATCCTTGGGAAAAGCTTTGTTAAGATCCATATAGTCGATGCACATACGAAAGGTGTCATTTTTCTTGTGAACCAGGACCGGGTTAGCTAACCATTCAGGATGAAAAACTTCGACAATGAAACCAGCAGCTAAGAGCCGAGCGACTTCCTCTCCAATTGCCTTGCGCCTCTCCTCGTTAAAATTACGAAGGTATTGGCGAACCGGCTTCATCTTGGGATCTACATTGAGATGGTGCTCGGCGAATTCTCTCGGTACACCTAGCATGTCAGAAGGTTTCCATGCGAAGATGTCCCGATTCTCAAGGATGAATTCGATGAGCGCGCTTTCCTATTTGGGATCCAAGCTGGTCCCAATGGTGAACTTCTTTGAAGAGTCGCCAGGGACAAAATCCACCTGCTTGGTATCATCCGCTGGTTTAAACTTAAGGGCTGGTTCAGAGTCGATCGTGGGTCTCTTCAATGGGCTCATGTCAGCTGGATCCACATTGGCTTGGTAGAACTTCAGCTCTTCGGTAGCACATGCCGACTCAGCGTACGCGGCGTCCCCCTCTTCACATTCCTGGGCTATCTTCTTGCTTCCATTGACTATGATGGTACCATTGAGACCCGGCATTTTAACCTTGAGATACACATAGCAAGGTCGGGACATGAAACAAGCGTAAGCCGGCCGTCCAAACAAAGTGTGATAAGGGCTCTTGATCTTGACGACTTCAAACGTCAATGACTCACTTCTGTAATTGGACTCATCATCGAAGGCCACATTCAACTTAATCCGCCCAAAAGGGTACGTCGACTTACCCGGGACAATGTCGTGGAAGACCGTGGTCGAGGGCATCAAATTCTCTTCCTTAAAGTTCATCCGCCGGAAGGTGTCGTAGTATAGAATATTCATGCTGCTACCTCCATCCATAAGGACCTTAGAAAGCGTATACCCTCCAAGCTGAGGTTCCACCACTAATGCCAACTCGCCAGGGTTATCAATCTGAGGTGGATGATCGGCCCTGCTCCACGTCATAGGCTGCTCAGACCAATTTAAGTATCGGGGAATGCTACTGCGACAACAGACCTTCCTAGGCAACGGCGCTAGGAATCCTGCTGCTATGGCTACGCCTATAGGGACTTCCTTGGCAAATATGCAAAGGATTTCCCCGCGGCCTTGGAGCCTAGTGTTGGTGTTCCCTTGAAGAGGAAAGGGTGACGTAGCACAACGGCGGTAAGTATTTCCCTCAGTTTGAGAACCAAGGTATCAATCCAGTAGGAGGAGAGTTCAAGTCACAAGTACCTGCACAAACACAAAGAGCTTGCACCAAATGCTATGAAGGGGTTGTCAATCCCTTATAGATTGTTTGCAAAGTGAGAACTGAAAGCAAAGAGTAAACAAAGCAAAGTAAAAGTGAAAGTGGAAACGATAGTTGTGAATAGACCCGAGGGCCGTAGTGTTCACTAGTGGCTTCTCTCATGAAAGCAAGTAGACGGTGGGTGAATGAATTACTGTCGAGCAATTGATAGAACCGTGCAAAGTCATGACGTTATCTATGGCAATGATTATGTCTATAGGCGTCATGTCCAAAACAAGTAGACCGATACTTTCTGCATCTACTACTATTACTCCACACGTCGACCGCTATCTAGCATGCATCTAGTGTATTAAGTTCAAAAGAACAGAGTAATGCCTTAAGCAAGATGACATGATGTAGATGAACAATCTCAAATCTATGATGAAAGCCCATCTTGTTACCCTTGATAGCAACAACATGATGCGTGCCTTGCTGCCCCTTCTGTCACCGGGAAAGGTCACCACACGGTATGAACCCAAAACCAAGCACTTCTCCCATTGCAAGAATCATAGATCTAGTTGGCCAAACAATACCCAAGACTCGGAGAGACTTACAAGGATATCAAATCATGCATCTAAGAAATCAACAAAGACTCAAATATAATTCATAGATAATCTGATCACAAACCCACAATTCATCGGATCTCGACAAACACACCGCCCAAGAGGATTACATCAGATAGATCTCCACGAAGATCATGGAGAACTTTGTATTGAAGATCCAAGAGAGAGAAGAAGCCATCTAGCTACTACCTACGGACCCGTAGGTATGAAGTGGACTACTCACGAGTCATTGGAGAGGCGATGATGTTGATGTAGAAGCCCTCCAACTGCAAAGTCCCCTCCGGCAGGGCACTGGGAAGGGTCTCCAGATGAGATCTCGCGGAAACGGAAGCTTGCGGCGGCGGAAAAGTGTTTTCGTGGATGCCCTGATTTTTTCTGCGATTTTAGGGAATTTATAGGCCAAAGAGCTAGGGCAGGGGAGCGCCAGGGAGGCCACAAGCCTGGTTGCCGCGAGCCACCCTGGCCGCGGCAACAGGGCTTGTGGGCTCCTTGTGGGCCCCCTGCCTTGGCCCTCACGTCCCCCGATCTTCTTTTGTTCTGGAAAAATTTATTTCGGGGATTTTATTCCGTTCCAAAATCAGATCTAAAAAGAGTCAAAAACACAGAAAAAACAGGAACTGGCACTTGGCACTGAACTAATAAGTTAGTCCCAAAAAAGATATAAAAGGTATATAAAACATCCAAAGTTGACAAGATAACAGCGTGAAACCATAAAAAATTATAGATACGTTTCAGATGTATCAAGCATCCCCAAGCTTAACTCCTGCTCGTCCTCGAGTAGGGAAGTGATAAAGAATGAATTTTTTATGCTTCCATGCTACCTAGCATAGATGTCCTTTGTAACTCCTCTTATGTGACGTGAATGTTCAGATCCATTAGATTCAAAAAAATAGTTTGCTATTGACGTGGAGACAATAATACTTCAAGCAAACTATCAAGGTAATCATGAACTTTCAAAATAACAAGGCCAAAAGAAAGTTATCCCTACAAAATCATATAGTCTGGCTATGCTCTATCATCCTTGCACAACGAATTTAAATCATGCACAACCCCGGTATTGGCCAAGTAATTGTTTTCACACCTTTACTTTCTCAAAGATTTTCAACTCTCACGCAATACATGAGCGTGAGCCATGGTTTTAGCACTATAAGTGGTGTGGAGTGTGGTGGAGGTTGCAAGATAAACAAGGAGAAGATGGTCACATTGACTAGGCATATCAATGAGCTATGGAGATACTCATCAATAGATATCAACGTGAATGAGTTGGGATTGCCATACAATTGATGCACTAGAGCTAAGAGTATGTGAAAGCTCTTAAAGAAAACTAGTGGGTGTGCATCCAACTTTCTTGCTCACGAAGACATAAGGCAATTTTGAGGAAGCCTATCATTGGAATATACAAGCCAAGTTATATAACGAAAATTTCCCACTAGCTATATGGTGGTGACAAAACGAGAGACTCTCAATCATGAAGATCATGGTGCTTTAATATGCACAAGTGTGGAAAGGTGGTAGCATTATCCCTTCTCTCTTTTTCTCTCATTTTTTGGTGGGCTCTTTGGCCTCTTTTTTTGGTGGGCATCTTTGGCCTATTTTATTTCCTCACATGGGACAATGCTCCATCAATGATGATCATCACACTTACAACTCAAAACTTAGAGCAATGATGACTCTATATGGAATGCCTTCGGTAGTGTACCGTGACAATGATCTAGCATGGCATAGACATCAATGGGAACATCATGCTAGCTATCTTATGATCATGCAATGGCAATGTAGAAGTGGTGGCACATGTCATGGTGGTAGTTGCATGGCAATATATCTCGAAATGGCTTTGAAAAAGCCATAGTAGGTAGGTATGGTGGCTGTTTTGAGGGAGGCTAATGGTGGGTTTTGTGCACCGGCGAAAGTTGCACGGCATTAAAGAAGATAGTGATGGTGGAAGGTGAAAGTGCATCTAAAGCATGGACTCAATATTAGTCATGAAGAACTCATATACTTGTTGCAAAAGTTTTAGTAGTAATCGAAACAAAGCATTCAATGCATACTCCTAGGGGAAGGGTCGGTAGGTATAAACCATCGCACGATCCCGACCACCACACAAAGGATGACAATCAATATACTAATCATGCTCAAACTTCATCACATAGCGGTTCACCATGTGTGCATGCTACGGGAATCGCTAACTTCAACACAAGTATTTCTAGATCCACAACACCTTACTAATATAACTTCAACATTACGACAACCACAACTGAAAACTAAATGAGATGAATAAAACTTCTCTAACTATTCAATGCACATGAAGGCGGGAGTTTTCATATCCCTTTGGATAACTACCCCTTTTCATACTACTATCATAGCATAGATCAACTACCAAGCCACGCGCTTTCGTGCTCTAAAACATATAAGTGGAGCACATATAGCAAAATCAACTAGCTCAAAAGATATAAGTGAAGCACATGTGAGCTGAATTGTCTAACCAAAGGATATAAGTGAAACTCGACAAAATCACGGTGAGTGCATGTCTCTCTCTCTAGGTGTGCCTGTCGGAACCCCGATCCTAAGCCATAGGAATCTAGCCTGTAACACATCGCATCCCTTTGTGGTCTCACGCACGGTTAACTCCACGGCTGCAGCCTTACCTTAGCCGGGACCGTTTGCGTCTTTTGACTCACGTATGCGATAGTGTCGCTAGCAATCCAATGTCAAAGAACCCGGATCGACATGTCTAGTCATAAACCAAAGTGGTAGTACCGCACAAGGACAGGCATACATGACCCAACAAAGCAGGTGTCGGTCATCGGCGAATGTAGACGAGTCGTAGCAAGCTACAAGGACTCCATTACATCGCGTGACATTTCCCCAAAGGGGACAGACACAGCAGCTAAGAAGGACACATGCCGGTCAACCAATGTGTCCGGAGCAGTAGCGAACTACCAAGGCTCATTGGATCACAAAGGGGCTTTTCCTTGTAAGGAGTGCTACTAAAGTTCACGACTAGGTATTCGAACCCCATACATACCAAGTAAGACACACGTACGCATGGCATACCGATATGTATAGATACATCGATGGCATCACAACATAACCATAAACATACAAGCTTTATTTAAGAGGCTCGGAAGAGCCACACACATAATATTACACATTAAGGGTCTCACGACCCATAATAGCAGTCATACAATACAAGCCAGTGGAAGAGTTATAAACTGTCTGGGTACAGACAGGGCAACTAGAAGGCACATGGCCTGAATATACTACAGAGCCGACGTAGGGCCAGATCGTAGCTGGGACACCAGCTACTCGTCGTCGTCGATGTCTACGAAGAACCTTCCGTTAGGGTCATTAGCAACCTCTGCAACATTTATTAAGCAAACATGAGTACGAAGGTACTCAGCAAGACTTTAGGAGAACTAACTACTTATGCAAGGTATCAAAAGGTATTGTGGGGTTTCATGCGGGAAGCCAGCATTTGACTCGTGGCTAGACAACTTGCACTTTGAAATTAGTTTTGACAACTTGATTTCTCGCACACGAGTCCACTAAAACCACAACAATACACTATCGTGGAATCATTCCGTCTCCATACGGAAATGCCGTCCACGACACTCACACTTATCTTGACAATTTTATGAGTAGCCATTGAAGTTATCTATGAACAACATATGTCTCCAAGTAGTCCATATCCGCGGACGCGGCTATTCCCAAGCCCACCATCCGGGTGCCACTTGGTACACCGTGCCACTGCCTACCGCATCACGGCCCACCTCTCAGGTCAGCACCATGCACGGCCTCCAGCATTACTATAAACACCAGAAACTACTTGCAACTCCTGGACCGAGTACTACGCGATTAATAGGCCGAGCAGGGTCATATTTCAGGGCCCAGCATGTGGTAGTATCTAGTCTTGGATTACATACACGGAACTCAGTTCCTAAGGACGGTCCCAATGAAACAACCCGTCATGTACTCCTACATAGCCTTTCACCGGTACCTTTACCAAATCAAGTTCAACACACAACCTTTGCTCACCGAACACATTCCACATTTCTGTTCATCTCCTAGATGACAGACCATACACAACTCTAAGCATAGCATGCATAGCAGGATAAGGCACATCATAGCTCAAGCAACTACCAGGTATGCTAGGTTGCAAGGTTCGGCTATTTACTGTGACAAGGTTAAGTCATGCAAAGGAAGTGGGTCCAACTATCGTGGCAAAAGCAGTTGAAGCATTTGATTCTAATGCAATAAATAGGTGCAGGAGCAAGAACATAGGAGTTATCGGGATGATCAAAAGGGTTGCTTGCCTTGTTGCTCAGAGGAGGAACGATATCCATCAGACGGATATTCGGTGGAATCCGGGGGTGCGGAGCCTACCGAAATGAATGGCAACATTCAATAACAATCATATGCACTCAAAATGATGCATGAGCATGGCATGAGAATGCAAGGTGATAAGTTATTAGTTTCAACATGTATTAGGTTTAGAGTTGATTTGAATCACATTCGAATAGCAATTCAAACGGGGTATTCTCGGATACCGGTTTAATTGATTCGACCTGATGCCCAGTTCAACTTGATGTTAACATGCATGAAATGTCATGTTATGATACTGATTTGTAATTAGGCAGTGTGTGATCAATGCATATATAATGAAATTTGAATATTTTTGCAAATTCCATTTGTAAAGTGATTAAAAGAATTGAATTATTCCTTATTTCACAATTTAGGGTTCTGTAACATTTTCAAACATGGTTGAAAGTAGCATAATCAGAATCCTTGAAATTTTTTGATACTTTTTCATATATAAATTATTTTCATTGGAGTTACAGATTAATTTCTATGATTTTTACAAATTTTAGCAATTTCCTGAATTAGTTTTAAACTGGAAATTCTATTTATTGCATCAGGCTGACGTCAGCAGGTCAGCCGACCTGTTCAGGTCAAACCTGACAGGGGGGCCCCACTGGTCAGCCTCTCTGGGGCTAATCCCGCGCTGACCAGCTCCTAATTGGGGTTTGACCAGGCGTGGGGCCCTTTGGCAGCGACTGAGGGGAGGGCGATTACGCCCTAATGGTCGGCCACGTCGACGGCCACCGGAGGGTGGTCGCCGGCGACCAGACCCGCGGCGGAGGGCTCGCCGGAGGCGACCTAGACGGCGCTGCACAGCACCAAAACGCACGCGGTTGGCATCTACAGCATGCTCGCGAAGTGGCCGATCTGGCAGGACCATCTGTGGAGGCTAGGGTCGCCGGAAGAGGCGTCGGCGACGAGCCGGAGTGGCGGCCGAAGCTCGGGCGACATCGGGGTCTTTGAATTAGAGGGATCTACGCTCGGTTCTTAGTTGCTACGGCATCTACGCGTCGTCCTGGAGCTGCTGGTGCCCTCGGAAGGACGAGCTGATCATCGGAGGGCTACCGGCGATGAGCGGCAGCGGCGGTCCTCGTCGGGCTCCGGTGAAACTAGAGCTAGAGGAGGGGATCGACGGGGGAAACTTAGGGGAAACGACCGCATGCTCACGGGGAGTGCAGAGCAGAGCTTGGACGGCTCGAGGAAGGCGTGGGGGCGACGAATCGACGGGAGAGGTCCGGCGGCCGGAGGTGGAAGACGACGGCGTTGCGGGCGTTGCAGGGCTCGAGGAAGCTTCGGCTTCTGCAGAGACGACCAGGGCGACGAGGCGGAGCTAATGGCGTGCTCTGGGAGGGGATCCTATGGCCAGGGGCACGGGCAGCTCGAGCTCGAGCTCGGCTCTAATGGCGGCAGCAAGGAGGAGGAGGAGATCCGGGAGGAGGAGGAGAACCGAGGCGGGGAATGGATAGGGGAGGCTCTGGGGAGCTTATCCCCGTCGTCGCCAGCGCGAGGCGGCGGCCAGGCAGGCACGCAGGTGCGTGGCCGCGCCAGAGGGGGCGGCGGCCACCTCCTGCTGCCTACTGGCACGAGGGAGGGGACGAGCGGGGAGATGGGCCGGGCCAGGCTTGGGCGACAGGTAAGTTTTTTTCCATTTTCTCTGTTTTTGTTTTTCTGTTTTGCTAATTATTGTTTTGCTAATTAATTCAGCTCCAAAACAAAAAGTAAAAACTATTTTAGACCTCCTGAAATATTTGTTATAATATCCCCACTCATTTCCATGGTTTTCAACATTTTTGGAAAATTATAATTTCTGATTTCAAATTTTAAATTTGAAACCAGTGGCTTTTGCATTCATTTCAAAAAGCTTAAAGTGTCAAGAAAATATTTTTCTCCAATGCTCATTTACTTTCATGATTTATCAGAAAGTTTGAACATTTCTTGAGGCCATTTTGGGTTCATTGATTTTGAACTAGTTTGGGATTTCCTTTAATTGAAATGGTGGCTAGGGTTTTGAGTTTTTCCTTTGCCACTTTGTTGTTTTTGTTGAAACTTCTTAGATGCAAATGCAAAGAAGACATGAGCACAATGCTATCTTGCTTAAGGGTTAGGGATGTGACAACTCACCCCCACTCAAAAGAATCTCGTCCCGAGATTTAGAAGTCGTCGGGAATAACGCAGGATACTCAAGTCGGAGACAATCCTCTCTTTCCCAAGTTGCCTCCTTTTCAGAATGATTTGACCATTGAACTTTAAGAAACTTGAGGTTTCAACGTCGAGTGGTACGCTCAGCTTGATCAAGAATACGCACGGGGTATTCTCGGTAAGAAAGGTTATCTTGTAGATCAAGCGTTTCGTGGTCCACTTCACGGATAGGATCCGAAAAGCAACGCCTGAGTTGCGAGACGTGGAAAACATCATGAACCTTGGAAAGATGCGGAGGAAGTTCCAACTGGTAGGCAACTTCTCCTCGTTTGGCAAGAAAGCGAAAAGGACCAATGTAACGAGGAGCCAATTTGCCCTTGATACCGAATCGATGGGTACCCTTCAAAGGTGTAACCCGAAGGTAAGCCTTCTCGGCAACTTCAAAGGTCACAGCCTTATGATGACGATCATATTGGCTCTTTTGACGAGACTGGGCTGTTTTCAACTTTTCACGAATAATGCGAACCTGCTCTTCTGCATCCTGGATCATATCCGGGCCAAAGAGTTGCCTCTCTCCGGTTTCTGACCAATTAAGAGGGGTTCGACATCTTCGTCCATAGAGAACTTCAAAAGGGGCTTTGCCCAAGCTTGATTGATAACTATTGTTATAAGCGAATTCAGCGAATGGAAGGCACTTCTCCCAATTCATACCGAACGAAATAACACAAGCTCGGAGCATATCTTCTAGGATTTGATTCACTCTTTCTACTTGACCACTTGATTGAGGATGGAAAGCAGTGCTAAAAGATAAGTGAGTCCCCATGGCATTCTGAAAACTTTCCCAGAAGCGAGAAGTAAAGATACTTCCATGGTTCGAGTTAATTTCCAGGGGAACACCATGAAGAGTCACTATTCGAGAGATATATAACTCTGCTAGCTGGCTAGCTGTTATACTCTCACGAACAGGAAGAAATTGAGCCACTTTGGAAAGACGGTCAATGACCACAAAGATAGCATTATTTCCTTTCTTGGTATTGGGAAATCCGATAATGAAATCCATGCTAACTTTATCCCATTTCCATTCAGGAATAGCTAAAGGTTGAAGGGTGCGAGCAGGCCTTTGATGTTCTGCCTTAACTCGGCGACAAACGTCGCAGTTAGCAACGAACTCAGCAATTTCTCTCTTCATCCTAGTCCACCAGAACCTCTGGCGTAGGTCCTGATACATCTTAGCACTACCGGGATGAATGGTGAGAGGAGAATCATGAGCCTCCTTAAGGATTAACTGCCTTAGATGTGGGTTCTTAGGAACCACTAAACGATTCTGGAAGAACACAACACCTTGATCATTCATGGAAAATTCTTTAGTGTTTCCGCTAAAAATATTCTCCTTGATCCGTGATATACCCTTGTCACTCTTTTGGCCAGTTATAATTTGATCCTTAAGAGTACGCTTCGCCACCAGGGTAGAAAGGAATACTTGAGGAACAATATGAAGATTCAACTTCCGAAAGTCCTCATGGAGATGTGGTTGACCTTGTTGTAGCATCAAATTGTTACAATAAGATTTACGACTTAGTGCATCGGCCATAATATTGGCCTTCCCCGGGGTGTAAGTTATCCCTAAGTCATAATCCGAGATCAACTCAACCCACCGTCTTTGCCTGAGATTCAAATCCGGCTGGGTGAAGATATACTTCAGACTTTGGTGATCAGTGAATATTTCGCAACGATTACCCAAAAGGTAATGTCGCCAGGTTTTTAGTGCATGGACCACAGCTGCAAGCTCAAGGTCATGTGTGGGATAATTATCCTCATGTGGACGCAACTGTCGATATGCGTATGCGATCACATGACGATCTTGCATGAGAATGCAACCTAATCCTTGTCGCGAGGCATCGCAATAGATAACAAAGTCCTTAGAAAAATCTGGTGGTAGCAACACAGGTGCGGAAGTCAGGCGTCTTTTCAGTTCCTGAAAACTATGCTCACGCTGTGGTGTCCACTCGAACTTTTTATCCTTCTTGAGGAGTTCAGTTAGAGGCTTTGCAACCTTGGAGAAATTCTCGACGAAGCGGCGACAATAGCTCGCTAGACCAAGAAAACTCCTAACTTGCTTAACCGATTCAGGTTGAGTCCAATCAAGGACAGCTTGAACTCTCTCGGGATTGACAACAATACCCTTACCAGAGATTACGTGGCCTAGATAGGTCACTTCTGGTAACCAGAATTCACATTTTGAAAATTTGGCATAAAGGCGATGCTCTCGAAGTTTCATCAATACCATCCTTAGATGCTCGGCATGTTCTTGTTCATTCTTTGAGTAGATGAGAATATCATCGAGGTATACTACGACGAATTTATCCAAATACTCCATAAAGATTGAATTCATCAGCCGAGAGAAGGTGGCTGGGGCATTGGTTAAACCGAAGGACATAACGGTGTACTCATATTGGCCATAACGAGTATCAAAAGCCGTTTTTGGAATGTCCTCGTTCTTAATCTTGATTTGATGGTATCCCAACCTCAAATCCATTTTGGAGAAGACTGAGGATCCAGCGAGCTGATCGTACAGGTCATTGATCCTGGGGAGCGGATACTTGTTCTTAATGGTGACCAGATTAACTGGTCGGTAATCTACAACCATCCGATCCGTTCCGTCTTTCTTCTTGACGAAGAGGACGGGACAAGCCCAAGGATAAGAGCTAGGACGAATGAAACCCTTGCTCAAGGCCTCATCTAATTGCTTCTTAAGTTCGGCTAGCTCTAGGGGTGCCATCTTATAAGGTCTTCTGGCTATTGGAACAGTTCCTGGAACAAGATCTATCACAAACTCTACATCTCTGTCAGGTGGAATTCCTCGTAGTTCCTCTGGAAAAACATCCGGGAAGTCACGGACTACCGGAATGTCTTCAAGTTCCGGAAGAGGGTTGGCATTTAGGGAATAGAGTTGGCATTTGGCAACTCGAGTAGAGACATTTACTATCTCACCCGAGGGATGGGTAAGCTGGACATTTCTAGAGTGAGTATCAATCTTGGCATAGTGAGCTGACATCCAGTCCATGCCCAAGATGATATTAATATCCGAAGATTTCAATGCTATCAATGAGGCTAGAAAAACTAGCCTGTCTACTAGAATTTCATTATCATAGGTTATCCTAGAGGTTTGCCATTTACTACCAGGGGTTTGGACAACCAATGGGATTGGCATATCACAAAAAGACATGTTATGCAACTGTGCATAACTTTCTGAAATGAAGGAATGAGAAGACCCAGTGTCAAAGAGAACGGACGCTGGATGATGATTAACAAGAAGCGTACCCAGCATGACGTCGGGATCCTCTACAGCTTCTTCTGCTGACACATAGTTCACACGGCCACGTGCAGGAGTTGGCTTCACGTAGAACGCTTTGCCCGACTTGGCTTGCCCGACGGACTTTCCGGGTTGCTTGGCACCCACATTCTGAGGACACTCACGGGAGTAATGCCCTGGTTCTCCACACATGTAGCATATCACCTGGTTGGCACGTGGTGCAGCATTGCTAGCTGGACCACCATAAGCTTTTGCTGGAGGGTTGGCCTGATTCGTCTGAGGCGCCACGTAGGATGGCCTCGGAGTGTATCTTGGCGGCAGAGAACTGTTTGGAACCCACAGCCTGCGTTTTGGAAACACGGAACCAGAAGATGAGCCAAAGTCACGGGAGTTCTTCCTTGTGGCTTCGAAGTCAGTATGACCAGTCTCGGCACTGATCGCCTTGTTGACTAGGGCTTGAAAGCTTGCACACTCATGGAGGCACAGATCACGACGGAGCTCAGGGCTCAGACCCTTACGGAATCTTGCTTGCTTCTTGGCGTCAGTAGACACCTCCTCTGTTGCATAGCGGGCGAGGTTACCGAACTCACGGCTATAGGCATCCACAGACAACTTGCCCTGAGTGAAGGCACATAACTCCTCTCTCTTTCTGTCCATCAGGCCCTCTGGAATATGGTGCAGACGAAAAGCTGCACTGAAGTCTGCCCATGTGGCCACTGGTTCAGCGGGACGCATAGCTTCAAAATTCTCCCACCACAGATTGGCGGGTCCCTCCAGGAAATACGTCGCGAAGGTCACCTTGTCGGCCTCAGACACATTTGCAGAGCGAATCTTGCGTGAGATGCTGCACAGCCAGTCATCAGCGTCGAGGGGATCGACGGAATGATGAAACTTTGGAGGATTCAGCTTCACGAAGTCATTGAGGGACACTGCAGCATTCCTAGGCTGTCGAGCCGTATTCTGCTCAATACGCTCTAGCAGTTGGTTGGTCTCCCTTTTGTTTCTTTCTGCCTCAAGCATCACTTCCACCAGAGAAGGTGGGTGAGGCAGGTCTTCTTGCGACGCTTGACTACCCTCACCTTGCACATGAGTAGGGGCACGGTTCAACCTGGTGAACACCATCCTGACAAACAAACTCATAGCTTAGACCAATATCATATCAATACTAGCTATGGATTAAGAATGTACTGAACACACGGAATGCGGAAATGAATATCCGAATAGCATGGTAACAAGCAACTGCTATATATACACCATGGTTCATACACACCCTTACATAGTTCAGTACACCCTTAACCGAAGAGCAAACTACTGGAATTGTGCAACTACTCATCAGAGGCTTACAAGCTTCCTATACATTATTTATCTAGGCCTCCGGAATTCATTTCACATTACTACCATACTTCACAAGTCACGCAGGACTGTGAATGTACGGCTACTACCATACTATCCTTCCGCTCACAGCTCAGGCATCCGCATAGAACATCTCATAGAGATTACCTCCATGACCTGGAAGCTCAACCTGCGGATCAGGAAACACTCTAGCCTGAGATCCCTGGGATCCATAAGGACACGGATGTGGCCTTGGTCCCCTGACTGGTGGTAAGAGGGGTCCCCGAAGAGGTGTGACTCCTCCTATAGCTGGCCAGTCAACGTGGGCCGGAAGATGGGTCCTAATAGGGTTCAGCATCTCCATCTCTCCATACCCTGTCTGGACTACCGGTGCCAGCTGCGTCAGAGCTGTCCACAGACGGGCACGGGTAGCATAAAGCTTCATGCGGAGAGCACGAGCATCCTTGTCTTTGTTCTCTAGCATCTCAATAGTGGACTGCAGAAGTGGATCCTCCATAGAAGAATCAAAATAGACTCCACTGAGGTATCCCTCTTCACCAGACTGAGAGGCCGGAATATAGCAGAACTCTGAATTCTACAGCAGTGCAAGTCTCGCTCTCATAATAGTCAGCATTGAATAGGCAGCATCTTGTACTGCCATGTCAACGGTGACCCCCAACCCATAGGACCAATGGATTGGCTTCTCAGCTCCAGGGTAGTCTGGGAATACCCTAACAGTGCAGATGTACTGGCTCTGGTTGAAGTCCCGGTACTGTTCCTCCACTGTGTACTCGGGGTACCAGCGGTAACCGCACACCGACATCACCCTGACCAGCATGGCCGTATGACCCGGTACATCAATGCACCTGGTCAGACGTACCACCTGACGAGAAGGACGGCCAGGCATCTGTAAATAGAGAATAATGCAAAAGCATTAGAGCTCTGAATGCAAAATTGGGCAGCATAACGGCTGTAAATGCTCAAAACAAATTTTTGAGACAACCCAAAAATGAAATAGCGCCACCACTCAACTATCAAGTTCAACTCTCTGATCATCAAACTTACTTCCTGCTTCCTAGGGATAAAAGAAACCCAATATCTCTCAACCCGTAGTCCTATAAGCTACCGATCGGAAACACGAGCCTAGGAGAAGATGAGTAACCTAGTCCTTAATTCCCGCAGAAAAGACGAGGATGACCAGAATAGAATAACTTGAGAAGAGAACAAGAGTCTTACATTCCCTTCCACAAACAATTCCCTTATATATAACTAAAGCAATTCTAGACTCAACTTCGACCAGTTTGGCTTAGTAATCCTACAGTCAGTCAGGCTCTGATACCAACGCTGTCGGGACCCCGATCCTAAGCCATAGGAATCTAGCCTGTAACACATCGCATCCCTTTGTGGTCTCACGCACGGTTAACTCCACGGCTGCAGCCTTACCTTAGCCGGGACCGTTTGCGTCTTTTGACTCACGTATGCGATAGTGTCGCTAGCAATCCAATGTCAAAGAACCCGGATCGACATGTCTAGTCATAAACCAAAGTGGCAGTACCGCACAAGGACAGGCATACATGACCCAACAAAGCAGGTGTCGGTCATCGGCGAATGTAGACGAGTCGTAGCAAGCTACAAGGACTCCACTACATCGCGTGACATTTCCCCAAAGGGGACAGACACAGCAGCTAAGAAGGACACATGCCGGTCAACCAATGTGTCCGGAGCAGTAGCGAACTACGAAGGCTCATTGGATCACAAAGGGGCTTTTCCTTGTAAGGAGTGCTACTAAAGTTCACGACTAGGTATTGAACCCCATACATACCAAGTAAGACACACGTACGCATGGCATACCGATATGTATAGATACATCGATGGCATGACAACACAACCATAAACATACAAGCTTTATTTAAGAGGCTCGAAAGAGCCACACACATAATATTACACATTAAGGGTCTCACGACCCATAATAGAAGTCATACAATACAAGCCAGTGGAAGAGTTATAAACAGTCTGGGTACAGACAGGGCAACTAGAAGGCACATGGCCTGACTATACTACAGAGCCGACGTAGGGCCAGATCGTAGCTGGGACACCAGCTACTCGTCGTCGTCGATGTCTACGAAGAACCCTCCGTTAGGGTCATTAGCAACCTCTGCAACATTTATTAAGCAAACATGAGTACGAAGGTACTCAGCAAGACTTTAGGAGAACTAACTACTTATGCAAGGTATCAAAAGGTATTGTGGGGTTTCATGCGGGAAGCCAGCATTTGACTCGTGGCTAGACAACTTGCACTTTGAAATTAGTTTTGACAACTTGATTTCTCGCACACGAGTCCACTAACACCACAACAATACACTATCGTGGAATCATTCCGTCTCCATACGGAAATGCCGTCCACGACACTCACGCTTATCTTGACAATTTTATGAGTAGCCATTGAAGTTATCTATGAACAACATATGTCTCCAAGTAGTCCATATCCGCGGACGCGGCTATTCGAATAGATCATAACCCTGCAGGGGTGTACTTCGTCACACACGCTCTCGCCACTTATCGCCATGTGCACGTCATGCACCTTGGCAACCTTCAAGCGGAAGCCCAGCGAGGGAGTCGGCCACGACCGTTAACCACACTAGTACCTAGTCCACGTTTATCGCCTATCTGAGAGTAACCCGTACGGAAGTCCGGCCGAGGATTCCGCCACGGCCTCAAACGATGTGCGCAGGGTTCCCAAGCCCACCATCCGGGTGCCACTTGGTACACCGTGCCACTGCCTACCGCATCACGGCCCACCTCTCAGGTCAGCACCATGCACGGCCTCCAGCATTACTATAAACACCAGAAACTACTTGCAACTCCTGGACCGAGTACTACGCGATTAATAGGCCGAGCAGGGTCATATTTCAGGGACCAGCATGTGGTATTATGTAGTCTTGGATTACATACACGGAACCCAGTTCCTAAGGACGGTCCCAATGAAACAACCCGCCATGTACTCCTACATAGCCTTTCACCGGTACCTTTACCAAATCAAGTTCAACACACAACCTTTGCTCACCGAACACATTCCACATTTCTGTTCATCTCCTAGATGACAGACCATACACAACTCTAAGCATAGCATGCATAGCAGGATAAGGCACATCATAGCTCAAGCAACTACCAGGTATGCTAGGTTGCAAGGTTCGGCTATTTACTGTGACAAGGTTAAGTCATGCAAAGGAAGTGGGTCCAACTATCGTGGCAAAAGCAGTTGAAGCATTTGATCCTAATGCAATAAATAGGTGCAGGAGCAAGAACATAGGAGTTATCGGGATGATCAAAAGGGTTGCTTGCCTTGTTGCTCAGAGGAGGAACGATATCCGTCAGACGGATATTCGGTGGAATCTGGGGGTGCGGAGCCTACCGAAATGAATGGCAACATTCAATAACAATCATATGCACTCAAAATGATGCATGAGCATGGCATGAGAATGCAAGGTGATAAGTGATTAGTTTCAACATGTATTAGGTTTAGAGTTGATTTGAATCACATTCGAATAGCAATTCAAACGGGGTATTCTCGGATACCGGTTTAATTGATTCGACCTGATGCCCGGTTCAACTTGATGTTAACATGCATGAAATGTCATGTTATGATACTGATTTGTAATTAGGCAGTGTGTGATCAATGCATATATAATGAAATTTGAATATTTTTGCAAATTCCATTTGTAAAGTGATTAAAAGAATTGAATTATTCCTTATTTCACAATTTAGGGTTCTGTAACTTTTTCAAACATGGTTGGAAATAGCATAATCAGAATCCTTGAATTTTTCTGATACTTTTTCATATATAAATTATTTTCATTGGAGTTACAAATTAATTTCTATGATTTTTACAAATTTTAGCAATTTCCTGAATTAGTTTTAAACTGGAAATTCTATTTATTGTATCAGGCTGACGTCAGCAGGTCAGCCGACCTGTTCAGGTCAAACCTGACAGGGGGGCCCCACTGGTCAGCCTCTCTGGGGCTAATCCCGCGCTGACCAGCCCCTAATTGGGGTTTGACCAGGCGTGGGGCCCTCTGGCAGCGACTGAGGGGAGGGCGATTACGCCCTAATGGTCAGCCACGTCGACGGCCACCGGAGGGTGGTCGCCGGCGACCAGACCCGCGGCGGAGGGCTCGCCGGAGGCGACCTAGACAGTGCTGCACAACACCAAAACACACGCGGTTGGCAGCTACAGCATGCTCGCGAAGTGGCCGATCTGGCAGGTCCATCTGGGGAGGCTAGGGTCGCCGGAAGAGGCGTCAGCGACGAGCCGGAGCGGCGGCCGAAGCTCGGGCACCATCGGGGTCTTTGAATTAGGGGGATCTATGCTCGGTTCTTAGCTGCTACGGCATCTACGCGTCGTCCTGGAGCTGCTGGTGCCCTCGGAAGGACGAGCTGATCATCGGAGGGCTACCGCGGCGGTCCTCGTCGGGCTCCGGTGAAACTAGAGCTAGAGGAGGGGATCGACGGGGGAAACTTAGGGGAAACGACTGCATGCTCACGGGGAGTGCAGAGGAGAGCTTAGACGGCTCGGGGAAGGCCTGGGGGCGACGAATCGACGGGAGAGGTCCGGCGGCCGGAGGTGGAAGACGACGGCGTTGCGGGCGTTGCAGGGCTCGAGGAAGCTTCGGCTTTTGCAGAGACGACCAGGGCGACGAGGCGGAGCTAATGGCATGCTCTGGGAGGGGATCCTATGGCCAGGGGCACGGGCAGCTCGAGCTCGAGCTCGGCTCTAATGGCGGCAGCAAGGAGGAGGAGGAGATCCGGGAGGAGGAGGAGAACCGAGGCGGGGAATGGATAGGGGAGGCTCTGGGGAGCTTATCCCCGTCGTCGCCAGCGCGAGGCGGCGGCCAGGCAGGCACGCAGGTGTGTGGCCACGCCGGAGGGGGCGGCGGCCACCTCCTGCTGCCTACTGGCGCGAGGGAGGGGACGAGCGGGGAGATGGGCCGGGCCAGGCTTGGGCGACAGGTAAGTTTTTTTTCCATTTTCTCTGTTTTTGTTTTTCTGTTTTGCTAATTATTGTTTTGCTAATTAATTCAGCTCCAAAACAAAAAGTAAAAACTATTTTATACCTCCTGAAATATTTGTTATAATATCCCCACTCATTTCCATGGTTTTCAACATTTTTGGAAAATTATAGTTTCTGATTTCAAATTTTAAATTTGAAACCAGTGGCTTTTGCATTCATTTCAAAAAGCTTAAAGTGTCAAGAAAATAGTTTTCTCCAATGCTCATTTACTTTCATGATTTATCAGAAAGTTTGAACATTTCTTGACGCCATTTTGGGTTCATTGATTTTGAACTAGTTTGGGATTTCCTTTAATTGAAATGGTGGCTAGGGTTTTGAGTTTTTCCTTTGCCACTTTGTTGTTTTTGTTGAAACTTCTTAGATGCAAATGCAAAGAAGACATGAGCACAATGCTATCTTGCTTAAGGGTTAGGGATGTGACAGTGCCGCAAGGAAGATTGTGACACAACAAAAATAAAAGACTCCCACGATACAAGACACTCCAAGAAAAACACATAACATGTGGTGAATAAAAATATAGCCCCAAGTAACGTTACCGATGGATTGAAGACGAAAGAGGAGATGCCTTCCCGGGGCATCCCCAAGCTTAGGCTTTTACGACATCCTTGAATCAACTTGGGGTGCCTTGGGAATCCCCAAGCTTGAGCTCTTGCCACTCTTTATATCATTGTCCATAAGAACTTCACCCAAAACTTGAAAACTTCACAACACAAAACTTAAACAGAAACTCGTGATAACGTTAGTATAAGAAAGCAAACCACCACTTCCTTAGGTACTGTAGCAAACTTAAATTCTACTTATGTTGATGTTGGCTTACTCTATTTTCAATCTTCCATGGCTAATACCCCCCGATACTATCCATAGTTTCATCAAAATAAGCAACCAACTCAACAAAAACAGAATCTGTTAATAGCAGACCAGTCTATAGCAATCTGTATACTTCATATACTTTTGGTACTTCACAAATTCTGACAAATTACGAAAGTCTGAAGAATTTGCATAGAAATCAGCAGCAAAATGAATCAACTCAAAAGCTCTTACATAAAAAAAATGAAAATTCTTTTCGTGAGCAGAAAGTTTCTGTCTTTTCCAGCATGACCAAACGATCATCCCCAAGACTAATCATAACGGTTTTGCTTGGCACAAACGCAAAAAGAAACACAAAAAACACAATCATAACAGAATTATGAAAGTTTGGAAAACAAAAAACATAAATAAAAAGGATATATTCGTTGGGTTGCCGCCCAACAAGCGATATTTTTTAACGCCCTTAGCTAGGCAAAAGGTGATGGAATCACGTATAGTCATCTTTGGTGCTCAAACCATAAGTAGCCCTCATCATAGATTCGTAAGGCAATCTTATTTTCTTTCTAGGAAAATTCTCCATGCCCTTCTTTAGCGGAAATTGAAATCTCATATTCCCTTCCTTCATATCGATGATAGCACCAATAGTCCTTAGGAAAGGTCTACCAAGAATAATAGGACATGAAGGATTGCAATCTATGTCAAGTACAATGAAATCCACGGGTACATAGTTCTTATTTGCAACAATAAGAACATCATCGATCCTTCCCATGGGTTTCTTGACAGTAGAATCCGCAAGATGCAAATTAAGAGAACACTCTTCAATCTCATGAAAACCAAGAATATCACATAAAGATTTTGGAATCGCGGAAACACTAGCACCCAAATCACACAAAGCATTGCATTCATAGTTTTTCATTTTGATTTTGATAGTAGGTTCCCAGTCATCATGAAGTTTTCTAGGTATAGAGACTTCTAATTCGAGCTTCTCTTCAAGAGATTTCATCATAGCATCTACGATATGTGCAGTAAAGGCTTTGCTTTGGCTATAAGCATGTGGAGAGTTTGCAATGGATTGCATCAAAGAAATGCATTCAAACAAGGAGAAACTATCATAATTGAATTCCTTCAAATCCAAAGTGGGAGTTTCATTACTACCCAAAATTTTGATTTCTTCTACTCCACTCTCCACACCTTTATCATCAAGATAGGTGGACTCTGAATCATTGGGGCGTTTTTCAACCAAAGTGGATTCATATCCAGCCCCTTCATCAATAGGTTTGACACGCGAAAACAAAGATTCAAGAGTAGTCACACCAAGCACTTTAAGATCTTCGTTATTTGCATCACTAGAACGCACCCTTTCAAACCATTCATGCCTAGCGCGAATTTGGGCGGTTCTTTCTTTGCTCTCATTCATGGAGACACGCATAGCTTTTAAAGTTTCATCCAAGTTGACCTTGGGAGGAGCACATCTAACTTTCAAAGCATCAATATCACAAGACATCCTATCAACGCTCTTAGCCAAATCGTCTATTTTGAGTAGTTTTTCTTCTATGGACGCATTGAAAATCTTTTGAGAGTTGATGAACTCTTTGATATTACTCTCTAAATCAGAGGGTAATTTGTTGTGATTTCCATAAGTGTTGTTGTAGGAATTGCCATAATTGTTAGAGGAGTTACTAGGATAAGGCCTAGGAACATAGTTTCCTCTAAAAGCATTGTTGTTGCCAAAATTGTTCCTACCAACAAAATTAACGTCCAAACTAGTTTTGCTACTCTCAATCAAGGAAGATAGTGGCATGTCATTAGGATCTAAAGGAGCCTTTCTACTAGCAACCAAATTCATCAACTCGTCCATCTTAGCACTAAGCGAGTTAATTTCTTCTATAGCGTGTACCTTTTTGCTAGCAGGTGACCTTTCAGTGTGCCACTGAGAGTAGTTGGTCATGATATTGTCTAGGAGTTTTGTAGCGTCTCCTAACGTGATTTCCATGAACGTTCCACCTGAGGCGGAATCCAAGATATTGCGAGAAGCGAATTTCAAACCAGCGTAAAAGATTTGTATAATCGTCCACAAACTCAAGCCATGAACGGGACAATTTCTAATCATTAAGATCATCCTCTCCCAAGATTGTGCAACGTGTTCATGATCAAGTTGCTTGAAATTCATGATATCGTTACGTAGAGAGATAATCTTAGCCGGCGGAAAATACTTGGATATATAAGCATCTTTGCACTTATCCCAAGAATCGATACTATTTTTAGGCAAAGAAGAAAACTAAGTTTTTGCGCGATCTCGCAACGAGAAAGGAAAAAGCTTCAACTTAATCATGTCATTATCCACATCTCTTTTCTTTTGCATATCGCAAAGTTCAATAAAGGTATTGAGATGGGATGCGGCATCTTCACTAGGAAGGCGAGAGAATTGCTCTTTCATAACAAGATTCAGCAAGGCAGTGTTGATTTCATACGATTCCGCACTAGTGGCGGGAGCAATCGGAGTACTAATAAAATCATTATTATTGGTACTAGAGCAGTCACAAAGTTTGGTGTTTTCAGCCATGATGACTTCAACAAACCAACAAGAGCACAAGCAAGCAAGAAAACTGGCAAAGGAAAACGGCAAAAGGCAAAAGAAAATGGCAAAGGAGAAAGGAAAAAAGGCAAATGAAAACGGCAAGGGAGAAAGGCAAATGAAAACGGCAAATGTGACGTGGGGGAGAGGAAAACGATAGGCAACTGGCAAAAAAGGTAAATTCAAGAGATGAGTTTGCGACACCTACTTGGATAGATTTCCTCCCCGGCAATGGCGCCAGAAATCCTTCTGCTACTGCGACAACAGACCTTCCCTAGCAACGGCGCCAGGAATCCTGCTGCTACGGCTACGCCTATAGGGACTTCCTTGGCAAATATGCAAAGGATTTCCCCGCAGCCTTGGAGCCTTGAGTTGGTGTTCCCTTGAAGAGGAAAGGGTGACATAGCACAGCGGCGGTAAGTATTTCCCTCAGTTTGAGAACCAAGGTATCAATCCAGTAGGAGGAGAGTTCAAGTCACAAGTACCTGCACAAACACAAAGAGCTTGGACCCAAGACTATGATGGGGTTGTCAATCCCTTATAGATTGCTTGCAAAGTGAGAACTGAAAGCAAAGAGTAAACAAAGCAAAGTAAAAGTGAAAGTGGAAACGATAGTTGTGAATAGACCCGAGGGCCGTAGAGTTCACTAGTGGCTTCTCTCATGAAAGCAAGTAGACGGTGGGTGAACGAATTACTGTCGAGCAATTGATAGAACCGCGCAAAGTCGTGACGTTATCTATGGCAATGATTATGTCTATAGGCATCATGTCCAAAACAAGTAGACCGATACTTTCTGCATCTACTACTATTACTCCACACGTCGACCGCTATCCAGCATGCATCTAGTGTATTAAGTACAAAAGAACAGAGTAACGCCTTAAGAAAGATGACATGATGTAGATGAACAATCTCAAATCTATGATGAAAGCCCATCTTGTTACCCTTGATGGCAACAACAGGATGCGTGCCTTGCTACCCCTTCTGTCACTGGGAAAGGTCACCACACGGTATGAACCCAAAACCAAGCACTTCTCCGATTGCAAGAATCATAGATCTAGTTGTCCAAACAAAACCCAAGACTCGGAGAGACTTACAAGGATATCAAATCATGCATCTAAGAAATCAACAAAGACTCAAATACAATTCATAGATAATATGGTCACAAATCCACAATTCATCGGATCTCGACAAGCACACCGCCAAAGAGGATTACATCGGATAGATCTCCATGAAGATCATGGAGAACTTTGTATTGAAGATCCAAGAGAGAGAAGAAGCCATCTAGCTACTAACTACGAACCCGTAGTTGTGAAGTGGACTACTCACGAGTCATTGGAGAGGCGATGATGTTGATGTAGCAGCCCTCCAACTCCAAAGTCCCCTCCGGCAGGGCACCGGGAAGGGTCTCCAGATGAGATCTCGCGGAAACGGAAGCTTGCGGCGACGGAAAAGTGCTTTCGTGGACGCCCTGATTTTTTCTACGATTTTAGGGAATTTATAGGCCAAAGAGCTAGGGCAGGGGAGCGCCAGGGAATCCACAAACCTGGTTGCCGTGGGCCCCCCTGGCCGCGGCAATAGGACTTGTGGGCTCCCTATGGGCCCCCTGCCTTGGCCCTCACGTCCCCCGATCTTCTTCTGTTTTGGAAAAAAATATTTCGGGGATTTTATTCTGTTTGGACTCCATTCCAAAATCAGATATGAAAAGAGTAAAAAACACAGAAAAAACAGGAAGTGGCACTTGGCACTGAATTAATAAGTTAGTCCCAAAAAAGATATAAAAGGTATATAAAACATCCAAAGTTGACAAGATAACAGCGTGAAACCATCAAAAATTATAGATACGTTTGAGACGTATCAGGGAACCGCCAGCTCAGTCATACTGATTGTCCTCTGCCTCACCTTCTTGTCTCTCTTGCAAGAGCTCGTGGTAAAAACATGGTATTGTCCACCATTCAGCTGCTTAGGGTTGCTCTGGAACCCGCCCGGGTTGTTTGGCTGCTGGAATTCTCCCTGGTCGTTATACTGTTGATTGCCTTGGCCAGACGACTGTCCACCATTGTTATGTGAGCCGCCTCGCCTTTGAGCCCCCGGGTTAGGAAAATCACTATACGAAGAGCCACGTGACCCGCCCGGACCAAACTGATCATGCGGGACGCCTTCGCCACCTCCTTGATGACCTCGGGATGCCTGAAGGCAAAACTCGTGCATAACAAAACAATTTTCCCAAGAATGAGTAGACGGGGCACCTGGGGTACTGTGCTTGGGGCAGTGTCCCTTGAGCATCTCCTCGTAATTACGTGGCTTCTTCCCAGTGAAGCCTCGGTCTTGGAAACCGCCCTGATTCTTGTTCTCTTATAGATTTCGTGGCCCAACATTGGTGTTAGCAACAAAATCAGAGATGCCCTCCTGCTGCCTCCTCTTTTCGTGACCTCCTTGGTTATTATTGCACCCAGAGTGTTGGTGGTGGCTCTTGCCTCCTTCACATCTTCTGGATTCATTGACCTTCTCATCATCAGAGCCGGTGTCCTTCGTCCCAACCGACTTAACATACCTGGTGAGGGTGTCCATCAATTCGCCCATATCCTGCACCTTTCGCTTGAGGCGGCGAAGTTTCAACACCACGGGTTTTAAATGACAGTTATTTTCCAGAATCAACACGGCCTGCAGAAATTCTTGACAAAACGCTCCTTCGGTTCTGCCCAGGTGTTGATGGAGTTTGGTGGTAGGTTCGTCAACCACGTACGAGCCGTCCCTTCCAACATCATGGTGAAGTATTTGGCGCAGACCACATCACTCGCATCGAGCATGTCTATGGCTAGCACATAACTTTCTACCCACGCCCCCGGCTCAATTTGGAGTATAATTAGGGACCATGCGGGGACCTTTGAAGTCTTTGGGCATGCGTTCATTGCATAGGGTGGGTGCTATCCCACAGACAACAGCGCCAAAAGTTGACACGTTGACAGAGGTTGGGCTTGCGTTGGTTCTTCCCTTGAAGAGGAAAGGGTGATGCAGCAGAGGAGCAGTAAGTATTTCCCTCAGTTTGAGAACCAAGGTATCGATCCAGAAGGAGGGTCTTGTCAAGTCCAGAGTACCTACGCAAACACAAACAAGCTTGCACCCAACACTTCAAAGGGGTTGTCAATCCCTTCAAGATTGTTTGCAAAGTGAGATCTGAAGGATGAAAGTGCAACAAAGTAAAAAGTCTAAGGCTCAAAATATGGTATGGAGTAGACCCTGGGGCCATAGTGTTCACTAGAGCCTTCTCTCAAAATAGCAAGTATCACGATGGGTGAACAAATTACTGTTGAGCAATTGATAGAACCGCGCAAAGTCATGACGATATCTGAGGCAATGATTATGCATATAGGCATAACGTCCAAGACAAGTAGACCGATACTTTCTGCATCTACTACTATTACTCCACACATTGACCGCTATCCAGCATGCATCTAGTGTATTGAGTTCATGACGAACAGAGTAATGCTTTAAGCAAGATGACATGATGTAGAGGGATAATCTCAAACCAATGATGAAAACCCCATCTTTTTAACCTTGATGGCAACAACATGATGCGTGCCTCGCTACCCATTCTGTCACTGGGTGAGGTCACTGCACGGTACGAACCTAAAACCAAGCACTTATCCTATTGCAAGAATCATAGATCTAGTTGGCCAGACAAAACCCACAACTCGAAGAGAATTACAAGGATATGAAATCATGCATAAGAGAGATCAGAAGAAACTCAAATAAGATTCATAGATAATATGATCATAGATCCACAATTCATCGGATCTCGACAAACACACCGCAAAAGAAGATTACATCGGATAGATCTCCATGAAGATCATGGAGAACTTTGTATTGAAGATCCAAGATAGAAAAGAAACCATCTAGTTACTAGCTATGGACCCGTAGGTCTATGGTGAACTACTCATGCATCATCAGAGAGGTCATGGTGTTGATGAAGAAGCCCTCCATGTCTGAATCCCCTCTCCGGTAGGGCACTTGGACGTGCCCCAGATGGGATCTTGCGGAGAGAGAAGCTTGCGGCGGCGGAAAAGTGATTGCGATGATCTCTTGTTTTTTTCTGGAATTTGTGGGATTATATAGGCGAAAGATCTAGGTCACTGGACCTCCAGGAGGCTCACAATCCTGGATGGCGCGCCCCCCAGCCGCGTGGTGGGGGCTTGTGGGACCCCTGGAGCTCCTCTAGCTTGGCTCCCAAGTTCCCCGATCTTGTTCTGTTCCAAAAGGACTTTCTTCCGTTTGGACTCCGTTTCAAAATCTCCTTTGAAAGGGGTAAAAAACATGGAAAAAACAGGAACTGGCACTTGGCACTAAGTTAATATGTTAGTCCCAAAAAATAAATAAAAGGCATGCAAAACATCCAAAGTTTGACAAGATAATAGCATGAAACCATCAAAAATTATAGATACGTTGGAGACGTATCAAGCATCCCCAAGCTTAACTCCTGCTCGTCCTCGAGTAGGGAAGTGATAAAGAATGAATTTTTGATGTGGAATGCTACCTAGCATAGTTGTCCTTTGCAACTTATTTCACGGGATATGAATGTTCAGATCCGTAAGATTCAAAACAATAGTTTGCTATTGACATGAAAACAATAATATTCAAGCAAACTAGCAAGGTAATCATGAACTTTGAAAATAACAAGGCCAAAGAAAGTTATCCCTACAAAATCATATAGTCTGGCTATGCTCCAACATCCCCACACAACTAATGTAAATCATGCACAACCCCGGAATTGGCCAAGTAATGCTTTTGCACTCTTACTTTCTCAAACTTTTTATAACTATCACGCAATACATGAGCGCGAGCCATGTATATAGCACTATAGGTGGAATAGACTGTGGTGGTGGTTGTGAGACAAAAAGGAGGAGATGGTCACACTGACTCGGCATATAAATAGGCTATGAAGTTGCCCATTAATAGATATCAATGTGAATAAGTAGGGATTGCCATACAATAGATGCACTAGAGCTATAAGTATGTGAAAGCTCAAGAGGAAAACTAGTGGGTGTGCATCCAACTTGCTTGCTCACGAAGACCTAGGGCAATTTTGAGGAAACACATCATTGGAATATACAAGCCAATTTATATAATGAAGATTCCCACTAGCATATGGTAGTGACAAAGCAAGAAGCTCTCAATCATGAAGAACATGTTGCTAACATGAATCACAAGTTTGGAAAAAGATAGTAGCATTGTCCCTTCTCTCTTTTTTTCATTTGGGCTCTTAGGCTTCTTTTTTTCTTTTCTTTTCTTTTCTCTTTTTTCGTTTTTGGGCTCTTTGGCCTCTCTTATTTTATTTCCTCACATGGGACAATGCTCTAATGATGATGATCATCACACTTCTATTTACTCACAGCTCATAGATCACAATGACGATGACTCCAAAGGAAATTCCTCCGGCAGTGTACCGGGATGTGCAACGATCTAGCATGGCGTATGACGTTGAAACATCTCACTAGGTATCTTACGATCATGCAATGGAAATATGAGAATGACGACACAAGTCATGAGATGGAACGGTGGGAGTTGCATGGCAATATATCTCGGAGTGGCTATGAAAATGCCATAGTAGGTAGGTATGGTGGCTGTTTTGAGGAAGGAATTTGGTGAGTTTGTGCACCAGCGAGAATTGCGCGGCACTAGAGAGGCTAGCAATGCTGGAAGGTGAAAGTGCATCTATACCATGGGCTCACATTAGTCATGAAGAACTCACATACTTAATGCAAAAGTTTTTATTAGTAATCGAAACAAATTGATAAACGCATACTCCGAGGGGAAGGGTTGGTAGGTGTAAACCATCGCGCGATCCTGACCTCAACACAAAGGATGACAATCAATAGATCAATTATGCTCCGACTTCCTAACATAGCGGTTCACCATACGTGCATGCTACGGGAATCACTAACTCCAACACAAGTATCTCTAGATTCAAAACACTCTACTAACATAACTCTCAATATTATCGAATCCATGTCTCAAAACTAACAGAGAGGAATCGAAACTTCTCTTTCTACTCAATGCACATGAAGATAGAGGTTTTTGCATCCTCTTTGAGTACCTAGCACATTTGGGACTACTTTCATCGCATAAGCCAACTACCAAATCATGCACCGTCGTGCTCTAAAGATATAAGTGAAGCACAAGAGCAAAAGTATCTAGCTCAAAATATATAAGTGGAGCACTAGAGCAAAAGTATCTATCTCAAAAGATATAAGTGAAGCACTATCAGCATTCTAGCAAAATCACGATGAGTGCATGTATCTCTCTCAAAAAGGTGTGCAGAAAGGATGATTGTGACACAACAAAAATAAAATACTCCTAAGATACAAGACGCTCCAAGCAAAACACATATCATGCGGTGAATAAAAATATAGCTCCAAGTAATGTTGCCGATGGATTGAAGACGAAAGAGGGGATGCCTTCCCGGGGCATCCCCAAGCTTAGGCTTTTTGGTGTCCTTGAATTTTTCTTGGGATGCCTTGGGCATCCCCAAGCTTGAGCTCTTTCCAATACTTATCTCTTTGTCCATGAGAACATCACCCAAAACTTGAAAACTTCACAACACAAAACTTAAACAGAAACTTGTGATATCATTAGTACAAGAAAACAAACTACCACTTCTTTTGGTACTGTAACAAACTTGAATTCCATCTATATTGATGATGGGCTACTGTATTCTCACTTTTCCATGGCTAGTAGCCCCTGATACTAACCATAGTTTCATCAAAACAAGCAACCAACTCAACAAAAACAGAATCTGTCAAAAACAGACCAGTCTGTAGCAATCTGTATAATTCGTATACTTCTGGTACGTCACAAAATCTGAAAACTTATGATGGCCTGGGGAAAAAGCATATAAATCAGCAACAAAAAGAATCAACTCAGAAGCTCTTTCCGAATAAAAATGAAAAAATCATCTCGTGAGCGAAAAGTTTCTTTCTTTTTCCAACAGGATGAAACAACCATTACCAAGACTAGTCATAAAGGCTTTGCTTGGCTCAAACACAAAAAGAAACACAAAAAACACAATCGCAACAGAATTGTGATAGTGTGGATGCAACAAAACAGAAAGAAAAAGATAAATTCATTGGGTTGCCTACCAACAAGCGCTATTGTTTAATGCCCTTAGCTGGGCATAGAAGTGATAGAATCATGTATCGTCTTTGGTGCTCAAACCATAAGTGGCCCTCATCATGGATTCATAAGGCAATCTTATTTTCTTTATAGGAAAGTGTTCCATGCCCTTCCTTAAAGTAAATTGAAATCTAATATTCCCTTCCTTCATATCGATCATAGCACCAGGAATAATAGGGCATGAAGGATTGCAATCAATGTCAAGCACAATAAAATCCACGGGTACATAGTTCCTATTTGCAACAATAATAACATCATTGATCCTTCCCATGGGTTTCTTGACAGTAGAATCAGCAAGATGCAAATTAAGAGAACACTCTTCAATCTCATTAAAACCCAGAACATCACATAAAGACTTTGGAATCGCAGAAACACTAGCACCCAAATCACACAAAGAATTGCACTCATAGTTTTTGATTTTGATTTTGATGGTAGGTACCCACTCATCATGAAGCTTTCTAGGGATAGAGGCTTCCAATTCAAGTTTCTCTTCAAGAGATTTCATCATAGCTTCGACGATATGATCGGTAAAGGCTTTGTTTTGTCTATAAGCGTGTGGAGAGTTCAACATGGATTGCATCAAAGAAATGCATTCAATCAAGGAGCAACTATCATAACTGAATTCCTTGAAATCCACGGTAGTAATTTCATTACTACTCAAGGTGTTAACATCTTCTACTCCACTTTTAATGCTTTTAGCATCAAGATAGATGGACGCCGAATCATTGGGGCACTTTTCAACCAAAGTGGATTCATATCCAGCCCCATAATCATTAGGTTTAACACAAGAAAACAAAGATTCAGTGGGAGTCACACCAAGCACTTTAAGATCTTCGTGATTCTCATCACGAGAACACGCCTTTTTAAGACATTCCTGTCTTGCACGAATTTGGGCGGTTCTTTCTTGGCTCTCAATCATGGAAAAACACATAGCTTTCAAAGTTTCACCCATGTTGATTTTGGGAAGAGCACATCTAACTTTCAAAGCATCAACATCACAAGAAATCCTATCCAGGCTCTTTGCCAAATCGTCAATTTTGAGTAGTTTTTCGTCTATGGAGGCATTGAAAATATTTTGAGAGTTGATGAACTCTTCGATATTACTCTGTAGATCAGAGGGTAATCTATTGTAATTTCCATGAGTATTGTTGTAGGAGTTGCCAAAGTTATTAGAGGAGTTACTAGGAAAAGGCCTAGGAACATAGTTTCCTCTAAAGGCATTGTTGTTGCCAAACTTATTCTACCAACAAAATTTACGTCCAAGCTAGAGTTTCTACTCTCAATCAAAGAAGACAAAGGCATATCATTAGGAATCAAAGGAGCACTTCTACTAGCAACCAAATTCATTAACTCGTCCATCTTAGCACTCAACGAGTTAATTTCTTCTATAGCGTGTACCTTCTTACTAGTAGGTGACCTTTCAGTGTGCCACTGAGAGTAGTTCGTCATGATGTTGTCTAAGAGCTTTGTGGCTTCCCCTAACGTGATTTCCATGAACATTCCACCTGAGGCGGAGTCCAATATATTTCTAGAAGCGAAATTCAAGCCAGTGTAAAAGATTTGAATAATCATCCAAAGACTCAAGCCATGAGCGGGACAATTTCTAATCATTAATTTCATTCTCTCCCAAGCTTGTACAACATGTTCATGATCAAGTTGCTTCAAATTCATGATATCATTACGGAGAGAGATGATCTTAGCCGGTGGAAAATACTTGGATATATAAGCATCTTTGCACTTATCCCATGAATTGATGCTATTTTTGGGCAAAGAAGAAAACCAAGGAAAAAGCTTCAATTTAATCACGTCATTATCCACATCTTTTTTGTTTTGCATATCGCAAAACTCAATGAAGGTATTGAGATGGGATGCGGCATCTTCACTAGGAAGGCCAGAGAATTTCTCTTTCATAACAAGATTCAGTAAAGTGCCATTGATTTCGTATGACTCCGCACTAGTCGCGGGAGCAATTGGAGTACTAATAAAATCATTATTATTAGTATTCGAGAAGTCACAAAGTTTGGTGTTTTCGTTCATGGTGACTTTAGCAAGCAAGCAAGCACTCAAGCAAACAAAGAGAAGGCGAGAAAAAGGGCGAACAAAAAGGCGAACGAAAAAGGCAAATTGTTGAAGTGGGGGAGAGGAAAACGAGAGGCAACTGGCCAACAAAGTAAATGCAAGAGATGAGTTTGCGACACCTACTTGGATGATTTCTTGACTTGATCTTCCTCCCCGGCAACGGCGCCAGAAATTCTTCTGCTATCCCACAGACAACGGCGCCAGAAGTTGACACGTTGAGAGAGGCTGGGCTTGAGTTGGTTCTTCCCTTGAAGAGGAAAGGGTGATGCAGCACAGGAGCAGTAAGTATTTCCCTCAGTTTGAGAACCAAGGTATCGATCCATAAGGAGGGTCTCGCCAAGTCCAGTGTACCTGCGCTAACACGAACTAGCTTGCACCCAACGCTTCAAAGGGGTTGTCAATCCCTTCAAGATTGTTTGCAAAGTGAGATCTAAAGGCGGAAAGTGCAGCAAATTAAAAAGTGTAAGGCTGAAAATATGGTGTGGAGTAGACCCTCGGGGGGCATAGTGTTCACTAGAGGCTTCTCTCAAAATAGCAAGTATCACGGTGGGTGAACAAATTACTGTCGAGTAATTGACAGAACCGCGCAAAGTCATGACGATATCTAAGGCAATGATTATGCATATAGGCATCACGTCCGAGACAAGTAGACCAATACTTTCTGCATCTACTACTATTACTCCACACATCGACTCCTATCCAGCATGCATCTAGTGTATTGAGTTCATGACGAACAGAGTAACGCTTTAAGCAAGATGACATCATGTAGAGGGATAATCTCAAACCAATGATGAAAACCCCATCTTTTTACCCTTGATGGAAACAACATGATGCGTGCCTCGCTACCCCTTCTGTCACTGGGTGAGATCACCGCACGGTATAAACCAAAAACCAAGCACTTCTCCTATTGCAAGAATCACAGATCTAGTTGGCCAGACAAAACCCACAACTCGAAGAGAATTACAAGGATATGAAATCATGCATAAGAGAGATCACAAGAAACTCAAATAAAATTCATAGATAATCTGATCATAGATCCACAATTCATCGGATCTCGACAAACACACCGCAAAAGAAGATTACATCGGGTAGATCTCCATGAAGATCATGGAGAACTTTGTATTGAAAATCCAAGAGAGAGAAGAAGCCATCTAGTTACTTGCTATGGACCCGTACGTCTATGGTGAATTACTCACGCATCATCGGAGAGGTCATGGTGTTGATGAAGAAGCCCTCCATGTCCGAATCCCCTCTCCGGCAGGGCACCAGGACGTGCCCCAGATGGGATCTTGCGGAGACAGAAGCTTGCGGCGGCGGAAAAGTGATTGCGATGATCTCTTGATTTTTTTCTGGAATTGATGGGATTATATAGGCGAAAGATCTAGGTCAGGGGACCTCCACGGGCCCACAAGCCTGGATGGCGCGGCCCCCCTAGCCGCGGGGTGGGGGCTTGTGGGGCCCCTGGATCTCCTGTGGCTTGGCTCCCAAGTTCCTCGATCTTCTTCCGTTCCAAAAAAAATCTTTTCGGGGATTTTCTTCCGTTTGGACTCCGTTTCAAAATCTCCTCTGAAAGGGGTCGAAAACATGGAAAAACAGGAACTGGCTCTTGGCACTGAGTTAATATTTTAGTCCCAAAAAATAAATAAAAGGCATGCAAAACATCCAAAGTTTGACAAGATAATAGCATGAAACCATCAAAAATTATAGATACGTTGGAGACGTATCAGCGGGTGATAGGCAAGGGACTCCGACGTTCCTAACTTGGCCACCATGTCCCGAGGCTGGTTGAGCATGACCCGGAATTCCTTGACCCGCGAGCGCTGCCGCTGCTTCTGCTTCGGCCTGTCGGCCGGCTCGTGCAGCATTGACAAGCGCCTGATCATTGCGTGTTGGCGGCTCTGGTGGATTGGCTTGAGGTTGATGTCAACGGGTGTGAGAGGAAATCGCCAGAGGGTCATCTGGGCGGCTCTTCGTACGGCTTGCCTATGGCATGGAGTGCAAACGATCGCGACTGTATGAGAATTGAGCGTGCTGGACGACCGTAATCTTTAACATCTCTATGGTGTTTCGTGCCTCTACCTCCAGGGAGGTATTCCCACGGATGGGGAGAGACTCCAGATGGCGGGTCGCAGCCAGAACGTTATCCACCGGATTGGAGAAGTGACCCTAAGGTGTTTGGAAGTGCTGCCTCGCCTGCGGGATTCAACGGGGGTTGCATTGGCTGTTGGACGATCTCCCATGTGGATCGCCTTGTCCTCGTGGGTTCCGATTTGCCTCATTCGTTTGTGGGCTGCTGAACAAGCGGGTTGGATTAAGGTTGGGCGGGATGCAACCCTAGCGCCTTCGCTCGTACACGGCTTCCGACGCAACTCGTCGGCGCTCAAGTCGCCACGCCTCCAATTTTAGACGTTCCTCCTCCTCGTCCATCTGGGCTCGTTGATCCGTCATCCGGGTCTTCTCCGCATAGATCTAGCGCTGTATCTAGGCCATCTCTTCACGGAGTTTAGCTAATTCGGCGTTAACCTCTGCCTGATTGTCAGCCGTCACAACTACCTCCATGAGTTTTGACATCTCTACCATCAGATCTGACATAGCCTGAGCTGGGGTTTTGCCTGATCCGCTGCCTCCGTTGGCGTTTGCGGCGTTTGGCTGATCCTGAGCCGGCGTAGCTCCTGTCATATAGATGGCGATCTGGTGGGGGTGCTCCTATGATTCTTCGGAAATCCCTACCTCAGGGAAACCGCCCAGCCTTCCCTCAGGGAAAGCGCAGATTGAATTGGTGTCTCCAATCGATGACTCGCCATCGGAAATGACAGGGGCGTGTCCGCCAGCTTCCGGCTCCTCTGGGAGGGCGACTCCTTGCATGAAGCCGATGAAGGCGTGGCGTCGTGTGAGCTGAAGCGCAGCAGGTTGGGCAAGCCGAGCCAGCTCGACGATGTTGGTGCAGATGTTCGGCTCACGAACCGACGTTCCAATCTTGCCGATCAAGACATGGATCTTGCCGAAGGGGACCCAGTACCCGGATTCGATTGATCCGGCCTGGGAACCCCAGCTTGAGTTGTCGATGTAGTACTTTCCGCGGCGGCTCATCGTCATAAGGTGGACCGCATAGCTCCCAAACCCTGGAAGGGCTCCCTTTGAGAACTCAACTCCACCGTGCGGCAGCCCCACTATGGGCGCCGACTTAACACTTTCTTACAAGTTCATTCAAAGTGCTGATTGGCTTTCCACTAGTTATTTAATTGGCCAGGCATGGAAGAGAAAGAATATGGAGAAGAGTTCGTTGGTGATGAACATGCAAGTTAGGACGCTTCCAGTCAGAATGCCTGTAGGGATAAGGCAAATGGCCTGGGTTCACGCTTTCGTTCAAGATTTCTACTGCTAGTTATGTTTGGTGTGTCAGCCTTGGACACCCTATCTATGTAAGATTTGACCTTAATGGTCTCTATTTGTATCATACGGTATGTATGGATGTAAGACTCTTGTTATTCAGTGTCCATGTGTTCAGTGAGCATTGATCTCTGGAATCATTTTACACGTGCATTCGGTGATCACGACTTATGAGTCGGGGTCCCCATAGAGCTGGTATCAGAGCCATCCTGACTTTAGGAAGCCTTAGTTAGCATGGATGTCAGATAGGATAAACCCCCTTCCAGAAACTATATATATTACCTATACTTAGGAGTTTCTGCACTTCTTACCTCTTCCACTCTACTTCAAAAGCATTACTCACACCCTGCCCTTATACCTTGTAGATGGTTGTTGTACCCGAAGACCTAGCATCCGACTTTCCCCTACTCCTTGAGGCAGCCTCGACAAGTGTTAGTTCTGCCAAACACCTGTTTTCCTCTACCATGAGCGCTGGGTTGATGCCACCATGAAGGACTACCATGTTGATGTGGTCGTGAAGGCAAACAACTCCCCGACGAGTTGGTTCTTTGAAGGACCACACATGGAGATCCCCGTCTTAGCAGTTGAGACAACTGCACTGAAGGTACTCGTCCACCTTCGAGACATCATTCCAGAGATGGCTGACGAGCCGACCACTCGCTACTTTCCTTTCAGGAAAGGTGATACTAGCGAGAGTTGGACGTTGATCCCAACCCCGGAGGAAGGAACACCACTCAAATTCCAGACCTACTCCAGCCTCTTCGCCGACAGTCTGGCTCACAGCCTTATTAAGGAGTTGGTGAGGCTCCACGAGGAACTTCACCACACTCGTGAGCTACTCCGACTAGCCAAGGCGAAGCCAGACAAGATCAAGAAGGATGGAGCCCCTGAGGGATGACCAGCTATCGCTTAGACAGGAGGAGTACCCCCAGCCCCAGATGCACCCACACGTCGTCATCGCAGGAGTGAGAAGGAGTATCATGAGCTCTTCACCAATCCATCAGCTAAGCATCGTCGGGATGGACCTCCTTGTCCCCGACCCCCTTGACGGGAGACGATTCCTGTACGAATGATGACCAGGAAGAAGACCCACAGGAGCGTGAGTACGAGACCGAGTGCTCCACCACTTAAATATGAGAACCCCTAGGGTAGGATAAGTCGTGTATCCCTCATGTGAAGTCAAGTCTATGTAATGGTTCATATGAAACCATTTGTGCGTGTTGTTTGTTTCATTCTTTGTGTTTTGGTGCAAGTTGGGCTTTTTCCTAGGGCAACATGTAAGTGATTGCATCGCCTATATTATCTCATTATTATGTGACAGGGTAATGGCCCCTGGGTATACCAAGGCCGAGGAAACCCTTCTCCAAGACAATTGGGGGTTGGCTCGCGGCAGTCGGCCCAGCCGATTGTCCCGCTGCCAGCCGACTGGCAACAACCACCCAGTCCGGCCGGGCCGACGGCAGCCGGCGGGTCAGCCCCCATCCCATCAGTCCTTACTGGCATACGATCACAAGACCCGATGCCTAATGCAAAGGCGCTCATGGCCACGGTACGTGTTGAAAGGCTCGGTGTGGCCATGAGCGTAAAGATGCAAGGGTCAACGAGGCTATCGGGCCGCCCGTCGCTCCCGAGGCTGACGGGGCGAGACAGCCTTGTCGCCATGCTTACCCCTACCTACTCACTGACCGCTAGCAAGCCGAACGTTATTGCACTTGGCTAGCGGGCCCCGCGATGGACAAGATTAGACAATCGGCGGCCCCTCATCCTATCGAAGAGGGTGACAGTCGGGCCCGCCCCCTCTTTTCCCTTACTACTATACACTTCTGGCTAGACTATAAAGCGAAGCCCCAACCTCCCAAGAGAGGGTTTTGCGATCAATCGATCCACATAACACCCCACATAGCACACGAGAGAGGCAGCAAGGCTGGCGGCGAGAGCTCCATCTCCTCCCTGAGCACCATTGTAATGTGATCACCTATAGTCACACCGGCAGGACTAGGGGTTTTATGTCATCGGAGGGACCTCAACCTCGGTAGATCCGCGTCATGTGTCTTGTGCCTACACCCGTACCCAGATGCCGCCAGAGCCAATCAACCCCAAACCATGATCTAAGCCACCTCTGGCATCTGCCACAGAAATACCATGACAGTTGGCGCCCAATATGGGGCCGGCAGAGATGCCGGCCAGAGTAACATTCCGGGCGGGACCTTTCACCCCTTCAAGAACATGCGAGCTACGCAAGCGGCCCTCACCGAGCTGGCCGGGATGGAGGGGCCGGCCTGCGAGGCATAACACGAGCACATCCATGTCCTCGTGGAGGCTACCAACGTGCAGCACGAGCAGTCGGCACAGTCGTACTGCGACCCAACCGGCTCTTACTCTAGGACCAAGGATGACCCCGTTGACAATCGATGTCCCGCGACTAGCCAGTAGGACATGAACCACGCATCTTCGCGTGTTGACGCCAACCGATGTCATGACAGCTGGCACGCGGGGAGCCGCGGCCGGCGTGTCCGCAGCCCGTCGCTTGTCAACATCCGCGTAAAGGAGGCGGCTGGCCAAGGCAACCGCCAGCCGGCGCAAAGTAGCCATCGCAAAGAGCGCGACCAGGCGGCCATGTAGCGGCCGCCTCGTCGACCAGTGTCCGAGCGCTTCGGCCTTCGTCAGCTGGATGACCAGGACGCCTGCTTCCAGCTGGAGTGCCTCACGAATTCTCAAGCTACCGAGGAGGAAAGCAATGTCGGCACACCCTGTTTTGGGCCGCACATCTTAAAGGAGTCGTTCAACAAGGGTTTACCCTTGGGGCACGACACCCCCAAGTACAATGGCTCGACCAAGACAGAGGATTGGTTGACCGACTACACCACCGCCATCGGCATCGCCTGTGGAAACAAGCGTGTAGCAGTATGCTATGCGCCCCTCATGCTCCTCGGCTTGGCCGAGACCTCTCCTAACAGCCTGTCGGGTGGAAGTGTCAATCGTTGGATGGACATCTAGGAGGCGTTCGTGCACAACTTCACCGGCACGTACAAGCATCCTGGTCGGGCCCGCCAGCTCGCCCTCTGGATACGGGGCCCGACCGAGCTCCTCCGCGACTACCTCACGTGGTGGACCGAGCTTCGCAACTCCTGCGAGGGCGTCCGTGATGTGCAGGCGATCGAGTACTTCATCAACAGCTGCCAAGACGACACCTACTCACGCACAAGCTCATACGTCGGGAACCGGCGACCCTGGTGCATTTGATGGTCGTCGTCAACGAGTACGCCGTGGCCTAGTGTTCCATGAAACTCCCGGTGCTCGTCGCCGCGGCCGGCCAGCCAACCGTGGCCAAGCCGGCTGCCGCTCCGGCAGTCTCCCGGTGCCAACCATCAGGGCAAACGCTAGTCGGACCAACCAGATGCTTGCCAGGGCACCCGGTAGGTCGTGACCGTCGAGGATTTCCGAATGACCAACGACCAGGGCTCCAGCCGGCGCTAGCGCACCAATGACAGAAGCAACCCTGGTACACCAAGTACACCTTCGAGGCTATGCTTGATGGCCCCAACAAGTTCCATAGTGGGGCCAAGCCGACAACGCACAAGGCCCGCCAATGCAGCTGGTTCACCAAGATCGCGTGGGGTGACGCTCTGCCGCTCGCTCCACAGCCGCCGCTATCGCCTCCCGCTCCAGGAGCCGGCGGTGCCTGTGATGACTACCCCCAACAAGACATAATCTACGTTGTCTTAACAACTAAGGATGACGACAAGCATAGCCGATGCAAGCGTGCACTAGAGGTCAACATCGTCGTCCCACTAGTCCCCCAGTACATGCACTGGTCGGACAAGCCGGTCACTTGGGGGCGCTAGGATCACCCGGGCGTGATGCCGACGCCAGGCGGCTACACGCTGGTCATCGACCCCACCTTTGTCTCCCGATGGAGCACCTGCCGCTTCACGCAGGTGCTTGTCGATGGTAGCAGCAGCACCAACATCCTCTACCATGACACCATGGACAAGCTCGGCATCGCGGAGACCGAGCTCCAGCCGACTCAGACGATATTCCATGGCATCGTTCCCGGCCACTATTGCTCCCCAATCGGCAAGGTCCAGCTAGATATGTTGTTCGGCTCGCCAAAGAACTTTTGTCGCGAGCCAATCTGGTTCAAGGTCGTCAACCTCACCTGCTCCTACCAGGCCATCTTGGGCCAGCCTGCCCTGGACAAGTTCATTGCGGTTCCCCACTACGCCTACCTGAAGATGAAGCCGTCGGGTCCGCACGAAATGATCATCGTCGTCAGCAACTACAAGAAGTCGATCGAGTGCGCCCTGGCTGGCTCCAAGCTGGCCGAATCCCTCGTCATTGCCGAGGAGTAGCGACAGATTGACTAGCTCGTGGCCCTCGACCACGAGCCACTGGCTGCGTCCGAACCAAAGTTGAAGCAGTCGGTTGAGGAGGCCCATTTCCACTTGGCCACCGGCAAGGACCCCAAGAGGATCCCTCTAGACCTGATTGACCCCACTGGCAAATACGTTGTTGTGGGGGGCGGCCTCAGTGACAAATAGGAAAACGAGCTCGTCGACTTCCTTCGTGAAAACCGGGGTATTTTTGCATCGACCCCAAAGGACATGCCGGGAGTCCCGAGGAAGTACGTCGAGCACTTCTTGCACGTCTGATCGGATGCAAAGGCGGTTAAACAACCGCTGCGCCGCTTCTCTGAGGAGAAGTGGAAGACCATCGGTGAATAAATTGTCGGGTTGTTAGCGGTCGGCCTCATCATGGAAGTCCTCCACCCAGACTGGTTGGCGAACTCGGTCCTCATGCTGAAGAAGAATAAGACTTGGTTCATGTGTATCGACTGCACGGGCCTAAACAAGGCATGCCCCAAGGATCCGTTTGCTCTACCTCGAATCGATCAAGTGTTCGACTCGACGGCCGGCTGCGAGCTAGTGTCCTTCTTGGACGCCTACTCAGGCTACCACTAGATCAAGCTTAATTCGACCGATTGGATCAAAACAACTTTCATAACACCCTTCGGGGCGTTTTGTTATATCATGATGGCGTTCGGGCTTAAAAACGCAGGCGCCACGTTCCAGCGTTGCATGCAGTGATGCCTCTAGACGCAGCTTGGCCGCAACATATACATCTACATGGACGACCTTCTGGTCAAGACCAAAGAAAGCCGCACCCTCATGGACGATCTCAAAGAGACATTTGCGAGCCTCCGCCCGTTCAAGCTTTGGCTAAACCCAGAGAAATGTGTGTTCGGTGTCCCAGCCGGCCATCTCCTCACTTTCCTCGTTTCCAAACGGGGAATCAAGGCCAATCCGGAGAAGATCCGGGTGTGACGCCCTCGGTTTAATCGTACGCTAATCACGGGAAGATATCACAACACAACCCTAGACACAAATAAAATAACATCAGCTTCATATTACAAGCCAGGGGCCTCGAGGGCTAGAATATGGAAGCTCGATAAACACACGAGTCAGCGGAAGCAACAATATTTGCGTATAGACATAAAACATGGGGTGCCTTAGAGAAGGCTAGCACAAAAAAAGATACAACAATCGAACGAGGCGAGGCCTCCTGCCTGCGAACCTCCTAAAGTACTCCTGGGCTTCAACGGCCTCCACGAGAAGGCACCATCGGGACGGCGGCCGTCGGTAGGAAACTCCACTCCTGGGCTCCATCATCTGGTCGCAGCACGGATCAAGGGGGCAAAGGGGGCGCAAAGCAGCGGTGAGTACTCATCCAAAGTACTCCCAAGTCTTACATCAGATCTATTCTAAGTATGCATCAGTATCAAAGAAGGGGGGGTTATATGTGGACTGACTGCAGCAATGCGAGAATAGAGAGAGAAGGCCTAGTCCTATCGAAGACTAGCATCTTCAGGGTCTTGCAGCAATAGGCGAGAGTAGAACAGGGGTAAAACATTAATAGTCATATTGTTGCAGCAATATTAAAGTGAGGTCGCGCCTAAAGATCCTCCCTCGACTCCTTACGAGGAAGCAATCCTGAGGCAAACTAATTCCAGTAAGTAACAATTGTAGTTGTATAAGATCAGGGCACAACTCCAAGTCTTCCTGTAACCATGGACACGGCTATCCGAATAGTTAATTTTCATCCCTACAGGGGTGCACCACATGTCCCGTCACACTTGATAACACTCTGGCCGGACATACTTTTCTGGGACCTGCCCGGCCTCGGCATATCGACACGTCGCAGCCCCACCTAAGACTAATCAGAGAGGTCAGCCCGCCGGTCTAAATCCTAAGCGCAAAGGGTTCATGGGCCCAGTTCCCCTTCGCACTCCTGCACGATGCGAGGGCGGCCGACGTCAGTCCTAGCATCCCTTAATCACAAGTGCAATGCATCTCGGGACCACTCGGGCGCGCGCCACTACGATTGCTGACATATGAAAAGCTTCGGCTGATAACGCGACGCCGAGTACCCATAATTCTTCCCGCGTAGCCGGTTAGTGCGAAAAGTGTTGGGTAATGTAGCTTAAATTCAAAATTTTCCTACGCATGTTCAGATCTTCCTATGGAGAGACCAGCAACGAGAGAGGGGTAAGAGCATATTCATACCTTTGAAGATCGCTAAGCGGAAGCGTTGCTAGAACGCGGTTGATGGAGTCGTACTCGCGGCGATTCCGATCTAGTGCCGAACAACGGCACCTCCGCGTTCAACACACGTGCAGCCCGGTGACGTCTCCCGCACCTTGATCCAGCAAGGAGGAGGGAGAGGTTGGGGAATATGTCCAGCAACACGACGGCGTGGTGTCGGTGGAGAGACGAGGTCTCCCGGCAGGGCTTCGCCAAGCACCGGCAGAGAGGAGGAGGGAGAGGAGCAGGGCTGCGTCGAGAGAGAGATGAAACGGTGTGTTTCAATGGCCAAAACCCCTCTCTATTTATAGGAGGAGGGGGGAGGGCTGCGCCACCCCTAGGGTTCCCTCCCTAGGGGCCGGCGGCCACCAGATGGGAGAGGGGGGTGGCGGCTAGGGTGGGAGGGGGTGTGGCGCACCACCTGGTGGGCCTAAGGCCCACCTGCGCCTAGGGTTGCCCCCTCTCCCCACCACTTGCGCATTGCGCTGGGTGTGGGAGGCGCACCAGCCCACCTAGGGGCTGGTTCCCTCCCGCACTTAGCCCATCTAGCCTCTTGGGGTCGTTGCCCCCCTTCGGTGGTCCCCCGGGACCACCTCCGGTGGTCCCGGTGGTCCCGGTACGTTATCGGTGACGCCCGAAACACTTCCGGTGTCCAAAACCATCCGTCCTATATATCAATCTTTACCTCCGGACCATTCCGGAGCTCCTCGTGACATCCGGGATCTCATCCGGGACTCCGAACAACTTTCGGTAACCTCGTACAACAATTCCCTATAACCCTAGCGTCATCGAACCTTAAGTGTGTAGACCCTACAGGTTCGGGAGACAGGCAGACATGACCGAGACACCTCTCTGGCCAATAACCTTCAGCGGGGTCTGGATACCCATGGTGGCTCCCACTAGCTCCACGATGATCTCATTGGATGAACCACGATGTCAAGGATTCAATCAATCCCGCATACGATTCCCTTTGTCTGTCGGTATAGAACTTGCCCGAGATTCGATCGTCGGTATACCTATACCTTGTTCAATCTCGTTACCGGTAAGTCTCTTTACTTGTTCCGTAGCACTTCATCGTGTGACTAACTCCTTAGTCACATTGAGCTCATGATGATGTTCTACCGAGTGGGCCCAGAGATACCTCTCCGTCACACGGATTGACAAATCCCGATCTCGATTCGTGCCAACCCAACAGACACTTTCGGAGGTACCCGTCGTGCACCTTTATAGTCACCCAGTTACGTTGTGACGTTTGATACACCCGAAGCACTCCTACGGTATCCGGGAGTTGCACAATCTCACGGTCGAAGGAAAAGATACTTTACATTAGAAAAGCATTAGCATATGAACAATACGATCTAGTGCTAGGCTTAGGATTGGGTCTTGTCCATCACATCATTCTCCCAATGATGTGATCCCGTTATCAATGACATCTAATGCCCATGATCAGGAAACCATGATCATCTATTGACTAACGAGCTATCCAACTAGAGGCTTGCTAGGGACACATTGTGATCTATTCATTCACACATGTATTACTGTTTCCTGTTAATACAATTATAGCATGAACGATAGACGATTATCATGAACAAGGAAATATGATAATAACCAATTTATTATTGCCTCTAGGGCATATTTCCAACAAAAAGGTCTTCGACCAACCCAGATCAAATACCCAAATCCATTAACATTTTAATTAGGCCATCAACACAGTCTCACGGGAATCCACCCGTCTTACAACTAATCACCAAAGATCCTAGTAACATGGTCGAGTAACTGTGTGGGTATAACATCGGGGGGAATCGGAGGTATCACCCTCGTTGGATTCCGAACGATGTATCCGTCAAGGTGGGCTTAGAGGAATCACCCTCGGGGATCCCACACTTGAGGGGTTGCACGACAGAGGCGTCACCGGGAATGGTGAAAGAGGAATCACCCTCGATAACCACGACCGACTAGCTATACTATAGAGATATCATCAGGAGTACTTAGCGAGGTGTCACCCTCGGTAGCCGATAGTATCTCTGTAGCGTCGTACAACTAAGGGGGGTGTATGTGGTGTGTCGGGTCTGGCTCGTCGATCAGAGATCGAGATTTGAAAACAAGCGGGGCAACTGGACTACGGGGTCAGGGGGGATGACTGCTCCACCTATACTAAGCAGATTAAAAGTACTGGACTGAAAGTAGCAGTTCATCAAAAACAGGCTATGCATCAGATTAGGAGCTAACTACAACAGTAGCAAAATACTAATGCAAGCAGTAGGAAGAAAGACATAGGCGATATAGAAATGATCAAGGGGGGTTTGCTTGCCTTGCTGCTCTGCGGCAAAGGACTGATCGGCAGGGTCGTAGAGTACCCGGCAACAGCGTCAGTCTTGGGGTCTACCGGTAAGAAGAGGGGGAAGAAACAATAAATAATAGCAACGGTGCAGCACAAAGCATGACATGGCAAGATGTAGGCTAGACATGAGCTAACGCAGCAACATTCGTCATAGACGGGTCGGAAGAATATCTGACGATATTTTCCGGGTCTTGGGCTACTACAGATCATACTGGAAACGATGGAAATGTTCCATGTTTGCTATGCTAGGGACGCGTGATAGGCGAATGGACCGTGTATCCGGGTTCGTCTCGTTCTGCTGATCAACTTTCATGTTGAAATTTTTTGATCTGACTTACGGATTATTTAATATTGATTTCTAAAATTTTACTCAATAATTAGGAATTAAAAATGGATTTAAATAATTTAATAAAATTTTATTATGACATCAGCATGATGTCAGGCTGATATCAACAGTTGAGTGCTAAACTGACCAGCGGGTCCCGAACGTCATAGGCACAAGTTTTAATTAAGATTAAATATTAATTAATCAGATTAATTTAGTGAGGGACCCACGTGACATACTCTAATTATTTATTTATTTAACAAAAACATATATCTATTTTGGTAATTAACTAATTAATTAATATAACTAATTATTCATTTTCTTTATTATTATTATTTTTAATGGTGTGGCTCCGCGTGTCATTGGGACAACGACCACACACATACACTATGTGCACACACATATCTACTCATACATATTTTATATGTCCATACATTCCTTCATACATACATACATCTGTACATGCATCCACATACACCATTATACACACAAATCGACATATTATCTTCTTTCTTCTAACAACTCACAGTGTCTCGGTGAGGAGGGGCCCGGCCGAGGCGGCGGTGGCCCTGGTGGTGGCCGGCCGGGTTGACGCTGGGAGATCCGGAGGCGCCGGTGCGGATCCGGCACGGGGTCGGTATGGCGTCGGGGTGTGGCCGCCGGAGGCCAACGAGGGGAGGCCCGAGGCGGGGTGGTGCGGCCAGAACCGGCGGGGGCCAACCACGGCGAGGAGAACCGGTGGTGAGGCACCGGCCGAAGCGGTTTCGGCCCCCAGCCCCGATCCAATCTAGATCGGGAGGGGTGCGGGGAGAAATGATGCGCGCCAGGGGACTGGGAGGGGAAGAGGCGATGAGGGGATCTGGGAGGCGAGGTCGCTGGAGGGAGTAAGTGGGGCTGGTCGGCGGGAGGTTGGGAGGGCCAACGGTGTTGTCGTTTGGGAACCTGGGGCAAGGGAGGTGCTCGTGGGGGGCTCCTCTCGGGCTCCAGGGAGGACGAGGGGTGAGGGGGATCTAGGGCCGATGGGGAACCGGGAGTGAACGAGAGGTGGGGGTAGGTGCAGGAGACGTGGGGCGTCGGTGGGTTTCGGTCTGGGTGACCGAGAGGAGCGGGGGGGGGGGGGGGGGGGGTTCGTGCGCCTGGGAGGGGGGCACGTGGGGATCGTTGGGGGGTTCGGTAGGTGAAGGGGGTCGTGGGAGTTGGTAGGCGAGCGGGAGGTGGGTACCCTGGCGGCGGCGGGGGGAGAGCGAGGGGAGCCAGCTCGCTAGCTAGGGTTTGGCCGCGGTGGGCGGCTGTGGCCGGGCCGGCTGGGCCAATTTGGCCCAGTTGGTCCAGGGGCTTTTGGGGGGGGGGGTTCTCCTTTTCCTTTTTTTCTATTGTTCCTTTTTTCTTTATTTGTATTTCATTTTCAGTTTTATTTTACCCTTATGCTTATTTCTTTATATACATATTTTTCTGCACGCTAGTTTAGAAAATATATTAACCATTATTATCTGCTACAACTCAAACATTTTTATTTTTTTACATCTGAAAATTTAATTCGTTTGTCTTTAAACTAAATATGATAACTGCTCTGATTCTTATTAGGTGACAACCTAGCTCAGTTAAACATGATGGCCTAGCATCATTAGGGTGTGGTTACTGTAGCTTAATTACCGGGGTGTCACAACTCTCCCCTACTAACAAGAATTCTCGTCCCGAGAATTTAGAGGTAGAAGGAAAGAGCTCGGGGTATTCATCACGAAGATGATCCTCGCTTTCCCAAGTGGCCTCAGCTTCGGAATGATTCGACCACTGCACTTTAAGGAACTTGGTGTCCTTGCGACGAGTCTTACGTTCAACTTGGTCGAGAATGCGGACCGGATGCTCTTTATAAGAGAGGAGCTCAAGCATATCATAATCCACTGCTCGAATGGGATCCTTGAAGCAGCGGCGGAGCTGAGACACATGGAAGACATCGTGAACCTGAGAAAGGTTCGCCGGCAGTTCAAATCGGTAAGCCACTCTTCCACGCCTTTCGAGAACAGTGAAAGGACCAATATAGCGAGGAGCTAATATGCCCTTGATTACAAAATGGTGTGCGCCTCTCATTGGTGTGACACGAAGATATGCCTTTTCGCGAGGTTCATAGACCATATCCTGATGATGTCGGTCATACTGACTTTTCTGACGGAACTGAGTAGCCTTCAGATTGTCGTAATTAATGCGGACTCGATCTTTAGCATGTTGGATAACATCTGGACCCAAGAGTGATCAGTCCATTGAACGTGGCTTGGGAATTCCATAAGAGCCAAGTGCCAAGGATACTTTGGAGTCAAAGATGTACACGAGAGTCAGGTTTCAATCATGTGGAACTTTGGGTTATGGGTCCACCCTGTGGGCCAAGAATAGGTAGAGGGGTGACATATTATACGGTCCTAGTAGCAAGACATGTCATAGGGTAACCTGTCAGTAATGTTGGCAACAACGTCATTACCAAGTGCGGGGGACGAATAGAACCATTTTCCTACTCGTTGAAACGAGGCAGACCAATAGGCAAGGCTCTCGTCCACCGGCTGTTACCGGAATGTTATCCACAATACTAACGGGGTCTTACCGACAGAGTTGTATACCGAGATTTTTACCTAAGCAGGGAATCAACACTGATTACATAAGTTATGCCACAAGAAAGGTCAAACAGACCAATGGGAAGGAAAAATGTGTTCACACACACAAGCATTAGAGTATTCCATCTCCGAGGAAAAATAGGGTATGGTATACGTGATAGGTCATCAAGTACCTAACCTTTAGATAAAGAGGAAGAAGAACCATGATGTTTACCCATACCACGCGGTCTGGATAACTGATGAGGAACAATCTTACCATTGCGCTTCCAATGTTCCTGTTGAAAATTTGACGTACCCCATCCGTGCTTCGGGATAGCATCAACATGGTCATGAGATAAAGGTGGGACTTATGGGTACACAAAGAATTCATCAAAAACAACTTATAAAATAAACCATATAGTTTCCGCATGGAAGATGGCGAATCTTACATATGGGAGGATTTGTGACAATAGGTCCTTCGGCCTGGTGTGCCACACAAGACATCACCGTACCGGGTTACATAAAGACCAAAGTTATAATTATTGGGAAAATGTTCCAACCGTCATATATGCCCGAGATTCAGATCCGATTGGTGTTAGGATACCTGAGAAGAAAAGATGATGATGCAGGAGTCTCAGGATATGAACTACACAAGCAATCCTTGAATCATGAGTTCGACTTTAAGACAGATGAACACAATGTACAAACATTCGTGCCCACATAGAATCCTTACGTCAAAATGCAACTGAGTTCTCATTTGGAAACCATCATCGAGGACAACAAGGCTCCATGTGTAAGTCTAGATTAGCCCTTATGAAGGAACTTATTTTCCTTGATCAAATCAGTCAGTGGCTTGGCGTGCTGAGCAAGTTATATGCAGTGAGAATAGCAAATCATCAAAACATATAACACTTCGCACATGCGTGAATGGCTTGGGATGATCCTAGAGAAAGCAAAACAAAATTTCACATATTCAGGGCGGAAAGAGTGCACGTGAACTTTGGGAAAAAACTTCTTCTACCCAACATATTCTTCATGAGTTAGGTACAAAGATAGTGCATTCAAAAGCTTCATCATGAACCATGGAGAACTTGAGGGTGCGGCCGATGGGCTCATCAACAATCCTGCAAGATTTTGACAGGGACAAATTTCCAAAATTATAATATCAAAGAGATAGCATTTGTCAAATCAAATGGTATAATGTCGTATCCTCGAGGGAGAAACAACAATTAAACATTGGTAAAAGGGTGCACTCAAAATTACTGAGTGGGTAACACGACAAATGCTAAAATGATGAGTCAACACCCAACACACTAATAATGAAACAATCAATTGTTAACCTCAAGGCAACAGGGTTGCCAGAAGTATTGGAATCACACATCAGAGTTCACTTGTTGGTATTCCGGTTTGAAACAACACGTGACCAAGAAATGAATGGTGATGTCGAGAAGTATCACTATATCAAGAATTCTTAAGAGGTGCGACGATGCTCACCACATTCTTGACAGAAAAGATTGTAATACTCCAAGGTAGAAGATAAAATAAGCTGAATAGCAAGGGACTTAAGGGACAACACAAAACATGAACACATTTGTGTTGGAGGGAAGGTAAACAGTGATGCCAATGATAATACAATCATCAAGGGGCAAGGATGGTATTTGTCAACATGCATTCGATTGATACCCTGCAAGAGCTCGGAATGCTGATGATGATCACGACACATTTGTTGAGAGATTTCATGAAGATGTAATCGTTTAGCGACGACATCAAGCAAGGGATTGATGAAGCAAGAGGTTGTCGGAAACACAGATAAGACTGCTAGCTTAGAATTGAGATTTCCTTTCAAGACAACCAACATGATGTGGAAAGCTCGATGCAAGCTTAACGCACAGTTGGAATTCTGTTCCAGGGATGAAGGGTATAGATAGCATGGTCGAGCTCCAACATGATGTTGATGATGTAGCTTAACAGCTTGGAATGACCGGATCGAGTACAAACTCGTAAACAAGGAAGATTACTAAAAATTGTTGACTCGCAATGCGTACTCGATTCAGTTATCGATGTACTCACGTGTCCAACAACTCAAACACGAGGCAACTGGAATTAATGAAAATATCACAGTTGATGAGGATCTCACACGAAGTTATATAGCTCCGTGATATCCTCGAGCTACATGGAATAATATTCGGAGGTATATCAACATTAAGGCTTGGACCGATGTATTGATCTGAAGAAGACAAGTACTTTAACTCGTCTAAGAATGAAATCAAGGTAGGACAACATGGTCGGAACCACGATTGTAAGGTACCAAACGACAGATACCAGATCAAATCATAGAATTATTGATTATTGTTACGAGGAGTTTGTATGATAGGATCAACATCATTTCCATGGGCATGAACACAAAGTTCAAGGTCGACTCCCATTTCATCAATGCATCACCTGCCACTTACTCCTCGCCTTTGATCAAGTTGTAGCTTAAAAAGATTATCTGTTAAAACACTAGAAGAGCAAGACTCGTGAAAACTTTTCGGGTCATATTGATTTAGGAAGGCACAAGTTCAACCCATCGGGGCATCTTAGGAACATATACCACAAACTTCAAGAGTAAATAACACATGCTTGAAGGGCATGGCTGACAAATCGTATGGTACAACTTATCAAAGGGAGAAGACACAATTTACCAATGGCATAATGTGTCAGGGGAAACAATCACAAGAACTTTCTAAAGCAAAGGATGTCATCGGATAATAACCCATAATGAGTCTGGCAATCCACAAATGATCTGATGTGAGTATCGGTACTCAATTAGAGGGGGTAAACTGCAAGCCATCGGATTATAGAACATCTGGAAAATAACGATACTCAACTACCAAAGGAATTATGATTTCGAGGTTGGTGTATCATAATCAGATGTTCTGATTAAATTTAAGTAAGTAGAATGAACTTAGGTGGACAACCAACCAAAGTTGATTTATCGATACCCAGCTCAGTCTGGAAGGACGTTTGAGCCGGAAGATAATTTATGAGTCACAACAGATGATTGTGTGAATTCACCCCAAGGTAGAATCAATAAGATCATAGGAAAATCACAAAGGATTTTAACTAATGCTGCTAGACATATGGATTTAACCATCATGCAAGCAGGTGAGAAAGGTCAAGAGCAATAGGTTACTCGGGATTCCAAAAGATCGAATAGCAATTAGAAGAACTCTCGAAACCCATGACAACTGATGATGGACGAATCCCCGATAAGATAAATCGTAGCACCTCATAAAACAAGAGTAATTGGAAAGAAAGTATGGACGACATTTATATGTCATCATCCAGGGGCTAACGGAGGAAGGGAATGGCAGAAGCGATGAACACCGGTTCTCGAGAACAACGAAGAGTATCTTCGGAGTCTTCTAACGGATCAAGAGATCGTGTGGAATACGGGACTCTTCGGGAGGAACTATTTACGAGGACCTAATGTTAGAGTTAGTAAATTCTTTAACCTGAAAGAGAAGAGAGAGTAGAGCCCAGAGTATAGGAAAGGAGTAAAAAGATACTAATACCACCCAATTGAGATGTGGGCCCGTAAGCCACAACATGAGTGTTAGTAAAGTTTTTCAAACACTAGACTCAACCTCGGCCAAGGAGTTGGAAAGAGGGCTACCTACAGGCAGTCGGCTCTGAGACCAGCTTGTGACGCCCTCGGTTTAATCGTACGCTAATCATACACGCAAATGCGTACGATCAAACCCAAGGACTCATGGGAAGATATCACAACACAACTCTAGACACAAATAAAATAACATCAGCTTCATATTACAAGCCAGGGGCCTCGAGGGCTAGAATACGGAAGCTCGATAAAGACACGAGTCAGCGGAAGCAACAATATCTGAGTACACACATAAAACATAGGGTGCCTTAGAGAAGGCTAGCACAAAATAAGATACAACGATCGAACGAGGCGAGGCCTCCTTCCTGAGAACCTCCTAAACTACTCCTGGGCTTCAGCGGCCTCCACGAAGAAGGCACCATCGGGACGGCAGGTGTCGGCAGGAAACTCCACTCCTGGGCTCCATCATCTGGTCGTAGCACGGATCAAGGGGGCAAAGGGGAGCAAAGCAGCGGTGAGTACTCATCCAAAGTACTCGCAAGTCTTACATCACATATATTCTAAGTATGCATCAGTATCAAAGAAGGGGGGGGTTATATGTGGACTGACTGCAGCAATGCGAGAATAGAGAGAGAAGGTCCTATCGAAGACTAGCATCTTCAGGGTCTTACAACAATAGACGAGAGTAGAACAGGGGTAAAACATTAATAGTCATATTGTTGCAGTAATATTAAAGTGAGATCGCGCCTAAAGATCCTCCCTCGACTCCCTGCGAGGAAGCAATCCCGAGGCAAACTAATTCCAGTAAGTAACAATTGTAGTTGTATAAGATCAAGGCACAACTCCAAGTCGTCCTGTAACCGTGGACACGGCTATCCGAATAGTTAATTTTCATCCCTGCTGGGGTGCACCACATGTCCAGTCATGCTCGATAACACTCTGGCCGGACATACTTTTCTGGGTCCTGCCCGGCCTCGGAATATCGACACGTCGTAGCCCCACCTAAGACTAATCAGAGAGGTTAGCCCGCCGGTCTAAATCCTAAGCGCAAAGGGTTCATGGGCCCAGTCCCCTCTGCGCTCTTGCACGATGCGAGGGCGGCCGACGTCAGTCCTAGCATCCCTTAATCACAAGCGCAATGCATCTCGGGACCACTCGGGCGCGCGCCACTACGATTGCTGACATCTGAAAAGCTTCGGCTGATACCGCGACGCCGAGTACCCATAATTCTTCCCGTGTAGCCGGTTAGTGCAAAAAGGTCTCCGACCAACCCAGATCAAATACCCAAATCCATTAACATTTTAATTAGGCCATCAACACAGTCTCACGGGAATCCACCCGTCTTACAACTAATCACCAAAGATCCCAGTAACATGGTCGAGTAACTGTGTGGGTATAACATCGGGGGGAATCCAAGGTATCACCCTCGTTGGATTCCGAATGATGTATCCGTCAAGGTGCGTTTAGAGAAATCACCCTCCGGGGTCCCACATTTGAGGGGTTGCACGACAGAGGCGTCACCGGGAATGGTGAAAGAGGAATCACCCTTGATAACCACGTCCGACTAGCTATAGTACAGAGATATCATCAGGAGTACTTAGCGAGGTGTCACCCTCGGTACTCGATAGTATCTCTGTAGCGTCGTACAACTAAGGGGGGTGTATGTGGTGTGTCGGGTCTGGCTCGTCGATCAGAGATCGAGATTTGAAAACAAGCGGGGCAACTAGACTACGGGGTCAAAGGGGATGACTGCTCCACCTATACTAAGCAGATTAAAAGTACAGGACTGAAAGTAGCAGTTCATCAAAAACAGGCTATGCATCAGATATAGGAGCTAACTACAACAGTGGCAAAATACTAATGCAAGCAGTAGGAAGAAAGACATAGGCGATATAGAAATGATCAAGGGGGGTTTGCTTGCCTTGCTGCTCTGCGGCAAAGGACTGATCGGCAGGGTCGTAGATGTACCCGACAGCAGCGTCAGTCTTGGGGTCTACCGGTAAGAAGAGGGGGAACAAACAATAAATAATAGCAACGGTGCAGCACAAAGCATGACATGGCAAGATGCAGGCTAGACATGAGCTAACGTAGTAACATCCGTCATAGACGGGTCGGAAGAATATCTGACGATATTTTCCGGGTCTCGGGCTACTGCCGATCATACTGGAAACGATGGAAATGTTCCATGTTTGCTATGCTAGGGACGCGTGATAGGCGAATGGACCGTATATCCGGGTTCGTCTCGTTCTGCTGATCAACTTTCATGTTGAAAATATTTTGATCTGACTTACGGATTATTTAATATTGATTTTTAAAGTTTTATTCAATAATTAGGAATTAAAAACGGATTTAAATAATTTAATAAAATGTTATTATGACATCAGCATGATGTCGGGATGACATCAATAGTTGACTGGTCAACTGACCAGCGGGTCCCGAACGTCATACGCACAAGTTTTAATTAAGATTAAATATTAATTAATCAGGTTAATTTAGTGAGGGACCCACGTGTCATACTCTAATTATTTATTTATTTAATAAAAACATATATCTGTTTTGGTAATTAACTAATTAATTAATATAACTAATTATTCATTTTCTTTATTATTATTATTTTTAATGGTGTGGCTCCGCGTGTCATTGGGACAATGACCACACACATACACCATGCACACACACATATCTACTCATACATATTTTATATGTCCATACATTCCTTCATACATACATACATCTGTACATGCATCCACATACACCATTATACACACAAATACATACATCTCATATGCATACTACATCTTATCTTCTTTCTTCTAACAACTCACAGGTCTACTCCCCTCCTCCCCCTGACTAGCAGGAGGGAAACAACGCAGGGTCGAGTTGGAGGTCGCGAGAGACCGTGGTGCGGGGCGCCGGAACCAAACCGAAATGGGAAGAAGGAAACGGGGGGTAGCTCACCGAGCCCTGTAGGTGTGCAACGTGGGCTCAAGGGGGGCTCGGTGAAGCGACACGTCGACGACGAACGGAGGTGCGGTGGTGCGGTGCCGGCGAGGAGGATCCCGAGGTGACGGTAGTGTCTCGGTGAGGAGGGGCCCGACCGAGGAGGCGGTGGCCATGGTGGTGGCCGGCCGGGTTGACGGAGGGAGATCCGGAGGCGCCGGTGCGGATCCGGCACGGGGCCGGTATGGCGTCGGGGTGTGGCCGCCGGAGGCCAACGAGGGGAGGCCGGAGGCGGGGTGCTGCGGCCAGAACCGGCGGGGGCCAACCACAGCGAGGAGGACCGGTGGTGAGGCACCGGCCGGCGAGGTTTCGGCCCCCAGCCCCGATCCAATCTGGATCGGGAGGGGTGCGGGGAGAACTGACGCGCGCCAGGGGACTGGGAGGGGAAGAGGCGACGAGAGGATCTGGGAGGCGAGGTCGCTGGAGCGAGGAAGTGGGGCTGGTCGGCGGGAGGTAGGGAGGGCCAACGGTGCTGTCGGTTGGGAACCTGGGGCGAGGGAGGTGCTCGTGGGCGGGCTCCTCTCGGGCTCCAGGGAGGACGAGGGGTGAGGGGGATCTGGGGCCGATGGGGAACCAGGGGTGAACGAGAGGTGGGGGTAGGTGCGGGAGACGTGGGGCGTCGGTGGGTTTCGGTCTGGGTGACCGAGAGGAGCGGGGGGGTTCGTGCGCCTGGGAGGGGGGCACGTGGGGCTCGCTAGGGGGTTCGGTAGGTGGAGGGGGGCCGTGGGAGTTGTTAGGAGAGCGGGAGGTGGGTACCCAGGCGGCGGGGGGGGAGACCGAGGGGAGCCACCTCTCTAGCTAGGGTTTGGCCGCGGTGGGCGGCTGTGGCCGGGCCGGCTCGGCCAATTTGGCAAAGTTGGGCGAGGGGCTTTTTTGGGGGGGGGTCTCCTTTTCCGTTTTTCTGTTGTTTCTTTTTTCTTTTTTTGTATTTCATTTTCATTTTTATTTTACCCTTATGCTTATTTCTTTATATACATATTTTTCTGCACGCTAGTTTAGAAAATATATTAACCATTATTCTCTGCTACAATTCAAACATTTTTATTTTTTTACATCTGAAAATTTAATTCGTTTGTCTTTAAACTAAATATGATAAATGTTCTGATTCTTATTAGGTGACAACCTAGCTCAGTTAAACATGATGACCTAGCATCATTAAGGTGTGGTTACTGTAGCTTAATTATCGGGGTGTCACACCGGGCCATCGAGCGGATGGCTCGGTCGATCAACCTGGCCGACGTCTAGAAGATCACTGGTTGTCTTGCCTCACTCAGCCGTTTCATCAGTCGACTTGGAGAAAAGGCCCTCTCCCTCTAGCGCCTGCTCAAAAAGGCAGACAACTTTGTCTGGGGTGACCACGTGGACGAGGCACTACACGATCTCAAGCACAGACTGACCACTATGCCAGTGCTCGCCGCGCTGGCGGACGAGGAATCGCTGCTCCTCTACATCGCCGGGTAACCAGCTAATACGTCTCCAACATGTCTATAATTTTTTATTGTTCTGTGTTATTATATTATCTGTTTTGGATGTTTTACATGCATTAATATGCTTTTTCATATTATTTTTCGGACTAACCTATTAATCTAGAGCCTAGTGTGAGTTTCTGTTTTTTTCATGTTTTTTAGTATTGCAGATAAGGAATATTAAACGGAGTCCAAACGGAATAAAATCTTCGGAATGATTTTTCTTAGACGAGAACCAACCTAGAAAACTTGGAGATGAAGGCAGGAGAGCCGTCGTGTGGCGAGAAGCCACAGGAGCGCGCCCCCTGGCTTCTCGCCCCACGACAGCCCTCCTAACCCTATTCTTCGGCCTATAAATTCCCAAATATTCCCTGGATACAAAAGGGAGCCACGAAAATAATTTTCCTTCACCAGAAGCCTCTATTCCCGTGAGATCCATTCTTGGAGCCTTTTCCAGTAATCTACCGGGGGGGAATCGGTCATGGAGGGCATCTACATCAACTCCATTGCCCCTCCGATGATGCGTGACTAGTTTACCACAGACCTCGGGTCCATAACTAGTAGCTAGATGGCTTCTTCTCTCTCTTTGTTCTTCAATACCATGTTCTTCATGATCTTCATGGAGATCTATCTGATGTAATACTCTTGCGATGTGTTTGTCGAGATCTGATGAATTCTGGGTTTATGTTCAGATTATCTATTAATATTATTTTAGTCTTTTCTGAATTCTTATATGCATAATTTCGTATCTTTGGAAGTAGATTGGTAATTCTTGCAATGGAAGAAGTAGTTAGTTTTGGGTTCAATCTTGTGGTGTCCTCACCCAGTGAGAAAGTAGGGGTAGCGAGGCACATATTTGTATTGTTGCCATCGAGGATAAAAGGATGGGGTTTTCATCATATTGCTTATGTTTATCCCTCCACATCATGTCATCTTACCTAATGTGTTACTATATTCTTCATGAACTTAATACTCTAGATGCAAGCAGGAGTTGGTCGATGTGTGGAGTAATAGTATTAGATGCAGAATCATTTCGGTGACATGTACGTGATGCCTATATGCATAATCATTGATTTGGATATCTTCATAATTATTCTATTTTCTATCAATTGCTCGACAGAAATTTGTTCACCCACCGTATTATTTTCCTTCATGGCCCCAGGTCTATTTTCCATATTATACTTTTAGACCTATAAACCAAAAATACCAAAAATATCTTGTTGCAATTGATTTACTTTTGTTTACTTTTTGTTTCAGCAATCTTTTATATCTATCTCTATCAGATCTCATCCTTGCAAGTAACTGTGAAGGGATTGACAACCCCTTTTTAGCGTTGGGTGCAAGTGTTTGATTGTTTGTGTAGGTGTGAAGATTGGGGCCTTGCTTGTTCCTCCTACTGGATTGATACCTTGATTCTCAACAAAATGAGGGAAATACTTATCTACTTTGTTGCATCATCCTTTCCTCTTCAAGGGAAAACCAACGCAAGCTCAAGAATTAGCAAGAAGGATTTTTGGCGCCGTTCCTGGGAGGATACATACCAATATAAAGCCTACCAAGTACCCATCACAAACTCATCTCTTGAATTTACATTATTTGCCTTTTGCCTCTCATTTTCCTCTCCCCCACTTCTAAAACGATTTTCAAAAAATACCAAAAAGATTTGCCTTTTTATTCGCCCTTCTTCCGCTCGCCTTTTTCATTATTTTTTGTTTGTTCGTTTCCATGGCTCAACCCAAAAGTTTTGATCCATATCTTAGGAAGTTGGAAGATATTGAGAATAATTCTAAGGGATTCATGTCGCTCCAATTTGACCATAATAGTTTCTTTAGTAACGAGCTTAAAGAACTAAAGTTTATGCTGGAATAGATGAATAAAGAACTTGATGATATGACTAAGGAATTTTCTGGTTTGAAATCTTAGTTTGCTCACCTTGAAAATTTAGTAGGCCAAATTTCTGACAAACAAGCTACCTTAGTTAATAAAATGGCCGTGAAGCCAGAATCTTTAAATAATGGTCAAAATCTTAAAGTGATTGATGTGACTCCTATTGTAACTTTGTTTTCTAATACAAATCTTAAAAAATGGGACTCGAGATAAGTCAACTTTAGTTCAAAGGCGTCCCAATGTTTCGGAGTTTATAGATCTAATGCTAAGATTGATAAAAGTGGGATTGAAGAGGTCAAAACTTTAAATAGTAATGAACCCACTCTTTTGGATTTCAAGGACTTTAATTATGATAGTTGTTCTTTGATTGATTGTGTTTCCTTGTTGCAATCCATGTTGAATTCTCCGCATGCTTATAATCAAAATAAAGCTTTTACTAAACATATTGTGGATGCCATGATGAAATATTTTGAAAAAAACTTGAGTTGGAAGTTTCTATACCTAGAAAGCTTTATGATGAGTGGGAACCTACTATTAAGATTAAAATTAAAGATTATGAGTGTCATGCTTTCTGTGATTTGAGTGCTAGCGTTTCCACAATTCCAAAAACTTTATGTGATGTGCTAGGTTTTCGTGAATTTCATGATTGCTCTTTAAATTTGCATCTAGCGGATTCCACCATTAAGAAACTTATGGGAAGGATTAATGGTGTTATTATTATTGCAAATAGTAATTATGTTTGCGTAGATTTCATTGTTCTTGATATAGATTGCAATCCTACATGTCATATTATTCTTGGTAGACCTTTCCTTAGAACGATTGGTGCAATTATTGATATGAAGGAAGGAAATATTAGATTCCAGATTCCATTAAGGAAAGGCATGGAGCACTTTCCTAGAAAGAAAATAAAATTATCTTACGAATCTATTATGAGAGCTACTTATGGATTGCATACCAAAGATGACAATACCTAGATCTATTGTGTTATGCCTAGTTAGGGGCGTTAAACAATAGCGCTTGTTGGGAGGCAACCCAATTTTATTTTTGTGCTTTTGTTTTTTGCTTCTGCTTTTTAGTGTTGCACACATTATTACCTCTGTAGTAATTGTATTTTCTTGTTTTAATTAGTGTTTGAGCCAAGTAAGACCTTTGGGATGGTCTACGGTGTTTGTGAGTTGATTTTGCTGAAAAACTGAAACTTTTGCTCTGAGTCTAGGAATTTTGTAAATTCACTCGAACCTGGTTTTGATCTGAAAGTTTTACACAAGATTGATATACAAATTTTCCTGATTGACCTAAGTTTACTGAATTTTTGGAGTTACAGAAGTATTCGAAGTCTATAGATTGCTACCGACTGTCTTGTTTTTGGCAGATTATGTTTTCTTTGTGTTGTTAGCTTATTTTTGTGTATCTATGGGTTGTGCCGGGGGGTACGAACCATGGATAAGTTGTAATACAGTTAATATTACACCAATATAAATAAATAATGAGTTCACAACAGTACCTAAAGTTGTGATTTATTTTTCTTATACTAACGGATCTCATGAGTTTTCTGTTGAGTTTTCTGTTGTGAAGTTTTCAAGTTTTGGGTTAAGATTTGATGAACTATGGAATAAGGAGTGACAATATCCTAATCTTGGGGATTCCCAAGGCACCCCAAGACATATTCAAGGATACCAAAGAGCCTAAGCTTGGCGATGCCCCAGAAGGCATCCCCTCTTTCTTCTTCAATCCATCAGTAAATTAACTTGAGGCTATATTTTTATTCACCACATGATATGTGTTTTGCTTGTAGCGTCTTGTATGATATTAGTCTTTGCTTTTTAGTTTTCCACATTCATCCTTGCTGCACACATATTTTGAGAGAGTCACTCTACATCGTGAATTTATTAGAGAAGTCTATGTGCTCTAGTACTTCACTTATATCTTTTGAGTTGGGCAATGTTGCTCTAGTACTTCACTTATATCTTTTTAGAGCACGATGGTGTTTTATTTTATAGAAATTATTGAACTCTCGTACCTCACTTATATTATTTTGGGAGTCTTTAAATAGCATGGTAATTGGCTTAGGTTATGAATTTAGTCCTAATATAATGGGCATCCAAGATGGATATAATAAAAACTTTCATATAAATGCATTGAATACGATGAGAAGTTTGATTCCTTGCATATAGTTTTGAGATATGAAGATGGTAATATGAGAGTCATGCCCGTGAGTAATTTTGAATTGGAACAAATACTTTTGTTAACGTTTGTGATTCTCGTAGCATGCACGTATGGTGAATCGTTATGTAATGAAGTCGGAGCATGATTTGTTTAATGATTGTCAACCTTTTTGTGGAGGTCGGGATCGCGCGATGGTTAACTCATACCAACCCTCCCCCTAGGAGCATGTGTCTAATAGTTTGATTCGATAAATAATAGGATTTTTCAATAAGTATGTGAGTTCTTTAAGACTAATGTTGAGTCCATGGATTATACACGCTCTCACACTTCCACCTTTGCTAGCCTCTCTAGTACCGCGCAACTTTCGCCGATGCATTAAACCCACCTTCCTCAAAATAGCCACGATATACTTTCCTCAAAACAGCCACCATATCTACAAATTATGGCATTTCCATAGCCATTCCGAGATATATTGCCATGCAACTTCCACCGTTCTGATTTTTTATGACACACACCATCACTTCCATATTGCATACAGAGTCATATTTTGTTCTAGGTATCAATTTGTAATTTTTGAGTTGTAAGTAAATAAAAGTGTGATGATTTGGATTATTAGAGCATTGTCCCATGAGTGAAAAGGATGATGGAACCTATGACTCCCTCACAAGTTGGGATGAGTCTCCAGACTTCACAAAAAATAAAAGAGGCCAGCGAAGCCCAAATAAAAAAGTGGCCAAAGATGCCCACCAAAAAATGAGAGAAAGAGAGAAGGGACAATGCTATTATCTTTTTCCACACTTGTGCTTAAAATTAACACCATGTTCTTCATGATAGAGAGTCTCCAATTTTGTCACTTTCATATAACTAGTGGAATTTTTCATCTTATGCACAACCACTTAGCTTTCATACACTTATAGCTCTAGTGGATTCGTTGCATGGCAATCCCTACTCACTCGCATTGATATCTATTGATGGGCATCTCCATAGTCCGTTGATATGCCTAGTTGATGCGAGACTATCTTCTCCTTTTTCCTTGCAACCTCCACCATATTTCTATTCCACCTATAGTGTTATATCCATGGCTCACTCTCATGTATTCCGTGAGAGTTGAAAAGGTTTGAGACCATAAAAGGTGTGAACAATTACTTGACTTGTCATTGGGGTTGTGCATGATTTATATACTTTGTGTGGGGAAGATGGAGCATAGCCAGACCATATGATTTTGTAGGGATAACTTTCTAAGGCCATGTTATTTCAAAAGGACGCAATTGCCTTGTTAGTATGCTTGAATTATTACTGTTTTTATGTCAATATTAGACTTTTGTTTTGAATCTTATGGATATGAATATTCATGCCACTATAAAAAATATTACATGGATAAATATGTTAGGTAGCATTCCACATCAAAAATTATGTTTTTATCATTTACCTACTCGAGGACGAGCAGGAAATAAGCTTGGGGATGCTTGATACGTCTCCAACGTATCTACAATTTTTGATTGTTCCGTGCTATTATATTATCTATTTTGGATGTTTATATGCATTAATATGCTTTTTAATATTATTTTTGGGACTAACAAATTAATCTAGAGCCTAGTGCCAGTTTCTGTTTTTTCATGTTTTTGAGTATTGTAGATAAGGAATATTAAACGGAGTCCAAACGGAATAAAATCTTCAGAATGTTTTTTCTTGGACCAGAAGCAACCCAGAAAACTTGGAGATTAAGGCAAGAGAGCCGCCGTGTGGCGACAAACCACAGGGGCGCGCCCTAGGGGGGTGAAAGCATAATTTCTCCCTAGGGTTGTTTTGATAACTGATCACAACATGTGCATTATTGGACTAATGTGTTTTCCAATTATATTTCAGAAAAGTTCAAAAGATGCTATGGCTTAAGGTTTTCGTGGAGATGCCCCTTGATGCAAGAAAGGAACAATATTGGCTCAAGCTTCAAGCTAGAAGACTCTTCATTTTATATTTGTGAGAAATCACTTTTGAGTCCATAGGAAAGCCAATACTATTAAAAGGGGGTGAGGTTGTAAAATGAACTGATTGCTCACATGCTCAAACTTAGCCACCAAAAGACCCAGTCATTTTTCCCACATATCCACTCTGTCAAGTTACACATTCACAAATTCAGTGTCACCGACATTTCCATATCGAACCCAGCGAGTTTGAACCTCAGAAAGAACCCAAGCCATTCCCACCAAATCGGTGCAACCGAAACTGCATCGGTGCTACCGAGTTCAGTGTGACCAACATTCTATTGCCAAGATACACAAAATTGGAATTTCTGAGTTTGAGTATCCGTGCCATCGAGTTTTGCCATCTGACGATTAGTCACCTTTTCGGTGCCACCGAGTTGTGTATATCGGTCCCACCGAGATTCAAAAGTTCACACCTTTAGTGCTTGTCCGTACCACCGAGTTTCCATCTTCGGTGTCACCGAGTTTTCTCTTTTGTGTGTAACGGTTGGATTTTGGCTGCTGCCTATATATACCCCTTCACCCACTTCTCATTTATGGGAGAAGCACTCAGAACACGTACTTCATTTCCAGATCCATTTTCTAAGAGAGAACCACCTACTCATGTGTTGGGACCAAGATATTCCAATCCAATGATTTGAAACTTGATCTCTAGCCTCCCAAACTGCTTTCCACCAAATCAACCTCTCCTACCCATGCATATTCTGTGCGAGAGTGATTTGTGTTGATGAGACTATCTTTAGAAGCACAAGAGCAAGGAGTTCATTGAGCTACACCATCTATTACCTTTTGGACGGTGGTGCGTTCTAGATTGGTTAGGTGTCGCTTGGGAGCCTACTACTTCGTGATGTGGAGTTGAACCAAAATGTTTGTAAGGGCAAGGAGATCACCTACTTCGTGAAGATCTACCGTGAGTAAGGCTACTCCTCCGTGGACGGAAGCCGTGGTGGGATAGGCAAGGCCGCTTCTTTGTGGACCCTCCATGGGTGGAGCCCTCCATGGACTCTCGCAGCCATTACCCTCTATGGGTTGAAGTCTCCACTAACATGGACATACAATAGCGCCACCTATAGGAACCAAGCCAAAACTTGTCGTGTCAACCTCATGTGTTTGATCTCCCTAAATTAGTCCTCTACTTTTCGCTTGCATGTTTTACTTTCTGCTGCTATACTACTAGAACTGCATGTGTAGGGTGTACTTGACTTGTTATAACTCCCGTATCTGCCTCTCAAGTAAGATTGGGAAAAGGCAAAAAAAATATCTTGTCAAGTAGTCTATTCACCCCCCCCCCTAGACATACATTCGATCCTACAAGGGGGGCGCCTCCTGGCTTGTGGCCCCATGGCAGCCCTCCTAACCCTTTTCTTTGGCCTATAAATTCCCAAATATTCCCTGGATACAAAAGGGAGACACGAAAATATTTTTCCACCGCCGGAAGCCTTTGTTCTCGTGAGATCTAATCTTGGAGCCTTTTCCGGTAATCAGCCGGACGGGGAATCGATCACGGAGGGCATCTACATCAACTCCATTGCCCCTCCGATGATGCGTGAGTAGTTCACCACAGACCTTCGGGTCCATAGCTAGTAGCTAGATGGCTTCTTCTCTCTCTTTGTTCTTCAATACCATGTTCCTCATGATCTTCATGGACACCTATCCTATGTAATACTCTTGCGGTGTGTTTGTCGATATCCAATGAATTGTGGGTTTATGTTCAGATTATCTATGCATATTATTTGAGTCCTTGCTGAATTCTTATATGCATGATTTCATATCTTTGCAAGTCTCTTTGAGTTATTGGTCTGGTTTGGCTAACTAGATTGGTAATTCTTGCAATGGGAGAAGTGCTTAGTTTTGGGTTCAATCTTGTGGTGTCCTCACCCAGTGCATGATTTGTATTGTTGCCATCGAGGATAAAAAGATAGGGTTTTCATCATATTTCTTGAGTTTATCCCTCTACATCATGTCATCTTACCTAATGCGTTACTCTGTTCTTCATGAACTTAATACTCTAGATGCAGGCAGGAGTCGGTCGATGTGTGGAGTAATAGTAGTAGATGCATAATCGTTTCAGTATACTTGACACGGATGTGATGCCTATATGCATAATCATTGCCTTGGATATCTTCATAATTATTCGCTTTTCTATCAATTGCTCAACAGTAATTTGTTGACCTAGTGTATTATTTTCCTTCATGAGAGAAGCCTCTCGTGAAACCTCTGGTTCATGGGTCTATTTTCCATATTATACTTTCAGATCTATAAACCAAAAATACCAAAAGTATCTTGCTGCAATTTATTAATTTTCGTTTCAGCAATCTTTTATATCTATCTCTATCAGATGTCATCCTTGCAAGTAACCGTGAAGCAATTGACAACCCCTTTTTAGCGTTTGGTGCAAGTGTTTGATTGTTTGTGTAGGTCCGAAGATTGGGGACTTGCTTGTTCCTCCTACTGGATTGATACCTTGGTTCTCAACAAACTGAGGGAAATACTTATCTACTTTGCTGCATCACCCTTTCCTCTTCAAGGGAAAACCAACATAAGTTCAAGAAGTAGCACCAGCCGCTGGTCAGCATTGTCATAGCCATCGGCCGCTCAAATTCGGGCCGAGCCCAGCTGGTACAGCGACCGGTCTACTATCTGAGCAAGGTGTTGTGCACCTCCAAGCAAAACTACCCGCACTACCAGAAGATATGATATGGCATGTTCCTGGCAGGTCGGAAACTCAAGCCCTACTTCGAGGACCACCTGATCACGATGGTGAGCATCGCCCCCTTAGAGAAATCACGGGCAACCGGGACGAGGCCGGCCGAATCGCCAAGTGGGCCATCCAACTGGTCGACCACCACATCGCCTATGAGTCCTGCAGAACCATCAAGTCCGAGGCTTTGTCAAATTTCCTCGTCGACTGTGCGGAAACTGAGTACTTGTCACCGCCTCCCGACTCCATCCACTGGTGCATGCACTTCGACGGGTCGAAGATGCGGACCGGCCTTGGAGCCGGCATCATTCTCTCCTTCCCAAAGGGGGACCAGTTGTAGTACGCCCTGCAGATCCACCTTGTTGTATCAAACAACATGGCGGAGTATGAAGCGCTCACCCATGGCCTCCGGCTGGCGAGGGAGATCGACCTCCGATGCATCCTTTGCTTCGGCAACTCCGACCAGGTGGTGCAGCAAGTCACTAGCAAGTGGGACGCCAGGGACACAAACATGGCCAGCTATCGCTTTGTGGTCCAACAGGTGACCGGAGGTTTCGAAGGCTTTGAGTTCCACCACATCCTTCGAGCCGGCAACGAGCTTGCCTACACACTCGCAAACATACGCTCTACATGGCAACCGATCCCAGCTAACATATCCCTGGAGCATCTAGGTAAGCCCTCCTTCATGCCTTCTCCAGAGTCCGAGTAAATCTTCATCCTGACACACCGGGGGGCTACTCCGCTGGGACCGAGGGCTGCCATCGCCGACTTGGGGGCTTTCCCACCAGCCTAGGGAGCTGCCAACGCCGACTCGAGGACTGCCCCGTCTGACTCGAGGGCTGTCGCAGCTGGCCCTTTGACTGCAGTCCCCGACATACTGCTGACCGCTCCGGCCGGCCCGAGGACTGCTTCCCCCAGTTTGGGGGCTGCCGGTTCTCCATTAGGGCCACTCTCGTCCGACCGTGGGACCACGGCACATGGCCAGCAGACTACAGGCCCCGTCCTAGCAAGCCCAGTCGTAGAGGCTGTTCTAATAGTGGCATGAACTCGTCTTGGTCACAACCCTTCCTCGACTACAGCGAAAACGGCAAACTATCTGCCAACGAGGTTGAGGCCCGACAGATCCAATGGCGTTCCATGACCTACACCATCATCAACAACGAGCTCGTCAAGCGCATCATGTCTGGAGTGTTCTAGTGGTGCATCAAGGCACACAAGGGCCACGAGATCCTCCTCGATATCCACCATAGTTAGTGTGGCCACCATGCCGCCTCGCGCTCCCAAGTCGCCAGGGTGTTCCACCACGGGTTCTACTGGCCATCTGCCCTACAAGACGCCAAAGAGCTAGTCGAAAAGTGCAATGGCTGCTAATGCTTCAAAGCGGCCAGCCACCAGCCAGTCACAGCCCTACAAACCATTCCGCTCACATGTCCTTTCACTGTATGGGGCCTCGACATAGTGGGCCCGATCAAAACAGCCCGAGGCGGCGTGACTCACCTCATGGTGGTCGTCGACAAATTCACAAAGTGGATTGAGGCTAGGCCGGTCAAGAAACTAGATGGCCCGATGGCCGTCACGTTCATCAAGAACATCACCATTCGCTACGGCCTCCCCAACATGATCATCACCGACAACGGCATCAACTTTGCCAAGGGCGCACTCGCTCGCTACTACAATCGGCAAGGAATCTGGTTGGACCTCGCGTTTGTGACCCACCCGCAGTCAAACGACCATGTGGAGCGGTGCCAACGACCTCATCCTGGACGGCCTAAAACCGAGGTTGCTCGAGCCACTCGAGCGCTCAGCCAGCTCCTGGTTCAAGGAATTGTCGGTTCTGCTATGGAGCATGTGAACCACGCCCAACCGGTCCACCGGTTTCACCCCCTTCTTCCTCATATATGTGGTCGAAGCAATCGTCCTCACCGACATCAAGTTTGACTCACCGCGAGTCACCCTCTACACAGAGGCCGACGCCAAAGAAGCCCGAGAAGACAGCGTCGGCCTCCTCGAGGAGGCACGCGAGCTGGCGCTGTCCAGAATAGCCATCTACTAGTAGGGTCTGCGCCGCTATCACGGTCGTCGGGTCAACCCCCTCTCATTCCGAGAGGACGACCTGGTACTCCGACTGGTCCAATGGACAGCTGGCTAGCACAAGTTATCCTCCCCATGGGAGGGCCCCTTCATCATCAGCAAAGCATTGAGCAAGAACGCCTACTACCTGATCAATGCCCAAAACCAAGAAAGAACAAGAAGGATGCCTCCTGCTCCGAGACGGGACGCCCGTGGAACATGGAGCTCCTCCGCCCATTTTACAGTTGAAGTGTATGTATGTATTTCTTCCCTTCAAATCGATGAACAACCACCATCCCCGAGCAGGATGCTACTTCTCAAACAACAGCGCCAGAAATTGACACGTTGACGAACACTTGCTTGCGTTGGTTTTTCCCTTGAAGAGGAAAGGGTGATGCAGCACAGGAGCACTAAGTATTTCCCTCAGTTTGAGAACCAAGTATCAATCCAGTAGGAGAATCTCGTCAAGTCCAGAGTACCTGCGCAAACACAAACGAGCTTGCACCCAACGCTATAAAGGGGTTATCAATCCCTTCAAGATTGATTGCAAAGTGAGATCTGAAGGCGGAAAGTGCAATGAAGTAAAGGAGTAAGGCTGAAAATATGGTGTGAAGTAGACCCGGGGGCCCTAGTGTTCACTAGAGGCTTCTCTCAAAATAGCAAATATTACGGTGGGTGAACAAATTACTATCGAGCAATTGATAGAACCGCGCAAACTCATGACGATATCTAAGTCAATGATCATACATATAGGCATCACGTCTGAGACAAGTAGACCGATACTTTCTGCATTTACTACTATTACTCCACACATCGACCGCTATCCACCATGCATCTAGTGTATTGAGTTCATGACGAACAGAGTAACGCCTTAAGCAAGATGACATGATGTAGAGGGATAAAATCAAATCAATGATGAAAACCCCATTTTTTTACCCTTGATGGCAACAACATGATGCGTGCCTCGCTACCCGTTCTATCAATGGGTGAGGTCACCGCACGATATGAACCCAAAACCAAGCACTTCTCCCATTGCAAGAATCATACATCAAGCTAGCCAAACAAAACCCACAACTCGGAGAGAATTACAAGGATATGAAATCATGCATATAAGAGATCAGAAGAAACTCAAATAAGATTCATAGATTATCTGATCGTAAATCCACAATTCATCGGGTCTCGACAAACACACTGCAAAAGAAGATTACATCGGATAGATCCCCATGAAGATCATGGAGAACTTTGTATTGAAGATCCAAGAGAGAGAGAAAGTCATCTAGCTACTAGTTATGGACCCGTAGGTCTATGGTGAACTACTCACGCATCATCGGAGAAGTCATGGTGTTGATGAAGAAGCCCTCCGTATCCGAATCCCCCCTCCGGCAGGGCACCAGAATGTGCCCCGGATGGGATCTTGCGGAGACAGATGCTTGCGGCGGCAGAAAAGTACTTTCAATGATCTCCTGATTTTTTCTGGAATTTTTTGGGAATATATAGGTGAAAGACCTAGGGCAGAGGTGGCCCAGGGAGCCCACAAGCCTAGGAGGCGCCCCCTGGTCGCGGCTAGTGGGCTTGTGGGGTCCCTGGTGGCCCCCTGCCTTGTTTCTCAAGTCCCCCGATCGTCTTCTGTTTCGGAAAAAATCTTTTTGGAAGTTTCGTTCCGTTTGGACTCTGTTTAATCCTCGTGTGAAAAGGGTCAAAACACGGAAAAAACAGGAACTGGCACTTGTCACTGAGTTAATAAGTTAGTCCCAAAAAAGATATAAAAGGCATACAAAACATCCAAAGTTTGACACGATAATAGCATGAAACCATCAAAAATTATAGATACGTTGGAGACGTATCAAGCATCCCCAAGCTTAACTCCTGCTCGTCCTCGAGTAGGGAATTGATAAAGACTTAATTTTTGATGTGGAATGCTACCTAGCATAGTTGTCCTTTGTAACTTCTTTCGTGTGACATGAATGTTCAGATCCGTAAGATTCAAAACAATAGTTTGCTATTGACATGAAAACAATAATACTCCAAGCAAACTAGCAAGGTAATCATGAACTTTCGAAATAACAAGGCCAAAGGAGGTTATCCCTACAAAATCGTATCGTGTGGCTATGCTCCATCATCCTCACACAACTAATTTAAATCATGCACAACCCCGGTATTGGCCAAGTAATTGTTTTCTCACTCTTACTTCCTCAAACTTTTTATAACTATCACGCAATACATGCGCGTGAGCCATGGATATAGCACTATAGGTGGAATAAAGTGTGGTGGTGGTTGTGAGACAAAAAGGGCGGAGATGGTCACATTGACTCGGCGTATCAAAGGGCTATGGAGATGCCCACTAATAGATATCAATGTGAATGAGTAGGGATTGCCATACAAGAGATGCACTAGAGCTATAAGTATGTGAAAGCTCAAGAGGAGAACTAGTGGGTGTGCATCCAACTTGCTTGCTCACGAAGACCTAGGGAAATTTGAGGAAGCCCATCATTGGAATATACAAGCCAAGTTATATAATAAAGATTCCCACTAGCATATGTGGTGATGAAACGAGAGGCTCTCAATCATGAAGAACATGGTGCTATTATGAAGCACAAGTGTGGAAAAATATAGTAGCGTTGTCCCTTCTCTCTTTTTTTCTCTTTTTTTTATTTGGGCTCTTGGGCCTCTTTTTTTCTCTTTTTTTGTTTTCTATTTTTTTATTTGGGCTCTCTGGCCTCTCTTTTTTTATTTCCTCACATGGGACAATGCTCTAATAATGATGATCATCACACTTTTATTTACTCACAGCTCAAAGCTCAGAACGATGATGACTCTATAGGAAATGCCTCCGGCAGTGTACCGGGATGTGCAACGATCTAGCTTGGCGTATGACGTTGGAACATCTCGCTGGCTATCTTACGATCATGCAATGGCAATATGAGAGTGACGGCACAAGTCATGGGACGGAACCATGGGAGTTGCATGGCAATATATCTTGGAATGGCTATGAAAATGCCATAGTAGGTAGGTATGGTGGCTGTTTTGAGGAAGGCATATGGTGGGTTTGTGCACCGGTGAAAACTGCGCGGCACTAGAGAGGCTAGCAATGGTGGATGGTAAAATTGCATCTATACCATGTACTCACATTAGTCATGAAGAACTCACATACTTGTTGCGAAAGTTTTTATAAGTAATCGAAACAAAGTGCTAAACGCATACTCCTAGGGGAAGGGTTGGCTAGGTGTTAACCATCGCGCGATCCCGACCACAACACAAAGGATGACAATCAATAGATCAATTATGCTCCGACTTCCTAACATAGCGGTTCACCATACGTGCATGCTACGGGAATCACTAACTTCAACACAAGTATTTCTAGATTCACAACACCCTACTAACATAGCTCTTAATATTACCAAATCCACGTCTCAAAACTAATTGAGAGGAATCAAAACTTCTCTTTCTACTCAATGCACTTGAAGATGGAGGTTTTATGTATCCTCTTTGGGTACCTATCACCTTCGGGACTACTTTCATAGAACAAGCCAACTACAAAGTCACGCACCACCGTGCTCTAAAAGATCTAAGTGAAGCACATAGAGCAAAATTATCTAGCTCAAAAGATATAAGTGAAGCACGATGAGCATTCTAGCAAAATCACGATGAGTGCATGTCTCTCTCAAAAGGTGTGCAGCAAGGATGATTGTGACATAGCAAAAATAAAAGACTCCTACGATACAAGACGCTCCAATCAAAACACATATCATGTGGTGAATAAAAATATAGCTCCAAGTAATGTTACCGATGGATTGAAGACGAAAGAGGGGATGCCTTCCTAGGGCATCCCCAAGCTTAGGCTTTTTGGTGTCCTTGAATTTGTCTTGGGATGCCTTGGAGACGTATCAAGCATCCCCAAGCTTGAGCTATTTCCACTCCTTATCTCTTTGTCCATGAGAACATCACCCAAAACTTGAAAACTTCACAACACAAAACTTAAACAGAAACTCGTGATATCATTAGCACAAGAAAACAAACTACCACATCTTTAGGTACTGTAGCAATCTTGATTTCTATTTATATTGGTGTTAGATTACAGTATTCTCACTTTTCCATGGCTAGTACCCCCCCCCCCCCAATACTATCCGTAGTTTCATCAAAACAAGCAACCAACTCAACAAAAACAAAATCTGTCAAAAACAAACCAGTCTGTAGCAATCTGTATACTTCGTATACTTGTCGTACCTCAAAAATTCTGAAACATTACGACTGTCTGGGAAAAAGTCATATGAACCAGCAGAAAAAAGAATCAACTCCAAAGCTCTCTCTGAATAAAAATGAAAAATAATCTCGTGAGCGAAAAGTTTCTGTCTTTTTCCAGCAGGATCAAACAACCATCACCAAGACTAGTCATAAAGGTTTTGCTTGGCTCAAACACAAAAAGAAACAAAAAGGACACTATCATAACAAAATTATGATGTTGTGGACGCAACAAAACAGAAACAAAAAGATAAATTCATTGGGTTTCCTCCCAACAAGCGCTATTGTTTAACGCCCTTAGCTAGGCATAAAGCGGTAGAATCACGTATCATCGTCTTTGGTGCTCAAACCATAAGTAGCCCTCATCATGGATTAATAAGGCAATCTTATTTTCTTTCTAGGAAAGTGCTCCAAGCCCTTCTTTAAAGGAAACTGAAATATGATATTCCCTTCCTTCATATCGATGATAGCACCGATAGTCCTTAGGAAAGGTCTACCAAGAATAATAGGGCATGTAGGATTGCAATCAATGTCAAGCACAATGAAATCCACGGGTACATAGTTCCTATTTGCAATAATAAGAACATCATTCATCCTTCCCATGGGTTTATTGACACTAGAGTCCACAAGATGCAAATTAAGAGAATACTCCTCAATCTCATTAAAACCCACAACATCACATAAAGACTTTGGAATCGCGGAAACACTAGCACCCAAATCACACAAAGCATTGCATTCATAGTTTTTTATTTTGATTTTGATAGTAGGTTCCCACTCATCGTGAAGCTTTCTAGGGATAGAGACTTACAATTCAAGTTTCCCTTCAAGGGATTTTATCATATCTTCGACGATATCATCGGTAAAGGCCTTGTTTTGGCTATAAGCGTGTGGAGAGTTTAGCATGGATTGCATCAAGGAAATGCATTCAATCAAGGAGAAGCTATCAGAATTGAATTCCTCGAAATCCAAGGTAGTAATTTCATTACTACTCAAAGTTTTAATATATTCTACTCCACTTTCAATGCTTTTAGCATCAGGATAGATGGACTCCAAATCATTGGGGCATTTTTCGACCAAAGTGGACTCATATCGAGTCCCATCATCATTAGGTTTGACACAAGAAAACAAAGATTCAGTGGCAGTCACACCAAGCACTTTAAGATCTTCGTGATTCTTATCACGAGAACATGCCTTTTTAAGCCATTCATGTCTAGCACGAATTCGGGCAGTTCTTTCTTTGCTCTCACTCATGGAAACACGCATAGCTTTGAAAGTTTCATCCATGTTGATCTTGGGAGGAGCACATCTAAATTTCAAAGGATCAATATCACTAGACATTCTATCAACGCTCCTAGCCAAGTCGTCAATTTTGAGTAGTTTTTCCTCTATGGACGCATTGAAAATCTTTTGTGAGTTGATAAAATCTTTGATATTACTCTCTAGATCAGAGGGTAATCTATTGTAATTTCCATGAGTATTTTTGTAGGAGTTTCCAAAGTTATTAGAGGGGTTACTAGGAAAAGGCCTAGGAACATAGTTTCCTCTAAAAGCATTGTTGTTGCCAAAATTATTCCTACCTACAAAATTAACGTCCAAGCTAGCGTTGCTACTCTCAATCAAGGAAGACACGGGCATATCATTAGGATCTAAAGGAGCACTTCTCCTAGCAACCAAATTCATTAACTCATCCATCTTAGCACTCAACGAGTGAATTTCCTCTATAGCGTGTACCTTCTTACTAGTAGGTGACCTTTCAGTGTGCCACTGAGAGTAGTTCGTCATGATATTATCTAGGAGTTCTATGGCTTCTCCTAGCGTGATTTCCATGAACGTTCCACCTGAGGCGGAGTCCAAGATATTTCTAGAAGCGAAATTCAAGCCAGCGTAGAAGATTTGTATAATCATCCAAAGACTCAAGCAATGAGCGGGACAATTTCTAATCATCAATTTCAAGAATTACGGAGAGTGATAATCTTAGCCGGCGGAAAATACTTGGATATGTAAGCATCTTTGCACTTATTCCAAGAACAAATACTATTTTTGGGGAAAGACGAAACCCAAGTTTTTGCTTGATCTCGCAACGAGAAAGGAAAAAGCTTCAATTTAATCACATCATTATCCACATCTTTCTTATTTTGCATATCGCCAAGCTCAATGAAGGTATTAAGATGGGATGCGACATCTTCACTAGGAAGGCCGGAGAATTGCTCTTTCATAACAAGATTCAGCAAAGCAGCATTGATTTCGTACGACTCCGCACTAGTGGCGGGAGCAATCGGAGTACTAATAAAATCATTATTATTAGTATTCGAGAAGTCACAAAGTTTGGTGTTTTCAGTCAAGGTGACTTCAGCAAGCAAGCTGGCACACAAGCAAACAAAGAGCAAGCGAGAGAAAAGGGCGAACGAAAGAGGCAAACGAAAAAAGGCAAATATTTTTGTATTTTTTTCAGAAGTGGGGGAGAGGAAAACGAGAGGCAAAAAAAGTAAATGCAAGAGATGAGTTTACGACTTACTTGGATGAGTTCTTGACTTGATCCTCCCCCGCAACGGCGCCAGAAATACTTCTGCTACTTCTCAAACAACAGCGCCAGAAATTGACACGTTGACGGAGACTTGCTTGCGTTGGTTTTTCCCTTGAAGAGGAAAGGGTGATGCAGCACAGCAGCAGTAAGTATTTCCCTCAGTTTCAGAACCAAGGTATCAATCCAGTAGGAGAATCTCGTCAAGTCCAGAGTACCTGCACAAACACAAAGAGCTTGCACCCAACGCTATAAAGGGGTTGTCAATCCCTTCAAGATTGATTGCAAAGTGAGATCTGAAGACGGAAAGTGCAACGAAGAAAAAGTGTAAGGCTGAAAATATGGTGTGGAGTAGACCCAGGGGCCATATTGTTCTCTAGAGGCTTCTCTCAAAATAGCAAATATCACAGTGGGTGAACAAATTACTGTCGAGCAATTGATAGAACCGCGCAAAGTCATGACGATATCTAAGGCAATGATCATACATATAGGCATCACGTCCGAGACAAGTAGACCGATAGTTTCTGCATCTACTACTATTACTCCACACATCGACCGCTATCCAGCATGCATCTAGTGTATTGAGTTCATGACGAACAGAGTAACGCCTTAAGCAAGATGACATGATGTAGAGGGATAAACTCAAACAAATGATGAAAACCCCATCTTTTTACCCTTGATGGCAACAACATGATGCGTGCCTCGCTACCCCTTCTATTACTGGGTGAGGTCACCGCACGGTATGAACCCAAAACCAAGCACTTCATCCATTGCAAGAATCATAGATCAAGCTGGCCAAACAAAACCCACAACTCGAAGAGAATTACAAAGATATGAAATCATGCATATAAGAGATCAAAAGAAACTCAAATAAGATTCATAGTTAATCTGATCATAAATCCACAATTCATCGGATCTCGACAAACACACCGCAAAAGAAGATTACATCAGATAGATCTCCCTGAAGATCATGGAGAACTTTGCATTGAAGACCCAAGAGAGAGAGAGAAAGCCATCTAGCTACTAGCTACGGACTCGTAGGTCTATGGTGAACTACTCACGCATCATGGGAGAGTTCATGGTGTTGATGAAGAAGCCCTCCGTATCCGAATCCCCCCTCCGACAGGGCACCAGAACGTGCCCCAGATGGGATCTTGCGGAGACAGAAGCTTGCGGTGGTGGAAAAGTACTTTCGATGATCTCCTAATTTTTTGTGGAATTTTTGGGAATATATAGGCAAAAGACCTAGGGCAGAGGTGGCCCAGGGAGCCCATAAGCCTAGGAGGCGCGGGCCCCCTGGCCGCGGTAGGAGGATTGTGGGGTCCCTGGTGGCCCCTGCCTTGGTTCTCAAGTCCCCCGATCGTCTTCTGTTTCGGAAAAAATCTTTTCGGAAGTTTCGTTCCATTTGCACTCCGTTTAAAATCCTCCTCTGAAAAGGGTCAAAAACACGGAAAAAACAGGAACTCGCACTTGGCACTGAGTTAATAAGTTAGTCCCAAAAAAGAAATAAAAGGCATACAAAACATCCAAAGTTTGACAAGATAATAGCATGAAACCATCAGAAATTATAGATACGTTGGAGACGTATCACAGGACTCGGGGACTGCTTTTCCATTCCTATCTATGGACGAGTTATTTTTCTTTTGTCGGCTTCCCCCGAACTGGCTCAGCAGGCTCGGGGACTGTCGGACCACCCAATCGACCACTCCAGCTCGACAAAATACTATACCTCCTTCCCAGCGGCTAACCCTTGCCGGTTCCAGACCACACCGAGGCTATCTTGTCGACGGGCGCACAAGCGAAGGAGACGAGTGGATAGGAAAAAAAGAAAAGGGGCAGGATGGGTGTGGCCATGCTACTAGGTTCGTTCAAAATCCAACTTGCAAAAGCAAAAAGTACCAACACCCTACCTCCTCTAGCGCACTCATCACCCAGCCACAATCCACAAATCGGTTGGTTGACAAGAAAAAAGGCAAAGGAGCGGGGCACATGGGAAAATGACTAAGGCAATAAAAAGGGTTGAACGAACCAGTAGAAGGCAACCAAGTTGAAACAAACTATAGTGCATAAAGAAAGACAGCAGCACCAGGCCGAGAGTGCATAACATCAATACGACACCCCTAGTTGGTGGACTTGTCCATAACAAGGTGCGTGATTAAAGAAAGTAGGAAGATAAAAACGAGAAGACATGCTCCTCCGGTGCCACCTCCCCGTCCCCAGCAGCGGGGTCTTCTTGCCCTCCTCAGCATCATCGGTTGATGGAACCTGCCGGATGGCCTCTCCATCACTGGTCCGCAAAGTCTCGCGCTGGGGCATCTCCATGTCTCAAGTCGGTGGGGTCTTCTGGCCCGCCTCAACATCGTCGGCACATGGCTCCGTCCCTTCGACGTCCACCTCTTCAGCCTCATTGGCCGCGGCGGGCTCCTCCGAGCTGGACCCGACCTCCTCCTTGTTGGCTGTGATCGGGATGCCGAACTTTTCCTCTGGGATGGGCGCACCATCCTCCCCGAGATCAGGGTAGTACGTGTCCAGCAAGGAGTAGCTGGTGAGCTCGTTGGCCTGAAAGTCGATGGCCTCGTCACGCCGCGTCAGGTCCACCTACGACTCCGCTTGCATGTTGGCGAGCTAGTACATGTTGATACCCGAGTATGAGGAGAGAGAGAAGTTCAGCACCATTCGGGGGCCGCCCCTCGCCGCTGACGCCCTCCATGCGTCGAACCGATCCACGGCATGCTCGAGCCACCCCGTGACCTGGCTACGGGAATTTCCGCCGCCCAGTCGAGCCAAAGGGCCGTGATGAGGTTCCCGCCAACTGTTTGAATCTGGTCATAGAGAACCCACAGGAAGGCCAGCCGGGTCTCACACGCATGCACCTCCTCCATCCCACAGCCACCATCAGCATCCGACCCGCTCCCCTCCCAGTGTAGCTCCTCCCGGCGGGCCTCCACCGGTGCCTTGGTTTTCAGAAAGCGAGATGGCCTGAAGAAAAATGATAAGAGAAAGAACCGGAAAAACACGACGAAGAGGACAAGGCACTTAGAGGAAAAGAGTTCATCCACCTTGTGGAAGAACTGGAGTGCGGCGGACACCTCCTGCTTCAACGTCGTCTTGACAGTCGTCGCCTGGTGAGCTTCCTTCCCGAGCCGAGAAACCTCGGCACGGATAGAGGACGCATCCTCCCTACGGGTAACCGACACTTACGATGCTGCCTCATTGGCCTTCGTCATCTGCTGAAGCACCTCGGTGAGTAGCTCCACCTCCGCGTTCAGCTACCCCATAGCTTCTCGCTCGGCCTCCAGATCCCTCCCCAGCCGGTCGCGGTCGCCTGCAGCCTTGTCATGCTTTCTACAGAAGTCTACAAGGGAGCAACGCAGCTCTGCCACCTCGTCCTAAAAACGGCCCCCTCTGCAAAAGAAGTTCGTGGTCGGCACTCGGCCCAACGAGAAAATGTTAGACGCGAAAATATTTGGCCCGGTTGTGACATAGCCACGCAGCTGACCCAAATCTCGGGGACTACACCTAGTGGGTGCGCTCGCACGCACCCACCAATTCAAGGATATCCCTCGGGCCTTCGGCAACTTAGTCGTCTCCAGCTCGAGCTCCTTCCGCACCTTGAAGTACGAATTCTTGATGTAACGGTAAAGTGCGGTCACCTCCTTGAAGAGAGCGTTGCACTTTGTCGTATCAGCCTAAGGAGAGAACACGAGAAAAGGATGAGAAGAAAAAGATTTGGCCTGGATGTCGCACAGCCGGCCCAAATATCAAGGACTGCACCTAGTGGATGTGCTCACGTGCCCCCACTAGAAAACACGCAGAAAAAAAATCTCACGAGGCTTACCTGAACCGCCTTCTCCACCAGCACGAGGTTGTGCACCGCCGACTGGGCAAAGTTGGCTATGTCGTGACAGTACTGCACGATCACGTTGCATGCGTCGGCCGACATGAGAGCCTACCCATCGGTAGAGGAACTCGCCCCGGTCGACCAGGGGGCACGGCCTAGCTTGGCCCACTGTGTCGTGATGGCGGACATAGACCGGTTCGTCCGGTCGGCCCTGCCAGTCACAGCCGCCGCCGGGTTCGGCTACATTAACGAGACGACCAGGGCCCTGCTATCACCGCTCCTGGCCTCAAACACGGCTGCCACCCCTGGTCGGACTCCGGAGTCACCACATCCTTGTCTGTCGTCTCCACAGTTGGAGGCGCCTCCACCTTTGGGTTTGGCTCCTGGTGCGTACCGGCGTGCACCGGCGAAGCCTACGGGGCATGAGCCTCAATGGTCGTTGGCGCCATCACGCCGCTCGTCGCCCTGGCTGAAGGGCTAGGCGTCGCGGCCGCCACGGCGGTTCCCTTGGCCGTGAGAAGCTGCAGGGCACACTCCCGCTCGAGCCGCGTCGTCACCGCGTTCTCCACGGCTAGTGGTACGACGCCGTCACCCACGAGGGTCGACGAGCCCGACAGGGGAAGCTCAATTGCCTCGCTATTGAAAAGAAAGAGCTCGAAATCATTGTCGCGTAGAAAACGTGAAAGAAAGTAAGGGCCATAAGATCCAAAAAGAAAACTTACCCCAAACCAACGCGAATTTGGCGGCCACCCCGCCCCGGCACCCTCCGCGCTCGCGGACTAGCGCCCAGCGGCAGCACAACTGACCGGTCCTTCTTTGCGGCAGGGGCGATGACCGTTCCCTTGACTGGCCGCTTCTCCCCGCGTCATTCCTCCGTTGTCTGATGATACGTCTCAAACGTATCTATAATTTTTGATGGTTTCACGGTGTTATCTTGCCTTCTTTGTATGTTTTCTGTACCTTTTTATATCTTTTTTGGAACTAACTTATTGATTCAGTGCCAAGTGCCAGTTCCTGTTTTTCTGTGTTTTTGACTCTTTTTAGATCTGATTTTGGAACGGAGTCCAAACGGAAGAAAAAACCCAAAATGATTTTTTCTCAAATGAAAGAAGACCAGGGAGCCTTTGGGCCAAGCCAGGTGGGCCCCAGGGAGCCCACAAGCTCCCACCACGCCACCAGGGGGCGGCGGTGGGCAAGCTTGTGGCCTCCCTGGCCGCCCCCTGAATTTGGTCTTGCGTCTATATATTCCCAAATATCCCGCAAAAAATCAGGGGAGCCTCGAAAATACTTTTCCGCCGCTGCAAGCTTCCGTTTCCGCAAGATCTCATCTGGAGACCCTTCCCCGCACCCTGCCGGAGGGGACTTTGGAGTTGGAGGGCTTCTTCATGATCATCATCGCCCCTCCAATGACTCATGAGTAGTGCACTTCAGACCTACGGGTCCGTAGTTAGTAGCTAGATGGCTTCTTCTCTCTCTTGGATCTTCAATACAAAGTTATCCATGATCTTCATGGAGATCTATCCGATGTAATCTCCTTTGGCGGTGTGTTTGTCGAGATCCGATGAATTGTGGACTTGTGATCAGATTATCTATGATATATATTTGAGTCTTTGCTGATTTCTTATATGCATGATTTGATATCCGTGTAAGTCTCTCCGAGTCTAGGGTTTTGTTTGTCCAACTAGATATATGATTCTCGCAATGGGAGGAATGCTCGGTTTTGGGTTCTACCATGTGGTGACCTTTCCCCGTGACAGTAGGGGCAGCAAGGCACACATCAAGTACTTGCCATCAAGGGTAAAAAGATGGGGTTTTTATCATTGGTTTGAGATTATCCCTCTACATCATGTCATCTTGCTTAATGCGTTACTCTGTTCTTATGGACTTAATACACTAGATGCATGCTGGATAGCGGTCGACGTGTGGAGTAATAGTAGTAGATGCAGAAAGTATCGGTCTACTTGTTTCGGACATGGTGCCTATAGAAATAATCATTGCATAGATATCGTCATGACTCTGCACAGTTCTATCAATTGCTCGACAGTAATTTGTTCACCCACCGTCTACTTGCTTTCATGAGAGAAGCCACTAGTAAACACTACGGCCCTCGGGTCTATTCACATCCATCGTTTACATCTCTGCTTTTACTTTGCTTTGTTACTTTGTTGCTTTCAGTTCTCACTTGGCAAACAATCTATAAGGGATTGACAACCCCTTCATAGCGTTGGGTGCAAGCTTTTGTGTTTGTGCAGGCTCTTGAGATACTCTTCCGCCGGATTGATACCTTGGTTCTCAAACTGAGGGAAATACTTACTGTCATTGTGCTACATCACCCTTTCCGCTTCGAGGGAACACCAACGCAAGGCTCCAAGGCCACGGGGGAAATCCTTTGCATACTTTCCTAGGAAGTCCCTTAAGGTGTAGCCGCAGCTGAAGGATTCCTGGTGCCATCGACACAACTATTTCTGGCGCCATTACAAGGGATACACAGCAGTCGTCATCTGACAGCGGGTCCACTGGCTCCCAGCCGGCTAGACCACAACCGGCTGACCCCGAACCGAGAGCTCCGTGCTCCTACCTCGCCGGCAGCGCCGGGGAAGCTCCGTCTCCACAGGCGGTGCCTCCACTATGCGTACATCATCGTCTTCATCATCGTCGGTCCTGTCCCGCATCGACACCTCGGGGCATGGACCGCTCGAAGCCCCAACCCCGCCGGCTGCAGCGCCAGTCGGCCCCTCATCATCATCATCCACCTATGGTGCATATGGGTCCTTCGGGCCGGCGGGGTCACCCTCGTCTGGCTCGTAGACCTCGGCGTCAGAGTTTGCACGATCCAGCGAAAAGATTTGCGGGTTCGGACCGTCCGGCCGTCATGTGCCGGGCGAAAAGCTGAAGAAAAGGGGCAACCAAGCGTCAGTTATCCCAAGAAAAAGAAGTGAGAAAAACTAGAGTCGGATAAACCTTACCTATGACGCGCGGTTCTCGTGGTAGAACGGCTCCATGCCGAACCACCATGTCTGCCTATCTAGCCCAAAGCGGGTGATAGCGTTCACCCTGGCGGCGACCTTGTTCGGTAGCAGCTCCATGGTCTATAGCGAGCAGGGGTTCTTGCGTAGGCCCATGTCATAGATCCGGTGTGGCCGCTCCTGTAGCGGTAGCACCAAGCACGAGCTGAAGGCCGCCACCTGGTCCAAAGACAACAACCCCCGAGGCCTTGAGCTCCATCAGCCAGCCCGCGATCGCCGTCATCTAGTCACCACACACCTCCAAGTTCCAGTTTGCGCCAGTCAGCGGTGTGACGGAGAACGACAAGAGGTTCACCCAGTTCTCCCCTCCTCGATGTTGCAGACATAGAAGAAGGAGCGCCACCAATTTTTGAAGGATTCAATCCATCTCATATTCGGGAAGAGCCTGGTGCGCCGCTGTAAGAGCACAATTTCTTCTAAGTAATTTTTGTGGTTGATGACGATACCCTTTGCGGACAAATCGTACGCGATATGCTTTCAGATAATTATCTGGTGGTACGAGACGGTTATATTCCCCCCGGTGAGTGAAAGTGAAGACGGTGCTTAGTTATTGATTTACGTTTGGTGGACTCAAGTCATAGATAATCCCGAACTATCAAGAGGGGATCCGCATTTGGAAAGGTTGGGTGGAATAATATCTCTCACTCTTGCACCCCATCCATTTTTTGGAGCAAAGGTGCTACCCTGGAAAATTGCCCAGAAGTTTGCCTAAGCGGTAGTACAACTCTCATGAGCGGTAGTACCACTCCAGTGGTACTGCCACCCACCAGAATTGGGCACTCTACCGCTTATTTTATTCCTCTGGTGTGCTTGGACGTTTTTCTCTGATTGGGCGGAAGTACCGCCCAGGGGAGCGATAGTACAACTCCAGGGTACTGCCGCCCCTTGTACCGTGCCCACTTCCGCTTAGAAAAAACATTTGGTGTCTTACCTCCCCTCAATAAGGCTAAGCGAAAGTACCGCTCCTACATGATGGTAGTACCGCCCGAACGGTAGTACTATCCAGGTGCAAGATATTGTTTCTTAGCTAAGTCTGTGAGGGGCTGGTAACGGGAAGATTCCCCCCACTATAAATAGGGGTCTTCTTCCCTAAGGATATCTTACCTTTTCCCTCTCCAGCTCCATTGTTGCTCCAAATCTCAAACTTGCCCGATCTCCCTCCCTAGCCATCAACTCTTGTTGATTCTCTAGGGTTTGGAGGAGAAGGCCTTCCCCCACACTTCCACCAAAAGAAAATTTGTTCCCGCGGTTAATCCCACGCGGATCTTGTTACTCTTGCATGTTTGTGCACCCTAGACGGAATAGGTCACCTGAAACAATATTCCATTGTGGTGAAGCTTCGTGGTCTCGTTGGGAGCCTCCAATTATGTTGTGGAGATTGCCCCAACCTTGTTTGTAAAGTTCTGGTCGCCGCCTTCAAGGGAACCACTTAGTAGAATCATGGCACCTCGCATCGTGTCAGGGCGTGAGGAGAATACGGTGGCCTTAGTGTCCCTTGGGGATAATTGTGCCTCCACACCGCTCCAACGGAGACGTACTTCCCCTCAAAAGGAAGAAACTTCGGAAACACATCCTCGTCTTCATCGGTTTCACTTGTGGTTATTTCTTACCCTTACTTGTATTTACTTCTTCCTCACTATTTTTGTTTCTAGCATAATATTGGTTGCTCACTTAGTTGCATATCTAGACAACCTATTTGTGGCTAAACTTAATTTGTTAAAAGGAAATATTAAAATTTGTGAGTTGCCTATTTACCCCCCCCCCCCTCTAGTCAACCATATCGATCCATTGAATTGGTATTAGAGCCTCGCCTCTTTATTAAGGGTTTCACTACCCAAAGAGTATGGTTGACGGCGAGGTTAGTCCGGTCAGTTGCCTCGAATAATTGTTGCAAACTCTGTCTCCCGAGAGGACCTAAAGGAGGCCATGTACACATTTAGATCCTCAATGACTATCGAGGTCAAGAACATGCTTAAATATTTCCTTGATAGTTTCAAATCGTCTACCGACCCGTTGCATGTGGTTAATCCCACAACTTCGGTATGGGGACCAATTCCGAAACGGAAATTGCAAGTAGTGAAAGGGATAAATTGCCTCAAGGAATGAGTGGGGAAAATACCTTTGCCTCAGTTCCTCCTCCCATGGTCTATGGAGGACCGGTTCACCCGCCGCATATTATTAACCTCGGTCCTCCACCTAAGCTTGTTAAGAATGATTTTGCTAACTGGGTTTTTGTATAAAGTCTCATTCGAATCACAGCTCAACACAACTTTGGAGAATCATCGAGCAAGGCTAGTACCCTCATGATCCAAGAAACCTCACTCCAAGAGAACAATTTGACAATCGGCTCAATCATTCAGCATTGTTCATCCTTCAAGTGTCTGTTCCTATTGAAGATATTGCTCATTTGCGTCCGTTCAGTCGTTCCAAAGATTGTTGGGAGCAGATCATTTCCATGTACAAGGGAAGTTATGGTATTCAATGGTCGAATTATGAAGTGATACTTGATGAGGCCGATGGATTTGTTATGATTGAGGATGAAGATCCTCGTGAGCTATACCGAAGGGTGACGAATCTTGTTGTCGCTCTTCAAGATCATGGAAGCAAGGATGTGGATGACAATTGGATCAAGCATAAGCTTCTCAAGGCTGTTATGCCCTTCAACAAATCTATGTCCTCCGTCATCCATCAAAGGCCAGACTTTCACTCCATGTCCTCAAGTGATGTGTTGGATGAGTTCATTGCCATGAACATATTGAACAAGACCACTCACAATGTTGTAGCTCATGTTCAACGGTCAAGAAAAGACTCTCCCAACCTTGCTCTGAAGGCCAAGGCTGAATTGGAGGAAGATGATGAAGCAGAAGAGGATTATGCCCCAAAGACACCAAGTATGCTTATCACGAGCATATGGCTCTTGCGTCAAGACAATTTTGGGGCAACAAGAGAAACTGAGAGCCAAATTTTTTCAAGAACAACTCGATGGGCCCAAAGGCAAGCAACGTGTGAGAACTTCCTACAGTTGTGGCAATGTGAGTCACTTTGTGGCTGATTGTCCTTATGAGAAGAGGGAAGACAATGGTGGAAAACTTATTCGCAAAGATAAGGCCAAGCCCTTCCGCAACAAGAACAACTTCTTCAAGAAAAAGCCCCAAAAGGTGTTGGTGGCTCAAGAAGAGTACCTCTCCGATGAGGATGAGGACGATGAAGCAAGTGGAGAACTGATGGGGATGGCCACCGTGGCCATTGCATCCTCTTCTCCAAGCAAGGTGTCCCTCTTCAACGCCCCCACCGAGAACTGCATTGCCAAGTGCCTTATGGCCAAGGCATCCAACAAAGTAACATCTAACATTAAAACTTCCAACCTCAATACTATTGTTTCCACTACCTCCATTAGTGGTGATGAAAAGGAAGATGTAGAGGATGAGGAAAACTCCTTTGAGAAATTCATGAGAAAAATCAAGGGTAAATCCAAGAAGCATTTTGTTGCTCTCTTCGAACAACCGAACAACTAGGAAAGGCTAATGACCTCACTGAATCTCATGAAGAAACTATTTCTACGTTACAAGGACATAGTCGTGACTATGTCGATGAGATAGCGGAACTTTCTATTGCTCTTGAATAAGAGCAAGGACTTCCTTTGACTCTTGATGAGTCACACAATGATGACCTTGCTAAATTAAAGGAAGATCTTGATCACGCTCTTGTTCTTACTCGTATGCTCCAATCCGAAAAGGTTGCACTTGGTCTTGACCATGTTAGACTAAAGGAAGAGCTTGCAACACTTGGCAAGGCTCACAAGGCCTTGAAGAGTGTTCACGCCTCTTTGAAAGAATCTCATGCTCAACTCCAAGTAAAACTCACTAAGGAAATAGACACTTGCTCTCCATTTGTTTTGATTCATAATGTCCATGCTACTAACCCTTGTTGTGAGCATGCTCATTTTGTGGAAGAGAATGCCAAATTAAAATAGCAGCTTGAGAAAGGCCTTGTGACATGCATCCAAGGTGAAAAGAATCTTAATGACCTTTTGAGCAATCAAAAGGAAGTGGTTGCAAAGGAAGGAGTTGGGTTTGCACCCAACTCCAAGAAGAACAAGAAGAGGAAGACCAAGCAAACTCCCCATCTTATGGAAACCTTTGTTAAAACTCGGGAGGGTACTCAAGTGAATAAGAAGGACCAAGCTAAGGGTGGTAATGCCAAGAAGGGCAAAACCCTTCATCCCAACACAGCTGGCGACTTTAACCCCTCTTATGTTTTATGGCGTGCCAGTGATGGGAATGTTTTTGCTAAGTTTGTTGGTTCTCCAAATCAGTACATTGAATGGTCTATTTGGGTTCCTAAGACCCTCATTACTAACCTGAAAAGACCCATTAAAGAATGGGTACCTAAATCAAAGAATTGATCTTATGCAGGAGTTTGCTTCCGGTGGGTGTCACGGTTTCTTGATAGTGGAGAAACAAAACATATCTCCGAAAGCAAGGACTTGGTGGTGGACGTTCATCCCGACCCATCCATTGCCACCCAAATCTCCTTTGGTGATGATGCTATTTCAAAGTTATTAGGTATCGGCAACGTGGTAATTTCTCCGGCACTTACCATTGAAAAAGTTATCCTTGTTGAGACTTTCGCATAAATTTTACTTTTCGTTCATCAACTTGGACTTATGGGTTTTAGTAACTTCTTTGGCATTGGCTTTATGGCCCTTTTGTGGTGCAAGACTCTTAAAGTAGCTTCTGTTGGGCATGTCGAGAATGGTCTCTATGTGGTTAACTTTCGAAGCGACCCACTAAGACTGTGACTTGCCTAATGGCTAAAGTTGATGTGGGATGGCTTTGGCATCGCTAGCTAGCCCATGTCAATAGGAAATCTTTGCAAAGTCTCCTAAAAGGGGATCATGTCCGTGGACTAACAAATGTGAGTTTCGTGAGAGATCATGCTTGTAGTGCTTGTGTTAAAGGAAAGCTTCATGAGACAGCTCACCGCCCCACGACTACCATCTGCTCAAAAAAGACCTTGGAGCTCCTCCACATGGATCTCTTTGGTCCTCCATATTATGATAGCCTTGGTGGAATAAAGTATTGCTTGGTGATTATGTACGATTACTCAAGATACACTTGGGTATACTTCTTCAAGAGAAAGAGTGATGCTCAACAAATTGTCATTGACTTTGCTAATAAATCTCAATGACAACATGAAGCAAAGATATTGATGATTAGAAGTGACAATGGCACCGAGTTCAAGAACTACACCTTAAATGAATTTCTGAATGATGAAGGAATCAAGCATCAACGTTCTGCACCTTATACTCCTCAACAAAATGGTGTGGCGGAAAGGAAGAAACACATGTTGATGGATGCAGCAAGAACCATGATGGCGGAGTTTAAATCCCCGTATAACTTTTGGGTTGAAGCCATCAATACTGCATTCCATGCATCCAATCGCCTCTACTTCGCAAATGCTTGAAGAAGACTCCATATGAAATTCTTACCGGTAACAAGCCCAGCCTCAAGTACTTCCAAGTATTTAGCTGTAAGTGTTTCATTCTTAATAAAGGTGCTCGCTTGTCTAAATTTGAACCTAGAGCTCAAGAGGGCATATTTGTTGGTTATGCTACAAACTCTCGCGCTTACCGTGTCCTTAACAAGTCATCAAGACTCATTGAGGAGACGTGCAACGTGGAGTTTGATGAGAATAATGGCTCCCAAGTGGAGCAAAGTGGTCTCTGTGATGTAGGTGATGAAATTCCTCCCCAAGACATAATAAGAATGGGTGTGGGACACTTCCTACGTGTTGAGGAGCCCCTTGTGGCTGAAGGAGAAGGACAATGTTCCACTCATGTGGAAACATCACCAATGCAAGATCCACACGCTTTCAAAGAACAAACTGAAGGCCCTCAACCCTGTGATCTTGATCAAGGAAAAGCTCAACCTCATGATGGTACTACACCAAGTGATGTCCTTCATCAAGCTCAAGAGCAATCTCAAGAACAAAACAAAGCTCAAAATCAAAGGCAAGCTCGCAAAGGCGATAAAGGTCTCAAACAGGCTACTCAGCTTACCCCTGAGGAGATTCAAGAAAGTCATGTGCTACGGCAACAAAAGTTCTCCCCGGCAATGGTGCCAGAAATTCTTCTATCGTCTCTTGAGCTTGCGTTGGTTTTTCCCTTGAAGAGGAAAGGGCGATGCAGCATAGGAGCAGTAAGTATTTCCCTCGGTTTGAGAACCAAGGTATCAATCCAGTAGGAGAATCTCGTCAAGTCCAGAGTACATGCACAAACACAAAGAGCTTGCACCCAACGCTATAAAGGGGTTGTCAATCCCTTCGAGATTGATTGCAAAGTGAGATCTGAAGGTGGAAAGCGCAACGAAGAAAAAGTGTAAGGCTGAAAATATGGTGTGGGGTAGACCCGGGGGCCATAGTGTTCACTAGAGGCTTCTCCCCAAATAGCAAATATCACCGTGGGTGAACAAATTATTGTCGAGCAATTGATAGAACCGCGCAAAGTCATGACGATATCTAAGGCAGTGATCATACATATAGGCATCACGTCTGAGACAAGTAGACCGATACTTTCTGCATCTACTACTATTACTCCACACATCGACCGCTATCCAGCATGCATCTAGTGTATTGCGCTCATGACGAACAGAGTAACGCCTTAAGCAAGATGATATGATGTAGAGGGATAAACTCAAACCAATGATGAAAACCCCATCTTTTTACCCTTGATGGCAACAACATGATGCGTGCCTCGCTACCCCTTCTGTCACTAGGTGAGGTCACCGCACGGTATGAACCCAAAACCAAGCACTTCTCCCATTGCAAGAATCATAGATCTAGTTGGCCAAACAAAACACACAACTCGAAGAGAATTACAAGGATATGAAATCGTGCATAAGAGAGATCAAAAGAATCTCAAATAAGATTCATAGATAATCTGGTCATAAATCCACAATTCATCGGATCTCGACAAACACACCGCAAAAGAAGATTACATCGGATAGATCTCCATGAAGATCATGGAGAACTTTGTATTGAAGATCCAAGAGAGAGAAGAAGCCATCTAGCTACTAGCTATGGACCCGTAGGTCTATGGTGACGACTCACGCATCATCGGAGAGGTCGTGGTGTTGATGCAGAAGCCCTCCATATTCGAATCCCCCCTCTTGCAGGGAACAAGAACGTGCCCCAGATGGGATCTTGCGGAGACAGAAGCTTGCGGCGGCGGAAAAGTACTTTCGATGATCTCCTGATTTTTTCTGGGATTTTAGGGAATTTATAGGCGAAAGTCCTAGGGCAGAGGTGGCCCAGGGAGCCCACAAGCCTGGGAGGCGCCCCCTGGTCGCGGCTAGGGGGCTTGTGGGGTCCCTACAGGCCCCCTACCCTGATTCTCAGGCTTCCCGATCTTGTTCTGTTTCGGAAAAAAAATTGGCAGTTTCGTTCCGTTTGGACTCCGTTCAAAATCCTCCTCTGAATGGGGTCAAAAACATGGAAAAACAGGAATTGGCAGTTGGCACTGAGTTAATAAGTTAGTCCCAAAAAATATATAAATGGCATACAAAACATCCAAAGTTTGACAAGATAATAGCATGAAACCATCAAAAATTATAGATACGTTGGAGACGCATCAAGCATCCCCAAGCTTAACTCCTGCTCGTCCTCGAGTAGGGAAGTGATAAAGACTGAATTTTTGGTGTGGAATGCTAACTAGCATAGTTGTCCTTTGCAACTTCTTTCATGTGACATGAATGTTCAGATCTTTAAAATTCAAAACAATAGTTTGCTATTGACATGAAAACAATAATACTTCAAGCAAACTAGCAAGGTAATCATGAACTTTCAAAATAGCAAGGCCAAGGAAACTTATCCCTACAAAATCATATAGTTTGGCTATGCTCCATCATCCTCACACAACTAATGTAAATCATGCACAACCCCGGTATTGACCAAGTAATTGTTTTCACACTCTTACTTTCTCAAACTTTTTATAACTATCATGCAATACATGAGCGTGAGCCATGGATATAGCACTATAGGTGGAATAGAGTGTGGCGGTGGTTGTGAGACAGAAAGGAGGAGATGGTCACATTGACTCGGCATATGGAGATGCCAATTAATAGATATCAATGTGAATGAGTAGGTATTGCCATACAAAAGATGCACTAGAGCTATAAGTATGTGAAAGCTCAAAAGGAGAACTAGTGGGTGTGCATCCAACTTGCTTGCTCACGAGGACCTAAGGAAATTTTGAGGAAGCCTATCATTGGAATATACAAGCCAAGTTATATAATGAAGATTCCCACTAGCATATGGTAGTGACAAAGCAAGAAGCTCTCAATCATGAAGAACATGGTGCTATTATGAAGCACAAGTGTGGAAAAAGATAGTAGCATTGTCCCTTCTCTCTTTTTCTCTCTTTTTTTATTTGGGCTCCTACGCCTCTTTTTTCTCCTTTTTTGAATGGGCTCTTTGGCCTCTCTTTTTTTATTTCCTCACATGGGACAATGCTCTAATAATGATGATCATCACACTTTTATTTACTCAGAGCTGAAAGCTTAGAACGATGATGACTCTATATGAAATGCCTCCGGCAGTGTACCGGGATGTGCAACGATCTAGCTTGGCGTATGACGTTGAAACATCTTGCTACATATCTTACGATCATGCAATGGCAATATGAGAGTGAATGCGCAAGTCATGAGACGGAACGGTGGGAGTTGCATGGCAATATATCTCGGAATGGCTATGAAAATGCCATAGTAGGTAGATATGGTGGCTGTTTTGAGGAAGGCATATGGTGGGTTTGTGTACCGGCGAGAATTGCGCGGCACTAGAGAGGCTAGCAATGGTGGAAGGTGAAAGTGCATCTATACCATGGACTCACATTAGTCATGAAGAACTCACATACTTGTTGCGGAAGTTTTTATTAGTAGTCGAAACAAAGTGCTAAACGCATACTCCTAGGGGAAGGGTTGGTAGGTGTTAACCATTGCGCGATCCCGACCTCAACACAAAGGATGACAATCAATAGATCAATTATGCTCCGACTTCCTAACATAGCGGTTCACCATACGTGCATGCTACGGGAATCACTAACTTCAACACAAGTATTTCTAGATTCACAACACCCTACTAACATAACTCTTAATATTACCAAATCCACGTCTCAAAACTAATTGAGAGGAATCAGAACTTCTCTTTCTACTCAATGCACATGAAGATGGAGGTTTTTGTATCCTCTATGGGTACCTATCACCTTTGGGACTACTTTCATAGCATAAGCCAACTACCAAGTCACGCACCGCCATGCTCTAAAAGATCTAAGTGAAGCACATAGAGCAAAATTATCTAGCTCAAAAGATATAAGTGAAGCACTATGAGCATTCTAGCAAAATCACGATGAGTGCATGTCTCTCCCTAAAGGTGTGCAGCAAGGATGACTGTGACACAACAAAAAGAAAAGACTCCTACGATACAAGACGCTCCAAGCAAAACACATATCATGTGGTGAATAAAAATATAGCTCCAAGTAATGTTACCGATGGATTGAAGACGAAAGAGGGGATGCCTTCCCGGGGCATCCCCAAGCTTAGGCTTTTTGGTGTCCATGAATTTGGCTCGGGATGCCTTGGTCATCCCCAAGCTTGAGCTCTTTCCACTTCTTATCTCTTTGTCCATGAGAACATCATCCAAAACTTGAAAACTTCACAACACAAAACTTAAACAGAAACTCGTGATATCATTAGCACAAGAAAACAAACTACCACCTCTTTTGGTACTGTAGCAATCTTGATTTCTATTTATATTGGTGTTGGGCTACTGTATTCTCACTTTTCTATGGCTAGTACCCCCCCCCCCCCCCGATACTATCCATAGTTTCATCAAAACAAGCAACTAACTCAACAAAAAACAGAATCTGTCAAAAACAGACCAGTCTGTAGCAATCTGTATACTTCGTATACTTCTGGTACCTCAATAATTCTGAAAACTTACGACTGCCTGGGAAAAAGGCATATCAACCAGCAGCAAAAATAATCAACTCAAAATCTCTTATTAAATAAAAATGAAAAATCATCTCGTGAGCAAAAAGTTTCTTTCTTTTTCTAGCAGGATTAGACAACCCTCACAAAGACTAGTCGTAAAGGTTTTGCTTGGCTCAAACACAAAAAACACAATCACAACAGAATTATGATGGTGTGGACGCAACAAAACAGAAAGAAAAAGGTAAATTCGTTGGGTTGCCTCCCAACAAGCGCTATTGTTTAACGCCCTTAGCTAGGCATAAAAGCGATAGAATCACGTATCGTCATCTTTGGTGCTCAAACCATAAGTAGCCATCATCATGGATTCATAAGGCAATCTTATTTTTTTCTTGGAAAGTGCTCCATGCCCTTCTTTAAAGGAAATTGAAATCTAATATTCCCTTCCTTCATATTGATGATAGCACCGATAGTCCTTAGGAAAGGTCTACCAATAATAATAGGGCATGTAGGATTGCAATCAATGTCAAGCACAATGAAATCCACGGGTACATAGTTCCTATTTGCAATAACAAGAACATTCTTGATCCTTACCATGGGTTTCTTGACAGTAGAATCCGCAAGATGCAAATTAAGAGAACACTCTTCGATCTCATTAAAACCGAGAACATCACATAAAGACGTTGGAATCGCGGAAACACTAGCACCCAAATCACACAAAGCGTTGCATTCATAGTTTTTGATTTTGATTTTGATAGTAGGTTCCCACTCGTCATGACGATTTCTAGGGATAGAGACTTCCAATTCTAGTTTCTCTTCAAGATATTTTATCATAGCTTCGACGATATGATCGGTAAAGGCCTTGTTTTGGCTATAAGCATGTGGAGAGTTTAGCATGGATTGCATCAAGGAGATGCATTCAATCAAGGAGCAACTGTCATAATTGAATTCCTTGAAATCCATAGTAGTAATTTCATTACTACTGAAAGTTTTAATATCTTCTACTCCACTTTCAATGCTTTTAGCATCAAGATAGATGGACTCCGAATCATTGGGGTGCTTTTCAACCAAAGTGGATTCATATCCAGCCCCATCATCATTAGGTTTGACACAAGAAAACAAAGATTCAATGGGAGTCACACCAAGCACTTTAAGATCTTCGGGATTCTTATCACGAGAACACGCCTTTTTAAGCCGTTCATGTCTAGCACGAATTTGGGCGGTTCTTTCTTTGCTCTCAAACATGGAAACACGCATAGCTTTCAAAGTTTCATCCATATTGATCTTGGGAGGATCACATCTAACTTTCAAAGCATCAATATCACTACACATTCTATCAACGCTCTTAGCCAAATCGTCAATTTTGAGTAGTTTTTCCTCTATGGACGCATTGAAAATCTTTTGCGAGTTGATAAACTCTTTGATATTACTCTCTAGATCAGAGGGTAATCTATTCTAATTTCCATGAGTATTGTTGTAGGAGTTGCCAAAGTTATTAGAGGAGTTACTAGGAAAAGACCTAGGAACATAGTTTCCTCTAAAGGCATTGTTGTTGCCAAAATTATTTCTACCAACAGAATTAACGTCCAAGCTAGCGTTGCTACTCTCAATCAAGGAAGACAAAGGCATATCATTAGGATCTAAAGGAGCACTTCTACTAGCAACCAAATTAATTAACTCATCCATCTTAGCACTCAACGAGTTAATTTCTTCTATAGCGTGTACCTTCTTACTAGTAGGTGACCTTTTAGTGTGCCACTGAGAGTAGTTCGTCATGATATTGTCTAGGAGTTTTGTGGCTTCTCCTAACGTGATTTCCATGAACGTTCCACCTGAGGCGGAGTCCAAGATATTTCTAGAAGCGAATTCAAGCCAACGTAGAAGATTTGAATAATCATCCAAAGACTCAAGCCATGAGCGGGACAATTTCTAATCATCAATTTCATTCTCTCCCAAGATTGTGCAACATGTTCATGATCAAGTTGCTTGAAATTCATGATATCATTACGGAGAGAGATAATCTTAGCCGGCGGAAAATACTTGGATATATAAGCATCTTTGTACTTATCCCAAGAATCGATACTATTTTTGGGCAAAGACGAAAACCAAGTTTTTGTACGATCTCGCAATGAGAAAGGAAAAAAGCTTCAATTTAATCACATCATTATCCACATCTTTCTTATTTTGCATATCGCAAAGCTCAATGAAGGTGTTAAGATGGGATGCGGCATCTTCACTAGGATGGCCGGAGAATTGCTCTTTCATAAGAAGATTCAGCAAAGCAGCATTGATTTCGTATGACTCCGCACTAGTGGCGGGAGCAATCGGAGTACTAATAAAATCATTATTATTAGTATTCCAGAAGTCACAAAGTATGGTGTTTACAGTCATGGTGACCTCAGGAAGCAATCAAGCACACAAGCGAACAAAGAGCAGGCGAGAGAAAAGGGCGAATGAAAAAGGCAAACGAAAAAGGCAATTATTTTTTTGTAAATTTTTGTTTTTCAGAAGTGAGGGAGAGGAAAACGAGAGGCAAAAAAGTAAATGCAAGAGATAAGTTTGCAACACTTACTTGGATGAGTTCTTGACTTGATCCTCCCCGGCAACGGCGCCAGAAATTCTTCTGCTACGGTAACAAAAGTTCTCCCCGGCAATGTTGCCAGAAATTCTTCTGTCATCTCTTGAGCTTGCGTTGGTTTTTCCCTTGAAGAGGAAAGGGCGATGCAGCACACGAGCAGTAAGTATTTAACTCAGTTTGAGAACCAAGGTATCAATCCAGTAGGAGAATCTCGTCAAGTCCAGAGTACCTACACAAACACAAAGAGCTTGCACCCAACGCTATAAAGGGGTTGTCAATCCCTTCAAGATTGATTGCAAAGTGAGATCTGAAGGCGGAAAGTGCAACGAAGAAAAAGTGTAAGGCTGAAAATATGGTGTGGAGTAGACCCAGGGGCCATATTGTTCTCTAGAGGCTTCTCTCAAAATAGCAAATATCACAGTGGGTGAACAAATTACTGTCGAGCAATTGATAGAACCGCGCAAAGTCATGACGATATCTAAGGCAATGATCATACATATAGGCATCACGTCCGAGACAAGTAGACCGATAGTTTCTGCATCTACTACTATTACTCCACACATCGACCGTTATCCAGCATGCATCTAGTGTATTGAGTTCATGACAAACAGTGTAACGCCTTAAGCAAGATGACATGATGTAGAGGGATAAACTCAAACCAATGATGAAAACCCCATATTTTTACCCTTGATGGCAACAACATGATGCTTGCCTCCCTACCCCTTCTGTAACTTGGTGAGATCACCGCATGGTATGAACCCAAAACCAACTACTTCTGCCATTGCAAGAATCATAGATCTAGTTGGCCAAACCAAACCCACAACTCGAAGACAATTACAAGGATATGAAATCTTGCATAAGAGAGATCAGAAGAAACTCAAATAGGATTCATACATAATCTGATCATAAATCCACAATTCATCAGATCTCGATAAAGACACCGCAAAAGAAGATTACATCGGATAGATCTCCATGATGATCATGGAGAACTTTGTATTGAAGATCCAAGAGAGAGAAGAAGCCATCTAGCTACTAGCTATGGACTCGTAGGTCTATGGTGAACTACTCACGCATCATCGGAGAGGTCATGGTATTGATGAAGAAGCCCTCTGTATCCGAATCCCCCTCCGGCAGGGCACCAGAACATGCCCCAGATGGGATCTTGCGGAGACAGAAGCTTGCGGCGGCGGAAAAGTACTTTCGATGATCTCCTGATTTTTTCTGGGATTTTAGGGAATTTATAGGCGAAAGTCCTAGGGCAGAGGTGGCCCAAGGAGCCCACAAGCCAGGGAGCCCCCCCCCCCCCGGGCCGCGGCTAGGGGCTTGTGGGGTCCCTGCAAGCCCCCTGCCCTGATTCTCACGCTTCCCGATCTTCTTCTGTTTCGGAAAAAATCTTTTTGGCAGTTTCGTTCCATTTGGACTCCGTTCAAAATCCTCCTCTGAAAGGGGTCAAAAACATGGGAAAACAGGAACTGGCACTTGGCCTTGAGTTAATAAGTTAGTCCCAAAAAAAATATAAAAGGCAGACAAAACATCCAAAGTTTGACAAGATAATAGCATGAAACCATCAAAAATATAGATACGTTGGAGACGTATCATCGTGCTGCTAAAAATGCCAAAAGACTGATAAAGTATTCTCCTATACTGGAGAATGTCTACAACACCTTAAAGAGAGGGGTAACCACTCATCGTCAATTAAAACACTTTAGTGCCCATCGTGCGTTTGTTTCTTGCATTGAACCCCTAAAGGTACAAGAGGCTCTCGAAGACATGGATTGGGTTGAAGCCATGCATGGAGAACTCAACAAAGTGTGGCGATTGGTGCCAAGGCCAAAGGAGAACCACAATGTCATTGGGACAAAGTGCATCTTTAAGAACAAGCAAGATGCGAACGGTGTCGTTACTCATAACAAGGCAAGATTGGTAGAACAAGGATACTCCCAAGTTGAAGGCATCGGCTATGGTGAAACCTTTGCTCTTGTTGCTTGCATTTGCTTCTCATCATAACTTCAAATTATACCAAATGGATGTCAAGACTGCATTTCTTAATTGTCCCCTTAAGTAGTTGATTTATGTCAAGCAACCCCCAGGGTTCGAGGATCCCAAGTTCCCTAATCATGTTATATTCTTGATAAGGCACTCTATGGCCTTAAACAAACCCCACGTGTGTGGTATGAGCACCTTACCGAGATGTTACAAGACCGTGGATTTGAAGTTAGGAAAATTGACCCCATTCTTTTTACTAAGAAGGTCAAGGGGAGTTTGTTCATATGCCAACTATATGTTGATGATATTATCTTTGGTTCTCCTAACAAATCTTTTAATGAAGAATTTGTCGCACTAATGACTCAAGAGTTTCACATATCTATGATGAGAGAGTTGAAGTTTTCCCTTGGATTCGAAGTCAAGCAATGAAGTCATGGAACCTTCATCAATCAATCAAAATATACTCAAGACATGCTCAAAAGGTTCAAGATGGATGATCTCAAACCGGCCAAGGCCAACACTCCCATGCCTCTCAACTACCATCTTGACCTCGATCCCAATGGTAAAGTTGTGGATCAAAAGGTATATCACTCTATGATCGGCTCTCTGCTTTACGTTCGTGCATCTAGACTAGATATTATGTTGAGTGTGGGAATTTGTGCATGATTTCAATCCGCACCTAAGGAAAGCCACTATGTGGCGGTCAAGCAAATCTTTCGATATTTGGCTCATACCCCAAACTTTAGCTTATGGTATCCCAAAGATGCTTCATTTGATCTCATAGGATATTCACACTCGGATTGGGCGGGATACCATGTGGAGAGGAAGTCAACTTCCGGAGGTTGCCACTTCCTTGGTCGCTCTCTTGTAAGTTGGTCTTCAAAGAAATAAAATTGTGTTTCTCTCTCATCTACCAAGGCTAAATATGTAGATGATGCAAGTTGATGTGCTCAGTTGCTTTGGATGAGGCAAACTTTAAAGGATTATGGTGTCACATGTGATAAAGTGCCTCTTCATTGTGATAATATAAGTGTTATCTCAATCTCCAATAACTCGGTTCAACATTGCAAGACGAAGCACATCAGTTTTCGTCATCACTTCATCCGGGATCATATCAAGCGTGGGGAGATTGATCTCATTTACCTCTACACTAATGATCAGCTTGCAGATATTTTCACGAAGCCTTTGAATGAAGAAAGATTGCGTGAGCTAAGGCATGAGCTAAATATCATTGATTTGAGCAATGTAAATTGAAAGCGGGCACACCCCACCACTCTCATCATATTATCTTGTTTAGATGTATGCATGAATTTAGGGCGAGTGTTGTTCTATCAATGAACTCTCCCTCCCCCTATTATGCATAAATCGATCAAGTCTTTCACAGTAGTCACTGATGGTGATACGTGTGCTTAAAATACAAGTTGTGGTCATGGGTCCAAGGTTAAAATCTTCGCGGTGCCATACCAACTTACTCAAACATAGGTGGCCTCGGCCACCGCCCCCCTGTTGCACAAATTCTTTTCATTGATTTAATGCACGGTCACTCCACAATTCGTTCTACATCTCATTTTGCACACTTTTAAGGTGGAGTACCTACTTGACTTTGTGCCATTTTCCCATCAATTGCGTAGTCAAATAGGTTCCATTTTCTTTGCTGCATGTGTGGTTGTTGCTTCGGTCGTAGGCGGTACTACTGCTCTCAGGCTGGTACTACAACTCCAGCAGTACTACCATGCTGGTGGCGGTACCACCGCGTCGAGGAGTTCGTGGCCAGTTATGTACGGGGCAGGGGGAGTTCTAACTCCCCCATACCCATTCCCTCCCCACACCTCTCTATCTCTCTGGCGACCAGGAACACCACCGGAGGCCGGCTCTGGATCCCTCTATTCGTGTCTCCCTCCACTTTTTTGTCTAGTGGGATCTCTCCCCCCATCTCCCTCGTGCCAGGGAACCTGGTACTATCGTCGATCCCCTTCTTTATCATGGTGTTTTGTTGAATCTTGATCTAGGGAAATGTGTGTAGATTCCGTGTTTAGTTTGCTTTTCCATGGCATGCGTAGGAAGTGTGATGATTTCTAGTTGTAGTAGTTTTGGTAGATGTGTTGGGAAATTCAGGGATAGAGAACCGGCACTACCGACTCCATTGCCACAACAGTTTTCTGCTCTCAGGCAGTACTATCGCTCGTGCATGACTGATAACCCACAAGTATAGGGGATCGCAACAGTTTTCGAGGGTAGAGTATTCAACCCAAATTTGTTGATTCGACAGGGGAAGCCAAAGAACATTCTTGAGTACTAGCAGTTGAGTTGTCAATTCAACCACACCTGAAAGACTTAGTATATGCAACAAAGTATTAGTAGCAAAGTAGTGTGATAGAAACAGTAGCAATGGTAACAGTAGCAGCAATGACAGCCGTAGCGGTAATAGTAGCACCAGTGATAGCAGTAGCGGCAAAGTAACGTAGCAAGGACTAGTAGGAAAAACTCGTAGGCATTGGATCATTGATGTATAATTATGTCAGATGACATTCATCATGTAACAGTTATAACATGGAGAGATATGTAACTAGCTCCAGTTCGTCAATGTAATGTAGGCATGTATTCCGTATATAGTCATACATGCTTATGAAAAGAACGTGCATGACATCTATTGTCCATCCCTCCTGTGGCAGCGGGGTCCTAATGGAAACTACGGGATATTAAGGTTCTCCTTTTAATAGAGAACCGGAACAAAGCATTAGCACTTAGTGAATACATGAACTCCTCATACTATGGTCATCTTCGGGAGTGGTTCCGGCTATTGTCACTCCAGGGTTGCCGGGTCATAACACATAGTAGATGACTACAACTTGCAAGATAGGATCAAGAACACACATATATTGACGAGAACATAATAGGTTCAGATCTGAAATCACGGCACTCGGACCCTAGTGACAAGCATTAAGCATGGCAAAGTAGTAGCAACATCAATCTCAAAACATAGTGGATACTAGGGATCAATCCCCATCAAAACTAACTCGATTACATGATAGATCTCATCCAACCCATCACCGTCCAGCAAGCCTACGATGAGATTAGTCACGAACGATGAAGAGCATCATGGAATTGGCGATGAAGGAAGGTTGGTGATGACGATGGCGATGATCTCCCCTCTCCGGAGCCCAGAACGAACTCCAGATCGGGTGGTGGCGGCGCTTCCGCATCGTAAAATGTGATGAACTCTTCTCCTTGATTTTTTTTGGATGAAAGGGACTAATTAGAGCTGGAGTTGGAGGCGGCGGAGCCCCGAGGGCCCCACAAGCCTGCTAGGCGCGGCTAGGGGGCCCCGCGCCTCCTAGGCTTGTGGGCTCCTTGCTCGACGCCTGTGGTTGATTCTTGCGCTAGTATTTTTTATATATTCCACAAAAAATCCTCGTAAATTTCCAGGTCATTCCGAGAACTTTTATTTCTGCACAAAAACAACACCATGGCAATTCTGCTGAAAATAGCGTTAGTCCGGGTTAGTTCCATTCAAATCATGCAAATTAGAGTCCAAAACAAGGGCAAAAGAGTTTGGAAAAGTAGATACGATGGAGATGTATCAACTCCCCTAAGCTTAAAGCCTTGCTTGTCCTCAAGAAATTCAGTTGACAAACTGAAAGAGACAAAAGAAAAACTTTTACGAACTCTCTTTGATCTTGTTGTTGTAATTATGTCTAACTCATATTCAGATTTTCAGCAAGATCATAAGCTAACCACATAAACAATGACATTTAGGTCTCATGATGAACTCATATCAATGGCATAATCAACTAGCGAGCAATAATAATAAGTTTCAAACGTCAACACTTCAATCAAAACAATCATGAAGCAATATGAACACATGGTATCTCGCTAGCTTTTTCTGAGACTGTAAAACATAAATGCAGAGCACCTTCAAAGACCAAGGACTGACTGAACATTGTAATTCATGGGAAAGAAGATCCAGTCATAGTCATACTCAATAACAATTAATAGCAAAGCATAAAAATGACGGAGGTGCTCTCTAATTGGTGGTTTTATAAGAAAAGGATGACTCAACAGAAACATAAATAGATAGGCCCTTCGCAGAGGGAAGCATTGATTTGCAGAGGTGCCAGAGCTCAAGCTTTGAAGGCAGAGATAAATAATTTTGGGTGGCATGCTTTCATTGTTAATGCAATGACCAAGAGTTTTCACCATCTTCCATGCTACAAATGCTATAGGCGGTTCCCAAACAGAAAAGTAAAGTTTTGACTCCCCCACCACCGATCAATCACACTCCACGACTAGCCGAAGACTCGGGCGTTGTCCATACCAACAACAATCCAGGGGGAGTTTTGTTTGCAATTATCTTTTCGATTTGAGCATGGAACTGGGCATTCCAATTACCGACCCCTTTCTTGTGAGTGATAGTAAATAAACATGTATCGAGGATAACACGCCTAGCATGGAAGATATTGACCGCCCCTTGTCACCACATGAGCGGTTCGGGCATGCAAAACAGATTATTACTTGAAGATTTAGAGAGTGGCACATGCAAATTTACTTGGAACGGTAGGTAGATACCGCATATAGGTAGGTATGGTGGACTCATATGGAAAAACTTTGGGTTTATGGAAGTGGATGCACAAGCAGTATTCCCCCTTAGTACAAGTGAAGGCTAGCAAAAGACTGGGAAGCGACCAACAAGAGAGCGAGAACAGTCATCAATACGCATTGAAATTAACCAACATTGAGTGCAAGCATGAGTAGGATACAAGTCACCATAAACATGAATATCATAGAGGCTATGTTGATTTTGTTTCAACTACATGCGTAAACATGCGCCAAGTCAAGCCACTTGAATCATTCAAAGGAGGATACCATCCTATCATACTACATCATAATCATCTCAAAATTCATGTTGGCATCCAAGACAAACCATATAAGCTCCTAGCTAATTAAGCATGGCATCAGAAACTATGATCTCTAAGTTGTCATTGCAAACATTAGCTCTCATAACAAAGCTAAATAAGGAAGGATGAGCTAGTCATATTTACAAAAACAAAATAGATCAAGTTCATACCAGCTTTTCCACGCTCAGTCACTTCATCATATATCGTCATTATTGCCTTTCACTTGCACGACCGAATGATGTGAACAATAATAAGAGTGTTCGTGCATTGGACTAAGCTGGAATCTGCAAGCAAACACAAAGGAGAAGACAAAGTAATATGGCTCTTTGACAGATAAACAGATATGCATGCGAGAGCCACTAAACATTGTAACCATGGTCTTCTACCTTGACCCAGAGAAAAAGAAAATTATTTACACAGGAAAGCTCCCAACAAGAAAAAGAAGAACAGGAAATCTTTTTGGGTTTTCTCAATCTAAACAAACACACGAGAAGAAAGCGAGAAAAAGAAATAAACTAGCATGGATGATACAGTGGCAAAGTGTGAACACCGACTAACAATGTGAAAGTGTTAGCAAGAATATAAAGTCGATGAGGAACACGTACTCCCCAAGCTTAGGATTTTGGCCTAAGTTGGTCTACTCCCAAGGTGGGAACTAACCATCTCCGGGGTACTCCGGAGTGTACTGAGGGTGCCACTGCTGGGTGAGCTCCTCTGGCTCCCACTGATAAACTGGCGTCTGGTACTCGACTGGTAGCTCGGGCACGGGCGCCTGTGGTGGTGCTATGCCCCAATATGCATATATGTCCGAGGGCATAATAATGTACCTGCCTAGATGAAGATTGAACAAAGAAGGAGAAGGAAAAGTAATAGTCTCACGAGTATCCTGACTAAATACCAGGTTATAAATCATCCCCTTATTTATATCTTTATCAAGAAAGTCATGGAGAACCATGCTATCATAATCTAGATATCTGTCATGAAGAAGCATCTCTTCTTCCTCGTGTAGTCTCATAGGTATCTCAAAATGTCTAGCAAGACGGGTAGCATAGATACCTCCATAAATAGCGCCTTTAGTACGGTTCATGTTCAACCGTTGGGCCACTATAGCGCCCAAGCTATGAGTTTTATCACTATAAAGGGCTTCGCGCAAAACCGCAAGATCTGGGGAGCTGAGAGCTCCAGCTTTCCCACGGCCAATCAAACATTTTCCCATGAATAATGAGAAGTACCGAAGCATGGGAAAATGTATGCTAGCAACTCTAGCGCAAGATACTCCTCTCCTACAGCAATAGTATCAATGAAAGCCTCCAAGTCCCGTGGACGAGGTTCAAGAATATCCCCAACATAAGGTAATTTGCAAACATTGCAAAAATACTGAAGTGACATGCGTTGGGGGATATCATATAACTTGAACTCAACCATAGGAGGGTTCTTCCTTGGATAGAAATTAAAGCTTTGCACAAAAATATTAGTGAGGACGAGGTATTGTGGACACTTATCTTCAACGAATGTGGTAAGGCCTGCGTTCTCCACCAAGTAATAAAAATCCTCATAAAGACCGGTGGCACGTAAGAACACATCGCTTGGCCACTCGCACGCTCGAACTTCTGCAACTCGGGGGACCGGATACTTGGGTTTCTTCTTCTCATTTTGATCATCCTTGGGGTCACGACTTGAAGAGCCTCTTAGGAACCTCCTCATCTTTTCCTTTTCCTTTCTCTGAAAATTTCTGAAATTTTCGATGACTCAAAGAAAAAGTGAACAAGGCTCAACAAAACTCATAGAAATTACTCCTACAAGTTCCTAGAGGCCATCTCATGCATCAAAACTACTTGGGACCAGCTAAAATTAGCATGCAAAGCTCAAGAATAGGGTCACCAATGCAGCAATAATACGCAACGAATAAAGCACTAGAGCAAAAACTAATTGTACCAATGGAGGAGTCACATACCAAGGAACAATTCCCCCAAAATAGTTTGGTGAATAGGACTTTGCACAAGGAGATCGAAAATCTCAGCAAGAAGAGCAAGAACACGGGTTTGAGTTATAGAATGATTTTTTCTGGAGGTAGGAGAAGGAGATGGGAGCTGGAATAAGTGGAGGGGGGGCACATGGGCCCCACAAGCCTGGTAGGCGCGGCCAGGGGGTGCCCTCGCCTCCTGGGCTTGTGGCCCACTGGTGTATCCCCCTTACTAGCTCTCTGTCTCAGAATTTTTCAAAAATTACAGAAAAAATCATACTTGATTTTCAGGGCATTTGAAGAACTTTTATTTTCGGGACACTTTTCTACGGGACGCAAAAGACAGAAAACAGGAGAAACTAAAGCTAAATCTATCATTTTTCTTCTAAGCAAACGAAGGTAAAGGTTTGGAACAGAGGGTTGTGACTCCTAGATTCATCCATCTCATGTTCATCAAAAGAAATCTGTCAATGAGGTTGATCAAGTCTCCTTGACAAAAAAAATTCGAATCGCATAAAACCGGAGATTTTTTGAATAGTCACTAGGTTACCTCAATGGGGATGTGCATATCCCCAACAAGCAAATCATACTTCATCTTAACAGTAGGTATAGGGCATTCAAAGCTCCCAATAAGAATCGATGAAGTTTTTTCAATAGCATTGATGCAATGTACTCGATATTGTTTCTTCGGAAAGTGCACTGTATGCTCATTACCATTGACATGGAAAGTGACATTGCCTTTGTTGCAATCAATAACAGCCCCTGCAGTGTTTAAAAAGGGTCTTCCAAGGATGACCTCCATGGCATCATCCTCGGGAATATCCAGAATAAAAAAGTCTTTTAAGATAATAACGTTAGCAACCACAACAGGCACATCCTCGCAAATGCCGATAGGGAAAGCAGTTGATTTGTCGGCCATTTGCAAGGAGATTTCAGTGGGTGTCAACTTATCCAATTCAAGTCTATGATAAAGAGAAAGAGGCATAACACTAACACCGGCTCCAAGATCGCATAAAGCAGTTCTAATGTAGTTTCCTTTAATGGAGCAAGGTATAGTGGGCACTCCGGGATCACCTAGTTTCTTAGGAGTTCCACCCTTAAAGGTGTAATTAGCAAGCACGGTGGAAATCTCAACCTCTATTATCCCCCTCTTATTAGTCACAATAGCCTTCATGTACTTAGCATAAGGAGACATTTTGAGCATATCTGTTCACCTAATCATTTCAACAAAGAGCTCAAAATCCTCATCATCCTTTTTCTTGGATGGTTTGGGAGGAAAGGGCATGGGTTTCTAAACCCATGGTTCCCTTTCTTTACCATGCTTCTTAGCTATGAAATCGTTCTTATCGTATCTCCTATTCTTAGGTTGTGGGTTATCAAGATCAACAGGTTCAATCTCCACATCCTTATCATTGCTAGGTTGAGCATCAACATGAACATCACTATCGATATTGTCATTTGGCTCATGTTCATCACCAGATTGTGTTTCGGCATCAGAAACAGAGACATCGTTTGGATTCTCGGGTGTAACAGCAATAGGGTTTCTAGCATGCGAGTTCCTATCATCTTTCCTTTTCTTCCTATTACTAGAATGACTAGGTGCATCAGTGCTGACTCCTTGAGAATCTTGTTAAATTCTCTTAGGATGACCCTCATGATACAAAGGTTCCTGGTTCATTCTACCACCTCTAGTGACGACTCTAACAGAATTGTCATTCAACTCATTGAGCAAGTCATTCTGAGCCTTAAGTACTTGTTCTACCTGCGTAGTAACCATAGTGGCATGTTTACTCAAAAGCTTAAGATCATTGACATTTCTATCCACACAAGAACTTAAATGACTAAGCATACGAGCATTCTGTTCCAATTGTCTGCTAACATAATCATTGAAACTTTGTTGTTTGGCAACAAAGTTATCAAATTCATCTAGGCATAAGCTACCAGGTTTATCAAAAGGAATATCACTCTCATTGAATCTACCAAGAGAATTCACCTCTACTACCTGTGTCGGGTTATCAAGACCATGGATCTCTTTGATAGGTGGTAGATTTTTGACATCTTCAGATTTAATGCCTTTCTCTCGCATAGATTTCTTAGCTTCTTGCATATCTTCAGGACTGAGGAATAGGATACCTATTTTCTTCGGAGTTGGCTTCGGAGGTGGTTCGAGAATAGTCCAAGCATTCTCATTGCACAAGATATTATTCAATAAAATCTCAGCTTGTTCCACAGTTCGTTCCCTGAAAACACAACCAACACAACTATCTAGGTGGTCCCTAGAAGCATCGGTTAGTCCATTATAGAAGATATCAAGTATTTCATTTTTCTCAAGAGGGTGATCAGGCAAAGCATTCAACAGCTGGACAAGCCTCCCCCAAGCTTGTGGGAGACTTTCTTCTCCAACTTGCACAAAGTTATATATATCCTGCAAGGCAGCTTGTTTTTTATGGGCAGGAAAATATTTCTCAGAAAAGTAGTAGATCATATCCTCGGGACTACGCACACAACCAGGAGCAAGAGAAGTGAACCAAGTCTTAGCATCATCCTTTAGTGAGAAAGGAAACAGGTTAAGGATATACTAGTGGCGGATCTTTTCCTCACTTGTGAATAGGGTGGCTATATCGTGCAACTTAGTAAGATGTGCTACAACCATTTCAGACTCATAACCATGAAAAGGATCAGATTCGACCAAAGTGATTAACTCAGGGTCGACAGAGAATTCATAATCCTTATCGGTCACAAAGATAGGCGAAGTAGCAAACTTTGGGTCGTATTTCATCCTAGAGTTCAGAGATTTTCTTTCCACTTGCGCAATAATTTCTCAAGATCATAGCTATCCTTAGAAGAAAGAAAGTCCTCAGCTATCTCTCCCTCCATAACATAACCCTCAGGTATATCAGGCAATTCATATCTAGGAGAGCTAGTTCTAATAGGTGAAATAGCAGGTTCTACTTCAATAATCTCAGCAGTTTCAGAAGTATCATCACATTCAGCAGCAACTCTAGCAATTTGTGCATCAAGAAATGCACCTAGTGAAAAAGCAGTATCAAGCAAAGCATCATCACAAGCATCATGGATGCTGAAGTAGCATCATCAAGCACAGGCGACACATCAAAATTTCTAGCAGGAGGTGGTGTCGCAAACTTACTCATAACTGAAGGTGAATCAAGTGCAGAGCTGGATGGCAGTTCCTTACCTGTCCTCGTAGTTGAGGCCAAGACTTTAGTTTTTGGATCTCTCGGATTCCTCATATTGATCAACACACGTAAACCCCAAGTGACGCAGAGAATAGTGCTATGCCTCCCCAGCAACGGTGCCAGAAAATAGTCTTGATAACCCATAAGTATAGGGGATCGCAACCGTTTTCGAGGGTAGAGTATTAAACCCAAATTTGTTGATTCGACACAAGGGGAAGCCAAAGAGTATTCTCGAGTATTAGCAGTTGAGTTGTCAATTCAACCACACCTGAAAGACTTAGTATCTGCAGCAAAGTATCAGTAGCAAAGTAGTGTGATAGCAAAAGTAGCAATGGTAACAGTAGCAGCAATGACAGCAGTAGCGGTAATAGTAGCAGCAGTGACAGCAGTGGGGGCAAAGTAATGTAGCAAGAACCAGTAGGAAAAACTCGTAGGCATTGGATCGGTGATGGATAATTATGCTGGATGACATTCATCATGTAACAGTTATAACATGGAGAGATATGTAACTAGCTCCAGTTCGTCAATGTAATGTAGGCATGTATTCCGTATGTAGTCATACGTGCTTATAAAAAGAACTTGCATGACATCTATTGTCCATCCCTCCCGTGGCTGCGGGGTCCTAATGGAAACTACGGGATATTAAGGTTCTCCTTTTAATAGAGAACCGGAACAAAGCATTAGCACTTAGTGAATACATGAACTCCTCATACTATGGTCATCTCCGGGAGTGGTTCCGGCTATTGTCACTCCGGGGTTGCCGGGTCATAACACATAGTAGGTGACTACAACATGCAAGATAGGATCAAGAACACACATATATTGACGAGAACATAATAGGTTCAGATCTGAAATCATGGCACTCGGACCCTAGTGACAAGCATTAAGCATGCCAAAGTAGTAGCAACATCAATCTCAGAACATAGTGGATACTAGGGATCAATCCCCATCAAAACTAACTCGATTACATGATAGATCTCATCCAACCCATCACCGTTCAGCAAGCCTATGATGAGATTACTCACGAACAATGAAGAGCATCATGGAATTGGCGATAAAGGAAGGTTGGTGATGACGATGGCGACGATCTCCCCTCTCCGGAGCCCAGAATGGACTCCAGATCTGCCCTCCAGAGGAAGAACAGGTGGTGGCGGCGCCTTCATATCGTAAAACGCGATGAACTCTTCTCCTTGATTTTTTTCGAGACGAAAGGGACTAAATAGAGCTGGAGTTGGAGGCGGCGGAGCCCCGATGGCCCCACAAGCCTACTAGGCGCGGCGAGGGGGCGCCGCACCTCCTGGGCTTGTGGGCTCCTCGCTCCACGCCTCTGGTTGATTCTTGCGCCAGTATTTTTCATATATTCCACAAAAAATCCTCATAAATTTCCAGGTCATTCCGAGAACTTTTATTTCTACGCAAAAACAACACCATGGCAATTCTGCTGAAAACAGCGTTAGTCCGGGTTAGTTCCATTCAAATCATGCAAATTAGAGTCCAAAACAAGGGCAAAAGAGTTTGGAAAAGTAGATACGATGGAGATGTATCAATGACCGGTACTATCGCGTCGGCGGAAGTACCGCTCCTGCAGAGCGGTACTACCACTGCGATGGAAGTAGCGCTCCTCCACAGCGGTACTACCGCCCTAGCACCTGACATCAGTTTCTTCTCTACATCTGCCCATCTTTGTTTTGGTTACCTATTCGACAATTGCAGTCTTTTTACACATGTTTTTCTTGCCATTCTTTTTGTGAGTTCCACGTGATGGCTCTCGTCCTTTGACTCGTCGCATGAACCCTAAGTGTGGCTCCAAGCACGCACGTGCATCTGAAGAGGTAACTGCTGGCTCTAGTGCTTGGCCACAAAAGCAGCCTCTAAGGAGGACAGACAGCAAGAAGAAGGGCCCCAAAGAGCCCCAAGATTTGCCCCAAGATGAGTTTGTTGTGCCTCGCAAGCAGGATGCCTCTTGCCTACCTGAGGATGAAACTCTTGCGAGACGTCCGTTCTGGAACTATACTCGATCTCTCATTTATTCCAAGATGATCAATACAAGGACCAATCTCTTTGTGGACGTCAAGAGCATTGATATGGGGCAAATGACCTCCAATTCCCATACTGCTTATTTTGCTGAAGCTTATGCTCCCTGCGAGAAGTGGGGTCTTGGTCCTATCATTGGCTTCAATAAGGACTTCGACAACGAGATCGTGGCTCAATTCTATGCCATTGTTCACTTCCATCAAGATGATGAACAAAAGGCGCATGACCTGGATGACTTGTGCGCATGTGCTACACTCTGATTGGGAAACTTTTATGAACTCTTTGGGTGTTGCTCACAAGGGTCTGGATGAGCCTATTGGCTTGAGGCCTCACACTGAGGGTATTCCTGCTATTCACAAGTCCAAGCTCATTCTTCACTCGAGGATTGTGAAGACTGCCAGGGTGACCGTACTAAGTTCATTCCTTTTCTGGACATCATGCATAGGATTTTTCGCAACACTCCGTTTCCTGGTGTTGGAAACAAGGACCAGGTGCATTCCTATCTTGTGAACCTATTCCTTTTCTGTATGAAGGAGTGAGACTGCCAGTCCACCTTGGTTGTTTCCCACATTATGTGGATGGAGTTGAGGTCTGTTGGGTTTGACAAGAAGAAAGTGACCATCTATGCTCCGTATCTATTCAACCTGATCGAGGACACCTGGAATGCTACCTTTCCTTCTGAGATTTTGGTGACTGATCACATGGTCCCTCATGGTGTACTCAAGCTCCGTGTGAAGGAGAATTGGGGCATTCCACTTGTTGTTCCAGAGATTGCTGCTACTGACTCGGATGATGAGCCTGACCCCGATCATGAGTTTGTTCCCAGATTCGAGACTAAAACTTCTTGGGTCTCCAAGCTCAGGAAGAATATGAAGGCTCTTTTCTACTTCCACGGGAAGGATGAGTACAAGGCACATGTTGATGCAAAGAAGGCGCACGGTCATTACAAGATGATCATGCGGAAGTTTTACCTTGGTATCCAGAGTGGTTCAGAGGACAAGATCACTTATGAGGAGGACTAGATGAAGGCCAACTGCCAATGGACGGAGTCTGAGGAGCACGAGTTTGTTGAGGAGGTGTTTGTTGCTTCAGATGGGTCTGAGGGAGATGATGACGAGGACGACTGAGCTTCTCTTGTCTCCTATTTTTGGTGTCTCGATGCCAAAGGGGGAGGAAGTATCTTAGTTCAAGATGGATTTGCCTTGCTGAGTCACGCGAGTGTTTATTTGCATTTGTTTTCTCTATCTCGTGAACTCATTTATTGCTTGATTTGGTTTGTGTTTGTCCAAGAGTAGTGTGAACTTGTATATGGTCAAAGACATATGCTACCCCATCTATCATGTTATGTCTTTACCTTTATGGTGTGAGATCACGTGTCTCATATGCTTGCTTAACTGGTTTACTCTTCTTCTGTTCACGCAAGTATTAGTCTTGTCTATAAAATATAGGGGGTATTGATCAAGTGTGTGCTCTTTGCATTCCAAAAGCATATTCAAATAGAGCACGCATCTAGGGGGAGCCCATCTATATTTTTTAGGTTTTGGAAATGCCTAAAACTTCTTAGTTTATTCTTTTTGGCAAATCCCGTATTGTCATCAGCCCACCAAAAAGGGGAATATTGTAAGAGCACAATTTCTCCTAAGTATTTCTGGTGGTTGATGACGATACCCTTTGCGGACTAATCGTGTGCGATATGCTTTCATAGAATTATCAGGTGGCACGAGACGATTATATTCCCGTCAGTGAGTGAATGTGAAGACGATGCTTAGCTATTGATTTAGGTTTGGTGGACTCGAGTCATAGATAATCCTGTACTATCAAGAGCGGATCCGCATTTGGAAAGGTTGGATGGAACAATATCTCACTCTAGCACACCATCCATTTACCGGAGCAAAGGAGCTACCCTGAAAAAGTGCCTAGAAGTTTTCCTAGGTGGTAGTACCACTCTGGTGAGCGGTAGTACCTCTCCAGCAATACTGTCGCCCACCAGAGTCAGACACCCTACCGCTTATTCAATTCCTCTAGTGTGTTGGGGCGTTTTTCTCTGATTGGGCGGAAGTACCGCCTAGGGGGAGCGGTAGTATTGCTCCAGCGGTACTGTCGCCCCTTTGTCGCACCCACTTCAACTTAGAAAAACCGTGTGGTGTCTTACCTCCCCTCGACTAGGTTAAGTGAAAGTACCGCTCCTACAGGACGATAGTACCGCCCTAGCAATAGTACCATCCAGGTGCACGATACTACCGCTTAGCTAAGTCTGTGGGGGGCTGGTAACAACCAGATTTGCCCCCACTAAAAATAGGGGTCTTTTCCCCAAAGATATCTTAACTTTTTCCTCTCCAGCTCCATTTTTGCCCCAAAATCCCAAACTTGCGCGATCTCCCTCCCTAGCCATCAACTATTGTTTATTTTCTAGGATTTGGAGGATAAGGTCTTCCCACACACTTCCACCAAGAGAAAATGTGTTCCCTTCATTAATCCCTTGTGGATCTTGTTACTCTTGGGTGTTTGAGCACCCTATATGGAATAGGTCAGCTCGAAGCAATATTCCATTTTGGTGAAGCTTCGTGGTCTCGTTGGGAGCCTCCAATTAAGTTGTGGAGATTGCTCCAACCATGTTTGTAAAGGTCCGGTCGCCGCCTTCAAGGGCACCAGTTAGTGGAATCACGACACCTCACATCGTGTGAGGGCGTGAGGAGAATGTGGTGGCCTTATTGGCATCTTGGGGAGCATTGTACCTCCACACCGCTCCAACGGAGACGCAATTCCCCTCAAAAGGAAGGAACTTCGGAAACACATCCTCGTCTTCATCGGTTCCTCTTGTGGTTATTTCTTACCTTTACTTGTATTTACTTCTTGATCACTTTTGTTGTTGTTAGCATCATATAGGTTGGTCACTTAGTTGCATATTTAGACAACCTATTTGTTTCTAAACTTAATTTATTAGAAGAAAAGATTAAAATTTGTGAGTTGCCTATCACCCCCCTCCCTCTAGTCAACAATATCGATCATTTCAACCGCACATACACCACTGCACTGCCACAAGAGTGTGGCGCGTTGTCGTTCTTCTGGGCGCAGAAGTGGAACAAGATATGAAACAGAGCAGGAAATGCCTAGAATCCCAGGTACTCCTCACACAGGGTGGCGAGGCAAGCGAGGTACAACATGGAGTTTGACCTTAGATGGTGCATCTAGAGGCCAAAGAATTGCAGGAATTGCCACGGGAAGTGGCTCGCCGGCAGCCTGAATCCAACGAAGAAATGCACGCCGAAGACGACGCAGTCGCCATCGCGAGGTTCCGGTGCGTGCTCTCCTTCGGGTGCACGCGCCTCAATGCACTTTACGGGTGGGGTCTTCCGCGTCCCTTGGAGATACCGATGTGCATGTCAGTCATGAATGATCCCTCCCACAAGCCTAGGTGCGGCGCCGCCATCACGGTGCTCGTCGATAGCGGGGAAGAAGAGAAAAGGTGTGAGACGCAGCTCCCGAGCAGATCGACCGCAGGAAGGTGCGGCGGTCACGAGGCGGGAGGAGCGGAGGAAGCAAGCGTTGCGGGCACGAAGAGGGAGGGATGGCGGTGATGGGCGCTGCGGGCGCGAGGAGGAAAGGCGACGTGGGCGAGCTCCGAAGCACTGACGAGGTGGGAGATGGAAAGTGGGGAAGCAATGGCTGCCTTGGCCTCCCGCCTCCCCCTTCTAAAGCTCGGAGAGATGTGGGGCGTGGGATCGGTTACGCCCACGTCCCCCCACTTTCACACGATGGCCGCGCGCATTAATCACGCGAGGAAACCAACTGGCGGCCCTTGGCCGAAGAAAATCCCGCGGACGGGCCGAGACCTGCCAGGCCAAGCCCGCGGCGACGTCCCGTTGCGCTGGTAGTGGCAGGCCCGTCGCGCACCACCGGGCCACACGTGGCATGCCTTGGCCGACTCCGAGCATGAAGCATAGGCACGGGACCTAAAGCGCCATGGAGTCTGATTAGCCCGCATCCAGCGGCCACCCCACGCGCCACGGCATACGGCTGACTTGCGGTCGGTTGCCGCCCCAGTCGGCCGGCCGACAACCGGTCACCTCGCCTACCGACTCCGGCAAGCGCACCAATTCTAATGAAGCTCGCCCTCCAGGGGTGGGGGAGATCGCTGGCCCCCCTCGCGTGGAGGCCTATGGATCCCAAGGGTTTCGGGGCTACTGATGGGGTAATGCCCCTGGGTATACAAAGCTGGAGGAAACCCTTTTCCAAGACATTTGGGGGGGGCGACTAGCGGCAGCCTGCCCGTCCGGTCGTCACGCTGCCAGCTGATTAGAGATAGTCGGCCCGTCCGGCCGACCCCGACGGTAGTCGGTGGGTCAGCCCCCGTCCCATCTATTCTTACCGGCATACGGTGACAAGACCCGACGCCTCATGCAGAGGCACTCATCGCCACATTACGCGCTGACACGCTCGGCGTGGCCATGAGCGTAATGATGTAAGGGTCTGCGAGGCTACACGGCCACCCGTCGCTCTCGACGCTGACCGGGCGAGACGGCCGTGTAGCCATGCTTACGCCTACCTACTCGCTGACGGTTAGCGATTCGATCGTTGTTGCACTCAGTAAGCGGGCCCCATGGTGGACAAGACTCGACAGCCCGCGGGGCCCTTAGCCAGTCAGAGAGGCTAATAGCCGGGCTCCGCCCTCTCATTTCCCCTACTACTACACACTTCTGGATAAACTATATAGCCAAGCCCAGCCCCAGAGAGAGGCTAGCGAATACTCTCGATCCACAAACCCCCCCCCACATAGCACGCGAGAGAGGTATCGAGGTCGGCGACGAGAGCTCCGTCTCCTCCCTCACGAATAGCTCGAGGATCACCATTGTACTGTGATCACCTATAGTCACACCGGGAGGACTAGGGGTTTACCTCATCGAAGGGCCATAAACCTGGGTAGATCGGAGTCATGTGTCTCGCGCCTACACCTATTCCCAGAGGCCGCCGACTCCCGTCGGCCCCAAACCATGATCTAAGCCACCCTCTGGCATCTGTCGCAGAAATACCACGACATTATGTGTAGGGTCTTTCGACATTTGAGTGTTACAATTGCACTCTACCAACCCCCTTAGGCATGCTTTCCCTCTTGATGCTTTCTCTTGCCTATATTATTTTATTTACTTGGCTGCCCCAAACAGTATGGTGACTGCGACCCGCACGAGTACTTTTTGCAACCCCAACACCGGCAACCCTAGCCAGCAGCCCGAGGCCGGTGGGTCTACTCAACATGGAAAGCACCAGGAGCAGCTACGAGGCGACATTCCCCCACCACCACCTCCACTAGAGAACATGAATATAGCTCAGTTACTCCAAGTTCTCCAGGAGGAGCGCCAAGCCAACTCTGCTGCTATGCAACAGATGGCTGAGACCCTCGTGAACAACCAGCAGCAAGGCACGGACGGTAATAGTCGTTCCACTCTATCGGAGTTCATGAGGAGATCGCCCCTCACCTGCACCGAGACATATGAACCTTTGGATGTTGATGACTCGATCTGCACCATCGAGGACCTCCTTGCATTGTTCAACTGCAATGAGGACCATGAGAAGGTTCCCTATGCCTCTCACTATGTCGGGTACGACGACACCTATGGGAACCTCCACGGATCCCTTGATCGTTCGGTGGAGAGAGGGGTGGCGTCAAGAGCATAGCTAGCGATCAGCATCTGGAACGTTTTTACCCAGGTTCGGGCCTTTTTAGTGCGTAAAACCCTACTCCTGCTTTGTTTGTTGTATTAGGTGTTTGATGTAGGATTACTTGCTACAGTGATTGCTTGCTAGACAATGCCCAAAGTGTCTAACCCCTTTAGCGTCTAACAAAGACCCTTAGAACTGAGCCTTGGGCCTCCTTTTATAGGCAAAGGGGTCACCAACAGTGCTCAACATTGGGTTCACGAGCTGCACAGTAAACAGGGTTCACTGTTATCCATCTACCGCGGTGTGAGGGGCAGTAAATGCTTCGTCAGTCTCCTGACCTGCATCAGGATGGTATCGACACATACCCAGGTGTTTAGACACCTGGGTGTTGTGCTAGCGCATGAGGGATGTGCTGGCGTTGTGGTAGTCGGTGGCACAATGGCGGGAGGAAACACCCATCGGGCGAAGGGCCCTTGGCGGGCTGGTGCCCTTTCCAGTGCCCTAGTCTGCATTCCCGGCAAGGAAGGCTTGCCGGGGCCTTGTCTATCCTCGTGTCAAGGAGGACTTGACGGGGCCTTGGATGTCCTCCCGGCAAGAAAGGCTTGCCGGGGCCTTGGATGTCTTCCTGGCAAGAAGGGCTTGCCGGGGCTTGTAGATTAGACTTGTTCCTCACACCCTTGGAGGAGTGTGGCCCTGGTGAGCTTGGGGATCAATCTTCCTCCCAGCCTTCGTCGTTCCTTCCCATCAAAGTGGTTGTCGGCGCCTGATACGTCTCCAACGTATCTATAACTTTTGATGGTTCCATGTTGTTATCTTGTCAAACTTTGGATGTTTTGTATGCCTTTTATATCTTTTTTGGGACTAACTTATTAACTCAGTGCCAAGTGCCAGTTCCTGTTTTTTCTGTGTTTTTGACCCTTTCTAGAGGAGAATATTAAACGAAGTCCAAACGGAATAAAATCTCCGAAAAGATTTTTTCCGGAACACAAGATACGAAGGGAGCGTGAGAACCAAGGCAGAGGCCACCAGGGAACGCCACAAGCCCCCTAGGCGAGACCAGGGGGCCCGCGCCTAGCAGGCTTGTGGGCCCCCTGTGGCTCGTCTGCCCTACTTCTTCCGCCTATAAATCCCCGAAAAATCCAAAACCACGAGAGAGATCCACGAAAATACTTTTCCGCCGCCGCAAGCTTCTATCTCCGCAAGATCCCATCTGGGGCATGTTCTAGTGCCCTGTCGGAGGGGGATTCGGATACGGAGGGCTTCTTCATCAACACCATTGCCTCTCCGATGATGCGTGAGTAGTTCACCATAGACCTTCGGGTCCATCGCTAGTAGCTAGATGGCTTCTTCTCTCTCTTGGATCTTCAATACAAAGTTCTCCTTGATCTTCATGCAGATCTATCCGATGTAATCTTCTTTAGCGGTGTGTGTGTCGAGATCCGATGAATTGTGGATTTATGATCAGATTATCTATGAATCTTATTTAAGTTTCTTCTGATCTCTTATATGCATGATTTCATATCCTTGTAATTCTCTTCGAGTTGTGTGTTTTGTTTGGCCAACTTGATCTATGATTCTTGCAATGGGAGAAGTGCTTGGTTTTGGGTTCATACCGTGCAGTGACCTCACGCAGTGACAGAAGGGGTAGCAAGGCACGCATCGTGTTGTTGCCATCAAGGATAAAAAGATGGGGTTTATATCTATTGCATGAATTTATCCCTCTACATCATGTCATCTTGCTTAAGGCGTTACTCTGTTCGTCATGAACTCAATACACTAGATGGATGCTGGATAGCGGTTGATGTGTGGACTAATAGTAGTAGATGCAGAAAGTATCCGTCTACTTGTCTCGGACGTGATGCCTATATGTACGATCATTTCCTTAGATATCGTCGTGACTTTGCACGGTTCTATCAATTGCTCGACAGTAATTCGTTCACCCACCGTAATATTTGCTATCTTGAGAGAAACCTCTAGTGAACAATATGGCCCCCGGGTCTACTTCACATCATATTTTCAGCCTTACACTTTTACTTTGTTGCACTTTCCGCCTTCAGATCTCACCTTGCAATCAATCTTGAAGGGATTGACAACCCCTTTGTAGCGTTGGGTGCAAGTTTGTTGTTTTTGAGCAGGTACATTGGCGCTTCGTCTTGATACTCCTACTGGATTGATACCTTCGTTCTCAAACTGAGCGAAATACTTATTGCTACTCTGATGCATCACCCTTTCCTCTTCAAGGGAAAAAACCAACGCAAGCTCAAGAGGTAGCAAGAAGAATTTTTGGCGTCGTTGCCGGGGAGTGTCAAGTCAAGAATAGTCTCCCTTCAACGTGCCAATTTCTTGTGCCGTTGCCGGGGAGTATCAAGTCAAGAATAGTCTCCCGTCAACGTGCCAATTTCTGGCGCCGTTGCCGGGGAGCATCAAGTGAAGCTTATCCAAGTAAGTGTCGCAAACTCATCTCTTGCATTTTTTTTGCCTCTCATTTTCCTCTCCCCCACTTCTAAAAACAAAAATTTACAAAAATATTTGCCTTTTTCGTTTGTATTTCCTTTGCTTGTGTGCTATGTGCCTTCAATATGCTTGCATCTTCGCTTGCTAAAAATCTATTGATATGGATCCTCATCCACTTGCTAATCTCTTTAAGAGATCCAATTATGTTGATCCAATTGCTAGTGAGTTGGGTGCACTTGAATTTCTCTATGGAGTTTTGCTTGAGATGCGTGAATCTGAAAATCGTGATGAATAAATTTATGAAATTATTCACGAGGGCTCCTTGAATGAAAAGCATGATTGCAATGGTTTCACTATAAATCCTATTAGTGTCAATCATGCTAAAAATATGCAAAACCCTAAGCTTGGGGATGCTAGTTTTGCTTTGTCCACTACTTGTTGCAATGATCATGATTGGGGTAATGATTTTTCTTATGATCTTGAAAATTTGTTTAAGCCTCATGATGAATATGTTATTTGCAATAATATTGAAAGTGGGTTTGGAGAAGTCATGACTTTAGGTGATGATAATCCCACTATTTTTGAAGAGCATCAACTTTGCATGCATGTGGATCATGAAAAGAATATCCTATGTGATAGCTATATTGTTGAATTTGAATATGATCCCACATGTAATTGTTATGAGAGAGTAAAATATTGTGGTAGAAACTTTCATATCACTAAATTACCTCTCGCTTTGTTGAGATTGATATTGTCTCTTTCTTCTTCCTTGCATATGGTAACTATTGGTTGTCTTGACAATCTGTTTTCCTATAAAAATGCCTATGCATAGGAAGTCTGTTAGACTTAGATGTGATTTTCACATGCTTTATGATGCTCTCGTTGTGCTTCAATTCTTGTCTTTTGTGTGAGCATGATTGAATTATCAATGCCTAGCTAAGGGCGTTAAACAATAGCGCTTGTTGGGAGGCAACCCAATGAATTTATCTTTGCTTTTTTCTTTCTGTTTTGTTGCGTCCACACCATCATAATTCTGTTATGATTGTGTCTTTTGTGTTTCTTTTTGTGTTTGAGCCATTTAAAACCTTTATGACTAGTTTGGTGATGGTTGTTTGATCATGCTGGAAAAAGACAGAAACTTTTCGCTCACAAAATTATTTTTGATTTTTACCCAGAAAGACCTTTTGAGTTGATTATTTTTTCTGCTGGTTTATATGCCAATTGCCCAAACCGTCGTCAGTTTTCAGAATTTTTGAGATACCAGAAGTATACGAAGTATACATATTGCTACAGACTGGTCTGTTTTTGATAGTTTATATTTTTGTTGTGTTGATTGCTTGTTTTGATGAAACTATGGATAGTATCTGGGGGTACTAGCCATGGAAAAGTGAGAATACAGTAATCTAACACCAATATAAATAGAAATCAAGTTTGCTACAGTACCTCAAGAGGTGGTAGTTTGTTTTCTTGTGCTAATGATATCACGACTTTCTGTTTAAGTTTTGTGTTGTGAAGTTTTCAAGTTTTAGGTGATGTTCTCATGGACGATGAGATAAAGAGTGGAAAGACCTCAAGATTGGCGATGCCCAAGGAATCCCAAGCCAAATTCAAGGACACCAAAAATCCTAAGCTTGGGGATAGCCCGGGAAGGCATCCCCTCTTTCGTCTTCAATCCATCGGTAACATTACTTGGAGATATATTTTTATTCGCCACATGATATGTGCTTTGCTTGGAGCATCTTGTATCGTAGGAGTCTTTTCTTTTTGTTGTGTCACAATCATCCTTGTTGCACACCTTTTTAGAGAGACATGCACTCATCGTGAATTTGCTAGAATACTCTTTGACCTTCGCTTATATCTTTTGAGTTAGGCAATTTAGCTCACATGTGCTTCACTTATATCTTTTGAGCTAGATAACTTTGCTCTAAGTGCTTCACTTAGATATTTTAGAGCACGGCGGTGTCATACTTTGGAGAAATAAGAACTCTCGATCTTCACTTATATCTTTTTGAGAGTGATCTCTCCGAGTAACTTGGTAGTTGGCTTGTGCTATGAAAGTAGTCACAAAGGTGATAGGCACCAAAAGAGGATACAATAAAACTTCCATCTTCATGTGCATTGATTAGAAAGAGAAGTTTGATTCCTCTCAAATAGTTTTGAGACATGGATTTATTAATATTAAGAGTTATGTTAGTAGGGTGTTGTGAATCTAGAAATACTTGTGTTGAAGTTAGTGATTCCCGTAACATGCACGTATGGTGAACCTCTATGTTAGGAAGTTGGAGCATAATTGATTTATTGATTGTCATCCTTTCTGTTGCGGTCGGGGTCGCGTGATGGTTAACACCTACCAACCCTTCCCCTAGGAGTATGCGTTTAGCACTTTGTTTTCATTACTAATAAAAACTTTCACAATAAGTATGTGAGTTCTTCATGACTAATGTGAGTCCATGGTATAGATGCACTTTCACCTTTCACATTTGCTAGCCTCTCTAGTGTCGCGCAACTTTCGCCGGTGCACAAACCCACCATATGCCTTCCTCAAAACAGCCACCATACCTACCTACTATGGCATTTTCATAGCCATTCCGAGATATATTGCCATGCAACTCCCACCGTTCCGTCTCATGACATGTGCCGTCACTTTCATGTTGTCGTTGCATGATCGTAAGATAGCTAGCGAGATATTTCAACGTCATACGCCAAGCTAGATCGTTGCACATCCCGGTACACTACCGGAGGTATTTCCTATAGAGCCCTCATCGTTCTAAGCATTGAGCTATGAGTAAATTAAAGTGTGATGATCATCATTATTAGAGCATTGTCCCATGTGAGGAAAAAAAAAGGCCAAAGTTGCCCACAAAAAAAGAGATATGGAAAGAGGCCAAAGAGCCCAAACAAAAAATATATAAAAAACAAAAAAAGAGAGACAAAAAGAGAGAAGGGACAATTCTACTATCTTTTCCATACTTGTGCTTCATAATAGCACCATGTTCTTCATGATTGAGAGTCTCTTGTTTTGTCACCACCATATGCTAGTGAGAATCTTCATTATATAACTTGGCTTGTATTTTCAATGATGGGCTTCCTCAAAATTGCCCTGGGTCTTCGTCATCAAGCAAGTTGGATACACACCCACTAGTTCTCCTTTTGAGCTTTCACATACCTTTAGCTCTAAGTACATCCATTGCATGGTAATCCCTACTCTTTCACATTGATATCTATTGATGGGCATCTCCATAGCCCTTTGATCTGCCGAGTCGATGTGACCATCTCCTCCTTTTTGTCTCACAACCTCTACCACACTCTATTCCACCTATAGTGTTATATCCATGGCTCACGCTCATGTATTGCGTGAGAGTTGAAAAAGGTTTGAGAAAGTAAGAGTGCGAAAACAATTACTTGGCCAATACCGGGGTTGTGCGTTATTTAAATTAGTTGTGTGGGGATGATGGAGCATAGCCAGACTATATGATTTTCTAGGGATAATTTTCTTTGGCCTTGTTATTTCGAATGTTCATGATTACCTTGCTAGTTTGCTTGAAGTATTATTGTTTTCATGTCAATAGCAAACTATTGTTTTGAATCTTACGGATCTGAACATTCATGTCACATGAAAGAAGTTACAAAGGACAAATATGCTAGGTAGCATTCCACATCAAAAATTCAGTCTTTATCACTTCCCTACTCGAGGACGAGGAGGAGTTAAGCTTGGGAATGCTTGATACGTCTCCAATGTATCTATAATTTGTTATGGTTCCATGCTATTATCTTGTCAAACTTTGGATGTTTTGTATGCCTTTTATATCTTTTTTGGGACTAACTTATTAGCTCAGTGCCAAGTACCAGTTCCTGTTTTTTCCGTGTTTTTGACCCTTTTCAGAGGAGAATATTAAACAGAGTCCAAACGGAATAAAACCTCCGAAAAGATTTTTTTCCAGAACAGAAGATACGCAGGGAGCGTGAGAACCAAGGCACAGGCCACGAGGGGAGGCCACAAGCCCCCTAGGCGCGGCCAGGGGGCGCGCCTAGCAGGCTTGTGGGCCCCCTGTGGCTCGTCTGCCCTACTTCTTCCGCCTATAAATCCCCGAAAAATCCAAAACCACGAGAGAGATCCACGAAAATACTTTTCCGCCGCCGCAAGCTTCTGTCTCTGCAAGATCCCATCTGGGGCACGTTCTGCTGCCCCGCCGGAGGGGGGATTCAGATACGGAGGGCTTCTTCATCAACACCGTTGCCTCTCCGATTGTGTGTGAGTAGTTCACCATAGACCTTTGGGTCCATAGCTAGTAGCTACATGGCTTCTTCTCTCTCTTGGATCTTCAATACAAAGTTCTCCATGATCTTCATGGAGATCTATGTGATGTAATCTTCTTTTGCGGTGTGTTTGTCGAGATCCGATGAATTGTGGATTTCATATCCTTGTAATTCTCTTCGAGTTGTGGGTTTTGTTTGGCCAACTTGACCTATGATTCTTGCAATGGGAGAACTGCTTGGTTTTGGGTTCATACCATGTGGTGACCTCACCCAGTGACAGAAGGGGTAGCGAGGCACGCATCATGTTGTTGCCATCAAGGGTAAAAAGATGGGGTTTATATCTATTGCATGAATTTATCCCTCTACATCATGTCATCTTGCTTAAGGCGTTACTCTGTTTGTCATGAACTCAATACACTAGATGCATGCTGGATAGCGGTCGATGTGTGGAGTAATAGTAGTAGATGCAGAAAGTATCGGTCTACTTGTCTCGGACGTGATGCCTATATGTATGATCATTGCCTTAGATATCGTCATGACTTTGCGCGGTTTTAGCAATTGCCCGACAGTAATTCGTTCACCCACCGTAATATTTGCTATCTTGAGAGAAGCCTCTAGTGAACACTATGGCCCCCGGGTCTACTTCACATCATATTTTCATCCTTACACTTTTACTTTCTTGCACTTTCCGCCTTCAGATCTCACCTTGCAATCATTCTTGAAGGGATTGACAACCCCTTTGTAGCGTTGGGTGCAAGCTCTTTGTGTTTGTGCAGGTACTCTCGACTTGACGAGATTCTCCTACTGGATTGATACCTTGGTTCTCAAACTGAGGGAAATACTTACTGCTACTCTGTTGCATCACCCTTTCCTCTTCAAGGGAAAAAACCAACGCAAGCTCAAGAGGTAGCAGCGCCCATGCACAAGTCTGGGGAATTGGAGGCCCCAGTCTTCAGTGCACCGACGGGAGCCCCCGGGCCTGGGCCACACACGCATGCGGGGCGTTGTTGGGCCAGGCCCAAAGTGGTGCAAGGGCCCTTGTGATAGGGTATCTTGTAGGTTGGAGCCATTGCTAGTCGTCTTTCCCCACGTCGCGCATTGAACGCACGAAGTGGAGAAGCATGTGCATGGTGTCCGTCCCACCTCCCAAAGTGTTTCTTCTACACATGAGGCATGCGCAGTAACGGTCAGGCAAGTGGCGATCGTGGCCTTAAAAGTCACAGCCGTGGCAGGGCCCGCCCTTGCATGCATTGGTGCAGCAGGGCTGCTCCCTATTCGCCCGCAACCATGGGCGATTGGGAGAGAGAGGCGTCGGTTTCTGGAGTGAGGAGGGCTAGCCGCCGTGCCTCGCCCTATAAATTAGGGGGTTCGTGAGGGGTTTTGGCTCATCCATCCAACTCCTGAAATGCGCAGCACCCCAGCCTGTTTTGCAGTATCTTGTTCAGCTTCAGGTGGCCCTCGCCCCTAATCATGGCTAGGGGACAAGGGAGGCCACCATCAGCCACCAGAGCGGTGAGAGGATACCGTCCGGATCATGCCACAGCTTCAGGAGCCGCAGCTGCGGAGGACGCCTCGAGCGCCCGAGGTGGCGGAGGGGCGAGGGGTCGTGGTCGTCGCGGAGGCCGTGGCCGGAGAAGGCAGGATGCTACTCCAGCACCCCCACCTTCGCCGAGGCTCGTTCGTGCGGGGACTCATGTTGAAAGGACTTCGTTGGAGTTCCTTGTCAAGCTGCGAGGCCGCATCAGGACCCGGCTTCAACTCACCAGCACCTTCGCCAAGGCGATGGAGGAAGAGAAGCTCCCGATGTTGTGGCCCCGGGTGCATGGTTGTGGCAACGGCGCCGTACCGGTAGTCGCGGAGCGTCCAGGGCCTCGGCTCTTGTTCCTTGGACGTGGGTGAAAGTGCTTTTCTCGCGCCCACAATCTATGGAATGGACACGTTCTCTGCTTCAAGATGATGGCGGACAACCTGCTCTGCGTCAAACTATACGGGAGCTCAGGTGTATGCCTCAGCTGCTAATAAGAGAGCTCGAGCGGGACTGAAAGCCCTTCCTCGCGTGGGAGAGACGAGGAAGGGACACATGGGAGCGACAGTGGGTACGGGTCAGACCCTCGGTAGGCTAAGCCTAGGTACAAGGATCTGACCTCGGATTGACCGCCGGCTGCACCATCATTGTCAGTCTGCGGCTCTCCTCCTCCTGAGTTGGGACCGACGCGCCGGAAGAACCGACGTTGCCCCATATTCCGGGCAGCGCCTGGTTCCTAGCTCCGCCGCCCCTTCTGGCCCCGTTCTCCTGTGCGCAGTGCTAGTCTAGGAGGAACTAACATGGGTTGCGTCACGGGCCTCGCCTTTTTTGTCTTCTTGAACTTCTGTCCGGCAGGCATTGTCCCTCGCCAATGATAGTACCATAGGCTAGAGTAGTAAAATCCATCCATGTAATATGTCTGAGTTCGTCTCAAACAAATGAATGAATATTGCTTCCCTTTTGTCTGATCCCCCTTTTTGTATGGTACATCCTTTGCGTTTTCCGGAAGCTTGCCAGCTAGACTGGTCTTGCCACTAGTGCTTTGAGGAATGGATCCTTAGCAGTTCATGCGAGAGGTCGTTACCAGCAAGACTTCTTGCCGCACTCGGTGCAACCGTTTAAATCGTCGAGCACGGCTTGAGGCAAAATAAGGTGTTGCGTAGCCGCTTGGCCTGTTGAGCAAGTTCGAAACAGTGTGAAGGCGCTCTGTGGTCGTTCAGGTCGTTGAATGAGTTCGAAACAGAACCAAAGTGCACTGATCCAAGCAAGGTTCCTCTGCGCGCAGGTTTCTCGTACAAAGATCGGGATCTCTAGAAGGGAAACAATTTATCTACTCAAAAATCTCATCTAGAGTTTTTTTCACTTATCTGTCGTGCCGCGACAGATCTTCTCGATGTTTCAATCTTTTGTCGGGGCCTCAGATCCCCGGCAAGCAGGATGTTACACCCCCCCCGGCAACCTCCTCGCCGACAAGGTTCTTACTGATAGTCTTTGACCATCGCATAGGAAAGGGGTTTTCCAGGGTGTAACTCATTTTTCTCTTTTGCCAGGTCGTGTTGATGGAGCCCCCGAGTACATCTTTGGCGGCGACGCGACACTTCCATGGAAGAAAACGTTTTCGTTGGAGTGCCTGATGGGGCTTCGGGACCTGTTGGCGCATCCTCGACGGCTATGCATCACTCTGGAGAGGTACGTCCGCCGGAGTATGCACCGGAGGCCTCGCCGAAGCTCCCAGGCACACCCTCGACAACAATGTACGGTCCTGGAGCGGCACATCATCTTGATGGCATCGAACTTGGAGTCTCCGCTTCCTTGGCATGCGCTTGCGTAGCAGCGCGCCCGCGCAGGCGCTAGGAGGCCATAACAGAGTGGAGCAACCATCGTTGTGTCCCGCTTCAGGGAACTGCGATGGTGCGCTCAACTTCTAGAAATCCGGTGCAGAGCTTTCTCATATTAACACAAATGTTCTGACCCCCTACCTGGCGTGCTAGAGATGTCGGGAACTACACCTATGGGAACCTCCGCGGATCCCTTGGGCACGAGAAGGGGAGGGGCGTAAGCGCCAAGGGCAAGGCTGGCGATCCGCCCCCGAGCATTTTTTTACCCAGGTTCGGGCCGCTTAGTGCGTAAAACCCTACTCCTACCTTGTTTGTCGTAGTAGGTGTTTGCTGTAGGATTACTTGCTACAGTGATTGCTTACTAGCCAATGCCCAATGTGTCTAACCCCTTTAGTGTCTAATAAAACCCCTTAGAACTGAGCCTTGGGCCTACTTTTATAGGCAAAGGGGTCACCAACATTGCTCAACAGTGGGTTCACGAGCTGCACAGTGAACAGGGTTCACTGTTATCCATCTACCGCGGTGTTAGGGGCAGTAAATGCTTCGTCAGTCTCCTGACCTGCATCACGATGGTATCGACACGTACCCAGGTGTTTCGACACCTAGGTGTTGTGATGGCGCATGAGGGATGTGTTGGCGCTGTGGTAGTCGGTGGCACTGTGGCGGGAGGGAACACCCGTCGGGCGAAGGGGGCTTGCCGGGCTGGTGCCCTCGTCAGTGGCCTAGTCTACCTTCTCGGCAAGGAAGGCTTGTCGGGGCCTTGTCTATCTTCCCCGCAAGGAGGACTTGCCGGAGCCTTGGATATCCTCCCGGCAAGAAAGGCTTGCCGGGGCCTTGGATGTCTTCCCGGCAAGAAGGGCTTGCCGAGGCTTGTAGCTTAGACTTTTTCCTCACACCCTTGTAGGGGTGTGGCCGTGGTAAGCTTGGGGATCAATCTTCCTGCCAGCCTTCGTCGTGCCTTGCCGTCAAAGGGGTTGCCGACGCCCGTGCACAAGTCTGGGGCACAGGAGACCCCAGTCTTCAGTACACCGACACACTGCCTTGGAGGTACTACCAGAGCTTGGTGGGATGGACTCAAGGTCATGCAAAGCGAGCGTGTTATCACCTGGGATGATTTCAAGCAAGGATTTTGCACCGCCCACATCCCTTCTGGGATTATAGCTATCAGGAAGTGGGAATTTTGAGTGCTGAAGCAAGGAAGTGGTTGTGTCAAGGAGTACCTACAGAAGTTCAACCTGTTGTCAAGATATGTGTCTGATGATGTCAACACCAAGGTAGCCAAGATAGAACGCTTCATGGAAGGACTCCAACAATCACTGCAGTATCAACTTGTTGTCTAGGACTCCCGGACTTTTCTTCGAGCTAGTGAACAAGGCCCTTATGCTTGAAGACAAGCCTCGTGCCATGGAAGACACAAGCAAGCGCAAGATGATCAACAACGGTAGTTCCAGCAACTAGAAGACTCGCCCCTCGCAACCAGCCCCGGCAAAGACAAGCTACCGGCCTTAATAGGCCAAGACTCTTACACCTCGCCCGAGCTATCAGCCTGAGCAGTATGACAACCCCAGGATGGCATACAACAACCCCAACAACAATGGTGGCAACAACAACAACTCAGGCCAAGTCACTTGTTTTGGTTGTGGTCAACCAGGGCACTACTCGATGTCGTGCCCCGACAAGAAGCCTGACGCACTGCACCCCAATGCGCCAAATCAAGGACAAAGTCGTGGAGCGCCACCCACAAACCAAGCTCCCCGCAACCATACCAACAATGGCAAAGCTCATGTGAACCACGTCATCGCAAGAAGACCCGAACGTTATACTTGGTACGTTCCTTGTCAACTCAACCCCGACAATAGTTCTGTTTGATTGTGGTGCTTCACATCCTTTTGTTACCCAAAAGTTTACGCTAGACAGTGGTATGAATCCTACACCTTTGGGTAGTCACATGATGGTATAAACCCCGTGTAATAGCCCCAATGCAATACCTTCCCCCTTTTGTATATTTTCCTTGTATGGCAACCTGTTATGTTTTCTCAGAGGTGGAATATGATTGATCTTGCCTTCATTATCTCTTGCATCATGGCATCATGCATAACATCATTCATCTTTGTTTTGTGATGCACCTTGGTGTTTGTAAGTGTGAGTGCAATGTGTGTATGTGACTTGGTGTTTCAAATATAATTGGGTGCAACAAGATCCAACTCAAAACCCTCTTGTTGCAACATAGCACCTAAAACCCTTCTTTCTTTTATTTTGTGGCAGATTTACAAGTTTCTGTTTTGCCTCCATAAAAATGTTCCTTCCCTTTGAAAAATTATATTGTTAAAAGTGGTGTGCACCCCCTCAGGTTTTATTTTATTTCCCTTTTGGTTTAAATTTAAACAGAGCCTTATTTTAAATAAAAGTTATTTATTTTTGCTCTGCTAAAAATGCCCAATGTATTTTTATAAATTGTGGCATATTTTTGGCAAACCAAATGTATTTTTATTTTCCTCAAAACATTTTCCTGTCAGCCCCAGTAATTATTCAAAAGCCCTGCTATTTTTATTTTGCAAAAGTGTTATGCATAGTGGGAGAGTAGTCGGCCCAACTGTTGTTCGATTTTGGCCCACATCCATGCCGGCGACACCTTCCTCCTCGTGTGCGTCAGCACTGTATGAACGCTAGCACCACCACCGATCGCTCTCCTCTCTCAATCAGACGTCCGGGAGCTCAGGGTTCGAGCTATATAGCAGCCCTAGCCTCTCTAAACCCTAGCCTCACCATTTCCCTCCTCCTATCCCACCTAGCGCCGTCAGGGCGTGAGGGCGAGCCCCCGAGCACCACCACCAACGCCATGGATAGGCCCTGCTCAAGCTCATCGCCGGCGTAGGACGCCGTATTCTTCTTCCCCGACTGCACCAAGAGCACGCGGACATCAAGGGTGTCCCGTTCCCGTGAAGATCGGACGCCAGGAACGACTACCTCGACGTCCCCGACGACCGACTATTATTCCACCTCCGGCGACCTCTTCTGCACCACATCATCATCGACACTGCCCGTACCTCTCCAACACGCGAGCCCCTCTTCTCTCCACCCTGGGTGAGCGCGCCTCATCTGCTCTCCCCCTTGCCTCTCTGCGATCCGTCGCCGCGTTAGATCGAAGAGCCGCCGGAGTTGCACCAGTGAGCCGCGTAGCCGTAACCGCTCGCGCGCAGCCGCGTGTATGCATGCATGTTGCATAGGCCACGGAGATGTCGTCTGCTTCGTAGCCGCGTAGCGTAGCGTCGTAACTCTGCGTAACCCTCCGAGCGGATCCCCGCGTAGCCGCCGGCGTGAGTGTGTGTTTGCACCAGTAGTTCGTCGCTGGTGCATCTCTATTAAACAGAGAAGGCACCTCCTTTTGACATATTGTCTTAGGTGGATCCCCTCATTCGGTATATCCACCTGAGTAGCCCAGCTGGTTCCAGCACTAAGCAGTGGCCAAGATGTCACGGGTTCGATACCCGCTTTTCCTTTACTGCATTTTTCCTTTGGTGTGTTAGTGGTGTGGTTTATTTACCTCGTTTGATGCCTCTGTACTGGCAAGTACATGCAGCCTATCCGAGCGACAGCCACAGCGAATGTCGTTAAGGGTTCGAGCTCCTCGCACGCCCTTTTTATTAAGTATATACTCCCTGTTAGCACAGCTAATCGACCCTAGCTCAGTGGTGCTTCCCTCTGTTGTGTACAGAGACGTGGTGGCTTCGACCGCTTCGACCCCCACTACACCCTATTTTAATGTCATGCACTGAGGGGGCCTCGTATCTATGACCATATTAATCTGTGTTGATATTATTTTTGTTTGTATGGTATTTTCTATTTGGAATATATCCAGAATTGGAATATGCCAAATCTGACACCAATTTGACATCTAAGTGATTTAGGATTTAGAGTAGTTTTTCTTTTCTGTTTTGTGGTAGTTGTATACATGCAAGTACTACTCCCTCTTTTAATTTCCTCTCTAGTTGCTCTAGTGTGCCACTAACAAGTGGGCCACAGGGCCCACATGTCATGCACTGAGGGGGCCTCGTGTCTATGACCATATTAATCTGTGTTGATATTATTTTTGTTTGTATGGTATTTTCTATTTGGAATATATCCAAAATTGGAATATGCCAAATCTGACACCGATTTGACATCTAAGTGATTTAGGATTTAGAGTAGTTTTTCTTTTCTGTTTTGTGGTAGTTGTATACATGCAAGTACTACTCCCTCTTTTAATTTCCTCTCTAGTTGCTCTAGTGTGCCACTAACAAGTGGGCCACAGGGCCCACATGTCATGCACTGAGGGGGCCTCGTGTCTATGACCAGTGGGACCCCCCTGTCATATTAATCTGTGTTGATATTGTTTTTGTTTGTGTGGTATTTTCTATTTGGAATATATCCAGAATTGGAATATTGCCAAATCTGGCACCCTAAGTGATTTAGGATTTAGAGTAGTTTTTCTTTTCTGTTTTGTGGTAGTTGTATACATGCAAGTACTGCTCCCTCTTTTAATTTCCTCCGTTAGTTGCTCTAGTGTGCCACTAACAAGTGGGCCACAGGGCCCACATGTCATGCACTGAGGGGGCCCTCGTGTCTATGACCAGTGGGACCCCCCTGTCACATTAATCTATGTTGATATTGTTTTTGTTTGTGTGGTATTTCATATTTCGAATATATCCAGAATTGGAATATGCCAAATCTGGCACCGATTTGACATATAAGTGATTTAGGATTTAGAGTAGATTTTCTTTTCTGTTTTGTGGTAGTTGTATACATGCAAGTACTACTCCCTCTTTTAATTTCCTTCGTTAGTTGTTCTAGTGTGCCACTAACAAGTGGGCCACAGGGCCCACATGTCATGCACTGAGGGGGCCCTCGTGTCTATGACCAGTGGAACCCCCTGTCATATTAATCTGTGTTGATATTGTTTTTGTTTGTGTGGTATTTCCTATTTGGAATATATCCGGAATTGGAAAATGCCAAATCTCGCACTGATTTGACATATAAGTGATTTTGAATTTAGAGTAGTTTTTCTTTTCTGTTTTGTGGTAGTTGTATACATGCAAGTACTACTCCCTCTTTTAATTTCCTCTCTAGTTGCTCTAGTGTGCCACTAACAAGTGGGCCACAGGGCCCACATGTCATGCATTTAGGGGGGCTCGTGTCTATGACCAGTGGGACCCCCTTGTCATATTAATCTGTGTTGATATTGTTTTTGTTTGTGTGGTATTTTCTATTTGGAATATATCCAGAATTGGAATATTGCCAAATCTGGCACCCTAAGTGATTTAGGATTTAGAGTAGTTTTTCTTTTCTGTTTTGTGGTAGTTGTATACATGCAAGTACTGCTCCCTCTTTTAATTTCCTCCGTTAGTTGCTCTAGTGTGCCACTAACAAGTGGGCCACAGGGCCCACATGTCATGCACTGAGGGGGCCCTCGTGTCTATAACCAGTGGGACCCCCTGTCACATTAATCTATGTTGATATTGTTTTTGTTTGTGTGGTATTTCATATTTCGAATATATCCAGAATTGGAATATGCCAAATCTGGCACCGATTTGACATATAAGTGATTTAGGATTTAGAGTAGATTTTCTTTTCTGTTTTGTGGTAGTTGTATACATGCAAGTACTACTCCCTCTTTTAATTTCCTTCGTTAGTTGTTCTAGTGTGCCAATAACAAGTGGGCCACAGGGCCCACATGTCATGCACTGAGGGGGCCCTCGTGTCTATGACCAGTGGAACCCCCTGTCATATTAATCTGTGTTGATATTGTTTTTGTTTGTGTGGTATTTCCTATTTGGAATATATCCGGAATTGGAAAATGCCAAATCTCGCACTGATTTGACATATAAGTGATTTTGGATTTAGAGTAGTTTTTCTTTTCTGTTTTGTGGTAGTTGTATACATGCAAGTACTACTCCCTCTTTTAATTTCCTCCATTAGTTGCTCTAGTGTGCCACTAACAAGTGGGCCAGAGGGACCACATGTCATGCACTAAGGGGGCCCTCGTGTCTATGACCAGTGGGACCCCCCCCCGTCATATTAATCTGTGTTGATATTGTTTTTGTTTGTGTGGTATTTCCTATTGTTTTTGTTCTTTTCTGTTTTGTGGTAGTTGTATACATGCAAGTATAGTGGTGTGATATACGATTTTGGGGTAGAAGAACCCAAGGAATCCAATGGTGGCATTGGATTTCACTTTTGAGAAAGTTTGCAAAATTGCCATTATGTGATGAGGTGGCATTTCGCTAGTTGTGTAGGATTATTTTTGTGCATTTTTTGAAGTTTGCATTACACATACATCATATTGGTTGTTGCATTATCATTTGCTGGTGTTTATTGGATGCTTGTTTCTTTTGGGTAGCAACGTGTGCTGGGAACGAGTTCGAGGTTTCCGTTGAGTACGTTCAGGAGGATAAAGAGCAGTTCCAGTGTGAAGATTTCACGGGCAAGATGATCGTGACCGTGACACTGTTTCTAGCTTTTTTATGCCTAGTTGAATCAGTTCCATCATTATTCACCGCTACCTACCACTTGATTATTAAGCCTCCAAACATTGCCATGAAACCTCTTACCTCCACCTCCTAGCAAATATTGTTTGGCTAAGTTAGCGCCTGCTCTTTTAATTTCCTCCGTTAGTTGCTCTAGTGTGCCACTAACAAGTGGGCCACAAGGCCAACATGTCATGCACTAAGGGGGCCCTCGTGTCTATGACCAGTGGGACCCCCCTGTCATATTAATCTGTGTTGATATTGTTTTTGTTTGTGTGGTATTTCCTATTTGGAATATATCCAGAATTGGAATATGCCAAATCTGGCACCGATTTGACATATAAGTGATTTAGGATTTAGAGTAGTTTTTCTTTTCTGTTTTGTGGTAGTTGTATACATGCAAGTATAGTGGTGTGATATATGATTTTGGGGTAGAAGAACCCTAGGAATCCAATGGTGGCATTGGATTTCACTTTTGAGCAATTTTGCAACATTGCCATTATGTGATGAGGTGGCATTTCGCTAGTTGTGTAGGATTATTTTTGTGCATGCTTTGAAGTTTGCATTACACATACATCATATTGGTTGTTGCATTATCATTTGCTCGTGTTTATTGGATGCTTGTTTCTTTTGGGTAGCAACGTGTGCTGGGAACGAGTTCGAGGTTTCCGTTGAGTACGTTCAGGAGGATAAAGAGAAGTTCTAGTCTGAAGATTTCACAGGCAAGATGATCGTGACCGTGACATTGTTTCTAGCTTTTTTATGCCTAGTTGAATCGGTTCCATCATTATTCACCGCTGCCTACCACTTCATTATTAAGCCTCCAAACATTGCCATGAAACCTCTTACCTCCACCTCCTAGCAAATATTGTTTGGCTAAGTTAGCGCCTTCTCAACCACTTGATAGTTTTGTTAGTTGCGGGTGCAAGCTGGTCCATGTGATAACATGGGAAATTTGATTATCATCTTATTTAATGCTATTTAATTAATGCACCTATATACTTGGTAAAAGGCGGAAGGCCCGGCCTTTTGCTAGGTGATTTGTTCCGCTTTTGCCGCCTTAGTTTTGGCTACTGGTGTTTTATTCCATAAATGAGCTCTCCTAACACGTTCGGGGTTGTTATGGGGACCCCCTTGGTAATTCGTTTTAGTGTAAAGCTTTTCCCGCAAGGCCCAACTTTGGTACTATATTTGCTAACAACTTAATGAAAAGCATAGGGAATAGCTACCCCGAGAAAATTAATCAACATCCCGGGCCAGTGCTCCTCATGAGTGTTGGTCCAAACCGGGCGATGTCCGGCGCCCCCTCGTCGCCCGGGGTTTCAGCCAACCCGATGTCTTCCACATTAGGTCGTGTTGTAACACCCTGTGTTTAGTTTTCCTCACTAGTTAACTTATTTCAAAAATTAGGACCAATTAAATTAATATTTTCTTGTGAATGCTTGTGATGCTTGAAGTGACTATTGTTGCTTGCTTGCTTGTATGCTTGTGTTTGATTCTCAATTTTTTTTGTTACTCTCCACACTCACCTCCTTAGCCCAAAACTCCTGCCTAATGATTATGCCATGTGTTTAGAACCAGGAGCTATTTGTTACCAAATATTATTTTCACCAAAAATCATTTCTTTGAATATTGGCATTGGATTTCACTTTTTAGCAATTTGGCAAAATTGCCATTATGTGATGAGGTGGCATTTCGCTAGTTATGTAGGATTATTTTTGGGCATGCTTTGAAGTTTGCATTACACATACATCATATTGGTTGTTGCATTATCATTTGCTGGTGTTTATTGGATGCTTGTTACTTTTGGGTAGCAACGTGTGCTCCAAACGAGTTCGAGGTTTCCGTTGGGAACGTTCAGGAGGATAAAGAGCAGTTCCAGTGTGAAGATTTCACGGGCAAGATGATCGTGACCGTGACACTGTTTCTAGCTTTTTTTATGCCTAGTTGAATTGGTTACAACATTATTCACCGCTGCCTACCACTTCATTATTAAGCCTCCAAACATTGCCATGAAACCTCTTACCTCCACCTCCTAGCAAATATTGTTTGGCTAAGTTTGCGCCTGCTCAACCACTTGATAGTTTTGTTAGTTGCGGGTGCAAGCTGGTCCATGTGATAACATGGGAAATTTGATTATCATCTTATTTAATGCTATTTAATTAATGCACCTATATACTTGGTAAAAGGTGAAAGGCCTGGCCTTTTGCTAGGTGATTTGTTTCGCATTTGTCGCCTTAGTTTTGGCTACTAGTGTTTTATTCCATAAATGAGCTCTCCTAACACGTTCGGGGTTGTTATGGGGACCCCCTTGGTAATTCATTTTAGTGTAAAGCTTTTCCCACAAGGCCCAACTTTGGTATTGTATTTGCTAACAACTTAATGAAAAGCATAGGGAATAGCTACCCCGAGGAAATTAATCAACAACCCGGGCCAGTGCTCCTCATGAGTGTTGGTCCAAACCGGGCGATGTCCGGCGCCCCCTCGTCACTCGGGGTTTCAGCCAACCCGATGTCTTCCACATTCGGTCGTGTTGTAACACCCTGTGTTTAGTTTTCCTCCATACTTAACTTATTTCAAAAATTAGGACCAATTAAATTAATATTTTTTTGTGAATGCTTGTGATGCTTGAAGTGACTATTGTTGCTTGCTTGCTTGTATGCTTGTGTTTGATTCTCAAAAAAAATTGTTACTCTCCACACTCACCTCCTTAGCCCAAAACTCCTGCCTAATGATTATGCCATGTGTTTAGAACCAGGGGCTATTTGTTACCAAATATTATTTTCACCAAAAAGCATTTCTTTGAATATTGCTTTCAATACCCTTGAGATGGGATTTGTACTACAAGTCCTCAGATTAGGGAATTTATTTTGCACCAATTATTTTACTTAAAACCCCTTATCAAAATGAATTTCCAAAACCACAATGTTATTATTTTAAAAGTTATTTTACTATTGTATTTAAATGCCTTTCTGTGAGGCCAGAAATGGTCTCTTATGAAGGAAAGTTATTTTTATTGCTTTCAAAATATTTAAGAAAAATAAGGGAAACTCACTGGACATATATATTCCATATATATGAGTTTCAACACATGGTTATGTTCAAAATATTGGGCAACCCCTCAAAACCCTTCATGCCTATTTCAAGCTTTTGGAATATTTCTGTAAGAAATATTCTCAATAAATTCGAGTAAAATTTTAGAATGTCACATATGATATATGTGATGATCTTGCCAAGTTTCATCTCATTCCAAGTTGATTTGATTTCCCTAATTATTATAAAACCCTATTTGTCCAGATCCAAATTTGAGCAACTCTACATTATCAAGTGTCTCCAATTGTGCTCAAATTTGGTGGAAATGTTCTTATACTCCAATAATGCATCCACACCAAGTGGAGCATCAAGGTAAATAGAAGAACTTGTCCCAAGCCCCTCAAAACCCACTCTGTTGATTTCTGACTTTGGGAAACTTTACACTACAAAGTTTCTAAATTTGACCCCAAACTTCTGGCGTGCTTTAATGCTCAAATAATGCCCCCACAACAAATATTGGATTAGTGGGAATTGATCTGAATAGTTTTGTAAGCAAAAAACCATTTCTGCCCATTTCATGGGTTTTCCAAGTCTACATTGGAAACCTTGTCCACCAAATCCCAAATTTGGTGTCCAAGCCTATTTTCATGTATTATTTGATCCTGTTAAGTTTCATATCCATTGAAGTTCATCTGTTTGCCCTGCCACTCATCAAACACCTTGTGTGCACTCACTTTAATGGCTACTTTGGCCCCTTCCACTTTTACCCTTGATCTCAAATTCCTACCACAACCTCTCCTAGTTACCTTTTTACTCAAGTAGCTTTGCCATGGCCACTGGTCAATTATTGGAGAGAGACCCTTTGTAGCTACCACTCATTTTCACCCTTGGATAACCACTTTTACCCCTCTTGTCCCACTCTTGCTTAAGCCAAAGCCCCACCTCTTGCCACAGGGTTCCCAGCATTCCAAAGCATCGGTTCAAGCCAAGAGATGGCATGCTCATGTGGAGAAAATGAGCAGCACATCTACAACTAGATTCGTGGCTGAAATGTAGCTTTATACAGCAAGTACTAGCTACCTTCCCTTGCTTGAGCTGAAACCTTGCACTAGTGTAGTGTTGGGGAAGGTCGCATGGGAAACAAAAATTTTCCTACGCGCACGAAGACCTATCATGGTGATGTCCATCTACGAGAGGGGATGAGTGATCTACGTACCCTTGTAGATCGTACAGCAGAAGCGATTAGAGATCGCGGTTGATGTAGTGGAACGTCCTCACGTCCCTCGATCCGCCCCGCGAACAATCCCGCGATCAGTCCCACGATCTAGTACCGAACGGACGGCACCTCCGCGTTCAGCACACGTACAGCTCGACGATGATCTCGGCCTTCTTGATCCAGCAAGAGAGACGGAGAGGTAGAAGAGTTCTCCGGCAGCGTGACGGCGCTCCGGAGGTTGGTGATGATCTTGTCTCAGCAGGGCTCCGCCCGAGCTCCGCAGAAACGCGATCTAGAGGAAAAACTATGGAGGTATGTGGTCGGGCAGCCGTGAGAAAGTCGTCTCAAATCTGCCCTAAAAGCCCCATATATATAGGAGGAGGGAGGGGGACCTTGCCTTGGGGTCCAAGGGATCCCCAAGGGGTCGGCCGAGCCAGGGGGGAGGACTCTCCCCCCCCCCCAAACCGAGTCCTACTTGGTTTGGTGGGAGGGAGTCCTTCCCCCTTCCCACTTCTTCCTTTTTTTTTTCTTCTTCCCTTTGATTTTTCTATCTTGGCGCATAGGGGATTGGTGGGCTGTCCCACCAGCCCACAAAGGGCTGGTGTGACCCCCCCAAATACCTATGGGCTTCCCCGGAGTGGGTTGCCCCCCTCCGGTGAACTCCCGGAACCCATTCGTCATTCCCGGTACATTCCCGGTAACTCCGAAAACCTTCCGATAATCAAATGAGGTCATCCTATATATCAATTTTCGTTTCCGGACCATTCCGGAAACCCTCGTGACGTCCGTGATCTCATCCGGGACTCCGAACAACATTCGGTAACCAACCATATAACTCAAATACGCATAAAACAACGTCGAACCTTAAGTGTGCAGACCCTGCGGGTTCGAGAACTATGTAGACATGACCCGAGAGACTCCTCGGTCAATATCCAATAGCGGGACCTGGATGCCCATATTGGATCCTACATATTCTACGAAGATCTTATCGTTTGAACCTCAGTGCCAAGGATTCATATAATCCCGTATGTCATTCCCTTTGTCCTTCGGTATGTTACTTGCCCGAGATTCGATCGTCAGTATCCGCATACCTATTTCAATCTCGTTTACCAGCAAGTCTCTTTACTCATTCCGTAATACAAGATCCCGCAACTTACACTAAGTTACATTGCTTGCAAGGCTTGTGTGTGATGTTGCATTACCGAGTGGGCCCCGAGATACCTCTCCGTCACACGGAGTGACAAATCCCAGTCTTGATCCATACTAACTCAACTAACACCTTAGGAGATACCTGTAGAGCATCTTTATAGTCACCCAGTTATGTTGCGACGTTTGATACACACAAAGCACTCCTCCGGTGTCAGTGAGTTATATGATCTCATGGTCATAGGAATAAATACTTGACACGCAGAAAACAGTAGCAACAAAATGACATGATCAACATGCTACGTCTATTAGTTTGGGTCTAGTCCATCACGTGATTCTCCCAATGACGTGATCCAGTTATCAAGCAACAACACCTTGTTCATAATCAGAAGACACTGACTATCATCGATCAACTGGCTAGCCAACTAGAGGCATGCTAGGGACGGTGTTTTGTCTATGTATCCACACATGTAAATGAGTCTTCATTCAATACAATTATAGCATGGATAATAAACTATTATCTTGATACAGGAATTATAATAATAACTATACATTTATTATTGCCTCTAGGGCATAATACCAACATGTAGTCCTTCCATACTAGATGTTGCTAGACATGGTTTCACCTCAATATCCCTTCTAAGAAAACCACTTATGCTAGCCCCAAGTGTGTTGTCGCAAACTTAATCAGAGTCCAAACCCATTCAAACCAGCCCCAGATGCAATCAAATTCCCGAGTCTCTTTCCTGCATGTGTGCCCTACATGTTGGACATGTTTGACTGGTCCTAGTAGCCCTGTGGACACGAGTGGCCATGATGACCGCGCTCGCAGCATGCAGTAACGGTGCTCTGCACCCTTTCTTCATCCTATAGCTTGGGTCCCTCAATGGTTGTGTGTCCGAGTGCTCCAGTGCACTCCTCTTTGACCAGTCCAACCCATCCCGACGCCCAGAAGCGGCCAAACATCCCCTGGCCCGCGTGCTCTCGCCGTGCACCGAAGCTCCACAGAGCTCCCGAGCTCTCTCACCCTCCCCCTCTCTTATCTCTTCTATCCAAGCCCTCTCTGGCTCCCGACAGCTCCTCCTCTCTCCCAGAGGCCCGTGTGACCCAACAGTTGGAGCTCCCAAGCTCGAATTTCTCTGCATGGCCGCCGTGTCACCGTTCGCCCCCCCCCTAAATTCTCTCAAACCCCAGGGTTCTCCTCCCTTCGAGACTGCCTGGCACCTTCCCCTCGTCACCCCGAAGCATTCCCCCTCGCTGCAGCTCCAGTGCAGGGCGCCTAGCGCGTGCAACCAGGGAGGACGACGACCATTCCCGCTGCTAGTCGAGCCCTCGCCGCGGCGGCTCTCCCTGGCGGGCAAACGGCACCAAGATGGATTTAGCTCTCCGCCCTTAGCACCCCGGTGGGCAGCCCGCCCCAAGTGGTGGCTGGAGGCACCAGCAACCACCGCCACACCCCTCTGCCTCCCCTCGTCGGGAGCTTGAAGAAGACCCTGTCGCGAGGGCCCGCCTGTCGGCGAGCCATCTGTACCGGGGCACTGACGGGTGGGTCCATGCTTGGGTAAGTGGAGGCTACTCCAACCAGACCCGCTTCCGTAAGGCGAAAGCGTATCCGACATATTACGCCTTCCGCGTGGCCTTTCTCGAGCGAACCGAGCAGATGGGTCGGCCCAGTGGCCATCTATCGCCGTGAGTGTGATATAGTCTCCTTGGTAGACCCTCCTTTTGATTTCTTTCTTCAAAAATCAATAGCAAATTCATTTTAAGTCCAATTTGCTTGATTCAAATTCCTGCACGATCCTAAAATCAAGGACTATCTGAATATGTGCTTTGCACATTTTTCCAAGCAACCTTTCTGTGGTATTATTATTCAGATGCAGACTTGAATATATTTATCCCACCTTTGTAAAATCCTATAGGGTTCAAATCAACTCCAATTGAAGTGATTCAAATTTCCAGAGCCTTCTTATAGCACACACTATTTTTGGAGCCATAGCCAACATTTTTGTATGGCATATTTCTGTTGCAATAAATAAATAGCCCTCTTTTGCTATTTATCAAACATTAGAAAATCCCTAGTATATTCACCTCAACTCCAAATCATGTGTAACAACTTCCTAAATATTTCTAAAATTATGCTCTATTGAATGAGTGCCCTCACTCATTTTTATCATAATATTTCATCTAGGCTTCTATATGAATCACCTATTCCCCCTTTCATCCATTCAAAAATCCCTGATGATCCAACTCTCCTCTAGCAAGCTTCGGGTATTTTTCTTATGACCACAGAGGTATAAGAAAAATATAACTTCTATTTTATGTAGCACTTCTGTTCTGCTTGCCATGTGGCTGACTGTGATTGTTTTCGACGATAGTTGACGAGTAGATGAAGTTCTCGGAGTTGGATCCAAAGACCTCAAAGATCTTGCGGACTTATGTGAGCAAAGGCAAGGAGCCCTTTGACCATGACTGATCACATGATATATTGCATGCTAGTGTAGCAAATATTTCCATTGCATATCATCACAAGTGTCGGTAAATCATTGAAGTGATGTTACCGAAGGCTCCTCCGGAGCACTTGCATTTTGAGTATGATCCTACCACCTATAAGGGTCATGCTAATACCATGTTGACAACTAAAGCTAGAATTGCAATAGCATGAGCATGTTATTGGTATAAATCAAAGGTTTATGAAAACCCCGTCGGGTGCCACTAATGCCCGAGGGTGATGATGAGTTAGGTGGCCACTTTCGGAGAAGTTGTGCACCTGGTATTTTGAGTGAGTATGGTTTCGAAAATGGGATTAGATTTATGATGTGTCGACTATCCCAACCTTACATGTACGACCACGTTACCCATTTATGTGACGGGGCTGTGTTGATTACTCTGGTCAGTGCTAGCAAAGAGCCACATTACTAGTGGCGGGAGTGATGTGTGGTCACTCTCATGATGGGGTCGTGCCAGGTAGGGCGACTATGTCGTCTTTACGTGTTCCAGGCACACCGTTGGTCCCCGCATGGTCGATACTGTCCAGAGTCAGTGCTCGTAAGACGTACAACATGTGGGCTGGGTACCTGATGTCTACTACGCAACCTTCTCCTTGTAGACGTTGTTGGGCCTCCAAGTGCAGAGGATTGTAGGACAGTAGCAATTTTCCCTCAAGTGGGTGACCTAAGGTTTATCAATCCGCAGGAGGCGTAGGATGAAGATGGTCTCTCTCAAGCAACCCTACAACCAAATAACGAAGAGTTCTTGTGTCCCCAACACACCCAATACAATGGTAAGTTGTATAGGTGCACTAGTTCGGCGAAGAGAAGGTGAAACAAGTGCAATATGGATGGTAGATATAGGTTTTTGTAATCTCAAATTACAAAAACAGCAAGGTAACTAGTAACAAAAGTGAGCACGAACAGTATTGCAATGCATGGAAACAAGGCCTAGGGTTCATACTTTCACTAGCGAAGTTCTCTCAACAATGATAACATAATTGGATCATATAACTAGCCCTCAACATGCAACAAAGAGTCACTCCAAAGTCACTAATAGCGGAGAACAAACGAAGAGATTATTGTCGGGTACAAAACCACCACAAAGTTATTCTTTCTGATCGATATATGCAAGAGTCCGTAGTAAAATAACACGAAGCTATTCTTTCTGTTCGATCCATCATAGAGTTCGTACTAGAATAACACCTTAAGATACATATCAACCAAGACCCTAATGTCACCTAGATACTCCATTGTCACCTCAAGTATCCGTGAGCATGATTATACGATATGCATCACATAATCTCAGAATCATCTATTCAACCAACACATAGAACTTCAAAGAGTGCCCCAAAGTTTCTACCAGTGAGTCAAAACGTGTGCCAACCCCTGTGCATAGGTTCCCAATGTCACGAACCCGCAAGTTCATCACCAAAACATACATAAAGTACTCACATGAATCCACGTGTGCCAACCCATATGCATAGGTTCCCAATTGTCACAAACCCGCAAGTTGATCACAGCAGATAGACAAATGCAAGACATACATCAAGTGTTCTCAAAGACTCAATCCGATAAGATTACTCCAAAGGGGAAACTCAATTCGTTACAAGAGGGAGAGGTGGAAGAACATCATAAGATCCAACTATAGTAGCAAAGCCCATGGTACACCGAGATCAAGACATCTCAAGAACACGAGAGAGGGAGATCAAACACATAGCTACTGGTACATACCCTCAGCCCCAAGGGAGAACTACTCACTCCTCGTCATGGAGATCGCCGGGATGATGAAGATGGCCACCGGAGATGGATTCACCCTCCGGCAGGGTGCCGGAACGGGCTCCGGTTTGGTTTTTGGTGGCTATAGAGGCTTGCGGCGGCGGAACTCACGATCTAGGTTTCTTTCTGGAGCTTTCTGAATTTATAAGAATTTATGGCGGTTGAATTACGTCGGTTGGGCCCACGAGGAGGTCACAAGCCTGCCCTGCGCCGCCTAGGGGGGTGGTGGCAGCGTCAGGGCTTGTGACTCCCTCGTGGCTCTTCTGGCCTTCTTCCAAAGCTTCGGGGGTCTCTTTTGGTCCAAAAAAATCATCGTAAAGTTTCATTCCATTTGGACTCCGTCTGAAAATGGGCCAAAAACACGGAAAAACAGAAACTGGCATTTGGCACTGAGTTAATAGGTTAGTCCCAAAAAAGATATAAAATAGCATATTCATGCATATAAAACATCCAAAGTTGACAAGATAATAGCATGGAACCGTCAAAAATTATAGATACGTTGGAGACGTATCAAGCATCCCCAAGTTTAACTCCTCCTCGTCCTCGAGTAGGGAAGTGATAAAGAATGAATTTTTGATGCTTTCATGCTACCTAGCATAGATGTCCTTTGTAACTCCTCTTATGTGACATGAATGTTCAGATCCGTTAGATTCAAAACAATAGTTTGCTATTGACGTGGAGACTATAATACTTCAAGCAAACTAGCAAGCTAATCATGAACTTTCAAAATAATAAGGCCAAAAAGAAAGTTATCCCTACAAAATCATATAGTCTGGCTATGCTCTATCATCCTTGCACAACGAATTTAAATCATGCACAACCTCGGTATTGGCCAAGTAATTGTTTTCACACCTTTACTTTCTCAAACTTTTTCAACTCTCACGCAATACATGAGCGTGAGCCATGGTTATAGCACTATAGGTGGAATGCAGTGGTGGAGGTTGTGAGACAAAAAGGAGAAGATGGCCACATTGACTAGGCATATCAATGAGCTATGGAGATGCTTATCAATAGATATCAATGTGAATGAGTAGGGATTGCCATGCAAGAGATGCACTAGAGCTATGAGTATGTGAAAGCTCTTAAGGAAAACTAGTGGGTGTGCATCCAACTTGCTTGCTCACGAAGACCTAAGGCAATTTTGAGGAAGCCCGTCATAGGAATATACAAGCCAAGTTATATAATGAAAATTTCCCACTAGCTATATGGTGGTGACAAAACAAGAGACTCTCAATCATGAAGATCATGGTGCTTAATATGCACAAGTGTGGAAAGGCGGTAGCATTGCCCCTTCTCTCTTTTTCTCTCATATTTTTTTTGGTGGGCTTTTGGCCTCTTTATTTTATTTTATTTTTTTTATTTTGGTGGGCATCTTTGGCCTCTTTTATTTCCTCACATGGGACAATGATCCATCAATGATGATCATCACACTTTCAACTCAAAACTTAGAGCAACGATGACTCTATCTGAAATGCCTTCGGTAGTGTACCGTGACAATGATCTAGCATGGCATGGACATTAATGGAAACATCATGCTAGCTATCTTACGATCATGCAATGGCAATGTAGACGTGGTGGCACATGTCATGGTGGTAGTTGCATGGCAATATATCTCGGAATGACTTTGAAAAAGCCATAGTAGGTAGGTATGGTGGCTGTTTTGAGGGAGGCTAATGGTGGGTTTTGTGCACCGACGAAAGGTTCACGGCACTAAGAAGATAGTGATGGTGGAAGGTGAAAGTGCATCTAAACCATGGACTCAACATTAGTCATGAAGAACTCATATACTTGTTGCAAAAGTTTTATTAGTAATCAAAACAAAGCATTCAACGCATACTCCTAGGGGAAGGGTTGGTAGGTATAAACCATCGCACGTTCCCTACCGCCACGCAAAGGATGACAATCAAAAGACTAATCATGCTCATACTTCATCACATAGCAGTTCACCATACGTGCATGCTACGGGAATCACTAACTTCAACACAAGTATTTCTAGATCCACAACACCTTACTAGCATGACTTCAATATTACCAAAACCACAACTCAAAACTAATTGAGATGAATCAAACTTCTCTAACTATTCAATGCACATGAAGGTGGAAGTTTTCGTATCCCTTTGGATAACTACCCCTTTTGAGACTACTTTCAAAGCATATATCAACTACCAAGCCACGCACCACTGCGCTCTAAAAGATATAAGTGAAGCACATAGAGCAAAAGTATCTAGCTCAAAAGATATAAGTGAAGCACATGTGAGCTGAATTGTCTACCAAAGTATATAAGTGAAGCTCGACAAAATCACGGTGAGTGCATGTCTCTCTCTCTAGGTGTGCAGCAAGGATGATTGTGACACAACAAAAAATAAAAGACTCCTACGATACAAGACGCTCCAAGCAAAACACATAACATGTGGTGAATAAAAATATAGCCCCAAGTAACGTTACCGATGGATTAAAGACGAAAGAGGGGATGCCTTCCCGGGGCATCCCCAAGCTTAGGCTTTTACGGCATCCTTGAATCTCTTGGGGTGCCTTGGGCATCCCCAAGATTGAGCTCTTGCCACTCTTTATCTCTTTGTCCATAAGAACTTCACCCAAAACTTGAAAACTTCACAACACGAAACTTAAACAGAAACTCGTGATAACATTAGTATGAGAAAGCAAACCACCACTTCCTTAGGTACTGTAGCAAACTTAAATTCTACTTATGTTGATGTTGGCTTACTGTATTTTCAATCTTCCATGGCTAGTACCCCCCGATACTATCCATAGTTTCATCAAAATAAGCAACCAACACAACAGAAACAGAATCTGTTAACAGCAGACCAGTCTGTAGCAATCTGTATATTTAGTATACCTATGGTACTTCAACAATTCTGAAAACTTACGACAGTCTGGAGAAATTGTGTAGCCATCAGAAGAAGAAAGAATCAACTCCAAATCTCTTACAGAAAACAAAACGAAAATTCGTTTCGTGAGCAGAAAGTTTCTGTCGTTTCCAGCATGACCAAACGATCATCCTCAAGACTAATCATAACGGTTTTGCTTGGCACAAACGCAAAAAGAAACACAACAGACACAATCATAACATAATTATGATGGTGTGGAGAAAACAAAACAGGAAGCAAAAAGCAAATAAAAAATTATTCATTGGGTTGCCTCCCAACAAGCACTATCGTTTAACGCCCTTAGCTAGGCATTGATTTCAATGATGCTCACATAAAAAGTAAGGATTGAAACACAACGAGAGCATCATGGACCACATGGCTAGCACATTTAAGTCTAACCCACTTCCTATGGATATGGATTCTGTGATCAAACAATTTATTGGAGCAAGAATCAACTAGCATAGGAAGGCAAAACAAGCATACCTTCAAAAATTTCAACATATGGAGAGGAAGCTTGATACTATTGCAATAAGTAGAAGCATATGATCCTCTCTCATAGTAATTTTCAGTAGCATCATGAATGAATTCAAAAATATAACCAGGACCTAAAGCATTCTTTTCATGATCTACAAGCATAGAAATTTTACTACTCTCCACATAAGGAAATCTATTCTCAAGAATAGTGGTGGGAGTATCGTAAAAGACTTGAGCACTACAAATTGTGTCCACAATGAAAAATCAAGGTTTAGCAAAGGGGTTCTCGAGAGTATGACAAGTTTTATCATCCCTCTTCTTTAAAGCATAAGTATCCTCACAATAATCATCATAGATAGGGGGCATGCTTTCATCAAAATGATTTTGATCATTCAAAGTGGAAGAACTAAAAAGATCATCATTATCAAACATAGCATCCCCAAGCTTGTGGCTTTGCATATCATTAGCATCATGGGTATTCAAAGAATTCATGCTAAGAACATTGCAATCATGCTCATCGTTCACATATTCTATGCCAAGCATTCTATGTAATTCTTCTTTCAGCACTTGAGCACAATTTTCCTTCCCATCATGCTCACGAAAGACATTGAAAAGGTGGAGCATATGAGGCATCCTCAATTCCAATTTTTTTTTGTAATTTTCAGCGAAAGAACAAGAAACCAAAAGATTCGATTGCAAGATCTAAAGATATACCTTCAAGCGCTAATCTCCCCGGCAACGGCGCCAGAAAAGAGCTTGATGTCTACTACGCAACCTTCTCCTTGTAGACGTTGTTGGGCCTCCAAGTGCGGAGGATTGTAGGACAGTAGCAATTTTCCCTCAAGTGGGTGACCTAAGGTTTATCAATCAGCAGGAGGCGTAGGATGAAGGTGGTCTCTCTCAAGCAACCCTGCAACCAAATAACAAAGAGTCTCTTGTGTCCCCAACACACCCAATACAATGGTAAGTTGTATAGGTGCACTAGTTCGGCGAAGATAAGGTGAAACAAGTGCAATATGGATGGTAGATATAAGTTTTTGTAATATAAAATTACAAAAACAGCAAGGTAACTAGTAACAAAAGTGAGCACGAACGGTATTGCAATGCGTGGAAACAAGGCCTAGGGTTCATACTTTCACTAGCGAAGTTCTCTCAACTATGATAACATAATTGGATCATATAACTAGCCCTCAACATACAACAAAGAGTCACTCCAAAGTCACTAATAGCGGAGAACAAACGAAGAGATTATTGTCGGGTACGAAACCACCACAAAGTTATTCTTTCTGATCGATCTATTCAAGAGTCCGTAGTAAAATAACACGAAGCTATTCTTTCAGTTCGATCCATCATAGAGTTTGTACTAGAATAACACCTTAAGATACATATCAACCAAGACCCTAATGTCACCTAGATACTCCATTGTCACCTAAAGTATCCGTGGGCATGATTATATGATATGCATCACATAATCTCAGAATTATCTATCAACCAACACATAGAACTTCAAAGAGTGCCCCAAAGTTTCTACCAGAGAGTCAAAACGTGTGCCAACCTCTGTGCATAGGTTCCCAATGTCACGAACCCGCAAGTTGATCATCAAAACATACATTAAGTACTCACATGAATCCACGTGTGCCAACCCATATGCATAGGTTCCCAATTGTCACAAACCCGCAAGTTGATCATAGCAGATAGACACGTGCAAGACATACATCAAGTGTTCTCAAAGACTCAATCCGATAAGATAACTCCAAAGGGGAAACTCAATTCATTACAAGAGGGATAGGGGGAAGAACATCATAAGATCCAACTATAGTAGCAAAGCCCGTGGTACATTGAGATCAAGACATCTCAAGAACACGAGAGAGAGAGAGATCAAACACATAGCTACGGGTACATACCCTCAGCCCCGAGGGAGAACTACTCCCTCCTCATCATGGAGATCGTCGGGATGATGAAGATCGGCACCGAAGATGGATTCCCCCTCCGGCAGGGTGCCACAACGGGGCTCCAGATTGGTTTTTGGTGGCTACAGAGGCTTGCGGTGGCGGAACTCCCGATCTAGGTTTCTTTCTGGAGGTTTCTGAATTTATAGGAATTTATGGCGGTGGAATTACGTTGGTTGGGCCCACGAGGAGGTCACAAGCCTGCCCTGCGCCACCTAGGGGGTGGTGGCGGCGTCAGGGCTTGTGACTCCCTCGTGGCTCTTCTGGCATTCTTCCAAAGCTTCGGGGGTCTCTTTTGGTCCAAAAAAATCATCGTAAAGTTTCATTCCATTTGGACTCCGTCTGAAAATGGGCCAAAACACGGAAAAAACAGAAACTGGCACTTGGCACTGAGTTAATAGGTTAGTCCCAAAAAAGATATAAAATAGCATATTCATGCATATAAAACATCCAAAGTTGACAAGATAATAGCATGGAACCATCAAAAATTATAGATACGTTGGTGACGTATCAGTACCAATCAGGTGGATCTCTTTGTCTAGTATCGTCAAGGGAAAGGCATTGATCGGGTACTTACCTCGGGTATGTTATACGCCGCGAGTCGTGGATGACACGGAAGTTTCTCGGATCTCGTGGGTCCAGCGTACTACCTCTCAGAGTGTAAAACTATTCGAATAGCCGTGTCCACGGTCAAGGACAGTTGGGTAATCATGCTTAAACTACGTCCAGTCGTTTCCGCATAAACCAAGTGTGTGTGTGTGTGAGTGTGGTGTTATATGAAAGAGTTGATATGCCCAAGTTTGGTGACTTGGCATATAGGGTGAATCCAGAGTATTCAGCCCTTGGCAGATACGTTGATATCCGTAACCTGTTCTTCAAATCAACATCTAGTTTATGATGCATATCCATGATCAAGTTATTTCATAGATAAGATGTTATCCACCAAAGATGCATATTACTTGTTATTCTACCAACTGTATTATTGATATCATCGGCTGTTTGCGAGTACATTCAAAGTACTCATTGGCTTGCCGCTGGTTATTTAATTGACCAGGTATGAGAGAGATGGATATGTGAAGAATAGCTTGGTGATGTACTTGCGAGCTAGGACACTTCCCAGTCAGGATGCATGCAGGTTAAGGCTGATGGCATGGGCTCACGCTTTCGACCAATATTTCCGCTATTGGTCCACTGCAGTGTGCTGGCCTGCAAGGCCCTATAAATATGTAAGAATTGACCATGATGGTCATTTATTGTATCAAACGGTATGTATGGATGTAAGACTCTTGTTATTCGGTTTCTATGTGTTTGGTGAGCATTGATCTCTGGGATCACTAGGCACGTTCATTCGGCGATCTCGACTCGTAAGTCGGGGTCCCCATAGAGCTGGTATCGGAGCCATCCTGACTATAGGAAGCCCTTAATTAGCACGGACGTTAGTTAGGATAAAACTACTTTCCAGACCCTTCAAAAGTACTTGCAAAACCTATATATTTTCTCGCCTCTCCTAAATCTTCACAGAAAATGAGGGTTATACTTTAGCCTTCCACCCTTATTCTCTGACACTCCTCGCCTACTTTTTCAAAACTTGCAAATGGTCGCTAGCACCCTTATGCCCTGTGACCACAGGATTACTTGAAATACTCGTGGGCAACTTGGAAGGAATCAACCTTTCCAAGCAATCACACCTGTGCTGGAGGACAAAGATGACAACTCTACGACCAGACGACACCAACAGAAGTACCTCCAAGAGGAACTGGGACATCGAGGCTTAGAAGATGGCGACACCCTCGGCACTGTTCCATAGTGATGCCACTTTCACCTACAATAATCAAGACATAATGTGTGCAAAACCATGATTCGCATCGCTAATAGAACGACCCTGTCAACATTAAGGTTGTGTCGACCACCACCGGTGGATGAGAACCTCGCCATTTGGTCCGCCTCAAATTAGTGAGTAGGAAAACGGTTCTCTTCATCCCCCGCTCTAGGTGTCGATATCGCGATTAGTATGACTGACAGGTCGGAACTCTATCATGCCTTGCAAATGTCATTGCATGAAGTTGTCCACTTGGAACTCTCGAAGCCTCATAAGACAACTGAAGACCCTGTCAATGACAGCCATGAAGAACCACCTTTTTCAGCAACTCCACAGACGAGAAGACATCAAGAGCTCATTCCAACTCAACCGAGTTGCTTCGACGAGAAATGACAGAGGCGTGACAACACCATGAGAAGGTCCAGAAGACTTAGCGGACTCCTCCCCGAAGCACCAAGCAAGCACGACTGTCGATCCCGAGAACCCCTAGGGTAGGATGAGTCGTAAATCCCTTACGTGAAGTCGAGTTCGTGAAATGGTTTGGATGGAACCATGTTGTGTGTTGCTTGTTTTTGTTGATTGTGCCTTGATATAAGTCGCACTTTTGCTTTAGGCAACAAGCATGCGGTTATATCGCGTGTCTTATCTTGATGACTGAGTTGACTTTCAATGATGTTTGTTTGCACTTGCATTATGTCGCTCTCCTCTGTGCTCTCTCTCTCTCTCTCTCTCTCTCCCCCTTCTCGACAACTGAAGATCAGAAAGACAAGATGCACCAGGAATCCACTTCGACAGACAACTGACACTGAAGACGCTGACTATGCCATGCTTAACCACACACAACCCGTAGGTGTTATGCTTTCCCTCTAGATTGGAAACCCTCCCTAGCCCAGCCTAACCTCCACAAGCCTTCCGGCTCAAATTTCTGGTCACGTGTTTAATACACGGATTTTCCAGAACACCCGCCGAGCCCCGATAAGACCCCGCTTAGCACCGGGTTCCTTATGGAACAAGTGATCACAGTGAACAAGTATCCTTCAATCTTAAACTAGCACCATAACTCTGATGCCATAAGAAGGACCATTCTCTGATATAAGAGTATTAGACTCAAGATTGTTGTGATGATGTTAGTTCTTAGGAGGATATAGCTAGACAACCTTGTTGGATCATGAGACCCTTATAAGGTAGGTGAACTCGGTGGAACAAGCTGATATAGTAGCATAACCTACATGTCCCTGGAGTAAGTTTGGATTCAGTAGGACGATTGTGATCGCGAGCGATAAATTCTTGGTGGTATAATTGACTTTATCAAGTAGTTGGCATGGTTAGATAATTTTACCATTATGACTTGGAGTATAGAGTAATAGTTTTATTTGAACTTGAGTTTTGGATTTAAATAGGTAATCCCAATAGAGTATCGATGATGACAGAGACCACATGGTTCGGAGTAAATTGGATTCAGCCGATGAACTCGATCATGATACCACGTTCCTCGGTGGATAACGAGCTTGAATACTTGGAGATGTCAAATTGATTTGCGAACCTATGTGGATTTCCTTGGAGATTAGATGGCCATGATACTCAAGTTGGTGGATAAATCATGACGTAATCCTTGCAATGATATGTAAATTATGAGGACTCTAAGTGATTATGTAGAACCCCATCAATATTGGATTTGTAGGAGTGATGTGTCTAGTGGTGTTCGACTGGATATGATGAACCACTTGATCGGATTAGTAGGAGGGAAACCAGGCTTTGGATTGGTATACTACGTGCTTCCTTAATATAGAAATGCAGTACCCTATCCATTGGATGATCTAGCTGGACATTTGGATTTGTGGTGTCTTAAATTCAAGCTTAGGAACGTGTATGCCTCCCCGTGGTTCTTGCTTAGGAATGCATGTGCATCGTAGCTACACCATACTTGTAGTTCTTTGGGTTAGTTCTTCCCTCAACCCCGGAGTTGACCAGCATGAGTAGTATGGAGTTGACCCATGTGAGATGGTATCTTTGATGAGAAAGGGTGATAATATCGTCCCGAGTTAAAGGTCGAACTATTGGCATCTATGGAATGTGCTTAGAGATAAGATAATAACTGTTCACCCACATCCTAAGTTCCTTGAGACCTAAAGCTTCACCAGCCATAAGGTGGTCGGATTACGACCATAGAAAATGACTGTAAGCATTGGAATATGGCCTGAACTCCGCCCGACCACCACCCATCGTATCTATGACGAACATGGGCATGAAGGACTGGGTCATGTTGGACCATGAACCCCCCCCCCTCGATCAATGATCACCCATAGCAAGTTCCCGCTCCCCTCACCTATCTCATGAGCACTATGCTTATGTGATGCTTGGGAAAATATGTTGTTGTCCTCACGGACGACGTATTTATTCACCCAATAAGAGGAAGAACACCTTAGTCCTGTTTGGACGAGCCCCAAGAACGCCGATCGATAAGCCTCTCGAGGGTACAGTGTTATCTCAAGAGGATGGGCTTCTCGAAGCAACCTCAAGATAGCGGAAGTCTATCCTACGAAAGACAAGATGAAGGACCGCCATGGTTCGGAAACCACGACAATGACAAAGAAGCAGAAGACGTCAACCACCAATCCTGCACCGACTACATCAACGATGTCAAGAAGCCCTGACGAATCAAGACGATGAAGCCTGTTGGGGATATTATCTGTTGGATAACCCGCCCTAGTTGGGCCGGGTCACCGAAGCTGGCGATTCATCTCAATGTGGTTTGGGCCTTGGCCTGGTAAGGCCGGAAGTCATATGGCGGTTCTAAACCTTCGGAAGGAGTCCATAATAGAGAAGGTCTCCAAGCCTTGGAAAGATGGCGACTTAGAGATCGCAAGAGTCACGATTTTTGTAAAGGAAAGGACCCTTGTAAACTCTAAGGACTCAAACTGTATATAAAGGCGAGTCCCAGGGAGGAAGAGGGTAGGTTAGAAATCATCGAGTGCTAGGTCAGGCGAGTTACACTTTACTTGTAATCGAAACTCCATCAATACAACACAAAGCAGGACGTAGGCTTTTACCTCCTCACGAGGGGCCGAACCTGGGTAAATCTCTGTCTCGTTCCCGTTCAACACCTTTGAGTCGCCACCAAGGTGCGATGGCTCCAACACTAAGTCCTTTCACGAGGACATCTGCCGTGACAAAACCACGACAGTTGGCGCCCACCGTGGGGCCTGCGCACAATGGAGTTGAGTTCTCAAAGGGAGCCCCACCAGGGTTTGGGAGCTACGCGACGGGGCTCATGACCCGGAGCCGCCGCGGGAAGTACTACATCAACAACTTGCTATGGGGGCCCGAGGCGGATTCGATCGAATCTGGTTACAGGGTCCCCTTCGGCAGGATCAGCGTCTTCATCGGCATGATTGGATCGCTCGTGCCTGAGCCGGACACCTCCTCCGACATCGTCGAACCGGCCAGGTACGTCCGCCCGGTCGTGACGCCAAACCTAACCTGCCCAGTCTTTGTTGGATTCACGCAGGGATCTGAGGAGCCACAACACTCGGCGACCCAAGAAACCACGCCGGTCAACATTGATGATGAATCATCCATGGGCGATTCAGATTCAATCCAGTCTCTACACAGGGGCTGCCTTGGGGGCTTGTCACTGGCCATGGACCCCGAAGTTCTTGACCGGACTCGTCGTCAGATCGCCGTTTACATGGCAGGGGCGACTCAACCCTCGCCAAACACAGCAGGCGGAGATGGGACTGGCGAGACGTCTAGAAGCCCGACCGCGATTTTGGTGGAGTTAGCAGCGGAAATAACAAGGCTCATGGCGACCCCCGTCACACCGGAAAACCAGGAGGCGGTAAACACGGAATTGACGAAACTAAGAGAAGGGGTGGCAAAGGCTCAGCGGGATGCCGAGGTGGAGTCCGCCAGGATCGAGACCCGGCAAGCTCAAATTACCGCTGAGATAGCTCGCTTGAATATCGACAACTGGCAGCTCGAAAGGCACCAGCGTGCATCTGACGTCGTCCATCAGCGGAGGCACCAGGGTCGCCTGCCCCCTGATCTCAACCCGACCCGCCTATTCGACACTCCGCGAACTCCCGGGGCGGGAGCCGCCCTGGGTGAGGGCAGGGCCAGCCACCGAACCCGCCGTTTCAGCCAGCTGTGGATCGCGTTCCCCGATTCCAGGCACCTCAAGGTCACTTTTCCAACCCGGTGGACAACGTCCTTGCCGCAACTCGCCATTTGGAATCCCTTCCGATTCACGGCAACACTCCTGCCGAGATAGAGGCGAGGAACACCATTGAGATGTTGAAGACGGCGGTGGTTCAAAACGCCCAGTTCTCACACAGCCTAGATAGGCTGCATTCCACTCCCCAGGCAAGCCGCACCAGGAGTCGGCCAGAGGACCAGCCCGCTATAACCAGCGGACCGCGGCCCTTCCCCCAGGACAACTCGCCCGATCATCGAGACCCGCCAGGTCGGGATCACCCGGACATCCAAGTCGCCCCAGCGCCTCTTGTAGGGAGCGGTAGACAAGTGGGGGTGCCGTGCTTGGCCCCCGCCCTTCGCAACGAGTGAATGCCCAAGGATTTTAAAGGGCCAAGAAAGGTGCCTAACTACACTCCAGACCTTGAGCCGGCGTCGTGGGTCGAGAGTTATGAAATCGCCATGGACATGCTCGATGTAAGCGAAGCAGTTTGCGCCTGATACTTCATGATGATGCTCGAAGGGACGGCACGTACTTGGTTAAAGAACTTGCCCCCCAACTCCATCCAGACATGGGCTGAATTGAAAGAGTGTTTCATCAAAAACTTCCGAGGAACCTGCAAGCGTTCGATGACAATAGTCGATCTACAACACTGCATTCAACGCCCGGATGAGTCGGCCCACCACTGGTCGCGGCGGGTCGCGGAAGTAATCCACTCGTCAGACGGTATTACAGCGGCTCAGGCTATGTTGATCCTCGAGCAGAATTTCCACTACGAGCCTTTGGTGCAGAAGTTGGGGCGACTCAAGCGAAAGGTCCGAGACATGGGGAGCTAATGGACACCCTCACTAGGTACGCTGAGGCGGACGACACCAAAGATCCCGGCAAGGATGGTGGTAAAGCTAACTCGCCAAGGAAGGGCGAGTCATCGAAAAATCATACCCGATTCCAGGGACGCGCCCACCATAATCAGGGAGCGGATAGCAAGAGAAGGCAGCAGGAAGAATCTTCGGACTTAGTCGCCAACACCAACACCAATAATGGCAACCAGCGCCCGAAGAAAAGTAGGGGTTACAGTGGAAAAAGCCGCGCAACTATAATGAGTTACTCAAGGGCCCCTACCCGCAGCGCGCCATGGCAGACGGACCGACGACTCATTCCTGGGAGGACTGTTACGTGATGCGGGAGTTTTGGGTGGAGGCGATCAAAAAAGGGCAAAGCGGTGACCCGGACCAACGGCAGGAACAGTTCGGCGCACCCAATCAATGCCAGAACCCCTTCGGTGGTTTCCCCGAACCTGGGGCTCAGGGTGGCTCGCAGCCAAGCAGCGGCCAGTATCCGGTGCATCACCAGCGACGGTATAACCCGCCTGGAGTTTTTCAGCAACCACCCCCACAAGGGGCTTCGCAGGGGCAGGATGATAATGGCGGCTTCCGCAACAATCCCAAGCAGTTAAGCAATGGGCAGTACCACATTTTCACCACCAATGCTTGCAGGCGTGATAAAAAGGTGAGTCACCGAGCGTACAGTGTGTCTGAGCCGGCACTCCCTAGGTACCTCCACTGGTCCGAGCAGACCATATCATGGAGTAGGGAGGATCACCCGCCAAGAGTTGACAATCCCGGCGACTTAGCGTTGGTCATGGCTCCCCAAGTTGGGGGATATACCTTGTCGAAGGTACTGATGGATGGTGGCAGTAGCATCAACATTTTGTACTTCGACACTTTCCAAAGGATGAACATGTTGGAGAAAGATTTGATGCCTTCAACCACGGTATTCCACGGGATTGTCCCAGGCAAATCAGCGTACCCCATAGGCCGAGTCAGGCTCACAGTTGCATTTGGAACAGCATCTAATTACAGGAGTGAGTCGCTGATGTTTGAGGTGGTCAAGTTAAAAAGCCCCTATCATGCGATGTTTGGGCAGCCGGCTTACGCCCGATTCATGACCCACCCATGCTATGTTTACCTTAAACTCAGGATGCCTGGTCCTAAAGGACCCATCACGGTTGATGGTGGTAGAAGGATTGCAAGAGAATGTGAAGAAGGGGATGCGGCTTACGCAGAAGTCGCATGTGCTGCGGAGGAGCTCAAATATCACCAGGCCAATGTTGATCCGGCTGATATGTCACCCCTAAAAAAGCCGACGGCAAACGTTGAGCCGCCCCTCAAATTCAAACCAACAGATGACACTAAAACGGTGGATTTCGTCCCTGTCAACTCAACCAAGCAGTTCACTATTGGATGGGTCTGGATCCCAAATAGGAAATCGCGCTCATCGTATTCATCCATGACAATCAGGACATCTTCGCATGGAAACCTTCTGACATGCCTGGTGTGCCGAGAGAATTCGCTGAGCACCACCTTAATGTTGACCCAAAAGCAAAACCTATTCAGCAATATCTTCGTAGGTTCAATGATGAACGACGCAAGGCAATCGGGGAGGAAGTTGCCCGGCTCTTGGCCGCCGGATTCATCGTAGAGGTCTTCCACCCCAAATGGTTGGCTAACCCGGTGTTGGTGCTCAAGAAGAATGGTACCTTCCGTATGTTCATTGATTACACGAACCTTAACAGAGCTTGTCCAAAGGATCCCTTCGCTCTTCCCCGCATCGACCAAATCATTGATTTAGTGGCGGGATGCGAACGTTTGTGCTTCCTGGATGCTTATTTTGGATATCACCAAATCAAGATGGCCGTGGAAGATCAAGAGAAAACAGCTTTTATAACCCCCTTTGGGGCTTTTTGCTATGTGTCCATGTCATTCGGACTCAAGAGTGCAGGGGCGACTTACCAGCGCTGCATCCAAAATTGCCTCTGTGGCCAAATCGGACGCAACGTCCATGCCTATGTCGATGACATTGTGGTTAAAACCCACAGGAGGGAAACGCTATTGGAAGATCTCAAGGAAACTTTTGATAATCTGCGGGTATATCAGATGAAGCTTAATCCCACCAAGTGTGTTTTTGGTGTTCCTGCAGGGAAATTGTTGGGCTTCCTGGTGTCTGAGCGCGGCATCGAAGCTAACCCGGACAAGATCGAAGCGGTTACTTCCCTTGGGAAACCAGCGAATATTAATCAAGTCCAACGGATGGCGGGTCGTATCGCGGCCTTAAGTCGCTTCATAAGCCGTCTGGGAGAAAAAGTTATTCCCCTTTATCAATTGCTAAACAAATCTGACTATTTTGTTTGGACAGATGAAGCCGATGAAGCTTTCGAAGCCTTAAAATGGCAGCTGGTCAACCCACCGGTCTTGGCCGCCCCGACTGAGAAAGAGCCCATGCTTTTATATATTGCGGCAAACTCCAAGGCGGTGAGTGTGGCGGTGGTCGTCGAAAGGAAGGAGGAAGGAAAGGAATACCCTGTGCAGCGCCCGGTGTATTTTATCAGCAAGGTGTTAACTCTTTCCAAGCAGCGATACCCACACTGGCAAAAATTAGTGTATGGGGTCTTTATGGCAAGCCGGAAGCTTAAACACTATTTTCAAGAGCATCCCATTACGGTTGTTAGCTATGCTCCCCTCGGGGACATCATCCAGAATCGGGAGGCGACAAGGCGAATTGCCAAGTGGGCGATTGAACTTGGGCCGGACCACGTGCGATACACCCCTCGCACGGCTATCAAGTCTTAGGCCTTGGTTGATTTCGTCAATGATTGGACCGAGTTACAGATCCTAGAAGACATGCCTGACCTTACATACTGGACTATTTATTTTGACGGGTCTAGGCAGTTGGAAGGCTCGGGGGCTGGCGTGGTGCTGATATCGCCTCAAGGGGACAAATTTTGTTACGTCCTCCGACTCATGTTTCCATGTACCAACAATGCTGCGGAATACGAAGCTTTGCTTCACGGCTTGCGACTCGCCAAGGAGATGAATCTTACACGGGTTAGATGTTTTGGCGACTCTGATCTAGTGGCTCAGCAAGTTCCAGGCACTTGGGATTCTCGGGACCCCTTAATGGCGGCTTACAGGAGGGCTGTGTCCGATGTGGCGGGTCATTTCCATGGCTATCAGTTCGATCACATTGACCGGCGCCTTAACGAAGCAGCCGATGCCCTTTCACATCTCGATTCCCGGCGTAAGCCGGTTCCCCCCAATGTTTTTCTAGATACTCTGCATTATCCTTTCGTAAGGTTACCTTCAGAGGAGGAGTTGGCAATACCAGATCCTGAGTCCCAGTTCGTGGCGGCTATTCATGTTACGCCGGATTGGGTTCTTCCGTATCTGGCTTATCTCTCCCGAGGCGAGTTACCTACCGATGAAGTGTTGGCTCGCCAAATCGTTCGGCAAAGCAAGTCCATGGTGATCATCAATGGCGAACTATATAAACTGAGCACTTCCGGGGTTTTTCAAAGATGTGTTTCTTTCGAAGAAGGGTGCATAATTCTAAATGACATTCATTCCGGAGATTGTGGGCATCACGCCGGGTCACGCTCCTTAGTTTCAAAGGCGTTCCGTCATGGTTTCTTTTGGTTGACGGCCCATGCAGATGCAGAGGAGATAGTTCGTCGATGTGATGGATGCCAGCGTTATGGGCGACAGGCCCATGTGCCGGCTCAAGAACTAAGGATGATACCCATCACTTGGCCTTTCGCGGTCTGGGGGTTAGACATGGTAGGCCCCTTTAAGATGTCATCCAACAAGAAAACCCATTTGCTGGTGGCGGTTGATAAGTTCACCAAGTGGGTTGAAGCAAAGCCTGTTGGAGCTTGCGATGCGGAAACAGCGGTCAAATTCTTGAAAAAAATTATCTTCTGGTTCGGATATCCGCACAGTATCATTACTGATAATGGCACTAATCTGTCTCAAGGGGCGATGCAGGAGTTTTGCCGTCGTGAGCACATTCGGCTTTATGTTTTTGCGGTTGCTCACCCACAATCTAATGGACAGGCAGAGCGGGCGAACCAGGAAGTATTGCGGGGAATCAATCCCCGGCTCATGGTTCCCTTGGAACGAACCCCAGGGTGTTGGGTTGAGGAGTTGCCTTCGGTACTATGGAGTATCCGGACCACCCCGAATCGGTCTACGGGTTTTACCCCTTTCTTTCTGGTCTATGGAGCAGAAGTCGTTCTTCCCACTAACATAAGGCATGACTCGCCTAGAGTCGCCGCTTATGTGGAACAGGACAACGAACTGGCGTGTCAAGACTCTTTGGACGCCTTGGAGGAAGTGCGTGATTTGGCTGCAGCCCGATCGGCCATTTATCAGCAGGACTTACGGCGTTATCACAGCCGCCGGGTCAAGAGCCGAACCTTTCAGGAAGGCGACCTAGTGCTTCGGGTGATACAAGATCGTACTGGCATGCATAAGTTATCACCACCATGGGAAGGACCGTTCGTCGTCAGCAAAAACCTTCGCAACGGGTCTTACTATCTGGTGGATCTACGGCCTGATCGGCCAACCACGGAGGCTGAGTCAACTCGCCCCTGGAACATAGCCCACTTGCGGCCTTATTACACTTGAGCTATTAGCTCTACGTTTTGTAAGTTTTTCATTTTCTTATAAAGCAATAAAATTAAACGCCTCCCGACTTGGGGGCTTTCCTGCTAATTCATCTTATTGAAAGGTATGGATCTTTATTCTTTCATCAAACAAGTCGCCCAAACATGGACGCTATCCATACAAAGAGCTTAAGTCGCCACGATGCGCTTATTACGAAACAGGGTATCGATAAGCCAAAGAGGATCGAAGTCGCCACAAGCGCGTGATTCAAACATAGGCGCCTTATGTGATTCTGTGGATTAGACCGGCTTACTTGAGGACAGTGTGTTCCCAAGTCGTTTTGTGGTAATAGCGTATACGCTTCTACAATCCTATGACGGTCTTTCCCTTAATCATAGGTCACTTGGGGGCTTCCTCTCACTGAGATCAGCCTTACTACCCATTTGGCCTGCGAAAAATTACCGCATTACAAATGGTTATACTGGACTGTGTGTTGGCCGAATCGCCATATGGACCCGTGAACTCTTGGCGAGTTATTCCGCTCATGGACCCTGAACTTGCCTTGGTTAAAACATGTCTGGTACCCGCAAGCGCCTCACATGGAAAATAGAGAAACCATTGGTTCATTGAACTCGCTTCACTGAAGCTTGACTTGTGCCTGATCAGCCGGTCTAAATACTTGAGCTTTTGATACAAAAGTCTCCCTTGGGTGGCGCTTGAGTTTATTTAACTCGTCCTATCCTGTCGCGACCTTATGAGCCAACGAAATTGCTATTTTTTACCTTCCTTGCACTGCCACAAGGTTTTTCAGACTTTTTTCTGACTCGCCTCAAAATATCTTGGGGCGATTGCTATTTATTATCACCCATTACTCACTGAGATGGTTTGATATATGTTTTCAAGCTTAAAACAGGTTGATGATCAAAATCACTCTAGCCATGGCGGATCAAGCATCATGAAAACGCCTCAATGGCGGGTCAAGCATCATCATAACGCCTCAAACGGCGGATCAAGCATTTCAAAACGCCTTAAGGGCGACATAAGGATTTTTCGAGATATCACAGAAGCAGTTTGATTCCTAAAAAGACTTATTACATGGCTCTCATGGCCAAATCTATGAAGTTTTATTCTGCTGATGTCCTTGGATCAGCATGCTACGAGCTTTGGCCGACTTCAATTTGCAAGTCGCCCAGTACCCAGTTACACATGGATAACGCGGCGAACTCATCTTCATCGTTCAGCACTGATGAGAGATCCGCCTCCAAGTCAAAAGGATTCTTGGGTCGACGCGGAGTTAAGCTGGTCGTCACAAAGGTTGGCGGGTTAACCTTCTTGTTCTTGTTGTCATAGGTGGCTTGGTATTTTGATAAATCCAAGCTTGCAGCAAGCTGAGTCGCCGCCAAACGGGAGTCTTTAACAACACGCTGGTAGTCCTCTTCAGCAAATTCTGACTCGTCATCCTTGAGCTGAGGAAAGCCCACCGCTACTTCTTCTGGGTTTATTTCTGGAGCATATGCTAAGCACCGACTCAGTGTAGTGAGTGCTCCTTTCCAGGCGGCTGACCGAGTTAGCTCGCCAATTTGAGGAGGAAGAGTAGATAAGCAGCCAAGCATCTTCTTTATTGATGTTATAGGTTCCTTGGTGCCCATCACTGCTTTCACGGTCAGCACACTTCCGGTATATAGTTGCTCCGTCAACGTGTAAATCGCCTTTAGCATCAGGACGCAATCATCCTGAAGGTTGGCGGCTCTCGGACCTGTATAAGAGGTAATGATAGTCAGCGATTTATACAAAGCTATTTGTTTACAAAGGTCAAGGGTTGGTTTTTACCAAAGACAGCTTGCGCCATGTTGGAGATATGTCGCTTTAAGCCGGACAGCTCTTGTTGCATAGTATCCAACTTGGCTTCAGCTTTTTCTGCTCGCTTTATTAAGGCATCTTGATCAGCTTGAGCCCTTTTTAAGTCGGCTTTTTGCTTCTCCATCTCAGATAAGGTCAGTTGATACTTCTCTTCTGATTTTGCCCGGGCATCGTGCTGATCGGTTAAAGTTTTCTTCAAGTCGCCAAATACTGATTCAGTTTGAATAAGTGATTCTTGTTGAAATATATAGTTAAGGGGCAAGTCTCAGAATTATTGCAAGCAACATCCCTGACACTTGGGGGCTAATGTATAATTTTTTAGACAAAATTATACAGTATCAAGACCCGGCTCATCTTTTTACTAATGACCCGGCCCTTGGGGGTTACAGGTCGAAATTTTTTTCTTCAATTATCAAGACCCGGCTCATCTTTTCACTGATGTCCCGGCCCTTGGGGGTTACAGGTCAAAAGTTTTTTCTTCAATTATAAAGACCCGACTCATCTTTTTACAGACGACCCGACCCTTGGGGGTTACAGGTCGAAAAAAAATTCTTCAATTATCAAGACCTGGCTCATCTTTTTAGTGATGACCCGGTCCTTGGGGGTTAATGAGGATAATATAGTGTGCAATAAGACGTACCTCATGTTTGTTCTTCAGCAATCGAAGCAGGCTTTTCTCCATCTCATAACTCGCCTCCAGGTGACTTGCAAAGCCAGAGCAAAGTTCTTTGAATTCGAGATTCTCATATTGGGAGAGCTTAGCCTTGGAAAGTTCATGCTCAAAAATAGGTTGAGCTGATGATGATACATGCTTCGATAAAACCGTTGTGGCCGACTTAGAGAAGTGAGTATCGGTGATAACTACAGCGTCTGGGTCTTCTGTTGTTTTCAATGGACTTGGTGGGTTAGGCGTTTCCATGGTTTCCTTGGGCGAGTTGGGGAGATTCTCTTGATCTCCAGGCTTGTCTTGGTCTGGGTTATCCTAGATCGGCGCCGATTGTTCAATAGGCTCCGAAGCTGTAAGGGGAGTTGACCCGCCAGTTTTCCTTTTCTTCGCCTGTGCCCTAAAAAGAGAAAAGGGTGCGTTTAAAGGAGTTGATGTTACCACCATCAGAACAAAGGTAAATGTTGTCAAAGGCTTACCCGGGGACACGGATCATTGGTGGGAGTGCCGACATCACTGAATCGCCAAATGTGGGTGGAGAACTCTGCAAAAATAATACCTCGAAGATATGAGCGAGTTACAAACGCGATCCAAAAGGACATGAAGAAGTGTTATTAAAAGATACCTCATTTGGCCTTTTTTTGTTTCTTGTTGGTAACCCGAACACCAGGTCTCCAGAGTGACTTCGAGTTTTCCGATTTGAGGCATGTTGTGCTTTCTTCAGAAGGAAATTTGGATCCAAACAAGCATTTGGGTGTGAGAAGGGAACTTTCCCACAAATTCGCCTGGCCGACTTAGGTGGACAAGAAGATGAGTCGGAGGAAACAGAAATTACCTCTACGGAGTCTTCCTGGCTTTCATTGTCCTCATTCTACACAAAAGATATAGAGGTGTAAACGCAAAACTATCAGTAAATGGATGGCGAGTTAAAGAGGATGGATTTTTTACCTCTGAAAGTACGTCGCTGACTTGGGATTCATCGGCTTCAGATGGCTCAGTAACGGCGGCTTTGCCCTTGCCCTTGGACTTCTTCTTTGGAGGCGGCCTAGCTTGCTTCATGGACGACTTCTTTGGCCTCTTGGACCAGAATGTATCACCTTTCTGAAATGGCATATTTTATAAGAGGTCATAGTTCAAGTAAGACGAAAGGAATAAAAACAAGAGGCGGGTTAAGTTATTTACCTTTGGTGTCGGGTTGATCTTGCAGAACGGCTTAAGACCTATTTGGCCGCATTTTCCCGCGGGTTCGCCAGTCAACTTCTTGATGATGGTTACAATATCACTCACTGTCAGAGCCGTGTGGAAGTAGCACTGAGGGTGATCCAGGGTGCCATCAAAATCACACATTAATCCCTCCCGGCGACTTGAAGGAAGGATACGACATTCGACCCAGCAGCGGATCAAGTCAACCCCAGTAAGGCCATTGTTTGTCAGAGATCTTAACTCGGACAATACTGGGATAAAATCTGACTCCTCTTCTTCGGTGAGCTTGTCTGGGAGTTTAAAATTTGTTGGAAGGCGATCTTTCCTATAACCGAGAAGCTTGTTCTCGCCCTCAGGCAAAGTCTCCCGGCAGTAAAACCAAGACTCGCCCCGGCCTTTGGGATGGCTTGGCATGGCGAGTGATGGGAATGGACTATCCCTACGGCGCTGAACATTGACACCTCCAAGCTCCAGACTAGGTCCATTGTGAAATTCTGTTTGGCAATTCAAGTGGAAGAAGTACCAAAATAAAGGAAGTGAGGGTTCCATCCGCAAGTAAGCCTCACAAAACACTTGGAACTGGCATAGATTGCTTATCGAGTTGGGTCCTAAATCGTGGAGGCGGACATTCATAAAAGTCATGGCGTCTCTGAGGAATTTCGATCCGGGCAGCTTAAAGCCTCGTTCAAGGTGTTGAACAAAAACAACTATCTCCCCTTCCTTCGGATTGGGGACTTCTTCTCCTAACCCGGCGCGCCAACCGATAACCTCTTGAGGGTCCAGATTCCCCGTTTTTACATAGTCATTTAGTATAGCATCATTAACCTTGGTTGGGAGCCAGTCACTTTTGAAAACAGCGCCCATGCTACAAAGGGATAAAATTACGGGTGAATCGACATGCCAAGCATCTACTGAAAATGGTGAAACAAGTTTATTTGACTCGCCAAAGCAATTTGTCTAATTGCTGAGGGAGGTTTTTGACCCGCCGACGAAGGTCCTGGTCAGGCTGCCAAAGGCGACTTATGAAACTCCTACTACTTAAAGGAGAGGTGTTTCAGAGCATCAGTAGTACTTGTCAAGATGGTGAGGTATAATATTATAAACAGATTTCACTCGACGAGCGATAGATTATGGATCTACCGGACAGACAGAAATGACTGCGAAAAATGTCTGGATAAAACGGCTTGCGACTAAGGTGGGAACAGTAGTGTTGATCTGGTGAAGCCTTTTCTAAGTATGCAAGTCAAGGCCGAACAAATAAAGGTATGAAAAACATTGTCGTGCTCGCTATCATCACCGCCAACTAGCCAGGGATTACGAAGCCATTCGGGAAGGTACCAAGAACACAATAGGTATGAACCTCGAAAAACTTGGATCTGCTTTTAATGCTGGGAAGCTGACCTGATGGATACGGCTGGAGACATCCGAAGAGGGGTTCACCGCGAGCGTTTCGCGGACGGCGACGAAGATCTCGGACGGACGCGAAGATCTCGGGCGGCGACGAGGTGTTCGACGGCGACAAGGTGCTCTACGACGGCGAGGCGTTCGACGGCGACGAAATGCTTGGCCACGACGAGGTGTTCGGCGGCGACGAAGTCTTCGGGCGGTGCCGAATCTTTCAGATGACGACGAGGTCTTCGGGTGGCGGCGGAGCTCTCGGGTGGCGATAAGATTTTTGCTGCGACGGTGAGGAAGAGAAGGGCGACAAGACGGGTAGGTGAAATGCGCCCAGTCCCTTCCTCCCGCCTATTTATCAGGTCGGGCGCTAGGATCGAGGCACCATGAGCGGGAACTGCCAAAAGGTAAAGATTCGCCATGATGGCGCCCGAAATTTTTGGGATAACGATGTCGAAGGATCCGTTGGGGATTACGTCATCATCCCTTCCGAGATTCAAGGGATAAGGAGGTGCTAACAAGAAGCGGTTGGGCGACTTGAGTTTTTCCGTAGCAGATGGCGGTTTAAGTACATGGCGCATAAGAGGAGTGAAGATGAATCGCCCCTAATTGAGTAAGGATATTGGCGTGAAAAGAATTCAAGTCAATCTGGGGCCTAATGTTGGGGATATTATCTGTTGGATAACCCGCCCTAGTTGGGCCGGGTCACCGAAGCTGGCGATCCATCTCAATGTGGTTTGGGCCTTGGCCTGGTAAGGCCGAAAGTCATATGGCGGTTCTAAACCTTCGGAAGGAGTCCATAATAGAGTAGGTCTCCAAGCCTTGGAAAGATGGCGACTTAGAGATCGCAAGAGTCACGATTTGTGTAAAGGAAAGGACCCTTGTAAACCCTAAGGACTCGGCCTGTATATAAAGCGAGTCCCAGGGAGGAAGAGGGTAGGTTAGAAATCATCGAGTGCTAGGTCAGGCGAGTTACGCTTTCCTTGTAATCGAAACTCCATCAATACAACACAAAGCAGGACATAGGCTTTTACCTCCTCACGAGGGGCCGAACCTGGGTAAATCTCTGTCTCGTTCCCGTTCAACCCCTTTGAGTCGCCACCAAGGTGCGATGGCTCCAACACTAAGTCCTTTCACGAGGACATCTGCCGTGACAAAACCATGACAAAGCCCTTAGACAGCGAGAGAATCAGACGGCTTCTTCTTGGTCCAAACCAAGGACGAGAATCCTAATTGGGTCATGGTGGAAACCTGCTGAAGGTGATCCACCCGCTTGCCGAGCCACAGACCTTGGGAGTGGATGACTGGTCTATACTCTTGGGTAGCCAGCTCATCCAGAACCCCCCTCGAACCCTCCGAGATGGTAGGACATGTTCTGGACTCTGAGTCTCCGAGCTTAGACTCATGGGCGAGGCCCAACCCAGACCCCTTTCATGAGAAGCCATCGAAGATCACTGCAACACCCTCGAGGATGAAGACCGCCTACAACCATAGCTTGCCTGCCTTAAGGGAGTCTAGAACTTCCTCATCAGCAGGGAGCTACGCGAAAACCTTGACCGTATGTTCTAGCGAGACATCTAGATGTCACTAACCGGCTTGAGCAGCTCCGAGACCAAAACCCACACGCACTATCTTGCCACGTATTCTGACTTTGGAATGCACTTGCAAGCCAGAACCTTGCACGGACTTAGTTCACCAAGCCCTTGACCCTCGGTCAAGCCTAGATTATCGCCCGAACCCGCTCAGTCAGACAAGAACGTGTGGAGCATTCGAAGATGTATCATCAAGCACCTTAGGAGCCACAACAGCAACTTGGGGACATGAAGACTACCTCCGACTCAAGATTTTGTATCTATCCAACCCCTAGCCTAGAAATCTCGGGACGAGATTTTCTTAAGGGGGTAAGGTCTGTAACACCATGTGTTTAGTTTTCCTGACTAGCTAACTTACTTCAAAATTTATGACCAATTAATTTTTGTGTGGGAATGTTTGTGATGCTTGAAGTGACTATTGTTGCTTGCTTTCTTGTATGCTTGTGTTTGATTCTCAAAAATTCTTGTTACTCTCCAGACTCACCTCCTTAGCCCAAAACTCCTACCTAATGATCATGCCATGTGTTTAGAACCATGAGCTATTTGTTACCAAATATTATTTCACCAAAAAGCATTACTTTGAATATTGCTTTCAAAACCCCTAAGATGGGATTCGTACTACAAGTCCTCAAATTAGCGAATTTCTTTTGCACCAATTATTTTATTTAAAACCCATTATCAAAATGAATTTCCAAAACCACAATGTTATTATTTTAAAAGTTATTTTACTATTTTATTGAAATGCCTTTCCGTGAGGCCAGAAATGGCCTCTTTTGAAGGAAAGTTATTTTTATTGCTTTCAAAATATTTAAGAAAATTTAGGGGAACTCAGTGGACATATATATTCCATATATATGAGTTTCAACACATGGTTATGTTCAAAATATTAGGCAACCCCTCAAAACCCTTCGTGCCTATTTCAAGCTTTTAGAATATTTCTATAAGAAATATTCTCAATAAATTCCAGTAAAATTTTAGAATGTCACATATGATATATGTGATGATCTTGCCAAGTTTCATCTCATTCCAAGTTGATTTGATTTCCCTAATTATTCTAAAACCCTATCTGTCCAGATCCAAATTTGAGCAACTCTACATTGTCAAGTGTCTCCAATTGTGCTCAAATTTGGTGGGCATGTTATTATATTCCAATAATGCATCCACACCAAGTGCTGCATCAAAGATAATAGAAGAACTTGTCCCAAGCCCCTCAAAACCCACTGTGTTGATTTCTGACTTTGGGAAACTTTACAATATAAAGTTTCTCCAATTGAACCCAAACTTTTTGGCACGCTTTAATGCTCAAATAATGCCCCCACGCCAAATATTGGATTTGTGGGAATTGATTTGAATAGTTTTGTAAGCAGAAAGCCATTTCTGCCCATTTCATGGGTTTTCCAAGTCTACATTGGAAACCTTGTCCACCAAATCCCAAATTTGGTGTCCAAGCCTATTTTCATATATTATTTGATCCTGTTAAGTTTCATATCCATTGAAGTTCATCTGGTTGCCCTGGCACTCATCAAACACCTTGTGTGCACTCACTTTAATGGCTACTTTGGCCCCTTCCACTTTTACCCTTGATCTAAATTCCTGCCACAACCTCTCCTAGTTACCTTTTTACTCTAGTAGCTTTTCCATGGCCACTTGTCAATTATTGGAGAGGGACCCTTTGTAGCTACCACTCATTTTCACCCTTGGATCACCACTTTTACCCCTCTTGCCCCACTTCCGCTTAAGCCAAAGCCCCACCTCTTGCCAGAGGGTTCCCAACATTCCAAAGTATTGTTTCAAGCCAAGAGATGGCATGCTCATGTGGAGAAAATGAGCAGCACATCTACAACTAGATTTCTGGCTGAAATGTAGCTTTGTACAGCAAGTACTAGCTACCCTCCCTTGCTTGAGCTGAAACCTTGAAGTGGTGCAGTCCTTCCATACCATATGCTGCTAGACATGGTTTCACCTTAATTTCCCTTCTGAGAAAACCACTTATGCCAGCCCCAAGTTTGTTGTTGCAAACTTAATCAGAGTCCAAACCCACTCAAACCAACCCCAAATGCAACCAAATTCTTGAGTCTCTTTCCTTCATGTGTGCCCTACGTGTTGGACATGTTTGACTGGTCCTAGTAGCCCTGTGGACACGAGTGGCCATGGTGACCGTGCTGGCAGCATGAAGTAACGGTGCTATCCACCCTTTCTTCGTCCTACAGCTTGGGTCCCTCAATGGCCGCGTGTCCCAGCGCGCCAGTGCACTCCTCTTTGACCAGTCCAACCCATCCCAACGCCCAGAAGCAGCCAAATATCGTCTCGCACGCGTGCTCTCGCCCTGCACCGAAATTCCAGAGAGCTCCCGAGCTCTTTCACCCTCCCCCTCTCTTATCTCTTCTATCCAAGCCCTCTCTCGCTCCCGGCAGCTCCTTCTCTCTCCTAGAGGCCCCTGTGACCCAGCAGTTGGGGCTCCCAAGCTCGAATTTCTCTGCATGGCCGTCGTCTCATCATTCGCCCCCACCCCCTAAATTCTCTCAACTCCCAGGGTTCTCCGTTCTCCTCCCTTCGGGACTGCGTGGCACCTTCCCCTCATCACCCCGAAGCATTCCCCCTAGCTCCAGCTCCAGTGCAGGGCACCTAGCGCGGGCAACCAGGGAGGCCGACGGCCATTCCCGCTGCTAGTCGAGCCCTCGCCCCGGTGGTTCTCCTCGGCGGGCAAACGGCACGAGGATGGATGCAGCTATCCGCCCTGAGCACCCCTGTGGGCAGCCCGCCCCAAGTGGTGGCTGGAGGCACCAGCAACCACCGCCAGACCCCTCAACCTCCCCTTGTCGGGAGCTTGAAGGTGACCATGTCGCCAGGGCCTGCGTGTTGGCCAGCCATCTTGACCGGGGCACTGACGGGTGGGTCCAAGCTCGAGTAAGTGGAGGCAACTCCAACCAGACCCGCTTCCGTAAGGCGAAAGCGTATCCGGTATATTATGCCTTCGGCGTGGCCTTTCTCTACCGAACCGAGCAGATGGCCCGGCCCAGTGGCCATCTATCGCCGTGAGTGCGATATAGTCTCCCTGGTAGACCCTCATTTTATTTCTTTCTTTTTCTACGAAACTTCAAAAATCAATAGCAAATTCATTTTAACTCCAATTTGCTTGATTCAAATTCCCGCAGGATCCTAAAATCAAGGACTATCCGAATATGTGCTTTGTGTTGGGTAACGTAGCATAAATTCAAAAAAATTCCTACGCATATTCAGATCTTCCTATGGAGAGACCAACAAGGAGAGAGGGTGAGTGCATATTCATACCTTTGAAGATCGCTAAGCGGAAGCGTTGCTAGAACGCGGTTCATGGAGTCGTACTCGCGACGATTCAGATCGCGGTGTGATTCCGATCTAGTGCTGAACTAGGGCACCTCCGCGTTCAACACACGTGCAGCCCGGTGACGTCTCCCGCACCTTGATCCAGCAAGGAGGAGGGAGAGGTTGGGGAAGAACTCCAGCAGCACGATGGCGTGGTGTCGATGGAGAGACGAGGTCCCCCGGCAGGGCTTCGCCAAGCACCGGCACAGAGGAGGAGAAAGTAGGGCAGGGCTGCGCCGAGGGAGAGGGAAAAGTCTTTCCCCCAATGGACAAAAGTGCCCACTATATATAGGGGGAGGGGAGAGGGGGTGCTGCCCCTAGGGTTCCCACCCTAGGTGGTGCGGCAGCCCCCCCAGATGGAGGGTGCGGCGGCCAGGACAGGGAGGAGGGGTGGCGCACCCCTCTGGTGGGCCTTAGGCCCACCTGCGCCAGGGTTCCCCCCCCCCTCTCTCCCCTCTTCCTGCGCCATGGGCTGAGTGGGGGCGCACTAGCCCACCTAGGGGCTCCTTCCCTTCCCCACTTGGCCCATCTAGCCTCCCGGGGTCGTTGCCCCCTTTCGGTGGACCCCCGGGGACACCTCCGGTGGTCCCGGTGGTCCCGGTACGTTACCGGTGACGCGCGAAACACTTCCGGTGTCCGAAACCATCCGTCCTATATATCAATCTTTACCTCCGGACCATTCCGGAGCTCATCGTAACGTCCGGGATCTCATCCGGAACTCCAAACATCCTTCGGTAACCTCGTATAACAATTCCCTATAACCCTAGCGTCATCGAACCTTAAGTGTGTAGACCCTACGGGTTCGGGAGACACACACACATGACCGAGACACCTCTCCGGCCAATAACCATCAGCGGGGTCTGGATACCCATGGTGGCTCCCACTTGCTCCACGATGATATCATCGGATGAACCACGATGTCAAGGATTCAATCAATCCCGTATACGATTCCCTTTGTCTGTCGGTATAGAACTTGCCCGAGATTCGATCGTCGGTATACCCATACCTTGTTCAATCTCGTTACCGGTAAGTCTCTTTACTCGTTCCGTAGTACATCATCGTGTTACTAACTCCTTAGTCACATTGAGATCATGATGATGTTCTACTGAGTGGGCCCAGAGATACCTCTCCGTCACACGGAGTGACAAATCCCGATCTCGATTCGTACCAACCCAACAGACACTTTCAGATATACCCGTAGTGCACCTTTATAGTCACCCAGTTACGTTGTGACGTTTGATACACCCAAGGAAATCCTACGGTATCCGGGAGTTTCACAATCTCAGGGTCGAAGAAAAATACACTTGACATTAGAAAAGCTTTAGCATAAGAACAATATGATCTAGTGCTATGCTTAGGATTGGGTCTTGTCCATCACATCATTCTCCCAGTGATGTGATCCCGTTATGAATGACATCTAATGCCCATGACCAGGAAACCATGATCATCTATTGACTAACGAGCTAGCCAACTAGAGGCTTGCTAGGGACACATTGTGATCTATTTATTCACACATGTATTACTGTTTCCTGTTAATACAATTATAGCATGAACAATAGACGGTTATCATGAACAAGGAAATATGATAATAACCATTTTATTATTGCCTCTAGGGCATATTTCCAACAGTCTCCCACTTGCACTAGAGTCAATAATCTAGTTACATTGTGATGTATCGAACACCCATAGCATTATGGTGTTGATCATGTTTTGCTCGTGGAAGAGGTTTAGTCAACGGGTCTGCAATATTTAGATCTGTGTGTACTTTACAAATTTCTATTACTCTACTCTCGACATGGTCCTCGATGGAGTTGTAGCAGCGTTTGATGTGCTTCATCTTCCGGTGAAACCTGGCCTCCTTGGCTATGGAAATGGCCCCAGTGTTATCATAGAAGAGTGTCATTGGACCCGACGGGCTTGGAACCACTCCAAGGTCGGTGATGAGCTCCTTCATCCAAATTCCTTCATGAGCCGCTTCTGAAGCAGCTATGTACTCCGCTTCACATGTAGATGCTACCACGACTTCTTGCTTGCTGATGCACCAGCTCACTGCCCCGCCATTCAAAACATATATGTATCCGGTCTGTGACTTAGAGTCATCCGGATCTGTGTGAAAGCTGGCGTCGGCGTAACCCTTTACGACGAGCTCTTCGTCACCTCCATAAACGAGAAACATTTCCTTAGTCCTTTTCAGGTACTTAAGGATATTCTTGACCGTTGTCCAGTGTTCCATACCGGGATCACTTTGGTACCTCCCTACCAAACTTATGTCAAGGTTTATATCAGGTCTGGTACACATCATGGCATACATTAGAGAGCCTACGGCTGAAGCGTAGGGGACAGAACTCATCGTCTCTCTATCTGCTGCCGTGGTCGGCGACTCAGTCTAGAACTTCCTCGTCAGCAGGGAGCTACACGAAAACCTTGACCGTATGTTCTAGCGAGACATCTAGATGTCACTAACCGGCTTGAGCAACTCCGAGACCAAAACCCACACGCACTATCTTGCCACGTATTCTGACTTTGGAATGCACTTGCAAGCCAGAACCTTGCACGGACTTAGTTCACCAAGCCCTTGACCCTCGGTCAAGCCTAGATTATCGCCCGAACCCGCTCAATCAGACAAGAACGTGTGGAGCATTCGAAGATGTATCATCAAGCACCTTAGGAGCCACAACAGCAACTTGGGGACATGAAGACTACCTCCGACTCAAGATTTTGTATCTATCCAACCCCTAGCCTAGAAATCTCGGGACGAGATTTTCTTAAGGGGGTAAGGTCTGTAACACCATGTGTTTAGTTTTCCTGACTAGCTAACTTACTTCAAAAATTATGACCAATTAATTTTTGTGTGGGAATGTTTGTGATGCTTGAAGTGACTATTGTTGCTTGCTTTCTTGTATGCTTGTGTTTGATTCTCAAAAATTCTTGTTACTCTCCAGACTCACCTCCTTAGCCCAAAACTCCTACCTAATAATCATGCCATGTGTTTAGAACCATGAGCTATTTGTTACCAAATATTATTTCACCAAAAAGCATTACTTTGAATATTGCTTTCAAAACCCCTAAGATGGGATTCGTACTACAAGTCCTCAAATTAGCGAATTTCTTTTGCACCAATTATTTTATTTAAAACCCATTATCAAAATGAATTTCCAAAACCACAATGTTATTATTTTAAAAGTTATTTTACTATTTTATTGAAATGCCTTTCCGTGAGGCCAGAAATGGCCTCTTTTGAAGGAAAGTTATTTTTATTGCTTTCAAAATATTTAAGAAAATTTAGGGAAACTCAGTGGACATATATATTCCATATATATGAGTTTCAACACATGGTTATGTTCAAAATATTAGGCAACCCCTCAAAACCCTTCGTGCCTATTTCAAGCTTTTAGAATATTTCTATAAGAAATATTCTCAATAAATTCCAGTAAAATTTTAGAATGTCACATATGATATATGTGATGATCTTGCCAAGTTTCATCTCATTCCAAGTTGATTTGATTTCCCTAATTATTCTAAAACCCTATCTGTCCAGATCCAAATTTGAGCAACTCTACATTGTCAAGTGTCTCCAATTGTGCTCAAATTTGGTGGACATGTTCTTATATTCCAATAATGCATCCACACCAAGTGCTGCATCAAAGATAATAGAAGAACTTGTCCCAAGCCCCTCAAAACCCACTGTGTTGATTTCTGACTTTGGGAAACTTTACAATATAAAGTTTCTCCAATTGAACCCAAACTTTTTGGCATGCTTTAATGCTCAAATAATGCCCCCACGCCAAATATTGGATTTGTGGGAATTGATTTGAATAGTTTTGTAAGCAGAAAGCCATTTCTGCCCATTTCATGGGTTTTCCAAGTCTAGGAAACCTTGTCCACCAAATCCCAAATTTGGTGTCCAAGCCAATTTTCATCTATTATTTGATCCTGTTAAGTTTCATATCCATTGAAGTTCATCTGGTTGCCCTGGCACTCATCAAACACCTTGTGTGCACTCACTTTAATGGCTACTTTGGCCCCTTCCACTTTTACCCTTGATCTCAAATTCCTACCACAACCTATCCTAGTTACCTTTTTACTCTAGTAGCTTTGCCATGGCCACTTGGCAATTATTGGAGAGAGACCCTTTGTAGCTACCACTCATTTTCACCCTTGGATCACCACTTTTACCCCTCTTGCCCGACTCCCGCTTAAGCCAAAGCCCCACCTCTTGCCAGAGGGTTCCCAGCATTCCAAATCATTGTTTCAAGCCAAGAGATGGCATGCTCATGTGGAGAAAATGAGCAGCACATCTAAAACTAGATTTCTGGCTGAAATGTAACTTTGTACACCAAGTACTAGCTACCCTCCCTTGCTTGAGCTGAAACCTTGCGGTGGTGCAGTCCTTCCATACCATATGCTGCTAGACATGGTTTCATCTTAATTTCCCTTCTGAGAAAACCACTTATGCCAGCCCCAAGTTTGTTGTTGCAAACTTAATTAGAGTCCAAACCCACTCAAACCAGCCCCAAATGCAACCAAATTCTTGAGTCTCTTTCCTTCATGTGTGCCCTACGTGTTGGACATGTTTAACTGGTCCTAGTAGCCCTGTGGACACGAGTGGCCATGGTGACCGTGCTGGCAGCATGAAGTAATGGTGCTATCCACCCTTTCTTCGTCCTACAGCTTGGGTCCCTCAATGGCCGTGTGTCCCAGCGCGCCAGTGCACTCCTCTTTGACCAGTCCAACACATCCCAACGCCCAGAAGCGGCCAAATATCGTCTCGCACGTGTGCTCTCGCCATGCACCGAAGCTCCAGAGAGCTCCCGAGCTCTTTCACCCTCCCCCTCTCTTATCTCTTCTATCCAAGCCCTCTCTCACTCCCGGCAGCTCCTTCTCTCTCCTAGAGGCTCCTGTGACCCAGTAGTTGGAGCTACCAACCTCGAATTTCTCTGCATGGCCGTCGTGTCACCGTTCGCCACCCCTAAATTCTCTCAACTCCCAGGGTTCTCCTCCCTTTGGGACTGCGTGGCACCTTCCCCTCATCACCCCGAAGCATTCCCCCTCGCTGCATCTCCAGTGCAGGGCGCCTAGCGCGGGCAACCAGGGAGGTCGACGGCCATTCCCGCTGCTAGCCGAGCCCTCGCCGCGGTGGTTCTCCTCGGCGGGCAAACGGCACGAGGATGGATGCAGCTATCCACCCTGAGCACCCCTCTGGGCAGCCCGCCCCTAGTGGTGGCTGGAGGCACCAGCAACCACCGCCAGACCCCTCAGCCTCCCCTCGTCGGGAGCTTGAAGGTGACCATGTCGCCAGGGCCTCCCTGTTGGCCAGCCATCTCGACCGGGACACTGACGTGTGGGTCCAGGCTCGGGTAAGTGGAGGCAACTCCAACCAGACCCGCTTCCGTAAGGCGAAAGCGTACCCGGTATATTATGCCTTCGGCGTGGCCTTTCTCTACCGAACCGAGCAGATGGGCCGGCCGAGTGGCCATCTATCGTCGTGAGTGAGATATAGTCTCCCTGGTAGACCCTCCTTTTATTTCTTTCTTTTCCTATGAAACTTCAAAAATCAATAGCAAATTCATTTTAATCCAATTTGCTTGATTCAAATTCCTGCAGGATCCTAAAATCAAGGACTATCCGAATATGTGCTTTGTGTTGGGTAACGTAGCATAAATTCAAAAAAATTCCTACGCATCTTCAGATCTTCCTATGTAGAGACCAACAACGAGAGAGGGGTGAGTGCATCTTCATACCTTTGAAGATTGCTAAGCGGAAGCGTTGCTAGAACGCGGTTGATGGAGTCATACTCGCGGTGTGATTCCGATCTAGTGCCGAACTACGGCACCTCCGCGTTCAACACACGTGCAGCCCGGTAACGTCTCCCGCACCTTGATCCAGCAAGGAGGAGGGAGAGGTTTGGGAAGAACTCCAGCAGCACGACGGCGTGGTATCGATGTTGAGACGAGGTCTCCCGGCAGGGCTGCGCCAAGCACTGGTAGAGAGGAGGAGAAAGAAGGGCAAGGTTGCGCCGAGGGAGAGGGAAAAGTCTTTCCCCCAATGGCCAAAAGTGCCCACTATATATAGGGGGAGGGGAGAGGGGGTGCCACCCCTAGGGTTCCCACCCTAGGTGGTGCGGCAGCCCCCCAGATGGGAGGTGCGGCTGCCTGGGCAGGGAGTAGGGGTGGCGCACCCCTCTCGTGGGCCTTAGCCCCACCTGCGCTAGGGTTCCCCCCCCCTCTCCCCTCTTCCTGCGCCATGGGCTGAGTGGGGGGCGCACCAGCCCACCTAGGGGCTGGTTCCCTTCCCCACTTGGCCCATCTAGCCTCCCGGGGTCGTTGCCCCCTTTCGGTGGACCCCCGGGGCCACCTCCGTTGGTCCCGGTGGTCCCGGTACGTTACCGGTGATGCCCGAAACACTTCCGGTGTCCGAAACCATCCGTCCTATATATCTATCTTTACCTCCGGACCATTCCGGAGCTCATCGTGATGTCCGGGATCTCATCCGGGACTCCGAACATCCTTCAGTAACCTCGTATAACAATTCCCTATAACCCTAGCATCATCGAACCTTAAGTGTGTAGACCCTACGGGTTCGGGAGACAGGCAGACATGACCGAGACACCTCTCCGGCCAATAACCATCAGCCGCGTCTGGATACCCATGGTGGCTCCCACTTGCTCCACGATGATCTCATCGGATGAACCACGATGTCAAGGATTCAATCAATCCCGTATACAATTCCCTTTGTCTGTCGGTATAGAACTTGCCCGAGATTCGATCGTCGGTATACCTATACCTTGTCCAATCTCGTTACCGGTAAGTCTCTTTACTCGTTCCGTAGTACGTCATCGTGCGACTAACTCCTTAGTCACATTGAGATCATGATGATGTTCTACCGATTGGGCCCAGAGATACCTCTCCGTCACACGGAGTGACAAATCCCGATCTCGATTCGTACCAAGCCAACAGACACTTTCAGATATACCCGTAGTGCACCTTTATAGTCACCCATTTACGTTGTGACATTTGATACACCCAAAGAACTCCTACGGTATCCGGGAGTTGCACAATCTCACGGTCGAAGGAAAAGACACTTGACATTAGAAAAGCTTTAGCATACGAACAATACGATCTAGTGCTTTGCTTAGGATTGGGTCTTGTCCATCACATCATTCTCCCAATGATGTGATCCAGTTATCAATGACATCTAATGCCCATGACCAGGAAACCATGATCATCTATTGACTAACGAGCTAGCCAACTAGAGGCTTGCTAGGGACACATTGTGATCTATTTATTCACATATGTAATACTGTTTCCTATTAATACAATTATATCATGAACGATAGACGATTATCATGAACAAGGAAATGTGATAATGACCATTTTATTATTGCCTCTAGGGCATATTTCCAACAGTCTCCCACTTGCACTAGAGTCAATAATCTAGTTACATTGTGATGTATCCAACATCCATAGCATTATGGTGTTGATCATGTTTTGCTCGTGGAATAGGTTTAGTCAACAGGTCTGCAATATTCTGATCCGTCTATACTTTACAAATATCTATTACTCCACTTTGGACATGGTCCTGGATGGAGTTGTAGCAGTATTTGATGTGCTTCGTCTTCCGGTGAAACTTGGCCTCCTTGGCTATGGCAATGGCCCCAGTGTTATCACAGAAGAGTGTCATTGGAACCGATGCGCTTGGAACCACTCCAAGGTCGGTGATGAGCTCCTTCATCCAAATTCCTTCATGAGCTGCTTCCGAAACAGCTATGTACTCCGCTTCACATGTAGATGCTACCACGACTTCTTGCTTGCTGCTGCACCAGCTCACTGCCCCACCATTCAAAACATATACATATCCGGTCTGTGACTTAGAGTCATCTGGATCGGTGTCGAATCTGGCATCGGCGTAACCCTTTACAATGAGCTCTTCGTCACCTCCATAAACGAGAAACATTTCCTTAGTCCTTTTCAGGTACTTAAGGATATTCTTGACCGTTGTCCAGTGTTCCATACTGGGATCACTTTGGTACCTCCCTACCAAACTTATGTCAAGGTTTATATCAGGTCTGGTACACAGCATGACATACATTAGAGAGCCTATGGCTGAAGCATAGGGGACAGAACTCATCTTCTCTCTATCTGCTGCCGTGGTCGACGACTAAGTCTTACTCAATCTCATACCTTGCAAAACTGGCAAGAACCCTTTCTTTGAGTTTTCCATATTGAACTTCTTCAATATCTTGTCAAGGTATGTACTTTGCGAAAGACCTATGAGGCGTCTCGATCTATCTCTGTAGATCTTGATGCCTAATATGTATGCAGCTTCTCGAAGGTCCTTCATTGAAAAACTCTTGTTCAAATAGGCATTTATGCTCTCCAACATTTTTGTATTGTTCCCCATCAATAATATGTCATCCACATACAGTATGAGGAAAGCTACAGAGCTCCCACTCACTTTCTTGTACAGACAAGCTTCTCTGTAAACGTGTATGAACCCAAACGCTTTAATCACCTCATTAAAGCGAATGTTCCAACTCTGAGATGCTTGCACCAGCCCATAGATGGAGCGCTGGAGCTTGCACACTTTGTTAGCACCCTTAGGGTCGACAAAACCTTCTGGTTGCATCATAAACAACTCTTCCTTAAGGTTCCCGTTAAGGAACGCTGTTTTGACGTCCATTTGCCAAATTTCATAATCATAAAAGGCGGCAATCGCTAACATGATTCGAACTGATTTCAGCTTTGCTACGGGAGAGAAAGTCTCTTTGTAGTCAACTCATTGAATTTGTCGAAAACCCTTTGCGACAAGTCGAGCTTTATAAACGGTTACATTACCGTCTGCATCAGTCTTCTTCTTGAAGATCCATTTATTTTCTATGGCTCGCCGGTCATCGGGCAAGTCCACCAAAGTCCATACTTTGTTCTCATACATGGATCCTATCTCGGATTTCATAGCTTCAAGCCATTTGTTGGAATCCGGGCCCGCCATCGCTTCTTCATAGTTCTAAGGTTCACCGTTGTCTAACAACATGATTTCCATCACAGGGTTGTCGTACCACTCTGGTGCATAGCGTGCCCTCGTGGACCTTCGTGGTTCAGTAGTAACTTGATCCGAAGCTTCATGATCATTATCATTAACTTCCTCTTCAGTTGGTGTAGGCGCCAGAGGAACAACTTCTCGCGCTGTGCTACTATCCTTTTCGAGAGGGGGTGTAATTACCTCATCAAGTTCCACCTTCCTCCCACTTACTTCTTTCGAGAGAAACTCTTTCTCTAGAAAGGATACGTACTTGGCAACAAAGGTTTTACCTTCGGATCTAAGATAGAAGGTATACCCAATAGTTTCCTTAGGGTATCGTATGAATACGCATTTCTCCGCTTTGGATTCGAGCTTTTCTGGTTGAAGTTTCTTCACATAAGCATCGCGGCCCCAAACTTTAAGAAACGACAACTTAGGTTTCTTGCCAAACCATAGTTCATATGGTGTCGTCTCAACGGATTTAGACGGTGCCCTATTTAAAGTGAATGCCGCGGTTTCTAATGTGTATCCCCAAAATGATAGCGGTAAGTCGGTAAGAGACATCATAGATCGTACCATATCTAATAAAGTGCGATTACAACGTTCAGACACTTGTTGTGTTGCGATGTGCCAGGCGGCGTCAGTTGTGAAACGATTCCACACTTCCTTAGGTGTGTGCCAAACTCGTGACTCAAATATTCTCCTCCACGATCAGATCGTAGACACTTAATTTTTCTGTCACGTTGATTCTCGACCTCACTCTGAAATTCCTTGAACTTTTCAAATGTCTCAGATTTGTGCTTCATCAAGTAGATATACCCATACCTACTCAAATCATCGGTGAGAGTGAGAACATAACGATAGCCACCGCAAGCTTCAACGTTCATTGGACCACATACATCAGTATGTATTATTTCCAATAAGTCGGTTGCTCTCTCCATTATTCCTGAGAATGGAGTCTTAGTTATCTTGCCCATGAGGCACGGTTCGCATATGTCAAATGATTCAATGTCAAGAGACTCTAATAGTCCATCAGTATGGAGCTTCATCATGCGCTTAACGCCGATATGACCAAGGCGGCAGTGCCACAAGTATGTGGGACTATCATTATCAACTTTACATCTTTTGGTACTTACACTATGAATATGCGTAACATCACGCTCGAGATTCATCAAGAATAAACCATTCACCAGCGGAGCATGACCATAAAACATATCACTCATATAAATAGAACAACCATTATTCTCTGACTTAAATGAGTAGCCATCTCGCATTAAGCAAGACCCTGATACAATGTTCATGCTTAAAGCTGGTACTAAATAACAATTATTAAGGTTTAAAACTAATCCCGACGGTAGACGTAGAGGTAGCGTGCCGACGGCGATCACATCAACCTTGGAACCATTCTCGACGCGCATCGTCACCTCGTCCTTGGCCAGTCTCCACTTATTCCGTAGTTCCTGCTTTGAGTTGCAAATGTGAGCAACAGCACCGGTATCAAATACCTAGGAGCTAGTACGAGCGCTGGTAAGGTACACATCAATAACATGTATATCACATATACCTTTAACGTTGTCAGCCTTCTTGTCCGCTAAGTATTTGGGGTAGTTCCGCTTCCAGTGACCCTTTCCCTTGCAATAGAAGCACTTAGTCTCAGGCTTGGGTCCATTCTTTTTCTTCTTCCCGCCATCTGGCTTACCGGGCGCGGCAATGGCTTTGCCGTGTTTCTTGAAGTTCTTCTTACCCTTGCCCTTCTTGAAACTAGTGGTCTTGTTGACCATCAACACTTGATGCTCTTTCTTGATTTCTACTTCTGCAGACTTGAGCATCGAGTACAACTCGGGAATGGTCTTCTCCATCCCTTGCATGTTGTAGTTAAGCACAAAGCCTTTGTAGCTTGGTGGGAGAGACTGGAGGATTCTGTCAATTATAGCATCATCCGGAAGTTCGACTCCAAGTGAAGTCAGACGACCGTGTAACACAGACATTTTGAGTATGTGCTGGCTGACAGAACTGTTCTCCTCCATCTTACAGCTAAAGAACTTGTCGGAGACTGCATATCTCTTGACACGGGCATGAGCTTGAAAAACTAGCTTCAGCTCTTGGAACATCTCATATGCATCGTGTTGCTCAAAACGCCTTTGGAGCCCCGTTTCTAAACTGTATAACATGCCACACCTAACCAGAGAGTAGTCATCACTCTGCATTTGCCAGACGTTCAGAATGTCCTGGGCTGCTGCGGGAGCGGGAGGATCACCTAGCGGCTCATCAAGGACATAAGCCTTTTTAGCTGCTTCAAGGATGAGCTTCAAGTTGCGAACCCAGTCCGCATAGTTGCTACCATCATCTTTCAGCTTGTTTTTCTCTAGGAATGCGTTGAAATTGAGGTTGACGTTGGCCATCTACAATATTTATAAAGACAACTTTTAGACTAAGTTCATGACAATTAAGTTCATTTAATCAAATAAAGTATGAACTCCCACTTAAATCGACATCCCTCTAGTTATCTAAGTGATACATGATCCATGTTGACTAACTCGTGTCCGATCATCACGTGAGACGAGCTAGTCGTCATGGTGAGCAACTTCATGCTGATCGTATTCAACCATACGACTCATGTTCGACCTTTTGGTCTCTTGTATTTGAGGTCATGTATGTACATGCTAAGCTCGTCGAGTCAACCTAGGTGTTTCGCGTGTGTAAATCTGGTTTACACCCGTTGTATGCGAACGTTAGAATCTATCACACCCGATCATCACGTGGTGCTTCGAGACAACGATCCTTCGCAACGGTGCACACTTAGGGGAATACGTTCTCGAAACTTTAAGAGGGATCATCTTATTATGCTACCGTCATTCTAAGCCATAAGATGAAAAACATGATAAACATCACAATGCAATCATATAGTGACATGATATGGCCATTATCATCTTTGCTCTTTCGATCCCCATCTTCAGGCATCGCATGATCATCATTGTCACCGGCGTGACACCATGATCTCCATCATCATGATCTCCATCATCATGTCTCCGTGAAGTCGTCACGCCAACTACTACTATCACTACTACTATAGCTAACCGTTAGCAATGAAGTAAAAGTAGTAAGCACATGGCGTTGCATCTCATACAATAAATTAAGACAACTCCTATGGCTCCTGCCGGTTGTCATACTCATCGACATGCAAGTCGTGAAACCTATTACAATATCATTATCATCTCATACATCATACATGCAACATCACAACTTTGTCCATATCACATCACATGTCAAACCCTCCAAAAACAAGTTAGACGTCCTCTAATTGTTGTTGCAAGTTTTACGTGGCTGATTTGGGTTTCTAGCAAGAACGATTTCTTACCTACGTGACAGCCACAACGATTATATGCCAAAGCTATTTACCCTTCATAAGGACCCATTTCATCAAATCCAATCCGACTAGAGTAGGAGAGACAGACACCCGCTAGCCACCTTTATGCACGGTGTGCATGTATGTCGGTGGAACCAGTCTCACGTAAGCGTACGTGTAATGTCGGTCCGGGCCGCTTCATCCCACAATACCGTCAGAAAAGAATAAGACTTGTAGCTGCAAGCAATTGACAAACCATCGCCCACAACCTTTTGTGTTCTACTCGTGCATAGAATCTACCCATAGAAAACCTGGCTCGGATGCCACTGTTGGGTAACGTAGCATAAATTCAAAAGGTTTCCTACACATATTCAGATCTTCCTATGGAGAGACCAGCAACGAGAGAGGGGTGAGTGCATCTTCATACCTTTGAAGATCCCTAAGCGGAAGCGTTGCTAGAACACGGTTGATGGAGTCGTACTCGCGGCGATTGAGATCGCGGTGTGATTCTGATCTAGTGCCGAACTATGGCACCTCCGCGTTCAACACACGTGCAGCCCGGTGACGTCTCCTGCACCTTGATCCAGCAAGGAGGAGGGAGAGGTTGGGGAAGAACTCCAGCAGCACGACGGCATGGTGTCGATGGAGAGACGACGTCTCCCGGCAGGGCTTCGCCAAGCACCGGCAGAGAGGAGGAGACAGAAGGGCAGGGCTGCGCCGAGGGAGAGGGAAAAGTCTTCCCCCCAATGGCCAAAAGTGCCCACTATATGTAGGGGGAGGGGATAGGGGGTGCCACCCCGAGGGTACCCACCCTAGGTGGTGCGGCAGCCCCCCCAGATGGGAGGTGCGGCGGCCAGGGCAGGGAGGAGGGGTGGCGCACCCCTCTGGTGGGCCTTAGGCCCACCTGCGCTAGGGTCCCCCCCCCTCCCATCTTCGTGCGCCATGGGCTGGTTCCCTTCCCCACTTGGCCCATCTAGCCTCCCGGGGTCGTTGCCCCCTTTCGGTGGACCCCCGGGGCCACCTCCGGTGGTCCCGGTACGTTACCGGTGACGCCCGAAACACTTCCGGTGTCCGAAACCATCCGTCCTATATATATCAATCTTTACCTCCGGACCATTCCGGAGCTCCTCGTGACGTCCGGGATCTCATCCGGGACTCCGAACATCCTTCGGTAACCTCGTATAACAATTCCCTATAACCATAGCGTCATCGAACCTTAAGTGTGTAGACTCTACGGGTTCGGGAGACAGCCACACATGACCGAGACACCTCTCCGGCCAATAACCATCAGCGGGGTCTGGATACCCATGGTGGCTCCCACTTGCTCCATGATGATCTCATCGGATGAACCACGATGTCAAGGATTCAATCAATCCCGTATACAATTCCCTTTGTCTGGCGGTATAGAACTTGCCCGAGATTCAATCGTCGGTATACCTATACCTTGTTCAATCTCGTTACCGGTAAGTCTCTTTAATCGTTCCGTAGTACGTCATCGTGCGACTAACTCCTTAGTCACATTGAGCTCATGATGATGCTCTACCGAGTGGGCCTAGAGATACCTCTCCGTCACATGGAGTGACAAATCCCGATCTCGATTCGTACCAACCCAACAGACACTTTCAGATATACCCGTAGTGCACCTTTATAGTCACCCAGTTACGTTGTGACATTTGATACACCCAAAGCACTCCTATGGTATCCGGGAGTTTCACAATCTCACGGTCGAAGGAAAAGACACTTGACATTAGAAAAGCTTTAGCATACAAACAATACGATCTAGTGCTATGCTTAGGATTGGGTCTTGTCCATCACATCATTCTCCCAGTGATGTGATCCCGTTATCAATGACATCTAATGCACATGACCAAGAAACCATGATCATCTATTGACTAACGAGCTAGCCAACTAGAGGCTTGCTAGGGACACATTGTGATCTATTTATTCACACATGTATTACTGTTTCCTATTAATACAATTATAGCATGAACAATAGACGATTATCATGAACAAGGAAATATGATAATAACCATTTTATTATTGCCTCTAGGGCATATTTCCAACACTTTGCACATTTTTTCAAGCAACCTTTCTGTGATATTATTATTCAAATGCAGTTTTGAATATATTTAGCCCACCTTTGTAAAATCTTCTAATTACCAAAGGCTCCTCCGTAGCACTTGCATTTTGAGCATGATCCTACCACCTATAAGGGTCACGCGAATACCATGTTGACAAGTAAAGCTATAATAGAAATAGCATGAGCATGGTGTTGGTATAAATCAAAGGTTTATGAAAACCCTGTTTGGTGCCACTAATGCCCAAGGGTGATGATGAGTTAGGTGGCCACTTTCGGAGAAGTGGTGCACCGGGTATTTTGAGTGAGTATGGTTTCGGAAATGGGATTAGATTTATGATGTGTCGACCGTCCCAACCTTACATGTACGACCACGTTACCCCTTTATGGGACGGGGTTGTGTTGATTACTCTGGTCGGTGCTAGCAAAGAGCCACATTACTAGTGGCGGGAGTGATGTGTGGTCACTCTCATGATGGGGTCATGCGAGGTAGGGTAACTATGTCGTGTTTAAAAGGTCCCCGCATGGTTGATACTGTCCAGAGTCGGTGCTTGTAAGACGTAGAACATGTGGCTTGGGTACCAATCAAGTGGATCTCTTTGTCTAGTATCGTCAGGGGAAAGGCATTGATCGGGTACTTACCTCGGGTATGTTATATACCGGGAGTCGTGGATGAGACGGAAGTTTCTCGGATCTCGTGGGTCCAGCGTCCTACCTCTGCAGAGTGTAAAACTATTCGAATAGTTGTGTCCACACTCAAGAACACTTGGGTAATCCTGCTTAAACTACATCCAGTCGTTTCCGCATAAACCAAGTGTGTGTGTGTGTGAGTGTGGTGTTATATGAAAGAGTTGATATGACCAAGTTTGGTGACTTAGCATATAGGGTGAATCCGGAGTATTCAGCCCTTGACAGATATGTTGATATCTGTAACCTGTTCTTCAAATCAACATCTAGTTTATGATGCATATCCATGATCAAGTTATTTCATAGATAAGATGCTATCCACCAAAAATGCATATTACTTGTTATTCTACCAACTGTATTGTTCATATCATGGGTTGTTTGCGAGTACATTCAAAGTACTCAATGGCTTGCCGCTGGTTATTTCATTGACCAGGTATCAGAGAGCTGGATATGTGAAGAATAGCTTGGTGACGTATTGCGAGCTAGGACGCTTCCCAATCAGAATGCCTGTAGGTTAAGGTTGATGGCATGGGCTCACGCTTTCGACCAATATTTCCGCTATTGGTCCACTGCGGTGTGCTGGCCTGCAAGGCCCTATAAATATGTAAGAATTGACCATGATGATCATTTATTGTATCAAACGATATGTATGGATGTAAGACTCTTGTGATTCAGTTTGTGTGTGTTCGGTGAGCATTGATCTCTGGGATCACTAGGCACGTTCATTCGGCGATCTCGACTCATAAGTCGGGGTCCCCACATGTGCCCTGAGAACGAGATACGCGGCTCCTATCGGGTCTGTCGGCACATCGGGCGGCCTTGCTATATTAGTTTTACCTTTTGTGAAATATCTTGTGCATTGGGATTTCGGTGAGACTTTGGGTTTTCTCAGAGTTGAGGTTTTCCACTAATGGTTCTGACGAGATCGCGAGTTTCATGATCGAGGATTTCTATGCGGACTGTGGTAACTTGTGATGGATTAGTTGGAGGACCCCTGCAGGGTTAAATCTTTCGGAAAGCCGTTCCCGCAGTTATGTGGCAAACATGGAAACTTTGTTAGCATCCGATTCTAGATAACTTGAAGTAACTTAATTAAAACTTGCCAACTGTGTGCGTAACCGTGACTGTTTCCTTCAAAGTTCCTTCTGTGATCGAGAACATGGTGGGGTTATGAATGACGTAAGTAGGTGTTGAGGATCACTTAGTGATTATTCTTAGTTCACGGTCGTCATGCGTAGACCACTATATCTTTAATTCTGTTACAACGTAAGTTAGGCACCATAAATGCTTAGGTTGCTGCAAACTCAAACACACACCCCATCATCACCTAATGATTTAGTTAGATTCGATACAAGGTCATGAGATTCCTGAGTCCTTGTGGCTCATAGATTACTACAACCATTCCACAGGTACAGGTAACGCACACGCATATGCTTACGAGGACACCTAGTTGAAGTGGAAGTTTGACGAGGACAGCGGTCGGATGTACGTGACATACCCTCATGACTAGAGGTCCTTGGTCGTGATCGTGGGCCTAGCGAGGCGGGAACATTGTTTTCGTTGTTTATCTTGTCTGTAGTTGGACCGCGCCTTCTGAATGATTTGAATAAATGTTGCGTGGATCTTGTAACTTAATTTGTGGCTGGTGTAAGCCAAATATTATAGTCACCCCTCTTGTATGTATTGCAATGTTTGCCGTTCTTGCGAAATGATTAGATGCGCCCCTTTCCCCTTTTGAGGCCTCGCCCCCAAATAAGGAAAGAGCCGCATCTTAGACGTTACACCCCAGGTGCAGTATTAAGGTCTAAGATAGGGTGTAAATGCGTTGGGATCAATATCAATTGGGTAGACTTCCAAGTAGATCTCATAGTTTTGGATTCGCCAAGCTTGGACGTCATCCTTGGAATGAATTGGTTGACCAAGCACCAAGGCTTGTTGGACTGTGCCAAGAGGAGCCTTACTATGACCAACGGCCAAGGAGTCGAGGTCAAGTTTGTTCCTAACCCTACCTCCACTCAAGCCCCTTAGGTAAATTGCCTCTCGGGAATTGAGTTGGACTAAGTACCGATGGTATGTGAATACCCGGATGTCTTTCCTCATGAGCTGCCCGGAATGACCCCTGACCGTGACATTGAGTTCATTATTGAACTAATGCCCGGAGCAGGACCCATCTATAAGTAGGACTGGGCATTCGGCTTATATGGTTAATATGGTTCGGTTTATTCGGTTCTATATAATTTAGGTTTTGGAGGAATAGAAACTGAAATAATCATTCAAATTTTAGAAACTGAACCATATTAACCATAATATATCGGTTTGGTTTGTTCGATTAACCGAAAAATCAAAATTCATGCACTTGTCAGTATAAGTGTAATGACTCGAGAGCACTGATTTGGATTGTATAATATGTAAAAATATAATCACAAGTTCTAGCAAACTTAATATCATTCTATGGTTTGTTCGTTCAAGCAAACTAGTAACCATAATTAAGTAGAAAAAGCACATATTGTTGCACTTTCAGAAATGTATTATGTGCGGAGAAATGTGTGATGTCTCCATATTGTTGCACTTTCGGAAACAAGGTATTACATGTCCCACATATCGGTTTGTTCGGTTTATTCGGTTTCTGGGCACCAAAAACCAAACAAAAACAAAACATCGAATAACCTTAAAATTTCCCACCGAAACAAAAATCAAACTAGCAAATAAACCGACAAATCGGTTAATACGGTTCGGTTCGCTTTGGTTTTTTGGTTTTCGGTTTTATAATGCCGACCCTATCTATAAGAATCCCTAAAGAATGGGATCCGAAGAGTTGGCTGGACTCAAGAAGCAACTAGCTGAGCACCTCAGAAAAGGATTTATTCGCCCTAGTGCCTCTCCTTGGGGATCGCATATTCTATTTGTGTCAAAGAGGGACGGGACTATCAGACTCTGTATAGATTATCGTTCTCTCAATGAGGTCACAATAAAAAACAAGTATCCACTCCCCAAGAGTGAAGACTTGTTCGATCAGCTAAATGGTGCAAAGGTGTTTTCCAAGATTGATCTCATGTCTGGGTACTACCAGCTGAAGATCATGCCCGAGGATTTTTCAAAGATGACATTTGTAACAAGGTATGGCCTATACGAGTACACGGTCATGTCATTTGGGTTAACCAATGCCCAAGCCTACTTCATGGAGAACATGAACAAAGTATTTATGGAGTATTTGGACAAGTTTGTTGTTCTCTTCATTGACGACATACTCGTTCTCTCCAAGTCTAAACAAGAACATGAACAACACTTGAGGATAGTCCTAGACAAGCTTCGAGAGCACCAACTTTATGCCAAATTCAGCAAGTGTGAATTCTGGCTGCATGAAGTTGGATTCTTGGGCCATGTGTTGAAAGCACAAGGATTGTGAGTTGATCCTCCCAAGATTGAAGTCGTGACGGAGTGGCAATCTCTGACTAATGTGAAGGAAGTCAAAAGCTTCCTCGGACACGTGGGATACTACTGCAAGTTCGTCGAAGGATTCTCAAGCATCGCCCGACCAATGATTCAACTCCTGAAGAAGGACAACAAGTTTGAATGGACGCCAAAGTGCGAGGAAAGCTTCCAAGAACTCAAGAAGAGATTGACAACGGACCCAGTTTTGTCCACCCCCCATATTCACAAGGAATTTGTGATATATTATGATGCATCGAGAAGTGGGCTTGGAGATGTTTTGATGCAAGAAGGCAAAGTCGTAGCATATCTCTCGAGACAGCTATGCCCTCATGAAGAGAACTACGCCACTCATGATCTTGAGTTAGCAGCAGTAGTTCCTGCCTTGAAGACATGGCAACATTACCTTCTGGGAAAGCGATGTGAGATATACACATACCACAAGAGTGTGAAGTATATTTTCACTCAAAAGGAATTGAACATGAGGTAGATAAGATGGTTGGAGTTGACCCAGGACTACCAGTGTTCAATACCACCCCAGAAAGGCCAATGTGGTAGCTGACGCCTTGAGCATAAAGGCTTGTTCCTTGAATGCTATGATCAAGGAAAGGCTACCCACCTTGTATGAGGAGCTTGAAAGCTTCAGACTGGAGTTAGCCGCGCCAGGATTTCTGTCCAACCTCGAAGCAAAGCCTACATTGATGGATGATATCAAGGGAGCTCAGAAGGGACACAAAAGCATCAAAGGCATCAAGAAGAAGATCAAGAATGGCAAGGGCCTATGATTCTTAGTGGGTGAACAAGGAGTTGTGTGGTTTGGGAATCGCCTTTGTGTGCCCAACAAAGTTAAGCTCAAGAACCTGATCTTGCAAGAAGCACATGACACTCCATATTCCATCCATCCTGGAGGAACCAAGATTTATCAAGACCTCAAGACAAGATTCTGGTGGCATGGCATGAAGAGACAAATAGCTTCTTATGTCGCTAAATGTGATGTGTGCGAGAGGGTCAAAGATGAACATCACCGACCCACTGGACTGCTACAACCTCTCAAAGTGCCTGAATGGAAGTGAGACAAAGTCGAGATGGACTTCATCACTGGTCTGCCGAGATCGAGAAAAGGGCATGACTCAAGTCATCGTCGACCACCGGACCAAGGTAGTCCACTTCATTCCCGTCAATACCACCTATGAAAGAAGCCATCTAGCCAACCTCTACATCAACTGCATCGTGAGCCTTCACGGAGTTCCTAAGGAGATTCTGTCAAATCGTGGCACCCAGTTCACCTTGACATTCTGGAAGAAGTTTCAAGAAGCCAAAGGAACCGAGCTATCCTTCAGCACCACTTTCCACCCTCTGACGCGCGAACAGACGAAAAGAGTAAATCACATACTCGAGGACATGCTTCGTGCCTGTGTTTTGGCATATGGAGCCAACTAGGAAGGTTGTTTACCCTTTTCCGAATTCTCTTACACCAATAGCTATCAGTCCAGTCTTCGAATGGCGCCATTTGAGGTGTTATAAGGATGCAAGTGCCGCACTCCCCTCAACAGGTCAGAAACCAGAGAAGGACTAATCTTGGGACCGGTTATTCTCCATGAAGAAAAAGAGCAAGTCCAACTTGTCAGGAAACATTTGGAGACCACCAAGTCAAGGTAGAAGATCTATGCCGACACCCATCGCCAAGAAGTAAACTTCTGCACCATAGACCATGTCTATCTACTGGTTACACCTCTGAAGGGAAACAAGTGCCTCTACGTCAAGGGAAAACTTGTGCCAAGGTATATTGGCCCCTTAAAGATCACCATGAAGCGAGGAGAAGTTGCCTACCAACTAGAGTTACCTTCCAAGCTTTCGGATGTGCACAATGTTTTCCATGTGTCACAACTCCAGAAGTGCCTTCAAGTTCCCAACCGCCCCGACCTCTACAAGGACATTGATCATCAAGCCATCGACCTTCAGTCAGACCTCACTTATCGTGAGAGGCCAATCCGCATCTTGGATGAAGCGAAGCGTTGCACGAGAAGCCGCACCATCAAGTACTTTAAGGTCTAGTGGAGCAACCACACTGAAGAAGAAGCAACATGGGAGCATGAAGACTACCTTAGATCCAAGTTCCCTTATCTCTTTAGCGCTTAGACTAGGAGTCACGGGGATGAGATTCTTGTAAGGGGGTAGGTCTGTCACATTCTTTGTGTTGTACCACTTTGCCACACTATGTTTTTACAAAATTTAGAACCAATTAAAACTTTTTGTGTGCTTGTGATGATTGATTTGGTTGCTACTTGATCTGAGTTGGTCGATTGACCTTTTTCGCACTAACCTTCATGCGGGGACAATTATGGGCACTCAACATCGTTGTATCAGCCCAAGCTCTTCGGACGTGAGCAATGGAGTGGCATGTGCTCGAGTGGTCCGTGTAAGCATTGATCTTGTATAAGAGGGGCTAGGACCCACCTTAGCCACCCTCACAACATGCAGGAGTGCAAAGGACGATGGACCGATGACCCCTACGCGCTTAGGATGTAGACCGACGGGCTGGCCTCTCTGTTGAGCCTAGGTAAGGCTGCAACGTGTTGATCTTCCGAGGCCAGGCATGACCCAGTAAAGTGTGTCTGGCTAGAGTTGATCAAGCATGTTAGGAAATGTTGTGCACCCCTGCACGGATGAAATAAAGAATTCGAATAGCCATGTCCACGGTAACATGATGACTTGGAGTTGTATCCCGATCTAATACAACTAGAACTATGACTTAACTTGAATGATTGGCTCTGAGATTGCTTTCTCGCAGGGAATCGAGGAGGGGTCTCTCGGCGTCACTTAATTAATTTGCTACAACAACATGACTACATATGTGCTACTGATCTGTACTCTTCTAATGTTGCACACACTAAAGATGCTAGTCTTCGATAGGACTAGGCCTTCTCTCTACTCTTGCATTTCTGTGGTTAGTCCAAAGATATAGCCTCATTCCTTTGATACTATGAATACTTAGCATAGTTCTGATGTCAGTCTTGCGAGTACTTTGGATGAGTACTCACCGTTGCTTTGCTCCCCCTTTACCTCTTGATACAATTGCCGCGACCAGATGTTGGAGCCCAGGAGATTGTTGATCCCGCCGACGACTACTACCCCAATGGAGCCTACAACTACATGGAGGTCGCTGACGACCAGGAGTAGTAAGGGGATTCCCTCGTAGGAGGTCTCGCCTCTTTAGATCTATGTTATGTTTGTGCTAGCCTTCTCTAAGGCAAAACTTGTTGACTTATGTCTGTACTCATATATTATTTGCTTCCGTTGACTCGTGTGTATGCGAGCCTATGTAATCGAGCCCTCGAGGCCCCTGGTTTGTAATATGAAGCTTGTATAACTTTAATTTGTGTTTAGAGTTGTGTTGTGATATCTTCCCGTGAGTCCCTAATGTTGGTCATACGCATTTGCGTGTATGATTAGTGTACGGTCAAAATGGGACTGTCACATGCTTGGAGCAAGATGACATGATGTAGTCAAATTAAACTCAAGCAATATGAATAAACCCCATCATTTTATCCTTAATTAAAGCAATACAAATACATTTCATGTCCCTTTCTGTCACTGGGATTGAGCATCGCAAGATTGAACCCATCATTACGTACCGCTCCCACTGAAGATAAATCAATCTAGTTGGCCTAACCAAACAAATAGATTGGTGAGAAATACGAAGCTATAACAATCATAAATAAAAGAAGTCAGAGAAGACTCGATTAATATTCATGAATATCTACTCATAAACCCAAAATTCATCTGGTCCCAACAAACACACCGCAAAGAAGATTACATCGAATAGATCACCGCGGGAATCACAGTGAACTTTGTATTGAAGATTATAGAGAAAGATGAAGCCGTCTAGGTGTTGGGAACGTGGCATGGGAAAGAAAATATTTCCTACGCACACGCAAGACTTATCCATGGTGATGATCATCTATGAGAGGGGAGAGTTCTTCTACATACCCTTGTAGATCGCTAAGCGGAAGCGTATATAACGCGGTTGATGTAGTCGAACATCTTCGCGATCCAAATCGCAGTCTGTCTCGCGATCTCATCACGAACCGTCCCGCGATCCCATCACGATCCATCCCGATCTAGTGCCGAACGGACGACACCTCCGCATTCAGCACACGTACAGCTTGATGACAATCTACGCCTTCTTGATCCAGCAAGAGAGATGAAGAGGTATCTAAATTCTCCGGTAGCACGACGGCGTGGCGGCGATGGTGGTGGAGCTACTCCGGCAGAGCTTCGTCGTACCGTACCGAACTAGCTACGGGGTGTCACGAAGTGGTGGAGGGAGAGAGGGTTGCACCTTGGCTTGAGGTGCCAAAAGCCTCTCTTACCTCCACTATATATAGGAGGGAGGGGAGGGGTGCTGCCTAGTAACCCACAAGTGTAGGGGATTGCAATAATCTTCGCGGGTAAGATAACCCAATTTATTGATTCGACACAAGGGCAGTCAAAGAATATTTATAAGTTTTAACAGTTGAGTTGTCAATTCAACCGCACCTGAAAGATACTTGCTTGGCAACAAAATATTAGTAGCAACGGTGATATGGGAGTGCTGGTGGCAATGGAAATAATAGTGGGAAAGCAACAAAAGTAAAACAACAAAAGTAAAGCAACTTGTGACCAGCAGGATTAAAATACTATAGGCTAGGGAGATGGATGGTTGGTCATGGATGAGAGATATCATGTATTTAACTTGGGGCAAGGCACACAGAAAAGTAATGATCATCTAGGCAAATATCAAACATTAGGCATGTATCCCAAGGTAGTCGTGTGTGCTTGCAATAAGAACTTGCACAACATCTTTTGTCCTACCATCCCGCTACCAACACGGACAAAAGGAACTTATGGAGATTAAGGTGCTCGTGTCAAAGAGCACCGGAACAAAGCATTAACAATAAATGGACACATGGAATCCTTAAACTATATTCTATCCCCTTTGGTGTCCCAAGTTGTCACCATTGGGATCGCCTGTTCCGGACTATAATAGGTGCATACTACTCATAGATAGGATCAAGAATACAAATATATTCATGAAAACATAAGGTATTCAGATCTAAAATCATGGCACTCGGGCCCAAAGTGAAAAGCATTAAGAGTAACAAGTAGTAGCAAAGATGATAAACACCATAGTAGATGATAGGCAACATGCCCCCAACAATCCGACGAACTATTACATGATCTAACTCATCAAATCCCTACCATACCCTTCACATATATCAGGGAATTACTCACACATGAAAGGGGAAGCCATGGAAGGGTGATGTAGTGGTGATGATGATGATGATGATGATGGCGACAATTTCCCCTCTCCGGAGGCCAAGGCAGCCTCCAGATTAGCTCTCCCGGAGAAGAACCGAGGGTGGCGGCGGCTCCGCATCGAGAACTTGCAAAACAACTTCTCTTCTGGGATTTCTCCGTCACGGGTAAAAATAGGAGCCAAGATAGGGCACCAGAGGAGGTGGGCCCCACCTGTGATAGCCTGGCATATTAGGGATGATAGACTACTCATATCAATAAGGAATTCCTTCTTTTCCGGGAGCCCATTCGAACAGAACTCTCAGGTTAAGCGTGCTCGGCTTGGAGTAGTTCTAGGATGGGTGACCGACCGGGAAGTTGGTCCCGGGTGCGCATGAGTGAGGACAAAGTGGGGCCAGTCTAGATCCTGCCAGGAGTAACGACCGCCAGCGGGTGTGTCCGGGGCGTTACAAGTTTGGTATCAGATCCGACCCTCGCGGTTACACGGATGTTTGTGGACAGGTGTGCGGTCATGTTGTTCATGATGTTTGTGACCCGTCGTGGCACACGACATGGTACATGTACTAGACTGGATGCACAGACGTGGCACACGACATGGTACATGTACTGGACTGGATGCACAGACGTGGCACACGACATGGTACATGTACTGGACTGGATGCATAGACGTGGCACACGACATGGTACATGTACTGGACTGGATGCACAGACGTTTGTACCAAGAGGGAACGCTCATGTGGCCCGATGAGGACGTCGGTTCCTCTGAGTGGTGGTGTATGTGATAGCCTGGCATATTAGGGATGATAGACTACTCATATCAATAAGGAATTCCTTCTTTTCCGGGAGTCCACTCAAACAGAACTCAGGTGGCCTCCCTGCATGGCCACGGGGCAGGCTGCGCCACCAGGTCGCCTGGAGGCCTGCTGACCCCCCCCCCCCCCCTCTGGCCCATCTTCTGGCCAAGGGTTCCTCCTGATGCGTGGATTTTCTCTATTTTTTATTGGAATTTTTCGGGACACCTAAAAATCCATTTTTCTGCACACAAGAAAACCATACAGGCAGCTCTTGTTGAAAACTTTGACAAACTCTTTTGCTTCATTAGATGTATATAAGCATGCACTACGAACAAGTCCAACAAGTATTGAAGCAATTCTACAAAGACAATGCATGAAGCAATCCTTCGATCATGTGAAGAGTTTCAAAACAACTAAAAATGAATAATATACAACTGAAAATCATGACGAGATCACAATGCACATGACTTGGACATACTAGAGTGGTAACTCGCTAGCCCCCATGAGTGAAGCAAAACATAAATGCGGACGCTCCTTCGGAGTCTTCGAGGAGACTAGAAATAAATATTTCAGAATAAGTAATATCAAAATCATGCAGAAGACAATGTGGTACTTTGGGACAATGCACATTACACTCAGAATGACGATTATGCTCTCTATAGTTGGTGCCTTTTTTATAAGAAGAGGATGACTCAACAGTAAAGTAAAACAGATAGGCCCTTCGCAGAGGGAAGCGTTGATTTGCACAGGTGCCAAAACTTGAGCTTTTAAAACAGAGATGAATCAAAATTTTGGTTGGTATGCTTTCATTGTCAACATAACAACTAAGAGATCTCAATATATTCCATGCTAAATACACTATAGGCGGTTCCCAAATAGAATAGTAAAGTTTTTACTCCCCCTCCACCAATCGATCACACTCCACGGCAGGCCGAATCCACGGGTACCGTCCATACAAACAACAATCTTGGGGACGTTTTGTTTCATTAAATTTGGTTTGACTTTTGAGCATGGAATCAGGCATCCCGGTTACCAGCCACTTTCTCGTGAATGATAGTGAATCAACACATATCTTGAGAATAACCCACTTAGCATGGAAGATACTAATAGACCCTAGTCGCTACATGAGCGATTCGGGCATACAAAACAAAATATTTATTTGAAGATTTAGAGTATGGCACATGCAAATTTACTTAGGACGTCACATAAATACCGCATATAGGTAGGTATGGTGGACTCATATGGAGCGACTGGTTTCAAGGATATTAGATGCACAAGCAGTCAGTCCACTTAGTACAGGCGAAGGCTAGCAAAAGACGGGGAAGCGACCAACTAGAGAGCAATAATGGTCATAATCATGCAAAGCGACAAAGCAACATTGAATCGGGCATGAAAGTGATATAACTATTCTGAAATAAAAAGATCATCAAGGCTTGATAGACTTCTAGTCATAAACATGTGTAAGCATGTGCCAAGTCAATCCAAAAACTCTCCCAAGGGAAATACCACTCCAATATGCCAACCATGAACAATGCAATGCATGCAAATCATTTCAATAACACATTATGCACTCCAGCTATTTGGGACAAGTCACAAAGAAAGCATGAACTACTGGGAAAGCATTGTAAACATAGCACTATGTCGCTACAAGCTGGTCTCTAGATCATAAGTACATGCATATGTACAAAAGTAGAAACAAATAGAGTTCATACCGGCTTTCCTTGTTGCATCCCTTCCGTTGATCTTCGTCATCATTGCATCATCACTTGCACGATCGAATGTAGAAAGATATAACCAAGTGCAATTGCAACCATGAACGTGAGCTGAATTCTGCAAACATATCAAACTAAAGAGAGAAAGGAAATCTTTTTGGGTTCTCCAAAGGTTAAACGAAAGTAAAAGAAAAGATAAATATTTTCATTGTTTTTGCAAAAGAAAGAACAAACAAGAACACGCAAAAACTCAGAAAATATTAAAAAGGAAACCACGGATGATACAGTGAAAGGCGAGAAGGGTACGTACTCCCCCAAGCTTAGGCTTTTGGCCTAAGTTGGGCTTGGGTACTGCAGGCTCCAGGAGCTCCCTCTGGCTCCGGGGTGGTACTGGTAGCTCCAAGAATCATACGGGGCCTCGGGCGCGTAGACTGATGTGACAGCCCGATGCCGATGTTCCAGAAGATTCCCCTTCTATTCCGTTTTTGTCGTGTGGTTATTTTTATTTGTTGCATCATCGTCGCATCATGCGCATCATCTGCATTTCATCGGCATCTCCGTTGCCGCGCGTTTTCAAAACTTGCATCCGTTGTTAGTTGCCGGTTTGCGTCGTTGTCTGCTCTCAGCCCGACCGCACATGCACGCGCCCGCGGCATCGTCAAAACCCTGTTTTAAAAGTGTGTTGAAAACTTTCTCTGATTGGGTTGAGATTTGACGTGCGGTCTTATTTTAATATAGGTAGGCCACCTGTCAAGTTTCGTCATAATCGGAGTTCGTCTGGTACCCGAACGGTCGACCTTAGCGGCACCGTATTCGGTCTACCCTCGGACGTCTGTCGGTGTTTTAAAATTTGTTGCCGCGCCACCCGATCTCCCTCTCGTCTCCGGATATCCACTCTACACGGCCTCGTAACCGTTCCCGCATTCGGAATCGTCCGAATCTGACTCCACGCTTGGATCCAGAACGAAATTCCGGCTAACCTAGCCCCCCATTTTTCTATATATAGACCCCCTCTTAATTTAGACAACCTCTCTCCTTCTCTCCTCGAAATTCGTGCCCCCAAAACCCTAGTCATCCTCCACCTGCTCTCTCTCGTCCCACCAGCGCCGCTGGCCTGCCAGGCCTGAACCAGGCTGCCTGGGCCCAGATCCGAGCCGCCCCGCTTCTCCCGAGCTGCTCCTCCTGCCCGAGCGAGCCCTCGCCGGAGTCCTCCCGCTCGCGCCACCGGGCTGCAGCCCCGCCTCGCCCCGGAGCCGTGCCCCGCCTCCGGCCAGCAGCGCCGCTACCGGAGCACGCCCTCGCCGCAGTGGCCTGCATCGCCAGCCCCGCCGCCATGGCCGTCCTCCTGCCCGAGCTCCTCCCATCGGGGTCCCTAACCTGTAGAAGTTCGCCGCCCTGCTCGATCTCCGCCGACGCCGCCCAGATCCGGCCGGTTCCAGTGAGATCCGGCCCGGGATGGTGCATTCCCATCTCGAGTCGGCCCCGCCCTTGTCTGCTCGCCGGAGCTCCATCGAGCGGCTCTGCACCGGCCGCTGCCAGAGCTCGTGCGCGAGGAGATCGGCAGCGCTCGATCCCCCACGCTCGCGGCGCCTGGGCCTCCAGCGCCCCGCAGCTGGCCTGCACCGCTGAGGGCCGGCCCAGCTAGCTCCCGAGCGAGGCCAGCGAGGCCTGCCTGCCTCCAGCGCCCCTCCAACCGGCCCAGGTAAGCCTTGATGTATTCCATGCCCTAGGCTTTTCGCTATTATCGTGCGCCCCGTGTTCGGCCCATTAGGATTTAGGTCATTTTCTTAATTATTTAATTCCAGAGTATAACGTATATTTGAATGCCCGTAGTTTATTATCCGTATGTCAGATCGCGATGAATTAGATATGTATCTCGTGTAGAATTTCACGTAGATTACGATTTTACAACTTGCATGCTTGTTTGACGTAGTTTGAGCCGCCATATGCCTAGGTTTACGTGTTGTCTAGATAGCATAGAGCCCGTATTTATTTTTCGCACAAGACCGGATTGCTCGAATGACGTAGGTTAAATGTCCATGTTTTAGGAACCACTTTTCCATGTATTTTAGAGTAGACATTGGTATTTTTGCATGTAGGGATTGCCGCTAGTTTATTTTCCCGTGTATAGGTTATCATCTCGCATTTACGTGTGGTAATTTTTTTGTATTGCAACCCCACATATTTTATATGTTTCCGGGGTAGGAAAATCCATGGGACATTTCTGTGCAATTAGTTTTAGCTTTTGAGCAAGTTAGTTCGCGCGATATTTTGCTATATTGCCCTCTTGTCTTTTTTGTAGGATTTATTCCGTGCTTCGGTTGTTTAAGTTGTCAACTAGGGAGTTGTTCTTGGGTGTTTACTCTAGCCCCTGGTATTTTTGGTTGCAATAGGAATGCATGTTTAGGTGTGGTTTGCTTGCCCTCAAGTTGCTAGAAATAGTGCTGATTTGGAGGTGCTGAAATATTTCTAAGTCTGAAATCTGTTATATTTTGTTGATGTCTTGTCTTGCTTCTATCTTGTGATTTGTAGCTCTTTTGAGGTTGGTGCAATGGAGTTAGTTGTAATCCTTGTCATTCTCTAGCATTCTGTGAATTTTCATGCCATTTGGAGCCCTGTAGCTGTCAATATGCCTTCAGATCGAAAACTGCACTCTAATGAAGTGTAATTTTCACTAAGTCTGAAATAGTGTGTGAGATGCCATTTTGTGACTTCTTTCCCTAGTGATCCGTGATGCCATGCTAGTTGTTGTTAGTTGTTTGTTGTAGTGCTTCTTGCCCTCTTTCGTTTCATGCCTTGCTTGAGTTTATCGGAGTTTTGCAGCTCGTAGTTGTGGGGTGTAGAAAGTGCTATGTGGCTGATTTTGGCAGATTGTAGTGATATCTTGTTTTGCTCGTAGTTTTTGAACTTAGCTCCGTTTTGATCGTGTCCTCTATTGAACTTGCTTAGAATCTCGTGTAGTTTCATTTTATGTTGCTGGTTGTATGTTTTGAAGTGCTCATGACCGTCGTTGCACACATATTGCATTCATGCCTTCATATCTTGCGGTGCTTGTATCTTTTGATCCGTAGCTCCGTTGGAGATGATCTCTATGTGTAAATTGCTTGTAACGACGCGTAGAATCACGTGAGCCTATTTGTGTTGCTGTTTAACAACTTATTAAATGTGTTAGTTCAGATCTGGACAGAATTGTAAATTAACATGTGAGGTCGTTTCGGAGGTGCTATATGTCATTTCCGACCTAATTTAAAATGCCTAGATAGGTAGATTAAATTGCGCTTCACCTCTTGCCATGTTTAACCACATTTAATATTGTCGTGTATCTAATCGGGATAGAACTAAATAAATAAACATGGAGTTTCGTCAATATGCAATTCGTTGCATATTGAACTTCACTTAATGTGTAGTGTTTGTTTGTCGTGATTTTTCATGCCGTGACTTGCATGTATTCAGCTGCTCATGCATCATATGTGTTGTGCGTCGTGTGGTGAATATCGTGTGTTGATTTGTGTTTTCGGTTTGCTTCGTATCGATAGAGTTCCACAGCATATCGGATTGTGAGGACCCGTTCGACTACATCGCTTCGTCTGCTTCACGGGGGCATTCTTCTTCCAAGCGAGATCTCAGGCAAGATGACCATTTCCCCAGATACCATTACTATCATTGCCATGCTAGTTTTACTGTTTCTATCGATTATGTCTCGTTTCCTACCACATGTTAAATATCAGCCACTTAACAATGCCATGAAAACCTTCAACCTGTTCAACCTAGCAAACCACTTTTTGGCTATGTTACTGCTTGCTTGACCCTGTGTTAGCGTTGCTAGTTGCAGGTGCAGTTGTTTCCATGTGACAACATGGGTTCCTTGTTATATCACCATATTAAATGCTATTTAATATAATGCACCTATATACTTGGTAAAAGGTGGAAGGCTCGGCCTTTCTAGCCTGGAGTTTTGTTCCACCTTTGCCCCCTTAGTTTCGGCTACCGGTGTTATGTTCCATAATTGAGCGCTCCTAACACGATCGGGGTTGTTATGGGGACCCCCTTGATAATTCGTTTTAGATTAAAGCTGGTCTGGCAAGGCCCAACTTTGGTTCACATTTGCCCAACATAATAATTTTGTTAAGCTGAAATGCATAGGGAGTTAGCGCTACCCGAGGAGTAATTTTACATAAACAGGGGGGGCCAGTGCTGATGGTGTTGGTCCCAAACGGTCTGCCTGTGGGGCCACCGCGAGGAAACTCGAGGTTTGTCACCGTAGCTAGTTCCATCCGTCGTGTCCTGAGAACGAGATACGCGGCTCCTATCGGATACGTTGACACGTCGGGCGGCCTTGCTGGATTAGTTTTACCTTTGACGAGATATCTTGTGCATCGGGATTCCGGTGATGCTTTGGGTAATCTCAGAGTTGAGGTTTTCCACTAGGGAATCTGACAAGATCGCGAGCCTCGTGATTGAGGATTTCTATTCGGCTTGTGGTAATTTGTGATGGACTAGTTGGAGCACCCCTGCAGGGTTAAATCTTTCGAAAAGCCGTGCCCGCGGTTATGTGGCAACGTGGAAACTTTGTTTAACACTGGTTCTAGATAACTTGAAGTTAACTTAATTAAAACTTGCCAAACTGTGTGCGTAACCGTGATTGTCTCTTTCGTGAGTTCCTTCTCCGATCGAGGACACGGTGGGGTTATGTCTGACGTAGGTAGGTTTTCAGGATCATTCATTTGATCATCAGTAGATCACGTCCGTTATGCGTAGATCTTCTCCCTCCATATTCTTGTACTCGTAAGTTTAGCCACCAAATATATGCTTAGCCGCTGCTGCAACCTCACCACTTAACCATGCCTCACCCATTAAGCTTTGCTAGTCTTGTTACCTTTGGAAATGAGATTGTTGAGTCCCATGTGGTCACAGATTACTACAACACCAGTTGCAGGTACAGGTAAAGGTTACTTGACGCGAGCGCGTTGATTGTTCATTTGGAGTTGCTTCTTCTTCTTCTTCATCGATCTAGGATGGGTTCCAGGCCAGCAGCCTGGGATAGCAAGGATGGACGTCGTTCTTATTTTTCTCGTTTGTTTTCATCCGTAGTCGGACCCTGCTCTTACTCTTAATGATTATGTATTGTACTGTTGTGACTCCAATGTAGCTTGTGGCGAGTGTAGGCCAATTCTATATATATATATATATATATATATATATATATATATATATATCTTTTTTCAGTACATGTACTTGTAACGATATCCATACTTGCGACACGACGAGATGCGCTTCTATCGCTGACGAGGCCTTCGTGCCAAATTGAGGATAGGGTGGCATCTTGGGCGTGACAACTGATGCCCGACTGTCCTCCCAAGAAGAAGGCTCCTCTTCCTCGGGAACGATCCCCTCTATGGGGTTGTGGAACTACTGCTGGATCGCGAACTCGTCCAGCTCAATCGTGGTGAAGGGTCATCCATTTCTACTAGTATAATCAAACAAAAGTGGTGCAGGAAGACGGATCTCGCGAGTAGTCAACTCACCAAACCTCATAATATAAACAAGGTTACCAAACTCAGAAGTCCTAGTAACAAACTCATGCCTCTTCATAGCGGTAAGATCAAAGCTTATGAATGTAAAAGGCGTATCATCCATGCGTACAGTGCGCTCAAGGTGCTCGAGTATAAGCATGGCATAAATGCCACCAAAGTGAGGCCCTTTGCCGCGGTTAGTGACGAGGCGACGAGCAATCAAAGCACCAATATTATACGTGTTATCTCCTAAGAGGGCGGATGCCAAGATAGCAAGATCCGAAGCCGAAATGTTGCTCGTGTTGTCACAGATAAAACCCCTCGAGCACTATAGTATGCGAAATACGTGATGTGGAAAAACAATATGATGGAGATCTTTCCCCGGTGAATGTCTCGCGGATCCTTGCTAAAAAGGGAGGCGAATAGGGATTTCAGCTCGTAGGGCTGAACTTTCATTTTGGTCGTCTTCCCGACATTCCGCACACCTATAATGTCACAAAATTTTGCCAAAGACATGGTAAAGACATCCTTATATAATCTGAATTCAATCATGGAAGTTTTATCATTATATCTAAACCAGTTGACAAAATAATAGGTGAGTTTTGGATATTGTGGCACACGTCGTGTTACGAGACGTGTGAAACCTGCAGCTGCACAGAGGTTATCAAACTCATCCTTAATACCTGCCGCCGCAAGAAAATATGAACACGGGCATGCCATGGCACGTGTTGTGCCGTCTCGTGGAGCAACTCCGGTGGCACGATATCATCATTGTAACTTGTCCTCACAGTAGAAGGTGAAGCTGCAACTCTAGTTAGTCTATCGATAGGCTCTGGTCTCTTCTTCCCAAGCCATCCTTTTGTTTTTCCAAACAAAGTCATTTCTGAAATTTTTGGTACATCACAAAAATGAAGGTTTAAGCAAAATGAGATGGAGCAAACTATTCTACTCACTTCCCTGATGCATAAACTTGCGTCAAAACTTCATAAATAAATTTCTAAACATGCATGCAAGCTCATATGAACAGCACCAAGAACTCCTAAATACTCACAAATAAGACTACCAATCAAAATTCTAATTGGAGGGGTGGAGGAGTCACATACCAAGGAGCAAATGCTCAAATTCTCAATGCAAATGATGGGTTGTAGAGAGAGATCGAAATTTGCCACAAAGAACAGCAAGAACTCGAGCTCCAGGAGAAAAATCGGGATTTTTAGAGTGAGAGAGAGAGAAGGGAAGAGAAAGTACCCGGAAAGGGGACCAGGTGAGACCAGACGCCCTATGGGCGCGGTTAGGGGCCAGGCCGTGCCACCTGGCCGCCTGGACCAGGGGTGCCCCCTAGTTGGCCCCATGTGCCCCTGCGTCTCTTTTTTGATGGAAATTTTTATATAAATTTTCTAGAATTTTTTTGACAACTTCACTTTTGAAAAAAAAATCGAAGTACCGAAAGCTGCAAAACTTCCGGAAAGCTCGAAACAATGGTTAAACATATGAAGCTTCAAAAACATAAAACTTTCGTACAACAAGGAGAATGAAAGATAAAGGAAATGAAAACATGACAAGCTTCTCTTTTTACTCATATAAAACATGTTTGTTAACAAGGTTGATCAAGTCTTACTACCAAACAAGTGATATATCGAGCAAAAAGTTTCACTTCTTATAAAGCAATCATGGTACCTTTATTTTAATGGATATTGTCCCCACCATAATGGTTTTGTATTTGTGGTGCACATGTATAGGACAACCCACTCTCCAACCTTCAGGTCTCAATATTCTCAATAGAATTAAGGCCATGCCTTTTATCAATCTTCTTCAGAAAATATACCGTGCACTCCTCCTCATTAACATTGAAAGTTACCTTTCCTTTATTGCAATCAATAATAGCTCATGCGGTGTTAAGAAAAGGTCTATCAAGAATAATAGACATGCTCCCATCCTCGGGAATGTCAAGCACAACAAAGTCAGTAATGATCAAGCAATTAGCAACTTCAATAGGAACATCCTCACAGATACCAACAAGAACGGTTGTTGACTTATCAGCCATTTGAAGAGATATATTTGTAGGGATTAGTTTATCTAGACAAAGCCTTTTGTAAAGAGAGAAAGGCATAGAACTCACTCCTGCACCAAGATCACATAAAGCAGTTCTGACATAATTATTTTTTATGGAGCAAGGAATGGTGGGTATACCTGGATCACCAAGCTTCTCAGGAATCTTACCACTAAAAGAGTAATTAGCAAGCATAGTAGATATTGCCTCATTAGAAAATTTTCTTTTATTAGTAATAGTATCTTTCATATACCTTGAGTACAGAGGTAAATTAATAGCATCAGTCAAAGGAATTTGAAGAAAAAGAGGTTTCATCCATTCACAAAATTTATTGTAATGCTCTTCTTCTTTGGTTTTGAAAGACTTACCTGGGAAGGGCATTGATTTCTGTACCCATGGTTCTCTTTCCTTCCCATGTCTTCTTGCAACAAAGTCTTCTCTAGTATATCTCTTGCGCTTGTCGGGTGCTTCTTCTTCTTGTACTTCAGGAAGATCATTCTTCTCATTATCTTTATCAGGTTCACCACCATCTTCAGTTTCAGCATCGGAAATAGATATACTATTAGGATCAACAATAGGTTCTTCATCAATTATGAAATCATTGGAGTTGTCAGCTTCCTTGTGTTTCTTCTTCTTCTTCGGGGAGTTGACAACGTCTTCTTCCTGCAATTGAGAATCTTGCTCAATCCTCTTTGGATGCCCCTCCGGATAGAGGGGGTCCTGGGTGTGTGTACCACCTCGGGTCTTTATACCATATGCTTGTGTATCAACTTGTTTGGCATTATTAGCAAGCAAATCTTTTTGCACATTAGAAGTTTGTTCAAGCTGAGTTTGAACCATATGAAAATGCTTAACAAGACCCTTAACATCATTAACAGTTCTACTTAAAACATGAAGCAAGCTTTTGATAGCGAGGGAATTATCATGCAATTGGCTTTGAATCCTCTCATTAAAGTGACATTGCTTGACAATGAAATTATCAAGCTCATCTAAACATTGATCAACATTGAATTCTAAAAGAGAGTGTACCTCTACCATAGGTGGGTGAGTGGTAGGCTCGCATAATTTCTCAATAGGAGGTAGATTCTTCACATCTTCAGCTTTAATACCTCTCTCTTTAATAGACTTCTTGGCTTCTTGCATAACTTCGGGGCTCAAGAAAAGCATACCCCTCTTCTTTGGGGGTGGAGGTGGTTCAGGAACGGACCAATCATCATGATTCTTAGCTATCTTGCCCATTAGTTCTTCATCATCGTACGGTGTTCTTTCCCTGAAAACACAACCAGCACAACTATCCAGATAGGTTCTAGATTCATTGGTTAGACCAGCATAAAATATATCAAGTAATTCATTCTTAGGGACTCCATGTCCCGGTCTAGCCTTGAGTAAAGTGCAATACCTCCCCCAAGCTTTAGGGAGGTGCTCATCTGGCAACTGTTTAAAGTTATATATTCTTTGTAAAGCAGCATGTTGCTTATGAGCAGGAAAATATTTATCAACAAAAAGATTGAGCTAAATCTTGAGAACTATTAATGGAACCACATGGTAGTGCATCATACCATGCTTTAGCATCTCCCTTCAAAGAGAAAGGAAGTAGCTTAGTAACATAATAATTTCTCTTATTATCCTGTGTAGTGAATAAGCCACCCAACTCAGTGAGTTTGGCAAGGTGTGCAATAGCGTCGTCATTTTCTCTGCCATAAAAGGGGTCAACTTCAACTATGGATGTAAGTGAAAGATCGACAAAGAAATCAAAATCAGCATCCTCAATGAAAATAGGAGATGAAGCAAATTCAGGATCAGGAGTAAATTTGTTCTTCATAGAATGCTTTTCAAGCAGCTTCTTAATAGCAGCAGGGTCAGAGTCAGCACACTCTGTAAGCTCCCTGCATAAGTCATCATCAAGCTTAATATAATCATCATCAAGAATTCTTTCCTTGAGACCACTCAAGCCTGGGTAACCAAAGTATCTACCAATGGGGTAGCGTGTAACAGGATTTTCAATTCCAGACTGCTCTGCAGCCTTAGCAAACTCAGACTCAATAAAATAACCAAGTAAACCAGTCTCATCAATAGTAGTAGAAGCATCATCAAAAGTATCGGACATAGCGACGGACTCGGTAGAAGCAACATGTGGTGGTGGTGAAGCAAACTTACTCATAACAGAAGGTGAATCAAGCGTAGCGCTAGTGCTAAGAACAGTACCTTTTCGTGTAGTGGATGGTAAAATCGAAAACCTTGGGGTCTCCTTTCTTACCCATAGCGGATAAATCGCAGCAAGCAAAATAACTCCAATTGTACTTGTAAATAAAGCTATGCTCCCCGACAACATCGCCAGAAAATAGTCTTGATAACCCACAAGTGTAGGGGATCGCAACACTCTTCGCGTGTAAGATAACCCAATTTATTGATTCGACACAAGGGGAGCCAGAGAATATTTATAAGCTTTAATAGTTGAGTTATCAATTCAACCGCACCTGAAAGATACTTTCTTGGCAACGAAATATTAGTAGCAACGGTGATATGGAAGTGATGTTGGCAACGGAAATAATAGTGGCAAAGCAACGAAAGTAAAACAACAAAAGTAAAGCAACTTGTGACGAGCAGGATTAAAATACTGTAGGCTAGGGAGATGGATGGTTGGTCATGGATGAGAGATATCATGTATTTAACTTGGGGCAAGGCACACGGAAAAGTAATGATCGTCTAGGCAAATATCAAACATTAGGAATGTATCCCAAGGTAGTCGTGCGTGCTTGCAATAAGAACTCGCACAACATCTTTTGTCCTAACATCCCGCTACCAATGGGGCCAAAAGGAACTTATGTATATTAAGGTGCTCCTCTCAAAGAGCACCAGAACAAAGCATTAACAATCAATGGACACATGGAATCCTCAAACTATAGTCTATCCCCTTTGGTGTCCCAAGCTTTCACCATTGGGACCGCCGGTTCGGGACTACAATAGGTGCATACTACTCATAGATAGGATCAAGAACACAAATATATTCATGAAACAATAAGGTATTCAAATCTGAAATTATGACACTCGGGCCCAAAGTGACAAGCATTAAGAGTAACAAGTAGTAGCAAAGATGATAAATGCCATAGTAGATGATAGGCAACATGCCCCCAACAATCTGACGAACTATTACATGATCTAACTCATCCAATCCTTACCATCCCCTTCACCTAGAGCGGGGAATTACTCACACATGAAAGGGGAAGCCATGGAATGGTGATGGAGTGGTGATGGTGATGACGATGGCGACGATTTCCCCTCTACGGAGGCCAAGGCAGCCTGCAGATTAGCTCTCCGAGAGAAGAATCAAGTGTGGCGGCGGCTCCGCGTCGAGAACTTGCAAAACGACTTCGCTTTTGGGATTTCTCCGTCACGGGTAAAAATAGGAGCCAATGTGGGGCACTAGAGGAGGTGGCCCCCACCCAAGCGGCCTCCGTTTGCGGCTAGGGGGCAGGCCGCGCCACCAGGTCGCCTGGAGGCCTCGTGACCCCCCCTCTGACCCATCTTCTGGCCAAGGGTTCCTCATGATGCATGGATTTTCTCTATTTTTTATTGGAATTTTCCGGGACGCCTAAAAATCCATTTTTTCACACAAGAAAACCATACACGCACCTTTGCTGAAAACAGCGTCAGTCCGGGTTAGTTTCATTCAAATCATGCAAGAATGAGGCCAAAACAATAGCAAAAGTGTTTGGAAAAGTCATTACGTTTGAGACGTATCAGCTCCCTAGGGAAAGGCTCTAGGGTTCGGCCTAACCAAGAAAGGAGGAGGAGTCCTTTTCCAACACAACTTGGAAGGTGGAGTCTTCCTTCCCCAATTCGGTTTTGGCCCACCCTCCTTCCCTTTTCTCCCTTGGCTGAATTAGGCTTCCTTGGGCTGTCCGCCAACCCACTAAGGGTTGGTGCGCTACCCTTGGGCCTCTTTGGTTCTCTCACGGGTGGGTGGCCCCTCCCGGTAGAACTCGGGAACCCATTCGTCACTCCCGGTACTTTACCGGTAATGCCCGAAAACCTTACGGAAGCCAAATGGATACTTACTATATATTAATCTTTGTCTATGGACCATTCCCTAAACCCTTGTGACGTCTGGGATCTCATCCAGGACTCCTAACAAGCTTCGGTTACCAACCTCAATGATTCAACTGTACCAAAACGTCACCGAACCTTAAGTGTGCAGACCCTGCGGGTTCGAGAACTATGTAGACATGACCTGAGACACTCTTCGGTCAATAACCAATAGCGGGACCTGGATGCCCATATTGGCTCCTACATATTCTACGAAGATCTTTATCAGTTGAACCTTTATGTCAAGGATTCAGTTAATCTTGTATGTTGTTCCCTTTGTCCTTCGGTATGTTACTTGCCCGAGATTCGATCATTGGTATCTCCATACCTACTGCAACCTCGTTACCGGCAAGTCTCTTTACTCGTTCTGTAATACAAGATCACGTGACTAACTCCTTAGTCAAATTGCTTGAAAGGCTTATTGTGATGTTGTATTACCGAGTGGGCCCCGAGATACCTCTCCGTCATATGGAGTGACAAATCCCAGTCTCGATTCACGCCAACCCAACAAACACCTTCGAAGATACCTATAGAGCACCTTTACAGTCACCCAGTTACGTTGCGACGTTTGATACACACAAGGTATTCCTCCGGTGTCCGGGAGTTGCATGATCTCATGGTCATAGGAATACATACATTGACATGCAGAAAACAGTACCAATAAACACTACACGATCAGATGCTACGTTCATAGTTTGGGTCTTTTCCATCACATCATTCTCCTAATGATGTGATCCTGTTATCAAGTGACAACACTTGTCTATGGCCAGAAAACCTTGGCCATCATTGATCAACGAGCTAGTCAACTAGAGGCTCACTAGGGACAATGTGTTGTCTATGTATCCACACATGTATTTGAGTTTCCAATCAATACAATTCTAGCATGGATAATAAACAATTATCATGAACAAGGAAATATAATAATAACCAATTTATTATTGCCTCTAGGGCATATTTCCAACACTAGGAACTAGCTATGGACCTGTAAGTGTGTGGTGGACTACTCACACAACATCATGGAGGCATCAAGGTTGATGTAGATGGCTTCCGTGATTGATTCCCCCACCGATAGGGAACCCATCAGAATATAGACTTATGGCGGAAGAAAAAGTGTATTGGGTGGCTCTCTGATATTTTCTTGATATTTTAGAATTTATAGGGTGGAATTAAGTGAGGAGGAGCCATGGGGTGGCCCCAAGGTAATAGGGTGCGCCTACCCCCTAGGGCGTGACCTGTTTCCTTGGCGTCTTCTTGTGAGGCCTTCATCCTCCTTCTGATGCTTCCATGTACTCTTTTGTCCAGCAAAAATCGTCAAAAAGACTCATAGCATTTTGACTGTGTTTGGTGTTTGCTGAAGATCCAAAAACACACAGAAAACATCAACTCGCACTTGGCACTGGGTTAATAGATAAGTTCCCAAAAATGATACAAAACATTATATAAATGCATATAAAGCATCCAAGATTGGTAATATAATAGCATGGAACAATGAAAAATTATAGATACGTTGGATACGCATCAACATCCCCAAGCTTAATTCCTACTCGTCCTCTAGTAGGTAAATGAAAAAATAGAATTTTTGATGTGGCATGCTACCCATAAACATAAACATACACATAAACATAGTAGTATCCATAAACATAAACAAAATAATCATTCATATTCAAAATATATGATCCTTCAAGAATGTCATTCCCTACTCATTTTATCATATAAGCATGGAATGACTCCGTCCCCACTGTGTAAGTATAAATCATGAGCACCTCGGTGTCTTCAAAATATATGATCCTTAAAGAATGTCATTCCCTACTCATTTTATCATATAAGCATGGAATGACTCTGTCCCCACTGTGTAAGTATAAATCATGAGCACATCGGTGTCAAGTTAGGTAATTGGATCGTACTTCTAACATGCTTCAGCAATTTCAACCTCACTCAATACATGAGCGTGAACCATGGATATGTTATATGGGTGTAATAGAGTATGGTGGTAGGGATCAAAAGGAGTCAGAGTGGAAATAAAGTCTCACATCAACTAGGTGTTTGAAAGATCAACGAAAGTAAAGTGGGTGTGCATCGAACTTGCTTGCTCATGAAGACCTCGGGCATTTGAGGGAACCCGTCATCGGAATATACAAGCCAAGTTCTATAATGAAAATTTCCACTACCGTATGAAAATGATAAATCATGAGACTCCCTATATGAAGAACATGGTGCTCCCTCTAAGCAGAAGTGTGGAAAAATAAGATAGTAGCGCTATCCCTTCTATTTTTTCTCTCATTTTTATTTCTTTTGTTTCTCTTTTTCTTCTTTTATTTTTCTAATTTTTTATTTTCCCTTTCTTTTATTTTATTTTTCATCCGGAATCTAATCCGAGTTGTGGGGGAATCATAATCTCCATCATCCTTTCCTCACTCGGACAGTTTTCTAATAATGATGAACATCACACTTTTATTTACTTACAACTCGATATGAAAAACTACTATACAAGATGACTCTATATGATTGCCTCTCGCAGTGTACCAGGATGTGCAAGGTCTAACATAACATGTAGATAATGATGAACGGTGACTTTGGCACAAATACTACGTCAGCTACATGATCACGCACAACAATATGATGATGAAACACAAGTCATGAGACGGGACGGTGGAAGTTGCATGGCAATATATCTCAGAATGGCTATGGGAATGCCATGATAGGTAGGTATGGTGGCTCTTTGAGGAATATATAGGGTGTATTATGTGTGATAGAGTGCATCATAACACGGGGTTTGGATGCACCGACGAAGGCCGCACTAATCCTCGAGGTGAGAATGGGCAATGCACGGCACGAAAGAGGCTAGCAAAAATAGAAAGGCGAGAGTGCCCATATCCATGGATTCACATTAGTCATAAAGAACTCATATACTTATTGTAAAGCCTACTAGCTCTCTCGAAGCAAAGTACAACTGCATACCCCTAGGGAAAAGGTTGGTAGGAGTTAACAATCGTGCGCCTCCGACCCAAACAACACATAGGATTTCATTCAGACATAAGAATGCTCACACATCGTCATCATGCCATAAACAATATTTAGATGAGTAATTAGTAACATGCTTTAATACTGATATTTATACTCACAAACAATCATGTATTCATGTCCTTTCATATTACTACATTAATATAATTAACCCACAATTCTCCTTTAGTATGCTACATGAAAGTTTAATTATATCCTCCTTGAATATCTATCCTTTTTGGACTAGTCTTATAACCCATACATATTGCCATTACTCCCTTTCTAGACTCTCAAAAACATTTAAGTGTAGCTTGAGAGTACAATTATTTCTATAAAATTTACATGCTGTCGTGCTCTAAAAGATATAAGTGAAGCACTAGAGCAACTACCTAGCTCAAAAGATATAAGTGAAGCACACAAAGTATCCTAACAACTTATGATGAATATGTATCTATCTCAAATAGGCGTGTCCATCAAACAATGAGTGTGGTAAACTAAAATAAATTGGAAACTATTATACACGACGCTCCAAGCAAAACACATATCATGTGATGAATAAAAATATAGCTCCAAGTGACATATCGATAGAATGGAGACGAAAGAGGGGATGCCTTCCGGGGCATCCCCAAGCTTAAACGCTTGGGTTTTCCTTGAATATTACCTTGGGGTGCCTTGGGTATCACCAAGCTTAGGGTTTTTCCACTCCTTGTTCCTTCATCCATCGTTGTGTCACCCAAAACTTCAAAACTTCAGCACAAAAAACTCAAGAGAAACCTCGTGAGATCCGTTAGTATAACGGGCAAATCATAAATTTTAGGTATTGTTATAAATTTATTCATATTTAGTTATTGCATAAGGTATTGTATTCTAACTCCTCTATGACTCATACCCCCAATATAATCCATAACATCATCAAAACAAGCAAACCATGCAAGCAAAAAAGAATATGTCTAAAAGAGAACATCCTATAATGATGAATACTAAAACCATACTTCCGGAACTCCAAAAATTCTTAAAAATTAGTACAACCTGAATTTTTTTTGTATACCAATTATTTGTAAAAAAAATAAGATCAAAAAGACGTTCCAGTAAAATCAGAGAAATTTTGTACTTGAGGTAAAAGTTTATGTTTTTTTGCACATGATCAAATCTACTATCTTCCAAATAATCCCAAAAGCTTTACTTGGCATAAACACTAATTAAAACATAAAAACACAATCATAACAGTTGTGGTAATAATTTCAACTCAATATAACATAAAGTAGAACAAATTTTTGAGATAACTATTGGGTTGCCTCCCAACAAACGCTATCCTTTTATGCCCCTAGCTAGGCATAATGCATAGTATCAAGTGATATAGTCTTTGACATTCAGTCCATAAGTGGCCCTCATGATAGATTCATAAGGTAGTTTACTTATCTTTCTAGGTAAGTGTTACATCCCTTTTTTAATGGGAACTGGAATCTTATGTTTCCTTCCTTCATATAAATAATAACACCCATAGTTCGTAAGAAAGACTGATCAAGTATTATTGGACAAGACGGATTGCATTCAATATCAAGCACAATAAAATCTACATGCACATAATTTCTATTAACAATAATAAACACATCATCTATTCTACCCAAAGGTTTCTTAATAGTGGAATCCACAAGATGCAAGTTAAGTGAATACTCATGTATACCGGTGAGACCTAGCATATCACATAGAGATTTAGGTATAGTAGAAACACTAGTATCAAGGTCACATAAAGAATTACATTCATAAAGCTTAATTTTAAAAGTAGGTTCACATTCATCATGTAATTTTCTAGGCATTGAAACCTTTAATTCAACTTTCTCCTCATGAGATTTTACCATCTCTTCTACTATATGTTTAGTAAAAGCCTTATTTTGTTCATAGGAATTTGGGTAAGCTAATTATGGATTTAAACAATGAAATATATTCAACTAAAGAAAAACTTTCATGATTAAAGTCCTTGTGATCAAAATAGTGGTCACATCACAAGCTAAAGTTTTGACCTCTCGAAACCCACTTTTTCATTTTTATCATTACTATCATCACCCTCCGAACAAACGAACGCCTTCTAGCTAAAGTTGACCCATCTCGAGTCACTTTATCATCAGATTTTAGACTAGTAAACAAAGATTGAATAGGAGAAACTCCAATAATTTTAACATCTCGATCATGATTACCAATAGGGAAAGATTCCGGCTTAGCCACCATCCTATTTACTAAGGTTCTTTGTTTTTCTGAAATTTTTCCTATCAACTCTTCAATTTGAGCAAATTGTGGTTGGAGACTAGGTATTTCTAGATTAACTTCATCAAGTATTTTACTAATAGGATCTAGTAAAGTGAGGTGTTACTTGCTTTCCTCAACAAGGAATTTAGTGTGCTCATATTGTGTGGTCATGAAATTCTTTATGGAACTTTGAATTTCAGTCATCCTTTGATAATAGGAAGTACTATTGAATCTATCTCGAGACATAATGACAAAGCAAGCAAACAAGTAAACTAGCAATGATAAATATTTTTGTGTTTTTGATATTTTTAAGCAAGCAAATATAAAGGCAAATAAAAAGTAGAACAAGTGAATGATAATTTGTGCAAAGCAACCTGATAAAAATTTGATAATACTCCCGAGCAACGACACCAGCAGACTACTTTTGTACCTCCTCCCCGACAATGGCGCCATAAATTCTTCCTCCTACTTGTAAACTACGTTGGAATTTTCCCTGAAGAGGAGGGGAGATGTAGCACAATAGAATAAATATCCCCTTCAGTGAGAACCAAGGTTATCGAACCAATAGGAGTGTTAAGCAAACTCTCGTCGCTAGCACCTACACACACAGAAACAAACACTTGCACCTCACACATGCAAGAGGGTTGTCAAGCCCCTTGAACTTGTTACTTGCAAGGATTAAATAGTGATAGGTAGATAATATAAATATAGATATAAATAACATAAAATGAATGGCAACATATTTTTGTAGTTTTTGCAATATAATTCAAGTAGACCCCGGGGTCATAGTTTTCGCTAGAGGCTTCTCTCTTGAAGATAGCATACGGTGGGTAGAAAAATTACCGTTGAGCAATTGATAGAATAGCGCATAGTAATGAGATCTTATAAAAGGCAATGATGATGTATATATGTGTCACGTCCGTAAGAAAGTAGAACGACTCCTGCCTGCATCTACTACTATCACTCCACTCATCGACCGATATCCAACATGCATCTATAGTATTAAGTATGAAACAGAGTAATGCTTGGAGCAAGATGACATGATGTAGACAAAGTAAACTCAAGCAATAGCCAATATGAATAAACCCCGTCGTTTTATCCTTAATGGCATCAACACAAATATGTATCATGTCCCTTCTGTCACTAGGATTGAGGAATGCAAGATTGAACCCATCACAACGCACCACTCCTAGTGAAGATAAGTCAATCTAGTTGACAAAACCAAATCGATAGATCAGATAGAGATACGAAGCTACAATAATCATCATAAAAGAATTCAGAGAAGACTCAATTAATATTCATGAATAATATGATCCTAAACCCATAATTCATCGGATCCCAACAAACACACTGCAAAGAAGATTACATCGAATAGATCACTTCGGGAATTGCGATGAACTTTGTATTAAAGATCATAGAGAGAGAAGAAGCCATCTAGGTACTAGATATGGACCCGTAGGTCCATGATGAACTACTCACACAACATCATGGAGGCATCAATGTTGATGTAGATGACCTCCGTGATCGATTCCCCTCCGGCAGGGCACCAGAAAAGGTCTCCACATGACCTCCCATCGGAATAGAGGCTTGTCACGGCAAAAAGTGTTTTTGGGTGGCCCTCTGATGTTTTCTCGATGTTTTAGAATTCATAGTGGTGGAATTAGGTCAGGAGGAGCCACGAGGTGGGCCCAAGGTAACAGGGCACGCCTAGCCCCCGGGGCGTGCCTTATTGCCTTGGCGTCTCCTCGTGAGGCATCCAACCTCCTTCCGAAGCTTTGAGGTCATTTTTGTCCAAAAAAATCGCCAAATAGTTTCGTAGCGTTTGGACTCCGTTTGATATTGGTTTCCTCAAAAGCCAAAAAACACGCAAAAAACAACAGCTGACACTTGTCATCGAGTTAATGGGTTAGTTTCCAAAAATGATATAAAATAACATATAAATGCATATAAAGCATCCGTGATTGATAATATAATAATATGGAACAATCAAAAATATAGATACGTTGGACATGTATCACTTGTCCACCTAGTTGCATATCTAGATAACCTATTTTGTTATTGTTAAAAGAAGGTAAAAATAATTTGCCGCCTATTCACCCGCCACTAGTCGACCATATCGATCCTTTCACTAGGGTTGTGCCGCGGCTGGTGCGAAGTGGAACGACCAGAGGAGAGAATGGAATTGGGTGCAGATCACGTGTGGATTGGGCAAAAGCCTCTTGCACGTGAGAATGACCAACTCAACCAATACACACACATGGCGAGCCCATTCGTCATTGGACAGATAAAATAACTACATGGTGAATTTTTTTCATCGCAAGGTGAAGGTCCAACAGTCCGAACGCGGCAGAAGACAGATATGACGACCAACAAAGGTCCAATCGCACGACCCTCCTTGTGGCAAGTTGACGAACCACCTTATTGGCTAGAATAGTTTAAAATATATATACTTTAGAAATTGTTCTAGTCAAATTGAAGTCATGTGTGCTCGTATTTATTTTTTAATTTATTTCAAAAAAAATAAATGTGCATCTTCAATAAAAGGAGACGCTTTTATTGACTATGAAATGTTTTTGTTAGACATGAGCAGATGTGTAAATAGAGCGCTTTGTTAGAAAAAGAAAGGGGAGTACTATGGATCAGACTACTGATATTTAGCTACTTATCAGACTACTAGTCCATCCTTAGATTGATGCAACCTGGACGATGTGATTGAAGAGGTGGGCCTAGGTAGTTAGTTTGCATGTTGCACTAATTGTGATTTGTTTCCCCTCAACTGCTCCCTTAATCAGGCTAGACGTACATCACTTTAGCAGTAACCTCCTCACATCTTCATCTATACGTGCTTTCAAATCTGCACTAAACTAGGAGAAACCGATGCATCTGATGCATGCATGATGTTGGCCAGTTTTTTGTAACTCGGAAGCACATGCTATGATATATGGAAGCACGCTCTACTACTTGAAAAAATTCATTTTGCTTCTACATCCTAGCGAATTTGTTTCCATATCAATAGGAGATTGTTTTAATATGGTGAGATTTGTGTCCAGAACTACCTTTTTTAGAATACGGGGAATTTTTCGTCGAATGACCATACGACTATCACCAATGCAACGATAAAATGCTTCCAAAAATACAAATATATGATTCCATCAAACACCGTTTTTACCATTGTTATTACTAGTGGTTTCGAAGTAATTAAATTGGGACTCTGTTTCAAAAGAATTCGGTATTTTGGGTCCAAAGGAATGGGAATTTGCTTCCTAAAAAATTGGTATTTGTGTCCAACGAAATGGGAATTTTCTTCCTAATTTTTTTTATTTGCGTGCGATAAAATGGGAACTTACTTCCAAAGAATTTTAAACCTGCATCTAAAAAAGAGAGGATTTGCTCTATATACGACAGAAATAATTCATGTGACCAGATTTTGCATCGTGTAGGCATAATGCAGACACCATGCTTCCAAAAATATATATTCCGCTTATAAATCATCATGAAACGATTTTCATATATCCGAGATTTGCTTCCATACAGACATATATCAGTTTCAATCAAAAAGGGAAAAAACTAAAACATGGGGACATGTTTCCCCGATGGTGAACATTTATCTCAGCTAGACAGAGAATTTGCTTCCATGGTGGTCATGAAGCACTGCACCATCTACGGCCGGCAGTGGCACGATCTCAACGATAAGTGTGCGTGAACATTTATCTCAGCTAGACAGAGAATTTGCTTCCATGGTGGTCATGAAGCACTGCACCATCTACGGCCGGCAGTGGCACGATCTCAACGATAAGTGTGCAGACTGACACTGACGTCGTGGCCCTTTTGCACCTTACTAACTTCTTCTATGCTTCCTGCAATCCAAGACATAATCAGGTGATGAAGTTAACAATATTAGATGAACAAAACCTTGAGCGGTGGAGAAGATGTCTACCGTGCTTAAAATAATGAAAATGCCCCAATGGAAAAAGGAACAATACAAACTATGATTCCTCCATTCGTTCATGATAGATTAATGATACGTGCAATCTAGTTTCAAACTAGTGCATCAACCGGTACTCACATCTGCTTCACCCTTGTCGCCTACCTGCACATGCAATGCTGAGATGCAACGTCGCCCGATAATCCACCCTCCTGTTGAAAAGGATCGAGATGGACCTAGAGGGGGGTGAATAGGTACAGTTCCAAATTTTAATAATTACTTAGCAATTTTAGGCAAAAGTGCGGAATATGAGTGTAGGCCTAATAATTGCTACGACAAGGAGTAAGCTATTTAGAGTGAAGTAAGGCAAGCGGTAAACAACAATCAAATACAAGTACGTAATAAGGATTAACACAAGTAGAGAGTTAGGGTTAGGAATAACCGAAACTCCAAGAGAGACAAGGATGTATCCCGATGTTCACTTCCTTGGAGGGAAGCTACGTCACCGTTAGAGGGGCGGATGTTACCACGAAGGCACACCAACGCCACGAAGGCTCACCCTATTCTCCCTTTGAGATAACTCCACGAATGCGTTTCTCAACCACTAGTGGTAAGCCTTGAGGTGGCTTCCAAACCTTCACAAACTTTCCGGGGAAATCACAATGGTTTGATTCCTCTCTGAAGACTCCTACCGCCTAGGAGTCTCCAACCTCCAAGAGTAACAAGATCACGGGGATTGCTCAAAACTTCTTCAGATCACAAATCACCTTGGTGGGAAGGAGGAGAGGGAGACGATCTATCTTTTGATTGGAACAACACTCAAAGGGACTCACAAATGCTCTTGGGATCTAAGATTTGGTGTAGACAAGAGTGAGTGAGAAGAAAGGTGTTCTTGGATGTGTTCTAGCTGTGTTGAACACCCTCTCACCAAGTGGGAGAGGGGTATATATAGTGGGGAGTGTAAAACAGTCATTGGGGACACTTTAAGTCACACAGGGTCCGGACGTCCGGCGGTTTACAAAAGTCCGGGCGTCCGCAAGGGGTTGGACGTCCGACAAGGGTCGGTCGTCCGAGGGCTATAGATATGACTGGAAACACTGTGAATTGAACAACGATCGGACGTCCGGAGAAGGCCGGAAATCCGAGTTATTTGACTCAACTTCTTCTGGTGGGAGGTTCCGGATTTCCGAAAGGGGACGAACGTCCGGCCCTCGGACGTCCGGAGGGAGCCGGAAATCCGAGTTATAGAGCTCACGTTCTTCTGGTGCAGGGCTCCGGATTTCCGAAGCAGGTCGGTCGTCCGGCCCTCGGATGTCCGGAGGGAGCCGGAAATCCGAGTTATATGACTCAAATTCTTCTGGTGGAGAGCTCCGTATTTCCGAAGCGTGTCGGACGTTCGGCCCTCGGATGTCCGGAGGGAGCCGGAAGTCCGAGGCAATAGACCTGTTTTGAGATAGGAGCAGAGTAGAGAATATGTGGTATTGAGCAGGATAGTGAAGATGTGGTATGAGCAAGTTCATCGCAAAACGTGTGATCCCCTCTTAATAGTGTGGGATCCCTATACTCAATAATAGTAAACTCAAAAGGATAGTCTACATCATCTTTTATCAATCCCGAGCCTTCTTGACATATAAATCCCGATCTTCTCAGACCACCTTTGGCACATAATTCTCAATCTACTAAATTACTTGCCATCCTGAGATACACTCAACAAATAGGATTAGTTTCCTATGTATGTGTTGTCATTAACACCAAAAGTCGATTAGTGGCATAGCATGCACTTTCAATCTCCCCCTTTTTGGTAGTTGATGACAACATATACATAGGTCTCAAAAAGGTTTAACATACATTATAGCCTAGGAGATATTTAGTACGGAGCTCCCCCTTAGTATGTGCATGATAAAATATCGGAGCTCCCTTTTAATGTGTTTATCGAACATATAATGGATCATCATGTAAAGATAATAGATCATCATAGAAAGACAATAGATCATCATAGAAGTAGTCGAACAAAACATAATAGTCTATGATGATATCATAGCAATCCATAGCAATCACAATCATTCATAAGTAGCCATACATGAGTTTATCCATTACATTAAATCTCGAAAGACTAAAAACTATGATACATTACTCCCCCTTTGGCACCAAGTACCAAAAAGGGAGGCACCAACAGCATCAACCATGCTCAGAGCTCATCAGCATCATCATCAGCATCATCATCAGCATCATCCTCATCGTCAGGCAAGCCACTGCCACCAGCCTCGTCAAGGAAATCAGCCCACTCAGGACCAGATGGGAAGCCAAAGTCAGAAGGAGGAGCAGCAGGAGGGGCCTCATCATCACTCACATCAAGAGCGCCCGAGGCTCTCAGACGAGCCTTGAGGGCATTCTTGGAGGAGACTATGCGAGAAACCACATCATGGGTTTGACCACACTGGAAAGAGATGGCCTTCATCATAGCAGAATCTGCCTTGCCAAGGAATTTGGCAATGCGACCGAGAGGAGCGGAGCTAGATGAGGGGATGGCTGACCGGGCAGCAGTGCGGCGAGTGGATGTGGAGGATGCGGCTTTCTTGGGAGCATAGTTATCCGCCTTGTGAGCGGGAATGACCCACTTGCGATGTGTGTGAGTGACAGCAATAGAGAAATCAGCAACATGATTAATAAGAGCCTGGATGAAGGGGGCATGAGGAAAGGCTCGCTTGTATTGAAAGCTAGCAAGCCGAATCTCATGCCATAGAAAGTGAGGCACATTAATTTTGCTCTTGGGGTGCTCGTATAAGTGAGACATGATGTCAATACAGTAGCCACTACAAGAGCCCTTATCACCCATCTTGGGATAGAGGGTGCGGATAAGACACTGAAAGATGATGAAGTAAGGTGAGAGCCAGATGGATACCTGGTTAAGAACCTTCATGCGTTCATCCGCATCAAGCTCACTTAGTGGTTTTAGAAGATACCCACACGCCTCAATGGACTTAGGCGCATGGTTAGGATCATCCCTATGTATTTTGAAGCCGGAGTTGGGGAAACCAAGTGCGGCAACAAATGTATCATAAGAAGCTGTGAAGCGAACGTCAGAGGTGATCTAGCTAACAGTGTGGTTTGGAGCAAAGAAGCATGTGGCATAGAACTGGTGAATGGCAGCAGCATTAAAATCGCGATGAAAGGCAAACGGGGCGGCAAGCCCCGATGCCTCAATAAGCTCAATGGCATCCGGGTATTTCGCCGGGTGCATGCGAATATGCTCAAGATCTATGTAGAGATGAACAGAGAGACCCTTAGGAACTATGATTGTAGTAAAAATGTCCGTCTGGACGTGTGTGCGGAAACGTGAGTCTGTAGAGTCACGTACGACAGCGAATTGATCAATGTCGCGGCGGAAAGTGAGGTATGAAGACTTGGCAAGTGTGGTGAAGTTCGTGATTGCACGACCTAAGGTAGCAGGGGGTTCTAGTGAGATGCGACGAGCTTCACCTGCGGGCTGAGCAGGAGGAGGTGGTGGCATATAGGACGCCCTGCGAGTCCCGGGCTTTGGCTTGGACCTCCGATCGGCGGGCTGGTCAGCAAGGTCCTCGGCGGCAAGTTCATCCTCGAAGTCGGCGTCATCACCATCAGACGACGAGGGGAGCTGTGGAGACGGAGAACGCCAGACAGTCCGTTTGAAGGGACGACGTGGCCCTTCCGAGTCCGACCCCGTGCTAGTAGGGGCGTGAGAGGATGAGCCAGCGACGTTCTTCCGAGCGGCGTGCTTGACCTTGGGCATGGTGCACAACAACCTACACGGATGGAAACCCCAAATGAGGAACGAACATGGTCAAACCATAGGAACGAACACGTGGACTTGGGAGAGAGGGAACCAAACGCGAGGGGAACGGAGGAGATACCTGTAGACGGATCCCGCGGAGGAAGAAGAGGAAGAAGAGAAGGATCCGCGGAGGAGATCGGGCAGATCTCGGGAGTGGCGGCGCTGGCGAGCGCACTAGAGCTGGCGGCGGCGGCAGGGGAAAATGGGGGCGCGTGAGGGCTAGGGCAAAGCCCAGCCCCGCGGCCAGCTATTTATAGGCCCCGATGCGTCGGACGTCCGACAGGCGTCGGACGTCCGGAGAGGATTGTGCCGTCGGACGACCGACACTGGACGGACGACCGGAATGGGATTTGCCGCCGGACGTCCGAGACACGGTGGACGACCGAGAGAGAGGAGGAGGCAGAGGCTGATTCTGGAATTTTTGATGATGAGATGATGATTTTTCATGGTTTCTCACAAAAAGTACGAACATAGTTGCCTACAAGCATTACATATACTACTTGTGGACAGAAATTGATTTGTGCGTACTTTGTAAGCTCAAAAACAGAAAATTAAGACTCACTCCCCCTAAATGCATGCCCACATCAAGACACAAACATAATGTGAGTGTGTGTATGTGTGCAAGGTTTCAAGTTATGTTGTCAAGCTCCAAGATACCAAGTTCACGCCTAAGTTGATAGAACCTAGCTACGCTTAGTGGCTTGGTGCAAATGTCGGCTAGCTGCATGTCGGTACCCACATGGGTAATATCAATGTCACCCTTTTGCACATGGTCTCTTAAGAAATGATACCTAATATCAATATGTTTTGTGCGAGGGTGATCAATGGGGTCCTCAGAGATCTTTATGGCACTTTCATTATCACAGAGAAGAGGAACGTGTCGATACGTGATACCATAATCCTTTAGTGTTTGCCTCATCCATAGCAGTTGTGTTGCACAGCTTGCGGCTGCAATATATTCGGCCTCGGCCGTGGAGAGAGAAATACAGTTCTGCTTTTTCGAGGACCAACTTACCAAGGAGCGTCCAAGAAACTGACATGCACCGGAAGTGGATTTCCGTCCCACTTTGTCACCGGCCCAATCCGCATCGGAGTACCCAATAAGATCGAACTTTGCATCCTTAGGGTACCATAAGCCTAACTTTGGGGTGTGAACAAGGTATCTAAGAATATGCTTAACCGCCGTATGATGGCTTTCCCTAGGGGAAGCTTGAAATCTAGCACATATGCCTACACTTAACATGATGTCCGGTCTAGATGCGCAAAGATAAAGTAGCGAACCAATCATGGAGCGGTAAGTAGAAGGGTCAAAAGGAATACCGTTTGTGTCTTCATTTAGAACTACATTTGTGGCCATGGGTGTCTTCATTAGTTTAGCATTTGTCATATCAAAATTTTCAAGAATGTCCTTGAGGTACTTAGTTTGAGACAAGAAAATCCCTTCTTGAAATTGTTGTATTTGAAACCCAAGAAAGAACTTCAAGTCCGTGTTGAGTGACATCTCAAAGGTCTTGGTCATGGAAGCCGCAAACTTCTTGCATAAATGGATGTTAGGAGAACCAAAAATGATGTCATCTACATAGATTTGGCATAAGATCAAATCACCATTTTCCCTCTTAGTAAAAAGAGTGGGATCGATCACCCCCACCACAAAGCCATCATCGAGTAGGAACTTCTTAAGATGATCGTACCAAGCACGGGGTGCTTGTTTGAGGCCATACAGAGCCTTGTGAAGTTTGTATACATGGTGTTTGAGGTGAGGGTCAACAAACCCAGGTGGTTGTGATACATATACCTCTTCTTGTAGAGGACCCTTAAGAAAAGCACTTTTCACATCCATTTGATGCAAAGTAAAACCATTGAAAGCAGCATAGGCCAATAAAATGTGAATGGACTCAAGACGAGCAACAGGGGTGAAAGTTTCACCAAAGTCCAAACCTTCAACTTGAGAGTACCCCTGTGCTACTAACCTTGCCTTGTTGCGTAGGACAGTCCCATTCTCATCTTCCTTGTTCTTGAAAATCCATTTAGTTCCAATGACATTATGTTTCTCAGTTGGTCGTTCTACCAATGACCATACTTCGTTGCATGTAAAACTGTTTAACTCCTCTTGCATAGCAAGGAGCCAGTCATTGTCACACAATACATCCTGAACCCTGTGTGGCACGGTACTAGAGAGAAACGAAAAGTGAGCACAAAAGTTTGTTAATTGTTTACGAGTCACTCTACCTTCCGACACGCCGGTGAGGATTTGATCAATATCAACACGACCGGCCACACGTGGCATGATGGAGGTCGGGGTTTCATGAGGTTTGACTTCGTTTCCATCATCAACGTCCTCAACATATGGATCATTTATGTGCGGAGGAAGATATTCCTGTTTGCGTTGCACCTGTTGAGGTTCATCATCAAACATACCCATATTTTGGTCTAGCTCTTGAAGATCAACTTGTTCTTGAGTGTGATCAGAGTGAGAGACATGTTCTCCCACTTGTTTCTCAATAACTGGCATGATATGTATGCTAGTATCTTGTGGAGGTACGGGCAGTGAACTGTCTTGAGGATGAGAAATACTCTCATCATCTTCATCATCATCATGGGTCTTTGTTCATGGGAAGAAGTGCACCTACACCCATGTTCAAGATATCTTGTGAGGAGTCTTCTTCATCTGCATCATTTAGATCAACTTGCTCCCCATGGGAGCGGTTAAATTCATCAAACGTCACGTCACAGGTTTCTATAACACATGCAGTGGATTTGTTGTAGACTCTGTAGGCGTGAGAGTTTGATCCATAGGCAACAAAAATCCCTTTAGTTGTTTTGGATTGAAATTTTCCTAACCGTTCCCGTTTGTTGAGGATGAAACACTTGCATCCAAACACACGAAAGTACTTAACATTGGGCTTGTTCCCAGTTAGGAGCTCATATGGAGTCTTCTCCAATATTGATCGAAGGAAGAGCCGGTTTGATGCATGACATGCTGTGTTGACGGCCTCAGCCCAAAAACTATGTGGTGACTTGTATTCATCTAACATGGACCTTGCCATTTCCACAAGTGTCCGGTTCTTCCTCTCTGCCACACCATTTTGCTGAGGGGTGTAAGGTGCGGAGTACTGATGTTCAATTCCCTCATCACTAAGAAATTCTTCTAGGGTGTAGTTCTTGAACTCAGAGCCATTATCACTTCTTATTGCCTTGATGTCCTTGTCAAACTTCTGCTGGGCTTGTTTGGCAAAATCAATGAAGGTGATCTTCGTCTCGTCCTTGGACTTGAGAAAGAACACCCATGTATATCTTGAGTAATCATCAACAATGACTAGGCCATACTTTTTCCCTCCAAAACTTGCCCGTGAAGGGGGCCCAAACAGATCCACATGAAGGAGCTCTAACGGCCTCGAAGTGGATACAATGTTCTTGGGTGGATGTTTTGATTTATGCTGTTTCCCAGCTATGCAAGCATTGCACACACGATCTTTCTTAAAAGATACATTTGTTAGTCCAAGGATGTGATTGTCGTTTAAGAGATTTTGAAGATTTCTCATGCCGACATGGGCGAGCCGGCGATGCCACAACCATCCCATGTCGGCCTTGGCCATTAGACAAGTTGTATGGAAGATGCTCTCTTTCGAGAAATCAACCGTGTAAAGGTTGACATCCAAATCTCCAACAAAGGCCACTTCGAGAGTGTCTCTCTTAAAGACTTTCACATCCGTTAGTCCGAATAATGTGTCATAACCAACGGAAGCCAATTGACGAACTGAAAGTAAATGATATTGAAGGGATTGGACAAGCATGACATTTGCAATAGACATGTCATTAGTGATTGCACCTTGCCCAACCCAATTACCTGTCCTTTCGACCCTCCACCAAATACAATGCTCATGTATGGTCGAATGGCTTGCATGAAGTCATAGAGCAAGTTACTATCTCCGGTCATATGATTGGTGCATCCACTGTCGATCACCCATTTGGCTCCTCCGGAGAAAACAGCCTGTAACGAATTAAGACTTGGTTTGAGGTACCCATTTCGTCATGGGGCCTTTCACATTAGTTACAAGACTCTTAGGGACCCAAATAGCATAGAATCGGAATGCATTACGGGGACCAACGAATTTAGCATAAACCTCTCCTTCCTTTGATTTGCGTAGTACATAGGATGGAGGCATGAATTCGGTTGTCTTGTTGTGAGTAGGCGAACCCCTAGTGGCCGACCCACTCACAACCTTACCTTTCTCCTTGTGTCCCTCTCGTACAAATATTTCTTTAAGCGGAGTGGTACACTTGAGAGGATATGCACTTTTCTTGGCGGTGCTTGGGTTGAACCGAAGCCCTTCCTTGGCAAGGCCTCCATTGTGTCGACTTAAGATCTCATTGAGAGTCTTTTGTCCTTGTGCACATGTCATGAGACCTCTGTCTAGCTGTGCCTTTAGCGAACATTTTTCCTCAAGGATAGATGTCAGTTCACTACTAGAGTTAGTAGTGCAGGTATCAACATTAATAATAGGTGAGGAGTAGGCCTTAGCTAAAGTGTCAAGATAAGTAACCTTGAGTGCCTCAAAGCTCTTTGTAAGAACAGTGAGTTTCTCTTCCTTGTCTTTGAGAGACAAGGATAGATGCTCACAGTCCTTAGAAAGGGAAGCATGAGAGTTCACTAGTCGGTTTTTATCATTTAGTAACTCTTTGCACACAGATTCAACCTTTTTCAAGGAGGCAAGATCATTAGCATGTTTATCAAGGTTTTCACCTACTTTTGAGCATAATGCATCATTTTGTGCTTCATCATACATGACTTTCTGCTCAAGGATTTCATTTCTTTCCTTCTCCTCAGTGACGAGGGTTTCGAGTTCCTTGATGGTATTGGTGTGCTTACTCACCATTTCCATAAGTATGCGAAACATAATGAGCTTCTTTCCTTTAAGAGAGCACATAAATTTGTTTATTTTAGCAAACATGGGATGATCTAAGTCATTATCCTCATAGTGATCTTCCGCATCAAGATACTCATCAGATGGGGTAGAAGCTAGACTGAAGGAGTTTAACCGTGGAGTTACCTTAACCTTATCATGGGAGCTTTGGTCTTCCTCATCTCCCATGGCTGTCTTTGCCATCAAACACTTGTGAGCGTTGCCCTTGTAGTCCTTCATATAGTTGTAGTGAACAACATCACCACTTTTGTTGACTAGCCTCAAGGTGTTTTGTGTATCCTGAGCTACCCCGGCAACCTCACCAACATCTTCTGGATCTGATTCTTCTTGTGCAACCATTGCTCTTCCATCTGTCCTCTTGAGCTTGGAGTTCATAGGGTTTGGCAACTTCTTCTTTACAAAGGTCTTTGGAAACCTTGGTTTGTCTTCTCTCTTCTCATAAGGGCAGTCATTGGAGAAGTGGTTGGTTTCCTCACAGTTGTAGCATTTCCTTACCTTCTTCTTTGGGAATCTTCCCTTGAATTTTCCTGCACTGAACTTCTTTACAAAGAGAGCAATGTCCTCATAAGATGGGCTTTCATCAGAGTCAACATCATCACCATCTTCGCAGTCATCATCACCCTCTTCTTCTTCACTTTCTTCTTCGTCACATTCATGCTTGGCTTTCAAAGCAAGATTGATCTTTGATGTTGAAGTGCCATGCATGGCAAGGTGCTTTGTTGCATTTGCCTTTGACTCTTCAAATAATTGGAAAGTGGATATGATGTCATCTGGAGTCATTTCTTTGAACCCATGGTGCTGCCTCATGTCCCATACCATTTGATGGTGATACGGAGCAAGAGCATGAAGTAACTTGTCCACGAGGAATCTCTTGGTCAGATTGAAACCATCTCGCGTCTTGTCACAGTCACATGACTCAATGTCTGCGGCGAGAGTCATGAGCCGTTCTAGCAGTTGCTTGGGAGATTCACCCTTTTCCATACAAAAATTCTGTAATTGCCCCTTGGCAATTTCATATTGAGCAAGCCGAAGAGTGGAGGTACCGGTCTTGGTCCTTATAATGCTATCCCACGGTTCCTTGGCACTTGTGATGTGAATGTAAGGTCTCCGTTGCTTGTCATTCATTCCTTTTCTTATGCACATGATCGTAGTATCATTGAGATGCTTGTCATAAGTTTCTCTGGGAGTGAGGCACCTTGGATCTACAGGATTGTACCCATGCTCGAGGATGTCCAACATCTCATCATTGGCGTACATAAGATGATCCTGCATACCAACTCTCCATAAAGCAAAATCGGAATTGTCATCAAGCAAGGAAGGTTTTCCTCCAGGATTGTACTTAGGTTTCTCAATTTGAGATCTAGCATAAAGCCATGGAACACTGGTTTGGTTCCTTTCCGGAGGTTGTTGGCCAAATGAAGAACCGTGCACATGTGGCCGTGAGGCCCTCGGGGACGTGGTTGTCCCCGTGGTTAGTGATGCCAGTCTCATTTGGACCATGGCCTCAATAGAAGCATCATGCTCCTCTTTTTGATTGGCAAGGGCCCGTTCCAGGTCCTTAGAGGTGAAAGACTTTACTTCCGTGGAAGTCCCGTCCCTTTGCACTAGAGCTACCGTAGCTGGAACCCCGTCCATCTCGCTCTAGGGCGGTTAAGCCACAAGAATAGAGCACGAGGATCTGATACCAATTGAAAAGGATCGAGATGGACCTAGAGGGGGGTGAATAGGTACAGTTCCAAATTTTAATAATTACTTAGCAATTTTAGGCAAAAGTGCGGAATATGAGTGTAGGCCTAATAATTGCTACGACAAGGAGTAAGCTATTTAGAGTGAAGTAAGGCAAGCGGTAAACAACAATCAAATACAAGTACGTAATAAGGATTAACACAAGTAGAGAGTTAGGGTTAGGAATAACCGAAACTCCAAGAGAGACAAGGATGTATCCCGATGTTCACTTCCTTGGAGGGAAGCTACGTCACCGTTAGAGGGGCGGATGTTACCACGAAGGCACACCAACGCCACGAAGGCTCACCCTATTCTCCCTTTGAGATAACTCCACGAATGCGTTTCTCAACCACTAGTGGTAAGCCTTGAGGTGGCTTCCAAACCTTCACAAACTTTCCGGGGAAATCACAATGGTTTGATTCCTCTCTGAAGACTCCTACCGCCTAGGAGTCTCCAACCTCCAAGAGTAACAAGATCACGGGGATTGCTCAAAACTTCTTCAGATCACAAATCACCTTGGTGGGAAGGAGGAGAGGGAGACGATCTATCTTTTGATTGGAACAACACTCAAAGGGACTCACAAATGCTCTTGGGATCTAAGATTTGGTGTAGACAAGAGTGAGTGAGAAGAAAGGTGTTCTTGGATGTGTTCTAGCTGTGTTGAACACCCTCTCACCAAGTGGGAGAGGGGTATATATAGTGGGGAGTGTAAAACAGTCGTTGGGGACACTTTAAGTCACACAGGGTCCGGACGTCCGGCGGTTTACAGAAGTCCGGGCGTCCGCAAGGGGTTGGACGTCCGACAAGGGTCGGTCGTCCGAGGGCTATAGATATGACTGGAAACACTGTGAATTGAACAACGACCGGACGTCCGGAGAAGGCCGGAAATCCGAGTTATTTGACTTAACTTCTTCTGGTGGGAGGTTCCGGATTTCCGAAAGGGGACGGACGTCCGGCCCTCGGACGTCCGGAGGGAGCCGGAAATCCGAGTTATAGAGCTCACGTTCTTCTGGTGCAGGGCTCCGGATTTCCGAAGCAGGTCGGTCTTCCGGCCCTCGGATGTCCGGAGGGAGCCGGAAATCCGAGTTATATGACTCAAATTCTTCTGGTGGAGAGCTTCGTATTTCCGAAGCGTGTCGGACGTTCGGCCCTCGGATGTCCGGAGGGAGCCGGAAGTCCGAGGCAATAGACCTGTTTTGAGATAGGAGCAGAGTAGAGAATATGTGGTATTGAGCAGGATAGTGAAGATGTGGTATGAGCAAGTTCATCGCAAAACGTGTGATCCCCTCTTAATAGTGTGGGATCCCTATACTCAATAATAGTAAACTCAAAAGGATAGTCTACATCATCTTTTATCAATCCCGAGCCTTCTTGACATATAAATCCCGATCTTCTCAGACCACCTTTGGCACATAATTCTCAATCTACTAAATTACTTGCCATCCTGAGATACACTCAACAAATAGGATTAGTTTCCTATGTATGTGTTGTCATTAACACCAAAAGTCGATTAGTGGCATAGCATGCACTTTCACCTGTGCCCTGCATGGTGTAAGAGCTTATCCCAGCTAGCCTCTTTTCCATCCTGAGACGACCCTCGGGCGAGGTGGATCAGACGCCAAAACTGCAGGTGGAATATGGCCCAATCCTAACAGAGTAAAGGCTCGTGACGAGGGAGGTTACAAGCTCCTCGGTGAGGAGGTGGCGGGTCAGTCCCTGCGCAGTCGCCGGACAAGATGGCGTAACGACCAGGTGGAACGGAGGCCTCAGATCTATGGGTAAAAAAAACTCGTGCTGGGCGATAGAGGAAAAGCGTCGACTCGTATGGCAATCTCGGTGACGTGTATGGAATGGACATGAGAGATGAAGAGAGTTAATTCACGGAGAGATTATAGGGTGTGGACCAATAAATCAGATAGTTAATATGAGGCTTGATTTAAGGCTAGCTATAGTAAGAGTAACTTAGGTACTAGTATCATGTACTTGAAACTAACAAACATGCTGATGTGGCAGACAATTAAAGAAGAGAGAGAAAATGTTAGAGTAACATAAATAGATACCGTAACATGTTAAATGTTAGTCTACTATGTGTCACGCATGTTAATAAATAAGGTCATCTATTCTCCATCATGACCAGCCTAAGGGCATCTCTGAGCAGTGAGATTAAATACACATAAACTTTTCCCGACGAGTGTGACAGATGGTTTCCCGACGAGACCAGACTTTTGTAGGGAAGTGTTTCCCAAAAAGAAAGTGCCGTGGACGCTACCCGTCTCCTCGCGTTCTCTGTGGCGCAAATCAAACCTCCTCCGTAAGAAGCCAAGCGAGGTGGGACTCTACCGTAATAAACACGCGGTGCTGCCGACGCGCACAAAGCCTGACCTCCCATCTCCGCAGTCCGCACCCCTTCCTCCGGCGGCCATGGCGGCCTCCACGTCAGCGACGGCCGCCGTGTCCTTCTCTCTTCCGTCGTACCCGCGCCGCGGGCTGCGCCGCCTCCGCCGCCGCCCGTCCCTCCGCGCCGCCTCCACTGCGGCGCCCCCGTCCCCCGACCTCTCCATCCAGCTCTCTCCCCGCCCTTCCCCGCGCTCCTCGCCTCCCGTAGTACCCTCCCTCGCCCGCGACCGGGCAGATGACCTGCAGGCCGAGTCCCGCGCCATGACCCGAGCCGCTGCCGCCACCGTCTACACCCCCGAGCTACTCGCCTCCCGCTACGGCTCCCAACCTTTCCAGGCAAACCCTGGACTCAATCTCCAAGCATTCTTTAACCTCGATCTAGCTAAGGGTAGCATCCGAGGCTCTCAGAATCTGACATACATGGTGTGGATTGCCTGCTGTGTAATTAGGTGGCGCTGAGAGCGGCGGAGGTGCTCTCGAAGCTGGGGGCATTCGGGCTAACGCTGCTGCTCGACCAGCAGAGGGGGGAGTCGTCCTCATCAGCGAAGAGGCGTGCCAGGGCGGTCGAGCTGCGAACCATACTGACAAGGCTTGGCCCGACGTTCGTCAAGATTGGACAGGGGTTGTCCACGCGGCCTGATCTCTGCCCGACTGAGTATCTTGAGGAGCTCTCCGAGCTGCAGGTGGACCTTCTTTCTTGCCAGTGCTTAGTGCTCATGATACGAAATTATTGTTGTGAAAATACTGAATAATTCTTGCTTTCTCCGGTCAGATATGGTTAATCCCTGTGTACGTTCTTTTAAGATAGAAATGTTTGATAGAATACTTTGGATCGGATCGGTTTGATCTTCTGCTAGTAGAGAGTAGAAGATGGGAGTTATACCTACTCCTTGGCTCGAGGACCCCGAACCTGACGCCATCGCAGAGGGGCGACGGTGATGACGGCAGAGAGAGAGGTGGTGGCGTCGGTTGTCAGGCTCAGCACAAGTGCAGAAACAGAGTCCAGTTAAGTTCAGTTATCCAACGGTGCAGACCCTCTCCTCGCGTACCGCTTCGTCGAGAGCCGTAGGATATTTACTGTAGTAAGTCCATTGTCGGGCTGTAGCATTTCTTACCCCTTTTCGGTAAAACCTTTGAGCCTATTAATAGCTGCCGGGATGTGGCTAGCTGGACATGAATTGATCTTCTTCCTTGTCTGAGAACAAGCATATACTGGGAATATACGTTAGCTCGGGAGAACTTTCCCCTTTCCTTCCTAAATACATCTCTATAGTTCATCAGGTCATGACATAATTGGTATCAAATGCAGGCGATCCTCAGCCACAAGGTGATGGAGTGACATAATTCGTTCCCCGATCCACGAGTCCCACCCCTTTCCCACCCTTTTCCCACCCCATAGTGGACGATCGGCATAGTTATGGCGGCGTTGGCGGCGGTGTTCGAGTCCTGTTAGTTTTCTGGTGGCGCTGGTGGCGGTGTTTTGTTCGGGCATAGATCAGTCGAGCAGGAGTGGTTGATCGAACAAATTGTTTGATCGGTAAAATTCCAGGTCCTTGCGCTGATTTGTATGCTTTTGGAGGCGTGGATCTAGGCGGCGGCAGGATCTGAGTTGTCTGGAAGGGTTGCTGATTATCCAGTGGTAAAATTCCTAACCTGTGACTTAGATCGAGGCGATGGGACGCAAAGCAGCTTTAGATGAAGCTGATGTGCAAGAAATCTTGTCCTTAAGGGATGAATTCGGTGTTCTGCAAAAGGACAATGCTAGCCTGCGCAGTGATGTGTCCAAGTTGCAGGAAGACATGCATTCCATCGATTCCAAGCAAGGTGACATCTCAACACATGTGGGCAGTATTGAGAAAGCAGTCTTAGATCTGAGTAAACAGTTGTCAGCTATCAGTCAGTCTTTGCAAACCTTGATTCCACCTGGGGGACAAATTGGAGGAGTCACTAATATAGCCAGTTCTAGTCAGACAGCTCGTTCCCCTACTCTGCACCAAGAAGATATACAAGAGCAACAGTTGAGAAAGGAATTCTTGAGGAAGCAGTTGGAGTTGGAAAAGGAAAAAACCAAACAGCTGGAAGAGATTCAGACACAACAGTTACCACCTCTGAAGGTACATAGGCAAACTTTTCCTCCTGGGTATGACAATCAACAGAGAACAGATCATGTGAGTGCTATGGGAACACCTGCAACAGCAAGAGATGGTGGTCACACCCCTGTTTTGAACAAATATTACCAAACCAATAGAGACAGACAGATGTGGCAGGGCTATTATAGGAATTATGAGAATGACATGCAATCTCAGTTTATGAAATCTATGACAAAAGGGCCAAAACTGGATTTCCCTAGATTTGAAGGAACAGATCCAGTAGGGTCGATCAGGCAGTGTAACAAGTACTTTCAGATGTCAGCAACTCCTGAAGAATATAAAGTTTCTCTAGCACAACTATATGTTATTGGTGAAGCTGACACATGGCTAAGAAGATCTGGAATTCTTAAGAAACAACTGACTTGGAAATAATTCTGTGCTGAACTGATCAAGAGATTTTCTGCACAAGGTTCTTATGACTTAACAGAGAAGTTTAACTCTGCAAAGCAAGGGAACAACACTGTATCTGAATATACAAAAATGTTTGAGGATTTAATGGCTGATGTGCAAGAGGAAAACCCTGAACTTAATGAGTTATGGTTTGTGAGATGCTATGTTAATGGCCTCAGAGAAGGAATCAAGTTTCAAATCCGACCATTGAGACCACAATCTCTCACTGATGCTTACTGGCTGGCCAAAGATGTGGAACCTTGTCACCCTCCTCTTCCTAGCTTTCCTAAAAGAACTGGGTTAGCATATTCCAATTTCTATCAAAAACCTAACAGCAACAATGTGGCACAAAAATTTTCTACTGTGTCTACTGCTTCTGGATCACAAACTACAACAAAGCAACCTGATACTTATCAAAAAATCAGGAAGGTGGGAGAGTGTTGGAGATGTGGTGATAAGTGGATGCATGGTCATAAATGCAAATTAGTTCCTAATGTCCATTTGATGCAACCAGAAACAGAAGAACCCATGCCACAAGAGATGGAAGAGATGAACAATCAGGAGCCTCCTGAAACCTTATCTGAAGGAGAGCAAGCTATGTTTATCTCTGCTTTTGCTATGGGTCATCAAATGACTGTTCCTACTCCTACTGTGGTGATTCACATTAATGGAAAAAGAGCTGTTGCATTGCTTGACTCTGGTAGCACATCTTCTTTCCTCAACCAAGATTTTGCAATCAATGCTAATTGTCAGTTGTTACCAGTTAAACCAAGAACTATATCTGTAGCTGGGGGAGGAACCTTGATTTCTGATGCAGTATCACCAAATTGTGAATTTCAGTTGGGTAAACTTAAACTACAACACAATTTCAGAATTATATCACTTCCAAGTCATGATGCTATCCTAGGGTATGATTGGTTTATAGCTGTCAGTCCTGTTTCTTTTGATATACCCAAGCAACAATTCAGTTTTACTGTACAAGAACAACAAACAGTTACTACTGCCATGTTTACAAACGCTACCAATGTTAAGGAAGTGAAATCTGAGAAAATGAACAAGCTGTTGGACAAAGGAGTGGAAGTGTTCTTATTGCAAATCCAGAATATCATGATGAGTGCACCTGAGGGTTGCAAAACTCCACCACAAGTGCAAAAGCTGCTAATGGAGTATGCTGATCTGTTTGAAGAACCTAAAACCCTTCCACCCCAGAGAACACTGGATCACACTATTCCTCTAGCCCCAGGGGCCACTCCTCCTCAGTGTAGGCCTTATAGAGTGCCTCAACACCAGAAACAAGAAATGGAAGAGCAGATTAAGAAGCTACTGGCTGCTCATTTTATCAGGCATAGCCAGAGTCCTTATGCAGCTCCTGTTATATTAGTTAAGAAAAAGGATGGATCTATGAGACTCTGTACTGATTTCAGAAGGCTCAATGCATTAACAGTTAAAAACAAATTCCCTATACCTGTAATAGAGGATCTGTTAGATGAGTTACATGGAGCTGCCTACTTCTCTAAGCTGGACCTTAGATCTGGTTATCATCAAATCAGAATGAAACCTGAAGATATACACAAAACTGCATTCAGGGCATTTTTGGGTCATTTTGAGTATTTGGTGATGCCTTTTGGATTATCAAATGCTCCTGGCACTTTTCAAGAACTTATGAACACAATATTTGCTCCCTACTTGAGGAAGTTTGTGTTAGTTTTCTTTGATGATATTCTGATATTCAGCAAAAATCTCAAGGAACATTTGGAACACATCAAGATTGTTTTGGAAACATTAAAGGAACATAGCTTGTTTGCCAAACTATCTAAATGTGTTTTTGCTGCTCAACAAGTGGAATACTTAGGTCATGTCATTTCTGCTGAAGGAGTAGCCACTGATCCAAAGAAAATATCTGCTATTGTAGAGTGGCCTGTGCCTGATACAGTCACTAAGCTCAGAAGCTTTTTGGGCCTAGCTGGGTATTACAGGAGATTCATAAAAGGATATGGATTAATATGTAGACCCTTGCATGATGTTCTCAAAAAGGGCAACTTCTCCTGGCAATCAGCACAAGAGGCAGCCTTCAGACAGTTACAACAAGCATTGATTTCTGCTCCAGTCCTAGCTCTACCTGATTTTTCTCAACCTTTTGTATTGGAGACTGATGCTTCTGGCAAAGGTATTGGAGCTGTGTTAATGCAACAAGGAAGACCCATTTTTTACTACAGTGCTGCATTATGCCCTAGAAATGCTGCACTATCCACCTATGAAAAAGAAGCTTTAGCTATTCTGGAAGCTTTGAAAAGATGGAGACACTATCTATTGGGAAATAATCTTACTATCAAAACAGATCAGCAATCCTTAAAGTTCATCACTGATCAAAAGTTGACTGAAGGAATCCAACATAAATTGATGATGAAGTTGCTAGAATTCAATTTTACTATCCAGTATAAGAAATGAGTGTACAACAAAGTAGCTGATGCTCTTTCCAGAGTACTTCCTGGATGTATGGCTATTTCTACAGCAACTCCTATGTGGGCTGAGGACTTGCTGGACAGCTATCAAAGAGATGCTGACAGTAAAAACTTGTTGGAAAAATTACTCTTACAGCCTGATCACAAAGATGGTGATTATTCTCTTCATTCAGGTATTATCAGATACAAAGGGAAAATACTAGTGGGGAATATTCCACCCTTAAGAAACAAACTGTTAGCAGCATTACATAGCTCCCCAGTAGGAGGACACTCTGGAAACAGGGCAACTTACCAGAGTGAAATCAATTTTGTACTGGCCTGGGCTTAAGAAAGCAGTGGAAGAATTTGTTGCTGCATGTCCTATATGTCAAAGGGCCAAGCATGAGAACTGCCTCCAACCAGGATTACTTGACCCTTTACCTCTGGCGGATTTAGCTTGGCAACACATATCTATGGATTTTGTGGAAGGGTTGCCAATATCAAAAGGATATGATGTGATCATGGTAGTGGTGGACAGATTTACAAAATATGCTCATTTCATCCCACTGTCACACCCTTATACAGTCCTAAGTGTAGCTCAAGCTTTTGTGGATCAGATTATTAGGTTACATGGTCCACCTAAAATGATTATATCTGATAGAGATAGAATTTTCACAAGCAAGTTATGGAAGGACATATTTGCTGCTTTGAAAGTGGAGCTGAGATATAGCACTGCTTATCATCCTCAAACAGATGGGCAAACAGAAAGAATTAATCAGTGTCTGGAAACATATTTGAGGTGTATGTCTACTACTGCTCCTAGCAAGTGGGCTTCTTGGTTAGCATTAGCTGAGTTTTGGTACAATTCCACTTATCATACCAGTCTCAAAATGCCACCATTCCAAGCTCTTTATGGCTATCCTCTTCCTCTCATTAGTGAGCTGGCTATTCCTGGTCCTGAAGATGGGGAGGCACTTGATTTTCTGACAGCCAAACAACACATGTTGGATCAACTAAAAAACAATCTGGTGCAAGCTCAAAACAGAATGAAGAAATATGCTGATATGAAAAGAGTGGAGAGATCCTTTGAAGTGGGAGATATGGTTTATCTCAAGATGGCCCCTTACAGGTTGGCAGCTTTTGGTTTCAGAGGAGCACTTAAGCTACAATACAAGTTTTATGGTCCTTTTCTTGTCATACAAAAGGTGGGCAAATCAGCTTATAAATTGCAGTTTCCTGATCATGTTAAGATCCACCCTGTCTTTCATGTCAGTCAACTAAAGAAACATGTGGGTTCTCAGTCCATCCCTAGTCCCAATCTACCTATGGTCAATCAAGATGGGGCAATCAAAACACGGCCTGCTGGAGTTCTTCAAGTCAGACAGATTCCAAGGCAGAACCTGCCAGTAGTACATTGGTTAATCCAGTGGGAGAACTTGTCACCAGAAGAAGCAACTTGGGAGGATGTAGATTTTATCAATATACCTTCCCTGAATTTTTCAAAGCAACAACCCTACAGTGGCGCCAAGATGCTACAACACCGTGAGGACACGTTGTGTTCAAGAAGGGGGCAATGTCAGGCTCAGCACAAGTGCAGAAACAGAGTCCAGTTAAGTTCAGTTATCCAACGGTGCAGACCCTCTCCTCGTGTACCGCTTCGTCGAGAGCCGTAGGATATTTATTGTAGTAAGTCCATTGTCGGGCTGTAGCATTTGTTACCCCTTTCCGGTAAAACCTTTGAGCCTATTAATAGCTGCCGGGATGTGGCTAGCTTGTGGCTAGCTGGACATGAATTGATCTTCCTCCTTGTCTGAGAACAAGCATATACTGGGAATATACGTTAGCTCGGGAGAACTTTCCCCTTTCCTTCCTAAATACATCTCTATAGTTCATCAGGTCCTGACATCGGTGGAGCTTTTCGTGAGCACCGCACAGCCCTAGATCGGTAGGGAGTGTAGGTGGGGTAAGTGGCTGCGGCAAACCTCGTAAGTCGTGCCCCGGCCCCCACCTCTATTTATATAGCGCGGGTCACAGGGGCCCACCAACCATAACGGGTTGGACTCCCCCGATCAGGGCGCATATGGATCAAGGGTCCGGTGGGCCGTTGGGCCCACGCGGAGAGATCAACCTAACATTCTTCCCCTTGATCTCAACTTTTACTTTAACTTTATACTTTCTAGTTTATTTGTTCCATCACATATAGGTATGTAGAGCATGTCTCATCGTCACAGCTTAATTGCCGATAGAATCATACAGCCACAACACGCAGTTATCCTCAACATTTTCTTGAAATCCAAATCTTTTAATAGTATCGCTAAACTTTAGATGCCACTGTCTAGATGCTTGCCTTAGTCCATAAATGGATTTCTTTAGGCGGCATCCCATGTCTTCCTTGTCTTCCATGATAAAACCCATGGGTTGTTTTATGTAGACATTTTCTTCTAAATCTCCGTTCAGAAATGCCGTCTTTACATCCATTTGATGCAACTCTAAATCAAAATGTGCAACTAATGCCATTATGATTCTGAAGGAATCCTTACATGAGACTGGGGAAAAAGTCTCATTGTAGTCTATCCCTTCTCTTTGTGTAAATCCTTTTATGACGAATCGTGCTTTATACTTTTCTATATTCGCATTAGAGTCATACTTTGTTTTGTAGACCCACTTACAACCTACTGTTCTGGCTCCTTTAGGAATAATTTCTAAGTCCCAAACATCATTGGAACTCATCGATTTCATCTCGTCTTCCATTGCCTCCAGCCACTTCGATGAGTGAGGACTTCTCATCGCTTCTTCATATGAAGTGGGATCACCTTCCATATGAACCAATTCTGTGTTATATCAGCAGAAATGGTTGATCTTCTTGTTCTGTTAGATCTTCTAAGTGCCTCATTCTCTGGCACATCCTCTAAAATTGGCTGCTGTACCTCCCTTTCATGCTCAACGACAGGTTCCGTCGGATCCTGAAGGACAGGTTCCGGATCTTCTTTCATAGTTGTCATGGTTGGAGTTACAACAGGTAGTGCGAAAAAATGGCTCTTGAATCATCGGATTAGGTGCACGCACACTCTTCTCCTCAAGATCAATTTTCCGAGCTACCATGCTCCCCCTCATCATTTCGTCCTCTAAGAAGACCGCATGTCTCGTTTCTACAAACTTTGTGTATCTTTCTGGACAGTAGAAACGAAAACCTTTTGATCTATCAGGATAGCCAATGAAATGGCAACTCACTGTTTTGGGATCTAACTTTCCAATGTTTGGATTAAATATTTTGGCCTCAGCTGGGCATCCCCACACCCTGAAGTGTTGCAGGGACGGTACTCTTCCTGTCCATAGCTCGTGCGGTGTTTTGGGCACTAAAGTGTTGCAGGGATGGTACTCTTCTTGTCCACAGCTCGTGCGGTGATTTGGGCACCGACTTGCTTGGTACTCTATTGAGAATGTGAATGGCGGTTTTAAGCGCCTCCATCCATAATCCCAATGGCAGGTTGGAGTAACTCATCATGTTGCGTACCATATTCTTAAGGGTACAGTTACGCCTTTCAGCTACTCCATTTTGCTGAGGCTCGCGCGACATTGAATATTGGGCAACTATGCCAGTCTCCTGCAAGAACTTTGCAAAAGGTCTATGGACTTGGCCATATGGATTGTGTCGACCGTAGTACTCCCCCCACAGTCAGACCTCACTATGTTTATCTTTTTGTCAAGCTGATTTTCTACTTCAACTTTGAATATTTTGAATTTATCCAATGCTTCATTTCTTTCTTTGACTGGATAAATATAACCGAAGCGGGAGTAATCATCCGTGAATGTTACAAACGAATCATATCCATCCACACTTTTCACAGGAAATGGTCCACAAATGTCAGTGTGAATAATTTCTAGTGTTCCCGTGCTTCGGTTTGCACCCTTTTTGATTTGTTTTACATACTTTCCTTTAACGCAATCTATGCATTGTTCCAAGTCAGAGAACTCCAACGGAGGAAGAATTTCACTTTTGACTAATCTTTCTATTCTTCCCTTGGAAATATGGCCCAAGCGACAGTGCCATAATTTCGATGAGTCGTGAGTTCTCTTTCTTTTCTTTTGTTCTTTGTTCGACGAGGAACTTTGCTCATTCACATTATACGCATAATGCACTTTTTCATGAAGTGATAATAAATAAAGCTCATTATGGAGGAAAGCATCACCCACATAAGCATTATTATACCAAATGGCACATTTGCCATGTCCAAAATGGCATTCATAATTGTCTTTATCCAAACATGAGACGCTAATTAAATTTTTATTACATGAAGGAAAACAAATAGAACATCTCTAAGCAAAAGCTTGAATCCTTCGGTTAGCTCCAAGGAGACGTCACCGACAGCTTCAACTTCTGCTTGGACACCATTTGCGACTTCAATACTTCTTTCTTTTCTTTGCATAATCCTCGTCGAACTGAATCAAGGGTTTGCAACATGAACAGTTGCACCTGAGTCAATCCACCAAGTAGATTTTGAAAACTGTAAATACAAAGATTCATTGACAAAGGAAACAATGTCGTTACCTCTCTTTGCCGTGAAGGCCTTTTGCCACTCAGGGCAATCCTTCTTGTAGTGCCCCTGTCTTCTTGCAGTGGAGACAAGTGTCCGTGTCCACTGAAAGAGGCTTTTGCTGATGCTGAAAATGCGCTGGGCCTTTACCATGTGGCTTTGAAGGAGAACCTTTGCTGGTGGGTTGGAATTTCTTTTTTTCCTTCACATAGTTCAGGGAGCCACCATTTAAGGCTTTAATTCTCTCCTCTTCTTGGGCACACATTGCTATTACCTTTTCTATGTCCCATGTATCAGGCTCCATGTTGTAGTTCACAACAAAGGTCTCAAATTCCTTTGGCAGTGAAGCCATGACCAGGTGGACGAGGAGAGCTAGTTTGATCTCCAGATCCGCGTCCATGGGCTTTAGCTTTGCTGTCATGTTGCTCATCCGCAGGATGTGCTCTCTTATGCCATGGCCACCTCCAGTGTAGTTCTCTGTGACCAGTTGTTTTATCAACTAGGTGGCATATGTCTTTGAAGAGCCAGTGATCCGACTCTTTAGCTTGGCTAGCAACTCCCCTGCGGAAGTGCACTCTGCAACTGAGCCCACAATGGCGTTCTCAATTGTATTCTTTATAAATGCCAAACACTTTTGTTGGCATTTATCCACTTTTGGTTGCTGAGGGAGTAGGACATCTCCACTGGAGCATAATCCCTCTGCTTTTTTGCCCATGCATCATCATCATCATCATCGGCCTCTGTGACTGGCCCTGGAGGTTTTACTGGCTGTGGTTCCCCCAGAACCCAGTCCACCTCAGCACAGATAAAAGCCATGTCAACTTTGAGTGTAGGAACGTCCTTTAGGCAACTCATCAGGTGGAAGCCTCCTGAAATCACAATTTAAGCGAGATCAGTACAACAATTATACGCATTAATATAATGTTGGTCAAATTAAACATACAATTGTCTATGCAAATAAATCTATATTACTGTTGAGCAAATAATAGAAATAAATGCATCTTTAATGCCAATAATGCAACATGGTCATGTTATTAACAACGTTGATCAGAAAAATAACATAACCATATTTATTTCAACAATCACTTTAATATGCTCTTAAAGTTTATTCTCTCTAAACTTTTATTTATTTCGTAAAAGAGCACTATTAAATCACTTTGCAGCGGAAAACGTGAATATAAAATTCATGTACTTTTCTATTTTACAGAATTTTTTTTCTGTTAAAAAATAAAAATCCATGAACTTTGCTTTTTCTGAAAAATCTCTATTTTATTTTCAGAAACTTTATTTTTCTTTTCAGATTTTTTTTAACTTTTCTGTCTACTTTTACAGAAACTTTTTAACTTTTTCTTTTCTATTTTCTAAACATAATTTTCGTTGGAAAAACATGCATAGAAAAACTATTTTCAGATCTGTCCAAAACTGGACAGAAAACAGAAAATAAACAAAGGAAAAAATGCGGCTTGTGGCTATCTCGGCCAAAACCGGCCTGCATCGAGCCTGCTCCCGCCGGCCTATGGCCTCGCCTCGGCCTGGGCCGGCTCTCTCCCCCTTGGCCCAAAAGCCTGCTGGCGGCTAGGGTTTCAATCCCAGCCGCCCGTTTTGATCCGGTGGTCACCTGTGGGGATCGGAGAGACCAAAAGGTGGCCCGAGCCGGCGGGGCGGGGGGGGGGACCCTAGCGTTCATTCCCTCCCCCCAGCGCCGCTTGACTCTGTCTCCTCCCCGAGCGAGGCCTTCGGCCGCTTTGCTCCATCTGCCATCAACATGGCAGCGAGCCCGGGCCACCGGCGACGGCCGACCCCTCCTTCGTTGCGCGACCAGCCCCTCCTTCCCCATCTTGAGACAGGAGCGGAGCCAGCCTCTGCTCCCTTTTTTTTTCCTTTCCACACGACAGAGGTGTGGGTGCTCGCCGGCCGCCGCCGATGATGTCTAGCACTGCACCGCGCGGTCCCTTTCTTTTCTTCTCCAACCACCAGCCCACAATGAGCAGAAGTGGCAGACGGACAGTGGCGCCCCCTTGGCCCCCTTGCCGGCGTGCGCGTCCACCTTCGGGTGAGCGCGTCATAGTCAAGTGGCCCCAACGGTGGCGCCCGTGGACTTTGCTTTTGCGCCGTTGCCTTCCCTTTCGCTGGTCGCACGTTCCCTTGTGGTGAGCGCGCCGCCGTCGAGTGGGTTGGCCGCGGCGCCCCTTTCTCCTTTGCCTGCGAGCCCTGGGGCTTGCTCCGGTGGTTCTTCCGGACGGCTCGGCTTGCCGATGCCCGTCCGGTTCGAGAGGAACGACACGGCCTTGCGGTGGCGCTACTTTGCCGGCGGGCCCGAGGCCCTTCTCCGGTGAACTTTTTCGTTTCTTTTGATTGTTCTTTGCCGGTGAACTTTTGATTGTGGGGAGGGGATCCGATACTTTTCTTTGCTACTACCGAAAATCATTACCGAACCTGGGCTGATACCATTGATATAATACTTTGGATCGGATTGGTTTGATCTACGTGATAGTAGATAGTAGAAGATGGGAGTTATACCTACTCCTTGGCTCGAGGACCCCGAACCTGACGCCATCGCAGAGGGGCGACGGTGATGACGGCAAAGAGAGAGGTGGTGGCGTCGGTGGAGCTTCCCGTGAGCACTGCGCAACCCTAGATCGGTAGGGAGTGTAGGTGGGGTAAGTGGCGGCGGCGAACGTCGTAAGTCGTGCCCCGGCCCCCACCTCTGTTTATATAGCGCGGGTCAAAGGGGCCCACCAACCATAACGGGTTGGGCGCCCCTGATCAGGGCGCATATAGATCAAGGGTCTGGTGGGCCGTTGGGCCCATGCGGAGAGATCAACCTAACAATGTTATTTTTAAGGAACAAGAATGGACCATTAGTTTGCTGTTAATTACTTATGTGGTGAATAGTTAGTTACACAGTCCAATCCGATAACCATTCACAAGTTTTTCCTTACATCACACGGTTCTTGTTGTTTTGAAGTGGCTAGATGATTTCCAAAAGGGCAGTACTCTGCCCCGGCGCTAGGTTTGGGCCGGTCGGTGCCTAGTTGTCCGATTTGGACGCATTCAGTCGTTGGATTGGGACTTCCTCCCCCGTGTCTTCTTTCTTCCTCACGCTCCCCACGCTCACACCTCCATGGACGAGCAAAACAACCGACCTCGAAGCACCATCCTGTGCGCTTGCTCGTCGCCGCCGGTCATCATCCTCACCACCGATCGTCGTCCTCGCTTGCAGTTGCAGCTCCCTTGCTGGACCCACACATGCAACAACTTTCCTCGCCGGATCCACACATGTAGCAACTTCCGTTTGTGGTTGCAGCTCCCTCGCTGGCGATGGTAGCGCCGGTTGCCGGTCGCAGCACCCCGGTCACCGTCACGGGTCGCAGCTCTGCCGTGATAGATGTAGCAAAACGTAATGCCGGTTGTAGTAAAATGAAACACCGGTTGTAGCAAAAATCGCGACGCCATGTGCGATGTAGCAAAATGCGACACCAGTGGTAGCAAAACACGGTGCCAGTTGTAGCAAATTTCGATGCCAAGCATGTAGCAAATTACGCCTTTGGCCATGGACGCAACTTTGCCGGCCATGGAGCAGTTGAGAGAGGGGATGCAGCTTGCCATGTCGTCGGTTGTAGCAAAATGAAACACCGGTTGTAGCAAAAATCGCGACGCCATGTGCGATGTAGCAAAATTCGAACTGGTGGTAGCAAAATGTGGTGCCGGTTTTAACAAATTTCGATGCCGGTTGAAGCATGTAGCAAATTACGCCTTCGGCCATGGACAGAGAGAGTGAGATCTATGGGGGGCAAGAGGGCCGGTTGCGGCGGTGACCGGTGGTGCGGGTGGTCGGAGCTGCGACGACGCCATGGCGTGCGCCGGGGAGGGGGGGGGGGGGGGTGCTGCGCGTGGAGGAGGAAGGGGAGGGATGCGCGATGGATCCCGCGGCCCGCGTGCGTAGAGACGTTTCCCTTTCCAAAATGGTTGTTGATTCAAATGGAAGTCACCGGTACCACCTAGACTTTATCATTTGGGGATATTTCCTGGTAACCTTGGGGCATTACTTCTATCGCTGCTATACTTTTTCCCAAATGGTTGACACGAAGCTGTCTTGCAGGATTCTCTTCCCACATTTCCAGATGAAGAGGCATTTGCCTGTATCGAGTGGGAGCTTGGCTTCCCTCTTGATTCAATGTACTCAGCAATGTCACCTTCGCCGATAGCTGCAGCTAGTTTAGGTCAAGTTTACAAGGCACGGTTGAAATACTCCGAGCAGCTGGTAGCTGTCAAGGTGCAAAGACCTGGCATCGAGGATGCCATAGGCCGTGATTTTTACCTACTGAGGGGACTTGGTTTTCTAATAAATAAGTATGTCGACATTATAACTACTGATGCTGTTGCTCTGATAGATGAATTTGCCCGAAGAGTTTTCCAAGAGCTTAATTATGTCCAGGTATTTTGTCTTTGCGTATATTCTATTCATACAAGTATAGCCTACATATCAACTGTACCTGTAAATACTAAACAGAATGAGTAAAATAGAATCAAGAGGAATACTTACAACATAGATTGCTGAATCAGCAGAATCAAATGCTATTATGTGTCCTGATTGTATGTTTTTATTCATTATTAATGGTGTTAAAAAACAATGAATGTAGGAAGGCCAAAACGCACGAAGGTTTAAAAAGTTATATGCTGACAAGCAAGACATATTGGTCCCTGATATATTTTGGGATTACACAAGTGCAAAGGTACTGACAATGGAATGGATTGAGGGTGTAAAACTTAATCAACAAGCTGCCATTGAAGGCCAAGGCTTGAAGGTCTTGGACTTGGTGAACATTGGTATCCAGTGTAGCCTAAGGCAGCTACTAGAGTATGGTTACTTTCATGCTGACCCGCATCCTGGTAATATTTTGGCAACACCTGAAGGGAAGCTTGCTTTTCTTGATTTTGGCATGATGAGTGAAACCCCAGAGGATGCAAGGGTAGCCATCATAGGGCATGTCGTTCACATGGTCAATCGGGATTATGAAGCGATGGCTCGTGATTATTATGCACTTGATTTTCTGAAACCTGAAGTGGATGTTTCTCCAATCGTACCTGCCCTCAAGAATTTTTTTGATGATGCTTTGGATTCAACAGTGAGTGAGCTAAACTTTAAAACCATAGTGGATGGCTTAGGTGCTGTTCTTTATCAGTACCCATTCAATGGTAAGTCATACTTTGTTTTAGGTGGTATGAGGTTACATCTCAATTTTGTTGAGGCAGTGATATAATTCTTGTCTATTCAAATGTAGTACCGGCCTATTATGCATTGATACTGCGATCACTCACTGTGCTGGAAGGTCTGGCGCTCTATGCTGATCCTAATTTTAAGGTGCTTGCTGCCTCATATCCTTACTTTGCTAAAAGATTACTCACAGATCCCAATCCATATCTCAGAGATGCTCTGATTGAGCTGCTATTCAAGGATGAAAAATTCAGGCATGTACATATTCTGCTAAAACTAGCTTGTGCATTTTATATATTCCTTGTACCAGCAACCAACCTTTTACGATAGTATTGAGAATCACCTTTTGCTTTGCTGCAGGTGGAATAGGCTTGAAAATCTTCTTGTTCAAGGACGCCAGGATAGAGAGTTTGTAGCGAAGGATGCGCTACAACCGGTTTTGAAACTTCTACTTGGTCCAGATGGGGAGAATTTAAGGGTGCTTGTTGTGAAAGAAGCGGTTCGTGTCACAGAAGCCATCACCTTTGGAACACTGATTGGTTCATACAATGCAGCTCCAGAATTTTTGAAGCCATTAATATCCAATGGAAACCCAGCTGGACCCTTTAAGATAAGTGATGTTGAGCGGGAACAAATGTTGGAGCTACGAGACACTGTTCTCAGAATATGGGGTCTTTTGAGATCCTCTGATACCTTTGATCCAAGTCTTTTGCAGCCAATTGTACAGGTACACTGCAGCTTCATTCCTTTTATATGTATTTCAACAGCTCTTGATAACTCTGCAACTCATAGCAATTTTAATATCTCAGGTGCTACAAGAGCGTGAAGCCCGTGTGTTTGGTTCTCGTATCGCAGGAGGTGTCTCCCAGCGCCTTGCAGCTCGCTTGTTGCAACAGCTGCTCAGGATCCCACCTGCACCTGTTCCTGGATCTTCTTAGAATCTTTGTAGATAGGCTCACACTAAACCATGTAAATTCACACGATACTTTCTGCACCAAAAGGAAAAAGAAAAGCAACTATAATTCGTAACCAGTACATAAACACCCCCTAATGTCAGCGTCTGTTTTATTTTCATTTGATGTTAGATGCAACACATTAGTATGTCTTTTTCTTTTACTGCTTGATCTTGCGTACCAAGAGTTTCAGAAAGTAACGGCTAAGTAGTACCTAGTGGAGACTAAACCTGATAATGGTTTCAAAACTGAACCATACTTGAACCATATCCGTACATCTAGCTCTTTGAATTATACTTGAACCATATCCGTACATCTAGCTCTTTGAATTATACTTGAACCATATCCATTTAATGTTATTTTCAACCCAACCAAACCTGAACCCACTGCTTTTTGCACTTAAACCGTTTCAAACCGAATACATAACCATGGGTTAAACCCAATACATAACACTATAATCTGGATGAATTACGGTGTGTACAACCAGAATAAAGATAAGTACTCCAGCATTTCTCCAAATAAACATGGATATAAGATCAAAACAGTAGTGCATCTCTGAACATTTTAACCTCTTAGAAACTGACTTGGCAACCATTAGACATGGATATAAAACTAAAACTTGTAATGAAGTGAAGTCAATCGAGACCATTAGACGGGTGGAGTTCAAATAGTGATTTTGATAACACTATAACAAACCATGCTAAAGACATAAGTTTGTACTCCATTCATAAATATAAGATGTTCTATTTTTTTCCTGAATTGTATGTGATTTATTTTATAAAAGGGTGTGGCTAGGTCTTAGTTGACGGGATTTAACCAAGTCTTAATCAAGTGACGTAGTATATAAAGACAAAAAGAAAAAAAATGAGAAGAACAAAACTGTACGGATCTCCATGCAAGATCAAAGGTATATAGCATCGATTGAGACATAACGAAGTCTAAGTCGATTGAGACTTAGCAAAACTGTTTATAAAAGGGTGTTTTTATTAACTTAAAATGTAGCATCGAGCGGATACAAATCATGACAAACAACACCAACCTCTGCATATTTGAGATGCACACAACAAACATCAATAGTCTTACAAAAAAAAATCTGACATGCCACCATGCCAATATTGAAGGAGGTGATGAACCGATCCGGAGATTATGCTACCACACCCATGTTGTGAAAACCTTCATGACCACCCGCTCCAACCGCATACACACCACTAGGAACAACGGTTGTCACTCCATTTGGTGTAGCATAGACCATATACAAATCGAGTGTGTACGACGGAAAATAATCTGCAAAGGAGAGCAAATTTTGCTAAAAAACCAAATCATTTCTACATAGCCAAAGCAACCATAACAAGGCGTACGCTTCCACCCTTATGTAATGCCCAAGATGCGATACTATCCTCATTTTGGCTCGAGGACCTCGATGCGTATAGAAGCCCATCTCGTCGTTATGCAAGAATGGATATCGTTACAAGTACATGTAAATAGGAGATGAGTAAATGAAATTGGCTTACACTCGCCACAAGCTAAATCATGATCATATCAAATACAATCATCCATAGCAATCATAATACATAAAAGCAGGGTCTAACTATGGACGAAATCAAACTATAAAAGTGACATCCATCTTGCTATCCTAGGCTGCTGGCCTCAAACCCATCCTATGATCGTTGAAGAAGAAGAAGAATAAGAATAAGAAGAAGAACTCCAAATCAAACAAGCATCACTCTCACGTCAAATCATCACATTACCTGTACCTGTGATTGTTGTTGTAGTAATCTGTGAGCCACGGGGACTCAACAATCTCATTTCCAAGTGTATCAAGACTAGCAAAACTTAATGGGTAAGGTATGGTTAAGTGGTGAGGCTGCAACAAGCACTAAGCATTTGAATATGTGGCTAACTTACGAGTACAAGAATAAGAAGAGCGATCTATGTAAAACACACGTGAACTAGTAATGATCAAGAAGTGATCCTGAACACCTACTTACGAGTCAATCATAACCACACCATGTTCTCTTCCCAAGCTCCCTCAAAAAGAGATGGTCACAGTTATGCACACGGTTGGTGTATTTTAATTGAGTTTACTTCAAGTTTACTATAACCGGGTATTATAAAGTTTTCAAGTTGCCACATAACCGCGGGCATGACTCTTAGAAATATTTAACCCTGCAAGGGTGCTCCAATTCATCCATAAAAAACTAGCCACAAGCTGCGGTGGAAAACCTCAACCTCGAGGTAGTCCAAAGTATCCTTGAAATCCCGGCGCACAAGATGTTTCATCAATGGTAAAACAAGTCCAGCAAGGCCGCCCGACATGTCACGAACTCGTTAGGAGCCGCGTATCTCGTTCTCAGGACACGACCGGATTGGCTAAGTTTCCGGCTAGCACACCCGTTGGTGGCCTCGACTAATGCCATTTTGGACCAACACTCATGAGGAGCACTAGCCCGGGTTATTGATGAATTATCCACGGGGTCCCGAAAGTCCTTATGCAAGTTTTATTAGGTTGGAGAATAGTAAAACCAAAGTTGGGCCTTGTGAGGCGAGTTTTAATCAAAGAAGAATTATCAAGGGGGCCCCCATAACAACCCCATCATGTTAGGAGTGCTCAATATGGAACATAACACTGGTAAATAGAACTAGGACATCAAAGGTGGAAGAAAATCACCGACCAAAAAGCCAAGCCTTTCACCCTTTATCAAATATATAGGTGCATTAATTAAATAGCAATGATAATGTGATATTCCAATAATATCCATGTTATCACATGGAACAACCTGCACGTGCAACTTGCAACGCTATAAGAAGGGCTGAGCAATCGGTAACATGGCCAAATGATGGTTTGCTGGAATGTGGAGGGTTAGAGGCTTATCATGGCATTTTGGGAGGCTTGACAAACAAGTGGTAGGAAGCGAGACATAGCGATAAAACGAGACAAATAACATGGAAATGATAGTAGTGGTATCCAAGGAAATGATCATCTTGCCCGAGATCCCGCTTCAAAGAAGAACGAATCCGTGAAGTAGATGAACGAGCTTAGCCGAACGAATCCTCACACTCTGAAACGCTTTCGGAACTTATCGAGAAGAAGCAATCCGGAAATAAACAAATGACACGGTCAAAACCACAACATATACACGACATGATGCTAAAAAAGGATGATGCATGTCTAGTTTAAATATGCAAGCCACGACAATCATGACAAACAAATGCTACACATTAAGTGAAGTTCAATATGCGACTAGTTTCATATTGACGAAACTCCACATTCAAATATTTAGTTCACTCTTGTTTATTTACTCGACAAGTTTAAATATTTTTGATATGGAAAGAGATGAACATTAACAACTACATCATCTAGGCATTTTAAATGAGGCCGAAAACAACATATAGGCGATTCCCAAACGACCCCATATGTGATTTTTGGATTTGGTCTAGATCTATATTAATCATATTTTATGTTTACTAAACAGGTAAACAAAATGCGTCATGTGATTCTACATGTTATTCTAGGCAATTCACACACACAAACACACACACACACACATCATTTAATTTGAAGCTACGATTAAATAGATATGAGACAAACCGTGTTAATATGGCATTTAGGCAATTTTTAATGCAAATGATTTTTTTAAATGTTTTCAAACATGAGGATGACACATTTGAATTAGATGCAACTTATATGAAAACATAGGCATATAATATGATATGGATCATTTATCACCATGGTGGAAGGAAAAGGGTGCCACGACGAGGAAAACGAAAATGGTGCCGCAAAAACGTTTAAGTTTCGGTAACCCGTTCAGATACCGATGCAAAAGAATTGTGGGTGTGTGTGTGTCATGCAAATATGGTGGGGTGATCCCGGTTACCCGGTTCCAACGTGTCGAGGGCTTGACATACGAGGAACGTGCGAGTATCAAATCGGACACGGTGCAACCATATGGTGCATCTTAGCGAACACATGCATTCGACCCCGGGTGATCGTCTCAGCATTTGTACCTTCGAAGCATGCAATCCGAGCGGTACAGTTTCGACGCGATGTAGGGGTTCAAGGGTTGTCGTGGACGTTGTGGAAATAGTGGTACATGCGGTCTTTGTGTATGGTAGTGGTACACTTGCCGAAGAAGAAACTTGACGAATCCAAGGTCGTTGGAGTCATTGTGGAACCTCACAAATCCGTGTAGTCGTTCATGAGTCATGGAGGAAGTAGTCATTGTTGGAGAATGTTGCATGGGAAATAAATTTTTTCCTACGCACACGAAGACCTATCATGGTGATTTTCATCTACGACAGGGAGATCGGATCCACATACCCTTGTAGATCACTAAGCGGGAAGCGTTAAGAAACGCGGTTGATGTAGTGGTACAGCTTCGTGATTCAATCACAGTCGTCCCACGATCCGTCCCGATCTAGCACCGAACAGACGTCACCTCCGCGTTCAGCACACGTACAACTCGATGACGATCTCCGCCATCTTGATCCAGCAAGAGAGACGGGGAAGTAGATGATTTCTCCGGCAGCGTGACGGTGCGCCGGTGATGGTGATGCTCTATTCCTGCAGGGCTCCGCCCGAGCTCCGCAAAAATCCAATCTAGAGGAAGAACTACGAGGTATAGGTTTGAGTTGCACGTGACAAAGTTGTGTCTCAGAAACCCTAAAACCTCTAGTATATATAGGAGGAGGGGAGGGGCTAGCCTTAGGGCTCAAGGGATCCCCAAGGGCGCCGGCCGAGAGAGGAGGAGGAGGACTCCAACTCCAATTCGGTTTGGAGGAGGAGGAGTCCCCTCCTTCTTTCCCACCTCCCTCTTTTTTTCTTTCTTTCCTTTGGTTTTTTCCTTCTAGGTAACATAGCCCACTTGGGCTGGCCTCACCAACCCACTACGGGCTGGTGCGCCACCCTTGGGCTATTAGGTTCACTCCCGGGTGGGTGGGCCCCTCCGAGTGAAAACCCGGAACCCATTCGTCACTCCCGGTACACTTTCGGTAATGCCCGAAATCTTTCCGGAGAACAAATGAAACAATCCTATATATCAATCTTCGTTTCCAGACCATTCTGGAAACCCTCGTGACGTCTTTGATCTCATCCGGGACTCCGAACAACCTTCGGTCACCAATACCTATAACTCAACTATACTGAAACGTCACTGAACCTTAAGTGTACAGACCCTACGGGTTCGAGAACTATGCAGACCTCACCTGAGACACTCCCCAGTCAATATCCAACAGCGGGACCTGGATGTCCATATTGGATCCGAAATATTCTACGAAGATCTTATCGGTTGAACCTTGATACGTCTCCATCGTATCTACTTTTCCAAACACTTTTGCCCTTGTTTTGGACTCTAATTTGCATGATTTGAATGGAACTAACCTGGACTGACGCTGTTTTCAGCAAATTGCCTTGGTGTTATTTTTGCTCAGAAATCAAAGTTCTCCAAACGTCCTTAAAATTTACAAGGAGCAGTTTTGGAAAATAAGAAAAATATCTGCGCCAAGTTCCACCTCAGGGGGTGGGCCAGTGGGCCACAAGCCCTGGCTCCGCCACCACCCCCTGGTGGCGGTGGGCAGGCTTGTGGGGCCCACACGGCTCTGCCGCCCCCAATTCTAGCTCTATAAGATCCCTTTCATCGCAGAAAAAATAAAAAGAGAAGTTTTCATCACGTTTTCGATACGGAGGCGCCGTCACCACCTGTTCTTCATCTGGAGGGCAGATGTGGAGTCCGTCTTGGGCTCCGGAGAGGGGAAATCGTCGCCATCGTCATCATCAACCTTCTTCCCTCTCCAATTCCATGAAGCTCTTCGTCGTTCGTGAGTAATCTATTCGTAGGCTCGCTGGGCGGTGATGAGTAGGATGAGATCTATCATGTAATCGAGTTAGTTTTGATGGGGATTGATCCCTAGTATCCACTATGTTCTGAGATTGATGTTGCTACTACTTTGCCATGCTTAATGCTTGTCACTAGGGCCCGAGTGCCATGATTTCAGATATGAAATTATTATGTTGCCACCAATATATGTGTGTTTTAGATCCGATCTTGCAAGTTGTAGTTACCTACTATGTGTTATGATCCGGCAACCCCGGAGTGACAATAACCGGAACCACTCCCGGTGATGACCATAGTTTGAGGAGTTCATGTGTTCACCAAGTGCTAATGCATTGGTCCAGTTCTTTATTAAAAGGAGAACCTTAATATCCCGTAGTTTCCTTTTGGACCCCGCTGCCACGGGAGGGATGGACAATAGATGTCATGCAAGTTCTTTTCCCTAAGCACGTATGACGACACACGGAATGCATGCCCACATCACATTGACGAATGGGAGCTAGCCACATATCTCTGAGTGTTATAGCTGGTGCATGATGAATATCATCCAAACAAATCACCGACCCATTGCCTACGAGTTTGTCCTACTGCTGTTACTTGTCTTGCTCTATTGCTGCTGCTGCTACTATTGCTACTGCTGTTACTTGTTTTGCTCTGCTGCTGCTGCTACTGTTGCTACTACTGTCGCTTGCTACTGTTGCTACTTGCTACTACTGTCACGACTGCCGTTCCTTGCCGCTGCTATTGCTCGTTACACTGCTGCTACCTGCTACAATCTTGATTCGCTCGACGTTGACGGGAACTGACAATTTCCGTCAACGGGCAACTTGGCGCCGTTGATACAATCGTTAGAAATAGTCTGCCGTGTCAACAGATCGTTTCTGACACCGTTGTTATCATATTACTTTGCTGTTACTACTTTGCTTGCAGATACTAATCTTTCAGGTGCGGTTGAATCAGACAAATTCATCTGCTAATACTCGAGAGTATTCTCTCACCTCATGTCTGGCGTACCAACAAATTTGGGTCGAATACTCTACCCTCGAAAACTGCTGCGAACCCACGTGCTGGTGGGCCATCAACAACATTCTTCTAGTTTCGTTGCCGGGGAGTGCTAGCAGCATTCTTCTGGTGCCGTTGCAGGGGAAGGTTTGTTGTCATTAGCATTCGTCTAGCCATTGCCAGAGATTGCGATCAAACCTCTGTGCTAAGGATTAATCCCGTATATCACTCCCTTTGTCCTTCGGTATGTTACTTGCCCGGGATTTGATCGTCAGTATCTCTATACCTATTTCAATCTCGTTACTCGCAAGTATCTTTACTCGTTCCGTAATACAAGAACCCAGGACTAACACTTGAGTCACATTGCTTGCAAGGCTTATATGTGATGTTGTATTACCGAGTGGATCCCGATATACCTCTTCGTCACACGGAGTGACAAATCCCAGTCTTGATCCATGCTAACTCAACGGACACCTTCGGAGATACCTGTAGAGCACCTTTATAGTCACCCAGTAATGTTGTGACATCTGATACACACAAGGCATTCCTCCGGTGTCAGTGAGTTACATGATCTCGTGGTCATAGGAATGAATACTTGACACGTAGAAAACAATAACAACAGAATAACACGATCACATGCTACATTCATAGTTTGGGTCTTGTCCATCACATCATTCTCCTAATGATGTGATCCAGTCATCAAGTGATAACACTTGCATATGGTCAGAAAACCTTAACCATCCTTGATCAACTGGCTAGTCAACTAGAGGCTTACTAGGGACATTGTTTTGTCTATATATCCACACATGTATCTATGTTTTCATTCAATAAAATTATAGCACGGAAAATAAACGATTATCTTGAAACAAGAAATATAATAATAACTATTTTATCATTGCCTCTAGGGCATATTTCCAACAGTCTCCCACTTACACTAGAGTCAATAATCTAGTCTCACATCGCTATGTGATTTACATTGGAATGAATCTAACACCCATACAGTTCTGGTGTTGATCATGCTTCACTCGTGGAAGAGGCTTAGTCAGCGGATCTGCTACATTCAGATCCTGTGCACTTTGCAAATATTTACGTCCTCTCCTTCGACTTAGTCGCGGATGAGGTTGAAGCGTCATTTGATGTGTCTGGTCTTCTTGTGAAACCTTGGTTCCTTTGCTAAAGCAATGGCACCAGTGTTGTCACAGAACAAAGTTATTGGATTTAGTGCGCTCGGCACCACTCCAAGATCCGTCATGAAGTGCTTCATCCAGACACCCTCCTTAGCTGCCTCCGAGGCAACCATGTACTCCGCTTCACATGTAGAATCTACTACGACACTTTACTTGGAACTGCACCAGCTTGCCGCACCCCATTAATAATAATTACGTATCCGGTTTGAGACTTAGAGTCATCCGGATCAGTGTAAAAGCTTGCATCGACGTAACCTTTTACGACGAGCTCTTCGTCACCTCCATAAACGAGAAACATTTCCTTAGTCCTTTTTAGGTACTTTAGAATATTCTTGACCGCTGTCCAGTGATCCACTCCCGGATTACTTTGAAACCTTCCTGCCATACTTATGGCCAGGCTGACGTCTGGTCTTGTGCACAACATTGCATACATGATAGACCCTATGGCTGAAGCATAGGGGATGATACTCATCTTTTCTCTATCCTCCACAGTTATTGGACACTAAGTCTTACTCAACTTTATACCTTGTAATACTGGCAAGAACCCCTTCTTGGACTGCTCCATTTTGAACTTCTTCAAAACTTTATCAAGGTATGTGCTTTGTGAAAGTCCTATTAGGCGCCTCGATCTATCCCTATAGATCTTAATGCCTAATATGTAAGCAGCTTCTCCTAGGTCTTTCATTGAAAAACATTTGTTCAAGTAATCCTTTATGCTCTCTAAAAACTCCACATTGTTTCCAATCAGCAATATGTCATCCACATATAATATTAGAAACGCTAAAGAGCTCCCACTCACTTTCTTGTAAATACAAGATTCTCCAACAACTTGTATAAACCCAAATGCTTTAATCACCTCATCAAAGCGTTTATTCCAACTCCGAGATGCTTGCACCAGTCCATAAATGGATCGATGGAGCCTGCATATTTTGTTAGCATTCTTTGGATCGACAAAACCTTCGGGTTGCATCATATACAACTCTTCCTTACGAAAACCATTAAGGAACGCCGTTCTGACGTCCATCTGCGAGATTTCGTAATAGAAAAATGCAGCTATTGCTAACATGATTCGAACGGACTTAAGCATCGCTACCGGTGAGAACGTCTCATCGTAGTCAACTCCTTGAACTTGTAAAAAACCCTTTGCCACAAGTCGAGCTTTATAAACGGTCACATTACCGTCTGCGTCCGTCTTCTTTTTAAAAATCCATTTGTTCTGAATAGCCTTGCGACCTTCAGGTAATACTTCCAAAGTCCACACTTTGTTTTCATACATAGATCGTATCTCGGACTTCATGGCCTCCAACCATTTGTTGGAATCCGGCCCACCATTGCTTCTTCATAATTCGCAGGTTCATTGTTGTCTAACAACATGATAGATAAGATAGGATTACCGTACCACTCAGGAGCAGTACATGATCTTGTCGACCTGCGAGGTCCGATAGTAACTTGATCCGAAGCTTCATGATCACCATCATTAGCTTCCTCCTCAACCGGCGTCGCCTCGACAGAGGTTTCCCCCTGCCCTACGCCACCATCTAGAGGGAGCAGAGGTTCTACAACCTCATCAAGTTATATCTTCCTCCCACTCAATTCTTTCGAGAGAATCTCCTTCTCAAGAAAAGCTCCGTTCTTAGCAATAAACACTTTGCCCTCGGATCTGAGATAGAAGGTGTACCCAACTGTCTCCTTTGGGTAACCTATGAAGACGCACCTTTCCGCTTTGGGTTCCAGCTTTTCAGGCTGAAGCTTTCTGACATAAGAATCGCATCCCCAAACTTTAAGAAATGACAAGTTTGGTCTCTTGCCATACCATAACTCATATGGTGTCGTCTCAACGGATTTTGACGGTGCCCTATTTAAAGTGAATGCAGTTGTCTCTAATGCATAACCCCAAAATGATAACGACCAATCGGTAAGAGACATCATAGATCGTACCATATCTAACAAAGTACGATTACGACGTTCGGACACACCATTACGCTGTGGTGTTCCACGCGGTGTCAACTGTGAGAAGATTCCACATTGTCTTAAGTGAGCACCAAACTCGAAACTCAGATATTCGCCCCCTCGATCAGATAGTAGGAACTTGATCTTCTTGTTACGATGATTTTCAACTTCACTCTGAAATTGCTTCAACTTCTCAAACGTTTCAGACTTGTGCTTCATCAAGTAGATATATCCATACCTACTCAAATCATCAGTGAAGGTGAGAAAATAACGATATCCGCCGCGCGCCTCCACACTCATTGGACCGCACACATCAGTATGTATGATCTCCAACAAGTCACTTGCACGCTCCATTGTTCCGGAGAACGGAGTCTTAGTCATCTTGCCCATGAGGCATGGTTCGCAAGTGTCAAGTTATTCAAAATCAAGTGACTCCAAAGACCCATTGGTATGGAGTTTCTTCATGCGCTTTACTCCAATATGAGCTAAGCGGCAGTGCCACAAAAATGTGGCGCTATCATTGTTAACTCTACATCTTTTGGTCTCAATGTTATGTATATGTGTGTCATCACAATCAAGATTCAATATGAACAAACCCCTCACATTGGGTGCATGACCATAAAATATATTACTCATAAAAATAGAACAACAATTATTCTCTGACTTAAATGAGTAACCGTCTCGCAATAACAAGATCCAGATATAATGTTCATGCTTAACGCAGGCACTAAATAACAATTATTTAAGTTCATAACTAATCCTGATGGTAATTGAAGTGAGACTGTCCCGACGGCGATTGCATCAACCTTGGAACCATTTCCCACGTGCATCATCACTTCACCCTTCGCCAGCCTTCGTTTATTCCGCAGTTCCTGCTTCGAGTTGCAAATATGAGCAACAGAACCGGTATCAAATACCCATGCACTACTACAAGAGTTGGTTAGGTACACATCAATAACATGTATATCACCTATACCTGGTTTTACGTTGGCCGCCTTCTTATCAGCCAAATACTTGGGGCAGTTGCGCTTCCAGTGACCCATCCCCTTGCAATAGTAGCACTCTGTTTCCGGCTTAGGTCTAACCTTGGGTTTCTTCGTCGGATTGGCAACAGTTTTGCCGCTCTTCTTGGAGTTACCCTTCTTGCCTTTGGAGTTTCTCTTGAAATCAGTGGTCTTATTGAACATCAACACTTGATGCTCTTTCCGGTGTTTTGACTCTACGACTTTCAGCATCGCGAATAACTCGTGGGGTGACTTGTTCATCCCTTGCATGTTATAGTTCAACACAAAGCTCTTGTAGCCAGGTGGCAGTGATTGAAGAATTCTGTCAGTGATAGCCTCTTGCGGGAGTTCAATCCCCAGCTCAGCGACGGTTTGAGTACCTAGACATTTTGAGCACATGTTCACTGACAGACGAATTCTCCTCCATCTTGCAAGCATAGAATTTACCGGAGGTCTCATACCTCTCGATCCGGGCATTCTTGTGAAAGATAAACTTCAAATCGTGGAACATCTCATATGCTCCATGACGCTCAAAGCATCGTTGAAGTCCCGGTTCCAAGCCATACAAGACTGCACATTGAACTACTGTGTATTCCTCCTTACGTGATTGCCAAGCGTTCAAAACATCTTGGTCATACGTAGCGGGTGGTTCATCTCCTAGCACAACATCAAGGACATAATTCTTTTTCCCAGCTTGTAGGATGAGCCTAATATTACGATCCCAATCTACAAAGTTGCCACCATCATATTTCATCTTAGCTTTCTCTAGGAACTTATTCAAATTCAGGGTTGCTACTGCGTGAGCCATTGATCTACAACATAAAATATTGCAAAGTGGACTTAGATTATGTTCAAGACAATTAGAGTTTAACTAATCAAATTACTAATAAACTCCCACTCAAATAGACATCCCTCTAGTTACTTGAGTGTGGCATGATCCAAATTCACTAACTCAAATCCGATCATCACGTGAGTTGAGTGTAGTTTCAGTGGTAAACATCTCTATGCTAATCATATCAACTATACGATTCATGCTTGACCTTTCGGTATCTAGTGTTCCAAGGCCATGTCTTCACATGCTAGGCTCGTCAAGTTTAACCCGAGTGTTCCACGTGTGCAACTGTATTGCACCCGTTGTATGTGAAAGTTGAGTCTATCACACCCGATCATCACGTGGTGTCTCGAAACGAAGAACTATCGCAACGGTGCACAGTCGGGGAGAACACAATTTTATCTTGAAATTTAGTGGGGGATCACCTTATAATGCTACCGTCGTTCTAAGCAAGATAAGGTGCATAAAAGGATTAACATCACATGCAATTCATAAGTGACATTATATGGCCATGATCTTGTTCTTCTTGATCTTCATCACCAAAGCACCGACATGATCTTCATCGTCACCGGCACCACAACATGATCTCCATCATCATGATCTCCATCATCATGATCTCCATCATCGTGTCGCCATCGAGGTTGCAGTGCTATCTATGCTATTACTACTAAAGCTACAACCTAGCAATATAGTAAACACATCTGCAAACACAAACGTTAGTTTAAAGACAACCCTATGGCTCCCACCGGTTGCCGTAGCATCGACGTGCAAGTCGATATTAACTATTACAACATGATCATCTCATACATCCAATATATCACATCATGTCTTTGGCCATATCACATCACAAGCATACCCTGCAAAAACAAGTTAGACGTCTTCTAATTTGTTGTTGCATGTTTTACGTTGTTGCTATGGGTATCTAGTATGATCGCATCTTACTTACGCAAAACCATAACGAGATGTGAAAATTTCTATTTAACCTCTCTCCAAGGACCGCCTCGGTCAAATCCAATTCAACTGAAGTTGAAGAAACAGGCACCCGCCAATCATCTTTATGCAACGAGTTGCACGTTAGTCGATGAAACCGGTCTCTCGTAAGCGTACGAGTAATGTTGGTCCGGGCCGCTTCAATCCAACAATACCGTCGAATCGAGAAAAGACTAAGGAGGGCAGGAAATCGAACATCAACACCCACAAAAACTTTTGTGTTCTACTCGAGATTACATCTACGCATGAACCTAGCTCATGATGCCACTTTTGGAGAACGTTGCATGGGAAACAAAAATTTTCCTACGCACACGAAGACCTATCATGGTGATGTTCATCTACGAGAGGGAGATCGGATCCACATACCCTTGTAGATCTCTAAGAGGAAAGCGTTAAGAAACGCGGTTGATGTAGTGGTACAACTTCATGATTCAAATCACCATCATCCCACGATCCGTCCCGATCTGGCAGCGAACGGACGACACCTCCGCGTTTAGCACACGTACAACTTGATGATGATCTCTGCCTTCTTGATCCAGCAAGAGAGACGGGGAAGTAGATGAGTTCTCCGGCAGCATGACATCGCGCCGGTTATAGTGATGATCTATTCCTGTGGGGATCCGCCCGAGCTTCGCAGAAATCCAATCTAGAGGAAGAACTACGAGGTATAGGTTTGAGTTGCACGTGGCAAAGTTGTGTCTCAAAAACCCTAAAAACCTCTAGTATATATAGGAGGAGGGGAGGGGCTAGCATTGGGGCTCAAGGGAGAACCAAGGGCACCGACTGAGAGAGGAGGAGGAGGAGGACTCCAACTCTAATTCGGTTTGGAGAAGGAGGAGTCCCCTCCTTCCTTCCCACCTCCCTCTTTTTTTTTTCTTTCCTTTGGGTTTTTCCTTCTAGCCTACATAGCCCACTTGGGCTGGCCTCACCAGCCCACTAAGGGCTGGTGCGCCACCATTGGGCTATTAGGATCACTCCCGGGTGGGTGGGCCCCTCCCGGAGAAAACCCGGAACCCATTCGTCACTCCCGGTACACTGCCGGTAATGCCCGAAATCTTTCCGGAGACCAAATGAAACAATCCTATATATCAATCTTCGTTTCCGGACCATTCTGGAAACCATCATGACGTCCGTGATCTCATCCGGGACTCGGAACAACCTTCGGTCACCAACATCTATAACTCAACTATGCCAAAACGTCACCGAACCTTAAGTGTGCAGACCGTGCGGGTTCGAGAACTATGCACACATGACCTGAGACACTCCCCGGTCAATATCCAACAGCAGGACCTGGATGTCCATATTGGATCCTACATATTCTACGAAGATCTTATCGGTTGAACCTCTGTGCTAAGGATTCATATAATCCCGTATATCATTCCCTTTGTCCTTTGGTATGTTACTTGCCCGAGATTTGATCGTCGGTATCTCTATACCTATTTCAGTATCTTACCGACAAGTCTCTTTACTCGTTTCGTAATACCAGATCCCGTGACTAACACTTGATTCACATTGCTTGCAAGGCCTATATGTGATGTTGTATTACCGAGTGGGCCCCGAGATACCTCTCCGTCACACGGAGTAACAAATCACAGTCTTGATCCATGCAAACTAAACGGACACCTTCGGAGATACCTGTAGAGCACCTTTATAGTCACACAGTAAAGTTGTGATGTTTGATACACACAAGGCATTCCTCCGGTGTGAGTGATTTACATGATCTCATGGTCATAGGAATGAATACTTGACACACAGAAAATAATAGCAACAAAATAACACGATCACATGCTACATTCATAGTGTGGGTCTTGTCCATCACATCATTCTCCTAATGATGTGATCCAGTCATGAAGTGAGAACACTTGCATATGGTTAGAAAACCTTAACCATCCTTGATCAACTGGCTAGTCAACTAGAGGCTTACTAGGGACATTTTTTTGTCTATATATCCACACATGTATCTATGAATTCATTCAATACAATTATAGCATGGATAATAAACGATTATCTTGAAACAGGAAATATAATAATAACTATTTATCATTGCCTCTAGGGCATATTTCCAACAGTCGTTCATGAGTCGTCGAGGAAGTTATTGTTCACAAGTCATCGAGGAAGTAGTTTTACTCGACGATGGTAGTTGTACTCGTGATCTTGACAATGGTAGTCGAGGTTCGGTTCTTGCAAGGCTTGGTGTATGATAGTTGTGATCTGCGTTTGGTTTTCCATGAAGAGGAATGGGTTATCGCAACACAATGTGGGTAAGTATTTCTTGCGATTAAGAAACCAATGTTTATCGAACCAATAGGAATATCAATCCTCAACCGGCTTCAGCAGCTGCGCACAAAAGAGAAAACAACCTGCACCCAATGCGGGCAAGTGGGTTGTCAATCCCCTTGATCTCGTTATTTGCAAGCGAATGAGGTGTGTAGACAATTGTATATAATTGTGACTTGCAAAATAAAATAGAAGACAAATACTAACAACTAGGAAATTATAAGTTTTCTGAATATATAAGTAAATAGACCCGGGGGCCATAGTGTTCTCTAGTGGCATCTCTCATGAAAGCAACATATGGTGGGTAAACAAATTACTGTTGGGCAACTGATATAACATCAGATAGTTATGTGATTTTCATGGCAATGATCATGTATATATAGGTATCACGTCCATAAGCAAATAGGCCGACTCCTGCCTACACCTACTACTATTACTCCACCCATCGACCGCTATCCAGCATGCATCAAGTGCATTAAGTAAAAGAGAGTAATGCTTGGAGAAGAATGACATGATGTAGACAAAGTAAACTCAACCAATATGAATAAACCCCATTGTTTTATCCTTAGTGTCAGCAACACAAGGATGCAACTTGTCCCCTTATATCACTTGGATATAGAAAATTGCCACGTTGAACCCACTACAACGCACACCTACCACTAAAGAAATATCAAAGTACTTGGCCAAAGAAGTTCGATAGATCGAATAGATTTACGAAGCTATGATGATCATGCAAATCAGAATCACAAAACTGAAAGAAGACTCAAATACTTTTCATGAATAATCCGAACATAAACCCACAATTCATCGGATCCCAACAAACACACTATACAAAAGAATTACATCATATAGATCAAAGCGAAGATGCGATGATCATTGTATTGAAGAACAAGAGAGACAGAGATAGCCATCTAGATACTAACTACCGACCCATAGGTCTATGGTGAACTACCCACACATCATCACGAGGGCACCAAGGTTGATGAAAAGGCCCTCCGTGATTGACCCCCCTCCGACAGGGTGCCAGAACAGAGCTGCATATGGGGTCTCCGTGGAACAAATACTTGCAGTAGAGTAAAAAGTGTCTGCGGATGATATTTTGGGTTTCTAGAATATTTGGGAATTTATACGCCGAAGATCAAGGCAAGTGGGGCCACAGGGAGGCGCCAAGGCATCAGGGCACGACCACCCCCTTGGTCGCGATGTGTTTCCTTGGGGACTCCTCGTGTGGCTTCAGGTTTCCTCCCGAAGCTTCCAGGTCTTCTTTTGGTCAAGAAAAAATCATAAAATAGTTTCGTGGAATTTGGACTTTGTTTGTAACTAAAAACCTAAAAAAGAAAAAAAGATGCACAAAAGAACAACTGGCACTAGTCATCGGGTTAACAGGTTAGTGCTGAAAAATAATATAAATTGGTGAATTATGACCCAAAAAGTATGCTAGGATGATAATATAACAACATTGAACAATAAAAAATTATAGACACGTTGGAGACGTATCAAGCATTCCCAAGCTTAATTCCTGCTCGTCCTCGAGTAGGTAAATCATAAAAACAGAATTTTTGATGTGACATGCTATCCAACATGTAATCTTTTGCATGCATGCTCATTAAGAAATGATGAATCAACAAACAACAACATAGTAATAATTATAAGCACAAGTAACAAAATCATCAATCTTTCAAATTATATGATCCTCAACGATTGTTTATCCCTATCAATATTTCATATTAGCAAAGTATGGCTACATCTTCACCACATTAATACAAATGTTAAGCACCATGGTGTCTAATTGAGGCAATTGAATCATACTTTTTCAATGTGACTCAATTTTGTGGTGGTAGGTATCAAAGAGGTAAAAGTGGAGAAGATAGTATCACATCAACTAGGCGTACCGATGGGCTATGGAGATGCCCATTTGTAGATGTCAATGCAAGGAGTAGAGATTGCCATGCAAATGATGCACTAGAGCTATAAGTGTATGAGAGCTCAAATGTACCTAAGTGGGGTGTGGATGCAACTTGCTTGCTCATGAAGACCTCAAGCATTTAAGGAAGCCCGTCATTGGAATATGCAAGCCAAGTTGATAATAATGATAATACTATTCCCACTAGCATATTAAAATGACATATCATGAGACTTCCTATATGAGGAACATGGTGCCACTTTGAGGCACAAGTGTGGTAAAGGATAGTAGCAAAGTCCCTTCTCTCTTTTTCTCCCATTCATTTTTTCATTCATTTTTTTATGGTGGGCTCATTTGGCCTCCCCATGTTTATTTTTCATTTGGAGAATCTTCCCAACTTCTGGGGGAATCATAGTCTCCATCATGCTTTCCTCACTAGGACAATGCTCTAATAATGATGATCATCACACTTTAATTTACTTACAACTCATGAAAGCTCAATATGAATGCCTCTGTGGTGTACCAGGATGTGCAATGATCTAGCGTGACATGCATCAGCAATATAATGAATGGTAGTTTGCCACAAATGCTATGTCATCTCTATATGATCATGCAAAGCAATATGATGATGAATGAACTAGTCATATTATGTAACATTGGAATTTGCATGGCAATATATCTCGGAATGGCTATGGAAATGCCATGCTAGGTAGGTGTGGTGGATTTTTTGAGGAAGATAAAGGAAGGTTTATGTGTGATAGATCATATCATGCCATGGGGTTTGGATACTATCGGGCCCGTAAGACCGGGGGTACCCAGGCCCGTCGGCCTGCGGACCCAAACACGACGAGACATGATAAGCTTGGTTCGACCCGTTGGCGAGCTTTGCAAGGAGAACCCTCGCGAGGGCCTATGCCTCGCGAGGCGAGCGTTTGAAGATCGTCACCAAGGGCCTCAGGAGGGTGTCCTTCGCGAGGTTCCCCTGAGGCCCTCGTGGAGCGGGCCCGCCGAGGAATACTTGGTGGGGTCCTTGTGGGGACCCCGAATTACGAGTCGAGATCTCCGAATGAATGAGCTCAGTGATCCGAGTGATCAATGCTCACTGAACACACATATACCGAATATTAAGAGTCTTACATTCAAACATACCGTTTGATACAACAAATGACCACCGTGGTCAAGTCTCACATAGGTAGGGCCTATAAGGCCAATCACACCGATACATCTACTCGCGAAAATCTTGGTAATAAACATGAGCCCATGCTATCAGCCTTCACCAACAGGCATTCTGACTGGGAAGCGTCCTAGTTCGCGTGTCCGCCTCCAATGATGAATTCTCCTCCAAACTCCGATTCCTGCATGTCCGGTCAATAACATAACCAGTGGCAAGCCAATGAGTACTTTGAATGTACTCGCAACAGCCCATGATATGGATAATGCAGTTGGTACGATAATAAAGTAATATGCAACTTTGCGGAAAGCAAGTTTTAATCTGAAACATGTGCATGGTCAAATACGTGTATGGATATGCATCATAAGCTAGATGGTAATGTTAAAAACAGGTCACGGATATCAACATATCTGTTGAGGATTGAACACCACAGGTTCACCCTATGTGCCAAGTCACCAAACTTGTCATATCATCTTTTCAAGATAACACCTTTAAACACACACACACACACACACACACTTGGTTTATGCGGAAACGTCTGGACGTAGTTTAAGCAGGATTACCCAATGATACGTCTCCAATGTATCTACTTTTCCAAACTCTTTTGCCCTTGTTTTGGACTATAATTTGCATGATTTGAATGGAACTAACCTGGACTGCCGCTGTTTTCAGCAGAATTGCCTTGGTGTTATTTTTGTGCAGAAATCAAAGTTCTCCAAACTTCCTCAAAATTTACGGGGAGCAGTTTTGGAAAATATCAAAAATATCTACGCCAAGTTCCACCTCAAGGGGTGGGCCAGTGGGCCACAAGCCCCTGCTCCGCCACCACACCCTGGTGGCGGTGGGCAGGCTTGTGGGGCCCACAGGCACCTGCCGCCCCCAACTCCAGCTCTATAAGTTGTCTTTCGTCCCAGAAAAAATAAAATAAAAATTTCGTCGCGTTTTCGATACGGAGGCGCCGCCACCACCTGTTCTTCATCTGGAGGGCAGATCTGGAGTCCGTCTTGGGCTCCGGAGAGGGGAAATCGTCGCCATCGTCATCATCAACCTTCTTCCCTCTCCAATTCCATGAAGCTCTTCGTCGTTCGTGAGTAATCTATTCGTAGGCTCGCTGGGCGGTGATGAGTAGGATGGGATTTATCATGTAATCGAGTTAGTTTTGATGGGGATTGATCCCTAGTATCCACTATGTTCTGAGATTTCATGTTGCTACTACTTTGCCATGCTTAATGCTTGTCACTAGGTCCCGAGTGCCATGATTTCAGATATGAAATTATTATGTTGTCACCAATATATGTGTGTTTTAGATCCGATCTTGCAAGTTGTAGTTACCTACTATGTGTTATGATCCGGCAACCCCGGAGTGACAATAACCGGAACCACTCCCGGTGATGATCATAGTTTGAGGGGTTCATGTGTTCACCAAGTGCTAATGCGTTGGTCCGATTCTTTATTAAAAGGAGAACCTTAATATCCCGTAGTTTCCTTTTGGACCCTGCTGCCACGGGAGGGATGGACAATAGATGTCATGCAAGTTCTTTTCCCTAAGCAAGTATGACGACCCACGGAATGCATGCCTACATCACATTGACGAACGGGAGCTAGCCACTTATCTCTCCATGTTATAGCTGTTGCATGATGAATATCATCCAAACAAATCACCGACCCATTGCCTACGAGTTTGTCCTACTACTGCTGTTACTTGTCTTGCTCTGCTGCTGCTGCTACTACTGTTGCTACTGCTGTTACTTGTCTTGCTCTGCTGTTGCTACTACTGTTGCTACTGCTGTTACTTGTCTTGCTCTGCTGCTGCTACTACTATTGCTACTGTTGTTACTTGTATTGCTCTGCTGCTACTGCTGCTACTGTTGCTACTACTGTCGCTTGCTACTGTTGTCACTACTGCTGTTCCTTCCCACCGCTATTGTTTGTTACACTGCTGCTACGTGTTACACTGTTGGTTCACCTACCGTTGACGGGAATTGACAACTTCCATCAACGCGGCAACGAAGGCGCCATTGATACAACCGTTAGGAATAGTCTGCCGTGAACAGATCGTTTATGACACCGTTGTTATCATATTACTTTGCTGTTACTACTGTGCTTGCAGATACTAATCTTTCATGTGTGGTTGAATCCGACAAATTCAGCTGCTAATACTTGAGAGTATACTCTCACCTCCTGACGTGCAAACCAACAAATTGGGCCGAATACTCTACCCTCGAAAACTGCTACGAACCCACGCGCTGGTGGGCCTTCAACAACATTCTTCTAGTTTCGTTACCGGGGAGTGCTATCAGCATTCTTCTGGTGCTGTTGCAAGAGAAGGTTCGTTGTCATAAGCATTCGTCTAGCTAACGTCAGAGATTGCGCAGATCAGCATTTTTCTGGCGCCGTTGCCGGGGAGGTATTGCTATATTCTCTAAGTCACTTGGGATTTATATCTGCTGATCACTATGAAGAATCTGAAGGATCCGAAGACCAAAGTATTGCCCTAAACTACGAGGGGAGGTAAGGAATTGCCATCTAGCTCTGCACTTGATTCACCTTCAGTTATGAGTAAGTTTGCGACATCACCTCCTGCTAGAAATCTTGATATGTCGCTTGTGCTTGATGATGCTTGTGATAATACTGCTAGAGATGCTATGCTTGATACTATGCCTGATACTGCTAGAGATGCTATGCCTGATACTGCTTTGCCTGGTACTGCTTTGCCTGATGATGCTAGAGATGCTATTTTTCCTGATGATGCTATGCTTGATACTGCTAGAGATACTCCTTTGCCCGATGATCCACTAGGAGTGTTCCTTGATGCTCATATTGTTAGAGTTACTGCCAATGCTCGTGATGCTTGTGAAACTACCGATACTATTGAGATAGAACTTGCTTTTGCTCCTACTAGATCTAGCTCTCCTAGATATGAATTTCCTGAAATACCCGAGGGTTACGTTATGGAGGGAGAGATAGCTGAGGATTTTGTTGCGTGTAAGGATGCCTATGACGCTGAGAAATTAATTCTCAAGTGGAAGGAAAAATCTCGTGAAGCTAGGATGAAAAATGACCCGAAGTTTGCCACTTCGCCTATCTTTGTCACCAATAAGGATTATGAATTCTCTGTCAACCCTGAGATAATCTATCTAGTCGAATCTGATCCTTTTCACGGTTATGAGTCTCAGACGGTCATAGCCCATCTTGCCAAACTATCCGAAATAGCCAACCTCTTCACTAATGAGGAGAAGATCCGCCACTACTATATCCTTAAGCTGTTTCCTTTCTCTCTAAAGGATGATGCTAAAGCCTGGTTCACATCTCTTGCTCCTGGATGTGTGCGTAGTCCCCAGGAGATGGTCTATTACTTCTGTGAGAAATATTTCCCTGCCCATAAGAAGCAAGATGCCTTGCAGGAAATATACAACTTTGCTCAACTCCAAGAAGAGTGTTTTCCACAAGCTTGGGGGAGGCTTGTCCAGCTACAGAATGCTTTGCCTGATCACCCTCTTAAGAAGAACGAGATACTTGATATCCTCTATAACGGACTTACCGATGCCTCTAGAGACCACCTAGATAGTTGTGCCGGTTGTGTCTTTAGGGAACGAACTGTAGAACAAGCTGAGACCCTACTGAATAACCTCCTGATCAACGATAATGCTTGGACTATTCCCGAACCACCTCCTAAGAAAAGAGGTATTATATTCCTCAGTCCCGAAGATATGCAAGAAGCCAAGAAATCTATGCAAGAGAAAGGCATTAGATCTGAAGATGTCAAGAATCTACCACCTATCGAAGAGATCCACGGTCTCGATAACTCGATACAGGTAGTAGAAGTGAATTCTCTGCGTAGGTTTGATGAGAGTGATATTCCTTCTGATAAACCTGCTAGCCTATGCTTTGATGAATTTGAAAACTTTGTTGCCAAACAACTGAGTTTCAATGATTATGTTAGCAGACATTTGGAACAAAGTGCTCGTATGCTTAGCCATTTAAGTGCTTGTGTAGACAGAAATGTCAATGCTCTGAAGCTCCTGAGTAAACATGCCTCTATGATTACTACTCAGGTAGAACAAGTACTTAAAGCTCAGAATGACTTGCTCAATGAATTAAATGACAACTTTGTCAGAGTCATTACTAGAGGAGGCAAGATGACTCAGGAACCTTTGTATCCTGAAGGTCATCCTAAGAGAATTGATCAAGATTCTCAAGGAATCAATGCTGATACACCTATTCATCCTAAGGAGAGGAAGAAGGATGATAGAAACCTGCACACCACTTCACCAAACACTGTCACACCTGAAGAACCTAATGATATTTCTGCGTCTGATGCAGAAACACAATCTGGTGATGAACATGAACCTGGTGACAATATGGACAGTGATGTTCGTAATAATGCTCAACCTAGCAATGACGAGGATGTGGAGATTGAACCTACGGTTAATCCTGATAACCCACAACCTAAGAAATACGACAAGAATGACTTCACTGCTAGGAAGCATGGTAAAGAAAGGGAGCCATGGGTTCAGAGACCTATGCCCTTTCCTCCTAAGCCATCGAAGCAAAAGGATGATGAGGATTTTGAGCGCTTCGTTGAGATGATAAGACCCGTCTTTCTGTAGATGCGGTTAACTGATATGCTCAAGATGTCTCCTATGCCAAGTACATGAAAGATATCGTGACTAATAAACGAAAGATACCAGATCTTGAGATCTCCACCATGCTTGCCAATTACACTTTCAAAGGTGGAACTCCTAAGAAACTTGGTGATCCCGGAGTGCCCACTATACCTTGCTCCATTAAAGGAAACTACGTAAGAACTGCCTTATGTGACCTTGGAGCCGGTGTTAGTGTTATGCCACTCTCTCTTTATCGTAGACTTGAGTTGGATAAGTTGACACCCACTGAAATTTCTCTGCAAATGGCTGACAAATCAACTGCTTTCCCTATCGACATTTGCGAGGATGTGCCTGTTGTGGTTGCTAATACCACTATCTTAACAAACTTTGTTATCTTGGATATCCCCGAGGACGATGCCATGTCTATCATCCTCGGAAGACCCTTTTTAAACACGGCAGGGGCTGTTATAGATTGCAACAAAGGCAATGTCACTTTCCATGTCAATGGTAATGAGCACACCGTGCACTTTCCGAAGAAATGATATCCAGTACATTGCATCAATGCTATCGAAAAGACTTCATCGATTCTCATTGGGAGCTTTGAATGCCCTTTTCCTCGTGTCAAGATGAAATATGATTTGCTTGTTGGGGAGATACATATCCCCATTAAGATGACTTAGTGGATATTTGAAAAGTCTCTGTTCTCTCTTGCGATTCGAAAAGGTTTTGTCATAAGGATTTGATCAACCCCATTGACGAATTTTTCCGATGACCATGAAACGGATGAATCAGAGAGTCACATACCTCTGTTTTGAGTCTTCATTTTCTGTTGCTTAGAAGAAAAATGATGGAATTAGTTTAGCTTTTTGTGTTTTCTATTTTAGCATCCCGGAGAAAAATACCTCGAAAATAAAAGTTCTCCGATGGTCCTGAAAATTCAGTATGATTTTTTCTGGAATTTTTGAAAATTTCTGGGCCTGAGAGCTGCCCAGGGGGCCAGACCAGTGGGCCACAAGCCCCCATCACCACCTACCCCCTGGTGGTGGGGTGCAAGCTTGTGGGGCCCACAGGCACCCACTCCACTCATTCCAGCTCCCAGCCTCTTCTTCCACCTCCAGAAAAAATTGTTTCGCAGCTCAAACCCGTGTTCTTGCTCATTTGGCTGTGATTTTTGATCTCCTTGCTCAAAGCACCATTCTCCGAACTGTTTTGGGGAAATTGCTCCTTGGTAATTGAATCCTCCATTGGTCCAATTAGTTTTTGCTCTAGTTCTTTATCCTTCGCGAATTCTTGCTACCTTGGTGACCCTGTTCTTGAGCTAGAAAAGTTGATTTTAGCTGGTCCCAAGTAGTTTTAGCGCGTGATACTGTCTCTAGGCACTAGTAGGAGTAGTTGCTACAAGGTATGGTTAGTACTCATTCACTTTTCTCTTGAGCTTCAAAAATTTCAGCAAAAGGAAATTATCTTCAGGAGGAAGTTTCATGGTGGTTCCTCAAGTAAGAAGGGTCCTCGTCTCTCCTTTCGGGAGCCCGAACCTTTTCAACTAAGGGACGCACCGGTGCAACCATGTGAATGGCCTTCCAATGAGTTCATGATCGAAGTAGGCTTCAAGGATGAGTTTGATGCACTTGTCCGCAATGCCGGGTTAGAAGAATTCCTCTCAGATAAATGTGAACAATATGCTATGCTCACTGCCTCTTTCGTGCGTAGATTTAAATTTTTAGTTGGCCGTGAATCATCCATACTGTTTGATCTGTATGATAAATCCTATTCGGTGGGTCTGGAGGATTTCAATAGGATTTGCAAGATACCCGACGGGGGTAGTGTTAATGATCCTCCTAAGTCTTCGGTCAGAGACTTTGTCTCCAGTATAACTATTGGAGAAACCAGAGATATCACGCAAGCCACCATAGGAAGCATCCATTTCCCTGCCTTGCACTACCTTGCCCTCTTCATATGTAGGTGCATTAACGGCAAGGGTGCACATTGTCACCTATGCGCTTCCGACCTTAGTATCCTTAAGAGCGCAGTAACAGGTGACAGGAGCGCTTCAATATGGGAGCTATAATAGCAAGGAGGCTGAATAAAAATGCCAGTGAGGGGGATTTCTTTGGTGGAGTTTATGCTACACGCTTAGCAAATTTTCTTGGAGTATCCATCCGTCCAAAAGACCCTCCTCTCCGTACAGCCTACCTTGATCATGTCGCTCTAACACGCTACCAGTTCCTTGAGAGAGATAATGGATCCCTCCTATACCGCTTGATATTTAACCGGCAGCGTGTTTTCCATATTACCCTTCCTGCTCCTGCTTTCTTTGATTTTCAGGTTAAACGAAGATACTACATAACCATAGGAGAGGCCGAGGAGTATGAGAGGGAGGCGACGGCTGCTCGACTTCGTGAGGAAGATATTCAGGCAGTGGCTGCAGCGATCCCGTATAACACCCATTATGATTTTGGATTTTGCCAGGATCATCCATGGGAGTAGACCAAGCTAGGCCAAAAGCCTAAGCTTGGGGGAGTACGTGTTCTCACCGACCTTACATTCATGCTTATGCTTTCACTTTGTTAGCCGGTGTTTGCACTTTGCCACTGTATTATCCATGCTAGTTTATTTTCTTTTTCTTGTTTTCTTGTTTAGTGTCTTTTTGAGAAAACCCAAAAAGATTTTTCTTTCTTCTTTTTGTTGGGAGATTTCCCGTGTAAATAGTTTTCTTTTTCTTTGTGTCAAGGTAGAAGATATTGGTTACAATGCTTATTGGTTCTTACATGCTTACCAGTTTAGCTTTCAAAGAGCCATATTATTTTGTCTTCTCCTTTGTGTTTTGGCTGCAGATTCAGCTTAGTCCAATGCACTTATTATCGTTTACATCGTTCGATCGTGCAAATGAAAGGCAACAATGATGGTACATGATGAAGTGACTGAGACTGAAAAGCTGGTATGAACTCTATCTATTTTGTTTTTGTAAATATGACTAACTTGTCGACCAAGATTTAACTTTGTTGTGAGAGAACCATGTTTGCAATGACAACTTAGAGATCATAGTTTCTGATGCCATGCTTATTTAGCTAAGAGCTTATAATGGTTTGTCTTGATTGCCAACATAGATTTTGAGATGATTATGATGTAGTATGATAGGATGGTATTCTCCTTTGAATGTTTCAAGTAGCTTGACTTGGCGCATGTTCATGCATGTAGTTGAAACAAAATCAACATAGCCTCTATGATGTTCGTGTTCATGGTGATTTATATCCTGTTCATGCTTGCCTTAAATGTTAGTCAAACTCATTGCATCTTGATGACTGTTGTCGCTCTCTAGTTGGTCGCTTCCCAGTCTTTTGCTAGCCTTCACTTGTACTAAGCGGGAATACTGCTTGTGCATACACTTCCATAAACCCAAAAGTTTTTCCATGAGAGTCCACCATACCTACCTATTTTGCGGTATCTACCTGCCGTTCCAAGTAAATTTGCATGTGCCACTCTCTAAACCTTCAAGAAATAAATCTGTTTTGCATGCCCGAACCGCTCATGTGGTGACAGAGGGCTATTGGGATCTTCCATGCTAGGAGTGTTATCCTCGACATGTGTTTATTCACAGTCATTCACGAGAAAGGGGCCGGTATTTGGGATGCCCAGTTCCACGCTTAAATCGAAAACATAAGTGTAAAACAAGACTCCCCGCGGATTGATGTTAGTATGGACGGTACCCGAGGATTCGGCTAGCCGTGGAGTGTGATTGATTGGTGGTGGGGGAGTTAAAACTTTACTTTTCTGTTTGGGAACCGCCTATAGCATGAGTAGCATGGAAGATATTGAGAACTCTTGGTCATTGCGTTGACAATGAAAGCATGCCACCCAAAATTATTATCTCTGTTTTCAAAGCTTGAGCTCTGGCACCTCTGCAAATCAATGCTTCCCTCTGCGAAGGGCCTGTCTATTTATTTTCCTGTCGAGTCATCCTCCTCTTATATAAGCACCAATTAGAGAGCACCTCTGTCATTTTTATGCTTTGCTTTTCATTGATATTGAGTATGACTATGACTGGATCTTCGTTGCTATGAATTACAATGTTTAGTCAGCCCTTAATCTTTGAAAGTGTTGTGCATTTATGTTTTGCGGTCTCAGAAAGAGCTAGCGAGATACCACCTATTCATATTGCTTCATGCTTGTTTTGATTGAAGTGTTGGTATTTGAAACTCATTATTATTTGCTCGTTATCTGATTATGCCATTGATATTAGTTTACAGCGAGACCTTTGTGTTATTTTTTATGTGGTTAACTTGTGACCTTGCTGAAATTCTAGTTATGAGTTAGACATAGTTGCAACAACAAGATCAAACAGAGTTCGTCAAAGTTTTTCTTTCTCTCTCAGTTTGTCAACTGAGTTGCTTGAGGACAAGCAAGGTTTTAAGCTTGGGGGAGTTGATACGTCTCCAACGTATCTACTTTTCCAAACTCTTTTTCCCTTGTTTTGGACTATAATTTGCATGATTTGAATGGAACTAACCTGGACTAACGCTGTTTTCAGCAGAATTTCCTTGGTGTTATTTTTGTGCGGAAATCAAAGTTCTCCAAACGTCCTGAAAATTTACGGGGAGCAGTTTTGGAAAATATCAAAAATATCTGCGCCAAGTTCCACGTCAGGGGGTGGGCTAGTGGGCCACAAGACCCTTCTCCGCAACCACCCCCCTCCTGGCGGTGGGCAGGCTTGTGGGGCCCACAGGCACCTGCCGCCTCCAACTCCAGTTCTATAAGTTGTCTTTTGTCCCAGAAAAAATAAAAAGAGATGCTTTCGTCGCGTTTTCGTTATGGAGGCGCCGTCACCACCCGTTCTTCATCTGGAGGGGAGATTTGGAGTCCGTCTTGGGCTCCGGAGAGGGGAAATCGTCGCCATCGTCATCATCAACCTTATTCCCTCTCCAATTCCATGAAGCTCTTCGTCGTTCGTGAGTAATCTATTCGTAGGCTCGCTGGGCGGTGATGAGTAGGATGAGATTTATCATGTAATCGAGTTAGTTTTGATGGGGATTGATCCCTAGTATCCACTATGTTCTAAGATTTGATGTTGCTACTACTTTGACATGCTTAATGCTTGTCACTAGGGCCCGAGTGCCTTGATTTCAGATCTGAAATTATTATGTTGTCACCAATATATGTGTGTTTTAGATCCGATCTTGCAAGTTGTAGTTACCTACTATGTGTTATGATCCGGCAACCCCGGAGTGACAATAACCGGAACCACTCCCGGTGATGACCATAGTTTGAGGACTTCATGTGTTCACCAAGTGCTAATGCGTTGGTCTGATTCTTTATTAAAAGGACAACCTTAATATCTCGTAGTTTCCTTTTGGACCCCGCTGCCACGGGAGGGATGGACAATAGATGTCATGCAAGTTCTTTTCCCTAAGCACGTATGACGACACACAGAATGCATGCCTACATCACATTGACGAATGGGAGCTAGCCACTTATCTCTCCGTGTTATAGCTGTTGCATGATGAATATCATCCAAACAAATCACCGACCCATTTCCTACGAGTTTGTCCTACTACTGCTGTTACTTGTCTTGCTCTGCTGCTGCTACTATTGTTGCTACTACTGTTACTTGTCTTGCTTTGCTGCTGCTACTACTGTTGCTACTGCTGTTACTTGTCTTGCTCTGCTGCTGCTACTACTGTTGCTACTGCTGTTACTTGTATTGCTCTGCTGCTACTGCTTCTACTGTTGCTACTACCGTCGCTTGTTACCGTTGCTTGCTACTGCTGTCACTACTGCTGTTCCTTGCCACTGCTATTGCTCGTTACACTGCTGCTACCTGTTACACTGTTGGTTCACCTACCGTTGATGGGAATTGACAACTTCCGTCAACGCGGCAACGAAGGCGCCATTGATACAATCGTTAGGAATAGTCTGCCGTCAACAGATCGTTTCTGACACTGTTGTTAACATATTACTTTGCTGTTACTACTGTGCTTGCAGATACTAATCTTTCATGTGTGGTTGAATCCGACAAATTCAGCTGCTAATACTTGAGAGTATACTCTCACCTCCTGACGTGCAAACCAACAAATTGGGTCGAATACTCTACCCTCGAAAACTGCTGCGAACCCACGCGCTGGTGGGCCTTCAACAACATTCTTCTAGTTTCGTTACCGGGGAGTGCTATCAGCATTCTTCTGGTGCTGTTGTAGGAGAAGGTTCGTTGTCATAAGCATTCGTCTAGCTAACGCGAGAGATTGCGCAGATCACCCAACTCTCCTTAACCGTGGAGACGACTATTCGAATAGTTTTACACTATGAAGAGGTTGTACGCTGTACCCACGAGATCCGGAAAACTTCCATGTCATCCACGACTTGCGGTATATATTATACCCAAGGTAAGTACCCGATCATTGCCTTTCCCCTGATGACAATAGACAAAGAGTCCACTAGATTGGTACCCAACCCACATGATGTATGTCTTACAAGCACCAACTCTAGACCGTATCATCCATGCGGGGACCAACGGTCTGCCTAGAAGACGTAAAAACGGCATGGTCGACCTACCTGGTACAACCCCGTCACGAGAGTGACCACATATCACTCCCGCCACTAGTAATGTGGCCTCTTTCCTAGTACCGACCAAAGTAATCAACAAAGCCTCGTCCCATAAAGGGGTATCATGGTCGCACATGTAAGGTTGGGACGGTCGACACATCATAAATCTAATCCCATTTCTGAAACCACTCACACAAAACATTCCCGGTGCACCACTTCTTTCACAAGTGATCACCCAACTCAACATCATCACCCTCGGGCATTAGTGGCACCCGACGGGTTTTTTGTAAAACCTTTGATATCAACTCTGTGTTACCATCATCATGCACATGCTCTTACTATGCATAGCACTACTGTCTACTTGTCAATATATCAGCGTGACCCTCATAGATGGTAAGGTCATTCTCAATGCAAGTGCTTCGGAGGAGCCATCAGTAACACCATGCTGGGTGCACCGAATAACCTTAACTATATGCATCGGAATAAAGTATTCAACTTGGCAAGCATGAAAATGTTTTCTCACACATGGTCAAAGGGCTGCTTGCCTGGATCAGCTAGGTATCCCGGCTCTTCGGGGTCTTCGGGTCCAAGTCCTTCGTCGAACGCGGAAACTATCGTTGTCATAATAGTAATAAAATAAGAAGCTCATTCAAAAACAGAGCACAAACTCACTTTAAAAATGCTATCCTATTCTGATAAATCTTTATTATAGTTTTAAAACTGTTTGTCTCTGGTTTTGATGCAAAAAGGTATTTTAAAACGTAAATAACAGGGGCTAAAATATTTAAACTAGTCATTTTAATCAAAGCCATGTATAAAACTTTATACAAAAATTGGTGCAATAGCACTAATAAATTCTACACAATTTTAGAAGATTTTTGGTGGAAAAATATTTAAATTTTATTAAATATTTAACTTTACAAAAATCATTTATAATCAACATAAAAATAAAAATAAAAAGGCCTTTATCCTGGCCTGGCTCGACCAGTGGCTGGGCCGGCCCAACTGGCCAACCGATAGCCTAGGTGCGCACGCGCCGTCAGGTTTAAACCTGACGCGCGGGCCCATGCGGTCAACGATAGAGAGAGCAGAGGGGGGAGAGACTGGCCACCGAGACGTGGGGCATGCCTGTCGGGGTCGTCTTCCTCCTCTCGATAGAGGGGAGGGGAGGCACGCTGGCGGCGATTCCGACACCCTCGAGGCCAGGTGACGACAGGAACGGTACCGTGGCATCGTCGCCTACCTGCCGGTGGTCGAATGAATGACGGGGAGGCCCTGGGTCACCGATGATGAGGTGGCCGCGGCGGAGGTGATACGGGTGGTGGTGGAGTTGGGTGCTACGGACAGGGAAATGCTCGGGGAAGAGGTGGGGAGGCTTGCTGAGTTCTCTACGGTCACAGAGGAGGTGAAAGGAGCGCGAGAGCTGGCCTGTAGCCCGAGATAGACGGAGCTCCGAAGCGACGGGGCCTCGGTCGATCTTGAGCACCAGAGCTCTTTCTGCTCGAATGGGGTGGCTAGGGCCTCGATCGAGGGTCTCGAGGAGTGGTGTGGGGTAGTGGAGTGAAGGGGGCGGGCCTATCTATAGGGCAACAACGATGCACCGAGCGAGGGACCGTTGGTGGTTTCACCGTGGCTGCAGGAGAGGGACAGAGGGCTCGGGGTTGATATCACGGTTGCACAGACGTGATTTGAGACCCCACAGACTCAACGAGACAGAGAGCGAGGAGGCTCAGTGCGCGCATGCTGCGGGGCCGCGTTCTCCTGACCGAATCTGGCGCGCGCGGGCACGCGTCGCCCTGGTCAGCACAGAGGGGGAGAAGGGTCCTTGGGCTGCCCTGAGTCAGGAGGTTTGTCGGAGACACGGAGGGACACCGAGGGGAGGTGAGAACCAGTCGAGGCTGGCCTCCTTTGCCTTGGGTGCGCCCTGTAGCGCGCCCAGAGCATAGATTTGGCATGCCACGGCATGCTGGCGCGCTCTGTGGTGCTTTGGCCCTGTCTGGCGTGTCCGGGGGTTGGCTTAGATGCCCCTTAGCTGTTTGGGAGCCGAGGGTCTCACTACCGGTGAAAGGAAGTGCTTGGAGAGAAGCTGCTAGCCTTGATTCAGAAATTAAATTGGGGATTTTGGCTTACCTTCTTGGAACAAGAGAGCGGCCACTCGTCTGCAGTTGAAGAGTGGTGTTGGTAGCATGCACTAAGAGTTTAGTGGGAAGGGAGTGGGTGTAGAGGGTGTTAAGTGCTGTTTGACCATACTGGCAGAAGGTGTTTGATTAGTGTTTGGGGTAGTTAACCTTCACCACTGATGTTGAAAGTTAACATGATTGGGTTTTATGCAAAAGTAGGATGCTCCACCAAATTTGAGCTCTATTGGACAAGATTAACAGTGCAAACTTGAAATCACCCCCAAATGGGCAGTTATGTCCTTTTAATAGAGAATGTGGGTAAATTAATCCCCACAAATCCAATTTTTTGCACAGTCTCCTCATTTGGGGTGTTGAGCACCCCTCCAAAGTTTCATGCCAAATGGACAAGCTTTGTTATGTAGAGTTGCTATAACTTGATTCTGGGCAGGGAAGGTTTTAGGAATATTTCATGAAGCAAACCATCTTGGAATGAGGTGAAACTTGGCATGACCACCAAATATAGCTTGGGAAGCATGGTAGAACTTTCTGAGAATTTATTGAAAATATTTACTTTGGAAATATTTCAAAAGGTCAAAAACAGACAGGATATGTTTTCAAGGATTTGCTCAATATTTTGAACATAAATAGGGGTTGAAAATCTTATGTATGGAAAACATATGTCGTGTGAGTATCTCCAAATATTCTCAGATTTTCTAAGGCAGAAAAATAATTTTCCATTCAGAAATATCTTTTCTGTCCTGAGAAAAGGACATGCAAATAAAATGGAAAAATATTTTATACAATAATTGTTTATGATTTTGGAGAGTTATAATAGTGCCAAAATCAGAATACAATCTTTGGGTGAAGGCACTCCCTTGGAGTGAGGGACTTGCAGTGCAAACCCAAAGCAAGGTTTTGAAATAGTCAAAAATGAGAAAAGGATCTTTTTGGAAATATCATGTTATAAAAATATTGTTTTTGGATCCACTCACTCAAGCAGGCACACAAACAATGGCAATCATGGCACTCATAGCACTTGCTTAAAAAGTTTTAATAAACTCAGGCTTTGAAGAGACTACTATTGAAATAAGGTAAAAACCGGGTGTGACAATCGTGTGACCCAACTCCTTCACATGGACGAGGCATGCCGTGTAGGCAGTGCACGAGCGGTGCGAGCGGGCACGTACGGGGAGGGTTCCCCTGCCGTGCTAAGTAGCTGGGACAATTGGCGTGCTCCTGAAGCGACTCCCAAAGGTTTCCCCGTTCGGTGCAAGGAGACTAAAGCAGGAGGCTCCGTAGCACGGGGATCATCCCCGAGCCCACCAGCACGTCATGAAGAGAAGCTTTTGCAAGCGAAGACCACCTTTGTTAGGGCGGACTACAGTCTCGTCGCCTTTCAAAAATGGCCTTTGTGGCAATCCTTCCCGCCAATGTTTTCGGGGGAAGAGGACCAAGGCGAGTATATAGGAGAGGCCCGACCTCCATAGAAGGGGATCCAACCTCATCCCCCGACTATGGTAAGAACCCGCCTTTGCAATTGTCTTCAACCTCAAGCAATCCCACCACAAGAAGGAGCAAGGTTTTACACCGCAAGGTAGCCCGAACCTGGGTAATCTGCCATGTGTTTCAGCTTGTCTTCCTAGCTCGCCTTACCGTAGAGTCGCCGTGAGGTTGAGAGGTTGAATTGGGTTGGAGAGAGAGCGCACCCCAGTGTTCAAACCTTTCCTTGGATCCGCGGAGCCCCAGTTCCGACATTTAGCAAGCTAGATAGGGGTGCGCAACCGCTCTTCCGCTCCGGTTTCGCTGCAGCTTCACCGACCCCATGGGTGACGCTCACATGACGCGCCCTGGGAGCTCGGCGACGAACGAGTGTTACCGGCACGCGAGCGTTGTGGCCACCACCATCATCGCCCCCGCCGCGCACGGGCAGCAGGGCTTCCTATGGACACTGGCGCATCAAGGAGGTCGCCCTGCTGCATCTCCTCTGGCCTCTGCCTCGGCCTGCGTTCATGTAGGGGACCTGAACGCGCAGGACGCGCTGCTCATGGCGAGCGAACTGCTTTGCCACCACCCGATGAATGGAGGATATGACGCATGGGAATACCATGTCGCCGAACTCGTCGCCATCGCCCGGAGGGCCTTGGCGCTCTACGCCCTCTTTGACCCTCACCGTTGGAGGCACGGGCTCGACCAGTGAGCTGCCCCCGAGTGGTGACTCGCTCAGCCCTCAGCTTGAGCAGGCCCCACCTCATTCCGTGCTCCTGCTCCTCAGGGTCCCAGTTACCGGCCTCGGACCTCTGCCACCCCCCTGCGGCGATGCACCTCGTAACGGCGGCGACAAGTTCTGTGCCCACCATAACATGCACACCAACAACACGAAGGATTGCTAGGCTGTCAAGATCCTCAACAACAAGCGCACCGCTTGGCGCCGAGACCGTGTTGTCCCCACCGACCGCAGAGGAGACATGAGTGACCATGCCCACCGACCCCGCGGTGACGGTGGAAGCGGCCATTCCCAAGACGACACATGGCACGGGTCCCCCCGCGACGTGCGCCACGTGGACGACACTACCATGCCACCACACCCATGACCTCCGGGCGAGGGGGTGTCGCGCCAGGTGCTAGCGCCATGGCCTACATGCCGCAAGATGGCATCCGTTTCCCCCGGCATAGGGGGTATGCCAGGCGCCACTATCGGGTCGGGGGATCCAGTCTGGGGCCGCCGGGCACAACTGGAGTGGCGATAAGGTGCCTGGGGCCCCACGAGGGCGCGCACCGACACACACCCCCGCGGGCTAGGGGAGTGGCGCCGATCACCAAGGTCGTGGGAGTTCGCCGTTCAGGAGCTCAACATGTTGCAACAGATGCGGGGTGTTCGGGCCTCGCAAAGTGTTGGGATCCCTCGGGATGGAGAAGCTTCAAGAGCGAGCACCCTCAAGACCCGACTGTCGCCCACCCGCGGGGTGGACCCCCACGGTACGTGACGCTAGGGAGACGGACGCGCCCATAACGATCGGGCCGTCAGGTGGTTTTTTGGACCAACCGGGTTAAAACGGTCGATGGTATTTTGTACTGCCCCGAATGAGTGTTTCCTGAATATGTAATGAACTTGATTAACTTTCACTTGGAATGGCGTTGTTTGGCTTAAATGCTAAGCTTGGTGCCGAGCTGCCGTCTTGCGGTCGGACTCTTTAGGTCGTGTGGAGCATGACGGTCCTCGCGCAAGAGTCAAGGGAGCGATGAGCCGGCGTACGTGCTTCCTCGCCGAGCGGTGGGAAGTGTTGGGGAAGAATCCCGTGGGGAAGGACCCGTAGGGGCTCCCATGTTTCCAGGCTGGACGCCGCGCGCCTGGAGACAGAGGGTGGGGCCCCCATCGGAATTTCCCATAGCCCCACACCAGAGGCCACACGCCTGGGGAGCGAGGGTGCCCCCCCAAAAGACCGTACGAGTCCCCAGGCCACGTGCCACTTGCATGGGGACAAGAGTTGGGAGCTTGGAGCCGCGCACCTGGAGGCCAACCCGTGACACTCTCACATAATAACGAGTTGGTTGTATACGCCCGGGGGGTCTCTCGTGCATAACCCCACAACGAGCCACGTCGTGGCGGCGTTAGGGCCCGCCTCCCACGTCTTAGTGGAAGTCCTCATGCTCCGCGCTAGGGAAGAAGCCCATGACACTCTCACATAATAACGGGTGGGTTGTATACACCCGGGGGTCTCTAGTGCGTAACTCCATGATGAGCTTCGTGGCTGCGCTTGGTACCCCTCCCACGTCTTAGTGGCAATCCTCATGCTCTGTGCTAGGGAAGAAGATGGAGGAAACATCCTCGGGTCCACATTTTTCATGTTTTCCCGTGCGAGGCACGACGACCGCTTTTATTTGTCCCTACTTTTGACTTGCGAGCGAGCTCACCAGGCTGGCCCACGTTGAGCGTGACACTCACACCTATCCTTTTTGGGCCCACGAACAAGTTAGCTTTCTATTTTGTAGCAGAGGTCTTAGGTTTTCTTGTTTTTATGGAGCCCCCTTGGTTTTTGTTCTCTTACCACACCCATATGCAAGAGGGGACGGCGAAATGCAAGCGGGAAAGTACGCGTCATCAACGCTTAGTGTTTTCTATCTGCAGGACTTCCCACGAGGGGCCTCGCAAGGCGGGTTGCACGAGCACCCGCCGCAGGCATGAGTCCCTGAGAGTCGTGCTTCAGTGGCCCTCGCTCTCTTGCTCGGGGGCTGGGCCCTGGCGCCAAAGCGCATCAAAGCGACCGCGAGAGGAGACAACGCGAAGGAAGGGGGAACCAGGTTCGTGAAGCGCCCCCGCCCGAAAGCCAAGGCGGGGCCCTCACGAGGTTACCAGCCCCGTGAGACTCACACGAACAACCATGGTCGAGGGAACGCGAAGCTCGGCAGCGCTCGGGGGCTGCCGGTCCACGCCCTGGGTGCACGCCAGGAGTGAGTCCTCAGGAGATGTGTGCAACAAGCTCCCGTCGGTCGTGACACGGGCGACACATGGAAAATATGGGGAACATTGCAGAAGAGACAAAGACACCCCAAGCACGAGAAACAACCGTTACTTGGAAAAAGTAAGTTACAAAATGTCTAACGCCCTCACGGGGCCAAGGGTTATTTGGTGCGACCGATAAAGGCTGAGGAAGCTCAAGTGGAGGAGTCGCCATCCTTGTCGTGGTCCTCAAGGGCTACAACGCTGAGGTCGCCAGCCTCCTCGAGAGGCACCGCCTGGGAGAACTACCCGACCAAGGACTCCACGTGCCCACACACCTCGTCCCTGGCTCCGGAGCTCCACATGCACTGGCTCCATCGCGCGGGAGAGGTCGAATGCGGGATTATGGCAACACAGGTAGGAGAATATGCACGTCAGCGCGTTGCCTAGGAGGTCGCGCGTGCTGGACTCGACGTCCTCCTCCACCTTGGAATCACCCGACTCCAGCACCTCCACCACCGTGAGGAGAAAGTCAGGATGGCCCCATCGCCATAGGCTCATGGCAGCGCGAGGGCGTCCCTGATGAAGTAGTGAAGCGCGGAGCCCGCGCGCACGACCAGCTCCGAGGACCGTTGGGTGCACCGCTCCTCCATGTGGCACGCGTGCACCGTGCATGCACTGCGTCATCCTTGGCCACGTGTGCATCGTTGGCGGCTTCACCAACCTGGGCCAGGAGCGAGTTTAGGTCCTCCTTGAGCTCCCCCTTGCTTTGGAGGTGGCCTCCATGGCAGCTTGGGCCCCTTGCACGTGGGCCCTGAGCGCGCTTGCCTCCTCTTGGAGCGTGTCATACTTAAGCTGGAGGAAGGCCTCGCACCGGCAAGCTCGCTGTGGTACTCCTCCAGGGCAGCCTCCCGCTCACGAGCCACCTTCGCATGTGCTCCGACCGAGGCCTCCTCGTGCGTCGCCACAAGGGTGGCCTCGCCAGCAAGGAGGCGCCTCTCCAAGGCCTCGAGGCACTCACGCTCCACCTCTTGATTACGGGCGATCTGGGTGGCCTCCCACTCGCGACGGGACACAATCGCCTCCCACTAGATGACGGCGGTCTCCCTCAGGGTCAGGTCCGCCCCGCGCCCGAGGCCGTGAAGGCGAGCATGGCACCCATGACCGTGCGGTCCTAGGGTTCCACCATCGCCCGGCTGGGATTGAGGGCCCCATAGGCCCCGCCGGCCCAGGCACCGAAGAAGAAGCTTTGCCGACCGGTGGTGCACTGAGGAGCGCCCCCGGCATGGAGCTCCTTGGCCTCTTAGACGCGGGCGCCTTGAAAAGGTTAGCAATCTGGTTCGTCAGATCATGAAGGATATGCGAGGGGAGGCGGTAACAGCGGCACACTTACTCGTCGCTGGTGACCCGGCGTCCGCACATTGGGACTTACCCTGGGGGCTGAACCTCGCCGCCCCTGAGGGATGAAGGCTGTGATGAGAGCCCTTCCCGCTGACCCTGGGGCGAACATCGTGACCCTGGGGGGCGAACCTCTCCACTAGACGCCATGGAACGAGTGATGGCCGAGTTCGCTCGAGGATGGCGGGGGAGCACAGGAAGAAGGTAGCCGAGGAACGGTGCAGTGGTGGATCCAACCCTGGGGTGTGGTGGTTTTTGTAAGCACAACCATAGTCCCCAAGGTACCAAGGGGGGTGAAGGCAATGAATGCCCCGTTGGGTGCCGCGTGCTAGGCCTGGCCCATGGGCAACGGGGGCTCACGCCTCCCCATTCCACCAATTAGCTGCTACATGCATGCCGTGGACCCAGGGGAAATATTGCACAAGACGGATGGCATGGATGGGTAGCGCTGGTTGAAGGAGAGATGATGGCTGGCGTTGTGCACACGCAGCGTGCCAACTCACTTAGAGTGGAACCCGAAGCATTTTAGGAAAAATGGTCCAATGTTGAATTGGACGCCACGCGTTGAGCCTATCCCGCATGCAGTTGGGGCCCACATCGCCGCGCCCCTCCCATTGGGAGGAGTCTTACCCAACGCGGGCCTGGGGGCTACTGTCGGTCCCACGGGACACGGGGTACCCAGGCCTGTCGTCCTGCGTCCTGAGACGTGACAGTGTAGGATAAGCCTGGTTCGGCCCATCGGCGAACCCGACAAGGAGAACCCTCGCGAGGGCGTGTGCCTTGCGAGGCGAGCGCTTGAAGATCGTCGCAAAGGGCCTCAGGTGGGTAACCGTCATGAGGTTTGCCCTGAGGCCATCGCGAAGCGGGCCCACCAAGGATGACTTGGTGGGGTCCTATGACCTAGGTCCTTCACGTGGACGAGGCAGGTCGTGCAGGCATCTGAAAGCACATATGCTCCCTTGGTGATTTTGATAATTCATGAAAACACACATTGTCTCTGGACTAATACTTTTACCTAGATATTTCAGGAATAGTCCATGGAGAGCTATGGCTAAAGGCTTATGTGGAGATGCCCCTTGATGCAAGACATGAATAATATTGGTTCAAGCTTCCAGCTAGAAGACTCTTCATTTTACATTTGTGAGAAATCACTTTTGAGTCCATAGGAAAGCCAATACTATTAAAAGGGGGTGGGATAGTAAAATGAACTGATTGCTCAAAGTGCTCAAAGTTAGCAACCAAAATACTTAGTCATTTTCCCACATATCCACTCTGTCAAATTCCATATACACAAATCGATGTCACCAAGTTACACATTTCGGACCCACCGAGTTTAACCTCAAACAGAAACCCTAGCCATTCCTCCCAAATCGATGCAACTGAATCCATATCGGTGCTACCGAGTTTGGGTGACCAACTTTCGGGTGCCTCGGTACACAAAATTGGAATTTATGAGTTTGAGTATCGGTGCCACCGAGTTTGGCCATCTGACCGTTAGCCACCCTTTCGGTGCCACCGAGTTTCATATATCGGTTCCACCGAGATTCAAAAGTTGCTACCTTGGTGTTAATCGGTACCACCAAGTTTTTCTCTTCGGTGTCATCGAGTTTGCCACTTTGTGTGTAATGGTTGGATTTTGTGTGATGCCTATATATACCCCTTCACCCACCTCTCATTCGTGGGAGAAGCATTCATAACACACACTTCATTGCCAGGTCCATTTTCTAAGAGAGAACCACCCACTCATGTGTTGAGACCAAGATATTCCAATGCAATCATTTGAAACTTGATCTCTAGCCTCCCCAAACAACTTTCCACGAAATCAAACTCTCCTACCCATGCATATTCTGTGAGAGAGTGATTTTGTGTTGAGGAGACAATCTTTAGAAGCATAAGAGCAAGGAGTTCATTGATCTACCACATCTATTACCTTTTGGAGGGTGGTGCCTCCTAGATTGGTTAGGTGTCGCTTGGGAGCCTCCTACTTCGTGCTGTGGAGTTGAACCAAGATGTTTGTAAGGGCAAGGAGATCTCGGTATGCAAACACTTGGACTATATTCCCATCCACTCGACGACTTGTATCCACTCGGAAGGATTCCACTCAACAGCAAAGACCAGAAGTCACCGACGAAGGCCAACGAACATACGTTCAGCCAATGGTCTTTAGTAGCATTTATTACTTGCTTACGTTATCAGTAACGTATATCTTTCACTCATATTGATCGAGCCCTTAGATGTCGAGGCCTTGATGAGGGGTAGTGCACTCTATATAAGCTAACCCTCCCCTCTGGCACAAGGGTTCGCACCCCCTGTATTACACAATCCACAGTGCAAGAGCTCCCGAGCACTGAGACGTAGGGCTGTTACCTCGAGGAGAGGGGACTGAACTCATACATCTTGTGTACAAGCTTGCCCTAGCTCGGACTCTGCCATATCCATTCGTACCCTACACCTCTACTGTCAGGTTCATTCCCACGACAGTTGGTGCCCACCCTGGGGCAGGCGTCTAAGCGACTTCCGGCAAGTTTGCATTTTTCACTCTTCGTCATGTCTTCCGGTGGCGATTCGTTCATGGGTGGCGAGATCTGTTTCGGCTTTTTCATCTTCATCACCGACGACTCGACATGGCTTCAGGAAGCACCACTCGACATCGAGGCGCTCCTAATCCATTGAGCAACGCACTTCCGTGCAAGCTCCATCCGCGTACTCCTTTGGCAGCCGTCGACTCTGCTGTCGGCTCTTCACTCCACTGTTCGTCATCACAAGCGATCCGGTCGCTCTCGACTCCAACGATGGGTGAAGCACGCAGTGGCTCGCCAGGCATTATCTCCGTTGACTTCTCAGGTCGCATCCATCGAGCCTACTGTGCCCCTTCAGGACCAGATCCACTCGGTGTCAGATCAGTCTGACGTTCCCTCCGAGTGCGAGAGATGCAACCCAGCAGCAGAGGTCTTCTTGGCGGGCTCCGTGGAGAGCCCACCTGGGTTCGGTCACGGAGTTAGCTCGAGGGATGAGTATCTTTCTCTTTTTATTTTTATTCCTAACTTCAAAAATCCATCATAAATTCACACTAACTCCAAATTTATTGATTCAAAATTTTGCAGGTTTCTAAAATCCTGATCTATCCAGATTTGAGCATTGCACCTTTTTCCAATATACTTCTGTGTGATAATAATATCTAAATGCCCATTTAGATACTTTAAACACCACCTTTTGCAAGTTCTTAGAGGATTCAAATCAACTCCAATGGGAGTGATTCAAATTTCCATACTTTAAACACCATACTTGTAGTGTTTGGGTTTAGTTCTTCCCTCATAGTAATGCATGTGTATTTAGGTCGAACTATTGGCATCTAAGGAAAGTGCTTAGAGATAATATGATAGTTGTTCACCCACGTTCTATGTTCCTTAAGACCCTAAAGCTTCGCTGAGCCACAAGATGGACGGATCCCGACCATAAAAGACGACTCTAAGTCCTTGAAATATGGCCAGTACCCGCCCATAGAAAGTTCCGTTCTCCTCACCTGACTCTTGAGCACTATGTTATGTCCTGTTTGGGGAAGTATGTGGTCATCCTCAATGACGACACACTTACTCACCCAGTAAGAGGAAGAATGCCTTAATCCTGTTTGGACGAGCCTAGGAACGCCCGTTGTTATGCCTCTCGAGGGTACAATGTTATTGTAGCGACCCGACTCAACGAGTCAAGCCTCTGGTGTTTCTGTACCATCCCAAGATCATGCTGGTACACACACAGTACATAATGTATATATTCAAGAGTGCAATCACACAGCTTTATTAATCGAAATCTCATAAAGAGTACTTTATTAGAATAAAGGAGTACAATAAGGTGGCTGAAGGCCAAACTCATGAGATTATCTAACGAAGACTAAGCGGAAGCATCAGGTAGACGAGTCCATCCGACTCCAAGGGCATGTCGCTGAGCGTAGAATCGTAGCCTCACTCCTGGTCGGAAAAGTACTCTTCAACATGATATGTTGCAGCCGTGTAGGTCAGCATATTGAATATGCTGGCAAATCATCAAGAGAGGGAGTAAAATAATAATCAACTATCTCTACATGCATATTTGGCCGGTGGAGCTAAGTTTTTGCATAAAGCCAGTTTTATCCTACAACAAAAGGGGTCGAAAGCAAAATATTACTACATAGTTTGTTGTTAACGAGATGGTTCCGCCAACCAATTCTCGTACCCGAATAGTTGTTAACACCCACATCATTATTAAGTTGTGTCGAGAGTTCAGGGGAAATTCAATGCCTTCGGCTCAAGTTGTCCATGACCGTGGACACGGCTAATCGATTAGGTTGAGTACTCTGCAGAGTTTTGCACACGTTCCCCACAAGATTTGATCGCCTCCGGGTTTGTCCTCGCACTTCAGGGTGTTTGAAGACCGGATGATCAAAACATGGTCTTTCAACGGGTCCCTCTGAATCCCTGTCGGTGCCCATCCATTCCTACCGTTCGTCTACATCTGCTAGCACCGCCTGTCCAGAGTCGCCGCGTTGTCCAACCAAGCCAGAGCCCATAATGACTTGTGGCTGTGCAGGTAAGCCTTGAGTCTTGAAGTCTCCGTCCGTCCCTTTGAGCCTGGGTGAAGCTTTCCACAGGATGACATGGCCTCTCCAGCATCCCGGGCATCCACTGGGTTTTCCAGGGAGCCGATCAACCGTCCTTCACCCAGTGTTACATTGCGTCCGAGGTCTTGAAAATCTTGTCTTAGTCCGGTCCTGATTATTATGTCAACCTCGCATTCACTCGTGGTATACACTCAACCGATACCCGTCTACTAGAGCATAGCATATATAACATTGTCGTCCCGGGGCCAAGTATCGGGGTGTTGGTGTTCCTACCACATGATACTACAACTATGACTAAAGTTTCCAAGTACCTAGGCAGCATGCAAATAGGGCAAAGAAGGTGATCTACTATGCATTGAAAACATAGGTAAAAATAACATGATCAAAGATGACTTGCCTTGATGATAGTTGTCCTGCTCGAGCGTCTCTAAGTAACACGCTTCGCACTCCGGATGATCTACCGATACAAACACAAAGCACACCATAAGCAATTCAATCAAGCCACGAGTAAAAATAACATCACATGCAATGGTTTGCAAAAGACTACGCAAAAGAATTTATCGCGCGCCGGTATGGCAACTTGTTTCTGTTGAAAACACCAGTAAAAATACTTTAAAAAAATTCTGAAAATTCTACCACAGTAATATTTTATCACTAGAAAACAGTAGCAAAAAGAATCAACTCAATATCATTTTTCAAACTCCTGGAATAGGCAAAACAGTGTTTAAACTAAATCTGCTCTAACTTGTATTTAAAAATTCCAAACACAGAAAAATTATATATTTTTAAAAACTACAGGAAATTTGTGAGCTACTGGAAAAAGAATCAATGTCATTGGACGTAGGGATGAAAAGTTGTGATCAAAACAAGATTGAAAGTTTCTGTTTTCGAAATCTGGACAGAAATTACGAAACTGCTAGTGCTAATGAGAGGCACACGTGGCAAGCTTCTAATGGCTGAGATGGAGTGCATGAAATAGAGAGAGAGAGGTTGCTACCTGCTGCTGGAGGTGTTGCACCGGCAAGAAAGGAGATGGCCGGCGAGGAAGGAGGGAGTAGCTCCGGGCGGTGGGGCGTCGGGCGGCGGCGGTGAGGTTCCTCCTCCGCGGGGAAGAGGCGGCGGTGGAGAGAGAGTTCGGGGAGGGCTCCTCCTCCGCGGCGAGGCCGAGGTGCAGCAGCTTTTGGGCTGCTGCCGCTGCTCGCGGCAGCGGCTAGGGCGGCGGTGGGGTGAGGCGCCGGCGGCGGCTTGTGGAGGCGGCGGTGGATGAGACGGCGGCTAGGGTTGGGGAGAGGTGACGGTGGGGGGGGTTTATATAGGCTTAGGGGAGGAGAGTAAAAGGAAGGAGAGGGAGAACTTTGGGAAGGAGATCATGGGAGGGAAAAATAGGAAAGAGAGAGAGGAGAAATAAGGAAGGAGAGAATAAGGAAAGGGGAGGGAGAAGAAAAAAGGAAAGAGGAGACGTGGGGAGGGAGAGACGTGGAGAGGGGCTTGGAGGCTGCATGCAAGGCTTGCATGCGTGCATGCATGGGGCGGCCGGGCTGAGCCCTTGTGGCTCGGCCTGGCAGTTTTGTTTAAAAAAAAAACAAACAGCAGCAACAAAAAGGAATAAAAAACAAAACAAAACAAAACAGAAAAAAATATATTTTCCTAGCTAACAAAATACTAGAAAAAAAGGGTACTAATATACATATATGCGCTAGAATACTTAGGAAAACAAAATACATATACAACTAATATATATATAATACATATAGGAACCCTAGTTCCACCTAATACAATTTTTTTTTAAAAAGTTTTATGCAATTAGATCACAAAACGCGATTGAAAAAAAACAACTCAACTAAAATAATTCGGAGTTTAGAAAAATTTGCAAAACCAAAAGGGTGACTTTAACTCACAGGGGAGAAGTCATATTATCTCCACTCCAATAAATTGCCCGCAGTTTTGGAGTGTCATTTTCCTCCGCTCTCTCTCTTGCGTGCAAGAGAGTTTTCTCCGGACATTTCTCGCGCGATGGAAAAATGGAAAAGCAAAAGAATTCAACGCAAATATCTCCGTTCAAATTCTGTATAATTGAAGAAGTCATGTCATCTTCTCTCGTTGCTTTTTTTAAAAGCTTGAATTTGAATTCACCGGAGAAGGGGAAAGTCATTTTATTCCCTCTCTTTCAAAAGTTTCGAAAAGTTTCAATTTCACGCAAGTTTCAATCACTCAGCAAACAAACAAACAAGCAAAACTAATAATTATATTAACATTCCAAAATTTATAAATTTTGGGATGTTACAGTTATCTCGAGAAGGCGGGCTTCTCGGAGCAACCCCAAGATGACGGAAGTCTATCCTACTCAAGTCGAGACGAAGAACCGCCGTGACAAGGAAGCCACGACAATGACGATGAAGCAACAAAAGTCAACCACCGACCGCACACCGACTACATCAACAATGTCAAGAAGCCTCGACGACTCAAGATGGTGAAGCCTTTGGACAAGCGAAAGAATCAGACGACCTCGCCTTGGTCCAAACCAAGGACGAGCGTACTAGTAGGTCGTGGTGAAGACCTGCCAAAGGTGATTCAACCGCTCACCGAGCCGCAAACCTTGGGAGTGGATGACTGGTCTATACTAATGGGTAGCCAGCTCATCCAGAAACTCTCGCAACCCTCCCAGATAGCAGGACCATTTTGGACCCTGAGCCTCCGAGCTTAGACTCATAGGTGAGACCCAACCCGGACCCTTCCACGAGATGCCTTCGAAGACCATTTGTGGCCATAGCGTGACTACCGAAAGGAAGTCAAGGACTTTCCTGTAAGAAGGAAGCTACCTGAAGACTTTGGCAGTGCGTTCTAACACGAGACATCTTGATGTCATTAACCGGCATGCGAAGCCCGGGACCAGAACCCAAACACACCATCTTGCCACGTATTGTGACTTTGGAATACACTTGCAAGGGAGAACCTTGCACAGACTTAGCTCACCAAGCCCTTGACCTCGGTCAAGAGTAACTTATTGCCAGATCCTGCTCACGATCAGTCAAGGACGTGCGAAACATTTGAAGTTGTATCATCAAGAACCTCAAGACCACCAAAACAACATGAGGAGATGAAGGCCACCTCCGACTCAAGATTTTGTATCTCACCAAACCCTAGCCTAGAAATCTCGGGGACGAGATTTTCTTAAGGGGGTAAGGTGTGTAACACCCAGTTTTTGGCCTTCCTGACTAATTATCTTATTACAAAATTTAGGACCAATTTTTTTTTGTGAATGCTTGTGATGCTTGGAGTGACATTGTTTGCTTGTTTGCTTGAATGAATGTGATTGCTCCCCATTAATCCTTGCCATCCTCCTAATCACCCCTCATCCCATGATCTCCTGCCTAATGATCATGCCATGTGTTTAGGATAAATATTTATTTTCACCAAATATTATTGTCACCAAAAAGCACTTCTTTGAATTAAACTTTCAAACCCGTTAGATGAGGTTCGTACTACAAGTCCTCAAGATAGGGAGAGCTCCGAGATCTCTCTCGACTCCTCCTCCCCCACATAGAGCGTTCCCCGAGAACGTGAGCCTCCCAAAACCTCTCCCTCTCCTGCTGGGATCCATCCTACGGTCCTCCTCGAGCTATCCCTTCTCCCCTAAGCCTTCCTCCCCTCCTCCTTCTTCCGTGGCCGCGGGGTAGAGCTTCGGCCTCTGCACGGGCTGGCGCGCTCGGAGCCTCCCCTCGCCTCCTTCCACCTCTGCCAGAGACCCCCAGGCCGCCGCAACTCCTCCGCAGCCCTCCTGCCCTCTCTCTTCGCTGCTGGTGTCGACCCCAAGGGGTAGACAGCCTCCCCGTATGCCTCATCGCCGACGCTCATGCTGCTCTCCCTGCAGGTGATGAGCAGGGGAACGGGTGCGGCTAACCGCCCCGAGCGCTCCGGTGGCCGGCGCACCGCCGGGGGGTGGCTGGAGCCATCTAAGGAGCCCCTCCCTCGGCCGGTCTTTCCTCCCTGCCTCCCCTGCGCTCGGGCAGGAGGTAGGAGAAGGCCCTGACCGGGGGGCCCTCCCTGTAAGTCAGCCGAGCCGGGCCTAGTGCCTTAAGTGGAGGCGGAACCTTCTCGGTGCGCCTACCCGCTTGGGAAGCGCATTCCATGGAATGCGCCACTGGCGTGGCCCTCTGCTGGCGCTGGGAATCATTCGGCCGATCCATTTACTTATCTGGCACCCTTGGCGTTAGTTAGCTCGTGGGATGAGTATCTTTCTCTTTTTATTTTTATTCCTAATTTCAAAAATCCATCATAAATTCACACTAACTCTAGATTTATTGATTCAAAATTTTGCAGGTTTCTAAAATCCTGTTCTATCCAGATTTGAGCATTGCACCTTTTTCCAATATACTTCTGTGTGATAATAATATCTAAATGCCCATTTAGATACTTTAAACACCACCTTTTGCAAATTCCTAAAGGATTCAAATCAACTCCAGTTGGAGTGATTCAAATTTCCAGAGCCTTCTAAAATCCTTACCTATTTTTAGAACCCTGGTCAACATTTTTGTGTGACATATTTATCTTGCAATAAATAAATAGCTCATATTGTAAAATCTCCAGAATATTCATACCAACTCCATATCCATTGAAACCACTTCCTAAATGTTTCTAAAATCATTCCCTGTTACATGGGTGCCTCCACTCATTTTTAACAGAATGATTCTGTTGGCTTCTTCAACGGCCACCTATATCTCCTTTCAACCATTCAAAATCCCCTGATGGTCCAAAACTCCTTGGCAAGGATTCAGGTATTTTTCTGATGACCACAGAGGTCCTAGAAAAGTAAAACTTCTATTTTTTAGAACACTTTTATTTCTGCTTGCTATGTGGCTTACTGTGGTTGTTCCTGACGATAGTGATGATTAGATGGAGTATTTGGGGTTGGAGCGGAAGACCTCGAAGACCCCGAGGACTTATGTGAGCAACGCAAGCATCCCTTTGACCATGACTGAGCATAAGTCACTTTGCATGTTATAATAGCAAGTATTCCCGTTGCATATGATCATAAGTACCGGTAATCATTTGATATGATTTTATCGAAGGCTCCTCCGGAGTACTTTGCATTGAGGTTGACTCTACCCCTTAGGGTCATGCTAATACCATGTTGACAAGTAATAGTAGTGGTAGTTCTATCATGAGCATGATGTTGTCACAAAGCAAGAGTTTATGAAAACCCCGTCGGGTGCCACTAATGCCCGAGGGTGATGATGAGTTAGGTGGTCACTTTTGGTGAAGTGATGCACCCGGTATTTGTGTGAGTAAGGTTTCGGAAATGGGATTAGATTTATGATGTGTCGACCGTCCCAACCTTACCAGTACGACCACGTTACCCTTATGGGACGAGGCTATGTTAATTACTCTGGTCGGTGCTAGCAAAGAGCCACATTACTAGTGGCGGTAGTGATTGTAGTCACTCTCGTGATGGGGTCGTGCCGGGTAGGACGACTATGCCATTTTTATGAGTTCCAGTCACACCGTTGGTCCCCGCATGGTTGGTACTATCCAGAGTTGGAGCTCGTAATACGTACATCATGTGGGCTGGGTACCAATCGAGTGGACCTCTTGTCTAGTATCGTTAGGGGAAAGGCATTGATCGGGTACTTACCTCGTGTATGTGATATACCGCGAGTCGTGGATGACACGGAAGTTTCCCGGATCTCGTGGGTCCAGCGTACTACCTCTGCAGAGTGCAAACTATTCAAATAGACGTGTCCACGGTCAAGGACAGTTGGGTTATCCTGCTTAAACTACGTCCTGATATTTCCGCATAAACGAAGTGTGTGTGTGTGTGTGTGTGTGTGGTGTGGTGTTGGAACAGGTGTTGATATGAAAATAATAATATGACCAAGTTCGGTGACTAGGCATATAGGGTGAACCCGGATGGTTCAACCCTCAACTGATATATTGAGGATATGACAAAGTTCGGTGACTTGGCATATAGGGTGAACTCGGATGGTTCAGCCCTTAGCAGATATGTTGATACCTGTAACCTGTTCTTCAAAAATAATTCTTTAACTTGATTCTTATTCATGATCATTCTCCCAGATGAGTTACACTAAAGATGGATGATATTGTTATCCTTCACTTTCCTTGTTCATGTCATGGGTTGTTTGCGAGTACATTCAAAGTACTCATTGGCTTGCCACTGGTTATTTCATTGACCAGGTGTGAAAGAACAGGATATGGTGATGATTAACTCGGTGACGTTCTTGCGAGCTAGGACGCTTCCCAGTCAGAATGCCTGTAGGTTAAGGCTGATGGCATGGGTTCACACTTTCAACCAATAATTCCGCTATTGGTTCAGTTTGGTATGTTGGCCTTTAGGGCCCTATATACGTAAGACTCGACCGAGATGGTCATTTATTGTATCAAACGGTATGTATGGATGTAAGACTCTTTTATTCGGTATCTGTGTTCAGTGAGCATTGATCTCTAGGATCACTGAGCACGACGGTCTCGACTCGTAAGTTGGGGTCCCCACATTGCCAATCAAACAATCGAGAGAACGTACATTTATCTCTCAAACCAAGTACACCAAGGACTTAATCAAGAAGTTCAACATGCAATAATGCAAATGTATGACAATCCCCATGCATACTAGTGGGCATCTTGACCTCACTATGGAGGACAAACGAGTTGATCAAAAGGTTTATCGATCAATGGTTTGTTAATTGCTATATTTATGTGCCTCCCGTCCTGACATCATGTTGAGTGTTTGCATGTGTGCCCGATAACAAGCAGCACCAAAAGAGTGTCATCTATTGGCCGTGAAAAGGATAGTGAGATACATAACACATACAACAAACTTTTGCATATGGTATCCCAAGGGATCTTATTTTTAATTTTGTTGTCTATTCTGACTCGGACTATGCCGGAGACAAGGTTGACAAAAATCCACCTCGGGTACATGTCAATTTCTTGGGAGATATCTTGTGTCTTGGTCATCTGAGAAACAAAACTCGGTATCCTTATCTACTGTCGAAGCTGAATACATTGCCGCTGGATCATGTTGTGCCCAATTACTTTGGATGACTCAAACTCTTAAGGATTATGGCATTCATGTTAGAAAAGTTCCATTGTTATGTCACAATGAAAGTGATATTAAGATTGCATATAACCCCGTGCAACATTCTTGAACAAAACATATCCAAGTGCGAGATCATTTCATTCGTGATCATGTTGCTAAAGGAGATATCAATCTCAAGAATGTTCATACTTGCAAACAAATAGCTGATATATTTACCAAAGCACTTGATGAGAAAGTGTTCTGTCATTTGAGGAGTGAGTTGAACATCATTGATGCTTCAAACCTAAGCTATACTCACTCGGATGCATGCAGGGGTATGAGCCTGATTGCCCATTCCATGATGCCATTGACATGACTATCTTATATCTTGGAAACTATGCTCCCTTGTATCGCATCTAACCCTTTTGTAGGTACTTGGAAGAAACACACTCCATAGGATTGTACTCAACACACATCAAAAGAAATATTGACATGGCCAAGTATCAACAACCTTTTCTTTGGAGATGGAGGAAGAAGACCACAAAATCATATCCTTGACAATTCTATGATATTGAATTTCACTTATGTCATTTGGATATATTATGTTCTTCCTTGCGTGACTAACCATTGTAGGTGAAAAGTGAACCAAAACGACATGGATAGCTCCCAACTCATGATGATCTTCATCAACTTTGGGCATCCACAACAAGTTCACGTACATGCCACGTCATCAACATCATTCGAAGGTATGTACTCATATCCTTGATAAAACTCTACATCAATTAATTGGCTAAAGCAACTCAAGTGACATGAAGACATTGAAATGCTTAATCAAAAAATGGTAACCCCATTTTGCGCTTAACGATGAGTATGACCTATGATCAAGCATCCTTCCTTGTTTCCTCAAGTCAAATACTCTAATATAGGTGACCTTGTTGCCGCCCCACATCTAGATGGAGATTATTGTATGATTCACATTTGACCTTCCATATTCTTTTGGAACTATTCAACGCTCATCTACATGTATATATATTTCAAAAGAAGATTTTTTTCTACCTTTTGTTTTTCTTTTACTTTAGTTTGCCTTTCTCAATTGGTATCTTTTACAATTGGAATCTTGGAACAATTCTTTTGATCAGTCTATTTTCTGTTAAGGAGTTCATATTCATTGCAACTCGGTCTCCACGATCTGGGAAACTCGGTCCAACCGATTTCTCCCAGAGGCTTGAAACTCATTCTCGGCTCTACCAAACCACTTTGCCTCGGTGACGTCGATATTATAAAAGACTTAGTTGCTCTGATATTTTCGTCTGTACTTTTGCCTTATGGGAGAAAGATTATCAATGATCCCATGTTCCATTGCCTCCTAACATCTCATTGACAATTTTCTGAGACAAATACATTTCCAACTTTATTTTTTCTAGGGAGGGAAAAGTTATCTTGGGGGAGAAAATTCTCAGTGACCCCATACAATATTAGTGGGAGAATCATCTAGGATCCTTAACATAGGGGAAGTTAATTCAGGGAACTCTTATCCACATAAAAGCGAGAGGACATTCGATGAACCCTACGGACTATCTAAGGGGGAGAAAAGACCAATTGAAGTAACCCTTATATAAGAGAGACGTATACAGGTTCCCTTTCTTTCAATGAGATCTTACCCTCTGACCTTTTTGAAAATTAATGCCAAAGGGGAGAAGTATTATTATCAAAGCTGCCATTCAATGAACCTATTTATAGGGAAGAAATATCACCAAGAAGCTTACACAAAAAGAGGGAGGAACATCACCAGGGGGAGATATTTGTTCCTAAAGGGAGATATATCAAACCTTACATATTATGGGGGGAGAGATAAAATTATGTTACTTCTTTGAACTTATCTTACTCTACCTACTCCCAATATCTAACGCTATGATTCAAGGGATAGAAAATTATCACATATTCATCCTTAGGGGAGAAATGTTCTCTTGGAGACATATCGTTTCATCAAATCTTATCTTCAATATGTCTTCAGTATCTTGGTACTTTGAAGTTCTTTGCATCTTTACAACAAGGTACACTTGTGTTATCTAACATTTGTTTTCCCAAGTGTACTCCTATGTTAAGACGCTCAAGATCCTCAAGGTAAGTATATGCATCATATCCTTATTCACGATGACCTCTTGTTTCTTGCACATATTGTTTGCAAAAGGGAGTCTTGAACATGGAAGTCCTTCATTCACATATGTTTGATGCACATAGCCAGGATGTCTATGACTTGCCTTCGCCTTCTATCTTGTGTGTTCCCATGCATTCCAAATCAACTATCCTTTAAAGGAATTGCACACATTTAAGGGGAGCTTGTACTAGTCATATTTCTTTCAAAGCTGTCATATTCTTAAGCTTATATTTATTTGAAGCTTTGATTGTATGTTGTCATCAATTACCAAAAAGGGGGAGATTGCAAGCACATATGATCCCGTGGTTATTTTGAAAATTCATGACAACATACATTGTCTCTTGGACTAACACTTTTACCTATATATTTCAGGAATAGTCCATGGAGAGCTATGGCTAAAGGCTTATGTGGAGATGCCCCTTGATGCAAGACAAGAATAATATTGGCTCAAGCTTCAAGCCAGAAGACTCTTCATTTTACATTTGTGAGAAATCACTTTTGAGTCCATAGGAAAGCCAATAATATTAAAAGGGTGTGAGGTAGTAAAACGAACTGATTGCTCAGAGTGCTCAAAGTTAGCCACCAAAATACTCAGTCATTTTTCCCACGTATTCACTCTATCAAATTCCATATACATAAATGTAGTGTCACCAAGTTTTACATTTAGGACCCACCGAGTTTGACCTCAGACAAAAACCCTAGCCATTCCCACCGAATCGGTGCAACCGAATCCATATTGGTGCTACCGAGTTTGGGTGACCAACTTTCGGGTGCCTCGGTACACAAACTCGGAATTTCCGAGTTTGAGTATCGGTGCCACCAAGTTTGGCCATGTGACTGTTAGGCACCTTTTCGGTGCCACCGAGTTTCATATATGGATCTCACCGAGATTCAAAAGTTGCTACCATTGTGCTAATCAGTACCACCGAGTTTTTCACTTTGGTGTCACCAAGTTTGCCACTTTGTGTGTAACGGTTGGATTTTGTGTGCTGCCTATATATAACCCTTCACCCACCTCTCATTCGTGGGAGAAGCACTGAGAACACACACTTCATTGCTAGATCCATTTTATATGAGAGAACCACCTACTCATGTGTTGAGACCAAGATATTCCAATCCAATCATTTGAAACTTGATCTCTAGCCTCCCCAAACAGCTTTCCACCAATTCAATCTCTCCTACCCAAGCATATTCTGTGAGAGAGTGATTTTGTGTTGAGGAGACTATCTTTAGAAGCACAAGAGCAAGGAGTTCATTGAACTACCACATCTATTACCTTTTGGAGGGTGGTGCCTCCTAGATTGGTTAGGTGTTTCTTGGGAGCCTCCTACTTCGTGTTGTTGAGTTGAACTAAGATGTTTGTAAGGGCAAGGAGATCGCCTACTTTGTGAAGATCTACCATGAGTGAGGCTAGTCCTCCATGGATGGAATCCGTGGTGGAATAGACAAGGACGCTTCTTTGTGGACCCTCCGTGGACTCTCGCAGCCGTTACCCTTTGTGGGTTGAAGTCTCCACTAACATGGACATACGAGAGCGCCACCTATCGGAACCATGCGAAAAATCGCTGTGTCAACCTCTTTGTGTTTGATCTCCTAATCTCTACTCCTTTACATATGCAAAGTCTTCACTTTTCCACTGCCATTTATGTTGACTAGCATGTGTAGGGTGCACTAGACTTGTTAGAACTACTGAATTTCTACCTTCCTTGAAATTGGGTTAGGCTAGGAAATTTATCTTGAGAAGTAGTCCATTAACCCCCCTCTAGACACATGTTCTACCGATCCCTCAGCGGCGTAGGGGCGGTGCTAGCGGGCATGTACGACGAGTGTTTCCCCTTCCATGCTAAGTAAGCTCGGACAGCTAGCGTGCTCCCAAAGCTACTCCCAAAGGTTTCTCATTCGGTGCAAGGAGACTAAAGTAGGAGGCTCCCCAGGACGGGGATCATTTAGAGCCACCAGCACGTCATTAAGAGAAGATTTTGCACGTGAAGACCACCTTTGTCAGGGCGGACTACAGTCTTGCCCTCTTTCGAAAATGGCCGTTTGGGCAACCCTTCCCGCCAATGTTTTCTGGGGAAGAGGACCAAGGCCAGTATATAGGAGAGGGTCGGCCTCCATAGTAGGGGATCCAACCTCATCCCCTGGCTAGGGCAAGAACCCACCTTTGTACTGGTCTTCCATTTCAAGAAATGCCACCACAAGCAGGACACTGCGAGGTGGCCCGAACCTGGGTAAACAACCGTGTGTTTCAGCTTGCTTCCTAGCTCGCGCCACCGTAGATCGTCGTGAGGCTGAGAGCTTGAACAAGATTGGAGAGCAAGTGCACTCCAGTGTTCAAACCTTCTTTGGGTCTGCGAAGCCCCGATTCTCACAGATGCACCGTCAAAGTTCGCATCGATCCTTGAGGTGAGAATGGGCAATGCACGGTACCGAAGAGGCTTGCAAAATATGAGGAGGTGATATTGCGTATGTCCATGGTTTCACATTAATCATTAAGAACTCATATACTTATTACAAAATTTTATTAGTTTCATCACAAATCGAAGTACTTCCCGCATGCCCCGAGGGATAGGGTTGGGAGGAGATAACCATCACGCGACTGTGACTCCAAACAACACTACGATTTCAACGAGGAAGAGAAAAGCTCACACATCCCCGCCATGCCTTTTTAATATTCAGAGAAACAAGGAATTCATACCTCTTAATACCGCTACTTCTAGGAATCAACAATGATGCACTCACACCTTTTCATATTACCATATCAATATCATCAACCCACAATTTCTCTTTGTGTGCTACATGATGGTTTTGATTATCATTCATTGAATACTTATTATTTTTGGACTAGATTTATGACCCATGCAAATTACCGCTACTTTTTATTAACTCTCAAATAAATATAAGTGAGTAATGAGAGTTCAAATATTTCTATAAAATCAACATGCCATCGTGGTCAAAAAGATATGAGTGAACTAGTATAGCAACTGTTTAGCTCAAAAGATATAAGTGGAGCACAAAGAGTATTCTAACAATTCATGATAAATGTGTATATCTCTCATGTTGGCATGTCCAGAAAAATATGATTGTGGCAAACAAAAATTAAAAAGCAAACTAAAGAAAATGATGCTCCAAGCAAACCCGTATCATGTGATGAATAAAAATGTAGCTTCATGTGACATATCGCTGGATTGAGACGAAAGAGGGGATGCCTTGTTGGGCATCCCCAAGCTTAGATGCTTGATTATTCCTAGAATATTACCTTTGGTTTCCTTGGGCATTCCCAATCTTAGGCCCTTGCTGCTCCTTATTCCATTGTCCATGGCAATAACACCCAAAACCTGAAAACTTCAATCACACAAAACTCAACAAAACTTCGTGACATCCGTTAGTATAAGCAACATATCAAATACTTTGGTACTATTGTAAATTTATTATTATTTTATTATTGAATAATAGGTATTGTATTATAACTTCTCCATGGCTTATAGCTCCCGATACAATCCATAGTATCATTAAAACAAGCAAACAATGCAAGCAAAAATAGAATGTGTCTAAAACACAACAATCTGTAGTAATCTGTAATGAACATATACTTATTTAACTCCAAAAATTCTGAAAAACTAGGAAAACCCCAGTAATTTGTACAGAAATGCTGTGTAGAAGTTTCATATTAAAAGGACATTCGTGTACAATCAGCGAAATTCTGCACTGAACGTCGAAGTTTCTGTTTTTGCATCGTATCAATTATACTTATCATAGAAGTCATCCCATAGGTTTAACATGGTACATACACTAATTTAAACATAAAAACACAATCATTACAGAGGCAATAGTCATGTAAAAACACCACAACAGAAAGTAAAAAGCAAAAAATTAAGATCATTATTGGGTTGCCTCCCAACGAGCGCTATTATTTTATGCCCCGAGCTAGGCAAAATGCATATGATCAAGTGTTGTCATCTTTGACATCAAGCTCCTCAACAACACAACCACGAATAGCAGAAACCATAGGAGACCTGAAAAATAGGATCTTTTATCAATTTACAAAGTTGGGATGCACACTAATCATTTTAAGACCTTTGTCCCTTTTTATAGGAGGAGTGCTAATGTCCTTAGGAACATACATAATTTTGGGACTTTTACTATGAGAGGTACTAGCATTAATTTTGGAGGGTGTGAAAGCGGAACCTACTTTATCAATAACCTCCTCCATTTTAACAATATTTTATCAATCCTATTCATACTTTTTTCTACCCTCTTATTAATAATAGTATCTTTGTCCTTCAAAGTTTTCAAAGTCATTCCTACCCATTTGCCAAATTGAGTAATATGATTATTAAGCTTTTTGTCTAACTCCTCTATTTGTTCATTAGTAGAAATTTTCATTTCACTAACTTCAAGCCTACACATTCCATCTTCCAAGGTTAAAATAGTTCCATTAACAATGGTGGGAGGTGATCCCACAAGATTCTCAATAGCATTATAGGCATCCAAAGTGTGACACATTAAGAAATTACCACCGGTGATGGTGTCAAGGACAAACCTATACCAAGTTGCCACATCCGCATAAAAATTATGAAGAAAGGTAGTAGTGGATTCCTTATGAGTTGATCTATTTTTAGCATTGCAAATACAATACCAAGAATGTTTCAAATTTTCTTCTCCCCTTTGTTTCAAAATTGAACACTTCATTTTCCGAAGTGAGCGAGAGAGAGGAGGAGCTAGCCATGGTAACTAGCAAAGAAAAATATTTTTGTATTTCTGATATTTTAAGCAAACAAAATATAACAAAAAATAAAAAGAAGAACAAGTAAATGATAATTTATGTGAATTTACTTGATAGTTGGTGATGATATTCTCCGGCAACGACGCCAGAAATTCTTCCCGATACTTGTGATCTGCGTTGAGTTTTCATGAAGAGGAAGGAGTTATCACAGCATAATGCGGGTAAGTATTTTCCTCGATTAAGAAACCAAGGTTTATCGAACCAATAGGAATATCAAACCTCAACCATCTTCAGCGGCTGCACACAAAAGAGCAAACAACTTGCACCCAATGTGGGCAAGAGGGTTGTCAATCCGCTTGATCTCGTTATTTGCAAGCAAATGAGGTATGTACATAATTGTACATAGTTCTTCCTTGCAAAATTCAATAGAAGACAAATAATAGCATCAAGGAAATTATAAGTTTTCTGAATATATAAGTGAATAGACTCGGGGGTTATAGTGTTCTCTAGTGGCATCTCTCATGAAATCAACATATTACGGGTAAACAAGTTACTGTTGGGCAATTGATAGAACATGGGATAGTTATGCGATTTTCACGGCAGTGATCATGTATATATAGTCATCACGCCCACAAGCAAATATGACGATTCCTCCCTACACCTACTACTATTACTCCACCCATCGACCGCTATCGAGCATGCATCAAGTGTATTAAGTAAAATAGAGTAATGCTTGGAGAAGAATGACATGATGTAGATAAAGTAAACTCAACCAATATGAATAAACCCCATCATTGTATCCTTAGTGGGAGAAACACAAAGATGCAACTTGTCCCCCTTCTGTCACTTGAATATAGAAAATCGTCATGTTGAACCCACTACAACACACAGCTACCACTGAAGAAATACCAAACTACTTCGGCAAAGCAATTCAATAGATCGGACATATTTAATAAGAATCATAAAACTCAGAGAAGACTCAAACACTTTTCATGAATAATCTGAACATAAACCCACTATTCGTCGGATCCCAACAAACACACCATACAAAAGAATTACATCAAATATATCAAAGTGATGGTGCAACGATCATTGTATTGAAGATCAAGAGAGAGATTCCCTTCTAGATACTAACTATGAATCCATATGTCTGTGGTGAACTACTCACACATCTTCATGAGGGAACCATGGTTGATGAAGAGGCCCTCTGTGATTGATCCCCCCTCCGGCAGGGTGCCGGAACGGAGCTCTAGATGGAGTCACCATGGAACAAACTTTTGGTAGCATAAAAAGTGTTTGGAGATGATATTTAGGGTTTCCAGAATATTTGGGAATTTGTAGGCCGGAGATCAAGGCAAGTGGGGCGACAGGGAGGCGCCAAGGCATCAGGACGCGACCACCCCCTGGCCGCGCCCTATTTCCTTGGGGGATCCTCATGTGGCTTCAAGTTTCCTCTCAATGCTTCCAGGTCTTGTTTTGGTTCAGAAAAAATGATAAAAAAGTTTCATGGCAATCGGACTTCGTTTGGTACTGAAAACATGAAAACAAAAAACATGCAGAAAACAGATACTGGCACTGGGAATAGATTAATAGCTTAGTGCTCAAAACTAATGTAAATTGGTGAATTATGACCCAAAAAGTATCCTAGGATGATAATATAATAGCATGGAACAATACAAATTATAGATACGTTGGAGATGTATTAGTGTCCCTGTAGTCGGTCCTGGCGTATCCGCGTAGTCGTTCTTACCTTCATGGTGTAGTTGTACATGTTCAAACAAAAACTTGACAAGTCGTCGCTGTCGGACTTGCCGGTATTGACAAACTGAAGGGGCACTTGGAAAATCCATTGGTGCACCTTGGCTCTTGGTCTCGAACCCGGTTTCGAATGCGTACAGGGCAACACATATCGTGAGTGCAGCAGGCGAAAACTTGGTGTGGTTCCGACAACACATGGTGGTCCCAAAGTTGAAGCCAACGGGGCAACGACAAAGGTTAGGCATGGCAGCAATGACAAGCAACAAGCGACAACACGAGCAACAAGTGGTAGCGGTGGTAACAGATGCACAACGGGCAATGACGACAATAGAGGCCCACACGGGAGCGGCGGCGACAGACGCACACACGGGCAACGGGTCGAGCTCGGGCTATAAGCTCGTCTTGCACGAAGGCCATGGGAGGTAAGTGGCACAAGCATGGACTTTGACAGGGTGCGAGCGAGGAGTAGCAAAGGAGCGTCTGGAGCCGGGTTTAACCATGGGTGGAGGGCGATGCCATGGAGCAGGCATGTGAGGTTGCAGGGAGCTTGCTGTGGTGGCTCGGTTGGCGTCCTAGACGTAGGAGGTGAAGTCCTTGGGCGGATGGCACACACATCAATCAACGTCAAACCAACTTGAACTACCAAGTTCAGTATGTGTGCACAACAACGGATTTGGAAGAATTTACCAGACAAAGGTAAAGCACCTTTTGACAAATGTGTATGCAAGTAAGCAATCATCCTATGATTATAGGCTGCATTATCAAGAGTGATGCACATCACTTTCTTATCAATCCTCCACTCACAGAAATCTAGGTGGACCTCAGCCGCAATAGATGCTCCATCATATGGTGGATCAATTTTTTTGAACCATACAATCCTCTTGTTTAGTTTCCAATCAACATCTATGTAATGGCAAGTAATGCAAATATAGCTATGCTTTGTGACTTTGGATTTCCTATTATCAGATGTGAAACTAACTATACCAGGGGCATCAAGAATAATTTCCATGAATTCCTTTTTGTGTTTAAGAAAAATTGCCTATCTCTCTTTTTATTTTGTGCCGACCAATAGACTTGAATTGTGGACCACAAGCAGACATCATTGTTCTAAATCAATCTTCTTCAACTGTTGTAAATGGATGAGCACCATACACAAGAAAAATAGAGACTGAATTTCTGGGAACTTGAGCATCAAGTCTACCATTCCTTAATGCAGTTGTTCCATCATCATTTGTTTCCGATTTAAACAAAAAGTTATTCATTGTTGCTTGTTCAACAATATGCTTCTTTTCAGTGTGTCTAAGTAGATGAGATAAACCATTTGTCGATTTACCCGACAATTACTTCTCACAATGTTTGCATTTAGATATAATCATTGGATCACCATCTTTCGAGATCTTTGTAAAGTCCAACCATACCTTTGACTACAGTTTAGAAGTAGTAGGCTGTTGTGCCCCTTCGGCGGTAGGTTGTGCATTTTGTGTTGTCGGTACACTTCCTTCCTCCCCACTAACATCATCTACTATTTGTTTTCCCCTTTCCCTTGCACGTCACTATCGAATACAAGGAGGATCTGCAGGTACAATAAACAATTGCATCGGGAGATCGTGCCCTTCTAATTCTTCGGGATCGTAATCTGGTTCATCACCCTTCGGTCCTTCAAATTCTCGTTAATTAATCATGATCAATCTGCACCATATACACAACAATACAAGAATATAAACATCACTCCATCTGTTCAACATGACCATACCACTCTAATTCTCCGCATCTTCCAAAAATATACCTCGGAGTCGGAGTTGCATCATGAACGGGGCGATGCAGCCACTGCTAGGAACTGGGTGGGGCAACCAGTGCCACGCGTGAGGACGGGGCAGAGAAGCCGCGGTTGGGAACGACCCGGATGGGGCGAGGACGGGGCGGAACAGAGAAGCCGCAGTCAGGGACAAGGTGTGGACGGGGAGTGGCACAAGGGCGACGACTCTGAGTAGCGCTGCGAGTGCCATGGAGGGATTCGAAAAACGAGGCCCCGCTTATGGGGCCATTTCCGGATCTATCACCACATCATCATGGGAGATCTCCTCCTAGGCGCCGCCGACAGTGTGAGAGGATGTCGTACTCTGACTTAACCTCGTCACCGCTACCGCTGACTCCGCAGCAAGTTCTTTTGTCTTTAAATAGCACCCAATGTAATCCTAAAAGGAAATTAAAGAAAAACATTGGGTACTAGTGTTGTGCCAATAACCTGGCTTATCTTTCCTTTTTATGTTAGTTTCTTTCCGAATGCAAAGGCTGCGCCCATGCGCCTTCTCAACTTTAACGCATAACTGAAATGTCTGCCGGTGGGTGCCTTCTTGCCTTGGGAGGCATCTAAGGATAAAACCCTGGGCACCCCCTCGGCGACATTGCGCCCGACAAGTCTGGCCTATCGTCCTTGCCGCGACCACCCGGGGTACTAGGCATGCTACGAGTCCCTTGTCGTGCAACAATTCTGACGAGGGCTCAATCCACGAGCAAGTCTTCTCATCTAGGCGATAATTTAAGTGGCAGGGAGGGATTTTACTTATCTTTTCCTTCCTCTACCTACTCGCTTGCCACGGAGAAGTTGCCTTGAACACATCCGCCTGCCCGCTCCTTCTCCCCCCGAAATGACTTGTGCACTGGGAGGGCTCTTCTGGGGACTCCTGCTTTCTTTTGAGAAAAAGAAAGAAGAGAAAATAGGATGTATTGGGGGCTCTTAGCGGTTCGGCAACGTTTTTGTATTGTTTATAATCTACCGCAACGATCCGCATGATGGGCATAATGTAAGTATGCAATTAGGCAGAAAAGAGTTACAAGATTTATAGTCTTATTAACTGCGCACATGGTTATCACCTGGTTTGTACAAAGGATTACACACATTGCTGCGAGACTTGGACAAAAGTGGTTGCTGGGGGGGGGGGGGGGGCGACAACCGCGCCTCATGGGTAGAACTTGCGAAGATGCTTGATATTCCACGAGTTCTGCACCAGAGTGCCATCCTCGGTCTCCAGGCAGACTGTGCCAGGCCTGGTGACTTGTACTACCCGGTAAGGGACTTACCACTTCGGCGTCAACTTGTTTGATCCCTTCGCGGATTAAATCCATCGGAGTACAAGGTCGCCTTCCTCAACAATCCCGACGCGCACTCTGCGGGTATGGTAGCGGTGTAGGGCATCCTGATACCTAGCAGCACGCATTGCAGCCTCGAGATGATCTTCCTGGAGGAGCATGGTATCGTCATGCCGTAAGCGCTCTTGCTAGTGATCGTCAAAGGCCTATACTCTCGGTCACTTGTACGTGAGTTCTGTGGGGAGAATTGCATGTGCCCCGTAGACCAGGGCGAAGGGTGTCTCATCGGTGGCTCGATTTGGTGTTGTTCGGATCGACCAAAGAACCGCTGGGAGTTCCTCCATCCAGCGCCTTCCGTTCTTGCGCAGCTTGTCAAAAGTCCTTGTCTTGAGGCCCCGCAACAGTTCAGCATTTTCCTTCTCTACTTGCCCGTTACTCCTGGGGTGAGCAACGGAGGCGAAGCAGACCTTGGGGCCAATATCTTGATAGTATTGCATGAAAGTGCTGCTGGTGAATTGTGTACCGTTGTGAGTGATGACCCTGTTTGGGACCCGAAATGACAAACAACCCCTCTTAGGAACTTGACTGCCGTCAGCGCCGTCACCTTTATCATTGGCTCCGTGTCAGTCCACTTCGTGAACTTGTCGATGGCAACAAACAAGAACTCGAAGCCCCCGGTAGCACGGGGGAGGGGGCCGACAATGTCGAGCCCCCATACTGAGAATGGCCAGGAGAGTTGTATAGTTTGAAGGGCTTGTGCTGGTTGGTGTATCTGCTTGGCGTGGTATTGGCATGCTTCACATGTTGTCACCCTCGCCAAGGCATCTTGAAGATCTGTGGGCTAGTAGAAGTCTTGCCAGAACACCTTCCCGACAACGGCTCGTGATCCTATGTGGAGCCACAAATCCCTTCGTGTATCTCTGCGAGCAGCCGCTGTCCTCCCTCCTCAGTGATGCACCTCAATTTTACCCCATTGAGTCTCCGCCTGTATAGATCATTGTCCACGAACTGGTACATGCTCAACCACTAGGCTACTCTTTCATCTTCTTCTTGCTCTTCAGGGAGGTCTTCTTTCTCGAGGTATCGAAAAATCCACTATGCCCATGCCAGAGCCCAGGGCTGGACGACATGGACTAAAGGTGTTTCTTCTACCACAGGAGCGCTAGCTTCGACGGCAAGGACTGGTTGTCTTGTCGGAGCTTGGCGCTCACCATCAAGCGCTTCGTTGTCTCCGGCAACCTTCTTGACGACCATGGGTGGCTTTGCCGGGAAGTAGTCACCGGAGGTGACCTTCCTCTTCTTGGCTTGCCATCCTAACGGTGTAAGTGATAGCTGAATCGGTCGGAGCATGAAGGTGCCTGGTTTGAGAGGAGACTTCTAAGCTGCTTGTTTTGACTGGTCGTCGGCGATGTTTTTCTTTGTCTTGGGGACATGTTCCATCTACACACCATCGAAGCGTTCCTCCAACTTCCTCACCTCATCGACATATGCTTCCATCAGGGGGGTTTGATACTCCTGATTGACTTGGCGCATAACAAATTGTGAGTCCCCTCGAACTATGAGCTTCTTGATGCCTAGTTCTGCCGCTACTTGCATCCCGACAAGCAAACCCTCGTATTCTACTGTATTGTTGGTCGACACCTCGTGGGGGAATTGCATATGGATGACATACTTGAGGTGCTCTCTGGTGGGTGCTATGTGAAGCACTTCGGCACCGGTGCCTTGCATCGAATAAGCTCCATAGAAGTGCATGATCCATGCCTGGGGGGTTTCCTTGCAATGAAGGGCTATCTTTGGGACCTCTTCATCTAGTGTTGGCATCCATTCAGCAACGAATTTTGCTAGTTCTCGACTCTTGATAGTCGATGTGCTCTCAATGTTCAGATCAAATCTGGCTAGTTCCAGGGCCCACTCGATGATTCGGCTCGTTGCCTCTGGGTTCCTCAGGATCCGCTTCAGCGGGAAGCGGGTGACGACTATGATGCTGTGCGCTTGGAAGTAGGGACACAAATTGAGGGAGGCCATGATGAGGCCAAAGAGCAGTTTATGGATCCCAAAATATCTTGTCCGAGCCCCATGCAGGAGGGAGCTGACAAAATACACTGGTTGCTGCACCACCTTCTTCCGTTCTATCGCTGTTCCGTTTCCCGTGTTGCCTCCGCATCGGGCTCTTGGCTCATTGGGGTTGACTTGGGACCACCTACTGCTGGGTCATAGGTCACCGTTTCGCTGTCCTCGGCAACCATTTCTACCACTAGTGTGGCGCTGACCACCTGATTTGTTGCTGCCATATACAACAAAAATGGTTCCTCAGGCCTGGTCATGACTAGGACCGGAGATGGGGACAAGTACTTCGCCAGGTCTTGCAACACTGCTTCTGCTTCCGGAATCCATGCCATTGTTCCCGGCTTCTTCAAGATCTTGAAGAGCGGCAGGGCCTGCTCTGCGGATTTGGAAATGAATCTGCTGAGGGCGGCCACATAGCCCGCCAGCCGACAGACATCCTTAACGTGTTTTGGAGCCTCCAACCGCTCGATTGCTTCAATTTTGGCAGGGCTGGATTCTGTACTGCGCTGAGATATGAAGAAACCAAGGAGCTTACTGGATGGGACCCTGAATACGCACTTCTCGGGGTTGAGGTTCAAGTTGACGTTGTGCAAGTTCACAAAGGTCTCCTCCAGGTCTTGGACCATTGTGGCATTGTTCTTGATCTTGAATACGATGTCGTCCATGTAGGCTTCCACATTTCTGTGTAGCTGCAGTGCAAGACCAATCCGTATGACCCTCGCGGATGTGGAGCGAGCACTCTTCAGGCCAAATGGCATGGGCTTGAAGCAGTATGTACTGTAAGGGGTGATGAAGGTTGTCTTCTCTTCATCCTCATCAGCCATGAAGATCTGATGATAACCAGAGTAGGCGTTGAGGAACGACAACAAGTTGCAGCCGGCAGTTGAATCCACAATTTGGTCGACGCACGGGAAGGGGAAGAGGTCTTTCGGGAAATCTTTGTTGACATCTATGAAGTCGATGCAAAGCCTCCACTTCCCGCTTGCCTTGCGCACCACCACGGGATTAGCCAGCCATGTTGGCTGGAGTACAACCCTGACTAGCCTTGTCACCTCCAACTTTATGATTTCTTTGGGAATAAAATCTTGCCGCTCTAGTGCTTGCTATTGTACCTTCCGCTAGACAGGGAGCGCATGAGGACAAACATCGAGGTGGTGCCCAATCACCTCCCTGGGAATGCTGGGGATGTCAGAAGGTTGCGAGGCAAACACATTGACATTCGCCCGCAGGAAGGAGACGAGTGTGCTTTCCTATTTGGTGTCGAGGGTGGCACTTATAATGAAAGAACCTCCCTCGCCGTCCTCTGGCACAACCACTTGCTTCGTCTTGGGGATGGTCACTCTGTTTCTCTTGCCCCCGGCGGTGGAAGTCTCGGGTGAGTCATCGATGGGTGTGCTCTTCTCAGTGGCGTGCTTCGTGGAATCGTCACGAGCCTTGTCGGAGGTCATGAGCTTGCTCTTGGTAGGAGCGGGTGTTGGGTAATGTTGCATGGGAAACAAATTTTTTCCTACACACATAAAAGATCTATCCATGGTGATGAGCATCTAGGAGAGGAGAGATCGAATCCACATACCCTTGTAGTTCACTAAGCGGGAAGCGTTAAGAAACGCGGTTGATCTAGTCGAACGTCTTTGCGATCCAAATCGCAAGCCGTCATGCGATCCAATCACGATCTAGTGCTGAATGGACGACACCTCCGTGTTCAGCACACGTACAACGCAATGATGATCTCCACCTCCTTGATCCAGCAAGCGAGGACAGAGAGGTAGATGAGTTCCTCGGTAGCACAACGACATGGTGGCGTGGTAGTGAACTAATCTCATAGGGCTTTGCCGAGCTCTACCGAACTAATCTAGAGGAGGAATAGGGCAGCACGTGGCTTTTTAGGTGGTGGTTGCCCCCAAACCTCCACTATATATAGTAGGAAGGGGTAGGTAGGGCTAGCCTTGGTCCCTCCTCTAAGGAGGGATGGTTCGACCGAATTGGGGAGGAGTCCTCCTCCCACAAGGGAGGTGGACACCCTAGGAAGGACTCCTCCTCCACCAAGTCTTGGCGCATGGCCCTCTTGCAGTCGGCTACTGATGTTTGCTGTGTACCCCTCGCAACTGTGCCAAAAATATTCCTACTACGGCACGTTGGTATTCCCTCGAACCGGAAAGGGTGATGTAGCACAGCGACGGTAAGTATTTCCCTAAGTTTGAGAACCAAGGTATCAATCCGGCGGAAGAGTATCTCACCAACCTGCACAAACACAAAAGCTTGCACCCAACGCTATGAAGGGGTTGTCAATCCCTTATAGATTGTTTGCCAAGTGAGAACTGAAAGTAACAAAGTAACAAAGCAAAGTAAAAGAAGAATTGTAAACGATGGATGTGAATAGACCCGGGGGCCGTAGTGTTTACTAGTGGCTTCTCTCATGAAAGCAAGTAGGTGGTGGGTGAACAAATTACTGTCGAGCTATTGATAGAACTGTGCAGAGTCGTGACGATATCTATGCAATGATTATTTCTATAGGCATCACGTCCAAAACAAGTAGACCGATACTTTCTACATCTACTACTATTACTCCACACATCGACCGCTATCCAGCATGCATCTAGTGTATTAAGTCCATAAGAACAGAGTAACGCCTTAAGCAAGATGACATGATGTAGAGGGATAATCTCAAACCAATGATAAAACCCCCATCTTTTTACCCTTGATGGCAACTGCTTGATGTGTGCCTTGCTACCCCTACTGTCACTGGGAAAGGTCACCACATGGCAGAACCCAAAACCAAGCACTTCTCCCATTGCAAGAATCATAGATCTAGTTGGCCAAACAAAACCCAAGACTCGGAGAGACTTACAAGGATATCAAATCATGCATATAAGAAATCAACAAAGACTCAAATATATATCATAGATAATCTGATCACAAGTCCACAATTCATCCGATCTCGACAAACACACCGCCAAAGAAGATTACATCGGATAGATCTCCATGAAGATCATGGAGAACTTTGTATTGAAGATCCAAGAGAGAGAAGAAGCCATCTAGCTACTAACTACGGACCCGTAGGTTTGAAGTGAACTACTCACGAGTCATTGGAGGGGCGATGATGATGATGAAGAAGCCCTCCACCTCGAAAGTCCCCTCCGGCAGGGCGCCGGGAAGGGTCTCCAGATGAGATCTCGCGGAAACGGAAGCTTGTGGCGGCGGAAAAGTATTTTCGAGGCTCCCCTGATTTTTTGCGGAATATTTGGGAATATATAGGCGCAAAACCTAGGTCAGGAGCCGGCCAGGGAAGCCACAAGCTTGCCCACCGCCGCCTCCCCCCTTGGTGGCAGAGTGGGCCCTTGTGGGTTCCCTGGGGCCCACCTGGCCTGGCCCAAAGTCTCCCTAGACTTCTTCCGTTCAAAAAAAAATCATTTCGGGGTTTTTCTTCCGTTTGGACTCCGTTCCAAAATCAGATCTAAAAAGAGTCAAAAACACGGGAAAACAGGAACTGGCACTTGGCACTGAATCAATAAGTTAGTCCTCAAAAAGATATAAAAAGGTACATAAAACATACAAAGAAGACAAGATAACAGCGTGAAACCATCAAAAATTATAGATACGTTTGAGACGTATCAAGCATCCCCAAGATTAACTCCTGCTCGTCCTCGAGTAGGGAAGTGATAAGAATGAATTTTTGATGCTTTCATGCTACCTAGCATAAGTGTCCTTTGTAATTCCTCTTATGTGACGTGAATGTTCAGATCCATTAGATTCAAAACAATAGTTTGCTATTGACGTGGAAACAATAATAATTCAAGCAAACTAGCAAAGTAATCATGAACTTTCAAAATAGCAAGGCCAAAAGAAAGTTATCCCTACAAAAGCATATAGTCTGGCTATGCTCTATCATCATTGCACAACGAATTTAAATCATGCACAACCCCGATATTGACCAAGTAATTGTTTCACACCTTTACTTTCTCAAACATTTTCAACTCTCACGCAATACATGAGCGTGAGCCATGGTTATAACACTATATATGGTGTGGAGTATGGTGGAGGTTGCAAGACAAAAGGAGAAAATAGTCACATTAACTAGGCATATCAATGAGTTGTGGAGATGTTCATTAATAGATATCAATGTGAGTGAGTAGGGACTGCCATACAAACGATGCACTAGAGCTACAAGTATGTGAAAGCTCTTAAAGAAAACTAGTGGGTGTGCATCCAACTTGCTTGCTCACGAAGACCTAAGGCAATTTTTGAGGAAGCTAAAACTAGTGGGTGTGCATCCAACTTGCTTGCTCACGAAGACCTAAGGCAATTTTTGAGGAAGCCTATCATTGGAATATACAAGCCAAGTTATATAACGAGAATTTCCCACTAGCTATATGGTGGTGACAAAACAAGAGACTCTCAATCATGAAGATCATGGTGCGCAAAATGCACAAGTGTGGAAAAAGTGGTAGCATTGTCCCTTCTCTCTTTTTCTCTCTTTATTTTATTTTGATGGGATCTTTGGCCTCTTTTTTTATGGGCTTCTTTGGCCTCTTTTATTTCGTCACATGGGACAATGCTCAAAGAATGAAGATTATCACACTTTCAACTCAAAACTTAGAGCAATTATAACTCTATATGGAATGCCTTTGGTAGTGTACCGTGGCAACGATCTAGCATGGCATAGTCATCAATGGAAACATCATGCTAGCTATCTTAAGATCATGCAAAGGCAAGTAGACGTGGTGGCACATGTCATGGTGGTAGTTGCATGTCAATATATCTCGGAATGACTTTGAAAAAGCGATAGTAGGTAGGTATGGTGGCTGTTTCGAGGGAGGCTAATGGTGGGTTTTGTGCACCGGCGAAAGTTGCACGACACTAAGAAGATAGTGATGGTGGAAGGTGAAAGTGCATCTAAACCATGGACTCAACATTAGTCATGAAGAACTCATATACTTGTTGCAAAAATTTTATTAGTAATCGAAACAAAGCATTCAACGCATACTCCTAGGGGAAGGGTTGGTAGGTATAAACCATCGCGCGATCCCGACCGCCACGCAAAGGATGACAATCAATATACTAATCATGCTCAGATTTCATCACATAGCGGTTCACCATACGTGCATGCTACGGGAATCACTAACTTCAACACAAGTATTTCTAGATCCACAACACCTTACTAGCATGACTTCAATATTACCATAACCACAACTCAAAACTAATTGAGATGAATCAAACTTCTCCAACTATTCAATGCACATGAAGGAGGAAGTTTTTGTATCCCTTTGTATAACTACCCCTTTTGAGACTACTTTCAAAGCATAGATCAACTAACAAGCCACACACCGCTGCGCTCTAAAAGATATAAGTGAAGCACGCAGAGCAAAAGTATCTAGCTCAAAAGATATAAGTGAAGCACATGTGAGCTGAATTGTCTACCAAAAGATATAAGTGAAGCTCGACAAAATCACGGCGTGTGCATGTCTCTCTCTCTAGGTGTGCAGCAAGGACGATTGTGACACAACAAAAATAAAAGACTCCTACGATACTAGACGCTCCAAGCAAAAACACATAACATGTGGTGAATAACAATATAGCCCCAAGTAACGTTACTGATGGATTGAAGACGAGAGAGGGGATGCCTTCCCGGGGCATCCCCAAGCTTAGGCTTTTACGGCATCCTTGAATCTCTTGGGGTGCCTTGGGAACCCCCAAGCTTGAGCTCTTGCCACTCTTTATCTTTTTGTCCATAAGAACTTCACCCAAAACTTGAAAACTTCACAACACGAAACTTAAACAGAAACTCGTGATAACATTAGTACAAGAAAGCAAACCACCACTTCCTTAGGTACTGTAGCAAACTTAAATTCTACTTGTGTTGATGTTGGGTTACTGTACTTTCAATCTTCCATGGCTAATACCCCCCGATACTATCCATAGTTTCATCAAAATAAGCAACAACACAACAAAAACAGAATCTGTTAACAGCAGACCAGTCTGTATGTTTCGTATACCTGTGGCACTTCACAAATTCTGAAAACTTACGTCAGTCTGAAGAATTTGCGTAGCAATCAGCAGCAAAAAGAATCAACTCAAAATCTCTTACAAAAAAAATGCAAATTCTTTTCGTGAGCAGAAAGTTTCTGTCTTTTCCAGCATGACCAAACGATCATCCTCAAGACTAATCATAGCGGTTTTGCTTGGCACAAACGCAAAAATAAACACAAAAAACACAATCATAACAGAATTATGAAAGTGCAGAAAACACAAAACAGAAAGAAAAAGGATAGATTCATTTGGTTGCCTCCCAACAAGCGCTTTTGTTTAACGCCCTTAGCTAGGCGAAACTGATGGAATCACGTATAGTCATCTTTGGTGCTCAAACCATAAGTAGCGTGATCATTTATCATCTTAAGATTTTCATCTTTATTAGACGACTCACCACTAGCTTTAGGAACAAAAACAGGCTTGACAGTCTTTTTGAGAGTAAGATTTGGAGTATTTTGCACAACGGCAAAAGTGGAACCCAAGTTGGTTAGGACATCTTCTAATTTGCCAATTCTGGAAGAATCATTAACTATAAGTTCCTTCTCCTTTAAATTTTTCAAAAAGTTTCCCACTTTGGATCCGTACTGAGTAATTTGATTGTGGATCTTTATATCCAAACCCTCAATAAGTTCAACTGTGGCAATTTTGTTTTCAATAGCGTCAAGCCTTTGCATCACGTGCTCCAAGGTCAAGATAGTTCCATTAACCATGAGAGGGGGTGAGCCTACCAAATTAATGATAGCTCTATAGGAGTCAACAATATGGCTCCCCAAAAAGTTCCCGCCTACAATGGTATAAAGGATATACCTATTCCAAGGAGAAATTCCAACATAGAAACTGCGAAGGAGGACGGTAGTGGATTGCTTACGAGTAGATCTACTTTGAGCATTGCAAATCCTGTACCAAGCGTCCTTCAAATTTTCTTCCTCATTCTGCCTGAAATTGAGAACTCCATTTTCAGGGGTGTCATTTGGAGTGGTGGGTCTAGCCATTGATGGACTATCTCACACACAAACGAGCAGGAAGAGAGAGTGAAACAGACAAAAGAAAACGGCGAAGGAGAAAGGAAAAAGGCGAATGAAAACGGAAAATGTGTAGTGGGGGACAGGAAAACGAGAGGCAACTGGCAACAAAAGTAAATGCAAGAGAAGGGTTTGCGAGACCTACTTGGATAGATCTTGATTTCTCCTCCCCGGCAACGGTGCCAGAAATAGGAGTGTTGTCGGGAGAATATTCTTCACGATCCTCCTCGGCAAGCGATCCTCTTCCCCGGCAACGGTGCCAGAAATACTTCTCATGTTTGTTGTGTACCCCTGGAAATTGTGCCAGAAATACTCCTACTACGGCACGTTGGTATTCCCTCGAAGCGGAAAGGGTGATGTAGCACAGCGACGGTAAGTATTTCCCTAAGTTTGAGAACCAAGGTATCAATCCAGCGGATGAGTATCTCACCAACCTGCACAAACACAAAAGCTTGCACCCAACGCTATGAAGGGGTTGTCAATCCCTTATAGATTGTTTGCCAAGTGATAACTGAAAGTAACAAAGCAAAGTAAAAGCGGAGTTGTAAACGATGGATGTGAATAGACCCAGGTGCCGTAGTGTTTACTAGTGGCTTCTCTCATGAAAGAAAGTAGACGGTGGGTGAACAAATTACTGCCGATCAATTGATAGAACTGTGCAGAGTCGTGACGATATCTATGCAATGATTATTTCTATAGGCATCACGTCCGAAACAAGTAGACCGATACTTTCTGCATCTACTACTATTACTCCACACATCGACCGCTATCCAGCATGCATCTAGTGTATTAAGTCCATAAGAACAGAGTAACGCCTTAAACAAGATAACATGATGTAGAGGGATAATCTCAAACCAATGATAAAACCCCATCTTTTTACCCTTGATGGCAACTACTTGATGTGTGTCTTGCTGCCCCTACTGTCACTGGGAAAGGTCACCACATGGCAGAACCCAAAACCAAGCACTTCTCCCATTGCAAGAATCATAGATCTAGTTGGCCAAACAAAACCCAAGACTCAGAGAGACTTACAAGGATATCAAATCATGCATATAAGAAATCAACAAAGGCTCAAATATATATCATGGATAATCTGATCACAAGTCCACAATTCATCGGATCTCGACAAAGACACTGCCAAAGAAGATTACATCGGATAGATCTCCATGAAGATCATGGAGAACTTTGTATTGAAGATCCAAGAGAGAGAACAAGCCATCTAGCTACTAATTACGGACCCGTAGGTCTGAAGTGAACTACTCATGAGTCATTGGAGGGGCGATGATGATGATGATGAAGCCCTCGACCTCCAAAGTCCCCTCCGACAATGCGCCGGGAAGGGTCTCCAGATGAGATCTCGCGGAAACGGAAGCTTGCGGCGGCGGAAAAGTATTTTCGTGGCTCCCCTGATTTTTTGTGGAATATTTGGGAATATATAGGCGCAAAACCTAGGTCAGGAGGCGGCCAGGGAAGCCACAAGCTTGCCCACCGCCGCCTCCCCTGGTGGCGGAGTGGGTCCTTGTGGGCTCCCTGGGGCCCACTTGGCGTGGCCCAAAGTCTCCGTGGACTTCTTCCGTTCGGGAAAAAATCATTTCGGGGTTTTCTTCCGTTTGGACTCCGTTCCAAAATCAGATCTGAAAAGAGTCAAAAACACGGAAAAACAGGAACTGGCACTTGGCACTGAATCAATAAGTTAGTCCCCAAAAAGATACAAAAAGGTACATAAAACATACAAAGAAGATAAGATAAGAGCGTGAAACCATCAAAAATTATAGATGCGTTTGAGACGTATCAGCTACCCAAGCCCACCAGGCGCTGGTGTGCCACCTCCTAGGCCCATTTGCCCGTGGGTGGGTGGTCCCCTCTTGGTGGGTTCCCAGAACCCTTTCGACACTCCTGGTACAATACCAGAAAATCTTGAAACTATTCCGGAACCCGAATACCACTTTCCTTTATATAAATTGTTACCTTTGGACCATTTTGGAGCTCCTAGTGACGTCCGAGATCTCATCCAGAACTCCGAACAACCTTCGGTCACCAACACACATAACTCAATAATATCAAAACGTCACTGAACCTTAATTGTGCAGTCCTTGTGGGTTCGTGAACTATGCAGACATGACCGAGACACTCTCCGGTCAATAACCAATAGTGGGACATGGATGACCATATTGGTTCCTACATATTATACGAAGATATTTATCGGTTGAACCACTATGTCAAGGATTCAGTTAATCCCCTATGTTGTTCCCTTTGTCCATCGGTATGTTACTTGCCCGAGATTCGACCGTCAGTATCTGCATACCTAGTTCAATCTCATTACCGGCAAGTCTCTTTACTCATTACGTAATACAAGATCCCGTGGCTAACTATTTAGTCATATTGCTTGCAAGCTTGTTGTGATGCTGTATTACCAAGTGGGCCTTGAGATACCTCTCCGTCACACGGAGTGACAAATCCCAGTCTTGGTCCATGCCAACCTGACAAGCACCCTTGAAGAAACCTGTAGAGTATCTTTATAGTCACCCATTTACATTGCGACATTTGATACACATAAGGTATACCTCCGATGTTAGTGAGTTGCATGATCTCATGGTCATAGAAACATATACTTGACATGCACAAAACAATACCAATAACCTAAGACAATCATATGCTACGTTCATAGTTTGGCTCTTGTCCATCACATCATTCTCCTAATGATGTGATCCTGTAATCAAATGACATCTCATGTCTATGGCCATGAGATCTTGACCATCTTTGATCAACGAGCTAGTCCTTTAGAGGCTCACTAGGGACATTGTATTGTCTATGTATCCACACATGTATTTGAGTTTCCAATCAATACAATTCTAGCATGGATAATAAACGATTATCATGAACAAACAAATATAATAATAACCATTTTGTTATTGCCTCTAGGGCATATTTCCAACAACGAGTGCCTTGTCGGCGGATGCTGTGATTGCCTCTCGGTAGATCTTTTCGATGCAAAGGACTTCGTCTTTCTTATCTACATGTACAGTGATGATGCTCATTGGACCTGGCATCTTGAGTGTCTTGTAGGTGTGGTGGGGCACCGCCATGAACTTAGCTAGTGCGTAATGATGCAGGATTCTATTGTACGACAACGACATTTTGGCGACGTTGAAGATGACCCTCTGTGTCCTGAAATTGAGCTTCCTGCCGAATGTGATCAGAAGGGTTATCTTGCCCTTCGACTGAAATCTCCTCCACCCACTCCTTGGAAGAAGCCAATGGGATTAAGATCCGAGTCGGGGTTTTGGAGTCGTTTGATCACATCAGGCGACATCAAGTTCATGCCGGCCCCACTGTCGGCCAACATCTTCATGACCCTGAGGTTGCGGACCATTGGCAAGACCAACTGTGGCACGCACCCGACCACAGTGATGCACTCAGGGTGGTCATGAGTGTTGAAGATGATGCGAGTGTTGAACCATTTGAGGTGCCTCCTTGCTTTCGCCGCTGGCTCCGCTGCGTTGACTTCACTCCGGTATGGCCCACAGGTGGCTCCCCTCTAGTGGTTCTTTGCTCCGGTATTTCTTATTTTATCCAGAAAAATCATAAAAAACTTTCGAGCGATTCCGAGAACTTCCATTTCCTACACAAAAAACAACACCAGGGTAGTTCTGCTGAAAACAACGTTAGTGCAGGTTAGTTCTAAGTAAATCATATGAAGTGCATCAAAACCATATAAAAGTATTGTAAACGTAGGCAAATAAGGCATGAATACTTCATAAATTATCAAAACATTGGAGATGTATCAAATTGGATCTTTGATATTTCGACAATGTCCTTGTATGTCACCATGGGGGCTTCAAAATGCTGAAAACTCCACTAGAAACATCATTCTTGTCCCCTTCGCGTGCGTGTTCATCTCCATGCTTGATCCTATTCCAGTGTTCATCCCTCTTGTCCATTCTAGGCCCTTTATTAGTAATCAACACAAATGTATCTAATTTAGGCAACATCACATTCTTATGTACATTAAAATCATTACCAAGAAATGAAAGTACGCGAGCTGTAGTAATTGGTCCAGTTCGTATAGTGGTAGGGGTCGTGGGTGTAACTATGGTATTGATGTCCTCATAATACACCTCTTCTTGAAATGAAATAATCCTTGATGGAAACTCACCTTCCTCACCCAAATAAGGTTTCAAATATGCAACGTTAAAAGTGGTACCAACCCCAAAATCTGCAATCATCTCCAGTTTATATGCACTATCATTTATTTTCTCTAACACCTTAAAAGGACCATCACCACATGACATTAGCTTTGACTTGTGCAAATCAGGAAACTTATCCTTGCATACATGTGACCAAACAAGATCTCCATGTGCAAAGACCACATGTTTTCTACTCTTATTTCAAACAAGTTTGTATTTAGCATTCACGCGCTCAATGTTTTCCTTAGTTAAGTAATGCATTTTAAAGATCAGTTCCACATGTTGTTTAGCATCGAAATTAACCTTCTCCAAAGATGGAAGAGGAAACAAATCAATGGGTGCACGAGGCATGAAACCATACACAATATCAAAACAGCACATCTTAGTAGTAGTGTGCAACAAACAATTATTAACAAATTTAATATGATACAAACATTCTTCCCACAGTTTTAGGTTATTCTTCAAAACATCGCTAAGCATAGCGGACAATGTTCTGTTGACTACTTCAGTTTATCCATTAGTTTAGGTGTGACATGTAGTAGTAAAATTAAGTTTAGTCCCCAATTTAGCCTAGAAAAATCTCTATAAGTGGCTAAGAAGTTTAGTATCATGATTTCAAACAATTGTATTTGGCACACCATACAAGGGAATAATTTAACAAAATAACAAATCAACAATATTAGGAGCATTGTAGCTTTTATGATATTCTATAAAGTGTGCCAAAAATATATCCATGACAACAAAATGCCATCCCTCCCCTTCTTTGTTTGAGGTAAGCCTAAAAAATCCATAGATATGTCCTTCCATAGAACACTAGGTACATGCAACGACATGTAGAAACCAATAGGATTGAGTCGTGGCTTAGATTAGTGACACGTAGTGCAGCGAGCAAAAAAAATGCTCAACATCATGTCTCATCTTCTGCTGAAAGAAATGTGTAGCAACTATGTACTTCGTATTCTTCATGCCAAAGTGTCCCATTAATCCTCCTCCATGCATGTGCTATAACAATAAAAGACGAGTGGAGCTAGCTGGAACGCACAGCTTGTTAGCACCACCGGTGCAACGACGTCTTATAGAAATAGTCTTAGCCCCTTTCCATGATGTAGTTTAAAATCGTTGCCTTGCCTATGTGGGCGACATGGGGGCGGGGGCTGATGTCTACTATGCAACATTATTCTTGTAGATGCTATTGGGACTCCAAGAGTAGAGTTTTGTTGGAAAGCAGCAAATCTCCATCAAGTGGATGACCTAAGGTTAATCATAAGTGGGGTGCTTAAAACCACTTGTCAGATCCTCCTGCTCCTCTTTGGGTTCGACACAATTACTTATCGAAAGGACGATAGATCCCCTATACTTGTGGGTCATCAGCTGGTTTGAGCAAGATAAACTTTACCACTTACAATGATAATTAACAGGATTATTTGATGGAAAAAATCGGTAGGATTTACTAAGTTTGAGACCATTTGAGCAAAGTTGACAATGTAAACATGAAAAATCCTAGAAATGGACATAATCAGATTTCTGTGGACCTAGGTGACCAAATCAACTCCCACAGATGCACAACTTGGTGTGGCATCCTTATTTCGGGGTTGGATCACTCATGTATAGTTTGGGATCAATTGGATAAACTTGGCAATGTAAAGTTGCTCAAATTTGGTTCTAGACAGAAAGGGTTTCGGGATTATTGGGTGGATGAATTCAACTTGGATTGTGATGAAACTTTGCAGGATCACCACATTTGTCATATTTGACTTTCTATAATTTTCCTGGAATATATAGAGAAAATTTCCTATGGAAATAGTTCAAAATCTTGAAATAGGCAGAAAGTGTTTTGAGGGGTTTTGTCCATTATTTTGAACATGACCATGTGATGAAACTCTTATGTATGAAACCAATATGTCCACTGAGTTTTCCAAAATTTTCTGAAATATTTTTGTAGCAAGAAAATATTTTTTCCCTATGAATACCATTTCTGGTCTCAAAAAAAGCTATCCTAAATAAAATAGGAAAATAATTTTTAAAATAAATATTTTATGGTATTGGGAAGTCTTTTGAAAATAGGATCCAAAAAAATCTTTGGGGTAAAACATCTCTCCTATATTGGGGACTTGTAGTGCTAATCACAAATGAGGGGTCTTGAAACTTAAAATAAAGAATTGCCTTTTATTAAAATCATAATTTACAAAAAATGTTTCCTGGTTCTATTCACATGGCATGATAATTGGGCAAGGGCTTGGGGTCAAGGAGGTGGGTTTTAGAGAGGAGCACAACTATAGTGGTTCAAAACTCAATGAGTCATACAAGAAAGTTGCAACAAAATCAACAATCACAGACATGAAAAAAGTTTTAATTGGCTCCAATTTTTATACAAACAACATGTGGAAAATGTAGTACAAACACAGGGTGTGACATTGGGTTGGCTGGTTGGGTTCGGTGGTCTCCGGAGGAGGTGGATCAGGAGGGGATTCCAAGGGAATGTGGCTGCGACACTAGGGTAGGTTCCCTAGAAATTAGGGTTTGGTATGATTTTGAACTAGGGGTTGACTATATATAGCTATGGGGTTAGGCTAGGGTCTATTAGGACCCTTCGATATAGATTGTACGGTTGAGAATAATAGGTTAGGGGGTTCCAATTGCAAATCCGATTCTTGTTTTGAGTATTACTCGGTTGATCCGGACCCAATGGTCACGACCGTCTGTTTAGGGTTCCGGAGGTTTTAGGGCTAGGTTGCGTGTAGAGTCAGTGCACTGTGTAGAGGGTCCAGGAATAGAAGCGAGGGAAAATGGATAGCCCGGTAACAAGGTTTTAAATACCGAAACCGACCGCGATTTCACTAGCTATAGTGCCGCTATATGTTTAACGGTTTGGGTATCAAACGGACTCCGACTGCATCAAAATTTGGCAGGTGGTGTACCTATACGATAACAAGACCACGTGCTAACTTTCGACCCAATCTGTGAATGTTTTATACACACTTTTAAAAACAATATTTTATCAATGTCGTTGGCGCGTGCGTGTGCGGTTGGTCTTGAAACGGTCAATGACAAAAAAGGAGAGAACCGACAACTAATAACGGATGCAACTTTTGAAAAATGATGAGAATGGAGTGCTGATGCAATACATATGATGCGCATGATGCGATTAAGAATGCGATAACCAAATAAATCACATGACAACAATGAATAAAAAGGGGAATCTTCTAGAGCGTAGGTTCCGGGCTATTACAACTCTCCTCCACTAACTAGAGATCTCGACCCGAGATCTTAGAATGAAAGGGGAGAGGAAGAAGAAAGGAAGAGGTAAGAATTAGTTGCTTCTTGACAAATGAGTGAATCCAATGAATCTTGAAGGTTGCAAATAGATGAAGAATGATATGAAGAACAAGCAAGAAATTCAAAAGATATTTCGGCAGCACTTCTGTAGGAAAGAGAAGCAAAACTTGATAAGATGGAAAGAATTGAATAGATTTCACAACTACAATTGAGTGAACAAGTAAGGAAAGAATATGATCTTCATAAGACAAGATAATGAATGAAAGAGAGCAGCACCACACAGCCTCCAGAACAAAATAATATAAACTAGATCTTTGGAGAGAAGAGAACAGAGAAGAAAATGACAATTTCTACTACAGTTGGATTTGAAAAGCATCCTTACAAGGAGAATAGAACCGAGTTGTTAGAAATTCAAGAACGAAAATAACAATCTTGTTGTTGGCTTATGGAAACCATTTGAAATAATGAGGTGACAACCGACCACTATCAAAAAAATGATTGCTTGAGAGCAACAAGAGAGTCAAACTTCTTTCTCCAAGAGGACACATCGAGAACTTGAATCAATGATAATCACCATAATAGCAACAATCCTTAGGAAAAGCTTTAAGTGCAATCTAATCCAAGATAACTTCAATGAAGGAAATCATGGGTTTAACTATCTCATTCTTGAAACAAATTGTCTTCAAGACTCCCCATGAGTCAAGAATGCTATAAGACCACCTCAAACGATAAAGGAGAAAGAATTGCACTTGAAAATGCAAGATAAGAATAGTTGAGGTTCTCCAGCAAGAATCTTAAAGAACCCATTGAGAATGAATTAAATCCTTGAAGAACCACCATGATGCACCTTCTATACAAAAGAATGATAAAAAGAAATGAAGGTTGAAAACAATAGGATTATGAGTTTGCAAAGATTTAGATGAAGCTTCACGAAGAGATACTTGAGAAAATTTGGAACTCTGGAAAAAGAGAAGATGAACAACATCAAATCAAGAATTGATATCATGAGCCACTCCAGAAGTAGAATTGAAATCACTTTGATGAAACAACAATAAGAGTTATGTTATGCTTATCCTTCATCAAGTTAAATTGATGACAATCAACAGATTTAGGAAACCACTTATTCTTCTTGAAAGATTGGAGAGAGAGAGAGAGAGAGTGATAGAGGACAAACTTGAAGACATCTTGAACGAAATACCAAACAAACAAATGGGGATGCTACGAATTAGTGGAGATACACAAGACGAAGAGAACATCATCCACCTGAAGAATTTAGAACAGATGAAGATATTAGAAATGAATGGAATACACGAGAACCAAGAGGCCACAATCCGAAATAACTGAGATATGAATGAAGATACACCTATTAAGAAGAATTTGATAATGAAAGGTGAAAGCTGAGCATGAAGAAATCTTGTGAGATGATGGCCTTCGGAGGATCAAGAAATGAAACAACTCTGAAATGCACCGGATGCATATGGAAGGAATTTCTCATGATTGAAACAATTTGAAAGGATAGCAAAAGCTGAAACAGAATCTTCAAAAGAATGGACCAAGATTTAAGAGAAACACTTCTTCAGTCCTCAACACTGAGAATGATGATGAGGATAACCACCATGAATTACTAACACACTCCGAAACAATTTATAAAGAACGGTTGAGCCAACAATGAAATAAAGTTGAAGTGATCTTGGGGAAGGAATATGACTAATGGAATCCATACTTATGTCACACTTGAAAGAAATTATAGATCTTTGGAAAAGATTAGAAGAGCCAGGTAAGAACCCGAGAAAAACTTGTTGCTCATGGGCCCACTCAAAGAGAACATCGTTGAACAGACTGCTTAGAATAGAGATTGCATCGGTACAATGGAAGCTTGATGAGGTGATACCCTCAAAATAATTGAAAGGATTGAATGAAAACATGAAACTTCAAAGAAATGTTCAACACTCAGGACAGAATAGAGAGGGACTAATAAGTATGAGAGGCTTGTGTAAGAATTTCCAAGCATTTAACAAATGAAAATGATATGATGAACATCAGAGCTTGAATTTAATTCTCCAGAGAAGAAAAGAGGAATGAAGAATGATGAAATTAGCACTTGAGCATCTTCACAATGAAACACCGGATACAATATGAAAGAAAAGATAGTAGAAACATCAATGAAAAGAAAGGCACTTGGATGATAATTTAATCATTGAAGAAAAGGTTAGGAGGGTGGAAAAAACAAAGACAACTTTGGACAAAAGAGACGAACTCCAGGAAGAAATTAGAGGATGAATCTTGCAAAATTGAAGAGGACTGAATTCACTTGAAGAGAAGCACACAAGTTGACATAATTTGACATGATAGCTTTGGTTGAACAGAAAGATTAGCATTCCCATAAAAATATAAGAACACCGCTTAGGAAAGATATGAAATCACCACTTGACATCAAAGCAACTCGAATTACCATATTCCAACAAAACAAAGGATAAGGCTTACTAAACAAGATAGAAACAAATATATGACATATTTCGCTCGATATTTTTGTGGTAAGGTTTGCATGGGCTCGACCGTACTTTGGATTGACATATTGAAATGATGCTCGAATATGCTCCCTAGGCATAGCGAACTACAAGGCTTGATGGAGCATATGTGATGAAATATATCGAGACTGTCCTTTGTAAGAAAGACCGTGAACAAGCAAATCCACTAGATGTCGAACCCCAACCTCACATCATGCATTTGTTGGAAGATAATGCCAGGTAAATACTTGAATTTCCACCTAAGAATTTCTGAAATCTTTCTTGGTTATGCTATAAGTTGCGGATTCGCGAACCTACTTAATGTAGTCAGCTACAAAACTTTCCTACAACTATCAACACATATCCGGGAAGTTCCGCAAATTCATCTACCTTAGACCCTCATAATCACAACGATACCAATTATGACAATACATTTGGATGCTCTCCCAAGTACTTGGTGATGCCAAACTACTCTTGCCACAAAGAGGATTGAAGCAATTTCGAACATCCCCATCCTAAGATACTAAGGAAACTGAACGATATCGATGTGTCAAGAATCCCGTCAAGCTCAACTCCTTGGAAGAAATCAAGTCAGATAGGAGGCGCCAAGTCAGAACTCCACCACATTGACATCATATAGATTCCAAAATACCCGCGTGATCCTAAAACATTTTGAGTGCGAAGAGGAGTAGAATGAAAATTCCTGTGTCAAGATTCCTAACTAAAGCATAGAAGGGGAGTAAAAACAATCCTACTCTCTGATATACAACTAGACCCAAAGTAGTTTTTCAATAGACTCGACTCAGCCAAGTTCGATCAATCAAGGGGGCCTCTAGGTCGGTAGTGCTCTGCTTCCAACTTGTAACGCCCAAAGATGCGATCCTATCCTTATTTTGGCACGAGGGCCTCGACAGGGATAGAATCACATCTCATCGTTTCACGAGAATGGATATCATTACAAGTACATGTATAGAAGAGATGAGTATATGGAATTGGCTTACACTCGCCACAAGCTACACCATGGACAACACAATACAACAATATATTCAATCACCATGTAGAAGATCAAGGTCCAATTACGGACGAAATCAAATGATAAAAGAACGACGTCCACCCTTGCTATCCCAGGCTGCTGGCCTGGAACCCATCCTAGATCGATGATGAAGAACAGAAGAAAACTCCAAATGGAACAATCATCGCGCTCACGTCAAAGTATCGTTTTACCTATACCTACAACTGTTGTTGTAGTAATCTATGAGCCATAGGGACTCAACAATCTCATTTCCAAAGGTATCAAGACTAACAAAGATTAATGGGTGAGGTATGGTTAAGTGGTGAGGCTGCAACAAGCAACTAAAGATTTATTTGAGATGCTAACTTACGAGTACTAATCATGATCACGAAGTGATCCTGAACACCTTCTTATGGCAAACATAACCCCACCGTTCCCTCTCTCAAATTCAGAACTCACGAGTAGAGACAATCACGGTTACGCACATAGTTGGCATATTTAATTTAAGTTTACTTCAAGTTTTTTATGACCGGATGTTCAACAAACTTTCCAAGTTGCCACATAACCGCCGGCACGGCTCTAAGGTAAAATTAACCCTAGAGGGTGCTCCAACTAATCAATCACAAACTACCACAAGTTGCGTTGGCCGACCACGGAAAACCCTCGCACATGACGTTCGAGAAGGGTAAAACAAATTCAGCAATGCCGCCTGGCGTGTCAATGATCCCGATAGGAGTCACGTATCTCGTTCTCACGACACGACGGATGAGCGATGCAAACAGTGGCCTGATAGAAATAACCCGAATTGCCCCGGGTTGGCCCCACCACAGTGCTCGGACCTCCCTCTATTATGTTGAATTACTCCTCGGGTTCACTGTCACATCCCTGAATCCCTAATAGAGTTTAGCAAGATTGTGCTCATGTCTTATTCTTTGCATCCAAAGAAATGGAATAAATTCAAAGTAAAGAAATGAAAACAAAAGCAAACCCAAGCAACTCTATTTTCAAAACAATTCAAACTTGGTGACAAATCAATGAACCCAAAATGGCCATCATAAAATTTCAACTTTTCTGTTAATTCTCGGAAACAAAATATGAAGGGTGAAATATATTTTGAAAATGCTCTTTGCATTTTATTTTAAACATAAAAGTCACTGAAATCAATGATATATTCGATTCCAAATATTTCGGATTCTCATAAAATGTTGAAAGTTTTATATGTGTTTGGAAATATTCCAAATAACACCCCAGCATTTTTCAAACTATTTTAGAAATAGTTTGGAGCCAAAAATAAAACAAAACCAAGTCAGAAAAGATAAAACAGATACTGGGAAACAAAAGTAATGAGAAAAAGCTTATACCTCACTCACCTAGCCTGGCCCGGCTCCTGCCCTGTCGTCTACGTCCTGCCAGTCGGCAGCAGGAGGTGGCCGTCGCTCCCTCCGGCGCGGCCACGCACCTGCGTGCGTGCCTGGTCGCCCCTTCGCGCTGGCCGCAAGGGGATGACCCTCCCGAATTCATTCCCGTCCTCATCCTCTCCCCATTCGTGCTCTCTCCCCTCTCCCTCTCGGCCGCCATTAGAGGCCGAGCTAGAGCTCGAGCTATTCGTCATCTATGGCCACCAGAAGTCTCCCCGAGCATGTCGTTCGCTCCACCTCATCGAGCTGGTCGTACCTGCCAAAGGAGAAGAGCCCCCGAGCCCTGCATCGTCCTGACGCCATCGTCTTCCTCCTCGGATCCTTGGAGCTCGCCGCGGTCGTTCTCCCTCCTCACGCCGTCCCCGAGCACGCCCTCGACGCCCCTGCACTCCCCGTGATCCCAGGATGCTTTCCCCCTCGTTTTCCCTCTCGATCCCGAGATCTAGGCCGAGATTCACCGGAGCCCGACGAGGACCGCCGGTGTAGCTCGTCGCCGGTGACCCTACGGTGACCGGTTGGTCCATCCGAGGCCTTCAACAGCTCCAGCTCATCGCGTAGATGCTCTAGGAGCCCAACCCCGCACGTTTTGCTCTCGATTTTGATGACCTCGCGTTGATTCCGGTCATCTCAGTCCCCGAGGCTTGCTCCATCTTGCTAGCGGTCGAGTGGTTGATCGTTTGAGCCCCTCCGCCATTCGTTTGGTAGCTGGAAGCACAATCCCGAAGCCCTCCGCCGTTCTGGTGGTCGTCGGAGCCTCGTCGCCGGTGGGTTTGACCGCATCGCCGGTGGGGTTGACTCCCCTGAGTCACTGGAAAGTGGGGCCAGCCCCTGGCTAATTAAGATTAGTAAGAATAAAAACAATAATGATATTAAAAATTAATCAGACACTGACATGTGGGTCCAGCCCTGTTAAATACCTAATTAAGTTTAAACATAACTAATTTCTGGCCAGAGTCACTGACTAGTGGGTCCCACTGGTAAGGTTTGACTTTCAAACGGCCAGCTGACCTGCTGATGTCATGCTGATGCAATAAATTCAATTCTGGTTTTAAATTAATTCCAGAATAAGTGCAAATTGATTATAACTCCAAATTTGACAAATAATATATGCAAATTGATGAGAAAAATTCAATGAACACAATGGTGCTACTTTCATGCATGAAAAACAAAGTTATGAAACAACATCAGGTCAAATCAATTATTAAATGATTAAGATAAATATGCTATTTCAAATAATGTTTGAATTTCGTTGTGAAACCAGATGCAAACTAAGGTTTTACCAACCACACTTAATCATATCACTTTTCAGTTCATGCCATGTTCATGCATCATGATTGTTGCATATGATTGCTATTAATTGAATGTTGTTATTCCGGTAGGCCCCGCCCCTCCGGATACGACTTAATATCCAACTGACGGATATTACCCCTCTGTTGAGCAACAAGGCAAGCACCCTTTTGATGTCCCGATATAATCCCATGTTCCTGCTCCTGCTCCCACTTATTGCATTACGACAAAAATATTTCAAATGCTTTACTTCGGTAGCTGAACCTATTCCTTTGCATGACCTGTCATTGTCACAGTAAATAGCCAAACCATGCAACCTAGCATACCTGGTAGATGCTTGAGCTGTGATGTGTTTATTCCTGCTATGCTTGCTATGCCTACAGTTGTGTCAGGTCTGTTTCATCTGGGTGATGAACATGAATGGATGAATGTGTTCTAGTGACAAGGAATAAGTGTGGAACCTGATTTGGTAATGGTACCGATGAAAAGCTATGTAGGAGTACATGGCAGGTTGTTTCATTGGAACCGTCCTTAGGAACTGAGTTCCGTGTATGTAATCCAAGAAACGATACTACCACATGCTGGGCCCTGAAATATGACCCCGCTCGACTTATTAATGACCTAGTACTCGATCCAGGAGTCGCAAGTAGTTTCTGGTGTTTATAGTCATGCTGGAGGCTGTGCATAGTGCTGACCTTAGAGGTTGGCTATGATGCGGTAGGCAGTGGCACGGTGTACCAAGTGGCACCCGGATGGTGGGCTTGGGAACCCTCTGCACATCTTTTGGGATCGTGGTGGAAACCTCGGCCGAACTTCCATGCGGGTTACTCTCAAATAGGCGATAAACCTGGACTAGGTACTAATGTGGCTAACGGTTGTGGCCGACTCCCTTGCTGGGCTTCCGCTTGAAGGTTGCCGAGGTGCATGACGTGCAGATAGCGGTAAGTGGCGAGAGCGTGTGTGAATAAGTACACCCCTGCAGGGTTATGATCTATTAGAATAGCCGCGTTCCCGGATATGGACTACTTGGAGACATATGTTGTTCATAGACAACTTTAATGGCTACTCATAAAAGTATCAAGATAAGAGTGAGTGTCATGGATGTCATTTCCGTAGGAAGACGGGACTGATTCCATGATGGTGTATTGTTGTGGAGTTAGTGGACTCGTGTGCGAGAAATCAAAGTTGTTAACACTATTTTAAAATGTAGTTTGTCTAGCCAAGAGTCAAAGCTGGCTTGATGAATGAAACACCACAACCCCCTTTATTGATACCTGAGCATGAGTAGATAGATCTGTTCTAAAGTCTTGCTGAGTACTCTTGTACTCATGTTTGCTTAATAATTCTTGCAGAGGATACCCACGAGCCAACAGGTGGGTTCTTTCTAGACATCGATGATGACGAGTAGTTGGTGTCCCATCTACGACCTGGCCCCTTTCAGAAGGGATCTGTAGATAGTCAGGCTTTATGCCTTATCCTTTCGTCTGTTTGTACTCAGATGACTTTTATGCTTACGTTGGTTTGTATCACTTGTTTGTATGACTTTGAGTGTCGGGTCGTGTGACCCCTGCTTGTATGAACATATTATGAAAGACTCTTCCGAGTCTTCTAAATAAATGTCGTGATGTTGTATGGTTATGTTGTGATGCCATTGTTGTATCTATGCATATCTAGTATGTCATAAGTACGTGTGATGCACTGTGATATGTATGGGATTCGACACCTAGTCGTATGCCTTAGTAGCTCTCTATATAGAGAAATGTCCCTTTGTGATTCCACCGAGCCTTGGTAGTTCGCTACTGCTCCGGACACATTGGTTGACCGGCATGTATCCTTCTTAGTAGTTGTGTCTGTCCCTTCGGGGAAATGTCACGCGGTGTAATGGAGTCCTTGTAGCTTGCCACGACTCGTCTACTCTCGCTGATGACCGACACCTGCTTTGCTGGGTTATGTATGCCTGTCTCTATACAGACGAGCCACTTGAGTGTATGACTAGATATATCGACATGGGTTCTTTGACATTGGAATGCTAGCGACACTAATGCATACGTGAGTCAAAAGGTGCAAACGTCCCAGCTAAGGTAAGGTGGCAACCATGGGGATAACCGTGCGTGAGACCGCAAAGGGATGCAATGTGTTACAGGCTGGATTCCTATGGCTTAGGATCGGGGTCCCGACAGCGTTGGTATCAGAGCGTGACTGACTATAAGATTATCAACCAAACTGGTCGAAGTTGAGTCTAGAATTGCTTTAGTTATATATGAGGGAATTGTTTGTGGAAGGGAACGTAAGATTCTTGCTTCTCTTCTCAAGTCATTCTATTCTGGTCATCCTCGTCTTTTCTGCGGGGATTAAGAACTAGGTTACTTATCTTTCTCTCAGGATCGTGTATTACTAATTGGTAGATTGTAGGACAATGAGTCGAGAGTTACTCTGAGTTTCTTTTGTTCCAAGGAAAAGAGAATAAGTTTTGATGACCATGGAATTGAACTTGATAGTTGAGTGGTTATGTTATCCTATCTTTTGTGGGTTGTCTCAAAATTATTTTTGAGCATTTACAACCGTTATGCTGCCTAATTTTATCTCCAGAGCTCTAATGCCTTTTGCATTACTCTCTATTTTCATATGCCTGGCCGTCCTTCTCGTCAGGTGGTCCATCTGACTAGGTGCATTGATGTGCCGGGTCACACGGCCATGCTGGTCACGATGATGTCAGTAGCCGGTGCTGGTACCTAGAGTATACAGTGGAGGAGCAGTACCGGGATTTCAACCAGAGTTAGTACCTGTGCACTGTTAGGGAATAGAGATAGAGATGCTCGTGCCCTTCGCATGGAGGATCCGCTGCTGCAGTCCACCGCTGAGATGTTAGAGAATAGAGATAGAGATGCTCGTGCCCTTCGCATGGAGCTCTATGCTACATGTGCCTGTGTGTGGACGGATTTGACACAACTGGCACCTGTAGTCCAGACAGGGTATGGAGATATGGAGATGTTGAACCCTGTTAGGACCCATCTTCCAGCTCATGTTGACTGGCCTGCTATAGGAGGAGTCACCCCTCTTCGGGGACCTCTACTACCACCAGTCAGGGGACCAAGGCCACACCTGTGTCCTTACGGTTCCCAGGGGTCTCACGCTCGAGTATTTCCTGATCCGCAGGTTGAGCTCCCAGGCCATGGAGGCAACCTTTATGAGATGTTTTATGTGGATGCCTGAACCGTGAGTGGAAGAGTAGTATGGTAGTAGATGTACTTCCATAGTCCTGTGTGTCTTGTGGAGTACGCTTATGTCGTAAGATGAGTTCTGGAGGCATAGATAAATAATGTATAGGAAACTTGTAAAACCTCTGATGAGTAGTATGATCTTTTCAGTAGTTTTCTCTTCTGTTGAGGTTGTACTGAACTATGTAATGGTGTGTATGAACCATGGTGTATATATAGCAGTTGCTTGTTACCATGTTGTTCGGATGTTCATTTCCGCATTCCATGTGTTCAGTGCATTCTTAATCCATAGGTAGTATTCATGTTGATATTAGTCTAAGCTGTGAGTTTGTTTGTCAGGATGGTGTTCACCAGGCTCAACCGTGCCCCTACCCATGTGCAGGGAGAGGGTAGTCAGGCATCGCAGGAGGAATTGCCTCACCCGCCTTCTCTGATGGAAGTTATGCTTGAGGCGGAAAGAAACAAAAGAGAGACCAACCGTCTGCTAGAGCTATTGAGCAAAATACGACTCGTCAGCCGCAAAATGATGCAGTGTCCCTCAATGACTTCGTGAAGTTGAATCCCCCGAAATTCCATCACTCCGTCGATCCTCTCGACGCTGATGACTGGTTGTGCAGTATATCACGCAAGATTCGCACTGCCAATGTTTCTGAGACCGACAAGGTGACCTTTGCGGCATACTTTCTGGAAGGACCCGCCAATCTATGGTGGGAGAATTTTGAAGCTATGCGTCCTGCTGGACCAACAACCACATGGGCAGACTTCAGTGCAACCTTCCGTGTGCACCACATTCCAATGGGTCTGATGGACGGTAAGAGAGAGGAATCCTGTGCCTTCACCCAAGGAAAGTTGACCATGGATGCTTATAGCCATGAGTTCGGTAATCTCGCTCGCTACGCAACTGAAGAGGTGTCAACTGATGCCAAGAAACAAGCAAGATTCCGCAAGGGTGTGAGCCCTGAACTTTGTCGTGACCTGCGCCTCCACGAATGTACAAGCTTTCAAGCTCTTGTCAACAAGGCAATTAGTGCCGAGACTGGTCATACTGACTATGAAGCCACGAAGAAGCACTCTCGTGACTCTGGCTCCTCATCTGGTTCCGCATTTGCAAAACGCAGGCTGTGGGTCCCAAATAGCTCTCTGCCGCCAAGATATACCTCGAGGCCATCCTATGTGGCGCCTCAGGAAAACCAGACCAATCCTCCAGCAAAGACCTATGGTGGTCCAGCTAGCAATACTGCACCACGGGCCAATCAGGTGATCTGTTACAAGTGTGGAGAACCAGGGCGCTACTCAGGAGAGTGTCCCCAGAATATAGGTGCCAAGCAACCTGGAAAGTCCGTTGGGCAAGGCAAGTCGGGCAAAGCTTACTATGTGAAGCCAACTCCTGCACGTGGCCACGTGAATTATGTTTCAGCAGAAGAAGTTGCAGAGGATCCCGAGGTCATTTGGGGTACGCCCCTCGTAAATCATCACCCAACGTCTGTCCTTTTTGACATTGGGTCATCCCATTCTTTCATTTCCGAAAGTTATGCACAGTTGCATAACATGTCCTTTTGTGATATGCCAATCCCATTAGTTGTTCAAACCCCAGGTAGTAAGTGGCAAACCTCCGGGATAACCTATGATAATGAAATCCTAGTTGACAGGCTAGTTTTTCTAGCATCTTTGATAGCCCTGAAATCTTCGGACATCAATATCATCTTGGGTATGGATTGGATGTCAACTCATTATGCCAAGATTGATACTCATTATAGAAATATTCAGCTTACCCATCCCTCGGGTGAGATAGTCAATGTCTCTACTCGAGTTACCAAATGCCAACTCTATTCCCTCAATGCCAACCCTCTTTCAAAACTCGAAGACATTCCAGTAGTCCATGACTTTTCGGATGTTTTTCTAGAAGAACTGCCAGGAATTCCACCTGGCAGGGATGTAGAGTTTGTGATAGACCTTGTTCCACGAACTATCCCAATAGCCAGAAGACCTTATAAGATGGCAGCCCTGGAGCTAGCCGAACTTAAGAAACAACTAGATGAGGCCTTTAATAAAGGATTCATTCGTCCTAGCTCTTCTGCTTGGGCTTGTCCCGTCATCTTCGTCAAGAAGAAGGATGGAACCGATCGGATGGTTGTAGATTATCGACCAGTGAACCTCGTCACTATAAAGAACAAGTATCCGCTCCCCAGGATGAATGATCTGTATGATTAGCTCGCTGGATCGTGAGTCTTCTCCAAAATGGATTTGTGGTTGGGTTGCCATCAAATCCAGATCAAGAACAGGGACATTCCAAAAATGGCTTTTGTCACTCGTTATGGCCAATACGAGTACTCCGTCATGTCCTTCGGTTTAACCAATGCCCCAGCCACCTTCTCTCGCTTGATGAATTCAATCTTCATGGAGTACTTGGATAAATTCATCGTGGTATACCTCGATGATATTCTCATGTACACAAAGAACGAACAAGAACATGCCGAGCATCTAAGGCTGGTATTGATGAAACTTCAAGAGCATCGCCTTTATGCCAAGTTTTCAAAATGTGAATTTTTGTTACCAGGAGTGACCTATCTAGGCCACGTAATCTCTGGTAAGGGTATTGCTGTCAACCCCGAGAGAGTTCAAGCCGTCCTTGATTGGATGCAACCTGAATCGGTTAAGCAAGTTAGGAGTTTTCTTGGACTAGCGAGCTATTGTCGCCGCTTTGTCGAGAACTTCTCCAAGGTTGCCAAGCCTCTAACTGAACTCCTCAAGAAAGATAAAAAGTTCGAGTGGACACCATAGTTGAGCATAGTTTTCAGGAACTGAAAAGACACCTGACTTCTGCACCTATGTTGCTACCACCAGATTTTTCGAAGGACTTTGGTATCTATTGCGACGCCTCGCGAGATGGATTAGGTTGCATTCTCATGCAGGATTGTCATGTGATTGCATACGCATCTCGACAGTTGCGTCCACATGAGGATAATTATCCCACATATGATCTTGAGCTTGCAGCTGTAGTCCATGCACTTAAAACCTGGCGACATTACCTTCTTCGTAATCGTTGTGAAATATTCACTTATCACCAAAGTCTGAAATATATCTTCACCCAGCCGGATTTGAATCTCAGGCAAAGACGGTGGGTTGAGTTGATCACAGATTACGACTTAGGGATAACTTACACCCCGGGGAAGGCCAATGTCATGGCTGATGCACTAAGTCGTAATTCTTATTGTAACAATCTGATGCTAAATGAGGTCAACCACATCTCTATGAGGAATTTCGGAAGTTAACTCTTCACATTGTTAATCAAGGATTCCTTTCCAATCTGGTGGCGAAACCTACTCTTAGGGATCAAATCATAGCTGGCCAAAAGCATGATAAGGGTATATCATGGATCAAGGAGAATATTATTAGCGGAAACGCTAAGGAATTCTCCATGAATGATCAAGATGTTGTGTTCTTCCAGAATCATCTAGTGGTTCCTAAGAATCCACATCTAAGGTAGTTGATCCTTAGGGAGGCTCATGATTCTCCTCTCACCATTCATCCTGGTAGTACTAAGATGTATCAGGACCTACGCCAGAGGTTTTGGTGGACTAGGATGAAGAGAAAAATTGCTGAGTTCGTTGCTAAATACGACGTTTGTCGTTGAGTTAAGGTAGAACATCAAAGGCCTGTTGGCACCCTTCAACCTTTAGCTATTCCTGAATGGAAGTGGGATAAAGTCAGTATGGATTTCATCACTAGATTTCCCAAGACCAAGAAAGGAAAGAATTCTATCTTTGTGGTCATTGACCGTCTCTCCAAAGTAGCTCAGTTTCTTCCAGCTCGTGAGAGTATAACAGCTAGCCAGCTAGCACAGTTATATATCTCTCGAATAGTGTCTCTTCATGGTGTTCCTTTGGAGATTAACTCAGACCGTGGAAGTATTTTTACGTCGCTTCTGGGAAAGTTTTTAGAATGCAATGGGGACTCACCTATCTTTTAGCACCGCTTTCCATCCTCAATCAAGTGGTCAAGTAGAAAGAGTAAATCAAATCCTAGAAGATATGCTCTTAGGCGTTGCTTTTCGGATCCTATCCGTGAAGTGGACCACAAAACGCTTGATCTCCAAGATAACCTTTCATACCGAGAATACCCTGTTCGTATTCTTGATCAAGCTGATCGTACCACTCAACGTCGAAATCTCAAGTTTCTTAAAGTTCAATGGTCAAATCATTTTGAAAAAGAGGCAACATTGGAAAGATAGGATGGTCTTCGACTTGAGTATCCCACACTATTCCCGACGACTTCCAAATCTCAGGACGAGATTCTTTTGAGCGGGGGTGAGTTGTCACATCCCTGAATCCCTAATAGAGTTTAACAAGATTGTGATCATGTCTTATTCTTTGCATCCAAAGAAATGGAATAAATTAAAAGGAAAGAAATGAAAACAAAAGCAAACCCTAGCAACTCTATTTTCAAAACAATTCAAAATTGGTGACAAATCAATGAACCCAAAATGGCCAACATAAAAGTTCATCTTTTTTGATAATTCTTGGAAATAAAATATCAAGGGTGAAATATATTTTCAAAATGCTCTTGGCATTTTATTTTAAATATAAAAGTCACTGAAATCAATTATATATTCGATTCCAAATATTTCAGATTCTCATAAAATGTTGAAACTTTTATATGTGTTTGGAAATATTCCAAATAACACCCCAGCATTTTTCAAACTATTTTAGAAATAGTTTGGAGCCAAAAATAAAACAAAACCAAGTCAGAAAACATAAAACAGAAACTGGGAAAGAAAAGAAATGAGAAAAACCTTATACCTCACTCACCTGGCCCGGCCCAGCTCCTGCCCTGTCGTCTACCTCCTGCCAGTCGGGAGCAGGAGGTGGCCGTCGCTCCCTCCGGCGCGGCCACGCACCTGCGGTCCTGCCGGGCCGCCCCTTCGCACTGGCCGCAAGGGGATAACCCTCCCGAATCCATTCCCGTCCTCATCCTCTCCCCATTCGCGCTCTCTCCCCTGTCCCTCTCGGCCGCCATTAGAGCCCAAGCAAGAGCTCGAGCTAGCCATCGTCTCTGGCCATCGGAAGTCTCCTCGAGCACGCCGTTCGCTCCGCCTCATCGAGCTGGTCGTCCCTTCCAAAGGAGAAGAGCCCCCGAGCCCTGCATCACCCCGACGCCATCGTCTTCCTCCTCGGATCCCCGGAGCTCGCCGCCGTCGTTCTCCCTCCCCAGGTCGTCCCCGAGTATGCCCTCGACGCCCCTGCACTCCCAGTGAGCCCAGGATGCTTTCCCCCTCGTGTTCCCTCTCGATCTCGAACTCTAGGCCCAGATTCACCGGAGCCCGACGAGGACCGCCGCTGTAGCTCGTCACTGCTGATCCTACGGTGACCGGTTGGTTCATCCGAGGCCTTCAACAGCTCCAGCTCGTCGCGTAGATGCTCTAGGATCCCAACCCCGCGCGTTTTGCGCTCGATTTTGATGACCTCGACGATGGCCGTGCTCCGACAGCCGCCAATCTCGTCGCCGGCGTCGATTCCGGTCATCTCAGTCCCCGAGGCTTGCTCCATCTTGCTCGCGGTTGAGTGGCCGATCGTTTGAGTCCCTCCATCGCTCGTTTGGTCGCCGGAAGCAGAACCCCGATGCCCTCTGCCGTTCTGGTGGTCACCGGAGCCTCGTCGCCGGTGGGTTTGACCCCATCGCCGGTGGGGTTGACTCCCCTGAGTCACTGGCAAGTGGGGCCAACCCCCTGGCTAATTAAGATTAGTAAAAATAAAAATAAAAATTATATTAAAAGTTAATCAAAAACTGACATGTGGGTCTAGTCCTATTAAATACCTAATTAAGTTTAAAGTTAACTAATTTCTGGCCAGAGTCACTGACGAGTGGGTCCCACTGGTTAGGTTTGACTTTCAAACGGCCAGTTGACCTGCTGATGTCATGCTAATGCAATAAATTCAATTCTGGTTTTAAAACAATTCCAGAATAAGTGCAAACTGTGGAAATTCATAGAAAATTGATTATAACTCCAAGTTTGACAAATAATATATGCAAACTGATTAGAAAAATTCAATGAACACAATGGTGCTACTTTCATGCATGAAAAACAAAGTTATGAAACAGCATCAGGTCAAATCAATTAAATGATTAAGATAAATATGCTATTTCAAATGAGATTTGAATTTGGATTTCAAACCAGATGCAAACTAAGGTTTTACCAACCATGCTGAATCAAATCACTTTTCAATTCATCCCATGTTCATGCATCACGATTGTTGCATATGATTGCTATTAATTGAATGTTGTTATTCTGGTAGGCCCCGCCCCTCCGGATACGACTAAATATCCGACTGACGGATATTACCCCTGTGCTGAGCAACAAGGCAAGCACCCTTTTGATCATCCCGATATAATCCCATGTTCCTGCTCCTGCTCTCACTTATTGCATTAGGACAAAAAAAATTCAAATGCTTTACTTCGGTAGCTGAACCTATTCCTTTGCATGACCTATCATTGTCACAGTAAATAGCCAAACCATGCAACCTAGCATACCTGGTAGATGCTTGAGCTATGCTGTGTTTATTCTTGCTATGCTTGTTATGCCTAGAGCTGTGTCAGGTCTGTTTCATCTGGGTGAAGAACAGGAATGGATGAATGTGTTCTAGTGACAAGGAATAATTGTGGAACCTGATTTGGTAAAGGTACCAATGAAAGGCTATGTAGGAGTACATGGTGGGTTGTTTCATTGGAACCGTCCTTAGGAACAGAGTTCCGTGTATGTAATCCAAGACGAGATACTACCACATGCTGGGCAATATGACCCCGCTTGACTTATTAATCGCCTAGTACTCGATCCAGGAGTCGCAAGTAGTTTCTAGTGTTTATAGTCATGCTGGAGGCCGTGCATAGTGCTGACCTTAGAGGTGGGCTATGATGCGGTAGAAAGTGGCACGGTGTACCAAGTGGCACGCACATGGTGGGCTTGGGAACCCTACGCACATCGTTTGGGACCGTAGCGGAAACCTCGGCCGGACTTCCGTGCGGGTTACTCTCAAATAGGCGATAAACGTAGACTAGGTACTAATGTGGTTAACGGTCGTGGCCGACTCCCTCGCTGGGCTTCCGCTTGATGGTTGCCGAGGTGCATGACGTGCACATAGCGATAAGTGGCGAGAGCGTGTGTGAATAAGTACACCCCTGCAGGGTTATGATCTATTCGAATAGCCGCGTCCACGGATATGGACTACTTGGAGACATATTTTGTTCATAGATAACTTTAATGGCTACTCATAGAAGTATCAAGATAAGAGTGAGTGTCATGGATGGCATTTCCGTAGGAAGACGGGAATGATTCCATGATGGCATATTGTTGTGGAGTTAGTGGACTCATGTGCGAGAAATCAAAATTGTTAAAACTATTTAAAAATGTAGTTTCTCTAGCCAAGAGTCAAAGCTGGCTTACTGCTTGAAACACCACAACCCCCTTTATTGATACCTGAGCATGAGTAGATAGATCTATTCTAAAGTCTTGCTGAGTACTCTTGTACTCATGTTTGCTTAATAATTGTTGCAGAGGATACCCACAAGCCAACATGTGGGTTCTTTCTAGACATCGATGATGACGAGTAGCTGGTGTCCCAGCTACGACCTGGCCCCTTTCAAAAGGGATCTGTAGATAGTCAGGCTTTATGCCTTATCCTTTCATCTGTCTGTACTCAGACAACTTTTAGGCTTCCGTTGGTTTGTATAACTTGTTTGTATGACTTTGAGTGTCGGGTCGTGTGACCCCTGCTTGTATGAACATATTGTGCAAGACTCTTCCGAGTCTTCTAAATAAATGTCGTGATGTTGTATTGTTATGTTGTGATGCTTTCGTTGTATCTATGCATATCTAATATGTCATGCGTACGTGTGATGCACTGTGATATGGATGGGATTCGACACCTAGTCGTATGCCTTAGTAGCTCTCTATACAGAGAAATGCCCCTTTGTGATTCCACGGAGCCTTGGTAGTTCGCTACTGCTCCGGACACATTGGTTGACCGGCATGTATCCTTCTTAGTTGATGTGTCTGTCCCTTCGGGAAATTTCACGTGGTGTAATGGAGTCCTTGTAGCTTGCTACGACTCGTCTACACTCGCTGATGACCGACACCTACTTTGCTGGGTTATGTATGCCTGTCTCTGTACACACGAGCCACTTGAGTTTATGACTAGATATGTCGACCCGAGTTCTTTGACATTGGAATGCTAGCAACACTAATGCATACGTGAGTCAAAAGGTGCAAACGTCCCGGCTAAGGTAAGGTGCTAGCCGTGGGGATAACGGTGCGTGAGACCGCAAAGGGATGCAATGTGTTACAGGATGGATTCCAATGGCTTAGGATCGGGGTCCCGACATTCATGATGCCATATGTTTTAATAAGGATGTTTAGTATTATTATGTTGGAAAATATAGTACCAATGGTGGGTCTTCCCAAATGAGTTTAATCCCAAAACAAATATCAAGGGGGTCCCTATTACAACCCCAAGCATGTTAGGAGCACTCAATTATGGAACATAACACCGGTACACAAGTAACTAGGGTGGCAAAGATGGAACAAAACACCGAGCTAGAAGGCCAAGCCTTCCATCTTTTACCAAGTAGATAGGTGCATTAAATTAATTTACAATAATATAGTGATATAACAAGGAATCCATGTTGTCAGATGGAAAGCATGTGCACCTTCAACGAGCAATGCTATAAGAAGGCTGAGCAAGCGGTAACATAGCCAAACAAGGTTTTGCTGGGATGTGGAGGGGTTAGAGGCTTTTCATGGCAATGTTGGGAGGCTTGACATAACAGGTGGTAGGCAGTGAGACATAGTGATAGAAACGAGACAACTAGCATAATAATGATAGTAGTGGTATCTAGGTAGATTAACCAGCGTAATCGAACAAATCCTCACACTCCAACACGCTTGAGGAACTAATGATGCGCAAACTAATATGATGCATGTTCAATTAATTCTACATGTTATGGCAAAACACAACAATCAATTCCTACACATTAAATGAAGCTCAATATGCAACTAGTTGCATATTGACGAAACTCCATATTTGAATTACTTAGTTCACTCCCGTTTAGGTACACGACAATATTAAATGTTGTTAAACATGGCAAGAGGTGAAGGATAAATAAATTACACTAGCTAGGCATTTTAAATAATGTCAGAAACAACATATAGCATTTCCGAAATGACTCCATATGTTGTTCTAGATCTGAAATAAACATATTTTATATTGATTAAACAGAAAAATAAAGTAGACCCTGTGATTCTACACGTCATTCTAGTCGATTTACATATATAGATAATCTGAAATGGAGCTACGGTCTAAATTACATGGCAACACAATATGATATGTCATGAATGCAAAATGCATGAAAATGATAGCCACAAGCATGTTAAAATGGATGCAACAAGATATTATGGAACTACTTAAAATTCTAGGCAAGTTTAAATCAGGCTGGAACAACGAATAACAATTCCAGAAAAATCCCATATGCAAATTAAGATTTTGATACTGTTCTGCCTATAACACAATTTTCGAATTGTTAAACAACAAAATAAATGCACTCATGTTGTTTTACACATTTTTCTAGCCAAGCTACGTATGTGGACCATTTTAATCGGAGCCACGATTAATTAATTATGAGACAATCCGTTTTCCATATGGCAATATGCCAATTTAAACAATTCAATTTTAAATATTGTTGAAAGTTGGATATTGTTAAACTACAAAAAATTCGAAGCATTTTTCATGTATGAAGTTTTTAAATCCGATGCACGATTATTTTGCTATGAATGAAATCATTTTAATATGGCATCACACAAAACAATCCAAACATCAAGTTTAAGTATTTTTAACATGCATGAAAGTTGTGAATTATTAATCTACACAAAATTCTGGACATTTGACATATATAATGTTTCTACATATGATGCACGGTTTCAGAGTTATTAAATGCATGAAGATTAGGGGGTTTTCTGCAAATGTGAAATCTCTGGATAATTAACAAATTAACAGAACCGAAAAAACCTATGTGGGCCAAAACTAGTGGGAGAGACTTAATACAGCATGCACTGAGCGCAATATAAAGAAGGGTAGCGGAGAGCTCACCCATGGGCTTCAGCCCATTTGATGGAGGAGGCGTGATGGACGCAGAGCGGTTAGGCCTTGGGAGATCGCTGCGGGTAGGCATGGTCGTTGCCCACACGGTTAACGCTAGCTGGCCGCGGTGCTGGACTGGGCCGGTTGGGCGCTGGCGAGGGGGTTGGGCCTCGGGGAGCGGCCCCCACGCGATGACACCTGTCCCACACACGCTGGAGGCGAGGGGCGTTGGTGGGCCAGCTCGGCTGGAGGCGAGGAGGCGGGCCGGGCGAGGCGCTGGCGATGCCGGGCCTGGACTTGCCGTGGGACGCATTGTTGGGGTTCTCGCATTCACCATTCTCGCACGAGCGGAAGCAGAAAAACGACGACCACAGGGCTTGGAGTGACGGTGAGGCATGGAGCGGCCGAGAACGGGAATATCCGGGGAGGGTAACACCGGATCTTTGCGAGGTTCGACGAAAATGGCAAGTTACCGTGGTGGCGCCCGTGGGGCTTCGATGGGAACGACCATGGAGTGTCCTGGGCAGAGCGAGCGGGAGAGAGAAATTAGAGAGAGAGGTCCTGGAAAAGGAGAGAGGTAGAGCAGCGGGTGTCAGGGGATGGCCTATGGTGATGTTGGTCTGGCAACCACTCTCACTACGTAGCTACCAGTGGATGGGTGAAGTCGGCAACGGCTCTCCCGATCCAGGGATCGAGCGCCATGGCAGGAGGCGCGTGTAGGAGCGAGCATGGGGACTGGGAGGCTCCCCTGGCTGTCCATTCGCGATCCAACAGTGGATATGAGGGAGGGATTGGGTTGGCTGGCTGGTTTCAGTGGTCTCCTCAGGAGGTGGATCGGGAGGGGATCCCGTGGGAATGTGGTTGGCGGCGCTATGGTAGGTTCCCGAGAAATTAGGGTTTGGTATGATTTTTGACTAGGGGTGGACTATATATAGCTATGAGTTTAGGCTAGGGTCTATTTGGACCCTCTAATATAGATTGGACGGTCGAGAAAAATAGGTCAGGGGCATCCAATTGCAAAATCGATGATGGTTTGGGTATTACGGGGTTGATCCAGAACCAACGGTCACGAGCGTATGTTTTGGGTTCCGGAAGGTTTTTGGGCTAAGTTGCGCGTAGGCTGTGTGCACTGTGTAGAGGGGCTAGGCATAGAAGAGAGGGGAAACGGGAAGCCCGGCAACAAGGTTTTAAATACCGAAACCGACCATGATTTGACCGGCTATAGTGCCGCTATATGTTTAACGGTTCAGCTATCAAACAGACTTCAATTGCGATGAAATTTGGCACGCGGTCTACCTACATGATGATAAGACAACTGAGGTAGTGCAGGACTAAGGGTTCATCAGGCCGTCGGCCTATCTCTACGGGCCGGACTCCTGGGCTACTTCGGGCAGCCGATGACATATACAAGGAAGATTCCACAAGACTTGGTGATCAAGACAAGGACTCCTCTACATCGACGTAGCCGACTAGGACTCTTGTTATCCTAGGCCTCCGATATGTTACATATGCCGAGGCCAAGCTAGTTGATACATATTAATTAGATACAACGTATACATCATTAGGGTTTAGACCACAACATACAATCTTGAAGTAGATCAACTTTGTACTCGATACTTCACCATCAATATCAACAAGAGCACGACGTAGGGTTTTACCCCCATCAAGAGGGCTCGAACCGGGGTAAATACCATCTCCTTCATCCCTTGTTACCCATCAATCAAAGATCCATATTTCGAATCCCCTACCCGAGATCTGCCGGTTTTGTCACCGACATTAGTGCTTTCATTGAGAGTTTCGTTCTGTGGTTGGCACAAGTATTGATGGTTCGTATGTAGATTGATTGCAATTTTTCTCGATAGGGAATTTGTGTTTGTCCTCGACGTTTCCATGAGTGCATCTTTACTGATTACTTGTGTGGAATTGTGCGGAATTGTATCTACAAGAACCCAAAAAAATTTCGTCGCGTTCCGATGGAGGAATGTCCAGTGATCTCCGATATACCGGAACCATGTCGAATATGGACTCGGGTGAGTTTAGGGCGAGGGGTCCAGTATGCAGCTCGGACATCCATTGATAATCCCACCGTTCACTGGCTGCGGAATTCCTATATCGACCAGCCCTCCTCATTTCAGCCCGATCCGAGCGTCCAAATTCCGGGAAACATCCGATGAGTATAACGAATTTTGGATATGTTTTCTACACAGAAACGAATCCGACCCGAGTTCATCTTTCTCCATGAAAGGGGTTTTGGAGATCCTTTTTGAAAATTTTTTGTGATAAAAAACTATTATGTGTTGTTCTAAAACACATGCCCATAAATTTTGTGCCTTTTTCAAGGCGATCTTCATCATTACGTTGGTTTCAAACCAGCCCGATAACGTTCCTCCATAGCTGTCAACCTCCGCTGGACACATCATCGCTTTGTCGAGCCGGGGTCAAACTCATCGGATCAATACCTCAGCGATGTGACCAAGAGTTCGGCATTGCGAGGGCCGAATAATATCCAGAGAATCTCGTCGCCCACGTGTTGCACGGGTCGGGCGCACCGTTGCTTCATCAAGCGAGCATTGACCGTGTCACAATTTCCGACCTGCGTCGGCATTGCCGCTCCATCGCTTTCTTTAAACCGACATTTAACACGCCGACCTACTTTAACATATCAGTTGGCGTGGGGGATCTAGCGCCACCTTACTGAACTGCTCCGTCACCTCAGCTAGACCGGGGGGTTCACCATTGATACGTCCAAAATGCATCACTATTTTGTATCATAATTTGTCTCTATTCATTGATATATTTCATTTTTTGATGGTGTACTTATAGAGTTTTGGCTTATTTTACACATTTTACAACTTTCCGGTGCCGAAACAGCAGACGCACGATTCAGCGGAGAAACTAGCACAAAGAGTTGCAATATTAGAACATCTCCAATTGCGCTAAAATTTTGAGGGAAGATGTTTCCGAACAGATCCCGAAGACAAACAAAAGAAGGGCCACGGGGGGGGGGGGCACAGGTCACCTAGGCGACCCGCTGGCGCCCCCCTAGGCCGTGCCAGGAGACCGCCTGGGTGATGGTTCCAGCCTCCGGTGCTCTCCTTTGGCCTATATGTTCCACTTCACCTAAAAGTTCCGGGGACAAAAGAGTTTTCGCGATTCCGCCGCCGCTCCGCAGCGGAAACCTACAGAGAAGAAAAAACCTTTCCGACGGACAGATTCCACTGAGAGTGTAATGCCCAAGATGCGATGCTATACTTATTTTGGCACGAGGGCCTCGACAGGGATAGAAGCGCATCTCGTCGTTTCGCAAGAATGGATATCGTTACAAGTACATGTACTGAAGAGAAGAGTATATGGAATTGGCTTACACTCGCCACATGCTACATCAGAGTCACATCAGTACAATACATAAATATCATGAAGAAGAGCAGGGTCCGACTACGGACGAAAACAAAGAGAAAAGAAAACGATGTCCATCCTTGCTATCCCAGGGTGCCGGCCTTGAACCCATCCTAGATCGATGAAGAAGAAGAATAAACTCCAAATGAACAATCAACGCGCTCGCGTCAAGTAACCTTTACCTGTACCTGCAACTAGTGTTGTAGTAATTTGTGAGCCACATGGGACTCAACAATCTCATTCCAAAGGTATCAAGACTAGTAAAGCTTAATGGGTGAGGTATGGTTAAGTGGTGAGGCTGCGGCAAGCAACTAAGCATTTGTTTGATGTGGCTAACTTACGAGTACCAGAATACAGAGGGGTGTGATCTACGCATAGAGAACGTGAACTACTGATGATCAAATGAATGATCCTGAACACCTACTTACGTCAAACATACCCCCACCGTGTCCTCGATCGGAGAAGGAGCTAACAAAAGAGACAGTCACGGTTACGCACTCAGTTGGCATATTTTAATTAAGTTAACTTCAAGTTATCTAGAACCAGTGTTAAACAAAGTTTCCACGTTGCCACATAACCGCGGGCACGGCTTTCTGAAAGGATTAACCCTGCAGGGGTGCTCCAACTAGTCCATCATAAATTACCACAAGGCGCATAGAAATCCTCGATCACGAAGCTCGCGATCTCGTCGGACTCCTTAGTGGAAAACCTCAACTAACCGGAATCCCGATGCACAAGATATTCCGTCAAAGGTAAAACTAATCCAGCAAGGCCGCCCGACGTGTCGACGAACCCGATAGGAGCTTCGTATCACGTTCTCAGGACACGACGGATGGGTCACACTAAGAGAAACCAAACCTCGGGTTGCCCCGCGGTGGCCCCGTAGTCTGCCAGTTTGGACCAACACTCATGCGGAGCACTGGCCCGGGGGTTGATTAATTATCCTCGGGGTCCGGAAAGTCCCTATGCAATTTTATTAGGTTATTAGGCCAATGTAAAACCAATGTTGGGCCTTTCCAGACCGGTCTTAATCTAAAACGAATTATCAAGGGGGTCCCCATAACAACCCCTATCATGTTAGGAGCGCTCAATTATGGAACATAACACCGGTAGCCGAAACTAAGGGGGCAAAGGTGGAACAAAACACCAGGCTAGAAAGGCCGAGCCTTCCACCTTTTACCAAGTATATATTTTCTTTAAATCAAATAGAATTAATAAGATGATAAAACAAAGAACCCATGTTATCACATGGAAGCAACTGCGCCTGCAACTAGCAATGCTAACACATGGTTAAGCAAGCGGTAACATAGCCAATCAGTGGTTTGCTAGGTTGTGAACATGTTGAAGGTTTTCATGGCAATGTTGGGAGGTTGATATTTAACATGTGGTAGGCAACGAGACATAGCGACAAAAACGATAATACTAGCATGGTAATGATAGTAATGGTATCTGGGGAAATGGTCATCTTGCCTGAGAACCCGCTTGGAAGAAGAATGAGTCCGTGAAGCAGACGAACCGATGTAGTCGAATGGGTCCTCACTTTCCGACATGCTTGCGGAACTCTATCGAGACGAAGCAAACCGGAAACAAGAATCAGCGCACGATATTCACCATGCACATGCACGACAAGATGCAATCCACATATGATGCATGACCAGTTGAATATATATTGAAGACATGACATGGCAATTCTCAACAATCAAACACTACACATTAAGTGAAGTTCAATATGCAACGAGTTGCATATTGATGAAACTCCACATACTGATTATTTAGTTCTATCGCGATTAGGTACACGACATTATTAAATTTGCTTAAACATGGCACGAGATGAAGCGTAATTAAGCTATCTATCTAGTGATTTGCAATGAGGTGGGAAACAACATATAACATCTCCGAGATGACCCCATATGTTAATTTGTAATTCTGTCCAGATCTGATCTCACACGTTTAAATGTTTGTTAAACAGAAAAATAAATAGGTTCAAGTGATTCAACGCGTTGTTCCAATCAATTTACACATAGAGAACATCTCCAACGGATCTTCGGTTCAAAAGATACGAACACCGCAAGATATGATGGCATGAATGCGATATGTGTGCAAATGGCAGCCACAACACTTCAAAACATACAACCAGCGAGCTAATATGAAACTAAAAAAGATTCTGAGCAAGTTTCATGTAGGACACGATCAAAACGGAGCAACGGTTCAACAATTACAAGCTACACAAGAAATAGACATAATCTGCCAAAATCAGCCACATAACATTTTCTACACCCTCGAACAACTAGCTACACAAAACTCAAATGCTCAAACAAGGCATGAGACAGTAGAGGGCAAGAAGCACTACAACATACAACTAATAACACCTACCAAGGAAGCATGGATCACTAGGAAAGGAACTCGCAAAATGGCTTCTCACACACAGTTCCAGACTTAGTGAAAATATCAGTTTTTGACAGTGCAGTTTTTGATCTGAAGGCATTTTGACAGCATCAAAACCATATTCTAAAGGGCTCCAAATGGCATGAAAATTGACAGCATGGTGGAGAATCTTAAGGGCTACAACTAACTCCATTGCATCAATCTCAGAAGAGCTACAGATCACCAGATAAACTCATGACAAGACAGCAACAAAATATAATAGATTTCAGACTTAGAAATATTTCAGCTTCTCCAAATTAGCATTATTTTCTAGCAAGTTTAGAACAAGCAAACTACACCTAAACATGGATTTCCATTGCAGCCAAAATTACCAGGGGCTAGCATACATATCCAAGGACAAATCTCTAGTTGACAACTCATTCAAATCATGCACGGATTAAATCACACAAAATAAATAAAATGGCAACATGGCAAAATATCACGCGCACTAACTTGCTAAAAAGCTAAAACTAAATACACAGTTAAATTCTATGGATTTTTCTACCCCGAAAACATATATAACATGTGGGGTTGCAAAATAATAATATCGCCACACGAATATGCGAGAAGATGTCCTAAACATGATGTAGCAAACTAGCGACGTAACCCTACATGCAAAAATACAAACAACTACTCTAAAATACATGGCAAAAGGTCCCTAAAAACATGAGCATTTAAACTACGAGATTTGAGCAATCCGGACACGCACGAAAATTAATACGCGGTAAGTCCCTATTAGGAAAGCACGCAAAACTAGGCATTCGGCAAGTCAAACTAATTCAAACATGCATGCAAGTTGCTAATTATGAATCTACGCGAAAAACTACACAAGATTCATATATAATTCGTTCTGATCCGACGCACGGATAATAAACTACACGCGCTGTAAAATCAGCTATTTATGTGGAAAAAAAATCTCAGCCTTTTAAAAGAAAACATCTACGGGCCGATTTGCAACACGGCCCAAACAGAGGCATGGCGCGATTTAACTAAACCTCGCTCGAGCGAGGGATAAACGAGGGGAGGCCTCTCCTTGGGCCGAGGGTGGCGCTTGGAGATGGGCCACGAGGCCTTGCAGGCCGGTGCGGCGCTGGCGCGGCCAGCTGCGCCTGGGGTGCGAGGCGGCCCACACGGCACCGAGCGGTAGGACGAGCGAGGCTTGCTCGTAGTCTCCTCCCGTGCCCGAGGTCACGGGGACCTGGCGGCGCCGGCGCGCAAGGCGGCAGACATGCGGCTTCCCGGACCGGATCCGGCCGACGAGGAAGCTCCACAGCGCGAGGGGCAGCAGATCCGGTCGGCTGGGGCGTTGAGAGGTGGTGCGACGAAGGGCAGAGGGCGGCGCGGCTAGGGGAGTGCGGGAGCAGGGGCTACATGCGGGAGCCAGGCTGGGCGTTGGGGCGCGGCGGTGGCCTCGGCCAGGGGCAGGCGGCGGCGGAAGGTGCAGGCGACCGGATCCGGCGGCGGCTGGCCGGATCTGGCCTGCGGCGCAAGGAGCTCGCGGGCAGCGCGACGACTGGCGGGCGGTGGCGCGCGGCAAGGTCAGCTGCAGGGAGGCGCTCGGGCAGAAGGAGGGCCCGCTGGGGGGGCGGCGCGATCCGGGCCGGGGCGGGCCCCAGATGGGCTATGGTGGGCCCGACGGCTGAGGAGGAGAGAGAGGTGGGAGGCTAGGGTTTGCACGGAAAACGAGGGAGAGAGAGTGGTTGTCTAAATAATGGCATGGGGGTTTATTTATAACAATGGGGGGGCTAGGTTTAGCAGAATTTCGCCCCGGTTTCAACCGTACGATCGGAATCAAACGATCTCGAACGCGGGATGGGCTAAGTGGCCGTGTAGAGTAGGTTAGCCGGAGATGAGAGGAAGAACGGGCACCCGGCAATGTATTTTCAAACACCGATAAAACGTCCGACAATAGACCGAATACGGTGCCGCTACGGTCGACAGTTCGGGTACGAGACGGACTCCGATTGCGACGAAATTTGATAGGCGGCTAGCTACAACTAGTTAAGACCGCATGTCAAGTTTCAACCCATTCAGATGAATTTTATACACACATTCAAAAACATGATTTAATGATGCCGCGGGCTCGTGCGAGTGTGGTCGGGCTCAGAACGGACAATGACGAGAAAGGAGAGAACCGACAACTAATAACGGATGCTAGGTTTTGAAAACTGGCGGCAACGGATGCCGATGCAATGCGGATGATGCAAATGATGCGATGATCATGCGACAATTAAAATAATCACACGACAGCAACGGAAAAGAGGGGAATCTTCTGGAGCATCTGTCTCGGGCTGTCACAGGGAGAAGGCCTCCCGGAAGGGGAGGTCGTCATCATCGTCATCACCATCTTCCCGGGCATCATCGAGATCATCATCACCATCATCACCAACACCAGCACCATCTCCACCTTCATCCCATCTACTTCACCATTGCAATCGGAGTTGTACCTTGCACTATTCATCCCCTCTACTCTACCGGTGTTGATTACTCTTTTGTGGTGAATGCTATTGAGTTTTGTTGGAGAATTATTGTTATGACCAGATTTTTAATCATATTTTCATCACCTCCTATCATGATCTCTTGTATGTCTTGTGAGTAGTTTCGACAGTTCTTGAGGACATGGGAAAAGTCTAGATGCTAGTTGTCATATGATGTTGAAGTAATATGTGTTGATTGATATTTAAGTTATGGTTTTATTCTTCTAGTGGTATTATGTGAACGTGGACTACATAACACTTCACCTTTTTAAGGGCCTAGGGGAACACATTGTGTATGAATAATGCTTATGGTGGGTTGCCGGAGTGACACAAACCTGAACCCCAGTTTGCATACTTTTGCATGAGGGAGTATTGGATCCTAAAGCTTATTGCTATGGTTAGGCTTTGCCTTAATTTCTCTCTTGCATTTGTGGATTCTTGCAAGAGGGATTAATCATAAGTGTGTACTTGTCTTAGCCTAGACGGTGCACTAGTTAAGATCCACCCACATAACACTTATCAATACAAAACATAGTACTAGACAAAGTATGGCGAAAGCACTTGACTATCTCTCCCGTGTGTCCTCAGGAACGCCTTAGTCTTTATAAGTTCGGTCTCTTGGCTTATCCTTTGTGTTTAAAAGGATTGGGCCACTTTCTGCACCTTGGCACGATTTACTTTACTTTCATTTATTTCCTTGTTGCTTATACTAGAAAACCCATAAAAAGTTACCTTTCAGTACATGCAGTTATTCCTTGCTCAAGATCACTTGTCAATACCATCTGCTCCTTGTTGGATTCGACACTCTTACTTATCGAAAAGGCTATGATAGATCCCCTACACTTGTGGGTCATCAAGACCATTTTCTGGTGCCGTTGCGAGGGAGTGTAGCGCTATTGGTAAGGAAATCTTTACACTGTACATGCTGTTTTTGTTTTACTATTCTTGTTTTTTGTCCCTATGGACCACTCTTCTCTTGGTTTGTTGCTTGTGGGGAACCGACCCAACGCTATTGTGGTGGAGAAGCCTCCCCCACGTACTGAAATTGTGCCTTTTTAAAATACCAACTAGTATTATTGATCGTGTTTGGGCTAATCGATATGCAGGAGATAGACATCTAGGTGAACACTTGCTATATCTTTCACAACTATGCTCCTTATTTAAGCTTGCAGGTATATCGATGGATTTTGTTATGAGAAAGCTAATCTCTCTATCATTGAAATATAAGGCTTTGGATTGGTATAGGCTTCTTGATGACTCTCATTTACTAAATTGGCAAGACCTTATGCCTCTCTTTTATGCAAAGTTTTATCCTCTTCATGAAATACATCGAGACCGGAATTATATTTATAACTTTTGGTCTCGTGACGTAGAAAGCATCGCTCAAGCTTGGGGGAGATTGAAGTCCATAATGCTCAAATGTCCCAATCATGAGCTCTCCAAAGAAATTATTCTTACAATTTTTTATGCAAGGCTTTCTCGTCAAGATAAAGAGATGCTTGATGCTTCCTCTAGTGGGGCGTTCTCCCACAAAAGCACTGAAGCTAAGTGGGATCTTATTGAAAGGATCCAGAAGAACACTGAAGACTGGGAGATTGATAAAGGTATTGAACCCGTTATAAATTATGAGCGTGATTACATTGAGAGCTATGTGAAAACTAATTACTTCAGTACCTTTTGTGCTAAGATTGGTCTTAATTCCCAGCTTCTAATTGATTTTTGCAAAGACTTCGCCTCTCATATTGACTCTTCTAAGAAGAAGGAGCATCAACACCATAAACCTTTTAAGGAATTACCCAGTGATATTAATGTTGTTGACCCTGTCTTGCCTGCAGTTGAATATGAAACGCCCCCTTTTCCCACAGGGATGAGGGAGCATTCTTTTGTCACACGCATCCCAATAAAAGTGAAAGAACGGCTGATGAGCATGAGGACCTGATTAAAGTAGATCCTCAAGTTTCATTAGTCAAGGATCTTGTTACTAGTAATATTGAGGATACCAATATAAATTTTTGTGTTGTTTCTACTAATCTTGTTACAGCCAAGAATAAAGGCCCAATTTCAGGTACTCCTGTTGTATCTGTTACAATAGGAGATCGTAATTATTATGGGCTATGTGATTTGGGATCCAGTGCTAGTGTTATTCCTTTTTCACTTTATGAAGAGATCATGAATGAAATTATACCATGTAAAATTGAAGAAGTTGATCTTACTATTCATCTTGCAAACAAAGAAACTATCTCTCCTATTGGAATTGTGCGACATGCTGAAGTTCTATGTGGAAAGGTAAAATATCCTACGGACTTTCTAGTACTTGGTTCAGTACAAGATAGTTTTTGCCCTATTATCTTTGGTAGGCCTTTTCTCAAAACTTGTGGAGCTATTATAGATTGTAGGAAAGGAAAAGTAGCTGTTGAATTTAATGGCGAGCCATATGAATTTAAAATTTCTAAATTCTCAAAGCAAACTCGTGGTACTGATCTACCTAGTAATGATAAAATTATTGAAGAGATTGCTTCTATTGCTATTCCTCCTAACGATCTTTTGCAGCAATTTATGGAGAACCACGAGAATGATATCCATATGCAGGAAAGGAATGAGCTAGATGACATATTCTTGAGACAACCTGCTATCATGAAGCACAACCTTCTGGTTGATCCTTTGGGAATTTTATCGAAACCAAAAGAAGACCCGGTGTTTGACCTTAAACCTCTTCCCAGTATGCTTAAGTATGCTTATCTAGATGAAAATAAAGTATATCTTGTTATTATCAATTCTAACCTCTCAGGATATGAGGAAGAGCGATGATTGGAAGTCCTTCGCAAACACCGAGGCGCTATTGGTTATACCCTTGATGATCTTAAGGGGATTAGTCCATCTATTTGTCAGCATACTATCAATCTTGAGCCTGATGCTAAACCGTTTGTTGATCATCAACGATGGTTGAACCCGAAGATGAGGGATGTTGTGAGGACCGAAATCCTCAAGCTCCTAGCTGCAGGTATTATCTACCCTATAGCTGATAGTAAGTGGGTAAGTCCAGTACATTGTGTTCCCAAGAAAGGAGGTACGACTGTGGTTCCTGATGAGAAGAATGAACTAATACCTCAAAGAATTATTATTGGATATAGAATGTGTATTGATTACAGGAAGCTGAACAAGACAACCAGGAAAGACCACTACCCGCTTCCCTTCATCGACCAAATGCTTGAAAGGTTATCCAGAAACACTCACTTTTGCTATCTTGATGGGTACTCTAGCTTCTCTCAAATTCATATTAACACTGTTGATCAAGAGAAGACCACTTTTACTTGTCCCTTTGGTACTTATGCTTATAGACGTATGCCTTTTGGTTTATGCAATGCTCCTGCTACTTTTCAAAGGTGTATGTCCGCTATCTTTCATGGTTTTTGTGAGGAAACTGTGGAGGTCTTCATGGACGATTTCTCCATCTATGGAACCTCTTTTGACCATTGTCTCCACAACCTTAATAAATTTTTGCAGAGATGTGAGGAGACGAAATTGGTACTCAACTGGGAGAAGTGCGACTTCATGGTCAATGAGGGAATTGTTCTTGGACACAAGATTTCTGAAAAAAGGAATCGAGGTGGACATGGCAAAGGTGGAAGCAATCAAGAGAATGCCTTATCCAAAAGACATCAGAGGCATTCGTAATTTCCTCGGCTATGATGGTTTCTATAGGAGATTTGTTAAATACTTTTCTAAAACTTCGAAAGCCCTCACTAATCTTCTCCAGAAGGATATTCCTTTTGTGTTTGATGAAGATTGTAAGGAAGCCTTCGAAGTTCTTAAGAAAACCTTGATAATTGCCCCTATAGTCCAACCACCTGATTGGAATTTGCCTTTTGAAATCATGTGTGATGCTAGTGATTTTGATGTGGGAGCTGTGTTAGGACAAAGGGTTGATAAGAAATTGAATGTTATCCATTATGCTAGCAAAACCCTTGACACTACTCAAAAGAATTACGCTAGTACTGAGAAAGAAATTTTAGCGGTAGTGTTTTCTTGCGATAAGTTTAGGTCTTACATTGTTGATTCTAAAGTCATCATTCATACTCATCATGCTGCTATTAAGTATCTTATGGAAAAGAAGGATGCCAAACCAAGGATTATCCGATGGGTCCTTCTTCTTCAAGAATTTGATTTGCATATTGTTGATAGGAAAGGAGTAGACAACCATGTAGCAGACAACCTTTCCAGGATGGAGGACATACCACATGATCCCATTCGAGTCAACGATAGTTTTCCTGACGAACAATTAGTTGTTTTACAGGTGAAATCTAATTCAGATCCATGGTATGCAGATTATGCTCACTTTATTGTTGCAAAGTTTTTGCCTCCAGGTTTAACATTCCAGCAACGGAAGAAGTTCTTCCACGACTTGAGGTATTACTTTTGGGATGACCCACATCTTTTAAGAGAAGGTGCAGATGGAATTGTGAGGAGGTGCATACTGGAGCATGAGCAGAAGGATATTTTGAGACAATGTCATAGCAGTCCTTATGGAGGACATCATGCCGGTCAGAGGACCGCACACAAGGTTCTCCAATCAGCTTTTTATTGTCCTACTCTCTTTAAAGATGCTAGAAATTGCGTTTTATCCTGTGATAAGTGCCAGACAGTTGGTAATATTAGTAGGAGGAATGAGATGCATATGAATTATTCGCTAGTCATTGAGCCTTTTGGTTGGTGGGGTTTTGATTTCATGGGTGCTTTCCCTCCTTCACACACGTACACTCACATCTTAGTAGTTGTAGATTATGTGACCAAGTGGGTTGAAGAAATCCCCACCGAAAGTGTTGATCACAAGACATCTTTGAAAATGCTCAAGGATGTAATCTTCCCTAGGTGTGGTGTACCTAGGTACCTCATGACCGACGGAGGACCACATTTTACACACGGGGCTTTTAGAAAAGCTCTAGCAAAATATGATGTTAATCATAGAATTGCTTCACCTTACCACCCTCAAACAAGTGGGAAAGTTGAGCTCACAAATAGAGAGATCAAGTTGATCTTGCAAAAGACAGTGAAAAATTCTAGAAAGGACTGGTCCAATAAGTTAGGTGATGCCTTGTGGGTGTATAGAACTGCTTACAAAAATCCCATGGGGATGTCTCCCTATAAGATGGTTTATGAAAAGGCATGTCATCTACCTCTTCTGTTAGAGCACAAAGCTTTCTGGACCGTTAGAGAGCTTAATGTTGATCCAAAGCTTGCTGGTGAAAAGTGTCTCATGAACTTGACTTCTCTAGATGAGTGGAGAAGTGAAGCTTACGAGAGCGCAGAAATGTTCAAAGAAAAGGTAAAGAAGTGGCATGACAAGAGAATTTTGAAACATGAATTTAATGTTGGTGACAAAGTTTTATTGTATAAATCTCGTTTCTGGTTTTCTCCACGTAAATTATTTTCCAAGTGGGAAGGACCGTACCACATCGAAGAAGTCTAATCCTCCGGTGCAATCAAGATTAATAATTTTGAAGGCACAACACCACATGTTGTGAATGGGCAAAGACTCGAGCATTACATGGCTGGATACCCCATCAATGTAGAGGTGGATGTGATACAGGTAGGCACTCACGAAGAACATATTGCAACACTGTATCACACATCAGCAGAAGTAGAATAATAAAAGGTATGAGATACGATAAGGAAACTTTGTGAACATCAATAAAAGTTCTGTATTATGTGTTTCTGCAAAATTAGGAAAATTCCGAGCCGAAGCAGAGCCGGACAGGAGCTCCAGGTCACCCAGGCGACCTACTGGCGCGGGCTAGCCCCTGGCCGCGCCAGGAGGCCGCTGGACCACCAGGAGTTCGTCTGCTACCCTACTTTGGCTTGTTACCTTCCTTTTGGTGCAGAAATTTTTCCTATATATTTTCCCGGATCATCCCGGCTTTGTATCTTGCGATTCCGTGCATTTTCTCTTTCGATATTTTTCTGCCAGGCTAAGAAGCCATTGTTCGAGATGCCTTCTTGTGACTCAAGCGGGGAAGACTACACAGCTCGTCGTCTCCACCATGTCCAGCAAGATATCAACCAAGGGTAGGTCACCGGATGGGATACCAGTGAAGAGATAGCTGCAAGAAAGCGGAGATGAGGTGCTACATGAGAGAGGAAGTCAATATGGTCAGCGCCAAGCAAGAAGGAGACCCTTCATCACGAGGATCCAGCTCTAACAACCCCATCCTCGTGGGGTTTATTAACCTTCAACATGATCTTTCTCTCAATCTTTCAGAAATTGTCCCTCTACCAGGAGCTCCACGTGTGTCATCTACTATATCCGAAGCTTACAGAATCACTAACCAATTCTGTGAAGACTTTTGCATGCTTAAAGTACAGGTGGCCATATTGGAAGGTGAAAACAAAACCCTTCGGCGCATAATAGAGGAATTGAAGAACAACAAGTAGGATGAGAAATGAAATCTTCATGGGTAATGGCATTCCCTTAGCTTGTTCCAAGCTTGGGGGAGTCCCCGGTATCTTTATTTTGTATCCTTTACTTTTTATGGTCAAGTTTAGTGTCATATCATGTTTAGGGAAGTTATCTTATGAAATAGGTGTTTGCATTGAGGTCTATCACACCTTTGTGGATAGTTTGTATCCGTGAGTGTGAAGTGTCTATGACGGAATATTAATGAGAAGTCTATTGGTTTCATTGTTGTACTTGCTATTCTATTCATACAATCGATCTTATATGTTGATTCTTATGGGAGTATTGATCTTACACATCAGGTATGGCTACTGGTATGTTCTTATGCTTGAAGTGTTATGCTGACAAGGAAGACAATTTGATGTTTTATGCAATTCTTTATGTTAAACTTTATATTGTTTTACATCCAAGTCAATATTATTTGTCTGCTCTCAAAAGCCTTTGCTAGCCAACCCTTGCACTTAGCGGGAATACTGCTTGTGCATCCATACCCTGAAACCTCAACCTTCCCAAGAGTCCACCATACCTTCCCTATACGTGGTATTTCACTGCCACTCCTAAAGTATATTACTCATGTGCTATCTTTAAACCTTGAAATATTACTCCCTATTTTGTGCCTCTGCTTTAGCTCATGAGGAAGTAGTATCTAATTCATGATCTTCTCATACTGGACAAGTTTTATCCTGGGTTTGCATGTTTAATCTACAAACCCCTAATACCAGAAGGGACTGGCATGAGCGTGCCCAGCTCATAAAATATAATAACAACAAACAAAACCTCCTTCACGCTTTGTTGATGAGAAATCAGAAAACTTTGGTAGTGATAAACAAAGGAGACTAAGGGGATGTGATCGTCCCCACTCTGGGAGTCGTTCCTCAAAACTTGTCTAGCATGAGAAGTATTGGGCTATCTACTAGCATTCATTGACAAATCATGCACCTCTCAAAAGCTTGTTTTACAAGTTTGTTGATTTCAAAATCTCTAAAAAGCTCTAGCACATGAGTTTTCCCTACTTCCCTCCGCGAAGGGCCAATCTTTCACTTTTATGTTGAGTCAGTAAACCTACTTCTTTCTATCCAGAAAAGAGCACACACTTTATGTTGACAAAGATGCCTGCATTTATATTGTTCCATTGAGAATTGCCATATCACACCTTTATTGACATTATCATTAAGATAAGTGAGTTGTTTGTTAAGCCTAGCTAAAGAAAACATCTTCCTTTGTGTTAGCATTTTAACTTCTTGACCAATAACATGTTCTTTCAAAAAGCTTCAATTGATCTCATCAAAATATAAGAGGAAGAACAAGAGTTAAAAGTTACTAGTTGTTCTTTGACCAAGGACATGTTTGCCATGGTTTGATGAGTTTTCTTAGCTCTACCTTTGATTGTAATTGATATTACTCTTTCATAAGGGCCTTATGAGTTGAGATTGCTGTTGAGGATGGTTGAGTTTAGTAGAGAAATTATGATGCTTCTTGTCCGTATTATTATTTATCGACACTTCACTCTCTAAACTTATGGACACGTTTACCATGATCAGTATTCGCTTGGGTACAAGCGAGGTCTAAGCTTGGGGGAATTGATACGTCCAAAATGCATCACTATTTTGTATCATAATTTGTCTCTGTTCATTGATATATTTCACTTTATGATAGTGTACTTATAGTGTTTTGGCTTATTTTACACAGTTTACAACTTTCCGATGCCGAAATAGCAGACGCAGGATTCAGCGAAGAAAATAGCACGAAGAGTTGCAATATCAGAACATCTCCAATTGTGGTGAAATTTTGAGGGAAGAAGTTTCCGAACATATCCCGAAGACATGCCAAAGAAGGGCCGGAGGGGGGCCACTGGTCACCCACGCGACCTGCTGGCGGGCCCCCCCTAGGCCACGCTAGGAGGCCGGCTGGGTGATGGGCCCAACCTTCGGTGCTCTCCTTTGTCCTATATGTTCCGCTTGACCTAAAAGTTTCGGCGACAGAAAAGTTTTCGCGATTCCGCCGCCGCTGTGCGGTGGAAACCTATAGAGAAAAAGACCTTTCCGGTGGGCATATTCCGCCGGGGAGAATTCCTCTCGGAAGGGGAGATCATCCTCGTCGTCATCACCATCGTCACGGGCGTCATCGAGATCATCATCACCATCATCACCAACACCATCACAATCTCCACCTTCATCCCATCTACTTCACCATTGCAATTGGAGTTGTACCTTGCACTATTCATCCCTTCTACTCTACCATTGTTGATTACTCCTTTGTGGTGAAAGCTATTGAGTTTTTTTGGAGAATTATTGTTATGACCAGATTATAAATCATACTTTCATCACCTCTGATCATGATCTCTTTTATGTCTTGTGAGTAGTTCCGATAGTTCTTGAGGACATCGGAAAAGTCTAGATGCTAGTAGTCATATGATGTTGAAGTAATATGTGTTGATTGATATTTAAGTTAGGGTGTTATTCTTCTAGTGGTGTCATGTGAACGTCCACTACATAACACTTCGCCTTTTGAAGGACCTAGGGGAATGCATCGTGTAAAAAGAATGCTTATGGTGGGTTGCCAGAGTGACAGAAACCTGAACCCCAGTTTCCATACTTTTGCATGAGGGAGTATTGGATCCTAAAGCTTATTGCTATGGTGAGGCTTTGCCTTAATTTCTCTCTTGTATTTGTGGATGCTTTCAAGAGGGATTAATAATAAGAGTGTACTTGTCTTGGCCTAGACGATGCACTAGTTAAGATCCGCGCACATAACACTTATCAATACAAAACATAGTACTAGACAGAGCATGGCGGAAGCACTTGACTATCTCTCCCGTGTGTCCTCAGAAATGCCTTAGTCTTTATAAGTTTAGTCCCTTGTCTTATCCTTTGTGTTTAAAAGGATTGGGCCACTTGGTGCACCTCGGCACGATTTACTTTACTTGCATTTATTTCCTTGTTGCTTATACTAGAAAACCCATAAAAAGTTACCTTTCAGTACTTGCAGTTATTCCTTGCTCAAGATCACTTGTCAATACCATCTGCTCCTTGTTGGGTTCGACACTCTTATTTATCGAAAAGGCTACGATAGATCCCATACAATTGTGGGTCATCAAGACCATTTTCTGGCGCCATTGCCGGGGAGTGTAGCGCTATTGGTAAGTGAAATTGGTAAGGAAATCTTAACACTACACATGCTGTTTTTGTTTTACTGTTGCCGTTTTTTGTCCCTATGGACCACTCTTCTCTTGGTTTGTTGCTTGCGGGGAACCGACCCAACGCTATTGTGGTGGAGAAGGCTCCTCCATCTACTGAAATTGTGCCTTTTAAAATACCAACTTGTATTATTGATTGTGTTTTGGCTAATCGATATGCAGGAGATAGACATCTAGGTGAACACTTGCTATATCTTTGACAACTATGCTCCTTATTTAAGCTTGCAGGTATATCGATGGATTTTGTTATGAGAAAGCTATTCTCTCTATCATTGAAAGATAAGGCTTTGGATTGGTATAGGCTTCTTGATGACTCTCATTTACTAAATTGGCAAGATCTTATGCCTCGCTTTTATGCAAAGTTTTATCCTCTTCATGAAATATATCGAGATAGGAATTATATTTATAACTTTTGGTCTCATGACGGAGAAAACATCGCTCAAGCTTGGGGGAGACTGAAGTCCTTAATTCTCAAATGTCCCAATCATGATCTCTCCAAAGAAATTATTCTTACATTTTTTTATGCAAGGCTTTCTCGTCAAGATAAAGAGATGCTTGATGCTTCCTCTAGTGGGGCATTCTCCAACAAAAGCACTGAAGCTAAGTGGGATTTTATTGAAAGGATCCAGAAGAACACTGAAGACTGGAAAATTGATAAAGGTATTGAACCCGTTATAAATTATGAGTGTGATTACATTGAGAGCTATGTGAAAATTGGTTACTTCAGTACATTTTATGCTAAGATTGTTCTTGATTCCCATCTTCTAATTGATTTTTGCAAAGACTTTGCCTCTCATATTGACTCTTCTAAGAAGAAGGAGGATCAACACCATAAACCTTTTAAGTAATTACCTGTTGATATTAACGTTGTTGACCCTATCTTGCCTGCAGTTGAATATGAAAAGTCCCCTTTTCCCGCAAGGATGAGGGATCATTCTTTTGTCACAGGCATCCTGAATAAAAGTGAAAGAACGTCTGATGAGCATGAGGACCAGATGAGGATTAGGTTATATTTTTTCTAAATATTTACTTCACTTAAATTCATTAAGTAGAGGATATTCATTATTATTTGATATGACTGTTGGCTTGCATTATTTTATGTGCACGGGTGATCATCTTCGATCGTGTTAGACAGCCACCTCGGCACGCCAACGTCGTCTTCACACCTCCATCAACCAAATTGCGTCATCGACTGACGTGGGTGCTTTGCCGTCACACTGCCGAACTACTTTGTCTCCTCGGCTGGTTCGAGGGTTTTGCCTCGGCCTTTCTGAAGTATTGTGTCGTCACTTCATCAAGCCAAACTCTTCATCATCTAACTCGTGACAGGATTGGGGGATGTAACCTCGGACCTCTACAAGCCCGGACCACGTCACACCGAGTACATCAACCAGATAAGTCGATTTCACGCTCAACGTTTTTCAATTTTTAATTTTGTGTGGTTCAACTAAATTATATTTCTGTTTAACAGAAAAGCTCTTTGTTAAAACCTTAGCTTGTTAAAAACGTTGTTTGTAACAAACAGTTCCTTTATCCACGTTTACTGGGGGCTCTTAAATTTATATGAGACATTTTATGAATAAATGTTTTTTCTTTACTTTTGGTCGTTGCAAAGTCTTTTTCTAGTACTCCTTTTTCCGACACTAGTGCTTGGTCAATAGCCCGATAGCCTGGTTTCTTTCTAAAGCCGCTCGAGTTTAGTTTGCTAGATAGGCCTCGGAGAAACACTCCACCTTCGGGATATGGATGTTAAAATAGAAGGCTGACCCGCTTGAAGTCTGGAGATAGGATGTATCATGTTAAAGCACGACCGAAGCACATATTAATTTTAAAAAGACCAATTTTGGATTGGAACCAAAAATTTGATTTAATTAAGACGTCATGTCCGTACCTAATTTTTTGGTTTTTCGAGCTTGTGAAACTTTTAACCTCTTGAATATTTTTAAGAGGAGGAACATCCTCTTCACCGAGGTGCCCTACGTAATAATTCAGTTGGGGAAATATTTAACGTCCTGTAGTTCGGCATCTTCCGTGCCGACCTGCCCCTAAGTTTCTCAGATTTTCTTTATGTGCATCAATTTCAAATTGTGTCTTCGTTCAATAGTTGGGTTGCCCGACTCCTGTGATTGCCTCGTATGTTCCGCTTTGTTCGGCTAGGTGTGCAAAGGGAGAACCAATGTGATCTTACTTCCGATTTGACTGGTCAAGTACCTGAGTGGAGAAAGCCAAAAAGTGACTACCACAATGAGTATAAACTTGCCAGCGGCCCGATGACCGTGTCAAACTATAGGTCGATAGAGATGGGCTTTTCAAAAAATTGGTCGAAGTGTTAATGGCTTGACCTCGGCTGACGCCAAACACTAATCGGGGGCTAGTAACTGGCATCCTAAACTTTAAGCACCTATGACTAAGTGAGAGTTATAAAGCCTAGATATCTGATTGCCTCGTTTCCTCTAACACAACCACCTCTGTGAACCAAGACATCAGCTAATGGTTGTCTTGTTACCGCGGAAACACCCTGCATAGCATCTACAAAGGGGGTAGAAGAAGACGATGGGCCACTCTCAAATGATAAACAGTCACATAGGAGTCAAAATAGTATATAACATACAAATATGCGAGTGCTGCCTTCCGTAATCATCGTTATGAAGCCAAAAATATGAATCAATTTGACTTAAGATTTTGGTCAAGTTGGGTTGCCTGGCTCCTGTGCTTACCCCATATGCTCCCAATTATTTGCCTAGGTGGTAAAGGGAGAACCTCTATGATTCTAAATTCTGGATCATTCGGGTTAGTACCTCAGAGTGCATGAAGCCGAAAGCTAGCCATCTTAAGAATATAATCGGCCGGCAAAGACAAAAGTAAAAAATTTCGGTTCATTAACGACCACAAAGTTCGGGAACATTCCCCAAACTAAATCCTCAATATTTTCCTCCCACATTGATCAGAGTTGAGGTTTCACGATCATGGTCAACATGATCTCTTGGGAAATGGAACTTATAAATGATCCTATTTTTCCATAGGATTTTTCTTACGGTAAATAGTAATATAACATATCTCTCCACATAACTTCGTTTATAAAACCATATGTCCGGATTGCCTTGTTTGCCGTAAATCTTTGACCTTATAAAGGCTTTATAAAGTAGGACAAACACTCCTCGACTACTGGCCGAGGAGGTTGAAGCTGATGCTCGGTCAACATAGTATTGTACAATGCAGTCCGAGCATTACTGATGTAAAGTACTTGGATACGTATAATCATTACACTTAAAAAGTGTCAAATATAATAAAGTTTGTATGAAGCAAAGATTGACCCTTAATTCGACCACTCGTGCCCAAATAAAGGCCCGGGGGCTACTGCATTGCTTAGTAAATGTAGAAAATTCAAAGTGCAATACGGTTTCTGAGGAGATTCAAACCTCGGGTCGGTCGACCGCACCCAACCTGAGTCTCGGAGGCTACTGCACACGTGAATGAAACTTGATTTAGTTCGGAATATAATGTTTTGCTAAAGTTTTTGGTATTGCCAAGCTTATGGCACCTTTAACCTATTTCTATGTTTTTCTTTCAGGAGGCGGCACATCTTCTATTTCCACGTGTTCTGCGTGGTGATTTTGTTCGGAGAATTTTTCTTGACCTACAGTTGGACGTCTTCCCTAACGGGCTCCACCTCAGTGTTGTAAAAATACACTTAATGGATGAAATAGTTCTCAAGGAGATACGATCCTACGGTCGGCCATGTTGCCCAACCCAAGTCTCGGGGCTACTGGTTATACAGCTCGTCAGACAATCAATTACACCAACTGGAAAATCTTTTCCGAGCCGCAGTTCAGCATCTTCCCTGCCGGCCTGCACATTGGCATTGTCAAAACACACACAACAAGTGCAATACTTTTTCTGAGAAGATTTGATCGTCAGGTAGGCCGGCCATACACAACCAGAGTCTCCGGGGCTACTGCACACCGCATTTTAATTCCTAATGTTTGTTGCCGAGCAAGGAATTGATCCTTAGGCCGACTTTGCGAATCGACCTGAGTCTCATGGGCTACTGGGATCAACGTTTGTCTTCCTGCAGGTGCATCTCAGGTTCTAGACCGACACGCACCTTGAGGGCTACTGGCTATATATCCACAAATAACGAGCCCACGGCTGAGGTGGTGCACCACCTCGAAAGCAGTTCGGCATATAGTTTGGATGCGAATGGCTGGATCCATAAAAGACTATTTCGGCATTTAACCTCAGATGAATTCCATCATATTTCAAAGACCAAGGTAATCAATGACACCTTGGAAGCCGACGAGCGTTGGAGCTTGGCTACAAAATAACACCTAGAATGCAATCCGGCGTTGGAGCTCAGACGCAAGAGAACACCTCGGATCTAGTTCGGCGTTCGAGCTCGAATGCAAGAGGATATCGCCACATGGGAAACATTTCAAAACCAAGTTGTGGCATAAAAAATGACATGGCTAATAAAGGCCGATAACTTAACGAGGTTCCTCGGATGCCCGACGTGTGAACTCTTTTGATTTAACCTAGCGATCCTCAAGATCAGTGATGGGAAGATTTGTTGAACGAGTTTTCAAGATCGACGACCGAAGATGAGGAACAGTTCGAAAGAACCGAGGAGCATCCCCAACTTAAAGACCTATGCTCGTAAATCAGGAAGTCATCGGTGGGCGAACTAGTGTTGGTCGAACATAAATGGGGAGAAGAACTCGCCCCCTAAGACGAAGACTTTGGATGCGTGATGCTAAGGATCAAGGCTACGGCATTGGCGGCTAGTTCGAGGGCTATTGAGGTAGTCTGGGACTAAGGGGTCCTCAGGCTGCCGACCTATCTATACGGGACGGACTCCTAGGCTACTTCAGGCAGCCGATGACATATACGAGTAAGATTCCACAAGACGTGGTGATGAAGACAAGGACTCCTCTACACTGACGTAGCCGACTAGGACTCTTGTTATCCTAGTCTTCGGTATGTTATAAAATCCGAGGCCAGGCTAGTTGACAGATATTCATTAGACACAACATCTACATCATTAGGGTTTAGACTACAACATATGATCTCGAGGTAGATCAAGTTTGTACTCGATATATCATCAGCAGCATGACGTAGGGTTTTACCTCCATCAAGAGGGCCTGAACCTGGGTAAACACCGTGTCCTTCATCCCTTGTTACCCATCAATCCAAGATCCGCAGTTCGGACCCCCTACCAGAGATCCGCCGGTTTTGACACCAACAACCGCGTGCCAACTTGCAACCCAATCCGAGAATGTTTTATACACACTTTTAAAAACAATATTTTATCAATGCCGTGGGCGCATGTGTGTGTGGTTGGTCTCGAAACGGTCGAGAGAACCGCAACTAATAACGGATGCAAGTTTGGAAAAATAATGACAACAGAGTGTCGATGCAATGCGGATGATGCCCATGATGCGATGATGAATGCAACAACCAAATAAATCACGCGACGACAATTGAGTAGAAAGGGGAATCTTCTAGAGCGTCGGTTCCGAGCTGTTACCACACTGATGGTACCCGAAATGTGATTGCAATGCTTACTGCCATAGTGCACTTGCATAATGTTATGATCCTCTCCTTCTCACATTCTGTCCATGCAATAATTGTGAAACTTGCGACAACTAGCATTGAACTCCTAATACTTGTGATATACGTTGTTGTTTTCCCCAAAGAGGAGGGGATGGTGCAGCACATAAGTTATAGATATGTTGGAGACATATCACCAAGCGATTTGTTCTCGATTTTAAGTCCATAGTCTGGAGGGATCTTTGGGCAGAGCAAGGTGCATCTAGGGTTTAGTCATTTTTCGTCGATTTTGTTGCTCATATTTGTCACTCTGGCCTTGTGCTTCACGCAATCGCCATGTCTTCCCCAAGCAGAGTAGATGGTCGAGTTCAAGGTATGTGGAGTGCTTGATTGGCCTTGTTTATTTTCTGTCTTGTTAATCAATTTGTCTAGTTCATGTTGAATATTTGTTTATGATGTGTTAGTTCTCAGCGTCGCTGGCATTATTTGTCATGTGATGTTTTTAAATTTTTATTTCTGATTTTATTTAAGGCAGTAGGTGATTGTGATGCACTTGTCATAATGGTACTGTTCATGATACGCCAATTGGCACTCGTATTCCTGGTGGCAAGGATCATGTTGGTAAGGTAGGCAATGAAGTGAATTCACCAATTGAATGTTCTCCTATAAATGTGGCCGCTCCTTTTGGTATGTTGTTTGTTCTTTTTCTTATTTAGTTTGCCAAATTGGTTGTATTACTCTCTTCTTTGTATATTTCATATTTGTGTTTTGTGAGTTTTGAACTGCATTGATCTTATATATACTTGCTTTTTTTGATGTGCATGTTTTGTTTATTTTGTATGTTGCTTACTCGATGTTGTACAAACTGTTGTTGCTTTGCTGAAGTTAGTCAAGCATTTTTTCCGAAACAAACATGTAGTTAGTGTATGCAACACTGCACTTATATGTATATGTGAACTCGACTACATGTATGTGTGAACCTCATTGTCGTTTTATTCAGGTTGTGTATGCAGATGGGTTAACTCCATTACAATTATTTGTGAACTGTATTGTTTTTTGTTTAGCTTGTGTTTGCAGCCCTGCATTTATATGGATGTGTGTATTGGGTTTGAGGAGGTTACACAATTGATTAACCATTATTTTGCAAAGGGTGATGTTAGTGTGAGCTTTGAACAGAGCGGTAGGCGTCCCGTCTTCTCTGAAACTCGATCACAATATGTTGATGGAATAGAGGAAGTTATGCAAGAGTGGATGATCCCGGATCAGCTTCATGCATATGAGTTGAAGCAACGCAATAAAAAGTTAAGGTTGAAAGAAAGTGACTCAAAGGAGTATGCGAAGAAAGAGAAGTAGAGGAGGGTTGTAGATGGTGCCTGTTACGGCCGTCTCTTGAGCTTGCGTTGGTTTTTCCCTTGAAGAGGAAAGGGTGATGCAGCACAGGAGCAGTAAGTATTTCCCTCAGTTTGAGAACCAAGGTATCAATCCAGTAGGAGAATCAAGCCATGTGTCCAGAGTACCTGCGCAAACACAAACGAGCTTGCACCCAACGCTATAAAGGGGTTCTCAATCCCTTCAAGATTGATTGCAAAGTGAGATCTGAAGGCGGAAAGTGCAACGAAGTAAAAGTGAAAGGCTAAAAATATGGTGTGAAGTAGACCCGGGGGCCATAGTGTTCACTAGTGGCTTCTTTCAAAATAGAAAATATTACGGTGGATGAACAAATTACTGTCGAGCAATTGATAGAACCGCGCAAAGTCATGACGATATCTAACGCAATGATCAGACATATAGGCATCACGTCCGAGACAAGTCGACCGATACTTTCTGCATCTACTACTATTACTCCACACATCGACCGCTATCCAGCATGCATCTAGTGTATTGAGTTCATGACGAACAGAGTAACGCCTTAAGCAAGATGACATGATGTAGAGGGATAAACTCAAACCAATGATGTAAACCCCATCTTTTTACCCTTGATGGGTACAACATGATGCGTGCCTCGCTACCCCTTCTGTCACTTGGTGAGGTCACCGCACGGTATGAACCCAAAACCAAGCACTTCTCCCATTGCAAACATCATAGATCAAGTTGGCCAAACAAAACCCACGACTCGAAGAGAATTACAAGGATATGAAATCATGCATATAAGAGATCAGAAGAAAGTCAAATAAGATTCATAGATAATCTGATCATAAATCCACAATTCATCGGATCTCGAGAAACACACAGCAAAAGAAGATTACATCGGATAGATCTCCATGAAGATCATGGAGACCTTTGTATTAAAGATCCAAGAGAGAGAAGAAGCCATCTAGCTACTAGCTATGGACCCGTAGGTCTATGGTGAACTACTCACGCATCATCGAAGAGGTCATGGTGTTGATGAAGAAGCCCTCCGTATCCGAATCCCCCCTCAAACAGGGCACCAGATTGTGCCCCAGATGGAATATAGCGGAGACAGAAGCTTGCGGCGGCGGAAAAGTATTTTCGTGGATCTCTCGCGTAGTTTTATATTTTTCCTGAATTTATAGGCGGAAGAGGTAGGGAAGACGAGCCACAGGGGTCCCACAAGACTTCTAGGCGCCCCCTGGCCGCGCCTAGGGGGCTTGTGGGGTCCCCTGGTGGGCTGTGCCTTGGTTCTCAAGTCCGTGCATATCTTCTGTTCCAGAAAAAATCTTTTCGGAAGTTATATTTCATTTGGACACCGTTTAAAATCCTCCTCCGAAAAGGGTCAAAAACATGGAAAAAACAGGAACTGGCACTTGGCACTGAGATAATAAGTTAGTCCCAGAAAAGATATAAAAGGCATACAAAACATCCAAAGTTTGAAAAGATAATAGCATGGAACCATCAAAAATTATAGATACGTTGGAGACGTATCAGTGCCAAGGGTGCCAAATTTGGTAAATTCAAGAAGAGGCTGATTTTTATTGCCGAGGAAGGTGGTACTCCTCGGCGGAGTCATCGTGTTGCTTGCATAAACAAGCTTGGTAAGAGGATCCTTAGGGGAAGCGACCACATGTCAGTGAAGGGCCCAACTCTAGCGATAATGACTTTAGGCTTGCTGATTTTGTGAGGAATGTTCATACTGGCAGACTGAAATATTGTTTTCCATCTAAGAGACAATCTAAGCGGCCTTGTGATGATGGCGATGTTGAGGAGGATGCTGACTCTGATGGGGAGGCGTATGTTGTTCTAAAGGTTTGTTGAAGTGGACTGCATTTGTTTCTTTCATTGTTATTCTATCTGCCATTTTTGTATCTTTTTTGGCTAATCTTCTAACGTGGACTACATTTTCCTTTACATGGCGGAAAAGACTAGTAAGAGCAAGGGGACTGTAGATGACGGTGAGGGAGATGATGCTCGATTTAATAAGACTGTACCTTTGTCTCTCCCCACTGTGTGCAAAGTTACTGCTTTATTTAAAGGAGCACACTGTAATTGTGTTTGGGACGCTGGCTTTGGCGTTGTCTTCGAGTTGATAGTAAAGAAAAATGTGTCGCACATTCTGATGTGCTATCTAATGGGAGTGACTGACCCTGCGATGATGACAGTGGACTTTGGGAATGAGAGGGTTCTTCAAATCAATCGTGCTGCGGTCCATCATATGTTTGCTTTTCCAATGGGACCTCACACTACACCCATGCCTGCTAGCAGTGGCCATGATGACTCGTTATCTGCCCACAAGGATGAGCTGGGCTTTTACGATTCACAAAGTATAGGTCTCAAGGACTTGGTTCAGAAGCTGGCGGAGCTGGTGGAGGATGATGATCATGTGATGGTTGATCTTGCTGTCAAGGTATTCTTCTTGATACTTTATCAGAATTTGTTGTGCCGTGGGCCTGCAATTTTCTTGGGCAGAGTTGCTGCCATGTTTGAGAACATGGATTATACGGCTATGGTGCAGATGGACTTTTTGTCAGCTTGTTGTTAATGAGCGGTAGGTAGCTGTGGTGAAGTGGCAGACAGATGGTAGAGGTTATGCCATTGTGCCCCTTATTATGTATCTTGATTGCTTTAAGCTTCGCAAATTTTCACTTATCCACACATTGACACCACTTGCGTCATTCCTGAAGAACAAGGAACTAATGAAGTTATACAACAAGGATATAGTTTTCAAGGGAAAGATTTATCTGGAAAATTACAGATTTGGGAGGCTGCGGTTAGTGCATTAGTTTTTTTAAAAAATTTAGTCATTATAAATTTGAACTTTCTAGTATTCACATGTGTAGTTATTTCCCATTTTATCTTTTTTGAAGTGGAAGGCGTCAGGCGATATTGTGTACTACCGTCTTGCTACAGTGCTACGTGGCAGCTCTGATGCGAGGCCTAACAGTCATGGTATGTTGTGTTAGCCTATCTGTAGCCAGCTTCCTGCGTGTGATGATGAGCCACCGCCTACTCGTGGTTTCATGGCTCGTCGGATGTTTGATAATAGAATCTCTTCTGAACAAACATTTTTTGGCGGCAAAAAACACGAGTAGATTGATGAGCTTCTTCTAAAGGTTTTTTAGTTAACTGAAGATTTGACAACGTCTTGTGATAGGTTGAAGAAAGTTGCTGGATTTTTCCCTGCTGGCCATGGCCCCGCGAAGAAGATACTATTGCTGCCCACAACTTTGACTATGGTGTGGTTGAAAGCTTGAAGATTGCAGTGACGAATATTCGGTCTTTGAATGCTGAGTTAAAAGATCCACATGAAGTAAAATGCACTCGGTATGAGAAGGGTGCTCAGCACATTTTGGAAGAAATGAACCGACACGATGCCGGTGCGCCCACTGATAATGTACATTGTCCTTTGTTTGTCCATTTGAACCTGTTTTTGTGTATCGTGTGGACTGCTGCTCGCTCTTTGTTTTTGTTATAGGCTGGAGTGGAACCTGGTGGTCTTCACACATCAGGTGATGTTGGACTTGGACAGGTATAAGTACTTCTCCCATACATGTTCTGCTACGTGCTTCTCCTCTTGAACTTGTATTTTTTGCTTTCCATTTTATTTTATTTTTGTGTACCTCCTATTTTGTAAAATGTGTACTGCTTGTGCATAATTGTAGTTTTTTATCCTATTTTGATCGTTACCATCTTATTTCGTTTTTGTTTGTTCTGTGTGTGTAGTCTCGAGTTGCCGCTTGTGATGTGCACACGGATTCTTACAACGGATGTGAGAAGGATGAGGACTTGGCTAATGTGTCGTCCCCTGTAGATGTTGTAGTTGATAAGGTTTAGTAGAATTACTTTTTTTGTTAGTTGGTTGTAATCTAATTATTGTTGTTGTTATAAGCTAGACGTACGCTGTTTCCGTTAACTCAGATGCATTCATCTTACATATGTGAGCTGCATAGTTTCACATGTGTGAGGTTTAGTCTTTGAGTGAAGTGAACTACAGTTCTTTTTACATATGTGTGCTGCAGTCTTTGACATAAGTGAGCTTCAGTCTTTGACAGAAGTGAACTGTAGTCCAATTTACATATGTGGGATGCAGTCTTTGATATAAGTGATCTTTAGTCTTTTACGGAAGTGAAATGGAGTTCTTTTGACATATGTGTGTTGCAGTCTTTTGACATAAGTGAACTACAGCTCAATTTACGCATGTGGGCTGCAGTCTTTATTATAAGTGAGCTTCAGTTTTTGACAGAAGTGAACTGCAGTTCTTTTAACATATGTGTTCCACAGTCTTTGACATAAGTGAACTGCATGTTGTTGTGTTAAATCTCCCCTCTCTCATTTGTTTTATTGTGTCTTTTTTACAGTTTTGCACCCTGGAGATGAAAATGTAGAAGTTCGTCAATCGTTTGGCGTTGTGCATGTTGATGTGCACCAGGGGAGTTGTGTTGTTGCTGGTGGTGATGGTGTGGATGCTTCTGTATCAGTTGTTTTTCACAGTGCAGAACCTTCTTCACCTCAGGAATCCCACCATGAAGTTTCCCATAGTCAGCACGAAGATGTGGATGTTGACATTGAAAAGTAACTAGAGAATGACGTCCCTCCTGAAAGTGTTGCCGGTTCTCCTATTTGTCTGGCGTCTAACAATGTTCTTCATGTATTTAGAGTGGAGCCTCATGGAGTTGGGTTATTTGAGGATGTTGTGGTTATCCAGAGTGTTGAAAATACGGGCAACGCTGATATTGCTATAGTTGGGCAGTGCAGTGAGGTTGTGGTGGTTTCGTCGCAACCTAGTGGAGAAACTATTTAGGCTAGATCTGAAGAGCTACAACATGAAGAATCTAACACTGAAGGACAGTGTTTTGTTTCGAATAGTGAAGTTGAAGATTTTCTCATTCATTTTTTAATTACTATGTTAGCTACATCTAATGTTTAATGATAAGTGGACTTTTTCTATGTTGGTGATTATTTAAAATAGTTGCTAGCTAGCAGATTTCCACATGTTACAACTGAACTTCCTATTTTATGTCGGTGAACTTCATATTTTATTTGTTCTTTATTTTATATTACAAATGATGAACTGCCTGTTGTGACACCGTCAAGCATTGACCCAGCTCTTCTCAAAAGATACAACAAGTTGTATAATACTCTTACTAGGGCTCAGAGGGACAATAAGAAGATGTATGGATTTTTATATTTTTTTGTTAATTTTTATTTTCCAGCCTGAGTCTTTTGCCCTTTTTCGTTCTTGTTGTTTTTTAGTATCTTGTGTTTATTTTTTGAAAAAATATTAATTCAGGGACAAGATTTCTTTTGAAACTGAGTTGGCTGATATTACAATTGGGGAAGTTGGACAATCTTTTTGGAATAGATGGATGCTCACTACATGCCTCGTAAATTTTGGGGTTTCTTTCGTAGTAGATAAGTTTATGGGATCTCCGACGATGGTTGTCGTGTTCCATATTTGTGTAACATGCAAAACTTTTTTGTTTCTTATTTGATTATCTTTTTTCTATTTTCGTGTGATGACATGTTTGCTTCAACATCATTTCATGTTTGGTTTTGTTTTTGTAGTCAAGTATTTGGTATGGTGGTAGCTAGTGTGGGTAGGAGTGTGAAATTGGTGTTCTCTTCAAAAGCCGAGGAACATGTCAATAAAAAAGATATGGTGAGTAATGTTTTATGTGTCCAAAACCATTTTGTGTGTTTTTTTATAGTGTTCAATTTCTTGTTCTTATAATACTTCTATTTATTTTTACTTCCAACAGGGCCTGTTTGCAACATTTGATCCGCCAGAGACGAGGGATGGCGTTGGCCATTATTGTGTAGTTGCCTAGTATGTGAAGGGAAGGCTGTTTGAATTTGTTGACTCGCTCAATAAAACTGGCAGCTCTAAAGCAAACAGGGTTTTTAGGAGGATGGTTAAAAATATCAAGCGTGCATGGAAAGAAGGTAGCTCAAGTTCCGTTGAGACGTTAAATCCTCCTACACTTGATGGCTTAATGTTGAGGCATGTGGTTGTCCCAATTCAGTCAAATGGGTAGCTTTCTGGTCACCCTTCGCCCACCATATCCCTCAACTGTTATTTTATATTTATGTGAAGCTAATGTTTTTGTTCTTCTCTACATGCATGATTGTGGATTCTATATGTTTCAATTGTTGCACACTTGGGGTGGTGTTCAAGTTGCTTAGTTTAGGGTGGAACACATTGGCTACATGACAAAGGCCATGCTCTACAGTTGGCTTACCTCGACACAGTGTTCCTTTGATTTATCATCATTTCTAATATTTGAAGATAAATGTTGTGTTAGTGAACGACTTTATTTCTCTTATTTATTTTGCCTACTGCTTGCTTATGCTTCTTAAGGTTTTTATTTGTTACTGTGTTAGTGAAATGCATGTTTTTGACAGTGGAGGGCTACATATTTGTTGTGTAAGTGAGTTGCATTGTTGTATACAAGTGAGCTGTATTTTATGGGCAAGTGGGCTGCATTTTTCGGGGTAAGTGTGATGCATTGTTCTAGACAACTTTGTTGCATTGTTCTAGACAAGTGGCCTGCATTATGTTCCTTGCTGAACCGCTTTTTTATATTTCTAAGCTGCATTTAATGATTTTGGATTTGAATTTGGGCTGAGTGTTCCCATGTTCCCCCCCCATGTTATCAGGTTTTCATGTAGGACTCCATGGAGGCTTGCTACGGAAACAAAAGTCCTTCCCCGGCAATGGTGCCAGAGATCCTTCTGTCGTCTCTTGAGCTTGCATTGGTTTTTCCCTTGAAGAGGAAAGGGTGATGCAACACAGGAGAGTAAGTATTTCCCTCAGTTTGAGAACCAAGGTATCAATCCATTAGGAGAATCTCGTCAAGTCCAGAGTACCTGCGCAAACACAAAAGAGCTTGCACCCAACACTTTAAAGGGGTTGTCAATCCCTTCAAGGTTGATTGCAAAGTGAGATCTGAAGGCGGAAAATGCAACGAAGAAAAAGTGTAAGGCTGAAAATATGGTGTGGAGTAGGGCCGGGGGCCATAGTGTTCACTAGAGGCTTCTCTCAAAATAGCAAATATCATGGTGGGTGAACAAATTACTGTCGAGCAATTGATAGAACCGCGCAAAGTCATTACGGTATCTAAGGCAATGATCATACATATAGGCATCACGTCCGAGACAAGTAGACCGATACTTTGTGCATCTACTACTATTACTCCAGACATCGACCGCTATCCAGCATGCATCTATGTATTGAGTTCATGACGAACAGAGTAACGCCTTAAGCAAGATGACATGATGTAGAGGGATAAACTCAAACCAATGATGAAAACCCCATATTTTTACCCTTGATGGCCACAACATGATGCGTGCCTCGCTACCCCTTCTGTCACTGGGTGAGGTCACCGCACAGTATGAACCGAAAACCAAGCACTTCTCCCATTGCAAGAATCATAGATCTAGTTGGCCAAACAAAACCCACAACTCGAAGAGAATTACAAGGATATGAAATCATGCATAAGAGAGATCAGAAGAAACTCAAATAATATTTATAGATAATCTGATCATAAATCCACAATTCATGGAGGGCTTGAGACAGAGATGTTGTGGGGAGTGGCTAGTTGAGATGGAGCGGCAATTGTGTTTCTGGAATGGAGCGGGAATGGAAGCAGATGTAACTTTTGGTGGCTTGGTTTGGGTCATGGAGAAGGCAGTTGGACGCGGGCTCGGCGTGGTAGTGGGGGTAGTGGACGTGCGCTCTGTGTGGTAGTCGGGGGAGATGAAGGGGCGATGGGGTTTTTCGGGGACGAAGCATTTGTGATTTTTCACGTATACTGGTGGGGTGGTGGTGTCAGGCATAACATGGAAGCTGAAGAGAGGACGTGAGTGGGGTGTATGTTTTGTTAGTGGCCACAAAATTAGAAACGGTGTCCCTCTTTTTTCGCATGCAAATGATAACTATCTACACTGCCTAGAAAATCGAAAAGGACTGCCTTTGTGTACTTACTGTACTTCTTGTACCTTAGTGTTTTGTGAGCATACGGTATTATACGAGAGACTCTATTCCATAGTAATATAGGCGTTGTGCTTTGTTTTCACTCATACTAGTATAGGGGATGTTCCTTATTTTTTAGGAACCGTAGTGTTGTTTTGTAAACAAAGAACTTATAACGCCCTTGACACACCCGCCAATGGTCGTTACTCCTAGCGGGATCTATACTGACCCCACATATCAATACTAGTCTAATGGGCTCGTGGAAAAGAAGGAATCCCTTATTGATATGAGTAGTCTATCATCCCTTGTAAGCCATGCTATCACAGAACTGCATTCTAAAGGAATTAGCACTGCCTTGCCTTTCGTAAAAAGGCCTCTTACTGCATTCTTACTTATGTCATTTTATTCACAAACACTTATGCCGTGGATTTTGAGAAAAGTTATATCCATAGCGGAGACGTTTCTGGGCCTTGTTCTTACGAGTAAATGTCATTAAGCCCATATAGGCATGTCAGCACTGTAGCTTCACGGTGCGTCGTGCGAATGTGCCAAGGTTTATTCCAACCTTGCCCGCGGAAGGACAGCGCGACCTATTCATAAGCGCTGGCGAGGCGTTGTTCTAAACTCCTTTGTACAACTGTTGGGCGCTTACACACAACGCTCGCTGCTCCATACACCATGACCAGTGGGCCCTTGTGCGTTCGTGTCCCCACGCATCGTGGCTTGAAACGGGCGCGCCTGCGTAACTGTGTGGGGGTTGCCTTACTAGGAGACTGGCTCGGGACTGTTCGCACCTGGGTGGTCATTCTTTTTATTTATTTTTCATAAGAAGACCTTTTGTCATGCTCCGTACTGCACGTACCAATGTTGCACACTGATCTTACCGCACTTGAGTTATCTTTGTGATATTCATGTACCCAAACTATGCACTTTGCGAGTGTACTCTTGTGAACTACATTCAGCATCTATAGTCCTACTTTCGTATGATAAGTTATACATAAAAATTAGCTGCGTTGGTCGTGGTGATGCGGAACTTTATTAGTAGTAAACGTGTTTTGTATATGTGATGCTTACGCGTGTTTTTGCTTGTCACAACTTCATGTGGTCTTGCAACTGTTAGAAATGAGATGTTTGTGTTTCTTGGTGGATTTTCTTACTAAGTGCACTTCTTGGATATCTTGATAGAACTGCTTATGTCTATAAATTGTACTGCATGCAACTGATTTTATTCTTCATATACTTTACTATATCAGATCTCAAAATTCATACAGATGTAAGCGCACTGCTTTTTTGATGGGGTTCATTTTTAATTTTCTTATTTTTATTGATGACACTGATAAAAAAATTGTTGGGTTGGAGTGTTGTGTGGATAGGGGTACAAGACTGCTTTGCTTAACTAACCGGGTTGCATTCTTTATTTTAACGGAACTGCAATGTAGTTCCTGCTTCAACTGGACGAATTGCATTACTGCAGGCTGTAGACTGCATTTGTATGTTTACTTGGGGCTCCCTTTATTTATTTATCAGAACGAAGTGCAGTTTCTCACAATTCCCGCACACATTTTTTGTTGTGGTTTTTCGTTTAGAAGAACTTTTGTATTTTTCCTGTTTTTTGGTAGTCACTCTTTTATTTTAGTGGACCATGGTATTTTAATTAGTCTTCCGTGTTGGGAAAGTCTTTGGGAGCGAAGATGCCTTCGGCCCAAGTAGGTCTGCCGGTACGGGAAAAGTGAGCTTTACGTTGCGTTGTGTGTATGCGCTTAGGTTTAGTCCCACCTCGCCAACCGACAGCGCTCGCGACCGGCTTATAAGCCACGACCAGGCAACTGTTTCAAACTCCTATATTTAGTGATTGGGCGCTTATACACGGCGCTCCCTGCCCCTGACCTAAGGGCCCTTGTGTGCCATGCCTCGCGGCGCAAAACAGACTCGCATTTACTAGTGCGGTCCTGGTTGCACCTAGGCAGTCCATATTATTTTATTTTTCCGTCCAATGCACTTTCTCTTGCACTTCATCTACACACTTTGTGCACTCCCTGATATTACTTTCCTGAACTGCATTCAACATTTGTTTAGGATGGTTTACGATTTATAGTTTTTAGAAGTATAAACATTAATGAGCTGCATTTAGTGAGCGGTCAATCTTTTTAAATATTTTTCCCGTCGAGTGCACTTTCTCTTGCACTAGATCTACACACCTTGTGCATTATCTAATATTAGTTTTTTGAACTGCATTCACCTTTTGTTTAGGATTGTTTGCGAATTATAATTTTTTAGAAATGTAAATATTAATGAGTTGTGTTTAGTGGGTGGGAGATGCTGCACTCAAAGCACACCTTTTTTTGGTCTTCCTTTTTCTTGGTAACGTATGTTTTATTTATTATCCTTCATTCTTGATAGCATAACTTTTATTAACTATCATTCAATTTTCAGTTTTATTTTTTGCATGTCTAGACTCTTTGCATTCCTCTTGTATATGTTTAGGCCAACTTCTACCCGTTGTTTGCATTTCATTTCCCCTATAGCCGCAACTTCTCTCCTTCCTCCAGTCTCCATTTCTTTCTTTTCATTTTCTACGGTCTGTTGTGATGGCTCCACACCCTTGCGCGGATCTCTCCTGCTATGGCCATGGTTGTGGTGTGTCGAGGCACCGCGATTGCTTCACTTTCTCGCAGGACAGTCGTGCTCGCCGAGCGGTCAAGGTCTTGTGCCTAGCTAGGCGTGCAGAGCAGCTTGCATACGACACAATTTTCATGGACGGATTGGATGTGGACCATGTCAATGTCGTTGAGTTCTATCCCGCCCTGCTTCCCTGTGGCCTTGGCCGCACAAGTCCTTTTTTCCATCAATGTATGCCCATAGGCGTGGATACTCACTACAAGATAGTAATTTTCGTTTGATCTGGTTTTTCTTTGTGACTTTTATTATTTTGTATAATTCCATACTTTTCTAAATTTCTAGTACATTAGGAGTTTACTTATTTTGCTTATTGAAGTGTACTACACTATGTTCTTATATCTTGTTTTTATTTTATTCCTCGCGTGTATGGAGCTCGTGTTTGTTTTGCATGTACTATGATGCTCCATGAATATAGAGTTCGTACTACATGGTTGCAAGATTTGAACTTCATAGGTATGAAATGAGCACCACCAGCTTGTACATTTTTCCCTCGTGTACTGTGTGAACTACATACAACAATATTTACGAACTACATGACTAGGCCTGGGCGTTCGGTATAAACCGAAAATTCGGTTTCTACCAATCGTTTTTTTAAATACGGTTAACAAAATTAGAAACCGAAAATAACAATGTGAAACAAATAACCAAAATTTCAGTTAACCGGTTAATTCGATATGGTTTTTGGTTTATACCGAATGTGCTTCAAATACAGGAGCAGCAACCTATTATATAGGAAAAATTCTTAGCCTTTTCCCCTTAGTCACGTGAGGTGGGACTAAAGTTCTCCTCGTTCCCTCTCACGCCCGCTAGAATTTCCTTAGTTGTTGGGCTGTCAGACATGTAGGAGGTCGTCCCAAGGTCCACATAACTCACGTCCGATGTGTCCTAGTTGAACGTGGGCTAGTGAGCTGTTGGGTTGCTAGCCTTGACCCAAGATTCCAGGGAAGTGGGGTGGCTGGGTATACGAGAAAAAAATAGACAACATCGTTGGTTCAACCTTGGAAAGTGATTCACGTTATCTGCATACTGTTTCACCTACAGTTCGGTAGTATTTCGGCTAACCGAATGTCAAAGCAAACTGACCGAACTTAGTTCGGTTCTTAGAAGTAAATACCGAAATTACTTGTACCAATGAAAAATCGGTTTTGGTTCGGTGTTCGGTTCGTTGGTTTTTATGCCCACCCCTATACATGACAGTTACAAGCGTACTGTAGTTTAACATGTTCCCTACTGCATGTACCTCTCTTACATAAGAGTTTTAGGAACTATGTGTGCATTTTATCTATACTGCTTGTTAGTGTGTTTGTGCACTTCATCTAGCTCGTTTCTGTTCTGTGTGTTGGTTTGTTTCTGCTATGTGCACAATATGAGAATTGTACTACCAGTATCATCATCTAACGGTTATGTTATATTTTTGCAGAAAATCCCCAATGAGTTGTTAGGTATCTTTGTCTCAAGAAGAATGGTATTCTCCATGTTAATCTCGAGAATTGACACCCTACTCCAGTCAAGTACTGTGTAGGCGTTGATGAGCGACTGTATCTCCAGAAAGGCTAGAAGGAATAAGGAATTTGTCATTGAAATGGCCTGAAGTCTCAACAAGTTGTTGTCCTCAACTATTTTGAACCCGATGATCATTTGATTAAAATCAGGTTTAACGTGATTGGTAAAGATTATGAGCTTGATTGTAATAAGTACTTTTTTGTATGGAATTCTTCATTTTTTGATGCGATTGTAATTAGTACTTTTGTGATCTCAACCACCTGGCATATAGCTGTGAACTTTGTGCTATATATGAGGTAACTGCATTGCTTTTTATGGTTTGTGGATGAGAGTGCGTCAATGCTTACCCCAGACTACTATGTATATGGTTTTCTCCATACATCATTTCTCTCGAATGGTTTAGTGGATGAACCCACTACAAAGGTCATACAAATATGCAAACCGCTATATATATGATTAATTTATTGAACTGTATTTATTTTGTCATTAACCCGTTGCTTCTTCGCGGTGACTGGATTGCATTTAATGTTGCACTTTGTCTTGCTTTCCGTGGCGGTGTTGCTGCTTATAGTGTTTTCACCATTGGGTTTGTAGCCCCTTGCCTGGCATTTGATGGCGTTTTTTTGCTTTCCAGCACTGTGAACTACAATCTTCTCTTCTCCTCATGTGCTGGTTGATGGCAGTTTTTGTTTTCTAGCACTGTGAACAACATACTTTCATACTCCTACCTTGTTTTTTGTTTGTTGTGTCCTTCTCAATTTTTTTGTACAACAGCATTCCCTTCTGTTTTCGGTTTCTTGTTTTGTGGTTTTGTGGGCATTGTTTGTTCGTCATCTTCACTCTCTTCTTATTTCTCCTCCTCTGCTTCATCTGCTTCTTCATAAGCCACTTCTTCTTCAGTTGTATCACCATCTTTTACTATGATTTCATCTTCTTTGTCTTCCTCGTTTTGTGATCTTGTTATTTTGGGGCAGGTTCTTGAGTTATTTCTCTTCCTCTTTTTTGCTAATGCTACAAAGTCTCGGTTTCATCCATTTCTCAGTGAACTAGGCGGAATCTCTATTTGGCTGTGCATCGCCATGGTCATGGTTTTGTTGTTCATGTTTTCTTCTACGTGTCCTGGAATTGTGGCCGTTGATGGTATTACATGACTTGCACCCTCTTATTCCCAGTGGCCGACCATCACTATCCAGCTTAGGTTGTGGCTTACTATTTTTGTCATCATTTTTCTCCTTGCAGGCAACCTTTTTTTTGTTGCACCGCCCTTTTTCTTCTGCCCTCTCCTGTTTGAAACAGGTTGTGGACGAATTGTTTGTTTTTTATTGCACGAGTAGCGTTGTGTTCGGCATCTTCTACTTGCTCGGTATTCTTGTCAAGATAGGAATTCTATGCTTCTTTTATTTTTGCTTCTTCTTCTTCTTCTTCTTCTTCATTCAGCATATCAAGTTCCTCGATCAGTAACCTCATACCAGACAACGCCCTATGGTACCCGGCGTCGCACCTTGTCCCTATCTTTGCAAGGTCCATTGTTATTTCTGACAACAATTTTCTATGGCAAAATAGTGAACTTCCATCTGGTGTTGTTTGTTCGTAGTCTCGTCTGTCAATCATCGGATTTGATCTTGAGTTTCGGGTGTATCTTTCATGATTTACACCTCAAGAATCTTGTCTACACTCAGGTGATGGAGCATGCATAGCACATGTACGCAAAGGAGCCCTACAAACAACACATGTTTCTTTGTTTTGTAAGTGAACTGCCTGAAATTAATAAACATAGATTTTTTTGTTATTTGTTCATTTTGAGGAAGTGAACTTCACTTTTGGTTTTAAATTTTAGTAAGTGAGCTTCATGCATAACTTTTAGAAATTAAGATTTTTTGTGCTAGCGAGCCACACTTGTGTGTGTCTAGAGTTTGCATTCACATTCATGGACACCGTCCTTTTCGTCGGTGACCACATGGCATTCATGCCTTGCCCAATCAAATGCATCCGATCTATTGTAGTGGTGTAGGTGGTAATTTTTTGGGTTCTAAGTGCATTGTTTTGCTCTGAATGTAGTGCTGCGATAGAGTGTTTCTTTTAAATATGCAAAAACTACCCTTGTGTATACTTTCGACAGCTGAACTTCGAACCCAAACTTGGTTGTTGTCTTTACCTCGGACTGCATGATCAGCAATTAAGTTTTACGAATGGGAGAACTTAATATATTGTTTGTTTTTATAGTAATTTAGCAGTTTTTGTGGACATTTTATTTTACCTCAGTTGCAACTGTCTCTACGTTCTCGACGGCCTTCCTCGGGTAAATGCACTTGTCGACCTGTTGAGAAAACAGATGGAGATCATGATTCTCTTTGACGAAGTTTTTTTTCCAATATACGATTCATGTTTTCGTTTCTTTGCGTGGAAGTCATCCGAGCATACAAAATTTCCTTGTAGTAAGCTGAGATCCACTCGTGCATGTCATCCTAGAGCGAATTCATCACTTTGTCGTTTTGCAAGTTGTATTTCCACATGAGGTCCGTCCATGACCATTCAAATTCTGACGACATTAGTGGGTGGTTTAGCACCATAGTGAGTTCATCCTTGATTTTATCGTGCGACTTATACAACAAAGCGAGGTGGTCTTTGTACTTCTTCAGAATGTGCGACCGACACAACTTATGCAATGTATCTGGGAAGCTAGTTTTTAATGCTTCCGCCATCCAAGAACATTGGTGTGAGAGGCACAAGTATTGTACTTTTATTAATTAGTTTATGTGTAAGAAAGACGGAAGAAATATAAGTGTCCTAAAGAAACTTAAGTATATAGGTGTTGTATTTGTACCTGTGAGCATGCAAATTGATGGCTTGTAGTTAATACACCTCAAGAATGTTTTGAAAACCCACTCAAACAACGGTATTGTTTCTTCTTGCATAACGGCGACAACGAATATGTTGCTCTGTAGATGATGGTTTACTACCACGAAGACTCCCAGCGGCATGTGGAATTTGTTAGTTTTATATGTTGTTCCAAATGTAATGCAGTCTCCGAAATCTTCGTATGATCCTCGACAACTTGTGTTGGCCCAAAAGATGTTTCTTACACGATTATTGGCATACACCCGTAATCATAGGACAATTCTGGGTTGATCTTCTTCATCTTCTCAAAGAAATCCATAAGTTGCTTGACGTCATCTTGAGACTCTTCTCTACCAAACTTCCGTTTCCTACATTTCAAAGGCAATGCAAACTCATCTTATAAAACAGGAAATAATTACCCATAGAATTCTCAAGCGATATGCTCTGTGTTATGCTAACTTGTTGAAACAGTCACGACTAGTATGTCCCATGAATTACACACCACTGGAGATATGCGACAACATTGCTATCATTTTGTGCGTGTGTGTGGTTGTCCAGTTACATGTCCTTCACCAACTAGTCAATGAAAGGATCGTCTCATTTGTGTGAGTGCATGTGCAAAAGGATCCCTCAGTTTTCTAGCATCTTGTGATTTTCGTTGACCTCAACCATTTCTATCCCAAAAGTCACATTCTTCCTATTTCCGACTCTAATTCTTGCCTTGCAGCCAATCCCTTTGGATGTCTTCTCATGTTTCTGGTCATAATCTGCCACACTCTGCATCAATTGAAATTCTCTATGAGATAATGTGCATTGTTTTGTTAAAATACGAGGACTGCATACGAGTTAAGAAAGCATTGCAATGTTACTAAGTTTTTAGAAGATTCGACTATATTAGATGTTAGGGCAAACTTCACATTAAATGTCAGTGTGTAGTGCAATGTTATCTCAATGGACTGCAAATAATATTTTTTTAGGACATGAACTTACATGTGTGTAATGTCATTCATCCGATGGCGTTGGCAGCTCGTCGGGTTGTATTGGACATGGTGGGGTTATAGAAGATCTGTGTAGTTTAGTATCTCGTGGTGGCAGTAGTGAGGAGGACTTGTACCTGCCGTTGACTTCTGATCGAGGCACCCTTGGTGGTTGTAGTGTTGCACTTCTTGCAGCAGGTGCATTCATACCTATGTTTCTCGATGCAGCAGGTGCACGCTGAGCTCTTTTTGGTCGTGCAATAGGTGCATGCTGAGCTTTATTTTGTGGTGCAGCAGGTGGACACGGTGGTAATCTAGTGTTGTGGTGGTGTATCAATGATTCGTTTGAAATTGCTGGAGCGGCGGCACATCATCATAATCATCATGTTCTGCAACATCATGGTCAACAACATCATTGTTGTCTGTTCAGACATGTTGTCCAAATATAGTGAACTCGTGCTTGTACTATGGGTTGAGAACTGTTATTCGCTCATCTTCTTCGTCATCATCTTCATCATTATGTTGGTGAGCGCCCTGCTAAATGATGGTGACATTGTTGCCATCTTTGACTACCTCTTGCTCCTGGAAGAAATCTTCTTCTGGAGAGTATTTCACCTTGTTTGTTGTCCTGAAGAACCCTCGAGGTATCTCAGGGGTAATCCAGCTAGTGTCTCTTGTGGAAAAATCTTGACTCTTCAGAAAGTTAATGGTTCCTGGGTTGTCAATTAAGTGCGGCATTTTGTTTGTTGTGAACGTCATTTCCTGCACAAAATGGCCGAGCTGCATAGTCAGGTAAAGCAAACTGAATAATACGAACTGCATTTTCTTTAAGAGGGCACTGCAAACTAATGCACACGGATTGCATCATCGAGCAGGGTGAACTAAAGTAATTGCACTGTGTCATTTTCCATAGTGAACATATACAACCGTACTACATAATCGAGCAACTACACTGAAATTTTTATTATGGTGAGGAGAAGTAACCGCACTGCTTCGTTTTTGTCGATGTACTGGACTGTATCAACTACTTTGTCTAGAATAAGTATACCGAGATACGTGAAGAAGTATAGTGCTTACCTTGTGTTGCAGTGCTTTCTTGCATTTGTAGGAGGAAGTTCCCCTCACATTCGTTTGCAGCACTCTTGTGTTCAACTGTGTATTCATGTTTCCCTTCAGGAATTCATGAATGTTTTGGACGTTGCTCAAGGTGAGTGGAGACGGAGGATTTGCATTGTAGGTCGTTGTAGCCTTTACCCAAGAAGTTGGTATGGATGAAGGAACCTTGGGCACAGTCCTCCTTTCTCAAATTGGTGCTATGTCGAGGCAGCACCAATCCACATCTGATGAAGGACAGGTAATTGGAGACGCAGGGCTCAACACCGTCAAAGAAGGCCCGGAGGAGATTGGCGGCGGCGCCACCGAGCTGCTGACATGGAAGAGGGGAAATTTGCAATCGGGGGAAGGCCGCCGCCACGGGAGAAAACCGGAAGGGGACGGGCGACTGCGTCCATAGGCCATCGCTACGGGAGAAGGCCAGGAGGGGAGGGGCGGCATCGCACCATGCCGTCGGCGCAGAATGATGTCGGGAGGGGAGGGTGGAGAAGCTCCCACGCTGTTGTCGCAGATGAAGGCAGGGAGGGGAGGGGCGTCGGGGCTGCCAGGCTACTGGCATGGAAGAAGGCGGGGAGGGGCGGGGCGTCGGTGCCCCGAGCCCGCCGTCGCGCCAGAAGGCGTGGAGGGAGGGGCGGCGACGCTCCCAGGCCGCTGTCGTGATAGAAGGCAGGGAGGGGAGGGGCGGCGGCGATCTGGTGGTGGTTTGCAGAATAAGCGTGGGTGTTAGCAGAATAAGGTCTTAAGGGATGTTATAAGAATAGACCCACCCTATATATATATATATATATATATATATATATATATATATATATGAGTCGTATACTTCCATAGTGCCTACAAAAAATGGTGAAAATAATTTCTACATATTACAACACATATGCATTTGCTAGAATATTTATCTCGAAAATATATTGGGCATTGCATATCTTGAGGATATTATACACAAAAGCAAATAATCGATATAGAGCCTACTAGGACTACTCAATGGATCGAAGGAAGAGGATGCCGGTTTGTCATGTATACACACATATATGACATTACTGTGAAGAGACCTACTATATAATTAACCAGGGGATAGATATATATAGAGAGAGAGAAATGCAAATAGTTATGGTGGTCTACATTTAGGAATGCCACCAGAATATTTGCGGACCCCACAAAATATACATATGGCATACGACACAAGTACAGTCCATAGTACTCGCGTAGGAACATTGGTCACACCAATAATAATTTACACAAGGAGAGGGCGAGGGAGTCCTCATACAAATGGTGTTCGGCTGAAGTTGCCACCAGGATGTGATTAGCTATAACGTACAAATTTATACAACGCCATCACTATTTGAATATATTAGTGTTGGCGTTGGTGAGAAATGGCATGCCACGAACAAGATTTGTGGCTAGCCATTTCTGCACTAGTAAAAGTCTCTTATGGTTTGCACAAGCACACTTGACAAAACTAAATCTACCTTCAATGAAGAAACAACTGCCCTACTAAAATGCACGGAGGAGGCCGAGTCAAAACTCAATCCGGTGACACAAGAATTGTAAATACTGAAAGGTCACCTAACTGACAAGTGCAAAACCATCTTTGGTAAGAATCGGTTTCTTCCCAGTTTTGAGTCGCCAAATTATTCTGTATATATATTTTAGTCGGGTTGCTAATTTGTATTGTTAACAGGCAAAAAGAATCATAATGTTGTGGAGCTCCCTCTTTTGAAGATGAAGGTTCTCTAAAATATATGATCAACTCTATGTAGGTGGCGATAGGTATATGATCGCGATAAAAAATACCAACGTGCCACCTTAGTATATTACGGTAATGCTTGACGACCTCTCCACTATTCCAGAGTGGATTAAACTGTTAAAGAAAGTAATTGCTGACAAGGGGTGATGTCTTCGTTGACGCGAGCAAAGGCTTTTCAACTGGAAATGGATCCGGCTCTTCTGCCAGCCGGGTTCCCTGTGTTCAATGTAGACAATACACCCTTCACTGAAAAAGATTATCTAAATTGTGTGAAAGAGATCAGGGTAGTAGAGACAAAGAATGCAGGAGAGTTGGATTTGACTAAATTTGAAGAAGGTTATTCTGAAGAGGGGAAACGCATGGATCTGCCCAAGCCAACCCCCGTGGAGCTAATTCCTCCATGTAAGCAAAGTTTCACCACGAATGCCAACACTTCAAATTTGATCAAGAAATACATGGTGTTTTAAGCTCTTGATTCAATTTAGTGGGTGGGAGAAGACTCCTAGACTGAAGGAGTAGCAGAGGCGGGCCGTGAAGGATCTCATGAGCCGGCACTTTGTCATAGTCTAGAATCTGCGTCCAAGAACGAGGTTCCAACATTGGGGGCTTTTCTTGAGACTTGCATCACGATGACAAACACATCAAAGTTGACGGTGAGCTCACCCCTCCTCACCGGAACAACATGGACACATGAGCTACGTAGGTTCGAGCCATTACATGGTGTGAAACCATAATCCATCTTGTGATTTGTTGCCTGATATGTTTCCAACGTATCTATAATTTTTGATTGTTCCATGCTGTTACATTATCATTCTTGGATGTTTTAAAATCATTTTATAGTTATTTTATATCATTTTTTTGGTACTAACCTATTGACATAGTGCCCAGTGCCAGTTGTTGTTTTTTGCATGTTTTTTACATCGCAGGAAATCAATACCAAAAGGAGTCCAAACGCAGCAAAACTTTTTGTGGATTTTTTGGGTCACAAGACATCCAGTGGGCGAGTAACGCACCTCACGGGAGCTCCGATCGGAGCACAACCCACCAGGGTGCACCTGGGGGCCCAGGCGTGCCCCGCTTTGTTGTGTCCTCCTCGTTGGCCTCCTGCACCGCCTCTTGCCATATAAATACCCCAATACCACTACTTGTGCATCCAAAAACCTTGAAACCAGTTTTGCCATATGAGTCCACTATACCTACCTATATGCGGTATTTGCATACTCTTATAAGCAAATTTGCATGTGCCATCTCTAATTTTCAAAATAAATTTCTCTTTTGCGTGGTCTACCGTTCACGAGTCTGTGAGGGGTGGCCAATATTTTCCATGCTAGATGTGTTATTCTCACAATGAGTGTCTATTCACTTGTCATTGCATGAGACTAAGGCAAAGGTATTAGGGATGCCCAGTCCCGAAATAAAAAAATGAATTTATTTTTTGTTGTCAAATAATAAATTCCTTGGAAAGTGTCAACTGACAGATATCTTCACTAAGCCCTTGGATGAGAAAAGGTTTTGCAAGTTGCGGTGTGAGCTAAATATCTTGGAATCTTCAAATGTTTTGTAAAAACATGCACACATCCTAACACTTATGCAAAATTGATGACTTAGATGTGCAACACATGATGAATCAATTTTCTTCAACTGATGAAGAATGTCACTCATTCTCAGGGCCCTACGACAATTGTACGCGGCGTCTGTAATCAACATTCTTATATGGTGGGTCACGCCACCGCCCAATGTGAAATTCCTCAGGTTGATTTTCTTCAAATGTTCCATTTCCTCAAATTGCGTTTTTCTTCAAAACAGTTGTTCTTCATTGTGACGATTCATCACAAAATCTTCAAACACACTTGATGACTTTCATTTGACTAGATAGACTGTGATTTCAAGTCCTCAACAACATTCACTTATAGCTATTTCTTCAAGTTGATATTTCTGCTAAGTGAATGTGATCGGACTCTACTTTCCCTCTATGCTATACTCATCCAGTCTATTCAATTATTCATATGCGCTATACTTGAAACTTTGTTCAAAATCCTCACTGCGTCCATGTCAGCTGATGATTTTGTAACAAAAATCCTCAAATCTTCAAAAATTGTTTCTTTAATGCACAGTAACTGAACCCCACTTCCCACGATCGGATAACCGCGATCTCCACTATCTCCACCTCCTCGTTCAGGAACTACACGTGGCCTGCGGAGACGTAGAGGCAGGGGTTATTTGGTCCGAAATCTTTGTGCCAACAATAACTGTCTGTCTATAAATATGTCCTTATCCCCCTCGGCAAACTCTTCTTCGCTCCATCGTTCTCCTGCTATAGCAAACACCACCGAACCCTAGCGCCATCGCTGGTAGTCTCGTCGCCGGTGAGGAAGAGCTTCGCTGCCTCGACTTCTCCGTCGTCGGAACCACGCCGGAGTCGGACCATCTTCGTCTGCCGCCGCCGTAGACGTCCTTTGTCGCTGGGTTAGGGTGCATTGGACACGCGACCGAAGAGCCTCTCTACACAACTTCTCTGTGTTCTTCGTGTGCTCCTTCAAGGGTAAATAAAATCCCATTTTTACCGCAAGTTAGATCTACAAATTTTACATCTTTTATGTGAAATCTATTTTTCCTCAAGAATCGATAAGGACTTGATTCCTCAAACACTGCCTATCACCACATCATTGATGAACTATACTAAGAATCTTAGATTTCCACGAGATACCTCAATTGTGCGAATTTTCGGATCTGTACAACTCTGGAACCCAAGAACAGTATGCTTAGGCAAATTCCTCAACCACTGGTTATATTCCTCAACTGTCAAACTTTTTCAATTTCTTCAAATCTGAGAACGCATATGACCTCTCCAAATGCCTCGCAACTATACTCTGTTCACAGGTACACACATGTCAGCTGATGAATCTCTCGGTTCTCATCACATTAACTCATTTGCAGCGTTTCTGGAAGAAAATCTTCAAGTCTCATCAGAATCCTCAAGAGTTCAATCTCATCAGCAAAATACTCAGCTGAAGAAAATGGAGGATGACAGAAAACAGAAGGGAGGAAAGAAACTAGAGAAAAACACACGTGTGGATATCCCTAAGGATATTTACTTGGACTATTGCACACCTGATGAAAATGAGACAATGGCCAAGAGAAAGATACGACTGCAGAAGATAGAACGCCGATGGGCGAAGGAATGGAAGGAATACAGGTTTGTGATTGCCAAGTATGGAAAGAAATTCCCTCTAAAGCCCCCTGGCAGACGGGCCCCACTTGAGGATCATCAAGTAGCACATCCCTCAACCCTCAAGACCATTGATGACTATCCAGATGAGAAGGAAAAGCATCTGGCTAAGCTCAAGTAGCAGGCAGAAGCTGCAGTGAGGAAATTCAATGAATCCTCAGCTGCTCCCTCAGCTGTTGCTACTTCCTTTGCCGCTGAGACCTCTGGTTCAGAAATTCCTCAAATGCAGTCTGTGCCGTCAAAGACAAGGGCTCAAAAGGTTGAAAAGAAGTCTGCTCAGGCATCAGTTACAAAACCCTCAGCACCAAAACCATCAACACCAAAACCCTCAGCACCAAAACCACCACCACCAAAGCCTCAAGAGAAACCAGTACAGAAGCAAGTCATGAAGCCTATGACCGCCAGCTCCAGCTCCTCACTCCCAGCTGCAACCAGCTCGGAGACAAAGTCTTCACCACCTCCTATGAAGACTCAGGTGTCTGCTGAACATGCAACTCTGCCAAGCCCCAACAAAATTATCACCGTCCCATCTTCATCAGAGGGCAGTGATGAATATGATGATCAAACCCTGCAAGCTATCATCAGAAACAAGCAGGAAAGAGTAGCTCAAGCATCAGGCAGTGCCATTCCTCTGGCCATGGACCCCAAGGTCCTCCTTGACTACATCAACATATGGTATGAGGACCCAAACACTCCGCTTGATGATTTGAAACTCTCCGCTGGCATTAGCCACATGGTGGCCACTTTCATCAATGAAGCCAAGTGGAAAGAACAGCAGGCCAAGCAGGCCAAAGTTGCAAAGCTTAAAAAGGAGAAATTTCTCAAGCAGAATCTCCTCAACTTGACTCCTGAAGCACTGGTATCAACACAGGCAGAGCTGAAGAAATTGACTGACAAGTACTCCAAGCTGTCAGATCGTAAGAGTCTCAAGAGCAATTTCATCAAGCTGGCCACTAAAGCTGTTGATGACTACAACAAGAAGGCTGCACCCCCAGCACCAACTTCTCAGCCCTTGATTGAGGAGCCAACAGACGAATCTCCTCATGATGAGGAAACTCCTCAAGCAGAGGAAGTACACCAAGAAAGCCGTGCAGATGTACCGGCTATTGAAGAAATCATCATGGAAGCTCGAGCTGATGAATTTGTTGCAGCTGATGAGACTGCCCCTGACCCAGCTGCTTCATCAAAGCTAGCTGATGACTCTGTTCCAGCTAGTTCCTCCATACCAGCTGAAGAATCTGTCGAGAGAACCCCTTCACCAAAAGCTTCAAAGGTGAAGAAGATAACTCCATCTGCATCAGACGTGAAGAAAACCAGGGCTGCTGAGAAGCAAGCCAAAAAGAGAAATGCCTCCTCAGCAGAAGAAGAAACCGAGGCCAAGCGCCTCATAGAACTTGAAGAAACTGCTCCTCTGGACCCTATGCCCTTAAATATCGCTCCGTCTTATGAAATGGTCATCATTGATAATCAAGCGAAAAAGGCAGATGAGGAAATGAAGGATGCCGCCTCTGAGGAACACACTAACGAAGAAATTCATATAGACGACAGTCCTGAGCCCTTCATTCCTCAGAAAGACACTGCTCAAGGATCAGCTGCACCAGCTGATGAAACTGCCTCTGCCACCAAGCCAGCTGAGGAAGAACAACATGAAAATCCTCAAGACGATGAAATTCAACGCTCTGAGAAAAATCCTCAAGATGAGGAACAGGCTGACCCAACTCCTCCAACTGAGCAAGAAGAAGCTATTCCTCAGCCTGATGCACAGCTAGAGCAAGCCCCTCAGCCTGACGCCTAGCCAACACCATCTCCTCAGTCTGAAGTACCAGCTGCTGAAATTCCTCACCCTGAGGAAAATGCTGAGAAAAATGCACCTGACCAAGACAATGCATTCGTCGTGCTCAACCCAGAGACTACCATTGTTGTCTCCCCTCCTGTTCCTCAGCAAAATCTTCAGCCAGTTCAGCGTCAGCCATTCTCCAAGCGTCCAAAGTTTCAAAAGGAAAATTTCTTTGAAGAACGCATGTACTTCATTGGAGAGAACCCCTATGACAAGCCTCAAATGAGGCATCTAAATTTTTGGACTAGGACACAGATGAATTACTATTCCTCTGTGCTATGTGGACGAAACAATATATTCCAGCACATGCATATTCCTCACGTTGAACTTGAAGCTATACCGTGCCTCGAGCCAGTCCTTAGTATACTCCATGATGCTGGTTTACTACCAATGTGCTCTGACATCTCTGACTGGAACAGCGAGCTAATTCTTCAGTTCTATGCCACTCTTCACTTATCCGGCAACCCTGAAGACATTAACACTTGGGTGTTTGATTGGATGACACAAAACACTCACTACAAGGCTCCTGCTACTGAACTCCTCCGTGAACTGCCTGTACCAATTCCCTCGGATGAGGCTGTGAAACTTTATGGTGAGCGTGAGCTGCACAATGGGATGATGGAAGTCCTCATGAAGCCTTTGGCTGAAGGAAAACCTCCGAGAACAACCTTCCTCGTCCACGAGCTCAAGTACACACCCAGATCTATTTACAAAATCCTCTGCAGTGCGCTCGCGCCGATCAAAGGCCATGATGATGAAGAATATGTCGTAGGCCTCATGAAGAATATCCTCTTCAACATCATTTATGGTATTCCTATCAACATCCATGATTTCTTCTTGAGGACTTTAGCCAACAATGCTATGTGTCCTTTTGATCACAAAATATATGCCCCATGGATCAAGAGATTCATCAGGACAAGGACAGGCATCAACTTCCACGCTGATTTCCAAAACCATGTTGGTTACATGCCTCCTATCCGGGTCAACAAGAAGATTTTCGAGCCCATTGAAGGAAAAGGCAAATCAGTGATTGAAGAAGGCAGTAGGCCCCTTAACGGCCAGTTCAGAGAGCCAGAAGCTTATTCTTCATGGGATGATACTAAGACTCGTCCGGCAAGCCCCGTTCCTCCTCGTGTGATGAATACAAGAGAGCTCCTCCTCAGTCTTCACCGGAAGGTGGATCGCAATCACAAGTGGGTCAAACGCCAGTTTGGCGCCATTGTGAAAACCCTCACTGAAACACAGAACTCTGTGTAGCTCAACCATCATTATCTGCATGAGGTTTTTGATCGCACCTGGCTACACTTGCACATCTGAAGACTCAGACTGAGCTTGAAGAAATGGACTTTGAGCGAGACTTTGAATGGTCGTGGCCTCCCAAGAAGAAGTTCAGGCCCATTCCAGTTCCAGACCTTGAAGACAGCTCCTTTTCTTCATTCCGCACTGCGAAACTGATGAAGAATAGCTCGACACTGCTACCGGTCCAAGGAAGAAGACTACTCCCAAGAAGCATCACGGCTCTTCCTCAACCGCCAAGAAGTGAAGTCTTCACGGGCGTTAGTCCTTAGTTTGTCCCTTTTTGTCACTTGATGACAAAGGGGGAGAAACTTGAGAGTTAGTCTTCAAGCGGGATATTTTTGGGGCTTATAAACTATATTTAAGTTACAAACTCTTGGCTCTTCTGAAGTTTTTATGTAATGAGTTGTAACTTAAGCCTGATGGTACTCTGACGCTTTTGAACGTTTTTCTTCGCATGCTTATTCCTCAAGTTTTAATGCACGCATGCTGGAATTCGTCAGATACCATTTGTCATCATGCATTTTCATTTTCTTCACATGATATGTTACATGTATGCATGATTTACAAGACTCAGGGGGAGATCTCCATGATATAAATCATCAATGTGCATTTCCTGTGAAAAGCAAAATCCTCAAGATATGCACATCTTCAGGGGGAGTCTCTCTGAATCTTGATTTCAAATTCCTCAAATGAGTATTTACACTTCATATTTTTTATCCCTGTTGAAGACTTAACCTAATTGTCATCAACCACCAAAAAGGGGAGATTGTAAGTGCGTCTAGTGCCCCTTAGTGATTTTGGTGGTTTGAAGACTTATAGGTTAACATCTAATGTGTTTATGAGTGTACACAGGATCTATAAGTCATTGAGGAGTTTGAGATATTTGAAGAATATCGACCCCTAAAAATGTATATCTTCGGTTGAAGAAATTGGTCTGAAGCTGAAGAAATGAATCGCGAGGAATCTGTGATGAAATTGATATTCCTCATGAAGATACTGAAATTGAGGAATTCGGTGTGTCCTGAAGAAAATCACTTTGAAGAATTTGAAGCATGAAGATTTACTCTTTCTGTTTTATTTTCTTCACATTTGAGTAATAGGAACACCGTACTGTTAAAGGGGGTCGAAGTTACACTTTGGAATGAATTTCCTCATGATGCTCAACCCAAGCCTAATCCTACCAAAAGCCTCAAGTGAGGAGTACGAGTGACATGAGGACTCTCACAGTTGAGGGTTCCGACCATTTTGATAGCCACGCCAAGTCATTGGTCTTATCCACTCCAACGGTCATATTATTTAAGGGCATTAGTGTCAAATCATGTCGGGATGCTCCCAGGCTATAAATAGCCACCCCCCACAACCATTAGCTGGTTGGCTACTTCGTTAGAAACTGACACTTGTCATAAGAGCAACCCAATTCCTCAGAGTCTTCGAGAGTAATTCATCAGTGAGGAAATACACCATACACCGAAACCACAAACCAAACCTAGTGATTGAGCATCACTGAAGAAGTTGTTCCAGTGTGGGACTGAAGCCTATTACCTTTGAGGACTGTGCATCCTCGAGACGGTTAGGCGTCATGGTCTAGAGCTTTTCAGCAGTCAATTGTGGATCGCCGGGTGACCAAGTTTCTGAGGGTTTGGAAGTCTGCCCTGAAGACTTACCACGAGTGTTGGGCGAGGACTCTGTGTTCTTAGCCCAAGGAGAACATGGTAGGGACTGTGCGTCCCGGGACCGTGTGTCCTTTGGTTTCAATACCAAGCCGCTCCAAACCAGATGTACGACTGTCACAGCAGTTGGAACTGGGTCATCAACGACTGTCTTCACTGAGAAACGGGTTCTAATTCCTCAACTCCTTACTTTCCTCGTATTATTTGTTGATGACTTTCACTGCGACTGTTTGAAGAATTTGCTGAAGACTTTCTCTGAATTTCCTCAACCCCAAATTCTTCACGTCAGTTAATCCTCATCTGTATTCTGCGTGCCTGCTCACAGTGCAATCTGTTTTCACATTCGTCACTCCGAAAAACTGCTGTTGTGAAACTTCGCACTTCTGATCCTTTACTGTTTCCGCTGTAAGTTAGTCATCAGTGAGGAATTTCCTCAAAAGGAATTTCCTCGGTGATGAAATTCTAAAAATCTCCTATTCACCCCCCTCTAGTTGATATAACGCACTTTCAGCTTCTCCTTCTTATTTTTGTCTTCTCCTGCTCCTATTCTTCTTCTTCTTCTCCTTCTTCTTCTTCTCCTCCTCCTCCTCTTCTCCTCCTCCTCCTCTTCTTCTTCTTCCTATTCTTTCTATTAAGCTAACTAACTAACTAACCTAACTAACCAAGCTAACTAAACCTATCGCTAAACCTAGATAGCACTAAACAGCAAAAAAATAACAAAAACAGAATCTACCACTATAACAAAAACAGAATCTACCACTAAGTAACTAAAAAAGAATCTAGCTACCACTAAATACCAAACAATAAAAAATCAACTTCTTCTTCTTTTTTCTCTTCTTCTCCTTCTTATTTTTTTTCTTATTCTCTTCTTCTCTTCTTCTTCTCTTCTTCTTTACTTCTTCTCCTTCTTATTTTTTTCTTCTCTTCTTCTTCTTCTTCTTCTTCTCCTTCTTATGTTTTTTTCTTCTCCTCCTCTTCTTCTTCTTCTTCTTCTTCTTTTTCTTCTCCTCCTCCTCCTCCTCCTACTCCTATTCTTCTTCTCCTCTTCTTGTCCTCCTCCTCCTCCTCTTCTCCTCTTCTCCTCCTCCACCTAACTAACCAAGCTAACTAACTAACCTAACTAAAACTACTAACCTAACTAAATATACCACTAAAACTACTAACAATAACAACTACTAAAACTACTAAAATAATAAAACTACTAAAAAATAATGCGGGTGGGGGGCTCACTGGGAGGCGCAGCTCTGGAGGGTCCGGGGTGTTGGGGTGGCAGGGCGGCGCCGGCGGCGCTAGGGGCTGCGATGCGACGGTGGTGGGGCAGTGGAAGTGGGGGCGAGGTGGGGGAGAGAGAGAGAGGGGCGGCGGCAGGGGCGACAGGGGCGTCAGTGGGGGTGACAGGGGCGGCGGCCGTTACAGAGAGAGGGGCGCGCGGGGTGGGGAGAGAGAGAGAGGGGCGCGCGGGGTGACCGTTACAGAGAGAGAGAGTGGCGGGGTGGGGGGAAGGAGTTGTTAATGGTGTTAGAGCATTGTCGTCTGCCAGCGGACGACAAACATTCTAGACTCTTTGCCGTCTGCCTCCGGACTCTTTGCCGTCCGCTAGCAGACGGCAAAGGTCCGAATCCAGTTTGACCTAGCCACCCCGCGGTCAGGTGGGCCTATCTATATCTTTGTCGTCTGCCTCTGGACTCTTTGTCGTCCGCTAGCAGACGGCAAAGATGTGGCAGATGGCAAAAAGACTTTACGCCATCAGCCTCTGCTCTGCCGTCTGTTTTGCTGAAGCTGACGGCAAAGACACTCTTTTCCATCAGCTAGCAGACGGCAAAGACTAGGCAGATGGCTAAAAACTGTTTTCTAGTAGTGATTATTATATTTCCTGGTTCATGATAATTGTCTATTATTCATGCTATAATTGTATTAACCAAAAACCGTAATGCATGTGTGAATATATAGATCACAGTGTGTCCCTACTGAGCCTCTAATTGGCTAGCTCGTTGATAAATTGATGATCATGGTTTGCTGATCGTGGACATTGGATGTCATTAATAACGACATCACATCATTGGGGAATGATGTGATGGACAAGACCCAATCCTAAGCATAGCACTAGATCGTGTTGTTCGTCTGCTAAATCTTTTCTAATGTGAAAATTTCTGTAGAATATGAGATTGTGCAACTCCCGGATACCGTAGGAGTGCTTTGGGTGTATCAAACATCACAACGTAAATGGGTGATTGTAACGATGCACTACAGGTATCTCCAAAAGTGTGTGTTGGGTTGTCTGAATCGAGACTCGGATTTCTCACTCCGTGTGACGGAGAGGTATCTCTGAGCCAACTCGGTAATCCATCATCATACTGAGCTCAGTGTGACTAAGGAGTTATCCATGGGATGATATGTTACGGAACGAGTAAAGAGACTTGCTGGTAACGAGATTGAACAAGGTATAGGGATACCGATGATCGAATCTCGGGGAAGTATCATACCGCTAGACAAAGGGAATTACATACGAGATTGATTGAATCCCCGACACCGTGGTTCATCTTATGAGATCATCGTGGAACATGCGGGAACCAAGATGGATATCCAGACACCGTTGTTCGTTATTGACTGGAGAGGTGTCTCGGTCATGTGTGCAAGCTTCCCGAAACTGTAGGGTCTACACACTTAAGGTTCGATGACGCTAGGGTTATAGGAGAATAGTGTACGTGGTTACCAAAGGTTGTTTGGAGTCCCGGATTAGATCTCGGACATCACGAGGAGTTCAGGAATGGTCCGGAGGTAAAGAATCATATATGGGAAGTGAGGATTTGGTCGCCGGAATTGTTTTGGGCGACAGTGCTAATGTAGCGGGACCACCAGAAGGGTGCCAGGGTCCACTGGGAAGGGCCAACAGCCATGGAAGGGTATTTGGGCCAAAAGGTGGATGGGAATCATCACATATGTGGGTTCGTGCGCCACCACTAGCAGCCCAAGGCGCATGAGAGAGGGTGGTGGGCTAACCCTAGGCGTGGTGGGCTAGCCCACCCTAGGGCGCCACCACCTCTCCACCCTTGGCCGTCGCCCATTGCCCTAGATGGCCTACCGCACCCCTTAGGGTGGGAAACCCAGTGGGTTGGCACCCTCCTCCCTCTCCTCCTGTAAATACTGGAAGGTTTGGAGCTGATTTGAGACAACTTCTCTCTCTCTCTCTACGCAGCCCTACTCCTCCTCGTCCTCGTCCTCCGTAGTGCTTGGCGAAGCCCTACCGGAGTACCACGTAGCTCCACCGCCACCATGCCGTCATGCTTCCCGATCTCTCCCTCAACCTCTCCTCCCTACTTGCTGGATCAAGGCATTGGAGACATCACCGGGCTGCACATGTGTTGAACGAGGAGGCATCGTCGTTCGGTGCATAGATCGAAATCCACCGTGATCTGATTCATTGCGAGTACGACTCTTCTTCTTAGCGATCTTCAAAGGTATGAAGATGCTCTACACATTTGCTCATTGCTGGTTTTCCATAGAGAGATCCTTGTGTGACGTAGGATTTTTTTGAAATTACTATGTTCCCCAACAATAAGAGCTGCTTATCTCGTTCTCCAGAAACGTCTGATAAGCGAAACGCACGGTGGCCTAATAGAAATTTCCCGAGTTGCCGCGAGGTGGCCCCGCACGATGCTCTAGTTTGGACCAACACTCATGAGGAGTATTTTTATATTAAGTTTATTAGCAAATGGAGTATCAATGTTGGGTCATGCCATACGAGTTTTACACCAAAATGATTTATCAAGGGGATCACCATAACAACCCCAAGCATGTTATGAGCGCTCAATATCGAACATAACACTCGTAACTAGAAACTAGGGCGGCAAAAGCAGAACAAAACACCGAGCAAAAGGCCAAGCCTACCACATTTTACCAAGTATATATGTGCATTAAACTAAATAGCAATAATAAGATGATATCCCAAATATCCATGGCAACACATGGCTCACTCTGCACCTACAACTAGCAACACTATAAGAAGGTTTGAGCAAGTGCTAATTTAGCCAATTAATGATTGTTAGGAAGTGGAAGCGTTAGAGGCTTATCATGGCATTTTGGAAGGCTTGATATTCAGGTGGTAGGAAGCGATAATTAACAATAGAAACGAGACAAGTAGACATAATAAAATTAGAAAGGGTATCAAGGTCAACGATCATCTTGCCTGGCTCTTCTTCTCGGGAATAGAACTCTTGCTCTGTAGGAACATTCTCAACAGGATCCTCATACTCGTACTCGGCACCCAATGCTACCAAACAGAATATACAACATCCAATGAACACACAACCACGACACGATTCTCAAACAATATGATGGATAAGTATGATGTGAATGAAGCATGGTAATGCTACACTAGTCATCTTTCTCATGCAAATATTTAGTTATATCATCCTGGAAAGAACCTCAAGTTTAATTATTTGGACATGCATGAACAAGGCAAAAATGAATGCATCACGAGAAAACGATACAAATGCATATAAAGAACGTTGCAAGCCGGGTTTTGGATCCCACGGAACTCTCACAGCAAGGTACTTAAGGCAACGATGATATAACAAAAATTGAGAGAGCCTATAGATACTTAGCAATCCACATGGAAACACAACTATTTGATAACATATTTCTCACTTGGTCATATTTCACCCTACCAATTCAACAACAATGACATAGTATGTTGACAACAAGAATTCCACCACTAGACAAGGTTTTCATAGCAAGCAAAATACCACGTCTTAGTACCCCAAAAACAAGCTACAACTTTCATGTAGACAAATTTACCAATGGGTGCAAGGAATGCTTCATACAAAATTAATAAAAAGGCCATCATGGTGAAAATATCATGCATCCCAACTTGATGAAAATACAAAACTAATGCCACACGTGAATTCCTTGCATTAATCTACCAAAAATCATATATCTTAACCATAGGTTACACTAGGAAATCATGCCACAAACCTAAAAGAATACAAACAACTAGGTAAATGCTAGTACATTCTAGATTTGGCATATGCCCGAATTGGACACTCCCATATTTGTAAACTTGCCCTAAATGGCGTATTAGCATCCACGAAAGTAAAAATAAAACAAAACATATAATTACACGGGGTCAGGGGTCCCATTGGTTGTCTCACGAGGGTCATTGAGTGCATGACAAGCGGGCCCAAGGACCCGCTGTCATCCTCACACCAAATATCATCACACAAATGAAAAAGGGGCTCATGGGGGGGTCAAACCCGATACCTCATGGTGTTGACTGGCATGGCTAGCCAGCTGGCTTGGCGACTCTGGTTTGACCAGATGGGGTGGTCTAGTAATTTGGCTCCACCCTATAGTTGGCAAGGCCCATGAAACAGAGACTCACACGGCACACTACAGAGGCAATGATAATCCACAAGTATAGGGGATCGCAACACTTTTCGAGGGAGAGTATTCAACCCAAATTTATTGATTCGTCACAAGGGGAGCCAAATAATATTCTCGGGTGTTAGTAGCTGAGTTGTCAATTCAACCACACATGGAAAAGTTAATATCTATAGCAAAGTGTTTAGTAGCAAAGTAATATGGAAGTAACGATAACAGTGGCAAAGTGACAGTAGCAGTTTTGTAGTGATTGTAATAGTAGCAACGGAAAAGTAACTTACCAAAGACCAATATGTGGAAAGCTCTTAGGGAATGGATCAGTGATGGATAATTATGTCAAATGGATATGCAACAGTAATAACATAGGGTGATACAGAACTAGCTCCAATTCATCAATGTAATGTAGGCATGTATTCCATATATAGTCATATGTGCTTATGGAAAAGAACTTGCATGACAACTTTTGTCCTATCCTCCTGTGGCAGCGGGATCCCAATGGAAACTAAGGGATATCATGGCCTCCTTTTAATAGGGAACTTGACCAAAGCATTAGCACTTAGTGAATACATGAACTACTCAAACTACAGTAATTATGGGAAAGAATCCTAGTTATTGTCACCCTAGGGGATCTGGATCATAACTCGTAATAAGTGTCTATAACTTGCAAGATAGGATTAAGAACACATATATATTCATGGAAACATAATAGGTTCAGATCTGAAATCATGACACTCGGGCCCTAGTGACATGCATTAAGCATAGCAAAGTCATAGCCACATCAATCTCAGAACATAATGGATACTAGGGATCAAACCCTAACCAAACTAACTCGTTACATGATAGATCTCATCAAACCCATCACCATCAAGGAAGCCTACGATGGAATTACTCACGAACAATGGAGAGCATCATGAGATTGGTGATGAGGGATGGTTAGTGATGATGCGTCGTCGATTTGCCCTCTCCGGAGCCCAAACCAGACTCCAGATCTGCCCTCACGAGGAAGAACAGGAGGTGGTGGTGGCTCCGTATCGTAAAACGCGATGAAGTCTTCTATTTGATTTTTTTCTCCGCGGATGGGAATATATAGGAGTAGAAACGAGGTCGGTGGAGCTCCAGGGACTTCACAAGCCAGGGGGCGCGACCTAGGGGGCGCCCTGCAGGCTCGTGTCCTGGGGGTGGCCCCTCACCGGTAGATTATTTTGCCGGTTTTTTCATTAAATCCAGAATTATTCTTCGTAAATTTGCAGGTCAATCCCAGAACTTTTATTTCTGCACAAAAATAATACCAAGGCAAATCGGCTCAAAACAACGTCAGTCCGGGTTAGTTCCATTCAAATAATGAAAATTAGAGTCCAAAACAAGGGGAAAAGAGTTTAGAAAATTAAATATGTTGGAGACGTATCAGGCAACCACCTACGGCGAAGTAGGCAGCATAAGACCACGACGGCCTTACTCCAGTGACCTAATACATGGCGGAAGGCACGAAACTTCCCACAACCTCCTTCTGCACGCACACGCTCATCTGTGGCACCTGACGCTGAACGGATGGATGCCGGCGACAAGAAATAGAGGCGGCAACAATGAGTATGACTAGCTATCCATGGCGGGGAAAACTTCTATTTGATGGCAAAAACGGAACCTCACGTCGACAAGAACTCCTAACGAACGCCTACACAACATAAAATTAAGTCTAAGATCTTGTCGGAGACGAGGTTTGATAGCCGCAGGCTCGGTCTCGAAAACGACGATGATATAGAGTGCAACCGAGTGGGAAAAGCACACGAGATGCGCGGATGCTCGCGAGGAGGGGCTTGGTGTAGCCGATCCGGCTCGAGGATGAAGCGCAGAGACGAATTGCTCGCCTGCGACGAGCTGCAGCCAGGAAGAAGAACGGCAATTTCTCTTGGCCTTAACATCCCTCTATGAAGGAGAGGACGTCGTGGAAGAAGCATGAACAAGCACAACACCTAGATGCTTTTTCTACATGGGGTCACGAGAGTGCTCGACAGCGATGACGGGCTCGCTGCTCTCCCTCTTTGTAGAGGGACGGATCAGGAAGATCTATGGGGCTAGCTCACCTGGCGATGGCCGAGAGGGGAATAGGGAACCCTATGGAACCCAGACACAGAGGGGGGTTTAAATAGGGGAGCTAGGCCCTTGCTGGCTGCCACGGCGGCTCGGCAACACCGACACGGTGAACTGTAACTATAAGAGAGGTGGGACCACGAGAAGGTGAATGTCACGCCCAAGATGTGACCCTATCCTCAATTTGGCACGAAGGCCTCGTCAGGGATAGAAGCGCATCTCGTCGTGTCGCAAGAATGGATATCATTACAAGTACATGTACTGAAAAGAAGAGATATAATAGAATTGGCTTACACTCGCCACAAGCTACATCAGAGTCACATCAGTACATTACATAATCATCAAGAGTAAGAGCACGGTTTGAGTACGGACGAAAACAAACAAGAAAAGAAGAACGACGTCCATCCTTGCTATCCCAGGCTGCCGGCGTGGAACCCATCCTAGATCGATGAAGAAGAGGAAGAAGAAGCAACTCCAAATGAACAATCAACGCGCTCGCGTCAAGTAACCTTTACCTGTACCTGCAACTGGTGTTGTAGTAATCTGTGAGCCACAGGGGACTCAGCAATCTCATTTCCAAAGGTATCAAGACTAGCAAAGCTTAATGGGTGAGGTATGGTTAAGTGGTGAGGTTGCAGCAGCGGCTAAGCATATATTAGGTGGCTACACTTACGAGTACCAGAAATAAGAGAGGGAAGATCTACGCATAACGGACATGACTACTGATGATCATATGAATGATCCTGAACACCTACCTACGTCAGACATAACCCCACCGTGTCCTCGATCGGAGAAGGAACTCACGAAAGAGACAGTCACGGTTACGCACACAGTTGCCATATTTTAATTAAATTACTCAAGTTATCTAGAACAAGTGTTAAACAAAGTTTCCACGTTGCCACATAACCGCGGGCACGGCTTTCCAAAAGATTTAACCCTGCATGGGTGCTCCAACTAGTCCATCACAAATTACCACAAGCCGCATAGAAACCCTCGATCACGAAGCTCGCAATCTCGTCGGATTCCTTAGTGGAAAACCTCAACTCTGAGTTTATCCAAAGCATCACCGGAATCCCGATGCACAAGATATTTCATCAAAGGTAAAACTAATCCAGCAAGGCCACCCGATGTGTCGATGATCTCGATAGGAGCCGCGTATCTCGTTCTCAGGACACGACGAATGGGTCACACTAGGAGAACCATACCTCGGGTTGCCCCGCGGTGGCCCCGTAGTCTGCCAGTTTGGACCAACACTCATGAGGAGCACTGGCCCCGGGTTGATTAAATTATCCTCGGGGTCAGGAAAGTCCCTATGCAATTTTATTAGGTGTTTAGGCAAATGTAGTACCAAAGTTGGGCCTTGCTAGACCAATCTTAATCTAAAACGAATTATCAAGGGGGTCCCCATAACAACCCCAATCGTGTTAGGAGCGCTCATTTATGGAACATAACACCAGTAGCCGAAAACTAAGAGGGCAAAGGTGGAACAAAACACCAGGCTAGTAAGGCCGAGCCTTCCACCTTTTAATAAGTATATAGGTGCATTAAATTAAATAGCAGTAATATGGTGATATAACAAGGAACCCATGCTTTCACATGGAAGCAATGCACCTGCAACTAGCAACGCTAACAACATGGTTAAACAAGTAGTAACATAGCCAATCAGTGGTTTGCTAAGTTGAACAGGTTGAAGGTTTCATGGCATTGTTGAGAGGCTGATATTTAACATGTGGTAGGCAACGAGACATAAACGGTAGAAACGGTAAAACTAGCATGGCAATGATAGTAATGGTATCTGGGGAAACGGTCATCTTGCCTGAGATCCCGCTTTGAACAAGAACAACTCGGTGGAGTCGGCAAACCAACGTAGTCGAACGGGTCCTCACATTTTGACACGCTTGCGGAACCCTATCGAGACGGAGCAAATTGGAAACAAACATCAACACAGATATTCACCACACGATGCATAACATGATGCATACCCTAATATGATGCATGATCAGTTCATCGATGCACGGGATGGCATGGCAATTCACCTCACGCAAACACGACACATTAAGTGAAGCTCGATATGCAACGGGTTGCATATCGACGAAACTCCACGTTTAATTATTTAGTTCACTCCTGTTAATTTACACGGCAATATTAAATGTTATTAAACATGGCAAGAGGTGAAGCGTAATTAATCTACCTATCTAGGCATTTTAAATGAGGCCCGATACGACATATAGCATCTCCGAAATGACCCCATGCGTTAAATTCTAATTCTGTCCAGATTTGTCCTAATCACATTTTATGTTTGTTAAACGGTAAAACAAAGTGATTCCCATGATTCTACTCATCGTCCTACTCGATTTACATATATAGATCATCTCCAACGGAGGTACGGATCAAATGTTACGGGTAGAACGGTATTAGCACGGCACGTCACGCGAAACGATGCAACCAGCAAGCTTAACGGTTTTAATCATGCATGAGAGTTGGAAAATATTACTCTACGCGAAATTCTACATGATATACATATATCACTCGTCGTGATCCGACGCACGGTTTAAAAAGTACAGCGTTTTAAAAAAATACATCTACACTGAAATTAGACAAATTCAGAGGGACACATGGAAAAAAAATAAGTGGGCCGAATCTGGAGGCATAGTGCCACCGAGCAGCATATCAGGCCCATGAGCATGTGACAACGTTCGAGGAAAACAGAGGCACAAAAAAAATTTGTGTTCGCCCGGGACTAGAACGCTGCACCTATCAAATGAATGAAACACATGTGAGCACTTCGCTATGTAGTGACTTTGGAACAAGGCGGGTATTTACCTGATATGCATCACACCGAGACTCTAAACTGTAAAACACAAAACAAAATATGCGTGGCTGGGATTTGAACCCAGAACCTCTTGGATGTGTGTGTGTTGTGCCTACCACTAGGATAGCCAACTATTCTTGTGAAAATAGCATAGCTAAGTTAACTGAACCAGCAACTCCAATGAACCTGACGAAAAACAAAACAACTAGGCTCGCTGTGCTCGCGGTGAAGTGCAGATCAAAAAGGAAAACAACAACAACATAAAATAGGGACACGTGGGATTCAAACCCCAGTCCACTTGCTTCGAAATTGGCTGCGCTAGCCAACTCGGCTACAGACTTGCTCATGGTGAAATTAGAGGCTACTGGAATTAACCTGCCATATCCGAACGGATCTAGAAATAAAGAGAGTTTCAGACAGAAGTTGCTCACATCGGGGAAACAGATGCCGGCGGCCACAGTGAGAGGACGCAGAGGAGGGACAGGGTGAGCTCGAGGCGGCGTGGATCTGGGCGAGGGGGTCCCGTTCCCGGGGCTGGAGAAGCTTCCGGCAGCTCGGGGTCCAACGGTGACGAGACGGCAGCCATGGGGCTCCTGCAGTTGTTGTTTAGAGAAACAAAGAAAGGGGGAGCATGAGAGAGAGGGAGAGAAGAAGAAGAAATGGGGAAGGATAGGAAGGACATGGGGACGGGAGAGGCTCGACCTTGAGTGGCTCCTAGCGGTGCGGGGCTGCCGGTTCCGACCTCCGGTGAGGTGCTTGCCGGACGAGGCGTCCCTGGCGGTGGCACGATTTCCTCACGAGCACCATGGTGGGGCAGTTTTTCTGCTCAACCGGCGGTGGCGCGGATCCGGGCAAGGGCGGCTCGAGCTCCCGATCCGAGGTACTGGAGGGTCATCTACGGCAGGTCTTGGCGGGTGCAAGATCTGTCGTTCCTGCTCGGCACCGGCGACGCGGGGTCCTGGCCTGCTGGCGATGATGGGCGGTGTGTCCAGGAGCACACGAAGAAGGAGCTGCGGGCACTGGTCACCGGACACGTCCAAGGACAGCAGCGCAAGGTGGCCGACGGGCTGCTGGCTACGGTGGTCGGCTGGGGCTCTTGTTGGATGGATTTGGATCGGGAGGGGTTCCAGAGGTGGAGGGGAATTGGTCAGGCACGAAATTAGATACACGGTTGGCGGCGCGGGGAGGAAAACAAGGAGGGTTGTCTGCCTAGGCTAGGGTTTGTCCAAAAGTATAGGAAAAGAAAATAGTTCAAGACCCTCCGATCGTAATTGAACGGTCGCAGTTAAATAGGTTAGGGATCCAATGGACAAACCAATGACGGTTTGCGGTAAAACGGGGTCGATCCGGACCCAACGGTCACGTACACATGATTCCGGTTCCGATAGGTTTTCGGACTAGGTTGCGTGTAGGGTCGGTGCACTGTGCAGAGGGGCTAGGCGGAGATGAGAGGGAAAATGGGCAGCCCGGGAACGAGATTTAAAATACCGGAAAACGTCCGACGATAGATCGAATACGGTGCCGCTACGGTCGACCGTTCGGGTACCAGACGGACTCCGATTGCGACGAAACTTGACAGGCGGCCTAACTAAAACAAATTACGACTGCATGCCAAGTTTCTCCCCGATCAGAGAAAGTTTAACGCACACTTTCGAAAACAGGGTTACGACGATGCCACGGGCACGTGCATGTGCGGTCGGACTCAGAACGGACAATGACGAGAACCGGCAACTACTAGCGGATGCAAGTTTGAAAACTAGCGGCAACGGAGATGCCGATGCAATGCAAATGATGCGCATGATGCGATGATGATGCGACAAAAGAAAAAAATAGACACACTATGAAAACGGAAAGGAAAGGGAATCTTCTGGAACGTCGGCATCGGGCTGTCACAACTCTCCTACACTACAAGAGGATCTTGCCCCAAGATCCAAGAATGAAAGGGGGAGAGGATGAGAAAGAACAAGGTAAAATTTAGTCGCTTCTTGACAAACGAGTGAAACCAACGATCCTTGAAGGTTGCAAGGAGATGAGGAATGACATGAGAAAGAAGCCAGAATTCACGGAAAATTTCGGCAGCACTTCGGTAGGAAAATGGGACAAAAAATATTCGATAAGAAGGAAGAATTAGGTAATATTCACGACAAACAAGTAAATAGAACAAGGGAACACCATGATCTTGATAGAACAAGATGATAGACCCAAAAGAGCAACATCACAAAGCCTCCGGAACAATAGAATAGGGACTAGCTCATACGGAAGAAGAGAAGGAAGAGAGAATGACAACTAGATCACAAATGAACTTGGCAAGCATTCTTGCAAGAAGAATTGAACGAAGTTGTTGGAAAAACAACAACGAAAAGAACAAGATAGTAGTGGGCTTATGGAAACCTTTTCAAACTAATGAAGTGACAACCAGCCACTACCAGAAACAAGGATTTATTGGGAGAACAAGATATGAACAATTCTTACACCAAGAGGATACATTGAGAATTTGGATTAATGACAAGCACCATGATAGCACAATCCATAGGAAAAGCTTTAGGTGAAATCCAAACCAAGATAGCTCAATGAAGAAATCCTGGGTTGAAAATATCTCATGATCATAGAATTGGTGGGTTTAATTATCTCATTTTTGAAAGGAAAACTCTTCGAGGCTCCTACACTAACAAGAATGCTATAAGACCACCTCAAGGATAAGGAAAGAACAATTGCACCTATAAATGCAAGAGAAAGGATAGTTGAGGTACTCCAACAAGAATCTTGAAGACCACTTAAGAAAGAATGAAATCTTGATGAACCACCATGAAGGACCATCGTATACAAATGAATGATGCAAAAATATGAAGGTAGAAAAGAATAAGATTATGACCTTGCCAAGATTTAGATGAAGCTTCACAAAGTGATACTTGAGAAAACTTGGAACTCGGGAATAGAAAAGATAATCATACTTGAGAGAAAGGAATTGATATCATGAGCCCTCCGCAAGAAGAATTCAGATTACTAAGAACAAGAATAAGATTTATGTTATGCTTATCCTTCATCAAGTTAAATTGATGACAAGCAACGGATTAAGCATGCAACTTATTCCTCTTGAAAGAATCTTGAAGAGACACAGATATAAGCACCACTTGACGCATAATTGACGGACGCACCGGTAAGAATTCACAATTGAATGGAAATACCAAGAATTAATGGAGATACAAGAGAATGAAAAGATCATGAGCCACCTAAGAGAAAACTTGAATAAGGCACCGAAATAATCGAGATACGAACGAAGAGGAAACAATTGAGAAGATTCAGGATGAAAGCTGAGAACGAAGAATCTTCTGAAATGATGGCCTTCGGAGAATCGAGAATGAAAACAACTCAGAAATGCACCGGATAGCGAGAAAGGATTTACTCATGATTGACAACAAATGAGAGGATAACACGAAGCTGAGATGACAATGTTCACAAGAATGGAAAAAGACTGAGAGAAACACTCCTTTGAATTGCAAGGTGAGAATGATGACGAGGAACAACACCAAGAATAACTGAGACAGTCCGGAATAAAGAAGAATGCAAGGTTGAGCCAAATATGAGAATAAATTCAAATTGATCATGAAGAAGGAATATGACTAATGAAAATCATACTTACGTCATAGTTGAAAAGAATTAAAGATCTCCGGAAAAAGATTAAAAGAGCTACGAAAGATCCTGGGAAACAACCTGTGGGTTATGGGCCCACTCAAAGAAATCACTGTTATAACAGATTGCAAGAAAGAGAGATAATGCACCGGTATAATAAACTAGATGAGGTTAGCACCTCGAAATAACTGAAGGATTGAAAACACGAATTTCTGAGATAACTTCAGCACTCCGGATGGGATAGAGAGAAATGACAACAAGAAGATAGACTGATAAAAAATCCCAACATAGGAAAGAATTACAAAGATGACAAGCATATGAAGACACGGATAGTTAAATTAAATTCGCCTGTAAGGACGACAAGAATGAATAAAGATGAACATGAAGCTCCTGAGAATCTTCAAAACGAATCACCGGGTAAGAGAGAAAAGAAATGATAGAGGGAGCAAGAATGAAAAGAGAACTCTTGGATGAAAATTGAATCACTGAGAAAAAGGGCGGGAGGGTGGGGAAAACAAAGACAACTTGGGCTAGATGAGATGAACTCCGGAATAAAAATGAGAGAATGATCTTGCAAAATAGGAGAGGATGGAATTCACTTGAAGAGAAACACACCGGTTGGAAAAGAATTAACATGACGACTCCGGTTGACAAGAATTGACATGACAATTGAACGAACAAAAGAATTTGCATTCTCACATAAAAATATGACAACACCTCTTAGGAAAGATATGAAATCACCACTTGACATCAAAGCAACTTGAATTACCACATTCCAACAAAACGAAGGGTGTGTCTTATGAAACAAGCTAGAACAAACTCATGAGAAAGATTTCCATTCGATATTTTCGTGGACAGGATCGCACGGGCTCGATTTTACAGTAGTCATCAAGTGTTCCCGGGGATGGAGAAGCTTCCGGCGGCTCGGGGTCCAACGGTGACGAGACGGCAGCCATGGGGCTCCTGCAGCTGTTGTTCAGAGAAACAGAGAAAGGGGGAGCATGAGAGAGAGGGAGAGCAGAAGAAGAAATGGGGAAGGAGAGGAAGGAGATGGGGACGGGAGAGGCTCGGCCTTGAGTGGCTCCTAGCGGTGCGGGGCCGCCGGTTCCGACCTCCGGCGAGGTGCTGGCCAGACGAGGCGTCCCTGGCGGTGGCGCGAGCTCCTCACGAGCACCATGGTGGGGCAGTTTGTCTGCTCATCCGGCGGTGGCGCGGATCCGAGAAGGGCGACTCGAGCTCCCGATTTGAGGCACTCGAGGATCATCCACGGCAGGTCTTGGTGGCTGCAAGATTTGTCGGTTCCTGCTCGGCACCGGCGACACGGGGTCCTGGCCTACTGGCGATGACGGGCGGTGTGTCAGGAGCACGCGAAGAAGGAGCTGCGGGCACTGGTCACCGGACACATCCAAGGACTGCAGCGCAAGGTGGCCAACGGGCTGCTGGCTACGGTGGTCGGCTGGGGCTCTTGTTGGATGGATTTGGATCGGGAGGGGTTCCAGAGGTGGAGGGGAATTGGTTGGGCACGAAATTGGATACACGGTTGGCGGCGCGGGGAGGAAAACAAGGAGGGTTGTCTGCCTAGGCTAGGGTTGGTCCAAAAGTATAGGAAAAGAAAATAGTTCAGGACCCTCCGATCGTAATTGAAGAGTCGTAGTTAAATAGGTTAGGGATCCAATGGACAAACCGATGACGGTTTGCGGTAAACCGGGGTCGATCCGGACCCAACGGTCACGAACACATGATTCCGGTTCCGGTAGGTTTTCGGACTAGGTTGCGTGTAGGGTCGGTGCACTGTGCAGAGGGGCTAGGCGGAGATGAGAGGAAAAACGGGCAGCCCAACAACGAGATTTAAAATACCAGAAAACGTCCGACGATAGACCAAATACGGTGCCGCTACGGTCGACCGTTCGGGTACCAGACGGACTCCGATTGCGACGAAACTTGACAAGCGGCCTAACTAAAACAAATTTCGACCGCATGCCAAGTTGCTCCCCGATCAGAGAAAGTTTAACCACACTTTCGAAAATAGGGTTACGACGATGCCGCGGGCGCATACATGTGCGGTCGGACTCAGAACGGACAACGACGAGAACCGGCAACTACTAGCGGATGCAAGTTTGAAAACTAGCGGCAACGGAGATGCCGATGCAATGCAGATGATGCGCATGATGCGATGATGATGCGACAAAAGAAAAAAATAGACACACGACGAAAACGGAAAGGAAAGGGAATCTTCTGGAACGTCGGCATCGGGCTGTCATAGTGAAAGTGATGGCTTTGGTCACTGGCAGGTGGGTCCATTCACGGCGTCCACGTGGAATGGCGCATGCACGCGTGAGGCTTGCTGCAGGGCTGCACGCGAGCTGGGCTACTGGCGCTGGCTGGTGGGCTGTTGCTGCTCTACTGGTCTGCTTTGCCTCGGTCCCTAAACAGAAAGCTTTCTATGTATTGAAAACATTTTGAGCAACAAAATAACCAGAGAAAAGGGGAGGGTTTTAGAGTGAAGTAAAAATATACAATGGCTCACAATAACATGAAGTGTTTTATAAAACACAATGGACATTTTAAGAAACAAAAAGGAAATTTACCTTAATGAAATCTAGCAAGGCATTGTTTTTTTACAAAATGAGTAGAGGTGCACAATGTCAATCTTAGTTTTAAAAATCTATTCATAATATTTACAAGCATGGCAACATTATTAAAGAAGGTGATGGCAAGGTAGAAAACCACCACATTGCATAATTGAATTAAAAGAGAGAGGGAGTTATTTTCAAGGAGTTTGAAGGGGAGAGTTCACACAACAACATACCACTTGATGCAAGCACATCATCAAAACATCAATCCATTCCAACACAACATAAGCGACAAGGATAATAAAATAAAATTAATGCCATGATGGTATGATGATATGATGCAAGTGAATGTGAAGTCATCAAATCTTATTAAGTGAAAGCAAGTTTGTCTTGGCATACAAGGTTCATCATGCTATTGTTATAGGGATTGCACTTGGGCTGTTACATGTACCCCTCTCGGCCTCAACCGAAAACACCCATGCCCCTTGACAGCCATTATACCAGGCCAATGGAACCCTCAGCACACCCCCTCTATTTGGTGTGTACATGGAAATGGGTTTTCGACTTACTAAACTGTACTCCCTTGCAGAAAACAAGTGGAAGCACTAAAAATGTTAGGTATTACGAGGACAAGACTCGATCTATGCCAACACAGAGGTGATTAACTTATCAACGTACTAGCATGCTCCAACATGACGAGGACAAAACCTTTCACGTCACAACATGGTGCGTTCATCAAATTACTTCATGTAACCTACTCAAGGTTTTATATTTCATGAAAATATCCATGCATGAAACATAATTAACCATATTGTTATGACCATTGCTCTACATGATACCGAATGTTCTTAAGCAAACATATGATAAAACACCATCTCAAAGGTTCAAACATGCTTGCGTGGAACAACATAGTCAGAACATGATCCCGCAATATCTCCGGCAGCGTTTCCCCCTTACTTCTCTAATAAAAGCGAGGTATCTACATAAATTTTATGTTCGTGGAAAGAGTTTTCCCAAAAAGATTCAAATAAATACTATAAGAAACTAGACTAAAAAAGAATCACTGGAAAAAATTTTGTGGTTAAAAATTAATAAAGGATACAAGATGAGGGAAATCTTTGTAATAAACAAAACTGTTTCCACGGGCTTAATAGATAAAAGAGAAAACGGTTCGGTACGCTCCATCTTCTAATAGAGAAAGCGCACTATGGAGAAATACACTTTCTCTAATAGACACAAAAGAATAAAACCCTGACGGATCGGCCGCACAATTCAGCTATGCATTTTGTGGTGGGACATAGAGGGTGCGGTGGTTACCGACAGTGGTCAACGGTGAGCCATGCGGAGGAGATGGTGTAGTCGTGTTCGTGGCGTCCTTCCGCGTTGGTGGGTGGTCGAGTTGGTCACTAGCAAGTACCATGCTGATGGCAACTCCTACTCTGGTGGAGGCTTCAGGTGTCGTCGGAGCTCACTAGAGGGGCCTACAAACATCAAATTGACAAGCGGGTCAGGTGAGACGGAGCTCTAGGGTGTCAATGACGGAGTTTGGGAGAGGGAGACGGGCTACTCACGAAGGATTCCCCTTCGCACCCGAGGTGGATCGGGCGAACGGAACTGAGGAAGAAGGGGTCCTCAAGCTCCCCTGATACTACAAGGAGTCGATTGGGTGAGCGAGGGAGTGGTGTGAGAGAGGAGAGGAGCTCGATCTCTATTTATAGATGGCTCGGCGAGGCCCGGCCGGTGTGGATCATATCAGAGTTAAGGTGGCCGATGGAGGTAGGTTTGTAAGGTGGTTTGGAAGGTGGTGATTAGGTGCGGTCGGTGCCTAACCCTCGACACGTGGGCGAGTTGAATTTCAAGTTTCATCACTCACTTCACCGTGATCCCCCGTATGGCCATGTCAAACTTTGAAGAGCTCTGGTGGTTGATCGCACGTTCTAGCCAGTGTGGTCGGTCGCTTTGGTGCGTGGGCCTGGACGTGTGGAGGCAGGAGGATATAGGGGCGATGCTGGACAGTGCCACGCTCATAAATGAGCTTTGATGGCCGCAGTTGCCAGATGCTGTGCTTCAGCAGTGGTCGGTGGCAGATGCACCGGCTCGCCACCGACCAAACGACGGGGAGAGGCTGTCGTGCGGGGCCACCCCGGGAGGTGCATTGATGTATTGAAGATGGACACTGTCGGTGCACTAAAGACTCGGGTCCCTAGTACCCTTGACTTGTGCACGGGCACGAGAGCCCCTGTCGGCAGGGCATGGCAGGACCGAGACAAGATACAACCCCCAAGATAATCGAGGCCTCGGGAAGCCGGCCTTGCCGGGTAGATAACCAAGGACACGCCCATTTAGTGGTCGTGATGAACTCACCAACTACAAGACCTCGGCAAGCCTCCCTTGCCGGGATGACGGTCGAAGCTTGCCGAGACAAAGACCCAAGGCCCCGGCAATCTCCCTTGCCTGGATGATGGGGCTACGCATTTGAGGGAAACCGCCCTTGCCACAGTGCCACTGCCCCCCCCCCCCAAGTTCCAGCGCATTCCGCATGCGCCAGCGCAGCATCCAGGTGTCGAAACACTTGGGTACGTATCTTCACCAGCACATCACTGACAAGGACAAGACGTGCATTAAATGCACCTCACAGCGGTAGATGGATAACCACCGCCCTAGGTTCACTGTAACTTCTTGTGAACCTACCACCAAGCACTGTAGGTGACCCCTTTGCCTATAAAAGGAGGCCCTTAGCTCATTCGCAATGGGTTAGACTCTTTGGACATTGGCACAGAAGAAGGTTATCAATAGTCACTATAACAATCAACAACAAAACATTTAATACAACCAGACAAGCAGGACGTAGGGTCTTACACGTAAGCGGCTCGAACCTGGGTACTAAGGCTGGTCGTGTGCTGATCGTTAGCTCTGCTCTTGACGTCACCTTTCCCCGCCCTACCATCACAAGAGTTTAATGTTGATTCCCATAGGTGTCGACCTAGCATTCACCGACATCTTCGGCGTGCCAGGTAGGGGGTGCGAAGTTGTGCGTGAATCAGAGCAAACTCAGCACGGGATTCTTTGAAGTTTGGGCGCTACGTCGCGTTCCCCCGGAAACGGGGTACCGTGGCAGACACTCTGTTCTGCTATTGCTTCCCAAGGCCTACGCGAGCGCGTTGCTACACGAGCACGGGAGAGGGAGGTGGAGGCTCCAAGGGCGGCACTGTCAGGCCGATGCATCATTCGGGGCCAACGCACAGCTGTCGAGGGCTTGCCTGAGCGCTTCACAGAGGCCTCGGCGCATACTCCAGCGGTCGCTCCTCTGTGGAGTGATGTATTGTCCTTGAGGATGCACCACACGGTCCTGAAGCCCCAGCGCGCACTCCAGTGCGAGTGTTGCGCCCCTGAGAGCGTCGCATCATCGCCCAAGGAAGCGCTCGGGGGCTCCACAAGCACGACCTAGCAAGAGATAGGCAAAAGGGTTACACCCTGGCCAGCTTTTCCTCCAAACGATGGCCGCGGACGGTCGGCAAGAAGACTTAGTTGTAGGAAAAGGCCGCCATGAGCGGTGATTCCATGCTTGCCGAGGGCTCCGACACCCCGGCAAAAGACTCAAGCGCCATGCGACCGCAGCACGAGCACATAAGTTTTATGTTTAAGATTCAGATCTGAAGTAGATAGATTCTCTGCTTCCCCTTTGAAAGTTTACAATATTTGTGTGTGGAGTTTGAGCATACTGGGACCTTTCCAAAGGTCAGTGCACCTTGTCTTTGTTTCGAACTTGTTCAAACGACCTAAACGGCCACACAGCGCATTCAAACAGTTGCGAACCAGTTCAACAAAGAAAGCGGCTACGTAGCACCCGATTTCCTGTCAAGCTGCGCTTGGCGTTGGATGGCTTCAGAAAGATTAGAGAACAAAAGGTTCCTTTGGAAATCCTAGTAGGTCAATCCTATTGGAAAAATTGTTCTAAAACAATGTTGAATAGGTAGAAAAATATAGTGAGTGGAAATTACGTTAAAATAGGATGTGATTTCTGTCCTAGGTAGGAGGGAAATGTTAGAGTATTTTTAATGTCGATTTGATTGGATAAGAACCACAAATTTTCCACAGAAATAAAATTTAGGAATTCTATTTCAAACATGGCCCCTTCCTATTATAAAAATAAATGTATGCCAAAAAATTGTTTCATAGAAAAACACAATATGAAATTAAAAGTGAAGAGCCACAAGTATAAAAAATGAAATGTTTTTTAGATGGATCACATAAACAAATAAAATCATTTAAGAGATCTTGACCAAAAATCCAATTTATCCTTTTTATGAAAACAAAATTTTGTTTAACCAAATGAAAATATTTTGGGAGTTACAACACCTACCCGCCTTAGAATAATCTTGTCCCTGAGATTTTAGTTGTCCCTAATACAGGTACAGGTATTCAGTCCTTAGATAGTCCGCTCTTTGCCATGTCGCCTCATCCTCACTATGGTTACTACAGTCAACCTTATAAAACTTGATCATATTCTGACATATCCTCCTCTCAGACTCATCCAAATAAATTATAGGATGCTCTTGTTCGAATTGGGGCTCCGGGAACACCAAAAGGTTCGACTTCTAGGGTGCACAGGTTCCCCTGCCTTTCTCTACCTTGCAACCTCACAGTGACACTCCATCATGCTCGAGCCAAGGAAGACGACCAGCGGATACGGTAGTTTACCGAGGTTCAAGACACCTTGAAGTGTAAAACCCAACTCCTTGTTTGGATTGCTTGAGGGTGAGAGAGAGAGTACAAAGGTGGAGTTCCTGCTAGCTCTCGGTCGATCCCCTTCTACTGCGACAACCTTCCCTATCATATACTGGCCCCGGTCCTCTTCCCCCAAAAACACAAGGAAGGAAGGGTTGCCACAACAGCCAGTTTGAAGGGGGCATGGTTGCAGCTTATCCTTACAAAAGTAGTCTTCAGCTGAAAAGCCTCCTACTATGACACGCTGGTGGGCTCGGGGATGACCTCCGTCCTGGCAAGCCCTGATACGTCCCAAACGTATCTATAATTCTGCTTTATCCATGATATTTTGGGTGACAATGTGATATGTTTTGCTACACTTTCATATCATTTTACACATATTTGGACTAACCTACTAACTCAGTGCACCCTGTGCCAATTTCTGTCTGCTGATGTCTATTTTCCAGGGGCTTTTACTCAATTTTCCAAAGCCCTAAAAATTCCAGGGAAAATATATAAAAAATCAGCGAAACGGAAGCTTCCAGATCACAGAAGATGGGTCAGAGGGGGGCCAGGGGCCGTCCAGGTGACCTGCTGGCGCAGCCTACCTGCTGGCGCAGCCTACCTCCTGGCCGCGCCAGGAGGCCGCCTGGGTGGGCCCCACCTCCTCTAGTGCCCTCCTTTGGCCTATACTTAGTCCTCCGTGAGGAAACCCTTCAACAACTTCCAGAATCATGAATTTGTCCATCGTTCCACCGCTGCAGCACTTCAGAGATCGGGAGCGTCAAGAGACCTCTTCCCGGCGCCCTGCCGGAGGGACGATTGACCTCTGGGAGCTTCTCCACCGCCATGGACGCTTCCCGGACGTGCCGTGAGTAGTATTCCTTGGACCATGGGTCCATGACCAGTAGCTATGTGATGTCTTCTCTCCAATCTTGTGCTTCAATGGTTAGTCCTTGTGAGATGCCCTACATGATCAAGGCATCTATGTAATTCTCTTGCTATTGCTATGCTCGGTTTGTTGGGATCCGATGGATTATGAGATTATGTTCAGATTGTTATGAGTTATATATTTTATTATCATTTTATATTATGTTCCTTAGTGATTCATGCATGTTCTCCGTTGCAATTTATTGCTTTGCCGAGTAGTAGATTGTAACTCCAATTGGGAGCGTTATGCATGATTATGGGTTCATGCTCCTCGATGTCTAGCTTGAGTTACAGAAACATGAGACTAGGAGATGTGTTGTTCCCACCAGGGAGAAAACAACGGCGCTTGTGATCACGGTTGCAAGGATTGTTTACCTTACGCATAGTTCATTAATGCAGTTGTCTGTTGCTTTGAGTTTACACTTTGGGTGGGGCTCGCAACTTAATACCGGCAAAATGTTCTGGATAGATATGTCATGGTGGATGATTAGTAAGTAGATGCTGATGAATAAATGGTCTACTTGTCTTGGCGTACTGCCCATTACTATTGAACCTCTAACTATCAAGTAGCATAATTAGCATTGCGGTGCGTTCATAATTCTGTCAATTTCCCAACTGTGATTTGTTTACCCAAGCATAGTTGTTTATCGTCTTTTGGGAGAGACACATCACTAATGAACATCATGTGACTCCGGTCCATATCATCATCATTGTTACACCTCCATCATTTACCGCTTTCATTTACTTTTCCATTGCAATCACTATTACCTTTCCCGCTTGTGTTTTGATCCTTTGCAAACTACAAGGACGGAGAGATTGAAGACCTCTCTGTACTCGTTGGGAGCAAAGTTATTTGTTGTGTGTGTTGGTCCACGTCTTCTGCTAGCGCCAGGGTGGAAGACACCTACTTATTGAGCCTAGGAGTCGTCCTGGTTTGATAAACCTTACAGTTCCCATGTGATGGAAAACTTGCTGCTGACTACATCTCAACATTCCACTTGGGGTATCCAACGAGGTGCGAGAAGTATATACATAATCTCGTCATCAAGCAAAGTTTTCTAGCGTTGTTGTCAGGGACTCTAGTCTTCAAGATAGGGGAGTTGCACACCATCCTTTACCTTTGCTTTTTAGTCTTGTTATTTTACTTTTTAATTTTTGCTTTAGAGTCTTATACCAAAAACCACAAAAAAATTAGTTACTTTGCTTTTAGTTGTAAAGCATGTTAGGATTTGGTGCTTTGAGGGAATCTGAGGTCCTAGATTTCCATCAAAGGGTTGGAGGAGATGTGAAGAAAGCTTGGGATAGAATTTCTGAAGCACATAAAAGAATTATGCCTTGGATCCCTATTAAAATTGTGCTTATCAATTTTTATCATGGTATTTTTATTTGGTGTGAACACACTCTTGATATTATAGCTGGAGGAGATTTTTTAGAGTGTGAAGAGGCTAGAGCTCTTGATATTATACATGTTCTATCTAAATATCTTGTTTATGGTCGTGGATATGACACTATTATAGATGGACTTGCTACCATTGAAAGGAAAATAGGTGCTCTAAACTTAAGAGGAAGAGAGAAACCCATGGTTGATAAGAAAAATGTTTTGGGAATAGATGATGAATGGGAGACTTATGTTAGAATTAGGATCTCTAACCAAGACTTCCTTGCTTATTGTGATATTGGATCTATGGTTTCTACAAGGCCAACAGTTGTTTATGATTCTCTGAGCTTAAACATAGACAATTTGTCCTCTTATCATGAACATGCTAATGGAGATATTTCTGAAATCCAGGGAAAGGTAAAAGATGTCCAGGTTACATTCTTCAAAGGAAATGCAATGGTTGATTTCTTCATCATGAAGCCAAACCAAGGAAACATAGTGCTTGGAAGGGACATCCTCCGAGCCATGAAAGGCTTCATTGATATAGGTAAAGGACACATACGCTTACGTGGGAAAGAAAAAGGAACGTACCCGTTCCCTAGGAAAAATAAGGATGAGCTTGTTGAGGATACGTTTAAAGGTTTTGATGACACCAATGACTTTGGTGAATTTTGATCCTCCTTTTTGCATCATGCCTAGCTCAAAGGCATAAAAGAAAGCGCTGGTTGGGAGGTAACCCAATTTGTTTTTACTTTCAGTTTTAGTGGTCTTGATGCTTGTTACTACTATAGCAACATCGTTGTATCTTTAGTTTTAAGCTTTGTGCTAAGTTATAGCCTCCGATTGCAAGAAGGTTCAAAAGTTGTGACATGCTGTCCACAAACAGATGTTGTCTCCTTGACGAAAACATTCGCCAAAAATCACCATTCATATTTTTGATCTGAATTTTTTTGACAGCTTGATCTATATAATTTCCTTTCTGGCATATGTTCAAGGTTTTTTTATTTGAGTTACAGAAGTGCCCTGAATAAATCATTTACTACCTGATGTTCTATTTTTCATAGATTCTGCCATGTTTTGCGTTTTCATTGTTTTGCAAATCCTAAGCTTACTTTTTATTTGCAAAAAACTTTTGGAAATCATGAGAATCAGTAGATTTTCATGAAAATCTTTATTTCCAGCAGGTAATGAATTATTTTATTAAGGGTACTAACCACTCTAATCAGCTTATGATGAGTTTCGTATGAAGGGAGTTTTCAAGTATGCGATGGGAAATGATGAAAGAACATACAGGAGTGTCAAGCGCTCAAGCTTGGGGATGCCCCCATGCACCCCAAGAAATATTCAAGGAGACTCAAGCGTCTAAGCTTGGGGATGCCCCCATGCATCCCCTTCTTTATCAACAATCATCAGTTCGTCCATGTCCATGCTATATTTTTATCACTTCATATGTTATGTGTTATGCTTGGAGCGTCCCGCTATTTACTTTTTATTTTCTTTTAGTTTTGATTGCTGATCTTAACAAGTCGGAACCTAGCCAACCTTGTTTGGGAGAGAAACACGCTCCATTCCACTCTAGAACACAACATAGCTTTTCATGCTTATCTTTCATGTGCGTTCTCTACCTTTCCATAGCTACTGTCATGATTAGCTCTTAGTTTTCATGCTTATCTTTTTAAGAGCTTTTATTTATGTTGACTTTGGAACTCTCTTGAGTTATCATGCTTATATTTTTTAGAGAGTTGGCCTGTTGGACTGAGTGTGTGTCTTGCATGAGTAGGTAATTGAGGTTGCTATTTAAGTATAGTAGTAACTTGCAATAGTTTTAAGGTATTGATTTGAGTAATGTTTAGACTATTGGTGCCAAGAGCTTGAGCCTATTAGTGATAGGTGTCGTATTTTGGGAAATCCGTGTGTTTTTTCAAAAACTAAAAATTAGTTCAGAACTCTAGCTACTAAATCGATCGCTAACCTCTCGAGGGGTTGGAATATATATAGTACCCTCACGTTACCATGGGTCGAGGATGCGCAAGGATAACCAACCCCCCAGACACTCCTCCTCGGGGTACTTGTCTCTTTGTGAATTCCCTAACTAGATAGAGAGTTACCGATAATAAGCGTATGAGTTCTTCAGACTAATGTGAGTATTCGATTGTTGGCACTTCCACCATCCATATTTTGCTAGCCTCTTCGGTACCGTGCATTTCCCTTTCTCATATTGAGAGTTGGTGCCAACTCCGTCGGTGCATCCAAACCCATGACATGATACGCTCTGTCATACATAAGCCTCATTATATCTTTCCTCAAAACAGCCACCATACCTACCTATTTAGGCATTTCCATAGCCTTTCTGAGATACATTGCCATGCAACATCCACCATCTCATGACTTGATCTTCATGTCATACATTCTTTTGCTTGATCGTAGAGCCGCATGATAGTTGGGCATTGCTACAATTATTGCTACATGACGCGCTAGTATCATTGCATATCCTTATACACTGGCAGAGGCATACATTTGCATACATCATGATAGTTTTCACTTGTCTTTATGTTGAGTACTTCTTATAAAGTGTGATGATCTTCTCTTTATTCATGTAAAACATAGAGTGTTTCCCTTAAGTGAGCGGAAGATCCCAAAGAGGACAAACAAAAGATCCCAAAGAGGACAGATGAGCGATAAAAAGAAAGAGCCAAAGAGGCCACACAAAAAAAGAGAAACAATAAAAAGGAGAAAGGGGGCAACACTACTATTCCTTTTGAAAGATCAACACTCGTACTCCATTGCTATATTTGTACTACATAGAGATTATCATTCATGCATAACTATGTGGGGACCCTTACACTATAGAAATTGATTTGCATATTCCAATGATGAGCCTCCTCAAATGAGCTCTAGGTCTTCATGAGAAAACAAGTTGGATGCACCCCCACTAGTTCCATTGGAGAGCTTACCTTAGCTCATATGTGCATCCGCTACATGGCAATCCCTACTTCTCACATCATATCTATCATTTGGCTTTCTCTCGCCTATGGTTGTCCTCATTGATGTGAGCCTTTCACACCCTTTTTGTCTTCCTTCCCCATCATTATTCCATTTTCCATCCTAAGTGCCAACATATCTTGCTTACGCTCATCCATTGCATGAGTTCTCAAAGTCGAAAGGGAGAGGATCATTTTGACTTGTGCCTGACTAGTGGTGTGGGGATGAGTCGAAATAAGATTCCGAAGGAGACCAAGTGTGAAATTTTAGTAGATTGAGTTCTCAATTAATTTTTTTTATGATCTCAACTCATCTCCCACTTCTTGCGTGCAAACACCATTTGGAGACATTGGAGTCATGGACAGTGAGAGCTCTTGCACCTATATGTTCTTACTTTGCTAGACTCAATGCTAGATATAGACTCTTTCTTGTTATTATCTTGACTTGAATTGCATATCTCACTTGCTTTACTTTCAAGTTATTATATGTGTGTTAGCGTATCACCACAGAAATTATTGTGTTATCATTTATCCACTTGGGGTAACCAATGAGGTGCGAGAAGTATATACATCATCTCGTCATGAAGCCCCTAGCCTTGGTATTCGTGCACCAAACCAGAAACCTTAGGAGATTGCTTTGGGAATCGGTGAGTTGACCGTGCTCCCTTAGCACAAAATAGGAATGCCTCCTCATTCGTGTGTGCTGGCGCGGCTTGTGGCGCTGCTCAGCATGGCGCGCGTCATCCACGTGATGATGAAGGACCGCGCGACCCCGCTGAACTACACTTGATTAGTGCATTCCGCGCGGGTCTGGGGGTAGCCTCAGGAGGCAACCTCGCGGGGGGGGGGGGGGGGGTTAGCGTGTCTTCTGCTGACGATTGCTGACATGCACATCGCGAGACAGGGGAGATCGCAAGGGTCTTGCCCATTAAGTCAAATGGTGGATTGTGTTGGATCCATGGCATGTGTTACGTATTGGGCCACAGGCACACGGGCCTCGGTACCCCTAGTCCGATGGGCCCGACAATAGCCGTCGGGTCCAAGTTGTGCATGGTTCCTTCATTTGGAGGGGCGAAATGGTGTGAGCCACAACAGTCTGTGGGTCAGGCGTGACACATTGCGCACGACAGGGCGCGGGACGCCCCCACTTCCCCATGATGCCTCACCAAGATCCCACACTAACATAAAGCCTACATGCGGCACATGGCCATCATTGCTCTTCCTTGCTTGCATCCTTCTAGCAAAGGCGGGGGGCGAGGTTTCCCTCACACGTCTGCTTCCATGCCCGGGGCACTTCCAAGAGGCGCGGGCGCCTTCTACCAGCGACCTATACCGGCTCAGGCATTCATGGAAGAATCTCGTCCTGCGGACGTAGACTCGGGGGGCGAGGATGCCACGGGTTGGATAGGCAGCCACCCGACCACTCCGGCCATGGATCCACTCAGCCACCGCGGCCCATGAGTTTATCGTGGGGATGGACAACCAACCACGCTGAAAGGACGTGGATGTCGCCTAGAGGGGGGGTGAATAGGCGCTTTAAAATAATTAAGGTTTAGGCTTGAACAAATGCGGAATAACACTAACGTTTAATATGTCAAGCACAAAACCTCAAATACCTAGGCTCACCTATGTGCACCAACAACTTATGCTAAGCAAGATAAACAACTAAGTGATAGCAAGATATATGACAAGAGACAATATGGCTATCACAAAGTAAAGTGCATAAGTAAAGGGTTCGGGTAAGAGATAACCGAGGCACGCGGTGACGATGATGTATCCCGAAGTTCACACCCTTGCGGATGCTAATCTCCGTTGGAGCGGTGTGGAGGCACAATGCTCCCCAAGATGCCACTAAGGCCACATTAATCTCCTCACGCCCACGCACAATGCAAGATGTCGTGATTCCACTAAGGGACCCTTGAGGGCGGTCACCGAACCCGTACAAATGGCAAACCTTGGGGGCGGTCACCGAACCCGTACACGTGGTAACCCTTGGGGGCGGTTACCGATACCCGTACAAATTGCTCGGGGCAATCTCCACAACCTAATTGGAGACTCTGACGCTTGCCCGGAGCTTCACACCACAATGATTGAGCTCCGAGACACCACCAAGCTTCTAGGACGCCAAAGCATCAACGAAGAACAATATCTAGGGTACTAAGTACCAAAGGTAGTACGCTTCTCAACTTCTCACTTCCAAGAATCACCGTGCAGAACTCAAACTGATGCAACTCATGCAATGGCAAGAACACACGAAGTGGTCAAGACCCTCACACTCAAATCCCTCCACAACAACGAAAGCTATGGAGAAATATGAGAGGAAGAACAAGGAGCTCACAAAGAACTCCAAGATCTAGATCCAAGGGGTTTCCCTCAAATAGAGGAGAAAGTGATTGGTGGAGATGTGGATCTAGATCTCCTGTCTCTTTTCCCTCAAGAACAAGCAAGAATCATTGGATGGATTGAGAGTTAGCAAGCTCTAAGAATGTCAACAATGGAGGTAGAACAAGAGATTAACGGATGGATAAGACCAAGGGGGAAGAAGACCCCCTTTATATAGTGGGGGAAGGAATCAGACCGTTACCCCCACTTACAGCCCGAGCCCAGCGGTACTACCGCTGGCTCCAGCGGTACTACCGCTGACCCTCCGGCGGTACTACCGCTGGCTACAGCGGTACTACCGCTGACCCTTCAGCGGTACTACCGCTGACCCTTCAGCGGTACTACCGCTGAGCCCATGGTAGCGCAAAGAAACTACCGGGCCAACCACCGCCAAGAAAGTCTTCGCAAAAAGTCCGACGCAGTACAACCGCCAAGATGACGGTACTAAAGTGCTGGAGCGGTACTACCGCTGAGCAAGGGTGGTACTACCGCTAGGACAGCGGTACTACCGCCAGCTCTAGCGGTACTACCGCTAGGGCCAGCGGTCCTACCGCCACCTCTAGCGGTACTACCGCTAGGTCCAGCGGTACTACCGCTAGGTCGAGCAGTACTACCGCTCGCCACTGAAACAGCCATAACTTTCACATACGAGCTCCGAATCGAGCAAACCCAAGCTTGTTGTAAATCTTAAGACCATGCAGATATGAAAATTCCAATGGTATAGAGATGTGAGTCCTCTGTGAATGAAGAACTGGCAAAAACTCCCACATCGAAAACATCATAGTAGATGCATCTGGACTCCGTTTTTGATGAACTCGAGCTTGTCACGAAGATGACCATAAGCTCTAAAACGCACAAAGAGAAACACCAAACAATAACCAAGAAGTATGATGCAAGGATACAAATGGTTTGAGCTCTCAACGAACGATACAATCAAGCTACTCACTTGAGATCCCCCCTTGACAGTACAGTAATCTATCCTAAACAGAAAATCTATCAAGGGCAAACCTATACCTTGCACCTCGTCGTCTTGAGCTAGATGATGATGATCTTGGCTTCCTCAAGATGGACCACCTTTCTTGATTGCGTTGGCTTGATGAAGACTATTTGATTGCTCCCCCATACTCACTATGGGTGAGCCACTCTTCAGCATATCTTCACAAGTCTATTGCCACCACAATGGACGGCAAGCTTCAAGCATGATATCTTCGTGCTGATCCACTTGAACTTGCACACCGCAATCTTGATGACGATCACCACTTGACGTCATCCTTCATGGGTTGTTTGAGATCTTCCTTTTGTCGCAAGCCCATGGAAACACACCTAACCCACACATAGAACTCTCACGGAGACCATGGGTTAGTACACAAACACGTAATGGACAATGCTTACCATGCCATGGGATCACTTGATCCCTCTCGGTACATCTTGTACGCTTTGTGTGTTGATCATCTTGATTTACTCTTTGTCTGAGATCTTGATCAACCTTGTGTCTCTATGACCATTCTTTGGATAATACCTTGAATACCATCTTGGTCATCATATAAACTCCCTGAACCCAACAGATGGGCTTCAAGAAGTGCATATGGACAAATCCTATAAATATAACTTAAGGCAACCATTAGTCCATAGGAATTGTCATCAATTACCAAAACCACATATGGAGATATATGCTCTAACACACGCACCTGGCTCCGGGTCCTGGGCTCCTTCGTGGAGGAGATGGCAGAGCGCACGCCCCTGGGCCTGTGGGTGCAGCCACACGGCTGCTGCAATAGATATTCCCGGGTGGCGACAAAGTTCACTCCTTATGGCTTCATTTTCTTGAAGAGGGAGTGGAAGTCGTTCTCTCTTGCTCGCGGCTTTAAGTAGGGGCTTGTCCTCCATTTCAAGGTCCATGGGGCCACCATGCTCTTCATGAAGATCTTCGGTGAAGTCGGCGACCGCCTAGGCTGCTTCATGGAAAGCGACAACACTAGCTGTTGTAGCTCCTCTGGCGACAATGGAAGTGAAAGCACTTCCTCTAGGAGAAGTGGGAGTGACGACTCAGATGACCGCCGGCCATCCGTGTCTAGAAGGAAGACTCTGACTAGGCCCAAGAGATGCCAGAGTTGGAGTCGTGGAGGCGGTGCTGCTCGGGCCCGATCCTTCCTCTTTTGGTGCTTTCTGTCCGCAATGAACCATGCTGGCCTCGCGGGGCCTTGTGAGAAGAAATATGGCCTTCGCTTCTTAAGTTTAATGACATCGAAAATGAATTCATTCTTAGCGCTTCTCTTTAGGCTTGTCCCCTACTATGTGATCGTCTTAACAGTCTGCATCGCTAGGTCTCATCCCTCGAGGAGGACTCAGTCCTTGCTGGTGTGTTAGGTCGCAATGCCTGGGACAAGGCCAGGAGGTGAGGGGACCTAAATCCGATAAGAGCCCCAGAGGAACCATGCTTAGGAGGTCCCCCTTGACGCGCAAGCGGTTCATGTGAGAGAAGAGGCTTCTTCTCAGAGCGAGGTTGCAGGAAGAAGGAACACTATAAAGATCACTCGTCCACACAGGGCAGTTAACTTAACATTCCAGGGCGCATCGCGAGGAAGCTGCGGCCTACGATAGATTCACGTGGCGTGAGGGTGCATCTTCCCGAACTTCAGTCCCTTATCCCATCTCCTATCCTGCGACAAATCAATGTAAGCCACATGAGTGGTGCGTGAAAAATATTTTCCCTTTGCAACCAATGCCTTTATAGTTTTATCCATGCACCCACTTCTGAGGTCCCTTCGTGCTCTACGTTGGCAGGTCCCAACCCCGTGCATACCTCAGCCGCCACTGGAATGTCAGGTTTGCAGTGCGTGGATAGAGCCAGGAGGTGAGGGTCTCCGGGAGCTAGTGAAGGCTCCCGAGGCATGATGCTCAGGAGCCCCCCTTGACACACAAGCGACCAATGTGAAGGAAAAAAAACCTTGTTAATGGTGAGGCTACCTGGGGGGTCTCATACTTAATCCTTTGCAATGCTAGTAGTTTATCACTTGTCGGGCGCGGCCCTGTGAGACCCCTCAAGTGATCCGTCTTGAGGAAACATCTTACAGACAAAAGCTTCATTTTAAACGACGGGCGCTTGCTGGCTTGCACTTGGGTGTAATGTAAGAAGACCAGACACCAAGGGCCTTGGTGGGGTGACGTGCACGGGAGCGGGGCCATAAGCCAGACCCCGGTCGCTTGGCTTTTTCAGCACCACTAAGACTAACCCGATCACAAGTACCGTGGCTAGCACCCGCCGGCATAAGGCTCAAGAGGGAGACATTGAGCGTGTGTGGCTCACGAATAGAAATCCAAAAAAACCCGGAACACTCAATAAGCAAAGCTTTTATTATGGGAGATGGAAAATTTGTGTACACACAAAAAGAGGTGCGACTATCACGTCCGGCATAGATCAGCCTGAGGTTGGTGTGGCCCATATGGCACCCTCGTCGATTGTTACGTGAGTGTGGGGCATGTGGCTTCCACTTGGGCGTGGGCATGGATGCGATTCAACCGTTCCGCCAGCATGTAGCATAGGTCTTCCACTTGGGTGTAGGCATATTTGCATTTCCACCATACCGCTAGCACAAAGCATGGGGCTTCCACTTGTGCGTGGGCATGGGTGCGATTCAGCTGTTCGGTCAGCACGGAGCATGGGGCTTCCACTTGCGCATGGGCATGGTTGCAATTCAACCATTCCGCCAGTGCCTAGCATGGGGCTTCCACTTGGTCATGCACATGGTTGCGATTCAAGCGTTTCGCCAACGCAGAGCATGGGGATTCCACTTGGGCTTGGGTGGGAGTTCTCCTGAGGCCAAGGGATGGAGCACCGGGAGGCTCTGGCGCGTGTACAGCCCCACCTCATTCTTACGTGATATGGTCACTGGTAGAACATGCGGAGGTGATAGTTGTTCAAGGCGTTCTACATGGGTACTCCATCCTCGCTCTCCACGCAGGAAAAACCTGGCCTAGAGACATGGGCGACCCTAAAAGGGCCTTCCCACATGGGGAGAGCATGTGGAGGCCCTGTCTTGAAAGGATCCCCGTAGGACAAGATCCCCAACCTCGATGGTACAAGGGCATATGTTGCGACCGGGGTAACACCGCAAGGCCTGCTGGTACATCGCGGCACAAAGGGCGGCTTGGCGGTAGACCTCCTTGTGGAGAAAAAGATCGGTCTCTCGTGAGTCGTCCTAATGTGCCTCGTCCAACGCTAAGAGCAGCGGGGACACAAGCTTTAGCTCCAAGGGAAGGCCCTCTCATCCCCGTAGATGAAGAAGAAGGGGGTTTCACCGGTAGACTTAATCGCAGTGGTATGGACGGACCACAACACAGACTATACCTCATCTAGCCAAACCTTCCTGTAGGCCTCAATCTTGTTCTTAAAGCTCCTAGTCTTGAGGTCCTCGTGGACCTCAGCGTTGGCGCGCTCGGCCTGCCCATTACCTCGTGTGTGCACCACAGAAGCGTAGCATATTTGTGTACTAATGTTAGCATTATATGACCTAAAGAGGTCATTTGTAAATTGGGAGCCGTTGTTGGTGATGAAGCGGTTCGGGAACCGAATCGACAAACGAGGCCCTTGATGAACTTGATAGCCGAGCCAGTCGGGATAGTGCGCATGGGCTAGACCTCCACCCACTTGGCAAATTTGTCAATGGTGACGTAGAGGTCGCAGTATCCGCCATGCACAAGGGGAAGGGACCGAGTATGTCCAGCCCCCATACCACAAAGGGCGATGAGAGCGGAATCGTGTGAAGCCCCTGTGCGGGTTGATGGATCTACTTGGCGTGGAACTAGCAGGCTTCACAGGACTGGACCAACTCGGCAAAAAAGCGGAGTGCAGTAGGACAATAGAAACTGATGCGGAACACCTTGCTAGCAAGGGTGCATGATGAGGGGTGGTGCCCACAACCCCCTCCATGGATGTTGCCAAGCATCTCACGCCCTCATTCCTCCGAGATGCACCACAACAAGACATCATTGGACCAATTGAACTACAACTCGTCATCTCACACATAGTAAGCTTTGGCTTGTCGGCCGACGTGTTCTTCGTCCACCTTCTCCATGGGGAGGTCATCGAGAAGTAGGTAAGCCTTGAATTCCATGGCCCAGCCACCCTCTTGGGGTTCCAATGCCAGCAGTAGGCGGTCTCCTGAGGGCGGACCATAGTTCGGCGCGCCTGTTGGTGGTGCAGGCGGTAGCTCCTCGTGAAGCTGCATTGTGTTGACGGCGAGCGGCACCGCTAACGGCTTGAGGAGCCTTTCTACAAAGACGTCAGGGCTTTGGGACTCACAGAGAAATGCTCACTTGGCGATGTCATCGGCTTCTTTATTGGCACCACCCGGGATGTGATGCACCTCCAGGCCAAGGAAGCGCTTCTCATGTTTGCGTACCTCCTCTTCGTAGGCTTCCATATACTCGTCCTTTGGTTTCTATCTTTTGTTGGAGAAGTTGACGAGGAGCTTAGAGTCGCCCTTGATGATGAGGCACTTGATGCCGAGTGCAGAGGCGGCCTTGAGACCGGCAATGAGGACCTCATATTCCGTGATATTGTCGAAGACCTTCTCGTCGTGTGTGAAGCACAACTATACCATGTAGTAAAGCTTATCTCCTACCGGTGAAGTGAGTATAACACAAGCCCCCGCACCCTTCCTAGAGAAGGTCTCGTCATAGTTTTGACCCATCCGTAGGATGCCTCATCCCCAGGAAAGAGGGATTTTCTTTCATGAGGCTCCTCGTCATACGGGTCGGTACATTCCACTATGAAGTTGGCTAGAGTCGCGCTTTGATGACTTTGGTGGACCAAAACTCTAGCTAGAAGGCGTGCGACTCAATCTTCCAATCGTCGGCTCTGCCAGTGGCCTTGGGGCTGTGGAAGACTTTCTCCAAGGGGTAGGCATAAATGACTCTAATAGGATGTCCCTGGAAATAGTGGCGTAGTTTCTTCGAGGTGACGAGGAGTGCGAGGAGGAGCATCTGCTGCATGGGATAGCAGTTGCACGCATCCCTCAACAACGCGCTAACAAAGTACACAGGATGCGTGACATGGCGTGTGACTGTGGTGTCCATGTCGTGCTTGTCGGATGGCTTGAGAGGCAGGGCCGCAAGAGCTCCCGAAGGCATGGCATCAGGGGCAGCGGGGGCCTCCAGAAGCATGTCGTTATTGGCGTTGGGGGCCTCCGAAAGCATGGCTTTAAGGGCCGCGGGAGACTTCAAAAGCATGACGTCAGGGGCCTCTTGAGGGAGGGCTCCATCATGAGGGGATGGAGGGCCCCCTAAAACTTGCCCTCGGCTGGCATCTATGGGGGTCGACTGACATGAGGCGATGCCTTCTGTATGACCGCGGGCTTTATCTTGGCACATGCTTGCTCTTCCCGCTCCACCATGAGGTCCGCGCTGGCCGTATGAGGGGTGGCCACGAGGTACAGTAGTAAGCGCTCGTGAGGTATCTGTTGAGATCTTCAAAAGAAGCTTCCACTTTAGGGGTCCATCCAAATGGGCTAGACCTTTTCATAAGCTTGAAGAATGGCAACGCCCGTCATGCAAACATGGAAATGAAGCGGCCGAGGGAGGCCAGGCATCCTGCCAACTTCTGTATCTCCTTGATGGTCTAGGGGGTGCAATCTCTTGATGGCCCTAACCTTCTCAGGGTTGGCTTCAATTCCTTGGTGATATACAAGGAAGCCAAGGAGCTTGCCCAAGGGGACTCCAAAAATGCACTTGTTAGGGGTGAGCTTGAAGTTGAACTTGCGTAGGTTGGTGAATGTCTCCCCTAGATCTTGCATGCGTGTCGTGGCTTTCCGTGTCTTGACCACGATGTCATGGACGTAAGCCTCCGCATTCCTTCCTAGCTAGGCCCCTAGAATGATGCACATCAACCTCCGAAAGGTGGATACCTCACTCTTTTGGCTGAAGGGAAAGCACACATAGCAGGACACCCTGCAGGGGGAGATGAATGTCGTCTTCTCCACATCCTTTGCTGCCATTTTCATATAGAGATAGCCTGAGAAGCCATCCAAGAAGCACACTAGGTCGCAGCCGGCGGTGGAGTCCACGATCTGGTTGATGCACGGTAGCGAGAAGGGGTCATGGGGGCACGCCTTCTTGAGATTGGTGAAGTCGAGGCATATTCTCTCCTGGCCGCCCACTTGGTAACGGTGATGGAGATGGCGAGACACTCTGGGTGGTGCACCTCGCAGACGACCCCGGCCTCTTGCATCTTATGCACCTACCGAACGATGAACTGCTCCTTCTCTCGCGCCTGGCGCCGTGCTTTCTGCTTGAAGGGACGCGCGTTCGGGCACACCGCGAGGTGATATTCTACCACTTCCCTCGGGACTCCTGACAAATTGGTCGCCTTCCACATGAACACGTATGCGTTTGCCTGAAGAAAAGAGACGAGCGCACCCTCTTGCTCGGGGCAAAGGCCGGCGCCGATGGTGAAGGTCGGGCCCAAGTCGCTACCGTCAAACGACACTTTATATGTTTCGGCTTGTTCCCGAGAGAACATTTTCTTTTTCCTTGCTGGTGCCTCCTCGGGGAGTGCTTCCTTGCCTCCGTCACCCGGGTGTGCTCCACCGCGGCTTTGTATGCACGCTTGAGGGTGCTAACCACGTCGCACTCGTCGCATTTGACGGTAAAGATGCCGCCGCAAGCGGGCATCTTGACGACGTTGTAGCCTGGGTGGGTTGCCTCCAAGTACGGGAGGCTAATGTGCGCCACATCGAAGTCGATGAGATTGCTATAGTAATTGTAGCGGGCACCGAAAGTGATGTGGAGGCGTATGTGCCCAAGGGGGGCCAAGATCCCGTCAGTCACCCTAGAGAAGGGCATGGTGGGCTTCAGCTGGTCACGGTGCACCTAGAGCGCCTCAAAGGATGCGATGGAGATTACATTGAGTCTAGCGCCCTCGTTGATGAGAGTCTTGGTGACTAAGACATTGTTGATGGTGGGGGTGCACAACATGGGTAGTGCGCCCGTGGCATCTACTAATCTCGGGTGATCCTTCGCGTCGAAGGTGATGTAGCGCTTCGCCCAGCCAGGCAGCAATGCGGGCCCACACTCCCTAAGGGCGGTGTTCACCCTGCGGAAGGACGACTTAAAGTGGCGACCAACATTGATGGCCTGGTCCCGCTGAGGATGCATGCCACCGCGTGTGGCTCCTCGTTTCCTCGGCGGCAGTGACGAGCTCGGTATACCGAGTGTCGTAGCCAGAAGGTCGTGCACCCTGAATATCGCAGCCTCCACATCAACATGCCCAAGGCGGGCATGGGAGGAGCACACTATGGTGGTTCGGCCATCCTGCTGCACGGAAGGGTGCATTGCCTCTAGCGGGCAATATGGTCGGTGGACGACGCAATCGCAGTGCCAGTGGAGTGTTGGTGAGAACTGCGGCGAGAAGGCGTGGTTTGGTCGACGTGGATCGCCTGACGCTCGACATGCACACGGTGAGCATCCTCCATAGGGTTGGCTGAGATGTAGCAAAAACCGAGCTGGAGAACAGCGACACACCCCTACCTGGCGCGCCAAATTTTGGAACCGGGGCTCCGGGGACCCAAAGAGGTTCGAACTCTGGGGTGCACAGGTTCCCCTGCCCTGCTCTACCTCGCAACCTCATGGTGACACTCTGGCATGTTCGAGCTAAGGAGAAAGAACATCGAACACAACAGTTTACCCAAGTTCGGGCCACCTTGCGGTGTAACCCTACTCCTGCTTGTGTGGAGTGCTTCAGGGCGAGAGAGGGTACGAAGGTGGAGTTCCCGCTAGCTCCCTGTCGATCCCCTTCTATGGCGACAATATTACCTATCTTATACTAGCCCCGGTCCTCTTCCCATGAAAACTCAAGGCACCAAGGGTTGCCACAACAGCCAGTTTGAAGGGTGAGACGACTGCAGCTTATCCTGACAAAAGTAGTCTTCGTCTGCAAATGCCTCCTGCCGTGATGCACTAGTGGGCTCGGGGATGACCTCCATCCACGCGAGCCCCCAGCCTTGGTCTTCTTCCACGAAACAGGAAAGCTTTGGAAATTGCTTTGGGAACTGGCGAGCTGGCCCTACTCCCTTAGCATAAAAGAGAAAAGCCTCCTCATCCGTGCCTGCTAGCGTGGCTCCTGGCACTGCTCGGTGCGACACATGTCACCCACGTGATGATGCAGGACCGCACGATCCCTCCGGGCCACCCTTGATTAGTCCATCCCGCGAGGGCCTCAGGGGCTGCCTCAGGAGGTGACCTCACGAGGTGGGTTTCATGTGGCTCCTGACGTCACTTGCTGACATGCACCGTGTGAGGCAGGGGCCCTCGCAATGGTCTTGCCCGTGAAGTCAAGTGGTCGATCGTGCTAGACCCGTGGCATACGTTGCATCTTGGTCCGCAGGGAGACGGACCTGGGTACCCCGAGTCCCACGGGCCCGGAAGTTCCCTACAGGTAACGTCTGGTTGAATGTCTAGGTCCTAATGTTGAACTTGTTTTTCTAGGTCACTCATACATCTCCTCACTTGTGACATGTGGAGTACATCATGGACGTCTGACAATTCTACGGGTAAATCTAGCAGATACACAACCTTGCATCTCCTTGCAATCACTTTGAAAGGTAAAAAAAACCATGGTGCTAATTTCCCTTTGTCCTTTGATCTCCATAGTCCTCTCATTGGGGATACTTTGAGGTAATCATAATTGTTGGGTTCGAAGCTGATGTCATGATGCTTTTGATCATAATAACTCTTTTGACTGCTCTAAGTTGCGTTCATTCTTTCCCTGATGAGTTTAAGACTTGCCTGAGCCTCTTGGAGCATTTCTATGCCATAGATACGAATGCCTCTAGTCTCAAACCGGTTAAGTGGTGTAAAACATCTTCGTCCATACAAAGCTTCAAAAGGTGACATCTTTAGACTGTCCTGATAGCTGTTATTATATGAAAATTCTACATATGGTGGGTTATCTTCCAAGCCAGCTCCATAAGTACGAACTGATGCGAAGCATCCTATGGATATCACCATGACAAGAGGCCATTTTCCAAGTGACACGTGCCGCATCTAGTTGACATACATAAAGGTGAATCATCTACTTTACACGTGTTCACTTGACCCCTTCGTAGAAGGTATACTACTTGAAACTCCTCTCGTGTGCATACATAGGTATTGTCGGAGCTTCACAGATGACGAGGAGGAGTGCAAGCACCAAGGAACAACTACACCATCCGCGAGGGAAGCATGAAAGCGAAGATGGAAGAAGTTACTGCAAGTCTATAAGGGACATACATTCGGCCCTAGCCAATACATCCGGCACCCAGAGATCACATTCTCATCAGTAGCCACCAGCCGAAGTTCTACACACACCGGACATCCTGCCCCAACCCGGACATCGAGCCCGAGAAGACCGGGCATCTGGCCTACCACACGGACATCCGACCAATGTTACCTAGAGAGTAAATGTTCTCGATAACTCCAAGCCGGACATCCGGCCAGTGCTCGGACGTCCGGCGTCACGTGAACGGACGGACATCCGGCCACTAGACCGGACATCCGGTGAATCTCTACGCGCATGGACGGGCCGAAGGACCATGTATCTGCGACTCACTTGCCCCTTCGTGGCTAGGACTATATATACTCCACCCCCTCCTCATTTTTGGAGTTTGCAATGGTTTATCTCATAGATTAATTGAGCATTGCTCCTTCCACTACCTCTCTCGTAGGAATGATGCCTCCATGTGAGAAGACCCCTTAGTAGATGTCAAGGCCCCTTTTGAGGGAAGATCCATCATGGATTTCGAGGCCCATCTCTCCTAGAGATTTGGATGAACTACCTATGTATCTCTATTTCTGCTATTGTTCTTGGAGCATGATGCACCTAATGCATTGCTTATGATTTATGGAGTACTTGCGGTGGATCTTGTCCAACAGAGACTTTTCCCTTTGATTGCTACATGTTTTCCCCACGTGTTATTCGTGTTCATCCCCGAATCCACCTCTAATTCATGAAGATCGGGCCTGCCTCGGGTTTGCCCTGTATCATCTTGGTATTAAGATCCATGTTGCCATGAATTTAGAGCCCTACTGCCCATTTTGATTCAAGTTTTTCTTCCCAATTTAGAAAATCCCCAGAAAAAGAGCCCCAAATATTTTTTGGCATTTTGATGAATCTTGTGAGTTTTTGTTGTTTTTCATCCATAGATGTAGTGTTTAGCCAGTAGATCTAGCTTTCCCACCACCAAATCCACCCTATGTTTTCTTTTTTCCCATCAATTTTGACCCCAAGATCAAAATTTCTTCCCCAAATGAAGTTCCCAATTCCAAATCAAGATTTGGAATCATCAGGCCAAACATCCATGCAGCCGGCCTAACATCCGTGCCTTTGGGGCAGACACCCAGGCCAGAGCCTGGACATCCGGCTCGTGGAGCGCAATTCATGCTGCTCTCTGGATACAGGGCACCGGATTTCCGGCCAAACCCCCGGACATCCGGCTCGTGGGATTTCAGCCACGAGTGTTTCACAATTTTCGTCATAACTATTTCATCCTGACTCCGATTTAGTCGTTCTTTAGGTGGTTTCGTAGCGATTGACATCCACCATCCCACAAAATTGTTCCATCATCATTTTACACCATCATACTTTTCAAACTTCATAAATTTTGCTTAGGCCCTCCACCATATCATCCGCATTACAAGCAAAGACTTCTGTAACCTACCACATTTTGGTTACCTTTTCATTTGTGCTTGATTGAGTAGTCATTTGAGACTCCTAAGGAGTTTTGACTACATAGGGATGGTTACTCTATGACATGTATCGGTTAATCATTTTCATCAACGGCGACCATCCATCCTTCGAGACCATCTTCAACCGGGAGAAAGGCGAGTTATCCCTCACTTTGTGATAGTTAAGTGTGACAAAGGTATCCATTCCATCACAAACTTTCCCTTCTTCCCATTATACATTGATAGTGCACCAACTTTTCGATTACCTTGATACCTATTGAGACTAGTTATCCGAGTATTGTTGGGCTTTGCAAAAACTTGTGCACCATAGTGATACGGTATTATATTGTTGTCACACCCTGTTTTCACTCCACTTTTAGTGTAATTCAAAAATCTGAGTTTATTGAAACTTTTCCAAAATCAATGACGTGAGTGCCATTGTTGTCATTGTATGCTTGTATGCTTGATTGTGTAATAGCAAAAGACCATATTTTCATAAATAAATATTCTCAAATCCTTTTTCCTATTTCCGGTTATTTCAAAACCCTGTTTTGGGTTGCACTACAAGTCCTTGATAGCAAGGAGTGCTTTCACCCAAAGTTGGTATTCTGGTTCTAAAAATATTTTTGTTCACCAAAAGCATAAAAATAATTATTTTATAAATTATTTTCTTATTTTATTTGCATGTCCATTTCTCAGGCCAGAAATGATATTCCTACATGGAAAAATACTTTTCTGCATTAGAAAAATGTGAGAAAATTTGGAGATACTCAAAGGACATATATCTTCCATACATCACATTTTCAATTCCTATTTATATTATAAATATTTGAGTAAAACCCTGAAAACCTATTCTGTATGTTTGGACATTTTGAAATATTTCCAAAGGAAATATTCTCAATAAATTCCAAAAAAATTCGAGTGACCTTCCTAAGCCATATTTCGTGCCCACATGAAGTTTCACCTTGATCCAAGGTGGTTAGTGTCACAAAATAATCCAGAAACCCTTTATGCCCAGTATGGAATTAGAGATACTCTACATAAAAAAGTTTATCCAATGGAGCTAAAACTTTGTGGGAGTGCCTAATACCACAAATGAGGACTGCATGCCAAAAATGGGATTTGTGGGATTTGATTTGCCCACACTCCCTTTGGAAGGGACATATCTGGCCATTTAGGAGTGATTTCAAGTTTACATAGCTAAACTTGTCCAATGGAGCCCAAACTTGGTCTACCATCATGTTTTTGCACCAAACCTAGTCCTGTTAAGTTGCATAGTCAGTGGTGGGGTGCAACCACCCCAAACCACTTTTGAGCACCTTCTGACAGTTTGGCAAAACCTCTCTTAACCCCAGCTACACCCACTCCCTTTCTCTCAAACTCACAGATAGGTGGCCAACGTCAATGCCCAACTCCAGTCAAGTGGCTCTTCTGTGGTTACAAGTAGAAGATCCAAAATCTCCAATCTAAGCTTTAGCCCAAGACGCACAGCAACTAGTTTCCTCCCCTCTTTGACCAGCTGACGCTCCCACGGAATTCAAACGGCTAGGCACCTCCAAGCAAGGGCCCAGGACACGCGAGATGCGTCCAAGGCGCCCAGAGTGCACCAGCATGCCGTGTCATGCCAAAGCTGCGCTCTGGGTGCGCTACAGAGAGCAACCGAGGTGGGGGCGACCTCCCACGGCCAGTTCCAGCCTCCCCGCAGTGTCTCTCCTCTCCCTCGACAGCTCCTCTGCATCAGGAAGACCCTAGGGCCCCACCTTTCCCGCGCTGAGAGTCGGTGCGACGCGTGCCCGGGCGCACCAGTAGCGGCCAGAGGAACGCGCCACGCACGCACGCCACTCCTCGCTCCCCTCTCTCTCGCAGTAAGCTCGGAGGTCCAAAACCACGTCCTGAGACCGTGATTTCGACCCCGGCCTCTGTGTGTGCCCCCATGCATGCCACGGTGAAACCACCGGAGCTTCCCGCTCGGTGCACCGTCGCGAGCCTATATAAGGCCACCCCCTCGCTGCAGCTCCCCTCACTCCACTCTCCCTAGACCCGAATCACCTCAATAGCCACCCCATTGAGCAAGAAGAGCCCCGGTGCTCGAGATCGACCGTGGCCCCTCCGCCTCGGAGTTCCGGTCGATCTCCGGCTACACGTCTATTCTCGCACCCCTCTGCCCCACCTACACACTCCCCGTGACCCGACGATCATTTCCCCTCTCTTCCCCGAGCGAATTCGTTCCCTTCGCCACCACCTCCACCGTTTACCGAAACCTATCCGTCGCGGCCACCTCGTTGCCGGTGAACCAGAACACCCCGTCATTGACTCGACCACCAGCAGGTAGGCGACGACGAGCCAGACCAATTCCCGCCATCGTTAGGGCCTGAGGAGGTCTGTAGCCACGACGGCGTGCTCCTCCTCCTCTCTGTCCAGAGGTAGGAGACGACCCCGATAGGTGTACCCCACTTGTCAGTGGCCCATCCTCCTCTCCCTCGTTCTCCGCAGCCACTGACCGTAGGGGCCCGCACGTCAGGTTCAAACCTGATGGCGCGCGCCTGGGCAGGCTGCCTGGCTGGCCATCTGGGCGGGCACAGCCTCAAGTCGAGTCAGGCAACGACTGTTGCCCTTTTTATTTTATTTTAAAACTTTGTTTTAGAAGATTTTTATAAAAAGATTTACCCAGTGAAAATAAATGATTCTTCTACTATTTTATTCTAAAAATAAGGAGTATTTAATAAAACTGTTAGGCAAATTTTTAGGACCACTTATCTATTTTATAATAATTAAAAAGTCTAATTTGGAATAGTTTTGCTTCTGTTAAATTGATTTTTAAAATATTCCTTTCACTAAAACTAGATATAAGTATTTTTAAAATAACAACATGGATTTATCAGAATTAAACAACATTTTTAAAGTGACTTTGTGATCTATTTTTGAGTGAGCTACTTATTGCTTTTTATTTATTACGATGATAGAAACTACGTTTGACGAAGGAGTTGGACTTGAAGACCCCGAAGACCCCGGATACTTAGCTCATCAAGGCAAGTAGCCCTTTGACCATGTTTGAGCATATGTTATATTGCATGCTAGTAAAGCAAATATTTTCGTTGCATGTGATCATAAGTACCGGTAAATCATTGAAGTGATGTTACCGATGGCTCCTCCGTAGCACTTGCTTTTTAAGGTTGATCCTACCACCTATTAGGATCACGCTAATATCATGTTGAAAGTAGAGATAAGCATAAAGGTAGCATGATCATGATGACAGTATAAATCAACGGCTTATGAAAACCCCGTCGGGTGCCACTAATGCCCGAGGGTGATGAAGAGTTATGTGCACCGGGTATTTTGTGTGTGTATGGTTTCGGAAATAGGAATAGATTTATGATGTGTCGACCGTCCCAACCTTACATGTGAGACCACGTTACCCCTTTATGGTATGGGCTTTGTTGATTACTCTGGTCTGTGCTAGCAAAGAGCCACATTACTAGTGGCGGGAGTGATGTGTGGTCACTCTCATGATAGGGTCGTGCCAGGTAGGGCGACTATGCCGTTTCTACGTGTTCCAGTCACACCGTTGGTCCCCGCATGGATGATACGTACATCATGTGGGTTGGGTACCAATCGAATGGACCTCTTTGTCTAGTATCGTCAGGGGAAAGTCATTGATCGGGTACTTACCTCGGGTATGTTATATACCGCGAGTCGTGGATGACACGGAAGTTTCCCGGCACTCGTGGGTACAGCGTACAACCTCTGCAGAGTGTCAAACTATTCGAATAGCCGTGTCCACGGTCAAGGACAGTTGGGTGGTGCTGCTTAAATTACGTCCAGTTGTTTCCGCATAAACCAAGTGTGTGTGAGTTTAATGGTGTTAATATTAAAGAGTTGATATGAAAATGTTTTGTGACTTGGATAAACAGGTGAACCGGAGTGTTCAACCCTTGACAAATATATTGTATCTAGCTTATGTTGTTTATCCATGAACATGTTTATTTACAGTTAAGTTGCTATCCACCAAATATTGCATATTACATGTTATTCTACCAATTGCATTGTTCATATCATGAGCTGTTTGCGAGTACATTCAAAAGTAGTCATTGGCTTGCCACTGGTTATATTATTGACCAAACATGGAAGGACTGGAGTTTGGAGAAGAGTACGTCTTTGGAGACGGACGTAGGACGCTTCCGAGTCAGAATTCCTGTCGGTGTAGGCTGATGCCATGGGCACCCGCTTAGCCCTAAGATTTCATCTACTAGTTTTATCAGTGTGATATGGTCTTATAGGCCCTACCTTGTGAACTTGACCCTTCGGTCATGTGTTGTAATATTTCGGTACTTGGATGTAAGACTCTTAATATTCAGCATCTGTGTGTTCGGTGATCATTGATCTCTGGGATCACTGAGCATGTTCATTCGGCGATCTCAACCCATGAGTCGGGGTCCCCAAAGAGCTGGTATAAGATCCATCCTGACTGTAGGAAGCCTTAGGTAGCATGGACGATAGCCAAGACAATTGTGCACTTACCCTTTACACTTGAGATTTTTGCACCCACCAAAAACTTTCTAACCCTCTCGTACAACCTTGTAGATGGCGGTCGTACCTGAGACGCTTATGGAGACTCGCTTTCCCCTACTTTTGGGAGATAGCCTCGAGAAGTGTCAAGTACACCGCCCGTCCATCTTCCTCTACCACGAGTACTGGGTCAACGCCGATACCAAGGAATATCACGTGGATGTGATAGTGATGGCTAATGACTCCCCAGCGAATTGGTTCTTTGAAGGACCAATATGGAGGATCTGATGTTGGCAGTGGAGACAGCCGCATGAGAGGCGCTCGTGCGTCTCCGTGGCATCCTTCCCGAGATGGCCATCAAGCCAGCTACTCGTCACCTCCCTTTTATTAAGGACGGGATTGACGGGAGTTGGATACTCAACCGATCTTCAGAGGACGGGATGCCACTAAGGTTTCAGACCTACTTTAGCTTCTCCTCAGACACTTTGACTCACCTTCTGGTCAAGGGGTCGACGAAGCTTCGCCAAGAACTGCACCAAGTCAAGGACCTAATTCGCGTGGAAAAGATGAAGACCCGCAAGGTCAAGAAGGAAGGAGCACTCGGAGAGCGGTCAGCCATTGCCTTCCGAGGAGGAATACCATCGCTCCAGGCCACTCCTATTCAGAGTCACCGCTTGACTGCGGAAGAGTACACTAAGCTCCTCACTACTTCGCCAACTAAGAGACGTCATGATGGATCACTTCCTTCTCCCACACCTCTGAAGGAGGAAAGTACCGATGAAGACGAAGGCGAAGACCGTGCAGAACCTGCCTACGAGACCGAGCAGTCCGCCGCTTAGGAGTACGGTTTAGGCAATTAGGAGTCTTCCCCAAGTGTAGTGAGTTCATGTATCGGTTCATGTGAACCATGAGTGTTGTGTGAGCATGTATGATGCAAGCCGCATTTCTACCTTAGGCATCTTGTAAGCGACTACATCACTTATTTTAAATTTAATGCATTAGTTTTTCCCAAAAATCTTTGTTTAAAAATATCACACTAGCATGGAACCAACCCCCTTATTAGAGCATCATCCCTTATGATTCCCGGCCAATTCGGCATATTGACCTGTCTACTCCCCTGATAGGATGGTGATTTCAACTCGCACCAGCACTTTCGGCAACCCGGTTGTGCCTCTTCAGGCCAGAAACAGGGAAACAGAGGGGACACACAAGCTGGAGATCACCTCGAGCAGCAGCAAGGCGATATTCCTCCGCCACCGCCTCCTCCGGAAAGCTTGACTATGGCTCAATTCCTAGAAGCTCTCCGAGAGGAACGCCAAGCCAGTAATGCCGCCATCCAACAGCTGGCTCAAGTATTGGTGAACAATCCGCCGCAGAACGGAAATGGCAATGGCCGCTCTACTCTATCCGAGTTTATGAGGACTATGCCTCCTATATTCACAAAGACGACTCAACCATTGGGTACCGATGACTGGATCCACACTATCGAAGACCTCCTCGCGCTGTTCAAGTGCACCGATGATCGCGAGAAAGTCCTTTATGCTTCTCACTATCTCGGAGGCACGACCATGGCTTGGTGGGATGGCTTCCAGATCACGCGAGCAGGACAAGCTATCACTTGGGAAATGCTCAAGGAAGGATTCCGCGCTGCTCACATCCCACCCGGAATGATGACCATTAAGAAGCGGGAATTCCGAGCCTTAAGGCAAGGCAGCGGAACCGTTAAGGAGTATCTGCAGAAGTTTAACCTCCTGTCGAGATATGCACCACAGGACGTCAAGACTGAGGCCGCAAAAGTGGAACGCTTTATGGAAGGACTACATCAGTCACTCCAGTATCAACTGGTTGTTTGTGAATGCCGGACCTTTTGCAATCTAGTTAACAAGGCCCTTATGTTGGAGGATAAGCGTCGTGCAATGGACGACACCCGTAAGCACAAGCTGATGGGTAGTGGAGGAACCAGTAGCCCGAAGCCACGCCCATAGCAGTTAGCTCCAGCAAGACCCAGTTATCAACAGCAACAGTATAAGGCTCCAACATTCCGCCAGAACTACCAACCTCAACAACAAGTCAACACGAAGCCAACATTCAACCCACCTAACAACAGTGGATTCAAGACCAATATCCCGGGACAAGTTACCTGTTTTGGATGTGGACAAATTGGGCACTATTCTAGGCAGTGCCCCAACAAGAAGCCCGACGGACCGCGCCCCAATACGCCAAATCGAGGTCAAGGACCACTAGGAAGGAACCAGGTTCCCCGCAACCAGCAGTATCACAACAGGGGACGTATTAATCACATCTCCGCAGAAGAGGCACGGGAAGACCCGGACTGCATTCTGGGTACGTTCGTTCTCAACTCCGCCCCAACAAGAATATTGTTTGATTTTGGTGCTTCACATTCTTTTGTTACTCAGAAATTTGCGAAAAAATGTGGTTTGAAGCCTACTCTACTTAACGGGCAAATGGCAGTACATACCCCTGGAGCACTGCTAAGGACCAACCTAGGATCTAGAGGAGTCGGGATCAATGTTAATGGGATAAGCTTCTCAGCAGATCTCATCGTCATTAAATCGCAAGGCTTAGAAGTAATCCTTGGTATGGATTGGTTGGCCAAGCACCAGAGCATCTTGGACTGTGCCAACAGGACTATTACCATGACTAGCGATCAAGGGGTCATAGTCAAGTATGTCTCTAAGCCTGTATCCGCTCGTGTCCTGCAAGTTAATAGCCTATCGGGAGAAGAGCTGGACCGAGTGCCGATAGTCTTTGAATACTCGGACGTCTTTCCTGATGAGCTACCAGGGATGCCTCCCGACCGAGACTTTGAGTTCATCATTGAGCTCATGCCCGGGTCAAGGCCTATTGATACGTCCCAAACGTATCTATAATTTTTGATGGTTTCATGTTGTTATCTTGTCAACTTTGGATCTTTTATATACCTTTTATATCTTTTTTGGGACTAACTTATTAATTCAGTGCGAAGTGCCAGTTACTGTTTTTTCTATGTTTTTTACTCTTTTCAGATCTGATTTTCGAACGGAGTCCAAACGGAATAAAATCCCCGAAATAAATTTTTCCAGAACTGAAGAAGATCGGGGGACTTGAGGGCCAAGGCAGGGGGCCCACAGGGAGCCCACAAGCCCTATTGCCGCGGCCAGGGGGGCCCGCGGCAACCAGGCTTGTGGCCTCCCTGGGGCTCCCCTGCCCTAGCTCTTTGGTCTATAAATTCCCTAAAATCCCAGAAAAAATCAGGGCATCCACGATAACACTTTTCTGCCGCCGCAAGCTTCCTTTCCACGAGATCTCATCTGGAGACCCTTCCCGGTGCCCTGCCGGAGGGGACTTTGGAGCTGGAGGGCTTCTACATCAACATCATCACCCCTCCAATGACTCGTGAGTAGTCTACTTCAGACCTACGGGTCCGTAGTTAGTAGCTAGATGGCTTCTTCTCTCTCTTGGATCTTCAATACAAAGTTCTCCATGATCTTCGTGGAGATCTATCCGATGTAATCCTCTTGGCGGTGTGTTTGTCGAGATCTGATGAATTGTGGATTTGTGATCAGATTATCTATGAATTATATTTGAGACTTTGCTGATTTCTTATATGCATGATTTGAAATCCTTGTAGGTCTCTCCGAGTCTTGGGTTTTGTTTGGCCAACTAGATCTATGATTCTTGCAATGGGAGAAGTGCTTGGTTTTGGGTTCATACCGTGCAGTGACCTTTCCTAGTGACAGAAGGAGCACCAAGACATGCATCGTGTTGTTGCCATCAAGGGTAACAAGATGGGATTTCATCATAGATTTGAGATTGTCCATCTACATCATGTCATCTTGCTTAAGGCGTTACTCTGTTCTTATGAACTTAATACACTAGATGCATGCTGGATAGCAGTCGACGTGTGGAGTAATAGTAGTAGATGCAGAAAGTATCGGTCAACTTGTTTTGCACGTGATGCCTATAGATATGATCATTGCCATTGATAACGTCATGACTTTGCGCGGTTCTATCAATTGCTCGACAGTAATTCATTCACCCACCGTCTACTTGCTTTCATGAGAGAAGCCACTAGTGAACACTACGGCCCCCGGGTCTATTCATAACTATCATCTCCACTTTTACTTTTACTTTGCTTTGTTTACTTTTTGCTTTCAGTTCTCACTTTGCAAACAATCTATAAGGGATTGACAACCCCTTCATAGCGTTGGGTGCAAGATCTTTGTGTTTGTGCAGGTACTTGTGACTTGACGCGATCCTCCTACTGGATCGATACCTTGGTTCTCAAACTGTGGGAAATACTTACTGCTTCTGTGCTGCATCACCCTTTCCTCTTCAAGGGAACACCAACGCAAGGATCCAAGGCCGTGGGGGAATCCTTGCATATTTGCCAAGGAAGTCCCTGTAGGCGTAGCCAGCAAGAGAAGGACCTCTCACGCCGTTGCAATATTATTGGGGAAGGTCTTTTGTTGCCGTAGTAGAAGGATTTCTGGCGCCGTTGCCGGGGAGGAGAGATCAAGTCAAGATCTATCCAAGTAAGTGTCACAAACTCATCTCTTGCATTTACCTTTTTTGCCAGTTGCCTCTCGTTTTCCTCTCCCCCACTTCACCAATTTGCCTTTTTCGTTCGCCTTTTCGTTCGCCTTTTTCGTTCGCCCTTTTCTCTTGTTTGCTTTCTGTTCAATTGTGTGCCATGTGCCTTCAATATGCTTGCACCTTCGCTTGGTGAAACTCTAGTGATATGGATCCTCATCCACTTGCTAATCTCTTTAAGAGATCCAATTATGTTGATCCAATTGCTAGTAAGTTGAGTGCACTTGACTATCTTTATGGAGTTTTGCTTGAGATGCGTGAATCTGAAAATTGTGAGGAAGAAATTTATGAAGTGATTCACGAGGGCTCCTAGGATGAAAAGCATGATTGCAATGGTTTCACTATAAATTCTATTAGTGACAATCATGCTAAAAATATGCAAAACCCTAAGCTTGGGGATGCTAGTTTTGCTATGTCCACTACTTGTTGCAATGATCATGAGTGGGGCGATGATTTTTCTTATGATCTTCAAAATTTGTTTAAGCCTCATGATGAATATGATATTTGCAATATTATTGAAAGTGGGTTTCGAGAACTCATGACTTTAGTTGATGATAATCCCACTATTTTTGAAGAGCGTCAACTTTGCATGCATGTGGATCATGAAAAGAATATCATATGTGATAAATACATTGTTGAATTCGAATATGATCCCACATGTAATTATTATGAGAGAGGAAAATATGGTGGCAGAAACTTTCATATCACTAAATCACCTCTCGTTATGTTGAGATTGCTATTGTCTCTTTCTTCTTCCTTGCATATGGTAACTATTGGTTGTCTTGACAATCTGTTTTCCTATAAAATTCCTATGCATAGGAAGTATGTTAGACTTAGATGTGATTTTCACATGCTTTATGATGCTCTCGTTGTGCTTCAATTCTTGTCTTTTGTGTGAGCATCATTGGATTATCAATGCCTAACTAAGGGCGTTAAACAATAGCGCTTGTTGGGAGGCAACCCAATGAATTTATCTTTCCGTTTCTGTTTTTTTGTTTTCCACACTTTCATAATTCTGTTATGATTTTGTTTTTGTCTTTCTTTTGCGTTTGTGCCAAGTAAAACCGTTATGATTAGTCTTGGGGATGATCGTTTGGTCATGCTGGAAAAGACAGAAACTTTTTGCTCCCGAAAGAATTTTCATGTTTTTTCTATGAGAGATTGTGAGTTGATTCTTATGGCTGCTGATTTCTACACAAATTCTTCAGACTGTCGTAAGTTTTCAGAATTTTCGAAGTACCAGAAGTATACAAAGTATACAGATTGCTACAGACTGGTCTGTTGTTAATAGATTTTGTTTTTGTTGAGTTGGTTGCTTATTTTGATGAAACTATGGATAGTATCAGGGGTATTAGCCATGGAAGATTGAAAATAGAGTAACCCAACATCAACATAAGTAGAATTTAAGTTTGCTACAGTACCTAAGGAAGTGGTGGTTTGCTTTCTTATAATAATGTTATCACGAGTTTCTGTTTAAGTTTCGTGTTGTGAAGTTTTCAAGTTTTGGGTGAAGTTCTTATGGACAAAGAGATAAATAGTTGCAAGAGCTCAAGCTTGGGGATGCCCAAGGCACCCCAAGTTGATTCAAGGATGCCAAAAAAGCCTAATCTTGGGGATGCCCCGGGAAGGCATCCCCTCTTTCGTCTCCAATCCATCGGTAACGTTACTTGGGGCTATATTTTTATTCACCACATGTTATGTGTTTTGCTTGGAGCGTCTTGTATCGTAGGAGTCTTTTATTTTTGTTGTGTCACAATCTTACTTGCTGCACACCTAGAAAGAGATACATACACTCACCGTGATTTTTTCGAGCTTCACTTATATCCTTTGGTTAGACAATTCAGCTCACATGTGCTTCACTTATATCTTTTGAGCTAGTTGCTTTTGCTCTGTGTGCTTCACTTATATCTTTTAGAGCACGGAAGCGCGTGGCTTGGTAGTTTATCTATGGTATGATAGTAGTCTCAAAATGGGTAGTTATTCAAAGGGATATGAAAACTTCCACCTTCATGTGCATTGAATAGTTAGAGAAGTTTGATTCATCTCAATTAGTTTTGAGTTGTGGTTGTGGTAATATTGAAGTTATATTAGTAAGGTGTTGTGGATCTAGAAATACTTGTGTTGAAGTTAGTGATTCCCGTAGCATGCACGTATGGTGAACCGCTATGTGATGAAGTCTGAGCATGATTAGTATATTGATAGTCATCCTTTGTGTGGCGGTCGGAATCGCACGATGGTTTATACCTACCAACCCTTCCCCTAGGAGTATGCGTTGAATGCTTTGTTTCGATTACTACTAAAACTTTTGCAACAAGTATATGAGTTCTTCATGACAAATGATGAGTCCATGGTTTAGATGCACTTTCACCTTCCACCATCACTATCTTCTTTAGTGTCGTGCAACTTTCGCCGGTGCATAAAACCCACCATTAGCCTCCCTCAAAACAGCCACCATACCTACCTACTATGGCTTCTTCAAAACCATTCCGAGATATATTGCCATGCAACTACCACCATTACATGTGCCACCACTTCTACATTGCCATTGCATGATCATAAGATAGCTAGCATGATGTTTCCATTGATGTTTATGCCATGCTAGATCATTGTCACGGTACACTACCGAAGGCATTTCATATAGAGTCATCATTGCTCTAAGTTTTGAGTTGTAAGTGTAATGATCATCTTTGATGGAGCATTGTCCCATGTGAGGAAATAAAAGAGGCCAGCGAAGCCCATTTACAAAAAGAGGCCAAAGATTCCCACCAAAAAAATGAAAAAAAAGAAGCCGAAGAGCCCACCAAAAAATGAGAGAAAAAGAGAGAAGGGACAATGCTACTATCTTCCACACTTGTGCTTATTAAGCACCACGATCTTCATGATTGAGAGTCTCTCGTTTTGTCACCACCATATAGCTAGTGGGAAATTTTCACTATATAACTTGGCTTGTTTATTTCATTGATAGGCTTCCTCAAAATTGCCTTAGGTCTTCGTGAGCAAGCAAGTTGGATGCACACCCACTAGTTTTCTTTAAGAGCTTTCACATACTCTTAGCTCTAGGGCATCATTTGTATGGCAATCCCTACTCATTCACGTTGATATCTATTGATGAGCATCTCCATAGCTCATTGATATGCCTAGTCAATGTGACCATCTTCTCCTTGTTTACCTTGCAACCTCCACCACACTCCATTCCACTTATAGTGCTAAAACCATGGCTCACGCTCATGTATTGCGTGAGAGTTGAAAAAGTTTGAGAAAGTAAAGGTGTAAAAACAATTATTTGGCCAATACCGAGGTTGTGCATGATTTAAATTCGTTGTGCAAGGATGATAGAGCATAGCCAGACTATATGATTTTGTAGGGATAACTTTCTTTTGGCCTTGTTATTTTGAAAGTTCATGATTACCTTGCTAGTTTGCTTGAAGTATTATTGTCTCCACGTCAATAGCAAACTATTGTGTTGAATCTAATTGATCTGAACATTCACGTCACATAAGAGGAGTTACAAAGTACATCTATGCTAGGTAGCATGAAAGCATCAAAAATTCATTCTTTATCACTTCCCTACTCGAGGAAGAGCAGGAGTTAAGCTTGGGGATGCTTGATACGTCCCAAACGTATCTACAATTTTTGATGGTTTCATGCTGTTATCTTGTCAACTTTGGATGTTTTATATACCTTTTATATCTTTTTGGGACTAACTTATTAATTCAGTGCCAAGTGCCATTTCCTGTTTTTTTCTGTGTTTTTGACTCTTTTCACATCTGATTTTGGAACGGAGTCCAAACGGAATAAAATCCCCAAAATAATTTTTTCCAGAACAGAAGAAGATCGGGGGACTTGAGGGCCAAGGCAGGGGGCCCATAGGGATCCCACAAGCCCTGTTGCCGCGGCCAGGGGGCCCGCGGCAACCAGGCTTGTGGCCTCCCTGGCGCTCCCCTGCCCTAGCTCTTTGGCCTATAAATTACCTAAAATCCCAGAGAAAATCTGGGCATCCACGAGAACACTTTTCCGCCGCCGCAAGCTTCCGTTTCCGCGAGATCTCATCTGGAGACCCTTCCCGGTGCCCTGCCGGAGGGGACTTTGGAGCTGGAGGGCTTCTACATCAACATCATCGTCCCTCCAATGACTCATGAGTAGTCTACTTCAGACCTACGGGTGCGTATTTAGTAGCTAGATGGCTTCTTCTCTCTCTTGGATCTTCAATACAAAGTTCTCCATGATCTACATGGATATCTATCCGATGTAATCCTCTTTGGCGGTGTGTTTGTCGAGATCCGATGAATTAAGGGTTTGTGATCAGATTATCTATGAATTATATTTGAGTCTTTGCTGATTTCTTATATGCATGACTTGATATCCTTGTAAGTCTCTCCGAGTCTTGGGTTTTGTTTGGCCAACTAGATCTATGATTCTTGCAATGGGAGAAGTGCTCGGTTTTGGGTTCATACCGTGCGGTGACCTTTCCAAGTGACAGAAGGGACAGCAAGGCACGCATCGTGTTGTTGCCATCAAGGGTAACAAGATGGGATTTCATCATAGATTTGAGATTGTCCATCTACATCATGTCATCTTGCTTAAGGCGTTACTCTGTTCTTATGAACTTAATACACTAGATGCATGCTGGATAGCGGTCGACGTGTGGAGTAATAGTAGTAGATGCAGAAAGTATCGGTCTACTTGTTTTGGACGTGATGCATATAGATATGATCATTGCCATAGATAACATCATGACTTTGCGCGGTTCTAACAATTGCTCGACAGTAATTCGTTCACCCACCGTCTACTTGCTTTCATGAGAGAAGCCACTAATGAACACTATGGCCCCGGGGTCTATTCACAACTATCGTCTCCACTTTTACTTTTACTTTGCTTTGTTTACTTTTTGCTTTCAGTTCTCACTTTGCAAACAATCTATAAGGGATTGACAACCCCTTCATAGCATTGGGTGCAAGCTCTTTGTGTTTGTGCAGGTACTTGTGATTTGACGCGATCCTCCTACTCGATCGATACCTTGGTTCTCAAACTGAGGGAAATACTTACTGCTTCTATGGTGCATCACCCTTTCCTCTTCAAGGGAACACCAACACAAGGCTCCAAGGCCGCGGGGAATCCTTTGCATATTTGCCAAGGAAGTCCCTATAGGCGTAGCCAGTAGCTGAAGGACCTGTGACGCCGTTGCCGGGGAAGGTCTTTTGTTGCCGTAGCACCTATCTATATGAAGCCTTATAGGATGGGATACGAAGAGCTAGCAGAGCTGAAGAAGCAGCTAGATGAGCAACTCAGGAAGGGATTCATTCGTCTGAGTGCATCACCTTGGTGATCACCTGTTGTGTTCATATCTAAGAAGGATGGGACTATCAGACTCTGCGTCGATTACCGTTCTCTCAGTGAAGTTACGATCAAGAACAAGTACCCACTCCCCAAGACTGAAGACTTATTTGACTAGTTAAATGGAGCCAAGGTATTTTCCAAGATCGATCTCTGATCTGGATATTACCAACTGAAGATCCAACCTGAAGACATACCAAAGACTGCATTCGTTACCCGATATGGTCTATACGAGTGCATTGTCATGTCTTTTGGGTTGACAAATGCCCCTTCTTACTTCATGAACCTCATGAACAAGGTCTTCATGGAATACCTAGATAAGTTCGTCGTCGTATTTATTGATGGCATATTAATATTCTCCAAGTCCGAAGAAGAGCATGAGAAACACTTGAGGTTATTGTTGGAGAAGCTTCGGGAGCATCAACTTTATGCAGCAAATGCCAATTCTGGCTGCACGAAGTTGGATTCTTGGGTCATACCATGACGGCAAGCGGATTGGCGGTCGATCCTTCCAAGATTACTATGGTAACCAACTGGGAGTCGCCAGTTGATGTGAAGGAAGTCAGGAGCTTCATCGGACTCGCGTGATATTACCGCAAGTTCGTAGAGGGATTCTCCCACATCGCTCGACCCATGACTCAGCTCTTGAAGAAAGGCAAGAAGTTCGAATGGACACCGGAGTGTGAAGAAATCTTGCAGGAGTTGAAGAAGAGATTGACTACCGCCCAGGTATTGGCCATTCCAGATATCAGCAAGGAGTTTGTGATATATTGTGATGCCTCCAGAACCGGGCTTGGTGGAGTCCTAATGCAAGACGACAGGGTTTTGGCATATCTGTCACGGCAACTGCGCCCGCATGAGGAGAACTATGCAACCCATGATCTCGAGTTGGCAGCGGTAGTGCATGCCCTGAAGACATGGCGACATTACCTTCTGGACAAGCGATGTGAAATATACACTAACCACAAGAGTCTGAAGTATATCTTTACACAGAGGGAATTGAATATGAGGTAGTGAAGATGGTTGGAGTTAATCAAAGACTACGACCTCAACATTCAATACCACCCCGGTAAGGCCAATGTAGTGGCCGATGCCTTAAGCCTGAAGGCCAGCACCTTGAATGTCATGCTCAAGGAAAGGCTACCCGCCTTGTATGAAGAAATGGAAAGCTTCGGGTTGGATCTAGTTGAACCAGGATTCCTGGCTAACCTCGAAGTCAAACCAACGCTAGCAGACGATATCAAGGAGGCCCAGAAGGGGCACAAGAGCATTGAAGGCATCAAGAAGAAGATCCAGGAGGGCATGGCCACAGAATTCTCGGTGGATGAACAAGGATTAGTGTGGTTTGGGAAACGTTTATGCATACCCAACAAGGCAGAACTCAAGGATCTGATCCTGTAGGAGGCCCATGACACACCCTACTCTATTCACCCCTAGTGTTACCAAGATGTATCAAGACCTCCTAGAGAAATTCTGGTGGCATGTCATGAAGAGGGAAATAGCATCTTATGTTGCCAAGTGCGGCATGTGCCAGCGAGTCAAGGCTGAACATCAACGACCTTCTGGACTGCTACAACCTCTCCAAGTGCCTGAATGGAAGTGGGAGAAAGTCGGCATGGACTTCATCTCTCTATGCCCCATGCACGCCACGGTGAAACCACCGGAGCTTCCCGCCCGGTGCACCGTCGCGGGCCTATATAAGGCCACCCCTCGCTCGAGCTCCCCTCGCTCGAGCTCCCCTCACTCCACTCCATCTAGACCACAATCACCTCCCTAGCCACCCCATTGAGCAAGAAGAGCCCCGGTGCTCTAGATCGACCGAGGCTCCTCCGCGTCGGAGCTCCACTCAATCTTCGGCTAGACGTCAGTTCTCGCATCCCTCTGCCCACTTACACACTCCCGGGACCCCAGGATCATTTCCCCTCTCTTCCCCGAGCAAATCTGTGCCCGTAGCCACCACCTCCACCATTGACTAAAATGTAACGCCCCGGACACACCCGCCGGCGGTCGTTACTCCTGGCGGGATCTAGACTGTCCCCACATATCAATACTAGTCTTTTCTGTGCACTTTGTCCTCACTCATGCGCACCCGGGAACAACTTCCCGGTCAGTCACCCATCCTAAAACTACTCCAAGCTGAGCACGCTTAACCTGGGAGTTTGGTCCGAATGAGCTCCCAGAAAAGAAGGAATTCCTTATTGATATGAGTAGTCTATCATCCCTAATAAGCCAGGCTATCATATACACCACCACTCAGAGGAACCGGTGTCCTCGTCGGGTCACAGGAACGTTCCCTCTTGGCACAAACGTCTGTGCATCCAGTCCAGTACATGTACCATGCCATGTGCCACAACGGGTCACAAACGTCATGAACAACAAGTCTGCGCACCTGTCCTCAAATATCCGTGTAACCGCGAGGGTTGGCTCTGATACCAAACTTGTAACGCTCCGGACACACCCGCCGGCGGTCGTTACTCCTGGCGGGATCTAGACTGTCCCCACATATCAATACTAGTCTTTTCTGCGCACTTTGTCCTCACTCATGTGCACCCGGGAACAACTTCCCGGTCGGTCACCCATCCTAGAAGTACTCCAAGCCGAGCACGCTTAACCTGGGAGTTCTGTCCGAATGGGCTCCCGGAAAAGAAGGAATTCATTATTGATATGATTAGTCTATCATCCCTAATAAGCCAGGCTATCACATACCTCTCCGCCGCGTCCACCTCGTCGCCGGTGAACCAGGACCCCCCGTCGTCGACTCGACCAGCAGCAGGTAGGCGACGACAAGCCACACCCATTTCCGCCGTTGTTAGGGCCTGAGGACGTTGGTAGCCACACCGGCGTGCTCCTCCTCCTCTCTGTCCAGAGGTACGAGACGACCCCGACAGGTGTACCCCAACTGTCGGTGGCCCATCCTCCTCTCCCTTGCTCCCCGCAGCCGCTGGCCGCACGAGCCCGCGTGTCAGGTTCAAACCTAACGGCGCGCGCGCATGGGCAAGCTGGCTGGCTGGCCATCTGGACCGGCCCAGCCCCAGGCCGAGTCAGGCTAGGGTTGTTGCCCTTTTTCTTTTATTTTAAAACTTTGTTTTAAAAGATTTTTATAAAAAGACTTAACCAGTGAAAATTAATGATTGTTCCACTCTTATTTTTCTCAAATAAGGAGTATTTGATAAAAAATAGGCAAATTTTTAGGACAACTTATATGTTTTATAATAATTAAAAAGACTAATTTGGAATAGTTTTGCTTCTGTTAAATTGGCTTTTAAAATATTCCTTCCACTAAAACCAGAGACAAGTATTTTTAAAATAACAATATGGATTTATCATAATTAAACAACATTTTAAAAGTGACTTTGTGATCTGTTTTTGAGTGAGCTACGTATTGCTTTTCATTTATTACGATGATAGAAACTACGTTTGACGAAGGAGTTGGACTTCAAGACCCTGAAGACCCCGGATACTTAGCTGATCAACGCAAGCAGCCCTTTGACCATGTTTGAGCATATGTTATATTGCATGCTAGTAAAGCAAATATTTTTGTTGCATTTGATCATAAGTATCGGTAAATCATTGATGTGATGTTACCGATGGCTCCTCCGTAGCACTTGCATTTTAAGCTTGATCCTACCACCTATGAGGATCACGCTAATATCATGTTGACAAGTAGAGATAAGCATAAAGGTAGCATGAGCATGATGATGGTATAAATCAAAGGTTTATGAAAACCCCATCGGGTGCCCCTAATGCCCGAGGGTGATGAAGAGTTTGGTGGCCACTTTTGGTGAAGTGGTGCACCAGGTATTTTGTGTGTGTATGGTTTCGGAAATGGGAATAGATTTATGATGTGTTCACCGTCCCAACCTTACATGTGCCACCACGTTACCCCTTTATGGGATGGGGCTTTGTTGATTACTCTGGTCGGCGCTAGCAAAGAGCCACATTACTAGTGGCAGGAGTGATGTGTGGTCACTCTCGTGACGGGGTCGTGCCAGGTAGGGCGACTATGCCGTTTTTACGTGTTCCGGGCACAACGTTGGTCCGTGCATGGATGATACTATCTAGAGTCGGTGCTCGTAAGATGTACATCATGTGGGTTGCGTACCAATCGAGTGGACCTCTTTGTCTTGTATCCTCAGGGGAAAGGCATTGATCGGGTACTTACCTCGAGTATGTTATATACCACGAGTCGTGGATGACACAGAAGTTTCCCGGATCTCGTGGGTACGGCATACAACCTCTGCAGAGTGTCAAACTATTCGAATAGTCGTGCCCACGGTCAAGGCAGTTGGGTGGTGCTGCTTAAACTACATCCAGTCGTTTCCGCATAAACCAAGTGTGTGTGAGTTTAATGGTGTTAATATGAAAGAGTTGATATGACCAAGATTGGTAACTTGGCATATCGATGAACTCGAGTGTTCAGCCCTTGACAGATATATTGATATTTGTAGCCTGTTCTTCTAAACAATATCTAGCTTATGTTGTTTATCCATGAACATGTTTATTTACACTTAATTTGCTATCCACCAAATATTGCATATTACTTGTTATTCTACCAATTGCATTGTTCATATCATGGGTTGTTTGCGAGTACATTCAAAAGTACTTATTGGCTTGCCACTGGTTATATTATTGACCAGACATGGAAGGACCGGAGTTTAGTGAAGAGTACGTCTTCAGAGACAGCCCTGCGAACTAGGACGCTTCCCTGTTAGAATGCCCGTCGGTGCAGGCTGAAGGCATGGGCAGCCGCTTAGCCCGAAGATTATCGCTACTAGTTGTATCAGTGTGATTTGGTCTTATAGGCCCTACCTTGTGAACTTGACCCTTCAGTCATGTGTTTTAATAATTTGGTACTTGGATGTAAGAATCTTAATATTCAACATTTGTGTGTTCGGTGAGCATTTATCTCTCGGACCACTCAGCACGTTCATTCGGCGAACTCGACTCGTAAGTCGGGGTCCCCACAATTGTTGCATCAACTGAAATATCATATAGTCTAATTTCTTGCTCCTGTGAATATCTTGTGATAGTTATCTCATATATTTGATTGAGGCTAACTAAGCATAGTGGAAAGGAAGTGAATAATATTTTTTTTACAAAAAAGCTTCACAGCAAGAAAGAAAGATCATAAGGTTAGAAGCACAGAGTTGAGCATGAATATAGATACTTGTGCATGAGGATACATGGAACATGAAACATTTTGCTTCCATGAATAGGATTGGTGAAAGTAGTGAATCGTGCCCAAACATGCAATCCATCTAGCGTCTCTCCTTGTGTTTGTGCAACATGAGCTTAGTCTTTGTTAGGCAATTTTGTTTGTCTCATCCGTATAGTTGCGCAAGCCCCATTATCCACCACATGTGTTTCTTTATTGCCCTCCTCTATATTTGTGATCACTTGCTTTTCATTTTAATTCCATTGGATATCTTTCAACATTTACATTATGTTGGACTTCATTTTGCTTGATTTTTGTGCCACTAACCCCACCGAGCTCCACTATAAGCCATTTGTGTAGGTTGTGAAGATTGGACAAGGTTTTTCACCAAGTGTACTCTTTTCCTTGCTTATATTGTGGTCTTTTGAGATCCATGTACAATTTCGAAAAGATGTAACTTTGGTATGTTCATTACATCTCCTTCTCACACCTTCTTGAGTGCTTCTATGTATAGGAATGACACATCTACTTCTCTTTGCAACCACAACGATGAGTTCGATGCCATCAAGAACATCTTTGATACCAAGATGAACACTCGAATGGAGGAGCTCAATGTCCTCATCAAGAACCACGAGAGGTCTTCATCATCTTCGAGAAGATGCTTAAGTGTGCATGCTTCTGAGAAACCATCTTCGGAAAGATCATACCGGCATCAACACGATCACAAACATGAAAAATAACAACGCCCACATCAATGCGTCCAATGATACGTCTCCGTCGTATCTACTTTTCTGAACTCTTTTGCCCTTGTTTTGGACTCTAATTTGCATGATTTGAATGGAACTAACCCGAACTAACGTTGTTTTCAGGAGAATTGCCATGGCATTGTTTTTGTGGAGAAATAAAAGTTCTCAGAATGACCTGAAAATTTACGGAGAATTTTCTGGAATTAATGAAAAATACCCGTGCAAAGATCCACCGGAGGAGGTGTGCGAGTGGGCCACAAGCCCCTGGGCCGCGGCCACCCCCCAGGCCGCGCCGTAAGGGCTTGTGGGGCCCACGTGGCACTACCGCCCCCAAACTCAGCTCTATTTATTCTGTCTCGCCCGAAAAAAAATCAGAGAGAAGGATTCATCGCGTTTTACGATACGGAAGCGCCGCCACCTCCTGTTCTTCATCTGAAGGGCGGATCTGGAGTTCGTTCGGAGCTCCGGAGAGGGGAAATCGTCGCCATCGTCATCATCAACCTTCCTCCATCGACAATTCCATGATGCTCTTCACCGTTCGTGAATAATCTCATCGTAGGCTTGCTGGACGGTGATGAGTTGGATGAGATCTATCACGTAATCGAGTTAGTTTTGACGGGGATTGACCCCTAGTATCCACTATGTTCTAGATTGATGTTTCTACTACTTTGCCATGCTTAATGCTTGTCACTAGGGCCCGAGTGCCATGATTTCAGATCTGAACCTATTATGTTGTCGCCAATATATGTGTGTTTTAGATCCTATCTTCCAAGTTGTAGTCACCTACTATGTGTTATGACCCAGCAAGCCGGAGTGACAATAGCCGGAACAACTCCCGGAGATGACCATAGTATGAGGAGTTCATGTATTCACCACATGTTAATGCGTTGGTCAGAGAGCCTTAATATCCCATAGTTTCCATTAGGACCCCGCTGCCACGGGAGGTATGGACAATAGATGTCATGCAAGTTCTTTTCCCTAAGCACATATGACTACATACGGAATACATGCCTACATTAGATTGACGAACGGGGGCTAGTTACTTATCTCTCCTCGTTATAGTTGTTACATGATGAATCACATCCAGCATACTCATCCATCACCGATCCACTGCCTATGAGTCTTTTACTACTGGTCCTTGCTATGTTACTTTGTTGCTACTGCTGTTACTGTTGCTGATGTTACTCTGTTGCTACTGTTGTTACTCTGCTGCTACTGCTATTACTTGCTACTCATGTCTCTATTGTTGTTACTTGATACTTGGATGTTACTTTCTGCAACACTTTACTGGCGCCATTGATACAACAGTTTGGAATAGTCTGCCATCAACAGATCTGTTTCTGGCACCGTTGCTATCATACCACTTTGTTATTGATACTTTGCTTGCAGACACTAATCTTTCAGGTGTGGTTGAAATTGACAAACTCAGCTGCTAATACTTGAGAATATTCTTTCGCTTGCCCTGTCGAACCAATAAATTTGGTTTGAATACTCTACCCTTGAAAACTGTTGCGATCCCCTATACTTGTGGGTTATCATCCAACGACAAACAAGTGTGAAGGTGACGAGCTCGAGATGACCAACACCTTGATGACTTCTCCACCTACCTTGGCATATTTGTCAAGCGACTTCGAGGCATCTTCTCCTTTGGACATGCGATATCTTTGGCGACAGGCACCTCAAGTGAATCTTCCCAAGATCAAGCATGCCACTTCCATGAGGTACTACGATTTTGACATCGACTATGATATTCCATTCTATGGGACTCATGACCCTGAGGAGTACCTCGAGTGGAAGCGCAAGATGGACACATACCTCAAGCTACTTGAAGTTCCTTCTGAAGATCAAGTGAAGTGCACCACAAGTAATTTCCATGACTACGTGTTGACATGGTGGCTTCAAACAAGTTCGAAGAGCTTCGACATGAGTTGGCCCAAGAAGAAGAACGCTATGCAGCGAGAGTTTGTGCTTTCCACATACACGAAACACTTTCAACACCAATCGGAGAGCACCATACAAGGAGCCAAGTCCCTCGATGAGTACTTCATGGAGATGAAGAAAACCTTGCGATGAGACGGAGTTGATGTTCCAATTTGGATAAAGCTCCACTTCATGATGACATTGCCACACTATCTTCACCAACACCTACAAGTATCTCGATTACCACTACTTTGGTACTCTCAAGGTGGAAAAAGAACTGAAGGCTAAGTTTACTCGACTCCACGCACACTTTGCGACAACCAAGCTCCAAGGCTATGAGCATGAGGATGGTACCACCAAGATGTCCAATCCCGACGAGCTCCAAGATGACGCTCCCAAGTTCGACTTCACCGTCATCTCTCTTTGTGGCATTGACAATGCTCAGTTTACGACGACTCTTTTGACAACATGCGACGACGACTATGACTACGGAGCCAAGCAAGGAACATGCTTTGGAGGCGAGCGACAAGGTGGTGAGAAAGGATAATGCTTCCATCTTTGGAGGCGAGAGTGAGATGATCAATCCTGGGATTTTTGCCTTCAGTCATGGAGGCGAGTCATGATGTGCGATGTTCGGCCTTCAACCATGACGACGGTGACAAGATGGTTGAGCGTGGGATTTTCCTTTCGACCAGGACGACGTTTGGAGATGAGATGAGTGACTTATGCCACCACATTGAGAGGAGAGTTCCTTCACCACTAGCCCCATATATGATGAGTTACCCCAATTCCCATGTGAGGAGAGGCACAACCCCCACCACCTGAGTGAGAAGAGTGACTCCACCATATTTGAGTTTGAGTGCACTTACATTGAGGGAGTGTGTGAGCCACCACATAGAGATAGTGAGGTAGTTGATAGGGCATGTGAGGCCATTTCAATTTCTAACAACTTAACATCTACCTATATTGTGTCTTATTCTTTACTGTTAGGTTCCAAATACGATGATGCGTCGATCCTCGACAACTTCATCCATTCTTTGGACAAGACAATGGCCATGGTGGAGGATGATGTACTCCCACATGGTTCCAGCATGATGAAGATGGCCCCAAGTTGGTCCTTGCCAACTCACCTACACCACCTGAGTGGAATCAAAAAGGTAGCATAGGTGAAGGTGATGCTCTTGTCCTAGTAACGTATATTGATTGCTCGCATGATGTCGATACACCTATTGCCATGCTTCATTAATATGCGACTTCCTCATGTGAAGAGTTTCCCATTTATGATGAGTTTGACTATTCACACGTTGAATATATTAGTTGTGATGTCATGTTGCATAGGATATCTTGTTATAACTCTATAGGTCACATTATGTTTCACAATCCGCTTCACTTGTCATATGTTATGCATGAGATCATCCATATTGCATCTTTGCAACCTCGTCATAGTAAATATGCATGTGCCATTAAAATAAACCCAATGTGCACATATGGCATAGATGAAAAGACCATGGTTATTGGCATTTATTTTTCTTTTAATGATATTGTCATTCTTACTTTGCATCATTTGTGCAATTTTTCGCTTATGCCATGCCATGATAACCATGCTTTGTAAATGCATTGTTTTGGATGTTGTCCATATTCTTCATATTACGTTACCTCATTGCACATGAGGAGACCCCATAGTTTCTGCACACATATTAGGAGATTTTGATCCATCACATCCTTTGCACAATATGTTTGACACTGATATGAAAGGTATGCTTGTGCCACACACTTTCTCTAATTTGATGTAACACCCAAGATGCGACCCTATCCTTATTTTGGCGCGAGGGCCTCGACAGGGATAGAAGCACATCTCGTTGTTTCGCAAGAATGGATATCTTTACAAGTAAATGTACTGAAAGAAGAGTATATGGAATTGGCTTACACTCGCCACAAGCTACATCAGAGTCACATCAGTACAATACATAAATATCACGAAGAAGAGGAGGGTGCGACAACGGACGAAAACAGAACGACATCCATCCTTGCTATCCCAGGCTACCGGCCTCGAACCCATCCTAGATCGATGATGAAGAAGAAGAAACTCCAAATGAACAATCAACGCGCTCGCATCAAGTAACCCCTTTACATGTACCTACAACTGGTTTTGTAGCAATCTGTGAGCCATAGGGGACTCAGCAATCTCATTTCCAAAGGTATCAAGACTAGCAAAGCTTAATGGGTGAGGTATGGTTAAGTGGTGAGGCTGCACCAAGCAGCTAAGCATTTATCTGAGGTGGCTAACTTACGAGTACAAGAATAAAAGAGGGGGGTGAACTACTCGTAGCGGACGTGAACTACTGATGATCAAATGAATGATCCTGAACACCTACTTACCTCAGACATAACCCCACCGTGTCCTCGATCGGAGAAGGATCTCACAAAAGAGACAGTCATGGTTACACACTCAGTTGGCAAGTTTTAATTAAGTTAACTTCAAGTTATCTAGAACCGGATGTTAAGAAAAGTTTCCACGTTGCCACATAACCGCGGGCACGGCTTTCCAAAAGATTTAACCCTACAGGGGTGCTCCAACTAGTCCATCACAAACTTCCACACACTACGACAGAATGACTTTGATCACGGAAACCCGTGATCTCCTCGGATTCCTATTGGAAAACCTCAACCTCGAGTTAGCTCAAAGCATCCTCGGAATCCCTCACACAAGACGCTCGATAAAGGTAAAACAAGTCCAGCAAAGCCGCCTGACGTGTCGACAATCCCGATAGGATCCGCGTATCTCGTTCTCAGGACACGACGGATGAGCAATACGTACGGTGGCCGGATAGAAATCCCCTGAGTTGCCCCGGGTGGCCCCGCGAGTGGCTCGGTTTTGGACCAGCACCATCAGCACTAGCCATCCATGTATTATGTTGAATTACTCCTTGGGTAGCGCTAACTCCCTATGTTTTTCAGTATTAACAAAGTTATTATGTTGGGCAAATACAGTACCAATGTTGGGCCTTGCCAGACGAGCTTTATCCCAAAATGAGAATCTAGGGGGTCCCCATAACAACCCCAAGCATATTAGGAGCGTTCATTTATGGAACATTACACCGGTAGACGAAACTAAGGGGGCAAAGGTGGAACAAAACACCAGGCTAGAAAGACCGAGCCTTCCACCTTTTACCAAGTATATAGGTGCATTAAATTAAATATAAGTAGTATGGTGATATAACAAGGAACCCATGTTATCACATGGAAGCAACTGCACCTGCAACTAGCAACGCTAACACATGGTTAAGCAAGCGGTAACATAGCCAATTAGTGGTTTGCTAGGTTATGAACAGGTTGAGTGTTTTCATGGCAATGTTGGGAGGCTGATATTTAACAGGTGGTAGGCAACGAGACATAGCGAAAGAAACGAAATAACTAGCATGGTGATGATAGTAATGGTATCTAGGGAAATGGTCATCTTGCCTGAGATCCCGCTTGGAAGAAGAGCAACTCCGTAAAGCAGACGAACCGATGTAGTCGAACGGGTCCTCACTTTCTGACATGCTTGTGGAACTCTATTGAGACGAAGCACACCGGAAACAAGCATCAACACAGATATCCACCACGGCACATGCATGACATAATGCTCAACACATATGATACATGATCGGTCTAATGCAAGGCATGACATGGAAATTCACTCCAATCAAACACTCCACAATAAGTTAAGTTCAATATGCAACGAGTTGCATATTGACAAAACTCCACATACGAATTATTTAGTTCTATCCCGATTAGTTACACGACAATATTAATTGTGGTTAAACATGGAAAGAGGTGAAGCGTAATTAATCTACCTATCTAGGCATTTTAAATGAGGTCCGAAACGACTTATAGCATCTCCGAACTAACCTTATACGTTAATTTATAATTCTGTCCAGATCTGAACTAACACGTTTTAATATTTGTTAAATAGCAAAATAAATAGGTTCACGTGAAACTACACATCATTCTAGTCCATTTACATATATGGAACATCTCCAATGGAGCTACGATTCAAAAGATACGAACACCGCAAGATATGATGGCATGAATGCAATATGTATGCAATGACAGTCACAAGCATCCCAAAACATCCAAACAGCAAGATAATATGAACCTACACGAGATTCTAAACAAGTTTCATATAGGACATGATCAAACGGAGCAACGGTTCAACAAATACAAGCTACACAAGAAATAGCTACAATCTGCCCAAAACAGCAACATGGCATTTTCTACACCCCAAAACAACAAGCTACATAAATCTAAAATGCTCAAACAAGGCATGAGACAGTAGTAGTCAAGATGTACTTCAACCCCCTACTAATAACATCTAGCAAAGCAGCATGGATCACTAGGAAAAGAACTCACAAAATGGCATATCACACACAGTTTCAGACTTAGTGAAAATAACACTATTGACAGTGCAGTTTTCGATCTGAAGGCATATTGGAAGCAGCAAAAATATGCTACGGGGTGCGAATGGCATGAAAATTTACAGCATGCTAGAGAATATTAAGGACTACAAATAACTCGATTGCACGAACCTCAAAGGAGAAGTAGATCACTAGCAAACCTCATGGCAAGACAAAAACAAAATATAACATACTTCAGACTTGGAAATTTCAGCATCTCCAAATCAACACTATTTTCTAGCATGATGACAACAAGCAAACAACACCTAAACATGGTTTTCTAAGGCAACCAAAAATACCAGGGGCTATCCTACACATCCATGAGCATATCTCTAGTTGATAACTCATTCATATCATGCACGGAATAAATCACACAAAATAAACAAAAGGGAAACATGGCAAAATATCATGCGCACAAACTTACTCGAAAGAAAAAATTAAATGCAGAGTTAAATTCTATGGATTTTTCTATCCCAAAAACATATATAATAAGTGGGGTTCGAAAAATAAACTAGCACCACACATATATGCGAGAATAGATCCTAAACACGACATAGCAAACTAATGATACCACCTACATGAAAAAATGCAAGCAACTACTCTAAAATACATGGAAAAGAGTCTCGAACAACATGAACATTTTATCTATGGGGTTGGAACAGTCCGGACGCGCACAAAAATAACTACGCAACAAATAACCTATTAGGACAGCATGCTATTCTAGGCAAATGACGGTCAAACCACTACAAACATGCATGCAAGTTGCAAAATATTATTCTATGCGAAAAACTACACAAGTTACATTTAAGAAATCGCGATCCGACGCACCGTTAATTATCTACGAGCGTTTGAAATTATAGATTTACTAAAAATAATTAATTGCAAGAAATAGAAAATCATTCTCGGTCCGAATCTGGGCTAGCGCTAAATAGCTATATTGTGCACAGGCGGGGGTTAAGGAGCGACTTCTCACCACGGCTCTGGGCTGGATCTGGAGAAGGAGGCAGGCCAGTGGGGCTGCGAGTTGGGCCGGCTCGGGCTGCAGCTAGCCCACGAGGCCGAGGCGCAGGGGCTCGCGAGGCCCGCTAGGGTGGTCGTCCTCCTCGCGACCTGTGCTGGGGATCAAGGCGAGGACACCATCGCGGCGACTCAAGCGAGCGGGGCCACGAGAACACAGTGGAAAGAGCTGGGACGAGGTCCCTCGGTCCGGGTCTAGCCGGATCCGACCGGATCTGGGCGGCGGCGACGAACGGCGGCCGGAGGCGGCGGATCGGAGGCGCAGGGCAGGTCCAGCGACGGGCGCGAGGTGCAAGCGGCAGCGGCGAGATGCGGGACCAACGTCGGAGGCGCAAGGCGGCGGGGTTCTGGGGACCCCGACTAGCAAATCGAGTTCGCCGTACCCAGTGACCCCAAGGATCAATGTTCACTGAACACAGATACTGAATAATAGAGTCTTACATCCAAGTACCGAATTTATTACATCAAACGACCCGAAGGTCGGGTTCAAGAGCAAGGCCTAAAGCCAAATTAAACGGATACATCAAGTAGCGGAAACTCGTAAGGGCTAAGAGGTGCCCATGCCATCAAGCCTACACCGACATGCATTCTGACTTGGAAGCGTCCTAGATCGCAGGTTCGTCTCCGACGGCGTACTCATCGCCAAACTCCGGTCCTTCCATGTCTGGTCAATAACATAACCAGTGGCAAGCCAATGAGTACTTTGAATGTACTCGCAAACAGCCCATGATATGAATATATGTGGTAAGGAATAACAGTAACATGTTTCTTTAATGGAATGCAATGTGGTGGAATGATCAGGTATGTGCAACAAGTTAAAGAATTACTTTTAAAGAACAGGTTACACATATGGACATATCTCACAAGGGTTGGACACAACGGGTTCACCCTGTATGCCAAGTCATCGGACTTGTCATAACCTCACGGTATTAATGAGGGCTAAACCATCCGGGTTTACCCTATATGTCAAGTCACCGAACTTGATCATATTATTGTGATTATAACAACACCTTTTTAACACCACACACACACACACACTTGGTTTATGCGGAAACACTGGACGTAGTTTAAGCAGCACCACCCAACTGTCCTTGACCGTGGACACGGCTATTCGAATAGTTTACACTCTGCAGAGGTAGTACGCTGGACCCACAAGAAACGGGAAACTCCCGTGTCATCCACGACTCGCGGTATATCACATATACCCTAGGTAAGTACCCGATCATCATCTTTCCCCTGATGATACTAGACAAAGAGGTCCACTCGATTGGTACCCACCCCACATGTTGTACGTCTTACGAGCACCGACTCTGGACTGTAACAACCATGCAGGGACCAACGTTGTGCCTGGAACTCATAATAATGGCATAGTCGTCCTACCTAGCACGACCCCATCACGAGAGTGACACTCATCACTCCCGCCACTAGTAATGTGGCTCTTTGCTGGCACCGACCACAGTAATCAACAAAGCCCCATCCCATAAAGGGGTATCGTGGTCGTACTGGTAAGGTTGGGACGGTCGACACATCATAAATCTAATCCATTTCCGAAACCATACTCACACCAAAATCACCGGTGCATCACTTCACCAAAAGTGATCACCAACTTAATCATCACCCTCGGGCATTAGTGGCACCCGACGGGGTTTTCATAAACTCTTTATTTAACTCATCATCATGCTCATGATAAAATGCTCTATTATTACTTGTCAACATGGTATAACATGACCCTCACGGGGTAGGGTCAATCTTAATGCAGTAATCTTACTTTACTAGTCAACATGACAGTAGCATGATCCTTGTAGATGGTAGGGTCAGCTCATCATGTTTGTGCTCCGAGGAGCCATGTGAATATCATTACTATCAATGCAAGTGCTTCGAAGAAGCCTTCGGTACCATCACATCAGGGTGCAACGGCCGCAGGGGGAAAGAGAGTGGGGTCGAGCCGCAGCGACCGTGCATGCTCGGCCGCGTCGGGCGCGCACGGGCACGCGTTGCCTGAGCTCTTGCGCGAGGGGGAGAGGGTCCCTGGGGTAGCTTTGAACTGAATGGTTGTCGGGGGAGCGTTTGGACATGACTGGGGAGGTTGGGACCGACCGGAGCATCGGCCCCTTGCTGGAGGCTCTCTCGAGCGCGCCCAGAGCGCAGTTTTGGCATGCCACGGCAAGCTGGCTCGCTCTGGGGCACTTGGGACGTGTCCTCCATGTCCTATGTGTTGCTGGAAGTGAGTCTAGCCGTTGAGGTTTAGTGGGAGCTCGAGCTGGTCAAGGGAGCAAGGAACACTAGTGTTGCCAGTACTGCCCTGCAGCTCAAATTGGAGTTCTTGTCACTTGTGCTTGGAGTTGGGGAGGGGCTGATTTACTGGGTTCTCAGGGTGTTCTGGTTCTCTAATCCACCAAGTTTGGGGCCTTGACATTGGGTAAAACAGTGGCTAGGAGAGTTTTTACCTCCTGTCAGTAGGTGTTCGATAGTGACTTGGGGTGCTTCCACTCCACGAGTGTAAATGAAACTTAACAGGTTTGGTCTTGGGGTAAAAACATGAGGTTCCACCAATTCTGAGCTCCATTGAACAAGTTTGGCTTTGTAAACTTGAAAATGTCTCAAAATGACCAGTATTGTCCTTTACAAAGGAAGTGTGGCCAAACAGAGTCTCACAAATCTCATCTTTGGTGTGGAGTCCTCATTTGGGGTGTTAAACACCTGTGCAAAGTTTGAGCTCCATTGGAGAAACTTTGCAAGGTAGAGTTGTTCCAACTCTACTCTGGACAGAGAGGGTTTTGGGCTCTTTAGGTGCACTTCCCCACCTTGGATCAAGGTGATATTTTAGGTGAGCACCTAATATGGTTTGGGAGAGCTCCTGCAATTTTATGGGATTTTATTGAGATAATTTCCTTTGGAAACATCTCAAAAAGCTAAAACAGACAGAAATGGTTTTCAGGGTTTTACTCAAATAATATTAATATAATGTAGGGTTGAAAATCTTATATATGAAAAATATATGTCCTTCTGAGCTTCCATGAATATACTCAGATTTTTCTAAGGCAGGAAAGCAATTTTCCTTGTGGGAATATCATTACTGGCCTTAGAAACAGACATAGATATAAAATAGGAAAATAATATTTTAAATCACCAATTAATGTTTTTAATGAATGAAAATAATATTTGGATCATATCACCAACTTTGGTTGGAAGTGCCACTTGGCTTCATGAGCTAGTAGTGTATCCCAACATGATGAAGGTGATCTTGATATAAAGGAGAAAGGGTTTTTGAAGAGAGCAAAATAATAAGTTTTCATAGGTTTGAGTCATCAAACAGACAAGCATACACTCAAACAAGGGTTCACATTGCACTCACAACATTATTTGAAAAAGTTTTAACAAGCTCTGATTTTTGCAACATAGAATACTTGGGGTGAAAAACAGGGTGTGACAGACCTATCCCCCTTACAAGAATCTCGTCCCCGAGATTCCTAAGCTAAGCGTCAAACAACTCGGGAAATTCTGATCGGAGATAGTCTTCACCTTCCCATGTGGCTTCTGCTTCGGTATGGTTGCTCCACTGAACCTTGAAAAACTTGATGGTGCGGCTTCTGGTGCAACGCTCAGCTTAATCCAAAATGTGGGTCGGTCTCTCGCAGTAGGTAAGATCCGGTTGAAGGTCAATAGCTTGGTGATCAATGTCCTTGTAAAGATCGGGACGGTTCGGCACTTGCAAACACTTCCGGAGTTGTGACACGTGGAACACGTTGTGCACACCCGAAAGCTCAGGAGGTAGCTCCAACTGATAAGCTACTTCCCCGTGCCTTGTCGTGATCTTGAAGGGTCCAATGAACCTTGAAGCTAGCTTCCCTTTGACGTGGAAACGCTTGGTCCCCTTGAGAGGCGTGACTCGCAAGTACACCTGGTCTCCAGGAACAAACTCCACGTTTATGCGGCAAGGGTCCGCATAGCTCTTCTGCCTTGACTTAGCTGCCTCCAAGTTCTCTCGGACAAGCTAAACCTTGTCCCCTGCTTCCTGCAGTGCCTCTGGTCCGAAAACTAGTCCTTCACCGGTTTCGGACCAATTGAGCGGGGTGCGGTACTTCCGCCCATATAATGCTTCGAATGGGGCCATCTGAAGACTGGACTCGTAGGTGTTGTTGTAAGAGAACTCAGCAAACGGCAGACAGTCTTCCCACTTGGCACCATGGGCCAAAACACAAGCGCGGAGCATGTCCTCAAGTATCTGGTTTACCCTCACGGTCTGTCCGCCCGTTTGCGGGTGGAAAGCCGTACTGAAGGAGAGTTTGGTCTGAGAGCTTCTTGAAACTTCTTCCAGAATCTTGAGGTGAATTGCGTGCCGCGGTCGGACACAATCTCTTTGGGAACTCCATGGAGACTCACCACTCAATGAATGTACAGACTGGCCAGCTGGCTGCCATCGTAAGTGGTGTTAACGGGGATGAAATGGGCCACCTTGGTCAAATGATCAACTATGACCCAAATGGAGTTATGACCCTTATTCGACCGGGGCAACCCGGTGATGAAGTCTATGCCGACTTTATCCCATTTCCATTCCGGCACTTGAAGAGGTTGTAGTAATCCAGCGGGTCGCTGGTGTTCAGCCTTGACTCGCTGACATACATCGCATTTAGCGACATAGGAGCCAATCTCCATCTTCATGCCATGCCACCAGAATCGTCCTCGGATGTATTGGTACATCTTGGTACCACCTGGATGGATAGAGTACGGTGTGTCGTGTGCCTCTTGCAGGATCAAGTCCTTCAGTTCGGCCTTGTTGGGTACGCATAAGCGCTTCCCGTACCATAGTACTCCTTGCTCATCAATCGAGAATCCTGGGGCTTTGCCTTCTCGCACCTTCCTCTTGAGGCCTTCGATACTCTTGTGCCCGTTCTGGGCTTTCTTGATGTCGTCTGCCAGAGTAGGCTTGACTTCGAGGTTGGCCAGGTACCGTGGTTCGACTATCTCAAGCCCTAAGCCCTCCATCTCTTCACACAAGACGGGTAACCTTTCCTTGAGCGAGACGTTCAAGGAGCCTGCCTTCCGGCTCAAGGCATCAGCTACCACGTTCTCCTTGCCGGGATGGTACTGAATGCTGAGGTCGTAATCCTTGATTAACTCAAGCCATCTTCGTTGTCTCATATTCAGCTCCCTTTGAGTGAAGATATATTTCAGACTTTTGTGGTCTGTATATATCTCACATCGCTTTCCCAGAAGGTAATGTCGCCACGTCTTCAGAGCATGCACTACAGCTGCTAGCTCGAGATCATGGGTGGCGTAGTTCTCCTCATGCGGTCGCAGTTGCCATGACAAGTACGCCACGACCCTGCCATCTTGCATCAGGACTCCACCGAGCTCGGTCCTAGAGGCATCACAATATATCACGAATTCCTTGTTGATGTCTGGGGTAGCCAATACCGGGGCGGTAGTTAGCCTTTTCTTCAACTCCTGGAAGCTTGCTTCACACGCCGGTGTCCACTCGAACTTCCGGCCTTTCTTCAAGAGCTGAGTCATAGGTCGAGCGATGCTGGAGAATCCTTCGACAAACTTGCGGTAGTATCCCGCGAGCCCGAGGAAACTCCTGACATCCTTCACGTCCTTGGGTGATTCCCAGTTGGTCACTGTAGTAATCTTGGACTGATCTACGGCCAAACCGTGTGCTGTGAGGGTATGACCCAGAAATCCAACTTCGTTCAGCCAGAACTGACACTTGCTGAATTTGGCATAAAGTTGGTGCTCTCGAAACTTTCCCAGAACTAGCCTCAGGTTTTGCTCATGCTCTTCTTCGGACATGGAGAAGATTAGTATGTCATCGATGAACACGACGACAAACTTGTCCAAATATTCCATGAAGACCTTGTTCATGAGGTACATGAAGTAGGCTGGGGCATTTGTCAAACCGAAGGGCATGACAGTGCATTCATATAGACCGTACCGGGTCACGAATGCAGTCTTGGGTATATCCTCGGGTCGGATCTTCAACTGGTAGTATCCCGATCGAAGATCGATCTTGGAAAATACCCTGGCCCCGTTTAACTGGTCAAACAGGTCTTCGATCTTTGGGAGCGGGTACTTGTTTTTAATTGTGACTTCATTAAGAGAACGGTAATCGACGCAGAGTCGAATGGTACCATCCTACTTTGAAACAAATAGAACAGGTGATCCCCAAGGTGACGCACTCGGACGGATGAACCCTTTCCTGAGTTGCTCATCTAGCTGCTTCTTCAGCTCTGCCAACTCTTCGGAACTAATCAAGTAAGGCTTTTTATAAATAGGCCTCAATCCGGGCATGAGCTCAATGATGAACTCGATGTCTCGGTCAGGAGGCATTCCGGGTAGCTCGTCAGGAAAGACGTCCGGGTATTCACAGACTATAGGCACTCGATCAAGCTCTACCTCGGATAGACTGTTGACTCGAGGTGCGTGAGCCGATACTGGCTCGGAGACGAACTTGACCTTGACCCTTTGGTTGCTTATCATGGTAATGGCCCCGTTGGCACAGTCCAAAAGACTCTGGTGCTTGGCCAACCAATCCATGCCGAGGATTACTTCTACACCTTGCGATTTAAGCACAATGAGGTCTGCCAAGAAACTCGTCCCATTGATAACTATCTCGACCCTTCTACACCCTAGGTTGGTCCTCAATACTGCTCCCGGGGTTTGGATTGCCATCTGCCCGCGGAGTAAAGTGGGTTTTAAACCGCACTTTTCCGCAAACCCTTGAGTAACAAAAGAGTGCGAGGCACCACAATCAAACAACACTGTTGCTGGAGTTGAGTTGACGAGGAACGTACCCAGAATGCAGTCCGGGTCTTCCTGTGCTTCTTCTGTAGTGATGTGATTGATCCGGCCCCTACCATTGAACTGTTGGTTGCGGGGGGGCTGGTTTCTTCCTGGTGCACCTTGACCGGGGTTGGGTGCATTGGGACGCGGTGCGTCGGGCTTCTTGGTGGGGCACTGCCTGGAATAGTGCCCAGTCTGACCATAGCCAAAGCAGGTGACTTGCCCCGGAGGGTTGGTCTTGACTCCACCGTGGTTCGACGGGTTGACTACTGGCTTGGCTTGCTGTTGAGGCTGGTTATTCTGGTGGAACACCGGATACTTGTACTGCTGCTGCTGAAAGTTGGGTCTTGCAGGTGCTGACTGCCATGGTCTTGGTCTTGCGTTACCGGGTCCTCCACTGCCTATCATTTTGCGCTTGCGGGTGTCGTCCATCGCACGACGCTTGTCTTCTAGCATAAGCGCCTTGTTAACCAGCTCGCTGAAAGTCTGGCAGTCGCAAACCACCAGCTGGTATTGCAGGGACTGCTGTAACCCTTCCATGAAGCGTTCCACCTTAGCGGCCTCAGTGTTAACATCTTCACGCGCATACCTCGACAAGAGGTTAAACTTCTGCAGGTACTCCTTAACAGTTCCACTGCCCTGCCTCAAGGCTCGGAATTCCCGCTTCTTAATGGTCATCAGTCCAGGTGGAATGTGAGCCGCGCGAAATCCTTCCTTGAACATCCCCCACGTGATGACTTGCCCTTCCGCATGATCTGGAATCCATCCCACCATACCCTGGCGGTGCCTCCGAGACAGTGAGAAGCATAAAGGACCTTCTCATGATCATCGGTGCACTTGACCAGCGTAAGGAGGTCTTCAATGGTGCGAATCCAGTCATCGGCGTCCAGGGGTTCAGTCGACTCCGTGAATATGGGGGGCGTAGTCCGCATGAATTCAGAAAGAGTAGAGCGACCACCACCATTCCCATTTCGCGGCGGGTTGTCCACCAGGACTTGAGTCAGCTGCTGAATAGCGGCATTGCTGGCTTGACGCTCCTCCCGAAGAGCTTGAAGGAACTGAGCCATCGTCAAGTTCTCAGGAGGAGGTGGTGGCGGAAGGTCTCTAGGCTGCTCGTGGTGACCTCCAGCGTGAGCTTCTCCTTCGGTTCCCTGCAGCGTCCCTGAGGAGCCGGCACCGGGGTTGCCGAAGGTGCTGTTGCGGGTTGCGTTCACCATCCTGTCATAGAAACAGACAGGTCAAAATGCCACCTTGCTCGGGAATACAAGGATTCGCTCCTAGTAAGAGGGGGTCCAGTACGTGCATGTGCCAAGTTTTTAAAACCAAAGTTTTTGACAAACTGGAAATTGCATTCATGACAACTAGGTGATGTAGTCACTTACAGGCTGCCTAAGGCAATAGGTGACTTGCATCAAGCACACATACACAAATTAAAAATGGATACATGGATACCCTATGCTCGGGGTACTCCGAATTGCCTACACTAAAACCTACGCGACGGACTGCTCGGTCTCAAAGGCGGACTCAACAGGATCCTCATCTTCATCAACATCCTCTTCCTTTATAGGAGTGGAAGAAAGAATCTGCACATCACGGCGTCTCTTGGGCGAGGCAGCGAAGATCTCAGTGTACTCTTCCGCTGTCAGGCGGCGACTCCGGAGAGGGACTGCCTGGATGGGTAACACACCACCCCTAGTGGCAATAGCTGCCCTCCCTACAGGTGCGCCTGCCTTCTTTACTTTGTGGTTCTGCATCTTCTCAGTGTGGAGCAGGCCTTTGACTAGGTGCAGCTCTTGGCGAAGCTTGACTGATTCCTTAACCAGGAAGTGTGTCAGGGTGTCCGACGAGAGACTGAAGTAGGTCTCAAACCTTAATGGCATTCCATCCTCCGTGGCTGGGGTCAGTGTCCAACTCCCATCCACTCCTTCCTTAATGAAAGGTAGGTGACGAGTGACAGGCTCATTAGCCATCTCAGGGAGGATGCTGCGGAGTTGCACGAGCGCCTCTCGTGCAGCCGTCTCCACTGCCAACATCAGCTCTCCCATCTGTGGTCCTTCAAAGAACCAACTAGACGGGGAGTCATTAACATTCACTATCACGTCCACGTGATATTCCTTGGTGTCGGCGTTGACCCAGTGCTCGTGGTAGAGGAAGATGGGTGTGCGTCGTACGTGGCACTTCTCCAGACAATCCACCAGGAGTAGTGGAAAGCCGGTCTCCAGAAGCGTCTCGGGTACGGTAGCCATCTACAAGGCATAGGAGAGAAGTCACAAGGTGTGCAAGAGTCTTGTGCAAGGTTGGCGTTCTAATGTTCTCGGTTAACGTCCATGCTATCTAAGGCTTCCTATAGTCAGGATGGCTCTGATACCAGTTCTATGGGGACCCCGACTAGTAAGTCGAGTTCACCGTGCCTAGTGACCTCAAGGATCAATGTTCACTGAACACAGATACTGAATAATAGAGTCTTACATCCAAGTACCGAATTTATTACATCGAACGACCCAAAGGTCGGGTTCAAGAGCAAGGCCTAAAGCCAAATTAAATGGATACATCGAGTAGCGGAAACTCGTAAGGGCTAAGCGGTGCCCATGCCATCAAGCCTACACCGACAGGTATTCTGACTTGGAAGCGTCCTAGATCGCAGGTTCGTCTCCGACGGCGTACTCATCGCCAAACTCCGGTCCTTCCATGTCTGGTCAATAACATAACCAGTGGCAAGCCAATGAGTACTTTGAATGTACTCGCAAACAGCCCATGATATGAATATATGTGGTAAGGAATAACAGTAACATGTTTCTTTAATGGAATGCAATGTAGTGGCATGATCACGTATGTGCAACAAGTTAAAGAATTACTTTTAAAGAACAGGTTACAGATATGGACATATCTGACAAGGGTTGGACACACCGGGTTCACCCTGTATGCCAAGTCATCGGACTTGTCATAACCTCACGGTATTAATGAGGACTAAACCATCCGGGTTTACCCTATATGTCAAGTCACCGAACTTGATCATATTATTGTGATTATAACAACACCTTTTTAACACCACACACACACACACACACTTGGTTTATGTGGAAACACTAGACGTAGTTTAAGCAGCACCACCAACTATCCTTGACCGTGGACACGGCTATTCGAATAGTTTACACTCTGCAGAGGTAGTACGCTGGACCCACGAGAAACGGGAAACTTCCGTGTCTTCCATGACTCGCGGTATATCACATATACCCGAGGTAAGTACCCGATCATCATCTTTCCCCTGGCGATACTAGACAAAGAGGTCCACTCGATTGGTACCCAACCCACATGTTGTACGTCTTACAAGCACCGACTCTGGACTGTAACAACCATGCAGGGACCAACGGTGTGCCTGGAACTCATAATAATGGCATAGTCGTTCTACCTGGCACGACCCCATCACGAGAGTGACACTGATCACTCCTGCCACTAGTAATGTGGCTCTTTGCTAGCACTGAACAGAGTAATCAACAAAGCCCCGTCCCATAAAGGGGTATCGTGGTCGTACTGGTAAGGTTGGGACGGTCGACACATCATAAATCTAATCCATTTCGGAAACCATACTCACACCAAAATCACCGGTGCATCACTTCACCAAAAGTGATCACCAACTTAATCATCACCCTCGGGCATTAGTGGCACCCGGCGGGGTTTTCATAAACTCTTTATTTAACTCATCATCATGCTCATGATAAAATGCTCTATTATTACTTGTCAACATGGTATAACATGACCCTCACGGGGTAGGGTCAAGCTTAATGCAGTGATCTTACTTTACTAGTCAACATGACAGTAGCATGATCCTTGTAGATGGTAGGGTCAGCTCATCATGTTTGTGCTCCGAGGAGCCATGTGAATATCATTACTATCAATGCAAGTGCTTCGAAGAAGCCTTCGGTACCATCACATCAATAATGAACCGGCATCCTGATCACATGCAACGGGAAATACTTGCTATTCTAGCATGCATCATTTTATATACTTAAGTCATGGCAAAAGGGCTGCTTGCCTTGGTCAGCTAGGTATCCGAGGTCTTCGAGGTCTTCCGCTCCGGATCCTCCGTCACTCGGTAACTCTACCGTCGAGAAAGGAATAAATAAATACTAGCTCTCACTAAAACAGATCACAAAGTGCTTTTAAAAATGTTGCAAGGCTTGAATAAATTCAGTATATTATTTTGGAAAATGCTTCCTATAGTTTTATTAGCTAAGCATATTTATTTAAAAGCAAACAGAAGCAAACAAGTGCTTTTTAATATCATTTTATTATATCAAAATAGTTTCTGTTTTGATAAATATCAACTATTACAGAATCAAATACTACTCATTTTTAGAAAATTACTGGTGGAAGAATTATATTTTTCTACTGGCTAAATCTTTTTATAAAAATCATTTAGTTTGCTGGATTAAAAACAAAAGGAAAAGGCCAGGGATTGGACCCAGTCGGCCCAGCGAGCAGGCCTGGCCACCACGCGCCCGCGAGCGAGGTTCAAACCTGACCTGCGGGCCCCTGGGGTTAGCATCAGCGGCAGCGCGCGCTGGCTGCCCCAGGACACCGACAGGTGGGCTCCACCTGTCGGGTCCTTCTCCTACCTCCAACCATAGAGGTGGAGATGGACGCCGGCGAGGCTGTCGTGGTCCTCAGGCTTAGCTAGGAACGGGAACGGGTCCCTCGTGCCTCCGCCTACCTGCTCGTGGTCGGGACGTCACCGGAGGTGGTCGGGGTCGCCGACGACGAGGTCCTCCTGGCAGAAGGGTTTCGGGTTGGTGTTGAACTAGGGGCTAGGGGTATGGATTCGCTCGGGAAAGTTAGTGGAAATGTTCCTGGTGTCAAGGGGAGTGTAATGGGAGGTCGGGCAGCGCAGGAGCCGACGAGTAGCCGGAGATCGACCGGAGCTCCGAGGCGGAGGGGCCTCGGTCGATCTCGAGCACCGGGGCTCTGCGAGCTCGATTGGGTGGCTAGGGAGTGTCTACTGGTTGTGTTGAAGCTTCTTGGAGGGTGGTGAGGGTGCTGGAGTGCCGGGGGGACCTATTTATAGGCCAACGACGGTGACCCGACTCGGGCGCGCCGGTGACTCACCGTGGCATGCGTGCGAGCACAGTGAGGTGCTGGCCGCGAAACCACGGGTTCGGGACGTGGTTTAGGACCTCCTGGTGCAACGGTCGCAGAGGGAAAGCGAGTGGGGTCGAGCCGCAGCGATCGTGCATGCTCGGCCGCGTCGGGCGCGCACGGGCACGCGTCGCCTGAGCTCTTGCGCGAGGGGGAGAGGGTCCCTGGGGTAGCTTTCACTGAATGGTTGTCGGGGGAGCGTTTGGACATAACTGGGAAGGTTGGGACCGGCCGGAGCGTCGGCCCCTTGCTGGAGGCTCTCTCCAGCACGCCCAGATCGCAGTTTTGGCATGCCACGGCATGCTGGCTCGCTCTAGGGCACTTGGGACGTGTCCTCCATGTCCTGCGTGTTGCTGGAAGTGAGTCTAGCCGTTGAGGTTTAGTGGGAGCTCGAGCTGGTCAAGGGAGCAAGGAACACTAGTGTTGTCAGTACTGCCCTGCAGCTGAAATTGGAGTTCTTGTCACTTGTGCTTGGAGTTGGGGAGGGGCTGATTGACTGGGTGCTCAGGGTGTTCTGGTGCTCTAATCCACCAAGTTTGGGGCCTTGACATTGGGTAAAACAGTGGCTAGGAGGGTTTTTACCTTCCTGCCAGTAGGTGTTCGACAGTGACTTGGGGTGCTTCCACTCCACCACTATAAATCAATCTTAACAGGTTTGGTCTTGGGATAAAAACATGGGGTTCCACCAATTCTGAGCTCCATTGAACAAGTTTGGCTTTGTAAACCTGAAAATGTCTCAAAATGACCAGTATTGTCCTTTACAAAGGAAGTGTGGCCAAACAGAGTCTCACAAATCTCATCTTTGGTGTGGACTCCTCATTTGGGGTGTTAAACACCTCTGCAAAGTTTCAGCTCCATTGGAGAAACTTTGCAATGTAGAGTTGTTCCAACTCTACTCTGTACAAAGAGGGTTTTGGGCTCTTTAGGTGCACTTCCCCACCTTGGATCAAGGTGAGATTTTAGGTGAGCACCTAATATGGTTTGGGAGAGCTCCTGCAATTTTATGGGATTTTATTGAGATAATTTCCTTTGGAAACATCTCAAAAGGCTAAAACAGACAGAAATGGTTTTCAGGGTTTTACTCAAATAATATTAATATAACATAGGGTTGAAAATCTTATATATGAAAAATATATGTCCTTCTGAGCTTCCATGAATATACTCAGATTTTTCGAAGGCAGGAAAGCAATTTTCCTTGTGGGAATATCATTACTGGCCTTAGAAACAGACATAGATATAAAATAGGAAAATAATATTTTAAATCACCAATTAATGTTTTTAATGAATGAATATAATATTTGGATCAGATCACCAACTTTGGTTGGAAGTGCCACTTGGCTTCATGAGCTAGTAGTGTATCCCAACATGATGAAGGTGATCTTGATATAAAGGAGAAAGGGTTTTTGAAGAGAGCAAAATAATAAGTTTTCATAGGTTTGAGTCATCAAACAGACAAACATACACTCAAACAAGGGTTCACATTGCACTCACAACATTATTTGAAAATGTTTTAACAAGCTCTGATTTTTGCAACATAGAATACTTGGGGTGAAAAACAGGGTGTGACAGGGGTAGGGTGGCGAGTGCTGGCTGGCGCAGCTAGAGGCGGCGGCGGCGGCGGGAGTGTAGCGACCTGACTCAAAACGAGTCAAGCTTGTGTGTTTCTGTGCCATCCCTGGATCAGTATGCTGGCACACACAGTACATCAATGTATATATCAAAGTGCAATCACATGTAAATAGCGTAGAACTGATATATACCTTAAATATCTCAGCGGAAGCAGTCAAGGGAGTGGAGTCCCAATAAACACCAACGGCAAGTTGAGTGTAGACCGTAACCCTGAATCGTACTCTTACTCGTCGAAGAAAAATATCTGCAACATAAGACGTTGCAGCCGTGTAGGTCAGCATATTGAATATGCTGGCAAGTCACATAAGAGAGGGGTAAAGTAATAATCAACTATCTCTACATGCATATTTGGTCGGTGGAGCTAAGTTTTGCATAAAGCCAGTTTTATCCTACAACAAGAGGGGTTGAAAGCAAAATGTTACTACAAGGTTTGTTGTTAATGAGATGGTTCCGCCAACCAGTTCTCGTACCCGAGTTGTCAATAATTACCCTCATCAAATATATATATAATGGTGTTGAGAAATCCAGATAACTTCAGTTCCTTTGGCTCAAGTCGTCCATGACCGTGGACATGGCTAATCGATTAGGTTTGAGTACTCTACAGAGTTTTGCACACGTTCCCCACAAGATTTGATCGCCTCCGGGTTTGTCCTCGCACTTGAGGGTGTTTGAAGACCGGATGATCAAAACATGGTCTTTCAACGGGTCCCTCTGAATCCCTGTCGGTGCCCATCCATTCCTACCATTCGTCTACATCTTCTAGCACCGCCTGTCCAGAGTCGCCGCGTTGTCCAACCAAGCCAGAGCCCATAATGACTTGTGGCTGTGCAGGTAAGCCTTGGGTCTTGAAAATATCCGTCCGTCTCTTTGAGCCTGGGTGAAGCTTTCCGCAGGATGACATTGCCTCTCCAGCATCCCGGGCATCCACTGGGTTTTCCAGGGAGCCGATCAACCGTCCTTCACCCAGTGTTGCATTGCGTCCGAGGTCTTGAAAATCTTGTCTTAATCCGGTCTTGATTATTATATCAATCTCGCATCACTCGTGGTATACACTCAACCGATAACCCGTCTACTCAAGCATAGCATTAAGAAATTGTCGTCCCGGGGCCAAGTGTCGGGGTTGTTGTGTTCCTACCACATGATTCTACAACTTACACTAAAGTTTCCAAGTACCTAGGCAGCATGCAATTGGGCATAGGATGGTAGAACTATAATGCATAAAACGTGGGTGATAGTATGATCAAAGTGACTTGCCTGTGATGTTGACGAAGAAGAATTCCTCGAGAAAATAACTTGATAGACTACTCGTCACTCTCCGATGAAATCTATATAACAAACATATCATCCACATAAGCACTCATACTAGCAATCATTCTAGCAACCAAACAAAAGAGAGAGAGCGAATGAGAAACCGAAAGAAACTTCAAATAGAACTAAAGAGTCTTCTACTACGTCAACCACTAAATAGTTTTTGTCTAACAGAAAATAATGACAAGGAACTAAGATATAAGTTTAACTAAGATAAAAATAAAGTATTTTTCACAAAACTTTTTGAAAGCATTCCCAAACGGGATTTGAAACAACGGTGAAAACAATTGCACGTTACTACGGAGCTAGAATTGTTTTCGTGAAAACAAATAAACATAAAATAAAGACTTGTTGCAAAACTACTGTTAACTAACATAAACAAACAATAATAATCTTTCTGAAATAATAAAGAAAATATTTTAAAACAAAAGTAGAAAATGAATTAACCGAAAACCTAAAAGCGGTGAAACAGAAATTGTTTCACAAGAAATAATGAGTTAAAATACTCAAACAAATACGAAATTTTTACCACTTATAAATAAGATCACTAGTGATCAGCACCAAAAGGAATCAAATCAAAATCTATTTTTAAACTCCTGGAATAGGCAAAACAAGGTTTAAACTAAATCTGCTCTAACTTATATTTCCAAATTTCAAACATAGACAAATTGTATGTTTTTACAATCTACAGGAAATTTGTGAGCTACTGGAAAAAGAATCAAAGTCATTGGAATTCGGGATCAAAAGTTGTGGCCAAAACAAAATTGAAAGTTGCTGTTTTTGTAATTTTGACGGAAAAAACTGGAGATAACTAGTACTAACAAAGGGGTATACGTGTCCTGATGCTAGTGGTTGCGGTGGGTTTTGTTGGAAACTTAGGAGCAAACGGCCGAGGGCTAGCAAAACTGCTGGCTAAATTATAAGTGGGACTAAAAACCGCTGGTTTTTCTAATCTAACCGAACAGTTATATATGATCTAATCTACACCCTTGCCTAAAGATCTAAGGGCTACTAACAACCAGGGAAAATAACAGAGAGGGGAAGGAGTTACCTCGGCTGAGAGAGCTCTCCTCGTGGCTGGCAATGGCCGATGGTGGAGGGGGGCTCCGGTGGGGAAGGGGGAGGGGCCGGCGAGGGTGGGGAAGGGGGCCGAAGGGTGGGGCTCTCGGCAGGGGGTGGGGAGGCGAGGTGGGGGGTGGCTGTAGGTGGCGAGTTGGAGGTAAAACTGCTGGTTTGCTGCTGCTGCTGCTGGTTTCCAGGGAGGGGAGGGAGCAGCAGGGGGGCCAGAGGTGGTGATGGTGCTGGCGAGCCTGCAGGTGGGGAGGTAGGCGAGGTAGAGGGAGGGGGCCGAAGGGGAGTTGCTGGTGGTGTGGTGGCGTGGTGGAGGTACAGGGGGGGCGAGGTGGCGTCGTGGAGGTACAGGGGGCGAGGTGGAGGAAACTCCTGGCAAGTTTTTCCGGTGATAACTTCGGCGAGGGTGCGCGACCTAGAGGCGAGGAGAGGGGGTTTTCTCGGGAAAAATGGAGAGAGGAGGGCGGTGGGAATTTATAGGCGGTCTCGAATGGCGCCCGGAAGGAAGGAGGAGGGAGATCGGGAAGGAGGGGATTCCTTCCTCCATGGATGGAAGGTTTCTCTGTCACGTGGGAGAGAGGAGGAAGAAGAAGATCTCCTGGGCCAAATTTGGAAAGTGCTTAATGGGCCACCTAGAGTTTTCCTAATAAAAGTGATCTCCTTCCTATTTTCAAAACTAGGAAACTAAAACGTTAAAAAGGAAATCAAATCAATTCGGAATAAAGAGTTTTTATATACTAAAATTATCAGAAAAATAAAATATAGATGATGGGCATTTTTCCACGGCAAAAATAAAAACTTCAGAAAAAATTATTTTTCCAAAAATCCCTAAAAGCATTATTTTCTTTAGCAAATAATTTTCAAAAGATCCTCTAAGTTTGAGGGTTCAAATAACTTTCAAAATGTCCGTGGGTTCGAGGGTCATGTTCCTCCGCTCTAGAATGTATTTCCCGGCATTTTTTTGCACGAAGAAAAACGAATGGAAATGTAAGGAAATTCAAATGCAAACATCTCTGTTCAAATTCTTTATAGTTGAAGAAGTCATGTCATCTTCTCTCGTTGCTTTTAAAAGATTGAATTTGAATTCACCGGAGAAGGGGAAAGTCATTTTATTCCCTCTCATTCAAAAGTTTCAAAAAGTTTCAAATTTCACACAAGTTTCAGTGACTCAGCAAACAAACAAACAATCAATCTAATAATTATATTAACATTCCAAAATTTATAATTTTGGGATGTTACAGGGAGGCAGCGCGGCGAGGTGCAGGCGGCGCGGGGCGCTCGGGGGCGAGGGAGCCTGCGCGGTGGCGGTTGCCACGGGCTCGTGCGGGCCGGCGACGGCGCCAGATGGGCTTCGCTGGCTGCGCGCAGGCACGGGCGGGCCTCGCTGCTGGGAGGGAGACAGCATGGAGAGGTGGGGCTGGCGGCTGGGACGGATCCCAAGGGGATACTAGGGTTAGGTTGTCTATATATAGACAAAACGGGCTAGGGTTTGCAGAATTTCGCACCAATTTTAACCGCGCGATCGGAATGGAATGGCCTCGCACGTGGGGACGGTCTAGGTGGCTGTGTAGAGTAGGCTAGCCGGACATGAGAGGGAAAACAGGCACCCGACAACGTATTTTTAAACACCAAAAAACGTCCAACGATACCGAATACGATGCCGCTACGGTCGACCGTTTGGGTACCAGTCGGACTCTGATTGCGACGAAAATTGGCACGCGGTCTACCTATATTAAAATAAGACCGCACGCCAAGCTTCAACCCAATCCGATAATATTTTACACACACTTTTAAAAACAAGGTTTTAGGATGCCGCGGGCGCGTGCGAGTGTGGTAGGGCTCAAAACGGGCAACGACGGGAACGGAGAGAACCGACAACTAATAGCGGATGCAGGTTTCGAAAACTGGCGGCAACGGGATGCTAATGCAATGCAGGTGATGCGCATGATGCGATGATGAGTGCGACACACAAACGAACCACACGACGAGAATGGAATAAAAGGGGAATCTTCTGGAGCGTCGGTCTTGGGCTGTCATATTTGGGTCCCAATCAAGTTGCGGATAATAACAATCATTACATGATGGATGACATATTCATATACCATGCCTCAAATTTATGTGAGAATTTTTTATCTTGTGTTAACCCTAACGTGCACATACACTTCATCATGGATGATGTTTACATTTACCATGCACACATTTTGTTTCGTGTGTCTCCTTGTTGTGTAGGTACACATGATTCATCGTCAACCTCGCAAGTGCATGAGTCGGCGAAAAGAGCTCTATAGATCAATGAAGACGTGCACCACCATGGAGTGCTTACCCTCCACCCACTATCTTTGCGCAAATACTTCACGCTTTTCTTCTTGATGGATCTCACATGGTTATGGCTTCTTGCTCATTACACTTATTTTGTCCACATTGCCATGTCCATTTTGCATGATATGCTCATTTCTATGCCCTTGCCATGCATTTGTGACCCATGTTTGGATCTCACATGACACTTAATTATATGACTTGTATGTGTATTTGCAAGCTTGTGGAGATATTATTGGTTATTGCGTTGTTTGCTTCATGACCCATGACTATGATGATACTTTGATATTTCTTTGTGTTCGTGATTGCGGTAGGTCATGCACATTGTCTATGCCTATCATTTTCTCATGTGACATGATTCCCATGATTTCCACTAGTATGTTGCATCTTCACACTAATAGTTTGTGCGGCATGATCACTATGCTTTCTTATATTGCATCACTAGTGATTAGTACTTTCTCCTTTCATGCGGTTGATGATAACCATTGCCATGTTTCGCACATGATTTGTATTACTTATTTTCATATGTCTCCATGTGTTTCCAATCTCATGCTAGATTTCCCATGTATTGAGTGCAACACTGCTATTAATTTTTCTAATCAGATTGCCCCCATAGCTTTCTCCCATATGATTGAAGTTTTTGACATACTTCATGTGAAGCATGCTTGCATTCCTTCTTTGCACCTTATACATACTGCCATGAATGTCATCATTGTTTCATCATATTGTTCATGCACTTTTGCTTCAATGGTTATGTGCAAGAGGAGAGAACCATCATGATGGATGATGTGTTTGTCTACCATGTGTATACATTATTTGTTTTTATTTGTGTGTGACTAGGATACTTCGATTACAGGTCAACTTCCACTTCACGTGAGTCGACCATTCGAGCTCTTGAGACTGATCCTTGCTAGACCAACGCATTTTTACATCACACATGCTTGTGTTTTGGCATTGTGAAGAATGCACAAGGTCACACTTTTGAGGTGACATCCTTCTTGATCATGGATATTGTGGACCATCCTACATGTGTTTCTTGCACAATGCATAACACATCTTGGACCACATATTCGTGCACATGATAGAGATGTTGCTTCCATTCTTGATTGCCATCTTTGCATGCCTAATGACATATATACCATCTTTGTTGCATCCAACTTGTGGATTACTTGCTCTTAACGTATTCTTGGTTGCAACAATGTCATTTCTTCACATATGCTATGCTCGTTTGCTTTCTACATGCTTGACTTGATTGCCTCACACATGATGACTAATTGCTCTTTATATTGTGTTGAGTGCCACACTATCTTCAGTACACCATATGCACATTATGCTTGGATTGCATTGCACTTTGGATTGCATCATGTGTTTAGACACTTCATTTTATTTGGTGTTGTGAATGACTCCTATGGCTATCATGGAACTTTTGTTGATTGATTTGTGCATGATTAATATGACCATTAGGTATATGGTAGGTATCTTGTCACACATATTTGCATCCCTACCTCGCCTATGCATAATTTCTTCAATGATGCCTTAAATTGTGCTCAGTTTATATGCTTACATGACATGCCACAATCCTTTGTCACATCATAAGATATGCATGATGACAACACTTGTTCGGTGATTCACCACTTGAATGCATGGTTTTCTAACGCTACCACATTTGTTTTTCCAAGTGTTTGTCATGTTTTCTTCTTTTGACAGAATTACAAGACAATGCGACATTGGAGAGTGCCCTTTTTATATTCTAGATGATGAACGCTCGGTGATCTTTCATGGTTACACGGCAACGACATCTCTTTCCCATGGTGATTTGGGTTTTGATCCGAGGACGGATCTTTCCCCAGGGGGAGGGGATGATGCGAAGCATCCTACGGACATCACCATGACAAGAGCCCCTTTGGCAAGTGACACATGTTGCATCTACTCAACATACAGAAACGTGAATCGTCACCTTCACACGTGTTCATTTAACACCTTCGTGGATGGTATACTACTTGGCACTTCTCTCGTGTTCATACATAGGTATCGTCGGAGCTTCACGGATGACGAAGAGGTGTGCAAGCGCCAAGGAACAACTACACCATCCGTGAGGGAAGCATGGAAACAAAGACGGAAGAAGTCGATGCAAGTCTACACTGGTGGGACATCCGACCCTAGCCCACACATCCGGCGTCCGGGGACCAAAGTCTCATCAGCAACTATTAGTTGGAGTGCTACATGCCCCATACATCTAGCCCGAGATCGTACATCAGGCCCACCACCCACACATCCGGACCGAAGTTACGTAGAGAGGAATGCTCTGGCCAACTTCACGCTCGACATCCAGCTAGTGCACGAACATCCAACGTCACGGGAACGGTCGGACATCTGGCCCCAGGCCGGACATTCGGCGCCTACCTGCGCGCATGGATGGGACAAAGGCCCATGTATCCCCCTCTCACTTACCACTTCGTGGCTAGGACTATATATACTCCACCCCTCCTCATTTCTAGGGTTAGCAATGGTTTAGCTCATAGATTATTTTACCATTGCTCCTTCCACTACCTCTCCCATGGGGATGATGCCTCCATGTGAGATGTGATATTTGAACTCGTTCATATTTCTGTCACATCCTGTGTTTTCCCTTTTCTGACTAAGCTAACGTAGCTAAAAAATAGGGCCAACAAAAACTTTTTTTGTGTGATGTGATGCTTGAACTGACTACTATATGCTTCCTTGTTTGATTGTGTCTTAAATCACAAAAAATCTCTTCATCTCAAGGCTCAACTTCTTGATGCAAATAATTTCCCAATGATCATGCCATGTGTATTGGATATAAAACTATTTAAGAAAATATTATTTTGAACAAACAACTTTTGTTTAATTTCGATTTTCAAAACCCATAAATTGACGTTTGTACTACAAGTCCTCAAATTAGGAAATATGTTTGGCCCCAAATATTTTATTTTGATCCTATTATCAAAAAGACTTCCCAAAACCACAAAAATATGATTTTTAAAGTTATTTCATTATTTTATTTAAATACCATTTTCTAAGGCCAGAAATGGTATTTTATAGGGTAAAATTATTTTAATGCTTTCAAAATATTTGATAAAGTTTAGGGAAACTCAGTGTACATATATTTTCCACATATACGAGTTTCGACACATGATCATGTTGAAAATATTGGACAAAAGCCTTCAAAACCTTTTCTATGCATTTCAAGTATTTGAAATATTTCTATAAGAAATATTCTCAAATAATTTCAAGAAAATTTTAGCAAGTCACAAATGATAAATTTGATTACCTTGCCTAGTTTCATCTCAATCCAAACTAATTTGATGCACGAATATATTCCGAACCCCTCTCTATCCAGATCCAAACTTGAGCAATATTACATTGCCAAGTCTCTCCACTTATTCTGAAACTTTCTGGCCATGTTCCAGTCCCCTAATAATGCATACACACCAAGTGGTGCATCAAGGAGAACAAATTCACTTGTCCAAATCCCCCAAACCCATTTCTGCTAAATTTTTTAATTGGGAAATATTGCATTGTCAAGTTTCTCCAATTGGTCCCAAACTTTTTGGGCATGCTCTAATCCCCAAATTATGCCACCACACCCAGTGGTGCATTAGAGAAAATTGTCACACATGTGTATTGACTCTCCTAACTAAGTTAACATAGCTCAAAAAATGACCATTTTTTTCTACGTGATGTGATGCTTAAACTGATTGTTGTTTGCTTGCTTGTTTGATTGTGTTTTAAATCACAAACTTCCTCTTCATTTCTAGATTCATATCACTGACCCCAAACCTTTTCCCAATGACCATACCATGTGTATAGTACCAAAAAAATCATTTTTGTGAGATATTATTTTGATCAAAAAGTTTTTATTTAATTTAAGCTTTCAAAACACCTTGAGTTGGGATTTGTACTACAAGTCCTCAAATTATGGAGATATTTTCACCCAAGTATTTTATATAAATTCTATAATCAATAAGACTTCACAAAACCAAAAAATTATTATTTTAAAATTTATTTTCCTATTTAATTTTAGTACCTTTTTGTACAGCTAGAAATGGTCTTCCATGAAGAAAATTTATTTGGTTACTTGCAAAATGTTTGAGAAAATTTATGGAAATTCCGTGGACATATATTTTCCATATCTAAGAGTTTCAACACATGGTCATATTCAAAATATTGGACAAAACACCTCCAGAAACTTTTAGCCTAATTTAAGATTTTGAAATATTTCCATAGGAAATATTCTCAATAAATTTCAGGACTATTCTCAAAAAAATTCTCAATGCTATATGTGGTGATCTTCCCAAGTTTCATCTCAATACAAGTTGGTCCAATTCACCAAAATATTCCAAAACTATCTGTGTCGATAACTAAATTTGAGCAACTCTATGTTGCCAAGTTCCTCATTTTGTGCTCAAATTTTCTGAACATGTTCTAATACTCTAATAATGCATCCACACAATGTGGTGCATCTAGGAGAACAGATGAACTTGTCTAAGATGCCTCAAAACCTCTCCTGTTGATTTATAGAATTGGGCATGCTCTAATCCTCAAATAATGCCACCACACCAAGTGGTTCATTAGGGGGAATTAATTTACATGGATTATCTAAGAGAAACAATTTATGCCCGTTTCTAGGATTAATCAAGTTTACACTATCAACTTTCACCATATAATCTCAAAATTGGTTATCAGGGCCAAATGGTCTTACCATTTACCACTGCTAAGTCCCAGGGCCATTGGTTACCCGTAGAAGCCCATGTACAACATAGAACACTTTGAGCCATTAACTAGAAAACAAGCAAAGTTGACCCTAAGATATTCTCCTTGCTCCAATTTTTTTTACCACAACTTGTGCTAGTCCTCTTCCACCCTAGTAACCTTGAAATGGCCGCTGATAAATTATTGGAGGGTAACTCCCTCTCTTTCCCTTTCCTTTTCACCATGGAAGCACCTCTTTTACCTTCCTCCCACTGTTTCTGTTCATGCAAATGCCGCCAAATTTTTTCACAACACCTCTACTGTGCTAATGCATCTTGGCACATCCAAAAATGGCAGTCTCATGTGTAAAATATGAGCATCCCTTCTAAACCTACATTTTGGGAGAAAAGTAGCCTTGAACTACAAGTACTAGCTACTCTGTTCTTCCCGAGATGAAACTTGGTGGTAGTGTAGTCCTTGCATGGATAGGGACACTGGACAAAGTTTCCTACCAAAAGCCCTCTAGTAAAAACCGTTTTGCTAGCCCCGAAGTTTGTTGTTGCAAACTTAACCATGATGAAAACTCCACCTAGCCTACTCCATATGAAACCGAAAATTACCAGTGTACCCAACCATGTATGCCTCGCACCCCACACAACTTGGGTTGACCAAAACGATGCTCTTGGCATGGGTTAGCGCGGTGACCACACCGTCAGGATGCACCAAATGTGCTTCTGCCAGGCCTGCTTGTTCTGAAGCTCTTGGGCGGTAGTGGCAGGATGCGCACGCGCGCCCAAATACTTCTCTCGACATCCCACACCTCTCCCCAACACCATCTTGCCTCCAAAATGTCTCTAGATCGCGTGCTCTTCATGCCCGAGGGAACCCGAGGCGCGCCAAAGCTCCCATTCGACGCCTTATGGCTTTAAGCTGTCCCCGAGCCGCCTATGGGCCTCCTCTCGCTCCCTCTCGCCCCTGTGAACCTCCCGCGCCTCCCCATTCGACCTCCTCCGCACCCTCCTCCTCCAGCGGCCGCCATTACTGACGGTCGTCTCCCGCCCAAATCGAGCAAGTCGGCCCTCCCTCGGCTCGATTCTCCCCTCCAGAAGGACCCCACGAAAACTCCATCCTCCCTCGTAGCTCCAAGCTCTCTCCCCGTGGCCGACCCGATCTCTGTGGTGACATCGGAGCCACCGCAGTCCCTTGCCGATGGGGTGCTTGCTCCAGGTCACCCCGTGGCCCCCCAGACCATTCCCTGGTGCAGCCCCGAGTCGGGCGTCCGCCCGGACAACCGGCTCTATGACCGCTGCAGCATTGCGGCCAAGGCCGCTACGGCTGGCACTCTCCCTTGCCCTATCCTGAGGAGGAAGAAGGGGACGGGAGCGAGGGAGAAGGACCGGTAGGTCCCGCTTGTAAGAGACATAGAGGTCGGATCCCTTGTTTTAAGTGGAGACGGCTTCCAAGGAATACCCCTCCTGCTGTCGGAAGTGTATTTCCAGAAATATGCTACCTGCGTCGCCACTTTCCCCGCCCGACTTGTTCACTAGGCCGTCCGAGTGAATATTCTACGCCAAGGACGTTGGTTCGCCCGGTTGCCTTGGTAATTCTCTTCGTTTTTCTTTTTCTCCAGGAGATTCTCAAATCCATAGAAAAATAATATTAGCTCGAAATTTTATGATTCAAATTCCTATAGATTCCTAATATCATGTGCTATCCAAATATGTGCATGGCACATTTTTCCAGAGATGTTTTTTGTAGTGTTCAAATTTAAATTTGAATTTGAATCATTCAAACTCCACCTTACAAAATTCCTAGAGAGATAAAATCAACTCCAAATGGAGTAATTCAAGTTCTGAGAGACTCTACAAATCATGCACTATTTCTCTAGAGTAGGTGAACATTTTTCTCATGCATTGTTTCTACTAGGAAAAATAAATATCCCCATTTCCATTTATTCCAACTTAATAAATTCATAGAAAAATCATCCAACTCCAAATCCAGTGAAACTACTTCCTAAATATTTCTAAAATCGTTCCGTATCTAATGAGTGCGTCCACTCATTTTTAAGGAGATATTTTTTGTAGACTTCTTGTGGGGCTAGTGATGCCTCCACTTCCACCGTTCAAACTTCTCTGATGGTCCAAATCCTTTAGAACAAACTTTAGGAAAATTTCTTACGACCAAAGATGTCCAAAAAAATAGAGCTCCTATTTATAGAGCTCTTTGTTTTTCTTCTTTTTGTATGGCTTATCGTGGTTGTTTCCAACGATAGTTAACGAAGTAGACGAATTGCTCAGAGTTGAACAAGAAGATCATGAAACCCTCGAAGACTTTGCTGAACCAGGAAAGCGGTCCCTTGACCATGACTTGAAACCATTTATGCATGTACTATGGCACTTTACTTCGTTGTAGTTGAATCATGTTGAATGAGTGACCACCTTGGTGGGTTATCTCTCATACTCCTCGTTGATACTTGCACTGAGCATGACCCTACCTTCTTATCAAGGTTGTGTGGGTGGGAATTAATTAGGTTGATAATTGCACTGAGTGTGACACTACACAAATTGGATGGGAACATGCATGGTGATGATGAAGGAAAAGATTCCAAAGACTTTTCGAAAACCCTGTCGGGTGCCACTAATGCCTGAGGGGGATGTGTTGAGTTGGGTATCCACTTGATAAAGAAGTGATGTATCGAGGCATGTTTTGTGTGTGTGGTATCGAAAGCTTGATTAGATTTAAGATTTGCTGACCATCCCAATCTTACATGTGCGACCACAATACCCCTTTATGGGACGGGGCTCTATTGATTACTTTGGTCGATGCTAGTAGAGAGCCCGCATCACCAATGGCGGGAGTGGCGTGGTCACTCTCGATATGGGGTCATGCTATGTTGGTGACCATGGGCTGTTTTTACAGACATCGGGCACACCGTTGACCCATTCATGGATGGTATGATCTAGAGAGAGCTTGTATGATGTACATCATTAGTAAATCTGGGCATGGGTAGCCCGGCCCGGTGACCGCGCACGAGCCCGACCCGAAAAACCCGGGCCAGGTCGGGCCGGGCTTTCAAGGCCGGGCAGCAGTTCGGGCCGGGCCCGGGCTTGCACAAATTGCCATTTTATACGGAGGCCCGGCCCGACCCGGAAATCCCCTTTTTAGTTTGTTCAGGCCGGGCTCGGGCCTAATATCTGGATTTCATGGTCGGGTCAGGCCGGGCTCGGGCCAGAGATTTTTGGTTCGGGCTTTCCAAAGCCCGGCCCGAAGCTCGGCCGGACCCAGTGTACGCCCAGGTTTAATCATGAGAGTTGTGTACCAATCGAGTGGACTCTTTATTTAGTGTTGCCAGGGGAAAGGCATTGTTTGGACTCTTACCTTAGGTATGCTATATACCACCAGTCATGGATGACACGGAAGTTCCCCGAGTCTTGTGGGTACAAATACCCAACCTGTGCAGAGTGTAAAACTATTCGAACATCTGTGTCCACGGTAAAGGACAGTTGGGTGGACCTGCTTGAACTATGTCCAGAATTTTTCGCATAAACCAAGTGTGCGTGTGTGAGAAAGGTTATTTTATGACAAAGATGTTAGTATGATTCATGGGCTAAGTTAGATGACTTGGCATGATGAGTGGACATGGCATGTTCGACCCTCATTTGATATTGATATGTGTAACCTGTTCTTATGGATATCATTTACCTCATGATGGACACCCTCACAAGAAATTGATCATGTCATTGCACTTGAAAATCTACTTTACACAATATACCTAGTGCAATATCATATACTGTTATTGCTTTGTCCCACAACGTGGGTTGCTTGCGAATACATTCAAAGTACTCATTGGCTTGCCACTAGTTATTTTATCGACCATGCATGAGAGAACAAGATATGATGAAGAATACCTTGGTGACGCTCGTGCGAGCTAGGACGCTTCCTAGTCAGAATGCGTGCAGGGTTAAGGCAGATGCCATGGGTTCACGCTGTTGATGAAGATTTTCTGCTGCAAATATTTTAAGACATGGCCATGGAGGCCATAATCGAGGTAAATGAAACGCAATGCATGTAAACGTCTTGTTATTCAGTTTGTATGTGTTCACTGAGCTTTGATCTCTATGATCACTGTGCACGTACATTCGATGATCACGGTTTATGAGTCGGGGTCCCCAGAGAGCTGGTATGAGAGCCATCTAGATTGTACAAAGCCCTTAGTTAGCATGGACGTTAGTTAGGACAAATATATTTTTTTAGAACTTTCAAACCGCTCACAAACCATATATATTTCTCACCTCTCCCAAATTTTCAAAGGAAATGAAGGTTTCTGCATTAGCACATCCACCCTTATTCCCTTGACTATCCTCATTTTCTTTTTCGAAACATATAAACAATAGCTAGCACCCTTATGCCCCTGACCACTGGCTTCCTTGAAACTCTCGTGGGTAACTTGAAAGGGGACGACCTTGCCAAACGACCACTCACATACTTGGAAGACAAGGTTGGCAACACCGCGACGATACGACACCAGCAAAATCTACCTTCTAGAGCAATGAAGACATCGAGACTCAGAAGATGGTGGCACCCTGTACACTATCCCATAGTGATGTAAAATATTTATGACAACCAGGACATAAAATATGCAAGTTCATGATATGCAACGCCTAGTACAGGAATATCACGGACGAGATTCTTGTAATGGGGGTAGGTATGTCACACCCTGTGTTTTCACTCTCCTAACTAAGTTAATATAGCTCAAAAATTAGGACCAATTAGAACTTTTTCTACGTGATGTGATGCTTGAACTGATTGGTGTTGGCTTGCTTGTTTGGTTGTGTTTTAAATCACAAACTTCCTCCTCCTCTCTAGACTCCTCTTGCCCAATGACCATACCATGTGTATTGTACCAAAAAATTATTTTTGCGATATATTATTTTGAACAGAAAGCTTTTATTTAATTTAAGCTTTCAAAAACCCCCTAAGTTGGGATTTGTACTACAAGTACTCAAATTAGGAAGATGTTTTGCCCAAAATATTTTATTTAAATCCAATTATCAATTAGACTTCCCAAGACCACAAAATTATTATTTTAAAAGTTATTTTCATATTTTATTTAAATACCTTTTTCTGAAGCCAGAAATAGTCTTTTCTGAAGAAAAGATATATTTTCTTGCCTCCAAAATTTTGGGGAAATTTAGGGAAACTCAGTGGACACATATTTTCAAAATGTAAGACTTTCAACACACGGTCATGTTCAATATATAGGACAAAACCCCTCCAAACCCTTCTTGCCTATTTCAAGCTTTTAAAATATTTTCGTAGGAAATATTCTCAATAAATTCCAGGAAAATTCTAGCAAGTCACACATGATATATGTGGTGATCTTCCCAAGTTTCATCTCATTCCATGTTGGTTTGATTAACCAAAATATTTCAAAACTATCTGTGTCCCGAACCAAATTTGAGTAACTGTACATTGCCAAGTTTCTCTTTTTCTGCTCAAAATTGTGGACATGTTCTAATACTCTAATAATGCATCCACACAAAGTGGTGCATCAAGGGGAACAGATGAACTTGTCCAAGACCCCTCAAAACCTCTCGTGATGATTTCTAGAATGGGGAAACGTTACATTGTAAAGTTTCTCCAATTGATCCCAAACCTTTTGGGCATGATGTAATCCACAAATAATGCCACCACACCAAGTCGTGCATTAGGGTGAATTAATTTGCATGGATTTATCTAAGAGAATCCGTTTCTGCCCCTTTCTTGGCTTTATCAAGTTTACACTGTCAACTTTCACCATATAATCTCAAAATTGGTGATTCCAAATGGTCTTACCATTTACCCTTGGTAAGTCTCAAGGCGGTTACCCCTAGATGCCCCCGTAGAACATCGAACACTTTCAGCCATGCACTACAAGACAACCAAAGTTGACCGTGAGATATTCTCCTTGATCCAAAATTCTTACCACAACTTGTGCTAGCCCTCTTCCACCCCAGTAACCTTGCCATGGCCCCTGATTAATTATTGGAGGGTATGTCCCTCTCTTTCCCTCTCCTTTGCATGATGGCAGCATCTCTTTTACCCCTCTCCCATTATTTCTATTCATGCAAAAGCCCCCAAATTTTTCCACAACACGTGTAGTGTGCTTATGCATTTTGGCACACCCAAAAGTGGGAGGCTCACTTGGAATATAAGAGGAGCCCTTCTAAACCTAGATTTTTGGTAGAAAAGTAGCCTTGAACTACAAGTACTTTCTACTCTCCTCTACGTGAGCTGAAACTTGGTGGTAATGTAGTCATTGCTAAGATAGGGACACTGGACAAAGTTTCCTACCAAAAGCCCTCTAGTAAAAACCCTTTTGCTAGCCCCCAAATTTGTTGTTGCAAACTTAACCATGGTGAAAACCCCACCTATCCTGCTCCATATGAAACCAAAACTTACCAGCGTACCCAACCATGCATGCCTTGCAGCTCAGACAACTTATGTTGACCAAAACGATGCTCTCGCCACGGGCTGGCGTGGTGACCACACCGTTAGCATGCAACACCAGTTCTCTGCCAGATTAGCTTGTCTTGTAGCTCTTGGGCGGCAATGGCAGGATGCCCATGAGCGCCAGGATACCTCTCTCTACCTCCCACGCCTCTCCCGAACACCAGCTTGCCTCCAAATCTTTGGCGCATGTGATCTCCATGCCCGAGGGCATCCGGGGAGCACTTGAGATCCCCTTCATTGCCCTCTGCCTTGAAAGCATCCCCGAGCCCCCTCTTGGCCCACTCTCGCTTCCTCTCGCCCCTGTGAACCACTCGCGCCTCCTCCTCCTCCAACGTCCGCCATTACTGGTGATCGTCTCCGCTCCAAATTGTATAAGAAGACCCTCCCTCGCATCGATTCTCCCCTCCAGAAGGACCCCGCGACAACTGCATCAGCCCTGGTAGCTCCAGGCTCTCTCCCCGCAGTCGAGACGAGCTCTCAGGTCACATCGGTGCTGACGCCATCCCCTACAGATGGGCCGCTTTCCCCAGGAGTCCTCGTGGCCACTCAGACCGTCCCTGGGTATGGCATAGAGTGGGGCATCTGCTCGGACCATCGGCTCGAAGACCGCTGCAGTGGGGCAGCCAGGGTCGTGACGGCCGACGCTCTCCGCTGCCCCTCTCGCGAGGAGGAAGAAGGGGACGGGAGAGAATGCGAGGGACCGGTAGGACCTGGTGTACGAGACACACAGGTCGGGCCCCTCATTTGAAGTGGAGACGGCTTTCAGGGAAGATATCCCCTGTTGCCAGAAGCATCAACACTTTTCCTCCCCGAGTGGGTCACAGGGCCGTCCGAGTGACTATTGTATGCCAAGGGAGTTGGTTAGCCCGGTTGCCTTGGTATTTCTCTCCCTTTTTCTTTTTCTCTGGCAGAATCAAAAGTCCATAGAAAAATCATATTAGCTCAAAGTTTGACGATTCAAATTCCTATAGATTCCTAAAATCATGTGCTATCCAAATATCTACATTGCACATTTTTCCACAGATGTCTTCTATAGTGTTCAAATTCAAATTTGAATTTGAAACATTCAAACCCCACCTTGCAAAATTCCTAGAGCTCTCAAATGAACTCCAAATGGAATAATTCAAGTCTCCACAAACTCTACAAATCAGGCACTATTTTTCTAGCCTAGGTGAAATTTTTTCTCATGCATTGTTTCTGCTAGGTCAAATAAATACCCCATTTCCATTTATCACAACTTAATAAATTAATAGGTAAATCATCCCAACCCCAAATCTAGTGAAACCACTTCCTAAATATTTCTAAAATCATGTCGTATCAAATGAGTGCCTCCACTCATTTTTAAGAAGATATTTTATGCAATCTTCTTGTCGGGCCAGGATGCCTCCACTTCCACTGTTCAAAATTCTACGATGGTCCAAATCCCTCAGAAAATAATTTAGGCATTTTTTATGACCAGAGATGTCGGGAAAATAAACTCCTATTTATAGAGCTCTTTGTTTTTCTTCTTGTTGTGTGGTTTATCATGGTTGTTTCCGACGATAGTTAACGAAATAGACGAATTGCTCGGAGTTGGCCAAGAAGCTCGCGAAGCCCTAGAAGACTTTGTTGAACCTGGCAAGCATCCCCTTGACCATGATTTGAAACAATTTATGCATGTAAACTGGCACTTTACTTCGTTGCACTTGAATCATGTTGAACAGGTGATCACCTTGGTGGGTTGTCTTCGATAATCCTCGTTGATACTTGAAGTGAGCATGACCCTACCTTCCTATGAGGGTTGTGCGGGTGGGAAGTAGTTAGGTTGCTAGTAGTTGCTACGCAAACATGATGGGAACATGCATGGTGATGCTGAAGGAAAAGATTCCAAAGACTTTTCAAAAACCCCGTTAGGTGCAACTAATGCCCGAGGGGGGGTGTGTTGAGCTCGGTAACCACTGGATAAAGAAGTGGTGTACCAAGCCTAGTTTTGTGTGTGTTGTTTCTAAAACGGTATTACATTTAAGATTTGCTAACTGTCCCAACCTTACATGTATTTCCACAATACCCCTTTATGGGACGGGGCTTTGTTGATTACTTTGGTTGATGCTAGTAGAGATCCCACATTATGAGTGGCGGGAATGGGGTGGTCACTCTCGAGGCGGGGTCATGCAAGGTAGGGCGACCATGGGCTGTTTTTACAAACACCAGGCACACCGTTGGTCCCTTCGTGGATAGTACGATCTATAGTTGGGCTCGTATCATGTTCATCATGAGGGTTGTGTACCAATTGAGTGGATTCTTTGTTTATTGTCGCAAGGGGAAAGGAACTGTTTGGTTGCTTACCTAGGGTATGCTATATACTGCGAGTCGTGCATGACACGGAAGTTCCCCGAGTCTTGTCGGTACAGCGCGCAACCTCTACAGAATGTAAAACTATTCGAATAATCATGTGCACGGTCAAGGACAGTTGGGTGGACCTACTTAAACTACGTCCAAAAGTTTTCGCATAAACCAAGTGTGCGTGTGTGAGAAAGGTGATTGTATGATAAAGATGGCAGTATGATTCGTGGGCTATGTCAGACATCTTGGCATGATGGGTGGACATGGGATGTTTGACCCTCAGTTGATATTGATATCTGTAACCTGTTCTTATGGACATCATTTACGTCATAATGCATGCTCTCACAAGAAATTGGTCATGAAATTGCACTTGAAAATCCGCTTTCTGCATTTTACCTATAATGCTATATCATGCATTGTTATTGCCTTGTTCCACAACATGGGTTGCTTGGAGTATATTCAAAGTATCATTGGCTTTCCACTTGATATTTTATCGACCAGGCATGAGAGAACAAGATATGATGAAGAATATGTTGGTGACGCTCGTGTGAGCTGGGATGCTGCCCAATCAGAATGCATGTAGGGTTAAGAAAGATGGCATGGGTTCACGTTGTTGATGAAGATTTTCCGCTGCAAATATATGAAGACTTGGCTATGGAGGCCGTAATCAAGTAAAGCGGTATGTAATGGATGTAAGCCTCTTGTTATTCAGTTTTGGTGTGTTTTGTGCGCATTGATATCTGGATCACTTTGGACGTACATTCGGTGACCATTGATCACCACTTATGATCGGGGTCCCCACAAAAATAGAACTGCATGGATGGATCTAAGCAAAACCATTTTTGCCCATTTCTATGGTTTATCAAGTTTACATTGCAAATTTTCATCATATGCTCTCAAAGTTGGTTATAAGGGCCATTTGGTCTTACCAATTACTCTTTTTTAAAATCAAGGCCATAGGGTTCCTCTGCCTAGCTCAAATACAAAACAAACATCTTCAGCAATAAGCTTGTGGACAAGCTAAGTTGACCCTAGGAGATTCTCCTTGCCTCCAACTTTTTACCACAGCTCTACATTGTTGTATTTTACCTCTAGTAGCTCTCTCTTGCCCAGGAAGCAATAATTGGTGGGTAAAAACCCTCCATTTTACTGTTTGGGCAGCATTGGCATGCCCCTCTTTCCCCTCTCCTTCCATTCATTGCATGTAATTGTCCCCAAAATTTACCACAATACCCTTTGCATAGTGATGCATCAATCCAAACCCAAACTTTGCAGGCTCACATGGAAAATGTGAGCAGTCCATCTAAAACTAGATTTTGGTAGCAAATGTAGCCTTCAACTGTAAGTACTAGATACTCTCATCTCCTGGAGCAAAAACTTGGTGGTAATCTAGTCCTTCCCTACCTAAAATCATTGGACAAAGTCTCCTACCAAATGCCGTCTAATAAAAACCCTTTATCTAGCAACTAAGTTTGTTGCTGCAAACTTACCTGAACTCAAAACAACTCCAGCCAGCTCCAAATGGATCCAAACCTCACTCCAACCTCTAGCACGCATGCCTTGCATGCTAGAAAACTTGGGCTGACCAAAACGTGGTCCTGGACAAGCCTTCGTGTGGTGACCACACTGATGGCAGGTAGAAACGATGTTGTGCCACTTGGCCCCATCGTGTAGCTCATGTCGAGCAGTGTCACAGCATCCCAACACACCAGGGGGTCTGTCTCATCCTCCCATGCCCCTTCGCGACTTTAGCAAATCTCCAAACTGTCTCTAAAGTGCGTGCTCGCCGCACCGAGAGCACCTGAGGCACACTCGAGCTCACGCCGTCGCACCCTCTTGCTTTATCCTTCCCCCGAGCAACATGGACCCCCTAGTGCACCCCTATGACTCCCATGGAGATCTTGGATCGAGCCGTTTAAGCTCCCATGCCCTCTTCCTCCTTCCATGGCTGGCGTGGCGTCGCCTCGGCACCGGTTGGATTGGTAGCACCCCGCCTCTTTCCTGCCCTATGAGTTCCACCTCCATGCCCTAGCTCCACAGTAGATCCCCCTCCTCTCTCCACTTCCTCTCCTCTGCGGCTATCACATCGTACCCATCACCATAGTCGAAGCTACGTTCGGTCTCGACCTCCCCCGGGTCGAAGGACCGTCCAGGTGGGTGCGACAAGCGGCCCTGAGCTCACCGGTGGCCGGAGCCACCAGGGCGGGTGCCGGCGCGCTCGGTTGGGATCCTCTCTCCCTCCCTTGCTCTCGTGGGACGTAGGAGGACATGCAAGCGGGGCCCAACGGTCAATGGCCAAACCCCGATCATTAAAGTGGAGATGCCTCCCACCCAAGTGTGTTTCCCTACAGCAAAAGCGCTTTCCCGAAAGGCGCCTTCGGCGTGGCCTCCTGAGAGCATGGTTGAAGCTGCTGGTTGACCCAATTGATATATTGCGCCAAATGCGCGGGTTAGCCTTTTTGGTATTTTCTCTATCTTTTTCCTTTTTCCTGAGAAGCAAACAATTCATTATAAATTCATATAATGTCCAAATTTTATGATTAAAATTTCTACATTCTCCTAAAAATGCCAGTTACCTAATGATGCAACTTTCATATTTTTCCACCACAAGTTTCTCCCCTACTCCCGTATTAATTAAAATTTGAATTTTTCAAAGCTCCATTTGTAAAATCCCTAGATCATTCAAATGGAGTAATTCCAATTTCTAAATTTTCTAAAAATGATTCCCTATTTATCTTGCCACGATGAACATTTTTCCAAGCATTCTTTTCCTTGGACCAAATAAATAGCTCCCTTTTTCTTTATTTCCATCTTAGAGAAACCCTAGGAAATTCATCCCAACTCCAAATCGGGTGTAACCAATTACTAGGTACATGTACAATCATGCTCTATTAAATAGTTGCATTCACTCATTTTTGTAAAAATGTTTTCTATAGACTCCTTATAGGATCATCGTTACGTCTATTTCCACCTTTTGGACATTCTTGTTGATCCGGATCCAGTAAGACCTCTTTGGTTAATTTTCTTATAGCCAGATGTGTGCTATAAAAAACTCGTTTTTAGAAGACTTTTATTTCTCTGCTTGTTGTGTTGCTTACTATGGGTGTTTCCGACGATAGTCAACGAAGTAGATGAAGTGCTCGGAGTTGGACCAGAAAACTGTGAAGAACTTGAAGACTTTGGAGAACTAGGCAAGCAACACTTTGACCATGACTACTTGCACTGAGCATGACCCAACCTTCCTATGAGGGTTGTGCGGAAGGGGAGTAGATATGACGCTAGTAGTCGCAACGCTAATGGGACGGAAATATGCATGGTGACGGAAAAAGAAACAATTCCAAAGACTTCTCAAAAATCCCGTCGGGTGCCACTAATGCCCGAGGGAGAAGGTGTTGAGGTAGGTAAGCACTTGAGAAATAAGTTGTGCACCAAGATAAGTTGAGGGTGTGTGTTTTCGAAAACAAAGAGATTTAAGGTTGGTCGACTATCCCAACCTTACATGTTCGACCATATTACCCCTTTATGGGACGGGACTTTGTTGATTACCTTGGTTGATGCATGAAGAGAGCCCGCATTACTAGTGGCGGGAGAGTCGAGTCGCTCTCTTGATACGGGGTGCTTTTACACACACCAGACCCACTATTGTGTCCCCTCAGGGATTGTACGTTCTTGAGCGAGTCTCGTATGATGTACATCATGAGGACGTGGGCCAACAAGTGGAGTATTTTTTAGTGTCGCCTGGGGAAAGGCATTGTTCGGGTGCTTACCTCGGCTATTTAATATACCGTGAGTCATGGATGACACAAAAGTTCCCCGAGTCTTGTGGGCATAGCGCGTAACGTCTGTAGAGTATTAAACTATTCGAATAGCCGTGTCCACGGTCAAGGAGAGCTCGGTGGTGCTACTTAAAAGTATGTCCGATATTTTCTCAAACTTGGTGTGTCTCTGTACAAATCAGGGATCCGCAGACCCACAAAGGTTTGAACTCTGGACGGCGCTCGCTCTCCTACCCTGTTCTACCACTCAGCTTCACTGCAACTCTCCCATGGCTCGAGCTAAGGAAAGTATACAATAACACACGAGAAGTTTATCCAGGTTTGGTCCACCTTGCGGTGTAAAACTCTACTCCTGCTTGTCTAGATTGCTTGAGGTGGAAGACGAGTACAAAGTGTGAGTTTTTGCCTAGGTGGAGACGATGGGGGAAATCGATCCCTTCTACGGAGGTCGTGCCTCTCTTTTATACTCCCATTGGTCCTCTCTTTGGTCTCACTGATGCATTGGTTTCCTTCCAAGCATAAAGGTTGATGTAGCATGGCGACGACAAGTATTTCCCACAATTATGAAACCAAGGTATCAATCCAGTAGGAAGATCTACACGACTATGTAAACATCACGTGCACACAAATGGCAAATCCTCGCAATCCAACGGGTGGATAGGTTGGCAATCCCTCGTGGGTGGATAGATTGATAGATGTAAATAAGAGTGATAGCAAATATAACGCAGCAAGATATTTTTGGTTTTTTTGATAATATAGAACTGAAAACAAAGGAGAAAATAAACTAGAAACGAAAGTAGCAAAGTAGAGATTGCAAATAGATGATGTGAAGTAGACACGATGGCCGTAAGTTTCACTAATGGCTTCTCTCTAGAAAGAGAAAATGGTGGGTAGAAAAATTACTTTGGGGCAATTGAAAGAAAAGCAAATAATTATGACGATATCCAAGACAATGATCATGTATATAGGCATCACGTCCAAGATAAGTAGACCGACTTCTGCCTGCATCTACATCTATTACTCCACATATCAACTGCTAGCCACCATGCATCTAGTGTATTGAGTTCGTGGAGAAATAGAGTAATGCCTTAAGAACGATGACATGATGTAGACAATATCTATTCTTGTTGGAAGAGACCCCATCATTTTATCCTTGATAGCAAAAATACATGTGTGTCATGTCTCTTTCTGTCATTGAGATGAGCACTGCAAGATCAAACCTATCACAAAGTACTTCTTCCCATTGCAAGATAAAAGATCAAGTTGTCTAGACAAACACTAAATATTGGGGAAGAAATATGAGGCTAAAATAATCAGGCATGAATATGTTTTTGTAGATCTGATCATACTCACAATTCATGGGACCCCAACAAATACACCGCAAAAGAAAGAGTTACATCATATGGATCTCCAAGAGACCATTGTATTGAGAAACAAAACGAGAGAAAGCCATCTAGCTACTTCCTATGGACCGTAGGTCTGATATGAACTACCCACGCATCATCAGAGGACCGCCAATGCGGATGGTGAACCCCTCCGTGATCGTGTTCCTCTCTGAAACAGGCTCGAGGTTGGATTTCCTGGCTCTGGAACTTGCGTCGGTTGAAATGATTTTTCATCGAGTCTTATAGGATTTTCTAAGTATTGGGGTATTATAGAGCTCGGAGGAGGTGCCCGCGGGCCCCACTAGACACCAGGTCGTGTCAAGGGCCTCCGGCGCTCCCTGATGTCTAGTGGCCCCCTTCGCCTCGTCTCTTGCTCATTCTTGGTTCCCAAGTTTCCCTCTGGTCCAAAAAAATCTCCGTAAATTTCGTGGCAATTGGACCTCATGCTTATTTAGCTGAGAGTTTCTAATGGTTTGTCTTGAATGCCAACATAGATTTTGAGATGACTATGATGTAGTATGATAGGATGGTATTCTCCTTTGAATGTTTCAAGTGGCTTGACTTGGCGCATGTTCATGCATGTAGTTGAAACAAAATCAACATAGCCTCTATGATGTTCGTGTTCATGGTGATTTATATCTTGTTCATGCTTGCATTCAATGTTAGTCAAACTCATTGCATCTTGATGACTGTTGTCGCTCTCTAGTTGATCGCTTCCTAGTCTTTTGCTAGCCTTCACTTGTACTAAGCGGAATACTGCTTGTGCATCCACTTCCATAAACCCAAAAGTTTCTCCATGAGAGTCCACCATACCTACCTATTTGCGGTATCTACCTGCCGTTCCAAGTAAATTTGCATGTGCCACTCTCTAAACCTTCAAGAAATAATCCGTTTTGCATGCCCGAACCGCTCATGTGGTGACAGGGGGCTATTGGTATCTTCCATGCGAGGAGTGTTATCCTCGACATGTGTTTATTCACTGTCATTCACGAGAAAGGGGTCGGTAATTGGAATGCCCAGTTCCACGCTTAAATCGAAAACATAACTGTGAAACAAGACTCCCCCCGGATTGATGTTAGTATGGACGGTACCCGAGGATTCGGCTAGCCGTGGAGTGTGATTGATTGGTGGTGGGGGAGTTAAAACTTTACATTTCTGTTTGGGAACCGCCTATAGCATGAGTAGCATGGAAGATATTGAGAACTCTTGGTCATTGCGTTGACAATGAAAGCATGCCACCCAAAATTATTACATCTTTTTTCAAAGTTTGAGCTCTGGCACCTCTGCAAATCAATGCTTCCCTCTGCGAAGGGCATGTCTATTTATTTTCCTGTCGAGTCACCCTCCTCTTATATAAGCACCAATTAGAGAGCACCTCTGTCAGTTTTATGCTTTGCTTTTGATTGATATTGAGTGTGACTATGAATGGATCTTCGTTGCTATGAATTACAATGTTTAGTGAGCCCTTGATCTTTGAAAGTGCTCTGCATTTATGTTTTCCGGTCTCAAAAAGAGCTAGCGAGATACCACCTATTCATATTGCTTCATTCTTATTTTGATTGAAGTGTTGGTATTTGAAACTCATTATTATTTGCATGTTAGCTTATTATGCCATTGATATTAGTTTACCGTGAGACCTTTGTGTCATTTGCTTATGTGGTTAACTTGTGATCTTGCTGAAATTCTAGTTATGAGTTAGACATAGTTGCAACAACAAGATCAAATAGAGTTTGTTAAAGTTTTTCTTTCTCTCTCAGTTTGTCAACTAAGTTGCTTGAGGACAAGCAAGGTTTTAAGCTTGGGGGAGTTGATACGTCTCCATCGTATCTACTTTTCCAAACTCTTTTGCCCTTGTTTTGGACTCTAATTTGCATGATTTGAATGGAACTAACCTGGACTAACGTTGTTTTCAGCAGAATTGCCTTGGTGTTATTTTTGTGCAGAAATCAAAGTTCTCCAAACGTCCTGAAAATTTACGGGGAGCAATTTTTGGAAAATATGAAAAATATCTGCGCCAAGTTCCACCTGAGGGGGTGGGCCAGTGGGCCACAAGCCCTAGCTCCTCCACCTCCCCTGGTGGCGATGGGCAGTCTTGTGGGGCCCACACAGCTCTGCCGCCCCCAACCTCAGGTCTACAAGTTCACTTTCGTCCCAGAAAAAATAAAAAGAGAAGATTTCATCGCGTTTACGATACGGAGGCGCCGCCACAACCTGTTCTTCATCTGGAGGGCAGATCTGGAGTCCGTCTTGGGCTCCGGAGAGGGGAAATCGTCGCCATCGTCATCTTCAACCTTCTTCCCTCTCCAATTCCATGAAGCTCTTCGTCGTTCGTGAGTAATCTATTCGTAGGCTCGCTGGGCGGTGATGAGTAGGATGAGATCTATCATGTAATCGAGTTAGTTTTGATGGGGATTGATCCCTAGTATCCACTATGTTCTGAGATTGGTGCTGCTACTACTTTGCCATGCTTAATGGTTGTCACTAAGGCCCGAGTGCCATGATTTCATATCTGAAATTATTATGTTGTCACCAATATATGTGTGTTTTAGATCCGATCTTGCAAGTTGTAGTTACCTACTATGTGTTATGATCCGGCAACCCCGGAGTGACAATAACCGGAACCACTCCCGGTGATGACCATAGTTTGAGGAGTTCATGTGTTCACCAAGTGCTAATGCATTGGTCCGGTTCTTTATTAAAAGGAGAACCTTAATATCCCATAGTTTCCTTTTGGACCCCACTGCCATGGTAGGGATGGACAATAGATGTCATGCAAGTTCTTTTCCCTAAGCACGTATGACGACACACGGAATGCATGCCTACATCACATTGACGAACGGGAGCTAGCCACATATCTCTCCGTGTTATAACTGTTGCATGATGAATATCATCCAAACAAATCACCGACCCATTGCCTACGAGTTTGTCCTATTACTACTGTTACTTCTCTTGCTCTGCTGCTGTTACTGCTGTCACTACTGCTGTTACTTGTCTAGCTCTACTGCTACTATTGCTACTACTGTCGCTTGCTACTGTTGCTACTTGCTACTGCTGTCACTACTGCTGTTCCTTGCCACTGCTATTGCTCGTTACACTGCTGCTACCTGCTACAATCTTGATTTGCTTGTCGTTGATGGGAACTGACAATTTCTGTCAATGAGGCAACTTGGCGCCATTTATACAATCGTTAGAAATAGTCTGCCGTGTCAATAGATTGTTTCTGACACCGTTGTTATCACACTACTTTGCTACTGATACTTTGCTTGGAGATACTAATCTTTCAGGTGTGGTTGAATCTAACATATTCAGCTGCTAATACTTGAGAGTATCCTCTCACCTCCTATAGGCGTACCAACAAATTTGGGTTGAATACTCTACCCTCGAAAACTGCTACGATCCCACGCGCTGGTGGGCCGTCAACAACATTCTTCTAGTTTCGATTGTCGGCGAGTGCTAGCAGCATTCTGCTGGTGCCGTTGCAAGGGAAGGTCTGCTGTTACGGAGTCACGTAGGTAGGTGTTCAGGATCATTCATTTGATCATCCATAGTTCACGTCCGTTATGCGTAGATCATCCCCCTCTTATTTATTGTACTCGTAAGTTTAGCCACCAAATATATGCGTAGCTGCTGCTGCAAACTCACCACTTAACCATGCCTCACTCATTAAGCTTTGATAGTCTTGATACCTTTGGAAATGAGATTGCTGAGTCCCCTGTGGCTCACAGATTACTACATCACCAGATGCAGGTACAGGTAAAGGTTACTTGACGCGAGCGCGTTGATTGTTCATTTGGAGTTGCTTCTTCTTCTTCTTCTTCATCGATCTAGGATGGGTTCCAGGCTGGCAGCCTGGGATAGCAAGGTTGGACGTCGTTCTTATTTTTCTTGTTTGTTTTCATCTGTAGTTGGACCCTTCTCTGCATCATGATGTTTATGTATTGTACTGTTGTGACTCTGATGTAGCTTGTGGCGAGTGTAAGCCAATTCTATATATATATATCTCTTCTTTCCAGTACATGTACTTGTAATGATATCCGTTCTTGCGACACGACGAGATGCGCTTCTATCCCTGACGAGTCCCTCGTGCCAAATTGAGGATAGGGTCGCATCTTGGGCGTGACAAGTTGGTATTAGAGCAGTACCGACCTAGGAGCCCCCTTGATTGATCGAACTTGGCCGAGTCGTGTCTAGTGAAAAACTACTTTGAGTCTAGTTATATATCGGAGAGTAGGATTCTTTTTTCTCCTCTTCTATGCTCTGGTGAGGAATCTTGACGTAATATTTTAATTCTACTCCTCTTCTCACTCAAATTATTTTTAGGATCATGCGGATATTCTTGGGATCTATATGATGCCGATGTGATGGAGTTCTGTCTTGGTGCCTCCTGTCTGACTTGATTTTCTTCTGGGGAGTTGAGATCCAAGGGATTCTTGAGCACATCGTTATCATTCAGGTTTCTTAGTATCTCAGAATGAAGGATGTTCATAATTGATTCAATACTAGTAGTGGCGAGATAACCCCGATGTCCCCAGTACTGGTGCAGATTGTTCGGGAGTACTGCCATAATTTGTATCGTTGTGATCACGAGGGTCTGTAGTAGATGAAGGTCCGAGATTCTGGTTGTGTGTTGACGGATGTGATACACGTGACGGGTTAGTATAGGAGTTGTGTGAAATATTACTCCTTGTATCCGTGTACCAGATTGCATGACCAGATATTTCGCGAATTCTTAGGTGGGAATTCTAGTAGTTGCTTATAGGACAATCTTCTAACAAATGCATGATGTTAGGTTGGGGTTCGACATCTAGTGGATTCGTTTGTTGACGGTCGACTTACAGCGGTTCTCATTGTGTCTTAAAGAGTCCTTGTAGCTTGCTACGACTCGGGGACGCTTCGTATGTCGGGTGCACTGCCTTGCAGTTGATGTCTACTGTAAGGATCGAGCCTGTGCGATCCTGTCCACGAAAATATTGGACGAAATCTTTCTCATGAGTTTGTTCGGGCTAATTGTAAGCCGCATCCTTTGTTGTGTTGAATATGGTAATTCGAGTTTCTTCGATGTCAAGTGGTGATTTCAGATCTTTTCTAAGAAGTGTTCTCATGTTCATATGAGAGTGCTAATCCTTCTGCTCAATCAATTGTCTTATCAATTTTGTCAACCGGAGTTGTTATGTCAAGTCTTTTCAACCGGTGTGTCTCTCTTCAAGTAATTCTATCCTCTCCAATTTTGCAGGATCAATCTCTCATTTCATTCCGGAGTTCATCTCATCTAGCCCAAGTTGTCTTTGTTTTTTCCCACCCTCCCGCCCTTTTTCTTCAGTGATGGAATTTTCATCCAAGAGTTTTCTTTTCATTGTGCTTCCGCTGCCTGTTCTTTTCTCTCTTATCCGGTGAGTCGTTGATAAGATTCTTAGGAGCTTCGTGTTCATCTTTATTCAGTCTTGTTATCTTTACCGGTGAATTTAGTTCAGTTGTCCGTGTTCATCATATCCTTTTTCATCCTTGTAAATTCTTTCCCATGTTGGAAATTCTTTTCAGCCTATCTTGTTATTCATTCTTCTCTTTCTATCCGGTGTGCTGAAGTTATCTCAGAAATTCTTGTTTTCAATTCTTTCATTTATTTCGAGGTGCTAACCTCATCTATTCTTCATTTGTACCGGTGCAATATCTATCTTCCTAAGTAGTCTTTTCGACGGTGGTTTCTTTTCAGTGGGCCCATAACCCACAGGTTCTTTCCCAGGATCTTTCCTGGCTCTTTTAATATTCTCCGGAGATCTCTAAATCTTTTCAACTATGACGTAAGTATGAATTTCATCAGTCTTATTACTTCTTCAAGATCCATTTGTATTAATTCTCATATTTGGCTCAACCTTTCATTCTTCATTATCCCGGAGTGTCTCATATTTGGCTCAACCTTTCATTCTTCATTATCCCGAAGTTTCTCGTCATCAGTCTCAGCTTGCAATCCGAAGGAGTGTTTCTCTCAAATCTTGGTTCATTCTCTTGGAGATTCATCATTTCAGCTTGGTGTCATCATCTTAATTATTCCAATCTTGAGTAATCCCTTTTGTGCTATTTGGTGCTTTCTGAGTTGTTTTCATTCTCGATCCTCCGAAGGCCATCATTTTAGAAGATTCTTCGTTCTCAGCTTTCAGCTTTCACCCTCAATTCTTCTCAATTGTTGTCTCTTCGTTCGTCTCTCGATTATTCCGGTGCCTTGTTCTAGTTTTCTCTTAGGTGGCTCATAATCTCTTCATTGTCATGTATCTCCATTCATTCATGGTTGCCTCGTTCATTTCAATTCTTACCGGTGTCTCCATGAAGACTTCTTCAAGTTTGTGCTCTTATAACTCCTAAATCATTTCTAGAAGAATAAGTGGTATGCTAAAACCGTTGCTTGTCATCAATTAAACTTGATGAAGGATAAGCATAACATAATTCTTATTCTTGTTCATAGAGATCTGAATTCTTCTTCCGGAGTGACTCTTGGTTTCAATTCTTTTCTCCTGTGCTTATCTTTCTTTTCCGGGGTTCCAAGTCCTATTAAGTATCTCTTTGTGAGGCTTCATCTAAATCTTGGTAAGGTCATAATCTTATTATTTTCTACCTTCATATCTTTGCATCATTCATTTGTATATGGAGGTCCTTCATGGTGGTTCATCAAGGTTTCAATCCATTCTCAAGTGTTCTTCAAGATTCTTGTTGGAGAACCTCAAGTATCCTTTCTATTGCATTTCAAAGTGCAATTCTTCATCCTTTATCCTTTGAGGTGGTATTATAGCATTCTTGTTAGTGTAGGAGCCTCGAAGAGATTTCCTTTCAAGAATGAGATAATTAAACCCACCAATTCTATGATCATGAGATATTTTCAACCCATGATTTCTTCATTGAGCTATCTTGGTTTGGACTTGACCTAAAGCTTGTCTAAGGATGTTGCTAATATGGTGTTTATCATTGATCCAAGTTCTCAATGTATCCTCTTGGTGTAAGAAATTGTCCATATCTTTTTCTCCCAATCAATCCTTGTTTCTGTTAGTGGCTGGTTGTCACTTCATTAGTTTGAAAAGGTTTCCATAAGCCCACTTCTATCTTGTTCTTTTCGTTGTTGTTTTTCCAACAACTTCGTTCAATTCCGCTTGCAAGTATGCTTGCCAAATTCATTGGAGTTAGTAGTTGTCATTCTCTCTTCATTCTCTTCTTCTGTATGAGCTAGTTCCTATTCTATTGTTCTGGAGGCATTGTGATGTTGCTCTTTTGGGTCTATTATGTTGTTCTATCAAGATCATGGTGTTCCCGTGTTCTATTTAGTTGTTTGTTATGTATATTGTCTATTTCTTCCATCTTATCGATTTTTTGTCCCATTTTCGTACCGAAGTGCTGCCGAAATTTTCCGTGAATTCTTGCTTGTTTCTCATATCACTCCTCATCGCTTTGCAACCTTCAAGGATCGTTGTTTTCACTCGTTTGTCAAAGAAGTGATTAAGTTTTATCTCTTGTTCTTTCTCATCCTCCCCCCTTTCATTCTTGGATCTCGGGGCGAGATCCTCTTGTAGTGTAGGAGAGTTGTGACAGCCCGATGCCGATGTTCCAGAATATTCCCCTCTCTTTCCGTTTTCGTCGTGTGTCTATTTGTTTCGTTTGTCGCATCATCATCGCATCATGCGCATCATCAGCATTGCATCGGCATCTACGTTGCCGCAAGTTTTCAAAACTCGCATCCGTTGTTAGTTGCCGGTTCTCGTCGTTGTCCGTTCTAAGCCCGACCACACTCGCACGCGCCCGTGGCAACGTTTAAATCTTGTTTTTAAAAGTGTGCAGAAAACTTTCTCTGATTGGGGTGAAACTTGGCATGCGGTCGTAATTAGTTATAGCTAGGCCGCCTGTCGAATTTCGTCGCGATCAGAGTCCGTCTGGTACCCGAACGGTCGACCGTAGCGATACCGTATACGGTCTACCATCGGACGTTCGTCGGTGTTTTAAAAATTGTTGCCGCGTCGCCCGTTTCCCCTCTCGTCTCCGGATATCTTCACTACACGGCCACTTACCCATTCCCGCGTGCGGAATCGTCCGAATCCGACCGCACGGTTGGATCCGGAACGAAAAACCGCTAAACCTAGCCCCCCTTTGCCTATTTAAGCACCCTAATGTGCCCCTAAAGGAAAACCTAGCCCCCTTTTCTATTTAAACAACCCCCTGGCTAATCTGGGCCTTCTCTAACCTCCCACCTCACACTTCGTGCCTCCCGAGCCGACCGCCGCCAGCCGAAGCGCGCAGCCTACCCGCGCCCGCCACCTGTCGAGCCTGTCCTCGCGCCGCCGCGGCCCGAAGAGCCCGAAGCAGGCCCGCCGGGCCCGAGCGCTCCACCTCGGCCCGTGCCTCACAGCCAGTCAAGATGGATCGAGGGGAGGATCCCCTCGAGTGCCCGTAGCCACCGTGCTCGCCGGAGCACCGCCCGCCGGCCGAGAGCTGCGCCGCCCACCTCCCTCCGGCCGCCTTCGATGTTGCCGGCCCCCGCAGCTCCAACCTCCCTCCAGCTCGCCGCCCCGCTTCCATTCCCCGCGCCATATCCCGCCGCCACCTTGTGCCGCCGCCCCGCCGGATCCCGGTCGATCCCGCCGCCGCCAGCCTGTCCCTGCTCCCCGCCGCTCCAGATCGGGACGGGAGCACGACGAGGACGCCGCCACCTCGCCCGTTGACCGCTCGGGCCGCCTAGGACGCGAGCCGCCACACCCAGCGCCTTGGCCCCTCCAGCAGCCTCCCCCGCATGGGCCGGCCCATCCGGCGCCGACCGTCCTACCTCCCTCGTCGACCTGGGCCAGGCCCAAGGTGCGCTCTCCACCGGCCTTTATTTTTTCTTTTTCGCCTAGGTGACGTATTAGCTATATTACCCCTTAGTTCGGCCCGTTAGGAAAATTAGGTTTATTCGGAATTTAATTAAATTCCACATATTAGAGTTATATTTAGGTGCTCGTATCTTTTAATCCGTAAGTCGGATCGCGACGTGTAGCATATGGTTTTTGTGTTGTTTTGCGCGTAGAATCCAATTTTAAAACTTGCATATTTGTTTGACGTAGTTTGAGCCGCCATATGCCTAGGTTTATGTGCCGTCTCAGTAGGATAGATGTCCGCATTTATTTTTCGCGCGTGTTCGGGTTGCTCGAATGCCTTAGATTAAATGTCAATGTTTTGGGAACCCCTTTTCGATGTATTTTAGAGCGGTCATTGGTATTTTTGCGTGTATGGATTGCCGCTAGTTTATTTTCCTATGTATAGGTTATTTTCTCGCGCTTACGTGTGGCATTATTTTTGTTGTGCAACCCCACATATTTTATATGTTTTCAGGGTAGAAAAATCCATAGGATTTTTCTGTTCAATTAGTTTTAGCTTTTGAGAATGTTAGTTCTCGCGATATTTTGCTATGTTGCCCTCTTGTCTTTCTTGTAGGATTTAATCCGTGCTTCATTTGAAGGAGGTGTCAACTAGAGAGTTGCCCTTTGATACTCACTCTAGACCGTGGTATTTTTGGTTGCAATAGAAATGCATGTTTAGGTGTGGTTTGCTTCCTCTCAAGTTGCTAGAAATAGTGCTGATTTAGAGGTGCTGAAATATTTCTAAGTCTGGAATCTGTTATATTTTGTTGTTGTCTTGTCTTGCTTCTATCTTGAGTTCTGTAGCTCTTTTGAGGTTGGTCCAATGGAGTTAGTTGTAGACTTTGTGATTCTCTAGCATGTTGTGAATTTTCATGCCATTGGGAGTCCTGTAGCTTATGGTTTTTCTGCTGTCAATATGCCTTCAGATCGAAAACTGCAGCTTCATAAACTGCTATTTTCACTAAGTCTGAAATAGTGTGTGGGATGCCATTTTGTGACTTCTTTCCCTAGTGATCCATGATGCCATGCTTGTTGTTGTTAGTTGTTTGTTGTAGTGCTTCTTGCCCTCTACAGTGTCATGCCTTGCTTGAGCATATTGGGATTTTGTAGCTCGTAGTTGTGGGGTGTAGAAAATGCTATGTGGCTGATTTTGGCAGATTGTTGTGATATCTTGTTTTGCTCGTAGTTTTTGAACCGTAGCTCCGATTTGATCGTGTCCTATATGAAACTTGCTTAGAATCTCGTGTAGTTTCTTTTTCTCTCGCTAGTTGTATGTGCTGAGGTGCTTGTGACCGTCGTTGCACACATATTGCATTCATGCCATTATATCTTGCGGTGTCCGTATCTTTTGATCCGTAGCACCGTTGGAGATGTTCTCTATGTGTAAATTGCTTGTAACAACGTGTAGAATCACGTGAACCTATTTGTTTTGCTGTTTAACAACTAATTAAATGTGTTAGTTCAGATCTGGACATAATTTAATTTAACATGTGAGGTCGCTTCGGAGGTGCTATATGTCATTTCCGACCTCATTTAAAATGCCTAGATAGGTAGTTTAATTATGCTTCACCTCTTGTCATGTTTAAAAACATTTAATATTGTCGTGTACCTAATCGAGATAGAACTAAATAATCCGTATGTGGAGTTTCGTCAATATGCAACTCGTTGCATATTGAACTTCACTTAATGTGTAGTGTTTGTTTGTCGTGAATTGGCATGCCGTGACTTGCATGTATTCAGCTGTTCATGCATCATATGTGTTGTGCATCGTGTGGTGAATCTCGTGTGTTGATGCTTGTTTCCGGTTTCCTCCGCCTCGATAGAGTTCCGCAAGCGTGTCGGAAAGTGAGGACCCGTTCGACTACATCGGTTTGTCTGCTTCACGGAGGCATTCTTCCTCCAAGCGGGATCTCAGGCAAGATGACCATTTCCCCATATACCATTACTATCATTACCATGCTAGTTTTACCGTTTATATCGATTATGTTGCGTTGCCTACCACATGTTAAATATCAGCCTCTCAACAATGCCATGAAAACTTCAACCTGTCCAACCTAGCAAACCACTGATTGGCTATGTTACCGCTTGCTTAACCCTGTGTAGCGTTGCTAGTTGCAGGTGCAGTTGCTTCCATGTGATAACATGGGTTCCTTGTCATATCACCATATTAAATGCTATTTAATTTAATGCACCTATATACTTGGTAAAAGGTGGAAGGCTTGGCCTTTCTAGCCTCGTGTTTTGTTCCACCTTTGCCCCCTTAGTTTCAGCTACCGGTGTTATGTTCCATAAACGAGCGCTCCTAACACGATCGGGGTTGTTATGGGGACCCCCTTGATAATTCGTTTTAGATTAAAGCTGGTCTGGCAAGGCCCAACTTTGGTACTATATTTGCCTAATAACCTAATAATAATGCATAGGGACCCGCCGGCACCCGCGGAGTAATTTAATCAACCCCCAGGCCAGTGCTCCTCATGAGTGTTGGTCCCACCTGAGCGATGTCCGGCGCCCCTCTGGTCACACAGAGGTTTAGCGATACCGACGTCTAGCTCATCCGTCGTGTCCTGAGAACGAGATACGCAGCTCCTATCGGGATCGTCGACACGTCGGGCGACCTTGCTGGATTAGTTTTACCTTTGACAAAATATGTTGTGCATCGGGATTCCGGTGATGCTTTGGGTAATCTCAGAGTTGAGGGTTTCCACTAGGGAATCCGACGAGATCGCGAGCTTCGTGATTGAGGATTTCTATGCGGCTTGTGGTAATTTGTGATGGACTAGTTGGAGCATCCCTGCAGGGTTAAATCTTTCGGAAAGTCGTGCCCGCAATTATGTGGCAACGTGGACACTTTGTTTAACACTGGTTCTAGATAACTTGAAGTCAACTTAATTAAAATATGCCAACTGTGTGCGTAACTGTGACTGTCTCTTTCGTGAGTTCCTTCTCCGATCGATGACACTGTGGGGTTTATGTCTGACGTAGGTAGGTGTTCAGGATCATTCATTTGATGATCCGTAGTTCACGTTCGTTATGCGTAGATCATCCCCCTCTTATTTCTTGTACTCATAAGTTTAGCCACCAAAAGTATGCGTGGCCGCTGCTGCAAACTCACCACTTAACCATGCCTCACCCATTAAGCTTTGCTAGTCTTGATACCTTTGGAAATGAGATTGCTGAGTCCTCTGTGGCTCACAGATTATTACAACACCAGATGCATGTACAGGTAAAGGTTACTTGACGCGAGCGTGTTGATTGTTCATTTGGAGTTGCTTCTTCTTCTTCTTCTTCTTCTTCATCGATCTAGGATGGGTTCCAGGCCGGCAGCCTGGGATAGCAAGGATGGACGTCGTTCTTATTTTTCTCGTTTGTTTTCGTCCGTAGTCGGACCCAACTCTTCATCATAATGTTTATGTATTGTATTGCTGTGACTCTGATGTAGCTTGTGGCGAGTGTAAGCCAATTCTATATATATATCTCTTCTTTCCAGTACATGTACTTGTAACGATATCCATTCTTGCGACACGACGAGATGCGCTTCTATCCCTGACGAGGCCCTCGTGCCAAATTGAGGATAGGGTCGCATCTTGGCCGTGACACTTGACTACCCAAGGTTGTTGCCGATGTGGAGGAGGTTAGGAACCTTGAGGTAGGCGGGGTGACCGCCGGGATGGTTGTGAGGGAGTTCCTTAGGCGGCAGATTGCCCCCTCGAACGCCACTCTCATTTGATGTGGGCCTTCTTCGGGGCGAATGACCCCATGCAGCTCCATCCGGAGTGCCTGCCTCCAGATGTGCTCAACGAGGTACTCCTGACCCTGATTGGCGAGACCGTTGGTGGCCTTCCCCATGATGGACACCCCTTGAACAGGTTCAAGAATGGGGAAGACCTTCTTCTCACAATGCCCCTCTTTGATAAGTGGGGGCTGCTTACCGGGGGACTCGCGGGACCTTAGGACGCACTGTCTTGGTGGCCTCTAAGTCGGGAGCCTTGACAGGCCCGAAACTCGTAGTCTGGGCTGCTGGGGGAAGCAGGCTTCCGACTCGGGCTCGATCCAAGGGAAGTACCGGCGCGCTGCCGAGGGAGCTGAAGAGGAGAAGATGGGCTACCAGATATGAGTGGGTGCCACTCCCTTGTTTTCCTTGCTTCCGCGCTACAGGTGTAGCTGGCCTCTTCTTCCGTGCACGCTTTTGGTGAGCAAGAGGGCCAACAAGCCGCCTGGCTTGGCAGGTGGCCTCCCTCCATCGGTCGGGGCTGGTGGAAGTGGTTTACATGCATCGGATCACCTTGCGAGCGGCGCGTGTGGTAGCGACGTGACTCCACCTTCGTCCGTCGAGGAACCAGTGTGAAGCATGGCGACTCCCCCATCACCTCCCGTGGGAAGCCCTGCGGGTCAAGACATGCATAAGGGCCCCTCGGGAGTGCCTTCTTCCGAGGCGAGCATCAAGCCGAAGGAGATGGTGCCGCCGACCACCTCGGCCTCCCTGGCAAACGCCGCGGATGACTCCGAGAAGACAACCGCCCCGGAGAGGGCTTCGAGCCCCCCGCAAATGATGCCCAGCCCCGGCTAGGCGAGGCAAGCATCAACCAGATTCGAGCCCTCGGCGGGCGGCGCTGGAGCCTTCGGGGCCCCGTCCAAGGACGAAGGCACTGGGCCCGAGCCGGACTGGTCCCTAGCACTCGTGGCCTCCTGGACTGCGATCCGCTATGACTTCCTGATGAATGCCTTGAGCACGCATATGCTTCAGGCAAAAGCTTCAGGATGCCGACAACTTGGGGAAGAGCTTCAGGATGCCGACGTATGCTTTGCCAAGGAACACCTGCGCTTGGCTCACGGGTGGCAACAGCTTGACATGGCCGTCAAGCTGAGTCGCTACCAACATGAGGTAGCACGCACAAACTCTAAAGTGTCTGCAGCCTCGGCGAGGGAGGCAGGCGACCGTGCCCCCGGCGATGCCGAAGAAGAGGTTGAGTGCCATGCGGGAGCTTCAATCTTCAAACGCCACTTTGAAACAGAAGCTTCAGGGGCGGGGGGGGGGGGGGTGGGGACTAGGTTGAAGAAGCGCCCGAGCTCGTCCTTCGCGAGGCAGATCTCCGAGCCGTCGAACAGCAGCTTGCCTTGACGTCATCGGAGCTGGTCTTGAAGCGCAAGCAGTTGGAGGTGCTGGATCGAGAAGTGACCGACGCCGAGGCCACCAACAACCAAAGGGTGGAAAAGATCGAAGGGGATGCCGACGCGTGGGTCGACCTGGCCCGCAAGGATTACATAACAAAACTGAAGCTGCGGGCGAGCCGCTTCATGGCTTGGCACACAAAAATGCAGGGTGATATAGATGGTCTCAAAGAAGTCGTTAATCTTGCGGGAGGCCAGGAGGAAGCTACGCTCGAGTCCCTGGACGCCGCCACGACCGAACTGACATCACTCCAGGGGCAAGTAGGTGGCACTGCTTCCCTCGTGGAGTGTGCGACTGACGAGGCGAGAGAGGCCTGACGGTTGTAGCTCCTGTGCTCGAATATGTTCCAAGGGCTCGAGCGGCGAGAATGCCGAGCCCCAGGTTCTATTTACGAAGGGAGCATCCCCAGTCCCCTCATGCTCGACGACGCCATTTACTTTGACTTCTTCACCAAGCTCATGGAATGGGTTGAGGTGGGTGCCCAGTAGGTGGTTGTCTTAATTGAGGAGGGAAGTCGCAATCTCTTGTCCCATGCGCTGATGTGCGTCTTCATCAACCTCTTCCATGCTGATCCCCACTTTGATTTTGGGGCCAGGATGGCCCCCGTTCGTGAGGCGATCCGTAGCGCTTTGGGGAAGGTAGTAAGAGACCATTCGATGTGCTGAGCGCACAGTTCACCCCTAACAACCTCGAGGGTCAGCGGGGTGTGGAGGGACACGCGGTCGATGAAGACAGCGATGGAGCCCAAGCACGCATGTATGACTATGACGATGATAATGGCGCATCCCTCTAATATTCTCCGACTGTCATGGGCATGCCAGCTACAAGAACCGATGAGTCATGAAGCTAGCAGCTTTCGTTTCGTACTACAAGCTCCTGTCATGAATATTTTGTTTATTGTGTGGATTCCTCTGTTGTTATTCCATACCTTGTATTATCTGAATGAAGCCCATGTGCGGGGCATAGTTGTCACTTGGGAGGCAGGTCGCGGTCGACTGGGTAGGGCTAAGCGGCGAAGGTGCCTAGAGTAGGCCGAGCCCTACCGAGGCGGTATGGCTGATAAATCGTCGTTTGCCAAATGTCATGCTTTCCCATGCATGGGGTGCTATTCCTTGGGGGCCTGACGCCTGCTTCATCAACTTGCTCTCATCCGTCGCACGAGGGAATTAGGATCTAAGAGCCTGGGTGAGGTGGAGCACGTGGTAACAGGCCCGTGGATGAAGCCTGAAAGGCTCGTGGACGAAGCATGTATCACGGGCGTGGGCCATATACCCGGACCCACTCGTGTGACGTTAAAGAGGGAGGTGCCGAGCACGCATGGTGAAACTAGAGAAAACCAGTTAAACTCCACAAAAATCAAAAGATCGATATCTTTTTTTTAAAACCAGAGACGAACTCGTTTACAAGCCCAAAAAGGGGAGGCGCGGGTGCCGTATCCATCATGGGTCAGCCTCACGAGCTAGCTTACAAGTCAAAACGGAAAAGAGGAAAATCGGTTGTCGTATGTAGCACGGGTCAACCTAGAGAGAAATGCGGCTGCCGTATCCAGCATAGGTCAACCTAAAATAAGTGTTAGTTACGGCCCCCGGGACATCTTCTTCGATCGTTCCCCAGGCGCGATGCAAGGGGCTTGCACTTGGGCATGGGGGGAACCCTCCACCGAGGCCACCACGCGACTCGTCGTGGGCTTCCAGTCAGGAGGCTCCGGGCATATATAACCCACTCATTCTTATGTGAGAGTGTCACGGGTAGAACTTCCGGAGGTGTTGAATGTTCCAAGCGTTTGGCACCGTGCTCCCACCCTCCGTCTCCACGTGTGCTGCGCGAGGACTGGAGACATGGGTGATCCCAAAGGGGTCATCCCATATGGGGGAGAGCTTGTGAAGGACCTCCCTGGAGAGGACCTAGCTTAGGACAAGGTCCCCGACCTACAGGGTACGAGGATGGACATGACGGCTGTGGTAGCACCGCAGGCTTGCTGATATCTTGCAACGTGAAGGTGGGCCTGGTAGTGGCCTCCTCGATGAGCAGGAGGTCGGGTTCCCGCGAGTCGGCTTGATGTGCCTCATCAAACGCCAACAACACTGGGAACAATGCTTGATCTCTGTGGGGAGGACCGCCTCAGCCCTGTAGATGAGGAAGAAGGGAGTCTCGCTGGTGGGCTTGGTTGCGGTGGTGTGGATGGAGCAAAGCATGGACTATAGCTCATCGAGCCAGCCCTTTCTGCAAGCCTCGAGCTTTCTCTTGAAGCTCCTGGTCTTGAGACCCTTGAGGTCCTTGGCATTGACCCTCTTAGCTTGACCGTTGCTATGCCGGTGTGCCACAAAGGCATAGCATATCTGCATAACAAGGTTAGTGCAATAGAACTTAAAGGGACCACTCATGAATTGAGACATGTTGTTGGTGATGATGCGGTTGGGACACCGAATTGACACACGAGACCGTTGATGAACCTGACGGCTGAGCCGGCCGGGATGGTGCAGACGGCCTCGACCTCTGTCCACTTGGTGAACTTGTCAACGGCAACGTAGAGGTAGCTATATCGGCCGATCGCTCAGGGGAAGGGCCCAATATGTCTAGCCCACACACTGCAAAGGGCCAGGAGAGCGGAATCGTTTGCACCCGCTGTGTGGGCTGATCAATCTGCTTGGCATGGAACTGGCATGCCTCGCAAGACCAAACCAGCCTGGTGGCGTCGCGAAGTGTCGTGGGCTAGTAGAAGCCGCTGCAAAACGCCTTACAAACAAGCGTGCGCGACGAGGGGTGGTGACCACAATCCCCTACATGGATGTCGGTGAGCAGCTCGCGCCCTTGCTGCTCTGAGATGCACCACAGTAGGATGTCCTTGGGCCGCCAGCGGTACAACTCCCCGTCCCGCAGGCAGTAAGCGATGGCCTGCTATGCGACGCGCTCTGCTCCTTCGTCCTCCACGGCGAGGTCGCCCCGAAGCAGGTTGGATTTGAACTCGAAGGTCCAATCGCCTTCTTGGGGCTCCAGCGCGAGCAGCGGTCGTTGGGCCGAGGGTGGGTCACAGTACGACATGCCCTTTAGCAGCACATGTGGCAGCCCCTCATGCCGTGGCGCAGTGTCAGTGACGAGCGACACGGCCGACGGCTTGAGAAGTCGATCTTCAAAGAAGCCGAGCTGCTAGGGCTCCCGGCGTGATGCCCGCTTGGCGATGACAATGTCATCTTCCTCCTAATTAGCGTTGCGTGGAATGTGCTACAATTCTAAAACAAGGAACCATTTTTAGAGTTTACGTACCTCCTCTAGGTAAGCCGCAATGTGCTCGTCCTTGGGTTTGCACTTCTTGTTGGAGAAGTTGACGAGGAGCTGGGAGTCGCCCTTCAAGACAAGACGCTTCACGCCGAGGGCCGAGGCAGCCTTGAGGGCAGCGATCAAATCTTTGTATTCCGCAATGTCATTGGAGGCCTTCATGTCGTGCCCGAATCACAACTGGACTGCATAGTGAAGCTTGTCTCCTTTTGGGTAAATGAGCACCAAGCCAGCCCCCGCGTCGTGCATGGAGAAAGCACCATCGAAGCAAATGACCTAGTCGTAGGGTGCTTCTTCTCCAGGTAGGGTGGACTCACCCTCGCGAGGATCCTCTTCGCTCGGGCCCGTCCACTCCGAGACGAAGTCCGCCACAGCCGTGCCCTTGATGACCTTGGTGGTGCAGAATTCTAACTCGAATGCATGAAGCTCGATGTTCCACTCCGCAACCCTGCCAGCAGCATTGGGACTGTGCAGGATCTTCTCAAGGTAATAAGCAGAGACAACCTTGATTGGATGCTCCTCAAAGTAGTTGTCCAGCTTCCTGGAGACGACAACGACTGCGAGGAGGAGCTTCTGCTATATGGGATAACACTCGCGCACGTCCCTCAACACTGTATTGACATAGTATGCGGGGTGATCCACGTACGTCATGACCGTGGTGTCATCGTCACACCCGCCGAGGGGCTAGGCGGGAGCGGCTGCGGGTACTTCCGGAGGCGTGACGCCATGGGTCACAAGAGGCTTCTGAGAAGGAACATCCTCCAGAGTGGCGGCAGCCTCCCGAGGAGCGTTGACGCTTGGCCCCGACGACACCAACGCAAGTTCTTGCGACGCCTTATGGGTGGCCGCTAACTGCTTCTTGATGCGTGCATGGCCTTCCTGCTCCACCACAAGGGCCGCTTTGGCTGTCAGGGGGGTGACCGCGAGGTACAATAGTAGGTGCTCACAGGGCCGCGACACGACCATGACGAGAGGGCTCTTCAGGTACCATTTAAGGTCCGGAAAGGCCGCGTCCACTTCAGGGGTCCATGCGAACGGACCCATCCTTTTCATCAGCTTGAAGAACGGCAACGCCCGCTCGCTGAACTTGGAGATGAAGCGCCCAAGGGAGGCTAGGCACCCCGCCAAAGACTGCACCTCCTTGAGGGTTTGTGGAGGGCGTATCTGCGCGATGGCCTTAACATTCTCCGGGTTTGCTTCAATCCCTCGATGCGGCACGAGGAAGCCTAAGAGCTTGCTAGAAGGGACCCCAAAGACACCCTTGTCGGGGTTGAGATTCAGTTTGACCTTGCGTAGCTTGGCAAAAGTTTCCTCCATGTCCTTGATGAGCATCCTAGCCTGACACATCCTGACCAAGATGTCATCGACAAAGGTGTCGATATTCCTTCGCATATGGGGCTCCAGCGAGATCTATAATAGCCAATGGAAGGTGCCGCCAACGCTCTTCAAGCCGAAGGGCATGCTCACATAGTAGAACACTCCATAGTGGAAGATGAAGGCCATTTTTCCACATCCCCTCCTGCCATCTTTATTTGATCGTAGCCCGAGAAGGCATCCAAGCAACAGAGTAGGTCACTGCAGGCTGTAGAGTCCATGATCTGGTCGATGCGCATCGAGGTTGGTGAAGTCGACGGACATACGCTCCTAGCCTCCCTTCTTGGGGACAATGATAGGGTTGGCAATCCATGCCGGGTGGTGCACCTCGGGGATGACCCTGGTCTCTTGCAGCTTCTGCACTTCCTGAATGATGAAGCGTTGTTTTTCGGGTGCTTGGCACCGCAGCTTCTGCTTGACGGGGCGCGTGTTGGTGCACCTGACGAGGTGATTCTTGGTCACGTGCCTCGGTACCCTAGTTAGGTTGGTAGCCTTCCAAGCGAACACGCCTGTGTTCGCCCCGAGGAAGGCGATTATCATGCTCTCTTGCGCCAACCGGAGGTTGGCACCGATGGTGAAGGTGTGGCTTGAGTCCCTGTAACTCAGCGGCACCTTCTTCGTCTTGGTCAGGTCCTCAGAGAATCTATGTTTCTTTCTTGCTGGGGACACCTCAGAAGTTTCTCACGAGACATCGCCTTGCTCCCGTCAACCATGCACACATTCATGGGGGCTTTGCATGCATTACGGAGGCAACTAATCGCTGCCCTCTCATCGCATTTGATGGTTAGGACGCCGCTGCTGCCGGGGATCTTGACGAAGGTTTACCCCATATGGGTCGCTGCCATAAACTTAGCAAGCGCGGGATACCCCAGGATGGCATTGTACGAGTGGCCGATGTGCGCCACATCGAAGTCGATGAGCTCAGAGTGGTAGTTGGATCGGGTACCAAAAGTGACGGGAAGACGGATCTGGCCGAGAGGGGCCGCAGTCTCACCGAACACCCCAGAGATGGGCCCGGTAGGCTTCAGCTGGCTGTAAGACACCTGAAGCGCCCCAAAAGCCGCGGCGGAGATGATGTTGATCCTGGCACCCCCATCGATGAGGGTCTTGGTGACACCGACACCGCTGATGGTGCGGGTGCACACCATGGGGAGAACTCCTCTGGCAACCATAGACCCCTGGTAGTCCCTCACATCGAATGTGACACCATTCAACTCTCCACCAGTCCGAGGTGTGATCCTTGGAAGGCTCGTGCTTTCTCGCCCTTCGAGGGCCGCGTTCTCCCCACGAAAGGACGACTTGGAGTGACGGTGATTGTCTAGGGATTGGGCCCCGCCAGGATGCATGCCACCCCTCACCGGCCCCGGCACACCGTGGTGCCACCACTGGCGGGGTATGCCCCATGTCGGCACCCGCCCACACAAATGATCTGTGGGTCGCACTTCATATACCCCGCGCACGGTGACAGGGAGCGAGATGGTGGAGGAGCTGCCCTGTCCCATCCAACGATGGTGGTGGGCCTGGCGCGCTAGCCCTGCCTAGCACCAGGCCCTGTGCCCACAAGTTTGGGACCAGGAAAACCATGCGCCCTGCGTAGCGTGGCAAGGGCATGCACATGTCCAAGGCTGGTGCGGGGGAGAGGATCCGTGGTGCAGTCATCATCACGATGTTCGAGAAGGCAGAAGGAAGAAGCCCGCAGCCCTCGAGGAATGGGCTCGGCGAGAATGGCGACGGCGGTGAATCGAGCAGCCGTCTGCTCAGCGCACGGACGGTGGGCGTCAACCATGGAGTCGGTGAAGCCGAAGCCAAAACTGGAGCCAGGGAGCAGCTGCGCACCCCTACCTAGAGCGCCAATTGTCGAAAGCGGGGCTCCGCATACGTGGAAAGGTTAGAACTCTCGAGTGTGCTCGCTCTCCTACCCTCTTCTACCTCGCAGCTTCACTACGTCTCTCCGATGGCTCGAGCTAAGGAAAGCATACAAGAACGCATGAGAAGGTTACCCAGGTTCGGGCCACCTTCTGGTGTAAAACCCTACTCTTGCTTGTGTGGATTGCTTGAGGTGGAAGACGAGTACGGAACGTGAGTTCTTGCCCTAATGGAGACGACGTGGGAATCGATCCCTTCTAAGGAGGCCAGGAATCTCTATTATACTTGCCTTGGTGCTCTTCCCCCAAAAACACATGGCTGGAAGGGTTTCCACAATGTGCATTTTCAAAGGGGACAGAACTGCAGTCCACCCTGACAAAAGTGGTCGTTGACTACCAAAGCTCTACGCCGTGACGCATAGGTGGGCTCGGGGGTGACCTACGTTGTGCCGAGCCCCTAGCCTTGATCCTCTTGCACCCAAGGGGAAACCTTTAAGGTTTGCTTTGGAAGCCCGCCAGCTTGGCCCACTTCCTTAGCACGAAAGAGGAAAGCCTCCCTATTTGGGCCCGCTGGCACCGCTCCAGCATCGCCCGCGCACCCTACGTCTCCAACATGGGGGCGCAGGGTCACAAGATCCTGCCTGATTTCCCTTGGCGAGCCCGCCCTTTGAGAGCCTCAGGGGTGGCCTGAAGACGCTCCCTCGTTGGGCTTGACGATGGGCCAAACCAAGAATGTATGGCGGGGCCGCGGGCCGACGGGCCAGCGTACCTGTGACAACCCGAAACCAACGTTCCAGAAGATTCCCCTTCTTTTCCATTTCGGTCGTGTGTCTATTTTATTTGTCGCATCATCATCGCATCATCTGCATTGCATCGACATCTCCGTTGCCGCCAGTTTTCAGAACTTGCATCTGTTGTTAGTTGCCGGTTCTCGTCGTGGTCCGTTCTGAGCCCGACCACATACGCACGCCCCGTGGCATAGTCTAAATCTTGTTTTCAGAAGTTTGTTTAAAACTTTCTCTGATTGGGTTGGACCTTGGCATGCGGTCGTAATTAGTTGTCGCTAGGCCGCCTGTGAAGTTTTGTCGGAATCGGAGTCCGTATGGTACCCGAACGGTTGATCGTAGCGGCACCGAATTCGGTCTATCGTCGTACGTGTTTCGGTGTTTTAAATCGCGTTGCCGCGCCGCACCGTTTCCCTCTCTTCCCCGGCTAACCTACTCTACACGGCCACTTAACCGTCCCCGCGTTCGAGATTGTCCGATTCCGACCGTGCGGTTGGATCCGGGACGAAGTTCCGCTAAACCTAGCCCCCCATTTGTTATAAATAGACCTCCCATGCCATTTTTAGACACACTACCCCTTTGCCTCAAAATCCGTGTTATTGCCCACCTTCTCCACCTTATCCTCCCAGATCCAATCGGAGCGATCTGGACTGTCAGATCGGAGATCAATCGGACCAGATCCTCCCATGCCCGCATCTCCCCTCCTCCCGAGCTCCTCGCGGGATCTCCCATCGCCGTTCTGCTCCGCGCCCCACAGCCTCCACCCGACATCTGCCTAGGCCGGCCTCGAGCAATCGCCGCCGCCCGTCGTTTGTCCCTCGCCGGATCTGGCCAATGCGGGCCCCGCCGAACCCGTTCCGCCGTCGTGTGCCTCCCTGCTCACCTTGTCTCGCCACCTCCCGTCGCCCAACCTGCAGCGCCGCCTAGGTCAACCCCGATCTAGATCGGATCGGGAGAAGCCAGCCGCGAGCGACGCCAGATCCACCCACATCGCCCCTGGCCGCGTGGGCATCCTGCCCGAGCCGGCCCAGCTGGGCGCAGCCGCCTCCCTCCGTGGCCCAGCTCCGTCCCTGGTCAGGCGGCCCACCGCCTCGCCTCTCCCGTCGGCTGGCCCAGCGAGCGCTAGGCCGGCCCACCTCCCCGTCTGCCTCGCCCAAGTCTCCTCCGACTTGGGCCAGGGCCCGAAGGTGAGCGCCCCTTTAACCAGCGCCGTGCGCGTGTTTTAGCAATATTGCGCCCAACCATTTTTCGGCGTGGTAGAATATTAGGCCCGGTAGATATTTTTCTTGTAGGTATTTTCGGAATTAATTAAATTCCATAAAATAGACGTATATTCAAATGCCCGTAGTTTCTAAACCCTAAGTCGGATCAAGGTGATCTATATATGGATCTTGTATAGATTTTTGTGTATATTACGAATTCGCAACTTGCATAAATGTTTGACGTAGTTTGAACCGCCAAATGCCTAATTTTGCATGCTGTCCCAATAAGATACGTCCCGTAGTTATTTTTTTTCGGGCGTGTCCGAATTGCTCGAACACCGTAGATAAATGCTCATGTTTTAGGAACCCTTTTGCCATGTATTTTAGAGTAGGCGTTGGTATTTTTGCATGTAGGATTCCGTAGCTAGTTTGCTATACCGTGTTTAGGATATTATCTCGCATATACGTGTGGCGATATTTTTGTGTTGCAACCCCACATGTTTTATATGTTTTCAGGGTAGAAAAATCCATAAATTTTAACTGTGCATCTAGTTTTAGCTTTTGAGCAAGTTAGTTCGCGTGATATTTTGTCGTGTTGCCCTTTTGTTTATTTTGTGGGATTTAATCCGTGCGTGATATGATTAAGTTGTCAACTAGAGAGTTGCTCTTGGATGTAGACTAGCCCCTGGTAATTTTGGTTGCAATAGAAATCCATGTTTAGGTGTGGTTTGCTTGTTCTTTACTTGCTAGGAAATAGTTTTGTTTTGGAGATGCCGAAATATTTCTAAGTCTGAATCTGTTATATTTTGTTGATGTCTTGTCTTGAGTTTATCTGGTGATCTGTAGCTCTTTTGAGGTTGGTGCAATGGAGTTAGTTGTAGACTTTAGGATTCTCTAGCACGCTGTAAATTTTCATGCCATTTGGAGTCCTGTAGCTTATGTTTTTCCTGCTGTCAATATGCCTTCAGATTGAAAACTGCAGTTTCATAAACTGTCATTTTCACTAAGTCTGAAACTGTGTGTGAGAAGCCATTTTGTGACTTCTTTTCCTAGTGTTCCATGCTTCCATGCTAGGTGATATAAGTTGTATGTTGTAGTGCTTCTTGCCCTCTTTCGTGTCATGCCTTGGTTGAGTAAATTGGATTTATGTAGCTCGTAGTTGTGGGATGTAGAAAATGCTATGTGGCTGATTTTGGCAGATTGTAGTGATATCTTGTTTTGCTCGTAGTTGTTGAACCGTAGCTCCGTTTTGATCGTGTCCTATATGAAACTTGCTTAGAATCTTGTGTAGTTTCATATTATCTTGCTGGTTGCGTGTTTTGAAATGTTGTGGATACCATTTGCACACATATTGCATTCATGCCATCATATCTTGCGGTGTCCGTATCTTCTGAACCGTAGCTTCGTTGGAGATGTTCTATATGTGTAAATGGCTTATAACGATGCGTAGAATCATGTGAACCAATTTGTTTTGTTGTTTAACAACTTTTAAAACATGTTAGTTCAGATCTGGACAAAATTGTTAATTAACATGTGAGGTCGTTTCGGAGATGCTATATGTCATTTCCGACCTCATTTAAAATGCCTAGCTAGGTAGATTAATTATGCTTCACCTCTTGCCATGTTTCAGCACATTTAATACTGCCACGTACCTAATCGGGATAGAACTAAATAATTCGTATGTGGAGTTTTGTCAATATGCAACTCGTTGCATATTGAACTTCAGTTAATGTGTAGTGTTTGGTTGTTGTGAATTGACATGCCGTGTCTTGCATATGTCCAACAGCTCATGCATCATATGTGTTGTGCATCATGTGGTGAATACCGTGTGTTGATTCTGTTTCCGGTTTCCTTCGTCTCGATAGAGTTTCGCAAGCGTGTCGGATGTGAGGACCCGTTCGACTAGATCGGTTCGTCTGCTTCACAGAGTCATTCTTCTTCCAAGCGGGATCTCAGGCAAGATGACCATTACCCCAGATACCATTACTATCATTGCCATGCTAGTTTTGTTGCTTCTAACGATTATGTCTCGTTACCTACCACATGTTAAATATCAGCCTCTCAACATTGCCATGAAAACCTTCAACCTGTTCACAACCTAGCAAACCATTGATTGGCTATGTTACCGCTTGCTTCACCTTGTGTTAACTTTGCAAGTTGCAGGTGCAGTTGCTTCCATGTGAAAACATGGGTTCCTTGTTATATCACCCTGTTAAAGGCTATTTATTTTAATGCACCTATATACTTGGTAAAAGGTGGAAGGCTTGGCCTTTCTAGCCTGGCGTTTTGTTCCACCTTTGCCCCCTTAGTATCGGCTACCGGTGTTATGTTCCATAATTGAGTGCTCCTAATACGATCGGGGTTGTTATGGGGACCCCCTTGATACTTCATTCTAGATTAAAGCTGGTCTGGCAAGGCCCAACATTGGTACTATTTGCCCAACATAATAATTATGTTAATACTGAAAGCATAGGGCGTCATGAACCCGAGGAGTAATTTTAAATTTTAGAGGGAGGGCCAATGCTGATGGTGCTGGTCCAAAACAGAGCAACTTACTAACGCTACCCGGGGCAACTCGGCGTCTGGCGTGGTAACCATCGCTCATCCGTCGTGTCCTGAGAACGAGATACACGGCTCCTATTGGAATCGTCAACACGCCGGGCGGCCTTGCTGGATTAGTTTTACCTTTGACGAGATATCTTGTGCATCGGGATTCCAGTGATGCTTTGGGTAATCTCAGAGTTGAGGTTTTCCACTAAGAAATCCGACGAGATCGCAAGCTTCGTGATCGAGGATTTCTATGCGGCTCATGGTAATTTGTGATGGATTAGTTGGAGCACCCCTGTAGGGTTAAATATTTTGGAAAGCCGTGCCCACGGTTATGTGGCAACGTGGAAACTTTGTTTAACACTGGTTCTAGATAACTTGAAGTTAACTTAATTAAAATATGCCAACTGAGTATGTAACCGTGACTGCATCTTTCATGAGTTCCTTCTCCAATCGAGGACACGGTGGGGTTATGTTTGACGTAAGTAGGTGTTCAGGATCATTCATTTGATCATCAGTAGTTCACGTCCGTTATGCGTAGATCTTCCCCCTCTTATTTCTTATACTCGTAAGTAGCCACCAAATATATGCTTAGCCACTTGCTGCAACCTCACCACTTAACCTTGCCTCACCCATTAAGCTTTGCTAGTCTTGATACCTTTGGAAATGAGATTGCTGAGTCCCTTGTGGCTCATAGATTACTACAACACCAGTTGCAGGTACATGTAAAGGGTTACTTGACGCGAGCCCGTTGATTGTTCATTTGGAGTTGCTTCTTCTTCTTTATTGATCTAGGACGGGTTCCAGGCCGGCAGCCTGGGATAGCAAGGATGGACGTCGTTCTTCTTTTCTCATTTGTTATCGTCCATAGTCGGACCCTGCTCTTCTTCGTATAATGTATTGTATTGATGTGACTCTGATGTAGCTTGTGTCGAGTTTAAGCCAATTCTATATATATCTCTTCTTTTAAGTACATGTACTTGTAATGAATCCATTCTTGCGAAACGACGAGATGCGCTTAATTCCTTGACGAGGCCCTGGTGCCAAATTGAGGATATGATCGCATCTTGGGCGTTACAAGTTGATATCAGAGCAGTACCGACCTAGGAGCCCCCTTGATTGATCAAACTTGCCGAGTCGAGTCTAGTGAAAAACTACTTTGAGTCTAGTTATATATCGGAGAGTAGGATTCTTTTTTCTCCTTTTCTATGCTCTGGTGAGGAATCTTGACGTAATAATTTTAATTCTACTCCTCTTCTCACTTATTTTTTTAGATCACGCGGATATTTTTGGAATCTATATGATGCCGATGTGACGGAGTTCTGTCTTAGTGCCTCCTGTCTGACTTGATTTCTTCCGGGGATTGAGCTCCACGGGATTCTTCAGCACATCGTTATCATTCAGATTTCCTAGTATCTCAGAACGTAGGATGTTCGTAATTGCTTCAATACTAGTACTGGCAAGATAACCCCGATGTCCCCAGTACTGGTGCCGATTGTTCGGGAGTACTGCCATACTTTGTATCGTTGTGATCAGGAGGTTCTATAGTAGATGAAGGTCTGAGATTCTGGTTATGTGTTGACGGATGTGATACACTGGACGGGTTAGTATAGGATTTGTGTGAAATATTACTCCTTGTATCCGTATACCAGATTGCATGACTAGATATTTCGGGAATTCTTAGGTGGGAATTCAAGTAGTTACTTATAGGACAATCTTCCAACAAATACAGGGTGTTAGGTTGGGGTTCGACATCTAGTGGATTCGTTTGTTCACGGTCGTCTTACAACGGTTCTCGTTGTGTCTTAAAGAGTCCTTGTAGCTTGCTACGACTTGGGGACGCTTCGTATGTCGTGTGCACTGCCTTGCATAGGATGGCTACTGTAAGGTTCGAGCCCGTGCGATCCTGTCCACGAATATATCGGACGAAATCTTTCTCATGAGTTTGTTCTGGCTAATTGCAAGCCGCATCCTTTGTTTTGTTGAATATGGTAATTCGAGTTGCTTCGATGTCAAATGGTGACTTCATATCTTTCCAAGAGCTGTTCTCGTATTTCTATGGGAATGCTCATTAATTCTTTTGTTCAAATCAGATTTTCTTATCATTTCTCGTCAACCGGAGTCGACATGTTAATTCTTTCCACCCGGTGTGCTTCTCTTAAGTGGATTCTATCCTCTCCAATTTTGCAAGATCGATCTCCCTTTTCTTTCTGGAGTTGTCTCCTCTGTCTTAAGTAGTCTTTGTTTTCCCCGTCCTCCCGCCCCTTTTATTCAGTGATTGGATTTCATCCGAGTGCATTTCATTTCTTTATAGCTTCCTCTATCTTCTTACGTTTTGTATCCGGTGGTTCATTGTGAAGATTCTCAGGAGCTTCATGTTCTTCTTTATTCAATCTTGTTATCTTTTTTGGTGAATTCAATTCAGTTATCCGTGTCATCTTATCCTATTCATCCTTGTAATTCTTTCCTATGTTGGAAATTCTTATCAACCTATGTTGTTATTCATTCATCTCTTTTCTATCCGGTGTGTTGAAGATATCTCAGAGTTTCTTGTTTTCAGATCTTTCATTATTTCAAGGTTTTCTACCTCATCTAGTTTTCCTTATACCGGTGCAATGTCTCTTTTTCTAAGCAATCTTTTCAACGATGGTTTCTTTTGAGTGGGCCCATAACCCACAGGTTTTCCCAGGATCTTATCTGGCTATTGTAACCTTTCCGGAGATCTTTAATTATTTTCAACTATGACATAAGTATGAATTTCATCAGTCATATCCCTTCTCCAAGATCTATTCGAATTAAATTCTCATCCCGCTCAACCTTTCATTCTTCATTATTTCGGAGGTCTCAGTTATTCTGGTGATGTTCTTCTCGTCATTCTCTCCATTGAAGACCGAAGGGGTATTTCTCTCAATCTTGGTTCATTCTCTTGGAGATTCAGCTTTCAGCGTTGTGGCATCATCTTGAATTGTTCCCAATCATGAGTGATTCATTTCTTGCTATCTGGTGCATTTTTGAATTGTTTTCATTCTCTATCCTCCGAAGGCCATCATTTCAGAAGATTCTTCGTTCTCAGCTTTCAGCTTTCATCCTCAATTCTTCTCAATTATTGTCTCTTCGTTCGTCTCTCACTTATTCCGGTGTCTTGTTTAAGTTTTTATCTCACGTGGATCATGATCTCTTCATTCTCATGTATCTCCATTAATTCTTGGTATTCCCATTCAATTGTGAATTCTTACCGGTGCTTCCTTCAATTATGCTTCAAGTGGTGCTTACCTATCTCTCTCTTCAAGTTTCTTTCAAGAATAATAAGTTTTATGCTAAATCCGTTGCTTGTCATCAATTTAACTCGATGAAGGATAAGCATAACATATTTCTTATTCCTGTTTCATAGGGATTTCAATCTTTCTTCCGGAGCGGCTCATGATATCATTTCTTTTCTCAAGTGCTTATCTTTCTTTTCCGAAGTTCCAAGTTCTATTAAGTATCTCTTTGTGAGGCTACATCTAAATCTTGGCAAGGTCATAATCTTATTATTTTCTACCTTCATATCTTTGCATCATTCATTTGTATACGGAGGTCCTTCGTGGTGGTTCATCAAGGTTTCAATCCATTCTCAGGTGTTCTTCAAGATTCTTGTGATAGTAGTTGTCATTCTCTTATTCTTTCTTGTTCCCAATGATCTAGTTTTATTCTCTTGTTCCGGAGGCATTGTGATGTTGCTCTTTTGGTTCAATCATGTTGTTCTATCAAGATCATGTTGTTCCCTTATTAATTTAGTTGTTTGTTATGAATCTTCTCTAATTCTCCCATCTTATCGAATTTGTGTCCCCTTCTCCTACCGAAGTGGTGCCGAAATTTTCCGTGAATTCTTGCTTGTTTCTCATATCATTCCTCATCTCTTTGCAACCTTCAAGGATTGTTGGTTTCACTCATTTGTCAAAGAAGTGATTAAGTTTTACCACGTGCTTTCTCTTCCTCTTCCCCTTTCATTCTTGGATCTCGGGTCAAGATCCTCTTGTAGTGTAGGAGAGTTGTGACAACCCGAGACCGACGTTCCAGAAGATTCCCCTTCTATTTCGTTTCCGTCGTGTGTTTATTTTATTTCTCGCATCATCATCGCATCATTCGCATCATCTGCATTGCATCGGCATATCCGTTGCCGCCAGTTTTCAAAACTTGCATCCGTTGTTAGTTGCCGGTTCTCGTCGTTGTCCGTTCTGAGCCCGACCACACACGCACGCGCCCGCGACATCGTCTAAATCTTGTTTTCAAAAGTCTGTTTCAAACTTTCTCCAATTGGGTTAGAACTTGGCGTGCGGTCGTAATTAGTTGTAGCTAGGCCAACTGTCAAGTTTCGTTGCAATCGGAGTCCGTCTGGTACCTGAACGGTCGACCGTAGCGGCACCGAATTTGGTCTATCGTCGGACGTGTTTCAGTGTTTTAATTCGCGTTGCCGCACCGCACCATTTCCCTCTCTTCCCCGGCTAACCTACCCTACACGGCCACCTAACCATCCCCGCGTTCGAGATTGTCCGATTCGGACCGCGGGGTTGGATCCGGGATGAAGTTCCGCTAAACCTAGCCCCCCCATTTGTTATAAATAGACCTCCCATGCCATTTTTAGACACCATACCCCTTTGCCTCAAAATCCGTGCCATTCCCCACGTTCTCCACCTTATCCTCCCAGATCAAATCGGAGCGATCTAGACCGTCGGATCGGAGATCCAACGGACCAGATCCTCCCATGCCCGCAACTCCTCTCCTCCCGAGCTCCTCGCGGGATCTCCCATCGCCGTTCTGCTCCGCGCCCCACAGCCTCCGCCCGACCTCTGCCCGGGCCAACCTCGAGCAACCGCCGCCGCCCGCCGTTGGTCCCTTGCCGGATCTGGCCAGCACGGGCCCCGCCGAACCCGTTCCGCTATCGCGTGCGTCCCTGCTCGCCTTGTCTCGCCGCCTCCCGTCGCCCAACCTGCAGCGCCGCCTGGGTCAACCCCGATCCAGATCGGATCGGGAGGAGCCAACCACCAGCGACGCCAGATCCGCCCGCATCGCCCCTGGCCGTGTGGGCCTCCTGCCCGAGCCGGGTCAGCTGGGCGTAGCCGCCTCCCTATGCTGCCCAGCTCCGCCCCTGGTCATGCGGCCCACCGCCTTGCCTCTCCCGTCGGCTAGCCCAGCGAGCGCTAGGCCGGCCCACCTCCTCGTGTGCCTTGCCCCAGTCTCCTCCGACTTGGGCCAAGGCCCAAAGGTGAGCGCCCCTTTAACCAACACCCTGCGCACGTTTTAGCAATATTGCGCCCAACCATTTTTCGGCCTGGTAGAATATTAGGCCCGGTAGATATTTTTCTTTTAGGGATTTTCGGAATTAATTAAATTCCAAAAAATAGACGTATATTCAAATGCCCGTAGTTTCTAAATCGTAAGTCTGATCGAGGTGATCTATATATGGATCTTGTGTATATTTTTGTGTAGATTACGAATTTGCAACTTGCATAAATGTTTGAAGTAGTTTGAACTGCCAAATGTCTAGTTTTGCTTGCTGTCCCAATAAGATTTGTTCCGTAGTTATTTTTTTCGCGCGTGTTCGGATTGCACGAACACCGTAGCTAAATGCTCATGTTTTAGGAACCCTTTTGCCATGTATTTTAGAGTAGGCATTGGTATTTTTGCATGTAGGATTCCGTAGCTAGTTTGCTATACCGTGTTTAGGATATTATCTCGCATATACGTGTGGCGATATTTTTGTGTTGCAACCCCACATGTTTTATATGTTTTCGGGGTAGAAAAATCCATAGATTTTAACTGTGCATCTAGTTTTAGCTTTTGAGCAAGTTAGTTCGCGTGATATTTTGCCGTGTTGCCCTTTTTTTTTATTTTGTGGGATTTAATGCGTGCGTGATATGATTAAGTTGACAACTAGAGAGTTGCTCTTGGATGTATTCTAGCCCTTGGTAATTTTGGTTGCAATAGAAATCCATGTTTAGGTGTGGTTTGGTTCTTCTTTACTTTCTAGGAAATAGTGTTGTTTTGGAGATGCTGAAATATTTCGAAGTCTGAATCTGTTATATTTTGTTGCTATCTTGTCTTGAGTTTATCTGGCGATCTGTAGCTCTTTTGAGGTTGGTGGAATGGAGTTAGTTGTAGACTTTAGGATTCTCTAGCACGCTGTCAATTTTCATGCCATTTGGAGTACTATAGCTTATGGTTTTGCTGCTGTCAATATGCCTTCAGATCGAAAACTGCAGTTTCATAAACTGTCATTTTCACTAAGTCTGGAACTGTGTGTGAGAAGCCATTTTGTGACTTCTTTTCCTAGTGTTCCATGCTTCCATGCTAGGTTATATAAGTTGTATGTTGTAGTTCTTCTTGCCCTCTTTCGTGTCATGCCTTGGTTGAGTAAATCGGAATTGTGTAGCTCGTAGTTGTGGGGTGTAGAAAATGCTATGTGGCTGATTTTGGCAGATTGTAGTGATATCTTGTTTTGCTCGTAGTTGTTGAATCGTAGCTCCGTTTTGATCGTGTCATGTATGAAACTTGCTTAGAATCTCGTGTAGTTTCATATTATATTGCTGGTTGCATGTTTTGAAATGTTGTGGATACCATTTGCACACATATTGCATTCATGCCATCATATCTTGCGGTGTCCGTATCTTTTGAACCGTAGCTCCGTTGGAGACGTTCTCTATGTGTAAATTGCCTGTAACGATGCATAGAATCACGTGAACCTATTTTTTTTGCTGTTTAACAACTTTTAAAACATGTTAGTAACGATCTAGACAGAATTGTTAATTAACATGTGAGGTCGTTTCGGAGATGCTATATGTCATTTCTGACCTCATTTAAAATGCCTAGCTAGGTAGATTTATTACGCTTCACCTCTTGCCATGTTTAACCACATTTAATATTGCCTAATCGGGATAGAACTAAATAATTTGTATGTGGAGTTTCGTCAATATGCAACTCGTTGCATATTGAACTTCACTTAATGTGTAGTGTTTGGTTGTTGTGAATTGACATGCCGTGTCTTGCATATGTCCAACCGCTCATGCATCATATGTGTTGTGCATCATGTGGTGAATATCGTGTATTGATTCTGTTTCCGGTTTCCTTCGTCTCGATAGAGTTCTGCAAGCGTGTCGGATGTGAGGACCCGTTCGACTACATCGGTTCGTCTGCTTCACAGAGTCATTCTTCTTCCAAGCGGAATCTCAGGCAAGATGACCATTTCCCCAGATACCATTACTATCATTGCCATGCTAGTTTTGTTGCTTCTATCGATTATGTCTCGTTGCCTACCACATGTTAAATATCAGCCTCTCAACATTGCCATGAAAACCTGCAACCTGTTCACAACCTAGCAAACCACTGATTGGCTATGTTACCGCTTGCTTAACCTTGTGTTAGCGTTGCTAGTTGTAGGTGCAGTTGCTTCCATGTGAAAACATGGGTTCATTGTTATATCACCCTATTAAATATTATTTATTTTAATGCACCTATATACTTGGTAAAAGGTGGAAGGCTTGGCCTTTCTAGCCTGGTGTTTTGTTCCACCTTTGCCCCCTTAGTTTCGGCTACCGGTGTTATGTTCCATAATTGAGCGCTCCTAACACGATTGGGGTTGTTACGGGGATCCCCTTGATAATTCGTTCTAGATTAAAGCTGGTCTGGCAAGGCCCAACAATGGTACTATTTTCCCAACATAATAATTTTGTTAATACTGAAAGCATAGGGCGTCATGAACGCGAGGAGTAATTTTACATTTTGCAGGGAGGGTCAATGCTGATGGTGCTGGTCCAAAACAGAGCAGCTTACTAACGCTACCCGGGGCAACTCGGCATCTGGCATGGTAACCATCGCTCATCCGTCGTGTCCTGAGAACGAGATACGCGGCTCTTATCGGGATCGTCGACACGCCGGGCGGTCTTGCTGGATTAGTTTTACCTTTGACGATATATTTTGTGCATCGGGATTCCGGTGATGCTTTGGGTAATCTCAGAGTTGAGGTTTTCCACTAAGAAATAAGACGAGATCGCGAGCTTCATGATCGCTAATTTCTATGCGGCTTGTGGTAATTTGTGATGGATCAGTTGGAGCACCCCTGCAGGGTTAAATCTTTCGGAAAGCTGTTCCCGCGGTTATGTGGCAACGTGGAAACTTTGTTTAACACTGGTTCTAGATAACTTGAAGTTAACTTAATTAAAATATGCCAACTGAGTGCGCAACCGTGACTGTCTATTTCGTGAGTTCCTTCTCCAATCGAGGACACGGTGGGGTTATGCTTGATGTAAGTAGGTGTTCAAGATCATTCATTTGATCATCACTAGTTCACGTCCGTTATGCATAGATCTTCCCCCTCTTATTTCTTGTACTCGTAAGTAGCCACCAAATATATGCTTAGCCACTTGCTGCAACCTCACCACTTAACCTTGCCTCACCCATTAAGCTTTGCTAGTCTTGATACCTTTGGAAATGAGATTGCTGAGTCCCCTGTGGCTCACAGATTACTACAACACCAGTTGCAGGTACATGTAAAGGGTTACTTGACGCGAGAGCATTGATTGTTCATTTGGAGTTGCTTCTTCTTCTTCTTCATCGATCTAGGATGGGTTCCAGGCCGACAGCCTGGGATAGCAAGGATGGACATCGTTCTTCTTTTCTCATTTGTTTTCATCCGTAGTCGGACCCTGCTCTTCTTTGTATTATGTATTGTACTGATGTGACTCTGATGTAGCTTGTGGCGAGTGTAAGCCAATTCTATATATATCTCTTCTTTTCAGTACATGTACTTGTAACAATATCCAGTCTTGTGAAACGACGAGATGTGCTTCTATCCCTGACGAAGCCCTCGTGCCAAATTGAGGATAGGATTGCATATTGGGCGTTACAGTACCGTCGGTCCTAGGGCCCGACAATGTGTGTGTGAGAAAGATGATACTTCAGCTAAGTCAGGTGACCTAATATGATGAATGAACATAAGATGTTCAACCCCTTCTTACGATGACATTGTAACTTTTTTGTATGGATATCTCCAACCCGTTGATGCATGCTTTACAAGTTGATTCGAAGATGTCATTGCACTCAAAATTAGCTTTCCGCAACTTACCTACTTAGTTCTATACCATGCATGGTTATTGCCTTCATGGGTTGCTTGCGAGTACATTCAAAGTATTGATTGGCTTGCCACTGGTTATTTTATTGGCCAGGCATAAAAGAACATGATATGATGAAGAATACATTGGTGACATACATGCAAGCTAGGAGGATTCCCAGTCAGAATGTATGTAGGGTTCAGGCAGATGGCATGGGTTCATGCTATCGATGAAGATTTTCCGCTACAATTATATGAAGACTTGGCTATAAAGGACATACTCGAGTAAAACAGTATGTTATGGATGGAAGACACTCGTTATGCAGTTTATGTGTGTTCGGTGAGCATTGACCTATGGGATCATTGTGCATGTACATTCGTTGATCACAACTTATGATTCAGAGTCCCCACATGAGAAGACCACTTAGTGGATGTCAAAGACCCTTTTTAGGGGAGATCTATCATGGATTTCAAGGCCCATCACTCATAGAGATTTGGATGATATACCTATGTAACTTTATTTCCGTTCATGTTCTTGGATCTTGATGCACCTCTTTTGTTGCTTGTGATTTGATGAATATATGGTGTGGATCTTGCCAATAGAGTGATTTCCCTTTGATTTCTCCATGTATTTCCATCGTGTTCTTCATGTAATTCCCCGAATCCACCTCCAATTCATGAAGATCAGGCCACCCTCTGGTTTGCCCCATGTCAAGAACACAAGCGCTCGACCTTCCAATTTGTGGATGTTAAGTTGCACTGAATACAAGCTGAGTTTGCAATGCTTCCTACAAGTGATCCCAAAATCTGGACAAGAACTATAAACCTCTATCAAACACTATGGTCTTTGGAACTCCATGTAAACAAATAATACATGAGAGGTAGATCTTAGCAAGCTTCTGCGTGGAAAAAGTTGTCTTTACCTGGATGAAATGTGTCACTTTTGATAATAAGTCAGTGATGACCCAGATGGCATCATTCTCATGTCGCGACTGGGGTATTTCGACAATAAAATCCATTCCTATTGCATCCCACTTCCATGCCGGTACTCTAAGTGGTTTTAGTATCCCTTCTAGTTTATGATCTTCTATCTTAATGTGTTGGCATGAATCACAACATGCGATTAATATGGCTATATTTGTTTTCATTCCATGCCACCAAAACCTTTCTTGGATATCCTTGTACATCTTCTTCCCCCCTAGGTGGATGAAGGACGGGGTTGCATGCGCTTCTACAAGATTTGTTGCTTTAGCTCTTCCTGATTTGGTACACATAACCTTTCTCTCTACTAGAGAATTTCTTGGTCATCAATGGTAAATTCGGCGTCCTTGCCCAGGCTTTTTTTATCCCCTCGATGCTGGGGTGTCCCTTCTTAGCTTCATTCATCTGTCCTTCCAAGGTTGGTTTTATTTCTAGATGTGCAATCGTTCCTTCTGTGGCCAAAACCATGTTAAGTTTGGAAAATTCTGTGTTGAACTCAGGTCGTAGAAATTATAGATTGTCGTTGTTTGGACATGGGTTTTGGCTGAGAGCATCTACCAGAACATTTTCCTTACCATGATGGTAATGAATTCCCACATCATAATCCTTGATTAATTTGAACCATCGATGTTGTCGTAAGTTTAGTTGTGGTTTTTTGATATACTTGAGGTTCTTATGATCCGTATATATTTCACAACAACTGCTAACAATAAAGTGTGACCATTCCCTGAGTGAGTGTATCAGTGCTACTTATTCCAAATCATGGGTAGTGTACTTTTCTTTGTGTCGTCATAGTTGTCTTGAGGCATAGGCTATAAGTATGCCATCTTGCACTAGCGCACATACAAGGCCCTTCATGGGTTGAACACAATATAGTACAAAAAAGTGTACACATCCTCTACAATCAATACTGGTGCAGTTGCCAACCTCTTCTTCCGTTCTTGGAAACTCTTCTTGGAGGCTTCATTCCATTCAAACTTATTGTCTTCCTTCAGAAATTGGATCATAGGTTTGGCTATAGTGGAGAAGACTCCAATAAGCCTTCGGTAATATTCGGCCAATCCGAGCAAACTTCTAACGTCAGTCGCGTTGGCGGACTGGTTCCCATCTTGTTGGGATCCACGACAATCCCATCTTGTATTAACACATGCAGTAGGAAAACAACTTCGCGTAGCCAAAATTCAAATTTCTAGAATTTGGCACACAACTAATGTTTCCATAATTCTCCCGACATGATTCGGAGGTGTTGTGCAAGTTGTTCTCACGTCCTGGAATGGACTAATATGTCATCAATGAACACCACAACAAACTCATCCAAATATTTCATAAATAGTTTTTTCATGAGGTGCACAAAATAAGCTGGACCGTTGGTCAATCCAAAGGGCATCAGCCTGAACTCATACAACCAATATATGGAGGTAAAAGCTCTTTTGGGTATGTTTGACGACCGAATTTTTAACTGATGATAGCTCGACCTCAAGTCTATTTTGCAGAAAACTCTCACCCGTGCGAGTTGGTCAAACAAAATGTTACCGGCAGAGTAATCTTCATGTTGGTTTGGCATCTTCCTGGGATGACCCCTTGGAATATCCCCATTGGCTTTAGATCCATGTCGGGGATCTCCAGCTTCTTGATCACATTTGGTGAGATAAGGTTCAATATGGACCCACTGTCTACCAGTATCTTTTTCACTTGGTGGTTCCAAATTCTTGGTGAAACCAAGAATGTCACACACCCAACGACAATGGTCCGGTCAGGGTGATTCCCAACGTCAAAGATGATGGGCGTGTTGGACAACTCGAGGGGCTTTTGTGCCTCTGCTGCCAGTTTCACCACATTGATCTCATAGGACCATTGTTCGAGCTATCAGTGAGAGGAGTGCAAACATGCACCTCCATCAATGCACATGGCATGTATCTCCTTCTAGAACTCCAGACCATAAAATCCTTCTTTATCCTCGTCATCATGATCACCTTCGCTGTCTGATTTCTTGTCTCGTCCTCTACAAGGATTCTCCTTTTGTTGCTTGTCCTTGTAGTGGAGAGCACCATGGCCGCCACGGTTCTTCATGCCGGAATAATTAACACCATCTTGGCCCTTCTCCTTGTCGCGCTTCTCATATTCTTGCTTTTGTTTCTCAGCAAGCTGCTCGACTTGTCAGCACTAATTTATGTCGTGGCAGGTGCGATGGATCTTGAAGTACGAACGGTCAGCCTTCTCGCCTACTATGGCCTCATTATCGCCTGAGAATGCGGCAACCTCCTTGCGAGAGCTCTCTTTAATGCATTACTTGTCAGTTTTAATGTTTTTGGAGCCTTCAGCGACCATAACTGCTTTACATTTGCGTTTGCGGTTGCGCTTCCATCCTTAGTTGTTGGAGGTGGATACATCTTTGTCGTCAAACTTGACGAGTGCACCAACATCTTCTTTCGGAAGCCTTCTCCCCTATTTGACACGTGCACACATCAACTAGGGAACATAGCTCGTCTATATTATGCACCTAGTTAACGGTCATCTCCTCACGCGTTCGCCTATTGCGCATGTTTGTGTGGAATGCGATAATAACTGCAGCAAGAAGGGCGTGTGGGATGTTGTGCTACATACAATTGAATAGCTCAACATACCTGCAGAGGGATTCACCATCGCTATGGGGAGCACATGCAGATAGCTCGGCTGTCGAGGAAACTAGTGGGCTCCATGGTATGCACCAACAAACTAATCGCATAGTTCCGGCCAGGAGCAGATGGAGCCCTCTAGCAAGTGCATCAACTAGCTCCTCACGTTGGGCTTGAGCGCAAACGAGAAGTAGTTGGCAGATACCTTCTCATCTTGTCCCCCGACACCCTGCACCATGATTGTGTAGATGCCAAGGAATTCTGACGAGCTGATCTTGTCGTCATACTTGTCTCGCAACTCAGGCTTAAAAGTCTTTGTGGAGGGCCAGCGGACTTGCCACTACTTACGGGTGAATGTCGGGCACCTTATCTCATAACAAAGGGTGTCAGGAACCCATGGCGAAGGCTCGTCGACACCTGGGCCGGCACGGTCATTTGAATAATGGCATGCATCCTGCTGTTGTTCGATGGTGGTGCGGGCATCCTCCTTTTGCCGGTCTTTCAGGAATTGGTGTTGACCTTGGTGCTGCCGTTGGCCATTAGTAATGTGGGCTCTCTATTAGCACCAACCATAGTAATCAATAAAGCCCCATCCCATCAGGGGTATCGTGGTCGTGCATGTAAGGTTAGAGTAACAGTCACAGCTTAAACCAATCCGATTTAAAAAACCACACATACTCACAAGCCTCCGTATACCACTTCTTTCTGAAGTTGCAACCTAGGTCACACCATCTCCCTCGGTCATTAGTGGCACCCGACGGGGATTTCATACAACCTTTGAAATCACCTTCCTTTACCGTTACCATGCATGTACTCAATCCCATGCGTAGCACCACTAGCAACCTAACTGCACACCACCCGCACAACCCTCATCGGTAGGTAGGGTCGTGCCGAGGTGCAAGTGTCAACGAGGAACTTTCAAAAACACCCTACCGATGTAGTTACAGACTCAACATGATCTTATGCATCGGAAGAAAATGCTAAATATAACATGCATGAATGTATTCTCTTAGACATGGTCAAGGGGTTGCTTGCCTTGCTCAAAAAAGTCTTTGGGGTCTTCAAAGTCTTCCGGTCCAAGTCCCTCGTAAGCAATGCAATCTATCATCGCAATATCAACAGGGAAAAAAAAGCAATGAACCAATAACAGAAAAAATAATCTACTCAGAAAAATGTCACACCATTTTTCTAAAATACTAGGCTGAGTATAGGTACTGTTGAAATTATTGGGTTTTACTTTCAGACTGTAAAAAGTTGTAGAAACTATTTTAATAGAGTGTATGCAACCTATTGTAAAAATTACACAAGTGGCACCCTAAAATACTACACAATATTACAAGATTTTTTGTTGAGGAATATTTCAATTTGGACAAATATTTAAACTTAAGAGATAAAAATAATACCACTATTCCCCATGGGATAAACCGGCTCGGCAGAGCCGCCGAGAGGGAAACCAGCCTGCGCTTCATACGTCCCAAACGTATCTATACTTTATGTTTGTTCCATGCTCTTTTGGGTGACATTGTTATATGTTTTGCTACACTTCCATACCTTTTTCCACATATTTGGACTAACCTACTAACTCAGTGCACCGAGTGCCAGTTTTTGTCTGCTGATGTCTTTTTTGCAGGGACTTTTACCCCAATTTACAGAGCCCCAAAAATTCGGAGCAAAATATATAAAAATCAGCATGACGGAAGCTTCACGAGGCATCAAGTGGGGCCAGATGGGAGCCAGGGCTCACCCAGGCAGCCACCCTGCGCGGCCCACCCCCTGGCCGCGCCACTAGGCCGCCTGGGTGGGGCCCATCCCCTCTCATGCCCTCCTTCGACCTATATTTACCTCTCTGACAGAAAACCCTTACAACAGATCCATAATCGCTAATTTTTCCACTGTTTCCGCCGCTGCAGCGCTTCCAAGATCGGGAGCACCAGAAAACCTCTTCCCGCCACCCTGTCGGAGGGAGGATTGATCTCCGGGAGCTTCTCCACCACCATGGACGCTTCCCGGACATGCCGTGACTAGTCCTTCTTGGATCATGAGTCCTTGACCAGTAGCTATGTGATGTCTTCTCTCTAATCCTGTGCTTCAATGCTTAGCCCTTTGTGAGCTTCCCTACATGATCAAGGCATCTATATAATTTACTTGTTGTTGCTATGCTACGTTTGCTGGGATCCGATGTATTATGAGATTATGTTCAAATTGTGATGAGTTATATATTTGGTTCTCCTTTTATATTATGTTCTTGAGTAATTCATGCATGTTCTCCATTGCTTTTTATTGCTTTGGCCGAGTAGTAGATTGTAACTCGAAGATGGAGCGTTATGCATGATTGTGGGTTTATTCCCCCTGATGTCTAGCTTGAGTGACATAAACATGAGACTAGGGGATGTGTTGTTGCCACCAGGGAGAAAACAATGGAAGTTGTGACCACGGTTGCAAGGATTGTTCGTTAATGTAGTTGTCCGTTGCTTTGAGTTTACACCTTGGGTGGGGCTTGCAACTTAATACCAGCGAGATGTTCTGTATAGATATCTCAATGTGGATGATTAGAGAGTAGATGCTGATGGATAAACGGTCTACTTGTCTTTGATGTACTGGCCATTACTTTTGAGCCTTAACTTTCTTGTAGCATGATTAGCATTGTGGTGCGTTTATAATTCTGTCAATTGCCGAGCTGTAATTTGTTTACCCAGCTTAGTTTTTTATCACCACCCCTATAAAAAGCACGAGTAGGCAGATCCAAATCACAATCTAAACCGTCTAATTACATAATCAATGGCCTAAAATCTTCATTAACAAAATGCTAATGCTCACAACTCGCACGTCCTCTTCACCCTGCCTCCCCTTTCACGCCCCTCGGCCCGCTCACCCGCATGTCGCTCATCCCAGAACCAATCCCCTCTGCATCTGCGCCTCCACTCTCCTCCATCGACACCAAGCACCCTAACCGCTCCTCCCCGACCTGCCTCGACGCCTCCCCACAACCGTGCTCCCACACCCTACTCCACGTGTCACCGTCTCTCCTCCCAACTATCATCGTCGCCGCGCCTCGCCGTCCTCCTAGCGGAATGACAACTAGCATGGTCGGGGCATTCCCTCACTCGCTCGAGCATAACCGCCTTCATACAGTGAGAGCAAAGCAGATGCAGCGCTGGATCGAGTGGGCGGCACTGGAAGACGCACGGCAGGTGCGAGCGCTGCCACTCCCGCATACCAGGTTGTGGGCGAGGACACGGGCTTGGGTGCCGCTGCCGACTTATCCACCACCACTAGCCAATTCGAGTTTGATGTTGTTTTAATTTTCGGATCCTGCGATTTTACTTTGTCCTTGTCGATTTCCGTCGGATGCATGGATTTCAGAGGATCAACGCGTGGATGTACAATCAGTCCTCTTCTAATGATTCTACTTGAAGGGATACCAATGTGTGGAAGGCGCCGCGGCCAGGACAACACCATGCATAGAGCTTCTCCCAGTATGGTGTTTTATCCATTTTACAGGTTAATTATGTGTTCCGTGGCTAGGTGTCTTGTGCAGTCCTAACATAGGTTATGCGGGACACTAGCAAGTGTTCCCCGTCGTACCTAGAGAAAATCAAGTTCGATGTATGAAAGGTTTTGCTCTTTCAAAATAAATGCATTTGTAAATAACAAGCTTAATAAGATTTTTAGGGAGGCTTAAGAAGGTTTCCTGAAAGTACTGAAAGGATCTGAACTTCAAACTCATTTTTTTTCTTTGGTTGCTTGGCAGTACAATCTGCAGTATATAAAAATTCTTATCATTTCTTTAGTTATAGTCACATCTTTTGAGAAATCTTGTTAGAGGAAGGCGATGGGCTTTAGAGAACACAAATAATGGAATAGTGGTAAATAGAGGGATAATTGATCTTCGTAGTAAGTGCTGGTTTATGAAAGTTTGGTACCAAATTTACCCAATTAGAAATAACAATTGATGGAGCTAGTATGTTAATCTGAAAGCCCCGGCATTAAACATGTTCTTCTTTTGTCCTGTATATCCACATTTACCTCCTTGCAATTGTAACATGTTGGTCACTTGATATTCAACGTTTTATTTAGAAAAAACTATCTGACGAGGTTTAATTAGGAAAGTTGGGTTTATGTGACCTTTTTATTTGGACAAGCATATGCATCTCTGTTTCTTTTTTGTCATTTTAATTGTTTATTTGTATAGTTGGAACATTAGTTTGTTGTGAGTTTCAGATAACATATTTTGAATTGGCCCCAAACTGCGACCAATTTCATCTCTAATGCGTCCTTGTGAGGACACGGGGCAGCCTGGTGAAGTATTCCACATGACAGGCAACAAAGACTCCACCACGCTACGATCATATAGAAGCTCCACCCTTAACATCCGTCATTCGTCCGCACCGCCCATGGAACAGTTGATGCATGCGACACATCCAATTCGATGATCTGCATGTAGTTACTGCTTTGCTGAGTCTCCATAGTTGTTTTCGTGTGAATTGTGCAAACTACAATGAGGTTCTTATTTCCTCTAGTTTGCAGGTGTCGAGTTTTGCAAGAATTGCACGTGTACATGGACGATATTGCTGAGTGATCTTAAGATGCCCTACTATACTACATGGAAGCAGGTAATTATGCAAATCGTAATCACGTTGGTATAAAGGTTGGACTCTACTGCATGGAATAAAGAAACATTTTATGAAGTCCCTCGACTAAAACCATTAAATCTATTTTACTCTGTATTGTTGCAGCTTCATTACCAGTTCATTAAACATTTGGAAACCAGCATTAGATGAGACTACCCAGATTTAAAACATATTAATATAGATAAAAATATACTATCAAACTCAGGTAAAAGGTAAGTACAATTTTTAAGGAGTCGTGTCTGCTTCAACAAATATGTTCTTCAAAGCGTAGAACAAGCACGTACATCTCCATTAATGTTTATTTACTTCCATTTGTAACACTTCAGCTCATACTTATCGAATTTTAGGGAAGCTTCATAAGATTTTTAGGGAAGCTTAAAAAGGTTTCTTGAAAGTACTAAAGGGATCTGAACTTCAAACTTAGTTTTTTTCTTTGGTTGCTTGGCAGTACAGTCTGCAGTATATAAAAAATCTTCTCACTTATTTAGTTATAGTCACATTTTTTGAGAAATCTTGTTAGAGGAAGGCGATCGGCTTTAGAGAACTCAAATAACGGGATAGTGGTAAATAGAGGGATAATTTATCTTCGTAGTAAGGGCTGATTTATAAAAGTTTGGTACCAAATATACCCTATTAGAAATAACAGTTGATGGAGCAGGCATGTAAAAGGTGAGTACAATTTTTAAGGGAGGGGGGTATAACATCGTTAATTTTAGCTCTTATTATTATAGATGGGTGGACAATACATCTCTACTCAGTCCTTTCCATAATTCTTGCCATTGTTTTAGTTCAAATTTCTTGACAAGAATTATGCATGAATTGGAGGGAATAGTTTGGTACATTATTCATTTATTCTTGTTTATTCCTCATATGTGTGCTTGTAAGCATTTCAGTTAATGTTTTGCTACCATGACAACACAAAATTCAGTTCATTGATTGTCGATTGGATATCTGATTGAACAAAGAAATGTATATTTAGGCATTGGACATGTTTCATGTCTAAAATTCCAGACTAGGCATTAGTAAATGGATAGATATACAAGGAGTACTCTTGAAGTAAGATTGGTAGAAGAAGGTGATCATAGCATCAGATTGTCTTAACTTGGTGCAAAACTTTGGTCATCATGCATGGGCATATCTCTTCCACGACCAAATCCAAGACATAAGTCAATGATGGCTAGATTTTTGTGTATTTATTTGTTTTTTTAGTCGATGGTGTAATAGTTATTTATTTGTTAGATCAGCTACCCAACTTGTATCTGTTCCGTTGTATGAGGCTCGAGGGTTAACCCTAGCTCTTGTGATGAACAATTCAATCAGAAAGTTTCTTGTTTTATATTTCGATTATCAAGCATGCATTTGTATACCAATAGTCAATTCTGAAACATAATAAGCAAGACCATGCCCTTTGGGCCGTCGAACGAAAAAGTCTCCTTGGTCCTTTATTTGCACCAATCCTTGTGTAACCACAATGAAAAAAGACTTGAGTTTCTAGACGGAAATAATAAATCAATGCAAGTTGTACTAGAGTATTGCAGATGATGTTGTTTATGATCATTTAGCAATAACACACAACATGCTATCTGGTTTGAAAAGGTGGTTCGAAAACTAACTTTCTCCAAAAGAAAGACTTGATGAGATTACCACTTATAATACTAGACTTTTTAGAATTCTTTCTTAGCCTTAGATGTCCTTGATGTCATGAATGAATTTATTTTCCAGTGAATAGACACGTTATATCCTCTAAAGCTCTTATGTTGTAGTATTTTTAATTTTACTCTATCAGTTAACACGTGCATTGCACGTGTACGATTACGAGTCGTATTTTGGGAGAGAGACATCACTAGTGAACATCATGAGACTCTGGTCCACATTACCACCGTTGTTTACGCCTCCATCATTTACTGCTTTTATTTACTTTTCCGTTGCAATCACTATTGCTATTCCCGCTTGTGTTTTGATCCTTTGCAAACTACAAGGTCAGAGAGATTCACAACCTATCGGAACTCGTTGGGAGCAAAGTTATTTCTTGTGTGTGAAGGTCCACGTCTTCTGCTAGTGCCAAAGCCACGGACACGTACTTGTTGATCCTCGGAGTCCTCCTGGTTCGATAAACTTTACAGTCCATGTGTAAGGGAAATCTGCTGGTGACTACATCTCCACCTTCCACTTGGGGTAGCCAATGAGGGGCAAGAAGTATACCCATCAACTCGTCATCAGCGCCAGGCGGCCATGTCGAAGGCGCAAAGGCGTTTTACACCTTCAGTCGACACGGCATACGGACGACTGATGCATTCAAACCTGACCACTGGGCCCGAGCAGTCAACGAAAGGGGGAGGCGGAGAGGAGGATGGCAGGCGGGTGCCTACCGGTGTCGTCTTCAACCTCCTGACAGGAGAGAGGGCGAGCTCACCGCCAGCGAGATGGGGCATATCTGGGCTCGGCGATGACGGGAATGGGACCAGCGTCGTCTCGCCATTTGGTGGATGGTGGAGGGAGCAGTTGAGGTGCAGCGAGTCGCCGATGGCGATGTCTTGTGGCGAAGGTGCTTTGGGAGGGTGGTCATTGGGGCCGAATCCGCCACAAAAAGAAAGGGGAAGAGGGGGGAAACATCGGGAAGCTACCACGGTTCAAATTAGGAAGAAAGGAGGGCCCGAGCGGCCATGTACCCGGGGATTGACGGAATACGGATGCGGAGGATTCAGAGCTCGATCTCGAGCTTGGGAGCTTCTGGCTAGGAGTGGATGGTTCAGGAGGTCGATTAGGAGTAGCAGGTGCTCGAAGGGAGGGAGAGGGAAGCTCTGGGTGGCTGTTAATAGTAGGGGCATGCTCCACCGAGAGCTCGTGGGCCGACAAGACCGTGGCGACTACCAGGGGAGGAGAGGGGACCTGGGGACACATTTGCGGTCTTCATCGCCGTGGTCCGGGGTTGGAATGAGGGCGAGGAGGAGCAAGGGCTGGCTCATCGCGTGTTGTGGTGGCGGCCACCTTCTGATCGAGTCGGGCGGCCGAGGGCACGCGTCGTAAGGCGGAGGAGAAGGGTAGAGAGGAGGGCCCCTAAGTGGCGCAGAGTCTCGGTTGTTGAGGGCATCTCAGGAGACAGCCGGAGGGGGCACGAGCTAGTCGGGCCTAGCCGCCCTCAGTGCGGATGCGCACTGTAGCGTGTCGAGCGCACAGTTTTGACATGCCATGACATGTTGGTGCGCTCTCGCGCGTTCTTCCTTATCCACTAGCGTCTGGGGCAGTGGAGATCCTTTTTCGATGCCATGGAGCCGAGGAGAGAGGAAGTGGTCAAAGGAAGAGGGGGGAAATCCTCTGCTAGGGTGAATCGGAGGGTTAATTGGGGTCTTTGCCCACCCCCATGTTGAACCAAAGGTGGGTGTCTTTGCTGTAGATGAAGGGCAACACTATGGGCTTGTGTGAAGAATTTTGTGTGTAGGAGAATGGTAGAAGGGGTGAAAGCAGTAGTTTTACCGAATCAGCAGAAGGTGTTTGATGTTGGTTTGAGCAAGATAAACTTCACAACTTGCAGTGAGATTTAACATGATTATTTGATGGGCAAAATAAGTAGGATTCACCAAGTTTGAGCTCATTTGAGCAAAGTTGATAATGTAAACATGAAAACCCTAGAAATGGATAGAATGAGATTTCTGTGGACCTAGGTGATCAAATTAACTCCCACAAATGCACAACTTGGTGTGGCATCCTGATTTGTGGGCTGGATCACTCCTGTAAAGTTTGGCATCAATTGGATAAAGTTGGCAATGTAAAGGTGCTCAAATTTATTCTGAACACAAAGGGTTTTGGGATTGTTAGGTGGAACAAATATATTTGGATTAATATGAAACTTTGCAGGATCACCAAATTTATCATGGGTGACTTGCTAGAAATTTCCTAGAATTTATTATTTCGAAAGCTTGAAATAGACAGAAAGGCTTTTGAGGGGTTTTGTCCAATATTTTGTCAAATATTACTCAAATATTTTTGAAGCAAGAAAAGAATCTTTTGCCTTATGAAATACAATTTCTAGCCTCAGAAAAAGGTATTTAATTAAAATAGGAATATAGCTTTTAAAATAAGTATTTTATGGTTTTGGAAGTCTTTTGAATTATAGGATCCAAATAAAATCTTTGGGGTAAAACATCTCTCCTATATTGGACACTTGCAGTGGCATTCCCAAATGAGAGGTTTTGACAAACTTAAAATAAATAATTGCCTTTTAGTAAAATCATAATTTACAAAAATGGTCTGCTGGTTCTATTCACATGGCATGATCATTAGGCAAGGCCTTGGGGTCAAGGAGGTGGGTTTTAGAGAGGAGCACAACTATAGTCGTTCAAAACTTAGTGAGTCACACAAGCAAGTTGCAACAAAATCAACCATCACACACATGCAAAAAGTTTTCATTGGCTCCAATTTTTATAAAAACAACATGTGCCAAAAGTAGTACAAACACAAAGTGTGACAGACCTTCCCCCTTACGAGAATCTCGTCCCCGAGATTCCGAGGCTAGGCGTTAAAAAGAGAAGGAAACTCTGATATGAGGTAGTCTTCACGCTCCCATCTTGCTTCTTCTTCAGTGTGGTTACTCCCCTGGACCTTGAAGTGATAAGTGAGGTCTCGCTGTAGATTGATGGCTTGATGATCGTTATCCTTGTAGAGCTCATGGCGGTTGGGAACTTGGAGGCACTTTCGGAGATGCGACACTTGGAAAACATTGTGCACATTCGAAAGTTCGGATGGTAGCTCCAGCTAGTAGGAAACTTCTCCCCGTCTTGCGGTGATCTTGAAGGGGCCAATGTACCTTCGTGCAAGGTTCCCCTTGTCGTGGAAACACTTCGTTCCCTTCAGAGGCGTGACTCGAAGATAGACATAGTCCCTAATATGGAAACTCATGTCTCGGCGATGGGACTCGGCATAGCTCTTTTGTCTTGATTTGGTGGCCTATAGACGGTCCCTGAGGAGTTGAACTTGCTCTTCTTCTTGAGGGATGACATCTTGTCTGAAGACTAGCATGTGTCCGGTTTCTGACCAGTTGAGGGGAGTGCAGTACTTGCGACCATACAACACCTCAAATGGTGCCATCTAGAGGATGGACCGATAGCTTTTGTTGTAGGAGAACTCGACAAAGGGCAAATTGACTTCCTACTTGGATACATATGCCAAGACATAGGCATGGAGAATGTCCTCGACTATCCGGTTTACTCGTTCTGTCTATCTGCCTGTGTGAGGGTGAAAAGCGGTGCTGAAGGATAGCTTGGTTCCCAAGGCCTCTTGAATCTGTTCCAGAACCTCGAGGTGAACTGAGTACCTCGATCTAACACAATCTCGTTAGCTACTCCATGGAGGCTTACAATCTGGGTGAGGTAAAGACTTGCCAACTGGTTCCAGTGTAGGTCGTCTTGACGGGAATGAAGTGTGCTACCTTGGTCAGGTAATCGAGAATGACCCAAATGGAATCATGTCCCTTGATCGATCTGGCAAGACCGGTGATAAAGTCCATCCCGACTTTGTCCCACTTCCATTAAAGCACTTGGAGATGTTGTAGAAGTCTAGCGGGTTGCTGATGCTCAGCCTTGACCCTCTCTCATATGTCACATTTAGTGAGATAAGAGGCTATTTCTCTCTTCATGCCATGCCACCAGGATTTTTCCTTGAGGTCTTGGTACATCTTGGTTCTTCCAAGAAGGAGGGAATATGGAATATCATGTGCTTCTTGCAAGATCAGGTTCTTAAGCTTAGCTTTGTTGGATACGCAAATGTAGTCTCCAAACCATACAACTCCTTGTTCATCCACTAAAAATCGTGGGGCCTTGCCATCCTTGATCTTCTTATTGATACTTTCGATGCTCTCGTGTCCCTTTTGAGCTTCCTTGATGTCATCCATCAACGTAGGCTTTGCTATGAGGTTGGCCAGAAATCCTGGTGCGACTAGCTACAACCTGAAGCTCTCAATTTCCTCATACAAGGCAGGTACATTTCCTTGATCATAGCATTCAAGGAACAAGCATTTCCACTCAAGGCATCTGCTACCAGATTGGCCTTTCCGGGGTGGTATTGAATACTGAGGTCGTCATCTGTGATCAACTCCAACCATCTTCACTGCCTCATGTTCAGTTCCTTCTAAGTGAAAATATACTTCAAACTCTTGTGGTCTGTGTATAACCCACATGACTTTTCCAGAAGCTAATGTCGCCATGTCTTCAAGGCATGAACCACTGCTACTAGCTCAACATCGTGAGTTTGTAGTTCTATTCATGAGGACATAGTTGTGTGGACACCTATGCCATGACCCTTCCTTCTTGCATCGGGACACCACCAAGCCCGGTCCTTGATGCATCATAATATATGACAAACTCCTTCTTGTGTGGCCAATACTAGGGGCATTGCCAACCTCTTCTTCAGCTCCAAGAAACTTTCCTCACACTTAGGTGTGCATTCGAACTTCTTGTGCTTCTTCAAGAGTTGAGTCATAGGTCGGGCGATGCTTGAGAATACTTTGACAAACTTGTGGTAGTATCCTGGGAGTCCGAGGAAGCTTCTGACTTCCTTCACGTTGGTCGGCGGTTGCCACTTCGTCACGCCTTCAATCTTGCTAGGTTCAACTGACAATCCATCTACTCTCAACACATGGACGAAAAACCCAACTTAATGCAGCCAGAATTCACACTTGTTGAATTTGGCATACAACTGGTGCTCTCAATGCTTTTCCAGCACCGTCCTCAAGTGCTGCTCATGTTTTTCTTCACACTTGAAGAAAACGAGTATGTCGTCGATGAAGACAATGACAAACTTATCTGGATACTCCATGAAGACTTTGTTCATGAGGTACACGATGTAGGTTGGGGAATTTGTTAACCCAAATGACATGACCGTCTATTCATACAGGCGATATCTTGTCAAAAACACCGTCTTCAGGATATCTTCGGGTCTGATCTTCAACTGGTAATACCCAGACTTTAGATCGATTTTGGAGAACACCTTGCCACCATTCAGCTGATCAAACACGTCTTCAATCTTGGTGAGTGCATTTACTATGACTTTATTGAGAGAACGGTAATCAACACAGGTCGTGATTGTTCCGTACTTCTTTGACACAAATAGAACAAGCGATCCCCAAGGAGAAGCACTAGAATGAATGAATCCTTTTATGATCTACTCAGCGAGTTACTTCTTTAGTTCAGCCAACTCTTCGGATCCGATTCTATATGGATGCTTATAGATGGGTCCTCCTCCATGCATTAACTCAATAATGAACTCAATGTCACAATCAGGTGCCAATTGGGGCATCTCGGTATTCACATACCACTGGCACTTGATCTTTCCCAATTCCCAAAAGGCAATTAAACTAAGGGGCTTGATTAGACGTAGGGTTGGGAAGTTTGACCCCTTGGCTATTTGTCAGTGTAATAGTCATGTTGGCACAGTACAACAAGCCTTGGTGCTTGGTTACTCAAACCATGCCAAGTATCACTTCCAAGCCGTGCGACTTTAGGACAATGAGATTTGCTATGAAGTCTACACCATTGATGTTGATCCCAACTCTACACCCTATCTTGGTCCTCATTACTGCACCCGGTGTTTGTTCCATCATGTGCCTACCCAAAGGCATAGCCTCCATGCCACTCTCTAGTGCAAACTTTTGGGTACCAGAAGAATGTGAAGCACCACAATCAATCAGAACTGTTGCTCGGGTTGAGTTGACAATGAACGTACCCAGTATGACAATCGGGTCCTCCGGGGCTTCCTATGCGGAGACATGATTCACACGACCTTTGCCATTGTTGTGTAGGTTGCGGGGATCTTGTTCTAGGGCGGCGCTCGACGGCCTTGTCCCTGGTTTGGCGCATTGGGGTGTGGTGCATCTCGCTTCTTGTGGGGGCACTACCTCGAGATGTGTCAAGGCTGACCACACCCAAAGCATGTGACCTGCCTGAAATTGTTGGTTGTGTCCCCATTGTTGTTGCTGGGAGGGTTGTATGCCGGCCTGGGGTTAGCATACTGCTGAGCCTGGTAGCTCGAACGAGGTGTAGGAGTCCCGGATTGCTGAGTCTAATAGTTTGGACTTGCTGGGGCTCATTGCCATGGGGGAGTCTTCTGGCTACTGGAGCCACCAATGATGCTCATCTTGCGTTTTCGTGTGTCCTCCATGGCATGAAACTTATATTTGCAGAGCCAAGGAAATGTTTGAACATTGGGGTGCGCTTGCTCTCCAACCTTATTCAACCTTTCAACCTCACGGCGGCCCTACGGTAGCACAAGACAGTTTACCCAGGTTTAGGCCACCTCGTGGTGTATAACCCTACTCCTTCTTGTGGTGGGATTGCTTAGGGTGGAAGACAAGTACAAAGGTGGGTTGGGGGGTGACCACCATCCTGCTAAGACCCCAGCTTTAGTCCCCTTGCACTAAACGAGAAACCTCTGGGGTGGTTCGGGAGCAAGTTAGTTGGCCCAACCTGCTTAACACGGAAGGGGAAATACTCCCTGCCCGTGCCTGTTGGCACCGCTCCCGTACCGCTTGCATAGCCTGCCTTGGCCATGTGAAGGAGCTGGGTCATGGGACCCAACCAACATGCCATCGGTGGGCCCGCTCCGCAAGGGCCTCCGGGGAAACAAACGCCCTCCCGAGGTCCTTGGCGACAATACTCAAGCGCTCGCCTCACGAGGTTTGCACCCTCGCGAGGTTCTTCTTTGCCAGAATCTCCGATGGGTCGAGCTAGGCTTATCTAGCCACGTCTCACGTGGGGCCATAGGCTGAAGGGCCTGGGTACCCCCGGTCTCAGGGGCCCGATAGTAGCCCCCGGGCCCGCATTGGATACGACTCTTCCGAACGGGAGGGGAGAGGTGACGCGGGCCACAACCGCCTACAGGCCTGGCGTGGTCTGGCACTCGGCCAGTTGTGGAAAGACCTTGATGCTTCCCACGATGCCTCGGTAACCATCATGAACTGGCATAAAGCTCGAGCCCGCGGTTGGCCCGTCATTGCTCTTCCTTGCCTCGTGTCGCTTCCCGATGTCTTCATTCTTGCATAAGGTTGCTCCATCCGCCAAACAACCACCGACCCTCCCCACACTATGTTTCCACAACCCCTCCAATCGGGGAGAGCAAGGGAATGGCGGAAGAAGGAGTTTGCTAGACTCCGGGGCCCGTGCTGGGCAGGCCCATAGTGCTGAATCACGAAGGGCTCAATAAGATCCTACCCATCGTTGCGGCCAGCTCACGCGAATGGGGGCCAACCAAGATCTTGTTGGGTTCGACCCCCCTATCGAGCTATTAGCAACTTCCATCGCCCTTCACGTCCCGACACTCTTCTCCGGCCTGCTTCCACCATTCTAGGAGTTCTTCCTTGCCTTTCTCACGCATTACTAGATTCACGCATTGCATCTTGATCCGAGGTATGTTCTCCTCCTCTTGTCCTTCGCCTTTCTATGCGAGGATTTCCATGGTGTCCTCCCTTTGGTGGTGCTTCTCTGGCACTTCTTCTCCCTCCAGCTAACGGCGCCCGACCAGCGCTCTGGGAGCGTGTCCTTCCAGGAGGAGGACACGACGGCGAGGGAAAACATCCACATGGATATCGATCACTTCGCCGAAGGATTTAGGCTTCAGTGGGTGTTTGTGGACACAGTGCTGTACAACCCCCTTCTATTGACCCCATCTTCCCCGATTGCACCGAGCCCCAGCTGGGAGCATGCGCCACTCGCCGACCCGAGGTTGTTGTCGGTGTGGAGGTGATTGGAGACTTTGAAGGAAGCAGGGGTGACCGCCGCACTAATCATGAGGGAATTCCTCATGCAGCGGATCACCCCCATCAATGTCACTCCCTCCTGATGTAGTCCTTCTCTGGGCCGAATGATCCCATGCGGGTCCACTCGGGGTGCATGTTGAGTGACACGCTCGACGGGGTGCTCTAGTCTTCTCGGCAAGTCCTTCGACGGCCTCGCCGTAGGGGGCGCCCCTGTGTAGAAGTACACGAACGGGGGACACTTTACCCGGGCGTTGCCCTATTTCGACCATTGGGGTCTGCTTCCCGGAGGCCAAGAGGGGCCTCAGGACGTGCCTGTCTTGGTGCCTTCGAGCCAGGGGCCTCGGGCTCTGCTGACGGCATTGAAGAAGAGCAATAGATGGACTACGAAGGACTAGTAAGCGCCACTCCTCCATTTCCCTTGCCTCCTTGCTCCACGTGTGACAGACCCCTCATTCGAACACGCTTCTAGCGGGCAAGCGGCCCTACCAGCCCCTAGCCTGGTGCGCGGCTCCTTGCCGTCATCCAGGGCTAGGGAGAGAAACCTTGGCACGCCGGACCACCATGCGAGCGATGCGCCTAGTCGCGAAGCGACCCAACCCTCGCCTCCCAAGGCCGAAAGGCAAAGGGGGCAAGTTTCCTCGCGTCCCCCGCTGGGAGCACCGTGGGTGACCATGTGTCGGGGGGGGGGGGAGAAGCCCGATTCGCCCTTGGCGCCCCTCTAGACGCCATGGAGGATTCGGGGGGTGTGTGCTAACCGCCCCGGATGGGGACTCGAGACCATAGCTCATGGCGCCCAGCTCCGACGGGGCAGCATGTCCATCAACTAGTTTTCATCCCCCTGCGAGAAGAGGTGTGGCCTCTAGGGCCGTGCCTGGGGGCGGATGTGTTGGGCCTGAGATGGATCGCGCCCTCGAGCTCGTGGATTCCCAGACTTCGTTTCGCCACGACCTCCTGAGGGGTACTTTGAGCATGGTAAAGCATCTTGGGGCAGAGCTTCAGGACGTAGACGCACACTTCGCCGGGGAATGCCTGCCAAGCTAAGCCTCCGCGAGCACAAAGAGGCTTGTGTGAAGATTGAAGCGTCACTCGCCGTGGCAAGAGAGGCGCGTGAGCGCGCCCTCATGTCATGGGAGAACGAACACCTATGGGACCGGGAGGATCTCTTGTGGTTCGGCAGGGGAGAGGGATGCACAAAGAGCAGACCAAAGAGTCGGCACAAGGGGAAGTTTTACCCAGGTTTGGGCCACTCGGAAGCGTAATACCCTACTCCTGCTTTGTGTGTGTATGTATTCGATGATAGCAGAAGATTTGCTAGGTAAGTCCTGGTTGAAAAACTAGCTAACCTCCCCCTATTGAGCGTGCCGTGGGCTTCCTTTTATAGATCAAAGGGGTCACCAACACTGGCAGCACAGGGTTCCCACGGGGTGCACAGCGGAATAGTGCACCCATGGGGCGTACAAGAAAGTACAGTGTCTGGTGTCTAAGCACACACATTTAATACTTCGTCATGTGTCCCAGAGATGGGACAAGGGCGCATCCCTTCTGTACTATTCTCCCTAGGTACCGCTCGACACACGGCGTGTGAATCGACACGTATCAAGTGGCGAGGGGCATCTGGCCGCTTCAGTGGCACAGGGGCGAGCTTGGATCCTGCCGGGGACGAGTTGCGCTGGAGCTTCGCTGAGTCCCCCGGCAAGGGCCCTGCCATGGCTTCGCTAGCCTCCCCTCGCAAGAGTATTGTTGCGGGCTATGTCTTCAGTCTTCTGGGCTTGGATGCCTTCATGGGCACCCCCCCGGTAGCGGCACAACACTCCGGGGAGGTGCTCTTGCCGGGGCGGGCGTCGGAAGTCTTGTCGGGTATTTGCCTTGTCGTGGCTGTGTTGTCTCCCACCCTAATCTCACCGGGGCTCTTTCCTTCTGGTGTTGGTCTTCCTGCATGCTGATCTTGGCGCCTTCTCGACGGCTTCGCATCTGCTTCCTTTCATCCCCGGCAGGCCTTGCCGTAGGCGTGGCTACCACTACCCGTGCACAAGTCCTGGGCGCTAAAGGCCCATTCTTTAGTGCACCGACAGGAGCCCCCGGGCCTAGGCCATGTGTGTGAGGCGTTGTTGGGCTAGCCCGAAATAGTGCACGGACACGCGTGGCCTGGGTTCAAGGTTTGGGCTTCCTTCGATTGCCATGTCCCCATTATGCACCTTTGAATGCCCGATGTGGGAGACGTGTGCGGAGTGGCTGAGAAACCCGTGCGGCTGGCGCGGCCACCATGATTGGCCGTTTCCGCCATGTGTGCTGCATGAGTAGCGAGGGCCTAGCAAGTTGCGCCCGGGACTTAAAGTCCTTACTAGGCAGAAACCGCCGCGCCCTGGATTGGAGAAGTGGGGCGGCCACCTGTTGGCCCGTGATCGTGGGCGAGGGGATTGGTGGAAGTGGGCGGTGACTATTGTAGGTGGAGGAGAGCCAACCCCCGCACTTCCCCCTATAAAGCTGGGGGATTGCGAGGGGCGATGCTCATTCATCCTCCAAGAACGCACTCTTCTACTTCCCACCCTTCTCCTTCATCTTGGGTTGTGCTTGCCCTCGACCATGGCCAGAGGGAGAGGGCGGCCACGATACTATGCCTCAACGATGAGGGGTTCCCGCTTGGATCATGCCATCGCTTCAGTCGCCGATGCGGAGGATGGCCCGAGCGCCCGCGACGACAAAGGGACGAGGGGCCGTGGTCATCGTGGAGGCCGTGGTCGAGGAAGGAGGAGCGCCGCTCCACCCCTTCCCCCAGCGCCAGATCCTCCTCCCATGGAGACCGCTGTAGTTCAGCGTCAGGCTGCACGACCCCATCTTGAGTCATCTACGCCTCCCCGCCCCTTTCACCAGGGTGATGGAGGTGGACAAGCCGCTCGTGTTGTGGATGTGGGCGCACGGCTGCTGTAATGGCAATGTGCAGGTGGACGTGGAGTATCCCGAGCATCGCTGCTCCTCGAATGCGGGTGGAAAAGCTTTGCCTGTGCCCACAACCTCATGGGTACACACATTCTCCATTTCAAGATGATGGAGGCCGACATGCTCTCCGTCAAGATTTATGGGAGCTCAGGTGCGTGCCTCAGCTGCTGCAAAGAGAGCACGAGCGGGATAGAAAGACTTTCCTCGCGTAATAGCAGCGAGGAGGACATCTATGGTAGCGGCAACAACGATTGGTCCGAGCCCCGAGAATTCAGGTCGGAGTACGATGACCTGGGCTCGGACTGACCGTCGGTTCCACCATCAGTGTCATCTCACGCCTCTCCCCCTCTCCGGCAGGGCGGACTCGCTGGTGGATCCGACGCTGCCTCATCTTCCAGCAGGCTCGTGGACCCCGGCTTTGTCATCCCTTCCGGTTAGCTTCTCCTTTGTGCCGTGTTGGTCCTGGAGGGGCCAACCTGGGCCCCTGCCGTAGGCCTTCCTGCTCTTTTTCTTCTTCTAGATGCCGCCTCGTGGCAAAAGACAATATTATCTTAAGTTCTTATGGCAACAACTATCAATATAATATATTTGACTATATCATCATGAATAAAAATGTATGTTCTTTTCCTTGTTCAATTCCTTCCCACGCGGTACAAACCCTACGTTGTATTGGAAACCCACCGGTGGACACAACCCTGCCAAGAGCGTTTTGAGGAACGGGTCCTTAGCAGCCTGATGGAGGCGCCGCTACCGGCAAGCAACCTTGCGAGGATAGATGTTGCCGGTGCGTACGACCCCGCCGCGAGCGCTCGAAGGAACAGGTCCTGGGCACCTTGCTGGGGGTGTAGCTTCCGGCAAGGCATCTTGGCGCAGTCAGCGCAACCGCTTAAGTTGTTGCATGGACTCGAAACAAAGTAAGGGTGCAACCGACCGTGACAAGGTTCCTTCGCGTTCAAGTGTTTCATACCGAAAAGGTTGAAATTAACCAAGGGAAACAACCGCTTCACTGGGACCTTGCTGGCATGCTAACCCCGCCGCGAGCGCTTTGAAGTACGGATCCTTAGCGGCCAGCTCGAGGTGTTGCTGTCGGCAAGGCTCCTTGGCGTTCTCAGCACTGCCGCTTAAGTTCCTGAGCAGGCTCGAAGCAAAGCAAGGGAGCGCTTGATCACAACAAGTTTCCCTCGCGCGCAAGTGTCGGAATAGGGGAGGTTCGTTAACACTTGCCGGAAGTAAGCGTAACGCACAACTACGCACACCAATAAATATGAAAGTCGGCAAGGAATGCGAAACGTTTAACTTTATTTAACTGTGCATATGGTATGTGCATGGTTGTGTGCAAAGGTTTACATGCCCTCCCGGCAAGACTTGCACAAAGGATGGTTGCCGGGAGCCCCCGGCAACCATGCTTCATGGACTGCCAGCAAGGATCTTGCCGACCTGGAAGCAGCTAGTGCGATGCCAGGGCTGCTAGGGAGCGACGGGCCCCGACAAGGATGCGACGTCTTGCCGGGGGTGCTCTCCAGCGTTCCCTCGACAGCTGCGCAACACTACGAAGACGCGCGCTTGCCAAAGTGAGCGCCTGGGGTCCTGTCGGAGCCCATTGGCACACCCTCGACAATGGTGCATCACTCCAGGGGAGGTGCACTTGCTGGAGTGGGTGCCAAAGGTCTTGCCGGAGCCCCCGGCGCGCGCTCGACACCAACACTACACTCTATGGGGAGGTGCGTTTGCTGGAGTGTGTAGAAGCCCATGGCCCCGGCCTCCTCCTCCCTCGTCCGAGCCGCTGCCGGTCTGCATAGTTGCAGGTGTGGTGGTCGAAGACCGATTAGCCACCATGGCCGCCCTTCTCTTGGTGGCCGTGGTGATGGTGACGATGATGGAAAGGATGCCCTGACTACCTTGTCAAGTTAGCGCACCTCCCTTTCCCTCTAACTGGAACGCCAGAGATGTCGTGCGAGAATGAACACCTACAAGACCTGGAGGATCCCTTGTGGTTCGGCGGGGGAGAGGGATGCACCAAGAGGAGACCAAACATTCGGCACAAGGGCAATTTTTACACATGTTCGGGCCGCTCGAAAGCGTAATACCCTACTATTGCTTTGTGTGTGTATGTATTGGATGATAGCAGATGATTTTCTAGGGAAGTCCTGGTTGACTAACTAGCTAACCTCCCCCTCTCGTGCATGCCTTGGGCCTCCTTTTATAGATCAAAGGGGTCACCAACAGTGGCAGCACAGAGTTCCCACGGGGTGCACAATGGAACAGTGCACCCATGGGGTGTATAGCAAAGTACAGTGTCTGTGGCGTCTAAGCAGACACATTTAATGCTTCGTCAAGTGTCCCAGAGATGGGACAGGGGCGCGTCTCTTCCGTACTGTTCTCCCCAGGTACCGCTCGACACGTGTCATGTGAATCGACACGTATCAAGTGGCATGGGGCAGCTGGCTGCTTCGCTGGCACAGGGGCGAGCTTCGATCCTACCGGGGACGAGTTGCGCTGGAGCTTCATTGAGTCTCCCGGCAAGGGCCCTGCCATGGCTTCGCTAGCCTCCCCTGGCAAGAGTCTTGTCGGGGGCTATGTCTTCAGTATTCTAGGGTTGGATGCCTTTGTGGGCACACCCCCGACAGCAGCGCAACACTCCGGGGAGATGCTCTTGCCGGGGCGGGCGCCAGAGGTCTTGTCGGGTATTTGCCTTGCCTGGGCTTTGTTGGCCCCCACCCTGATCTCACCGGGGCTCTTTCCTTCTGGTCTTGGTCTTCCTGGATGCTGATCTAGACACCTTCTCGACGGCTTCACATCTGCTTTCTCTCGTCCACGGCAGGCCTTGCTGCAGGCGTGGCTACCACTACCCGTGCACAAGTCCTGGGAGCTGAAGGCCCATTCTTTAGTGCGTCGAAACCTCCAGAAGGCCGATGAGGCGGCGGGCCCCAAAGGCTGCCGAGGAGCATGAGCGGGAACTTCGGGCCTCGAAGACTGCTTTGGAGGAGCGGCTTCAGGGGTGGAGGGCGAGGCGGAGGACCTTGCCCTCCACGAGGCAGACCTCTGGCCCCTCGATCTACAGCTTGCTTTGGCGTCGTCGGAGCTTGTCGGATTTCGGGATCCGCAAAATCCTAAAGATTCGAATACAGGGGCGTGTACGAAGATCTCTCGCGGGCTAGCCTCACCTAACTTGCTACTCACTGGGGATGCCAGATTACTTACTTGATGGTGAGGAAGACACAAAACACGGCAGTTTACCCAGGTTCGTGCCGCTGAGAAGCGTAATACCCTACTGCTGCTTTGGTGGATTGCCTCTCGTGGAGGTTGGTGGATCAACTAGTACAGTGTTCGAGGTCCTCCGGAGGCTGGATGGCCTTTGTGCGGTGCCTATGGGCGAATGGAAGGATCTCGTGTCCTATGAAGTAACCTACTCTCTATATATATAGTGGTGGCCCGGTCCTCTTCCCTTATTGTTTCGGTCGAAAGGGATCCCACAATGGCCAATTTTGAAGGGGAACAGGGGAACATGCTCCCTTGCCCAAAGGTAATCTTTGTCTACAAAGTGCCTGCCAGCGATGCATGGATGGGTCCAGGGATGACATTTGTCCTGCTGTCGGGCGACATTTTTCCTTGTTTCATCATAAAGGAAACCTTTGGAAGATGCTTTGGGAACCCGAGTTCGTCCTTGCTCCCTTTGCACTAAAGGGGAAACTGCACCGTCCTGTTGTATGCTGCTCGGCTGTCGTTCCTCCACGTCATCTTTGACTCGTGAGGCCGGGTCTCGTTGTGTCGGTCCGTTATTGCTTTCCTTTCTCCTGCACTCGCTCTTCCCTCCTGGTTTCCAACTCCAACCGACGTCTCCTAGATCCAACACCGTGTCGTATCCTTGTTGGTTCAGCGATGGCGCCCGCCGGCAAGCACAAGTCATAGACGCAAGGTCCTGCCCTGGCTTCTTCGCTCCTGGAGTGCGCCCTCTCCAAGGACGTGGATCTTACCCCAGTGCTCCCATGGACTGCGGCCAAGTCCAACGAGCACGGGCGGACCCTGATCTGGCCCGGCGCCACAGCAAAGCGGCCCACGTCGAAGGCGGTATAGCCCTTCTTCCTACATAGCGTCTTCGCCGGGCTGGTGCCGCGTTTCTCCTTGTTCTTTACCGCCATCCTGAACCACTATGGGATCCAGGCCCTTCACCTCTAGCCCAATTCCATCTTGCTCCTGTACGTCTTTGCTTTCTACTGCGAGGCCTTCGTAGGCGTGCGTGCTTTAGTAGCCCTCTTCCGCCAGTTCTTCAGCCAGAGCCTGCACGATGGCGCCCATTTGTCGGCATGCGGCTCCTTCGTAGCGGCCCAGGGCGGCAATTTGCTCCTGAAGGCCAGGAAGGAGGTGGAAAACTTCAGGCACCGTTTGGTTTTCATGAGCCTCAAGGATGCCAACCCTCGGCTGGAGGTGCCAAAGGGGCTGCCGGAGAAGTCTTCTGCGTGGAGCTCAGCAAAGCTCTCCGACCTTCCAGCCGTGCCCATCCTGGAGCGCTTCTCCCGCGACATCAGCGCCAAGAGGCTGACCGGTGGGATGATAGTGAAGGAATTCTTGGCACAGCGCCTGGTGCCCCTTCACGCCCATTCCAAGCTCATGTGGGACTACTAGCTCGGTGACGACAAGCTCAGGCTCCGGTCCCAGGACCTTCCTACTGAGGAGAAAAAGAGGGACGTGGCGACCCTGCTGGGCGGTGACCCTCGTGACCTGCCCGATGCTCTAGGTCCGCTATACCGTCTCAACGACCAGGCCGAACTGATCGCCGCGCTGACTATCGTTGATGAGCGGGGGTTCTCCCCGGCTGAGGGCTCTGGTCCGGTAGAGGTGTCATCAGACGAAACCTTCGGTGGGGAGGACTTAGAGAAGATCGCCGACGACTACCCGGCGAGCGCGCCTCTCCCGTCACAGGTCGTCCTTCTGCTCGAGCATGAAGATGATGATGCCACCAGTGAAGTCTCGGCGGTGATCTCCTCACGCGTGACTAAGATCTCTAAGGGACCCTCTTCGACCCGCGCTCCAAGCGGTCCACGTGAGTGCTTGCTCTCCGGAAGCACGGGACTGAGTTGCCCTAGGCGCATCCTGCCTCCGTCGGCGGGAAGTCTGAGGCGCCGGGCTCGCCCCCCTTAGTGGGGGGCCCTGTCGCCCATGCTCTCGCTTGGGCGGAGAGGAAGAGGAGATGGGTCGATGTCGAAGAGTAAGTGACTCGTCTTGGCACGCCCCGAACGTCTATCGTCCGTGCATGGATGATTCCCTTTTTGCGAGATGTCCAGCGGCATTGCATCGCTGGAGGCAAAGAAGAATGTCGGTGCACTAGAGACTTGGATCTCCCGTGCCCCAGACTTGTGCACGGGCACCAACAACACACTTGGCGGCAATACTCCAAGCCGGCCGACGGGAAAAGGAATCCTAGGCTTGCCAAGACCACAACCCGCCAAAGGTGTAAAGAGCCAATCCAGGCTACAAGGCCCCGGTGAGCCCTCCACACCGGGAAGCCTCACAAGGCCCCGGCGAGCCCTCGTCGCCGGGAAGACTCACAAGGCCCCGGCGAGCCCTCCTCGCCGGGATGACTTGCAAGGCCCGGGCAAGGCCTCTTTGCTGGGAAGATGTCCAGGACCCCGGCAAGCCATCCTTTCCAAAATGGTTGGCGAGGCCGTGGGCAAGGGCGCCAGGCCGGTAGGCTCTCTTCGCTCGCTAGGTGTCCCTCCTGCCATAGTGCTGCCGACCGCGACCGCTTCAGCACATCCCTCATGCGCCAGTGCAAAGCCCAGGTGTCACCACACCTGGGCATGTGTCGAAGCCACCTTGATGCAGGTCAGGGGCCAGACAAGGCATTTACTACCCCTGACACCACAATAGAAAGATAAGCGGTGAACCCTGTTCACTATGCAACCCGTGAGTGCACTGTTGGTGACCCCTTTGCCTATAAAAGGAGGCCCATGGCTCATTTTCTATAGGTTGGACCTTTTGGGTTTCAAGACTCCCTAATCACCAGCTAAATTACTGTAGCAAATAACCCTACAGTAAGCCCCCATTACAAACAAAGCAGGAGTAGGGTTTTACGCGCCAAGTGGCCCGAACATGGGTAAACGACCTTGCCGGTGTTGATCGCTAGCTCCGCTCTCAGCGCCACCTCTCTCCCTCCGTAGAACGTTCGAGGGACCCTTAGAGCTTCCCATACGTGTTGATTTCCCTCACATCTTTTCATGCCCCAGGTAGGGGGACGCGGCCGATGAGGGCTTTTCTTGCGGATTCGAGTAAGTTCCGGACCAGATCTTGGGAAGTTGAGCGCACCGTCACGGTTCCCAGCGTCAGAACGCAGCAGTGGTCGCTCCACATCGCTATGGCCTCCTAACGCATGCGTGAGCACACCACTACACGAGCACAGGACAAGGAGGCGGAGACCCCGAGCTTGATGGCATCAGGTTGATGCGCAACTCCACGGCAATGTGTTGCTGTCGAGGGTGTGCCTGGGGACTTCGGCGAGGCCTCCGGTGCATACTCCGGCTGACAAATCTCCACGGAGTGATGCATAGCCGTCGAGGATGAGCCGACATGCCCCGAAGCCCAGACATGCACTCCAGAGGAAACGTTTTCCCCCCTTGGATGCGTCGTGTCGCTATCGAAGGTGCGCTAGGGGGCTCCGCTAGCACAACCTGGCAAAATTAGAAAAGGACTTATACTCCGAAACCCCTTTCCTATACGATAGTCAAGGACTATCGGCAGGAACCTTGCCAGAGGGGAAGGTGCCGGGAGAGTGTAACCTCCTGCTTGCCGGGGATCTAAGGCCCCGGAAAAAGACCTAAACGTCGTGGGAAGAAGTGCCGCGGCACAACAGATAAGTTATAGAGATTCTAGATGAAATTTCAGAGTAGATAGGTGTTTTCTCTCTAAAAAACCCAATCTTTGTTTGAGAAACCTGCGTGCAGATGGAATCTTGTCAGGATCAGTGCACCTTGGCTTTGTGTCGAACTCGTTCAACGACCTGAATGGCCACAAAGCGCCTTTACATTGTTTCGAACTGGTTCAACAGACGAAGCGGCTATGCAGCGCCTTATTTCTCCTCGAGCTGCGCTCGATGATCTAATGGTTGCACTAAGACAACAAGGAGCCATGCTGGTAACGACCCCTCCGACGAACTACTAAGGATCCGTTCCTCAAAGAGCTAGTGGCAAGACCAGTCACGCTGGCAAACTTCCGGAGAACGCAAAGTGTGTACTATACAAAGAGAAGGATCAGACACAAAGGAAACAACATTTCATTTGTCTGTTTGAGGCAAACTCAGACATATTACATGGATGATTTTTACTACTCTAACCTATGATACTATCTTTTGGCGAATGACATGCTTGCCGGACAGAAGTTCAAGCAGACAAAAAGCCGCAAGACCCCCGACATGACCTAGGATTGCTCCTCCAGGACCACCACTGTGCCGACGAGAACGGGACCAGCCCCGGCAAGCACCGCCCGGTCTCTCCAGTTTAGCGCAGGAGGACAGGGCCACAGGAAGGGGCGAAGGATCCAGAGCCCGCGAGCGCGCCTCCTCCCGGAAGACAAGGCACCGACGCCAGCCCCGGCGAGATAACCCGAGCAGGAGGGGATGGAGAAATCAGATCTTGCGGAGGTGCCTCCACCTGTAACACGAGGCACCGACGCCAGCTCTGGCAAGGTAACCCTGTCGGGCGGGGGATAGGCATGAGTTGGCCTCGGTGGCTTGGTCGGCGGCCAGTCAGAGCTCGGGGTGACGTGATCCGAGTTTACCACCCGAGATCCTGACATGCCAAGTGCGCCTCTGCTGTCCTCCTCACCGCTATCGCTCGAGGAGGGACATTCGGCGCCACTCGAACTCTCTTCGCAGCAGCCAAGACGCACGCATGAGCGCCCCAAAAAATTGATGGATAGCATATTGTCCTCCGCTAGCTTGAAGCAGAGGACATGCCCTTCGTTGAGGCTGTGGGCGCGGGCGAAGGGTTTCCAGTCCTGCCCGAGCAACATGGAGTGGTGTTTCGGGTACTCCACGTGCACCTGCATAGAGCCGTGGGATCAACCATATGCCCGCAACCACAAGATGGGAGGCTTGGCAGCCCCCATCGCCCGTGTGCCACCTCGGGCGCTCGGGCCGCCCTCCGCAGCTGCGGCCCCTGAAGCTCTGGCATGATCCGAATGGGATCCTCTTGCTGTCCTGACAGCCAATGGAGGCCGCCCTCGTCCCCTAGCCATGGTTAGGGGGAGCGCCACCTCATCCTGAAGAAGACACCATAGACACAAGCCGGGGATGTAGATTGTTTCAGGAGTTGGATGGATGAGCAAAACCCCCTCGCAAAATTCCTAATTTTTAGGGCGAGGCGCGGGGGCTAGCTCTCCTCACTCCAAAAACCGCCGCCCCTCTCGCCCAATCACTCTTGATCACGGGCGAACAGGGAACCACCCTACTGTGCCAATGCATGCAGGGGCGGGCCCTGCCACGACTGTAGCCTTTAAAGCCACGAACGACACTTGCCTGACCGTTACTTCACATGCCTCACGCGTAGCAGTAATGCTTCAGGAGGTGGGGAGGCCACTTTGCACGCACCTCTCCACCTCGCGCGCTCAATGCACGACATGGGGAGGGCCACTTGCAACGGCTCCGAACTGCCAAGCAGAAGCCAGTGCACCACTTTGGGCCTGGCCCAACTACGCCTCGCATGCGTGTGTGGCCCAGGCCCGGGGGCTCCTGTCGGTGCACTAGAGATTGGGGTCTCCCACTCCCCAAACTTGTGCACTGGCACTAGCAACACACTTGGCGGCAACACTCCAAGCCAGCCAACGGGAAAAGGAACCCCAGGCTCGCCAAGACCTCACCCCGCCAAAGGTATGAAGAGCCAACACAGGCTACAAGGCATCGGGGAGCCCTCCTCACCGGGAAGACTCACAAGGCCCCGGCGAGCCCTGCTTGCCGGGAAGACTCACAGGGCCTCAGCGAGCCCTGCCCACAGGGGAGACTTGCAAGGCCCCGACAAGCTCTCTTGGCCGGAAGATGTCCAGGACCCCAGCAAGCCATCCTTGCTGGAAATGTGGGCAAGGCCATGGGCAAGGGCGCCAGGCCGGCATGCTCTCTTCGCCCGCTAGGTGTCCCTCCTGCCACAGTGCCGCTAACCGCCACCGCTCCAGTGCATCCCTTATGCGCTACCGCAAAGCCCAGGTTTCAACACACCTAGGCATGTGTCGAAGCTACCTTGATGCAGGTCAGGGGCCAGACATGGCATTTAGTGCCCCTGACACCACAATAGAAAGATAAGTGGTGAAGCCTGTTCACCATGCAACCCGTGAGCGCACTGTTGGTGACCCCTTTGCCTATAAAAGGAGGCCCATGGCTCATTTTCTATAGGTTGGACCTTTTGGGTTTCGAGACTCCCTAATCACCAGCTAAATTACTATAACAAATAACCCTTTAGTAAGCCCCCAATACAAACGAAGAAGGAGTTGGGTTTTACGCGCCAAGCGGCCTGAACCTGGGTAAACGACCTTGCCGGTGCTGATCGCTAGCTCCGCTCTCAGCGCCACCTCTCTCCCTCCACTGAGCGATCAAGGGACCCTTAGACCTTCCCATAGGTGTCGATCTCCCTTATAAAGAAGAAGGCGGGCGTCAAGCCGAAGGCGACTCTTGACGCACCGCCGGCCCTCCCCAATGCGTTGCCGTCTGCCGATGAAGAAGGGGAGGCTCGTGTGGCGACCTCTCAGGCCTTGATCGCCGAGCCCCCGAGCCCCCGAAGCGTCCTCAGGAGATCGTGGCAGCGCTGTTTCCCGAGGGCCAGGATCTTGTGGCCCCTCAGTACACTGATGTGCCAAAGCTCGCAATCTCCTAGCAACCTTCGGAACCCCCTGTTCCTCGTGGCACTGCCTCCCCGATGACACCGCAGGCGACAACACTAGAGGCTCCTCAGGGAGAGATCTAGAGGACTCCGGTATACATCCAAGGTGTGCTGAACAAGGCCTTTTAGGCCCTGGGCAGGGTGGCGATCGTGATGGCGGAGGGCAAGAAGGAGGCCAAGGCCGCCCTTGTTGGGAGCGAGGACGCGCTGGAGGAAACCGAATCCGCTCGTGACAATGGAGGCGCGAGGAGGCGGTGAAAGGAGCCCTCTGGCTGCCAAATGCTGTGAAGAGGGGGAGGCTCGCCTGAAGTCCTTCCAAGAAGAACAAGCCAAGCTAGTAGAGCAGCTTCGCCTACGGGAGGAAGAACTAGAGGCCCGCAAGACCAAGCTCGCCGCGCGGAAAGAAGAACTGTCCCAGGAGGAAACTCACCTTGGCACAAAGCAGGCGCACTTGGACCAGCAGGATAAGGAGATCACCTCGAAGAAGACCCTTTTTTGATGTGAAGGGGGAGTCCCTCGCCGTGGCCAAGAATAAGGAGGCCGCGGAGCTGGCCGGTTTCCCTGACGTTGAACTCAGGTTTTGCACGATGCTCCACACCCTTTGTCGGGACGGGTTTGACGAGTCTCTGGCCACCCCAGAGGGAGGCTTCGCCATGCTCGAGACGGAGCTCGCCATGGCGTTGGAGGATGCCGTCATCCAGGTGGAAAAGATCTTGGACACTGAGTGCCGCAACGTATTTTCTGAGGTCGCGACACGCGTCTTCTGTCACCTTGATCTTCATGAGCCGGGGTTTGACTTCGACTCTGTGATCCTGCCGGTCTCTACTGAGGCACGCGACAGCACTGCGGAGGCGGTGCAGGGCCCCGTGGAGGCGTTGGTGAAAAGGTTCGCACGTGTCGCAGTTCCTCCATCTCCAGATGCCGCTAAAGCAGACGGCAGGGAAGATAACGCCATTGACGCCGACGACAAGCCCACTGAAGATGGAGCGACCGGTGGCAACGGTTCTTCCTGATTTCTTCCCCCTGTCTTTTGCCTGCAATGCACATCGTGCCTCGTGGAGGCGTCAAACTCTTTTGCGTTTTCAAGAACTTGTTAAGGCTTGTAATAACTGGCTGACTGCTTGAATGTTTTCTTTGCCTCGTTTCTTACATGTTTGCTATGATACTCTGCATCGGCAGGGCCCGGCCCGTGCATACCTCAGCCGCCATTGAACCGAAAGGATTCAAGGACGGTTCCCGAGGTGAGGGGCTACGGGTCTAGTTAGGCTCCTGAGTCGAGATGCTCAGGAGTCCCCCTTCACGTGCGAGCAACCCTCATGAGGGGAACGCAACGAGGATTTTGAAACTTCAGAACACCTTCACCACTCTTCGTCGGCAGGGTCCACCCCGCGCATACCTACGCCGCCTTTGGGCTGACCGGAGACCAGGATGACCCATGGGGGAAGGGGCTACGAGCACATTTAGGCCCCTGAGTCGCGATGCTGAGGAGTCCCCCTTGACGTACGAGCGACTCCAATTTTCCTCCTAAGAAACTGACAATTTGAGACTCCCAAACTCCTTCAGCACTCTGCATCGGCAGGGCCCGCCCCGCGCGTACCTCTGTCGCCGTTGGACTGCCTGGGTGGACCAAGAGGGAAGAGGCTACGGGCGCAGTTCAGGCTCCTGAGTCGTGATGCTCACGAGTCCCCCTTGACATACGAGTGACTCCAGCATTTTCCCTAAGAGATTTTAAGTAGCTTGTTGAGCGCACTAGGGTCTGCGCCGGCAGGGCCCGCCCCGCGTGTACCTCCACCGGCCCGATGAGTGCAGCGCGCGCGAGGGCGACTTGGTCTTGTTGCTCCAATGCATCTACTTTGAGCAGGACACGCTCGCGGCATGGGACTTGCAGCGTCATGAGCGCGTGCGCGTCAGCGTGTGGCCGAGGAACCACGTGACAACTTGCTTCCTCTCCTGGCCTTGCCCTGGGTTCGCGAGGACGATCATGGGATGCGCTTCCTGCCTGGGCTTGGGGCACGTCACGCTACGGAGGTGGGGGTGTTGCGTCTTGCTCCTCGTCATTCGCCACGTACGATTGAGGTCGAAACGAGCAAGAGAGCATCGCGGAATCACCGGCAGCGGTGATGTGCTCCTCGCTGCGCTGGAGCGAGTCGTTGTGGCAGTCAGGGGCGGGCCAGTAGCGGAGCAGCTCGGTGGCCATGGAAAGCGCACGCCGGCCATGCGTCATCCCCGACCGAGCGCGCCAGGCCGACCCAGAAGCCCGGACGAGCGACGGAGTGGCAGTGCGGCCGTCGGGCTGCTCGGTAGCCGGCTGGGAGGAACCTTGCTGTACTTGAGCGTCGGGGCCCATGGCGGTGTTCACCATGGGCGATGGTGACCGGCACACGCCGGCAGGGCCCACGGACACTGTCTCAGCAACACGGGTGGCACGGCGCTCGGCGCGAGCCCGTCGAGCGTCTGCCATCGGAGCGGCGAAGCTTGGAGGAAACCTTGACACACCCCCTTACTGGCGCGCCAAATGTCAGATTTCGGGCTCCGCAAAACCCTAAAGATTCGAATTCAGGGGTGTGAACGAGGATCTCTCGCGGGCTCGCCCCACCTAACTCGCTACTCGCTAGGGATGGCAGAGAACTCACTCGATGGTGAGGAAGACACAGAACACTGCAGTTTACCGAGGTTCGAGCCGCTGAGAAGCGTAATACCCTACTCCTGCTTTGTTGGATTGCCTCTCGTGGAGGTTGGTGGATGAACTAGTATAGTGTTCGAGGGCCTTTGGAGGCTGGATGTCATTTGTGCGGTGCTGGTGGGCGAATGGATGGATCTTGTGTCCTATCTAGTAATCTACTTCACTTTTACTGTAATTCAAAAATGTGAGTTTGTTAAAACTTTTCAAAATCAATGATGTGAGTGCCATGGTTGTCATTGTATGCTTGTATGCTTGATTGTGAGATATCAAAAATCATATTTTTCATAACTCAAATATTCTCAAAACTTTTTGGATTGCACTACAAGTCCTTGATAGAATGGAGTGCTTTCATACAAAGTTGGTAATTTGTTCCAAAACTATTTTAGTTTACCAAAACCATAAAACCATTATTTTATAATTTTTTTATTTTATCTGCATGTCCATTTCCGAGGCCATATATGATATTCCTATATAGAAAAATACTTTTGTGCGTAAGAAAAATCCGAGAAAATTTGGAGATACTCAAAGGACATATATTTTCCATACATAAGATTCTAAACCCCTATTTATATTATAAATAATTGAGTAAAACCAAAACCTATTCTGTTTGTTTTGACCTTTTCAAATATTTCCAAAAGAAATATTCTCAATAAATTCCTAGAAAATTCCAGTGACCTCCCTAAGCCATATTTCGTGCCCATATAAAGTTTCACCTTGATCCAAGACGGTTAGGGTCACCAAATAATTCCAAAACCCTTTTTGTCGAGTATGAAGTTAGAGCAACTCCACATAGCAAAGTTTATCAAGTGGAGTTGTAACTTTGCAGGAGTGCCTAATACCTCAAATGAGGACTCCATGCCCAAAAAGGGATTTGTGGGACTTGATTTTCCCACACTCCCTTTGGAAGGGTCAAATCTGGCAATTTAGGAGTGATTTCAAGTTTACATAGCTAAACTTGTCCAACGGAGCCCAAACTTGGTGTAGCCTCATGTTTTTGCACCAAACCTAGTCCTGTTAAGTTTCATATCCATTGGTGGGGTGCAACCACCCCAAACCACTGTCGAGCACCTTCTGACAGATTGGCAAAACCCCTATTAACTCCAGCTACACCCACTCCCCTTCTCTCAAACTCCTAGATTAGGTGGTCAGCATCAATGCCCAACTCCAGTCAAGTGGCTCTTCTCCGGTTCTAAGTAGAAAATCCAAAAACCCCAATCTAAGCTTCAGCCCAAGGCTGATAGCATCTGGTTTCCACCCCTCCTTTGACTAGCTGATGCTCCCACGGGATGCAAACGGCTAGGCATCTCCAAGCAAGGGCCCACGACACGCCAGACACGTTAAAGGCGCCCCAGATAGCGCCAACATGCCGTAGCATGCCAAAGTCGTGATATGGGCGTGCTACAGAGAGCAACCGAGGTGGGGGCGACTCCCTTGGCCAGTTCCAGCCTCCCCGCGGTGTGCCGCCTATCCCCCGATAGCTCCTCTGCATCAGGCAGCCCCCAGGGCCCCTCCTTTCGCACGCTGAGAGCTGCTACTTCTCAAACAACAGCGCCAGAAATTGAAACGTTGATGGATACTTGCTTGCATTGTTTTTCCCTTGAAGAGGAAAGGGTGATGCAGCAAAGGAGCAGTAAGTATTTCCCTCAGTTTGAGAACCAAGGTATCGATCCAGTAGGAGAGTCTCGTCAAGTCCAGAGTACCTGCGCAAACACAAACGAGCTTGCACCCAACGCTATAAAGGGGTTGTCAATCCCTTCAAGATTGTTTGCAAAGTGAGATCTGAAGGCGGAAAATGCAACGAAGTAAAAAGTGTAAGGCTGAAAATATGTTGTGGAGTAGACCCGGGGGCCAAAGTCTTCACTAGAGGCTTCTCTCAAAATAGCAAATATCACGGTGGGTGACCAAATTACCGTCGAGCAATTGATAGAACCGCGCAAAGTCATGATGAGAGCTAAGGCAATGATCATACATATAGGCGTCACGTCCGAAACAAGTAGATCGATACTTTCTGCATGTACTACTATTACTCCACACATCGACCGCTATCCAGCATGCATCTAGTCTATTGAGTTCATGACAAACAGAGTAACGCCTTAAGCAAGATGACATGATGTAGAGGGATAATCTCAAACCAATGATGAAAACCCCATCTTTTTACCCTTGATGGCAACAACACGATGCCTGCCTCACGATCCCTTCTGTCACTGGGTGAGGTCACCGCACGGTATGAACCCAAAACCAAGCACTTCTCCCATTGCAAGAATCATAGATCTAGTTGGCCAAACAAAACCCACAACTCGAAGAGAATTACAAGGATATGAAATCATGCATAAGAGAGATCAGAAGAAACTCAAATAAGATTCATAGATAATTTGATCATAAATCCACAATTCATTGGATCCCGACAAACACACCGCAAAAGAAGATTACATCAGATAGATCTCCATGAAGATCATGGAGAACTTTGTATTGAAGATCCAAGAGAGAGAAGAAGCCATCTAGTTACTAGCTATGGACCCGTAGGTCTATCGTGAACTACTCACGCATATCAGAGAGGTCATGGTATTGATGAAGAAGCCCTCCGTATCCGAATTCCCCCTCCGGCAGGGCACCAGAATGTGCCCCAGATGGGATCTTGTGGAGACAGAAGCTTGCGGCGGTAGAAAAGTACTTTAGATGATCTCCTGATTTTTTGTGGAATTTTTGGGGATATATAGGCGCAAAACCTAGGGCAAAGGAGGTCCAGTGGGCCCACAAGCCTGGTGGCCACGGTCTCCCCCCTGGCCGCGGTGAGGGGGCTTGTGGGGCCGCTGGGGACCCCTGCCTTGGCTCTCAAGTCTCCCGATCTTCTTCTGTTACGGAAAAAATCTTTTCGGAGATTTTATTCCGTTTGGACTCTGTTTCAAATTCTCCTCTGAAAGGGGTCAAAAATATGGAAAAATAGGAACTGGCACTTGGCACTGAGTTAATAAGTTAGTCCCAAAAAATATATAAAAAGCATGCAAAATATCCAAAGTTTGACAAGATAATAGCACGAAACCATAAAAATTATACATACGTTGGAGACGTATCAAGCATCCCCAAGCTTAACTCCTGCTCTACCTCCAGTAGGGAAGTGATAAATATTTTTTTTTATGTGGAATGCTACCTAGCATAGTTGTCCTTTGGAAATTCTTTCACATGACATAAATGTTCAGAGCCGTAAGATTCAAAACAATACTTTGCTATTGACATGAAAAAAATAATACTTCAAGCAAACTAGCAAAGTAATCATGAACTTTCAAAATAACAAGGCCAAAGAAAGTTGTCCCTACAAAATCATATAGTCTCGCTAAGCTCCATCATCCTCACACAACTAATATAAATCATGCACAACCCCGGTATTGGCCAAGTAATTGTTTTCACACTCTTACTTTCTCAAACTTTTTATAACTATCACGCAATACATGAGCGCGAGCCATGGATATAGCACTATAGGTGGAAGAGAGTGTGGTGGTGGTTGTGAGACAAAAAAGAGGAGATGGTCACATTGACTCAGCGTATCAAAGGGCTATGGAGATGACCATTAATAGATATCAATGTGAATGAGTAGGGATTGCCATATAAAAGATGCACTAGAGCTATAAGTATGTGAAAGCTCGAAAGGAGAACTAGTGGGTGTGCATCCAACTTGCTTGCTCACGAAGACCTAGGGCAATATGAGGAAGCCCATCATTGGAATATACAAGCCAAGTTATATAATGAAGATTCCAACTAGCATATGGTGGTGACAAAGCAAGAAGATCTCAATCATGAAGAACATGGTGCTATTATGAAGCACGAGTGTGGAAAAAGATAGTAGCATTGTCCCTTCTCTCTTTTTCTCTATTTTTTTTGTTTGGGCACTTGGCCTATTTTTTTATTTGGGCTATTTGGCCTCTTTTTTTTTATTTCCTCACATGGGACAATGCTCTAATGATGATGATCATCACACTTTTATTTACTCACAGCTCAAAGCTTAGAACGATGATGACTCTGTAGGAAATGCCTCCGGTAGTGTACCGGGATGTGCAACGATCTAGCATGGCGTATGACGTTGAAAACATCTCGCTAGCTATCTTACGATCATGCAATGGCAATATGATTGTGACGGCACAAGTCATGAGACCAAACGGTGGGAGTTGCATGACAATATATCTCGGAATGGCTATGAAAACGCCATAGTAGGTACGTATGGTGGCTGTTTTGAGGAAGGCATATGGTGGGTTTGTGTACCGACAAAAGTTGCGCGGCACTAGAGAGGCTAGAAATGGTGGAAAGTGAAAGTGCATCTATACCATGGACTCATATTAGTCATGAAGAACTCACATACTTGTTGCGGAAGTTTTTATTAGTAATCGAAACAATGTGCTAAACGCTTACTCCTAGGGGAAGGGTTGGTAGGTGTTAACCATCGCGCGATCCCGACCTCAACAAAAAGGATGACAATCAATAGATCAATTATGCTCTGACTTCCTAACATAGCGGTTCACCATACGTGCATGCTACGGGAATCACTAACTTCAACACAAGTATCTGTAGATTCACAACACCCTACTAACATAGCTCTTAATATTACCAAATCCACGTCTCAAAACTAATTGAGAGGAATTAGAACTTCTCTTTCTACTCAATGCACATGAAGATGGAGGTTTTTGTATCCTCTTTGAGTACCTATCACCTTTGGGACTACTTTCATAGCATAAGCCAACTACCAACTCACGCACCGTCGTGCTCTAAAAGATATAAGTGAACCACAATGAGCATTCTAGAAAAATCACGATGAGTGCATGTTTCTCTCTCTAAAAAGGTGTGCAACAAGGATGATTGTGACACACAAAAATAAAAGACTCCTACGATACAAGACGCTCCAAGCAAAACACATATCATGTGGTGAATAAAAATATAGCTCCAAGTAATGTTACCGATGGATTGAAGACGAAAGAGGGGATGCCTTCCCGGGGCATCCCCAAGCTTAGGCTTTTTGGTGTCCTAGAATTTGGCTTGGGATGCCTTGGGCATCCCCAAGCTTGAGCTCTTTCCACTCCTTATTTATTTGTCCATGAGAACATCACCCAAAACCTGAAAACTTCAAAACACAAAACTTAAACATAAACTCGTGATAACATTAGCACAAGAAAACAAACTACCACCTCTTTTGGTACTGTAGCAAACTTGAATTCTATCTATATTGGTGTTGGGCTACAGTATTCTCACTTCTCCATGGCTACTACCCCCCGATACTAACCATAGTTTCATCACAACAAGCAACCAACTCAACAAAAACAGAATTTGTCAAAAACAGACCAGTCTGTAGCAATCTGTATACTTCGTATACATCTGGTACCTCAAAAAATCTGAAAAATTACGACTGCCTAGGCAAAAGGCATATCAACCAGAAGCAAAAAGAATAAACTCAAAATCTCATTCTGAATAAAAATGAAAAATCATCTCGTGAGTGAAAAGTTTCTGTCTTTTTCCACGAGTATCAAACAACCATCACCCAGACTAGTCATAAAGATTTTGCTTGGCTCAAACACATAAAGAAACACAAAAAAACACAATCACAACAGAATTATGATGGTGTGGACGCAACAAAACAGAAAGAAAAATATAAATTCATTAGGTTGCCTCCCAACAAGCGCTATTGTTTAACGCCCTTAGCTAGGCATAAAAGCGATAGAATCACGTATCGTCGTCTTTGGTGCTCAAACCATAAGTGGCCCTCATCATGGATTCATAAGGCAATCTTATTTTCTTTCTAGGAAAGTGTTCCATGCCCTTCCTTAAAGGAAATTTAAATCTAATATTCCCTTCCTTCATATCGATGATAGCACCGATAGTCCTTAGGAAAGGTCTACCAAGAATAATAGGGCATGTAGGATTGCAATCAATGTCAAGCAAAATGAAATCCACGGGTACATAGTTCCTATTTGCAATAATAAGAACATCATTGATCCTTCCCATGGGTTTCTTGATAGTAGAATCAGCAAGATGCAAATTAAGAGACCACTCTTCAATCTCATTAAAACCCAGAACATCACATAAAGACTTTGGAATCGCGGAAACACTAGCACCCAAATCACACAAAGCATTGCATTCATAGTTTTTGATTTTGATTTTGATGGTAGGTTCCCACTCATCATGAAGCTTTCTAGGGATAGAGACTTCCAATTCAAGTTTCTCTTCATGAGACTTTATCATAGCTTCGACGATATGATTGGTAAAGGCCTTGTTTTGGCTATAAGCATGTGGAGAGTTTAACATGGATTGCATCAAGGAAATGCATTCAATCAAGGAGCAACTATCACAATTGAATTCCTTGAAATCCATGGTAGTAATTTCATTACTACTTAGAGTTTTAACCTCTTCTACTCCACTATCAAGGCTTTTAGCATCAAGATAGATGGACTCCGAATCATTGGGGCACTTTCCAACCAAAGCGGATTCATATCCAGCCCCATGATCATTAGGTTTGACACAAGAAAACAAAGATTCAATGGGAGTCACACCAAGCACTTTAAGATCTTCGTGATTCTTATCACGAGAACACGCCTTTTTAAGCCATTCAGGTCTAGCACGAATTTGGGTGGTTCTTTCTTGGCTCTCAATCATGGAAACACGCATAGCTTTCAAAGTTTCATCCATATTGATCTTGGGAAGAGCACATCTAACTTTCAAAGCGTCAACATCACTAGACATTCTATCAACGCTCTTAGCCAAATCGTCAATTTTGAGTAGTTTTTCCTCTATGGACGCATTGAAAATCTTTTGAGAGTTGATGAATTCTTTGATATTACTCTCTAGATCAGAGGGTAATCTATTGTAATTTCCATGAGTATTGTTGTAGGAGTTGCCAAAGTTATTAGAAGAGTTACTAGGAAAAGTCCTAGGAACATAGTTTCCTCTAAAAGCATTGTTGTTGCCAAAATTATTCCTACCAACAAAATTAACGTCCAAGCTAGCGTTGCTACGCTCAATCAAAGAAGACAAGGGCATATCTTTAGGATCTAAAGGAGCACTTCTACTAGTAACCAAATTCATTAACTCATCCATCTTAGCACTCAACGAGTTAATTTCTTCTATAGCGTGTACCTTCTTACTAGTAGGTGACTTTTAAGTGTGCCACTGAGAGTAATTCGTCATGATATTGTCTAGGAGCTTTCTGGCTTCCCCTAACGTGATTTCCATGAACGTTCCACCTCAGGCGGAGTCCAACATATTTCTAGAAGCGAAATTCAAGCCAGCATAAAAGATTTGAATAATCATCCAAAGACTCAAGCCATGAGCGAGACAATTTCTAATCATCAATTTCATTCTCTCCCAAGATTGTGCAACATGTTCATGATCAAGTTGCTTGAAATTCATGATATCTTTACGGAGAGAGATGATCTTAGCCGGCAGAAAGTACTTGGATATATAAGCATCTTTGCACTTATCCCAAGAATCGATACTATTTTTGGGCAAAGAAGAAAACCAAGTTTTTGCGCGATCTCGCAACGAGAAAGGAAAAAGCTTCAATTTGATCACGTCATTATCCACATCTCTCTTATTTTGCATATCGCAAAGATCAATGAAGGTATTGAGATGGGATGCGACATCTTCACTAGGAAGGCCGAAGAATTGCTCTTTCATAACAAGATTCAGCAAAGTGGCATTGATTTCGTATGACTCCGCACTAGTGGCGGGAGCAATCAGAGTACTAATCAAATCATTATTATTAGTATTCAAGAAGTCACAAAGTTTGGTGTTTTCATTCATGGTGACTTCGGCAAGCAAGCAAGCACACAAGCGAACAAAGAGCAAGCGAGAAAAAGGGCGAACGAAAAGGCGAACGAAAAAGGCAAATTATGAAGTGGGGGAGAGTAAAACGAGAGGCAACTGGCAAACAAAGTAATTGCAAGAGATGAGTTTGCGACACCTACTTGGATGAGTTCTTGACTTGATCTTCCTCCCCGGCAACGGCTCCAGAAATTCTACTTCCTACTGCTCCAACAACAGCGCCAGAAATTGACACGTTGATGGAGACTTGCTTGCGTTGGTTTTTCCCTTGAAGAGGAAAGGGTGATGCAGCAAAGGAGAAGTAAGTATTTCCCTCAGTTTGAGAACAAAGGTATCGATCTAGTAGGAGAGTCTCGTCAAGTCCAGAGTACCTTCGCAAACACAAACGAGATTGCACCCAACGCTATAAAGGGGTTGTCAATCCCTTCTAGATTGTTTGCACAGTGAGATCTGAAGGCGGAAAGTGCAACGAAGTAAAAAGTGTAAGGCTGAAAATATGGTGTGGAGTAGATCCGGGGGCCATAGTGTTCACTAGAGGCTTCTCTCAAAATAGCAAATATCACGGTGCGTGAACAAATTACTGTCGAGCAATTGATAGAACCGCGCAAAGTCATGACGATATCTAAGGCAATGATCATATATATATGCATCACGTCCGAGACAAGTAGACCGATACTTTCTGCATCTACTACTATTACTCCACACATCGACCGCTGTCCAGCATGCATCTAGTGTATTGAGTTCATGACGAACAGAGTAACGCCTTAAGCAAGATGACATGATGTAGAGGGATAATCTCAAACCAATGATGAAAACCCCATCTTTTTACCCTTGATGGCAACAACATGATGCGTGCCTCGCTACCCCTTCTGTCACTGGGTGAGGTCACCGCACGGTATGAACCCAAAACCAAGCACTTGTCCCATTGCAAGAATCATAGATCTAGTTGGCCAAACAAAACCCACAACTCGAAGAGAATTACAAGGATATGAAATCATGCAGAAGAGAGATCAGAAGAAACTCAAATAAGATTCATAGATAATCTGATCATAAATCCACAATTCATCGGATCTCAACAAACACACTGTAAAAGAAGATTACATTGGATAGATCTCCATGAAGATCATGGAGAACTTTGTATAGAAGATCCAAGAGAGAGAAGAAGCCATCTAGTTACTAGCTATGGACCCGTAGGTCTATGGTGAACTACTCACGCATCATCGGAGAGGTCATGGTGTTGATGAAGAAGCCCTCCATATCCGAATCCCCCCTCCGGCAGGGTACCAGAATGTGCACCAAATGGGATCTTGCGGAGATAAAAGCTTGCGGCGGCAAAAAAGTACTTTCGATGATCTCCTGATTTTTTGTGGAATTTTTGGGGATATATAGGCGCCAAACCTAGGGAAAAGGAGGTCCAGGGGGCCCACAAGCTTGGTGGCCGCGGCCTCCCCCTGGCCGTGATGAGGGGGCTTGTGGGGCCCCAGGGGACCCCTTGCCTTGGCTCTCAAGTCTCCCGATCTTCTGTTACCGAAAAAATCTTTTCGGGGATTTTATTCCGTTTGGACTCCATTTCAAATTCTCCTCTGAAAGGGGTCCAAAACATGGAAAAAACAGGAACTGGCACTTGGCACTGAGTTAATAAGTTAGTGCCGAAAAATATATAAAAGGCATGCAAAACATCCAAAGTTTGACAAGATAATAGCATGAAACCATCAAAAAATTTAGGTACGTTGGAGACGTATCAAGAGCCGGTGCGACGCGTGCCCGCGCGCACTGATGACCAACAAGTATAGGGGATCAATCGTAGTCCTTTCGATAAGTAAGAGTGTCGAACCCAACGAGGAGCAGAAGGATCTGACAAGTGGTTTTCAGCAAGGTAAAATGTGCAGGCACTGAAATTGTCGGTAACAAGTGATTGTGTGCTGAGATGATTCGTAGCAAGCAACAACTAACAAAAGTAGCAACGGTGCAGCAAAGTGGCCCAATCCCTTTTGTAGCAAGGGACAAGCCTGGACAAAGTATTATAGGAGGAAAACCGCTCCCGAGGACACATGGGAATTTCTATCATGCTAGTTTTCATCATGTTCATATGATTCGCGTTCGTTACATTGATAGTTTCATATGTGGGTGGACCGGCGCCTGGGTACTGCCCTTACTTGGACAAGAATCCCACTTATGATTAACCCCTCTCGCAAGCATCCGCAACTACGAAAGAAGAATTAAGACAAAGTCTAACCATCGCATTAAACTTGTGGATCCAAATCAGCCCCTCACGAAGCAGCGCATAAACTAGGGTTTAAGCTTCTATCACTCTAGCAACCCATCATCTACTTACTACTTCCCAATGCCTTCCTCTTGGCCCGAATAATGGTGAAGTGTTATGTAGTTGATGTTCACATAACACCACCAGAGGAAAAACAACTTACAACATATCAAATTATCGAACGAATACCAAATTCACATGACTACTATTAGCATGACTTATCCCATGTCCTTAGGAACCAAAGTAACTACTCAGAAAGCATAATCATATTCATGACCAGAGAGGTAATGAGTAGCATCAAGGATGTGAACATAAACTCTTCCACCAAGTAATCCAACTAGCATCAACTACAAAGAGTAATCAACACTACGAGCAACCTTACAAGTACCAATCGGAGTCGCGAGACGGAGATTGGTTACAAGAGATGAACTAGGGTTTGGAGATGAGATGGTGCTGATGAAGATGTTGATGGTGACGAGTCCCCTCCGATGAGAGGAGTGTTGGTGATTACGATGGCGACGATTTCCCCTTTCGGTATGGAAGTTTCCCCGGCAGGATCGTCCTGCTTGAGCTCTAGATTGGTACTGCTCAAGTTCCGCCTCGTGGCGGTGGTGAAACCACGAAAAAGCTCCTCCCTGATTTTTTCCTGGACGAAACCCTCCATATAGCAAAAGAGGGGGGCAAGTGGGCCTGCTGGGTGCGCACAAGCCCTCATGGCGTGGCCTGGGGGGGGGGTGGCCGCGCCGTGCAGGCTTGTGGCCACCTGCACGCCCCCTTGGGTACTTCTTCGGCCCAGTATTTTTGATAAATCGGGAAAAAAATCCTCGTTGATTTTTACGGCGTTTGGAGTTGCCTAGAATAGGTATCTCAAACTTGCTCCACTTTCAGGCCAGAATTCCAGTTGCCGGTATTCTCCCTCTTCATGTAAACCTTGCAAAATAAGAGAGAAAAGGCATAAGTATTGTACCTTGAAGTGTAATAACAGCCCAAAAAGCGATAAATATCAACATGAAAGCATGATGCAAAATGGACGTATCAACTCCCCCAAGCTTAGACCTCGCTTGTCCCCAAGCGAAAGCCTAGTTCAATAAATATGTCCACATGTTTAGGGAGCAAGGTGTCGAAAAAACAAGATACGAACATGCATGCATCATGATCATGATCAGAACAGCAATACGAACATATAATCTCTCATGCTAAATTGATGATTCCTTCACAAAGTAAAGCATGGATCAAGAACCTTACCGAGAAGTAACAACCGATAGCCTTTAGTAATTGAAGCAATTGCAATTTATCACAACATCAGAAAGATTCAAATAAGAGCTTGTAAAGAAAATCCACATACTCAATCATCCTTTCGTTCTCTACAATTGCTACAACTCACGTGGTACTCATGAGATCAAAGTTTCAGCTGGACACAGAGAAAGATAGGGGCTTACAGTTTTGCCTCCCAACTGCTTACCTCAAGGGTAAAGTCAACAATAATAATTAATGAATACTTACTTCCAAGTTGACATATGAATATAGATATTTCCCAAGCATATGACGTTAACCAAGATAAAGGCGAGATAAGGAATTGGTGAAGATCACCATGACTCTTTCAAGGGCAAAAAGTAAAGGTACAAGATAGGCCCTTCGCAGAGGGAAGCAGAGGTTGTCATGCACTTTTGAGGTTTGGAAGTGTGTCCTCTTAGTGCGGAGGAACGTCACTTTATATTGCCCCCTATGATAAAGAACTTTATTATGCAGTATGTCACTTTTATGTCTTCCTCATCACAGGTTCGTCCAAAGCTTATTTTCCACACACTAATAGATCATACATATTAGAGAGAATTTTTTATTGCTTGCACCGATGACAGCTTACTTGAGGGATCTTATTCAATCCATAGGTAGGTATGGCAGACTCTCATGGCAAAACTGGGTTGAAGCTTTATGGATGCACAAGTAGTATCTCTACTTAGTGCGGGAGTTTTGGCTAATATGAGGTGGAAGCAATTGTCACATGCAAAGGGATCTGTAATCATATAACATTGTTTGGAACCAAGCAAACACAATTCATTATGTTGTCTTCCTTGTCCAACATCTACTTCTAGGCATGCAATAGTTTAGTGAGTGTTCACAATCATAGATGGTGTCAGATATGCTATATTTATATGTGAACCTCTCCTTCTTTATCACTTCCTATTAATTGCCACGATGACCAAGGTCTACGTTTGCCTACCCTCAACAAGTTTCAATCCTCATTCTTGTTATATGTGAAGCCATCACTTCCCATAAGATCATTACACCCTCTTTCATGCTTTTGTTCTATTCTCACTATTTTGATCATGGCAAGAGGCAAATCCCTTCAACTAAGACACTCTTTATTATATGGCTCACGAGCTCGAATACATCGGGGGTGACACAAAGCAAAACTCAAGACTATAACACTAAGACTTTTACTCTACTAGAAAAAGAGAAAACTAAAAAGGAAAACTAAAACAAAGGTAAAGGCAAAAGATGTGATGGTGATACGATACCGGGGCAACTCCCCCAAGCTTGGCAAAAGCCAAGGGGATTGCCCATACCAATGCTCAGTTGTCTTCCTTTGGTGGTGATGGTGATGGAGTTGTTGAAGAGGTCTTGAGCTTATTTAATTTCCACTTGAGCATAAAATTTTGCTCCCTCAGATCATCATTTTCCTCTTCAAGCTTCAACAACCTTTGGCATACCTCCTGCTTACTCTCCTGTAAGAAACGAGAAGGGATAAACAAGGTCTTAGGCTTCTTCCTTGAGTCAGGGAGGCTCGACTTCTTGAAATCCACATGCGTGCGTCCAGGTTGAGGTAGAGGATCCTGCTCTTCATCGGAACTCGTTTGTTCCTTCCCCTTGGGATCATAATCTTCTTCCTCATCAGAGGTCCAGCCATAAGGATCAAAGTCCCCATAGACCTTGGGGTTAGCAAGGTAATCAGCCACATAGCTCTCCCCCAGTGAATCCTGAGAAGACATCTTGACCTAGATCTGCGGCAGAAAACAGGCTTGAAACAAAAAATAGAAGAATTCTCCGTGATGCAGGGGTCAGACCAAACAGGAGTATGTATAATGATTTTTTTAGACCAGAAGGAGTACCGTGCACGAAAACGGAGGCCGTGAGGCACACGAGGTGGCCACAAGCCCTCACGGCGCGGCCAGGGGGTGGGCTCGCGCCGTGCAGGCTTGTCGCCTCCTCGCGCACTTTCCGGACTACTTCCAATTTTTTTATTTTTTGAAATATTCCAAAACGGAGAAAATTTCCTACTGGAAAAGTTTTGGACTCTGTTTTCTTACCGAATCACATACCTCTTCATTTTCGGAGTCTAAAACAGGCTGATAAATATCCCTTAGGTATTCTTTCGGAGTTATGGTATTGATGATATTGCTTTCAACATTTATGGGAGTATCTGAGATATAATGCTTGATTCTCTGCCCATTTACAACTCTCGGACAATTACCTTCCGTGTTGTTGATCTTGATAGCACCAGAATGATATACTTTCTCAACAACATAGGGACCTTCCCACTTAGAGAGAAGCTTGCCTTCAAAGAATCTTAAATGAGAGTTATATAGCAAGACATAATCACCTACATTGAACTCACGCTTTTCTATCCTCTTGTCATGCCACCTCTTAACCTTCTCTTTGAACAACTTGGCATTCTCATATGCCTGAGTTCTCCATTCATTAAGCGAGCTAATGTCAAACAACCTCTTCTTACCGGCAAGTTCGAAATCAAAATTGAGCTCTTTGATTGCCCAATAAGCTTTATGCTCTAGCTCAAGAGGTAAATGACATGCTTTACCGTACACCATTTTGTACGAAGACATGCCCATGGGATTCTTATAGGTAGTTCTATAAGCCCACAATGCATCATCGAGCTTCTTAGACCAATTCTTTCTAGACCTATTGACGGTCTTTTGCAGAACTAGTTTAATCTCTCTATTGCTTAGATCTACTTGACCACTAGACTGAGGGTGATAGGGAGACGCAATTCTATGGTTGACATCGTACTTAGCAAGCGTTTTACGGAAAGCACCATGGATGAAGTGTGAACCACCGTCGGTCATTAGATATCTAGGCACTCCAAATCTAGGGAAAATAACTTCTTTCAGCATCCTGATAGAGGTGTTGTGATCAGCACTACTAGTGGGGATAGCTTCTACCCACTTAGTGACGTAATCAACAACAACTAAGATGTGAGTATACGCATTGGATTTTGGAAAAATTCCCATATAATCAAAGCCCCAAACATCAAATGGTTCAATGACAAGTGAATAGTTCATAGGCATCTCCTGACGTTTGCTAATATTACCTGTTGTTTGACATTCGTCACAAGACAAGACAAACTTACGGGCATCCTTGAAGAGAGTGGGCCAATAGAAACTTGATTGCAATACCTTGTGTGCAGTTCTATCTCCCGCAATGTGTCCTCCGTAGGCCTCGGAGTGACATTTCTATAGGATCTGTCACTGTTCAGGTTCAGGTACACAACGTCTGATAACACCATCTACTCCTTCCTTATAAAGGTGAGGATCATCCCAAAAGTAGTGTCTCGAGTCAAAGAAGAACTTCTTCTTTTGCTGGTACGTGAAACTAGGTGGTATATAGTTGGCAACAATATAGTTTGCATAATCAGCATACCACGGTGCACTATGTGAAGCATTGATGACATTCGATTGCTCATCGGGAAAGCTATCATCAATAGGTTGTGGGTCATCAAGAACGTTCTCCAACCTAGACAAGTTATCTGCTACTGGTTTATCAGCACCCTTTTTGTCGACAACGTGCAAATCAAATTCTTGTAGCAAGAGAACCCATCTGATAAGTCTAGGTTCAGCGTCCTTCTTCTCCATGAGGTACTTAATAGCAGCATGATCAGTGTGAATAGTGACTTTGGAATCAACTATGTAAGACCTGAACTTTTCACATGCAAACACGACTGCTAAAAATTCCTTCTCCGTGGTAGTAGAGTTTCTTTGTGCAATGTCTAGAGTTTTACTAGTGTAGTGAATGACATTCAACTTCTTATCGATTCTTTGCCCTAGAACAACACCAACGGCATAATCACTAGCCTCACACATGATCTCAAAAGGTAGGTTCCAATCAGGTGGTTGAACAATAGGTGCAGTTATCAAAGCCGTCTTAAGTATTTCGAAGGCTTCCTCACAATCATCGTCAAAGACAAAAGGAATATCCTTCTGCAAGAGATTGGTAATAGGCCTAGAAATCTTAGAAGTCTTTAATGAACCTGCTATAGAAACCAACATGACCAAGGGAACTTATTATACCTTTGATTTCTGTGGGGTAAGGCATTTTCTCGATTGCATCAAACTTAGCCTTATCGACTTCAATACCTCTTTCAGAAATTTTATGTCCTAAGACGATGCCTTCATTAACCATAAAGTGGCACTTCTCCCAGTTCAAGACAAGATTGGTGTCTTTACATCTCTGTAAGACTCGATCAAGGTTGCTGAGGCAATCATCAAAGGAAGACCCATAGACGGAGAAGTCATCCATGAAAACTTCGACAATCTTTTCACAAAAGTCAGAGAATATAGCCATCTTACATGTTTGAAAGGTGGCATGTGCATTACATAAGCCAAAAGGCATACGTCTATAAGCAAAGGTACCGAAAGGGCAGGTGAAAGTGGTTTTCTCCTGATCAGATTGTGCAACTGGTATTTGGGAGAAACCAGAATAACCGTCTAGAAAGCAGAAGTGTGTGTGTTTAGACAGTCTTTCTAGCATTTGGTCGATAAAAGGCAAAGGGTAGTGATCTTTCCTAGTGGCCTTATTCAATTTCCTAAAATCGATCACCATCCTATAGCCAGTAATAATCCTCTGTGGGATCAATTCATCCTTATCATTAGGGACAACGGTAATACCTCCCTTCTTAGGAACGCAATGCACCAGACTCACCCAATCGCTATGAGCAACATGATAGATAATACCCGCTTCCAGGAGCTTTAGTATTTCTTTTCTTACTACTTCTTTCATCTTAGTATTTAATCTCCTTTGATGATCAACAACTGGATTGAAATCAGGATCAGTTTTAATATTGTGCTGGCATAGAGTGGGACTAATGCCCTTAATATCATCAAGAGTATATCCGATAGCAGCACGGTGCTTCCTCAGAGTTTTTAGTAACTTCTTTTCTTCATGCTCCGAGAGGCTAGCACTAATAATGACAAGATATATCTCTTTTTCATCAAGATAGGCATACTTAAGAGTATCAGTCAACTGTTTAAGCTCGAACACAGGATCACCCTTTGGTGGGGGTGGATCCCCAAGCAGTTCAACAGGCAAGTTATTCTTAAGAATACTATATTGTTCTAAGACAACTCTATCTATTTCATCCCTTTCATCCATATGCATATCATTTTCATGCTCAAGCAAGTATTGCTCTAATGGATCAGTAGGAGGCACGACAATAGAAGCTAAGGCAATAGTTTCATCCTTTTCATGAGGTTGTCTACCAAACTTGGAGAAATTGAACTCATGTGACACACCTTCAAAGCCAACAGTGACAGTTTGCTTCTCACAGTCAATATGAGCATTGACAGTATTGAGAAAAGGTCTACCAAATACGCTGGGACAAAATCTATCTTGAGCGGTAACAAGAACGAGGAAATCGGCAGGATACTTCGTTTATCACAGAAGACTTCAACATCCCTAACAATTTGCACACGGCAAATATTATCTCTATTGGCAAGGTGAATAGCGACATCAATAGGCTCTATCTCAACGGGTGCAATCTCATCTTTGGTTTCACCGTATAAGGATCGAGGTATTGCACTAACACTAGCACCCACGTCACATAAACCATAATAACAATGATCTCCTATCTTAACAGAAACCACATGCATGCCAACAAATGGCCTATGTTTGTCTCTAATGTGAGGTTTAGCAATTCTAGCAGCATCTTCACAGAAGTGAATAATATGTCCCTCAACTTCTTCAGAGAGAAGATATTTGATAATAGCAATGCTAGGTTCAACTCTAATTTTCTCAGGGGGTGTAGGTGTTCTAATATAGCCTCTGCATATCACAGTTGAAGCTTTAGAATGATCCTTTATCCTAACAGGGAAAGGTGGTTTCTCAATGTAAGCACTGGAAACCACATGATCCTTATAGGCAATGACGTTCTGTTCAACTGGAGTGGGTTTAACTACATTGACTTCTAAAGGAGGATGATATTTAAACCACTTCTCTTTGGGGAGATCAATATGAGCAACAAAGGATTCACACAATGAAGCTACTATCTCAGAGTCAAGTCCATACTTAGCGCTAAAGTCACAAAAAGTATTTGTCTCAATAAATGATTTAACGCAATCAAAAGTGACATTCATACCTGACTCCTTACCTTATTCAAGCTCCCAATCTTCAGAGTTGCATTTAATTCTCTCCAATAAATTCCATTTGAAGTCAATATCTCTATTCATAAAAGAACTGGTACAAGAAGAGTCAAGCATGGTGCGATCATCATGAGAAAGCCGAGCATAGAAGTTCTGAATGATAATATCTCTCGAGAGCTCATGATTGGGGCATGAATATAACATTGATTTTAGCCCCCCCAAGCTTGAGCGATGCTTTCTCTGTCACGAGGCCAAAAATAATAAATATAATTCCGATCACGATGTACTAAATGCATAGGATAAAACTTTTGATGAAATTCCAATTTCAACTGATTGTAGTCCCATGATCCTGTATCATCAGATAGCCTATACCATGTCAACGCCTTATCCTTCAAAGATAAAGGAACGACCTTCTTCTTGACCTCATCCTCGGGCACACCTGCAAGCTCAAATAGACCACAAACTTCATCTACATAGATTAGATGCAAGTCTCGATGTGATGTTCCATCTCCTGTAAAAGGATTAGCCAGTAGTTTCTCAAGCATACCCGAAAGAAATTCAAAGAAAATATTTTCAGTAGGTGCAACAGGTTGAGGAGCAACTATTTGTGCTTCCGTTCGAGGTGAAGATACCCCGAACAAGCCCCTCAAAGGATTAGTATCCATAGTGATAGGTGACAATAAATTTCAGCACACTATATGAATGTTTCCTTACCAAGTTCTACTTACGAAAGGCGCTTCACTCCCCGGCAACGGCGCCAGAAAAGTGTCTTGATGACCCACAAGTATAGGGGATCAATCGTAGTCCTTTCGATAAGTAAGAGTGTCGAACCCAACGAGGAGCAGAAGGATCTGACAAGTGGTTTTCAGCAAGGTAAAATCTGCACGCACTGAAATTGTCGGTAACAAGTGATTGTGTGGTGAGATGATTCGTAGCAAGCAACAAGTAACAAAAGTAGAAACGGTGCAGAAAAGTGGCCCAATCCCTTTTGTAGCAAGGGACAAGCCTGGACAAAGTCTTATAGGAGGAAAAACGCTCCCAAGGACACACGGGAATTTCTGTCATGCTAGTTTTCATCATGTTCATATGATTCGCGTTCGTTACTTTGATAGTTTGATATGTGGGTGGACCGGCGCTTGGGTACTGCCCTTACTTGGACAAGCATCCCACTTATGATTAACCCCTCTCGCAAGCATCCGCAACTATGAAAGAAGAATTAAGACAAAGTCTAACCATAGCATTAAACTAGTGGATCCAAATCAGTCCCTTATGAAGCAGCGCATAAACTAGGGTTTAAGCTTCTGTCACTCTAGCAACCCATCATCTACTTACTACTTGTCAATGCCTTCCTCTAGGCCCAAATAATGGTGAAGTGTTATGTAGTCGACGTTCACATAACACCACTAAAGGAAAAACAACATACAACATATTAAATTACCGAACGAATACCAAATTCACATGACTACTATTAGCATGACTTATCCCATGTCCTCAGGAACCAAAGTAACTACTCATAAAGCATAATCATATTCATGACCAGAGAGGTAATGATTAGCATCAAGGATCTGAACATAAACTCTTCCACCAAGTAATCCAACTAGCATCAACTACAAAGAGTAATCAACACTACTAGCAACCTTACAAGTACCAATCGGAGTCGCGAGACGGAGATTGGTTACAAGAGATGAACTAGGGTTTGGAGATGAGATGGTGCTGATGAAGATGTTGATGCTGACGAGTCCCCTCCGATGAGAGGAGTGTTGGTGATGACGATGGCCATGATTTCCCCCTCCGGGAGGGAAGTTTCCCCGGCAGGATCGTCCTGCCGGAGCTCTAGATTGGTTCTGCTCAAGTTCCGCCTCGTGGCGGCGGCGAAACCACGAAAAAGCTCCTCCCTGATTTTTTCCTGGACGAAACCCTCCATATAGCAAAAGAGGGGGGCAAGTGGGCCTGGAGGGTGCCCACAAGCCCTCATGGCGCGGCCTGGGCGGGGGGGGGGGGGTGGCCCCGTCGTGCAGGCTTGTGGCCACCTGCACACCCCCCTCTGGTACTTCTTCGGCCTAGTATTTTTGATAAATCGGGAAAAAAATCCTCTTTGTTTTTTACGGCGTTTGGAGTTGCGCAGAATAGGTATCTCAAACTTGCTCCACTTTTAGGCCAGAATTCCAGTTGCCGGTATTCTCCCTCTTCATGTAAACCTTGCAAAATAAGAGATAAAAGGCATAAGAATTGTACCGTGAAGTGAAATAACAGCCCAAGAAGCGATAAATATCAACACGAAAACATGATGCAAAATGGACGCATCACGCACCAGTAGCAACCAGAGGAATGCGGCCATGCATGCATGCCACTCCTCACTTCCCTCTCTCTCGAAGTGAGATCGGAGGTCCAAAACCACGTCCTGAGACCGTTGTTTCGACACCAGCCTCTCTCTGTGCTCCTGTGTGTGCCACGGTAAAACCACTGGAGCTTCCCACCCGGTGCACCGTCGCGGGCTTATATAAGGCCGCGGGGTTGGCAGGCGTGGTCACCAACATCTCCTCTGCGGTCTACGGGGACAACACGGTCTCGGTGCCGAGCGACACGCTTGCTGTGGAGGATCTTGACCGCATTGCAATACTCCGTGTTGTGCGTGTGCATGTTGTGGAGGGCGCTGAACTTGCTGCCGGCCATATGTTGTGCGTCGCCGCAGCAGGGCCGCCTGAGGTCCGAGGCCGGTTACCGGGACCCTAAGGAGTATGAGCATGGCATGAGGCAGGGCCTGCTATGGCCCCTCAGGTTGAGGGCCGAGCAAGCCGCCACTCGGAGGTGGCTCATTGGTCGAACCCCCTGCCTCCGACCCTCCTGTTGATGTTGACGAGTTCGGCAACATGGTACGCCCATGTGTCATATCTTCCATCCACTGGGCCGGTAGAGGCCGTCCAACGCCGAGCTCCCGAGGCGCATGCGGTGAGCAACAGCGATGGGGTCAGTGAAGCTGGAGCAAAACCGGAGCGGGTGAGCGGCTGCGCACCCCTACCTTGCACGCCAAATGTCGGAACCGGGATTGTGCATGCCTAGGGTAAGTTTCGAACACTTGGGTGCGCTCAGTCTCCAACGTTGTCCAACCTCTTAACCTCACACCAGCCCTACCGTAGCACGAGCTAAGAAGACGAACTGAAACACATGGAAGTTTACCCAGGTTCAGGCCACCTCGCGGTGTAAAACCCTACTCCTTCTTGTTGTGGGATTGCTTGAGGTGGAAGACAAGTACAAAGGTGGGTTCTTGCACTATCTCGGGGATGGAACTGGATTGCCTTCTATGGAGGCTGGTCCTCTCCTATATTGTGGCTTTGCTCCTCTTCCCCCAATTTTTTTGGCAAGAAGGGTTGCCACAACGGCCATTTTCGAAAGGGGATAGGACTGCAGTCCCCTCTTACAAAGGTGGTCTTCGCCTGCAAAAGCTCCTCTTCATGATATGCAGTTTCTCTCGGGGGTGACCTCCGTCCCGCCAAGCCCCACCTTTAGTCCCCTTGCACCGAACGGGAAACCTTTGGGGGCTGCTTCGGGAGCAAGTTAGTTGGCCCAACCTACTTAGTACGGAAGGGAAAATCCTCGCTGCTAGTGCCTGCTGGCACCGCTCCCATACTGCCTACATAGCCTGCCTTGTCCATGTGAAGGAGCTGGGTCATGGGACCCTACCAAGTCGCCATCAGCGGGACAGTTGTGTTAGGGCCTCCGGGGAAACAAACGCCCTCCCGAGTTCCTTCGTGATGATCCTCAAGCAATCGCCTCGTGAGGTGAGCACCCTCGTAAGGGTGTTCTTATCCAACTTTGTCTCGCCGGGGGCCGTAGGTCAACGAGCCTAGGTAACACCAGTCCCAGGAGTCGGGCCTTGTTCACTAGCTTAAAGAAGAGTCGACAGTCACACACAACAAGTTGATACTGTAGTGATTGTTCAACCCCTTCCACGAAGCAACCTATCTTGGTTTCCTTAGTGCTGACATCATCAGGTGCATACCTTGATAAGAGGTTGAACTTCTGAACATACTCCTTGATAGAGCTACTTCCTTGCCTCAGCGCTTGAAACTCCCGCTTCTTGATGGTCATAATCCCAGAAGGGATATGGGCATTACAAAATCCTTGCTTGAAATCATCCTAGGTGATTACATGCTCGCCTTGCATGACCTTGAATCCATCCCACCAAGCTCTGGCAATAACTCCGAGGTAGTGAGTGGCATACAGAGCCTTTTAACGGTCCTCATTCCAGTTGACCAATGCAAGGAGGTCCTGGATGGAGCGTATCCAGTTATCAACACCCAATAGTTCAGTTGTCTCAACGAAGGTTGGGGGAACGACCATTGCTGTTCCAACCTTGCTACTGGTTGTTCATGAGACCCCGAGCCATCTGCTGGATGGCGGTAGTGTTGGCTTGGCGTTCCTCCCAAAGAGCTTGGAGAAACTGATCCATAGTCATGTTCTTCAGTGGAGGTGATGGCGGGGGAATATCGCTTTGTGGCTGCTCCAGGTGAGTTCTAGCTTGAGCAGACCTACCGGCTTCTAGATGCTAGCTAGAGTCGTTGCTGCTGGGGTACCAAAAGTACTGGTGTGAGTAGCAGTCACCATACTGTTTGGAGCAGCCAAGTCAAACAACTAGAATAGATGAGAGGAATAGCAACAAGAGGGAATCACGCCTAAGGGGATTGGTACAGTGCAATTGTGCCAAACAAAGGGTCGAAGACTCATCACGTAACCTTAAGATAAGAGGCGATGTAGGTGCTTAAATGTTGCCTATGGAAAAAGCGTGACTTGCCTCGAAACACAAACATAAAAATAGACAACAAGCGCACATGGTTTCATATGAACAATTACCCAGACTTGACTTTGCATGAGGGATACATAGCTGGTCTTACCCTAGGGGTTCTCGGAGTCAAGTAGTGGAGTGCTTGGTCTCATACTCACGCTCCTTTGGGTCTTCCACCTGGTCATTATCTGGACGTGCATCGTCTCCCGTCGAGGGAGTCGGGGAATGGGGTGATCCATCCCGACGATGTTTCGCCCGTGGAGTGGTGAAGATATTGTGATACTTATTCACACTCATGTGATGACTTCGTGTGGGAGAATCTCTAGCTGGGGGTAGTCCTCCACTGTAAGCGACAATGGGTCGCCCCTCGGAGGCTCCATCCTTCTTGATCTTCCCTGGCTTCATCTTATCTTGACGGAGTAGCTCATGGGTGTGGTGAATTTCCTGGCCGAGCTTCACCAATTCCTTGATTAGGTTGTGAGGCGGACTATCGATGGAGAGTCTGAAGTAGGTGTCAGTGTTCTGGGAATGAGGGTACCCAGACCTGCCTGCCTGTTGCCCAGGCTCAAGGCAAGTTCCTCGCAAGGGGCCAAGCCTCGCGAGGAGGAACAACATCAAGACCCGCAAGGGGCCTCCTCAGGACCCCTCCGGAGCAACGGATATTCCAAGGCAAGGCCATCCCCATGAGTCAAGGATGACGTGGAGGAACGACAGGCGAGCAGCAGACAGTTTCCCATGGAATCTTACAAAGGTTTCCCTCCCGGTGCAACAAGACCACAGCCGCCCGCGAGCAGGGCAGACGTCATCCCTGGACCCGTCCCTGCTGCTTTGGCAGCCACTTTGCAGGCGAAGACTACATTTGGGCAGGGTAGCATGTTCCCCTGTTCCCCTTCTAAATTGGCCGTTGTGGGATACCTTCCCGCCGAAACAATAATGGAAGAGGACCGGGGCTGCCACTATATAGAGGGTAGGTTACTTCATAGAGGGAGATCAATTCATTCACCCACCGAGACCATACAAAGGCGACCTATCCTCCGGAAGCCCTCGAGCGATATACTTGTTCATCCAGCAACCTCCACGAGAGGAAATCCACCAATGCAGGAGTAGTGTAGTACGCTTCTCAGCGGCCCGAACCTGGGTAAACTGTGGTGTTCTCTGTTTCCCTCACCGTTGAGTGAGTTCTGTGCCATCCCCAGCGGGTAGCGAGTTAAGTGAGGCAAGCCCGCGAGAGATCTTAGTACACGCCCCTGAGTTCGAATATTTAGGGTTTTGTGGAACCCGTAATTCGATATTTGGTGCGCCAGGTAGGGGGCTTGTCAATGTTTCCTACAAGCTCCGCCTTCACCAAGCTCCGTCGTTCCGATGGCTGACGCTCGAAGGGCTCGCGCCAAGCGCCGTGCCACCCGCGTTGCTCAGATGGCGCCTGCGGGACCGCCGGCGCACGCCGGTCACCATCGCCCGTGGTGAACGCCGCCTCGAGGTCGACGCTCAAGAACAACAAGGTTCCTCCTAGCCAGCTACTGAGCAGCCCGACGGCCCCACCGCCACTCCATCGCTCGTCCGGGCTTCCGGGTCGGCCTCGCGCGCCCGGCCGGAGATGACGCATGGCCGACGTGCTTGCCATGGCCACCAAGTTGCTCCGCTACCAGGCCACCCCTAACCGCGACAACAACTGGCTCTAGCGCATCGAGAAGCTCGTCGCTGCTACCGGTGATTCCGCGGCGGTCTCCTGCTTGTTTCGACCCCAACCGTCCCTGGCGAACGACGAAGAGCCATACGCGCCACCCCCACCTCCGCGGCGTGACGCACGTCCCAAGCCCAAGCAGGAAGCTCGTCCCCGCGACTGACCTTGCGAACCCAGGGCGAGGCCGGGAGATGAAGCAAGCTGTCAGGTGGTTCCTCGCCCCCGCGCCGAGGCGCGCGCGCTCCTGGCGCTGCAAGTCCCGGGCTGCGAGCGTGCCCCGCTCGAAGCAGACCCATTGGAGAAACAGGACGACGTAGCCCCCGCTCGCGCCGCACCCGTCGGACTAGTGGGGTACCAACTGCGTGGCCCTGCAAGTTCTAGCCCGACCTACCCCCGCGCTACGATAGAACCCTGGACCCGGCCGAGTTCCTGCAACTCTACACGCTGAGTATCAGGGCGGCAGGAGGGGGCGACAAGGTCATGGCGTGCTGGTTCACCATGGCACTCAAGGGAGGCGTGCTCTCTTGTCTCCTCAACCTCCCAAGGGCGTGCATCACCTCCTGGGATGATCTATGCGAACGCCTCATCACCATCTTCCAAGGCACCTGTGACCGTGCTCCTACCGTGAACGACCTGCGCGCATCAAGCAACAGGAGGGGTAGACCCTGCACAAGTTCATACAACGCTTTAAGGTCATGCGCCTCAAGATCCCCAAGGCATCGGACGAGGCCGTCATCTCGGCCTTCTCCGACGGAGTCACCGACCTCAAGATGAAGGAGGATCTCACCATGAGTGATGAACTGAGCACTCCACTAGAGATGTTCAACCTGGAAAACAAGTGCGCCAGGGCTGAAGAAGGTCGCCTGTCGCTCCTTGGGCCTCAGGCGGCAGAACCAGAAGAGAAGAAGACCAAGGCCAAGGAGACGAAGTGCAAGTCCCCGGCGTTGCTCGCAGCCGAGCCCGAGGCGAAGCACGACCGAGGGGGAGAGCGTCCGCCAGGAGGGGGCCAACGTGCATCTTTCGTGGCACCAGCGGCCATGATAGCTCCGAGTGCTAAGAGCTCCGACTAGTCCGTGCCGGGCACTTCAGCAAGCGCCCCACACGGGTCGAGAGAGGCCCCGCGCACAGCGGTGGCCGTAGTAGAGGCCGTTGGGATGACCGGGAGCCACGTTAGGGGTGGCGTGAACACCCTCATGAAGACCGTTGGCATGGCCAGCCTCACGAGGACCGCTGGCGTGACCAGGCTCTGAACGACCGCTGGCGTGATGACCCCCAGGAGGTGCAACTACGCGGTCAACCTCGTGAGGCTCGCCCTCGTGAGGCAGGGCTGATCCCGCTGCCTCCGCCACCCAGAAGGAGGAATGAAGACATGCAGAATGATGGGGCTGGGGGATTCCAGGAGGTCAGGGCGGTAGCCTCCATCCTGGGTGGCGCCAAGACCCCAGCCTCGAACCGCGCCTTCAAGTTGTTCGCTCGGCAGGTGAATGGCGCTCTCCCGAAGCCCGAAGCGATGCGCCCCCTCAACTGGTCCCAGACCATCAGCACCTTCCATCCAAGTGATCAGCTGAGGTGCTCGTTCATGGCCGGCAAGCTTCCCATGATGTGCACCCTGACCATTAGCAATGTCCTCATGGCCAAGACCCTTATCGATAGTGGAGCGGGGCTCAACGTCCTCTCGGTCGAGGCCTTCGAGATGCTTCATATGCCGTATGAACAGCTCATGCCGAGCAAACCCTTCTTAGGAGTCAACGAAAGGTCCACCGTGCCATCGGGCAGGTGCGTGTGCTAGTCACCTTCGACAAGCACAAGAACTACCACACTGAGATTATCGTCTTGGACGTCGCGCACATCCACCTGCCATACAACGCGATCCTTGGTTACCCGGCACTCACCAAGTTCATGACAGTGGCACACCATGGCTATAACGTCCTCAAGATGCCAGGGATTCGTGGCGTCATCACCAACGCCTGCGATGAAACAGATGTCGTCTGTACACTCGAGCTTACTTACCGCACCGCCGCGGCGGAGCGCTCGGACGACAAAGAAAACGAGCCGCCCTGTGAGGACCCACGCAAGAAGAAGTGGCAACTTCTCCCCATGGAGCGCCCTAGGACTTTGGGCTCCGTCTCCGGGGACGGGGCCATGCCTCCCATCGCATGGAAAGGCACGCTCGGCGCCAACCTTGGGTCAGGCCTTGGGGGCTCCTACCGCAGAGGTTCCTGACCTGACCACTGAGGCGAGAGTGGCGCTCGAGCACGCCTGAGGGCGCACTCCGGCGCGCGTCCGCCTAGATCCTGTGAGTACGTCATCAGAGCAATCCAAGAACTTCGAAAGGACCATGCCATGTTGGGCGAGGACTGCCCTGCATCACCAATCGCAGTCGCCGTCATCGGCATGGTCGATCAGCCCCGCATCTGCATCAACGTGCTCGCGGTCGACAGAGCCATGGCTCGAGGCCCCTTCTAGCCTACGCAGACTGACCATCGGTGGGTGTGCCCGGGCACCGGCACGATCGTGCCCTTCGGGCTAGGGAACGTGGCTGTTACCTACCGGCGGCTCCAGCAGGCCCTGCTCATGCCTTGCCAGCTGGGGCGTGGTGAGGAAGAGGAGGAGACGCTAGGGCCAAGCGAAGGCCTTGAGCTTCGGGAGACGGTGGACCCGTGAGGGCAGCGATCATGGAACCAGGAGATCCGGGCGATGACGGCACCCTAGGCCCTTCAACGGCATGGCCTCCAGGTAACTTTTTGTTGGCTACTGCCAGGTAACTTTTTGGCTCACTCTATCCGAGGGAGCCCACAGGGCCATGTGGCCTCCAAGAGTTCAGGGCACTCCCCAGCCGCCACTTTCATTTACACATCCTTTAGGTGTTTCTGCCGCACCCACTTCGAACCCTAACATTCTACCTTGCTTGCATCTTTGGGCGGTCGGTCTCCCGCTTGGGGGCTCCGGCCGAAGCTTATCCTTGTAGGCCTCCTGAGGCAGCAGATACCCTGCCTCACTCCCGAAGAAGAAGAAGTCAGTAGGGTTTACCAATGACCCAAAAGGAATCAGGCGCCTAATGCCATGGCGATAGGGACACTCGCGAGGCCAAAGCGTCCTCGCGACCTCCCAGATACACCCCCCCGTGACACTCTCACGTAATAGCGAGCCGAGGCTGTATACGCCCGGGACCCCCCGAGGACGCGGAGCAGTCCCTCCCACACCTAGTGGATCACCTATGCTCCGCGCTGGGTGAAGACCCAAAAGGAATCAGGCACATATGCCTTGCTGGTTCGGACACTCGTGAGGCCATAGCGTTCTCGTGACCTCCTAGATACACCCCCACCATGACACTCTCACGTAATAACGAACTGCGGCTGTATACGCCCCCCCTCGAGGTTGCGTAGGTGTCCCTCCCACGCCTAGTGGCAGCCCTACGCTCCACGCTTGGGAGAAGGCCAAGGCAATCAACACAGTCCCCCAATGACTACGCCCGCAGCTAGCAAGAAAACCAACACAGTCCACCAATGACTATGCCCACAGCAGGGAAGGAAATCAACAAAGTCGACAAACGACTACGCCCATGCCCAGTGCGGGGGACAGATAACTAGAGGTATGGAGCCGCTCGTACGTCAAGGGGGACCCCTGAGCATCGCACTTCAAGGGCCTAACTGCGCCCGTAGCCCCTTCCCTCTTGGGTCGTCCTAGTTTCTGGTTGGTTCAACGGTGATGTAGGTATGCGCGGGGCGAGCCCTGCCGACGCAGAGACTAGTGCGCTCAACAAGCCACTTAAAATTTCTTAGGGAGAACGCTGGAGTCACTCGTAAGTCAAGAGGGACTCCTGAGCATCGCCTCAGGAGCCTGAACTACGCGTGTAGCCCCTTCCCTCTTGGGCCGTCCAAGCGGTCCAACGGCGGCGGAGGTACGCATGGGGTGGGCCTTGCCGACGCATAGTGCTGAAGGAGTTCGGGACTCTCAAATTGTTAGTTTCTTAGGAGGGACATTGGAGTCGCTTGCACGTCAAGGGGGAACCCTGAGCACCGTGACTCAGGGGCCTAACTGTGCTCGTAACCCCTTCCCCCTTTGGGACGTCCTGGTTTCTGGTCGGCTCAATTGCAGCGGAGGTACACCCGGGGCGGGCCATGCCGACGCAGAGAGCGGAAGGTGTTCTCATGTTTCAAAATCCTCACCGTGTTCCCCTCATGAAGGTTGCTCGCACGTAAAGGGGGATTCCCGAGCATCATGACTCAGAAGCCTAACTGCGCCCGTAGCCCCTTCCCTCTTGGGCCGCCCAGGCGGTCCAACGACGGCGGAGTTACACGTGGTGCGGGCCCTGCCAATGGAGAGGATCATAGCAAACATTCAAGTAGTCAGCCGGTTATTACTAGCCTTATCAAATTCTTGAAAACGCAAACGAGTTTGACACCTCCACGAGGCCCGATGTGCACTGCAGGAAAAAACAGGGGGAAGCAATAAGGAGGAGCCGCCACCACCGTTCGCTCTATCTTCACGGGGTTTGTCGTCGGTGTCAGTGGCATCGTCATCCCCATCGTCGGCTTCAGCGGCATCCAGAGATGGGGGAACTGCGACGCGGGCGAACCTCTTCAGCAACGCCCCCACGGGGCCCTTTACCGCCTCCACAACGTTGTCACGGGCCTCGGTATGGACCGGCAGGATCACGGAGCCGAAGTCAAACACCGGCTCACGAAGATGAAGGTGACTGAAGACGCGTGTCATGGCCTCAGAAAAGAGGTCGCGGCACTCGATGTCCAAGATCTTGTCCACCTGGATGACGGCATCCTCCAACGCCGCCGCGAGCACGGCGAAGCAGGTCTCTGGGGTGGCCATAGGCTCGTCGAATCTGTCTCGGCAAAGGGTGTGGAGCGTCATGCAAAGCCTAAGCTCAACGATAGGGAAGCCGACCAGCTCAGCGGCCTTCTTCTTCTCGGCCACGGTGAGGGCTTCCCTCTTGGCATCGAGAAGGGTCTTCTTCAAGGCGATCTCCTTCTCCTACTCATCCAAGCGCGTCTGCTTCGCGGCCATGCGTGTTTCGTCCTGGGACAACTCTTCTTCTCGGTCTGCGAGCTTAGTCTTGCAGGCATCGAGTTCTCCCTCCCGCAGGCGAAGCTGCTCGACAAGCTTGGCTTGTTCTTCTTGGAGGACCTTCAGGTCATCCTCCGCCTCTTCGCAGCATTTGGCAGCCGCAGCGGCTCCTTCCATCGCCTCCTCACGAGCGGCGCTAGTGGATTCGGCTTCGTTCAGCGCCTCCTCATGTGTGGTGTGAGCGGATTCGGTTTCCTTCATGCCCCGTGCAAGCGGCCTTGGCATCCTTCTCGCCCTTCGCCATCACAATCGCGACCCTGCCCAAGGCACTGAAGGCCTCGTTCAGGACACCCTAGGCATATATCTATTTCCTCCCGATCTCCCCTTGAGGAGCTTCTAGAGCTGTCATGAGCGGCGTCGTCAGCGAGGCTTCGTCACGAGGGGCAGGGGGTCCGAAGGTTGCTCGGCGATTGCGAGCGTTGGCGCATCACCGGACAGAGGGCCCTCAAGAGCCTACCCCTTGGGAAACGGCGCCGCCACGACTGCCTTAGGACGCTTCGGGGGCTCGGGGGGCGTGGCGACCAAGGCCTGAGAGGTCGCCACGCGAGCCTCCCATTCTCCATCGGTAGGCGCCGACATGTTGGGGAGGGTCGACAATGTGTCAGGAGTCGCCTTGGGCTTGACGCTCATCTTCTTCCTATTCGGCCCTGGTGAGACAACGCCCCTGAACAACATGGATGGACGCGCGGGGCTTGCCAAGACAAGTCACTTAATCTTCGACGTCGACCCATCTCTCCTTCCTCTCCGCCCAAGTGATGGCAGGGCCGACAGGGCCCCAAACAGAGGGGGCCGAGCCCGACGCCTCAGACATCCTGCCGGCGGAGGCAAGATGCACCAGGGGCGATTCAGCCCCGTACTTCCGGAGGGCGAGCACAGGAGCAGTAAGTATTTCCCTCAGTTTGAGAACCAAGGTATCAATCCAGTAGGAGAATCCCGCCAAGTCTAGAGTACCTGCGCAAACACAAAAGAGCTTGCACCCAACGCTATAAAGGGGTTGTCAATCCCTTCAAGATTGATTGCAAAGTGAGATCTGAAGGCGGAAAGTGCAACGAAGTAAAATTGTAAGGCTGGAAATATGGTGTGAAGTAGACCCGGGGGCCATAGTGTTCACTAGAGGCTTCTCTCAAAATAGCAAATAATACGGTGGGTGAACAAATTACTGTCGAGCAATTGATAGAAGTGCACAAAGTCATGACGATATCTAAGGCAATGATCATACATATAGGCATCACGTCCGAGACAAGTAGACCGATACTTTCTGCATCTACTACTATTACTCCACACATCGACCGCTATCCAGCATGCATCTAGTGTATTGAGTTCATGACGAACAGAGTAATGCTTTAAGCAAGATGACATAACGTAGAGGGATAAACTAAAACCAATGATGAAAACCCCATCTTTTTAGCCTTGATGGCAACAACATGATGCCTGCCTCGCTACCCCTTCTGTCACTGGATGAGGTCACCGCACCGTATGAACCCAAAACCAAGCACTTCTCAGATTGCAAGAATCATAGATCAAGTTGGTCAAAAAAAACCCACAACTCAAAGAGAATTACAAGGATATGAAATCATGCATATAAGAGATCAGAAGAAACTCAAATAAGATTCATAGATAATCTGATCATAAATCGACAATTCATCGGATTTCGACAAACACACAGCAAAAGAAGATTACACCGGATAAATCTCCATGAAGATCATGGAGAACTTTGTATTGAAGATCCAAGAGAGAGAAGAATCCATCTAGCTACTAGCTATGGACCCGAAGGTCTATGGTGAACTACTCACGCATCATCGGAGAGGTCATGGTGTTGATGAAAACGCCCTCCATATCCGAATCCCCCTCCTTTAGGGCACCAGAACGTGCCCCATATGGGATCTTGCGGAGACAGAAGCTTGCGGCGGCGGAAAACTATTTTCGTGGATCTCCCTCGCAGTTTTGGAATTTTTCTGAATTTATAGGCGGAAGAGGTAGGGCAGACGAGCCACAGGCGGCCCACAAGCCTGCTAGGCGCGGGCCCTTCTCGCCGCGCCTACGGGGCTTGTGGGGTCCCCTGCTGGCCCCTGCCTTGGTTCTCAAGTCTGGTGCGTATCATTTGTTCCGGAAGAAATCTTTTCGGAAGTTTATTCCGTTTGGACACTGTTTAAAATCCTCCTCTCAAAAAGGTCAAAAACACGGAAAAACAGGAACTGGACTTGGCACTGAGTTAATAAGTTAGTCCCAAAAAAGATATGAAAGGCATACAAAACATCCAAAGTTTGACAAGATAATAGCATGGAACCATAAAAAATTATAGATACGTTGGAGACGTATCAAGCATCCCCAAGCTTAACTCCTACTCGTCCTCGAGTAGGGAAGTGATAAAGACTAATTTTTTGATGTGGAATGCTACCTAGCATAGTTGTCCTTTGTAACTTCTTTGATGTTACATGAATGTTCAGACCCGTAAGATTAGAAACAAAAGTTTGCTATTGACATGAAAACAATAATACTTCAAGCAAACTAGTAAGGTAATCATGAACTTTCGAAATAACAAGGCCAAAGAAAGTTATCCCTACAAAATCATATAGTCTGGCTATGCTCCATCATCCTCACACAACTAATTTAAATCATGCACAACCCCGGTATTGGCCAAGTAATTGTTTTCGCACTCTTACTTTCTCAAACCTTTTTCAACTCTCACGCGATACATGAGCGTGAGCCATGGATATAGCACTATAGGTGGAATAGAGTGTGGTGGTGGTTGTTAGACAAAAAGGATGAGATGGTCACATTGACTCAGTGTATTAAAGGGCTATGGAGATGCCCATTAATAGATATCAATGTGAATGAGTAAGGATTGCCATACAAAGGATGCACTAGAGCTATAAGTATGTGAAAACTCAAAAGGAGAACTAGTGGGTGTGCATCCAACTTGCTTGCTCACGAAGACCTAGGGCAATTTGAGGAAGCCCATCCTTGGAATATACAAGCCAAGTTATATAATGAAAATTCCCACTAGCATATGGTGGTGACAAAACAAGAGGCTCTCAATCATGAAGAACATGGTGCTATTATGAAGCACAAGTGTGGAAAAAGATAGTAGCATTGTCCCTTCAATCTTTTTCTCTTTTTTTTTTATTTGGGCTCTTTGGCCTCTTTTTTTATGTGGGCAACTTTGGCCTGTCTTTTTTTTATTTCCCCACATGGGACAATGCTCTAATAATGATGATCATCACACTTTTATTTACTCACAACTCAGAGCTTAGAACGATGATGATTCTATAGGAAATGCCTCCGGCAGTGTACCGGGATGTGCAACGATCTAGCTTGGTGTATGACGTTGAAACATCTCGCTAGCTATCATACGATCATGCAATGGCAATATGAGAGTGACGGCACAAGTAATGAGACGGAACGGTGGGAGTTGCATGGCAATATATCTAGGAATGGCTATGAAAATGCCATAGTAGGTAGGTATGGTGGCTGTTTTGAGGAAGGCATATGGTGAGTTTGTGCACCAGCAAAAATTGCGCGGTACTAGAGAGGCTAGCAATGGTGGAAGGTGAAAGTGCATCTATACCATGGACTCACATTAGTCATGAAGAACTCACATACTTGTTGCGAAAGTTTTTATTAGTAATCGAAACAAAGTGCTAAACACATACTCCTAGGGGAAGGGTTGGTAGGTGTAAACCATCACGCGATCCCGACCGCAACACAAAGGATGACAATCAATAGATCAATTATGCTCCGACTTCCTAACATAGCGGTTCACCATACGTGCATGTTACGGGAATCACTAACTTCAACACAAGTATTTCTTGATCCACAACACCCTACTAACATAACTCTTAATATTACCAAATCCACGTCTCAAAACTAATTGAGAGGAATCAAACTTCTCTTTCTACTCAATGCACATGAAGATGGAAGTTTTTTGTATCCTCTTTGGGTACCTATCACCTTTGGGACTACTTCCATAGCACAAACCAACTACCAAGTCACGCAACGCCCTACTCTAAAAGATCTAAGTGAAGCACATAGAGCAAAATTATCTAGCTCAAAACATATAAGTGAAGCACGATGAGCATTCTAGCAAATTCACGATGAGTGCATGTCTCTCTCAAAAGGTGTGCAGCAAGGATGATTGTGACACAACAAAAAGAAAAGACTCCTACAATACAAGACGCTCCAAGCAGAACACATATCATGTGGTGAATAAAAATATAGCTCCAAGTAATGTTACCGATGGATTGAAGACGAAAGAGGGGATGCTTTCGCGGGGCATCCCCAATCTTAGGCTTTTTGGTGTCCTTGAATTTGGCTTGGGATGCCTTGGGCATCCCCAATCTTGAGCTCTTTCCACTCTTTATCCCTTTGTCCATGAGAACATCACCCAAAACTTGAAAACTTCACAACACAAAACTTAAAGAGAAACTCGTGATATCATTAGCACAAGAAAACAAACTACCACCTCTTTAGATACTGTAGCAAACTCGATTTCTATTCATATTGGTGTTAGATTACTGTATTCTCACTTTTCCATGGCTAGTACCCCCCAATACTATCCATAGTTTCATCAAAACAAGCAACCAACTCAACAAAATCAGAATGTGTGAAAAACAAACCAGTCTATAGCAATCTGTATACTTCGTATACTTATGGTACCTCACAAATTCTGAACAATTACTAATGCCTGGGAAAAAGGCATATCAACCAGCAGAAAAAAGAATCAACTCAAAATCTCTTTCTTAAAAAAATCAAAAATAATCTCGTGAGCGAAAATTTTCTGTCTTTTTCCAGCAGGATCAAACAACCATCACCAAGACTAGTCATAAAGGTTTTGCTTGGTTCAAACACAAAAAGAAACACAAAAGACACAATCATAACAGAATTATGATGGTGTGGACGCAACAAAACAGAAAGAAAAAGATAAATTCATTGGGTTGCCTCCCAACAAGCGCTATTGTTTAATGCCCTTAGCTAGGCATAAGGCAATAGAATCACGTATCGTCGTCTTTGGTGCTCAAACTATAAGTAGCCCTCATCATGGATTCATAAGGCAATTTTATTTTCTTTCTAGGAAAATGCTCCATGCCCTTCTTTAAAGGAAATTGAAATCTAATATTCCCTTTCTTCATATCGATGATAGCACCGATAGTCCTTAGGAAAGGTCTACTAAGAATGATAGGGCATGGATGATTGCAATCAATGTCAAGCACAATGAAATCCATGGGTACATAGTTCCTATTTGCAATAATAAGAACATCATTGATCCTTCCCATGGGTTTCTTGACAGTAGAATCCGCAAGATGCAAATTAAGAGAACACTCCTCAATCTCATTAAAACCCAGAACATCACATAAAGACTTTGGAATCGCGGAAACACTAGCACCAAAATCACACAAAGCATTGCATTCATAGTTTTTGATTTTGATTTTGATAGTAGGTTCCCACTCATCATGAAACTTTCTAGGGATAGAAACTTCCAATTCAAGTTTCTCTTCAAGAGATTTTATCATAGCATCGATGACATGATCGGTAAAGGCCTTGTTTTGGTTATAAGCGTGCGGAGAGTTTAGCATGGATTACATCAAGGAAATGCATTCAATCAAGGATAAACTATCATAATTGAATTCCTTGAAATCCAAAGTAGTAGTTTCATTACTACTCTAGATTTTAATATCTTCTACTCCACTTTCAATGCTTTTAGCATCAAGATAGATGGACTCCGAATCATTGGGGCGTTTTTCAACCAAAGTGGATTCATATCCAGCCACATCATCATTAGGTTTGACATAAGAAAACAAAGATTCGATGGGAGCCACACCAAGCACTTTAAGATCTTCATGACTCTCATCACAAATTTTAGGTTTAGCAGCCATTTTATTGACTAAAGCAGCCTATTTATCACAAATCTGGCCTACCAATTTTTCAAGACGAGCAAACTAAGAATTCAGCGCAAGGAATTCTTTGGCCATATCATCAACTTCTTTATTCATAAAAGCCAAAAAAGAATTTTGCTCCTTCAGTTCCCTACGAAAGTAACTGTTGTAATCAAAATGTGTAGACATGAAGCCTTTAACACTAGTTTCAATCTCTTCCAACCTCGCATAGTAAGCATCAAAATTCCTTGGTTGGGCCATACAGGTCTTAGCAGGCAGACAAGCGGGCAGAAAGCAAGCGAGAGAAAAGGGCGAACGAAAAAGGCAAACAAACAAAAGGGCAAATATTTTTGTAAATTTTTGTTTTTCAGAAATGGGGGAGAGGAAAACGAGAGGCAAAAAAGTAAATGCAAGAGATGAGTTTGCGACACTTACTTGGATGCAAAAAAGTAAATGCAATTATTGACTTGATCCTCCCCGGCAACGACGCCAGAACTTGGCACGTTGACGGGAGACTGTTCTTGACTTGATCCTCCCCGGCAACGACGCCAGAAATTCTTCTGCTACGGCAACAGAAATCCTTCTGCTGCCTCTTGAGCTTGCGTTGGTTTTTCCCTTGAAGAGGAAAGGGCGATTCAGCACAGGAGCAGTAAGTATTTCCCTCAGTTTGAGAACCAAGGTATCAATCCAGTAGGAAAATCGCGCCATGTCCAGAGTACCTGCGCCGACACAAAAGATCTTGCACCCAACGCTATAAAGGGGTTGTCAATCTCTTCAAGATTAATTGCAAAGTGAGATCTGAAGGCAGAAAGTGCAACAAAGTAAAATTGTAAGGCTGAAAATATGGTGTGAAGTAGACCCGGGGGCCATAGTGTTCACTAGAGGCTTCTCTCAAAATAGCAAATAATACGGTGGGTGAACAAATTACTGTCGAGCAATTGATAGAACCGCACAAATTCATGACGATATATAAGGCAATGATCATACATATAGGCATCACGTCCGAGACAAGTAGACCGATACTTTCTGCATCTACTACTATTACTCCACACATCGACCGCTATCCAACATGCATCTAGTGTATTGAGTTCATGACGAACAGAGTAACACTTGAAGCAAGATGACATGATGTAGAGGGATAAACTCAAACCAATGATGAAAACCCCATCTTTTTACCCTTGATGGCAACAACACGATGCGTGCCTCGCTACCCCTTCTGTCACTAGGTGAGGTCACCGCACGGTATGAACCCAAAACCATGCACTTCTCCCATTGCAAGAATCATAGATCAAGTTGGCCAAACAAAACCCACAACTCGAAGACAATTACAACGATATGAAATCATCCATATAAGAGATCACAAGAAACTCAAAAAATATTCATAGATAATCTGATCATAAATCCACAATTCATCGGATCTCGACAAACACACCGCAAAAGAAGATTACATCGGATAGATCTTCATGAAGATCATGGAGAACTTTGTATTGCAGATCCAGGAGAGAGAAGAAGCCATCTAACTACTAGCTATGGACCCGAAGGTCTATGGTGAACTACTCATGCATCATCGGAGAGGTCATGGTGTTGATGAAGAAGCCCTCTGTATCTGAATTCCCCCTCCGGCGGGGCACGAGAACATGCCCCAGATGGGATCTTGAGGAGACAGGAGCTTGCGGCGGCGGAAAAATATTTTCGTGGATCTCTCTCGCAGTTTTGGAATTTTTTTGAATTTATAGGCGGAAGAGGTAGGGCAGACGAGCCACAGGGGGCCCACAAGCCTGCTAGGCGCGGGCCCCCCTGGCTGGGCCTAGGGGGCTTGTGGGGTCCCCTCCTGGCCCCTGCCTTGGTTCTCAAGTTGGTGCGTATCTTCTGTTCCGGAAAAAATCTTTTCGGAAGTTTTATTCCGTTTGGACACTGTTTAAAATCCTCCTCTCAAAAAGGTCAAAAACACGGAAAAAATAGGAACTAGCACTTGGCACTAAGTTAATAAGTTAGTCCCAAAAAAGATATAAAAGGCATACAAAACATCCAAAGTTTGACAAGATAATAGCATGGAACCATAAAAAATTATAGATACGTTGGAGACGTATCAGGTCAGCGCCCAACAAGACCGCCACGACCCTGTTCAGCTCCTTTGTAGGAAGGTCGTGGGACCGGATCCTGAGCTTGTCGTCACCGGGCTGATAGTCCCACAAGGGCCTAGAATGGGCCTGAAGGGGCGCCACGCGTTGCGCCAATAATTCCTTCACTATCATCCCACCAGTTAGCCTCTTGGTGTTGATGTCGCGGGAGAAGCGCTCCAGGATGGCTACGGCCCGAGTGTCAGAGAGCTTCGGTGAGCTCCATGCAGAAGTCTTCTCCAATAGCCCCTTCGGCTCCTCGAGCCAAGGATTGGCGTCCTTGAGGCTCATGAGAACCCAACGGTGCATGAAGTTTTCCACCTTCTTCCCGTCCTTCAGGAGAAAATTGCCGTTGTGGGCCGCTACGAAGGAGACACATGCCAACAAATGGGCTTCGTCGTGGAGGCGCATGCTGAAGAAATGGCGGAAGAGGGCTACTGAAGGTCGCACGCCTACGAAGGCCTCGCAGTAGAAAGCAAAGACGGATAGGAGCAAGATGGAGTTGAGCTCGAGGTGAAGAGCCTGGATTCCATAGTGGCCAGGATAGCGCGCGAAGAACGAAGAGAAAGGCGGCACCAGCCCGGCGAAGACGCTATGGAGAAAGAACGGGTATACCGCCTTCGATGCGGGCCGCTTTGCTGCGGCGCTGGGCCAGATCAGGGTCGGTCCATGCTCGTTGGACTCGGCCGCAGTCCATGGGAGCGTGGGGTAAGATCCACATCCTTGGAGAGGGTGCACTTGAGGAGCGGAGGAGCCAGGGCAAGAACTTGCGTCTCTGGCTTCTGCTTGCCGGCGAGCGCCATCACTAACCGACAAGGGAACGGTCCGGTGCTGGATCTAGAACCGCTGGTTCAAGTTGGATAGCAAGGAGGAAGAGCAAGTGCAGGAGAAGGGAAGTCAATAATGAACCAACACAACGAGTGAAGATCCTTATAGCTCGGAGTAAGACAGAAGACAAGTGGGACCCGACATCAGCCGCTTGACACGCACCGGCCTGGCCCACAAGCACTTAGGGCCCATGGCGCTTTAGGCCGCCCCCGAGGCTTCGTCCATAAGACAACCGGAGTGCGCCCTGGGCTCGGGGGCTACTGTCAGTGTTCTGGGAATGGGGGTACCCAGACCTGCCTGCATGTGGCCTAGGGCTAGCCCACTTCATCAAGCAAGCACAATCGGGCAGGGCACCACTCAAGGCAAGGCCCTCGCGAGGGGCCAAGCCTTGCGAGGAGGAACAACATCAAGACTCGCAGGGGGGCTCCTGAGGACCCCTCCGGAGCGGCGGATATTCCGAGGCAAGGCCCAGCCTCATGAGGTAAGGATGATGTGGGATAAGGACAGGCGAGCAGCAGACAACACGACGGAGCAGTTTCCCCTTTAGTGCAAAGGGGGCAAGGACTTACCGGGGTTTCCAAGGCATCTTCCAAAGGTTTCCCTTTTGGTGCAACAAGACCACCGGCGCCCGCCAACATGGCAGACGTCATCCATGGACTCGTCCCTCAAGCGTTGGCAGCCATTTTGCAGGCAAATACCACCTTTGGACAGGGAAGCATGTTCCCCTATTCCCCTTCAAAATGGGCTGTTGTGGGATCCCTTCCTGCCGAAACGATAATTGAGAGGATTGGGGCCGCCACTATATATAGAGGGTAGGTTAGTTCATAGAGGTAGATCCATTTATTCACCCACCGACACCACACAAAGGCCACCTAGCCTCCGGAGGCCCTCGAGCACTATACTTGTTCGTCCACTAACCTCCACGAGAGGCAATCCACCAAAGCAGGAGTAGGGTATTACGCTTCTCAGCAGCCCGAACCTGGGTAAATTGTTGTGTTATGTGCTTCCCTCGCCATCGAGTGAGTTCTCTGCCATCCCTAGCCAGTAGAGATGTTAGGTGAGGCGAGCCCACGAGAGATCTTTGTACATGCCCTAGAGTTCGAATCTTTAGGGTTTGTGGAGCCCGTAATCCGACAGTAGGTATGGAATCTAACTGATGTTTCTTCCTCCGGGGATGGGGTCAACGTCCAACTCCCACCAACATCATCTTACCCGAAAGGAAAGTGGCGAATAGCCGGTTCGTCAGCCATCTGGGGAAGGATGTCATGAAGGTGGATGAGTGCCTTCTACGCCACTATCTCGAGTGCTAACACCAGATTCTCCATCTGTGGTCCTTCAAAGAACCAGTTTGTCGGGAGTCGTTTTCCTTCCAAACCACGTCAAATTGGTACTCATTCATGGTGGCATTGACCGAGTTCTCGTGGTAGAGGAAAACGGGTGATCAGCGGATGTGGCACTTCTCGAGGCTGTCCTCAAGGAGTATGGGAAAGCCAGATGCTATGATGTTTTTGGGTATGACAACCATCTACAAGGTTTAAGGAGAGGGTATCAGTAAAGAGTTTTTAAAATGGTGTGTAAGAGGCAAGAAATGCAGAAAATCGTAAGTATAGATGCTATGTATAGTTTTTGGAAAGGGTGGCCGTCCTATCTAATGTCCTTGCTAGCTAAGGCTTCCTATAGTCACGCTAGCTCTAATACCAACTCTATGGGGACCCTGACTTATAAGTCATGGGAAATAAATGCACGTGTACACTAATCCCAGAGACCAAAGGTCACTAAACACACAGAAGCTGAATAACAAGAATCTTACATAGATAAGGACTGCTAAGGCTATGTCTTACATAGAAAGGGCATCGAAGGCACACACACCAAACATAACTAATAGCGGAAATCAGGAATGAAAGCGTGAACCCATGCCATCTGCCTTAACCTACACATATTCTGACTGGGAAGCGTCCTAGTTCGCATGTTCAGCACCGACTAACTCTTCTCCGAATTCCTGCTCTTTTATGCATGGCCAATTCGATAACCAGTAGAAAACCACGGAGTAACTTGAATGTACTCGCAAGCAACACATGATGTGGAAGAAGGCAAAATGAAACATGATATAACACTAGTAGCAAATTTATGCAGAAAGAGGGTGTTTCAAACATAACTAATAGCGGAAATCAGGAATGAAAGCGTGAACCCATGCCATCTGCCTTAACCTACACATATTCTGACTGGGAAGCGTCCTAGTTCGCATGTTCAGCACCGACTAACTCTTCTACGAATTCCTGCTCTTTTATGCATGGCCAATTCGATAACCAGTAGAAAACCACGGAGTAACTTGAATGTACTCGCAAGCAACACATGATGTGGAAGAAGGCAAAATGAAACATGATATAACACTAGTAGCAAATTTATGCAGAAAGAGGGTGTTTCCTTGATGATATAACATGATCAACTTCTCGTGCGGGCATGCATCATAAGGTAGGTGATAGCCATGTGAATTCGTTACATATATCAACATCAACTGAGGGCTGAATAATCCATGTTCACCCATCATGCCAAGTCATCCGAGTTAGCCCACGTACATTATTACTCACATACCACCTTTTCCACACACGCACATTTTTTGTTAAACATGGACGTAGCCAAGAGCGATCACCCAACTTTCCATGACCATGGACACCACTAAAATAGTTTTACACTCTATAGAGGTTGCACGCTGTACCCACTAGACTCGGCAAACTTCCATGTCAATACACGACTCGTGGTGTTTCTCACACCCGAGGTAAGTACCCGAATATCAACTTTCCCATTACGATACTAGCGAAGTGTCCATGCATTAGTCATAACTCCTCGTGATGTACATCACCCGTATCATCCATGAGGGCACGCAACAGTGTGCCATGTGTTTGTGAAAACAGACCGTGATCACCCTTTTCTTGGCACGACCCTGTCTCGAGAATGACCACGTCACTACCGCCACTAGTAATGTGGTCTCTCTACTAGCACCAACCATAGTAATCAACAAAGCCCCGTCCCATAAGGGGTATCGTGGCATGCATCTAAGGTTGGAGTAATGGTGGCAACTTACACAAATCCGATTTTGAAAACCATACAAGCCTCAGTATACCACTTTTTTCTCGAGTGGATAGCTAACTCACACCATCTCCCTTGAGCATTAGCGGCACCCAATAGGGTTTTCATAAAACCACCGAAATGACGTTCCTTTACCGTCACCATGCATGTACTCATTCCGATGTGTAGTACTACTAGCAACCTAAGTACACCCCACCCGCACAACCCTCATAGGTAGGTAGGGTCATGCCCAAGTGCAAGTGTCAAAGAGGAACTTTCAGAAACACCCCACCAAAATAGTTACCGATTCAACATCATCTTATGCATCCTAATAAAATGCTAAATATGATATGCATGAAAGTATTGTTTTAGACATGGGCAAGGGGTTTCTTGCCTTCCTCAACAAAGTCTCCGTGGTCTTCAAAGTCTTCTGGTCAAAGTCCCTCCTCAGCAACACAATCAATCATCGCAATATGAACGGGCAAAAATAAGTACTCAACCAAAAACAGGTAAAATAATCTACTCGATAAAATGTCACACTATTTTTTCAAAATACTAGGGCGAGTATAGGTACTATAATAATTATTGGGTTTTACTTTTGGACTGTCAAAAGTTGAAGGAACTATTTTAATAGAGTGTTAAAATGCCTAAAGCAGGGTTTTAAAATAGAATAGTGCATGCAACCTATAGTAAAAATTACACAAGTGGCACCCCAAAAGACTACACAATATTACAATATTATTGGTGGAGGAATATTTGAATTTGGAAAAATATTTAAACTTTTGGAATTTCTGAAAGATTCTGGAAAATAAATAAAAAGAAGACCACTATTTCCCATGGCCCAAACCGGCTTGGCACAGCCGGCCCAGAGGGAAACCAGCCTGCGCCACGCGGCCACTTCGAAGGCGCAAAGGCGTTTTACGCCTTCCGCCGACACAGCGCACGTGCGAGTAACATATTAAAACTTGACCGCTCCGCCACATCAGTCAGCGAAAGAGGGAGGGTGAGAGGAGGATGACAGGCGGGCCCCTGCCGGAGTCAATCTGAACCTCCCGATAGGAGAGAGGGCGAGATCACTGGCGGCAAGATGGGGCACCGTTGTGCTCGACAATGATGTGAATGGGACCAGCGTTTTCCAGCCGTTTGGTGGATGGTGGAGGGAGGAGATGAGGTGCAGCGACTCGATGGCGGCGAGGTCCCATGGCGGACGTGCTTTGTGAGGGTGGTCGTCGGGGCCGAATCTTGCAGAAAAAGAATGGGGAAGAGGGGGGAAGCATCATGAAGTTGTCGCGGTTCCAATGGGCAAGAAAGGAGGGCTTGAGAAGCCTTGTACCCAGGGATTGTCGGAATCCCGATGCGGCGGATCCGGAGCTCGATCTCGAGCTTGGAAGCTTCTACCAGCATTCTAGGAATGGGGGTACCCATACCTCCCTGCCTGCGGCCCAGAGCTCGCCCACTTCAGCAAGCAAACCAACGGGCTCGGCACCACCTAAGACAAGGCCCTCGCGAGGGGCCAAGCCTTGCAAGGAGGAACGGCATCAGGACCTGCAGGGGGCCTCCTCGGGACCCCTCTAGAGCGGCGGATATTCCGAGGCGAGGCCCGGCCTCAGGAGTCAAGAATGACGTAGAAGAAGGACATGTGAGTAGCAGACAGCGGGATGGATCAGTTTCCCCTTTGGTGCAAAGGGGGCAAGGACGAATGCAGGTTCCCAAGGCATCTTCTAAAGGTTTCCATTCTGGTGCAACAAGACCATGGCCGCCCGCCGGCAGGGCGGACGTCATCGCTGAATCAGGCCCTACAGCGCTGGCAGTTACTTTGCTTAGGAAGACCACTTTTGGACACGGGAAGCATGTTCCCCTGTCCCCCTTCGAAATTGGCCGTTGTGGGATCCTTTCCCGACGAAACGATAAGGGAAGTGCAGCGGGTGTTGGAAATACGCCCTAGAGGCAAAAATAAAATAGTTATTATTATATTTCTTGTTTCAAGATAATCATTTATTATCCATGCTATAATTGTATTGAATGGAAACATAAATGCATGTGTGGATATATAGACAAAACAATGTCCCTAGTGAGTCTCTAGTTGACTAGCCAGTTGGTCAAGGATGGTTAAGGTTTCCTAGCCATAGACAAGTGTTGTCACTTGATGAGGGGATCACATCATTAGGAGAATGATGTGATGGACAAGACCCGAACTATAAAACGTAGCATATGATCGTGTCATTTTGTTGCTATTGTTTTTTGCATGTCAAGTATTCATTCCTATGACCATGAGATCATGTAACTCACTGACACTGGAGGAATGCCTTGTGTGTATCAAACGTCGCAACGTTAATGGGTGACTATAAAGGTACTCTACAGGCATCTCCGAAGGTGTCCATTTAGTTAGCATGGATCAAGAATGGGATTTGTCACTCCGTGTGACGGAGAGGTATCTCGGGGCCCACTCGGTAATACAACATCACAAACAAGGCTTGCAAGAAATGTGACTAAAGAGTTAGTCACGGGATCTTGTATTACGGAATGAGTAAAGAGACTTGTTGGTAACGAGATTGCAATAGGTATGGAGATGCCAACGATCGAATCTCGGGCAAGTAACATACCAAAGGACAAAGGGAATGATATACGGGAATGTGAGAATCCTTGACATTGAGTATCAACCGATAAGATCTTCGTAGATGATCCAATATGGACATCCAGGTCCCGGTATTGGATATTGCCAAGAGAGTGTCTCGGTCATGTCTACATAGTTCTCGTACCCACATGGTCTGCACACTTAAGGTTCGGTGACATTTTTGGTATAGTTGAATTATTGATGTTGGTAGCAGAATGTTGTTAGGAGTCCCGGATGAGAACCCGAATGTCACTAGTGTCTCCGGAATGGTCCGGAAATGAAGATTGATATATAGGATTGTTGCATTTGGCTTCCGGAAATATTTCGGGCATTACCGGTAAAGTACCGGGAGTGACGAATGGGTTCCGGGGTTTTACCTGGAAGGGCCACCCACCCGGGAGAGAACCTAATATGCCCATGGGTGGCGCACCAGCCCTTAGTGGGCTGGTGAGGCCAGCCCAATGGGACTATTTCGTCTAAAGCAAAAATAAAGGAAAGGAAATAAAAGAGGAGGTGGGCAAGAAGGAAAGGACTCCTCCACCAAACCGAATTCGAGGAGGAGACCTTCCTCCTTTGCTCGGCTGACCCCTCCTACTTGGAGTAGGAGGCAAGGCAGCGACCCCTTGGTTCTTCCTATATATAGTACAGATTTGAGATGGTTTTTGCACCTGAAGCCTTTGTGCAAACCTCTCTCCATCCACTACTTCGTGACACATCATACTTAGATCGGTACGGCACGGCGAAGCCCTGCCGGAGTAGCTCCACCATCATTACCGTCACACTGTCATGCTGCCAGAGAATTCATCTACCTCTTCGTCTCTCTTGCTAGATCAAGAAGGGAGAGATCGTCATGGAGCTGTACGTGTGATGAACACGGAGGTGCCGTCTGTTTGGTGCTAGATCGGGACGGATCGTGGTACGACAGAGATTTGGATCGCGAAGACGTTCCACTACATCAATTGCGTTTCTTAAATGCTTCCCGCTTAGCGATCTACAAGGGTATGTAGATCCGATCTCCCTCTCGTAGATGATCATCACCATGATAGGTCTTCGTGTGTGTAGGAAAATTTTTGTTTCCCATGCAACGTTCCCTAACATCGGGGCCGCCACTATATATAGACGATAGGTTGCTTCGTAGAGAAGGACCCCCGACCCCCCAAACCATTTCATTGACCCATCTTCACACTACTGAGGCCACCTAGCCTCAGGAGGCCGAAGAACATTGTACTAGTTCATCCACCAGCTCCCACGAGAGGCAATCCACCAAAGCATGAGTAGGGTTCTACGCTTCGAAGCGCCCCGAACCTGGGTAAACTGTTGTGTTCTTTGTTTGCCTCACCATCGATTGAGTTCTTCGTCGTTCCCATCGAGTAGCGTGCTACGCGAGGTTAGGCCATGAGATATCTTTGTACACGCCCGTGAGTTTCAATCTTTAAGGTTTTGCGGAGCCCAAAATACGACAGCTTCTCGTGAGGAGTGGGTGGTTTAGGAGTTCGATTAGGAGCAGCAGGTGGTCAAAGGGACTTAGAGGGAGGCCCGGGTTGGTTTTTTATAGTCCGGGCACGGTCCACCGAAAGCTTGTGTGGCAGCGAGACCGTGGGGACTACCAGGGGAGTAGAAGGGACCTGGGGACACGTCTGTGGTCTTCGTGGACGTGGTCTGACCTTGGAAAGAGGATGAGGAGGAGCGGGGGCCAGCTACTGGCGTGCCATGGTAGAGGGTGCCTTCTGACCGAGTCAGCCTGCCGAGGGCATGCATCGTTGGGGGTGTAGAAAGGCAGAGAGTAGGGGCCGACGTGGCGCAGGGTTTCGGTCATCTAGGGCATCTTTGGAGACAGCCAGAGGGGCACAAGATGGTCGGGGCTGGCCGCCCTCAGTGCGGGTGCACACTCTAGTGCGTCCAGAGTGCAATTTTCGCATGCCACGACATGCTGGTGCACTCTTGTGTGTTCCGCTAGTCCACTAGCGTCAGGGGGCAGTGGTGATGCTCCTTGGATCCCCCGGAGCCAAGAGAGAGGCAGTAGTCAAAGGAAGAGTGGGAGAAAGCCTCTGCCAGGGTGAATCAGGTGGTCAAAGGAAGAGGGGGAGGAACCCACCACTAACGTCGAACCAGAGCTGGATATCTTGAATGCGGGTGAAGGGCAACACTGTGGGCATGTGGTAAGAATTTGGGGGTGAAGGAGAATGGTAGAAGGGGTGAAAGCAGAAGTTTTACCAAATCACCAGAAGGTATTTGATTCTGGTTTGAGCAAGATAAACCTCACCACTTGCAGTGAGATTTAACTTGATTGTTAGATGGGCAAAATCAGTAGGACTCACCATGTTTGAGCTCATTTGAGCAAAGTTGACACTTTAAACATGAAAAAAACCCTAGAAGTGGACATAATGAGATATATGTGCGCCTAGGTGATCAAATCAGCTCCCACAAATGCACAACTTGGTGTGCCATCTTTATTTGGGGGCTGGATCATGCCTGCAATGTTTGGGATCAATTGGATAAACTTGGCATTGTAAAGTTGCTCAAATTTGGTTCTTGACACAAATGGTTTCGGGATTATTAGGTGTGTCAAATCAACTTGGATTGAGATGAAACTTTGCAGGATCACCACATTTATCATGTATGACTTGCTAGAGTTTTCCTAGAACTTATTGAGAATATTTCCTATGGAAATATTTCAAAAGCTTGAAATAGACACAAGGGGTTTTGAGGGGTTTTGTCCAATATTTTGGACATGACCATGTGTTGAAACTCTTATGTATGGAAAATATATGTCCACCGAGTTTCCCTAAATTTTCTCAAATATTTTTTAAGAAAGAAGATAAATATTCCCTATTAAATTCAATTTCTGAGTAGTAAAATAACTTATAAAATAATTATTTTATGGTTTTGGGTAGTCTTTTGAATACTTGGATCCAAGTTAAATCTTTGGGGTTAAACATCTCTCCTATATTGGGGACTTTCACTTCAAATCCCAAATGAGGGATTTTGACAAACCTCAAATAAATAATTCCCTTTTATTACAATCATAATTTACAAAAATGGTTTCCTTGTTCTATTCACATGGCACGATCATTGGGCAATGGTTTGGGGTCAAGGAGGTGGGTTTTAGAGAGGAGCACGACTATAGTGGTTCAAAACTTAATCAGTCACACAAGAAAGTTGCAAAAAAATAAACCATCCCGAACATGCACAAAGTTTTAATTGGCTTCATTTTTTATAAAACCAACATGTGGCAAAAGTGGTACTAACACAGGGTGTGACAGCGAGCAACTACCTGGACCCAGACGTCATGTCGTCCTATGTCGCACCGGTGATGTCCGAAGGCGACACTGTAGCTGCAGCGACGGAGAATGCCACAGCTAGACGTACGCGGTGGCAGCTCCACCGTGTATTTCACAAGACAATCGCAATTATCACCCTGAGGGAGCGACCTCGACTAGCATGCGGACAAACCCTTGTGTACCAATCTCAATGCGCAGAGGGCCACCCTCGTCAGCAGCCCCTTGGTGAGAGTGGACAACGGTTCATGGTGCACGGAGGCGCTCCTTCTAGCATAGCCAGGAGCCAGAGCGCCACCCATGCCTCACATCGCCAAATGACCAAAACTAGGCGAGAATTACTAGCACAAGCCCAACTGTTGCTGAATTTCCCACCCACGCGAGAGAACATGCAATGCTGGAGGTCTACCATCCAAAGCATAAAGAGCTTCGCAAATTGCGACAAGCTAGATGCAGCAGAACCTTCACACGCGTGTCAGTTGGCCACGACTAGGCTCACCATCGGACGTGGCGCAGGCGGAGCACCAACGATGCAGTCGCCCCCACAACAAAAACAACCTACCCGTGGGACCAACGTGCAGGATGAGATGTCCCATGCCTTGATGGACCCACGATAGAGCAAAGATCAACACCAGGACTTGAAGGACATGCGCAAGGAGGACATGTGCACTGTGGTGGGAGTGATCCCGACAATAATATCAGGGGTACAAATCAGGGGTGGAGCCTAGCTGTGGCTTAGTGGATACACTCCTATGTATGAGTTTGGGCCCCACTCGGGACTCGTAACAGCACTATGTGTCGAGCCCGAAGGCTACCGTTTGCTTATGGGGGGTGTGAGATTACAAAATGCTCAACTCTTGTTCAGGAGCTCGGGTGTGGCTTATATAGAGTGCACCATGACAGGTCGGGCGCCATTACAAGGGTGAGTTAATGCTAATAACTATATAAGTTACTAGAGACAGCAGTTCTAACTCCGACGTTACTTGTAACGCGCATCTTCACTGCACTTCATATGGTAGTTTATGCCTGTAGCCATTGTAGTCCCTTTGTCGTCCATGCCTTGCTATAGTCCGAGTGTCGAGGAACGTCCGACTAACATAAGATGATCCGAGTGGACAAGAGAAAGCCGAGTGAGAACATGTTTGCCCGAGTGAGACCGTGACTGCACTTGTTATCTTGGGGACATTGATGCTCATGTGGGGTCTTAGGAGGGCCCTAGGAGGCAGGTCCGTGGGCCTACCCCTAATGTACAACCCCGTTAGTAGCCCCTCAATCGGTTGAGGCTTTACTGGCCGAGTGGATAACACTCTTTAGTGCCCTCGGTGTCTCGGGGGCACCGAGGTTGTAGCTCAGGGATACATCACTCGGACCCTCGGTAAAGCACTATGGATTCAAGAGTGAAGAATTCCGAGTGTCAGAGCATGTACGCATGCTTGCAATTGAGTATCTTTTGGGAAGATAGATCAATGATTCGGACGATCGTGAGACTGGAGCTCTGAATGTTCAACGATGAGGAAGGAAGGATCCCACTCACTCATGGTAAGGGCGATCAGGTCGCCTTCTGATCTTATCCGAATGATTGAGGTCCTATGGGTGGACGAGTCGCGGGATGTTTGGCTCACCTCATTATGTGTCGTCAATACAGAATCCATTCGGGTTATGAGGAAGTCGGCATCTCCATGTTCTTGAATCAAAGGAGCGCGCAGGAAGGGTCAAAACGGCGACGACGTGGGTAGTAGTGGTAGTGGAGAGGCGCCTCGATTTCCGTGCCTGAGATGTCGGTGTAATGCCATAGCTGCATTGTCCCAGGGATGCCCCGGATCCCCCTCGTGCAGGCGAAGTACTCGATAAGGTATCTCCGGGTAGCATACAAAAGGGACTAGGTGGCGAGGAGAGAGGATCACGCCACCAGATCTGGGCCACTTCCATCCCTCCCCCGGACCTTGTTGATGTAGCTAGGAGGTCTCCCCTGTCTCCACCTCCCTCTGTCCTCGCCCATCTCACCGCGTCGAATGGTGAAAGGTGCAACAGCAAAGGCCCAGCAGGCCAAGAAGGGCTCATGCTGGTCTTCCTCGAGTGCTGGGGCGCTCTCGCAGGGTTGGATTCACGGTGATTGGATATCGTCCCGAGTCGCCAAGGGGTGCCTGCCAAAGCTGGAGAGCGAAGGTCTGGTGGTCCCAGGGAGCTGGCGGTCGATATGCATTATCATTTATTTTGTCTAACACTTTGAAAGGACCATTAGCACACGACATTAGCTCTGACTTGCGCAAATCAGGAAACCTATCCTTACGCAAATGCAACCAAACAAGATCTCCACGTACAAACACAACATGTTTTCTACGCTTATCTCCAGCAAGTTTATATTTAGCATTCATGCGCTCAATGTTTTCCTTAGTTAACTCATGCATATTTAATATCAAATCAGCATGTTCTTTAGCATTAAAATTAAACCTCTCCGAATATTGAAGAGGTAACAAATCAATAGGTGCACAAGGTAGGAGACCATACACAACTTCGAGAGGACACATATTGATTATAAGAAAATTCAATATGAGGCACGAATTCTTCCCACAATTTTCGATTGTTCTTCAAAACAGCCCTAAGCATAGTAGACATGGATCTATTGACTACTTTAGTATGTCCATCAGTTTGGGGTGACATGTAGTACTAAAAAGCAGTTTTGTCCCCAACTTAGCCCATAAACATTGCCAAAAATGGCTAAGAAATTTAGCATCATGATCTGAAACAATCGTATTTGGCACACCATGCAAGCGAATAATTTCACGAAAGAACAAATCAGCCACATTAGCGACATCATCACTTTTATGACATGGTATAAAGTGTGCCATTTTTGAAAATCTGTCCACGACAACAAATATGCTATCGCTCCCCTTCTTTGTTCGAGGTAAACCTAAAACAAAGTCCATAGATATATCCTACCAAGGAACACTAGGTACAGGCAAAGGCATATATAAACCATGAGGATTGAGTCGTGACTTAGCTTTTTGACATGTCGTGCAACGAGCAACAAAACGCTCAATATCCCGTCGCATCCTTGGCCAAAAGAAATGTGTAGCAAGTACGTCCTCCGTCTTCTTTATGCCAAAGTGTCCCATCAATCCTCCTGCATGCGCCTCCTGTAACAACAAAAGACGAATGGAGCTAGCTAGAATGCATAGCTTGTTAGCACCAAACACAAATCCATCATTAATGATGAACTTGTTCCATGTTCTCCGTTCTTTACAATTCTCCAACACATCTTACCCAACAGCAGGTGTCGATTGGCAACTGGTGTAGTCAAAACTCTCAAAGCTTGGATAGAGCGATTGTCAGGTCATGCCAAACACACGGTGTAGATGTATGTGGAGCTGGGAAGGTTTATCATATGGTAGCAAGGAGGGTCAGCAATAATCATTTCAAAGATGCGAAGTTGAAAAGACGCTCAACGACGGTACCGTGCTGGTCCTAGGCTTGACCGTACTAGAGACGCGAGCCTAGAACACCAACAAAAGTCACGACGACACGTACTAATCAAGGGAAGAGCCACTCTGATTTTTTATTTGCGCTTTTTTTCTGAAAATCTCTATAATGGCGAGTGTCTCAAAACTCTTCCCAAGGACCGAAAACAGGATAGGCATGGAAAAAAATGACAATATTTTTTTAATTTCTGGAGCAATTGGGCATGCGACGACCAAAAATTGCGACAAAAATCACTATGATGGCGAGTATCTCAAAACTCTCTAAAAATCCAAATAAAACGAGAGGGAAAAAATTCACCCCCAAAACTTTGGCCTAAGAAGTGTTGTGAAAAGCGTGCCAGACTCATTTTTTTAAACCTACTCAGGTAAGGAAACGTGAAACCCAAAGCAAAAGGAACTCAAAATTAACCTAAGGCAGAAAGGATTGTGGTGGGTATATGGTGGTGGTATACGGCAGCAAGGATAATGGTGGCGTGGTGGTGGTATATGGAAGTAGCGATGATGGTAGCATGGAGGTGATATATGGCAGCGATGAAAGACGGTGCAGTGGCGGCGTGACAACCTGTGACCAGAACTCGAAACTCTAAAGGACTACACGCTAAGACCAGCAACTCGACACGACGATGTAACCGCAAATTCAAGTAAGCAAACTACTGAAAAGACTATGCAAAGGCTCAGATTGGTTCGAATATGATGATCTAACCATAAATTTTTTTATGGATTTTTCGTGGACGATAGGTATGAAGAACAGATGCGATGTAACTACGAAAAACTGGTAAAATCTCACCGAGCAACCTGGAAATATGATACCACTTGATAGAGGTGATGTTGTCCATGTCTTTCGATGAGATCGTGGTTATCGATTTGGTGGAGTAGACTTTGACGATCCGACTACGAACGTATGAGGACGCCGCACCTTAGATATCGCTAAACCAACTCCGAGAGGTTATTGACCAGGTCGGAGCACGATCAACCTGACCCCGAAGGTCTGTTTCCTGCACGCAAACGAAGAACAAGCAAGAAACCAAGATTGCAATCAAGATATTGCAAATATAAGAGGAATGCTTTATTGATGAAGGTGGGGTTCTGTGACGCCTTTTCTGATCGTGGAACACAAACGAAGAACGCAAAGTTGCAGCTACGGAGAACTTGTAATCTAAACAAAACCCAAGTCTAAACAGTGCCCTAAGGGTTGTATATATGAGGGGATACAGAGGCAATTTCGTGACCCTTGGAGGAGGGGTCCTAAAACAGCCCTAAACTCGGTTTCCTCACACATACGGACTCTAAAAACATCCTATACTATGGTATTTCGAAATTACATGGGCCTGGCAGAAAAATAAGGTGGTGCAACAACTATAATAGCCTATGGACGAAATTTATAAAGTAGCGTCTCGAATATTTCTTCCAAAGCCTTCATGCTCTCCTTATGGTGGCTTTAAAGTACGAAAATCACTAGTGGCAGCTCCATTGTTCTCTCCCGTGTGTGCACCTTCTTCTCCATGCTTGATCCCGCTCCAACAGATATCCTTCTTGTTCATGCTAGGTCCTTCATTCATAAGTACAACAAAATGATCTAACTTAGGCAACATCATATGTTCATGAACATTAGAAGTATATCCAAGAAACCAAAGCACCTGATAATTCAATTGGTGTCCGCGAGCTCTAGTAACTAGTCCAGTATGTATAGCACCTGGGGCTATGGGTGTAACAATCGTGTTGATGTCCTCATCATATACTAGTGGTCCCAGGGAGCTGGCGACTGTCGGAGGTGGCTAAGCGGGAGCCCGCACCTAGGGGTGACGAGCGAGTGCTCCTCGTCACCCACGTGGAAATAGGTTTTTCTATGCCCCCACATCTGTTCTTCTGTGCATTCCTTGATTTCTTTGGAGTGCAACTTCATTATCTACCCCCCAATGTCGTCTCGTACCTACTGCCTTCGTGTGTCTGTGCGAGAACTTCCTCGGATGCTATCTCAATCGGGGGGGCTGAGGACAAACGTAGTGCAATTCTGTGGGGGTTTAGGAATCCAGCATAGAGGTAAGAGTAGCTTCCTAGTGATGTATTTCCCTGATTCTATGAAGGGTTGGTCGGACTCCGAGTTCTATTGCCACGATGGTCCAATCGGTGAGGGTCTGTCGGGACTTCCACCTTATTGGCCTGAGAGAATTCAGTCGTCTCCTTCTTTGACCGTGTTGAACGTGGAGAAGGTGGATGTAGACATTCTGGTGATAGTGTTGGTTGCTCTGTTGCGGAAAGGTGTCAACACGATGGGTCTTCTGGAAGTCTTCTTCCAGTACAGGATCTAGCGCCTCTAGGCTAGATCCCACCCTATGTGGATGTACAACGACCTGAATGACTCCACCTGCGTTCACCCGGAGGAGATCGGGGTGGAGTAGCTGGAGAATAAGCTGAAGGCCATATCACCCATGTGAGACAACCCTAGGAGAACCAGGTTGGTGCCCCTTTTCTCGGAGAAACACCCGCCGAAAGAGGTAAGTCTTCAAGCGTTCAAACCGAGCGAACTTCATTGTCGTTTTCTTAGTTTGTTAGTAATCTCGTTTCCTTCATTCGGCAGGCCTTTACAACACTGGTCAATTCTGTACCAGCGATTAAATGTGTGCCTATCGGGAAAACGACACCTATGGGAAGCTCTATGGATCCCTTGATCGTTCGGTGGAGGGAGTGAGGTGCCGCCAAGAGCGGAACTACCGATCAGCACCAGCAAGGTCGTTTACCTAGGTTCGGTCCGCTTAGCGCGTTAAACTCTACTCCTGCTTTGTTTGTATTGGATGCTTACTGTAGGGTTATTTGCTACAATAATTTATTTGGTGACTAGAGATTCTAAAACTCCAAAAGGTCCAAACCGCTCTCGAAATGAGCCTTGGGCCTCCTTTTATAGGCAAAGGGGTCACCAACAGTGTGCTCACGGGTTGCATAGTGAATAGGGTTCACCGCTTATCTATCTACTGCGGTGTCAGGGACGGTAAATGCCTTGGAGGCATCCTGACCAGCATCAAGGTGGCTTTCACACGTACCCAGGTGTATTAACACTTGGGATTTGTGCTGGCGCATGAGGGATGCGCTGTAGCGGTGGCGGTCGGTGGCACTGTCGCAGGAGGGACACGTGCCGGGCTAAGGGAGCTTGCCAGCCTGGCGTCCTTGCGTGTGGCCTGGCCCGCCTTCCCGGCAAGGATGGCTTGTTGGTGCCTTGGACATCTTCCCGTCAAGGAGGGCTTATCGGGGCCTTGCAAGTGTTCCCAGCAAGGAGGGCTTGTCGGGGCCTTGTAAGTATTCCCGACGAGGAGGGCTTGCCGGGGCCTTGTAGCCTGGGCTGGCTCTTCACACCTTTGGTGGGGTGTGGTCTTGGCGAGCCTCGGGTATCTTCCCGTCGTCTCTCTTAGTGTACTGTCGCCAGGGGTGCTGCTAGTCTGGGGCATAGGAGATCCCAGTCTCTAATGCACCGACAGGAGCCCCCGGGCCTGGGCCACACACGCATGCGAGGCGTAGTTAGGCCAGGCCCAAAGTGGTGCACGGGCTTCCGCTTGGCAGCTTGGAGCTGTTGCAAGTGGCCCTTCCCCATGTCGCATTAAACGCGTGAAGTGGGGAATCGTGCGCACAGTGGCCGAGGTGGCCACGCACGCGTAGAGCCATTGGTTGGTACGCAAGGGTCGGCCGCATATCTCCCCCACCCCACATAAGAAGGGGGAAATGCAAGCACATAAGCCCATTGCCCCCAACTTCCTTCAATCTCGAAGCCGCCACCGTCGCCTTCCTGCAAATAGAAACCACCCCCTTCCCCCTCCCACCTCTTATATTTGTGCTTCGGGTAGCCGCAGCTTCTGTCGTCGTTATGGCGCCGAAGGGGAACAAGGGAAAGAAGGGGAAGGTTGTTCCCGTGGAGAAGGAGCTGGTGAAGATGCGGAAGGACTTCTCCTACTTCTCTCTATGGCCCGATGTGCCCACCTTGAAACGGCGCTACCAGTTCATTTGGGCGGCTCAGACGACGGCACATCTGGCCACCTGCGTGACTCCGACAGAGGCTGGCGGTGGCCGTGATAAGTATCCTTTCTTTGCCAATTACTTCAACCGCGGGCTCTGACGCCTTTCTCTGAATTCTTCATCGACATCATGCACAAGGGCTTCCATCTCTTGGACTTCATGCCGAACGCGGTGACATGCATGTCCATATTTGCGCACCTCTGCGAGAACTTCCTTAGAATTAATCCCAACAAAGCCCTTTTCGCCATTACTTCACTCCTCGCATCCAGGGAGGGGACGCCCTTTTGGGCTTCATTAACTAGATTCCAAGGTCCGGGTGCAAGTAGTTATACCTGGATGGGGCCCTCCGCGAGAAGTGGGAAGAATGGCGGGGAAATGGTGTTGGATCCGCAAGGAGGGGTATCTGCCCTTCTGCGAGCCCAGGACCGCCAAGATCTATTCCCGCAACAAGCATTGGAGTGACTTCGACCCGGACGATAAGAAGCTGATTGTCACTGTCAATAGGATCCTGCGTCTCAGGGCCGCAGCGTTGATGATAGAGGTGATGGGTGCTGACTTCGTCCGCACGCGCATCACCCCCCTCCAGAACAGGGGAGGAAGGCCACCCTCGCCCTTCGTGAATGCCGCGGATATTATGTGGTTCCGGACCGGCTTGAACAAGAACTCGACGACACTGGATGATGCCTTCGTTTGTTAGAATTTGTTCAAATCTGACTCTAGGCCTCGGCGGACGCATGACGTCATCCCCTTGTGCAACAACTAGGCCTTAAGAGCCCTCCCGACGATGATGTCGGAGTGTAATGCTCACGGCATGGTTGCAACTTGGATCGAGCCCAAGGAGGATGACGCCTTATCTTTCTTCAACTGCTTGTCAGGGAAGCCCATCAGGGAAGAGACCGACCTCATCCGCGACACCACCAACGAGGAAGTGGCGTACATTGCCAGCCGGGCCGAGGAACGGGCCCTTGCTGAAGTGGCCGGGAGTGTCGGCTTTTATGATGAAGGGGCGCTCGAGGAAGGAGCACTGCTGGAGGGAGAGCTTGCCGGGGAGCCTAGTAGCTCAGCTATCGGGGGGGCTTCGGAGGAACGGGCGCCCGGCGAAGAGGAAGAGGAGGTGCCCTTGGCCCGCCGGAAGCCCAAGCGAGTACTTCGACATGCTGGCTCCAACCTCCCCGTCCGGCGAGCTTTGTCCTCCGCGCATATCAAACATCCCATGGCCGCATCCCCTCCGGGGGATGTCGAAGGGGATGTGGATTTTGATTTTTCAGCTTTCAGCCTGGGGGAGGAGGGAGAGTACGCTCCTTACCCTTTACCCTCTTCGAACCCCTTGCTTTATGTTCTTACTCATCTGGTGTTGATTCTTCTTCATAGGGACTCGGAGACGTTCTCCAAGTAGATGGCAAAGAGGGCCAAGGTGTTGGCAGGTAGCGGTCCTTCGGCAAGTGCCTTAGAGGAGCCGCCGGCAGCTTCCGCCACCCCGGTGCCCAGCCCCTGGCAAAGCCCCCAGCGGGAGTCACCGAGGCCGGTGATGCCTGAAGACGAGCCCCCGGGAACTGATGTTGTCGGAGAGGGGACAACTACCCCTACCAGCTCGATGAGGGTGAGTTTCTCGGCAAAGGACGTCTATGAGTTTTTCCTTTGTTTTCTTGAATGCCCATATTGTTCTGATCATCTTCTTCTTTGTCTTGTACCTCGATCTCTCCCGTGTCGAGGAGATGAACGTCGACTCCGTCATCAAGGAAACCGTGCGGGACGCGGCTGCTGCACCCGATAAGGTTGCTTTGAGTGAGTCCGCCGAGGTGGCGCGGGAACGGCCACTCAGCAACTGACGGAGGAGTCCATCGAATGATCCGGAGCACGTGTCGGCGATTCTTCTGCTGCCGGGGCCGAAGAGGCAGCACTAGATGAGGAGCCCCCCTTGCCGGCGAGGATGTTGGTGACGACCAACCTCCCATGTGTGGGCCCCCGCCAACCAGCGAGTACATTCGCGCTGGCGAGGGTCAATTCATCAACCAGCCAGGAGTGAGTCGCACGAGGATAACCACGCCGAAATCTCCGTCAGTGCTGGGGTCGCGATCGTGGCAGGAAGCTCAGCGAAGAGCAGCTCTTCCAGTCCATGAAGGCCAACGTCAGCCAGCTCCAGGCCCTCTAACCGGCCCGGTAGAAAAAATTAGACTCCCGGGCAGCGATTGTCGAGGCAGCAGAGGAGGCCTTCGAGAAGCGCTTCGAGGAGACGCGGACCCACTTCGCCAAGGCTCACCAGGAGGTGAAGATCGATCGAGAAAAGCTGAGGGCCAAGCGGGACAAGGTCCTTCTAACGTCGTCGGACATCCCGAAGGAGGACGAAGAGACCCGACGCCGTATTTCCGATGAATACGCCCGCCTCAATGCGCTTTGGATCAGCCTCGAGTCCCACAAAGAGGAACTCGCCGATCGTGAGAAGGTGCTCAGCAACAGGCTCCACGCAAAGGACGAGGAGGTCGAGAGGCTCGTGGGGCAGCGCACCCAAGAGCTGATGGATCAGCAAAAGGACGCCCTCACCGCCCAAGCTTCAGAGCACGCCGGCAAGTTGTAGGAGGTTGCTGACAAGGCTGCCGGTGACGAGGATTCCAGGGAGGAGTTTGCCGGCAAGTTGAAGAAGCTGGAAGGGGGCTTTGAAGGCCTCGTCAAGGAGATCTCACTAGTTCTACCTCTATGCACTTTGTGAACTTGTCAATCGCGACGTACAAGTACTCAAAGCCCCCGGCAACACGGAGGAAAGGGCCGAGGATATCGAGCCCCCAGACCGAGAATGGCTAGGAGAGAGAAATCGTCTAGAGAGCTTGGGCTGGCTAATGAAGCTTCCTTGAATGGAACTGGCACGCTTCACGTTTGGTTACTAGTGCATTCGCATGCTGGAGGGACGTGGGCCAGAAGAAGCCTTGCCGGAATACCTTGTTGACAAGGGCTCTTGACCCTATGTGGGAGCCACATATCCCCCCATGTATCTCGACCAACTGCTCCAGTCCTTACTCTTGGGGGATGCATTTCAATTTCACGCCGATCAGTCATCTTCTGTAGAGGGCATCATCCACGAACTGGTACATGTTGGACTGATGGGCTACTCTTTCTGGTTCTTCCTTCTCTTCAGGCAGGTCCCCAGTTTGGAGGTACCGGACTATGTGATGCGCCCATGCCGGAGCCTGAGGTTCGATGGCAAGGACTAAAGGCATATCCTCTGTCAGGATGGCATCTTCCCGACAGGTTCGGTATCTCCTTCGGTCATTTCTTTTCCGACAAGATCCTCGCCGGGGCTCTTTGGCAGGTCTGCTGGAAAGTACTTGTCGGAGCTTAGCTTCCTTCTCTTGTCCGGATTGGTCGATGGTTTTATGGAGGGTTGAGTCATTCGTAACACAAAAATTCCTGGTTCCACAGGCAACTTAAGGGTTGCATGCTTCGACGGGTCGTCGGTGATGGTATTTTCGGCACGAGGAATGTGCTCCGTCTGCAGACTATCGAAGCGCTCTTCGAACTTCCTGACTTCTTCCATGTAAGCCTCCATCAGTGGACTCTGATAGTCCTTGTTGACCTGCCGGACTACTAGCTGTGAGTCTCCTCTGACGATGAGCTTCCCCGATCCCCAGATCTGCTGCGATCCTGAGGTCGGCAAGTAGCCCTTTGTACTCGGCGGTGTTTTTGGTGGACTTGTCCCGGGGGAAAGGACATCTGGTTTACATACTTGAGGTGTTCTCCCGTAGGCGCAACTAGCAGCACGCCGGCTCTAGCACCTTGCAATGAGAATGCTCGATCAAAATACATGACCCATTCTTGGTTGGACTCCTTGCCCGGGAGGGTTGATTCTCGTATTTCTTCGTCTGGCGTCGGGGTCCATTCGGCAATGAACTACGGCAAGGCCCTGCTCTCGATGGTGATGTGCTTTCAAACTTGAGGCTGAAGCTGAGCGCGCTTTCTCGAGGCCATGAGGAGGATGAAAAGCAGTTTTTCCACCCCGGAGTATCTCGACCTGGCCCCCTACAAGAGGGAGGTGACGAAATAGATCGAGCGCTGCATTATATTCTTCTTCTGCACTAGCCCGCCAGTTGCGGTGGTTTCTCTTGGTCGCCGCTGGACTTTGCCGGGGGTCCCTGGTTGCCGGTGTGCGCTTCCTCATCCGATGGTGTCGCATTTGCTGGCGTATCTTCGTCGTATTCCCTCCGCACCACCAGTGTAGTGCTAACCACTTGGTTGGTTGCCGCTAGATACAGGAGCAGCGACTCTCGTGGTTTAGGCGCTACCAGGATTGGCGCAGAGGAAAGATATTTCTTCAGGTCTTGTAGCACTGCTTCCGCCTCAAAGGTCCATTCAATTGGCCCTGCCTTCTTCAAGCTTTTAAAGAAGGGCGTGTTTGGTAGACATGGAAATGAACCTTCTCAAGGCGGCTACACAGCCAGCTAGGTGTCGCACATCCTTGACGCGCTTCGGTGCCTCGATCTGTTCGATGGCCTTGATCTTGTTGGGGTTAGCTTCGATCACGTGTTGGGACACGAAGAACCCGAGAAGCTTGCCAGATGGGACACCGAATACACACTTTTCGGGGTTGATCTTGAGGTTGATTTTGCGCAGGTTAGCAAATGTCTCTTCCAGATCATGCATGAGTGTTGATTTGTCTTTGGTCTTGACCACTATGTCATCCATGTAGGCTTCCAGATTCCTGTGGAGTTGGGGCTCAAACCCAATTTGGATCACTCTTGCAAAGTTGGAACCGGCGTTCTTCAACCCGAAGGGCATTCGTACAAAGCAGTATGTGCCATAAGGGGTGATGAAGGTACTTTTCTCTTCATCTACCTCAGTCACATAAATCTGGAGATACCCTGAGTAGGCGTCGCGGAAGGACAACAGGTCATAGCCGGCAGTTGAGTCGATAATCTGGTCGATGCGTGCCAAGGGAAAAGGGTCTTTTGGTCAAGCTTTATTGACATCAGTAAAGTCGATACACGGCCGCCACTTCCCGTTCGCCTTGCGCACTACAACCGGATTGGCCAACCATGTAGGATGGATGACTCCACTAACCAGTCCTGCTGCTTCTAACTTCTTAATTTCCTCGGCAATGAACTCTTGCCCCTCTAGGGCTTACTTCCTCACCTTCTGTTTGACCAGCCACGCGTGGGGGCCGACAGCGAGGTGCTGCTCAATCACCTTCTTGGGAACACCGGGGATATTTGATGGTTGCCATGCAAATACATCGAGATTCGCCCGCAGGAAGGCGATGAGCGCGCTTTCATATTTGCTGTAAATGGTAGAACTTACTGTGAAAGTTCCCACCCGTGTCGTCCTCTAGGGCAGGCACCTTCTTAGTCTCTAGCGGAGCAGCCCTAGACTTCTTGTTCCAGGCAGCTAACTCTCCGGCGCATCCTCGGCGGCAGCAAAGTACTCTGGTCGTGTGTGCTTGCCGGGATCAGCGTGGGAAGCCCTCTTGCCGAGATTCTTCTCCCCGTGGGCCTTGGCGGCAGGCGCTGCCACTGCCTCCCAGTAGAGGTGGTTGGTGCACACGAGTGCATCCTTCTTGTCGGGGTTGATGACGATGACGTCGACCGGTCCAGGCATCTTCAGGGTGTTGTAGGCGTAGTGGGAGGCTGCCAAGAATTTGGCCAGTGTAGGGCGCCCGAGGATCCCTTTGTACGCGAACGGATTGTCAGCAACGTTGAAGAAGACATTCTCCGTCTGGTAGTTCTGGTCACTTCCGAAGGTCACCAGCAGTGTGATCTTCCCCTTCGGTGGAATCTTCCCTGGGTTGATCCCTTGGAACACTCATGTTTCCTCGAGATCTTCATCAGGAATCTGCAACCACCGGATCACGTCGGTGGAGATGATATTTAGACCCGACCCGCCGTCCACCAACATCTTCGGCACCTTGAGGTTGCGGATAGATTGGGGAGACCAACAACGGCAAACATCCGACCACCATAACGCGGTCTGGATGATCCTCATTATCAAAGATGATCGGTGTGTGCGACCACTTCAAGGGCCTATGAGTGCAGATGGAGGGATCCGCCGCGCTCACCTCACGCTCCCACTTCTTCGGTTGGCGGTGGAAAGAGTGAAACGACTCACCTCCATCGAGGCACATCATATATGTTGCCTTTTCAAACTCGTGGTCGCTGGAGTCGTCGTCTGGGCCGTCCTCATCCTCATCCTCCTCCTTTCTTTCACACGCCCGTGCGGGCTTCACCCTCTTGTTCTTGAACTTGCCGGGGGGACCCCCTTGGCCACCCTTTTTCCTGCCTGATCCTTCGCCACTGTCTCGGGCCTTTTCCTTATCGTGTCTTTGGTACTCCGCCCTATGCTTTTTGGCAAGTTCATCAACTTGTCGGCAGTGTTGGAGGTCATGACCCTTGGTGCAGTGGATCTTCCAGTATTGGGCGTCAGAGCCCTCCGTTTTGTCATCGGCCGCCAAGGCCTGGCGAGAGCCGCACCCGGCAGCGTCCTTGCTGGTAGCCTCGGCCTTCTCCTTCTTGGAGGTGTCGGCGTTGCCGGATGTCTCAATGGCAAACACGGCTTTGCCCTTCCCCTTCTTGTTGTGCCGTTTCCCCTTTTTGTGGGGACATCGACGTCTTTGTCTTTGGAGTCTGCCTCTGCACTGGTGTCTTCGCCGGGAAGCCTTCTCCCCTCTTCCGCTCATGCACACTTGTCCGCCAGGGCATAAAGCTCAGCGACATCGCGGACCTTGTTCATCGCAAGCTCCTCGTGCATCTTCCGGTTTTGAACGTTCTTATGGCACGCGCTGGTGACGGCGGCTGGGAGAACGTCCGAGATGTTGTGCTGTATGCGGCTGAATCTCTGGATGTACTTGTGCAGAGTCTCACCCTCCTTCTCGGGGATGATGTGCAAGTCACTGTCTTGGCCAGGGGCCCGGTGGCCACCTGTGAAGGCGCCAACAAAGTACTGGCACAACTCCTTCCAGGAGGAAATGGAGTTCTTGGGTAGATGCATCAACTATGACATGACGTTGGGCTTGAGCACAAATGGGATGTAGTTGTCCAGTATCTTGTCGTCTCGGCCCCCGGCAGCATGAACCGCAATGGTGTAGATGCTTAGGAACTCATACAGCTCGGTCCTGCCGTCGTAGTTGTCTGGGATCTCCGGCTTGAAGGTACGGGAGCTAGGCCACTGGACCTGCCGCAACTCAGGGTAAATGCTGGTTAGCCCACCTCGTAAGTTAGGTCGCTAGGATACCCCGATGCAGGAGTGTCTGCAGCGGCTCTAGCATGTTTGTCTGATTGACGACGCGTTTCTCGTCGTCGCTCGATGAGAGTACACGCGTCCTCCTTGCGCCACTCGTGAAGAACATCACATTGATTGTGGCGGGTCCGTGGGTCGGAAGACCCGGTCGAATTGTCAGAGACGATAACCTATTGCCGCCGCCATGGGGGAGAGTGCACCGTGGCGGTGGCAGCCCCAGTCTTCTCGGTACGGTCGTGCGCGCGCTTGCTGGAGGGTCATCTCGACATCCCCGCCTGTTGGGGACCGTCCCCATTGGCTAGGGCAACGAGGCTCTGGATGGTGGCCCTCCACTCCTCGAGCCTGTCCGCTGTTGGAGAGAAGTCCAAGAGCACCTGGGCTCGCTTCAGGGCTTCTGCTAGTGTGGGCGGCAGCGATATGTGAAAAATAGCGATCCCTTGGTCCCGTGGTGGTGCGTCGCCCTGGCCGGTCCCAAAGCGTGTGTGTCGACCCTGCGAGTCCACGGAACGAGGCCCAGGAGTCCTTCGTGGGGGTGGTGAATCGCCATGTTCTAGCGCGATCAGCCGCGCGCGCCTCGGAAGGTCGGGGTGGGTCCGTCCGCTTCGTTGTCTTGGAAGATGTCCTCATATCCTTCGAAGTAGGTGCGCCGCCCGTGGGCTGCGCAACTACGTCCTTCGATGCACCGGCGGGCGGATGGTTGTCGCGATCGCGGACGATGCCACTCGCCCGGGTTTGCGCTCCAAAATGTTGCGGAAGTTCGGGACCTCTGCCTCCTTGTCCTGCGCCCGCACCCTGTCCCGCCAGTGCTGGGGTAGGAGCACTAGGTGCGAGTGCGTCGATCTCCTTTTATAGGCGGATCAACGCGACCTCCCCCCCCTACCTGGCGCGACAAAGTATCAGGAAAGCGATGCCTATGGGAAGCTCTAAGGATCCCTTGATCGTTCGGCGGAGGAAGCGAGGTGGCGCCAAGAGCGGAACTAGCGATCAGCACTGGCAAGGTCGTTTACCCAGGTTCGGGCTGTTTGGCACGTAAAACCCTACACCTGGTTTGTCTGTATTGGCTGCTTACTTTAGGGTTATTTGCTACAGTAATTTAGCTGGTGATTAGAGAGTCTAAAACCCCAAAACGTCCAAACCTCCAAGAAATGAGCCTTGGGCCTCCTTTTATAGGCAAAGGGGTCACCAGTAGTGTGCTCACGGGTTGCATAGTGAACAGTGTTCACCAGTTATCTATCTACTGCAGTGTTAAGGGCAGTAAATCCCTTGGCAGGCCCCCTAACCAGCATCAAGGTGGCTTCGATACGTACCCAGGTGTATTGACACCTGGCCTTTGTGCTGGCGCATGAGGGATGCGCTCGAGTGGTGGCGGTCGGTGGCACTGTGGCAGGAGGGACACCTGGCGGGCGAAGGGAGCCTGCCGGCCTGGCGTCCTTGCATGTGGCCTAGCGGGCCTTCCTGTGGGGACCCCGGCTAATGAGTTGAGATCGCCGAATGAACGTGCTCCGTGATCCCAGAGATCAATGCTCACCAAACACACATATGCTGAATATTAAGAGTCTTACGTCCAAGTACCAAATTATTACAACACATGACCGAAGGGTCCAGTTCACAAGGTAGGGCCTATAAGGCCAAATCAAATGGATACAACTAGTAGTGGAAATCTTAGGGCAAAGCGGGTACACCAACAGGCATTCTGACTGGGAAGTGTCCTAGTTTGCAGGGCATCTCCGAAGACGTACTCTTCTCCAAACTCCGGTCCTTCCATATCTGGTCAATAATATAACCAGTGGCAAGCCAATGAGTACTTTGAATGTACTCACAAACATCCCACGATACGAAAAATGCGGTTGGTACAATAACAAGTATATGCAGTTTGGTGGATAACAAATTGACTATAAATAAACATGATCATGGATGTGCAACATAAGCTAGACGATAATTAGAAGAATAGGTTACATATATCAACATATTTGTCAAGGGGTTAACACTCTGATTCACCCGATATGCGAAGTCACCAAACTTGGTCATATCAAATCTTTTATATTAACACCATTTACCACACACTCACACACACTTGGTTTATGCGGAAACGACCGGACATAGTTTAAGCAGGATTACCCAACTGCCCTTGACCGTGGACACGGCTATTCAAATATTTTTACACTCTCCAGAGGCAGTATGCTGGACCCACAAGATCCGAGAAACTTCCGTGTCATCCATGACTCGCGGTATATAGCATACCCGAGGTAAGTACCCGATCAATGCCTTTCCCCTGACGATACTAGACAAAGAGGTCCACTCTATTGGTACCCATCCCACATGATGTACTTCTTACGGACACCGACTCTAGATAGTGTCATCCATGCGGGGACCAACGGTGTGCCTGGAACACATAAAAACGACATAGTCGCCCTACCTGGCATGGCCCCGTCATGAGAGTGACCACACATCACTCCCGCCACTAGTAATGTGGCTCTTTGCTAGCACCGACCAGAGTAATCAACAAAGCCCCGTCCCATAAAGGGGTAACGTGGTCGTACATGTAAGGTTGGGACGGTCGACACATCATAAACCTAATACCATTTCCGAACTTATGATCACATGCAGCGGAAATATGTGCTACACTAGGATGCAATATAACATATGCTCAAACATGGTCAAAGGGCTGCTTGCCTTGGTCAGCTAAGTATCCGGGGTCTTCGAGGTCTTCAAGTCCAACTCCTTCGTCAAACAGGGTTTCTATCGCCGTAATAAAATAAAAGCAATAAGTAGCTCAGTGCAAAACAAATCACAAAGTCACTTTAAAAATGTTGTTTAATTCTGATAAATCCATATTTTTTTTATAAATATTTGTCCCTGGTTTTAGTGAAAGGAATATTTTTAAAATCTATTTAACAGAAGCAAAACTATTCCAAATTAGCCTTTTTAATTATTATAAAACAGATAAGTTGTCCTAAAAAATTTTGTAACAGTTCTTTTAATTACTCCTCATTTCTAGAAAAATAACAGTGGAAAAATCATTAATTTTCACTGGTCAAATCTTTTTATAAAAATTTGTAAAACAGAGTTTAAAATAAAAAGGAAAAGGGCAATAGCCCTGGCCTGGCTCGACATGGGGCTGGCTCGGCCCAGTGGCTAGCCAGCCAGCCTGCCCAGGCACGCGCGCCATCAGGTTTGAACCTAACGTGCGGGCCACTGCGGTCAGCGGTTGCGGGGAGCGAAGGAGAGGAGGATGGGCCACCGACAGGTGGGGCACACGTGTTGGGATCGTCTCTTACCTCTGGACAGAGAGGAGGAGGAGGAAGTCGGGGTGGTTACCGACGTCCTTAGGCCCTAACAACACCGGGAATGGGTCCGGCTCACCGTCGCCTACCTGCTGGTGGTTGAGTCGACGACAGGGGGGAGGGGGGTCCTGGTTCACTGACTACGAAGTGGCTGCGGCCGAGAGGTTTCGGTCAACGGTGGAGGTGGTGGCTACGGGCACAGATTTGCTCCGGGAAGAGGGGGAAATGATCCTGGGGTCATTGGGAGTGCGTAGGTTCGCAGAGGGATGCGAGAACTGCCGTGTAGCCGGAGATCTACCGGAGCTCCGAGGTGGAGCGTCCTCGGTCGATCTTGAGCACCGGGGCTCTGCTTGCTCAATGGGGAGGCTAGGGATGTGACTGGGGTCTAGGTGGAGTGGAGTGAGGGGTGCTGGAGTGAGGGGTGCCCTTATATAGGCCCACCACGGTGCACCGGGCGGCAAGCTCCGGTGGTTTCACCGCGGCGTGCATGGGGCATAGAGAGAGGCTGGGGTCGAAACAACAGTCTTAGGACGTGGTTTTGGACCTCCGAGTTCACTTCAAGAGAGGGGGGGAGCAAGGAGTGGCTTGCCTGCGTGGCCGCGTTCCTCTGGCCGCTACCGGCGCGCGTGGGCACGCGTCGCACCGGCTCTCAGCGTGGGAAAGGAAGGGCACTAAGCGCTGCCTGATGCAGAGGAGCTGTCTGGGGAGAGGAGAGACACCACGGGGAGGCTGGATTTGGCCGAGGGAGTCGCCCACACCTCGGTTGCTCTCTGTAGCACGCCCAGAGCACAGCTTTGGCATGCCACGGCATGCTGGGGCACTCTGGGGTGCCTTGGACGCGTCTGGCGTGTCCTAGGCCTTTGCTTGGAGATGCCTAGCCGTTTGAATTCCGTGGGAGCATCGGCTGGTCAAAGGAGGGGTAGAAACTAGCTGTTGTCAGCCTTGGGTTGAAGCTTAGGTTAGGGTTTATAGATTATCTACTTAGAACCAGAGAAGAGCCACTTGACTGGAGTTGGGCATTGATGCTGGCCACCTAATCTAGGAGTTTGAGAGAAAGGGAGTGGTTGTAGCTGAGGTTAAGAAAGGTTTTGCCCAACTGTCAGAAGGTGCTCGAAAGTGGTTTGGGGTGGTTGCACCCCACCACTGGTTGTGCAACTTAATGGGACTAGGTTTGGTGCAAAAACACGAGGCTACACCAAGTTTGGGCTCCGTTGGACAGGTTTAGCTATGTAAACTTGAAATCACACCTAAATGGCCAGATATGTTCCTTCCAAAGGGAGTGTGGTCAAATCAAGTCCCACAAATCCCATTTTTGGCATGGAGTCCTCATTTGAGGTATTAGGCACTCCTGCAAAGTTTCAGCTCCATTGGATAACCTTTGCTATGTAGAGTTTCTCTAACTTCATAGTAAACACAAGGGGTTTTGGAATTATTTGGTGACCTTAACCACCTTGGGTCAAAGTGATACTTTATACAGACACCAAATATGGCTTAGGGAGATCACTGGAATTTTCTAGGAATTTATTGAGAATATTTCCTTTGGAAATATATCAAAAAGTGAAAACAGACAGAATAGGTTTTCAGGGTTTTACTCAAATATTTATAATATAAATAGGGGTTGAAAATCTTATGTATGGAAAATATATGTCCTTTGAGTATCTCCAAATTTTCTCAGATTTTTCTAAGGCAGAAAAGTATTTTTCCATATCGGAATATCATTTCTGGCCTCAGAAACGGACATGCAAATAAAATAGGAAAATAATTTATAAAATAATTATTTTATGGTTATGGTAAACTAAAATAGCTTTAGAAGCAAATCACCAATTTTGGGTAAGAGCACTCCTTGCTATCAAGGTCTTGTAGTGGAACCCAAGGCAGGGTTTTGAAGTAACCAGAATTGAGAATAAGGGTTTTGAGAATAATGAAGTTATGAAAAATATGATTTTGATAATACACAATCAAGCATACAAGCATATAATGACAACCATGGCACTCACGTCATTGATTTTCGAAAAGTTTTAATAAACTCAAATTTTTGAATTACAGTAGAAATGCAGTGAAAAGAGGGTGTGACACTTCCCGACAAGGATGGCTTGCCGGGGCCTTGGACATCTTCCCGGCAACGAGGGCTTGCTGAGGCCTTGCAAGTCTTCCCGGCATGGAGGGCTTGCCGGGGCCTTGTGAGTCTTCCAGGTGAGGAGGGCTTGTCGGGGCCTTGTGCCTCGGCTGGCTCTTCACACCTTTGGTGGGGTGTGGTATTGGCGAGCCTGGGATATCTTCCCGTCGGGTCTCTTATTGTACTATCGCCAGGGGTGCTGCTGGTGCCCGTGCACAAGTTTGGGGCACAGGAGACCCCTGTCTCTAGTGGGACAACAGCGCCCATCGATGTGGAGAGTGACACTGAGCACCAAAATGGCTCGCAAGATGACGAGGATGACGATGATGAGGAGGAGATGGAGGAGAGTGACGATGAACATGGGGACAAGGCAGAGTATTCTCCATCTGATGAAGTTCCTCCTGAGGCTCGCTCCAAGGCACACCACGACCGTAGGGTCCGTGCCGGGGGTGCCAAGACTCTGATAGTGACGAGGCCAACCGTGTCGGCCATGCCGACCCGTAGTTCTTAACGGGGCCAAAGTGAGCCCGAGGTGTCACCAGAAAAGGCCACCAAGAAGCCCAAGACCCTGGCCTCCAAACCTCGGAAGTCTACTCCGTGCATCAAGGTTGACGTGCGTGTGGCTTTCACGTAAGTATTCTTGTCGAATGATCTATTTATGTCGATCAAGATATTCCCAGTTATAGCCGATTTCCTTGCATTTTTTGTTGCAGGCCTCATACATCAACTCCTTCATTAGAGCCCTAGACCTTTGACAAAGGGCAAGCTGATGCCAACGACGCCTCCTCCAAAGTTAACCCTTGAGCTGACTCGCGTTTCACTCTAGACTTGATATTTAGCCTCGAAATTATCTTTTGAATGACTGTTGACGTGTGCACGACCGTGAGATGTGATTGAACTCAACCCTATCAGTCCTTCGGTCATTGATGAAGCATCAAAGCAAGATATGACTCCAAGACGAGTGGTTGTGCCGTCGGTTGCCAAGTTTCTAACTCTCGTGGCTCGGGGGACTTACTTACCTGGGTTTTCATTCAGACCTGGTCCGTCTGCCACTCTGTCACCGCCTCCCATGGACCGCATTATTTTCTAGCTGCACCATATCTTGGAGGACCAGGAAGGCGGACGCAAGGAAGCCCTGGCTCAGCTGGAGGTGATGGTTGGGATGCTAAAGTAGGCATATGAGACCAGTGAAGCCGTGGGGAAAACAATCGGGTGAGTCCTTTGTCTACACACCTTTTTTGTTTCTGATCCCAAGTAGGTTTGCTCTGGGGAACACCCACCGGGTGGCTATTTCCAGTGGGGGCGTGCTGAGTGCACCCACTAGGTGTAGTCACCGAGGCTGCCATCGACTGAAGCATTCGGTGGTAGTCTTAGTTCTTGTGTTGACTCGAGAGAGTTTGATGGGGTACGGGACATGTTGTCCCTCCTCTTACCCTTCCAGTGGGGGCACGTTGAGCGAAGTCATTAGATGTACTCCCCGAGACTGTCGTCGACTGAAGTAGTCGGTGGTAGTCTTAGAGTTGTTATTCTTTGTAATTTGTGTTTGTTGATGACAGACCGCCTGCGGGTTCAGGAGCCGAAGTGATGATGTGGAGCAGGAGTTAGAAGACATGCGTCTCGGACTTGGTGCGGAAAAGGCCAAGAGCGAGCGCGTCCAACAGGAGAAGCGTGTTGTTGAAGGTATGACTTTGTTGGCTGACTGTCTCGTGGTTCAATCTTCCTCCCCATCCCACTAAGGTTATTTTACAAGATTGCATTTCTGGGAGGTTGAAGAATTATGTTTCTTTAGTTACCATGTAGGAGGCCCTCGAGAAGAAGTATGATGAACTGGCCTCGGCCTGGAAGGAGGCCAATCAGAAAACCAAGGTATCTCAAACCAAACTCAAGACAGTCGAGAAGCTTGAAGAAGAAAATCGTCTTTTGAAGGTTGCTGCACAGAAGTCTACTGAGGAGCTTGCTGAGCTGAAGAAGTGCTATGATAAGTGGGAGACCAAGTTCGGGGACGTTACCGCCAAGAGGGCTGAACTAGAGCACTTTGTTGAATACTATGGCAAGGACATGAGAGAGAAACTCAAAGGTACGTTATGAATCAAATGATCCCTTGTTATTGCCTTATGATTTATGAGTGATGTTTCTCATACATTGTCTTGTTCTGAGCCCAGCTTTCTGTATTAGTGTCGATGATGAGACAGAGCGGATCAAAAAGGAGTTGAACCCAAAGACAGGGATCATAAAGGACAGTGCTGCTTTGGCCCTTCTCAGGGTGGAAGCTCGTATCGACTATATGTTGGGCTGCTTCAAGCGGATCCAATAGCCTATCTCAGAGAAAGACGAGGAGGTTACTCCTAATGACAAGCTCCCCAAGGACACGCAAACCATCGTGAACTAAGTGAAGTCGGTCCCTAGTCAACTGTAGTCTTGGAAGAAATCAACAGCATGGGTCGGATCCGACATCACTCTCTCACTCGTCCACATCCATTGTAAAGGAGTGGACAAAGAGAAACTGAAGAACCTCATGGTCATCAACCGGAAGAGTGCCAAGTTCGAGGATTTCATGGAGATGATCATGGTGGCTGCCACTCGGATCTCTTAAAGGATTGTACTCAACACCTTTGTGGAATAGGTGGAATCTTCAGCCTCCGAGTGATGCTCAGAAAAACATTAACTTTTAATTCACCTCGGAATGCCGAGTGGTTAATGTATCCTCTAAAATTTGATCGAGCTTTGGGAACCTTCCATGCACGTATTTTGCTTGAACTAGAATGCGATTTTATTCGTCGTCATTCCAATTTAGACTTTCGAGCCTCATTCGCATTCGGATTGTACTTGTTTGATCTGGTTTTCATTTGGAGTCATTTCCACCTGAGCGAAAGTAGGTTCGCAGCCGACTCCATGTGAGGGTGTCCTCACTCAGGGAACGTTTGGTCTTAGGCGACAATATGTTCGCAGCTAAGGGATGAATGTCCTGTTCATCTTGTCAGACGAGCGGACATCTTTCCCGCACTCGGAATCGTGTGTACTTAGGCGAAGGCGGGCTCCCTGCTAACCCCCCCCCCCAAGTGTGGAGGTTGTCCTCACTCGGGGCAAGTTTTAACTTAGGCGAATTATGATCCCTGACCAAGATGTGGGAGTGGCCCTTGCGGACTGAGCGATGGTCCTGTCCAACGTGGCGTCCGAGTGTGAGGAGTGCCCACACTCGGAACCATTTGCACTTATGCGAAACCAGGTTCACTGCTATGCCCCCGAGCATGGAGGCTATCCTCACTCAAGGCAGGTTTGTTCTTCGGCAAAAATAGGTTCACAACTAAGGGTCGATTGTCATGTTCATCTTGGTAGCCAAGCGGAGTTCTTGCCAGCACTCGGAAGCGTGTGTACTTAGGCGAAGGCAGGTTCGCTACTAAGCCCCCGAGTGTGGAGGTTGTCCTTACTCGGGGTAGGTTTTAAGTTAGGCGAATTATGATCCACGAAAAAGACATGGGAGTGGCCCGTGCGGACTGAGCGATGGTTCGGTCCATCGCGGCGTCCGAGTGTGAGGAGTACCCTCCCTTAGAACCATTTGCACGTTGGCAAAAGCAGGTTCACTATTCTGCCTACGAGCATGGAGGTTTTCCTCGCTTGTGGAAGGTTCGGTTTTAAGCAAAACAAGGTTCCCTGCTAAGGGACGATTGTCCTGTTCATCTTGGTAGCCGAGCGGAGATCTTGGCCGCATTCGGAATAGTGTGTATTTAGGCGAAGGCAGGTTCACTGCTAAGCCCTGGGTGTGGAGGGTGTCCTCACTCGGGGCAGGTTTTAACTTTGAAGAAATATGATCCGAGACCAAGACATGGGAGTGGCCCTTGTGGACCAAGCGATTGTCATGTGCATCGTGGCGTCCGATTTTGAGGAAAACCTGCACTCGGAACCATTCGCACTTAGGAGAAAGCACGTTTGCTGCTAAGCCCCCGACCGTGGAGGTTGTTCTAACTCGGTGCGGGTTTTTGAGGGAGAAGTTTCACCAGTGTCAGAATTTTGACAAAATGGGTGGAGAAGGAAAACACTTTATTTGTCAAGGCATTCAGAGTTGTTACGGGAACAATGATACATGTTCTATGTATAGAACTTGTGGAGTAGGTCCACGTTCCAGGTCCTTGGCTCTTCCATCCCATTTCGGAAGTTGTAAAGCCGATAAGCTCCATTGAAAAGGACCTTGGAGATTGCAAAGGGACCTTGCCACAGAGGTGCTAGCTTGTGAGGCCTTTGCTGGTCCAGTTGGAGGATCAAGTCACCCTCCTGGAAGGCTCATCCTCTAACTTTCTTATCATGATAGCGCCTTAGGTCTTGTTGATATAGTGTTGAACGAATGAGGGCTAGTTCTATCACTTATTACAAGAGATCCAAACTGTCTTGTAGCGCTGCTTTGGCTTCGGTTTCATTGTATTGCTCCACTTGGGCGGGTGTTGTGACGTAGGTCACTCGACAGAATGGCTTCAGATCCATACACCATGAAGAAAGGGGTGTGTTTGGTGGAACGATTTGGAGTCGTCCGCATTCCACCAAGACGGGTGGCAATTCTTGTCACATCCCTAACCCTTAAGCAAGATAGCATTGTGCTCATGTCTTCTTTGCATTTGCATCTAAGAAGTTTCAACAAAAACAACAAAGTGGCAAAGGAAAAACTTAAAACCCTAGCCACCATTTCAATTAAAGGAAATCCCAAACTAGTTCAAAATCAATGAACCCAAAATGGCCTCAAGAAATGTTCAAACTTTCTCATAAATCATGAAAGTAAATAAGCATTGGAGAAAACTATTTTCTTGACACTTTAAGCTTTTTGAAATGAATACAAAAGCCACTGGTTTCAAATTTAAAATTTGAAATCAGAAACTATAATTTTCCAAAAATGTTGAAAACCATGGAAATGAGTGGGGATATTATAACAAATATTTCACGAGGTCTAAAATAGTTTTTACTTTTTGTTTTGGAGCTGAATTAATTAGCAAAACAATAATTAGCAAAACAGAAAAACAAAAACAGAGAAAATGGAAAAAAAACTTACCTGTCGCCCAAGCCTGGCCCGACCCATCTCCCCGCTCGTCCCCTCCCTCGCGCGAGTAGGCAGCAGGAGGTGGCCGCCGCCCCCTCCGGCGCGGCCACGCACCTGCGTGCCTGCCTGGCCGCCGCCTCGCGCTGGCGACGACGGGGATAAGCTCCCCACAGCCTCCCCTATCCATTCCCCGCCTCGGTTCTCCTCCTCCTCCCGGATCTCCTCCTCCTCCTTGCTGCCGCCATTAGAGCCGAGCTCGAGCTCGAGCTGCCCGTGCCCCTGGCCATAGAATCCCCTCCCAGAGCACGCCATTAGCTCCGCCTCGTCGCCCTGGTCGTCTCTGCAGAAGCCGAAGCTTCCTCGAGCCCTGCAACGCCCGTAACGCCGTCGTCTTCCACCTCCGGCCGCCGGACCTCTCCCGTCGATTCGTCGCCCCCAGGCCTTCCCCGAGCCGTCTAAGCTCTGCTCTGCACTCCTCGTGAGCATGCGGTCGTTTCCCCTAAGTTTCCCCCGTCGATCCCCTCCTCTAGCTCTAGTTTCACCGGAGCCCGACGAGGACCGCCGCTGCCGCTCGTCGCCGGTAGCCCTCCGATGATCAGCTCGTCCTTCCGAGGGCACCAGCAGCTCCAGGACGACGCGTAGATGCCGTAGCAGCTAAGAACCGAGCGTAGATCCCCCTAATTCAAAGACCCCGATGGCGCCCGAGCTTCGGCCGCCGCTCCGGCTCGTCGCCGATGCCTCTTCCGGCGACCATTAGGGCGTCATCGCCCTCCCCTCAGTCGCTGCTAGAGGGCCCCACGCCTGGTCAAACCCCAATTAGGGGCTGGTCAGCGCGGGATTAGCCCCAGAGAGGCTGACCAGTGGGGCCCCCCTGTCAGGTTTGACCTGAACAGGTCGGCTGACCTGCTAACGTCAGCCTGATGCAATAAATAGAATTTCCAGTTTAAAACTAATTCAGGAAATTGCTAAAATTTGTAAAAATCATAGAAATTAATCTGTAACTCCAATGAAAATAATTTATATATGAAAAAGTATCAGAAAAATTCAAGGATTCTGATTATGCTATTTTCAACCATGTTTCAAAAAGTTACAGAACCCTAAATTGTGAAATAAGGAATAATTCAATTCTTTTAAGCACTTCAAAATGGAATTTGCAAAAATATTCAAATTTCATTATATATGCATTGATCACACACTGCCTAATTACAAATCAGTATCATAACATGACATTTCATGCATGTTAACATCAAGTTGAACCGGGCATCACGTCGAATCAATTAAACCGGTATCCGAGAATACCCCGTTTGAATTGCTATTCGAATGTGATTCAAATCAACTCTAAACCTAATACATGTTGAAACTAATAACTTATCACCTTGCATTCTCATACCATGCTCATGCATCATTTTGAGTGGATATGATTGTTATTGAATGTTGCCATTCATTTTGGTAGGCTTCGCACCCCCGGATTCCATCGAATATCCGTCTGACGGATATCGTTCCTCCTCTGAGCAACAAGGCAAGCAACCCTTTTGATCATCCCGATAACTCCTATGTTCTTGCTCCTGCACCTATTTATTGCATTAGGATCAAATGCTTCAACTGCTTTTGCCACGATAGTTGGACCCACTTCCTTTGCATGACTTAACCTTGTCACAGTAAATAGTCGAACCTTGCAACCTAGCATACCTGGTAGTTGCTTGAACTATGATGTGCCTTATCCTGCTATGCATGCTATGCTTAGAGTTGTGTATGGTCTGTCATCTAGGAGATGAATAAAAATGTGGAATGTGTTCGGTGAGCAAAGGTTGTGTGTTGAACTTGATTTGGTAAAGGTACCGGTGAAAGGCTATGTAGGAGTACATGGCGGGTTGTTTCATTGGGACCGTCCTTAGGAACTGAGTTCCGTGTATGTAATCCAAGACTAGATACTACCACATGCTGGGCCCTGAAATATGACCCCGCTCGGCCTATTAATCGCGTAGTACTCGGTCCAGGAGTTGCATGTAGTTTCTGGTGTTTATAGTAATGCTGGAGGTCGTGCATGGTGCTGACCTCAGAGGTGGGCCGTGATGCGGTAGGCAGTGGCACGGTGTACCAAGTGGCACCCGGATGGTGGGCTTGGGAACCCTGCGCACATCGTTTGAGGCCGTGGCGGAAACCTCGGTCGGACTTCCGTACGGGTTACTCTCAGATAGGCGATAAACCTGGACTAGGTACTAGTGTGGTTAACGGTCGTGGCCGACTCCCTCGCTGGGCTTCCGCTTGAAGGTTGCCGAGGTGCATGACGTGCACATGGCGATAAGTGGCGAGAGCGTGTGTGACGAAGTACACCCCTGCAGGGTTATGATCTATTAGAATAGCCGCGTCCGCGGATATGGACTACTTGGAGACATATGTTGTTCATAGATAACTTCAATGGCTACTCATAAAATTGTCAAGATAAGTGTGAGTGTCGTCGACGGCATTTCCGTATGGAGACGGAATGATTCCACGATAGTGTATTGTTGTGGTGTTAGTGGACTCGTGTGCGAGAAATCAAGTTGTCATAACTAATTTCAAAGTGCAAGTTGTCTAGCCACGAGTCAAATGCTGGCTTCCCGCATGAAACCCCACAATACCTTTTGATACCTTGCATAAGTAGTTAGTTCTCCTAAAGTCTTGCTGAGTACCTTCGTACTCATGTTTGCTTAATAAATGTTGTAGAGGTTGCTAATGACCCTAACATAGGGTTCTTCGTAGACATCGACGACGACGAGTAGCTGGTGTCCCAGCTACGATCTGGCCCTACGTCGGCTCTGTAGTATAGTCAGGCCATGTGCCTTCTAGTTGCCCTGTCTGTACCCAGACAGTTTATAACTCTTCCGCTGGCTTGTATTGTATGACTTCTATTATGGGTCGTGGGACCCTTAATGTGTAATATTATGTGTGTGGCTCTTCCGAGCCTCTTAAATAAAGCTTGTATGTTTATGGTTATGTTGTGATGGCATCGATGTATCTATATATATCGGTATGCCATGCGTACGTGTGTCTTACTTGGTATGTATGGGGTTCGAATACCTAGTCGTGAACTTTAGTAGCACTCCTTACAAGGAAATGCCCCTTTGTGATCCAATGAGCCTTGGTAGTTCGCTACTGCTCCGGACACATTGGTTGACCGGCATGGGTCCTTCTTAGCTGTTGTGTCTGTCCCCTTTGGGGAAATGTCACGCGATGTAATGGAGTCCTTGTAGCTTGCTATGACTCGGCTACATTCGCCGATGACCGACACCTGCTTTGTTGGGTCATGTATGCCTGTCCTTGTGCGGTACTGCAACTTTGGTTTATGACTAGACATGTCAATCCGGGTTCTTTGACATTGGATTGCTAGCGACACTATCGCATACGTGAGTCAAAAGACGCAAACGGTCCCGGCTAAGGTAAGGCTGCAGCCGTGGAGTTAACCGTGCGTGAGACCACAAAGGAATGCGATGTGTTACAGGCTAGATTCCTATGGCTTAGGATCGGGGTCCCGACAGCGTTGGTATCAGAGCCTGACTGACTGTAGGATTACTAAGCCAAACTGGTCGAAGTTGAGTCTAGAATTGCTTTAGTTATATATAAGGGAATTGTTTGAGGAAGGGAACGTAAGACTCTTGTTCTCTTCTCAAGTTATTCTATTCTGGTCATCCTCGTCTTTTCTGCAGGAATTAAGGACTAGGTTACTCATCTTCTCCTAGGCTCGTGTTTCCGATCGGTAGCTTATAGGACTACGGGTTGAGAGATATTGGGTTTCTTTTATCCCTAGGAAGCAGGAAGTAAGTTTGATGATCAGAGAGTTGAACTTGATAGTTGAGTGGTGGCGCTATTTCATTTTTGGGTTGTCTCAAAAATTTGTTTTGAGCATTTACAGCCGTTATGCTGCCCAATTTTGCATTCAGAGCTCTAATGCTTTTGCATTATTCTCTATTTACAGATGCCTGGCCGTCCTTCTCGTCAGGTGGTACGTCTGACCAGGTGCATTGATGTACCGGGTCATACGGCCATGCTGGTCAGGGTGATGTCGGTGTGCGGTTACCGCTGGTACCCCGAGTACACAGTGGAGGAACAGTACCGGGACTTCAACCAGAGCCAGTACATCTGCACTGTTAGGGTATTCCCAGACTACCCTGGAGCTGAGAAGCCAATCCATTGGTCCTATGGGTTGGGGGTCACCGTTGACATGGCAGTACAAGATGCTGCCTATTCAATGCTGACTATTATGAGAGCGAGACATGCACTGCTGCAGAATTCAGAGTTCTGCTATATTCCGGCCTCTCAGTCTGGTGAAGAGGGATACCTCAGTGGAGTCTATTTTGATTCTTCTATGGAGGATCCACTTCTGCAGTCCGCTGTTGAGATGCTAGAGAACAGAGACAAGGATGCTCGTGCTCTCCGCATGGAGCTTTATGCTACCCGTGCCCGTCTGTGGACAGCTCTGACGCAGCTGGCACCGGTAGTCCAGACAGGGTATGGAGAGATGGAGATGCTGAACCCTGTTAGGACCCATCTTCCGGCCCACGTTGACTGGCCAGCTATAGGAGGAGTCACACCTCTTCGGGGACCCCTCTTACCACCAGTCGGGGGACCAAGGCCACATCCGTGTCCTTATGGATCCCAGGGATCTCAGGTTAGAGTGTTTCCTGATCCGCGGGTTGAGCTTCCAGGTCATGGAGGTAATCTCTATGAGATGTTCTATGTGGATGCCTGAGCTGTGAGCGGAAGGATAATATGGTAGTAGCCGTACATTCACAGTCCTGCGTGACTTGTGAAGTATGGTAGTAATGTGAAATGAATTCCGGAGGCCTAGATAAATAATGTATAGGAAGCTTGTAAGCCTCTGATGAGTAGTTGCACAATTCCAGTAGTTTGCTCTTCGGTTAAGGGTGTACTGAACTATGTAAGGGTGTGTATGAACCATGGTGTATATATAGCAGTTGCTTGTTACCATGCTGTTCGGATATTCATTTCCGCATTCCGTGTGTTCAGTACATTCTTAATCCATAGCTAGTATTGATATGATATTGGTCTAAGCTATGAGTTTGTTTGTCAGGATCGTGTTCACCAGGTTGAACCGTGCCCCTGCTCATGAGCAAGGTGAGGGTAGTCAAGCGTCGCAGGAAGACCTGCCTCACCCACCTTCTCTGGTGGAAGTGATGCTTGAGGAAGAAAGAAACAAAAGGGAGACCAACCGACTGCTAGAGCGTATTGAGCAGAATACGGCTCGACAGCCTAGGAATGCTGCAGTGTCCCTCAATGACTTCGTGAAGCTGAATCCTCCAAAGTTTCATCATTCCGTCGATCCCCTCGACGCTGATGACTCGCTATGCAGCATCTCACGCAAGATTCGCTCTGCAAATGTGTTTGAGGCCGATAAGGTGACCTTCGCGACGTATTTCCTGGAGGGACCCGCCAATCTGTGGTGGGAGAATTTTGAAGCTATGCGTCCCGCTGAACCAGTGGCCACATGGGAAGACTTCAGTGCAGCTTTTCGTCTGCACCATATTCCAGAGGGCCTGATGGACAGAAAGAGAGAGGAGTTCTGTGCCTTCACTCAGGGCAAGTTGTCTGTGGATGCCTATAGCCGCGAGTTCGATAACCTCGCCCGCTATGCAACAGAGGAGGTGTCTACTGACGCCAAGAAGCAAGCAAGATTCCGTAAGGATCCGAGCCCTGAGCTCCGTCGTGATCTGCGCCTCCATGAGTGTGCAAGCTTTCAAGCCCTAGTCAACAAGGCGATCAGTGCCGAGACTGGTCATACTGACTTCGAAGCCACAAGGAAGCACTCCCGTGACTTTGGCTCATCTTCTGGTTCCGCGTTTCCAAAACGCAGGCTGTGGGTTCCAAACAGTTCTCTGCCGCCAAGATACACTCCGAGGCCATCCTACGTGGCGCCTCAGACGAATCAGGACAACCCTCCAGCAAAAGCTTATGGTGGTCCAGCTAGCAATGCTGCACCACATGCCAACCAGGTGATATGCTACAAGTGTGGAGAACCAGGGCATTACTCCCGTGAGTGTCCTCAGAATGTGGGTGCCAAGCAACCCGGAAAGTCCGTCGGGCAAGCCAAGTCGGGCAAAGCGTTCTACGTGAAGCCAACTCCTGCACGTGGCCGTGTGAACTATGTGTCAGCAGAAGAAGCTGCACAGGATCCCGACGTCATGCTGGGTACGCTTCTTCTTAATCATCACCCAGCGTCCGTTCTCTTTGACACTGGGTCTTCTCATTCCTTCATTTCAGAAAGTTATGCACAGTTGCATAACATGTCTTTTTGTGATATGCCAATCCATTGGTTGTCCAAACCCCTGGTAGTAAATGGCAAACCTCTAGGATAACCTATGATAATGAAATCCTAGTAGACAGGCTAGTTTTTCTAGCCTCATTGATAGCATTGAAATCTTCGGATATTAATATCATCTTGGGCATGGACTGGATGTCAGCTCACTATGCCAAGATTGATACTCACTCTAGAAATGTCCATCTTACCCATCCCTCAGCTGAGATAGTAAATGTCTCTACTCGAGTTGCCAAATGCCAACTCTATTCCCTAAATGCCAACCCTCTTCCGGAACTTGAAGACATTCCGGTAGTCCGTGACTTCCCGGATGTTTTTCCAGAGGAACTGCCAGGAATTCCACCTGACAGAGATGTAGAGTTTGCGATAGATCTTGTTCCGGGAACTGTTCCAATAGCCAGAAGACCTTATAAGATGGCACCCCTAGAGCTAGCCGAACTTAAGAAGCAATTAGATGAGGCCTTGAGCAAGGGTTTCATTCGTCCTAGCTCTTCTCCTTGGGCTTGTCCCGTCCTCTTCGTCAAGAAGAAAGACGGAACGGATCGGATGGTTGTAGATTACCGACCAGTTAATCTGGTCACCATTAAGAACAAGTATCCGCTCCCCAGGATCAACGACCTGTACGATCAGCTCGCTGGATCCTCAGTCTTCTCCAAAATGGATTTGAGGTTGGGATACCATCAAATCAAGATTAAGAACGGGGACATTCCAAAAACGGCTTTTGTTACTCGTTATGGCCAATATGAGTACACCGTTATGTCCTTCGGTTTAACCAATGCCCCAGCCACCTTCTCTCGGCTGATGAATTCAATCTTTATGGAGTATTTGGATAAATTCGTCGTAGTATACCTCGATGATATTCTCATCTACTCAATGAATGAACAAGAACATGCCGAGCATCTAAGGCTGGTATTGATGAAACTTCGAGAGCATCGCCTTTATGCCAAATTTTCAAAATGTGAATTCTGGTTACCAGAAGTGACCTATCTAGGCCACGTAATCTCTGGTAAGGGTATTGCTGTCAATCCCGAGAGAGTTCAAGCTGTCCTTGATTGGACTCAACCTGAATCGGTTAAGCAAGTTAGGAGTTTTCTTGGTCTAGCGAGCTATTGTCGCGGCTTCGTCGAGAATTTCTCCAAGGTTGCAAAGCCTCTAACTGAACTCCTCAAGAAGGATAAAAAGTTCGAGTGGACACCACAGTGTGAGCATAGTTTTCAGGAACTGAAAAGACGCCTGACTTCCGCACCTGTGTTGCTACCACCAGATTTTTCTAAGGACTTTGTTATCTATTGCGACGCCTCGCGACAAAGATTAGGTTGCATTCTCATGCAAGATCGTCATGTGATCACATACGCATCTCGACAGTTGCGTCCACATGAGGATAATTATCCCACACATGACCTTGAGCTTGCAGCTGTGGTCCATGCACTAAAAACCTGGCGACATTACCTTTTGGGTAATTGTTGCGAAATATTCACTGATCACCAAAGTCTGAAGTATATCTTCACCCAGCCGGATTTGAATCTCAGGCAAAGACGGTGGGTTGAGTTGATCTCGGATTATGACTTAGGGATAACTTACACCCCGGGGAAGGCCAATGTTATGGCCGATGCACTAAGTCGTAAATCTTATTGTAACAATTTGATGCTACAACAAGGTCAACCACATCTCCATGAGGACTTTCGGAAGTTGAATCTTCATATTGTTCCTCAAGGATTCCTTTCTACCTTGGTGGCGAAGCCTACTCTTAAGGATCAAATTATAACTGGCCAAAAGCGTGACAAGGGTATATCACGGATCAAGGAGAATATTTTTAGCGGAAACGCTAAAGAATTTTCCATGAATGATCAAGGTGTTGTGTTCTTCCAGAATCGTTTAGTGGTTCCTAAGAACCCACATCTAAGGCAGTTAATCCTTAAGGAGGCTCATGATTCTCCTCTCACCATTCATCCCGGTAGTACTAAGATGTATCAGGACCAACGCCAGAGGTTCTGGTGGACTAGGATGAAGAGAGAAATTGCTGAGTTCGTTGCTAACTGCGACGTTTGTCGCCGAGTTAAGGCAGAACATCAAAGGCCTGCTGGCACCCTTCAACCTTTAGCTATTCCTGAATGGAAATGGGATAAAGTTAGCATGGATTTCATTACCGGATTTCCCAAGACCAAGAAAGGAAATAATGCTATCTTTGTGGTCATTGACCGTCTTTCCGAAGTGGCTCATTTTCTTCCTGTTCGTGAGAGTATAACAGCTAGCCAGCTAGCAGAGTTATATATCTCTCGAATAGTGACTCTTCATGGTGTTCCCCTGGAAATTAACTCGGACCGTGGAAGTATCTTTACTTCTCACTTCTGGGAAAGTTTTCAGAATGCCATGGGGACTCACTTATCTTTTAGCACTGCTTTCCATCCTCAATCAAGTGGTCAAGTAGAAAGAGTGAATCAAATCCTAGAAGATATGCTCCGAGCTTGTGTTATTTCGTTCGGTATGAATTGGGAGAAGTGCCTTCCATTCGCTGAATTCGCTTATAACAATAGTTATCAATCAAGCTTGGGCAAAGCCCCTTTTGAAGTTCTCTATGGACGAAGATGTCGAATCCCTCTTAATTGGTCAGAAACCGGAGAGAGGCAACTCTTTGGCCCGGATATTATCCAGGATGCAGAAGAGCAGGTTCGCATTATTCGTGAAAAGTTGAAACCAGCCCAGTCTCGTCAAAAGAGCCAATATGATCGTCATCATAAGGCTGTGACCTTTGAAGTTGACGAGAAGGCTTACCTTCGGGTTACACCTTTGAAGGGTACCCATCGATTCTGTATCAAGGGCAAATTGGCTCCTCGTTACATTGGTCCTTTTCGCATTCTTGCCAAACGAGGAGAAGTTGCCTACCAGTTGGAACTTCCTCCGCATTTTTCCAAGGTTCATGATGTTTTCCACGTCTCGCAACTCAGGCGTTGCTTTTCGGATCCTATCCGTGAAGTGGACCACGAAACGCTTGATCTACAAGATAACCTTTCTTACCGAGAATACCCCGTGCGTATTCTTGATCAAGCTGAGCGTACCACTCGACGTCGAAACCTCAAGTTTCTTAAAGTTCAATGGTCAAATCATTCTGAAAAGGAGGCAACTTGGGAAAGAGAGGATCGTCTCCGACTTGAGTATCCTCCGTTATTCCCGACGACTTCTAAATCTCGGGACGAGATTCTTTTGAGTGGGGCTGAGTTGTCACATCCCTAACCCTTAAGCAAGATAGCATTGTGCTCATGTCTTCTTTGCATTTGCATCTAAGAAGTTTCAAAAAAAACAACAAAGTGGCAAAGGAAAAACTCAAAACCCTAGTCACCATTTCAATTAAAGGAAATCCCAAACTAGTTCAAAATCAATGAACCCAAAATGGCCTCAAGAAATGTTCAAACTTTCTGATAAATCATGAAAGTAAATGAGCATTGGAGAAAACTATTTTCTTGACACTTTAAGCTTTTTGAAATGAATGCAAAAGCCACTGGTTTCAAATTTAAAATTTGAAATCAGAAACTATAATTTTCCGAAAATGTTGAAAACCGTGGAAATGAGTTGGGATATTATAACAAATATTTCAGGAGGTCTAAAATAGTTTTTACTTTTGCTTTGGAGCTGAATTAATTAGCAAAACAATAATTAGCAAAACAGAAAAACAAAAACAGAGAAAATGGAAAAAAACTTACCTGTCGCCCAAGCCTGGCCCGGCCCATCTCCCCGCTCGTCCCCTCCCTCGCGCTAGTAGGCAGCAGGAGGTGGCCGCCGCCCCCTCCGGCGCGGCCACGCACCTGCGTGCCTGCCTGGCCGCCGCCTCGCGCTGGCGACGACGGGGATAAGCTCCCCAGAGCCTCCCCTATCCATTCCCCTTCTCGGTTCTCCTCCTCCTCCCGGATCTCCTCCTCCTCCTTGCTGCCGCCATTAGAGCCGAGCTCGAGCTCGAGCTGCCCGTGCCCCTGGCCATAGGATCTCCTCCCAGAGCACGCCATTAGCTCCGCCTCGTCGCCCTGGTCGTCTCTGCAGAAGCCGAAGCTTCCTCGAGCCCTGTAACGCCCGCAACGCCGTCGTCTTCCACCTCCGGCAGCCGGACCTCTCCCTTCGATTCGTCGCCCCCAGGCCTTCCCCGAGCCGTCTAAGCTCTGCTCTGCACTCCCCGTGAGCATGCGGTCGTTTCCCCTAAGTTTCCCCCGTCGATCCCCTCCTCTAGCTCTAGTTTCACCGTACCCCGACGAGGACCGCCGCTGCCGCTCATCGCCGGTAGCCCTCCGATGATTAGCTCGTCCTTCCGAGGGCACCAGCAGCTCCAGGACGACGCGTAGATGCCGTAGCAGCTAAGAACCGAGCGTAGATCCCCCTAATTCAAAGACCCCGATGGCGCCCGAGCTTCGGCCGCCGCTCCGGCTCGTCGCCGACGCCTCTTCCGGCGACCCTAGCCTCCCGAGATGGTCCTGCCAGATCGGCCACTTCGCGAGCATGCTGTAGCTGCCAACCGCGTGTGTTTTGGTGCTGTGCAGCGCCGTCTAGGTCGCCTCCGGCGAGCCCTCCGCCGCGGGTCAGGTCGCCGGCGACCACCCTCCGGTGGCCGTCGACGTGGCCGACCATTAGGGCGTAATCGCCCTCCCCTCAGTCGCTGCCAGAGGGCCCCACGCTTGGTCAAACCCCAATTAGGGGCTGGTAAGCGCGGGATTAGCCCCAGAGAGGATGACCAGTGGGGCCCCCCTGTCAGGTTTGACCTGAACAGGTCGGCTGACCTGCTGACGTCAGCCTGATGCAATAAATAGAATTTCCAGTTTAAAACTAATTCAGGAAATTGCTAAAATTTGTAAAAATCATAGAAATTAATCTGTAACTCCAATGAAAATAATTTATATATGAAATAATTTGTATCAGAAAAAGTATCATAGGATTCTGATTATGCTATTTTCAACCATGTTTGAAAAAGTTACAGAACCCTAAATTGTGAAATAAGGAATAATTCAATTCTTTTAATCACTTTACAAATGGAATTTGCAAAAATATTCAAATTTCATTATATATGCATTGATCACACACTGCCTAATTACAAATCAGTATCATAACGTGACATTTCATGCATGTTAACATCAAGTTGAACCGGGCATCAGGTCGAATCAATTAAACCGGTATCCGAGAATACCCCGTTTGAATTGCTATTCGAATGTGATTCAAATCAACTCTAAACCTAATACATGTTGAAACTAATAACTTATCACCTTGCATTCTCATGCCATGCTCATGCATCATTTTGAGTGCATATGATTGTTATTGAATGTTGCCATTCATTTTGGTAGGCTCCGCACCCCCGGATTCCACCGAATATTCGTCTGACGGATATCGTTCCTCCTCTGAGCAACAAGGCAAGCAACCCTTTTGATCATCCCGATAACTCCTATGTTCTTGCTCCTGCACCTATTTATTGCATTAGGATCAAATGCTTCAACTGCTTTTGCCACGATAGTTGGACCCACTTCCTTTGCATGACTTAACCTTGTCACAGTAAATAGCCGAACCTTGCAACCTAGCATACATGGTAGTTGCTTGAGCTATGATGTGCCTTATCCTGCTATGCATGCTATGCTTAGAGTTGTATATGGTCTGTCATCTAGGAGATGAACAGAAATGTGGAATGTGTTCGGTGAGCAAAGGTTGTGTGTTGAACTTGATTTGGTAAAGGTACCGGTGAAAGGCTATGTAGGAGTACATGGCGGGTTGTTTCATTGGGACCGTCCTTAGGAACTGAGTTCCGTGTATGTAATCCAAGACTAGATACTACCACATGCTGGGCCCTGAAATATGACCCCGCTCGGCCTATTAATCGCGTAGTACTCGGTCCAGGAGTTGCAAGTAGTTTCTGGTGTTTATAGTAATGCTGGAGGCCGTGCATGGTGCTGACCTGAGAGGTGGGCCGTGATGCGGTAGGCAGTGGCACGGTGTACCAAGTGGCCCCCGGATGGTGGGCTTGAGAATCCTGCGCACATCGTTTGAGGCCGTGGCGGAAACCTCGGCCGGACTTCCGTACGGGTTACTCTCAGATAGGCAATAAACCTGGACTAGGTACTAGTGTGGTTAACGGTCGTGGCCGACTCCCTCGCTGGGCTTCCGCTTGAAGGTTGCCGAGGTGCATGACGTGCACATGGCGATAAGTGGCGAGAACGTGTGTGACGAAGTACACCCCTGCAGGGTTATGATCTATTCGAATAGCCGCGTCCGCGGATATGGACTACTTGGAGACATATGTTGTTCATAGATAACTTCAATGGCTACTCATAAAATTGTCAAGATAAGCGTGAGTGTCGTGGACAGCATTTCCGTATGGAGACGGAATGATTCCATGATAGTGTATTGTTTTGGTGTTAGTGGACTCGCGTGCGAGAAATCAAGTTGTCAAAACTAATTTCAAAGTGCAAGTTGTCTAGCCACGAGTCAAATGCTGGCTTCCCTCATGAAACCCCACAATACCTTTTGATACCTTGCATAAGTAGTTAGTTCTCCTAAAGTCTTGCTGAGTACCTTCGTACTCATGTTTGCTTAATAAATGTTGCAGAGGTTGCAAATGACCCTAACGGAGGGTTCTTCGTAGACATCGACGACGACGAGTAGCTGGTGTCCCAGCTACGATCTGGCCCTACGTCGGCTCTGTAGTATAGTCAGGCCATGTGCCTTCTAGTTGCCCTACCTGTACCCAGACAGTTTATAACTCTTCCGCTGGCTTGTATTGTATGACTGCTATTATGGGTCGTGAGACCCTTAATGTGTAATATTATGTGTGTGGCTCTTCCGAGCCTCTTAAATAAAGCTTGTATGTTTATGGTTATGTTGTGATGCCATCGATGTATCTATACATATCGGTATGCCATGCGTACGTGTGTCTTACTTGGTATGTATGGGGTTCGAATACCTAGTCGTGAACTTTAGTAGCACTCCTTACAAGGAAATGCCCCTTTGTGATCCAATGAGCCTTGGTAGTTCGCTACTGCTCCGGACACATTGGTTGACCGGCATGTGTCCTTCTTAGCTGCTGTGTCTGTCCCCTTTGGGGAAATGTCACGCGATGTAATGGAGTCCTTGTAGCTTGCTACGACTCGTCTACATTCGCTGATGACCGACACCTGCTTTGTTGGGTCATGTATGCCTGTCCTTGTGCGGTACTGCCACTTTGGTTTATGACTAGACATGTCGATCCGGGTTCTTTGACATTGGATTGCTAGCGACACTATCGCATACGTGAGTCAAAAGACGCAAACGGTCCCGGCTAAGGTAAGGCTGCAGCCGTGGAGTTAACCGTGCGTGAGACCACAAAGGAATGCGATGTGTTACAGGCTAGATTCCTATGGCTTAGGATCGGGGTCCCGACAATTCTTCTACCCATGCGCCCGCGGCCTACTTGACATCTCTCATCAGTCAGGGTTCCAAACCTTGAAGTATCATATCGTTCGCTCGTTCTTCCTTTCCATTCGACTGCTGGTGAGCCACCGAGGCGTAATTGAACTGAGTGTCGTGGGAATGGAAAAACTCATGGAACTCATCCGAATCAAAGTTGGATTCATTGTCGGTGATGATATCGTTAGGAACTCTGAATCTGAAGAAAATTTGCTAAATTAAGGTGATGGCAGTCGCTGAATCCATATTTTTGATGGGTTTCACCACTACCCACTTGGTGAAATTATCCAACGCTATTAGTAGGTGGGTGAATCCACTCGATCTGGTCCATAAAGGGCCGACCTTGTCGAGACCCCACATGACGAATAGCCCGGTAAGAGAAATAGTACTTAATGCGGATGCATGCTTGTGTGACTATTTTTTGTAAAACTAGCATCCGACGCATAGCTCAACCAGGTCTCTTGCTACCTCATTGGCTCGGGGACAATAAAAACCCGCCCGGAAGGCCTTGGCCACTAGAATCCAAGAGGATGTGTGATGACCGTAGGTTCGCGAGTGAACCTCGTGCAAGATTTGAAGTCCTTTCTCTAGGGAAATACACTTCTCGCTGACTCCCGTAACACTTTTCTTGTATAGTTGGTCTCCCAAAACTTCAAAAGCTTTAGAACTTCGAACAATTAGGCGAGCATCCTATTCGTCTTCGGGGAGTTCATGCTGGAGCAATTAAGACACATAAGGTTGAGTCCATTCGGGCGTGATGACCAGCATCTCATGGACGAGGTCAACCATGGCCGATACGTCAATTTCAGTCGGATTCGAAGGACAGACTACCTATGGGGGCTCCTCTGTAAAAGGATCTTCTTTGACTAAGGGTGCACAAGTGTTCGAGGAACATGCCTTTTAGAACGACTTTCATTGCCGATCTTGGCCAAGTCATCAGCCGCCTGATTCTTGGCTCGGGGCACGTGGTGTAGTTCCAACCCTTCAAAGTTCTTCTCTAGCTCCCTCATTGCATTGTAGTAAACTGTCATAGCTGGGATCTGAATGTCCCATTCCTTCAGCACCTAATTTACAACGAGACCCGAGTCGTTGTAAACCATGAAACATCGAATGCTGAGTGAGATGGCCATACGAAGGCCGTAAAGGAGGGCTTCGTACTCGACCTCATTGTTAGACGAGTTGAATTGCATTTTGAGCACATAGCTCTATTGGTCTCCCCTGGGGTAAGCAAGAAGTACTCCAGCCCCCGAGCCAAGGAGCATCCTGGATCCATCGAACAACATGTTCTAATGCTTGGAGATACAAGGAGTAGTTTGCTCTTGTTCTATCCATTCGGACAAGAAGTCCACCAGGGCCTGAGACTTGATCACTTTTTTAGCTTCAAACTTGATCTCGAGCAGGAGGAACTGAATCACCGATTTAGCCATTTGGCCAGTTGCGTCTCTATTGTGCAGGAATTCCGACAAGGTGGCGTCACTCATGTCTATGATCGAGTGGTCTTGGAAGTAATGGACCACATTCTTCATGGTCACATAGATACCATAAACCAGTTTCTGGTAATGCAAATACCTTTGCTTGGAAGGAGTCAATACATCTAAGATGTAATAGATGGGACTTTGTACCTTGTATGCTCTGCCTGCTTCCCCGCGATCCACAATGAGAACAGTACTAACCACTTGGCTACTGGCAGCGATGTATAGGAGCAAGGGCTCATGACTGCCCGGAGCAGCTCAGACCGGCTGGGTGGAAAGCAAAGCCTTGAGTTATTCGAATGTGATTTGCGCTTCATTGGTCCACTCGAATCTGTCAGTTTTTGTCATCAATTTGTAAAGACGCACTGCCTTTTGACCGAGTTTCGAGATGAAATGGCTTAGAGCCGCAAGACAACCTATAAGCCTGTGAACATCATGGATGCGCTCTGGTCTTCTCGTTTGAACTATGTCACCGATTTTATCAGGATTGGCGTTGATGCCTTATTCGGAAAGTGCATCTGGCCTGGTTAAGATTGATTCCAAAGCATTATAGGTTTGCGAAGGTTTCGACGAGGTCGCTCAGGATCTCGTAACCTTTCCTGGACTTGACTACGATGTAATCAATGTATGCTTCGACGTTCCAAAATATATGTTCCTGCAGACACTTCTGGATCATGCACTGGAAAGTAGCCCAAGCATTTTTGAGTCCGAATGGCATGGTAATGTAGCAGAAACACCTGAATGGTGTGATGAAGGCTGTTTTTATTTCATCTGGTCCAAACATTCGGATCTGGTGGTACCCGGAGTACGCATCCAGGAACGATGGGCCTTCACATCTAGCAATGGAATCTACAACCTGGTCTATGCGAGGTAAAGGGAAATAGTCCTTTGGGCAGGCCCGATTGAGGTGCTTGAAGTCAATACACATTCAGAGTGAGTTGTTCTTCTTAGGCACCATAACCACGTTTGCCAACCACTCGGAGTGGTAAACCTCGCGGATGAACTGGACACCTAGGAGCTGAGCGATCTCTTCGCCAATCGCCTTGTGCTTCTCCATGGAGGAGCGGTGCAAATGATGCTTGATGGGCTTGACATCGGAGTCCACTCGAAGGCGGTGCTCAGCTAGCTCCCTCGAAATACCCGGCATGTCAGATGGATTCCATGCAAAGATGTCCTAGTTCTCATGGACTACCTAGATGAGCTCGTCTTCCTATTTGTCACTGAGTGAAGCGAAGATTTTCATCTGTGAGGCAGTCGGATCGGTAGGATGGATGTGGACTTGGTTCGTATCACCGGCGGACTGGAAGGCGGACTCAGTAGCCGGCTATTTGGACCGTAGCAAGTCGGCAGTATCCACCGCCTTCTTGTACCCTTCAAGCTCTGATGTGAGGACTTGCTCGTTGGCGATCTTGGAGCCCTGCTAGAGGGACTCCTTCGCAATCTTCCGATTGCTGATCATCGTGATTACTCCTTTCGGTCCTGGCAACTTAAGTTTGCGATACACTAATCATGGACGAGCCATGAAACGTGTGCAGGCAGGCCTACCCAGGATGGCATGATAGGCGCTTCAGAAGTCAACTACCTGGAAAGTCAGCCTCTCCTTCCTCTAATTCTTTTTGCCGCCGAATATGACATTCAGGGCAATTTGGCCGAATGACTCGGCCTTTTTCCCGGGGATGACCCCGTGGATCTACCTGTTACTCTTGCTCAGCTGGGACAGCGGGATGTCCATGGCCTTGAGTGTGTCGACGTATATTATGTTGCAGCTGCTGCTGTCGTCCTTGAGGACCCTTTGCTGTCGGACCCCACTGAAAGCCGGATTGACAACCAGCGCTTGGCTCCCGAGGGTGGCAATTTGGGCTGCCTGGTCCGACTGATTGAACCTGATGAGTGTCTCAGCCCAATCGCGGTACTTCGTGATAGTTGGAACAACCATGTTAACCTCGCGATTGATGACTTCCATTCGACTCTTACTCTCGACATCGGCGAAGATCAAGAGTACCTTCTCAACATTTGGGTACCCAGGGGTAGCTGATAGGTCCATTTTGCATCATGATTTCATGTTGATATTTATCGCTTTATTGGCTGTTATTACACTTCATGGTACAATACTTATGCATTTTCTCTCTATTTTGCAAGGTTTACATGAAGAGGGAGAATGCCGGCAGCTGGAATTCTGGACTAAAAAAGGAGCAAGTTTGAGATACCTATTCTGCGCAACTCCAAAAGCCGTGAAAATCAACGAGGATTTATTCTGGAATTTATAAAAAATACTGGACAAAAGAAGTACTAGAGGGGAGCCAGCAGGCGGCCACAAGCCTGCTAAGCGCGGCCTACCCCCCTGGCCGCGCCTAGGGGGCTTGTGGGCTCCCTGCTGGCCCTCTGGCCCCCTGTTTTTCTATAAGGAGGGTTTCGTTCCAGAAAAAATTAGGAGGATGCTTTCGGGAGGAATCGCCGCCGCCACGAGGTGGAACTTGAGCAGAACCAATCTAGAGCTCCGGAAGGGTCGTCTTGCCGAGGAAACTTCCCTCCCGGAGGGGGAAATCATCGCCATCGTCATCACCAACACTCCACTAATCGGAGAGGACTCATCGCCATCAACATCTTCATCAGCACCATCTCATCTCCAAACCCTAGTTCATCTCTTGTAACCAATCTCCGTCTCCCGACTTCGATTGGTACTTGTAAGGTTAATTACTCTTTGTAGTTGATGCTAGTTGGATTACTCGGTGGAAGATTAAATGTTCAGATCCTTGATGCTATTCATTACCTCTCTGGTCATGAATATGATTATGCTTTGTGAGTAGTCACTTTTGTTCCTGGGGACATGGGATAAGTCATGCTATAAGTAGTCATGTGAATTTGGTATGCGTTCGATATTTTGATGCATTGTATGTTGTTTTTCCGCTAGTGGTGTTATGTGAACATCGACTACATAACACTTCACCATTATTTGGGCCTAGAGGAAGGCATTGGGAAGTAGTAAGTAGATGATGGGTTGCTAGAGTGACAGAAGCTTAAACCCTAGTTTATGCGTTGCTTTGTAAGGGGCTGATTTGGATCCACTAGTTTAATGCAATGGTTAGACTTTATCTTAATTCTTCATTCGTAGTTGCGGATGCTTGCGAGAGGGGTTAATCATAAGTGGGATGTTTGTTCAAGTAAGGGCAGTACCCAAGAACCGGTCCACCCACATATCAAACTATCAAAGTAGCGAACGCGAATCATATGAACATGATGAAAACTAGCTTGACAGAAATTCCCGTGTGTCCTCGGGAGCGCTTTACCTCCTATAAGAGTTTGTTCAGGCTTGTCCCTTGCTACAAAAGGGATTGGGCCACTTTGCTGCATCGTTGTTACTCTTGTTACTTGCTACTTGCTACGAATCATCTTACCACACAACTTTCTGTTACAGATAATTTCAGTGCTTGCAGAGATTACCTTGCTGAATGCCACTTGTCAAATCATTCTGCTCCTCGTTGGGTTCGACACTCTTATTTATCGAAAGGACTACGATAGATACTCTATACTTGTGGGTCATCAGTAGACTCTTGGTCGTCCTCATCGTCCTTGTCAGTGAAGGATTCTCCGCCCATCTCCTATCGGAGCAGGCGACAGTCTCGAGTCTTCTGCTTGGCGGGGATGATCTCCCCTTTGTTATCCTTCATGGTGTGGATCGGACACGGTTGGTCCAAAAGGAGGATATTGGACACAGTTTTCCTTTTGCCTGCCCAATCTTTCTTCCACTTTTGCTTGGGCTTTCTCTGGCCTTGCCCCGGGATAGTAGCTACTTTGGCTTTCTCTGATGGGTCGCCCTTTCGCTTCCGCTTTTTCCGCGCGTTAGCTGACTGAGGGGCATTTCTGTCTCGACCTTTGCCACTACGAAGGCGGTCTTGTTCCTCGCCATCCGCGTAGCGATTGGTGATCTCCATTGCCCGACTGAGGGACACATCTCCTGATCGACAAAACTTGAGAATGAGCTCCCGGTACCGAGTGCCTGCCTTGAAGGCGCACATGGCATGATGCTTGGTGATGTTCTCCACGGTGTTATGAAATGTGGTCCATCGCTGGATGTACTCTCTGAGAATCTTGTTGCTCTTCTGGATGCAATGTTGCAGTTCTGTCAAGCCACCTGGGTGCTTGTAGGTGCCTTCGAATGTTTTCACAAACACTTGGGCGAGGTCCCCCCACATATGGATGCTATTGGGGGAAGCTGATTGAGCCACGCCCTCGCTAATCCCTCCAGCATGAGGGGGATGTGCTTCATCATGACGAAGTTGTTGCCACCGTCTATCTAGACGACCACTCAGTAATCTTCGAGCCAAGTCTCTGACTTGGACTCCTCGTTGCACTTGTCGATCCCCATAGACAATTGCTAGTTGGAGGGGACCTCCGATTAACAGATGTTTTGACCAATGCACTCGAGGCCACATACTCCCCGGCCTACCCGTGATCGGTCAACCATGTTCTGCGTGATTATGGACCTCTCATTGAAATGGGGAGCTCGGTAGCCATCGTCCCCTTAACCCCTGTTCCAATAAGAGATTGGCTTGCGGCCATATGGTTTGTGTCCAAGCGAACCACTCCTCGGGGGAGGTGTCCTATGCTGCGGCAACAAAAGTCCTTCCCTGGCGCTTAGGAATTCTTCTTGTTACTTCTCTGATTTGTGTTGGTTTTTCCCTTGAAGAGGAAAGGGTGATGCAGCACAGGAGCAGTAAGTGTTTCCCTCAGTTTGAGAACCAAGGTATCGAACCAAAAGGAGGGCCTCGTCAAGTCCAAAGTACCTGCGCTAACACAAACAAGCTTGCACCCAACGCTTCAAAGGGGTTGTCAATCCCTTCAAGATTGTTTGAAAAGTGAGATCCGAAGGCGGAAAGTGCAACAAAGTGAAAAGTGTAAGGCTGAAAATATGGTGTGGAGTAGACCCTGGGGGCCATAGTGTTCACTAGAGGCTTCTCTCAAAATATCAAATATCACGGTGGGTGAACAAGTTAGTGTCGAGCAATTGATAGAACCGCGCAAAGTCATGACGATATCTAAGGCAATGATCTAGCATATAGGCATCACGTCCGAGACAAGTAGACTGATACTTTCTGCATCTACTACTATTACTCCACACATCGACCGCTATCCCGCATGCATCTAGTGTATTGAGTTCATGACGAACAGAGTAACGCTTTAAGCAAGATGACATGATGTAGAGGGATAATCTCAAACCATTGATGTAAACCCCATCTTTTTACCCTTGATGGCAACAACACGATACGTGCCTTGCTACCCCTTCTGTCACTGGGTGAGGTCACCGCAGGGTATGAACCCAAAACCAAACACTTCTCCCATTGCAAGAATCATAGATCTAGTTGGCCAAACAAAACCCACAACTCGAAGAGAATTACAAGGATATGAAATCATGCATAAGAGAGATCAGAAGAAACTAAAATAAGATTCATAGATAATCTGATCATAAATCCACAATTCATCAGATCTCGACAAACACACTGGAAAAGAAGATTACATCGGATAGATCTCCATGAAGATCATGGAGAACTTTTTATTGAAGATCCAAGAGAGAGAAGAAGCCATCTAGTTACAAGCTATGGACCCGTAGGTCTATGGTGAACTACTCATGCATCACCGGAGAGGTCATGGTGTTGATGGAGAAGCCTTCCGTGTCCGAATCCCCCCTCCGGTAGGGCACCAGGACGTGGCCCAGATGGGATCTTGCGGAGACAGAATCTTGCGGCGGCGGAAATGTGATTACGACGCTCCCCTGATTTTTTGGGAATATTTGGGAATTTATAGGCGCAATATCTAGGTCAGGGGACCTCCACGGGGGCCACAAGCCTGCATGGCGCCCCCCATGGCTGCGGGGTGGGGGCTTGTGGGGCCCCTGGGGCTCTTCCGGCTTGGCCCCCAAGCTCTCTGATCTTCTTCCATTCCATAAAAAATATTTTCGGGGATTTTCTTCCGTTTAGACTCCGTTTCAAAATCTCCTCCGAAAGGGGTCAAAAACATGGAAAAACAGGAGCTGGCACTTGGCACTGATATATAATAAGTTAGTCCCAGAAAATAAATAAAAAGCATACAAAACATCCCAAGTTTGACAAGATAATAGCATGAAGCATCAAAAATTATAGATACGTTGGAGACGTACAAGCATTCGCAAGCTTAACTCATGCTCGTCCTCGAGTAGGGAAGTGATAAAGAACGAATTTTTGATGTGGAATGCTACCTAGCATAGTTGTCCTTTGCAACTTCTTTCACGTGGCATGAATGTTCAGATCCGTAAGATTCAAAACAATAGTTTGCTATTGACATGAAAACAGTAATACTTCAAGCAAACTAGCAAAGTAATCATGAACTTTCAAAATAACAAGGCCAAAGAAAGTTATCCCTACAAAATCATATAGTCTGGCTATGCTCCATCATCCTCACACAACTAATGTAAATCATGCACAACCCCGGAATTGACCAAGTAATTGTTTTCACACTCTTACTTTCTCAAACTTTTTATAACTATCACGCAATACATGAGCGCGAGCCATGGATATAGCACTATGGGTAGAATAGAGTGTGGTGGTGCTTGTGAGACAAAAAGGAGGAGATGGTCACACTGACTCGGCGTATCAATAGGCTATGGAGATGTCCATTAATAGATATCAATGTGAATGAGTAGGGATTGCCATACAAGAGATGCACTAGAGCTATAAGTATGTAAAAGCTCAAGGGAAAACTAGTGGGTGTGCATCCAACTTGCTTGCTCACGAGAACCTGGGGCAATTTTGAGGAAGCGCGTCATTGGAATATACAAGCCAAGTTATAAAACGAAGATTCCCACTAGCATATGGTAGTGACAAAGCAAGAAGCTCTCAATCATGAAGAATATGGTGCTATCATGAAGCACAAGTGTGGAAAAACATAGTAGCATTGTCCCTTCTCTCTTTTCTCTCATTTCTTTTTTTTATTTGTGCTCTTAGGCCTCTTTTTTTATTTTCTCTTTTTTTTTGTTTTTGGGCTCTTTGGCCTCTCTTTTTTCCTCACATGGGACAATGCTCTAATAATGATGATCATCACACTTTTTAGTTACTCAAATCTCAAGGATCACAATGATGATGACTCCATATGAAATGCCTCCGGCAGTGTACCAGGATGTGCAACGATCCAGTATGATCATGCAATGGCAAAATGAGAGTGATGACCCAAGTCATTAGACGGAACGGTGGGAGTTGCATTGCAATATATCTTGGAATGGCTATGAAAATGCCATAGTAGGTAGGTATGGTGGCTGTTTTGAGGAAGGAATTTGGTGGGTTTGTGCACCGGCGAGAATTGCGCGGCGCTAGAGAGGCTAGCAATGGTGGAAGGTGAAAGTGCATCTATACCATGGACTGAACATTAGTCATAAAGAACTCACATACTTGTTGCAAAAGTTTTTATTAGTAATCGAAACAAAGTGCTAAACGCATACTCCGAGGGGAAGGGTTGGTCGGTGTAAACCATCGCGCCATCCCGACCTCTACACAAAGGATGACAATCAATAGATCAATTATGCTCCGACTTCCTAACATAGCGGTTCACCATACGTGCATGCTACGGGAATCACTAACTTCAACACAAGTATTTCTAGATTCACAACACCCTACTAACGTAACTCAATATTACCGAATCCGTGTCTCAAAACTAATTGAGAGGAATCGAAACTTCTCTTTCTACTCAATGCACATGAAGATGGAGGTTTTTGCATCCTCTTTGGGTACCTAGCACATGGGACTACTTTCATAGCATAAGCCAACTACCAAATCACGCACCTTCGTGCTCTAAAGATATAAGTGAAGCACAAGAGGAAAAGTATCTAGCTCAAAAGATATAAGTGAAGCACTAGAGCAAAAGTATCTAGCTCAAAATATATAAGTGAAGCACTATGAGCATTCTAGCAAAAACACGATGAGTGCATCTCTCTCTCTCAAAAAGGTTTGCAGCAAGGATGATTGTGAAACAACAAAAAGAAATGACTCCTATGATACAAGACGCTCCAAGCAAAACACATATCATGTGGTGAATAAAAATATAACTCCAAGTAATGTTACCGATGGATTGAAGACGAAAGAGGGGATGCCTTCCCGGGGCATCCCCAAGCTTAGGCTTTTTTGGTGTCCTTGAATTTCGCTTGGGGTGCATTGGGCATCCCCAAGCTTAGGCTTTTTTGGTGTCCTTGAATTTCGCTTGGGGTGCATTGGGCATCCCCAAGCCTGAGCTATTTCCACTCCTTATCTCTTTGTCCATAAAAACGTCACCCAAAACTTGAAAACTTCACAACACAAAACTTAAACAGAAACTTGTGATAACTTTAGTACAAGAAAACAAACTACCACTTCTTTTGGTACGGTAGAAAACTTGAATTCCATCTATATTGATGATGGGCTACTGTATTCTCACTTTTACATGGCTAGTACCCCCCGATACTAACCATAGTTTCATCAAAACAAGCAACCAACCCAACAAAAACAGAATCTATCAAAAACAGACTAGTCTGTAGCAATCTGTATGCTTCGTATACTTCTGTTACCTCAAAAAATCTGAAGAATAACGACGATCTGGGGAAAAAGCATATCAATCAGTAGCAAAAAGAATCAACTCAAAATGTCTTTCTGAATAAAAATGGAAAATCATCTCGTGATCGAAAAGTTTCTGTCTTTTTCCAGCACGATCAAACAACCATTACCAAGGCTAGTCATAAAGGTTTTGCTTGGCTCAAACACAAAAAGAAACAAAAAAACACAATCACAACAGAATTGTTATGGTGTGGACGCAACAAAACAGAAAGCAAAAAGCAAAGATAAATTCATTGGGTTGCCTCCCAACAAGCGCTATTGTTTAACGCCCTTAGCTAGGCATAGATAATTCAATGATGCTCACACAAAAAACAAGAATTGAAGCACAATGAGAGCATCATAAAGCATGTGAAAATCACATCTAAGTCTAACATACTTCCGATGCATAGGCATTTTATAGGAAAACAGATTGTCAAGACAACCAATAGTTACCATATGCAAGGAAGAAGAAAGAGACAATAGCAATCTCCACATAACGAGAGGTAATTGGGTAACATGAAAGTTTCTACCACAATATTTTCCTCTCTCAAAGCAATGACATGTGGGATCAAAATCAAATTCAACAAAATAGCTATCACATTGGATATTTTTTTCATGATCCACATGCATGCAAAGTTGACACTCTTCAAAAATAGTGGGATTATCGTCAACTAAAGTCATGACTTCTCCAAACCCACTTTCAATATTATTGCAAATATCATATTTATCATGAGGTTTAACCAAATTTTCAAGATCATAAGAAAGATCATCACCCCAATCATGATTATTGCAATAAGTAGTGGTCATAGCAAAACTAGCATCCCCAAGCTTAGGGTTTTGCATATTTTTAGCATGATTGTCACTAATAGAATTTATAGTGAAACCATTGCAATCATGCTTTTCATCCAAGGAGCCCTCGTGAATCACTTCATAAATTTCTTCCTCACAATTTTTAGATTCACGCATCTCAGGAAAAACTCCATAAAGATAGTCAAGTGCACTCAACTCACTAGCAATTGGATCAACATAATTGGATCTCTTAAAGAGATTAGCAAGTGGATGAGGATCCATATCACTAGATTTTCAACAAGCGAAGATGCAAGCATATTGAAGGCACATGGCACACAAGCGAACAGAAAGCAAGCGAGAGAAAAGGGCGAACGAAAAAGGCAAACGAAAAAAGGCAAATTGTGAAGTGGGGGAGAGGAAAACGAGGGGCAACTGGCAAACAAAGTAAATGCAAGAGATGAGTTTGCGACACCTACTTGGATGAGTTCTTGACTTGATCTTCCTCCCCAGCAACGGCGCCAGAAATTCTTCTACTGCGACAACAAAAGTCCTTCCCTGGCGCTTAGGAATTCTTCTTGTTACTTCTCTGATTTGCGTTGGTTTTTCCCTTGAAGAGGAAAGGGTGATGCAGCACAGGAGCAGTAATTATTTCACTCAGTTTGAGAACCAAGGTATCGAACCAAAAGGAGGGCCTCGTCAAGTCCAAAGTACCTGCGCAAACACAAACAAGCTTGCACCCAACGCTTCAAAGGGGTTGTCAATCCCTTCAAGATTGTTTGCAAAAGTTAGATCTGAAGGTGGAAAGTGCAACAAAGTGAAAACTGTAAGGCTGAACATATGGTGTGGAGTAGATCTGGGGGCCATAGTGTTAACTAGAGGCTTATCTCAAAATAGCAAATATCACGGTAGGTGAACAAGTTATTATGGAGCGATTGATAGAACCGCGCAAAGTCATGACGATATCTAGGGCAATGATCTAGCATATATGCATCACGTCCGAGACAAGTAGACCGCTATCCAGCATGCATCTAGTGTATTGAGTTCAAGACGAACAGAGTAACGCTTTAAGCAAGATGACATGATGTAGAGGGATAATCTCAAACCAATGATTAAAACCCCATCTTTTTACCCTTGATGGCAACAACACGATACGTGCCTCGCTACCCGTTCTGTCACTGGGTGAGGTCACCGCACGGTATGAACCCAAAACCAAGCACTTCTCCCATTGCAAGAATCATAGATCTAGTTGGCCAAACAAAACCCACAACTCGAAGAGAATTACAAGGATATGAAATCATGCATAAGAGAGATCAGAATAAACTCAACTAAGATTCATAGATAATCTGATCATAAATCCACAATTCATCAGATCTCGACAAACACACCGCAAAAGAAGATTACATCGAATAGATCTCCATGAAGATCATGGAGAACTTTGTATTGAAGATCCAAGAGAGAGAACAAGCCATCTAGTTACTAGCTATGGACCCGTAGGTCTATGGTGAACTACTCACGCATCATCTGAGAGGTCATGGTTTTGATGGAGAATCCTTTCGTGTCCGAATCCCCCCTCCGGCAGGGCACCAGGACGTGCCCCAGATGGGATCTTGCGGAGACAGAAGCTTGCAGCGGTACAAAAGTGATTACGATGCTCCCCTCATTTTTTGGGAATATTTGGGAATTTATAGTCACAAGATCTAGGTCAGGGGACCTCCAGGGGCCCCACAAGCCTGCATGGCGCGCCCCCTGGCCGCGGGGTGGGGGCTTCTGGGGGCCTTGGGGCTCTTCTGGCTTGGCCCCCAAGCTCTCCGATCTTCTTCCGTTCGAGAAAAAAATCTTTTCGGGGATTTTCTTCCATTTGGACTCCGTTTCAAAATCTCCTCTGAAAGGGGTCAAAAACATGGAAAAAACAGGAACTAGAACTTGGCACTGAGTTAATAAGTTAGTCCTAGAAAATAAATAAAAGCCATGCAAAACATCCCAAGTTTGACAAGATAATAGCATGAAACCATCAAAAATTATAGATACGTTGGAGTGATCCATGGTGGGCGCCAGTTATCGTGGGAGTGATACTAACAATAATACCAGGGGTATGAATGAGAGGTGGAGCCTAGCTATGGCGCAGTGGATACACTCAGATGTACGAGTTCAAGCCCCACTTAGGAGTGGTAACAACCCTACGTCTCGAGCCCCAAGTCTAGCATTTGCTTATGCGGGGTGTGAGATTACAAAATGCTAAACCCTTGTTCATGAGCTGAGGTGCGGCTTATATAGAGTGTGCCACGACTGGCCGAGCGACATTTCAAGGGTGAGTTAATGCTAATAACTAGGGAAGTTACTCATAACAGCACCTCTAACTCCAGCGTTACTGGTAACATGCTTCTTCACTGCACTTCATGTGGTAGTTTAAGTCTGTAGCCGTACCAGTCCCTTCTCGTCCATGCCTTCCTGTAGTCCAAGTGTGAGGCATGTCCGACTGACATAAGATGATCCAAGTGGCCTTGAGCAAACTAAGTGAGAACCTATTTGCTCGAGTGAGACCGTGACTACGCCGGTGATCTTGGGGACATTGATGTTCATGTGTGGTCTTAGGCGGGCCCTAGGAGGTAGGTACGTGGGCATACCCTGAATGTACAACGTTGTCACGCACCACCATCGAGAGGTGGCTGCAGACACATCACCAATCGAACGGTCGCACTGATCCAGTCATTGATGAGCCAACATTGGGAGAACATGACAGCCTACCTTAAGAGGTTGGTCGCGTGGTGTTCACCCGCGAGCTGCAGCAAGTGTGCTGGCCTTCTAGCAAAGCCTTCAAGCCAGAGCTGCCGGACTAATACGATGGCGAGGTCAGTCCATCAGAGTGCCTTAGCATCTACACCTTAGCGGTGCAGGCTGCAGGGGGCGCGATGAGAAAGTGCTCGCCAACTACTTCCCGTAGGCACTCAAGTCCAACGTGAGGAGTTGGCTGATGAACTTGCTGGAGGGGTCTATTTCCTCCTTGACGGATCTGTGCTACCAATTCGTTGGTGTGTATCATGGGGGTAACAAGCTCCGAGGGTAGCCCAGTGATTTGCTTGTGATTCCCCATAGAGACAGCGAGACCCTCCGCAAGTACATCCAAAGGTTCAAGTGTGTACACCACAACATCCCCGACATCCACCCTACCGCCGTGGTCACTGCATTCCATACGAATGTACGCAATTTCTAGATGCGCGAGGAGACAAGTATCAACAAGATACATGATTTGTCAAGATCTATTCACTGGCTGAGATATTTGCACGGGCTGAGGAGGGAAGAAGGCTTCCCGGAGAGATCGCACACGTGGAAGTCGACTGAGAAAACGACGAAAACTCGTCCGCCTCCAAGGGGAAGGGTCGGAAGCGGAATGGAAAGGTAGTTATGGCTGTCGAAGGCACCAACAACTCCACTGCCGGCCAGAAGGCCAAGTCCGAGGTGACAGGCAAGGATGTTGCCGCCTGCTTCGGAGATGACGAGGCCGTGACAGGAGAGAAGACCAAAAGGCCATATTGCAAGATTCAGCTCACCAAGGGCCACGACATCACCGAGTGCCGCCAAGTAGAACAGCTTGTTGACAAAAAGACGTAAGAGTATGAAAGGCGTGACAACGAAAAGGGCTAGGACAATGTAGGTGGATCAAGCAAGAAGAACCGCAACGACCTCAACAGCAAGGCTAAGCAACAGAAAGAGAACCTGCTCAAGGCCAAGACAAAAACATTGATGTTGAACAAGGAGGTGACGATGAGGACGAACAAGGATTTGATGGACAGGAATTACAGAAGGTTGTTGATGCTATGTGTGTCGACCGATGCACATCTCTGCGCTCCTCCCACACGCAGCTCATGTAGTGGGCTTCTGAAGTCAATGCAGCAGAACCAGCGGCAGAGGCAAGGAAACCACTCAAATGATCCAACACTCCCATCATCTTGGACACAGAGAATCACCCTGACCGCACCACTGTTGTTGGGTATGTGTTGTTGTTGGCCTGGAAAACAATTAGCAACCTCAAGGTGACAAAGGTGTTGGTCAAAAGTGGGGCCGGTTTGAAATTGATCTCACCTGATTTGATCAAGCAACTGCATATTCCTGATACTGATTTCAAATCGATAAGGTGCCTCCAGGGGGTCAACCCAGGGGAATTGGAGCCTAAGAGGTAGATAAATCTCTCGATGACATTTGGGAACGAGCCCAACTTCAGGATGGAAAGGGTCACCTACGACGTTGCTAAGATGTCCATGCCATACAATGGGATCCTTGGCCAAACGGCGTTGGCGAAGTTCATGGCGGCATTCCATCACGCCTACAACATCCTCAAGATGCTAGGGCCGACAAGCATCATCACCATCCATGCAGCCAACAAGGACGCATTCCTCTGCATCAACAAGTTGTACCGAAAGGCAGTTGGAGCATCTGCCGACAAGGCACTAGGTCCTGCCGGCATAACTCCCGGGGGGAGAAGAACAAGAACAAGAATTCTCGCAAGGACTGTGACAAGGACTCTGACAAGGCACTAGCTCATGCCTAGTGTGTTACACACCCGTCGATGACTTGCCTAATACTTCCGCTGCTAGGAGCAAGAAAATAAAAGTGACCATCCCCAAAATGAAGCAAGTGGTCGCGTGGGAAGATGCCAAGGTCAACACTTTGACCATAAGTGTCACCCTCAACAGCAAATAGGAAAGCGTGCTCGTCTCCTTTGCGCGGGCGAATGTCGATGTATTTGCCTTGCAACGATATGATATCCCCGATGTTCCAAGGGAGGTGATCGAGCACCACCTTGCCGTCTATCCCCACGCATGCCCCCTCAAGCATAAGGTCTGAAAGCAAGTACTAGAGCAGTAAGAGTTCATTGTCGAAGAGATCAAGAAACTGGAAGCAGCAGGCCTGGTTAGAGCTGTCCGTCACCCAACATGGTTGGCGAACCCTATGGTAGTGGGCAAGGCTAACGGGAACTAGAGGCTTTGGATCGACTTCAGTGATTTCAACAAAGCTTGCCCGAAGGATCCCTTCCCTTTGCTGCACATCTACCAGATAGTGGACTCGACCACCGGCTACGAGCATTTGTCCTTCCTTGATACCTATTCCGATTATCACTAGATCGTCATGGCCAAGGAAGAGGAAAAGAAAACAACATTCATCACTCCTTGTGGAACATACTGCTTTAAGAGCATGCCATTTGGAGTGAAGAGTGTGTGGGGACCCCAACTTCTAAGTCGAGATCGCCGAATTCACGTGTACAATAATCCCAGAGAACAATGATCACTGGACACATGGATACTGAATAACAAGAGTCTTACATACATACACAACGTAATAATACAAATAGGGCCATTAAGGCCAAGTCATTACATAAATACGGCCTCGAAGGCCGACACACCAAATCATACTACAGGAAATAGGATAACTTGGTTGATAACATGAACCCATGCCATCTGCCTTAACCTACAGGCATTCTCACTAGGAAGCACCCTAGATCACATGCTCGTCCCCGATGAACTCCTGTTCGAACTCTAGATCTTCCATGCCTAGCCAATTAAATAACCAGTGGCAAGACAATGAGTACTTTGAATGTAATGGCAAGCAACCCATGATATGGAACAAGGCATAACGAAGTATGGCATAATACTAGTATGCTGATTTTCCGGAAAGCTTGTTTTTCCTAGTGCAACAACATGATGAATTCTTGGGCGACACGCACAACAAGACATAGCGGTAACCCATTGAACATGTTACATATATCAACATCAACTGAGGGTCGGACATCCCATGTCCATCCATCGTGCCAAGCCACCTGACTTAGCCTCATCATCGTATTGCCTTATGTCACCATCTCTTCTTATTTTACCCCCCCCCTCCACGCACACTTGGTTTATGTGGAAACCACTAAACGTAGTTTTATCAGCACCACCCAACTGTACTTGACTGTGGACACGGCTATTTGAATAGTTTCACACACTGTAGAGGTTGCACGTTGTACCCACAAGAATAGGGGAACTTCCTTGTCATCCATGACTCGCGCTATTTAACATACCCGAGGTAAGCACCCGAACAATGCCTTTCCCATGGCGACACTAAACAATGAGTCCATACCTCATGATGTACATCATATGAGCCTCTCTCTAGATCGTATCATCCATGAGGGCACACAACGTGTGACCAGAACCTGTAAAAACAGCATGGTCGCCAAATCCGGTACGACCCCGTCACAAGAGTGACCATGTCACTCCCTCCACTAGTAATGCAAGCTATGTACTAGTATCGACCAAGGTGATCAACAGAGCCTCATATCGTAAGGGGTATCGTGGTCGCACATGTAAGGTTGGGATGGTCCACAAATCTTAATCTAATCCCCTTTTCAGAATCACGCACACAAAACCTTTCTTTGTACACCACTTCTTTCTCAAGTGGTCATCCATCTCTACACCATCACCCTCGGGTATTAGTGGCACCCGACGTGGGTTTCGAAAAGAATTTGTAACACACCCTTAATCGTCTCCAAGCGTGTTCCCATCCCTTCTTGCGTAGCAACTACTAGCAACTAACTACATCCCACATGCACAACCCTCATAGGTGGTAGGTGTCATGACCAAATGCAAGTTTAAACTAGGTGTCCTTCGGGGATAACCCAACAAGGGGGTCTCTGGTCCAACAAGAATGCATGCCTAAGTAATGCATCATATGATATGCAACTAAAAGTTGCTTAGGCATGGTCAAAGGGCGGCTTGCCTTGGTCAGGAAAGTCTCCCGGTTCTTTGAAGTCTTTAGGTCCAACTCCTTTGTCAACCGCGTGATCTATCATCGCGATAGTAATAGCAATTATAAGAACCAGAACAAACACATACCACAAAACTCACTCTGAAAATGTTGACCTATTCTGTCAAATACTAATTTCACATCTAAAATATTTGCTCCTAATTTTGGAGTGAAGAAGGTTTTAAAACTATATTAACAAAGGCTGAAAATACTGAAAACAAGTTTAAAAAACAGCGTATAAAGTTTTTGTAAAAAATACACAAGTAGTTTTATTATATTCTACATATTTTTACAATATTTATGGTGGAAAAATAATTAAATTTGGGGGAATATTTCCCCCTATGGAATTTTTGGCAAAAGCCACAAAATAGGAAAACGAAAAGGGCTTAGTGCCCTAGGCCAGACTCAGCCAGCAACTGGGCCGGCCTAGCCACCCAACCAGCGAGCCAGCCATCCACCCCAGGCATGCGCACGCCCTCAGGTTTGAACCTCACGCGTGGGGCCCAATGACGAGTGACTGAGAGAGGGGGAGGAATAGAGGCTGAGACCAACAGGTGGGGCCACCCTTTCCGGGTCGTCTTCAACCTCGCGACAGAAGGAGGAAGAGCTCACCAGCGTCAGCTCTGTCAATGGCGAGCGGAGATGAGCATGGGAATGGAATCCTTACACTCCTGCCATTCGGATGAGGGTCGAGCAAGCGGTTGAAGTGGCCGGAGTCACGGTGACAAAGAGGTCGTGGCGTAGGGCGTCTGGAAGTGGTTGGTGTCGAGGCTCGGCGATGGAAATGAGTGGGGAAATAGTGGAGGCAAATCTAGAGCTTGTTGTGTTCACGATGGAGGTGGAATGGAGGTTGGAGCGGGCGTGTGTCCCGAGATCGACGGAGCCTCGACGCGGCGGCGCCTCGGTCGATCTCGAACACTGGTTCTCGGGGAGCTCGAATGGCGTGAATGGGTCGTCGATTGAAGGTGGGGAGGCGTTCAACGGGGGAAGAGAGAGTCCGGTTGGCCTGTATATAGGTGTGGCGCAGTCCATCGAAGAGTGGTGCACCGGCAAGGTCATGGCAACGGCTAGAGAATGGGACAAGGCTCTGGAATGAGCCCATGGTCTTTGTGGGTGATGTTTACGCCCGAATGAAGGATTGAGGAGGAGCGGGGCTGGCTTACACGCGTGTCATGGTGGCAAGCTCCACCTGAAGGCTTTGGGCATGCGCGGGAACACAACGCCAAGGGCAGGAGAAAGGGAGAGATGAGGGGCCCGACGCGGCACTAGCACCAGTTGTCGAGGCAGTCAAAGCCAGACAGCCTATGGGGGCGAGGCCTGGACGGGGATGGACTCCTTTGGCTTGGGCGTGCACTGTGGTGCATCCAGAGCGCAGTTTTGGGATGCCACGACATGGTGGCGCACTATGGCGAGCCCCCACCATGTCTAGTAGTGCTTGGGTGTTTGGAGATGCCCCTGGGATACTTTGGAGAACAAGGGAGACGTGGAGGTCAAAGCAAAAGTGAGAGGCGGTCTCTGCTAGTGATGAACCAGAAAAGGAATTGGGGATTTTGTCTTTCTCCACATTGAATTAGAGATGGGGATCGCAGGTGGAGATGTGGGGCTAAAACACATACCTGTGATTGAAATTTGCAGTATAGGAAGTAAGGGGATGGGATGAAAGTAGTTGTTTTACTAAATCATCAGAAGGTGTTTGATACTATTTTGAGCAAGTTAAACCTCACCAAATGTAGTGAGAACTAATATGATTAACTCATGGGTAAAAATCATAGGATTCACCAAGTTTGATCTCATTTGAGAAAGGTTGGCAATGTAGACATGGAAACCCCAAAAATGAGCAGAATCAGATTTCTGTGAACCAAGGTGAGTAAACCAACTCCCACAAATGCAAACATAGGTGTGGCATCCTTATTTGGGTGTTGGATCACTCCTACAAAGTTTGAGAGAAATTAGGAAAACTTGGCAATGTAGACTTGTTCCAACTTGGTTCTGGACAGGAAGGGTATTGTGTTTATTGGGTGAACCAAATCAACTTGGATGAGGACGACACTTTCCAGAGTCACCTCATATAATATCTGGGACATGCTAGAATTTTCCTGGGATTTATTGAGAATATTTCCTTTAAAAATATTTCAGAAGTTCCAAATAGGCAAAAACAGTTTTGAGGGGTTTTTCCCATTACATTGAACATAACCATCTGATGAAACTCGCATATATGGAAAATATATGACTTTTGGGTTTCCCTTAATTTTCTCAAATATTTTTAAGGTGGGAAAATAATTTTTCCCTATGAAATACCATTTCTGGCCTCAAAAAAGGGCATTTAAACAAAATAGGAAAATAACTTTTAAAATAATTATTTCCTGGTTTTGGGAAGTTATTTTAATAATAGAATCTAGGAAAAACCTTTGGGGTAAAACATCTCTCCTAAATTAGCGACTTGTAGTGAAAATCCCTATTTAGGGGTTATGAAGCTTTAAAATAAATAAAATGGTTTTTGCTAAAATAGTATTTTATTAAAATAGTTTCCGGTCCTATATACATGGCATGATCATTGGGTAAGGGTTTGGGGTCAATGAGAAGATTTTGGAAAGAAAGTTGTTTTGGTGAACTAAAACACAATCAAGCACTCAATCAAGTTGCAATCAAATCAATCATCTCAATCACTCCAAAAGTTTTAATTGGCTCTAAATTTTGTAAAACAGAAGGTGACAAAGTGGTACAAACACTGGGTGTGACAATCCTACCCCCTTATGAGAATCTCGTCCCCGAGATTCCTAGGCTAAGCGCTGAAAAAGATGAGGGAACTCGGTTCTGAGGTAGTCTTCACGCTCCCATGTTGCTTCTGCCTCGGTGTGGTTGCTCCACTCGACCATGATGTACTTAATGGTGTGGCTTCGAGTGCGACGCTCAGCTTTATCGAGGATGCGGATCGGTCTCTCGCGATAAGTAAGGTCTAGCTGAATGTCGATGGCGTGATGATCGATGTCCTTATAGAAGTCCGGGCGGTTGGGAACCTCGAAGCACTTTCGGAGTTGTGACACATGGAAAACGTTGTGCATACCCGAAAGCTCGGAAGGTAGCTCGAGCTGGTAAGCAACTTCTCCTCGCCTTGCGTTGATCTTGAAGGGGTCATGTATCTCGGTGCGAGCTTCCCCTTGACGTGGAAGCGCTTCGTTGCCTTGAGAGGTGTGATGCGGAGGTACACATAGTCTCTGGTGTTGAGTTCAATTTCATGACGGTGTGACTCTGGACCAGTTGAGGGGTGTGCAACACTTGTGTCCATACAACACTTCAAAACGTGCCATCTAAAGGTTGGACTGATAATTGTTGCCGTGAGATAACTCGATGAAGGGCAAACAGTCCTCCCATTTGCCTCCATATGCCAAAGCACAAGCGCCTTTCATATCCTCGAGTGTCTTATATACCCGTCCGTTTGTCCACCGGTCTGAGGGTGGAAGGCAGTGCTGAAGGAGATCTTGGTTCCCATGGCTTCTTGGAACTTCTTCCATAATCTTCAGGTGAGCTGCGTGCCTCGGTCGGACACGATTTCTTTTGGAACTCCATGAAGACTCAAGATGCAGTTGATGTAGAGGTTGGCTAGCTCTCTACCATCATAGGTGGTGTTGACGGGAATGAAGTGGGACACCTTGCTTAGGTGATCGACAATGACCAAAATGGAGTCATGTCCTTCGCTTGATCTGGGCACACCGATGATGAACTCCATACCGAGTCTGTCCCACTTCCATTTTGGTACCTTGAGAGGTGGTATCAGCCCAGTGGGTCGCTGTTGCTCATCTTTGACCCTCTGCCATATGTCGCACTTAGTGACATACAAAGCTATTTCCCTCTTCATGCCATGCCACCAGAACCATTCCCTAAGGTCTTGGTACATCTTGGTTCCTCTACGGTGAGTAGAATATAAAGTGTCGTGTGCTTCTTGCAAGATAGGTTCTTCTGTTCAGCTTTGTTGGGTACGAAAATGCGTCTCCCAAACCACACGACTCCCTGCTCATCTATGGAGAAACTTGGGGCCTTGTTGTCCTTGATTTTCATCTTGATACCTTCTATGCTCTCGTGTCACTTCTAGGCCTCCTTAATATCGTCCATCAGCATAGGCTTTGCTTCGAAGTTGGCTAGGAATCCTGGTGCGACTAGCTCCAACCTGAAGAACTTAAGCTTTTCATATAAGGCGGGTAGCCTTTCCTTGATTACACCATTCAAGATGCAAGCCTTCCTGTTCAAGCCATGTGCTACCGTGTTAGCCTTTCCTGGGTGCTATTGAATACTGAGCTCATAATCTTTAATTGATTTGAACCATCTCCGTTGCCTCATATTCAATTCTTTTTGAGTAAAAATATACTTCAAACTCTTGTGGTCGGTGTAAATATCACATCGCTTCCCTAGAAGGTAATGCCGCCATGTTTTCAAGGCATGAACTACTGTTGTCAACTCAAGGTCGTAAGTGGCATAGTTCTCCTCATGGGGATGCAGCTGTCGAGACAGATATGCCACCACCCTACCTTCTTGCATCATGACAACTCCGAGTCCGGTCCTTGATGCATCGCCGTATATCACAAACTCCTTGTGGATATCAGGAGAGGCCAGAATTGGGGTTGTCGTCAATATTTTCTTGAGCTCCTGGAAGCTTTCTTCGCATTTTGGCGTCCACTCAAACTCCTTTCCCTTCTTCAAGAGCTGCATCATAGGTCGGGCGATGCTAGAGAATCCATCAATGAACTTACGGTAGTATCTCTCGAGTCCCAGGAAGCCTCTAACTTCCTTCACATTGGTTGGTGATCTCCACTTCGTCACTGATGTTATCTTGGTGGGATCGACTGCTAACCCATCCACCGTCATTACATGACCCAAGAATCCAACTTCATGCATTGAAACCTCGCATTTGTTGAAATTGGCGTAATGTTGGTGCTCTCGAAGTTTTTCCAACAACTTCGTGAATTGTTGTGCATGCTCTTCTTCATACTTGGAGAAAATGAGTATGTCGTCAACGAAGACGAAGACAGACTTGTCTAGATACTCCATGAAGACTTTGTTCATGAGGTACATGAAGTATGATGGGGCATTGGTTAACCCAAATGACATGACCGTGCACTATACAGGCCGTATCTGGTTATGAATGCCGTCTTCGCAATATCTTCGGGTCGGATCTTTAGTTGGTAGTACCCAAACCTAAGGTCGATCTTGGAGAATAATTTGGCACCATTCAACTCATCAAACAGGTGTTCAACCTTGGGGAGTGGATACTTGTTCTTTAACAAGAACTTGTTTAGGGAACGGTGGTCAACAGGGAGTGTAATAGTTCCCTCCTTCTTGGACACGAATAGAATAGGTGATTGATACATCTCCATTGTATCTACTTTTCCAAACTCTTTTGGCCTTGTTTTGGACTCTAATTTGCATGATTTGAATGGAACTAACCTGGACTGACGCTGTTTTCAGCAGAATTGCCTTGGTGTTATTTTTGTGCAGAAAACAAAGTTCTCCAAACGTCCTGAAAATTTACGGGGAGAATTTTTGGAAAATATGAAAAATATCAGCGCCAAGTTCCACCAGAGGGGGTGGGCCAGTGGGCCACAAGCCCTGGCTCCGCCACCCCACAGGTGGCGGTGGGCAGGCTTGTGGGGCCCACACAGCTCTGCCGCCCCCCAACCTCAGGTGCATAAGTTCACTTTCGTCCTAGAAAAAATAAAAAGAGAAGATTTCGTCGCGTTTACGATACGGAGGCACCGCTACAACCTGTTCTTCATCTGGAGGGCAGATCTGGAGTCCGTCTTGGGCTCCGGAGAGGGAAAATCGTCGCCATCGTCATCATCAACCTTCTTCCCTCTCTAATTCCATGAAGCTCTTCGTCGTTCATGAGTAATCTATTCGTATGCTCGCTGGGCGGTGATGAGTAGGATGAGACCTATCATGTAATCGAGTTAGTTTTGATGGGGATTGATCCCTAGTATCCACTATGTTCTGAGATTGATGTTGCTACTACTTTGCCATGCTTAATGCTTGTCACTAGGACCCGAGTGCCATGATTTCAGATCTGAAATTATTATGCTGTCACCAATATATGTGTGTTTTAGATCCGATCTTGCAAGTTGTAGTTACCTACTATGTGTTATGATCCGGCAACCCCGGAGTGACAATAACCGGAACCACACCCGGTGATGACCATAGTTTGGGGAGTTCATGTGTTCACCAAGTGCTAATGCGTTGGTCTAGTTCTTTATTAAAAGGAGAACCTTAATATCCCGTAGTTTCCTTTTGGACCCCGCTGCCACGGGAGGGATGGACAATAGATGTCATGCAAGTTCTTTTCCCTAAGCACGTATGACGACACATGGAATGCATGCCTACATCACATTGACGAACGGGAGCTAGCCACATATCTCTCCGTGTTATAACTGTTGCATGATGAATATCATCCAAACAAATCACCGACCCATTGCCTACGAGTGTGTCCTACTGTTGTTGTTACTTGTCTTGCTCTGCTGCTGTTACTGTTGTCACTACTGCTGTTACTTGTCTTGCTCTGCTGCTACTGTTGCTACTACTGTCGCTTGCTACTGTTGCTACTTGGTACTGCTGTCACTACTGCTGTTCCTTGCCACTGCTATTGCTCATTACACTGCTGCTACCTGCTACAATCTTGATTCGCTTGTCGTTGACGGGAACTGAAAATTTCCGTTAACGAGGCAACTTGGCGCCATTGATACAATGTTTAGAAATAGTCTGCGGTGTCAACAGATCGTTTCTGACACCGTTCTTATCATACTACTTTGCTACTGATACTTTGCTTGCAGATACTAATCTTTCAGGTGTGGTTGAATCTGACATATTCAGCTCCTAATACTTGAGAGTATCCTCTCACCTCCTATAGGCGTACCAACAAATTTGGGTCGAATACTCTACCCTCGAAAACTGATATGATCCCACGCGCCGCTGGGCCGTCAACATCATTCTTCTAGTTTCAATTGCTGGAGAGTGCTAGCAGCATTCTTCTGGTGCCGTTGCAAGGGAAGGTCTGCTGTTACGGAGTCAGCATTATTCTGGCGCCGTTGCCGGGGAGGTATTGCTATATTCTCTGAGTTACTTGGGATTTATATCTGCTGATCACGATGAAGAATCTTAAGGATCCGAAGACCAAAGTCTTGCCCTCAACTACGAGGGGAGGTAAGGAATTGCCATCTAGCTCTGCACTTGATTCACCTTCAGTTATGAGTAAGGTTGCGACATCACCTCCTCCTAGAAATCTTGATATGTCGCCTGTGCTTGATGATGCTTATGATGATACTGCTAGAGATCCTATGCTTGATACTGCTTTGCCTGATACTGCTAGAGATGCTATGCCTGATGATACTATGCTTGATACTTATAGAGATGTTATGCTTGATACTGCTTTGCCCGATGATGCTAGAGATGCTATGCCTGATGATACTATGTTTGATACTGCTAGAGATGCTACGTTTGATACTGCTTTGCCCGATGATGCTAGAGATTCTATTATGCCTGATGATGTTATGCTTGATACTGCTAGAGATGCTACTTTTCCCGATGTTCCACTAGGGGTATTCCTTGATGCTCATATTGCTAGAGTTACTTCCAATGCTCGTGATGCTTCTGAAACTGCCGATACTATTGAGATAGAACCTGCTTTTGCTCCTGCTAGATCTAGCTCTCCTAGATATGAATTGCCTGATATACCTGAGGGTTACGTTATGGAGGGAGAGATAGCTGAGGATTTTCTTGCGTGTAAGGACGCATATGACGCTGAGAAATAACTTCTCAAGTGGAAGGAAAAATCTCTAAAAGCTAGGCTGAAATACGACCCGAAGATTGCCACTTCACCTATCTTTATCACCGATAAGGATTATGAATTCTATGTCGATCCTGAGATAATATCTCTAGTCGAATCTGATCCTTTTCACGGTTATGAATCTGAAACGGTCGTAGCCCATCTTGCCAAACTACACGATATAGCCACCCTTTTCACTAATGAGGAGAAGATTCGTCACTACTATATCCTTAAGTCGTTTCCTTTCTCTCTAAAGGATGACGCTAAAGCCTGGTTCACCTCTCTTGCTCCTGGATGTGTGAGTAGTCCCCAGGATATGGTCTATTACTTCTGTGAGAAATATTTCCCTGCCCATAAGAAGCAAGCTGCCTTGCAGGAAATATACAACTTTGCTCAACTCGAAGAAGAGAGTATCCCACAAGCTTGGGGGAGGCTCGTCCAGCTACAGAATGCTTTGCCTGATCACCCTCTTAAGAAGAACAAGATACTTCATATCCTCTATAACGGACTTACCGATGCCTCTAGAGACCACCTAGATAGTTGTGACGGTTGTGTTTTTAGGGAACGAACTATAGAACAAGCTGAGACCCTACTGAATAGCATCTTGATCAACGATAATGCTTGGACTATTCCCGAACCACCTCCTAAGCCAACTCCGAAGAAAAGAGGTATTCTATTCCTCAGTCCTGAAGATATGCAAGAAGCCAAGAAATTTATGCAAGAGAAAGGCATTAGATCTAAAGATGTCAAAAATCTACGACCTATCGAAGAGATCCATGGTCTCGATAACCCGATACAGGTAGTAGAAGTGAATTCTCTGCATAGGTTTGATGAGAGTGATATTCCTTTTGATAAACCTGCTAGCCTATGCTTTGATGAATTTGACAACTTTGTTGCCAAAAAATAGAGTTTCAATGATTATGTTAGCAGACATTTGGAACAAAGTACTCGTATGCTTAGCCATTTAAGTGCTTGTATAGACAGAAATGGCAATGATCTTAAGCTTCTGAGTAAACATGCCTCTATGATTACTACTCAGGTAGAACATGTACTTAAAGCTTAGAATGACCTGCTTAATGAATTAAATGACAACTCTGTCACAGTCATTACTAGAGGAGGCAAAATGACTCGGGAACCTTTGTATCATGAAGGTCATCCTAAGAGAATTGATCAAGATTCTCAAGGAATCAATGCTGATACACCTAGTCATCCTAAGGAGAAGCAGACGGATGATAGAAACCTACACGCTAGTTCACCAAATACTGTCACACCTGAAGAACCTAATGATATTTCTGCGTCTTATGCAGAAACACAATCTGGTGATGAACATGAACCTGGTGACAATATGGACAGTGATGTTCATAATAATGCTCAACCTAGCAATGATAAGGATGTGGAGATTGAACCTACGAGATACGATAAGAATGACTTTACTCCTAGGAAGCATGGTAAAGAAAGGGAGCCATGGGTTCAGAGATCTATGCCCTTTCCTCCTAAGCCATCCAAGAAAAAGGATGATGAGGATTTTGAGCGCTTCGTTGAGATGATAAGACCCATCTTTTGCAGATGCGGTTAACTGATATGCTCAAGATGTATCCGTATGCCAAGTACATGAAAGATATCGTGACAAATAAACGGAAGATACCAGATCTTGAGATCTCCACCATGCTTGCCAATTACACTTTCAAAGGTGGAACTCCTAAGAAACATGGTGATCCCGGAGTGCCCACTATACCTTGCTCCATTAAAGGAAACTACGTAAGAACTACCTTATGTGACCTTGGAGCTGGTGTTAGTGTTATGTTGCTCTTTATTTATCATAGACTTGAATTGGATAAGTTGACACCCACTGAAATTTCTATGCAAATGGCCGACAAATCAACTGCTTTCCCTATCGGCATTTGCGAGGATGTGCCTGTTGTGGTTCCTAACACCACTATCTTAACAGAATTTGTTATCTTGGATATTCCCGAGGACGATGCCATGGCTGTCATCCTCGGAAGACCCTTTTTAAACACGGCAGGGGCTGTTATAGATTGCAACAAAGGCAATGTCACTTTCCATGTCAACGGTAATGAGCACACAATGTACTTTCCAAAGAAACGATATCAAGTACATTGCATCAATACTATCGAAAACACTTCATTGATTCTTATTGGGAGCTTTGAATGCCCTATTCCTCGTGGCAAGATGAAGTATGATTTGCTTGTTGGGGAGATACATATCCCCATTAAGGTGACTTAGTGGCTATTTGAAAATTCTCCGTTCTCTCTTGCAATTCGAGAAGGTTTTGTCATGAGGACTTGATCAACCCCAATGACGGATTTCTTTCGATGACCATGAAATGGATGAATCAAAGAGTCACATACCTCTGTTTTGAGCTTTCATTTTCTGTTGCTTAGAAGAAAAATGATAGAATTAGTTTAGTTTTTCATGTTTTCTATTTTAGCGTCCCGGAGAAAAATACCTCGAAAATAAAAGTTCTCTGATGGTCCTGAAAATCTAGTATGATTTTTTCTGGATTTTTTGAAAATTACAGGGCCTCAGAGCTGGCCTGGGGGCCAGACCTGGCGGAGGGCAAGCTTGTGGGGCCCACAGGGACCCCCTCCACTCATTCCAGCTCCCAGCCTCTTCTTCCACCTCTAGAAAAAAATTGTTTCGCAGCTCAAACCCGTGTTCTTGCTCATTTGGCTGTGATTTTCGATCTTGCTCAAAGCATCATTCTCCGAACCATTTTGGGGAAATTACTCCTTGGTAAGTGACTCCTCCATTGGTCCAATTAGTTTTTGCTCTAGTGCTTTATCTTCGCGTATTCTTGCTACCTTGGTGACCCTGTTCTTGAGCTAGAAATGTTGATTTTAGCTGGTCCCAAGCAGTTTTAGCGCGTGATACAGTCTCTAGGCACTAGTAGGAGTAGTTGCTACAAGTTGGGTTAATCTTTATTCACTTTTATTTCGAAGTCTCTAAAAATTTCAGAATTTTTAGAGCTAGAAAAAGGTAAAGATGAGGAGGTTCTTGAGAGGCTCTTCAAGCCGTAACCCTAAGGAGGATGAGAAGAACCACCCCAAGTACGTAGTCCCTCAAGTCACAGAAGTTTGAGCATGCGAGTGGCCAGGTGATGAATTTTTGCGCGCCGCTGGGCTTTATGAAGACTTTTATTACTTGGTGGAGAACGCAGGTCTTACCGCGTTCGTTGAAGATAAGTGCTCATAATACCTCCTCCTCACCAATATTTTTGTTCAAAGCTTCAACTTTTATCCGAGGAAGAATCCTCCCATGGTTGAGTTCATGATATACGATGTTCCCCAGTGCATGGCACTACAGGATTTTTGCGATGTATGCAAATTACCTTATGTTGGGGATATCCGTGACCCTCGTCCACGGGACTTGGAGGATTTCATTGGTTCTATTGTTGTTGGAGAGGAGAGAGGAGTGTCTCATGCTAGAATTGCTAGCATACATTTTCCTGTGCTTCGGCACTTCTCACTATTTGTGGGAAAATGTTTGATTGGCCATGGGAGGCTTGATCACTTAGTTCTCCAGACTTTGCGGTTTTGCGCAAGGGCCTTTATAACGATAAGATTTACAGCCTAGGTGCTATAGTGGCCCAGCAGTTGAACATTAACCGTTCCAAGGGTGTCGTCTATGGAGGTATCTATGCTACCCATCTTGCCAGACACTTTGAGATACCCATTAGACTGGGAGAGGAAGGAGAGATGCTTCTCCCTGAGAAATATCTGGATTATGACAGCATGGTTCGCCATGATTTTCTGGATAGAGATGCTAGTAGACGGATGATTTATAACCTGGTATTTAGTCAGGGTACTCGAGAGACTATCACTTTGCCTGCTCCTTCTTTGTTCGATCTTCATGCAGGCAGGTACACTATTATGCCCTCGGACATCTATGCATATTGGGGCTTGGCCCAACCACAGGCGTCCGTGCCCGAGCCACCAGTCGAGTACCAGACGCCAGCTTATCAGTGGGAGCCGCATGAGCTCACACAGCAGTGGCATCCACAGTCTGCTCCGGAGTATCCTGGAGCTGGTGATTTCCCACCATGGGAGTAGACCAAGCTAGGTCAAAAGCCTAAACTTGGGGGAGTACGTGTTCTCATCGACTTTTACATTCATGCTTATGCTTTCACTTTGTTAGTCGGTGTTTACACTTTGCCACTGTATTATCCATGCTAGTTTATTTTTGTTTTCTTGTTTTCTTGTTTTGTGTCCTTTTGAGAAAACCCAAAAAGGTTTTTCTTTCTTCTTTTGCTTGTTGGGAGCTTTCCCGTGTAAATAGTTTTCTTTTTCTTTGGGTCAAGGTAGAAAATATTGGTTACAATGTTTAGTGGCTCTTGTATGCATACCTGTTTAGCTTTCAAAGAGCCATATTACTTTGTCTTCTCCTTTGTGTTTGTCTGCAGATTCATCTTAGTCCAATGCACGAGCACTATAATTATTGTTCACATCGTTCGATCGTGCAAGTGAAAGGCAATAATGATGATATATGATAAAGTGACTGAGACAGAAAAGCTGGTATGAACTCTATCTATTTTGTTTTTGTAAATATGACTAGCTTGTCGACCTAGATTTAGATTTGTTGTGAGAGAACCATGTTTGCAATGAGAACTTAGAGATCATAATTTCTGATGCCATGCTTATTTAGCTGAGAGTTTATAATGGTTTGTCTTGAATGCCAACATAGATTTTGAGATGACTATGATGTAGTATGATAGGATGGTATTCTCCTTTGAATGTTTCAAGTGGCTTGACTTGGCGCATGTTCATGCATGTAGTTGAAACAAAATCAACATAGCCTCTATGATGTTTGTGTTCATGGTGATTTATATCTTGCTCATGCTTGCATTCAATGTTAGTCAAACTCATTGCATCTTGATGACTGTTGTCGCTAGCTAGTTGGTCGCTTCCCAGTCTTTTGCTAGCCTTCACTTGTACTAAGCGGAATACTACTTGTGCATCCACTTCCATAAGCCAAAAAGTTTCTCCATGAGAGTCCACCATACCTACCTATTTGCGGTATATACCTGCCGTTCCAAGTAAATTTGCATGTGCCACTCTCTAAACCTTCAAGAAATAATCTGTTTTGCATGCCTGAACCGCTCATGTGGTGATAGGGGGCTATTGTTATCTTCCATGCTAGGACTGTTATCCTCGACATGTGTTTATTCACTGTCATTCACGAGAAAGGGGCTGGTAATTGGAATGCCCAGTTCCACGCTTAAATCGAAAACATTACTGTAGAACAAGACTCCCCCGGATTGATGTTAGTATGGACGGTACCCGAGGATTCCGCTAGCCGTGGAGTGTGATTGATTGGTGGTGGGGGAGTTAAAACTTTACTTTTCTGTTTGGGAACCGCCTATATCATGAGTAGCATGGAAGATATTGAGAACTCTTGGTCATTGCGTTGACAATGAAACCATGCCACCCAAAATTATTACCTTTGTTTTCAAAGCTTGACCTCTGGCACCTCTGCAAATCAATGCTTCCCTCTGCGAACGGCCTGTCTATTTATTTTTCCTATCGAGTCATCCTCCTCTTATATAAGCACAAATTAGGGAGCACCTCTGTCATTTTTATGCTTTGCTTTTGATTGATATTGAGTATGACTATGACTAGATCTTCATTGCTATGAATTACAATGTTTAGTCAGCCCTTGATCTTTGAAAGTGCTCTGCATTTATGTTTTGCGGTCTCAGAAAGAGCTAGCGAGATACCACCTATTCATATTGCTCCATTCTTGTTTTGATTGAAGTGTTGGTATTTGAAACTCATTATTATTTGCTCATTAGCTGATTATGCCATTGATATTAGTTTACCGTGAGGCCTTTGTGTCACTTGCTTATGTGGTTAACTTGTGATCTTGCTAAAATTCTGGTTATGAGTTAGACATAGTTGCAACAACAAGATCAAACAGAGTTTGTCAAACTTTTTCTTTCTCTCTCAGTTTTTCAACTGAGTTGCTTGAGGACAAGCAAGGTTTTAAGCTTGGGGGAGTTGATACATCTCCATCGTATGTACTTTTCCCAACTCTTTTGCCCTTGTTTTGGACTCTATTTTGCATGATTTGAATGGAACTAACCTGGAGTGACGCTGTTTTCAGCAGAATTGCCTTGATGTTATTTTTGTGCAGAAATCAAAGTTCTCCAAATGTCCTAAAAATATACGGGGAGCGTTTTTGGAATATGAAAAATATGTGCGCCAAATTCCACCTGAGGGGGTGGGCCAGTGGGCCACAAGCCCTGGGTCCGCCACCCCCCGCCCTCTGGTGGCGGTGGGCAGGCTTGTGGGGCCCACACACCTCTGCCGGCCCCAACCTCAGGTCTATAAGTTCACTTTCGTCCTAGAAAAAATAAAAATAAAAGATTTCGTCGCGTTTACGATACGGAGGCGCCGCCACAACCTGTTCTTCATCTGGAGGGCAGATCTGGAGTCCGTCTTGGGCTCCGGAGAGGGGAAATCGTCGCCATCGTCATTATCAACCTTCTTCCCTCTCCAATTCCATGAAGCTCTTCGTCGCTCATGAGTAATCTATTCGTAGGCTCGCTAGGCGGTGATGAGTAGGATGAGATCTATCATGTAATCGAGTTAGTTTTGATGGGGATTGATCCCTAGTATCCACTTTGTTTTGAGATTGATGTTGCTACTACTTTGCCATGCTTAATGCTTGTCACTAGGGCCCGAGTGCCATGATTTTAGATCTGAAATTATTATGTTGTCACCAATATATGTGTGTTTTAGATCTGATCTTGCAAGTTGTAGTTACCTACTATGTGTTATGAGCCGGCAACCCCGGAGTGATAATAACCGGAACCACTCCCGGTGATGACCATAGTTTGAGGAGTTCATGTGTTCACCAAGTGCTAATGCGTTGGTGCGGTTCTTTATTAAAATGAGAACCTTAATATCCCGTAGTTTCCTTTTGGACCCCGCTGCCACGGGAGGGATGGACAATAGATGTCATGCAAGTTCTTTTCCCTAAGCACGTATGACGACACACGGAATGCATGCCTACATCATATTGACGAAGGGGAGCTAGCCACATATCTATCCGTGTTATAACTGTTGCATGATGAATATCATCCAAACAAATCGCCGACCCATTGCCTACGAGTTTGTCCTACTGCTGCTGTTACTTGTCTTGATCTGTTGCTGTTACTACTGTCACTACTACTGTTACTTGTCTTGCTCTGCTGCTACTGTTGCTACTACTGTCGCTTGCTACTGTTGCTACTTGGTACTGCTGTCACTAATGTTGTTCCTTGCCACTGCTATTGCTCGTTACACTACTGCTACCTGCTACAATGTTAATTCGCTTGTCGTTGACGGGAACTGACAATTTTCGTCAACGAAGCAACTTGGCGCCATTGATACAATCGTTAGAAATAGTCTGCCGTGTCAACAGATCGTTTCTGACACCGTTGTTATCATACTACTTTGCTACAGATACTTTGCTTGTAGATACTAATCTTTCAGGTGTGGTTGAATCTGACATATCCAGCTACTAATACTTGAGAGTATCCTCTCACCTCCTATAGGCGTACCAACAAATTTGGCTCGAATACTCTACCCTCGAAAACTGCTACGATCCCACGCGCTTGTGGGCCGTCAACAACATTCTTCTACTTTCGATTGCCGGAGAGTGCTAGCAGCATTCTTCTGGTGCCGTTGCAAGGGAAGGTCTGCTGTTACGGAGTCAGTGATCCCCAAGGAGAGGCACTAGGGCGAATAAATCATTTTCTGAACTGCTCAACCACTTGTTTCTTCAATTCTGCCAACTCCTCGAACCCCATACAATATGGCTTCTTATTTATTGGTCTTGATCAGGGCATCAGTTCAATAATGAACTCGATGTCTCGTTCCGGAGGAATCCCGGGCAATTTGTTAGGAAAGACATCTGGGTACTCACATACCACCAGCACCTTGTCCAGCTTAGTTCCCGAAACGTAATTAGCTTGAGGGCTTGAGTGGAGGTGGGTTTGGGAATTTACTTCACCTCGACTCCTTGGTCGCTGATCATAGTAATAGTCCTCTTGGCACAGTCCAACACATTTTGGTACTTGGCTAACCAATCCATACGAAGGATCATGTCCAAGCCTTGCGACTTAAGGACGATGAGATCTTCTATGATGTCTACCCCGTTGATGCTGATCCCAACTCCTTTACACCCTATATTGGTACTCAAAACTGCACCCGGGATTTGTACACACATATGACCATTCAGGAATGTAGGCTTTAAGCCACTCTCAATCGCAAATTTTTGGGTGAAAAAAGAATGTGAAGCACCACAATCAAACAGTACTGTTGTTGGAGTTGAGTTGACAAGGAACGTACCCAGTATGCAATCTGGGTCTTCCTGGGCTTCCTCTGCGGTGACGTGATTCACACGACCCTTGCCTTTGTAAGGCGGGTTGCGGGGGGCTTGGTTCCTGGTTATTTCTCCACAACCTTGTCCTTGATTTGGTGCATTGAGGCACGATGTATCAGGGTTCTTATTGGGGCACTGCTTCGAGATGTGTCCGGGTTGACCACACCCAAAGCAGGTGACCTGCCGGAAGTTGTTGGTCTTGCCGCCATTGTTTTTCTAGGAGGGTTCTATGCCGGCTTGGAGTTGGCATACCGCTGAGGCTGATAGCTTGGCCTTGCCGGGGCTGATTGCCACGGGCGAGTGTTCTAGTTGCTGGAACCATCGTTGTTGATCAGCTTGAGCTTGTGCGTTACTTCCATGGCATGAAGCTTATCTTCAAGAATGAGGGCCATATTCACCAGATTGCAGAAGTTTCGACAATCACAGTCAACCAGTTGGTATTGCAGCGACTGGTGAAGCCCTTCCATGAAGCGTTCTATCTTGGCTGCCTCAGTCCTGACATCATCAGGTACGTACCTCGATAAGAGGTTGAACTTCTGAAGGTACTCCTTAACTGAGCCACTTCCTTGCTTCAGCGTGTGAAAATCCCACTTCTTGATAGCCATCATCCTAGAGGGAATGTGGGCAGTATGGAATCCTTCCTCAAACTCAACCAAGGTGACCACATGCTCACCTTGCATGACTTTGAATCCATCCCACCAAGCTCAAGTGGTACCTCCAAGACAGTGAGAGGCATATCGAACCTTCTCATGGTCATCAGTGCAGTTGACTAGTGCAAGGATGTCCTCGATGGTGCGGATCTACTCATTAGAATCCAAAGGCTCGGTTGTCTCAGTGAAAGTCAGGGGAGAACTCCTCATGAACTCCGACAGAGTGGAGTGACCATTGTCGTTTATCGGCATTATCGGAATGGGTGTATCCAGACCTTCCTGCTTGCGGCCCAGGGCCGGTCCGCTTCATCGACCGAAAACAGGTAGGCCGACATCATTCAAGGCAAGTCCCCCACCTGACGAGGGACCAAGCCTCGCGAGGAGGAACAGTATCAAGACCCGCAGGGGGCCTCCTCAGGACCACTCTAGAGCGGCGGAAATTCTGAGGCGGGACCCAGCCTCAGGAGAAGGTGACGTGGGGGAAGAACAGGCGAGTAGCGGACAACAGGAAGGTGCAGTTTCCCCTTCAGTGCAAAGGGGCAAGGACGCGCTGGTCCCCAAGGCATCTCCCAAAGGTTTCCATTCTGGTGCAAGAATGCCACCTCCGCCCGCCGGCAAGATGGACGTCATCCCTCGGCCAGCCCCTGCTGCATCGGCGGCCACTGTGCAGGCGAAGACTACTTTTCGATAGGGAGAGCATGTTTCCCTTCCCCCTTTGAAATTAGCCTTTGTGGGATCCCTTCCCGCTGAAACGATAAGGGAAGAGGACTGGGGCCGCCACTATATATAGAGGATATGTTACTTCGTAGAGGAGAGGGATCCATTCATTTCACCCAGCGGCGCCACAAAAAGGCCATCCAGCCTCCGGAGGCTCCCGAGCACTGTACTAGTACATCCACCCACCTCCAAGAGAGGCAATCCACCAAAGCAGGAGTAGGGCATTACACATCTCAACGGCCCGAACCTGGGTAAATGGCCGTGTTCTATGTCTTCCTCAGCATCGAGTGAGTTCTCCGCCTTGTCCATTGAGTAGCAAGCTAGGTGAGGTGAACCCAAGAGAGATCTTCGCACATGCCCCTGAGTTTGAATATTTAGGGTTTTGCGTAGTCTGAAATCCAATATTTGGCGCGCTAGGTAGGGGCGTGTCAAGGTCTTCTCGGGGCTTCATCTTCCCTAAGCCCCGCTGCTCCGATGGTCGGCGACCAACAAGATTCCTCGAGCCTCGTCGAGTTGGCTTCTAACCGTCATACCCCGGCGGCCGGAAGCACGTGTATCGGCGTTATGGTACCAGGCGGCTCGTACAAGATCGTCAACATCGTCTCCACTGCCACAACCACCAGCTCCGCCAAGGCGCACGGCGGCTGGGAGGCGCCCCCGGCATCCACGACACGCCGCATCAACTTGGGGGACTTCAGCACCCACGACACGCTGCTGATGGCAAGCCAGATGCTCCACGAGCAACCGACGGAAGGGGGCTTCGAAGCATGGGTGCACCACATCATGGAACTGATGGCCATCGACCAGAAGGCCATCTGATCCCACTCTTCCCCAAGACCACAGGAGACAGGCAGCGGGGGCTCACACCCTATGCCGGCCCTCGGGCCTCCAAACGGCGCGGCCCCACCGGCGCTGGACGGGACCGAGAGAGATGCGTCGCATGCCGCCCTCCTCCTCCAGATTCAAGCGGTCGGCCTCGAGGCGTAGCATGCCGGCAGCCACCAGGGATGTGAAGGGAATGGCGGGACGTTCAATGCGCACACCGGCACGCATCACCAAGACCAGGACGGCCCCCGACAACCTGGGCGGTCAGACGAGAGCGCTCCCTCACGCGCATCCAGCCGAAGGCGGAGGCGTCGGCATGGGCGAACTACGATGATGGAGACACGTCAGCGTACCAAGGGAGGAGTGTGCATTGATCAATGCTAGGACCAAGCAACGGTGGCAACAGGAACAAGCGACTTCGCGCGGAGGCCGTCGCAGGAAGATCTTCGAGCAACACGGCCGGGGGGATCCCCCTTGCCGCTGATAGGGACCGCCACCGTCGGGATGCTGAACAGCTTTGGAGGTCGATCGAACGCCTACATTGAGCCTTACGTACCGGAGTATGTGGTACCACCTGACCATCTCGACAAAGAAGAGCCTCAAGCGTCCACTTCAGGAGTAAGGAAAGCCCAGAGGCCCCCAACGCCCCCAGGCCGCGGGGCATGACACCAACCGCTGCCCCTAAGGGGGAATTGCAAAGAACCGGACCCCAGGCCTCAAGAGGACAAGTCATCTGAAGCAACGAGACACAAGTGGCGCGGGCCACCTGCGACAACCATGGAGCTGGAGCAGGCGCCGAGGGCCGGGCATCACGAGGCGCCCCTCATACGCGAAGAAGCTATGCGATGTAATTTTTTGGGTTCACTGCTCTAGGGAGTGCCTTCCAACCATAGGAACTACAAGTGTTCACAACATAATCTCTATAACTTCTGCTACAACCATTCGGCGACCTCACATCTTGCCTTGATTGCATCTTCGTGCGATCTATCCCCCCCCCCCCCCCGCCCCTGCTCAGGGGCTCCGGCCGGTGCAGGACGCCCCGTCGCGGGACCTGGGGAGGCCTCATGACTGACCAGGGCCACAATCAACAGGAGGAGATGGGGGCCGCTTGAGCGTCAAAAGGTGGCTCCTGAGCATTGCGCCTCAGGGGCCTTACCGGTCATATGGCCACCTGCCACCCTTGATATCGTCGACGGACATTTGGTCGTTATCAGGGGTGGCAGGGCTTGACCCCGTAGCTATGTTCGTTCATTCGGTCGCATGCAACGGTGGTTGGGAAATGTGCAGAACTGGATCTTGCGGTTGCAAAGCCGCTCGAATGTTAAAGGAGGCTCCTGAGCATCATGGCTCAGGAGCCTTACCGGTCACAAAGCCACTTGGCCACCCTGGTGCCGTCCAGGAACATTCGCTCGGTATCAGGGGAACGAGGTCCTTGCCCCGTGAGGCGCCTCACACCGGTAGGGAAATGTGCAGGACTGGGACATGTCGATGTAGAGCAATAGAAAAGCCCTCAACCGGTCCTAGGAGAAGGAGTGTGCAAGACATGCCTCAACATGTCGCACCTCTCCATCGTCCTTCAATTCTTCCGGAACCTACTTCATCCCGTGACACTCTCACGTAATAACGAGCCGAGGCTGTATACGCCCAGGGCCCCCCGAGGACGCGGAAGGGGTCCACCCCACGCCTAGTGGAATCCCTATGCTCCACGCTGGGAAGGAGACGGTGAAACTCAACATAGTCCACCAATTACTTTTGTAAACAGGCGCCTATGCCTCGGGGGTAGGGACACTCGCGAGGCCAAAGTGTCCTCGCGACCTCCCAGATACACCCCCACCGTGACACTCTCACGTAATAACGAGTTGAGGCTGTATACGTTGAGGGGCCCCCGAGGACACGGAAGGGGTCCATCCCACGCCTAGTGGAAGCCCTACACTCCGCGCTGGGGGAAGACGGAGGCAATCAACTCGGTCCATGACTATGCCCGCAGCTGGCAAGGAAACCCACATAGTCCACCAATGACTATGCCAGCCCAGGTGCCGGACGCGGCATTTGCTTGTTTCTTCCTGGATATTAAACTATCTTCTGTTGGACTCAAATTTGTCGATTTCAAAAGTTGATATTTGAAAAACAAAAAGGGGCATGTTTCATCTTGCGCTTTCTTGGCTTTGAAGCCTCTCTTTCTGGATTATCTGAGGAGCTCCCCTAGGCACCAAGGAGCATGAACGCAAGGAGTTGCCGTGCCGGGGGCAAACTTTTTCAGCTGTCGACCCCCGCTCGGGGGATCGGATCGAAGCACGATACCACCACAAAGAGTCTCATGAGGCCTCGGGGCGTCCTAGGGCGATGAACAAAGGAGCGGGAAGAGGAATCGCTCAAGCGCCAAAGGGGGCTCCTAAGCATCAAGCCTCAGGAGCCTCACCGGACATAGTGCGGGACCGGGACCTGCAGACATAAAGTGCCGATAGGGTGTCCACCCCGTCCCACCTACAAAGCAAGAGCAGCTCAGGAGGAGCCACCGACGGGACCGGCACAAACCCACGAGCTAAGTACCCCGCAGGCCCACATGGGGGTCATTTGGTTTCACGCCAAACTAACAATAAATTAAAACATGCATACTAACGAAGGGAAGCAGAGCCTAAGGATTCAGCTGCGGTGATGAACGAGGCCATGAACCAAGCGTGCAGCGGCACGAGCGGTGCCTCGGGTGGACGGGGCCTCCTGAGGGCCCTGGACGCCGTTACCCCCGAGCAATGGCTGGGCAGCGACGGGCCCTATGCTTTGAAGCCAAGCCGCAATGACCACCAACAAGCAAACTATCAATTCAAGAGCAAAAGGGAAAAAGGCGGACGACAAAGGTAATAACACAAAAGCTTAATGCCTGACAGTGCAGAGTTCTTGATCCTACATCGCAGGAGCAGGTAAGCAGAAGTTGGGGGACGCCTAAGGGGAGAGGTTGCCGACGCTGCCCTTGGCGACCGCAGGCTCGGCGTCGGAGCCCTCCTCATCACTAGAGAGGGGCACCCGGACGTACTGCTCCACCAGGACATCCACGTACGGGCGGACTTCGTCCCGGAGAAGACGACATGACTCAGCGGGCATCGGCTCGACGATGTGTTGGAGGTCGAGCTGCGGGATAAGGCAGGGCAGGTTGGAGAAAGTGAGTGTCAAGGCAAGGCCCAGAAGCTCGCGCGCATCGGCCCTCTTGTCCTCCTCCATATGGGACATGCCAGCCTCCAGCGTCCCCACCACCTTTTGGAAGAAGGCGAGGTAGCCCCCTTCGCTTCTCACATTCGGCAGCGCCGGGGCGTCTCCCACGAAACGCCGCGCCGCGCCTGCCGCCGTGCTGGCGATGCCCTCGAACTATTTGGTGCGCTGGGATGCCATCATCCGGGCATACGCCGCCTCGTCCTGGGCGTCCTGAATGGCGTCCTTCGCCTCCTGTACCTGCTGATGTAGTGACGCCAGCTCTAGCTTGGTTTCCGCTTTGCCCTGGTGGGCGGCCTGGAGGGCGGCCTCAGCCCTCTCGAGCTGGGCCGGCAGCCCCTCCACCTCCTCCTGAAGCTCGCCAAGCTTGGGTTTCTTGGCGGTGGGTGCACTGGAGAAGGGGAGAGATCAACCACCAAGCAACGGACGGAATAACCAGGAAAAGAGGCGCAGGGGAGGGACTTACTCATCGGCTAGAGCCTAGCGGCGACGGACGCGCGGAGACCCTAAGGGCCCTCCAATGCTACTCCCGGTGGCGGACGGGGGCACGGACTGAGTCACCGCTTTCCCCTGCCAGGTTCGCCTCTCGGAGACGCCATAGAAGACACAGAAACGAAGAGGAGAGGAGTTTTTCTCGATGGATCAAAAGGAAGCAGAGAGGAAGCACAAGATTGCAGTGCCTCCCCCTTAGCAGGGCGGCGCACATTTATAGGCGAACCAGGCCACCAACCGTCGTGGGGGCGCGAGCATGACGCGTCCCATGGGGGTCGCGAGGTGGGCCTGCGGGAGCGTTGCCACCCACGTCGCTTCACCTGTCAACCGAGCGGTCACATCCGTGAGGGCCGTTGGGTGAGGTCAGGCCGCACCGATACACTTCAATGGGAACAATGATGGCATGCACGGTACTTGGAGATCACGCCATCGTGGTCTCACGCACCCCGAACGCTTCGAGGAGCGAGAGCGTCACCACATAGATGTTGGACACGTGTGCCGCCTCGCTCGCAGGCAAATAGGGCCCGCGACGCTTCAGGCCGCCCTCAACGCTTCGCCAAGAAGCCAACCCAGGAGCGCCTTTGGCCCGGGGCTACCGTCGGCGTTCTAGGAATGGGGTACCTAGACCTGCCTGTCTGCAGCCCAGGGCCGACCCGTTCCATCGACCGAAAACCGGTAGGACCGGCATCACTCAAGGCAAGGCCCTCGTGAGGGACCAAGCCTCTCAAAGAGGAACAGTATCAAGACCCGCAGGGGGCCTCCTCAGGACCCCTCCGAAGCAGCGGATATTCCGAGTCGAGACCCAACCTCAGGAGAAGGGTGATGTGAGGGAAGGACCGGCGAGCAGCGGACAACAGGAGGGTGCAGTTTCCCCTTTAGTGCAAAGGGGAGAAGGACACATGCAGGTCTCCAAGGAATCTCCCAAAGGTCTCCATTCTAGTGCAACAAGGCCACCTCCGCCCGCCGGCAAGATAGACGTCATCCCTGGGCCAGCCCCTGCTGCGCCGGCAACCACTTTGCAGGCAAAGACTACTTTTCGATAGGGAGAGCATGTTTCCCTTTCCCCCTTCGAAATTGGCCTTTGTGGGATCCCTTCCCGCCGAAACGATAAGGGAAGAGGATCGGGGCCGCCAATATATATAGAGGATAGGTTACTTCGTAGAGGAGAGGGAACCATTCATTTCACCCAGCTACGCCACGAAAAGTCCATCCAGCCTCCCACCCACCTCCAAGAGGGGCAATCCACCAAAGCAGGAGTAGGGTATTACACTTCTCAATGGCCCGAACCTGGGTAAACGGTCGTGTTCTGTGTCTTCCTCACCATCGAGTGGGTTCTCCGGCTTGTCCACCGAGTAGCGAGCTAGGTGAGGTGAGCCAGAGAGAGATCTTCGCAGATGCTCCTGAGTTTGAATCTTTAGGGTTTCGTGGAGCCCGAAATCCGACACTGTTCTAGCCCTATTGCGCGTTCTTCACCAGGACTTGAGCCACCTACTGGATATCGGCATTGTTGGCTTGGCGTTCCTCTCAGAGAACTTGAAGAAACTGAGCCATGGTGAGGTTCTCCGGAGGAGGTGGCGGCGGGGAAAGCCGCCTTGTGTCTGCTCCTGGCGATCTCTCGCTTGAGCAGGCCCACCGACTCCTGGCTGCTAGCTAGAGTTGCTAGTGCTGGGGTGGTCAAAGGTACAAGCGCGGGTTGCAGTCACCATCTTTTTTGGAGCAGCCAAGTCAACAATAGGAATAGATGAATGAACAACACAAGAGGGGAACGTGCCTAAATAGGGAAGGGGGTTTGTACGGTGCAAGTGTGTCAAACAAAAGGGCCAAAAGACCCAACACATAGTCATTAAGTGAGACAAGCGATGCAGGCATTTACATGTTGCATAAGATACAAACAGAAAAGCAAACAATAAGCACACATGGTTTCATCTGAACCATCATACGGACTCGACTTCGCATGAGGGGTTCCTAGCCTGTCCTACCCTAAAGGTCCTTGGACTCAAGTTGTGGAGTGCTCGATCTCGTACTCGCGCTCCTCTAGGTCTTCCTTCTGGTCATCATCCACGCAACATTGTCTCCTGTCTAGGGTGTCGGGGACCAAGGAGGCCCATCATGACGACGCTTCGTCGGGGGAGCGGTGAAGAGGTCTCGATACTCCTTGGCACTCATGCAACGACTACGAATGGGGTGACCTTAAGCGGTGGCATTACTCGTCTATATGTGATAGGAGGCTGTCCCTCGGGGGCTCGATCCTTCTTGATCTTGCCCGACTTCATATTTGCTTGGCGGAGTAACTCGCGGAGGTGGTGAAGTTCCTGGCGAAGCTTCACTCACTCCTTATCAGGTTGTGTGACAGATTATAAGCTGAGAGGCTCAAGAAGGTCTGGTACCTGAGCAGTGTTCCTTCTTCCAAGGATGGGGTCAACGTCCAACTCCCACCAACCTCATCTTTAACAAAACGCAAGTGACGGGTAGCCGGTTCATTGGCCATCTCAGGTAGGATGTCGCGAAGGTGGATTAGTGCCTTCGGCACCACTGTCTCATCTGCCAATACCAGAGTTTCCATCTGCGGTCCTTGAGAGAACCAACTAATCAGGAAGTCATTTACCTTCACAACCACATCAACATGGTACTCCTTCATGGGGGAATTGACCCAGTACTCTTGGTATAGAAAACCTGGTGATCGACGTACTCGACACTTCTTCAGGTTGTCCTCCAAGAGTTGGGGAAAGCCAGACTCTAGGAAGTTCCCACGTACAACGACCATCTACAAGGTTTAGGGAGAGGTGTCAGTAAAAGGTGTTTCAACGGTATAGAGGAAAAGGTGAGGGATGCGTAAAACCCTAAGTGCAAAGGATAGGTGTGGTTTTTGAGAGGGGCTTCGTCTCATCTTACGTCCATGCTATCGAAGGCTTCCTACAGTGAGGATGGCTCTGATACCAGCTCTGTGGGGACCACGACTTGTAAGTCGAGATCGCCGAATGCATGTGACCAATGCTCAATGAACACATAGATACTGAATAACAAGAATCTTACATCCATACATAACATCTGAATACAAATAGGGCTATTGAGGCCAAGTCATTACATAAATACGGCCTCAAAGGCTAACACACCAACACATACTAATGGAAGCGGATAACTTGGTTGATAACATGAACCCATGTCATCTGCCTTAACCTACAGGCATTCTGACTCGGAAGCTTCCTAGATAGCATGCTTGTCCCTGAAAAACTATTCTCTGAACTCCGGTTCTTCCATGCCTAGCCAATTAAATAACCAGCGGAAAGCCAATGACTACTTTGAATGTACTCGCAAGGAACCCATAATACGAAACACGACATAACAAAGTATGACATAATACTAGTATGCTGATTTTGCGGAAAGCTGGTTTTTCCTAGTGCAACAACATGATAAATTTCTTGGGCGACATACACGAGAAGGCATAGCGGTAACCCGATTAATAGGATACATATGTCAATATCAACTGAGGGACGGACATCCCATGTTCACCCATCATGCCAAGCCACCTAACTTAGGTTGATCATCATATTGCCTTATCTCACCATCTCTTTTTATTTTAACCACCCCCCCAAACACACACACTTGGTTTTTGCGGAAACCAATAGATGTAGTTTAAGTAGAACCACCCAGCTTCCCTTAACCATGGACGTGCTATTCGAATAGTTTTACACTCTTCAGAGGTTGCACGTTGTGCCCACAAGACTTAGGGAACATTCGTGTTATCCACAACTCGTGGTATTTAACGTACCCGAGGTACGCACCCGAACAATGCCTTTCCCATGGCGACACTAAATAAAGAGTCCACTCGGTGGTGCCATCCCACATGATGTACATCATACAAGCCTGCTCTAGATCATATCATCCATGAGGGCACGCAACTGTGTGCCCGGAACTTGTAAAAACAGCATTGTCGCCAAATCCAGCACAACCCCTTCATGAGAGTGACCATGTCACTTCCGCCACTAGTAATGTGGGCTCTCCACGAGTATCGACCAAGGTAATCAAGAGAGCCCCATCCCATAAGGGGTATCATGGTACCAAATGTAAGGTTGGGATGGTCGACAAATCTTAAATCTAACACCATTTCGGAAACCACGCAAACAAAACCTTTCTTGGTACACCACTTCTTTCTCAAGTGGTCATCCGTCTCAACACCATCACCCTCGGGCATTAGTGGAACCCGACAGGGTTTTCGAAAAGCCTTTGTAACACACCCTTCATCGTCTCCAAGCGTGTTCCCATCCCTTCTTTCATAGAAACTACTAGCAACTAACTACATCCCACATGCACAACCCTCATAGGTGGTAGGGTCATGCACAAATGCAAGTTTCAACAAGTTGTTCTTTGGGGACAACCCAACAAGGGGGTCTCCAATCCAACATGGATGTGTGCATAAGTAAGGCATCATATGATAGCAAGTAAAAGTTGCTTAGGCATGGTCAAAGGGATCCTTGCCTTGGTCAGTAAAGACTCCAGGGTCGTCGAAGTCTTTGGGTCCAACTCCTTCGTCAACCACGCACTCTTCAAATGTTAACCTATTCTGTAAAATACTAATTTCACATCTAAAAATATTTTCTCATGGTTTTGTAGTGAAAAAGGTTTTGAAAACTATTTTAACAAAGGCTAAAAATACTCAAAACTAAGTTTTAAAATAAAACTGTATATAAAGTTTTTGTAAAATTTACACAAGTAGTTTTATTAAATTATACATATTTTTACAAGATTTATGGTGGAAAATAATTAAATTTGGGGAATATTTCTCCCTATGGAATTTTTGGCAAAAGCTAGGAAATAGGAAAAAGAAAAGGGTCAGTGCCCTAGGCCAAACTCGGTGAGCAGCTAGGACGACCGAGCTAGCCAACCAACCAGCTAGCCCAAGCGCGCGCTTGCCGTGTGGTTTCAAACTGACGCCCGGGGCCCAGTGGCCAGTGACTGAGAGAGGGGGAGAGGAAGAGAGACTAAGACCGATAGCTGGGGCCACTCTGTCAAGGTCGTCGTCAACCTCGCGAGAGGAGGAGGAGGAGCTCATCCGTGTCAGCACCATCGAGGCCGAGGGGAGATGAGCATAGGAATGGACTCCTTGCACTCCCGTCATTCGGATGAGGGTGGAGGGAGCGGCTGATGTGGTCGGAGTCGTCGGTGACGAAGAGGTCGCGGCAGAGGGCATCGGGAAGTGGTTGGTGCTAACATTGAGCGATGGGGGGAAATGGTGGAGGTCAAGCTTGAGCTTGATGCGGTAACGATGGAGGTGGAATGGAGGCCGGAGTGGGCGTGTGTCCCGAGATCGACGGAGCCCCAACATGGCGGTGTCTCGGTCGATCTCGAGCACTGGTGCTCGGGGAGCTCGAATGGGGTGAATGGGTCGCCGATTGAACATGGGAGAGGAGTTCCGGAGGGTGAGAGAGTGGTCGCGGTGGCCTTTATATTGACGGGGCATGGTCAAAATAAAGGGTGGTACGCGGGCGAGGTCATGGCAATGGGTAGAGGAGGGGAGAAGGCTCGGGAATGATCCCATGGTCTTCATGGGTGAGGTTTACGCCCGAATGAAGGACGACTAAGGAGGAGCGGGGCTGGCTTAGAGGCGCATCGCAAGGCAAGTACCCCATAACTTCTTCGGGCGTCCACGGGCACGCATCGCCAAGGGCAGGAGAAAGGGAGAGAGGAGGGGTCCGACGCGACGCTAGCACCGGTCGTTGAGGTAGTGAAAGCCAGACAGTCTGTGGGGACGTGGCCTAGTCGGGGCTGGCCTCCTTTGGCTCGGGCGTACACTATGGCGCATGCACAGCGCAATATTGGCATGCTTGTGCACTCTGGCGCGCATCCACCGTGTCTAGTAGTGCCTAAGCGCTTTGGAAATGCCCCAGGGATACTTTGGAGCCGAGGAGAGACGTGGAGGTCAAAACAAAAGTGAGAGGCAGTCTCTGCAACTGATGAACCACAAAAGGAATTGGGGATTTTTTGTTTCTACACATTGAATTAAAGATGGGGATCTTAGCTCCGGATGTGGGGCTAACCCACATACGTGTGATTGAACTTTGGAGTAAAAGAAGTAAGGGGAAGGGGTGAAAGTAGTTGTTTTACTAAATCACCAGAAGGTGTTTGATGCTGTTTTGAGCAATTTAAACCTCACCAAATGTAGTGAGAATTAACAGGATTAAATGATGGGTAAAAATAGTAGGATTTACCAAGTTTGAACTCATTTGAGCAAGGTTGTAATGTAGACATGAAAAACCCCAGAAATGGGCTGAATTAGATTTCTGTTACCAAGGTGAGTAAACCAACTCCCACAAATGCATGAATCGGTGTGGCATCCTTATATGGGGGTTAGATCACTCATGCAAAGTTTGAGAGCAATTGGGCAAACTTGGCAATGTAGAGTTGTTCCAAGTAGGTTCTGGACACGAAGGGTTTTTAGTTTATTGGGTGAACCAAATCAACTTGGATGAGGATGAAAATTTGCAAAGTCACCTTATATAATAAGTGGGACATTCTAGAATTTTCCTCGGATTTATTGAGAATTTTCCTCGGATTTATTGACAATATTTCAAAAGTTCAGAATAGGCACAAAGAGTTTTGGGTGGTTTTCCCCATTAATTTGAATATGACCATGTGATGAAACTCACATATATGCAAAATATATGTCTTTTGAGTTTCTCTAAATTTTCTCAAATATTTTTAATGTAGGAAAATAATTTTCCCCTATGAAATACCATTTCTGGCCACAAAAACGGCATTTAAATAAAATAGGAAAATAATTTTTAAAATGATTATTTTGTGGTTTTGGGATGTTATTTTAACAATAAAATCCGAGAAAAACCTTTGGGGTAAAATTACTCTCCTAAATTAGGGACTTGTAGTGCAAATCCAATTCAGGGGTTTTGAACCTTTAAAATAAAAAAGGCTTTTTGCTGAAATAGTATTTTGTTAAAATAGCATCTGGTCCTATACACATGGCATGATCATTGGGCAAGGGTTTGGGGTCAAGGATGGAATCTTTTAGAAAGAAAGTTGTTTTGGCGAACTAAAACACAATCAAGCACTCAAGCAAGTTGCAATCAAGGCAATCATCTCAATCACTCAAAAAAATTAATTGGCTCCAAAATTTGTAAAACAGAAGGTGACAAAGTGGTACAAACGCAGGGTGTGACAGAGTGCAAGATCAACATTTACGAGGGTTGTCCAGATCGGTATTGGTCCACAGCTGCACAGGAATGTAGAAGCCTATATATATGACATTGTGGTAAAGACCAAGGACAAGGCGAGGATGGTCTTCGAAAGAAGAGTTCTTCTTATCTAGCCATACAGCTACTCTTGTCTACTTTTGTTCCACAAGTTAAACCTAAGAACACTAGTAACAAAGGCAAGAAAGGTTCCTTATCTAGTAACAACAATGCTAAAGTTAAATCAAATGATTTTGTTGCTAGTAGATCTCTTGATTCCACTAATGATTCTCTTAGCCAAGTTACACTTGAGCAATAAAATGACTTATTTAAAGGTATTATAGAGAGAGGTGTCTTCAAGAGTCTTGCGGGAAGTAAGCAATTTTAGGAAATTGTGCGCAAGCAAGGAGGACATCAGAAGAAACAAGGTGTTCGCTACTTCAATTTCAACAGAGACGTTTGGGAAGAAGGTCTATATCCCATTCCCAAGTTTGTTCCTCATGAGGAGAAGTATGATCCTACTCATCCCAAGGAAACAAGCTCACAAGACAACCTCCTACCACAAGACCACAAGGGCACGGGAAAGCTTCAAGAGGACATTGACTCATTCGAAGAAGAGCCCCAAGCTAAGGTTGAGTGGATTCTCAAGTACACTACTAGTACTACCCCATCTAGTGCTACCATAACTCCAAGGATTCCCATCAAATTGATGTGGGTCCCCAAGAGGAAGAACTAGAAAGTTCTTGAGGCGTGAGTCCGCCAATGAAATTCACACTTATTCATTTCGGCAAGAACTATATGCAATCAACCTCAACCATATGCAGTAGTTGAAGGAGTCACACATTCCCTCATAGGTAAGTAAGGGACAAGGTAATTAATGTATCTTTGAACATCATCCCACATGTGCATCACTTAATGTCCATTGATATACTTGCATATGTTCCTTGTGTTTGGGACTAACCAATGGAGCTGAGAAGAGTAAGAAGCAACAAGGATTTCTCCCAACTCAAGATGATCTTCATCAACATTGAGCATCCACCTCTACTTCACCTATTTGAAGTCTTCTACGGCAAAACCGGGTTAGTCTATCCCTCCTAAGGCGGAATATCATATCAAGACGGAGCTTTACTCTACATGTTGAGTATAAGCATCTTCTAAGGATATGAACACATTAATGGTTATGTAAAAGTGGCAACCTCACTTGTGCTTAATCGATGAGTATGACCTATGATCAAGTATTCTTACTTGGCTCCTATGTCAATATACTCATATATAGATGACTTCGTCATCCCCAAAGTGCTTGATAGATGCTAGAATGTTAGTGCATGTTCATTTTTTATTGTGTGAGCATGTTGGTCTGCACATTTTGCTCATTCAAGGGCATCCAGTTGTTGTCATTTGGCTTTTGGATTTATCTTTGGCCAATTGGATGGACAAGAATGCCTAGGATCCTCCTCTAGCTATCAATGCTTTCTTGTCTCAAGTTCTATTCATGCTTCATCAAAAACTTGAACAAGCATTTCTCGATCCTCTGTGTGAAGGAGCACTCAAAATTCTGTATTGACAAAGGCTGCATTCCAAAAGCTCTTTGAGAATCTTGGTGAAACCAACCCCAAAAACTCAATTCCATCTCATTCCCAAAGTTGATCAGTGTTATCCATCTCGGTACCAACGATATCATCTTCTCGGTTACACCGAGTTTCCCTGTCAACTAACAATAGAGGAAGTCGGTGGCACCGAAATTCTCATATCGGTGACACCGATAGTGACGGGTATAAAGTCTAGCGAACCGAGCGTTTTGAAAATACCTCTTCAAACGCCTCAACCCCAAACCCTAATCAGCCGCACCTGGACCCCCGGTTATCGCCATTGCATCCTCGAGCACCTGTGTCGTTGGGATTCACCGCCGCCGATGAATTCTTCGCCGTCGTAGTCGGACCGTCACCATGCTAGGCTACGGCTCCGTTTTTCTCTTGCGCTCCATTGTTCCAATTCATACGCATTGGAAATTTTTATCCATAATCCACCATGTGCAAACCCTCCTCTCCACCAGAAGATCCCGTAGCATAGTGAATGATGAAATTTTCAATCTGATCCTCCGTAGCATGCATCTCAGTGATACCAAGTTGGTGAACTCGGTTCCACCGATTTCTGTTTTAGGGTTCCTGCGAAACATCTCGGTGAGACCGAGTAGATCTTTTTGGTGACACCAAAAACACTACAAATTCTCTGTTATGTGAATGATTCATCTCGGTGACTTCGAAATGCCCAACCCGGTGCTACCGATTTATATTATGCATAATATCATACCCTAAGTTTCTGAATTCAATTTTGGAAAATCTTCTGTGTTTTGTGATGCTCAATCCTTCTTCCCTTCTATATCTGTTTCACACGGCTCCTTGCATGTTGGTATGTTGGTTGCTAGTCTGCTTTGACTATGAGGATGTCAGTATATAAAGATAGCCAAAACAATTTCGACACTCTTACTTATCAAAAAAGGCTACAAATGATTCCCTATACTTGTGGGTTATTAAGACCTTTTTTGGTGCCGTTGCTGGGAAGCAGTAGTGTAGCGTTTGATATTCTTGTGTGTGCTTGTTTGGTTTATCACTAAGTATTTTTTGTTTTCTGTTATAAGTTGTTTTATATCTTTATTTATGGATATGCAATAGGAATCACAAAAAAATAGTTGTACTTGCTACTCATGGAGATGGGCAACCTCCTAAAACCCTCGATGTTCGTTTTGTGAAAAACATTAAATACTACTTTGATAATCCTAAGAAATCCCATTCTACTTGATAATGGGAGTCATTTTGGATCAACGTGCGTACTTTAGGGATTATCTCTTGTCTCAAAAAGATAAACACATATGGGATCAGATTAAAATGTTGCATTGATATGCTTAGAATTTATGCTTGAGATGTGATTATACTTGTTGCTCTAGGATTAAGGGTCTACAACTTCTCTTTGAATGTGAATTTAATGATAATAAAACCTTGTCTCCTTACGATAAAGGTATATATGATCAATATGATGTGGAACAAATAGAAGAATTTTTTGCTTTTAAGGGTGCTTACGAAATTGAATTATTCTTTGGAAAGACTGATAACTATGATGGTGTTGTTTACAAACCTGAAAATTTTGCCATACTTCAATGTTGCTATGACAATTATGAATAAAATTCCTATATTAATGAATTTATTGAGAGAATGTGTGCTTCCTTGAAAGAGATTAATATTTTGCAGGAATTTATGGAAGAAGAAATTGTCGAAATTGTGAGCTCACTCGATGAAAAAGATGAGGAAGAGAGCGAAGAACAAAAGGAGGAAAAGTGGATTGATCACCCGTGTCCACCTTTTAATGAGAGTAACTGTTCAACTCATACATTATATAATTTCCCTTTTCACATACTGAAGGTTGGATGCTATGATGATTGCAATGATCCCTTGGATTCTCTTGAAATATCCCTTTTTGATAAACTTGATGCTTGTTGTGCTTGTGGCCATGATGACAATATGAATTATGCTTATGAAGATGAACTTTCTATAGTTCCATATGTAAAGCATGAAATTATTTCTATTGCACCCACACATGATAGTCCTATTATCTTTTTGATTCTCTCAACTGAACTATATGGGAGAAGTTTGCACTTATTCGGGATTCTGTTGATGGGTTGCGTTTTACGATTTTTTTTTGACCGGGTACTGTAGGGAAAAACCCCCACAGCCATTTTCTGTATTGCAACTAAGAAAACTGTATGTACAAGAGGTGGTATGGAATGTACAAAGAGAGGGGGGGGGAACAGGGAGATACACACCTCAAGGAGGCAAAAAGGAAATCCACTTAAGGAGATCATCCCTGAAACTAGCCTTAATTCTATGAGCTAATAAAGAAATATCATGGATAAATCCAGCTCTCCATTTCCTGAACTTTGGCTGTGCCTGGTTGAAAACTTTTGCATTTCTGGTGGTCCAGATATTCCAACAGGCAGTGAAAACCACCTCAGCAAAGAACGGATGGGGGGAGTTCTTTCGAGCTGCAGCAGTAGCCGTCCACATAGAAGACCCCTGCCAACTGATCTGTAAGTAGTTCCAAACCCTGATACTGAACACGCATGTGAAAAATAAATGATCTCTGTCTTCCTTGACTCGGGCATGACATAACACACAAAGATTAGTATCAGAAACTTTCCAGTGACGCCGTTCCAGCATGTCCTGTGTGTTCAGCCTGTCCATAATGAGCATCCAGGCAAACATCTTAACTTTCATGGTACAGCAACTTTTCCATATCCAGTTAAGCAGAGGGTTAGGCACAATACTGCTATGAACATGAGCATAGTAAGCCTTGGGTGTATAACCCTTAGCATCCTTGCGCCATACCCATCTGTCAAAGGCATGGTGATCCAGATCTAGACCCAGAATTAAAGATTGGATAGCAGTCAGCTCCTGATAAGCTTGAGCGGATAGTGGGAGGTGAAACAGAGAGAGCAGACAATCTTCAGAAAGAGCAGCAAAAACTTCTTGAGCTGTGCAAAAAGGATCAGCTACAAAGGAGAACAATCGCTGGAATCAAACTGCCAAAGGCATAGTGGAGTTGCCAAGTAGCCAGGAATCAGACCAGAACAAGAATGAATCACCCTTACTAGGCAAGACATAAGTAACAGCTCTGAATTGGTCAAGACGCTTGCATATGTCCTTCCACCAAAAAGAGCCACAAAGTGCAGTGCCCTGAGGTACAGTGTGGTGGTAGTAAGTGTTCCGTTGCGTTTTACTATAACACATGATGATTTTATTGATTATAATATGTATGTGCTTGCTTATACTACTTGCAGTTGTTATGAGAGAGGAACCATATCTTCATCTATCTATGTTTCCAATATGATGAAATTGCAAGAAACTACGTATGCTATGTATTGGCCTTTACTTGATGTCCATGAATTGTTCTTTTATAGCATGCTAATGCATAGGAAGAGAGTTAGACTTTGTTGCTACAAGATATATATCACTCTTTGCTCACTACTAAATTAAAAATCATTGTTGATTTTATTTGTCTTTGATATACCTTGGGATCCGGCTGGATCAATTACGTGAGCACTGTATGCCTAGCTTAATGGCTTTAAAGAAAGCGCTGCCAGGGAGACAACCCAGAACTTTTAGAGAGCCATTTATTTCGATTATGTGCTTTTAAAATAATTGAAAAAAAGGTGGGTAACCTAAAACATTTTAAAAAATAAAAGTGAAAGTGACAAGGACGAGCACTGCTGAAGTAGGGGCTAGCTTTGAACTTTCTTCATGCCCATGGAAAGCTTGTGAATCTTGATTACAACAACTTTTCAACAAAAATAATTATAGATTGCTTTAGGATGTTTACCCAACAACAATAATTACCCAATGTATTACAAAATAATGTGCCAATATATTACTTTAGGATGTTTAGATTGCTTGTTTGATTAGTGATGTGTAAAAACAGAAACTTTGGTGTAGTGTTTGAATTTTCCTATTTTACTAGAACGTCAAAAAAATCTCGAAGTTTGAAACAGTATTTTTATACAAATTACTTACCACATCCTAATTTTTCAAATGTTTCAAAGTTACAAAATTATACATTTCATCTACATCTTTCTAGACTATCATGTTTTCACATATTGTTGTTATAGTTGCTTTATGTGCTTATGTTTGAATTCTTTTGAGCCCCATTGACATGGGAGCCATAGAATTGTGATAGAATACAGTAGGTAATGTTGTATTATAATTACACAACAATGTTATAGTAGGACATATTGGGATTTTATGTTATTTGTACTAACCTTTCTAATATAAGTTTTATCAAGTTTTCGAAGTTCGAGGAGGTGTCCATATGAAAAGAATAAGGACAGGTGTGAATTCAAGCTTGGGGATGCCCAAGGCACCCAAGTAAATATTCAAGGAGACTAAAGCTTCTAAGCTTGGGGATGCCCCCAAAAGGCATCCCATATTTCTTCTTCAACAATTATCGGTATGTAAATCCATGGTTGATTTATAGAATGCTCCTTGCGCTTCACTTATATCTTTTGAGTATAGAACATGTGATTCACTTATATCATTTGAATTTGGATGCATGTTTCTCTACATATACAAAATCGTTATTTGTAGAACGCTCTTTTTCTGCACTTATATTTGTTAGAGCATGGTCTTTTATAGAAAAAATTATACTCTCATGCTTCACATATACCTATTTAGAGAGTCAATAGGAAATGGTCATTTACATGGTTAGTCATAAAATCGTGCATAAAACTTTTAGATCATTGAAGATGATATGTTTGATTCCTTGCATTAGTTTTGCAATATTAAGATGGTAATATGTGGGGATACTAGTAAATGATTCTGGTCTATAAGAATCTTGATGTTAAGGTTTGTGATTCCTGAAGCATGCACGTATAGTCTCTAATTGTGCGATGAATTTGGAGCATAATGTATCCTTCATTGAAATCCTTTGTGATGTTATAATCGGGGGGTAGTTAAATCCTACCAACCTCCCCCCTAGGGGCATGCGAGTAGTACTTTGCTTCAAGAGAGCTAATAAAACCTTGTGATTAGTATGTGAGTTCTTTATGAGTAATGTGAATCCATAGATGTACGCACTCTCACCACCTCGTATTTGCTAGCCTCTTCAGTACCCTGCATTACCAATTCTCACCTCGAGGATTGGCGTAAACTTCATCAGTGCATCCAAACCCGCGACATGATACTCTCCCTTGCACATAAGCCACCTTGTATCTTCCTCAAAATAGCCACCATAGCTACCTATCATGGCATTTCCTTAGCCATTCTCAGATATATTGCCATGCAACTTCCATCATCAACATACACATGACTAGATCATTCATTGTCATATTGCTTTGCATGATCTAATATAGCTAGCATGATATTTCCATGGCTTGTCCATTTTTTGATATATTTGCTACGCTAGATCCTGGTACACTGCCAGACGCATTCATATACAGTCATATCATATCATCATTAAGTTTTTATATCAAGTTGCGAGTAAATAAAAGTGTGATGATCATCATTATTAGAGCATTGTCCTAGTGAGGAAAGGATGGTGGAGACTATGATTCCCCCACAAGTCGGGATGAGACTCCGGAGGAAAAACAAAAAAATATGGGGGAAGTCAAATGAGCCCACCAAGAAAAAATGAAAAGAAGAAAAGAAGGGAAAAGATAGTAGGGACTTTCTACTATCCTTTACCACACTTGTGCTTTAAAGTAGCATCGTATTCTTTATATAGAGCTTATCCTATTTTGTCATTCTCATATACTAGTGGGAATTTTTTGATTATATAACTTGGCTTGTATATTTCGATGATGGGCTTCCTGAAATGCTCGAGGTCTTCATGAGAATGAAAGTTGGATGCACACCCTCTTAGCTTCATTTGGGATTTAATACACTTATATCCCTTAGTGCATCCCTTGCATGGTAATCCTACTCCTCACATTGATATCTATTGATGGGCATCTCCATAGCCTGTTGATACGCCTAGTTGATGCGAGACTTTTCTTCTCCACTTTTACTCCTTTGAAACATACCACCATACTCTATTACACCTATATGATATGTCCATGGTTCATGCTCATGTATTGAGTGAGCCGTAAAATATTGAAGCACGTTAAAAAGTACGATCCAATTTCTTGGTTTAACACCGGGGTGCTCATGATTTGTACTTTATGCTAGGAAGACCACGCATGACACGCTATATGATTTTCTAGGGATAATATTCTTTAGCATTGTTATTTTGGAAGGACATGATTGTTTGCTATTAAACCTGAGTATGGATGTTTTTTTGTCAAATGATAGACTACTTCCTTGAATCACTTGTATCTTAATATTCATGACATGATTAGACATTAGTTAGAGATTATAGGAGGTAACATTCCACATCAAAAGTTACCTTTTTATCATTTACCTACTCGAGGACGAGCGGGAATAAAGCTTGGGGATGCTGATACGCCTCCATCGTATCTATAATTTTTGATTGTTTCATGCCAATATTCTACAACTTTCATATACTTTTGGCAACATTTTTTATTATTTTTGGGACTAAATTACTTATCCACTGCCCAGTGCAAGTTCTTGTGTTTTATTTGTTTTTTGTTCCCCAGAAATTCCATATCAAACCAAGTCCAAACGCGATAAAAATTTGTGGAAAGTTTTTTTGGAATATATGTGAATTTTGGGAAGAAGTATCAACGCAACCCGGTTCCCGGGGAGGCACAAGCTAAGAGGGCACGGCTAGGGGGTGGTCGCGCCCTAATATCTTGTGCCTACCCCTTAAGTTGGTTGGGGCCCTACTTTCTCCACACAAAATATAATTTTCTGATAAAAATCCCGTGAAAATTTCAGCCCGATCGGAGTCACTTATCTCCGAATATTTAAGAAACGGTCAAGGCCCAGAAAACATAAGCGAAAACATGAGAGAAATAGAGAGAGATTAAATCTCAGAGGGGATCTTGCCCTTCGGGAGCCATGGCGGACATGGACCAGAGGGGAAACTCTCCTCCCACCTAGGGGGATACCAAGGAAGAAGAAGAAGGAGGGGGGCTCTCTCCCACTCTCTCTCGGTGAAGCCGGAGCGATGTCAGGGCAACCATCATGACAACTATCTACACCAACAACTTTGCCACCGTCACCACCAACTCTCTCCTCCCCTATGCAGTTGTGCAAAACCTCTCATCCTCGTTGTAATCTCTACTTAAACATGGTGCTTAATGCTATATATTATTATCCAATGATGTGCAGCTACCCTATGATGTTTGAGTAGATCTCTTTTGTCCTATGGGTTACTTGTGGTGTTGTGTGATTGATATGAGTTGTATTTTGATATGGTCCTGTCCTAAGGTTCCTTACGTGCCGCACACACGTGAGTGATTCACACTAGATGGTGTTGCAATACATTCATGATTCACTTATAGTGGGTGGCTAGAGTGACAACAGCTTAAACCCGAGTAAGGGGATTATAAATATATGATAAAACCCTACCGGACTGGGAGGGTTAAGAATGGAGATATCGATGTCGTCCTCCTCGGTTGACCAAGTCTTATGTGTCTTAAACAACACATTCCAAAATTTCTCGTGTGTAGTGCGGAAAAGGTTCCGCATAGTGGCCAGATCATCCAGATTGTGAGCCCATGTTGGAGTGGCCCGATGTTGACAGGGGAGGAGGTGTCGATGTAGCATTAATTGGACTACATTGGTAAGCTCGATTTCCTTCTCAAGTAATACGGAGATGTGCTTTGCAACTCCTTCACCTTTGCGGCCTCTCCCCAATCTAACGAGAGCCCAGGACACTAGTCGGGTGGGGGCCATATCTGTATGTCGGAGGTGTTGCCCCTTCCGCATCACGTGGCTCGTCGATATAAAACCACTCCTTCTACCATGCTTTGACGGTGTCCATGAAGGTACCCTTCTACCATTGAACCCGCGCAAGCTTGGTAAACATTGCCCCCTACATTCCGCCTGCTCGTTGTTGATCAATTTGGGATTGATGTTGACGACCTTTAGCCATAGGACGAAGTGGGGGTGGACCCGCAAGAAGGCCTCACAAACTATGATGAAGGCTAAGATGCGTAGGCAGGAATTTGGGGGAAGAACATGAAAGTCTAACCCATAATAAAACATTATGACCTGAACAAAGGGGTGGATAAGAAAACCTAGATCTCAAAGAAAATGGGGAATGAAAACCACCCTCTCGCCGTCTTTTGGCGTGGGGATGACTTGGCCCTTCCCTAGAGCACGATGGACGATGTCTTCCGACCAATAGCCGGAGCTCTTCGACTCCTGGATATCCTTTTCACTAAAGCAGGAGGCCTCCCACTTGCCTTTTGAACCTGATCTGACCATGGCCGGACTAGGAGAAAGGTTCGAGGAAGTGGAGAGTAGAGAGCTTGAAGGCAGGAGCTTTGGAAGCTAGGAATGGCAATGGCGGTGCAAGATCTAGAATGCATGAGGAGGCTGTAGTGATGGTTTTTCCTTTTATAGAATGTTAAAATACCAAGAGCCCCACTACTAAGCCATAAACTTTTCCATTTCCTGAGAAAACCATGTAATCATGCGCATGCGGGATAACCCAAAACATAAACCATATCCCTAGAAGAAGGGGACACGATCTCCATAATGGAAGGTGCATTAAAGGTTGTCTCGAACCGCGTTTTTATAAGAAGTAATAGGCCTTGACCAACCGCGACCTTTTGTTAGAAAGGGTGTCACGCAAAAACATTGTTCACGGTCAAACGGTTAGCTTGGAAGTTAAATTTCATCTTTTGGAAGAGGGCAAGTCATCGGTAATCGAACTATTATCGGCTAAATGTAAGAAAGGGAGAATTCGCCCCGCAAGCCAAAGACTTTGGACACATAAAGTTGTTGAAGGTCGAGAATACGGCGTTGGAGGCTAGTTCGGGGGCTACTGATGGAGTCACGGACTAAGGGTTCCTCGGGCCGCTTACCTATTTCCATGGACTGGACTCCTCGGTCGTTCTATCGGCATTGGAATTCGAATAAATAAAGTGATGTTGTATTCAAGATGGACTCTTCCCAAGACTTGGCGTCTACTCTATGGCCATGTAGTGATATGCATGTTCCCTCCTTGATGTATAACCGACATCGTGTAATCCTAGCACCCCTTGTACCTATATAAACCAGAGGGATTTAGTTCGTAGTGTAGATTAAGCTCATTACTCCTAGGGTTTAGACCACTACATACAATCTCAAAGTAGATCAACTCTATATTCGATACTCCACCATAAGTGTAAACAACAGCATGACGTAGGGTTTTACCTCCATCGATAGGGGCCGAACCTGGGAAAACATCGTCTCCTTTGTCTCCTATTACAATCGATTCAAGATCTACAGTTCGGACCCCATACCTGAGATCCTCCGGTTTTGACACCGACAGTCGCTTCGTGGGCTGCACGCAAACTCCCCATGGTACCCCGATTTCCACTTGGCCAACAATTCTGCCCGGGCATCCCCTCACAGGGTAAACCCAAAGTCCTGGGCGGATCAGTGAACGACGCTCACACCCAAGCACAACTTGAGACAGCTGATTGGATGGCCCTTGGGGAAGTCGACAAGGGGACAACATGATCCAGCTATAGCGGCCGAAATAACCCAGGGTAGGTAGAACACAACAAGACAGGGGACCCAGACAACAAAACCCACATAAAGCAACGCCCTAGAACTCACTCGCGCAGGGGCCGACATCACCCCATGATGGTGGACCTGAGCGCAACATGATGGTCCATTCATCATTTACTGCCTCGCCGGGGTGCCCGAGTCCAAGACACAGGGCTTAAGATGGCTCGAAGGTGACCTTACATCACATATGATTGTAGCGATCAAGCTAGCCCACCATCGGTCGTGCAGGCCAGAACTTCTTCACACAACAGAAAGCACGTGGTGCCTCAACCGTGTGCGTGCCAGATGCCGCCTAATGACGGTGGCCCGGGGTATGCTGGTGAGTCCAGCCGTCATGGACAATCCAGCACCGTCGGATGGGTTCGATCTATTGGGGTAGATCGGACGGCTCGGAGTGCGCCCGGGTAGCTCCTGACGCAAGCCGTCGGCCAACAGATGGCTAGGAGGATCTTCTCACATGCGAAGAGACTAGGAAGGCGTGTATTCAACCATCCTTTATAGGAGTAGTATTGGAATGCTTATAAGGCTTCCTAGTGATGAGGGAAAGAGGGACGACTTTTTCATTGCTCACCTTGTGGATGATTGGTTGCATCCGTGTATCAAATATTTGATTTATAGCAGTTATTATTGCTTGTGGAGGTTGCCTTTCTATCAGGGAGAGGCTAGACAGTAAATGGATAGTATCACATCACACACAGTCTTGTGTAGAGCTAAGTGTCACCCATGCATGCATCTTTGAAAACATTGTTGTCAGGATTCATTATAAAAATGTATATATGGAAAATCAATCGGTAGCAAGGGTTCAGTAATGCATGTAGTTCAAAAGATACTTCAATACTGGTAGCAAGTATTCAGTAGTGCAAGTGCTCCCAAAGAAACTTCAGTATTGATTAGGAGAGTCCCCTATTGACGATCTAGACTTATATAAACTTGATCTAAAAGTCGTTCATTTTGTTCTATATGCCTTTTTCTAGCACAAATGGAAAAAATTAGAATAAACAACAAAAAGAATCATTACAAAGAGGGAATAATTAAATTTGGTGTACAAATCTTGAATATCGAGGAGAGGATTATCTTGAGTTGAAAATAATTCATTGTAGCTTTCATGGACTGCTTTAGGCCAAAAAATGTGTACTTAGGCCTAGCCCACTAGGCCAAGAAACGGTAATATGGTTTACATGTGTATACCCATGTTGAACATGCAGAAAACTTTAGCATTCGTGAAGAGAGTGACTTAAATTGGGATCTTTCCATAGATACATTCCATGGAAGATTTGCCAATTTTGTCACGTATTTTTATTTTTGAGAGGCTTGAGCAGATGAGAGGTTGTATACCTTAGTGATGTTCTTGTTGGTTCTGTCGATTGGCATTTATATTCTATACTTGTGATTATTGTGCACAACCCATGAAAGCAAAAAAAAAGTTTGTCAGAGTAGAAACAAAGGAGGAACTATGAAGAAAAGTGAAAATAAGGACTTGTTAGCAGCCGTAGTAAGGGCGGTTAATTGACGATCTACTATCTTTATCCTATATATCCTTCAAAAAGCTTAAGATACCCTCCATTTTTGTATACAAGGCCACAAACACTAATCGAGGCAAAATTGATGGGGTTTGCCTCGTAATAGCAACCAAGGACATTAACATCACTTGCAGGCATGTAGGATTGAGAATGTTGGTTTGCATGCGCTGCATTAATCAATCAATGAAGAGTGAGTGGGTTGGCTTGTTGTGCGTTGATGAGAAAATACACATTAATTAACACGTCAAACAAGGAAGAAAGCTCAATTTCAATGATGGTTTAAACTGACAGTAATGTTTACCTTGGTACGTGTAATATGGGTTTGTGGCTATGTATACAAAAACGGAGGGAGTAAGTTTAAATGAAAACATAGAGTTTTGTAGCTTTGTATAGAAACAGGTATATATGAATTTCTGCGGGGACATTAAGGTCGTAATTTCCTTTGCTTTTTGTAGAAATTGGAAAGCTCTTATCTGAGAATTATAAGGTCCTTTTGATATGACACAACATTTTTTTTCATAAATCCAGCATAAGTTAATTGCTAAATTACTCAAGATAATTATACAATATGTATTCAATATAACATTCCTACACAAAAAATTAACACTTCCTATATATGTGTGATGTGTATATAGTTGTTGTCTAAAACCATGTAATATAGTTATGAATGCATGTGAAAATCCCATGTACAACGAGATAGCATCAAACAAATAAGAGCCGTGGATAAATACATTAAGAGTCCTTGCATATATTTTATACCTAATATAAATAAGAACCTATAGGATCTGAAGTATGTCTAGAGGGAGTGATTAGACTACTTGACAAAATAAAACTTAGTATTTTCACAATTTTAGTTATGGGCCAGTTTTAGCAAGTGTAGCTTGTCAAGCACACCCTACACATGCATATTTACGAGTATTGCAGTGGAAAGTTAAGACATGCAAATGTAAGTAGAGGGAAGGGATGTGAAGATCAAACGCAAAGGTTAACACGATGATTTTTCGCGTGGTTCTAATAGGTGGTGCTATCGTACATCCACATTAGTGGAGACTTGAACCAACAAAGGGTAACGGTTGAGAGAGTCCACGAAGAGCTCCACCCATAAGGAGTCCAGGAAGAAGCGGCCTTCTCTATTCCACCATGGCTTACATCCACACAGGACTAGCTCACTCATTGTAGATCTTCATGGAGTAGGTGACCTCCTTGCCCTTAAACCTTCTTGGTTCCGCTCCACAACACAAAGTAGGAGGCTCCTAAGCTACACCTAACCAATATAGGAGGCACCACCATAAAAAACGTAATAGATGCGGTAGAACGACGAACCCCTTGCTCTTATGCTTCAAAAGATAGTCTCCTCAACACTCAATCACTCTCTCATAGATTTGGCAAGGGAAAAAGAGATTGATTTGGTGGAAAGCAACTTCGGGAAGCTAGATATCAAGTTTCTAATGGATGGATTGGAATATCTTGATCTCAACACATAAGTAGGTGGCTTTATCTCAGAAAAATGGATATGGAAACTATGTGTGTGTGTTCGGAGTGCTTCCTCTATGAACAGAGGTGGTGGAGGGGTATATATAGGCATCTCCAAAAATCGAACCACTACAACATTATTGCCAACTGAGTGACACCGACATGAATCTCGGTCGTACTGAGTTCCACTAAATGTGAAAAATTTCGAATTCTTGGTGAGACCGATAGAGTAATCTCTGTAGTACTGATAAGGTGACCTAGGGCAGTTTCCAAATCTCAGTGAGACCGATTTCGAAACTCGGAAATTCCGATTCTTGAAATCGACGGACTAGAAAGTTGGTCAGTGATTTTCAGTAGCACCAAAATGAAAGTTGGTGGTACCAAGATTCTAGGGTTTGGCAAAGGTTGTGTCTGTGAAAAATTGGTAGGGCTGAGTGGAAATAGTTGGTGGCACCGATTTTGATCTTTAGGCTTCGGACAGAGAATTTTGTCGAATAATGGCTGGTTATTTTTCGTGGCTATCTCTAAGAACCTTAGAAACCAATTCATCATAGATACATCATCCCCATTTAATGGTATTGGCATTCCTACGAACTAAAAAGTGATTTCTCACAAATATAAAATGCAGAGTCTTGTAGGTTGAAGCTTGGCCAATCCTATTCATTTCCTTGCATCAAGGGGTTCTCCTCACAACCTTTTAGCCAATGCATCTTTTAATTTTTCAGAAATCTGCTCGGATAGAACCATTAGTTAAATGACACATATGTTGTTACTAATTACCAAACCCACCTTAGGGAGTGTCGGAATTGGGGCTTCACACACCCAAGAAGAGGTTCAAACTCTACGGTGCTCTCGCACTCCTACCCTAGTTTACCTCTCAACTTCACTGAGGCTCTCCGGTGGCACGAACTAAGGGAAGCGAACTACAATACACGACAGTTAACCCAGGTTCGGGCCACCTTGTGGTGTAAAACCCTACTCCTGCTTGTATAGATTGCCCGAGGTGGAAGAGGAGTACAAAGGAGGATTCTTGGCCAAGTCCCACACACTGAGCCTCGGATCCCTCACTACGGAGGTCGGGCCTCTCTTTTGTACTAGCCTTGGTCCTCTTCCCCGAAACCACTGTTGGCGGGAAGGGTAGCCACAACGGCCATTTTGAAAGGGGACAAGACTGCGGCCTCTCCTCACAAAGGTGGTCTTCACCTGCAAAAGCCTCTCTTCATGACACGTTGGTGGGATCAAGGGTGACCTTCATCCTGCCAAGCCCCCATCCTTAGTCCTATTGCATTGGTCGGGCAAACTTTCGGGGGTTGCTTTGGGAACCCGCAGCTGGCTTCACTCCCTTAACACCAAACAAGACAGCCTCTCCGTTTGTGCCCGTTGGCACTGACCCGGGCGTCGTGCGACATTGCTCACGTCATCCACATGAGGAGGATGAACCGCGCGACCTCGGCATGTCGCCCTCGCTTAGTCTTCTCCTTGAGGGGAGGAGCGTTAGGAGGTGCCTTCTTCCCATGAGCCTCGCGGGGAACGTCCTGGGGAGAACCCCACGATCCGCCCCTCACGAGGAGTGGCCCTCACTAGGGCCGAACCCTTGGGCCTCCCGATCTAGTGCCGAATGGACGGCACCTCCGCGTTCCGCACACGTACGGCTCGATGATAATCCCCGCCTTCTTGATCCAGCAAGAGGGGCGGATAGGTAGATGAGTTCTCCACCACGGCGGCGTGGTGGTGGTGGTGGTGGTGGACTAATACAGCAAGGCTTCGCCTAAGCACCGGCGAACTAGACTAGAGGAGAATCAGATCTAGAGAGAAGTAGAGGGAGCACGTGGCAATTAGGGTTATCCCTCACCTCTAAACCTCTAGTATATATAGGAGGGAGGGAGGGGAGGAGGCAGCCTCAAACCCTCAAGGTTTGGCCGAAATTGGAGGTGGAGGAAGCAGCCTCAATAACCTCATCAAGTTTCCACCATGCTCCCACTCAATTATTTTGAGAGAAACTTTCCCTTGAGAAAGGACCCGTTTCGAGAAACAAACATTTTGCTTCTAGATCTGAGATAGGAGGTATACCCAACTATTTTGGATGTCCTATGAAGATGCATTTATCTGCTTTGGGTTCGATCTTATCAGGCTAAAACTTTTTCACATAAGCATCGCAGCCCCAAATTTTTAAGAAACGACAGCTTAGGTTTCTCCAAACCATAGTTCATACGGTGTCATCTCAACGAAATTACGTGGTTCCCTGTTTAAAGTGAATGCGGTTTTCTCTAATGCCTCACCCAAAAACGATAGTGGTAATTCGATAAGAAACATCATAGTATCCACCATATCAAATAGGTTGTGGTTACGACGTTCAGACACACCATCGCTATGGTGTTCCAGGTGGCATTAGTTGTGAAACAATTTCCACAATGTCTTAATTGTGTACCAAACTCGCAACTGAGATATTCATCTCTACGATCATATCATAGACATTCTATCCTCTTGTCACGATGATTTTCAACTTCACTTTGAAATTACTTGAACCTTTCAATAATTCAGACGTGTGTTTCATCAACTAAATATACTGAAACCATTTGTAAAGTAAGAACATAACGATATCCACTGCGTGCCTCAGCGCTCATTGGACTGCACATATCAAAATGTATTACTTCCAACAAGTTGCTTCCTTGTTCCATCTCACTGGAAAACGAGGCCTTCAGTCATCTTGCCCATGTGGTATGATTTGCATGTCTCAAGTGATTCAAAATCAAGTGAGTCCACATGATCCATCTGCATGGAGTTTCTTCATGCGTTTATACTAATAGGCATGGTTCGCATGTCTCAAACGTTTAAAAAACGAGTGAGTCCAAAAATCCATTAGCATGGAGCTTCTTCATGCATTTTATACCAATATGACTCAAGCGGCAGTGCCACAAGTAAGTGGTACTATCATTACTACTTTGTATCTTTTGGCATCAATATTATGAACATGTGTATCACTACGATCGAGATTCAATAAACCATTGAAAGTATTTATTCAAGCAAATAGAATGACCATTATTCTCTTCAAATGAATAATGGTATTGCAATAAACACGATCTAATCAAGTTCATGCTTAACCAAATAACAATTATATTAGGTTCAACACTAATCCTGATGGTAGAGGGAGCATGTGATGTTTGATCACATCAACCTTGAATTTTTTTCCAACACACATCATCACCTCACTTTAGCTAGTCTCCGTTTATTCCGTAGCTTTTATTTCGAGTTACTAACACTTAGCAACCGAACCGGTATCTAATACCCCGGTGCTACTAGGAGTACTAGTAAGGTACACATCAATATCACGTATATCCAATATACTTTTGTCGACTTTGCCAGCCTTCTCATCTACCAAGTATCTAGGGTAGTTCCGCCTCAGTGACCGTTCCCCTCATAACAGAAGCACTTAGTCTCGGGTTTGGGTTCAACTTTGGGTTTCTTCACTAGAGCAGCGGCTGGTTTGTCGTTTCATGAAGTATCCCTTCTTGCCCTTTCCCTTCTTGAAACTAGTGGTTTTACTAACCATCAACAATTGATGCTCCTACTTGATTTCTACTTTCACACTGTCAAACATCGCGAATAACTCAAGGATCATCATATCTATCCTTGATATGTTATAGTTTATCTTGAAGCTCTAGTAGCTTGGTGGCAGTGACTTTGGAGAACCATCACTATCTCATCTAGCAGTTCAACTCCCACTCGATTCAAGCGATTGTAGCACTCAGACAATCTGAGCACATGCTCAACGGTTGAGGTTTCCTCCCTTACTTTGTAGACAAAGAATCTTGTCGGAGGTCTCATACCTCTCAACAAGGGCACGAGCATGAAATCCCAATTTCATCTCTTCGAACATCTCATATGTTCCGTGATGTTTCAAAACGTCATTGGTGCCTCAATTCTAAGCCCTTAAGCATTACGCATTAAACTATCACATAGTCATCAAAAACGTGTATGTCAGAGGTTCGCAGCAATGAGGACAATCCTCAGTTTACGGACCCAGACCGCATAATTGCTACTATCATCTTTCAACTAAATTTTCTCTAGGAACATATCAAAAACAGTAGAGCTACAACATAATTTGCAAAGACCTTTTGACTATGTTCATGATAACTGAGTTTAACAAATCATATTACTAATAACTCCCACTCAAACAGACATCCCTCTAGTCATCCGAGTGGAGCATAATCCAAATCCACTAACTCAAGTGTGATCATCATGTGAGTTGAGTATAGTTTCAGGGGTGAACATCTCCATGTTGATCATATCAACTAAATGATTTATGCTCGACCTTTCGGTCTCTTGTGTTCCGAGGCCATGTCTGTACATGTTAGGCTCGTCAAGTTTAACCCGAGTGTTCCGCGTGTGCAACTGTTTTGCACCCGTTGTATGTGAACATTGAGTCGATCACACCCGATCATCAAGTGGTGTCTCGAAACGATGAACTATCGCAACGGTGCACAGTCGGGGAGAACACAATTTTATCTTGAAATTTTACTGAGGGATCACCTTATAATGCTACTATCGTCCTAAGAAAAACAAGGTGCATAAACCGATTAACATCACATGCAAATCATAAGTGACATGATATGGCCATGAACTTGTGCTCCTTGATCTCCATCACCAAAGCACAGGCATGATCTCCATCGTCACCGGCGCCGCACCATGATCTCCGTCATCATGATCTCCATCATCGTGCAGCCATCGAGGTTGTCACGCTATCTATGCTATTACTACTAAAGCTACAACCTAGCGATGTAGTAAAAGTAACTACAAGCACAAACATTAGTTTGAAGACAACCCTATGGCTCAAGTTGATTGCCGTAGCATCTCGTGCAATTCGATATTTAACTATTACAACAAGATCATCTCATACATCCAATATATCATATCATGTCTTTGGCCATATCATATCATAATCATACCCTTCAAAAACAAGTTAGACGTCCTCTAATTTGTTCTTGCATGTTTTACGTGGCTATTATGGGTATCTAGTATGATCGCATCTTACTTACGCAAAGCCACAACAGTGATATGCTAATTGCTATTTAACCTTCTCCAAGGACCGCCTCGGTCAAATCTGATTCAACTAAAGTTGAAGAAACAGACACCCGCCAATCATCTTTGTGCAACAAGTTGCATGTGAGTCGATGAAACCGGTCGCTCGTAAGCGTACGAGTAAAGTTGGTCCGGGCCGCTTCAATCTAACAATGTCGTTGAATCAAGAAAACACTAAGGAGGGCAGAAAATTGAACATCAACGCCCACAAACTCTTTTGTGTTCTACTCGAGATATCATCTACGCATGAACCTAGCTCATGATGCCACTGATGGGGAACGTTGCATCGGAAACAAAAAAATCCTACGCAAACGCAATACCTATCCATGGTGATGATCTACGAGAGGGGAGAGTGAACCTACACACCCTTGTAGATCGCTAAGGGGAAGCATATATAACGTGGTTGATGTATTGGAACATATTTGTGATCCAAATCTCAGCCCGTCCCGTGATCTCATCATGATGCCTCCCGCGATCCCATCACGATCCATCCCGATCTAGTGTCGAATGGACGGCACCTCCACGTTCAGCACACATACAGCTCGATGACGATCCCCGCCTTCTTGATCCAGCAAGAGGGGTGGAGAGGTAGATGAGTTCTCCAGCACGCCGGTGTGGTGGTGGCGGTGAACTAATCCAACAAGGCTTTGCCTAAGCACCGCCGAACTATACTAGAGGAGAAACAGATCTAGAGAGAAGTAGAGGGAACACGTGGCAATTAGGGTTATCCCTCACCTATAAAACCTCTAGTATATATAGGAGGGAGGGAGGGGAGGAGGCAGCCTCAAACCCTCAAGGTTTGGCCGAAATTGGAGGTGGAGGAGTCCCACTCCAATCCTACTAGGAGTAGGATTCCTGCTCTACAATTGGAAACCCTTTCCACCTTTTCCACCTTTGGGTTTCTTTCCTTCCCACCTCCAATCCGCCTTCGGCTTTAGTGGAGGCTTCAGCCAACCAACTAAGGGATGGTCCACGTCCTCCCACAGCCCATGAGACCCTTTGGGCTGGGTGGGCCCACCTGGTGGACCCTCGGAACCCATTCGTCACTCCAAGTACAGTGTCGGAAATGTCCGAAACTTTTCCGAAGTTCAAAACCCACTTCCCTATATATCAATCTTTACCTCCGGACTATTCTTGAGCTCCTCGTGATGTTCGGGATCTCATCCGGGACTACAAACAAATTTCGGTTACCAAACACACATAACTCAATAATACTGAAACGTCACCGAACCGTAAGTGTGCACACTCTGCAGGTTCGAGAACTATGCAGACATGACCTGAGACACTCCCCGGTCAATAACCAATAGCGGGACCTGGATGTCCTTATTGTCTCCTACATATTATACGAAGATCTCTATCGGTTGAACCTCTATGTCAAGGATTCATTTAATCTTGTATGTTGTTCCCTTTGTCCTTCAGTATGTTACTTTCCCGATATTCAATCGTCGGTATCTCCATACCTAGTTCAATCTCATTAACGGCAAGTCTCTTTACTCATTCTGTAATACAAGATCATGTAACTAACTCCTTAGTCACATTGCTTGCAAGGCTTGTTGTGATGTTGTATTATCGAGTGGGCCCCGAGATACTTCACCGTCACACGAAGTGACAAATCCCAGTCTTGATCAATGCCAACCCAACAGAAACCTTTGGAGATACCTATAGAGCACCTTTATAGTCACCTAGTAAAGTTGCGACGTTTCATACACACAAGGTATTCCTTCAGTGTTCGGGATTTGCATGATCTCATGGTCATAGGAACAGAAACATTGACATGCAGAAAACAGTAGCAATAAACTGACACGATCATATGCTATGTTTATAGTTTGGGTCTCTAATGATGTGATCCTGTTATCAAGTGACAACACTTGCTTATGGCCAGGAAACCTTGACCATCTTTGATCAACGAGGTAGTCAACTAGAGGCTCACTGGGGACAGTGTGTTGTCTATGTATCCACACATGTATTTGAGTTTCCAATCAATACAATTCTAGCATGGATAATAACCGATTATCTTGAACAAGGAAATATAATAATAACCAATTTATTATTTCCGCTAGGGCATATTTCCAACACCTCAAGGCCCACAGCATGCACTGGGCCCTGGGCCACAGGCAGGCGGGCCCGGGGACCCCCGGTCCTAGAGCCCCGATAGTATCCCCCGAGGTCGTGGCATTTACGGCCCAGTGGTCTGGGGCGAGACGATGTAGGCTCCCCCCTCATGGGACAAGCCAGACGTGTGGCGCGCGATGGGACGCGGGGCACGCCGCCTTTTTACAGTGCTTTGGCATCCGCCCTGGCTAACATAAAGCAGGCACACAGGGTGGATCCATCATTACTCACATCCATGTTGTTCCCACCATTCTGCATCTTCTCCATCCACGCAAGGATGCGCTAGATCCACTCTCCGAGCAAGTCGCATTTTACCCTTTGTGGCTCCGGATGATGGATGGCTCGTGCCGGCAAGAAAGGGAAGCTCGTGACATCCACCGCGACCGCCATCACTACCGGGCCTGCTCTTATGCCTTCACTGCATATCGAACACGGAGGAACTGGGTCCGGTGCTCCCGATCATGGCCGGTGCCACGAACGAGTGGGGAGCTAATAGCATTCGGTCGGGCTCAGTAGCGCCGAGCGGCCTGGTGAACATTGCATACATGTTATTCCTCCACATCATTTACGTCGGGCTTGTCCCGATGTTGTCCGACTTCTTCTCCGCCTTCCTTTCCCATTACCAGATCCGGGTTCTAAACCTTCAGCCCAACTCCGTCCTCCTCCTAGCCATCTTCTCCTTTTACTACGAGGCCTTCGTGGGCGTGAGTCCCTCGGTGGCCCTCCTTTATCACTTCTTCAGCTTGTAGTTCACCTCCGAGGGCCAGTGCTCCGCATGTGTCTCCTTTGTTGATGTCGCGGGCGCGGGTACTCGCCTGAAGGCGGGGAAGAAGGTTGATTGCTATCGGAATCACTGGGTCCTCTTAGACGCGTGCCGGGGGAGCTCGCTCCTCACGACCCATTTGGTTCCACCCGAGCAAACCCCTAAGTGGAGCCACAAGAAGTTCACCGACCCAAGGGCGAAACCCATACATGAGTTAATCGCCTCCCTCGCGGAGGCCCGCCTAACAAGGGCGATTATTATCATGGAGTTCTTGGGGCATCGCATCGTGCCGCTTCACGCGCATCACGTCCCTTGTGGGAGTTCGCCGCTGGTGGCGACCCCATGTGCCTCCACGTCAGCGACGTGACGCAAATCGAGCTGGAAGGAGCCTTGGGGGATCTGTTGGGTCCCTGCCCTGAGGACCTCCCGCGGGCCACATCAACATTGTATGCGTGCGATGACATGGATGGAATGGTCTCGTAAATGCCCGCCTTCGACGAGTAAGGTCTCGTTGGGCCGCACAAGGACTCCCCTGTCACGGTCTCGTCGTCAGGCAAGGACAACATCGACCAGGACTCGGAGGCGACGGAAGGGGAGGAAGACATTGGTCGGATTCTGTCGCCCAACCTCCATCCATCCTTATGCAGTCTTGGGGACGATGCTGCTACGAACGAGCGGTGCCAGGCGATCCCCCTTGAGCCCACGGCCTTAGGAGACAGAGCGAGGCTAGGCCCCGCATCGGCCGAGGCTACATCTTCGGGCGTTTCCTCCACACGGTGAGGAGATGGGATTGTCGGGGCTGCGGCGTCCCTTCCTCCGACGTTGTCGGCCAAGGCCGCGGTGGTCTAGCCCCCGGCTCCAACTATCAGGGTCGCGGTCCCCGCCTGGGCCTCGGAGGCAGGGCGGTTGCCCTCGTAATTGTGTTTCGAATGCCGGGTGCGGGGCAAGACCCAGAACCCCGGCACCCCAAGTAGAGGGTGTAGGGCCCGTGGCACCGGGGGACTTCCGGGACACCAAGGCGCATTTGGATATGGAGCGCGATAGATTGGCCACGGTGTCGGGCCCGTGGCACCGGGGGTACCTGATACGTCTCAAACGTATCTATAAATTTTTATGGTTTCATGTTGTTATCTTGTCATCTTTGGATGTTTTATGTACCTTTTATATCTTTTTTGGGACAAACATATTAATTTAGCGCCAAGTGCCAGTTCCTGTTTTCTGTGTTTTTGGCTCATTTCAGATCTGATTTTGGAACGGAGTCCAAATAGAATAAAATCCCCGAAATGATTTTTTCCCGAACGGAAGAAGATCAGGGGGCCTGTGGGCCACGCCAGGAGGGCTACACGGAGCCCACAAGCCCCCACTCCGCCACCAGGGGGAGGCGGCGATGGGCAGGCTTGTGGCCTCCCTCGCGCCCCCCTTACCTAGATCTTGTGCCTATATATTCCCTAAAAATCAGAAAACAAATCAGGGGAGCCTCGAAAATACTTTTCCGCCGCCGCAAGCTTCCGTTGCCGCGAGATCTCATCTGGAGACCCTTCCCGGTGCCCTGTCGGAGGGGACTTTGGAGTTGGAGGGCTTCTTCATCATCATCATCGCCCCTCCAATGACTCGTGAGTAGTTCACTTCAGACCTACGGGTCCGTAGTTAGTAGCTAGATGGCTTCTTCTCTCTCTTCGATCTTCAATACAAAGTTCTCCATGATCTTCATGGAGATCTATCTGGTGTAATCTTCTTTGGCGGTGTGTTTGTCGAGATTAGATGAATTGTGGATTTGTGATCAGATTATCTATGATATATATTTGAGTCTTCGCTGATTTCTTATATGCATGATTTGATATTCTTGTAAGTCTCTCCTTGTCTTGGGTTTTGTTTGGCCAACTAGATCTATGATTCTTGCAATGGGAGAAGTGCTTGGTTTTGAGTTCTTACCATGTGGTGACCTTTCCCAGTGACAGTAGGGGCAGCAAGGCACACGTTGAGTAGTTGCCATCAAGGGTAACAAGGTGGGCTCTGTCGTTGATATGAGATTGTCCATCTACATCATGTCATCTTGCTTAAGGCGTTACTCCGTTCTTTTGGACTTAATAATACACTAGATGCATGCTGGATAGCGGTTGACGTCTGGAGTAATAGTAGTAGATGCGGAAAGTATCGGTCTACTTGTTTTGGACGTGATGCCTATAGATATAATCATTGCCATAGATGACGTAACGAATTTCCGCGGTTCTGTCAATTGCTCGATAGTAATTTGTTCACCCACCGTCTACTTGCTTTCATGAGAGAAGCCACTAGTAAACACTACATCCCCCGGGTCTATTCACATCTATCGTTTACACCTCTGCTTTTACTTTGCTTTGTTACTTTGTTGCTTTCAGTTCTCACTCTGTGAACAATCTATAAGGGATTGACAACCCCTTCATAGCGTTGGGAGTAGGTTCTTCGTGTTTGTGCAGGCACTTGTGATACTCCTTCACTGGATCGATACCTTGGTTCTCAAAACTGAGGGAAATACTTACCACCGCTGCGCTACATCACCCTTTCCGCTTCGAGGGAACACCAACACAAGGCTCCAAGGCCACGGGGAAATCCTTTGCATATTTTCCTAGGAAGTCCCTAAAGGCGTAGCCGTAGCAGAAGGATTCCTGGTGCCGTTGCAGAGGAGAATCAAGACAAGAACAGTCTCCCGTCAGCACGTGTTTCTGGCGCCGTTGGAAGGTCTTTTGTTGCAGTAGCAGAAGTATTTTTGGCGCCGCTACCGGGGAGGAGAAATTTATCCAAGTAGGTCTCACAAACTCATCTCCTGCATTTACTTTTTTGCCAGTTTCCTCTTGTTTTCCTCTCCCCCACTTCACATTTTCCGTTTTCATTTGCCTTTCTCCTTTGTCGTTTTCTTTTGCCTTTCTCCTTTGCCGTTTTCTTTTGCATGTTTCCCTCTCTCTTCCTCCTCGTTTGTGTGTGAGATAGCCTATCAATGGCTAGACCCACCACTCCAAATGATACCCCTGAAAATGAAGTTCTCAATTTCAGGCAGAATGAGGAAGAAAATTTGAAGGACGCTTGGTACAGGATTTGCAATGCTCAAAGTAGATCTACTCGTAAGCAATCCACTACCGTCCTTCTTGCAGTTTCTATGTTGGAATTTCTCCTTGGAATAGGTATATCCTTGATACCATTGTAGGCGGGAACATTTTGGGGAGCCATACTGTTGACTCCTATAGAGCTATCATGAATTTGGTAGGCTCCCCCCTCTCATGGTTAATAGAACTACCTTAACCTTGGAACACATGATGCAAAGGCTTGACGCTATTGAAAACAAAATTGCCACAGTTGAACTTATTGAGGGTTTGGATGGAAAGATACACAATCAAATTACTTAGTACGGATCCAAAGTGGGAAAATTTTTGAAAAATTCAAGGGAGAAGGAACTTATAGTTAATGATTCTTCTAGAATTGGCAAACTAGAAGATGTCATAACCAACTTGGGTTCCGCTTTTGCCGCTGTGCAAAATACTCCAAATCTCACTCTCAAAAAGACCGACAAGCATGTTTTTGTTCCTAAAGCTAGTGGTGAGACATCCAATAAAGATGAAGATCTTAAGATGATAAATGATCACACTACTTATGGTTTGAGCACCAAAGATGACTATACGTGAGTCCATCACCTTTTCCCTAGCTAAGGGCGTTAAACAAAAGCGCTTGTTGGGAGGCAACCCAACGAATCTATCCTTTTCTTTCTGTTTTGTGTTTTCCACACTTTCATAATTCTGTTATGACTGTGTTTTTTGTGTTTCTTTTTGCGTTTGTGCCAAGCAAAACTGTTACGATTAGTCTTGGGGATGATCGTTTGGTCATGCTGGAAAAGACAAAAACTTTCTGCTCACGAAAAGAATTTTCATTTTGTGTCTGTAAGAGCTTTTGAGTTGATTCTTTTTTCTGCTGATTTCTACGCAAATTCTTAAGACTGTCGTAATTTGTCAGAAGTTTTGGAGTACCAGAAGTATACGAAATATACAGATTGCTACAGACTGGTCTGCTGTTAACAGATTCTGTTTTTGTTGTGTTGGTTGCTTATTTTGATGAAACTATGGATAGTATCGGGGGGTATTAGACATGGAAGATTGAAAATACAGTAACCCAACATCAGCACAAGTAGAATTTAAGTTTTCTACAGTACCTAAGGAAGTGGTGGTTTGCTTTCTCATACTAATGTTATCACGAGTTTCTGTTTAAGTTTCGTGTTGTGAAGTTTTCAAGTTTTGGGTGAAGTTCTTATGGACAAAGAGATATAGAGTGGCAAGAGCTCAAACTTGGGGATGCCCAAGGCACCCCAAGAGATTCAAGGATGCCGTAAAAGCCTAAGCTTGGGGATGCCCCGGGAAGGCATCCCCCCTCTCGTCTTCAATCCATCGGTAACATTACTTGGGGCTATATTTTTATTCACCACATGTTATGTGTTTTTGCTTGGAGCGTCTTGTATCTTAGGAGTCTTTTATTTTTGTTGTGTCACAATCATCCTTTCTGCACACCTAGAGAGAGACATGCACTCACAATGATTTTGTCAAACTTCACGTATATCTTTTGGTAGACAATTCAGCTCACATGTGCTTTACTTATATCTTTTGAGCTAGATACTTTTGCTCTGTGTGCTTCACTTATATCTTTTAGAGCACAGCGGTGCGTGGATTAGTAGTTGATCTGTGCTTTGGAAGTAGTCTCAAAGGGGTAGTTATCCAAAGGGATACGAAAACTTCCACCTTCATGTGCATTGAATAGTTAGAGAAGTTTGATTCATCTCATTTAGTTTTGAGTTCTGGTTGTGGTAATATTGAAGTTATGCTAGTAACGTGTTGTGGATCTAGAAATACTTGTGTTGAAGTTAGTGATTCCCGTAGCATGCACGTATGGTGAACCGCTATGTGATGAAATCTGAGCATGATTAGTCTATTGATTGTCATCCTTAGCGTGGCGGTCGGGATCGCGCGATGGTTTATACCTACCAACCCTTCCCCTAGGAGTATGCATTGAATGCTTTGTTTTGATTACTAATAAAACTTTTGCAACAAGTATATGAGTTCTTCGTGACTAATGTTGAGTCCATGGTTTACATGCACTTTCACCTTCCATCATCACTGTCTTCTTAGTGTCGTGCAACTTTCGCCGGTGCACAAAACCCACCATTAGCCTCCCTCAAAGCAGCCACCATACCTACCTACTATGGCTTTTTCGAAGTCATTCTGAGATATATTGTCATGCAACTACCACCATGACATGTGCCACCACGTCTACATTGCCATGCACGATCGTAAGATAGCTAGGATGATGTTTCCACTAATGTCCATGCCATGCTAGATCATTGTCACGGTACACTACCGAAGGCATTCCATATAGTGTCATTGTTGCTCTAAGTTTTGAGTTGAAAGTGTGATGATCATCATTAATGGAGCATTGTCCCATGTGAGGAAATAAAAGAGGCCAAAGAAGCCCACCAAAATATAGAAAAAAAAGAGGCCAAAGAGCCCACCAAAAAAAATAAAAAAATGAGAGAAAAAGAGAGAAGGGACAATGTTACCACTTTTCCACACTTGTGCATATTAAGCACCATGATCTTCATGATTGAGAGTCTCTCGTTTTGTCACCACCATATAGCTAGTCGGAAATTTTCATTATATAACTTGGCTTGTATATTCCAGTGATAGGCTTCCTCAAAATTGCCTTAGGACTTCGTAGCAAGCAAGTTGGATGCACACCCACTAGTTTTCTTTAAGAGCTTTCACATACTCTTAGCTCTAGTGCATCATTTGTATGGCAATCCCTACTCATTCACATTGATATCTATTCATGAGCATCTCCACAGCTCATTGATATGCCTAGTTAATGTGACTATCTTCTCCTTTTTTTGTCTTGCAACCTCCACCACACTCCACACCATCTATAGTGTTATAACCATGGCTCACGCTCATGTATTGCGTGAGAGTTGAAAAGGTTTGAGAAAGTAAAGGTGTGAAACAATTACTTGGCCAATGCCGGGGTTGTGCATGATATAAATTCGTTGTGCAATGATGATAGAGCATAGCCAGACTATATGCTTTTCTAGGGATAACTTTCTTTTGGCCTTGTTATTTTGAACGTTCATGATTACCTTGCTAGTTTGCTTGAATTATTATTGTTTTCACGTCAATAGCGAACTATTGTTTTGAATCTAATGAATCTAAACATTCACGTCACATAAGAGGAGTTACAAAGGACATCTATGCTAGGTAGCATGAAAGCATCAAAAATTCATTCTTTATCACTTCCCTACTCGAGGACGAGCAGGAGTTAAGCTTGGGGATGCTTGATACGTCTCAAACGTATCTATAATTTTTGATGGTTTGATGTTGTTATCTTGTCATCTTTGGATGTTTTATGTACCTTTTATATATTTTTCGGGAATAACTTATTAATTCAGTGCCAAGTGCCAGTTCCTGTTTTTCTGTGTTTTTGGCTCTTTTCAGATCTGATTTTGGAACGGAGTCCAAACGGAAAAAAATCCCCAAAATGATTTTTTCCCGAACGGAAGAAGATCAGGGGGCATGTGGGCCAAGCCAGGAGGGCTACAGGGAGCCCACAAGCCCCCACTCCGCCACCAGGGGGAGGCGGCGGTGGGGAGGCTTGTGGCCTCCCTGGCGCCCCCCTGACCTAGATCTTGCGCCTATATATTCCCTAAAAATCAGAAAAATTCAGGGGAGCCTCGAAAATACTTTTCCGCCGCCGCAAGCTTCCGTTTCCGTGAGATCTCATCTGGAGACCCTTCCCGGCGCCCTGCCGGAGGGGACTTTGGAGTTGGAGGGCTTCTTCATCATCATCATCGCCCCTCCAATGACTCATGAGTAGTTCACTTCAGACCTACGGGTCCATAGTAAGTAGCTAGATGGATTCTTCTCTCTCTTGGATCTTCAATACAAAGTTCTCCATGATCTTCATGGAGATCTATCCGATGTAATCTTCTTTGGCGGTGTGTTTGTCGAGATCTGATGAATTATGGACTTGTGATCAGATTACCTATGATATATATTTGATTCTTTGCTGCTTTCTTATATGCATGATTTGATATCCTTGTAAGTCTCTCTGAGTCTTGGGTTTTGTTTGGCCAACTAGATATATGATTCTTGCAATGGGAGAAGTGCTTGGTTTTGGGTTCTTACCATGTGGTGACCTTTCCCGGTGACAGTAGGGGCAGCAAGGCACACATTGAGTAGTTGCCATCAAGGGTAACAAGGTGGGCTCTGTTGTTGATATGAGATTGTCCATCTACATCATGTCATCTTGCTTAAGGCATTACTCTGTTCTTTTGGACTTAATAATACAATAGATGCATGTTGGATAGCGGTCGACGTGTGGAGTAATAGTAGTAGATGCAGAAAGTATCGGTCTACTTGTTTTGGACGTGATGCCTATAGATATAATCATTGTCATAGATGACGTCACGACTTTGCGTGGTTCTATCAATTGCTCAACAGTAATTTGTTCACCCACCGTCTACTTGCTTTCATGAGAGAAGCCACTAGTAAACACTACGTCCCTCGGGTCTATTCACATCTATCGTTTACACTTCCGCTTTTACTTTGCTTTGTTACTTTGTTGCTTTAAGTTCTCACTTTGCGAACAATCTATAAGGGATTGACAACCCCTTCATAGAGTTCGGAGCAGGTTCTTTGTGTTTGTGCAGGCACTTGTGATACTCCTTCACTGGATCGATACCTTGGTTCTCAAAACCGAGGGAAATACTTACCACCGCTACGCTACATCACCCTTTCCGCTTCGAGGGAACACCAACGCAAGGCTCCAAGGCCATGGGAAATCCTTTGCAGATTTTCCTAGGAAGTCCCTAAAGGCGTAGCCATAGCAGAAGGATTCCTGGTGCCGTTGCTGAGGAGAATCAAGACAAGAACAGTCTCCCGTCAGCACGGGTTTCTGGCGCTGTTGGAAAGTCTTTTGTTGCAGTAGCAGTACCCGGGCTCGTCGGCGTGAAGGCCCAAGCGCGTCGCAGCTAGGCAAGCCTCACTCGGGCCATCGGCAAGCTTGACATGGAAGACCCTCGCGAGGTGAGCATTTGAAGATTGTCGCCAAGGGCCTCGAGAGGGCGTCCGTCGCGAGGACTCGTCCCGAGGCTACCCCTGAGACTCTCATGGGGTGGGCCCGCCAAGGGCAACCTCGCAGGGTCCCATGACCCTGCGCCTTCATGTGGATAATGCAGGTTTTCCAAGCGGCACAGGAGCGGTGCCAGTAGGCACGAACACGGAGGATTTCCTCTTTCGTGCTAAAGCCAGGCCAGCTGGTGTGCTCCCAAAGCAACCCCCAAAAGTTTCTTGATCGGTGCAAGAGGACTAAGGCTTGGGGCTCGAAAAGATGGAGGTCACCCCCGAGCCCACCAGAGCGTTATGAAGAGAGGCTTTTGCAAGCGAAGACCACCTTTTCTGGGCGGACTGTAGTCCTGTCCCCTTTCAAAACGGCCGTTGTGACAACCCTTCCCGTCAATCTTTTGGGGGGGGGGGAAGAGGACCAAGGACAGTATAAAATAGAGGCCTAGCATCTGTAGTACAAGATCAGATCCTCATTTTCTCTGCTAGGGAAAGAACCCACCTTTGTATTCATCTTCCACCTTAAGCAATCCTAAACAAGCAGGAGTAGGGTATTGCACCGCAAGGTGGCCCGAACTTGGGTAAATTGTTGTGTGTTCTAGATCACTTCCCTTAGCTCGTGCCACCGGAGAGTCTCCATGAACTTGAGAGGTAGAACAGGGTAGGAGAGCGAGTGTACCCAGAGTTCGAACCTTTTCTCTGGTCTGTGGAGCCCCGATTCCGACATTTTGGAGGCCAGGTAGGGGAGCGCAGACACTTTTTGGCTCCAGATTCGCTTCAGCTTCACCGACCCCATGGTCGGCGCACACTGCACGCGCTCTGGGAGCTCGGCGCTGGATGGCCGTTACCGGCCCACCAGTTTTCTGGCCACCACTGTCGTCGCTCGCGAATGAAAGGGCCCTTTGTGGCCCCCAGCGCGGCAGGGCAGCCGACCGCGCCCCGCCCTAGCAGCATCCGCCTGAGCCTGCATTCATGTGGGAGATCTGAATACGCAAGACGCGGTGCTCTTGGCGGGCAAGCTGCTCCGCCATCGCCCGATGGACGAAGGGTATGACGCCTAGGCAGACCACATCGGCTAGCTCGTCGCCTAGCTAGGAGGACCTTGGCGCCCTATGCCTCGCTTCGTCCCCCGGTGCCAGAAGTGGGGGGCTCGGCCAGCGACATGCCTCCACCACCACGTGGCGATCCGCTTGGGTCTGAGCTCAAGGGGCCCCGGGCGTGGCACGCCCAGCATCGTGCTCTTGCTCCTCCGGGTCCCGGTGGCCGGCTCTAGTCCACCGTCGGGCCCTCGCACGGGCATGCCTCAAAGAGTTGGTGGGATGTTCTATGTTCACCACAATGCCCGCACCCACAACACGGAGGACTCCCGGGTAGGTGAGTCTAGAAAGGACGAGCATGCTGCCCGACGCCTGGCCCGTGTTTGCGCCTACACACCGACGAGAGCCGCGGATGGCGCCAGCACCGCATGACACGCACCTTCAACCGGTGCTCACTTCCCTCTAGCATAGGGGGCTACATGTGACGCCATCATCAGGCTGGGCTCAGGGGTTTCTGCATGGGAGTCGCCTGGCTTGGCCGACATGACTGAAGGGCGCCCAAGAATGGTATATAGGCGCACCTCGGCCTGCAGGCATGGCGCCGGGCACCAAGGACGTGGGTGATCAACGTTCAGGAGATCGGCAAGCAGCAGGAAGTGGGGTCATGCGCACCCCGTGATGTGCAGATCCCGTACCCTCACGAGGTGTTGAAGCTTTCGGAGCCTGTCGTCCTTCCCTTCCATAGGGTGGGCCTTGGTAGCATGCATCATCAAGCGGCCTAAAGCTCCCGTGGCAGCATGGCCGCCAGGTGACTTTTTGGGTTGCTTTACTCAAGCAGTTCCCTGTATTTTGTCTCGACTCGAGTGGGCGATTTCTAGACGTGTAACAAACACGATTAACCTTCACTTGAGATGGTATAGTTTGTCTGGACTTTAAGCTCTGGTGCTCCGACACCGCCGGGGGCTGACGGGCCCCTGCAACCGCCCAAGGAAGGATCGATGGTGAGGAGTTAGGCATGGTGTCTCTGCAGGACTTGTCCTCACAGCGCCGATAAATCTAACTGGCCGAGCTCTGGCTCACGTGTTGGACACCATGCTAGCCATATCGCCAAGGTCCGTAGTGTCGTGCCCTCTCTACAAGTTGTCCCACACAGATGAAGAGGACACGACTCGGCTCATACTACCCCTGGATGGGCGCCTCACGGCTTCACACGGCGACCCTCCAGATGACGTTCTCTCATGGCTACGCGGGGTGTGAACGGCACACATGCTTGGGCCATGGGGGCACACAACGACGCTCATGGGGGTACGCGGGGTGTGAACGACACTCAAGCTTGGGCCTGAGGAACGCACGTGAATACCGGGTTAGGAACTCCTAAGCCTTGTGCCTGGGGTATCCGGCCAACTATCGCCGCCCGTGACCCTCTCACAAAATAATGAGTGTTGGGGATGTACACGACCCGGGGGCCTCCTATGTGTAACTCCACGACGAGTTGCATTGTAGCTGCGGTGGAGGATCCCCGTCCATGCCCTAGTGGAAGTCCCTATGCTCCGCGCTGGTGGAAGAAGACGGTCGAAGAAAACGCCTCGCGGGTCGCACTCTTTTTTTAGGTTGGCCCGTGCTAGATACGGCAGCGGATTATCTTTCTAAGGTTGACCCATGTTGGATACGCGAGCTGTTTTCATTCGCCTTTTTCTTCAACCTATGAATGAGCCCACCAAGCTTATCCGTGTTGGATACAACAACCACATCGCCATTTTTGGACTCGCGAACAAGTTAGCCTCGGGTTTTTGGTAAAAGCTTAGGTCTTCTAGTTTTTCAGGTTTTCCTTGTTTCCTCCTTTTCTTACCATGACTGCACCCAGTAGAAGCCCCATACCTCGCCTTGGGGGACAATGACGATAACAGCAAGGGAACGCCCTTGCAGCACGCGCCCGCCAGCCTGCCCTGGGCCTCGCGCTCGTGGGAGCTCGACACGGTGCCTTCGCCTGGGTCTGCCCTAGCGACGTTGGGAACCTAGATAGATGGGTTGTAGCTCACGACCACACTCCATGCATGCGTCACCTCATCAAGGCCACGGGGGCATGTACTTCTCGCACAATGCCCAGACACAAGTGGACGAGCATGCGCCATCAAGACAAGGCACCTCCTTTGTGGGCTTCCCCTCCAAGGGCCTCGTGGGACAGGGCCCACAAGCGGCGGCCCCTTGCGTGAGCTACCTGGCTGAGAAAGATAGGACCTTGAGGGGGTGCCTCAGCAACCTCCGTACCCACGCTCGGGGGCTGGGCCTCGGCAACGCGAAGCGTCAGGATGATCTTGGAGATGGTCTAAGCCTGGCAGAGAATGATGGGGAGAAGTTCATTTTCGATCCAAAATAGCATTCCATTTTAAGTATGAAGGACATAATCTCTCTTACACGCCCTGCGGGTCCAACATGTTGTGTTACATGAAATAAAAGACGATGCAAGATAAACAAGGATGAGCCCTTGAAGCACCAGTGCCAAGGACCTCAATGCCGGAGTCCCCCTCCTCCTTCGCGTAAGCGCCCGGGGAGCCATTGGAGTGGACGTCGCCCCCGCTTCCGCTTAAGGAGGAGCTGTTGCCGCTGTCGTTGGTGCCAGAAGGGATGCTACTACTTCTGCCACCACCCTCCATGCAGCGGTCCAGGCGACCGTCGATACTTCCGTAGACCTTCAGGAAGAGCGTGGTGGCCTTGTCGAACTTGAAGTGGAGGTCGTTCCCATCCTGCAAGCCTTGGACGAGGGCGAACGAGTTCCACCCGCACATCAGGAACAAGAATCCAAGGGAGTTGAATTCTGTCGCCACCCAGGTGGGCCCGTTGAAGCAGCCGTCTGGTTGCAGTCACACGCCCAAGGGCGCGAGCTCCTCCATCTCCTCCACAAAAAAGTCTGGGAGCCAGAGCAAGGTGTGGGGCCTGTCCTCCATCCGCATGATGAACTCGCAAGCCGCATCGATGGAGTGAGTTCGCGACTTGGGAGGCCGGGCGCCTACGCCGCCCTGCTATCCCCGTCCAGGGCCGCCCCATCCGCTGCGCACGTGGAAAAAACCCCTCCCGAGGCTTCTCAGACCGCCACTGGCCGCCAGCGGGGAGCACCCGTGTCACCCGGGAGGTAACTCGAGTGTGGTGATGGGTACGCAAGCACGGCCCCTTCCTCTTGCCGGCCGTTGCACACCCGCTCACCTCTCATTGTCGTCTCCTTCTCGGCGGCAGAGGACCTCTAAGCTAGCGCCATCACTGCCGCGACGATGAGCAGGGATGAAGAATAAGGGCGAGGAGGTCGGGGCAAGAGGCCCCTCCCCCTGCCCTTATCTCGAGCCTTCGAGCGGGCATTTTGCCTACGCCGCCTCGCACGTATTCGACAGGCAGAAGGTTAATAGGGGCAATAATGTCCCTGCGGCGCGCGCAGCCTTTATGTCACCTCGAACGAGTGTCGAGGCGACATGAGAAGCGGGTGTTGGAAATATGCCCTAGAGGCAATAATAAAATAGTTATTATTATATTTCCTTCTTCAACATAATCGTTTATTATCCATGTTGGAATTATATTGAATGGAAACTCAGATACATGCGTGGATACATAGACAACACACTATCCCTAGTAAGCCTCTAGTTGACTAGCTCGTTGATCAAAGATGGTTCGGGTTTCCTAGCCATAGATAAGTGTTGTCACTTGATAACGGGGTCACATGATTAAGAGAATGATGTGATGTACAAGACCCAAACTATGAATGTAGCATGTGATCGTGTCGTTTTATTGCTACTGTTTTTCTGCATGTCAAGTATATGTTCCTATGACCATGAGATCATGTAACTAACTGACACCGGAAGAATAACTTCTGTGTATCAAACTTCGCAACATAACTGGGTGACTATAAAGGTGCTCTACATGTATCTCCGAAGGTGTCCCTTGAGTTGGCATGGATCAAGACTGCGATTTCCCACTCCATGTGACTGAGAGGTATCTTGGGGCCCACTCGGTAATACAACATCACAAACAAGCCTTGCAAGCATTGTGGCTAAATAGTTAGCTACACGTATCTCCGAAGGTTTCCGTTGAGTTGGCATGGATCAAGATTGGTAATTGTCACTCTGTTTGACAGAGAGGTATCTCGGGGCCCACTCGGTAATACAACGTCACAACAAGCCTTGCAGGCATTGTGGCTAAATAGTTAGCCACGGTATTTTGTATTACGGAACGAGTAAAGAGACTTGCTGGTAACGAGATTCAAATAGGTATAGAGATAGCAACGACCGAATCTCGGGCAAGTAACATACCGAAGGACAAAGGGAATGTGTGACACCCGATGCCGACGTTCTAGAAGATTCCCCTTCTTTTCCGTTTCCGTCGTGTGGCTTATTTTCTTGTGGCATCATCATCGCATCATTCGCATCATCTGCATTGCATCGCATGTCTGTTGCCGTCCGTTTTCAAAACTTGCATCCGTTGTTAGTTGTCGGTTCACGTCGTTGTCCGTTCTGAGCCTGACCGCACACGCACGCGCCCGCGGCATCGTCAGAACCCTGTTTTAAAGGTGGTTGAAAACTTTCTCTGATTGGGTTGAGATTTGACGTGCGGGGTTATTTTAATATAGCTAGGCCGCCTGTCGAATTTCGTCGTGATCAGAGTCCGTCTAGTACCCGAACGGTCGACCGTAGCGGCATCGTATTCGGTCTATCGTCGGACGTGTCCCGGTGTTTTAAATCGCGTTGCCGCGCCGCCCGTTTTCCCTCTCGTCTCCAGATAACCACTCTACACAACCCACTAGTTCCACCTAGCCACTTCCTCCGTTCTTGGTCATCGGATCGCGATCAGACGGACAAGGTCCACCACACCAGAGACCAATCCTATATAATTAACACCCCCCTAGAGAGAGCCCTCTCACTTCAATAGGGTTTCCCCTAGACATTTATGCAGCCACCCCCCTCAAAAACTCCACCTACTAGCCCTCACCCTTCTAAATCTCGCAGCTCAAACCCTCTGGACAAGTCTGGCCATTGGATTCACATCTAATGGCTCAGATTCGCCCAAAAACCCACCTACCGGACATGTCTGTGGTCAAATCGGACATGTCCGGGCGACCACAGGGGATCCTCCCATGCCCGCAGAACCTCCCGTGCCTACAACTCCTCCCATGCTCGAGCCCCTCCTGCCCGCGCCGCCGCACCTCCCCGTCGGGCCCACCTCCGGCCGCCGCTCGCTGGAGAGCTGAGGCGGCCGCCTCCCCGAGTCGCTGCCGGTGCCGATCTGCCGCTGCCTCGGACTCTAGCTCGCGCCGCCGCCGTTCATCACGCCGCCATGGGCGCCTGCTCCCGCCGCCTCGTCTGCCCGGATCCGCCGACCCAATCAACTCTCCTCAAGATCCGTCAGCCGCCGCCCTCGCCTCGCCAAGATCCGGCCTCGTCGGGGCGCCGCCAGCCCCCATGTCCTGTCGAGCGGGAGGAGGCGGGGGGCGGGGGGGGGGGGGGGGGGGTCGCCTCGCGTGGTGCTGCGTGGGCCGCCGCCGCCCTGCCTTGGCTGTTGGGCCTCGCCCGGCCTGCCTCGTCGCACGGTCGGCCCAGAGCGCCCCGGCCTGCCTCTTCCTCCCCAGCAACCTGGGCAGAGCCCAGCTAGGTTGAGCAGCCCCTAATCTCGCCATGTGCATTTAATAGTGTCCTGCGCCTTGCCCTGTATGCCCATGTGTAGTTTCAGCCCATTAGATAATTAGGATTTTTCGGATATATAAAATAGACGATGTTAGAACGCGTGTAGTTTTAATTCCGTAAGTCGGATCGCGGTGAGTTGTATATGGTTTTGGTGTAGAATTTCGCGTAGAATCCGATTATAAAACTTGCATATTTGTTTGACGTCGTTTAGCATGCCATATGCCTAGAAACGTGTGTTGTCTTTATTCTTTCGTCCCGTAGATATTTTTCGCGCAAGACCGGATTGCTCGTATGCCGTAGTAGAAATGTTCATGTTTTAGGAACCCTCTTGCCATGTATTTTAGAGTAGACGTTGGTATTTTTGCATGTAGGGTTTGCCGCTAGTTTATTTTTCCGTGTATAGGTTATTATCTCTCATTTACGTGTGGTATTATTTTTGTTGTGCAACCCCACATATTTTATATGTTTTCGGGGTAGAAAAATCCATAGGATTTTTCTGTGCAATTAGTTTTAGCTTTTGAGCAAGTTAGTTCGTGCGATATTTTGCCATGTTGCCCTCTTGTCTATTTCGTAGGATTTATTCCGTGCTTCGTTTGAAGGAGTTGTCAACTAGGGAGTTGTTCTTTGATGTTTTGTCTAGCCCCTGGTATTTTTAGTTGCAATAGAAATGCATGTTTAGGTGTGGTTTGCTTGCTCTCAAGTTGCTAGAAATAGTGCTGATTTGGAGGTGTTGAAATATTTCCAAGTCTGGAATCTGTTATATTTTGTTGTTGTCTTGTCTTGCTTCTATCTTTTGATCTGTAGCTCTTCTGAGGTTGGTGCAATGGAGTTAGTTGTAGACTTTATGTTTCTCTAGCTTGCTGTAAATTTTCATGCCATTCGGAGTCACGTAGCTTATAGTTTTGTTGCTGTCAATATGGCTTCAGATCGAAAACTGCACTTTCATGAGGTGTAATTTTCACTAAGTCTGAAATAGTGTGTGGGATGCCATTTTGTGACTTCTTTCTCTAGTGATCCATGATGCCATGCTAGTTGTTGTTAGTTATTTTTTGTAGTGCTTCTTTCCCTCTATCATGCCATGCCTTGGTTGAGTAGATTGGAGTTGTGTAGCTCGTAGTTGTGGGGTGTAGAAAATGCTATGTGGCTGATTTTGGCAGATTGTAGTGATTTCTTGTTTTGCTCGTAGCTATTGATCCGTAGCTCCGATTTGATCGTGTCCTACATGAAAATTGCTTAGAATCTCGTATAGTTTCATTTTCTCTTGTTGGTTGTATGTTTTGAAGTGCTCGTGACTGTCGTTGCACACATATTGCATTCATGCCATCATATCTTGCTTATAGGACAACCTGTTCAACCTAGCAAACCACTGATTGGTTGTGTTACTGATTGCTTAACCCTGTGTTAGCGTTGCTAGTTGCAGGTGTAGTTGCTTCCATGTGAAAACATGGTTTCCTTGTTATATCCCCATATTAAATGCCATTTAATTTAATGCACCTATATACTTGGTAAAAGGTCGAAGGCTCGGCCTTTCTTGCCAGGTGTTTTGCTCCACCTTTGCCCCCTTAGTTTTCGTCTACCGGTGTTATGTTCCATAAATGGGCGCTCCTAGCACGATCGGGGTTGTTATGGGGACCCCCTTGATAATTCGTTTTAGATTAAGACTGGTCTGGCAAGGCCCAACTTTGGTACTACATTTTCCTAATAACCTAATAATAATGCATAGGGACCCGCCGGCATCCGCGGAGTAATTTAATCAACCCCCGGGCCAGTGCTCCTCATGAGTGTTGGTCCAAACTGGTAGACTATGGGGCCACCGCGGGGCAACCCGAGGTTTGGTTCTCCTAGTGTGACCCATCCGTCGTGTCCTGAGAACGAGATACGCGGCTCCTATCGGGATCGTCGACACGTCGGGCGGCCTTGCTGGATTAGTTTTACCTTTGACGAAATATCTTGTGCATCGGGGTTCCGGTGATGCTTTGGGTAATCTCAGAGTTGAGGTTTTCCACTAGGGAATCCGACGAGATCGCGAGCTTCGTGATTGAGGATTTCTATGCACCTTGTGGTAATTTGTGATGGACTAGTTGGATCACCCATGCAGGGTTAAATCTTTTGGAAAGCCGTGCCCGTGGTTATGTGGCAACGTGAAAACTTTGTTTAACACTGGTTCTAGATAACTTGAAGTTAACTTAATTAAAATATGCCAACTGTGTGCGTAACCGTGACTGTCTCTTTCGTGAGTTCCTTCTCTGATCGAGGACACGGTGGGGTTATGTCCGACGTGGGTAGGTGTTCTGGATCATTCATTTGATCATAAGTAGTTCATGTCCGCTATGTGTAGATCTTCCCCCTTTTATTTCTTGTACTCGTAAGTTTAGCCACCAAATATATGCTTAGCCGCTGCTGCAACCTCACCACTTAACCATGCCTCACGTATTAAGCTTTGCTAGTCTTGATACCTTTGGAAATGAGATTGATGAGTCCCCTGTGGCTCACAGATTACTACAACACCAGTTGCACGTACAGGTAAAGGTTATTTGATGCGAGCGCGTTGATTGTTCATTTGGAGTTGCTTCTTCTTCTTCTTCTTCATCGATCTAGGATGGGTTCCATGTCGGCAGCCTGCGATAGCAAGGATGGACGTCGTTCTTATTTTCTCGTTTGTTTTCGTCCGTAGTCGGACCTTGCTCTTATTCATGATGTTGATGTATTGTACTGATGTGACTCTGATGTAGCTTGTGGCGAAGCCAATTCTATATATATATATCTCTTCTTTTCAGTACATGTACTTGTAACGATATCCATTCTTGCGACACGACGAGATGTGCTTCTATCCCTCACGAGGCCCTCGTGCCAAATTGAGGATAGAGTCGTATCTTGGGCGTGACAGAATGTTATACAGGATCAACTAAATCCTTTCCATAGAGGTTCAACCGATTACGGTCTTCGTAGAATATGTAGGGTCCAATATGGACATCCAGGTCCCGCTATTGGATATTAACCAGAGAGTGTCTCGGTCATGTCTACATAGTTCTCGAGCCCACAGGGTCTGCACACTTACGGTTCAGTGGCGTTTTGGTATAGTTGAATTATTGATGTTGGTAACCGAATGTTGTTCGGAGTCCCGGTTGATATCCAGGACGTCATGAGGAGCTCCGGAATGGTCCGGATACAAAGATTGATATATAGGAAGTATCCATTTAGCTTCCGGAAGGATTTGGGGCATTACCGGTAAAGTATCGGGAGTGACGACTGGGTTTCGGAGTTCCACCAGGAGGGGCCACCAACCAGGGAGGGGACCAAACAGGCCCAAGGGTGGCGCGCCATCCCCTGTTGGGCTGGGTGGCCAGCCCAAGTGGGCCAATTCGGTCGAAGTGGTGAAAGAGAGAGAAGTGGGCCAAACCGACTAAGGAGAGGAGTTCTCCTCCACCAAACCGACTTGGAGGAGGAGTACTTCCTCCTCCTTGCGTCGGCCAAACCATAGAGCAAGTCCCTAGGGTACCACCCCTCCCTCCCTCCTATATATAGTGGAGGGTAGAGAGGCTTTTCTGCACCACAAGCCACAGTGCAGCCCTCTCTCCCTCCATCACTTCGTGACACCCCGTAGTTATTTCGGTACGGCACACCAAAGCCCTACCGGACTAGCTCCACCATCATCACCGTCATGTCGTCATGCTGCCGGAAAATTCAGCTACCTCTTCGTCTCTCTTGCTATATCAAGAAGGCGGAGATTGTCATCGAGCTGTATGTGTGTTGAACACAGAGGTGTCGTCCGTTTGGCGCTAGGTCATGATTTGATCGTGGGATGACTTGCGATTTGGATCGCGATGACGTTCAACTACATCAACTTTGTTTCTTAACGATTCCCGCTTAGGGATCTACAAGGTTATGTGGATCCGATCTCCCCTCTCATATATTTACATCACCATGGATAGATCTTATGTGTGCGTAGGAATTTTTTTGTTTCACATGCAACGTTCCCCAACAGTGGTATCACGGCTAGGTCTATGTGTAGATGACATCTCTAGTATAACACAAAGGAGTTTGTGGGTGTTGATATTCCGATTATTGCCTTCCTTAGTTTTTTCTTGATTCTGCGGAATTGTTGGATGAAGCGGCCGAGACCAACATTACTCGTACGCTTACGAGATACCGGTTACATCGACTAACCTGCAACTTGTTGCATAAAGATGGTTGGTGGGTGTCTATTTCTCCTACTTTAGTTGAATCATATTTGACCGAGGCGGTCCTTGGAGAAAGTTAAATAGCAACTTGAATATCACTGTTGTGGTTTTACATAAGTAAGAAGCGATCATGCTAGATACCCATAGAACCCACGTCAAACATGCAACAACAAAGTAGAGGACGTCTAACTTGTTTTTGGAGGGTATGATGTGATATGATATGGCCAAAGACATGATATGATACATTTGATGTCCGAGATGATCATGTTGTAATAGTTAAATATCGACTTGCATGTCAATGCTATGGAAACTGGAAGAAGCCATAGGGTTGTCCTTAATTATTTTGCGCTTGGTGATGCTTTGCTTTATTGCTAGTTCAGTAGCTTTAGTAGCAATAGCATAGTTAGCGCGACAACCTCGATGACAGCACAATGATGGAGATCATGGTGTGGCGCCGGTGACGATGGAGATCATGCCGGTGCTTTCAAGATGGAGATCAAAAGCACAAGTTCATGTCCATATCATGTCACTTATGATTTGCATGTGATGTTAATCCTTTTATGCACCTTATTTTTCTTTGGACGACGGTAGCATTATAAGGTGCTCCCTCATTAAAATTTCAAGATAAAATTGTGTTCTCCCCGAGTGTGCACAATTGTGACAGTTCGTCATTTCGAGATACCACGTGACGATCGGGTGTGATAGACTCTGCGTTCACATTCAACGGGTGCAAAAATGTTGCACACACGGAAAACTCGGGTTAAACTTGACGAGCCTTGCATGTACAGACCTGGCCTCGGAAAACAAGAGACCGAAAGGTCGAATATGAGTCATATAGTAGATATGATCAACATAGAGATGTTCACGTGATGATCGAACTTGTGTTAGTGAATTTGGATCATGTGTCACTCAAATGACTAGAGGGATTTCAATTTAAGTGGGATTTTATTAGTAATATGATTAACTAAACTCAATTATCTTGAACATAGTCTAAGTAATCTTTGCAAATTTATGTTGTAGATCAATGGCTCGCCAAGTAGCACCCCTGAATTTTATTGCATTCCTAGAGAAATCTAAGCTCAAAGATGATGGAAGCAACTTTGTTGACTCGGCCTGTAATCTGGGGCTTATCCTCACGGTTTCCCAAAAGTAGTATGTCCTTGATGTGCCTCTAGGTGAAGCACCACCCCAACCGGCGATCCTGGACATTATGAACGCCTGGCAGTCGCGTCAGGATGACTACTCATTAGTTCAGTGTGCAGTATTGTATAGCTTAGAACCGGGACTTCACAGACGTTTTGAACGTCATGGAGCATATGAGATGTTCCAGGAGTTGAATATTATCTTTGAGAAGAATGGCGGATCAAGAGGTATGAAACCTCCGATAAGTTCTCTGCTTGCAAAATGGAGGAGAACGGGTCTGTCAATGAACGTGCGCTCAGAATGTGTGGGTACTCTAACAGTCTGGCTGAGCTGGGAATTGCTCTCCCGCCAGAGGCTATCAGTGACAGAGTTCTTCAAACACTGCCACCTAGCTATAAAAGCTTTGTGTTGTACTAAAACATGCAAGGGATGATTAAATCACTCACCGAGCTGTTTGCAAAGCTGAAAGTCGCTGAGTCAGAAATCCACAAAGAACATCAAGTGTTGATGGTCAGTAAGACCACCAGTTTCAAGAAAAACCGCAAGGGCAAGAAGGGTAACTACAAGAAGAGTGGCAAAGCAGTTGCCCCTAAGATGAATAAACCCAAGGTTGGACCCAAGCCAGAAACTGAGTATTATCATTGCAAGGGGACTAGTCACTCGAAGCGGAATTGCTCGAAGTATCTGGCTGATAAGAAGGCAGCCAACGCCAAACAAGGTATATGTGATATACATGTTATTGATGTGTATCTCACCAACTCTCGTTGTAGTGCCTGGGTATTTGATACAGGTTCGGTTGCTCACATTTGCAACTCAAAGCAGGAACTACGGAATAGATGAAGGTTGGCGAAGGACAAAGTGACGATGTGCGTGGGAAATGGTTCCAAGGTTGATGTGATCGTCGTGGTCACACTCTCACATCAATTACCATCGGGATTAGTGATTAACCTAGATAATTGTTATTTAGTGCATGCGTTAAGCATGAACATTATATCTGGATCTTGTTTATTGCGAAACGGTTACTCATTTAATTGAGAGAATAATGGTTGTTCTATTTATATGAGTAATATCTTTTATGGTCATGCACCCAATGTGAGGGGTTTGTTCATGTCAAATCTCGATAGTGATGACACACATATCCATCACATTGAGGCCAAAAGATGTAGAGTGGATAATGATAGCACCACTTTCTTGTAGCACTGTCGCTTAGGTCATATTGGTATAAAACGCATGAAGAAACTCCATGCTGATGGACTTTTGGTGTCACTTGATTTTGAATCACTTGACACATGTGAACCATGCATCATGGGCAAGATGACTAAGACTCCATTCTCTGGAACAACGGAGCCTGCAAGTGACTTGTTGGAGATCATACATACTAATGTGTGCGGACCAATGAGCATAGAGGCGCGTGGTGGTTATTGTTATTTTCTCACCTTCACAAATGATTTTTGTAGATGTGGTTATATTTACTTAATGAAGAACAAGTCTGTAACGTTTGAAAAGTTCAAGCAATTTCAGAGTGAAGTTGAAAATCATTGTAACAAGAATATCACATTCCTACGATCTGATCGAGCGGGAGAGTACCTGAGTTATGAGTTTGGAACTCACTTAAGACAATGTGGAATTGTTTCACATTTGACACCGCCTGGAATACCACGGCGTAATGGTGTGTTCGAACATCATAATCGTACTTTATTAACTATGGTGCATTCTATGATGTCTCTTACCAATTTGCCATTATTGTTTTGGGGCTATGCATTAGAGACAATTGTATTCACTTTAAATAGGGCACCATCAAAATCTGTTGAGACGACGCCATATGAACTGTGGTATGGCAAGAAGCAAAAATTGCCGTTTCTTAAAGTTTGGAGATGCGATGCTTATGTCAAAAAGCTTCAGCCTGAAAAGCTGGAACCCAAAGCAGAAAAGTGTGTCTTCATAGGATACCCAAAAGAGATAATTTGGTACTCCTTCTATCTCAGATACGAAGGCCAAGCGTTTGTCGCTAGAAACGAAGCATATCTTGAGAAAGAGTTTCTCTCGAAAGAATTGAGTGGGAGGAAGATAGAACTTGATGAGGTTGTAGAACCTCTACTTCAACCAGAGAGTAGCGCAGCACAGAAAGATGTTTATGTGGAACCTATGGTAGTTGAAGAGGAAGCTAATGATGATGATCATGAAACTTCGGATCAAGTTGCTATCGGACCTCGTAGGTCGACAAGGGCACGTATTGCTCCTGAGTGGTATGGTAACCCTATCTTATCAATCATGTTGTTAGACAACGATGAACCTACAAGCTATGGAGAAGCAACGGTGGGTCCGGATTCCAACAACTCGTTAAAGGCCATGAAATCCGAGATGGCATCCATATATGACAACAAAGTATGGACTTTGTAAGTATTACGTGAAGGGTGAAAGGCTATTCCGAATAAATGGATCTTTAAGAAGAAGATGGACGCGAACGGTAATGTCACCGTCTATAAAGCTCGACTTGTAGCAAAGGGTTTTTTCACAAGTTCAAGGAATTGACTACGATGAGAATTTCTCGCCCATAGTGATGCTTAAGTCTGTCAAAATCATGTTAGCAATAGCAACATTTTTTGATTATGAAATTTGGCAGATGGATGTCAAACAGCGTTCCTTAATGGTTTCCTTAGGGAAGAGTTGTATATGATGCAACTGGAAGGTTTTGTCGATCCAGACAATGCTAACAAAGTATGCAAACTCCAGCGATCCATTTATGGATTGGTGAAAGCATCTCGGAGTTGCAATCAACACTTTGATGAGGTGATCAAGGCATTTGGGTTTAGACAAGTTTATGGAGAAGCTTATATTTACAAGAAAGTGAGTGGTAGCTCTATAGCGTTTCTAATATTATATGTGGATGACATATTGCTGATTAGAAATGATATAGCACTTTTGGGAACCGTAAAGGATTACTTGAATAAAACTTTTTCAATGAAGGACCTGGGAGAATCTGCTTACATATTGGGCATCAAGATCTATAGAGATAGATCAAGACGGTTGATAGGACTTTCACATAGCACATACCTTGATAAAGTTTTGAAGAAGTTCAAAATGGAACAGTCCAAGAAAGGGTTCTTGTGTGTGTTACAAGGTATAAAGTTGATTAAGACTCAATGCCCAATAATTGTAGAAGATAGAGAAAATATGAGTGTCGTCCCCTATGCTTCAGCCATAGGGTCTATCATGTATGCAATGTTGTGCACAAGACCTGATGTCAGCTTTGCCATAAGTATGGTGGGAAGGCTTCAAAGTAATCCAATAATGGAGCATGGGACAACGGTCAAGAATATTATGAAGTACGTGAAAAGGACTAAGGAAATATTTCTCGTTTATGGAGGTGATAAGGAGCTCGTCGTGAAGGGTTATGTTGATGCAAGATTTGACACTGATCCGGATGACTCTAAGTCACAAACCAGATACATATTTATTCTTAATAGGGGTGCGGTAAGATGGTGCGGTTCCAAGCATAACATGGTAGCTGATTCTACATGAGAAGCGCAGTACATAGCTGCCTCGGAGGTGGCTAAAGAAGGTGTCTGGATGAAGCAGTTCATGACAGATCTTGGAGTTGTGCCCAGTGAACTAGATCCAATGACTTTGTTCTATGACAATATTGGTGCCATTGCTCTAGCCAAGGAACCAAGGTTTCACAAGAGGACCAAATACATAAAGCGATGCTTAAATTCCATCCGCGATTACATGAAGGAGGAGGACATAAATATTTACAAAGTGCACTCGGATCTGAATGTTGTAGACCCGTTGACTAAGTCTCTTCCACAAGCAAAACATGATCAACACCAAAACTGTATTGATGTTAGATCTGTTACATTGTAATTCACATAGTGATGTGAGCTAGATTATTGACTCCAGTGCAAGTGGGAGACTGTTGGAAATATGCCCTAGAGGCAATACTAAAATAGTTGTTATTATTATATTTCCTTGTTCAAGATAATTGTTTATTAACCATGTTGGAATTGTATTGAATGGGAACTCGGATACATGTGTGGATACATACACAACACACTATCCCTAGTAAGCCTCTAGTTGACTAGCTCGTTGATCAAAGATGGTTAAGGTTTCCTAGCCATAGACAAGTGTTGTCACTTGATAACGGGATCACATCATTAGGAGAACGATGTGATGGACAAGACACAAACTATGAATGTAGCATGTGATCGTGTCATTTTATTGCTACTATTTTTCTGCATGACAAGTATATGTTCCTATGACCATGAGATCGTCTAACTCACTGACATCGGAAAAATACCTTGTGTGTATCAAATGTCACAACGTAACTGGGTGACGATAAAGGTGCTCTATAGGTATCTCCGAAGGTGTCCGTTGAGTTAGCATGGATCAAGACTGGGATTTGTCACTCCGTCAGAGGGAGAGGTATCTTGGGGCCCACTCGGTAATACAACATCACAAAAAGCCTTGCAAGCGTAGTGGCTAAAGAGTTAGCCACAGGATTTTGTATTACGGAACAAGTAAAAAGACTTGCCGGTAATGAAATTCAAATAGGTATGAAGATATCGACGACCGAATCTCGGGCAGGTGACATATGGAAGGACAAAAGGGAATGTTATACATGATTAACTAAATCCTTGACATAGAGGTTCAACCGATTAAGATCTTCGTAGATTATGTAGGATCCAATATGGACATCCAGGTCCCCTATTGTATATTGACCGGAGAGTGTCTCGATCATGTCTGCATAGTTCTCGAACCCGCAGATTCTGCACACTTAAGGTTCAGTGACGTTTCGCTATAGTTGAATTATTGATGTTGGTAACAGAATGTTGTTAGGAGTCCCAGATGAGATCCCGGACATCACGAGGAGTTCCAGAATGGTCCAGAGACGAAGATTGATATATAGGAAGTATCCATTTGGCTTCTGGAAGGATTTCGGGCATTACTAGTAAAGCACCGGGAGTGACAAATGTGTTCCGGAGTTCCACCGGGAGGGGCCATCCACCCGTGAGGGGACCAAACAGGCCCAAGGGTGGCGCACCAGCCCGTATTGGGTTGGGAGGCCAGCCCCAGTGGGCCTATTCGACTGAAATGGAGAAAGAGAGAGAGGTGGGCCAAACCGATTAGGGAGAGGAGTGCTCCTCCACCAAATCGACTTGGAGGAGGACTCCTCCCTCCTCCTTGCGCTGGCCAAACTTTAGGACAAGTCCCTAGGGTGCTACCCCTCCCTCCCTCCTATATATAGTGGAGGGTAGAGAGGCTTTTTTGTACCACAAGCCACGGCTCATCCCTCTCTCTCCACCACCTCGTGACACTCCATAGTTATTTCGGTGCGGCACAGCGAAGACCTGCCGGAGTAACTCCACCGTCATCACCGTCATGCCGTCGTGCTACCGGAAAATTCATCTACCTCTTCATCTCTTTTGCTGGATCAAGAAGGCGGAGATCGTCATCGATATGTACGTGTATTGAACACGGAGGTGTCATCCGTTCGGTGCTTGATCGTGATTGTATCGCGGGACGGCTTAGGATTTGGATCGCGAAGACATTCGACTACGTCAACCGCATTTCGTAACGCTTCCCGCTTAGCGGTCTACAAGGGTATGTGGATCCGATCTCCCCTCTCTTATATAGTCATCACCATGGATAGATCTTACGTGTGCGTAGGAAAAAAATGTGTGTCCCATGCATCGTTCCCCAACAATGGGAGCGCTCGGCGCCCGCCGCGTGTAGTGTTTTTTCTTCAGCAGGGAGCGCCCGCACCCCTCCGATTTCCACCACCAGATGAAGCGCACCCAGTGCACGTCCACGGGCCATGCTACTAGGCCCAAGGGACCGGAGAATCCGAGGGGCGCGAGCATGCGGTCTCATAGCATGTGTCACAGCTTGTGAGCAGCTCATCACCATGTTGTGTGGGCAAGGCCCTCGTGAGGCTCGTGCCAGCAATCATCTTCAAGGACTTTGAGGTGCCCTTGTGGGGGCGCGGCAACACTCCGCTCTGAGGGCTTCACAAGAAGGACGACCAAGGGGGCGCGGGGCATCAACCGGCCAATCAAGGGCAAATACTAAGAAGAGCTCGGGGGCTGCTCCCCCGAGGCCCCGTCGTACATTGGGGAAAAGGCCTCGGGAGCCCTGCACCGCTGGACCCCCTGGCGGGGATAGAGGAAACGCGCAAGGGACAGCAAAGTACCTCAAGAAGGGAACAAAGACACACCAAGAATAGCGGGCAACCACTACTCAAAACAAAGGTATACTACATAGCGTCTCACGTCCTTTACACGGTCGGGTGATTCTTGATGCAAAAGGAAAGGAAAGGAAAACTCTAGGCAGAGGAGGCGTTGTCCTCGTCGTGGCCCCCGAAGGCCAGAGTGCCGGGGTTGCCGCTCCCCTCGGAAGGAGACGCTTGGACAAACTGCCCCACCGGGGACTCCACGTGCTCGTGCACCTCATCCCTGAGGGGGCCCCGAAGGTCCGCGGGCACCGGCTTCATCACGCAGGGGAGGTCAAACATGGGGTCGCAACGGCGTAGGTTGGATAATACGCGCGTCAGCGCATCATCCAGGAGGTCGCGCTTGTTGGACTCGACGTCGTCGTCCACCTTCGAGACGCATGACTCCAGTGCCTCCGTGAAAGGATCGATATGGTTGACTAGAGGGGGCGAATAGGCGACGACCACTTTTTAATTAATATTAGCAAGTTAGGTTTAGCAACATAAAGGTTCTCTAAAATGTCAACAAGGAGGTGAACCTATATGATGCTATCAACTAAAAGAACTAAGGCAAGTAAGAGATAGTCAACAAAAAAAGCATACACAATGTAAAGGTTAGAGATAACCGCAAGTGGAACCAATGAAGACGAGCATGTGTTATCGAAGTTCCTTCCCTTTGATAGGAAGTATGTCTCTGTTGGAGCAGTGTGGAGGCACAATGCTCCCCAATAAGCCACTAGGGACACTGTATTCTCCTCACGCCCTCACACAATGCAAAGTACCGTGATTCCACTATTGGTGCCCTTGAAGGCGGCGACCGAACCTTTACAAACAAGGTTGGGGCAAACTCCACACAAATCTTGGAGGCTCCCAACAAGACCACCGAGCTTCACCACAATAGAATGTGGCTCCGAGGTGACCTCAACCGTCTAGGGTGCTCAAACACCCAAGAGTAACAAGATCCGCAAGGGATTAGTGGGGGGATCAATTTTCTCTTGGTGGAAGTGTAGATCTAGGCCTTCTCAACCAATCCCTAGGAAATCAACAAGTTTGATTGGTTAGGGAGAGAGATCGGGCACTTTTGAGCTTAGGGAGCAACAATGGAGCTTAGAAGGGTCAAAGGTAGGGTCCTAGAGGAAGAAGAACCCTTTATATAGTGGGGGGGAATCCAACCGTTTTCCCACTTACAGCCCGAGCCCAGCGGTACTACCGCTGGCTGCAGTGGTACTACCTCTAGCACTCCAGCGGTACTACCGCTGGCTGCAGCGGTACTACCGCTAAATCCCATGGTAGTGCAGAGGCACTACCGGGCCAACCACCGCCAAGAAAGTCTTCGCAAAAAGTCTGATGAAGTACAACCGCAAGGAAGGCAGTACTAAGTTCCTGGAGCGGTACTACCGCTGACCACGGGCGATACTACCACCAGCACAGCGGTACGACCGCCATCTCTAGCGGTACTACTGCTAGGGCTAGTGGTACTACCGCCAGCTCTAGCGGTACTACCGCTAGACCCAGCGGTACTACCGCTAGGGACAACGGTACTACCGCTAGGAGACCTTTTTGCAAGAAGAGATAAACCAGAGACGGGAACAGCTCCAAGGTTGCAGGGAAAGGAGATGGAGATAAAGTGTGTGCGTGCAAAATCGATTCCACCCAAGCCTTTCTATTACGGATCCCTGATACGTCTCAAACGTATCTATAATTTTTTATGGTGTCACGCTGTTATCTTGTCAACTTTGGATGTTTTGTTTACCTTTTATATCTTTTTTGGGACTAACTTATTAACTCGGTGCCAAGCGCCAGTTCCTGTTTTTTGTGTGTTTTTGTCTATTTTCACATCTAATTTAGGAACGGAGTCCAAACGGAATAAAATCCCCAAAATGATTTTTTCCAGAACGGAAGAAGATCAGAAGGCTTGAGGGCCAAGCAAGTGGGCCCACAGGGAGCCCACAAGCCCTGTTGCCGCGGCCAGGGGGGAGGCCGCGGCAACCAAGCTTGTGGCCTCCCTAGCGCTCCCCTGCCCTAGGTCTTCGGCCTATATATTCCCTAAAAATCCAGAAAAAATGAGGGCGTCCACGAAAACACTTTTCCGCCGCCGCAAGCTTCCGTTTCCGCGAGATCTCGCTTGAGACCCTTCCCGGTGCCCTGCTGGAGGGGACTTTGGAGTTGGAGGGCTTCTTCATCAACATCATCGCCCCTCCAATGACTCGTGAGTAGTTCACTTCAGACCTACGGGTTCGTAGTTAATAGCTAGATGGCTTCTTCTCTCTCTTGGATCTTCAATACAAAGTTCTCCATGATCTTCATGGAGATCTATCCGATGTAATCCTCTTTGGCGGTGTGTTTGTCGAGATCCGATGAATTGTGGATTTGTGATCAGATTATCTATGATATATATTTGAGTCTTTGCTGATTTCTAATATGCATGATTTGATATCCTTGTAAGTCTCTCTGAGTCTTCGGTTTTGTTTGGCCAACTAGATCTATGATTCTTGCAATGGGAGAAGTGCTTGGTTTTGGGTTCTTACTGTGTGGTGACCTTTCCCAGTGATAGTAGGGGCAGAAAGGCACATATCGTGTAGTTGCCATCAAGGGTAAGAAGGTGGGCTTTGTCGTAGATATGAAATTGTCCATCTGCATCATGTCATCTTGCTTAAGGCGTGACTAGATGCATGCTGGATAGCGGTCGACATGTGGAGTAATAGTAGTAGATGCAGAAAGTATCGGTCTACTTGTTTTGGACGTGATGCCTATAGATATAATCATTGCCATAGATGACGTCACGACTTTGCGCGGTTCTATCAATTGCTCCATAGTAATTCGTTCACCCACCGTCTACTTGCTTTCATGAGAGAAGCCACTAGTAAACACTACGGCCCCCGGGTCTATTCACACCTATCATTTACACCTCCCCTTTTACTTTGCTTTGTTACTTTGTTGCTTTCAGTTCTCACTTGGCAAACAATTTATAAGGGATTGAAAACCCCTGCATAGCGTTGGGAGCAAGCTTTTTGTGTTTGTGCAGGCACTTGTGATACTCCTGCACTGGATCGATACGTTGGTTCTCAAAACTAAGAGAAAAACTTACCACCGCTGCGCTACATCACCCTTTCCGCTTAGAGGGAACACCAACCCAAGGCTCCAAGGCCACGGGGAAATCCTTTGCATATTTTCCTAGGAAGTCCCTAAAGGCGTAGCCGTAGCAGAAGGATTCCTGGTGCCGTTGCTGAGGAGTATCAAGAACAGTCTCCCCTCAGCACGTGTTTCTGGCGCCGTTGGAAGGTCTTTAGTTGCATCAGCAGAAGTATTTCTGGCGCTGTTGCCGGGGAAGGAGAGATCTATCCAAGTAGGTCTCACAAACTCATCTCCTGCATTTTCTTTTTTCTAGTTGCCTCTCGTTTTCCTCTCCCCCACTTCACATTTGCCGTTTTCATTTGCCTTTCTCCTTTGCTGTTTTCTTTTGCCTTTTTGCCTTTTTGCCTTTCTCCCTTGTCGTTTTCCTTTTGCCCGTTTCACTCTCCCTCTTCCTGCTCGTTTGTGTGTGATATAGTCCATCAATGGCTAGACCTACCACTCCAAACGATACGCCTCAGAATGAAGTTCTCAATTTTAGGCAGAATAAGGAAGAAAATTTAAAGGACGCTTGGTATAGGATTTGCAATGCTCAAAGTATATCTACTCGTAAGCAATCCACTACCGTTCTTCTTCGCAGTTTCTATGTTGGAATTTCTCCTTGGAATAGGTATATCCTTGATACCATTGTAGGCGGGAATTTTTTGGGGAGCCATACTGTTAACTCCTATGGAGCTATCATGAATTTGGCAGGCTCAGCCCCGCTCACGGTTAATGGAACTACCTTAACCTTGGAACACGTGATGCAAAGGCTTGACGCTATTGAAAACAAAATTGCCACAGTTGAACTTATTGAGGGTTTGTATAGAAAGATCCACAATCAAATTACTCAGTAAGGATCCAAAGTGGGAAAAATTTTGAAAAAATTAAGGGAGAAGGAACTTATAGTTAATGATTCTTCTAGAATTGGCAAACTAGAAGATGTCATAACCAACTTGGGTTCCGCTTTTGCCGCTGTGCAAAATACTCCAAATCTCACTCTCAAAAAGACCGTCAAGTCTGTTTTTTTCCTAAAGCTAGTGGTGATTCATCCAACAAAGATGAAGATCTTAAGATGATAAATGATCACACTACTTATGGTTTGAGCACCAAAGATGACTATACGTGATTCCATCACCTTTTGCCTAGCTAAGGGCGTTAAACAATAGCGCTTGTTGGGAGGCAACCCCATGAATCTATCATTTTTCTTTCTGTTTTGTGTTCTTCACAGTTTCATAATTCTGTTATGATTGTGTTTTTTGTGCTTCTTTTTGCGTTTGTGCCAAGCAAAACCGTTATGATTAGTCTTGGGGATGATCGTTTGGTCATGCTGGAAAGACAGAAACTTTCTGCTCACGAAAAGAATTTTCATTTTGTTTGTGTTTTTTCTGTAAGAGCTTTTGAGTTGATTCTTTTTGCTTCTGATTTCTACACAAATTCGTGAGACCGTCGTAATTTTTCAGATTTTTGTAAGTACCAGAAGTATGCGAAGTATACAGATTGCGACAGACTCGTCTGCTGTTAACAGATTCTGTTTTTGTTGTGTTGGTTGCTTATTTTGATGAAACTATGGATAGTATCGGGGGGTATTAGCCATGGAAGATTGAAAATACAGTAACCCAAGATCAGCATAAGTAGAATTCAATTTTTCTACAGTACCTATGAAAGTGGTGGTTTGCTTTCGTATACTAATGTTATCACGAGTTTCTATTTAAGTTTCGTGTTGTGAAGTTTTCATGTTTTGGGTGAAGTTCTTATGGACAAAAAGATAAAGAGTGGCAAGAGCTCAAGCTTGAGGATGCCCAAGGCACCCCAAGAGATTCAAGGATGTTGTAAAAGCCTAAGCTTGGGGATGCCTCGGGAAGGCATCCCCTCCCTCGTCTTCAATACATCGGTAACGTTACTTGGGGCTATATTTTTATTCACCACATGTTATGTGTTTTTCTTGGAGCGTCTTGTATCGTACGAGTCTTTTATTTTTGTTGTGTCACAATCATCCTTGCTGCACACCTAGAGAGATAGACATGCACTCACCGTGATTTTGTCGAGCTTCACTTATATCCTTTGGTAGACAATTCAGTTCACATGTGCTTCACTTATATCTTTTGAGCTAGTTGATTTTGCTCTATGGGCTTCACTTATATCTTTTAGAGCACGGTGGTGCGTGGCTTGGTAGTTGATCTATGCTATGAAAGTAGTCTCAAAGGGGTAGTTATCCAAAGGGATACAAAAACTTCCACCTTCATGTGAATTGAATAGTTAGAGAAGTTTGATTCATCTCAACTGGTTTTGAGTTGTGGTTATGGTAATATTGAAGTTATATTAGTAGGGTGTTGTGGATCTAGAAATACTTGTGTTGAAGTTAGTGATTCCCGTAGCATGCACGTATGGTGAACCGCTATGTGATGAAGTCTGAGCATGATTAGTCTATTGATTGTCATCCTTTGTGTGCCAGTCGGGATCGCGCGATGGTTTATACCTACCAACCCTTCCCCTAGGAGTATGCGTTGAATGCTTTGTTTCAATTACTAACAAAACTTTTGCAACAAGTATATGAGTTCTTCATGACTAATGTTTAGTCCATGGTTTAGATGCAACTTTCGCTGGTGCACAAAACCCACCATTAGCCTCCCTCAAAACAGCCACCATACCTACCTACTATGGCTTTTTCAAAGTCATTCCGAGATATATTGCCATGCAACTACCACCATGAAATGTGCCACCACGTCTACATTGCCATTGCATGATCATAATTAGCTAGCATGACGTTTCCATTTATGTCTATGCCATGCTAGATCATTGTCACGGTACACTACCGAAGGCATTTCATATAGAGTCATCGTTGCTCTAAGTTTTGAGTTGTAAGTGTGATGATCATCATTGATGGAGCATTGTCCCATGTGAGGAAATAAAAGAGGCCAAAGATGCCCACCAAAATAAAATAAAAATAAAAAGAGGCCAAAGAGCCCATCCAAAAAAAAGAGAAAATGAGAGAAGGGACAATGCTACCACCTTTCCACACTTGTGCGTATTAAGCACCATGATCTTCATGGTTGAGAGTCTCTCGTTTTGTCACCACCATATAACTAGTGGGAAATTTTCATTATATAACTTGGCTTGTATATTCCAATGATAGGCTTCCTCAAAATTGCCTTAGGTCTTCGTGAGCAAGCAAGTTGGATGCTCACCCATTAGTTTTCTTTAAGAGCTTTCACATACTCTTAGCTCTAGTGCATCATTTCTATGGCAATCCCTACTCATTCACATTGATATCTATTGATGAGCATCTCCACAGCTCATTGATATGCCTAGTTAATGTGATCGTCTTCTCCTTGTTTGTCTTGCAACCTCCACCCCACTCCACATCACTTATAGTGCTAAAACCATGGCTCACGCTCATGTATTGCGTGAGAGTTGAAAAGGTTTGAGAAAGTAAAGGTGTGAAAACAATTACTTGGCCAATACCGGGGTTGTGCATGATTTAAATTCGTTGTGCAATGATGATAAAGCATAGCCAGACTATATGATTTTGTAGGGATAATTTTATTTTGGCCTTGTTATTTGAAAGTTCATGATTACTATGCTAGTTTCCTTGAAGTATTCTTGTTTCCACGTCAATAGCAAACTAATGTTTTGAATCTAATGGATCTGAACATTCACGTCACATAAGAGGAGTTACAAAGGACATCTATGCTAGGTAGCATGAAAGCATCAAAAATTCATTCTTTATCACTTCCCTTCTCGAGGACGAGCAGGAGTTATGCTTGGGGATGCTTGATACGTCTCAAACGTATCTATAATTTTTGATGGTTTCACGTTGTTATCTTGTCAACTATGGATGTTTTGTTTATCTTTTATATCTTTTTGGGGACTAACTTATTAACTCAGTGCCAAGCGTCAGTTCCTGTTTTTCTGTGTTTTTACTCTTTTCAGATCTCATTTTGGAACGGAGTCCAAACGGAATAAAATCCCCAAACTGATTTTTTTCCAGAACGAAAGAATATCAGGAGGCTTGAGGGCCAAGCAAGTGGGCCCACAGGTAGCCCACAAGCCATGTTGCCGCGGCCAGGGGGAGGCCGCGGCAACCAAGCTTGTGGCCTCCCTGGCGCTCCCCTGCCCTAGGTCTTTGGCCTATATATTCCCTAAAATCCAGAAAAAATGAGGGCATCCACGAAAACACTTCTCCACCGCCGCAAGCTTCCGTTTCCGCGAGATCTCATCTGGAGACCCTTCCCGGTGCCCTGCCGGAGGGGACATTGGAGTTGGAGGGCTTCTTCATCAACATCATCGCCCCTCCAATGAGTTGTGAGTAGTTCACTTCAGACCTACGGGTCCGTAGTTAGTAGCTAGATGGCTTCTTCTCTCTCTTGGATCTTCAATACAAAGTTCTCCATGATCTTCATGGAGATCTATCCGATGTAATCCTCTTTGGTGGTGTGTTTGTTGAGATCCGATGAATTGTGGATTTGTGATCAGATTATCTATGATATATATTTATCCGATGTAATCCTCTTTGGTGGTGTGTTTGTCGAGATCCGATGAATTGTGGATTTGTGATCAGATTATCTATGATATATATTTGAGTCTTTGTTGATTTCTAATATGCATGATTTGATATCCTTGTAAGTCTCTCCGAGTCTTGGGTTTTGTTTCGCCAACTAGATCTATGATTCTTGCAATGGGAGAAGTGCTTGGTTTTGGGTTCTTACCGTGTGGTGACCTTTCCCAGTGACAGTAGGGGCAGCAAGGCACACATCGTGTAGTTGCCATCAAGGGTAAAAAGGTGGGCTTTGTCGTAGATATGAGATTATCCATCTACATCATGTCATCTTGCTTAAGGCGTTACTCTATTCTTTTGGACTTAATACACTAGATGCATGCTGGATAGCGGTCGACGTGTGGAGTAATAGTAGTAGATGCAGAAAGTATGGGTCTACTTGTTTTGGACGTGATGCCTATAGATATAGTCATTGCCATAGATGATGTCACGACTTTGCGCGGTTCTATCAATTACTCGACAGTAATTCGTTCACCCACCGTCTACTTGCTTTCATGAGAGAAGCCACTAGTATACACTACGACCCCCGGGTCTACTCACACCTATCGTTTACACCTCCGCTTTTACTTTGCTTTGTTACTTTGTTGCTTTTAGTTCTCACTTGGCAAACAATCTATAAGGGATTGACAACCCCTTCATAGCGTTGGGAGCAAGATTTTGTGTTTGTGCACGCACTTGTGATACTCCTTCACTGGATCCATATTTTGGCTCCCAAAACTGAGAGAAATACTTACCACCACTGCGCTACATCACCCTTTCTGCTTCGAGGGAACACCAACGCAAGGCTCCAAGGCCACGGGGAAATCCTTTGCATATTTGCCTAGGAAGTCCCTAAAGGCGTAGCCGTAGCACAAGGATTCCTGGTGCCGTTGCTGAGGAGTATCAAGAACAGTCTCCCGTCAGCACGTGTTTCTGGCACCGTTGGAAGGTCTTTTGTTGCATCAGCAATCCCCTCTTAATAGTATGGCGTACCTACGACTCACAAACAAAGAGAATCGTAGAGGACACCATGCTTCTGTTCCACGGAGGGTGCCGAATCATCTTGTGTCATTGATATATATTATCTGAAAGCTTAATGCACACAATTAGTCCTTTAAGGTATTGTCATCAATCACCAAAATTACTTAGACACAAATATGCCCTAACAATCTCCCCCTTTTTGGTCGATTGATGACAATACCGGATTTGCACAGAAGAAAGCATGGGAACATAAAGATAAATAATAGAGATAATTGAAGAGCATATGACTCAGGGCATATGATAGAAAATAAGTCTCACACTAAAACCAAGTCTCACATCACATGTAGCAAAGATAGCAAAACCGATCAAACCAAGTTCAAAGTAAACACAATAAAGAGAAGCAAAGCTAAAGCAAAGTGCAAATCCAGCTCCTAGACTCTCTCCCCCTTTGGCACAAGACACCAAAAAGGGGGGACACCTAATGACACAGCTGGTCACTCCGCATCCTCATCATCCCCAGATGCGTCCGTGGCATCCGGATCCTGCTCGTCTTGCTCCTCCTCAAAGTCCTCCTCAGAAGCCTCCTCCTCAGCATCAGACCGAGTCCACTGATAACCTTGAGCCCTTATCCAATCAGACTCTAGAGTGATGTCATCCTCTGAGCCGCTTGATATAGCCACATCAAGGGTCCTTAAGACACGCTTGTGCCTCTAACGATTCTCCTTCTGGGCCACATGAGACTGATATTGTCCCTTGGCCTGCATACAGAAGAGAGTCTTCATTTGATCCTTCAGTTTCACTGCCCAAGATTGCATAGCAGAAGAGTGAGTCTGTGAAGCAGGTCCTCCTCCAGTAGCAGTCTTTGTGTCCGTGTCCATGTGCTGAGAAGAAGTTGATGGGTTGGCCCATTTGTCCTTGATACGGAGCTTGATAGGATCATGCACAAAATAGTCAGCCTGAATAGGGAAGGGATCTACCAGATAGACCGCGTGCCACCTCTTCTGAATATAGGAAAATAGGTAAGGCCCGTAGATGGGAACCTTACGGTTCATGATGCAGCACCAGAGCTCATTGAACATCACATGGGCAATGTCGAGAGGTGCAGTCTCCTTAGTCCTTGCCTCCTCACACAGCAGAAGCATCTCAGCTAGATGACCATGCACGTTGTCCTTGTTGCCAATACGAGGGAATAGAGAGTTGCGGAAGACCCGATGCATGATATCCAGATGCTTGGGGAGCACACCTTTCTTCACAAAATGTTGTTGCAGCCTGTCCTTGGGGTGGTAGTTGACGAAGAAGGAGCATGAGGACGCATCCCAAGAACCTTTTCGTCCCCCTGAAAGTCGACTTTGAGAAACTGCATGAACTCTGTCCAGGAACCTGTCATCTTCTGAGTACCAGCCATCCAGGTCATGGTGCGCACGTCATCAGGTGCAAAGTGAACAGTGACATAGAACTGGGCCACAATATATGGATCGAAGTCTTGTCTGAAGGTGATGATCTCTGTAAGGCCGAGCTTTTCAATCAATGAGAGAGCCTCACCAAAGTAGTCCGGCTTCCGCCGAAGGTGAGCAAGGTCAATCCACTGCACTGGGACAAATATCTTCTTGAAGGGCTTGATGATGTCACGATAGATCATGCAGTGATCCCGTGATCAAACATAATCGATGTTCTTGATCTGAGCCTTGTCTTCAACATAGGGATTGCGGGTGCGGAATACCAGAAAATCCCTACGGGCATAGTGCGAACGTTGATCCCTTTGTTCTTGGAAGCAGTCTTCTTGAAGGACCTCTTCTTGGGATTCAGACTGTAAGTGGCGGAACCCTCTGGAGCCTGTGAAGTGCGATATTGCTTGGGTTGGGTGGTACGTGCGAGATTCGAGCGACGAGAACCACCTGTGACACACAAGATACACACACAAAAAGGAAAGACAAAAGGAGTCATGGCAATGGTCAAGAAGAATTATAAAAAGAAACATATTGCCAAGAGAAATCAAAGAACACACAACAACAAAATAATCCTGCTCGCGGTAGTACCGCTACCCCTGGCGGTAGTACCGCTGGGGTCCTGGCGGTAGTACCGCTACCCCTGGCGGTAGTACCGCTGGGGGTCCTGGCGGTAGTACCGCTAGGCTGGGAGGAGGGGAGCAAACCCTCGAACTCAAGGGAGAGAAGGAGCTCCGCAGAGAGAGATCTAAACGGGGGGAGTTCGGAGTAGAGGAAGGGAGAGCCACGAGGAAGAAGAAACAGGGCAAGAAAAACGGGCTCCCCCTCCTTTTTCTAGCCCAAGGGGTACGGGCCCAGTGGTAGTAAAGCTGACCTAGCGGTAGTACCGCTAACCATGGCGGTAGTACCGCTGGGGTCCTAGCGGTAGTACCGCTCCCCCTGGCGGTAGTAATGCTCCGCCTTGAGACAGCCCTAAAAAGCCCAAGTCAAGTCGTGATAGGCTGGGGTCCTGGTGGTAGTACCGCTGCCCCTGGTGGTAGTACCGCTCGGGTCGTGGCGGTAGTACCGCTGCCCGTGGTGGTAATACCGCTAGGGTCCTGGCGGTAGTACCGCTGCCCCTGGCGGTACCGCTCAAAATGACACAACTAGACATAGGATTTTGTGGAAATGACGTGGGCAACGACTAGTCAGTGTAATAAAAATATAACACCATCAAGGTATACTGACTACTCATTTTGTATCCTTTCTTCCATATGAGAGAAAGGTGGGGGCGGTGGCCGAGGCCACATATGTTTGAGGCAAAGGTATGACACCGCGAAGAATTATCCTTGGGTTCATGACCAACGCTCGTCTTTGAAGCACAAGTGCCATTTAATAATGACCAAAGTGAAAGACTTGATCGATTTATGCATAATGGGGGGAGGGAAAGTTCATTGAGAGAACAACACTCCCCCTATGTCCATGCCTACACCTAGAACAAGATGTAATGAATAGTGAGGTGCAAAGTGCCTAGTTTCAATCCACATTACTTGAATCAATGATATTTAGCTCATGCCTTAACTCTAGAACCTTGTTTCATCTAGGGGTTTGGTGAAAATATCTGCAAGTTGCTCTTCAGTGTTGACGAAGTGAACCTCAATATCACCTTGCTTGATATGTTCACGAATGAAGTGATGGAGAATATCAATATGCTTGGTCTTGCTATGTTGCACCGGATTGAGGGAAATCTAGATAGCACTTTGATTGTCACATAGAAGAGGCACTTTGTCACAACTGACACCGTAATCCTTTAAAGTTTGCCTCGTCCATAGCAACTGTGCACAACAACTTGCAGCTGCCACATACTCAGCTTCGGTGGAAAATAGTGAGACACAATTCTGCTTCTTTGAAGACCAACTTACCAGTGAACGACCAACGAATTGGCATCTTCCAGAAGTTGACTTCCTCTCCACACAATCTCCTGCCCAATCTGAGTCAGAATAGCCCACTAGGTTGAAGTTTGCTCCTTTGGGATACCATAGACCAAAGTTTGGGGTATGAGCCAAATATCGAAAGATTCGCTTAACAGCCATAAAATGACTTTCCTTTGGTGCAGATTGAAAATGTGCACAAATCCCTACACTCAACATAATATTCGGTCTAGATGCACAAAGGTAAAGGAGGGATCCAATCATGGAGCGATATACCTTTTGATCCACTGCTTTACCATTCGGATCACTGTCAAGCTTGCATCTTGTTGGCATGGGAAACTTGACCGGCTTGACATCCTCTAGCTCGAACCTCTTGCGCATGTCTTGAGTGTACTTGGCTTGTTTGATGAAAGTCCCTTCTAAGCCTTGTTTAATCTCGAATCCGAGGAAGAACTTCAACTCACCCATCATAGACGCCTCAAATTTCTCGGTCATTAGTGCAGCAAATTCTTCATTGAAAGAATCGTTAGGGGAACCAAAAATGATATCATCAACATATAGTTGGCATATGAACAAATCCCCTTTAACCCTCTTAGTAAAAAGAGTGGGATCTATCTTCCCAATTTCAAACCCACGATCTTGTAACAACTCAGTAAGGTACTCATACCACGCACGTGGGGCTTGTTTAAGGCCATAGAGTGCCTTATTAAGTTTGTACACATGTCTGGGGAGCTTGGGATGTTCGAATCCCGGGGGTTGTTTGACATAGACCAACTCATTTAAAGGACCATTAAGAAAAGAACTTTTCACATCCATTTGTTGTAATCTGAAATTATGATGAGAAGCAAATGCAAGCAGCATGTGAATAGATTCTAGACGAGCAACAGTGGCAAAGGTTTCACCGTAGTCGATACCCTCGACTTGGGAGTAGCCTTGAGCCACCAATCTTGCCTTGTTTCGAATCACAATCCCATTGGCATCTTGCTTGTTTTTGACGATCCATTTGGTCCCGATGACATTATGTTCCTCCTTTATTCTTGGCACTAAATCCCAGACTTGATTACGCTCGAAGTTTTTGAGTTCTTCATACATGGCCATAAGCCAATCCTCATCATCGAGCGCTTCCTGTACCTGTTGAGGTTCACAATACGAAACAAACGCGTGATGCTCACAATAATTCCAAATTTGTTAACGAGTGGATACTCCCCTTTTCAAACTGCCAAGCACATTCTTCAAAAGATGAGACTTGGGTCTCAGCTTGTTCGCAATCTTGGATGCGCGATGCTCCAAGATTTTTGCATTGGATAACTGGGGAGCATCGACTTGATTACTTTGCTTGCCCTTGCGTTTTGAGCCTCCCTTGGCACGAGTAGCCCTGTTAGGCGTTGCAGAAGGGAATTGAGAGACAACATCCTGATCAACTTGATTTTTGACTTGAGCATGTTCACCGGTTTGTCCTTGTTCTTGTGGTTTCTATTGATCTTGATCTTGTGCTTCTATTTGGTCTGGATCTTGTAATTGCACTTGATCTTGATCTTGAGCAGATTCGGAACGTTGGGTAAGCGCTTGTACATCATTGGACACATCACCATCTTTGAGCAATTGATCTTGTCCTTGAGCTTGTTCAACTGGTTGAGGGTCTTCTCTTTGTTCATCGGAAGCGTGTGGGGCTTGTGAGGATGATGGCTACACTAGAGTAGAGCATTGTCCTTATCCTTCGGCCACAAGGGGTTCCTCAATGGGGAGTATTTGACCAATCCCCATTCTTCTTATGGCTTGGAGAGGAATTTCATCACCTACATCACAAGGACCACTTTGCTCCACTTGGGATCCATTATTTTCATCAAACTCCATGTTGCACGTCTCCTCAATGAGCCCGGTGGACTTGTTGAGGACACGGTAAGCATGAGAGTTTGTAGCGTAACCAACAAAGATGCCCTCTTGTGCTCTAGAATCAAATTTAGCTAAACGTGCACCCTTTTTTAGAATGAAACACTTACACCCGAATACCCGGAAGTACTTGAGATTGGGTTTGTTTACGGTGAGAATCTCATATGGGGTCTTGTTCAAGGCTTTGCGGATGTAGAGCCGATTTGACGCATAACATGCTGTGTTGATGGCTTCGGCCCAAAAGTTATATGGAGATTTGAATTCTGCCATCATTGTTCTTGCAGCATCCATCAACGTCTGGTTCTTCCTTTCCGCCACACCATTTTGTTGAGGGGTATATGGTGCTGAATATTGATGTTTTACTCCCTCATCACCTAAAAACTCATCCAAGGTGTAGTTCTTGACCTCGGTGTCGTTGTCACTTCTAATCATCAAAATCTTTGCTTCATGTTGACATTGAGCTTCATTAGCAAAGTTGATGACAGTTTGTTGAGTCTCACTCTTCCTCTTGAAGAAATATACCCAGGTGTATCTTGAGTAGTCATCAACAATCACCAAGCAGTACTTTCTGCCCCCAAGACTATCAAATGATGGAGGACCGAAGATATCCATATGAAGGAGCTCCAACGGCCTCTTAGTGTAAGTGAGAGTCGTTGGATGATGAGCAGTTTCATGAATCTTTCCTTCAATGCAGGCACTGCAAGCACGATCTTTGGCAAAACACACATTCGTTAGTCCACGAATATGGTCCCCTTTGAGGATACTTTGCAAATATCTCATATTGACATGAGCTAGTCGGCGATGCCAAAGCCAGCCCACATCAACTTTAGCCATTAGACAAGTCGCAGTTTTAGTGGGTCGCTTTGAGAAGTTCACCACATAAAGACCATTTTCGACGTATCCAACATAGGCTACTTTAAGAGTCTTGCTCCACAAAAGGACCACAGTATCAAGATTAAAGAATGTGGAAAAAACCATAATTGCAAGTTGACAAACCGAAAGTAAATTGTAAGCAAGGGACTCAACAAGAATGACCTTCTCAATAGATAACTCTTGAGAGATGACCACCTTACCAAATCCCAATACCTTTGACGATGATGCATAGGCGAATTGGACATGGGTGGGCATAGATGGAGATGGATGCACATCCACCACTAAGTCCTTGCTTCCGGCCATATGATTTGTTGCTCCACTATCGAGCAACCATGACACCCCAACGTAAGCAAACTCCTGCAATAGATCAAGGCTTGGTTTTAGGTACCCATTTTTGAATGGGTCCTTTAATGTTAGAGACAAGGGTCTTGGGAACCCAAATAGCCCATTCAATGGACTCTTAGTAAGAACCAACAAATCTGGCATAAACATGCCCATCACCAGCACGACATAAAGCATAGGAAGGATTGAGTTTGCTGGTTGTGTTGGTAGAAATGGTTTTGCCCTTCCTGACGCTGCCATTGTCCACCTTGTTCTTGTTCACCTCCTGAGTCCCTTCGCCCTCTTTGACAAAGATATCCATGAGGGTAGGGGATCATTTGTTCCTGTTCTTCCTTTTTCTTTTTGACTTGGATGTAAGTCCAAGTACCTCCTTTCCTACCACACCCTTTTGATTGCTCAAGAGGTCGTTCAAGTTCTTCTCGCCTTGGATGCATGACACAAGGCCCTTCTCAAGTTTCTCCTTCAACTTGACATTTTCCTCCACAAGATGTACATGCTCACAACAAGGGTTAGTTGTACAAGCATTATCAATTAAAACGAAAGGAGGACACGTAGAGATTTCCTTGGTAAGCTTTGCTTGGAGTTGATCATGAGACTCTTTCATGGAGAAATGAACATTTTTCAAGACCTTGTGAGCCTTGTCAAGTGTGTCAAACTACACTTCGAGTCTGTCGTGGCCAACCCCAAGAGCATCATTTTGAGACTTAAGCATACGAGTAAGAACAGTAGAATGATCTAGTTTCTTTTGCACTTTAGCGCAGTCACCGTTGTATGAATCCTCAAGAGCCAAACAAAGAGTGCGCTCCTTTTCTAGTGCAATAGATAGTTCAACAATCTCATCGGCATAGTCACGACTATGTCCTTGCAGCTCGGAGATGGTCTCCTCATGAGACTCAATGAGGTCATTAGCCTCACCCAGTTGTTCCAAAAGAGAAACAAATTGCTTCTTGGGTTCTCCCTTGATCGTGCACAGAAATTTTTCAAGATCATGCTCATTAAGTTCCACAACATCACTATCATCAACACAATTCAACAATGAAGGAGTAGTAGTGCTGTTGGTCTTAATGTTGGGGTTACCTGATAGATACCTTTGGCCATGAGGCACTTGGCGATGTGGTTATCGTTGGGGGTGTTGAAGAGAGACACATTCTTGGGAGAAGGGGTGGCAATGGCGACAGTTGCAGTTGCCACTATATCGTCATCATCATCGGAGGGGTACTCTTCAAGTGCCACCATACCCTTTGGGTGGGGTTTCTTCACAAAGTTGTTCTTGTTTGGGAAAGACTTGGTTTTGTCTTTGCGAATGAGCTTGCCCCCGTTGTCTTCCCTCTTCTCATAGGGACATTCTGCCACGAAGTGACTCACATTACCGCAGTTATAGCATGTCCTCACTCGTTGCTTGGATTTGAACCCACTTGAGTTGTTCTTGGTGAAGTTGGGTCTTGAGTTCCTCTTGTTGCCCCAGAATTGCCTTGACGCAAGATCCATGTGCTCGTGATAGGCATACTTAATGTCTTCAGGGCAGCTCTCCTCTTCCTCATCCTCTTCTTCTTCTTCAGAAGCACCTTTTGCCTTTAAAGCAAGGTTTGGTGAAGCTGTCTTTGAACGAACTCGGGCAAGTGCATTGTGAACTGTCTCGTTCATGATTGACATTGCAATGAATTCATCCAACACCTCACTGGAAGACAAGGAGTGGAAATCTGGTCGTTGGTGAATGACTCATGACATGGCTTTGTTGAAAGGCATGATGGCCTTGAGAAACTTGCGCTTGACCCATGTATCATCCACATCCTTGCTCCGATGATCCTTGAGAGCCACAGCAATAGAGTCACCCTTCGATAGAGATCACGAGGGTCCTCATCTTCCTTCATCACAAACTCATCGGCCTTATCAAGTACCACTTCATAGTTGGACCGTTGAATGCTTGAGATTCCCTTGTACAACACCATAATGTGCTCCCAACAGTCCTTAGCGAGAGTGAAGGGGCGCAAGCGAGGAAGATCTTCAGGAGGAACTGCGGGCTGTAGAATAAACAATGTGGATTGATTATATTGATTGTCCACTTCTTCTCTTGGAGTGAGGTTGCTTGGGTCATGGGGATAGTAGCCTTGCTCGATGATTCTCCATAGATTTGTTGAGCTGTGATTCAAATGAGACTTAATAGAAAATACCCAGTTAGCAAAATCACCCTTTACAAGCTTAGGAGGAGGACTAACAGGGTTAAGACGCGGTGTGGGAACAGGTCCTCCATAGACCATGGGAGGTGGAACTGAGGCATAAGTTCTAGTCACATCATTATCGAAAGGAGGAGAAGGTTGCATACCTTTAGCCGTTTTCTTAGAAGAATTGGCCTCCGAATCTGTGTTGGCGGGTTTAACCACCAACGCCGGTTCGGGTGAACCTTTAATTCCCTCAATTAACTCTTTAAGCATGGTCTTGACTTCGTTCGTCAAGGACGTCTAGAGGGTGGCCATAGCCGGATTCAAGTCGTCCCTTGTGACCGAAGTCAAGGCCATGGCCTCGGGTTGCCCACGGGGAACTCCCTCATCATCTTCCATACTCTTCGGGTGGTGAAACCATTAATAAAGAGGCGTGGCTCTCATACCAATTGAAAGGATCGATATGGTTCACTAGAGGGGGGTGAATAGGCAACGACCACTTTTTAATTAATCTTAGCAAGTTAGGGTTAGCAACATAAAGGTTCTCTAAAACGTCAACAAGGAGGTGAACCTATATGATGCTACCAACTAAAAGAACTAAGGCAAGTCAGAGATAGTCAACAACAAAAGCATACACAATGTAAAGGTTAGAGATAACCGCAAGTGGAACCAATGAAGACGAGGATGTGTTACCGAAGTTCCTTCCCTTTGTCAGGAAGTACGTCTCCGTTGGAGCGGTGTGGAGGCACAATGCTCCCTAATAAGCCACTAGGGCCACCGTATTCTCCTCACGCCCTCACACAATGCAAGGTACCGTGAATCCACTATAGGTACCCTTGAAGGTGGCGATCGAACCTTTACAAACAAGGTTGGGGCAAACACCACACAAAGCTTGGAGGCTCCCAACAAGACCACGGAGCTTCACCACAATGGAATGTGGCTCCAAGGTGACCTCAACCGTCTAGGGTGCTCAAACACCCAAGAGTAACAAGATCCGCAAGGGATTAGTTGGGGAATCAATTTTCTCTTGGTGGAAGTTTAGATCTAGGCCATCTCAACCAATCCCTAGGAAATCAATAAGTTTGGTTGGCTAGGGAGAGAGATCGGGCACTTTTGAGCTTAGGGAGCAACAATGGAGCTTAGAAGGGTCAAAGGTAGGGTTCTAGAGCAAGAAGAACACTTTATATAGTGGGGGGAATCCAACCGTTTTCCCACTCACAGCCCGAGCCCTGCGATACTACCGTTGGCTGCAGCAGTACTACCGCTAGCACTCCAGCGGTACTACCGCTGGCTGCAGTGGTACTACCGCTAGCACTCCAGCGGTACTACCGCTGGCTGCAGCCGTACTACTGCTGAGCCCATGGTAGTGTAGAGGCACTACCGGGCCAACCACCGCCAAGAAAGTCTTCGCAAAAAGTCCGACGAAGTACAGTCGCAAGGAAGGCGGTACTAAGTTCCTGGATCGGTACTACCGCTGACCAGGGGCGATACTACCGCCAGCACAGCGGTACTACCGCTAGGCCCACCGGTACTACCTCTAGGGACAGCGGTACTACCGCTAGGAGACCTTTTTGCAAGAAGAGATAAACCAGAGACGGGAACAGCTCCAAAGTTGCAGGGAAAGGAGATGGAGATAAAGTCTGTGCATGCAAAATTGATTCAACCCAAGCCTTTCCACTACGGATCCCCTCTTAATAGTACGGCGTACCTACGACTCACAAAGAAAGAGAATCGTAGAGGACACCGTCCTTCTGTTCCACGGAGGGTGCCGAATCATCTTGTGTCGTTGATATATATTATCTGAAAGCTTAATGCACACGATTAGTCCTTTAAGGTATTGTCATCAATCACCAAAATTACTTAGGCACAAATATGCCCTAACACTCCGCCACCTTGAGGAAGAAGTCGAGGTAGCCTCCATCGCCATGCGTGCGAGGCAGTGGTAGGTCATCCATGACGAAGCGACGAAGCGTGTCATTCACGCGGAGGGAGGGCTCCAAGAACTGCTTGGCACGTTGCGCCTCCATCATCCGCGCGTGAGCCACGCCGTCCCTGGCCGCCTGCACGGCGTTGGCAGCCTCTACAACCTGGGCCTAGAGCGTGGGCAGATCCTCCTTAGTGCCCTCCTCGCCCCTAAGGGCGGCCTGGAGAGCAGCCTGAGCGTCACGCAGCTGGGCCCGGAGCGTGCCTGGTTCCCACTGAAATGGGTCGCACCATAGTTGGAGGTGGTTCTCATATCGGGGGAGCTCATTGCGATATTCTTCCAGGGCGGTCGCTTGCTCCCGGGCCACCATCGCCTCTATTTTAGCTAGGGCTTCTTCACGCATCACCGCGAAGGTGGCCTTGTCTACAGGCATGTGCCTGTCCAGGGTCTCGAGGCGCGCCCACTTCGCCTCCTGATCATAGGTGGTCTGGGTGGCCTCTCGCTCGCGGAGAGCCACGTCTTCCTCTCACCCGATGACCACCAGTTCTCACGGTCTCAGGTTTTCCTCGTGCCCGGCGCCTCGTGGGGTAGTTGAGGCGGATTAGGCCACGCCCCAGGCCCATGCGGTCGCCCCTAAAGGGTTATGGGCCCCCTCGGCCCCGCGAGGCCAAGCACGGATGAAGAGGCCTCCCGGGAAGATGGCACACGAGAGGACCCCCTGGCGGGCCAACATGGCACCTCGGGGTGTCGGCGCCCTGGAAGGATTAGCAATCAAGATTCATCAAGCCGAGCAAGGCACACGAGAAGAAGCAATGACGATGGTGTACTTACTCGTCACTCGTGTCCCAACACCGTCGTAGGAGGGGCAGCTGTGGCTCCGAAGGCCCCACACGCGCTTCATCGTCGGAAGCATCCTTTCTAGCCACCATGGAAAGGGAGGAATAAGGAAGGAGGCGACGTTCATGCGGAGATGGCGAAGCAGCGCGAGAGGAAGGTGGAAGGGAGAAGCAGTGCGGTGGCAGCACCTCCCCCCGGGCTAGCTGTTTTATAGCCGTAATCACGGCCCCCAAGGCGCCATGGGATGTGGAGGCGACGTGCGCCCCATCATGTGTCGCGTGCCATAACTAGCCCACATGTGGTTTCGGGTTGCATAACCTCGTCCCCCCAACCGGCTGCTCCGCGTGTGCCATGGGCACAAGGGCAACTTCATGTAGGAAGGGTGGTGCAAGTGGGTAGTGTCGGTCAAGAGCAATGATGGTAAGTGTTGCACACATGATTTTCATCAACCCACTAGAGACGATTCCCAAAGCGCTACGAGAGGAGTCCCGCGTCACGGCGGATGCCACGCGTCGAGCCTAGCCCGCAGGCGGGTGGGGCCTGCATTGCTTCGCCCCTCCCGTTGGGCCGAGTCGTGCATAATGCGGGCTCGGGGGCTACTGTAGGGCCCTTGGTACCGGGGGTACCCAGGTCTGTCGGCCTACGGCACCAAGAGCGACGCAGCTCGACAAGCCTAGCTCAGCCTATCGGAAATCTCGGCAAGCAATACCCTCATGAGGTCCCTCGCCTCATTAGGTTTGCATTTGAAGATCTTCACCGAGGGCCTTGAGAGGGCGTCCGTCAGGAGGACGTGTCCCAAGGATACCCCTGAGATTCTCGTGGGGTGGTCCTGCCAAGGGCAACCTGGTAGGGTCTCATGACCCCGCGCCTTCACGTGGATGATACAGAGTGTGTAGGCGATGCAAAAGCGGTGCCAGCAGGCATGGACAGGGAGGATTTCCTCTTCTATGCTCAAAGAGCCAGGCTAGCTGGCATGCTCCCAAAGAAACCCCCGCCACCAAAGGTTTCACGATCGGTGCAAGAGGACTAAGGCTGCTGGCTAGGTAGGATGGAGGTCACCCCACAGCCCACCAGCGTGTCATGGAGAGAGGCTTTTGGAGGCAAAGACCACCTTTGTCAGGGCGGACTGTAGTCGTGTCCTCTTTCGAAACGGACGTTGTGGAAACCCTTCCCGCTAATGTTTTCAGGGGGAGAGGACCAACGCCGGTATAAAAGTGAGGCCCGGCATCTGCAATAGAAGAGCAGACCCCCATTATCTACACTAGGACAAGAACCGTCCTTTGTACTCGTCTTGCACCTCAAGCAATCCCAAGCAAGCACGAGTAGGATATTACACCGAAGGTGGCCCTAACCTTGGTAAATTGTCATGTGTTCTAGTTCGCTTCCCTTAGATCGTGCCACCGGAGAGTCACTGTGAAGTTGAGAGGTAGAATAGGGTAGAATAACGAGTGCACCCCAGAGTTCGAACCTTTTCTCGAGTCTGCGAAGCCCCGATTCCGACACACGGAGTGGCGCCAACACGATGCCTCCGCCAAGGAAGTGAGAGGCGAGGCCGAGGCTGTCCGTGCAGAGGGCCGACAAGAGGCCGACGGGACAAAGGCCGCCTGCACGAGCGCCCTTGCCAAGATGGAAGCGCTCACTAGGCGCTACGAAGAGGCAGAGACCAGCTTAAAGGTACTTCGGGAGGACACCAAGGCCTGCGAGGCGATGCTTGCCGACCGCGACTTGGAGCTAGCAAGGGCGGCAGTTGAGCAAGTCGCGGAGCGCGGGTTCTTGGAGGTGCTTCATCGTGAGATTGGTGAGGCTCGGGGCGCGCACGCGAAGCAAGTCTCCAAGGCCAACACCAAACTGGCCGCTCGGGAAGAGGAGGCCCGGGCCAGTACTCACACGAAGGCGGCAGTAGACCGTGCCACGTTTTCTCATGTGGACCTCAGGGCCAGCCAGGCTCTGAGCTCCATGTGCAGTCTGGGGCTCGAGTCTTCCTTCATTCCTCAGGGCGCTGTCTACGCCAAGTTTTCTTATGAGCTTGTGAAGGAGCTCAAGGGTGCGGCCAAGAAGGTGGACAGTATCCTGGAGGAGGAGTGTCACGACCTTTTCTCCGTGGTCGCGACCCGCATTTTGAGCCACCTCCTCCTTCGTGATCCGCACTTTGATTTCGAAGGGGAGATGGGCCCTGTGCCTGAGGAGTCTCGCAGTGACTTGGCCACCGTCATGGAGGGCCATGTGCATACGCTTCTCGAGAAGTTTTCCTGCGATGATGACGAGCAGTCCCGCGAGGAGACCTTTACCTTGCCCTGAAATAGATCGTCTTTACCTCAGGGGGGCGTCAGGAAACACCTTTTATTGTATGGAACAATTTGAATTCTGTAATAACTACTTGCGATTCGTAATGTCTATCTCCGCACTTGGTTTTTCTCTTGCTTGTCTTTGTGCTCTGCGTTAGAAGGGCCCAACCCTGTGCGTATCTCAGCCGCCTCTAGATTACCATGAGGTGAGAGGCTAGAGGACCAGTGAAGGCCCTCAGTCATGATGCTCAGGCACCCCCCCTTGACGCGCAAGCGACTTGCTTGATGACCTTCGTGTTCCCCTTCGGGAGCCTCGGTGTTGTGGGTCGGCAGGGCCCAACCCTGCGCATATTTCAACCGCCAATGGATTACGAGGAGGTGAGAGGCTACAGGGCAGTGAAAGTCCTGAGTCGCGATGCTCAGGAACCCCCCCCCCCTCTTGACACGCAAGTGACTCCCTTGAGGGCCCTAACGTTCTCCTCTAGGAGCCTTGGCGCTCTGCGTCGGTAGGGCCTAATCCTGTGCGTATCTCAACCTCCACTGGATCACCAAGAGGTAAGAGGCTACACGGGCAGTGAAGGTCCTAAGTCGCGATGCACAGGCACCCCCCCCCCCCTTGACGTGCAGGTGACTCCCTTGAGTGTCCTAGTATTCATAGTTTGGAGCCTTTGCGCTCTGCATCGGTAGGGCCCAACCATGTGCGTATCTCAACTGCCACTAGATTACCACGAGGTGAGAGGCTACAAGGCCAGTCAAGGTCCTGAGTTGCGATGCTCAGGCACCCCCCCCCCTTGACGACCAAGCAACTCCCGCTCCTTGATGAAGGCCTTGAACTCTCCGTCGGCAAGGCCCGACCCTGCACATATCTCAACTACCATTGGATTACCAGGAGGTGAGCAGCTACACGATGAGTGAATATCCTAAGTCGTAATGCTAACGGCCCCCCCTTTGACGCACAAGCGGCTCTCATATGGGCTAATTGGTTAGAGCTCCGTGCTCCCGCCTGCTTGCGCTTGGGTGTTGAGAGGGAACTAGACATCAAGGACCTTAGGAGGTGACATGCACACGGGTGAGCCCTCGAGACAGAGCTCGATCGTTTGGATTTTTCAAGTTTTGGGTGAGATCACGATGGATGAATCAATAAGGAGTATAAAAGCCTAAGCTTGGGGATGATTGCTGCATCCCAAGACAATATTCAAGAAGTATCAAGTAACTAAGTGTCGGGGGGATAACCCCGGGGTAGGCTCAACGAGCCTCCTCCTTTATCTTCAGCCTAAGAGGAATGACCAAAAACAATTCTCAAGACCCAAGTCCCCTGGCCGGCTAGGCGACACCTACCGGCTAGGGGGCGAGACGGCCAACTCTCTGGCCGGCCAGGCAACACCTGTCGGCTAGAGGCAAGACGGCTACCTCTTCCTGGCCGCCTAGGCCAAGCCAGCCGGCTAGGGACGAGGCGGTCGTGCCCAAGCCGGTTAGTCAAGCAGGCTAGCCGGCCGGGGATCTCAAGTCACATCACATCGTAGGTCATGACGAAACCCTACGAGTAAAGGTGGCTACAGGTCAGCAAAGGTACTGGATCGGAGTGCACGGCAGGTACCAGCTTCGGCGGCCATGCCACTGACCTCCCCCGGCTCTGATCCATCACCCAGCACAGTGTTGGTCGTCAAACTCCCACTCCATTACTGCACTCGGCGTGGGAACAGTGGATGCGGCCGTACCGTCTGCCCATGACGAATCTCGCTGGACGATGCCGAGCGTACCACACGTGGCATGCGTCAACCTTAGCGAGAGCCTCATTGTTTAGCCGGTGGGTCCCACAGCCAAAGGGGACCTCGCAGCCGGTGGGCCCCTCAAGCGACAAGACAAGACCCCCATGGGCCCCCTGGCCAGCCGGCGAGGCTGCCAGCCGGGTCCCACTCTTGTACCCTTTATCCATATTGTAGGCCGGTGGGTTCGTCTATAAAACCCCTCGGCCCCCCTCCATGCAGAGGGTCGGTCAACTGATCATACACACACACACACACCAACCACATAGGAGAGGCAGAGACGAGCCGGCTGCTCCTTCTTCCTCCTCTGCAATACAGCTCCAGGAGCAACCTATAATCCTATCCATACATATCATACACTCCGGCAAGACTAGGAGGGTATTATCTCTACGAAGAGCCGTGAACATGGGTACATCGTGCGTTCCATGCTTGTACCAACCTCGCCCCCAGCGCCCTCCGGTGCCACTTCGGTTCCTACCTTCTTTAGCCTACCCATGGCTTATGTTGTGAGTATTCACCGACATTTGGCGCCCACCATGGGGCCGATCGCGACATCAGCTCGCTTTACGCGCTGGGCGGGGCCCCACACATACACCACCGGATGCATCGCGTCCGGACCGATCTGCATGCCCGTGGAGCCTGCCTTCGATGAGGCAACACCGATGATGATCGACGTCCCTGTCTGCCATGCGAATTCGGACTAGGAGTCCGATGACGAGGCGCCTCCCAGCATCGTCGTCGCTGCTATAGAGAAACTCTGCGTTCTCTTTAGCGACATGCGCCTCAACGATGGTCCTCGCTACTTTGGTGAGGACTTCGAAGTTGAGGCGTTATGCGCCAGCTTCTATAGGCTCTCTATCGCTGAGACGCCTACACACGATGTGTACACCAGCAACGTACTCGTCTTCGACGGCCCTCCGCCGTCTGTGAGGTTCTTTACCCCATACCATGTCGCCACCGTCTCCAACGTCGTGGAGGTGATGGTCATCGGCGTCGGCACCAGCACGGCTCAGGGCAAAGCGTCAGCAGACACTGCTGAGCATGCTGCTGCTGCTGCTGACACTCTTGAGGCTGCGCTTACCGGCCTGAACACGCCCATCGCCGCCTCCACAAACCCTAACGACGCGCAAGCTTCGCTGGAGGAGGCTCGCAGGCAAATCTGGGAGGAGGGCATCGCCATCGCTTCGGCGAAACGCCGGATGGAGGCCACGCAGCGCGAGTATAACTCCGCATACGGCCTCACTCTGGTTTCCGAGGCCCCTAGCCGGCTTGGCTAGGTCCGCGGCCGCGACCGGGTCATCGCCGAGATTCTAGGCGTCAAGCAGCCCATCTATGAGACTCATGTAGCAAACTTGCGGGCGGCCCAGGCGGCCATGACAGAAATGCCGAGTTTGGAGGGCGAGGAGCGCGCCTTCCAGGAGAAGCGGTTCAAGGATCTCCTTGACGTCGCCAACGAGCAGCAGACACGGCTTGACCCCGGTCAAGCCCAATCAGAGTCTCCGGGACCCAACCCCGGAGCGCGCCGTAACCCTAGCGGTCATCAGCATGCTGAGGATCTTCCTCGCATCGCACTTTCGGCCGGAAGGGCGAGGGAAGCCATGACAGGGGTTACATTAGATCACTTGCACCCCCTGAGGAGATTAGAGTTGAACCTAGTGTTGCTATTATCAAAGATCTCTTAGCCTAAGACATAGATGGGCATGTTATCAAATTCTGTGAGGACTCCGCTAGAATTGCTAAACCTCACGCGAAAGACAAACGCGGGCATGTAGTTGGCCTGCCCGTTGTTTCTGTTAAGATAGGAGATCACTGTTACCATGGTTTATGTGATATGGGAGCTAGTGTTAGTGCAATACCCCATTCTCTATATGATGAAATCAAAGAAGAGATTGCACCTGTTGAGTTAGAACCCATTGATGTCACTATTACGCTAGCTAATAGAGACACTATTTGCCCTCTGGGAATTGTGAGATACGTAGAAGTCCTGTGTGGTAAGACGAAGTATCCTACTGATTTCCTCGTCCTTGGTACTGCACAAGATAGCTTTTGTCCCATCATATTTGGTAGACCCTTTCTCAACACTATCAATGCTCACATTGATTGCATTAAGCAGACTATCACAGTAAGTTTCGAGGGTGTGTCTCATGAATTTAACTTCTCCAAGTTTGGAAGACAAACCCATGAAAGAGAGTCGTCGGGTAGAGATGAAATCATTGCTCTTGCCTCTATTGACGTACCTCCTACGGATCCTTTAGAGCAATATCTGCTTGAGCATGAAAATGATATGCATATGGAGGAGAGAGATGAGATAGATAAAATTGTCTTAGAACAATATCCTATTCTCAAGAATAATCTGCCTGTTGAACTGCTTGGGGATCCTCCCCCACCAAAGGGTGATCCTGTGTTCGAGCTTAAACAGTTGCCTCATACTCTTAAGTATGCCTATCTTGATGAGAAGGAGATATATCATGTCATTATTAGTGCTCTCCTCTTAGAGCGCGAAGAGAAGAAGTTACTAAAAACTGTGAGGAAGCACCACGCTCCTATTGGATATACTCTTGATGATCTTAAGGGTATCGGTCCTACTCTCTGTCAGCACAAGATTAAAACCGGTCCTGACTTTAAACCAGTTGTTGATCATCAAAGGAGATTAAATCCTAAGATGAAAGAGGTCGTTAGAAAAGAAATATTAAAGCTTCTGGAAGAAGGAACCATTTATCATGTTGCTCATAGTGATTGGGTAAGTCGAGTACATTGCGTACCCAAGAAGGGAGGTATCACTGTCGTTCCTAATGATAAGGATGAACTAATCCCACAAAGGATTATTACCGGCTATAGAATGGTGATAGACTTCCGGAAACTGAATAAGGCAACCAGGAAAGATCATTATCCTTTGTCGTTCATCGACCAAATGCTAGAAAGGCTATCAAAGCACACACACTTCTGCTTTCTAGACGGTTATTTAGGTTTCTCGCAAATACCTGTTGCACAATCTGATCAAGAGAAAACCACTTTCACCTGCCCTTTCGGTACCTTTGCCTATAGACGTATGCCTTTTGGCTTATGCAATGCAACTTCCACCTTCCAAAGATGTATGGTGGCTATATTCTCTGACTTTTGTGAAAAGATCGTCGAGGTTTTCATGGATGACTTCTCCATTTACGGGTCTTCCTTTGATGATTGCCTCAGCAACCTTGATCGAGTCTTACGGAGATGCGAAGAAACCAACCTCGTCTTGAATTGGGAGAAGTGCCACTTTATGGTTAATGAAGGTATCGTCTTAGGACACAAAATCTCTGAAATAAGCATTGAAGTTGATAAGGCTAAGGTTGATGCAATTGAGAAAATGCATTGCCCCACAGATATCAGAGGTATACGAAGTTTCCTAGGTCATGCTGGTTTCTATAGAAGGTTCATTAAAGACTTCTCTAAGATTTCTAGGCCTCTTACCAACCTCTTGCAGAAGGATGTTCCTTTTGTTTTTGATGAGGATTGTGAGGAAGCCTTTGAAATACTTAAGAAGGCTTTGATAACCGCACCTATTGTTCAACCACCTGACAGGAACTTGCCCTTTGAAATCATGTGTGACGCTAGTGATTATGCTGTTGGTGCTGTTCTAGGACAAAGAGTTGACAAGAAGTTGAATGTCATTCACTACGCTAGTAAAACTCTAGACAGTGCCCAAAGAAACTATGCCACTACGGAGAAGGAATTTTTAGCAGTCGTGTTTGCATGTGAAAAGTTCAGATCTTACATAGTTGACTCCAAAGTCACTATTCACTCTGATCATGTTGCTATTAAGTACCTCATGGAGAAGAAGGACGCTAAGCCTAGGCTGATCAGATGGGTTCTCCTGCTACAGGAATTTGATTTGCACGTCGTTGACCGAAAGGGTGCTGATAACCCTATAGCAGATAACTTGTCTAGGTTAGAGAATGTCCTTGATGACCCACTACCTATTGATGACAGCTTTCCTGATGAGCAATTAAATGTCATCCGCACTTCACATAGTGCACCGTGGTATGCCGATTATGCAAACTATATCGTAGCCAAATACATACCACCCAGTTTCACCTATCAACAAAAGAAGAAATTCTTCTTTGATTTGAGACACTACTTTTGGGATGATCCTCACCTTTATAAGGAAGGAGTAGATGGTGTTATTAGATGTTGTGTGCCTAAACATGAACAGGGACATATCTTGCAGAAGTGTCATTCCGAAGCCTACGGAGGACACCATGCTGGAGATAGAACTGCCCATAAGGTATTGCAATCAGGTTTCTATTGGCCCACTCTCTTCAAGGATGCCCGTACGTTTGTCTTGTCTTGTGATGAATGCCAAATCATAGGGAACATCAGTAAGCGTCAGGAAATGCCTATGAACAAGTCACTTGTCATTGAAGCATTTGATGTCTGGGGCTTTGATTATATGGGACCCTTCCCGAGTTCCAATGGGTACACTCACATCTTAGTTGTTGTGGATTACGTTACTAAGTGGGTAGAAGCTATCCCCACTAAAAATTCTGATCAGCACACCTCTATTAAGATGCTTAAAGAAGTCATATTCCCAAAATTTGGAGTCCCAAGATACTTGATGACTGATGGCAGTTCACACTTCATTCATGGTGTTTTCCGCAAGATGTTAGCTAAGTATGATGTCAACCATAGAGTTTCATCTCCTTATCATCCTCAGTCTAGTGGTCAAGTGGAGTTGAGTAATAGGTAGATCAAGTTGATCCTACAAAAGTCCGTCAATAGATCTCGAAAGAATTGGTCTAGCAAACTTGACGATGCACTATGGGCTTATAGGACTGCTTATAAGAATCCCATGGGCATGTCACCGTATAAAATGGTTTACGGTAAGGCATGTCATTTACCTCTTGAGCTGGAACACAAATCTTATTGGGCAATCAAAGAGCTCAACTTTGATTTTAAACTTGCCGGTGAGAAACGGTTGTTTGATATCAGCTCGTTAGATGAATGGAGAGCCCAGGCATACGAGAATGCCAAGTTGTTCAAGGAAAAGGTTAAGAGATGGCACGACAAATGAATACAGAAACGAGAGTTCAACGTAGGTGATTATGTCTTGCTATACAATTCTCGTTTGAGATTCTTTGCAGGCAAGCTTCTCTCTAAATGGGAAGGTCCCTATGTTGTCGAGGAAGTATATCGTTCCGGTGCCATCAAAATCAATAACACGGAAGGAAATTTTCCTAGAGTGGTAAATGGGCAAAGAATCAAGCATTACATCTCTGGTACTCCCATAAATGTTGAGACCAATATCATCAATGTCATAACTCCAGAGGAGTACATAAGGGATGTTTATCAGCCTGTTTCAGACCTTGAAAACGAAGATGTATCTGTTTCGGTAAGAAATTGGACTCCGATACTTTTCCAATAGGAAATTTCTTCTGTTTTGGAATTTTTGGAAAATTAGAAAAATAAAAAGCAGTCCGGGGAGCGAACGAGGCGGCCACAAGCCCTGCCACTGCCCCCTACCCCCCTGGTGGCGGAGGGCAAGCTTGTGGGCACCTTGTGTGCCTCCCAGACTCCGTTTTCTTGCGGAGGATTCCTTCTGGCCCTGAAAAAATCAATATATAGTTTCCTGAAGGTTTTGATCTCCGTATCACGTAGTTTTCCTTTGTTTTTGTTTCGAGCTTGTTGTCTGCCGCAGATTTAGAGCAAAGATGTCTCAGGAATCTGTTGGGGAGAATGATCTTCACCAAGTTCATGAGGAAGTAGATGCTGATCTGAAAAGAGTAGAAGTCACAGAAGCCAGGGACCAAGCTAAGGAGAAAACCCAAGCTAGTGAGGAAGTTCATCCTACGTTCGACATTGAAGACGTTGAAAGAGTAGATTTTCTCCAACCCTTCCTCCACGTGTTGTCTCCATCCTTGAGTGAACTCTTGAGGTTTTGTGAAACAACTCGTGCTCGCAATATTTCTCTTTCACGTGAAGTTGTTTTGCTGGAAAACCATGTCACAGATCTCAAAGGTATAAATCAAAGATTGATAGCTCTCTTGGAATCAAAGGCGACAACAACACCACCATCACCACCAAAGGAAGACAACTAAGCATTGGTATGGGAAATCCCCTTGGCTTCTGCCAAGCTTGGGGGAGTTGCCCTGGTATCGTATCACCTTTATATCTTTTGCTTTTACCTTTGTTTTAGTTCTTTCCTTTTCAATTTTTATTTCTTCTCGTAGAGGAATAAGTCTTTAGTTTTTAGTTTGAGTCTTTTGCTTTTGTCTCTTCCCCGTTGTATTCGAGCTTACGAGCTATATAATAAAGAGTTTCTTAGTCTAGGGCTTTGCTTTGTGCCATGATCAAAAGTATGAAAAGAACGATAGCATGAAAGATCATGAGACGACCTTATGGAAAGTGATAACTTCACTTAGGACATGTATGATGATTGAAACTTGTTGAGAATAAATCAACATAGACCTCAGTCCTTGTTACAATTAATAAGAAGTAATAAGGAAAGAGAGGTTTACATATAAATATATCATCTTAGACACTTTTTACAATTGTGAGCACTCACCAAACTATTACATGCCTAGGAGTAGATGTTGGACAAGGAAGACAACATAATGAATTGTGTTTGCTTAGTTCCAAACAATGTTATATGATTAGAGATCCCTTAGCATGTAACGATTGCTTCCACCTCATATTAGCCAAAACTCCCGCACCAAGTAGAGATATTACTTGTGCATCCATAAACCTCCAACCCAGTTTTGCCATGAGAGTCCACCATACCTACCTATGGATTGAATAAGATCCTTCAAGTAAGTTGTCATCGGTGCAAGCAATAAAACTTGCTCTCTAATATGTATGATCTATTAGTGTGTGGAAAATAAGCTTTGTACGAACCTGTGATGAGGAAGACATAAAAGCGACAGACTGCATAATAAAGTTCTTTATCACAGGAGACAATATAAAGTGACGTTCCTCCGCACTAAGAGGACACGCATTCAAACCTCAAAAGCGCATGACAACCTCTGCTTCCCTCTGCCAAGGGCCTATCTTGTACCTTTACTTTTTACCCTTGTAAGAGTCATGGTGATCTTCACCAATTCCCTTTTTGCCTTTATCTTGGCTACCGTCACATGTTTGGGAAAGATCTATATTCATATATCAACTTGGAGTTGAGTACTTATGCTTTATTGTTGTTGACTTTACCCTTGAGGTAAATGGTTGGGAGGCAAAACTATAAGCCCCTATCTTCCTCTATCTCCAGCTGAAACTTTGACACCATGAGTACCACGTGAGCTGTAACAATTGTGGAAAACAAAAGAGATGATTGAGTATGTGGGTTTGCCTTACAAGCTCTTATTTGACTCTTTCTCATGTTATGATAAATTGCAATTTCTTCAATGACTATGGACTATTGTTGGTTACTTCTCTGTAAGGTTTTTGCTTCATGCTTTGCTTTGTGAAGGAATTGTTACTTTACCATAAGAATTTTTATGATATATTGTTGTCGTATGAGTGGTCATAATGCCCTCATGTTTGTATTATGTTTTATCGACACCTTCGTCCCTCAACATGTGGAAATGTTTATGGAACTTGGCTTTCGCTTGAGGACAAGTGAGGTCTAAGCTTGGGGGAGTTGATACGTCCATTTTGCATCATGCTTTCATGTTGATATTTATTGCTTTTTGGGCTGTTATATTATTTGTGGTACCATATTTATGCCTTTTCGCTCTTATTTTGCAAGGTTTATTTGAAGAGGGAGAATTCAGGCAGCTGGAATTCTGGACTAGAAAAGGAGCAAATCCTAGTCCACTATTCTGCACATCTACAAATGCCCTAAAAATTTACATGGATTTTTTTGGAATATATTAAAAATAGTGGGCGAAAGAACTACCGGAGGGGGGCCACCAGGGTCCACAAGCTTGCCCACCGCCATCACCCCCCTGGTGGCGCAGGGCAGGCTTGTGGGCTACCTGACGGCCCACTAGCCCCCCTCTTTTGCTATATGAAGCGTCATGGTCTGGAAAAAATCATAAGGGAGCTTTTTCGTGGTTTCTCCGCTGCCACGAGGCGGAACTTGAGCAGATCCAATCTAGAGCTCCGGTAGGACGATCCTGCCGGGGAAACTTCCCTCCCGGAGGGGGAAATCGTTGACATCGTCATCACCAACACTCCTCTCGTCGGAGGGGAGGCATCTTCATCAGCACCATCTCCTCTCCAATCCCTAGTTCATCTTTTGTAACCAATCTTCGTCTCGCGACTCCGATTGGTACTTGTAAGGTTGCTAGTAGTGTTGATTACTCTTTGTAGTTGATGCTAGTTGGATTACTTGGTGGAAGAGTTTATGTTCAGATCCTTGATGCTATTCATTACACCTCTGGTCATGATTATGAATATGTCTTGTGAGTAGTTACTTTTGTTCCTGAGGACATGGGATAAGTCATGTTGATAATAGTCATGTGAATTTGATATTCGTTCGGTATTTTGATATGATGTATGTTGTTTTTCTTCTGGTGGTGTTATGTGAACGTCGACCACATAACACTTCACCATATTTGGGCCTAGAGGAAGGCATTGGGAAGTAGTAAGTAGATGATGGGTTGCTGGAGTGACAGAAGCTTAAACCCCCACTCTATGCGTTGCTTCGTGAGGGGCTGATTTGGATCCACTAGTTTAATGCTATGGTTAGACTTTGTCTTAATTCTTCTTTTGTAGTTGCGGATGCTTGCGAGAGAGGTTAATCATAAGTGGTATGCTTGTTCAAGTAAGGGCAGTACCCAAGCGCCGGTCCACCCACATATCAAACTATCAAAGTAACGAACGAGAATCATATGAACATGATGAAACTAGCATGACAGAAATACCCGTGTGTCCTCGGGAGCGGTTTTCCTCCTATAAGACTTTGTTCAGGCTTGTCCCTTGCTACAAAAGGGATTGGGCCACTTGCGGCACCGTTGCTACTACTTGTTACTTGTTACTCTTTGCTTGCTACGTTTCACCTCGCTACACAATCACTTGTTACCGCTACTTTCAATGCTTGCAGTTATCACCTTGCTGAAATCCATTTATCAGAGCCTTCTGCTCCTCGTTGGGTTCAACACTCTTACTTATCGAAAGGACTTCGATTGATCCCCTATACTTGTGGGTCATCATTGCGTCGAATCAAAAAAGGGACAGGAGATCCTTAGAGACATTCACCAGGGGGAGTGCGGGCATCATGCCGCCTCTAGAACCCTGGTGGCCAAGGCATTCCTCCACGGATTCTACTGGCTCACGGCCCTTGAGGAGGCCCTGGACATGGTTAACAAATGCGAGGGCTTCCAATGCTTTGGCGTGCAGAGCCACATGCCGCCTTCGTCCCTCAAAACCATCCCCTTGTCATGGCCTTTCGCCGTCTGGGGGCTGGACATGGTGGGGCCTTTCAAGACGGCTCGCGGTGGCATGGCTCACCTCTTGGTGGCCATCGACAAATTTACCAAGTGGATCGAGGCTAGGCCCATCAAGAAGCTTGATGGCCCCACGCCGTCAAGTTCATCACGGACATCTCTGTCCGATACGGTGTCCCCCACAACATCCTCACCGACAACGGCACTAACTTCGCCAAGGGCGCTTTGGCACTTTACTGCTCCAAGGTAGGCATCCGGCTCGACTTGGCGTCAGTGGCACATCCCCAGTCCAATGGCCAAGTAGAAAGGGCCAACGGCCTAATCCTGGCCGGCATCAAGCCAAGACTAGTGGCACCGCTAGTCAGGCCAGTCGGCTGCTGGATCGAAGAGTTGCCGGCAGTACTGTGGAGTCTCCGCACCACGCCCAACCAGTCAACCGTCTTCACACTGTCCTTTCTGGTATACGGATCCGAGGCTATCATCCCTACGGATATCAAGTTTGACTCGCCTTGGATCACCCTGTACACAGAAACATAGGCGAAGGAGGCAAGAGAAGATGGCGTTGATCTCCTCGAGGAGGCACGGGACCTAGCCTTGAGCCAGACGGCAATCTATCAACAGAAGCCGAGGTACTACCATAGCAAGAAGATCAAGCCTCTCTCTTTCAAAGAGGGAGACTTGGTGCTCAGAAGAATCCAGTGCACAGCCGGCCAGCACAAGCTCTCATCCCCATGGGAGGGACCCTTCATCATCAGTAGGGCATTGCACAACAATGCATACTACTTGATCGATGCCAGAAGCCAAGGAAGCGCAAGAGGGACGACTCCGAGAAGGAGACGAAACGTCCATGGAACGTGGCGTTGCTTCGCCCGTTCTATTGCTAGAAGGCAAGTATCAAACATGGAAAGAGCATGCACATATGTATATTTCTCCCTCTTCAGGGATTTCTAATGAATGCAATGAAAAGAGCATGCACATATGCCTCTTTTTAGATTCATATCTAGAGTTTTCACTCACTCTGTGAGTCCCTAGCCGACTCTAATAAGCTTGGGGGCTCGCTAGCCGCCTGGACGACTTCTTTATGTTCTACAAAAACACATAGTGTACGCCGGACCGATCCCTGGTCACCTCGTAACAGCTACAGACTGGCTCCCGGCTGTGTGGCTACCGAGGCGACGCGAGGTAAGGCCGGATACATGAAAAGTTTGACTACAAAAAGGTTGCCGACTCGGGTTGGTTTGATCTTTTTACGATCCCATTCTAGCCGGCCTCTGTTGGTTTATGTCTGAGTTTTTAAGTCTTGATGGCTTCAAAAAATCTAAGTCCTATATTCCCAAAGTCAAAAACCTCGACCCACTCACAGACCGGCTCCCGGCTGTCGAGCTGGCGGGGTGGAAGCTAGGGGAGTAGAAGGGTTGGAGAAAAGATGTCAAGCAGGAATCAAAAGATGAAGATATAAAACAGCACGTATGGCATTACGAATATAATGCAGAATCCATACATTCAAAAGCATTGGCCCACGGCTGAAGTTCATTACACCCCCACTAGGTGGAACTGTTGGACTGACAAAATACTGTAGACAACAAAAACAAAAACAGGACCGGCTAAGGGGCGGCGACCTCGTCTGTTGCCCCAGCTGCTGCTCTTGAAGTGGTGGCTCCACCATCGCCGGCTACTCCTGAGGCGGTGGCGTCGTCTCCTACACGAGGCCTTTCGGGTCCGTCTGCGACGGAGTCGGCATATGCCTCGTTGCTGGAGGCGGCGTCTTCCACCTCACGGACCGCCTCGTCGGAGCTGCCATCGGCATCATAGGGCTGAAGACCGTGCAGATCCTTAGGGATCACATTGTCGTCTTCACCCCGCTCCAAGTTGAGCTCATCCCAGGCGGCGTACGAGGCGATGTCGCTGGCCCTCACGCGCAGCTCCTCCTCCATGGCCTGCAGCTCCCCCTCCGAGCCGTCGCGCTGAGCGACGAGCTTTCCCAAGTCCAGGTTTCGGAACCAGGAGTTGGCCAAGCGCAGGGCCATGTAGGCTCCAGCACGCACGGACGAAGCACGCTGGGCGTCAAGGCGGTCATCGCCAGCCGCAAGCCAGCAGGAGAGCCGGCTCATCGACGCCGGCTCCACACCATCAGGCCACGGAGCCTTCACCATCGACGAGCTTGCAACCTGGAGTGGAGCCATGGACTCGCCCAGGGCACGTAGACGGGCTATGAGGCCCACCCCGATCTCCTCCACGGTCCAGCCGGAGGCAATGTCTACCTCCTGCCCGGCCACGCGATGCTCCTCACCGCTCACGTCGACGGCTGTTTTGGCTGTGTCCCGTGTCTCAGGGAAGAGACCTGAGAAAGGGGAAGGGGTGCAAAGAAGAGTAAGAAGAGGAGGCGTCAAAGAAGAAAATTCAAGACAAAACAAAGAGGACTCATGGTCGAAATGGCCGTCAGTCTCGTGAGCACTCTCCAGGGCCTCGAGCTCCCGCACCTTGCTCACTTGGGTGATGCGGGTGATTCTTCTTGGAGGGTCGCGGCTGTGTGCAGCACCTTGGCCAACTGCGCCTGCCTCTGGATCAGGGCTTCCTCCTTCTCCTTCAAGGCAGCGTCCTTGAGCTTCATCTCCTTGAGATGAACCGTCTCAAGGCGCTCGATGTCGGCAGCATGGGAGTTATCCTTCTCCTACACGGAGGCGCGCAGCTGCTCCTGCTCAACCTGGCGGGACGCCTCGAGGTCCTTCCTCTCTGCCTGGAGAAGAGCCAGTTGCCGCTGAAGCCGGCCGTCCGCCTCGCGCAGGGCGTCCCGTTCCACGGCAACCTCGCCCAGCCGGGCATGAAGTTCGGTGACCTGGCCATCATCCGCCTGGGTCTGAGCCCGCAGCATGTTCGATGCTTGCACATAGGCATCATAAAGATCCTACAAGAAAAGAAGAAGCAAAAGTAAGATTCGGCCTGGTTAATTCATAACCAGCCCGATTCTCGGGGGCTACTCCTAGTGGGCGCGCTAGCGCGCCCCCACTAAAAAAGCAAAGCAAGAGAGGAGCTCGAAGAGATTCGGCCCGGCCAATGCTTGCCCGGTCCGATTCTCGGGGGCTACACCCAGTGGGTGCGTGTGATAGCCCGACACCGACACTCCAGAAGATTCCCCTTTTAATTCGTTGTCGCAGTGTGTTTTATTTTGTTTGTTGCATTCATCATGCATCATGCATCATCTCCATCATATCTGGTGTGATTGCTTCCCTTGTTGTGTTCATTTGTTTTTCCCTCTTTTCCTAGCCACTCCTTGATCCTTTCCTTTTCCCATTCTCAACTTACTTAAATCCATTGGAATCTTGGGTGTCATACCAACTTCGCTCGTTACCTCATTCGCAATGTCGTTGACATTCTTCCCATGATATCCCTTGCACCTTCTTATTTCCCTTTGCTTTCATTTATTTGAGCTGCAGAGGTAAATGCTCAAATAAATGTTTTTGTGGAGCCCAAAAATAATATCTTTTGTATATGGTAACCATCTAGAATCTCAGACCATTTGGGGTTGGTTTGGTTATGGTTTAAATTTAGGCAAGTTTGAAATAAATTCAAAACCTTGTCTGAATTTATATTCTGAAAAAATCTCCAAAGCAATTTTATTAAATCCTCCATATTTTTCTGGCTCCGGGATTATATCTCTCTTGTTGGAATTCCAACTACATCCATTGTTTTATTTCTTTGCAAGTTGCTCCAAAAGAAATATAAAAAAGCAAGAAAGAGGGAGAGAGGAGGAGCCCAGCCTGTAGCAAGTTGGGCCAAGGCCTAGTCGACCCGCCTAAACCTAGCACCAGGGGAAGAGTTCCTCGCTCGTTTCCCTCCTGCGCCGCCGACCCCCGTCTCGTTCTCTCTTCCCCGTCTCGACCTCGCCTCCTCCCACTTCCTCCCTCCTCTCGCGCTCAGGCACCCAGCACCGCCCCAGCCCGAGCCTCTCTGCCGCCGCGTCCCGACCCCTCTCTCTTCCTCCTCCCACTGGGTACATTTCTCTGCTCACCCTGTTTCTGAGGTCTTTCCTGCAGGAGCTCGCCCGAGCCATGGCGCCGCCGCGCCGATCTACTCCGGCCGGCGACCGTACACCACGGCGCGCCCTCGAATGGACGGATACTGGCGTCCCCGTTCCGTTCCCTGTCGTCCTCTGCTCCCCTGCCGAGTCGTCCATCGTTCCGTGCCGCCCCGCCTGCAGGCCTCCCGCGCGGGTGCCCGTGCTCGCCTAACATGCCGGATGCCATGCCCACGCCGGATTCTCTCCCCGTCGCCTTGCTGCAAGGAGCCCGTCGCCACCTCCCTCCCGAAGACAAGCTCGCCGTCGCCGCGCATAGCCACTGGTTATGGCCGGCCCGAGCGCCGCCTGTCTGTTCCCCTCGCCTCGAGCTGCTGCTGCCGCTTGTAGCCTGCTGCCGTCGCTGCTATCCTGGTGTTGCTGTCGTTGTGGCATGCCGCTGCTGTCGGTGCTTGCTTGCTGTTGTCACTTGCTGCTTGCTGCCGCCGCTGTTGTTACTTTCTGTCGTTGTTGCTTGATGTTGCTTGCTGCCGTCACTGTAGATGATTGTTGTTGTTGTTGCCTGTAGCTGTTATGTTGCTTGATGTTGTTGATGTGTCTGCTTGCTGCTGTTGCGTGCTTGCTTTCTTGTGTTAGCCGTTGTTGTACCATGCCCGCCGCCTTGACCCGCCAGTAGGATATCGGACTCATCAAGTTCTTCTCCGAACAGTGTACGACTACCGACGCTGAAGACTCGTGTATACCTACTTCCACGACGACCCATGTTCACCTACACCGGAATGAACCGATCCGCCCGAACGCACGCGTCAAAGGTATACCGTTGTAACGATGTCATGGACCGATGCTTGTGATGTATGAGATGTAACCGTATGCTTGCGCCATATATGTTTCCGGTTGCACGTTGTCCCTCTTTTGCTGTGCCCCCGACACATGGGAACCCGATAAACAGGATCACCCCATCTTTATTTGGCATGTCACGCACACGCTTCCAATTCGTTGGCACCGATAGCTCGTTGAGTTATCGGGATAGGAACGTTGACGTGGCTTCGTTTTCGTTTTTCCGCCATGGTTCCCTTTCGTTCGCCATGGCGACAGATGCTTCTTTTTCTTCTTGCCGGTGTTGTTGTAAACTTGCATGCATGACGCATTCATGGCATAATTTCCTGTGTTGCATGTCTCTTGTAATGTAACGACTTTCAAAGTCTCGTGTGTTAAGCGACTAGGATGACATGTAGAATCACCTGCTTCACCTCTTTCCATGTGAAAAAACATTTAATATTTCCGCGTAAATAAACGGGAGTGAACTAAATAATGAAACGTGGAGTTTCGTCAATATGCAACTCGTTGCATATCGAGCTTCACTTAATGTGTAGTGTTTGCGTGAGGTGATTTGCCATGCCATCCCTTGCATTATTGATCTATTCATGCATCATATTAGGTTGTGCTTCATGTCGTGCATTTGTCGTGGTGATGATATGTGTTGATGCTTGTTTTCGGTTTGCTCCGTCTCGATAGAGTTCCGCAAGCATGTCGGAATGTGACGACCCGTTCGACTATGTTGGTTCGCCGACTTCATGGAGTTGTTCTTATTCCAAGCGGGACCTCAGGAAGATGACCATTTCCCCAGATACCATTACTTCATTGCCATGCTAGTTTTATCGCTTCTATCGGTTATGTCTCGTTGCCTACCACCTGTTAAATTTCATCCTGTCAACAATGCCATGAAACCTTCACCAGTTCACAACCTAGCAAACCACTGATTGGCTATGTTACTGCTTGCTTTACCATGTGTTAGCGTTGCTAGTTGCAGGTGTAGTTGCTTCCATGTGATAACATGGGTTCCTTGTTATATCACCATATTACTGCTATTTAATTTAATGGACCTATATGCCTATATACTTGGTAAAAGGTGGAAGGCTCGGCCTTTCTAGCCTGGTGTTTTGTTCCACCTTTGCCCCCTTAGTTTCGGCTACCGGTGTTATGTTCCATATTTGAGCGCTCCTAACACGATCGGGGTTGTTATGGGGACCCCCTTGATAATTCATTTTAGATTAAAGCTGGTCTAGCAAGGCCCAACTTTGGTTTTACATTTGCCTAATAACTAATGAACCGCATAGAGAGTAATTAACCCGAGGAAATTTAATCAACCCTCGGGCCAGTGCTCCTCATGAGTGTTGGTCCACCAACCTAGCAGTCGGCGGTGCCACCTCGGGGCAACTCGAGTGTTTGCTTACTGTCCACTATGCATAGACGGTGTGTCCTGAGAACGAGATACGTGGCTCCTATCGCGTTCGTCAACATACCGGGTGGCCTTGCTGGATTAGTTTTACCTTTGACGAGATATCTTGTGCATCGAGATTCCGGTGATGCTTTGGGTAATCTCAAAGTTGAGTTCTCCACTAAGGAGTCCTACGAGATCGCGAGCTTCGAGATCGAGGATTTCTATGCGGCTTGTGGTAATTTGTGATGGACTAGTTGGAGCACCTCTACAGGGTTAAATCTTTTCAGAAAGCCATGCCCGCGGTTATGTGGCAACGTGGAAACTTTGTTTAACATTGGTTCTAGATAACTTGAAGTTAATTTAATTAAAACTGGCCAACTGAGTGCGTAACGGTGAGTGTCTCTTTTGTGAGTTCCTTCTCCGACCGAGGACACGGTGGGGTTATGTCTGACGTAGGTAGGTATTCAGGATCATTCATTTGATCATCAGTAGTTCACGTTCTCTATGTGTAGATCAGCCCCCTCTTTAATCTTGTACTCGTAAGTTAGCCACCTCATATTATGCTTACTCGCTTGCTGCAACCTCACCACTTAACCATACCTCACCTATTAAGCTTTGCTAGTCTTGATACCTTTAGAAATGAGATTGCTGAGTCCCCTATGGCTCATAGATTACTACAACACTAGTTGTAGGTACAGGTAAAGGTTACTTGATGCGAGCGCGTTGATTGTTCATTTGGAGTTGCTTCTTCTTCTTATTCTTCATCGATCTAGGATGGGTTCCAGGCTCGCATCCTAGGATAGCAAGGATGGACGTCGTTCTTCTTTTCTTGTTTGTTTTCGTCCCTAGCCAGACCCTGCTCTTCTCCATGATGTTTATGTATTATACTGATGTGACTCTGATGTAGCTTGTGGCGAGCGTAAGCCAATTCTTTATATATCTCATCTTTTCAGTACATGTACTTGTACCGATATCCATTCTTGCGAAACGACGAGATGCACTTCTATCCCTGACGAGGCCCTCGTGCCAAATTGAGGATAGGATCGCATCTTGGGCGTGACAGTGCGCTCGCGCGCCCCCACTGATTCAAGAAAAGAATAACAAATCGAAATCCAAGACAAAGACGAGGCACTTAGCTTGGTGCGCTCCGCCAGGCGCTCCAGATCGGTGCCTGCCATGCGGGCCGCCTGATCCACCTTGTATCGGCTGCTGGCAAACAGCGATACCAGCTTCGGGACACCCTGGAGTAGGACGCCAGCGGGAAGCGTCTGGCGCTCAAGATTGGCCGCTCGCCAAGCCTTCATGGGCCGTTTCCCGGCTTTGGGGCCGGCTCTTGGAGCAGCCCGGCCACGGTTGGAGACAACGATGGTGCCGTCTCAAGGCGTCGGTATGGTGGCCGGCTCCGCCGACGTCCCAGCCGACGCTGTCTCCACAGCAGGAGGTGGATTGGTCGTGTCCGGCTCATCCATGATCACCTCTGCCGCGTCCAGGGACACATCTGGCGCGTCCAGGTTCAGTTATGGCGCGTTGGCCGCCACCTTGGCCTCCGGTGACTCAGGGATCTCCTCGAGATCCTCTGGCGCAGAGGCGTCCGACTCGGACGGCTTGGCCGCCTCGGTCCTCCGGGCACGCCTCCGGGCCACCTCGCTAGGTGGCTCCTCCATGCGAGAACGCGTCGAGGGGTCATGTCTAGCCTTCGTGTGCCTCTCCACGGGCTTCTTGGCCCGGCTGGGCTGAGATTGGCCCTCGGCCATCTTCTCTGCGGCCGCATCCCAGCGGCGGGCGGATTGTTCCTCAAGTTTCTTCTGGGCAGCATCAGCCGCTGCCTAGCCGGCTCGCTCAATGGCGGAGGCGGTATCTTCCTCTACATCCTCTACCTCCATGCCATGTAGCGCTTTGAGGAACAAATCTTCACGCAAGACAAAATAAAAAGAATGAAAGGGAACCGTTACCCCGCGACGATGGGCACCCGCCTCCTGCCGGCACGAGCACGGCGTTTCTTAGCGCCGCCTGCTCGTGCTCCGGCTGGAGGACCTGTCGCGGCTCGCTTGGGAGCCGGCCTAGAAGCTACGGCACCCTTGCCCTTCCTCGGGGCCGCCTCGCCAAGACCGGCCGCCTCGGCTTTATGGCGCCGCCCGCGCGTCAGAGGCGGGCTGGTGACTTCCTCCACCCCGTCGGAGTCTTCCTCGAAGGCTGCATCAGATAGGGAGGATGGAGTCTCATCATCATCCGTCCAATCAACAATGGAGGGCTTCAGATGCTCACCAGACGGCTCCGTCCCCTCTGACTCCAGCGCATCCTCCGAACCTTCGGAGGCGGCAGAGCGAGGCTCAATCATGCCCTTGTCCTCGATCTCCGAGGCGTCAGACATCACCACGTCGGGGGCAAGCGGCTTGAGTGCCTGCAGCCTCCCAAACATCTGCCTGATGGAGTCGACGGCCGGCTCAAAAGATGACCGTCTACAAGAAAAACAACAAGAACAGACGCAATGAGAGTGCTTACCATCGGAGGCGGACAAGACCTGTTGTAAGGGGCCAGCCTCCACACCTAGTTCCCACTATCATCTATATGGGCGGTGGAAATCTGGTTCACCCCCCCCCCCCCGCGCCACCGTGCTGGCTGTGAAGCTCTTGGTGGAGGTCCGGCAGGGATCATACCGGCCACTCATCTAGCAAACCAGATGGCGATGCCTCTGAAGAGGTAGGATCCTGCGGGAGACCATGGTGGTAAGCAGGTCACGCCAAGGAGGCCGCGATCCTTCAAGCTATCGAGGTAGGCGCCGATCTGCGCCACCTCGGGAATCGTCTTCGGATACTTCGCTTCCCAGTTCAACTTCTCCATCGGAGGATCGATGTTGAATGGGGGCATGTTGAGGGCGTCATGTGCAGGGTTGGCGTACTTCACATAGAAGAAGCCTTTCTGCCACTTCTTGATGGATTCTTGCAGTGGCATCTGGGGGAAGTCGGACTTCGAGCGATGGTGCACTAGTGTGGCTCCGCACGGTGTCATCAGGCGAGGCCCGTTGAGCTTTTCCAGCTCGGCCTTGTCCATGTTCCTGGACTGCTGCTTGAAGAAGAACAATCTCTCCTAGAGGTCGAGGCGAGGCTCGATCCCCAGAAAGCCCTCGCACAGGATGACGAAGGCAGACAGCTGGAGAATGGCGTTCGGCCCCAGGTGGTGCGGCTGCAAGCCAAAGAAGATGAGCCAGTTGGAGAAGAAGGTGCTCGCCGGGAGCCCGAAGCCCATGTAGAAGTGCTCGTCGAATACGAGGATCTCTCCTTCCTACGGCGTCGGGGCTGTCTCCGCATCGGGGATCCGCATCATCACAAGAGAGGTCAGGGGCAACATCCGACGGTGGCGGAGCACCTCGATGTGGCCATCGCAAATCTCACTGCTGAGCCAACCTCCGTGGGACGAGGTCTTCTGGGAGGAGGAGCCGCCCGCCATGACTACGGGCGACGGATGCACGGGAAGGCTGGTGGCGCGACGGCGACGGAGAGGAAGAAGACGAATGTAGACGGACTCTTTCTCTCTGGGCTCAGGGAGGAAGAGGGTGTCGATGCGGGGCGAGAAGGAGGCGAATGGCCTCCTCGGTACCCCTGCATCCCATTTAAACCCCACGAAGGATCATGTGGAGGGGATCCGGTGCGTGCAGAGCCCCACTAATCCCGTGTATTACGGGCGGTAGCGTTTCCCGAAACCCAACCGTCGCGGAGTAAATCCGCAGAGAATCCTCTGCACGGCGGTCGAGGGGGCGTCGTGGCAGGACCCATAGCCCAGGCCCGGTCCCGTCACCTGCATAAACCATCATCACGTCAGGCCGGGCATGGCACGTGGCACGATTTGCGCCGCCTACGATGAAGCCGAGGCGTCGCTTGGAAGCCAGCCGGCTTTCGAGCCGGCGTCCCCTGCCGCAGGCGGCGGCAGGAATACAACGACAAACAACCAAGCCGGTGAGGCCACTCGCAACCAAGCGGCGGGCCTCTCCAGCATCGGGGACTACTGTCGGGGGGATAACCCTGGGGTAGGCTCAACGAGCCTGCTCCTTTATCTTCAGCCAAGAGGAATGACCAAAAACAATTCTACAAGGCCCAAGTCCCCTGGTCGGCTAGGGGGAGAGACGGCCAACTCTCTGGTCGGCCAGGCAACACCTGTCTGCTAGAGGCAAGACGGCTACCTCTTCCTGGCCGCCTAGGCCAAGCCAGCCGGCTAGGGACGAGGCGGCCGTGCCCAAGCCGGTTAGTCAAACAGGCTAGCCGGCCGGGGATCTCAAGTCACATCATATCATAGGTCATGACGAGACCCTACGATAAAAGCTGGCTATGCGTCAGCAAAGGTACTGGATCGGAGTGCACGGCGGGTACCAGCATCGGCGTCCACGCCGCTGACCTCCCCCGACTCTGATCCATCACCCAGCACAGTGTCGGTCGTCCAACTCCCACTCCATCACTGCACTCGGCGTGGCAACAGTGGAGGCGGCCGTACCGTCTGCCCATGACAAATCTTGCTGGACGACACCGAGCGTACCACACGTGGCCTCCATCAACCTTACGCGAGAGCCTCATTGGCTAGCCGGCGGGTCCCACAGCCAGACGGGACGTCGCAGCCGGCGGGCCCCTCAAGCGATAGGACAAGACCCCCGTGGGCCCCCTGGCTAGCCGGCGAGGCTGCGAGCCGGGTCCCACTCTTGTACCCTTTATCCATATTGTAGGCCGGTGGGTTCGTCTATAAAACCCCCCGGCCCCGCTCCATGCAGAGGGTCGGTCAACTGATCATACACACACAGACCAACCACACAGGAGAGGCAGAGACGAGCCGTCTGCTCCTTCTTCCTCCTCCGCAATACAGCTCCAGGAGCAACCTGTAATCCTATCCATACATATCATACACTCCGGCAGGACTAGGGGTATTATCTCTACGGAGAGCCCTGAACATGGGTACATCATGCGTTCCATGCTTGTACCAACCTCGCCCCCAGCGCCCTCCGGTGCCACTTCAGTCCCTACCTTCTTTAGCCTACCCATGGCTTATGTTGTGAGTATTCACCGACACTAAGCTTGGGGATGCCCCAAGTGGCATCCCCTCCTTCTTCTAACAACCATCAGTATTCTACTTGAAACTATATTTTTATTCGTCACATATTATGTGTTCTGCTTGGAGCGTCCTGTATGATATTAGTCTTTGCTTGTTTTTCTTTTTAGTTTATTATTCGTATCCTTGTTGGACACACCTATTTGAGAGAGCCAAAATATGCTATGATTTGTTAGAATTTCTCTATGTGCTTCACTTAAATCTTTCAGAGCTATGGAATTGCTCTAGTGCTTCACTTATATGTTTTTTAGCACGGTGTGCTTTATCATGTCTGAAGAAATCCTCCCATGCTTCACTTAGATTATTGAGATGAAAAATTTTATGCTCATGATCTTCACTTAAATTATTTGAGCTTGTCAAAAGAAATAGCAACAGATGAAACTAGTCCCAAAGTGATAAATATTCAAGAGGATATAATAAAAACTTACATGAAGATCATTGGACAAATTAAACTTGATTCCTTTTAATAGTTTTGAGATATGATGATAGTGATATGTAAGTCATGTTGATGAGTAATTATGCTTTAGTAAGAATATTAGTGTTAAGGTTTGTGATTCCCTATGCAAGCACGCAAGTCAATAGTTATGCAATGAAATTACATCTTACTTATGGTGCATTATTCGGTGTTAGTTATGCTCAATGCTTGTTTACGTGATTTTCGTTTCTTGGTTGGGTGCTTCCCAATCTTTTGCTAGCCTTCACTTGCAGTAAGTAGGAATACTACTTGTGCATCCAAACTCTTTAAACCTGGTTTTGCCATATGAGTCCACTATATCTACCTATATGTGGTATCTCCTTGCCGCTTTAAGTAAATTTTTATGTGTCGTCTCTAATTTTCAAAATAGATTTCTGTTTTGTGTACCCGTACTAGCTCATGAGGCGGTGAAGGGTGGATTATATTTTTTCATGCTATATGTGTTATTCTCAAGATGAGTGTTTATTAACTTGTCATTGCACGAGAGTATGGCGATAATGGGGATGCCCGGTCCCGAAATGAAAAAAAATGTTCCCAAATAATAAACTCTTTGGAAAGTGTTAGTATGGACGGTACCCGTGGATACGGCTAGCCGTAGAATGTGAAAGAAATGGTGGAAAAGCAATAAAAATTATTTTCTGTTCGGGAACCACCTATGATGTATCTAGGATGGAAAGTATGGGGAACTCTAAGTCGTTCTCTTTGACGGGAAAAGTATACCTCCCAAAATGTTTTATCTCTAAATGTTTCGCTTTGAGATCTCACACCTCTACAAATCCCAACTTCCCACTGCGAAGGGCCTTTCTATTTACATTATGCAATTTTTACTTTGTGTCTCCATTTTACTTATTAAAAGCACCAACTAGGGGGCACTATGATCGTACTTGAGCATTGGGTGTAGCTAATATGTGTGTGTGTTTCATGAATAAATTAATGATTGAGCATGATGGGCTAGGGATAACTTTCTTTAGTGTTAATATTTTGCAAGACATGGTTGCTTGTTGATATGCTTGAGTATTAAAGTCTTCATGTCAAAACTAAACTATTTCTTTGAACCATATAAAAGTCCAAATGTCCATTCTACAAAGAAAAGAATATGTGATGAACATGATAGGCAGCATTCCACATCAAAAATTTTGTTTTTATCATTTACCTACTTGAAGACGAGCAGGAATTAAGCTTGGGGATGATGATACGTCTCCAACGTATCTATACTTTTTGATTGTTCCATGTTGTTATATTACCATTCTTGGATGTTTTACAATCATTTTATAGCAACTTTATATCATTTTTGGGACTAACCTATTGACATAGTGTCGAGTGCCAGTTGTTGTTTTTTTCCTTGTTTTTTACTTCACAGGAAAACAATACCATACGGAGTCCAAACGCAGCAAAACTTTTTGGAGAATTTTTCTGGGCCAGAAGACACAGGATGGGCCAGAGAAGTACCAGAGGGGTCTCCGAGGGGAGCACCACCCACATGGGCGCGCCAGGGAGCCCAGGTGCGCCCTGGTGGGTGGTGCCCTCCTCGGTAGCCTATTGCACTGCCTCGTCACCCTATAAATCCACCAATATTACAGAAACCCTAAGTGAGTCGACGAAAAATAAATTCCAGCCGCCCCAAGTTCCAGAACCACGATATCCAATCTAGAGCCCTATTCCGACACTCTTCCTGAGAGGAACACGATCACAGAGGGGTTCATCATGCTCATTGGTGCCTCTTCGATGATGTGTGAGTGGTTCATATCAGACCTACAGGTCCGTAGGCAGTAGCTAGATGGCTTCTTCCCTCTATGTATCGCAATACAATGGTCTCTTGGAGATCTATTTGATGTGTTACTTTTCTGCGGTGTGTTTGTTGGGATCCGATGAACAATGAGTTTATGATCAGATTTTTCCTTAAATTTTATATCCAATCTTGATTATTATAGCCTCGTATTTATTCTCCGGTATTTGGGATTTGTTTGCCTAACTTGATCTTTTTATCTTGCGATGTGAATAGGTGCTTTCTGATGGGTTCGATCTTGTGATGTCCTTTACCAGTGACAGAAGGGGCAGCAAGGCACGCATGTATCGTTGCTATTAAGGATAAAAAATATGGGGTATGTTCCTACATGAATAGATCTTGTCTACATCATGTCATCGTTCTTATTGCATTACTCTCCTTTTCCATGAACTTAATACACTAGATGCATGCTGGATAGTGGTCGACGTGTGGAGCAATAGTAGTAGATGTAGGCAGGAGGCGGTCTACTAATCCTGGACGTGATGCCTGATGGCCCACAAGTGTAGGGGATCTATCGTAGTCCTTTTGACAAGTAAGAGTGTCGAACCCAACGAGGAGCAGAAGGAAATGACAAGCGGTTTTCAATAAGCTATTCTCTGCAAGCACTGAAATTATCGGTGAGACATAGTTTTGTGATAAGGTAATTTGTAACGGGTGACAAGTAACAATTGTAACTAAGATGCAGCAAGGTGGCCCAATCCTTTTTGTAGCAAAGGACAAGCCTGGACAAACTCTTATATAAGGAAAAGCGCTCCCGAGGAACGTGGGAATTTCTGTCAAGCTAGTTTTCATCATGCTCATATGATTCGTGTTCGTTACTTTGATAATTTGATATGTGGGTGGACCGACGCTTGGGTATTGCCCTTACTTTTACAAACCTCCCACTTATTATTAACCTCTCTCGCAAGCATCCGCAACTACGAAATAGGAATTAAGATAAATCTAACCATAGCATTAAACATATGGATCCAAATCAGCCCCTTATGAAGCAACACATGAACTAGGGTTTAAGTTTCTATCACTCTAGCAACCCATCATCTACTTAATACTTCCCAATGCCTTCCTCTAGGCCCAAATAATTGCGATGTGTCATGTAGTCGACGTTCACATGACACCACTAGAGGAGAGATAACATATAACTTATCAAAATATCGAATGAATACCAAATTCACATGATTACTTATAACAAGACGTATCCCATGTCCTTAGGAACAAACGTAACTACTCACAAAGCATATTCATGTTCATAATCAGAGGAGTATTAGTAAGCATTAAGGATCCGAACATATAATATTCCACCAAATAAACCAACTAGCATCAACTACAAGGAGTAATCAACACTACTAGCAACCCACAGGTACCAATCTGAGGTTTTGAGACAAAGATCGGATACAAGAGATAAACTAGGGTTTGGAGAGGAGATGGTGTTGATGAAGATGTTGATGGAGATTGACTCCCTCTCGATGAGAGCATGGTCATGACGATGTATTTGATTTCCCCCTCTGAGAGGGAAGTTTCCCCGACAGAATAGCTCCACCGGAGCTCTAGATTGATTCTGTCGAAGTTCTGCCTTGAGACGGCGGCGGCGCATCCCGAAAGGTCTGATATGATTATTTTTTCAGGTCAAAACCCTTCATATAGAAGCCTGTAGGGCATGGCCAGGGGGGTAGTCCGCACCCCCTGGCTTGTGTCCACCTAGTGGGTCCCCTCTGGTACTTCTTTCGCTCATTATTTTTTTTAAATTCCAAGACTTCTCTAAGTAAATTTTCAGGACTTTTAGAGTTGTGCAGAATAGGTCTCTTAGATTTGCTCCTTCTCCAGTCCAGAATTCCACCTGCCGGCATTCTCCCTCTTCAAGTAAATCTTGTAAAATAAGAGAGAAAAGACATAAGTATTGTACCATAATGTGTAATAACAGCCCATAATGCAATAAATATTGATATAAAAGCATGATGCAAAATAGGCGTATCAACTCCCCTAAGCTTAGACCTCGCTTGTCCTCAAGCAAAAAAACCGAGATTGATAAATATGCCCACATGTTTAGAGATAGAGTTGTCGATAAAATAAATTACGGGCATGAAGGCATCATGATTATCTTTAGAACAAAAATACATATTGACATGGAATATCTTATACTGAAGTAACAATTCATTCATAGAGTAAAATATGAATCAAGAACTCTATTTAGAACTAACAAACTATGATTTCAGTCATTGAGGCAATTCCAATTTATCACAACATAGGAAAGAGTCATTATAAGAGCTTGTAAGGGAAATCCACATACTCAATCATCTTATAGTCTTTCATAGTTTCTAACACTCACGTGGTACCTATGAGGTCAAAGCTTCAATCGGTCACAAAGAAAGATAGGGGCTTATAGTTTTGCCTCCCAACTATTTACCTCAAGGGTAATGTCAACAATAATAACTCATGATCACCCCCATTTGAGTGGATATATTAGTCTAGATCATTCCCCAACACATGATGCTTGCCAAAAGATAAAGGCGAAATAAAGGAAATGGTGAAGATCACCACAACTCTTTCATAAAGGTAAGTGCTACAAAGTAAAGGTAACAGATAGGCCCTTCGCAGAGGGAAGCAGAGGTTGTCATGCGCTTTTATAGTTGGATGCACAATCTATTAATGCAAAAGAATGTCACTTTATATTGCCTCTTATGATAAAGAACTTTATTATGCAATTCGTCGCTTTTATTTCTTATATATCACAAGTTTGTGTAAAGTTTATTTTCCTCGCACTAATAAACCACACATATTTAAAGAGCAATTTTTATTGCTTGCACCGATGACAACTTACTTGAAGGATCTTACTCAATCCATAGGTAGGTATGGTGGACTCTCATGGCAAAATGGGGTTAAAGGTTTTTGGATGCACAAGTAATATCTCTACTTGGTGCGGGAGTTTCTTTTGGATAATATGAGGTGGAAGCAAGCGACACATGTTAAAGGATCTACAACCATATAACTTCTATTCGGAAATAAGCAAACATAACTCATTATTTTGTCTTCCTTGCCCAACATCAACTTCTTAGCATATAATATTTTAATGAGTGCTCACAATCATAAAAGATGTCCAAGATAATATATTTATATGTGAACCTCTCTTTCTTTATTACTTCCTTTTAATTGCAACAATGACCAGTAGCTTTGTTTGTCAACTCCCAACAAATTTCAATCGACATACTTTTTATATGTGAAGTCATCACTCCTAATAAGATCATTATGTATGCTATTTTGCTTTTATTCTATACTACTTTATTTTTCTTTTTCTCCAGATCATAGCAAGCAAGAAAAGCCCTCGACTCAAAACTACTCTTTATTATATAACTCTCTGACTTGCTTACATAGGGGGAACAAAAAGAAAAATCAAAAATAGATCACACTAAAAGTTTATTCTACTAGATCAAGATATAACTAAAAGGATCGAACAAAGAAAAACAAAAGAGTAAAAAGGTGTGATGGTGATACGATATAGGGGCACCTCCACCAAGCTTGGCACAAGCCAAGGGGAGTGCCCATACCCATGTGTTCAGTTGTCTTCCTTTGGAGGTGGTGATGTTGGAGTTGTTGGTGAGGTTGAAAGCTTCTCAAGTTTCCACTTAAGAATGAAATTTTGTTCCCTCAGATCGTCTACTTCCAGCTGGAGCCTCAATATCCTTTGACATAATTCACCCTTGCTTTCCAGCATAAAACGAGAAGGGATAAATAGCACCTTTGGTTTTTTCCTTGTATTTGGGAGGCTCGACTTCTTGAACTCCACATGCATATCTTTGGGATGACGCAAGGGAATCTCCTCTTCATCCGAGCTTTCTTCCGCATACTTGCATATCTCCTGCTCATCCTCCGATCACAATCCATAGGGATCTACGTCCCCGTACAGCTTAGGATTGGCAAGATAGTGTGATACATAGCTCTCCCCGTCGAAATTTGGGATGACATCTTACTCTAAATCTGCTCAGAAACAGCTCAAAACAAAAACACGAGATATTGTTGAGATACAGAGGTCAAAACCTTCCGGGGATTATATAATGAATTTTTGCCGACCTGAAGGAGTCTTCCACAAGAAAACGGAGTCCGGAGGGTGCACGGGGTGGCCACAGGCCTGCAGGGCGCGACCAGTGGATAGGCCGCGCCCCCTGGCTTGTCGCCTCCTCGTGCACGCTTCGGACTGCTTTAAATTATCCTAATTTTTTAAATATTCCAAAACTGGTAAAAATTGCCATTGCAATCGTTTTGGACTCGATTTGCTTATCATAGCACATACCTATTCATTTTCGTGGTCTGAGACGTTCTGATAGGTCTCCCTACTGTACTCTTCCGGAGTTATGGTATTGATAATATTAGTTTCAAAAATTATAGGAGTACCTGACAGGGGCGGGCCCACCTCAATTCAAGGGTATTCAGTTGAATACCCATTATTTTTGGCAAAAGACTAGGTATATGTTGTATATATACAGTGTATGTACAAGAAAAAATGAAACCGTGAAAAAAAGGCAATTCGGCCCATCGCTGCAGGTTGTACGCACGTCTATTTTCCCTCCCCACCACGACTTAGCCCATCGCTGCAGGTTGTACGCACGTCACTTACACATCCATCATCGTCTAGAAAATAGGCCCATCGATCAGACGCAACAGGACTTAGGAGAGTTAACCGCTGGCACCTCCCTTTTCTATGTTCCCCACTTCTCTTCCAGGCGAGCCACCATGGGTCTATTGCCATCGACTGATCGGGGATCGGACGTGCACATGGCGGCGCAAATAGCGTGACTAATCCCCTCCCTTTGGTTCTGAACTTCTGATCACCGAAGTCTCCTACGGGCAGCATTCATCGATCCAATTTCAAAGCCACAACCCACAGATTCATCTATCCAAGGTATGAGTACTAATTAGATCGATATATTAATCCTTCAACTTCTGAAGTTGGGATCTCTACTCTCATGCCAATCCTTAGTCGAACTGAATCCATCTATCACTGCTCTCACATACACAATTTTCTTCTTGCACTATCCAGCGTCCAGCAGGGAGCACCTATAGTACAGACGTACAAGTTTAAGCAAGTTAGTCTGACCACTTGTCTTTCTATTTATTAAATGTAATAAATTTGTAGACTTATTTGCAGTCAATTCTAGATTACTCAAACAAGATAATTTGCAAGGTAATACTTGAATGATTGCTTGGCCACATTCACTTAAAACGAATTCTTCTTGCAGGCTACAGATGAGGACATCATCACTCATTATCAAAGCATCAACGTTCGCAAAGTTATCATGTATAATTTGTAAGTTTTCTGATCATTTGCTACTTTTCTACCCTCTATACATCTTAAGTTTTGCCATGGATTGTTGAATAATTATTACTTCCACAGGTTGAACAATTCCAAGTTATAAATATTTGATGAATGTAATATATCATGTACTCCCTCTGTCCCAAAATAAATGTCTCAACTTTATACTAATTCTAGTACAAAATTATACTATGCTTGAGACACTTGACAGAGGAAGTAATATTTTTTATTTATTTTAAAACAAGTACAATATGCTGCTATTATCTAAAAAGGTTTTCAAAATTTGAATACACAGTCTCTAATTCTTGGGCCCGCCCCTGGTACCTGAGATATAATGTTTGATTCTCTGCACATTTAGCACCTTTGGCATTGTTGATCTTGATGGCACCGGAACGATATACTACCTCGATAATGTAAGGACCTTCCCATTTAGAGAGATTTTTTACTGCAAAAAATCTTAAACGAGAATTGTATAGCAAGACATGATCACCTATATTCAATTCACGCTTTTGTATCCTTCTATCATGCCATCTCTTAACCTTTTCTTTAAAAAACTTAGCATTCTCATAGGCCTGGGTTCTCCATTCATCAAGTAAGCTAACGTCAAATAACCTCTTTTCACCAGCAAGTTTCAAATCATAGTTAAGTTCTTTAATTGCCCAATAGGCTTTATGTTCTAGCTCTAGAGGTAAGTGGCATGCTTTACCAAAAACCATTTTATACGGAGACATACCCATAGGTTTTTTGTAAGCAGATCTATAAGAGCATAATGCATCATCAAGTTTCTTAGATCAATTCTTTCTAGATCTATTAACGATTTTTTGCAAGATCAATTTAATTTATGTATTGCTAAATTCTACTTGCCCACAAGACTGAGGATGATAAGGATATGCAACTCTATGATTAACATCATACCTAGCAAGCAATTTATGGAAAGCGCCATGAATAAAGTGTGAACCACCATCAGTCATTAAATATCTAGGGACTCCAAATCTAGGGAAAATAACTTCTTTCAGCATTTTAATAGAAGTGTTATGATCAGCACTACTAGATGGAATAGCTTCTACCCACTTAGTAACATAACCAGCAGCAACTAGAATGTGAGTATACCCGTTGGATTTTGGAAAAGGTCCCATATAATCAAAACCCCAAACATCAAATGGTTCAATAACTAGAGAGTAATTCAAAGTCATTTCCCGGCGTCTACTAATATTACCAATTCTTTGACATTCATCATAGGACAAGACAAACTTGTGGGCATCTTTGAAGAGAGTAGACCGATAAAAACCAGATTGTAATAACTTGTGTGAAGTTCTATCTCCAGCGTGATGTCCTCTGTAGGCCTCGGAGTGACACGTGTATAGGATTTGTCCCTATTCATGCTCGGGTACAAAATGACTAATAATACCATCTACTCCTTCTTTATAAAGATGTGGATCGTCCCAAAAGTAATGTCTTAAATCATAGAAGAACATTTTCTTTTGTTGGTATGTAAAACTAGGCGGTATAAATTTAGCAACAATGTAGTTAGCATAATGAGCATACCAAGGAGCATTGCGTGAAGCATTTATAACAGCTAACTGTTCATCAGGAAAGCTATCATCAATAGGTAGTGGGTCATCAAGAACATTTTCTAATCTAGACAAGTTATCTGCTACGGGGTTATCAGCACCCTTTCTACAAATAATATACAAGTCAAATTCTTGTAGCATAAGAACACAACTAATAAGTCTAGGTTTAGCATCTTTATTTTCCATAAGGTACTTAATAGAAGCGTGATCAGTGTGAATAGTTACTTTGGAATCAACAATATAAGGTCTAAACTTATCACAAGCAAACACAATTGCTAGAAATTCCTTTTCAGTGGTAGCGTAGTTTCTTCGAGCATTGTCTAGAGTTTTACTAGCATAACGGATAACTTCTAATTTCTTATCAACTCTTTGTCCTAGAACAGCACCAACAGCATAATCACTAGCATCACACATAATTTCAAAGGGTAGGTTCCAATCAGGTGGTTGAACAACAGATGCAATTATCAAGGCTTTCTTAAGAATTTCAAATGCTTCTACACAATCATCATCAAAAACGAATGCAATATCCTTTTCAAAATATTAGTGAGAGGCTTAGAAATTTTAGAGAAGTCTTATATCACCTATAGAAACCAGCATGACCAAGGAAACTTCTTATAACTTTAATATCTGTTGGAGATGGCATTTTTTCAATGGCATCAACTTTAGCTTTATCAACTTCAATACCTCTTTCGGAGATTTTGTGTCCGAACACAATGCCTTCATTAACCATAACGTGTCACTTCTCCCAATTCAATACAAGATTAGTTTCTTCACATCTCTGCAAAACTCGATCAAGGTTGCTCAAGCAATCATCAAAGGAAGTTCCATAAACAGAAAAATCATCCATGAAAACCTCAACAATCTTTTCACAAAAGTTAGAGAATATAGCCATCATACATCTTTGAAAGGTAGCAGGTGCATTACATAAAACCAAAAGGCATACGTCTATAAGCAAAGGTACCAAAAGGTCAAGTAAAAGTGTTTTTCTCTTGATCCTCTTTTGATACACGTATTTGAGAGAAGCCAGAATAACCCTCTAGAAAGCAAAAGTGTGTATGTTTGGATAGTCTTTCTAGCATTTGATCAATAAAAGGTAGCGGGTAATGATCTTTCCTAGTAGATTTATTTAATTTTCTAAAATCAATTACCATTCTATACCCTATAACAATTATTTGTGGGATCAATTCATCTTTATCTTTAGGAACAACAGTAATAGCTCCCTTCTTAGGGACACAATGAACGGGACTAACCCATCTACTATCAGCAACACGATAAATTATACCTGCCTCCAGAAGTTTTAGTGTTTCGTTTCTTACCACTTCCAGTTTTTAGGATTTAATCGTCGTTGGTGATCAACAACTGGTTTAGCATGAGGCTCCATATTGATTTTGTGCTCACATAGAGTGGGACTAATGCCCTTAAGATCATCAAGAGTATATCCAATAGCTGCACAGTGCTTCCTCAGATTTTCAATAATCTCTTTTCTTCATGCTCTGAAATGTTAGCACTAATAATAATAGGATATATCTCTTTTTCATCAAGATAAGCATACTGCAAAGTATCAGGTAATTGTTTAAGCTCAAACATGGGATCACCCTTGGGTGGAAGAGAATCCCCAAGTCTTTCAACAGGTAGGTTGTGTTTCAGAATAGGCTGCTGATCAAAGAAAATATTATCTATTTCATTCCTTTCATTCATATGTGTCGGATTTCGAGCTCCGCAAAACCCTAAAGATTCGAACACTAGGGCGTGTACGAACATCTCTCCCTGCTTAACCTTGCCTAGCTCGCTACTCGATGGGAACGACGAAGGACTCACTCGATGTTGAGGGAAACACATAACACAATAGTTTACCCAGGTTGGGCCGCTGGGAAGCGTAAAACCCTACTCCTCCTTTGGTGGATTGCCTCTCGTGGAGTTTGGCGGATGAACTAGTACAGTGCTCTCGTGCCTCTGGAGGCTGGGTAGCTTTGTGTGTTGCTCAAGGTGGGGAATGAACCGATCCCCTTATGAAATATCCTACCCTCTCTCTTTATAGAGGAGGCCCGGGTCCTCTTCCCTTATCGTTTCAGCGGGAAGGGATCCCACAGCGGCCAATTTCAAAGGGGAATAGGGGAACATGCTCCCCTTCCCAAAGGTGGTCTTCGCGTGCGAAGTAGATGCCCGCGCTGCAGGGACGGGCCCCAGGGTGACATCTGCCCTACTCGCGGGTGGCGACGGACTTGTTGCACCAGAAAGTAAACCTTTGGAAAATGCCTTTGGAACCCTGGTACGCCCGTGCCCCCTTCGCACTAAAGGGGAAATGTCACATCCCTTGATCCCTAACTAGGGTTTAGTATTTGTGCTCATGTTTTCTTCCTTTGCATTCAAGAATTTGAAACAAACTCCAAAGAAGTGGTGAAACTCAAACCAAAAAAACCCTAGCCACTTCTTATTCAAAGGAAATTCAAATCTTGTCAAAATCAATGAACCCAAAATGGCCTTCTTAAAAGTTCAATATTTCTGATAAATACTGAAAACAAATTATCAGGGGAGAAAACTATTTTCAAAACACCCTTGGCATTTATTTGTAATTCAGAAAGCCCCTGAATTCAAACTTAAATTTGAATTCAAGTATTTTCAAGTTTCAAAAACGTTGCAAACCTCAGGAGTAGTTGGGAATATTCCAACTATCACTCAGGGTTGTTCAAACTAATTTTTAGCTTGCTTTTTGAAGCCAAAATAAATAGAAATCAATGTAAGCAAATAAAACAGAAACAGAAATAGCAGAAAATGAAAAAACCCTATTGTACGCTTACCTGCGAGGCCCAGCCCACCAGGTGCAGGGTCGTCTTCTTCCTTTGCCTTCTGGCAGAGGAGAGAACGACGACGGCGGCCTCCTCCACCTCGTGCTTCGTCGTGGCGTCCTCCGCTGCCCCCCAGGACAGCGCGACAATGGGGATGACTACCCCGAGCACGTCCCTATCCATCCCCGCTCTCCATTCCTCCCCCTCCTCTCGGTTTCATCCCTCTCCTCCTGTCGCCATTGACAGAAGCATGAGCTCGAGGAGCCCGAGCTCTCTGGCCACAGGGAAGCCTTCTCGAGTGTTCCATCCTCTCCGCAACGTCGAGCTCGACACGCACGTCGACGAAACAGTCCTCCCCGAGCCCTGCAACGCCCCAATGCCGTCGTCTACAACCTTCGGCCGCCGGCAAATCGACGGTGGATCGCCGGCTACAGCCCCTCCCCGAGCAGTCTAAGCCCAGCTTCGCCTCCACCGTGAGCTTGCGAGCATTTCCCCTCTGTTTCCCCTCTCTCCCCGGCACTCCAGCCCCGAGACCCATGAACCCGAGCTCCAGCAGCCGCGTCGGCTCATCGCCGGCATGCTCCGGCCACCTATAGCCCCTCCTGATGCCCGAAGAGGATGAGGCCGAGCCTGGGGATCATCCCAGTGCTCTCGGCACTCGATCCCGAGCACCACAGCGCGATTTGGTGCGTCTCCGGCGAAGATCCGCCGCGGAACTAGTCGTCGTCGGTCAGTCTCCGGTGGGGGACGACGTGGTCGACCTAATCCCGGAGGATTAGAACTAAGCAGCCACTAACAGTGGGCCCTAGTAGTTGGTCAAACCCACTTAGGGGCTGGTCAGCGCGGGATTAGCTCCTGAGACGCTGACCAGTGGCCCCCACCTGTCAGGTTTGACCTGACCAGGTCAGTTGACCTGCTGACGCAGTGCTGATGTGGTTATAACGCAATAAAGAGTTTTCTGATTTAAAAGAATTCCAGAAAATGCCCAAAACTTCTTAAAATCATAGAAAATAATTTGTATCTCCAATGAAAATAATTTATATATGAAAAAGTATCAGAAAAATCGAAGGAATCTGATTTCGATATTTTCAAACACGTTTGAAAATGTTAACATCACCAAAAAGATTAAATGATGATTAGGATAACCATATTAAGTAATATATATTTGGAATTTGAAATCCATTTGAATTCCACTTCAAATATTATGACCAAACAATGATCAGGAACAATCAGCACCTCAAAATACCATCTTCATGCATGCTAAAACAAGATTACCTGAGCATCAGGTCAAATCAATTAAAAGGGTATTTGAAAATACCTTGTTTGAAGTGATATTTGAATCTTGATTCAAATCAACTTCAACTTAAGAAATGGTAGTCACATTAGCCTACCACCTTTCATTTTCATGCCATGCTCATGCATCATCTTGTTGCATATGATTGTAATTGATTGTTATTGTTCTTACCGGTAGGCCCCGCTCCTCCGGATTCCACCGAATATCCGACTGACGGATATTGTCCCTCTGCTGAGCAACAAGGCAAGCAACCATTTTGATCATCCCGATAAATCCCATGTTCTCGCTCCTACACTTACTTATTGCATTAGGATCAAATGCTTTTGCCACGTTAGTTGAACCCATTTCCTTTGCATGACTTGTCTTTGTCACGGTAAATAGTTGAACCTTGCAACCTAGCATACCTTGTAGATGCTTGAGACATGATGTGCCTTATCCTGCTATGCATGCTATGCTTAGAGTTGTGTATGGTCTGTCATCTGGGTGATGAACAGAATTGTGAGAATGCGTTCAGTAAGTAAAGGTTGTGTGTTGAACCTGATTGGTAAAGGTACCGGTGAAAGGATATGTAGGAGTACATGGCGGGTTGTTTCATTGGAACCGTCCTTAGGAACTGAGTTCCGTGTATGTAATCCAAGACGAGATACTACCACATGTTGGGCCCTGAAATATGACCCCGCTCGACTTATTAACCGCTTAGTACTCGGTCCAGGAGTTGCAAGTAGTTTCTGATGTTTATAGTCCTGCTGGAGGCCGTGCATAGCGCTGACCTGAGAGGTGGGATATGATGCGGTAGGCAGTGGCACGGTGTACCAAGTGGCACCCGGATGGTGGGCTTGGGAACCCTCCGCACATCGTTTGAGGCCACGGCGGAAACCTCGGCCGGACTTCCGTGCGGGTTACCCTTAGATAGGCGATAGACCTGGACTAAGTATTAGCGTGGTTAACGGTCGTGGCGACTCCCTCGCTGGGCTTCCTCTTGAAGGTTGCCGAGGTGCATGATGTGCACATGGCGATAAGTGGCAAGAGTGTGTTTGAAGAAGTACACCCCTGCAGGGTTATGATCTATTCGAATAGCCGCGTCCGCGGATATGGACTACTTGGAGACATATGTTGTTCATAGATAACTTTAATGGCTACTCATAAAATTGTCAAGATAAGCGTGAGTGTCGTGGACGGCATTTCCGTATGGAGACGGGATGATTCCACGATGGAGTATTGTTGTGGTGTTAGTGGACTCGTGTGCGAGAAATCAAAGTTGTCAAAACTAATTTAAAATGCAAGTTGTCTAGCCACGAGTCAAATGCTGGCTTTCCGCATGAAACCCCACAACTCCTTATTGATACATTGCATGACTAGATAGATTATCCTAAAGTCTTGCTGAGTACTTTTGTACTCATGTTTGCTTAAAATTTGATGCAGAGGTTGTTAATGACCCTAATGGAGGGTTCTTCCTAGACATCGACGACGACGAGTAGCTGGTATCCCACCTACGATCTGGCCCTAGGATGGGTCTGTAGATAGTCAGGCCATGTGCCTTTATCTTTCCATCTGTCTGTACTCAGACAGCTTTACTCTTCCGCTGGTTTGTAAGAATTGTGTGTATGACTTGTGATGATGGGTCGTGAGACCCCTACCTTTTAATATTATGTGTGTGGCTCTTCCGAGCCTTCTAAATAAAGGTTGTATGTTTATGGTTACGTTGTGATGCCATCGATGTATCTATACATATCGGTATGCCATGCGTACGTGTGTTGTACTTGATATGTATGGGGTTCGAATACCTAGTCATAGACTTTAGTAGCATTCCTTACAGGGAAATGCCCCTTTGTGATTCCAATGAGCCATGGTAGTTCGCTACTGCTCCGGACACATTGGTTGACCGGCATGTGTCCTTCTTAGCTGCTGTGTTTGTTCCTTTGGGGAAATATCACACGATGTAATGGAGTCCTTGTGGCTTGCTACTACTCATCTACATTCGCTGGTGACCGACACCGGCTTTGCTAGGTCATGTATGCCTCTCCCTGTGCGGAACTGCAGCTTTGGTTTATGACTAGACATGTCGATTCGGGTTCTTTGTCATTGGATTGCTAGCGACACAATTGCATACGCGAGTCAAAAGGCGCAAACGGTCCCGGCTAAGGTAAGGCTGCAGCCGTGGGGATAACCGTGCGTGAGACCGCAAAGAGATGCTATGTGTTACAGGCTGGATTCCAATGGCTTAGGATCGGGGTCCCGACAGCGTTGGTATCAGAGCCTGACTGAGTGTAGGATTACTAAGCCAAACTGGTCGAAGTTGAATCTAGAATTGCTTTAGTTATATATAAGGGAATTGTTTGTGGAAGGGAACGTAAGACTCTTGTTCTCTTCTCAAGTTATTCTATTCTGGTCATCCTCGTCTTTTTTGCGGGGATTAAGGATTAGGTTACTCATCTTCTCTTAGGCTCGTGTTTCTGATCGGTAGAATATAGGACAACGGGTCGAGAGTTATTTCGGGTTTCTTTTATCCCTAGGAAAAGGAAGTAAGTTTGATGATCACAGAATTGAACTTGATAGTTGAGTGGTTACGCTATTCTATTTTATGAGTTGTCTCAAAATTGTTTTTGAGCATTTACAGCCGTTGTGCTGCCCAAATTTGTATTCAGAGCTCTAATGCTTTTGCATTACTCTCTATTTTCGGATGCCTGGCCGTCCTTCTCGTCAGGTGGTTCGTCTGACTCGGTGCATTGATGTGTCGGGTCATACGGCCATGCTAGTCAGGATGATGTTAGTGTCCGGTTACTGCTGGTACCCAGAGTACACAGTGGAGGAGCAGTACCGGGATTTTAATCAGAGCCAGTACCTCTGCACTGTTAGGGTATTCGTAGATTACCCTGGAGCTGAGGAGCTAATCCATTGGTCTTATGGATTGGGGGTCACTGTTGACATGGCAGTACAAGATGCTTCCCATTCAATGCTGACCATCATGAGGGCTAGACATGCACTGCTGCAGAATTCAGAGTTCTGCTATGTTCCTGCCTCTCAGCCAGGTGAAGAAGGATACCTCAGTGGGCTCTACTTTGATTCCTCTATGGAGGATCCGTTGCTGCAGTCCACTGCTGAGATGCTAGAGAATAGAGACAGGGATGCTTGTGCCCTTCGTATGGAGCTCTATGCTACACGTGCCCGTCTGTGGACGGCCTTGACGCAGCTGGCGCCGGTAGTCCAGACAGGGTATGGAGATATGGAGATGCTGAACCCTGTTAGAACCCATCTTCCGACTCATGTTGACTGGCCTGCTATAGGATGAGTCACCCCTCTTCGGGGACCTCTACTACCACCAGTCAGGGGTCCAAGGCCACATCCGTGTCCTTACGGATACGAGGGATCTCAGGCTAGAGTATTTCCTGATCCGTAGGTTGAGCTTCCAGGCCATAGAGGCAATCTTTATGAGATGTTCTATGCGGATGCCTGAACCGTGAGTGGAAGGATAGTATGGTAGTAGTTGTACTTTCACAGTCCTGTGTGACTTGTGAAGTATGCTTGTGTTGTGAAATGAATTCCGGAGGAATAGATAAATAATGTATAGGAAGCTTGGAAGCCTCTAATGAGTAGTTTCATATTTTTAGTAGTTTGTTCTTCGGTTAAGGTTGTACTGAACTATGTAATGGTGTGTATGAACCATGGTGTATATATAGCAGTTGCTTGTTACCATGCTGTTCGGATATTCATTTCCACATTCCATGTGTTCAGTGCATTCTTAATCCATAGCTAGTATTGATGTTGATATTGGTCTAAGCTGTGAGTTTGTTTGTCAGGATGGTGTTCACCAGGTTGAATCGTGCCCCTGCTCATGAGCAAGGCAAGGGTAGTCAAGTGTCACAGGAAGAACTGCCTCACCCGCCCTCTTTGGCGGAAGTTATGCTTGAGGCAGAGAGAAACAAAAGGGAGACCAACCGACTGTTAGAGCGTATTGAGAAAAATACGGCTCGTCGGCCTCGGAATGCTGCAGTGTCCCTCAATGACTTTGTGAAGCTGAATCCTCCAAAGTTCCATCACTCCGTCGATCCCCTCGACGCTGATGATTGGTTGTGCAGTATATCACGCAAGATTCGTTGTGCGAATGTTTCTGAGGCCGACAAGGTGACCTTTGCGGCGTACTTTCTGGAAGGACCCGCCAATCTGTGGTGGGAGAACCTCGAAGCTATGCATCCTGCTGAACCAGCAGCCACATGGGCAGACTTTAGTGCAGCCTTCCGTCTGCACCATATTCCAGAGGGCCTGATGGACAGAAAGAGAGAGGAGTTCTGTGCATTCACCCAGGGAAAGTTGACCGTGGATGCCTATAGCCGCGAGTTTGGTAACCTCACCCGCTATGCAACAGAGGAGGTGTCTACTAATGCCAAGAAGCAAGCAAGATTCCGTTAGGGTCTGAGCCCTGAGCTTCGTCGTGATTTGCGGCTCCACGAATGTACAAGCTTCCAAGCCCTGGTCAACAAGGCGATCAGTGCCGAGATTGGTCATACCGACTATGAAGCCACAAAGAAGCACTCCCGTGACTTTGGCTCGTCATCTGGTTCTGCGTTTCCAAAATGCAGGATGTGGGTTCCAAACAGTTCTCTGCCGCCAAGATACACTCTGAGGCCATCCTCTGTGGCGCCTCAGACGAATCAGACCAACCCTCCAACAAAAACCTATGGTGCTCCAGCTAGCAATGCTGCACCACGTGCCAATCAGGTGATCTGTTACAAGTGTGGAGAACTAGGGCACTATTCCCGTGAGTGTCCTCAGAATGTGGGTGCCAAGCAACCCGGAAAGTCCGTTGGGCAAGGCAAGTCGGGCAAAGCTTACTATGTGAAGTGAACTCCTGCACGTGGCCGTGTGAACTACGTTTCAGCAGAAGAAGCTGCAGAGGATCCCGACGTCATACTGGGTACGCTCCTTGTTAATCATCACCCAGCGTCTGTTCTTTTTGACACTGGGTCTTCTCATTCCTTCATTTCAGAAAGTTATGCACAGTTGCATAACATGTCTTTCTGTGATATGCCAATTCCATTGGTTGTCCAAACTCCTGGTAGTAAGTGGCAAACCTCCAGGATAACCTGTGACAATGAAATTCTAGTAGACAAGCTAGTTTTTCTAGCATCATTGATATCCTTGAAATCTTTAGATATCAATATCATCTTGGGTATGGACTGGATGTCATCTCACTATGCCAAGATTGATACTCATTCTAGAAATGTTCAGCTTACCCATCCCTCGGGTGAGATAGTCAATGTCTCTACTCGAGTTACCCAATGCCAACTCTATTCCCTCAATGACAACCCTCTTCCAGAACTTGAAGACGTTCCGGTAGTCCGTGACTTCCCAGATGTTTTTCCACCGTCAGGAATTCCACCTGACAGAGATGTAGAGTTTATGATAGATCTTGTTCCGAGAACCGTTCCAATAGCCAGAATACCATATAAGATGGCTGTTGGGGAACGTCGCATGGGAAACAAAAAATTTCCTACGCGCACGAAGACCTATCATGGTGATGTCCATCTACGAGAGGGGATGAGTGATCTACGTACCCTTGTAGATCGTACAGCAGAAGCGTTAGTGAACGCGGTTGATGTAGTGGAACGTCCTCACGTCCCTCGATCCGCCCCGCGAACAATCCCGCGATCAGTCCCACGATCTAGTACCGAACGGACGGCACCTCCGCGTTCAGCACACGTACAGCTCGACGATGATCTCGGCCTTCTTGATCCAGCAAGAGAGACGGAGAGGTAGAAGAGTTCTCCGGCAGCGTGACGGCGCTCCGGAGGTTGGTGATGACCTTGTCTCAGCAGGGCTCCGCCCGAGCTCCGCAGAAACGTGATCTAGAGGAAAAACCGTGGAGGTATGTGGTCGGGCTGCCGTGGAAAAGTCGTCTCAAATCAGCCCTAAAACCTCCGTATATATAGGTGGGAGGGAGGGGACCTTGCCTTGGGGCTCAAGGAGCCCCAAGGGGGTCGGCCGAGTCCAAGGGGGAAGGTTCCCCCCCCCAAACCGAGTTGGACTTGGTTTGGTGGGTGGGAGTCCTTCCTTCCCTTCCCACCTCCTCCTTTTTTTTCTCTTTGATTTTCTTTCCTAGGAGCATAGGGCCCTTTTGGGCTGTCCCACCAGCCCACTAAGGGCTGGTGTGCCACCCTCAAGGCCTATGGGCTTCCCCGGGGTGGGTTGCCCCCCCCCCCCCCCGGTGAACTCCCGGAACCCATTCGTCATTCCCGGTACATTCCCGGTAACTCCGAAAACCTTCCGGTAATCAAATGAGGTCATCCTATATATCAATCTTCGTTTCCGGACCATTCCGGAAACCCTCGTGACGTCCGTGATCTCATCCGAGACTCCGAACATCATTCGGTAACCAACCATATAACTCAAATACGCATAAAACAACGTCGAACCTTAAGTGTGCAGACCCTGCGGGTTCGAGAACTATGTAGACATGACCCGAGAGACTCCTCGGTCAATATCCAATAGCGGGACCTGGATGCCCATATTCGATCCTACATATTCTACGAAGATCTTATCGTTTGAACCTCAGTGCCAAGGATTCATATAATCCCGTATGTCATTCCCTTTGTCCTTCGGTATGTTACTTGCCCGAGATTCGATCGTCAGTATCCGTATACCTATTTCAATCTCGTTTACCAGCAAGTCTCTTTACTCGTTCTGTAATACAAGATCCCGCAACTTACACTAAGTTACGTCGCTTGCAAGGCTTGTGTGTGATGTTGTATTACCGAGTGGGCCCCGAGATACCTCTCCGTCACACGGAGTGACAAATCCCAGTCTTGATCCATACTAACTCAACTAACACCTTCGGAGATACCTGTAGAGCATCTTTATAGTCACCCAGTTACGTTGCGACGTTTGATACACACAAAGCATTCCTACGGTGTCAGTGAGTTATATGATCTCATGGTCATAGGAATAAATACTTGACACGCAGAAAAATAGTAGCAACAAAATGACACGATCAACATGCTACGTCTATTAGTTTGGATCTAGTCCATCACGTGATTCTCCTAATGACGTGATCCAGTTATCAAGCAACAACACCTTGTTTATAATCAGAAGACACTGACTATCTTTGATCAACTGGCTAGCCAACTAGAGGCTTGCTAGGGACGGTGTTTTGTCTATGTATCCACACAAGTAAATGAGTCTTCATTCAATACAATTATAGCATGGATAATAAACGATTATCTTGATACAGGAATTATAATAATAACTATATTTATTATTGCCTCTAGGACATAATTCCAACAGTCTCCCACTTGCACTAGAGTCAATAATCCAGCCCTCACATCATCATGTGAATTACATTGTAATAAATCTAACACCCATACAGTTCTGGTGTTGATCATGCTTTGTCCGTGGAAGAGGTTTAGTCAGCGGGTCTGCTACATTCAAATCTGTGTGCACTTTGCATATATTTACGTCCTCTCCCTCGACGTAGTCGCGGATGAGGTTGAAGCGTCGTTTGATGTGTCTGGTCTTCTTGTGAAACCGTGGTTCCTTTGCTAAGGCAATGGCACCCGTGTTGTCACAGAACAAGGTTATTGGATTCAGTGCGCTCGGCACCACTCCAAGATCCGTCATGAACTGCTTCATCCAGACACCCTCCTTAGCCGCCTCCGAGGCAGCCATGTACTCCGCTTCACATGTAGAATCTGCTACGACGCTTTGCTTGGAACTGCACCAGCTTACCGCACCCCCATTTAGAATAAATACGTATCCGGTTTGCGACTTAGAGTCGTCCGGATCTGTGTCAAAGCTTGCATCGACGTAACCTTTTACGGCGATCTCTTCGTCACCTCCATACACGAGAAACATCTCTTTAGTCCTTTTCAGGTACTTCAGGATATTCTTGACCACAGTCCAGTGATCCACTCCTGGATTACTCTGGAACCTACCTGCCATACTTATGGCCAGGCTAACATCCGGTCTAGTGCACAGCATTGCATACATGATAGAACCTATGGCTGAAGCATAGGGGACGGAGCGCATATGCTCTCTATCTTCATCAGTTGCTGGGCACTGAGTCTTACTCAATCTCGTACCTTGTAAAACTGGCAAGAACCCTTTCTTGGACTATTCCATTTTGAACCTCTTCAAAACTTTATCAAGGTATGTGCTTTGTGAAAGTCCTATCAGGCGTTTTGATCTATCCCTATAGATCTTAATGCCGAGAATGTAAGCAGCTTCTCCTAGGTCCTTCATAGAGAAACTCTTATTCAAGTAATCCTTTATGCTCTCTAAAAACTCCACGTTGTTTCCAATTAGCAATATGTCATCCGCAAATAATATTAGAAACGCCACAGAGCTCCCACTCACTTTCTTGTAAATACAAGATTCTCCAACCACTTGTATAAACCCAAATGCTTTGATCACCTCATCAAAGCGTTTGTTCCAACTCCGAGATGCTTGCACCAGTCCATAAATGGATCGCTGGAGCTTGCACACCTTGTTAGCATTCTTAGGATCGACAAAACCTTCGGGTTGTATCATATACAACTCTTCCTTAAGGAAACCGTTAAGGAACGCCGTTTTGACATCCATCTGCCAGATTTCATAATCGAAAAATGCAGCTATTGCTAACATGATTCTGACGGACTTAAGCATCGCTACGGGTGAGAATGTCTCATCGTAGTCAACTCCTTGAACTTGTGAAAAACCCTTTGCCACAAGTCGAGCTTTATAAACGGTCACATTGCCGTCAGCGTCCGTCTTCCTCTTAAAGATCCATTTGTTCTGAATAGCCTTGCGGCCCTCAGGTAGTACCTCCAAAGTCCACACTTTGTTCTCATACATGGATCCTATCTCGGACTTCATGGCTTCTAGCCATTTGTTGGAATCTGGGCCCACCATTGCTTCTTCATAATTTGCAGGTTCATTGTTGTCTAACAACATGATTGATAAGACGGGATTACCGTACCACTCTGGAGCAGCACGTGGTCTCGTCGACCTGCGTGGTTCGACAGAAACTTGAACCGGAGTTTCATGATCATCATCATTAACTTCCTCCTCAACCGGCGTCGCAACGACAGAGGTTTCCCCTTGCCCTGCGCCACCATCGAGAGGGATGAGAGGTTCGACAACCTCGTCAAGTTCTATCTTCCTCCCACTCAATTCTCTCCAGAGAAACTCCTTCTCGAGAAAAGCTCCGTTTTTAGCAACAAACACTTTGCCCTCGGATTTGAGATAGAAGGTGTACCCAACTGTCTCTTTTGGGTAACCTATGAAGACGCACTTTTCCGCTTTGGGTTCCAGCTTTTCAGGCTGAAGCTTTTTGACATAAGCATCACATCCCCAAACTTTAAGAAACGACAACTTTGGCCTTTTGCCATACCACAGTTCGTATGGTGTCGTCTCAACGGATTTTGATGGTGCCCTATTTAAAGTGAATGCAGCTGTTTCTAATGCATAACCCCAAAACGATAATGGAAAATCGGTAAGAGAAATCATAGATCGCACCATCTCTAATAAAGTACGATTACGACGTTCGGACACACCATTACGCTGTGGTGTTCCAGTCGGTGTTAACTGTGAAACAATTTCACATTGTCTTAAGTGAGCACCAAACTCGAAACTCAGATATTCACCCCCACGATCAGACCGTAGGAACTTGATCTTCTTGTTACGATGATTTTCAACTTCACTCTAAAATTGCTTGAACTTTTCAAATGTTTCATACTTGTGCTTCATCAAGTAGACATAACCATATCTACTCAAATCGTCAATGAAGGTGAGAAAATAACGATATCCGCCGCGTGCCTCCACGCTCATCGGACCACACACATCGGTATGTATGATTTCCAACAAGTCACTTGCACGCTCCATTGTTCCGGAGAACGGAGTCTTAGTCATCTTGCCCATGAGGCATGGTTCGCACGTGTCAAGTGAATCAAAGTCAAGTGACTCCAAAAGTCCATCAGCATGGAGTTTCTTCATGCGCTTTACACCAATATGACCTAAGCGGCAGTGCCACAAAAATATGGCGCTATCATTGTTAACTCTAACTCTTTTGGTCTCAATGTTATGTATATGCGTATCGCTATCAAGATTCAATATGAACAATCCTCTCACATTAGGTGCACGACCATAAAAGATGTTACTCATAGAAATAGAACAACCATTATTCTCTGACTTAAAAGAGTAACCGTCTCGCAATAAACAAGATCCAGATATAATGTTCATGCTCAACGCAGGCACTAAATAACAATGATTTAAGTTCATCACTAATCCTGATGGTAACTGAAGTGAAACTGTGCCGACGGCGATTGCTGTTGGAAATATGCCCTAGAGGCAATCATAAAATGGTTATTATCATATTTCCTTGTTCATGATAATCGTCTATCGTTCATGCTATAATTGTATTAACAGGAAACAGTAATACATGTGTGAATGAATAGATCACAATGTGTCCCTAGCAAGCCTCTAGTTGGCTAGCTCGTTAGTCAATAGATGATCATGGTTTCCTGATCATGAACATTGGATGTCATTGATAACGGGATCACATCATTGGGAGAATGATGTGGTGGACAAGACCCAATCCTAAGCCTAGCACTAGATCGTATTGTTCGTATGCTAATGCTTTTCTAATGTCAAGTATCTTTTCCTTCGACCGTGAGATTGTGCAACTCCCGGATACCGTAGGAGTGCCTTGGGTGTATCAAACGTCACAACGTAACTGGGTGACTATAAAGGTGCACTACGGGTACCTCCGAAAGTGTCTGTTGGGTTGGCACGAATCGAGATCGGGATTTGTCACTCCGTTGATGGAGAGGTATCTGTGGGCCCACTCGGTAGAACATCATCATGAGCTCAATGTGACTAAGGAGTTAGTCACATGATGACGTGCTACGGAACGAGTAAAGAGACTTACCGGTAACGAGATTGAACAAGGTATAGGTATACCGACGATCGAATCTCGGGCAAGTTCTATACCGACAGACAAAGGGAATCGTATACGGGATTGATTGAATCCTTGACATCGTGGTTCATCCGATGAGATCATCGTGGAGCTAGTGGGAGCCACCATGGGTATCCAGACCCCGCTGATGGTTATTGGCCAGAGAGGTGTCTCGGTCATGTCTGCCTGTCTCCCGAACCCGTAGGGTCTACACACTTAAGGTTCGATGACGCTAGGGTTATAGGGAATTGTTGTACGAGGTTATCGAAAGTTGTTCGGAGTCCCGGATGAGATCCCGGAAATCACGAGGAGCTCTGGAATGGTCCGGAGGTAAAGATTGATATATAGGACGGATGGTTTCGGACACCGGAAGTGTTTCGGGCATCACCGGTAACGTACCGGGACAACCGGGGCCACCGGAGGTGGTCCCGGGGGACCACCGAAGGGGGGTGACGACCCTGGGAGGCTTGATGGGCTAAGTGGGGAAGGGAACCAGCCCCTAAGTGGGCTGGTGCGCCCCCCACCCAGCCCATGTGCACCATAAAAAAGGGGAAGGGGGAACCCTAACTTAGGTGGGCCTTGGGCCCACCAGAGGGGTGCGCCACCCCTCCTCCTTGCCCTGGCCGCCACACCCCCCATCTGGGAGGGCTGCCGCACCCCCTAGGGTGGGAACCCTAGGGGTGGCACCCCCTCTCCCCTTCCCCTATATATAATGGGCACTTTTGGCCTTTGGAGGACACGGTTTTCCCTCTCCCTCGGCGCAGCCCTGCACTTCTTCCTCCTCCTCTCTGCCGGCGCTTGGCGAAGCCCTGCCGGGAGACCTCGTCTCTCCACCAACACCACGTCGTCGTGTTGCTGGATTTCATCCCCAACCTCTCCCTCCTCCTTGCTGGATCAAGGTGCGGGAGACGTCACCGGGCTGCACGTGTGTTGAACGCGGAGGTGCCGTTGTTCGGCACTAGATCGGAATCGCTGCGAGTACGACTCCATCAACCGCGTTCTAGCAACGCTTCCGCTTAACGATCTTCAAAGGTACGAAGATGCTCTTACCCCTCTCTCGTTGCTGGTCTCTCCATAGGAAGATCTGAACATGCGTAGGAAAATTTTGAATTTATGCTACGTTACCCAACAGTGGCATCCGAGCCAGGTTTTCTATGCGTAGATTCTATGCACGAGTAGAACACAAAAGTTGTGGGCGATGCTTTGTCAATTTGCTTGCCCTTACTAGTCTTATTCTTTTCCGGCGGTATTGGGGGATGAAGCGGCCCGGACCGACCTTACACGTACGCTTACGTGAGACGGGTTCCACCGACAGACATGCACATCGTGCATAAAGGTGGCTAGCGGGTGTCTGTCTCTCCTACTCTAGTCGGATTGGATTTGATGAAAAGGGTCCTTATGAAGGGTAAATAGCTTTGGCATATCATCGTTGTGGCTGTCACGTAGGTAAGAAGGCGTTCTTGCTAGAAACCCAAATCAGCCACGTAAAACTTGCAACAACAATTACAGGACGTCTAACTTGTTTTTGCAGGGTTTGACATGTGATGTGATATGGCCAAAGTTGTGATGTTGCATGTATGATGTATGAGATGATCATGTTATTGTAATAGGTTTCACGACTTGCATGTCGATGAGTATGACAACCGGCAGGAGCCATAGGAGTTGTCTTAATTTATTGTATGAGATGCAACGCCATGTGCTTACTATTTTACTTCATTGCTAACGGTTAGCTATAGTAGTAGTGATAGTAGTAGTTGGCGTGACGACTTCACGGAGACACGATGATGGAGATCATGATGATGGAGATCATGGTGTCACGCCGGTGACGATGATGATCATGCAATGCCTGAAGATGGAGATCGAAAGAGCAAAGATGATAATGGCCATATCATGTCACTATATGATTGCATTGTGATGTTTATCATGTTTTACATCTTATTGCTTAAAACGACGGTAGCATAATAAGATGATCCCTCTTAAAATTTCGAGAACGTATTCCCCTAAGTGTGCACCGTTGCGAAGGTTCGTTGTCTCGAAGCACCACGTGATGATCGGGTGTGATAGATTCTAACGTTCGCATACAACGGGTGTAAGCCAGATTTACACATGCGAAACACTTAGGTTGACTCGACGAGCTTAGCATGTACAGACATGACCTCGAATACAAGAGACTGAAAGGTCGAACATGAGTCGTATGGTTGAATACGATCAGCATGAAGTTGCTCACCATGGTGACTAGTCCGTCTCACGTGATGATCGGACACGGGTTAGTCAACATGGATCATGTATCACTTAGATGACTAGAGGGATGTAGATTTGAGTGGGAGTTCATACTTAATTTGATTAAATGAACTTAATTGTCATGAACTTAGTCTAAAAGTTGTCTTTACAAATATTGTAGATGTCCAACGTCAACCTCAACTTCAATGCATTCCTAGAGAAAAACAAGCTGAAAGATGATGGTAGAAACTATGCGGACTGGGTTCGCAACCTGAAGCTCATCCTTGAAGCAGCTAAAAAGGCTTATGTCCTTAATGCGCCGCTAGGTGACCCTCCCGCTCCCGCAGCAGCCCAGGACATTCTAAACGTCTGGCAAGTGTGGAGTGATGACTACTCTCTGGTCAGGTGTGGCATGTTATACAGTTTAGAAACGGGGCTCCAAAGACGTTTTGAGCAACACGGGGCATATGAGATGTTCCAAGAGCTGAAGCTAGTTTTTCAAGCTCATGCCCATGTCGAGAGATATGAAGTCTCCGACAAGTTCTTCAGCTGTAAGATGGAGGAGAACAGTTCTGTCAGTGAGCACATACTCAAAATGTCTGGGTTACACGGTCGTCTGACTTCACTTGGAGTCGAACTTCCGGATGATGCTATCATTGACAGAATCCTCCAGTCTCTCCCACCAAGCTACAAAGGCTTTGTGCTTAACTACAACATGCAAGGGATGGAGAAAACCATTCCCGAGTTGTACTCGATGCTCAAGTCTGCAGAAGTAGAAATCAAGAAGGAGCATCAAGTGTTGATGGTCAACAAGACCACTAGTTTCAAGAAAGGCAGGGGTAAGAAGAACTTCAAGAAAGACGGCAAAGCTGTTGCCGCGCCCGGTAAGCCAGATGCGGGAAGAAGAAAAAGAACGGACCCAAGCCTGAGACTGAGTGCTTCTACTGCAAGGGAAAAGGTCACTGGAAGCGGAACTGCCCCAAATACTTAGCGGACAAGAAGGCCGGCAACATTAAAGGTATATGTGATATACATGTTATTGATGTGTACCTTACCAGCGCTCGTAGTAGCACCTGGTTATTTGATACCGGTGTTGTTGCTCACATTTGCAACTCAAAGCAGGAACTACGGAATAAGCGGAGACTGGCCAAGGACGAGGTGACGATGCGCGTCGGGAATGGTTCAAAGGTCGATGTGATCGCCGTCGGCACGCTACCTCTACATCTACCGTCGGGATTAGTTTTAAACCTTAATAATTGTTATTTAGTACCAGCTTTAAGCATGAACATTGTATCAGGGTCTTGCTTAATGCGAGATGGCTACTCATTTAAGTCACAGAATAATGGTTGTTCTATTTATATGAGTGATATGTTTTATGGTCATGCTCCGCTGGTGAATGGTTTATTCTTGATGAATCTCGATCGTGATGTTACACATATTCATAGTGTGAGTACCAAAAGATGCAAAGTTGATAATGATAGTCCCACATACTTGTGGCACTGCCGCCTTGGTCATATCGGCGTTAAGCGCATGAAGAAGCTCCATACTGATGGACTGCTAGAGTCTCTTGACTTTGAATCATTTGAGACATGCGAACCGTGCCTCATGGGCAAGATGACTAAGACTCCATTCTCAGGAATAATGGAGAGAGAAACCGACTTATTGGAAATAATACATACTAATGTGTGTGGTCCAATGAACGTTGAAGCTCGCGGTGGTTATCGTTATGTTCTCACTCTCACCGATGATTTGAGTAGGTATGGGTATATCTACTTGATGAAGCACAAATCTGAGACGTTTGAAAAGTTCAAGGAATTTCAGAGTGAGGTTGAGAATCAACGTGACAGAAAAATTAAATGTCTACGATCTGATCGTGGAGGAGAATATTTGAGTCACGAATTTGGCACACACCTAAGGAAGTGTGGAATCGTTTCACAACTGACGCCGCCTGGCACACCGCAGCGCAACGGAGTGTCTGAACGTCGTAATTGTACTTTATTAGATATGGTACGATCTATGATGTCTCTCACCGACTTACCGCTATCATTTTGGGGATACGCATTAGAAACTGCAGCATTCACTTTAAATAGGGCACCGTCTAAATCCGTTGAGACGACACCGTATGAACTATGGTTTGGCAAGAAACCTAAGTTGTCGTTTCTTAAAGTTTGGGGCTGCGATGCTTATGTGAAGAAACTTCAACCAGAAAAGCTCGAACCCAAAGCGGAGAAATGCGTATTCATAGGATACCCTAAGGAAACTATTGGGTATACCTTCTATCTTAGATCCGAAGGTAAAACCTTTGTTGCCAAGAACGGATCCTTTCTAGAGAAAGAGTTTCTCTCGAAAGAAGTAAGTGGGAGGAAGGTAGAACTTGATGAGGTAATTACACCCCCTCTCGAACAGGAAAGTAGCGCAGCGCAAGAAGTTGTTCCTGTGGTGCCTACACCGACTGAAGAGGAAGTTAATGATGATGATCATGAAGCTTCGGATCAAGTTACTACTGAACCGCGAAGGTCCACAAGGGTACGCTCCGCACCAGAGTGGTACGGCAACCCAGTGATGGAAATCATGTTGTTAGACAACGGTGAACCTTCGAACTATGAAGAAGCGATGGCGGGCCCGGATTCCAACAAATGGCTTGAGGCCATGAAATCCGAGATAGGATCCATGTATCAGAACAAAGTATGGAGTTTGGTGGACTTGCCCGATGACCGGCGAGCCATAGAAAATAAATGGATCTTCAAGAAGAGGACTGATGCAAACGGTAATGTAACCGTTTACAAAGCTCGACTTGTCGCAAAGGGTTTTCGACAAATTCAAGGAGTTGACTACGAAGAGACTTTCTCTCCCGTAGCGAAGCTGAAATCAGTCTGAATCATGTTAGCAATTGCCGCCTTTTATGATTATGAAATTTGGCAAATGGACGTCCAAACAGCGTTCCTTAACGGGAACCTTAAGGAAGAGTTGTATATGATGCAACCAGAAGGTTTTGTCGACCCTAAGGGTGCTAACAAAGTGTGCAAGCTCCAGCGCTCCATCTATGGGCTGGTGCAAGCATCTCGGAGTTGGAACATTCGCTTTAATGAGGTGATTAAAGCGTTTGGGTTCATACAGGTTTACGGAGAAGCCTGTCTGTACAAGAAAGTGAGTGGGAGCTCTGTAGCTTTCCTCGTACTATATGTGGATGACATATTATTGATGGGGAATGATATAGAGATGTCGGAGAGCATAAAGGCCTATTTGAACAAGAGTTTTTCAATGAAGGACCTTGGAGAAGCTGCATACATATTAGGCATCAAGATCTATAGAGATAGATCGAGACGCCTCATAGGTCTTTCGCAAAGTACATACCTTGACAAGATATTGAAGAAGTTCAATATGGAAAACTCAAAGAAAGGGTTCTTGCCAGTTTTGCAAGGTATGAGATTGATTAAGACTCAGTCGCCGACCACGGTAGCAGATAGAGAGAAGATGAGTTATGTCCCCTACGCTTCAGCCGTGGGCTCTCTAATGTATGCCATGCTGTGTACCAGACCTGATATGAACCTTGCCATAAGCTTGGTAGGGAGGTACCAAAGTAATCCCGGTGCAGAACACTGGACAGCGGTCAAGAATATCCTTAAGTACCTGAAAAGGACTAAGGAAATGTTTCTCGTTTATGGAGGTGACGAAGAGCTCGTCGTAAAGGGTTACGTCGACGCTAGCTTCGACACAGATCCGGATGACTCTAAGTCACAAACCGGATACGTATATGTGCTGAATGGTGGGGCAGTGAGCTAGTGCAGCAGCAAGCAAGAAGTCGTGGCAGCATCTACATGTGAAGCGGAGTACATAGTTGCTTCAGAAGCGGCTCATGAAGGAATTTGGATGAAGGAGCTCATCACCGACCTTGGAGTGGTTCCAAGCGCGTCGGGTCCTATGACACTCTTCTGTGATAACACTGGAGCCATTGCCATAGCCAAGGAGCCCAGGTTTCACCGGAAGACGAAGCACATCAAGCGCCGCTACAACTCCATCCAGGACCATGTCCAGAGTGGAGTGATAGATATTTGTAAAGTACACACGGATCTGAATATTGCAGACCCGTTGACTAAACCTCTTCCACGAGCAAAACATGATCAGCACCATAATGCTATGGGTGTTCGATACATCACAATGTAACTAGATTATTGACTCTAGTGCAAGTGGGAGACTGTTGTAAATATGCCATAGAGGCAATAATAAAATGGTTATTATCATATTTCCTTGTTCATGATAATCGTCTATCGTTCATGCTATAATTGTATTAACAGGAAACAGTAATACATGTGTGAATGAATAGATCACAATGTGTCCCTAGCAAGCCTCTAGTTGGCTAGCTCGTTAGTCAATAGATGATCATGGTTTCCTGATCATGGACATTGGATGTCATTGATAACGGGATCACATCATTGGGAGAATGATGTGGTGGACAAGACCCAATCCTAAGCCTAGCACTAGATCGTATTGTTCGTATGCTAATGCTTTTCTAATGTCAAGTATCTTTTCCTTCGACCGTGAGATTGTGAAACTCCCGGATACCGTAGGAGTGCTTATGGTGTATCAAACGTCACAACGTAACTGGGTGACTATAAAGGTGCACTACGGGTACCTCCGAAAGTGTCTGTTGGGTTGGCACGAATCGAGATCGGGATTTGTCACTCCGTGTGACGGAGAGGTATCTCTGGGCCCACTCGGTAGAACATCATCATGAGCTCAATGTGACTAAGGAGTTAGTCACACGATGACGTGCTACGGAACGAGTAAAGAGACTTACCGGTAACGAGATTAAACAAGGTATAGGTATACCGACGATCGAATCTCGGGCAAGTTCTATACCGACAGACAAAGGGAATCGTATACGGGATTGATTGAATCCTTGACATCGTGGTTCATCCGATGAGATCATGGTGGAGCTAGTGGGAGCCACCATGGGTATCCAGACTCCGCTGATGGTTATTGGCCAGAGAGGTGTCTCGGTCATGTCTGCCTGTCTCCCGAACCCGTAGGGTCTACACACTTAAGGTTCGATGACGTTAGGGTTATAGGGAATTGTTGTACGAGGTTATCGAAAGTTGTTCGGAGTCCCGGATGAGATCCCGGACGTCACGAGGAGCTCCGGAATGGTCCGGAGGTAAAGATTGATATATAGGACGGATGGTTTCGGACACCGGAAGTGTTTCGGGCATCACCGGTAACGTACCGGGACCACCGGAGGTGGTCCAGGGGGACCACCAAAGGGGGGTGACGACCCCGGGAGGCTTGATGGGCTAAGTGGGGAAGGGAACCAGCCCCTAAGTGGGCTGGTGCGCCCCCCACCCAGCCCATGTGCACCAGAAAAAAGGGGAAGGGGGGAACCCTAACTTAGGTGGGCCTTAGGCCCACCAGAGGGGTGCGCCACCCCTCCTCCTTGCCCTGGCCGCCACACCCCCCATCTGGGAGGGCTGCCGCACCCCCTAGGGTGGGAACCCTAGGGGTGGCACCCCCTCTCCCCTTCCCCTATATATAGTGGGCACTTTTGGCCTTTGGAGGACACGGTTTTCCTCTCCCTCGGCGCAGCCCTGCACTTCTTCCTCCTCCTCTCTGCCGGCGCTTGGCGAAGCCCTGCCGGGAGACCTCGTCTCTCCACCAACACCACGCCGTCGTGTTGCTGGATTTCTTCCCCAACCTCTCCCTCCTCCTTGCTGGATCAAGGTGCGGGAGACGTCACCGGGCTGCACGTGTGTTGAACGCGGAGGTGCCGTTGTTCGGCACTAGATCGGAATCGCTGCGAGTACGACTCCATCAACCGCGTTCTAGCAACGCTTCCGCTTAACGATCTTCAAAGGTACGAAGATGCTCTTACCCCTCTCTCGTTGCTGGTCTCTCCATAGGAACATCTGAACATGCGTAGGAAAATTTTGAATTTATGTTACGTTACCCAACAATTGCATCAACCTTGGAACCATTTCCTACGCGCATCGTCACTTCATCTTTCGCCAGCCTTCGTCTATTCCGCAGTTCCTGTTTCGAGTTGCAAATATGAGCAACGAACCGGTATCGAATACCCAGGCACTACTACGAGAGCCGATTAAGTACACATCAATAACATGTATATCAAATATACCTGATTTTTCTTTGGCCGCCTTCTTATCTGCCGGATACTTGGGGCAATTGCGCTTCTAGTGACCCATACCCTTGCAATAGTAACACTCCGTTTCAGGCTTAGGTCCAGCTTTGGGTTTCTTCGTCGGATTGGCAACAGGCTTGCCGCTCTTCTTCGAATTACCCTTCTTGCCTTTGCCGTTTCTCTTGAAACTAGTGGTCTTATTCACCATCAACACTTGATGTTCTTTACGGAGTTCAGACTCTGCGACTTTCAGCATCGCAAACAACTCGCCGGGTGACTTGTTCATCCCTTGCATGTTGTAGTTCAACACAAAGCCTTTATAGCTTGGCAGCAGTGATTGAAGGATTCTATCAGTGATAGCCTCTTGCGGGAGTTCAATCCCCAGCTCAGCCAGACGGTTTGAGTACCCAGACATTTTGAGCACATGTTCACTGACAGACGACTTTTCCTCCATCTTGCAAGCATAGAATTTATCGGAGGTCTCATACCTCTCAATCCGGGCGTTCTTATGAAAGATGAACTTCAACTCCTGGAACATCTCAAATGCTCCATGACGCTCAAAGCGACGTTGAAGTCCTGGTTCTAAGCCATACAAGACTGCACTTTGAACTACTGAGTAGTCCTCCTTACGTGCTAACCAAGCGTTCTTAACATCCTGATCAGCCGTAGCGGGTGGTTCATCTCCTAGCGCAGCATTAAGGACATAATCCTTCTTCCCAGCTTGTAAGATTAGCTTAAGATTACGAGCCCAGTCTACAAAGTTGCTTCCATCATCTTTCAACTTAGCTTTCTCTAGGAACGTATTAAAATTCAGGGTGACTGTCGCGTGAGCCATGATCTACAACACAAATATATTCAAAGTGGACTTAGACTATGTTCAAGATAATTAGAGTTTAACTTAATCAAATTATTCGCTAAACTCCCACTCAAAAAGTACATCTCTCTAGTCATTTGAGTGGTTCATGATCCACTTACACTAGCTCAAGTCCGATCATCACGTGAGTTGAGTATAGTTTCAGTGGTAAGCATCTCTATGCTAATCATATCATCTATATGATTCATGATCGACCTTTCGGTCTCATGTGTTCCGAGGCCATGTTTGCACATGCTAGGCTCGTCAAGCTTAACCCGAGTGTTCCGCGTGCGCAACTGTTTTGCACCCGTTGTATGTGAACGTTGAGTCTATCATACCCGATCATCACGTGGTGTCTCGAAACGACGAACTGTAGCAACGGTGCACAGTCGGGGAGAACACAATTTCGTCTTGAAATTTTAGTGAGAGATCACCTCATAATGCTTCCGTTGTTCTAAGCAAAATAAGGTGCATAAAAGGATTAACATCACATGCAATTCATAAGTGACATGATATGGCCATCATCACGTGCTTCTTGATCTCCATCACCAAAGCACCGGCACGATCTTCTTGTCACCGGCGCCACACCATGATCTCCATCAACGTGTTGCCATCGGGGTTATCATGCTACTCATGCTATTACTACTAAAGCTACATCCTAGCAAAATAGTAAACGCATCTGCAAGCACAAACGTTAGTATAAAGACAACCCTATGGCTCCTGCCGGTTGTCGCACCATCGACGTGCAAGTCGATATTTTCTATTACAACATGATCATCTCATACATCCAATATATCACATCGCATCGTTGGCCATATCACATCACAGGCATACCCTGCAAAAACAAGTTAGACGTCCTCTAATTTTGTTGTTGCATGTTTTACGTGGTGACCATGGGTATCTAGTAGGATCGCATCTTACTTACGCAAACACCACAACGGAGATATATGAGTTGCTATTTAACCTCATCCAAGGACCTCTCGGTCAAATCCGATTCAACTAAAGTTGGAGAAACCAGTCTCTCGTAAGCGTACGAGTAATGTCGGTCCAAGCCACTTCAATCCAACAATACCGCGGAATCAAGAAAAGACTAAGGAGGGCAGCAAAACGCACATCACCGCCCACAAAAACTTTTGTGTTCTACTCGAGAAGACATCTACGCATGAACCTAGCTCATGATGCCACTGTTGGGGAACGTCGCATGGGAAACAAAAAATTTCCTACGCGCACGAAGACCTATCATGGTGATGTCCATCTGCGAGAGGGGATGAGTGATCTACGTACCCTTGTAGATCGTACAGCAGAAGCGTTAGTGAATGCGGTTGATGTAGTGGAACGTCCTCACGTCCCTCGATCCGCCCCGCGAACAATCCCGCGATCAGTCCCACGATCTAGTACCGAACGGACGGCACCTCCGCGTTCAGCACACGTACAGCTCGACGATGATCTCGGCCTTCTTGATCCAGCAAGAGAGACGGAGAGGTAGAAGAGTTCTCCGGCAGCGTGACGGCGCTCCGGAGGTTGGTGATGACCTTGTCTCAGCAGGGCTCCGCCCGAGCTCCGCAGAAACGTGATCTAGAGGAAAAACCGTGGAGGTATGTGGTCGGGCTGCCGTGGAAAAGTCGTCTCAAATCAGCCCTAAAACCTCCGTATATATAGGTGGGAGGGAGGGGACCTTGCCTTGGGGCTCAAGGAGCCCCAAGGGGGTCGGCCGAGTCCAAGGGGGAAGGTTCCCCCCCCCCCAAAACCGAGTTGGACTTGGTTTGGTGGGTGGGAGTCCTTCCTTCCCTTCCCACCTCCTCCTTTTTTTTCTTTTCTCTTTGATTTTCTTTCCTAGGCGCATAGGGCCCTTTTCGGCTGTCCCACCAGCCCACTAAGGGCTGGTGTGCCACCCTCAAGGCCTATGGGCTTCCCCGGGGTGGGTTCCCCCCCCCCACCCGGTGAACTCCCGGAACCCATTCGTCATTCCCGGTACATTCCCGGTAACTCCGAAAACCTTCCGGTAATCAAATGAGGTCATCCTATATATCAATCTTCGTTTCCGAACCATTCCGGAAACACTCGTGACGTCCGTGATCTCATCCGGGACTCCGAACAACATTCGGTAACCAACCATATAACTCAAATACGCATAAAACAACGTCGAACCTTAAGTGTGCAGACCCTGCGAGTTCGAGAACTATGTAGACATGACCCGAGAGACTCCTCGGTCAATATCCAATAGCGGGACCTGGATGCCCATATTGGATCCTACATATTCTACGAAGATCTTATCGTTTGAACCTCAGTGCCAAGGATTCATATAATCCCGTATGTCATTCCCTTTGTCCTTCGGTATGTTACTTGCCCGAGATTCGATCGTCAGTATCCGTATACCTATTTCAATCTCGTTTACCAGCAAGTCTCTTTACTCGTTCCGTAATACAAGATCCCGCAACTTACACTAAGTTACATTGCTTGCAAGGCTTGTGTGTGATGTTGTATTACCGAGTGGGCCCCGAGATACCTCTCCGTCACACGGAGTGACAAATCCCAGTCTTGATCCATACTAACTCAACTAACACCTTCGGAGATACCTGTAGAGCATCTTTATATGATCTCATGGTCATAGGAATAAATACTTGACACGCAGAAAAACAGTAGCAACAAAATGACACGATCAACATGCTACGTCTATTAGTTTGGATCTAGTCCATCACGTGATTCTCCTAATGACGTGATCCAGTTATCAAGCAACAACACCTTGTTTATAATCAGAAGACACTGACTATCTTTGATCAACTGGCTAGCCAACTAGAGGCTTGCTAGGGACGGTGTTTTGTCTATGTATCCACACAAGTAAATGAGTCTTCATTCAATACAATTATAGCATGGATAATAAACGATTATCTTGATACAGGAATTATAATAATAACTATATTTATTATTGCCTCTAGGGCATAATTCCAACAATGGCACCCCTGGAGCTAGCCGAACTTAAGAAGCAACTAGATGAGGCCTTGAATAAAGGTTTCATTTGTCCTAGCTCTTCTCCTTGGGCTTGTCCTGTCCTCTTCGTCAAGAAGAAAGATGGAACGGATCGGATGGTTGTAGATTACCGACCAGTTAATTTGGTCACCATAAAGAACAAGTATCCGCTCCCAGGATCAACAATCTGTATGATCAGCTCGCTGGATCCTCAGTCTTCTCAAAAATGGATTTGAGGTTGGGATACCATCAAATCAAGATCAAGAACGGGGACATCCCAAAAACGGCTTTTGTCACTCGTTATGGCCAATACGAGTACACCGTCATGTCCTTCGGTTTAACCAATGCCCCAGCCACCTTCTCTCACTTGATGAATTCAATCTTCATGGAGTATTTGGATAAATTCGTCGTAGTATACCTCGATGATATTCTCGTCTACTCGAAGAACGAACAAGAACATGCCGAGCATCTAAGGCTGGTATTGATGAAACTTCGAGAGCATCGCCTTTATGCCAAGTTTTCAAAATGTGAATTTTGGTTACCAGAAGTGACCTATCTAGGTCACGTAATCTCTGGGAAGGGTATTGATGTCAATCCCGAGAGAGCTCAAGCTTTCCTTGATTGGACTCAACCTGAAACGGTTAAGCAAGTTAGGAGTTTTCTTGGTCTAGCGAGCTATTGTCGCTGCTTTGTCGAGAATTTCTCCAAGGTTGCAAAGCCTCTAACTGAACTCCTCAAGAAAGATAAAAAGTTTTAGTGGACACCACAGTGTGAGCATAGTTTTGAGGAACTGAAAAGACGCCTGACTTCCGCACCTGTGTTGCTACCACCAGATTTCTCTAAGGACTTTGTTATCTACTGCGACGCCTCGCGACAAGGATTAGATTGCATTCTCATGCAAGATCGTCATGTGATTGCATACGCATTTCGACAGTTGCGTCCAAATGAGGATAATTATCCTACACATGATCTTGAGCTTGCAACTGTAGTCCATGCACTTAAAACTTGGCGATATTACCTTCTTGGTAATCGTTGTGAAATATTCACTGATCACCAAAGTCTGAAATATATCTTCACCCAGCCGGATTTGAATCTCAGGCAAAGACGGTGGGTTGAGTTGATCACGGATTACGACTTAGGGATAACTTACACCCCGGGGAAGGCCAATGTTATGGCTGATCCACTAAGTCATAAGTCTTACTGTAACAATTTGATGCTACAACGAGGTCAACCACATCTCTATGAGGAATTTTGGAAGTTAAATCTCCATATTGTTCTTCAAGGATTCCTTTCTACCCTGGTGGCGAAGCCTACTCTTAAGGATCAAATTATAGCTGGCCAGAAGCGTGATAAGGATATATCACGGATCAAGGAGAATATTATTAGCGGAAACGCTAATGAATTCTCCATGAACGATCGAGGTGTTGTGTTCTTCCAGAATCGTCTAGTGGTTCCTAAGAATCCACATCTAAGGCAGTTAATCCTTAAGGAGGCTCATGATTCTCCTCTCACCATTCATCCTGGTAGTGCTAAGATGTATCAGGACCTACGCCAGAGGTTTTGGTGGACTAGGATGAAGAGAGAAATTGCTGAGTTCGTTGCTAACTGCGACGTTTGTCGTCGAGTTAAGGCAGAACATCAAAGGCCTGTTGGCACCCTTCAACCTTTAGCTATTCCTGAATGGAAATGGGATAAAGTCAATATGGATTTCATTACCGGATTTCCCAAGACCAAGAAAGGAAATAATGCTATCTTTGTAGTCATTGACCGTCTCTCCAAAGTAGCTCATTTTCTTCCAGTTCATGAGAGTATAACAGCTAGCCAGCTAGCAGAGTTATATATCTCTCGAATAGTGTCTCTTCATGGTGTTCCCCTGGAGATTCACTCAGACCGTGGAAGTATCTTTACTTCTCGCTTCTGGGAAAGTTTTCAGCATGCTATGGGGACTCACTTATCTTTTAGCACTGCTTTCCATCCTCAATCAAGTGGTCAAGTAGAAAGAGTGAATCAAGTCCTAGAAGATATGCTCCGAGCTTTTGTTATATCGTTCGGTATGAATTGGGAGAAGTGCCTTCCATTCACCGAATTTGCTTATAACAATAGTTATCAATCAAGCTTGGGCAAAGCTCCTTTGGAAGTTCTCTATGGACGAAGATGTCGAGCACCTCTTAATTGGTCAGAAACCGGAGAGAGGCAACTCTTTGGCCCGGATATGATCCAGGATGCAGAAGAGCAGGTTCGCATTATTCATGAAAAGTTGAAGACAGCCCAGTCTCGTCAAAAGAGCCAATATGATCGTCATCATAAGGCTGTGACCTTTGAAGTTGACGAGAAGTCTTACCTCCGGGTTACACCTTTGAAGGATACACATCGATTCGGTATTGAGGGCAAGTTGGCTCCTCGTTACATTGGTCCTTTTCGCATTCTTGCCAAACGAGGAGAAGTTGCCTACCAGTTGGAACTTCCTCCGCATATTTCCAAGGTTCATGATGTCTTCCACGTCTCGCAACTCAGGCATTGCTTTTCGGATCCTATCCGTGAAGTGGACCACGAAACTCTTGATCTCCAAGATAACCTTTCATACCGAGAATACCGTTGTGTGTTCTTTATCAAGCTGAGCGTACCACTCGACGTCGAAACCTCAAGTTTCTTAAAGTTCAATGGTCAAATCATTCTGAAAAGGAGGCAACATGGGAAAGAGAGGATCGTCTCCGACTTGAGTATCCCGCGCTATTCCCGACGACTTCTAAATCTCGGGACGAGATTCTTTTGAGTTGGGGTGAGTTGTCACATCCCTGGATCCCTAACTAGGGTTTAGTATTTGTGCTCATGTTTTCTTCCTTTGCATTCAAGAATTTGAAACAAACTCCAAAGAAGTGGTCAAACTCAAAACAAAAAAACCTAGCCACTTCTTATTCAAAGGAAATTCAAATCTTGTCAAAATCAATGAACCCAAAATGGCCTTCTTAAAAGTTCAATATATCTGATAAATATTGAAAACAAATTATCAGGGGAGAAAACTATTTTCAAAACACCCATGGCATTTATTTTTAATTCAGAAAGCCTGTGAATTCAAACTTAAACTTGAATTCAAGTATTTTCAAGTTTCAAAAATGTTGCAAACCTCAGGAGTAGTTGGGAATATTCCAATTATCACTCAGGGCTGTTCAAACTAATTTTTAATTTTCTTTTTGAAGCCAAAATAAATAAAAATCAATGTCAGCAAATAAAACAGAAACAGAAATAGCAGAAAATGAAAACAACTATTCTACGCTTACGTGCGAGGCCCAACCCACCAGGGGCAGGATCGTCTTCTTCCTCTGCCTTCTGGCAGAGGAGAGAACGACCACGGCGGCCTCCTCCACCTCCTGCTTCATCGTGGCGTCCTCCGGTGCCCCCCAGGACAGCGCGACAACGGGGATTACTACCCCGAGCGCGTCCATATCCATCCCCGCTCTCCATTCCTCCCCCTCCTCTCGGTTTCTTCCCTCTCCTCTTGTCGCCATTGACAGAAGCTTGAGCTCGAGGAGCCCGAGCTCTCTGGCCACAGGGAAGCCTTCCCGAGTGTTCCATCCTCTCCGCAATGTCGAGCTCGACACGCACGACGATGAAACCGTCCTCCCCGAGCCCTGCAACGCCCCCAGTGTCGTCGTCTTCAACCTTCGGCCATCGGCAAATCGACGGTGGATCGCCGGCTACAGCCCCTCCCCGAGTAGTCTGAGCCCAGCTTCGCCTCCACCGTGAGCTTGCGAGCATTTCCCCTCTGTTTCCCCTCTCTCCCCGGCACTCTAGCCCCGAGACCCATGAACCCGAGATCCGGCAGCCGCCTCGGCTCGTCGCCGGCATGCTCCGGCCACCTATAGCCCCTCCTGATGCCCGTAGAGGATGAGGCCGAGCCTGGGGATCATCCTAGTGCTCTCGGCACTCGATCCCGAGCACCACAGCGCAATTTGGTGCGTCTCCGGCGAAGATCCGTCGCGGATCTGGTCGCCGTCGGTCAGTCTCCGGCGGGGGACGACGTGGCCGACCTAATCCCGGTGGATTAGCACTAAGAACCACTGACAGTGGGCCCTAGTAGTGGGTCAAACCCACTTAGGGGCTGGTCAGCGCGGGATTAGCTCCTGAGATGCTGACCAGTGGCCCCCACCTGTCAGGTTTGACCTGACCAGGTCGGTTTACCTGCTGACGTGGTTATGACGCAATAAAGAGTTTTCTGATTTAAAAGAATTCCAGAAAATGCCCAAAACTTCTACAAATCATAGAAAATAATCCGTAACTCCAATGAAAATAACTTATATATGAAAAAGTATCAGAAAAATCCAAGGAATCATATTTTGATATTTTCAAACATGTTTAAAAATGTTAACATCACCAAACAGATTAAATGATGATTAGGATAACCATATTAAGTAATATATATTTGGAATTTGGAATCCATTTGAATTCCACTTCAAATATTTTGACCAAACAATGATCAGGAACAATCAGCACCTCAAAATACCATCTTCATGCATGCTAAAACAAGATTACCTGAGCATCAGGTCGAATCAATTAAAAGGGTATTTGAAAATACCTTGTTTGAAGTGATATTTGAATCTTGATTCAAATCAACTTCAACTTAAGAAATGGTAGTCACATTAGCCTACCACCTTTCATTTTCATGCCATGCTCATGCATCATCTTGTTGCATATGATTGTTATTGTTCTTACCGGTAGGCCCCGCTCCTCCGGATTCCACCGAATATCCGACTGACGGATATTGTCCCTCTGCTGAGCAACTAGGCAAGCAACCATTTTAATCATCCCGATAAATCCCATGTTCTCGCTCCTACACTTACTTATTGCATTAGGATCAAATGCTTCAAATGCTTTTGCCACGTTAGTTGGACCCATTTCCTTTGCATGACATGTCTTTGTCACAGTAAATAGTTGAACCTTGCAACCTAGCATACCTGCTAGATGCTTGAGCCATGATGTACCTTATCCTGCTATGCATGCTATGCTTAGAGTTGTGTATGGTCTGTCATCTGGGTGATGAACAGAATTGTGAGAATGCGTTCAGTAAGTAAAGGTTGTGTGTTGAACCTGATTGCTAAAGGTACCGGTGAAAGGCTATGTAGGAGTACATGGCGGGTTGTTTCATTGGAACCGTCCTTAGGAACTGAGTTCCGTGTATGTAATCCAAGACGAGATACTACCACATGCTGGGCCCTGAAATATGACCCCGCTCGACTTATTAACCGCTTAGTACTCGGTCCAGGAGTTGCAAGCAGTTTCTGGTGTTTATAGTCATGCTGGAGGCCGTGCATAACGCTGACCTGAGAGGTGGGCTATGATGCGGTAGGAAGTGGCACGATGTACCAAGTGGCACCCGGATGGTGGGCTTGAGAACCCTGCGCACATCGTTTGAGGCAGTGGCGGAAACCTCGGCCGGACTTTCGTGCGGGTTACCCTCAGATAGGCGATAGACCTGGACTAAGTATTAGCATGGTTAACGGTCGTGACCGACTCCCTCGCCGGGCTTCCGCTTGAAGGTTGCCGAGGTGCATGACGTGCACATGGCGATAAGTGGCGAGAGTGTGTGTGAAGAAGTACACCCCTGCAGGGTTATGATCTATTCGAATAGCCACGTCCGCGGATATGGACTACTTGGAGACATATGTTGTTCATAGATAACTTTAATGGCTACTCATAAAATTGTCAAGATAAGCGTGAGTGTCGTGGACGACATTTCTGTATGGAGACGGAATGATTCCACGATGGAGTATTGTTGTGGTGTTAGTGGACTCGTGTGCGAGAAATCAAAGTTGTCAAAATTAATTTAAAATGCAAGTTGTCTAGCCATGAGTCAAATGATGTCTTTCCGCATGAAACCCCATAACTCCTTATTGATACATTTTATGAGTAGATAGCTTATCCTAAAGTCTTGTTGAGTACTTTTGTAATCATGTTTGCTTAGTAACTGTTGCAGAGGTTGTTAATGACCCTAATGGAGAGTTCTTCCTAGACATCGACGACGACGTGTAGGTGGTATCCCAGTCACGATCTGGCCCTAGGATGGGTCTGCAGATAGTGAGGCCATGTGCCTTTATCTTTCCATTTGTCTGTACTCAAACAGCTTTACTCTTTCGCTGGTTTGTAAGAATTGTGTGTATGACTTGCGATGATGGGTCGTGAGACCCCTACCGTGTAATATTATGTGTGTGGCTCTTCCGAGCCTTCTAAATAAAGGTTGTATGTTTATGGTTACGTTGTGATGCCATCGATGTATCTATACATATCGGTATACCATGCATACGTGTGTCGTACTTGATATGTATGGGGTTCGAATACCTAGTCGTAGACTTTAGTAGAATTCCTTATAGGGAAATGCCCCTTTGTGATTCCAATGAGCCGTGGTAGTTCGCTACTGCTCCGGACACATTGGTTGACCGGCATGTGTCCTTCTTAGCTGTTGTGTGTGTCCCTTTGGGGAAATGTCACGCGATGTAATGGAGTCCTTGTGGCTTGCTACTACTCATCTACATTCGCTGGTGACCGACACCGGCTTTGCTGGGTCATGTATGCATGTCCCTGTGCGGAACTGTCGCTTTGGTTTATGACTAGACATGTCGATCCGGGTTCTTTGTCATTGGATTGCTAGCAACACAATTGCATACGCGAGTCAAAAGGCGCAAACGGTCCCGGCTAAGGTAAGGCTGCAGCCGTGGGGATAACCGTGCGTGAGACCGCAAAGAGATGCTATGTGTTACAGGCTGGATTCCTATGGCTTAGGATCGGGGTCCCGACAGGAAACTGCTCCGTCCTGCCATCTGCTGCTCGCATGTCCTTCCCTTGTGTCACCCTTGACTCCTGAGGCCCGGCCTTGCCTCGAAATATCCGCCGCTCCGGAGGGGTCCTGAGGAGGCCCCCTGCAGGTCTTGATGCCGCTCCTCCTTGCGAGGCTTGGCCCCTCGCGAGGGCCTTATCTTGGATGGTGCCGCGCCAGTTGATCTTAGGTCGATGAAGTGGGCCAACTCTGGGCCGCAGGCAGGCACATCTGGGTACCCCCATTCCCATAACGCCGACAGTAGCCCCCGGGCCCAAGGCATGTCTAGGTTAGCCTCTCGACGAAGCCTTGAGGGCGGCCTGAAGCATCGCGCGCCCTAAACGCGTGCGGGCCAGGCCTTTTAAGCGGCGAACCCGTCTTCTTCGTGTAGTATCCCCTGGCCTGCGTTTGCACGCTGCCTCCGCCTCACATCGATCCCGCCTCCGGCCCTTCCTCCTGCTGGTCTGGACTCCTGGCCTTCCTCTAACCCCCGCGCACAGTGTCGCCTTCGCCTCCCTATCCTCGCCATGCCTCTGAAAGGGGGGAATATGGGGGATCACAGAGCTCGACCGTCCCGACGGTGCCTTGGCCCCTGCTAGGCCGGTCGACGGTGGTGAACCTCAAAGGGTTGGAGAAGGTCTGACTGGTGGGTGCTGCTAGCTCCAATGAGTGGGGGGCCACCCGGATCTGGCCAGGTTCGTGGCCCCGAGGCGAGGAGTCTCCCCCCGCGGTTCCTCTTCATATCCACGCCCTTCTTTCTGGTGTATTTCCGCCATTCTCGAGCTTCCTCAGCGCGGCGCTTTCGCATTATCAGATCCATGCGCTCAACCTTGATCCCGGTTCTTTGGTTCTTCTTTCGGCTTTCGTGTTCTTGTGCGAGGCTTTCGTTGGCATTACTCCCTTTGTAGCATTGCTTCTCCGCTTCTTCTCCCTCGAGTTGGTCTCCGAGGAGCAATGCTCCAGAAATGGGTCCTTGAAGGCCATTGACGCATCAATCTCGGGGGACCTCGACACTGAGCTCCACCCCGACGTAGAGGGGTTTCGACGGCAGTGGTTGCAAGTTGATACTGCCGAGGCTCGGGCTCTGTTCCAGCCTCCGCCGGCCCCCGCAACGCCAAACCGAGGGTGGGAGGTGAAGAACTCAGTGACCCCAGGCTGGTGCCAGTCTTGGCCCGGCTGGAGAAGCTGAGACGGGTTTGGGTGACGATGGCGATGGTGGTGCGAGAGTTTATTTGTCGGCGAATTGCTCCTCTTCAGCACCATTCCCGTACAATGTGGGCCTACGCGGGGACCAACGACTCGATGAGGATCCAGGTCATGCCTGTTTCCCCTGACGTCCTGCGCGTGCTGCTCCATCGGCTGATCGGTAGAAATCCTGGTGAGCTTCCCCCGAACGATCTCCCGCTGTATAGCTTCAAGGCTCCGGGAGCTCTTGCCGCGAGGATGCCGCCCTTTGACGAGCGGGGGCTTCTCCCTGGGGGGAAGAGTGTCTTTGGAGGGCCCCAACTCTTGGGGCTCAGGCCCACGGGAATCCTCGCCGTGTCATCCCTCTCGCGGCAGGGGTGTTCGGCGCTTTACCGCCCGCTCCCCCGACTCTGGCTCCGTGTCGAGCCGGGGTTGGCGGTGGCGATCGGTCGACGGTGGAAGGCACCGCCCCTGCCTCCAAGCCTTGCTTCAGGGCCACCGAGTTCCCCCGCCAGGCCACCCCTGCCGGCCCGAAGAGGAGGTCTCCCGAGGGCGGCCGTCCCCCGATGCGGTGGGCTCCGGTCAGGAAGAAGTGGATGGCCATTGACGAGTAAGCGCCCGTATTCTCCTTTGTCCTTCCTTTATGCGCAAATCTTCTGAACTCTTGCTCTTTAGGCTCCCCTTCAGTGGCCGGGAAAGCGGATTAGCGTTGCCTCCTCCTGAGGTCACCGAGCATCTCGGCCTCTTCCCTCGCCCTCCGCGGGGTTCGATCTCCTGAATCCCATGTGCGTGAGCCCCCCGTGGTCTTCCTCGGTCGCGGACTCCGGTACTCTTGAAGGGTGCTTCTTCCCTCGCCCGTGGCCCCTCCTAGGGCAATGTCGCGTCTTCCCCTTGGACCCCTCCTGCTTGGCGATGTGGGGCCTCATGGGGCGCTCAATGCCGATGAAATGGACGCACGGGAGCCCTCAGCCCCTGAGCATGGACTCGGGTCGGGTGATTCCTCGCGCGCTTCTCCTGTTCGCCGTACAGGAGGTGAGGACCCTTGCTGGCCTCTCGAGCCTCCCGCAGGTTCGCCCGTCGTGCCATGGGGTTTGCTCCACACCGTGGCGGATGCGCTTCGATGTCTGGGGGCGGGGCTTGCCAGTCACGAAGCCCGCCGGGAAGGTGAGCACCAGCACCTTGCGTCAGGGTGGCGCTAGCTTGAGGTCGTCGTGAACCTCAGTCGTCTGTAGCGGGAGCGCGCCCACGCAGAGATAGAGGCATCCCTCGCTGCAGTGGTAGAAGCCCACGAGCACGCTCTCTCCGAGGCTTAGGAGGCTGATTGTCGGCATAGGGCCTCCGAAGATCGCCACAAGGAGCTATGTGCCCTCATCGCCAATCTTGAAGAGCGGGTCCCGTCGGGGGCCACCTTGGGGGTCCTCCGGTGGAGCCCCTCCTCGCCGGCGTGGGTTCTCGAGCATCTGCCGATTTGCTGGCGCTTGTAGAGGTGGAGCTGTGCTTGGAGCAGGAGCGCTTGGAGATGAGGGAGCGCCTGGTGTCGCTTGTTGAATACTCCCTTGCCTCTCGTGAAGCGAAGCTTCGGGAGGCGATGGACAGAACGTTGGCGGAGGCTCAGCGTTCCCTTCTCTTCGACTACCGCGCGAAGTTGAGGCTCCAGGAGTCCCGCTTCCTTGGGCGCCGTGATCATGTGCAAAACGAGGTCAGCTCCCTCTGGAGGAGGTTGGATCAGGAAGTGAAACGCCGACAGGTCGCGCTGGACGCCCAGGCTTCTGTCAAAGGTAAATTGTCTCATCTTTTCAAACAGGTGAAAGGCACGGCTTCCCTGGTTGGAGAGGCCTCCGACGAGGCGGCCCGTGCTCGCAGCCTCCATCTTGAACGCTCTCGGATGTTCCGATCCCTTGAGAGGAGAGCCTCCCGTGCTTTGAGCGACATCTGCGGTGAGAGTGTCTCTAGTCCCCTGATTCCCGACGATGTTGGGTACTTGGGCTTCTTCTGTCGCATCATGGAACGTCTTGAGGCGGGTGCTGAGAAGGCTATTGCGCTTGCGGAGGAGAAGATTCATGACCTTTTGGGTCAAGTGGCCTCAGACGTCTTCAGCCACCTCCTTCGTCTTGACCCGGACTTCGACTTTGCTGCAGTGTTGGGTCTGGTGCCAGAGGTGATCCACGTCGCCCTGGCCGAAAGGGTCGAGGTTCACGTGGAGGATCTGGTGACGAGGCTTGCTCCCGAAGGCCATGGCATGGACTCTGGCGACGATGCATCCTCCTGATCCACTGCCTTGCTCTCTTGGTAGGGTTATGTATCAAGTTTAACAGCAACTTTGATGTATTCTGGTGGGTACCTTTTAGTGCATTCTCGAAAGATGAGTGTGTACGATGCTTCCCCCCTGTCCGTGGCCGCCGCCAGCCCATGTTGTCGCAACGCTAATGATCTAGCCCACAGGCGTGTCGCCTCCTCCCTACCTGTGACCACTTGTGTTTTTTCTTATAATTCCTATTCAAGAATGCTCTTCCCCTTTGTTCTTTTCCAATAACTTGCACGGTTTATCATAGCAGTTTATGAATGCATCCAAGGTAAATGACGTACACACATGGGTATGGCCTTTGCCAAACTCTTTGCTCTTGCATGCCTAGTAAAAGTTTTCCACGAAATGCCTCATGCACCATTGGTGGTGAAGCTTTGGGAGATTGGGAATAAACACATATATCACCTTGAGAATGTTGTGGTGCCGGTCTGATATGATGCATACCTTCCTATTCCCAATCACTTTGGTTCTCACATGCCCCGTGAATCACTCCCAGTTCTCGTCATGCTCGGAAGGAACTAAAGCAAATGCAACCGGCAACATGTTATCATTGGACGAGTGAGCCATTTCCACCATTAGAGTGCCATTTTATTTGCGAGTCAAGAATGTAACATCTATAGACAACACCGGACGATAATGCTTGAATGCATTAATGCATTGCCGAAAACTCTAGAAGGCACGGTGAAACACTCCGTGAATTTCCTCCACCGCATGCCACATGCCATGGTTCCTATGTGTGATGGCTCCCAACATCCTCGGTAAAATATTGTATGCGGCCTCATAATCACCATGCAACATCATCATAGCATTTTCTTTGGCCTTCCATACCTTCCCATAGTTGACATTGTATCTGAATTGTTCTCCAACCAAACTCATCAGAAACTTCACCTCCATGGTTGGATCGTGGGATATACGATTCGACAATTTGTATCCTACGAACTCAGACGTGAGTTGACGATGTCCCTTGCTTCAGCCGGCTTTGTTCGGCAGTGTGCACATGTGAGTCGCCACACAACTCTTGAGCACCCATTGTGTGGTTTCTTGAATTTTTCTTCCACGAACCTTCCAACGGCAATCTTCTTTGTAATATTTGATGGTGTACCGCATATTTTGGTTGGAATGACCAACAAAGAGGCCTATGGTTCCTAGGGGCATAGTCACTCAACCATATCTTGAACTCTTACAAGCAACCAAACTTGATGCCTTTCTTCAAATGAGCATTCTCGTCCTCATCTTTGGGTTTAGGGTCAACGACCTTCGGGCACGGTGATAGTTGAAGTAACCAAAATCTCATGCCACCTTCAACAACGGCCTTGTCGGCAATACTAAGATCATGAATCAATGGGGCACCACTTTCCTTCCCCATCACCTTCTCGAAATTTTCATTTTCGTGTGCAGTTAATCCATCCTCGTCCAATTCTTGTGTCATACCCTCATCATCCGAGTCATAACCATACATACAGCTATAGGGGAGGCTACAATCCATGTCTTGCCAGTATAGAATCACATCCAAGTTACCAATGGGGTTATAATGAATTTCTTGAGCTTCCTCATAAGCATCAACATGGGCAACAGCATCAACGTAAACATGAACATCATCATCATCAACATGAGCAGCGTCGGCATCAACATGAACCTCTTCCCCTTGAATTACCATGGCTCTATCATCCATCTCCGCTTCATTTGGTGGTTGACTAGAAGAATTGGGGACATACACCTCCACCCTTCCATCATGTATTGGGGAGGAGGCATGTCGGTTCCAGTAAGCTTGTAGCACAAGAAGCTCAACCTTGGTGGGAAAAAATTCAAGTGATTTTTGTTGTGATTCAATTACTTTATCCTTGTACATCTTCCAATGCGATTCCGAGGTGATAGGAATACTATTGAATCAAGACTTCACCCCCACTCCAACATCATACCTTCCAACAAGTTTATATTTGAGTCGATCCAAATTAACACACTTCGAACTTCCACAACCACCTCCTCATAAGTTGGGCTTGAGTCGAAAACCATGCATTCTTCCCCTTCATTGGCATTATCTTTCATAAATGTCTCATTATGCAAATAATGTACATTAACGAACCTATCCATCTAAATACATTGTAAAAATGTCAATTATAGGTGGGCAACATAATATGGACCAAATAATTACTACACATTCATGGATCAAGAACGATCTATGCATTAAATTCAAACAACAACACAAATAACAAAATATCATTGTTTAACCCTAACTACATACTAATGACATTACCTAATCCTAAACCTAAATCTACAAAAATGCCTTACAATAACTATAGATCGGTGTTACAAACCTTATGATTAGGCATACTATACATATTCAAGCATAGAAACAACCCTATCATCCTTCAAATCCACTGATTTCACACCAAAATGACCTAAACTAGGGTTTGCATATAAGTAAAGAATGCCACGAAATGAGATGATTCCAATGAACCAAAAATAAGAGAGTGAGTGAGGTACCTTGAGTGATTAAATTGGGCTTAATCCATCGGAGAAAACTCAAGCAATGGCGATGGATTTGGTGGAGGAAAGAATGGGGAAGGGAGAGGGGAGAGGAGCTCCGCTCAGGAAAGAGGGAGATTTGGGGGTGAATGGGTGGCTGGTGAGACCCACCAAACCTCCCCTCACTCATTTAACCATATTGAGTACCCTACCATCACAGCGGGTGGCGGTAGGTTGCCACACCCTACTGCCACTCCCTATGGTGGTAGGCACTTATCCATCTCAATGGGGCAGACAATACCGTCTTTGTTGATCGGGTCCCTATCGCCATTGTTGATGGTGGTAGCATGTGCCAGCCTACCACTAGCTCGGGTAGCGATAGGAAAAGGGTCAGATTCAAAAAAATCGCACTTAGGGTCAGATCGGGTTAAATAACAACAAAAGGGTCAAAATAGTGAATTAGGACGCCCCTCGTCGTGTGTGGTGTCCAATATCATGACACCATGCTTGGATCCCATCCACCCTAACAAATGACCTCCCTTCTCCTGGCCCCATGACTATAGCCATGTATATTACCTAGTGCTAATTATTGTTAGGTAGAGTTGCTAATTTGTGTTGACTACATAAACTGAAGTTCACCAATGTTACTAATTTGAAGTTAACTTTTCTTCACTTTGCTTTCGTTGGCTCAATTAACTTCCTGATTTTGAACATTTATGTTTGGTACAACAGAGGATGCCACCGCCTATGGGAGGCCCCGTATGTCGTCCTCTTCATGGAGATGCAGTTAACTTCTTGGAGATTGTCATCAAAGGAAAAAAAGCTTGAAGTTCTAACATTTTGTGGGAGATGAGAAAAAGGAGTTAACTTCCATGTTTTTGATATATACTACATTAATTCTAAAAATGACAGTTAACTTCAACGACCATAGTAGTTAACCTCAAATGGCTATAGCCATTAACGCATCCAACTTTAGTAGTTCAGATTACAAAAATAAAAAAATGGTTTGACCATTTAGAAAAAATAGTTTGGCCATAGTGGCAGTTAGCATCGACCGACCGGCATGGTAGTTCACTGTGACAACCATAGTATTTTGGATTAAAAACAAATGATAAAATTTGGACGATTTGTAAAAAAGGAATCATAGACAATGGAGGGAGAGAGCTATCTTTTGTCCGCCGTACTCGCGCCAGCGTGACACCTCGTCCTCGTGATGCTTCCATGTGACGCGTAACACCACCTTGCAGCGCACTTCCCCATCACCTCCATACACACGGCTGCATCATCACATGCCTTCCTCGTCCCCTACTTCCAAGGGGTCGCATCAACGCGATGCCCCGCCCTGGCCACGCGCCGGCGCGATGCCCTATACCACACTCTAATGTCGCTTCCCCATCACTTGCATCCATGGGCTGCACTGCCGCATATCTTCCCCGTCCCCTGCTTCCAAGGTGCTGTCACACCTTTTGTCCATCGAGCGGCTCCAGAACCCCACCTTTCTCCCTCGACATTCCTCCTACTATACTAAAAATGGCCATTTCTTGTTTCATTATCGTTATTATGGTGATTCCAGTAAAAATGAAAAAAGCAATGAAAAAATTTGGTCAAGTTCAAAAAAAAAGAGTTCTGTAATAGTGGCCGTTTACCGACGTGCCAGTTAACTTTGGTCGACGTGGTAGTTAACCATCATATTCATTGATGTTATGATGATCCCAAAAGAAGTGAAATGAAAAATAGTGAATAAAGTTTGACCATTTTTTTACAAGAATCGTCCATAATGGCAGTTAACATCGACCTGCGTGGTAGTTAACTTTGAGATTCTTGACAATTAGCATGACCCCGTGGGATAAAAGATGACATTCCATCGACGTCCTCCTCAAATGCACCAAATGATCCATTAGCATCCTCCTCCGGGAGGATCGCCGGGAGCAATTAATATAATAAGTTTAAACTGGTGGGGTCTCTTGGGAGCCTCGACGGTTATTTCGCTTCTGGACATCCAGGGACGACATAATCGAGATGCGGTTTTGTGCCTGAAACACATTTGGATGAGGATAGGGCAGAGAACTTGAGGATGGAAATGGGATTGGACTAAAAAATCATTATGCCAAGCGTTGATGGAAGGAAAGGTTGTTTGCTTTTACTCTGGAAGAAGGAGGTGAGGATCTACTCTCGGACTACCACTTTTAGTGTCATCAATGTGATGGTGGAGGAATCGGGTGGGAGAGAATGGAGGCTTTCGGTATTGTATGGGGAGCCTAGTTGGGATAACAAGGATCGTATGTACCAGCTAATAGATTACTTGCATGCTCAATCTAATCTCTTGTGGGTGGTCATTGGTGACTTTAATGAGATTCTGTTCTCATCATAAAAGGAGGGAGGTGCGCCACGGCATCAAGCACGGTTACAAGCCTTCTAAGATGCACTTTTAGATTGTTCCCTCGGGGACATAGGTTATCATGGAGATAAGTTCACATGCTTCCGAGGAGGACTGTGGGAACATTTGGCTCACGTTGTATCTAATGCCGGATGGATGGAGATGCATCCCATTTTTGGGTTGTGCAATCTTGAGACGGGGAAGTCAAACCATCGACTGATTTTCCAAGACACGGAATAACTAGCGGGCACTACAGCACCCACGTCGTGATCTAGTGAGAAATCGAAGCGCGTTGGTCGTAAGAAGAAATAGTGGAAGAGGTGGTCAAGACGGTGTGGTAGAAGGTAGTGGTGCATGGCCTATGCACATTGGCAAGCACAAAAGTCGAGGCTATCAACAAAGAACTACATGACTGGGATCGTAAGGTCCTTAAAGGCCCCCGTCTCGTTTGAGGATGGCTCGAAAGGAGTTGGACGACTTTATGTGCGCAAAATATACACTCAAAGCAAAATTAAAACACAAGGATCTTATATTGCTTATTGAGAGTCTACTCGAACAAGAATAAATTTACTAGGCGCGGCATGGACATGTGAATTGGTTGCGTCGTGGAGATCGCAACACCAAGTTTTTAACGGGTCTGCATCACCTCATATGCTTCGCGATTTAATTAATAAATTGAAAAATAATAATAATGGGTGGGTGGAGGATAATGATAACCTCAAACCACTTGTTTATCATTACTTTCAGCGCCATTCTCTTCGCAAGCACGGGCTATTGATGATGGGATACTAGATATTGTTAAGCATGTGGTCACTGGAGATATGAACACGTTGTCGATGGCACCGTACTTGAAAGAACATTTTAAAACCAAATAGGTGATATGAAGGCCCCTTGTCCGGATGGGCTCCATGCCATCTTATTTAAATGATTTTGGCATATTGTAGGTGATGAGCAAACAAAGGAGGTTCTTCATGCAATCATCAACAAGAAAAATGCAAAGGGGCGGAACACCACTAATGTTGTGCTTATTCCTAAGGTGGATAGCCCAGAGGTAATCACCTAGTTTAGATGTGTAATGTGGTTTACAAAATTATCTCCACGATTCTCACAAATAGACTGAAAAAGATTTTGTCTGAGGTAATTTCTCCAACTCAGAGTGTGATTGTCCCTGGTAGACTAATTACAGATAGTGTGTGATACTTGTGATATGTGCTCGATTTTCCATGAAGAGGAACGGGTATTTGCAGCACAATGCGGGTAAGTATTTCCCTTGATTAAGAAACCAAGATTTATCAAACCAATAGGAATATCGATCCTTAACCGTGTCACACCATGTTTTCACTATCACTTCTTGTGTAATTCAAAAATATGAGTTTATTAAAACTTTTTCAAAAATGATTGTGAGTGCCATGATTGTCATTGTATGCTTGTATGCTTGATCATGTGATATTAAAAACCACATTTCTCATGACTTAATTATTTTCAAAACCCTTTTTCTTATTTTTGGTTAAAGCAAAACCCTGCGTTGGGTTGCACCACAAGTCCTTGATGGCAAGGAGTGTTCTTACCCAAAGTTGGTGACCTGGTTCTAGCACCATTTTAGAGCACCAAAACCATAAAATAATTATTTTACGAATTATTTTCCTAATTTATTTGCATGTCCATTTCTAAGGCCAGAAATAGTATTCCTATATGGAAAAATACTTTTCTGCCTTAGAAAAATCTGAGAAAAATTGGAGATGATCAGAAGGACATATATGTTCCATACATAAGATTTTTAACCCTATTTATATTATTATTATTTGAGTATAACCCTGAAAACCCTTTTTGTCTGTTTTGACCTTTTGAAATATTTCCAAAGGAAATATTCTCAATAAATTCTTAGAAAATTCTAGTGGTATCCCTAAGCCATATTTGGTGCCCATATAAGATTTCACCTTGATCCAAGGTGATTAAGGACACCAAATAGTTGCAAAACCCCTTCTGTCCAGAATGAAGTTAGAAACTCTACATAACAAAGTTTGTCCAATGGAGTTGAAACTTTGCAGGAGTGCATAATACCTCAAATGAGGGCTCCATGCCAAAAATGGGATTTGTGGGACTTAATTTGCCCACACACTCTTTGGAAGGAACATATCTAGTCATTTGGTATTGTTTTCAAGTTTACAAAGCTAAACTTGTCCAGTGGAGCTCAAACTTGGTGAAACCCCTTGTTTTAGCATCAAACCCAATCTTCTTAAGTTGCAGAGCCAGTGGTGGGGTGCAACCACCCCAAACCACTGTCGAGCACCTTCTGACAGATGGGTAAAACCCCTCCTAACCTTAGCTAAACCCCAACCCTTTCTCCCAAACTCTCAAATTAGGTGGCTAGCATCAATGCCAAGCCTGAGTCAACTGGCCCCTCTCTGGTTCAAAGTAGAAATGCCAAAAAACCCCAATCTAAGCTTCAGCTCAAGGCTGACAGCACCTGTTTTCCTTGTCCCCCTTGACCAGCTGAAGCTCCCACGGGTCTCCAACGGCTAGGCATCTCTCAGCCAGTGCCCAGGACACGCTAGACACGTCCAAGGCACCCCAGGGCGCGCCAGCATGCCGTGGCATGCCAAAGCTGCGCTCTGGGCGCGCTACAGGGAGCCACCGAGGTGGGGGCGACGCTCTCGGCCAGTTCCAGCCTCCCCCGAAGTGTCTATCCACTCCCCCGACAACCCCTCTACATGAGGCGACCATAAGGGCCCCTTCTCTCCCGCGCGAAGAGCTGGTGCGACGCGTGCCCACGCGCACCAGAACTGGCCAGAGATGCGTGGCCACGGTAGCTCGCCTCTTCCCTCTCCCTCTCTCTCGCATTGGGTTCTGGAGGTCCAAAACCACGTCCTAAGACCGTGGTTTCGACCCCAGCTTCTCTATGTACTCCCATGCGCGTCACGGTGAATCACCGGCGCTCCCGAGTCGGCTCACCGTCGCGGGCCTATAAGTAGCCCCTCCCCTCGCTCCAGCACCCCTCATTCCTCATCACAACAAGCACAATCACCTCCCTAGCCTCGTCTTTGAGCAAGTAGAGCCCCGGTACTTGATATCAACCGAGTCCCCTCCGCCTCGAAGCTTCGTTCGACCTCCGGCTACACATCGGCTCCCACGTTCCTCTGCCCACCAACCCACTCCCCGTGACCTCAGGAAGCTTTCCCCCCCTCTTCCCAGAGCAAATTCGTGCCTCTAGCTACCACCTCCACCTTCGCCTGAAACCCCTCCGCCGCGGCTACCTCGTCGCCGGTGAACCTGAGCCCCTCCGTCGTCATCTCGACCATCATAAGGTAGGCGATGATGAGTCGGACCCATTCCCGTCGTCGTTAGGGCCCAAGGATGTCGGTAGCCACGCCGGCGTGCTCCTCCTCCTCTCTGGACACAGGTAGGAGATGACCCTGACAGGTGTGCCCCACCTGTCGGTGGCCCATCTCTCTCTCCCTCGCTGCCGCAACCACTCGCCGTAGGGGCCCGCGCGTTAGGTTCAGACCTGACGGCGCGCGCGCCTGGGCAGGCTGGTTGGCTGGCCATTGGGTCGACCCAGTCCCAGGGCAAGCCAGGCCAGGGTCTGTAGCCTTTTTCTTTTTGATTTAAAACCTGAGTTTAAATGATTTTTATAAAAAGATTTAACGAGTGTAAAAAAATAATTTTTCCACTGTTATTATTCTAAAAATGTGTAGTATTTAACAGAACCATTGTTTGAATTTTTGCAGCAACTGTTCTATTTTACAATAATAAAAATGATTAAATTGGAATAGTTTTGCTTCTGCTAAGTTGATTTTAAAAATATTCTTTCACTAAAACCAGAAGCAACTATTTTTAAAATAACAACCTGGATTTATCATGATTAACCAACATTTTTAAAGTGACTTTGTGATATATTTTGGAGTGAGCTACTTATTATTTTATCTTTATACGATGATAGAAAACCCGTGTGACGAAGGAGTCGGAGCGGAAGACCTCGAAGACCCCGGATACCTAGCTGACCAAGGCAAGCAACCCTTTGACCATGTGTGAGCACATGTTATGATGCATGCTAGTGTAGCAAATATTTCCGTTGCATATGATCATAAGTGTCGGTAAATCATTGAAGTGATGTTACCGAAGGCTCCTCCAGAGCACTTGCATTTTGAGCATGATCCTATCACCTATGAGGGTCACGCTAATATCATGTTGACAAGTAAAGATAGAATAGCAATAGCATGAGCATGTTGTTGGTATAAATCAAAGGTTTATGAAAACCCCGTCACGTGCCACTAATGCCCGAGGGTGATGATGAGTTAGGTGGCCACTTTTGGTAAAGTGGTGCATCGGGTATTTGTGTGTGTATGGTTTCGAAAATGGGATTAGATTTATGATCTATCGACCGTCCCAACCTTACATGTACGACCACGTTGCCCCTTTATGGGACGGGGCTATGTTGATTACTCTGGCCGGTGCTAGCAAAGAGCCACATTACTAGTGGCGGGAGTGATGTGTGGTCACTCTCGTGATGGGGTCGTGCCAGGTAGGGCGACTATGCCATATTTACGTGTTCCAGGCACACCGTTGGTCCCCTCATGGTTTATACTGTCCAGAGTCGGTGCTCATAAGACGTACAGCATGTGGGCTCGGTACCAATCGACTAGACCTCTTTGTCTAGTATCGTCAGGGGAAAGGCATTGATCGGGTACTTACCTCGGGTATGTTATATACCACGAGTCGTGGATGACACGGAAGTTTCCCGGATCTTGTGGGTCCAGCATACTACCTATGCAGAGTGTAAAACTATTCGAATAGTCATGTCCACGGTCAAGGACAGTTGGGTAATCCTGCTTAAACTACGTCCAGTCGTTTCCGCATAAACCAAGTGTGTGTGTGAGTGTGTGGTAAAGGGTGTTATCATGAAAGAGTTGATATGACCAAGTTTGGTGACTTGGCATATAGGGTGAACCCAGAGTGTTCAGCCCTTGACAGATATATCGGTATCTGTAACCTGTTCTTCAAGTAACATCTAACTTATGTTGCATACCCATGATCATGTTTATTTACAACCAAGATGTTATCCACCAAAGATGCATATTATTGTTATCCTTCACTTGCATTGTTCATATCATGGGTTGTTTGCGAGTACATTCAAAAGTACTCATTGGCTTGCCACTGGTTATATTATTGACCAGACATGGAAGGGCCGGAGTTTGGAGAAGAGTGCGTCTTCGGAGACGCCCCTTCGAACTAGGACGCTTCCTAGTCAGAATGTCTGTTGGTGTAGGCTGATGGCATGGGCACCCGCTTAGCCCTAAGATTTCCGCTACTAGTTGTATCCATGTGATTTGACCTTATAGTCCCTACCTTGTGAACTTGACCATTCGGTCACGCGATGTAATAATTCGGTACTTGGATGTAAGACTCTTATTATTCAGTATCTATGTGTTCGATGAGCATTGATCTCTGGGATCACTGAGCACGTTCATTGGCGATCTCGACTGGTAAGTCGGGGTCCCCACAAACCGTCTTCAAGGGTTGCACACAAAAGAGCAAACAACTTGCACCCAATGCGGGCAAGAGGGTTGCCAATCCCCTTGATCTCGTTATTTGCAAGCAAATGAGGTGTGTAGATAATTGTAGATAATTAGAACATACAAAAATGAAATAAAAGACAAATGATATTAGCGAGGAAATTATAAGTTTTCTAAATATATATAAGTGAATAGACCCGGGGGCATAGTGTTCTCTCGTGGAATCTCTCATGAAAGCAACATATGGTGGGTAAACAAATTACTGTTAGGAAATTGATAGAACAACGGATAGTTATGCGATTTTCATGGCAATGATCATGTGTATATAGGCATCACGTCCATAAGCAAATAGGTTGACTCCTGCCTTCACCTAGTACTATTACTCCACCCATCGACCGCTATCCAGCATGCATCTATAGTATTAAGTAAACAGAGTAATACTTGGATAACGATGACATGATGTAGACAAAGTAAACTCAACCAATATGAATAAATCCCATCGTTTTATCCTTAGTGGCAGCAACACAAAGACGCAACTTGTCCCCTCCTGTCACTGGGATATAGAAACTCACGAGGTTGAACCCACTATAATGCACCCCTCTCACTAAAGAAATACCAAACTACTTGGCCAAAGCAATTCAATAGATTAGAGAGAATTACGAAGCTATGGTGATCATGCAAATAGGAATCATAATAACTTATGAGAAGACTCAAATATTTTTCGTGAATAATCTGAACATAAATCCACAGTTCATTGGATCCCAACAAACACACCATACAAAAGAATTACATCGGGTAGATGAAAGCAAATATGCGATGATCATTGTATTGAAGATCAAGAGAGAGAGAGAGAGATAGCCATCTAGATACTAACTACAGACTCGTAGGTTTCTAGTGAACTACTCACACATCATCATGAGGGCAACAAGATTGATGAAGAGGCACTCCATGATCGAGCCCCCTCCGGCAGGGTGCCAGAACGGGGCTCCAGATGGGATCGCCATGGAACAGATACATGCGGCATCGTAAAAATTATTTCGTTCTTATTTTTAGAGTTTCTGTAATATACGTGAATTTATAGGCAAGAGAACGGAGCAAGAGGGGCCACCAGGGAGGCACAAGCTATCAGGGCACGGTCACCCCCCCCCCCTGGTCACGCCCTGTTGGCTTGTGGCCCCCTCGTGTGGCTTCAGGTCTCCTCCCGAAACTTCCAGGTCTTCTTTTGGTCCATAAAAAATCATAAAGAAGTTTCATCGTAATTGGACTTCGTTTGGTACTGAAAAGCTGAAAAACAAAAAAACACGCACAAAACAGCAACTGGCCATGGGCATTGGGTTAATAGGTTAGTGCTCAAAAATAATATAAGTTGGTGAATTATGACCCAAAAGGTATCCTAGGATGATAATATAACAGCATGCAACAACCAAAAGTTATAGATATGTTGGAGACGTATCAAACATCCCCAAGCTTATATCGTGCTCGTCCTCAAGTAGGTAAATGGTAAAAACAGAATTTTTGATGCGACATGCTACCCAATATGTAACATTTTTGCATGTATTCTCATTCAGAAATGATGAATTAACAAACATCAACACACTAATAATTATAACCACAAGCAACAAAATCATCAGTCTTTCAAAGTGTATGATCCTAAAAGAATGTTACCCCCACTCATCTTTCATATTAGCAAAGCATGGATCATTCTTCACCACATTAATAAAAATGTCAAGCACCACGTTGTCCAAGTCAGGAAATTGGATCATACTTTTGCAAAGTGAATTAACCTTTTATTCTTCACGCAATACACGAGCGTGAGCCATGGACATAGCATAAGGTGGAATAAAATATGGTGGTAGATATCAAAGGGGTAAAAGTGGAGAAGATAGTCTCACTTCAACTAGGCGTACCAACGGGCTATGGAGATGCCCATCGGTACATGTCAATGCAAGACGTAGGGATTTCCATGCAAATGATGCACTAGAGCTATAAGTGTATGAAAGCTCAAATGAAGCTAAGTGTGGTATGCATCAAACTTGCTTGCTCATGCAGACCTCGGGCATTTGAGGAAGCCCGTCATCGGAATATGCAATCCATGTGTTATAATAATGATAATATGATTACCACTAGCATATGAAAATGACATATCATGAGACTCTCTATATGAGGAACATGGTGCCACTTTCAGGCACATGTGTGGTAAAGTATAGTAGCAAAGTCCCTTCTCTCTTTTTCGCTCATTCATTTTTTCATTTTTTTTATGGTGGGCTCATTTGGCCTCCCCCATTTTTATTTTGCGTCCAGAGTATCTTCCTGGCTTGTGGGGGAATCGTAGTCTCCATCATCCTTTCCTCACTCGGACAATGCTCTACTAATGATGATCATTACACTTTTATTTAATTACAACTCATGAAAGCTCGATATGGAGAACTATGGCTCAATATGGATGCCTGTGGTAGTGTACCAGGATGTGTAATGATCTAGCATGACATGTATGATAAATATAATGAATGGTGGCTTTGACACAAATGCTATGTCAGCTCTATATGGTCATGCAAAGCAATATGATGATGAATGAACTAGTCATATGATGTAACAATGGAATTTGCATGGCAATATATCTTGGAACGGCTATGAAAATGCCATGATAGTTAGCTATGGTGGCTGTTTTGAGTAAGATATTGGAAGGTTTATATGTGACAGAGCATATCATGCCACGAGGTTTGGATGCACTCACGAATTTCGCATCGATCCTTGAGGTGAGAATGGGAATGCACGGTACCGAGAGGCTAGCAAAATATGAGGAGGAGTGATTGAGTGTGTTCATGGTTTCTCATTAGTAATGAAGAACTCATATACTTATTGCAAAAAATTATTAGTTTCGTCACAAACCAAAGCACTACCCACATGCCCCGGGGGAGAGGGTTGGGAGGAGTTAACCATCGCGCGACTTCGACTCAAAACAACACTAGGATTTCAACGAGGAATAGAAATGCTCACACATACCCGCGATGCCTTTTTAATATTCAGAGAAACGGGAAATTAACACCTCTTAATACCGATACTTCTATGAATCAACTATAGTGCACTCACACCTTTTTCATATTACCACATCAATATCATTAACCCACAATTTCTCTTTATGTGTTACATGATGGTTTTGATTATCATTCATTGAATACTTATTATTTTTGGACTGTCCTTATGACCCATGCAAATTACCGCTGCTATTTATTAACTCTCAAACAAGTATAGGTTAAAAACTAGAGTGCAGATATTTCTATAAAATCTACACGCCACCGTACTCAAAAGATCGGAGAGAATTACGAAGCTATGATATAAAAACTCGCCAGGTTGAACCCACTAATTGGCCAAAGCAATTCAATAGATCGGAGAGAATTACGAAGCTATGATGATCATGCAAATGAGAATCATAATAATATCATAAATACTCAAATATTTTTCATGAATAATCTGAACATAAACCCACAATTCATTGGATCCCAACAAACACACCATAAAAAAGAATTACACAGATAGATCAAAGCGAAGATGCAATGATCATTGTATTGAAGATCAAGAGAGAGAGAGAGAGAGATAGCCATCTAGATACTAGCCATGGACCCATAGGTATGTAGTGAACTACTCACACATCATCACGAGGGTAGCAAAGTTGATGAATAGGCCCTCCGTGATCGATCCCCCCTTCGACACGGTGCCGGAATGGAGCTCCAAATGGGATCGCCATGGAACAAAGACTTGCAGCAACGTAAAAAGTGTTTCACTCTTATTTTTAGGGTTTCTGGAATATATGTGAATTTATAGGCAAAAGAAGGGAGGAAGAGGGGCCACCAAGGGGGCACAAGCCATAAGGGCGTAGCCACCCCCCCCCCCTCCCCCTCCCACTGGTCGCGCCTTGTTGGCTTGTGGACCCCTCATGTGGCTTCAGGTCTCCTCCCGAAGCTTCAAGATCTTCTTTTGGTCCAGAAAAAATTATAAGAAAGTTTCATGGCAATTGGACTTTGTTTGGTACTATAAACATGAAAAACAAAAAAAACAAAAAACAGTAACTCACCATGGGCACTGGGTTAATAGGTTAGTGCTCATAAGTAATATAAAATGGTGAATTATGACCCAAAAAGTATCCTAGGATGATAATATAACGAAATGGAAAAATCAAAAATTATAGATACGTTGGAGATGTATCAATGTGCTAGTAGCTTATGAGTGTTTCCATGCAATCAAGAAGAAGAGCCATGGATATGCTTAAAGCGTTTGATCGGGTGGAATGGGGCTTCTTAAGGAAAATGATGTTGAAGCTAGGATTTGACCCACTATGGGTGGATCTAATTATGGAGTATGTTTCCTCTGTCACATATAGGATCAGCTTCAATGAAACATAGACATGTGAGTTCATACCCATGATGGGGTTAAGGTAGGGGGTCCCTTGTCCCCATACTTTTCTTCTTTTGTTCGGAAGGGCTCTCAAGCATGCTTTCCCATGAGGAAAATATTGGCGGAATTGAAGGTATACGGGTACCATCAATCTCTCATCTTATTTTCGTTGATGAGTCTCTTATCTTAATGAGAGGGAATGAGCATAATGCAAACATTGTGAAGAGAATTTCGGATAATTATTGTACTAGCTCGGGGCAACGTGTGAGCACCGCTAAATCAAGTATATTTTTTAGTACCAATACCAGAGTGTTGATTAGGGAAGGTGTTTGTGGCATCTTGTACATCTTAACTGAAGCTCTATCAGATAAATACATGGGCCTTCCAACGATGGTTGGGGTGGACAGGAGTGATTGCTTCCAGCACTTGATAGATAGAGTATGTCTACGCCTAAAGGGTTGGAATGATAAAAATCCTATCAGTACAAGGGAAAGAAATTTTAGTGAAATTTGTTGCACAAGCTATTTCTTCATATGCAATGTCTATTTTTAAACTACCCAAGGGTGTGTGCAAATCAATTACAGATGAGATTTCTGGCTTCTGGTGGGGAGATAGAGAGGAAAAGAAGAAAATGCATTGGTTTACATGGTGGAAAATGTGTGTTCCGAAGAAGAAAGGTGGTATGGTATTTAGAGACCTACACAGCTTTAACCTTGCTATGTTAGCAAAACAGTGTTGGCGACTTCTCCAAAGACCTGATTCTCTGTGTGCACAAGTATTGAAAGCCAAGTATTACCACAATGGTGATATATTGAGTGTTGGTCAAAAGAAGGGTTCATCGTTTACATGGCAGAATATCATCGCGGGTATCCAAACTTTCAAGAGGGTGCATTTGCGTGTCGGTTCAGGATCACATATTAACATTTGGAATGTTCCATAGATTCCTGCTAGTGAGTCAAGGAAAATTATTACCCCAAGAGGAGGAACAATGATGTCCAAAGTGGGGGAATTAATCGACCCGCATGCGGGTCGGTGGGATGGTGAACTCATGTGTGACATCTTTCTACGTGTTGGTGTGTACAGAATGCAACAAATCCCCTTACACATTGAAGTACTAGAAGATTTGGTACCATGGAAATTTACTACGTTAAGTACTTTCTCAGTACGCTCGGCCTACCACGTTGAGTTCAATCACTAATTCGGAAAGCACTTTGCTCGTTCAGACTGTCCCAAGATGTCTCAAATCAACCCAACTTGGAAGGAATTATGGCAATTGAGAATCCGGGGAAGATAAAGCACTTCAGGTGGAAGGTACTTAAGGGCGTTTTACCTTGCTTTGAAGTCCTTGCGGGTAGACACATACTCCTGACTCCACAATGCATGTTGTGCAAAGTAGGCCTGGAGGATATCCAACACTGTATTTTCACATGCACAAGGGCTAACGAGGTATGGTCTACGCTCAATCTTAAAGAAACTATTAGGCATGCAGTAGGTGAGGACCGGTTTGGTTCAATTAACTTAGATATACTCCTACAACTTCGAACTATGGTACATGAAATACAGGCAACAGAGTTGATCCTTGTTGTCATGTGGCATATACTCGCAAAGGAGGCAAGCGGTGAAAGGAGAGCTCGCGCAACCTCGTGATAAGATGGTTGTGTCAATTCAGGTATTGGCAACGAACTTCATCCTGTGCAAATACTTTAAATCAGCTAGTTCAAAAATATGAAAGAAACCTAAAGTATCATGTAGATGCGTCATTTCATGCGTAGACCTTGGCAGGAGCTTGCGAAGTTGTGGCGAGAAATATTGGGGTAATCGTAGCGGCAACCTAGCCTTTGGTTCATGTAGCATCGAACGGTTTCGACAAAGATAAACGCTATTCGCTATGGACTTATCCTTGCTTGAGATATCGGGTGCTCCAATACAATCATTGAATCAGATAGTTTAAATGCATTGAAAGCAGTTTCGCACCTTGATGCCTACATGGGTCCAATGTGCTAATCGATGAATTTTTTAAATGTTAGCTTTGTTCATTGCGGAAGGGAAACCAATCTTGTTGGTGATTGTTTTAGCTAAGCACTGCTTTAGGCTTAGTTTATGTGAATTTTGGCACTCCAATGCCTCATTTTACTCTTCGACATATTGTGAATGACATGGCTATCATATGAGGAATACAGTTATTATTTTTTATGTTGGAAAAATCTATGCTGCAGACTACGCACGGCCGCGCTCCCGTGCGGCGGCTGCTGCTGCGTACGGCTTAGTATACAGTGTCATATTATTTCATTATAGCCATTGTACGGTACTACTCCGTATTTGCTACAGCAGGCTAACAGATGTTGCTACAGTAATCGGACAGCACACTACAGTGAACGTGTTTTGCGTCGAAGTTACCCTCGCTGCCGTGCTTTTTTCCTTCCACAAGTACACGTTGTTTTTTCTAAAGGGAGGCAACATGCATGCATGGTCTACTTTTTTTCTTCTCTAAAATGCATGCATGCTGAGTACTTCCTCCGTTCCTAAATATAAGTCTTTTAAGATATTTCACTAGTAGTCTACATACAGAGCAAAATGAGTGAATCTACACTCTAAAATATGTCTATATACATCCGCATGTAGTCCATTAATGAAATCTCTTTAAAGACTTATATTTAGGAACGGAGGAAGTACTATACACAAGCTTGTAGCATGCATGCATGCATGGTCTACCTTTTTATATGATAAAGCATATAACATGCATGTTTAGTTTACTTTTCTTCACTACATAGAATACTCGTGGTAACAGGTGGTGGGGGTGCATGAACGTTATAAAATAACTGGCCATTAGTTATAATTTAACTGGCAAGCGTTGCAAAATAATACGACAACTATAGTGTTTATAAAACTGACAAGTTTATATGAAATTTGAGTAGAATTGAACTAACCGGCACAACAAAACACTACCACAACTACGTTTCAGAACAATCAAATGTCCTTTTATTTAGACACAACATAACAATCGAGGATAGAATTCAACAGATAAATACAGCAAACACCGTGACAACTTTTTTTTTACAATGACTGACAAGTTGTATGAGACAATATGATAACGAGGTAGGATTAAAATGACAAGCACAAAAAATATATGTGGCAACTGTGATTTTATAAGCATCTACAAGCTTTATGAGACCACATGACAACTTAGTAGAATAAAAATGACAAGCACATCAAAACATTTTGGGGACTGCATTTATAAGCATCGACAAGCTTTGCACGAAACGACATCAAAAAATATGGCAATTAAATTATTTTTATTGGGCAAGTAAGTGGTTAATAATATAGCAAGTGAATGGAACAATGTGGCAATTACGGAAGGAAAAAAAAGTTTGTCGATACATGTCGACATGGGATCTAGTTTCAAAGATCTTGTCACGACAAAGCCAGCGGTGAAAACAGATCATCGATTGAATTAACGGTTTTAAAGATTAAACTTTTTGAATTTCAAGCATTCAAGAGAATCTCTACGTATATTTTAGGTGCATGTGCATGCGAGCCGCCGCATGAGAGCACCATCATACGGCATGTGCATGCGAGCCGCCGCATGAGAGCACCATCATACGGCACCGCTGCATAGTTGAATCCTTTTATGTTATAAAATACTATGGGTCAGAGAGTTGCTCCTTGCAATAGTATTATTTTGGTGCCCAAAACCTATATGATGGGGCAATCAAAGGGATGTGCTCCCGATTGGTTTAAGCAGCAACTGTATCCCGTTGCAACGCACCAGCATGTGCTAGTATATACAGTATATAATACTCGGTATATGTATAACATTACATAAAGGCTTTGCGGTGTCCTGAGTCATCATACACGTCAATTGATAATCAATCACACAGCTCGGACCTATGAAAATGGAGTTCATCTGCTCACTCCCTAACTTCGTAGTCGGTGGAGATGAGTGCAAAATCTTGCTCTGCCACCGACCCCATCCGTCTCACTAAATGAACCAATACTTGAAACCTAAGACTCAGTGGGGATCTATAGCCAGACACCGTGAATATTCTCAAAACACACACAAATCCAACAAATTTTGTAGCAGAAATTACATAGAACCGCAGCACTTGCTCTTCGGGATCTCCTGTGCTGGGCCTGGGACAAGAACCTTCTTGCCGGCCAGCGGCGGCGCAGCACCATTGGCCTTTGGGTCGGTCACTATGTTCTTCTTGCTGTGGATCTTGAAGATCTCTGACAAGACAGTCTGGAAGGCGCTTTCAACATTGGTGGCCTGCAGCGCGGACGTCTCCAGGAAGAAGAGGTTCTCCTTCTCGGCAAACTCTTTGGCATCTTCAGTGCTTACAGCCCGCTCATCTTCAAGGTCGCTCTTATTGCCAACCAGCATGATGATAATGTTTTTGTCTGCATGACCTCGGAGTTCCTCCAGCCAGCGAGGTATGTGGTCAAAGCTCTGGCGCTTGGTGATATCATAGACTAGCAGAGCTCCCAAAGCGCCTCTGTAATATGCGCTCGTGACAGCTCGGTACCTGCAGTAATTGAGACAAGCAGCAGGTGAAGTTGGTAACGGGACGTACAACAACGTTGAGCAAACATATCGAATATTAGGACACTGAACCTTCATGCTTTAACTAGAGAAAACCACAAATATTTTTTCCAACTCAACCAGCTAGGAATTTTGCCTTTTCCTACCCACAGTTCACAACCGCATGTGTAGTACAGTTCTCTAAAATATAGCATCCAACTCTAGAGCTTGTAGGATGCAGTTTAAACGAGATGGAAAAGGTAAAAGCAGCCAGAAACAACAAAGCTCTGGTGGCAAAAAAATAATCCCTCCGTCCCATAATGTAAGACAGTTTTTTACGCTAGTGTAGTGTCAAAATGGGTCTTTACATTATGGGAGGCTAGGAATTTTGCCTTTTCCTACCCACAGTTCACAACTGCATGTGTAGTACAGTTCTCTAAAATATAGCATCCAACTCTACAGCTTGTAGGATGCAGTTTAAACGAGATGGAAAAGGTAAAAGCAGCCAGAAACAACAAAGCTCCGGTGGCAAAAAAATACTCCCTCCGTCCCATAATGTAAGACAGTTTTTTACGCTAGTGTAGTGTCAAAAAGGGTCTTTACATTATGGGAGAGTAGATACGTAAGCATCATATGACCTAGTTTTAGAGAACAAGTTACAGGAGAAAAAGCCAGTGAAAGCATTTGAACAAAACATTGCAAGTAGTTGTCCATTCTCCTAGCCTACAACAGGAGAGCATCTGAGAACATCCAAAGAAACCGTTACAAGTAGTTGCCCACTTTTGGAACTTTGAACTATATATATTTAAGGGTAACTATGCTTGTGCACAGTTCAAGAGAGTAGTTGCAGATAAAAAGTGGGGAACCAACAATGGCCCACGGGCTTGCGCGGCTAGACAATTTAATATGTATTTTTATATTTTTTCTTTAGAAAATGCCATGCAATCAACTATCATTCAAAATATATTTGAAATGAATGTCTCAATGGAAACATGATCACACCTCAATGGTAATATTTCCATTACGTGCACTGGCTTGTTATGATAAACGTGACCAACATAAGACCAAGTGCATCGTGTTGATCTTCTTATTAATAACTTTTTGATGAAATTTTCACCAACTACTCTCCCACTTGAACCTAGTGATTTTCTGCGTTCACCCGCCTCATTGGATTTGTCAAACTTGGATTTGTTATGATGATTTTCGATTGTTACAGCGTCAAGCATCTATATGCTTCCTCCCTAGTCTTAGACTAACTGTCTATGTCAAATAACCATCTATTATCAAAATATTTGACAGTAAATCATCTCTCACTTACTTTCATCACTGATTGTTCTTTCTCATATTGTCTATGTTGTTTTGCATTTACCATTTTTAGCACAATTGAAATGTCACATTGCATACTTACCATGATTTATTGCTTAAAGTTATCTGCTTGTTTTCCAAGTCCCTCTCATCGTAGTTTTTTTCTGATCATGCCCCTGTTTTTGCCTTTTTCTCCTACCCATGCATTAGAGGTTATTATCAGTCAGCCTCGTCATCTCATTTCAACACCTTCTGGACTTAAATTTAGGCTGATGTTTATTATATTGCTAGACCTGTCCTACTATTATCTTCCAAAAATACAATTAGAAGTGCATATTCACTGGAAAAAATAATGCATATATCTCACTCACTTAAAGCCACCACTGCGTCCACCTCAGCAATAAAGATAAATATATGATTTGCTATTTGGCAATCTCTACTTGCTCCTCCCACGTAATTAGATGGCGTCCTACATATTGGCATGGTTTACAATATGCATCTTTTACCATTGGTTTTTGTAGCCACATACTACCAAGTAATTATAAAAATATATTATTAATGATGAATGGTACTATAAAATTTTACTTCGCGAATACTTTTCTGTATCTGTTAGTAGTCCAACTTAAAACAAATTGACCATGCACATTCGTAAAAGCCATATTGTCGTGGTTTTCTCATGGCAGATGCCATGGGATGGCTAATCGAGAGGTGAGAGCAAGGCTACGGTGGAGATCCGGGACGGGTTTGGGCGACAACACACGGTGATTTACCTAGGTTCGGGGTCCTTGCGTGGAGGTAACACCCCTACTCCTGCATGTCTGATGCATACAATGTTCAAAAAAGCGTTTTTAAGCGGCGCTTAATCGCGCTTAAGCGCTGAGCGTCGGCTAAACGCTTCGCTTCTGCCCTTAGCGTAGATTTTAGCGTTAAGCGGAAAAAAGCGGAATTTAGCGGCCCCTTAAGCGCTGAGCGCCGGCTAAGCGATCGTTGAGCGCGCTTACGCGTTCAAAAAGCAAGGATGGGCCACAGGCTGAAGGGGTAAGTGTTTACTTGCCCGGCCCAATACTGGCTTGTTAGGCTAGGGTTTACTCAGTTTCAGATTCAGAGGAGGGGGACATAGTACGAGGATGATGAAGATGAAGTGGTGACTGGGCGCACTTATGCGGATGATGATCCATGAAGTTTGGGGCTGCTGTTTGGCTGTTGCTGCTGCCACTGCTTGGCTGCTGCTGCTGCTTGGCTGCTGCTGCTGCTCCTGCTTGGCTGCAGCTGCCATTTATCTTATATATGCTCATTCTAAGACAATATTGTGCATTTATGCTTCTGTGTGAACCACTGAACCTCAGCCTTCTATGCTATTTCAGATTTTTAGTTACCGATGTGCTATATTTCCTATTTTCTTATGCATATTATCCAAAGACAGCCAAATTCTGGTCAATTTTAAAAAAAAAGCTTAATCCCGGTTAAGCTGCGCTTAAGCGGTCATTGCTCTAAGTTGTGGCCTTCCGCTCCGCTTTTTTGAACATTGGATGCATATATGAGATGTATATGATGGTACATGGTTGCTCCTAGAGCTGTCTGGAGGGGGGAGAAGGAGGTTGTGAGCTCTCCTCTTCTCCTGGAATGTGGGTGTGGGTGTGTGAGAATGAGAGGGAGTGAAGGAGCTGCCATGGGAGGGCTCCCTGGGCCACCTTATAAAGGGATGCCCAGGGACAAGGGGTGGCCCACATGGCCTAACTACACTATTGAAGGTGACACGTGACATGTGCATAGTGGGGCACTATTTGCCAATAGTGCTGGACTGTTGGAGAGCAATGACCCTGAAGTGGCGTGGCTACAATGCCTTCTTGTCATGTCCGACGGGACGCTGCGGTTGACTTCGCCTAGCAGGCCAGCTGGGCGAGCCGGACGGGGAGCCAGCTGGGCGAGCCGGCCGGGGAGCAACCTCGAAGAGCTGGCCGGGGAGCCACCTGGGGGTACCAGACGGAGAGCCAACTAGGGGAGCCGGACGGAGAGCCAGCTGGAGGAACCGGACCAGGGAGCCAACCGGACCGAGGAGCCAGCCGGAGCAGCCGAACCGAGGGGCGTTGGACGCCCCGATGTTTCAATATGCTGTCTTGTCTCCTTGAGCCTACTCGTGGGCCATATCCCCGTCACATATGTTATGATCCAACCGACGTCGCGGCCTTTCTCCATGGCCGTCGTTGTCTTCTCTCCCTTGCAGCCGCTGGCCCTCCACCCGTTCCTCTGCAAGTCAACGCGCCGGCCTGCTCCTTCCATCGTCCCACGCGCCCGTTGTGTGCGTTTTCCCCTGGATCGATCAAATCGGGCCTGCGCGTGTCTTCTTTTCGGGATCTAACAAATTGGGCCACCTGTTGTGTGTCTTCTTTTCGGGATCGAACAGACCAGGCCACACCTCCCGGGATCGAGCACTTGCTGCCTACCTGTTGTCGATCTTTGTTGCCCGTCGACGCGGCCTGATCGAGCTGCCAGTCGATTCTACTCTCCAGATCGGGCAGCGGCTGTCTCTCGATCGGATCTCCCAACTGCTCTCCCAAATCGGCTCCCTCCACACCCAAGACCTCCCGTTGTAGGTGTGGCTGCACGCGTCTCCTTGTTCCTCACTTCCATTGAAGGCAGCAGTTGTACGTCCCGTCGTACTTCCGTCCCGTCGTACTTCCGTCCAGATCGGTTGAGCTGTAGAAGGACAACACCTCCCATCTTCGGGTCGAACCATCCACTATCCACCCAAGCACTCCCGTCCAAGCCGCCAGCTCGGGAGCCTGCTTGTTCTACCGTTGCTGTAAAAAATGTCATGTTGTCTGCTGCCCGTTCTTCGGTGATTTTCGACGGTGTTTTCGGTGTACCCTACACTGACCCCGTCTCGCACATGTGCCTTCCCTCGATGCTTGGTTCTCGTCCATCTGTGTTGTTGTCTCCCGCGGCAACTTTCGCTGATGGCGATGGTCGTTCTACACCAGTTCCTACAGATGGTCGTGGTGATTCCTTTTCTGTGACTACTGTCCCTAGCTTCACACATGGTGATTGTCGCTCTACACCGACTCCTCTCGCGACTTTCACCAATAGTGTTGGTGCATATGGCTCCATGGACTATGCCTCGTGCACGCAGCTACCCTTAGCGCTTGGTGCTTGTCTGCATACAACCTCCTCTCCTCCACCGGTCTTTGTGGATGCTACTGGACATACTACATCGCCACATCTAGCGGCTTCCCTCGATGGTGGTTGTTGCTCCTCTCTCGGTGTTGATACGTCGACTACTTCGGCCGTGTACTTTACGAAGCAGGAGATTGTGCGTCTTCGTGACCTGTTGCTTGCCCCTGACTCTCTATGGTCGGGTACATCTATGTCGACCTCTTCCGGTGCGCCCCTGACTGAGCAGGAGATTGTGCGACTTCGATGCCTGCTAGCTCCATCTTCTGGCTCTCCATCGACAGGTTCTGTTGATTCTGGTACTGACTCTTCTGCCATTGTGAGACAACCATCCACACAAGTAGGTACATCTCCATGGATTCTTGATACTGGAGCATCTTTTCATATGACTCATGATTCATCCACTTTATCCTCTGTTCGACCTATCGATTCTCCTGTTCATGTTCTTACTGCTGATGGTACCTCCTTCCCGGTTACTGGTTGACGTCCACACAAGTAGGTACATCTCCATGGATTCTTGATACTGGAGCATCTTTTCATATGACTCATGATTCATCCACTTTATCCTCTGTTCGACCTATCGATTCTCCTGTTCATGTTCTTACTGCTGATGGTACCTCCTTCCCGGTTACTGGTTGACGTCCACACAAGTAGGTACATCTCCATGGATTCTTGATACTGGAGCATCTTTTCATATGACTCATGATTCATCCACTTTATCCTCTGTTCGACCTATCGATTCTCCTGTTCATGTTCTTACTGTTGATGGTACCTCCTTCCCGGTTACTGGTCGACGCATTCTAAGCACTTCGTCTTTTCATGTTCTTGATGTTGCTCATGTTCCTCGACTTACCATGCAACTCATGTCCGGTGGTCAGAGTGTTGATTCTGGTTGTCGGGTCGTTCTCGACTTTGACTCATGTTCCATTCTTGATCGACACACCGGTGCTCTTCTAGGTGCTGGCCCTCGGTGTCGTGACTTTCAAGGTCTGTAGGAGCTTGACTGGATTCACCTTCCTTCCGCTGCCACGAGCGCCGGTCTCTCTGCCTTTGTTGCCTTGTCTACCAGCTCTTTTCAGCAGTGGCATCATCGCCTTGGTCACTTATGCGGCTCTCGTCTCTCATCCTTAGTTCAACGTGGTGTTCTTGGATCCGTCTCTGGCGGTGTGTCTTTAGACTATCAGGGATGACGGCTTGCTAAACATGTCCAGTTACTGTATCCTCATAGTGAGACTATGTCTCAACGTCCTTTCGACCTTGTTCACTCTGATGTTTGGGGTCCAGCTCCCTTTGCCTCGAAGGGAGGTCATCGCTACTATATTATCTTTATAGATGATTTCTCTCGACACACGTGGATATATTTTAAGTCTTCTCGTAGTGAGGTCTTATCTATCTATAAGCATTTTGCTGTCATGGTTCACACTCAACTCTCTACGCCTATTCGTGTGTTCTGTGTTGACTCTGCTGGAGAGTATATCTCCAAGATGTTGTGTGGAGTTCTTGTTGAGCAGGGTACTCTTGCTCAGTTCTCTTGTCCTGGTGCTCATGCTCAGAATGGCAAGCATCGTCACCTTCTTGAGATGGCTCGTGCGATGATGATCGTCGCGTCTCTTCCGCCTTACTTTCTGGTTGATGTTGTCTCCACTTCCGCCTATCTCATCAACCTTCAACCATCCACTGCTCTGCAGGGTGGCGTACCTTTCGAACGTCTCTTTCATCGTTCTTCCGATTACTCGACGCTTCGTCTGTTTGGTTGTGTTTGCTATGTTCTTCTTGCCCCTCGTGAACGCATCAAACTATTCGCTCAGTCAGTTGAGTGTGTCTTCTTAGGTTATAGCGATGAGCATAAGGGCTATAGCTGTTGGGATCCTGTCGGTCGTCGGATGCGTATTTCTCGAGATGTGACTTTTGATGAGTCTCGTCCCTTCCACCCGCATCCATCTTCCTCGACCTTTTTAGTAGAGGATATATCTTTCCTCAATTTTCCTAACACACCTATCACTTCTATTGAGCCCTTGCTTGTCCGTCCTACTGTCCCTACTTCTCCGACTGTTGCAGATCCGACACGACCACCTCCCATGGTTTCCTCACCTCGCTTATCACCAGATTCTGCACCTTCATCCCCGGTGTCTTCTCCATCACCTTCGCCTATGTCAGTGAATCCTCGTATTCTTCCATCTTTTCCGCAGTATTGTACTCGTCGTCCAAGTAACGTGAATGCGTCTACGGAAGTACCATCTTCCTTGTCTCGGCCTACTTATGGCTTGCCTCCTCATCCGCTTCCGCATGTTCATCGCATTGGTTTTCCAACCGCTAGCGCTGCTGTTCTTGAGCTGGCTTCTTATCGCGACGGTGTTGTTCATCCTAAATGACATTTCGCGATGGTCGAGGAGCTTGCTGCTCTTGAGCGCACCGATACGTGGGATCTTGTTTCTCTTCCTCCCTGTTTCTGCTCCATCACTTGTAAGTGGGTCTATAAGGTTAAGACTCGCTCTGATGGTTCTCTTGAGCTTTACAAAGCTCGTCTTATGGCTCGTGGCTTTCAGCAGGAGCATGGTCGTGATTACGATGAGAGTTTTGCTCTGGTGGCCCATATGACCACTATTCATACACTTCTTGTCGTGGCCTCTGTTCGTCCTTGGTCTGTGTCTCAGCTTGATGTTAAGAATGCCTTTCTTAATGGTGAGCTACGTGAGGAGGTTTACATTCAGCCCCCACCAAGGTATTATGTTCCTGATGGCATGGTATGTCGTCTTCGTCACTCTATATGGCCTTAAGCAAGCCCCTCGCGCCTGGTTTGAGCGTTTTGCCTCTGTGGTGACTGTCGCTGCTTTTACAGCAAGTGCTCATGATCCAACGTTGTTTGTCCACCTTTCGTCTCGTGGTCGAACTCTTCTTCTATACGTTGATGGCATGATTAGCACCGGCGACGACCCCGAGTATATTACCTTTGTAAAGGCTCGTCTTAGTGAGCAGTTTCTTATGTTTGATCTTGGCCCTCTTCGCTATTTTCTTCGGATCAAGGTCTCTTCTACCTCTGATGGCTTTTCTATTTCCCATAAAAAGTATATCCAATATCTTCTTGCTCGTTTTGCTCTTACTAATGAGCACACTGTTGAGACTCCCATGAAGCTCAATGTTCACCTCCGTGATACTAATGGTGCCCCCTTGCCTGATCCGGCGCGTTATCGTCATTTTGTTGGGAGTCTTATCTATCTACCTGTCACTCGTCCGGATATCTCCTATCCAGTCCATACTTTGAGTCAGTTTGTCTCTGCTCCCACTTCGGTTCACTATAGTCACCTCCTTCATGTTATTCGATTTCTTCGGGACACGATCTCTCACCGCATGTTCTTTCCTCGCTCCGGTTCCTTACAGCTTCAGGCCTATTCGGATGCTAAGTGGGCTAGTGATCCCTCATATTGACGTTCACTCTCTGCTTACTAGGTTTTTCTTGGTGGTTTTCTCATTGCCTGGAAGACGAAGAAGCAAGCAGACTACTCTTAAACCATAAGGATTAGAGAGAGTGTTCTACGTGAAAAAGATACGTCTCATCGATAGCTCACTGCAACTCGTAGGCAGCGGCACCATTTTCAAAATTTATTTAAAACCATAAGGAATCTCAACAAATGACCAACATATAAAAATTGCGCATATTCCACAGCTTTTCAAGCCCGTATCATACGCCTCGTTTCGAGGAACGGTTTAAAAACTGCAGCAAACACAGTCGAAAAAAGGAAAAAATTCAAAAAAACAGAATTCCGTTTTTTAGTAAATTTGAAATTACTCAAACCATAAGGAATTAGAGAGAGTAATCTACATGAAAAAGATGCGGCTCGACGATATCTTTCCAAGGCCACATCGTTTGCTTCATTCGGACAAGCGGTTTAGAAAAAAAAAAGTGAAAATGCGGTCGCGGCAGCCCGTCATGCGCCCACCATTTTCCAAACTTCTCTCAAACCGCTAGAAATCGCGAAAAATGTTCAACATGACGGAGTTGGGGATTTTCCGTAGCAATCCAAGGGTATATTATATGCCTCATTCCGACAAACGGTTTAAAAACTGGAGCCAAAACGGTGTCGAAAAAGGGCGTGCAGTTTTTTCTGGTGACGTTGCAGTTTTCGTTTGATAGGGATGCAGTGCACTAATGTTGAGCGTGCAGTTGGGAAGTGTGTGCGGGATAACTATTCTGCTAATATTAGCAGAATAGACAGGCTGTATATATATATATATATATATATATATATATATATATATAGGGATTGACTATTCGTCACCCTGGTTGAAGAATAACCATTCTTCACCCCCCCCCTCTCTTTTCACATCAATGCATCATAATTTTATGTTTCAATTTTTTTTCTTATTTCATACGTAAAAAGAGACCGCAAGAAAATATAGTCACCATAAAAAATATTTTATGTCACGTAAAATTACAAACTTAAAAACATAGTGTAAAATATACATGAAATGCGAGTTTTTTGGTCTTATGACCAATATTTTTAATTTTTTACATCAAATTTTACGTAATGAATCAATATTAATGTAACTATTGTTATTCCAAATGTAATTTATTTATGAAATGGTTGTAAGATTACCTAGGTGAAGAATAACTTATTTTACACATATATATATATGCCTCTTGGGCCTTGTAGTAGAGATAAGTTGCTTTCATAACAGTCATATGTTTATGGACCCATAAGTACCCTAAACCTACATAGATCTTGATTAATTGCTGATTTAAGTCATGATGTCATTACATCTAGTACATGCTGGATTGGATTGATTCTATAGGTGGCTCGATGCTGGTTTTGTTTGTTTATTATTATTATTATTATTATAGAGGACTTTGCAAAAAAAATCTAGTGTAGATATGTGTATATAATTTTATTTTAAAACTCAACATTATAATTAAGACCCAGTATAACAATCGACATAGCGGATAATTTGGTTATGAGGGACAGGTGTGGTGGCTTGTTAGCCCCTTGTTTTAATAATAATATAATAATAGATCAATTGGAACTTAAAGGTCATATCAGGAATGTAAGTAAAAAACAAAACTGAAGGAACTAAGGCCTCCTTTGGTTTGGAGGAATTTCACAGGAATTCTATAGGATTGATTCTTGTAGGAACTTTTCTTTTAGAGCCCTTTGGTTCATAGGAGGATTCCTATTCCTACATAGGATTGGTTCATATCCTCCACATTTCAAAGAAAAATAAACATGAGACTAGACTCAATGAAAAAATTGCTATGATGTGAGAACCAAGTGACATCTCTTTTCCAAACCCTACTCATAGGATTTGAGATACATGCCATCTCATTTTCTACAAATTTCCTATTCCTATGATTATCCTATGAACCAAAGAAGGCCTAAATGAATTCTCTAGCTTGATGGAAAAAGGAAAACATCATGTCTATAAACACGAGACAAATCCCAGAAATTCTCAACTAAATATTTGTACCCCAAGTCTCCTGATTCGGATTCACAGAAGAGATCTAAGTGACGTCGCATGTTTTCGATTTTCGAGAAAAAAACATGTCTTAGTTTTGGCTCCACTAAAATATTCAAGAAGTATATTGATTATTAAAGAAAAGGACAGACCCAATGCATAGAAGAGGGATTATAGGAACCTAGTCTTACCCCTGCTACAGTGCAATGCAGAGAGGCTGGTTCGAACCCACGACCTCTTGGCACAAGTGGGAAGTACTTTACCACTGCGCCAGGCCTGCCCTCATATTGATTATTAAAGAAATAAGACATAAATTATTATATTTAATGCAATAGTTGGTACTTTTTCCACAAGTAACAATGTAACACTGATACTTTAGTTAATTTCAGTAGCATGTCAGTCCAAGAATTGTGAACTGGTTGCACACTGTCAGAAATAACTAGCTCAAAAATAGCCATATCAATGTTTTGGCTCATTCAAAGAATATATAAGATTTTTCTTTTAGAAGTACAAGCACTTCGGCCAACCCTTTTTCCATGAGATCATAGTAGAGAATGAGCATGACAGTGGTGACTTACTAACCTTATATGTACAGTTAAAGAATCTACTCAAATAAGTAACGAGAGACGAGTCACCAAGTTAATGACTGTAAGGTAATCAAACGATCACATGTACACATGTTTGATTTGCAAATCAACTATCCCGTCTAATCAAGAATATTAACTGGATAAGGACGGGTAGATTCGTGAAAATTCATTAGAACTTGTTTCTCAAACACGATCTAATGCTTTGAATAGACAAATGTCATTCGACATCACTGAATAAGATATAATGAGGATTTACATGTCATCAGAATGTATGAGACTCTTTTCCATCAACAAACTTCAAAAAAGAGGGTGTGCCAAAAACTCTAGTAACTCATGTGCAATAGTACAATGCATTTGCACCTCGAAAGTAAAATTATCATTGTATAAACAAACTTAATTTAAAGGCAGGCATAACAGGGGAGTATTATCTTCAACTAGAAGAACTGATGTAGCTGATAAGGAAAAGTATCATACATTTTCAATGTTAACCAATCCTACTCACTATTCCAAATACCGGCCGAGTAAATGGTACTCGGGCCGAGTAATCGTTGCTCGGACGGTTGCCGATTCGAATAGGTGTTATTCATCCAATTAACTGGGTCACGCGAATAATCAGTCTGGCAAGCCAAACAATCCGCTGTTAGACGGAGTAACCAGGGTCTGATGATTAACTAAGCTGCTGTTTTGGCCTATATGTCCAAAAATTCTAGCCCATGCAGTGCATATCACAGCTGCCTTGTGCCTAGGGTTGGGAAATTTGGGCTCCCACTTCTCATGCTCTCCTCTCCCGCTCGATTCAAGCAGCCGCCGGTCAATTCCTTGCTGCCGGCCACCCCCTCCTCCCCCAACCAGCGCACATACCTACCACATGCCACTTCCTCCTCTCCCCAACCAGCACACGAGCTCCAGCTGCTCGAGCTCGAAGCCCCTCCCCAAGCAGCTGTCGGCGCCGTCTGACTGCAGCATCTCTGGTGCCTCCCCAAGCCGACGTGTGACGCCTCCCCTCCACTCGGCGCTGATGTCTACACTACGGTGCTGTGGCTGCCTCCTGAAGCAATTTAAGGTCGTCTGCTCCTCCTCTGTCCATGGCATCCACAAGCAGCAAGGTGTGTTGCTGCTCCTCCTACCAATTGCTCCCTACACAGTTTAATGTTGCTATTCCTCCCTCCACAGCAAGACATGTGCTGCTGCTGTTGTAGATTGACATTTGTACGCTGCTGATGATGTGGATTTGATTATTTGTAGCGTTGTATGCTACTGCTGCTGCCACTGTTGTATGCTGCTGCTGTAGTTGATTATTTGTTTCTAATTAGAGCACAAACTGATGGTTATGTTTTCAAATTGCAGATTTGTCGCCATCGAGTCAAAGATTCTACATCAGTGGAGTTGCAACAAGATCATGCAACAGTCTGCTCCTTATCAATGCTTCATATATTGCTTGCTTTTAATGCACTGCATTGCTGGGATCTTGGGAGTATGGGATATTGTCTATTTCTCTGTTTATGTATCTGTTCTCAGTGCAGATTTGATAGATAACCTACCGATAAATGGGTTACAATAAATTCAGTTAATAGAGTGATTTGCCGGTTTATCCCTACTCAGCACACGACCGATATGGTACCAGTTACCGATATCCTGAACAATGATCCTATTATTCCAACTTGTCTAATGCCAACTATATCCATCACCCATTCAACCAAAAGAGTGTACCCCACAAGTCATAAGTAACAGACCACTTAAATGCATGGAATATCCAATAAAAAAATCTTGAGTACTACCCATACCTTGCTAAATTTGACACCATTTACAGAAGCTGTTTTATTTAGCACTCCCTCTGTCTCAAAATGTAGTAGTAAACTTTCCACCCGTGGTTACAAAATCTTCTCTCCATCAATCCAACTAACAAAACACACTTAGTCTTAGCCGCCAGACTTCAAGCTCAAGAATCGCATGGCGGATCTATGGTCTGTATCTCATTACGCCGCCCATTTGGCAGAGTGCAAGACAAATGATCCACTTCAACCACGGTGGAGTAGAGATCTGCCATCTTACCAACCGTATGAAGGTACGCTGTACATCTATAGTGACCAAGACATTCTACAGGGCATAAACGCACAAACAAGGCAGCGATATAAACGTAACAAAAATGAAATATAAGAAAATTACGGACTTGTCTGAACCATAAAACGAGAGCGAACTGTGTTAGCGCACTACTCGGCACCACGCAAGCTTCACAGCAAAACACTGAGTAATCTTCGGGGAAATTGCCATGTCATGGGAGGAAGCAGATCTAAGCGAAAAGATAGGATGAAATCGAAGTGCAGGAGAGCAGTAGGTTCTTGCCTCTCCTGGCCGGCGGTGTCCCAGATCTGAGCCTTGACGGACTTGTGGTCGATGACGAGCGTGCGCGTCTGGAACTCGACACCGATGGTGGCCTTGGAGTCGAGGCTGAACTCGTTACGAGCGAACCGCGCCAGGATCTGCGACTTGCCGACGGCCGAGTCCCCGATCAGCACCACTTTAAACACGTAGTCCACCTTCTCCACGCTCGACATCGTCTTCGCTCGTGCAGAACGGCGGCGTTGGCGGCGGCCGGAGGAGTGACCGAGCGAGGCGTGTGGGTCGTGGAGGAGTGCGCGTGGGCGGAGCGTGTCGGAGTTCGGGGTTTTGATTTTCAGTCGAAGCGAGGGAGAGGCAAGCGAGACCGGGGGGAAAGCGGGTGCCCGGGGGCCGGGTGTGTGTTAGGTTATGTACAGGGTTTTTTTAATGGGACTCCTACGCATCTACCGTGGATATTTATTAAATATCCATCACCTCGACGGTCGTTCGATCTCGCGCGTGTATCCGAAATATCCACCACCTCGACAGCCGTTCGATCTCGCGCGTGTATCCGTCCGATCCGCTGCGTCTGATCCGCTCTGGACACAATTCCTGAAACGATGCTCGAGTTGCAGAAACTTTCGCTTTGTTGCAAAAAATAAACTTTGGATCCGTTAATTCCTGAAACAACGGTTGAGTTTCAGAAACAATTTGCTTGTTGCAGAAATTTTTTTCCTTCGTCTTTCTATAACATAGGTATTTTTACGAAAGAATTTTTTGCAACAAATGTCGTGTTGCAGGAAACTTTTTGCAACAAAGGTCGAGTTGCAGAAAGCGGCGGGGGGGGCAGGTCGAACTCCCCGCCGGCGAGCGTGGTGGCGACGAGCTCCTTGAGCTGGGCGAGCGCCTTCTGCTCGGGGTCGGCGAGGTCGGCGACAAGGTTGCTCTCCTCCTTGAAGGACGCGGTGGTGCCCTCGATGACCGCCCCGGCCTCCGCCTCCGCCTTCTCCATCTTCTTCTCCTCCTCGTCCTCCGCTGCCGCCTCGTCAGCCTTCTCGTCCACCACCTCCACGGCCTTCTCCTCCACCACCTTGCTCCCAAGGCCGAGGGAGCCGGGGCTGGCCATGGTTGTTGCGACGGGAGCTCGCTGGCGTCCGTGCCCCACACCTCCTCGTTCGCCGCGCGAGGTGGGGATCCGGCGATCCGGCGAGGTGGGGATCTGGTGAGGGGCGGGCCGGCGGTGGAGGGCGGCGGGGCAGCGCACAGGCCGACGGTGGAGGGCGGTGGGGCAGCGCACAGGCCGACGGTGGAGGGCGGCGGAGCAGGGACGGCGGTAGGCCGGTGACGGCGTGCGTGCGGAGCCGCGGTAGGCTGACAACGGACTAGGCAGTTTCTAAAACAACTGCCCAGTTTCAGAAAAACGTTAGGCGCGGGATGGAAAAAAATCAACGGATGAGGAGACGACGGATGGATCGCACAGATCCACCGGTGGAAGGTAAGACTTTCCTTTTTTTAATGAAAAAACTACTTTATTAATTAAAGGTAGATATATCGTGAGTTAACTGTTTCTAGGTATTCTTAGTCCGTCGTGACGTTTTGTAAAATCCCCCTCATTTTTTTAATTAATAAACTCACGGTACTTATATTAGTTGGAAAAAACGATTCGGATTTTTGTGCGTCCAATAAGAGTCGAACTCACGACCTCACCGTGGAAACAACAACCACATAACCAACCAAGCACTACACAATCCATGCTCAAATTGATAGTCCGGTTTAGTTAAACGGATGCTTCTAACACAGCATAAGTCTTCCTCCTTTCTCTGAACTTGCACAAACACACGCGCTTTCCAGGTCCGAGAACTACTCCAACAGGATTGATCTGCTTGTCCGACCCGGATTTTACATAAATTTTGGTGTCATAAAAAGATAGCCTTCACTGGAGGAATAGATCACAAGTTCTGAACACCAACAAATCAACGTCGTCTCCGCGTACTTAGCGAAGACCATCAGCCGTTGTATCCGTCGACTTCGCCGTCGTACAGACCAATGCCGTCTCCGCGTACTTGGCCGTCGCCTCCGCGTACTTCGCCTGAAGACCATCCGTCATCGTCTCCGTCGACTTCGCCGCCGTTGTCTCTGATGGCGAAGTGGTCGTCGCCTCCGCGTACTTTGCATGAAGACCATCGATCATCGTCTCCGTCGACTGCGTCGACGTTGTCTCCGTGGACTTCGCCGCCGTCGTCTTCATCGACCTCGCCATCGATGACTTCGCTGCAAGACCATCTGCCATCGTCTCCGTCAACTTTGTCACAGGTATATACGGGTATCTTTCAGAGATTTTGGTGTAGTCTGATCCTCCCGTTCGGCCCTGATGTCGACCAGGACCCCAACGATGACCTGGGTTGGTTCTAGATTCAGCCGTACCCACTTGGATGTGTCCTGCTTGTTAGGGATTGCTAAGTGTACTGCTTGTACTGAATTTAGTTGAACATAGTCTGAACCAAGTTTAGTTGAAAATAGTCTAAATCCAATTTAGTTGAACATAGTCTGACAAGGTACTAAATGGGAAAGGGACACACTACTGAATATACCTTACAGTCAGCGACAAACATGAATTCTAAGGATCTAGACAACAGCAAACTCAGCTTGCTGGTTACATATACACACAGTTCTTTGCCCATATCTTGCTGGAATCCAAAAATCCATGAACAAAGTGTAGCAACGATGAATAAGAATTCTTGATTCTGTAGTATGTGTTGTATAATGAAATTCCTTTTTACTGCAGTATCAGTGTATCACAATATCGTCTTCTTATTTTTTATATTAATATGACATTGATAGTTTGATCTCACTCAGCATGTTGGTTACATATATACATAGTTCTTTGCCCATATCTTGCTGGAATCCGAAAATCCATGAACAAAGTGTAGCAACGATGAATAAGAATTCTTGATTCTGTAGTATGTGTTGTATAATGAAATTCCTTTTTACTGCAGTATCAGTGTATCACAATATCGTCTTCTTATTTTTTATATTAATATGACATTGATAGTTTGATCTCACTCAGCATGTTGGTTACATATATACATAGTTCTTTGCCCATATCTTGCTGGAATCCGAAAATCCATGAACAAAGTGTAGCAACGATGAATAAGAATTCTTGATTCTGTAGTATGTGTTGTATAATGAAATTCCTTTTTACTGCAGTATCAGTGTATCACAATATCGTCTTCTTATTTTTTATATTAATATGACATTGATAGTTTGATCTCACTCAGCATGTTGGTTACATATATACATAGTTCTTTGCCCATATCTTGCTGGAATCCGAAAATCCACACCATAATTAGTTTTTCAATATTATTAGATGATTTCATAATTGAAAGTTTAACTTTAAATTGTGTTGTTATTACAGAAAATGAATGTCGCCGCTGAATTGACCTTTGTAGAGGATTTTGGTAACCGGCCTTCAAAAAAACAAAATATTCCGGATTAGGTGTTTTGGAGCCATCACCTACGTCACCATCGATCTCAACATCATCTCCGGTTTTTGAATGTTTGGCATCAAGTGTGCCGGAATCCGATAATCAGATAGATCATGATACATTGCCATCACCTCATTCTCCAAACAGCTTGACATTATCTCTAGATTTTGGGTTGATGAATGAAGCAAAAGTTTCAATAGATGATGATAAGGAACGAGATGAGCATAAACAGATCAAAGTTGATGAACCATATGACTATCTCCCGCAAGGTGATTCTTTGATTTATAACATGTACTTTTATATCTCCAATCTTCATTTTGTTTTCTATATGTGCAAGTCAGTCTGTTTATTATTTGTCCTGGTTCATCTATATTGTACACATGGATTTATTCAATGTGTTTTCTTAAACTGTTTGAACTTTTGCAAATTATGAATTGACAGACCGTGATTTGTGTGCTCATATAGCAATAGAAACATATTTAGGAAAAGAATTACTGGTGAAGATAGATGGAAGTTTTGTCTTACAAAATCAACTGTTGTGTCTGCTAGATGAAAAGGGGTGGGTAAATGATGATGTAAGTAACCTTACACAAACTATAAAAGGTTCTAATCTGTAATATCCATTACTAATGTATATTTTTTAAATGTTTATAGGTGATGAGTGCATATATATGTTGTTTAAAGGACCAAGTACATGTCCAGAATGATAGTAAAGTATATTTTGAGACTCCCTTTGTTGTTGCACTGTTAAAACGGGATGGCAATCTTGGAGTACAACAAGATGGGACATTTATGACAGAGATTGTCAACAACTATGTGAAGCATGACATGGTAATATCATGACTGATAATTTCCATGTTCTAGGTTTAATACACTTTTATTTATAGTTTTTGTAATTATCTTCATTATAGATTGAACTTCCAATAAATTTCAACAACAAGCATTGGTATTTAGCTGTTTTGATTGCAAAGAAGTGTGAGATTCAAGTACTAGACTCACTATGCTGGAAGTTTGACCGAGAAGATCTTGTTGTTACGGTTAGTTATCACACAAATCATAATCCCTAGTAGGTGAAATGTCATAAATTTATCCTTTGCTTATGTGTACCATTTCTGATCAGTAATTATTTTTTAGCTAAAAGGACTACAATTTCATTTGGACATTCTTAAAAGTAAAAAACTTGATTAGCCATGATTGGAAGGACTTCGATGTTACAAAATGGAAGATTACAGAACAACTACAAAAGCCAATTCAGAAAGACAGGTATAAAGTGACACGTATGTTGTATAACAATATAAGTATACAACATAAGTAATATTGTGATCTATCTAGAGTACTCATTTTTTTAATTATACAGTTCATCATGTGGTCTATATACGCTTAAATTCATGGAATATTGGACTGATGATGGACTATCCTATCCGATTACACATGTATTTTTTTGTTAGATAAACATATATAGTTGATGATATGTTAATTTTGAAATATACTAATAGTTGTTGGTGTTGCAGAGGAAATTATTGCTTCTTTTAGGTTTAAGTTAGCCAGCATACTATTATGTTGGAAAACAAACACTGCAGGAATGACTAGAACGGTTGAACAAAGTGATGATGACATTGAGGGAGATCCTAATGATGTTGCGATGTTGGAAAGTCCATATGATACAAAAAAATCAAAAGGAACAATTCCATTATCTGTTGAAAATAAGTACCAATCACTAATATCTATTCTTTCTAATATGAGTTCACATGAGTTAGTAGGTGGAGTTTGTAGCTACATAAAATCAATCAAATCCATGGAGATTTTAGAGTAAGTCATTTTAGATTAGTATTAGAAGTGCAATTGACACATTATGATATTTTTCTAATGGTACATTATCTTACTTTCTAAATGGTAATGATTATCAGGAAAGTATGGGTGCACAGCTCGAAACCGTATCCGATTAGTCTATCTCTCAAAAAACTACAAGGAATGCTAATGGATGATTTGTCCATGGATCTTGATTGCTTTAATTTGGTCGTACAGAAGACTATGTTTGACAACATCAAAACGGCGAAAAAAAGGAGAGGATTGATAGCAAAGCATTATCTAGACATGAAATTCTGGGTACGTTTTTACATTAATTATGTACTTTTTTGTATACTATTTTTTCATGACCTTTCTAACCAATTATTATTGTATATACTAGATGATTACTGATTTCAGACGACACCTAGATTATCGAAAAAAATTAGATGTGGAGCAGCTAGCATTTTCTGATAGTAGTTGACCTGGTATCAAATATAATGTATCAACATGCAAATCGGTGAGAGCACTTCTCTATACCTTTGAGTAAGATAAAACTTCTTTACATCTAATCTCTAGCCTATTTCAGATTCATATACCAATACAATCCAATGGTGATTTCATTCTATTCACACTCGACAAAGACACGAGAACTGTTTACATTGTGGACCCTACTCCTTTTGATCCCATTTACCAACACAACCCGCATGCAAAATATGTGCACAAACGTATATGGATCGCAGAATACTTGCCAAAAGCCATGTCAAAGGCATGCCCTGGGTCTATATGGAACGAGAATATTCTCTTATGGCATCAAAAAATCCTAAATGATATTCCGGTTTACAATAGGTAACATTTTTAAACATGTATAAAAAGACTATACTAAGTATTACTTGTACTGAATACGTATACAATATGTATTTTTGGCATCGATTACTAATATATATCATATATATTAGGGAACTATCCGGTTATCTTGTTCCCCTCTTCATGTCCACATGGGAAGACGGAAACCTCATTTGCCCCTTATAAAGGTCAATATAATACATGTTTTAATCATTAATATTATATTTTACACATGTGATTCAAACCTTATTCGTTTGTAAAAAATATGTATGTACAGGATGGAAACGAGGTCAGAAAACATATTTTGGGACAACTGCTAACATTCAACGACAATGAATATGAAGACAACATACCTGTTGGTGTACTCGAATTCATAAGTTGTATCAAGAAAATCCAAAGTAAAACAGGTATGTCAAATATCCATATAGTTTTTTAAAGTACATCCATATAATTGTATCAAGATTGATTTACTTGGTGTGACCAACTTTCCATTTTCTCTCAAACAGAGAATATGCCATTCTGAAAAAGGAGCTACTCTATTGGCTGGCAGCCCTTGATGGTAGTTACAAATATGTAGCGAAGCAGAGCTTCTTTGTTAGCTAGCCACCCCCTGATGGTAGTTTCAGATATGTAGCTAAGAAAAGTGCCTGGAAATTTATTGAAAGTAACCCAGTAGGGTCAATTAGATATACTGTTCGATGTAATAGACTTGAGTTTTATCTTCTATAAAGTTTAAACATATACTTTTTAACAATATATGTTATCGATGAAGGTTGTCCTGAATGTGCTGATTGAATTTATCAACGTTGGATAATATTGCTATTACTGTCAACATTGCTCCTGCATCTTGGGACGTTCGTTTTGTCCGTTTATCCACAAACGGATGTACACAGAACAAAATGGGGTCTACCGTTGAAGTTGCCCTTAATACGTACAAAACAAACCATGGATTTTAATAAGGAAACAAAATAAAGGGTGCGAACCCACAACCTCCCCGTGTTTTTTTAATTAATAAACCCACGGTACTTATATTAGTTGGAAAAAACGATTCAGATTTTGGTGTAGTTAGTAAAAAACGATTCGGATTTTTGTGCACAACCACATAACCAACCAAGCACTACACAATTCCTGCTCAAATTGATAGTCCGGTTTAGTTAAAGCGCCCTCAAGGCCGGCAGGTAGTAATCGCGCCGGTCCATGAAGTCGATTGATCTGGCTTTACTAACAAATATTAAACGCACGCAAAAAAGGACACAAAACAGAACAAGGGGCCTCTGTCTCGAAATGCTTGCTCGCCTTACATAATCTTTGGTGTCATAAAAAGATAGCCTCCAGTGGAGGAATAGATCACAAGTTCTGAACACCAACAAATCAACGTCGCCTCCGCATACTTCGCGAAGATCATCAGCCGTTGTATCCGTCGACTTCGCCGTCGTACAGACCAATGTCGTCTCCGCGTACTTGGTCGTCGCCTTCACGTACTTCGCCTGAAGACCATCCGTCATCGTCTCCGTCGACTTCGCCGCCGGAGCGGCGGCGAAGTGGCCGTCGCCTCCGTGTACTTAGCCTGATACATACAACAGTTCGAATCCTACTGCAGTCTGAATCCTACTTGGATACAGACAAGAGACCGAATCCTACTTGGATACACACAGGAGACCGAACCCTACTTAGATACACACATGAGACCGAAACCTACTTGGAGGCAGGTATTATTGATGCTATAAATACACTTGTATCTCCACGTGATTCCTACACAATCCCAAGTCTTCAGTTCAATCAAACAAAATCAGTTCCACTACTAGACACCTTTGGTTGAATTAAGTTGCTAAGCTCCCAAGTCAGCTTAACCTTTGGTTCAATTAAGCTGCTAAGCTCCCAAGTCAGCTTAACATCAGGTATTTTTGTTACGTACATCCATATAATCCTTCAACATCTTTTTTCTTTTTATGAATTCTTCAACATCTTTATTTATGAACACTGGTACCTGACATGAAATGAATAAATGTATCATCACCAATTTGCAATTTCCGGACACGTAGTACACCAAACCTTACTTTGAGCAACAAATTTACAAGATTTTAAATGTGACGCACTGAATCATATTTAAACATCATTGTTGACAAGGGAAAAATGGCATATACAACTTTAATCAATTTTCCATTTCTAATATTTCTTACACTGCAAAAACTCTCATGCAGGCAAGCATTTCAACCACATTCTCCAGAGATGGATGCTAAGGAAAAAAGAAGGAAACGAGACAGAGATCGCTATGCACAGATGGCCGATGAAAAAAAACAGGAAAAACTCAAAAAACTTCGTGAAGCCTATCAACAAAAGAAAGAAAAAATATGCGCACAACAAAGGCAGATATATGCAAATATGCAGCCGGAACAAAAGAAATCTAGAATAGAACATATCAATGAAATGAAACCCAACACAACAAGCAAAGACTCCATTGCACTGGAGAATCCTTCATATATCGCAATCGAACAAGAAGTGGGTACTTCTACCTTTCCTGATCACAGAAAACATGTCACACTAGGGAAAAGGCAAACATTGCTACACCGTCGTAACGAAGAATTCATGACAAGACAAAGGCATGTATCATCAAAGCAAGATGTATCTATGACGGAAACCGGCGAAGATGACACAGAACCTCTACAACAACCGGAAGAAATGATTTACGGTAATACTCTAAATTTATACAATACTCGCACTCCTAATAAATATGTGAATGTTTGTACAACTAACAATCTTTTGTGGACGGATATCCCCTCATCAATGTTCCCAAGCATCAAAGAAACGGATACACCAACACAGACATTCCACAATGACGATCACAATAAGGTGGCTTTGTGGCCAGACATCCCGCCTTCAATGTTTCCAATAATCAAAGAAGTAGATGCACGGATACAAACATTATACAATGATGATCACGGTAAGGTTATAAATTTCCTATATATATATATAATTTTCCTATATATATAAATTTCCTGTATATACATATACATATACATATACATATATATATATATATATATATATATATATATATATATATATATATATATATATATATATATATATATATATATATATATATATATGTATATGTATATGTAATAAAAAGTTACTACACAGGTAAGGATGAGATTATATGCGAGCAAGACACAACATGAAAGAAGTAGATACACCAACACAAGCAATCAATAATGACGATCAAGGTAAGGTCATCAATTCCATATATGTTCTTATGAAGTACAAAGGAATATATTATACAATCAAAACTTGCAACACAGATAATAATGAAGTCATATTTGAAGAGGACATAAATGAGGACGAATACATGTTCATTGGTCAAGGTATGCTCAATAGAATTTAAATGTATTTTAAACATTATATTGTTTTTGTGCTACCTTTTATACTACAAGCCAAACTAGAATGGGACCAAGAAGTGGAAATCGAAATCAAAGAAGACGAGGAAATACCCAATCCTGATCCTTATGATTTCGTCTATAGCAACATACCCAAAAAGACACACGTGCTCAAAACACAAGAAAATTGCAGATTCTGCCATGCAAAAAAATTCAAGCATGAAACTAAGGGGTTATGCTGCAAAAAAGGACAAATAAGACTAGCCAATGCAGAAACACCACCTGAACTCATGAGACTTTGGACAAGCAGCGTCTGCACAGATTCAGCCAACGGCCTGTGGGTAACCATGAAAGAATACTACTGCTATAAATTCCATACACGACCAAGCATATTCAACCCAATCTTGCATGGCGGACGACTTTTCCAGCAGTTTGCTGTAGATACATACATCAAGATTGAAAGCTCCAGACTGGATTACATGTGGCATCATCAAAACAAAATAAGGGCGGATCTATACCAAGGCCTTCTAGACAGCATTCAAGCTGGAGAACAGAATGGAGATGCAATCGGAAAACGGAGAATACTTGCCTCATCATTTATTGGAGGGCCACGAGATAAACTTCATCGGTATCTAGATGCTATGGCTTTAGTTAGAAAATATGGAAAACCAGACGTATTCCTCACAATGACCTGCAACCCCAACTGGGAAGAGATCACACGTGAACTACATTTTGGACAAACACCACAAGATCGCCCATACATTGTCGTTCGTGTTTTCACGGCGAAGCTAGAAGAAATGAAGAAACAACTATTTGAGAAGGCCATTCTTGGAAAGGTTCAGGCATATACATATGTCGTAGAATTCCAAAAGAGGCGATTACCCCATGCTCACTTTTTGCTCATCATGACTGGAAAATACAAATACACATGTCCAGAGCAATATGACAGAATCATCTCCGTTGAGCTCCCTAATAAGCACAAGTACCCGGAGTTATACAAAATGGTAATCAAACATATGATGCATGGTCCTTGCGGTGCACCGAATAAATTTTGTCCATGCACAAAGAACCGTCCATCATGCAAGAACAATTATCCAAGGCCATTTAATGAAACTACAATTCAAGGCAAGGACTCATACCCGCTGTATAGGAGACGCAATGACGGTCGGACTGAAACGGTACGAAAATGTCAACTAGATAACAGGTGGGTGGTTCCTTACAACCCATATCTTCTATGAATGTTCAACTGCCACATAAATGTTGAGATATGCTCAAGCATTAACGCCGTTAAGTACTTGTTCAAGTACATCTACAAGGGACATGATCGAGCATCTGTATCTGTAACTGACAAAGTAGATGAAGTCGATGAGATTAAACAGTATAGAGACGCACGGTGGGTGACAACTCCGGAAGCACTATGGAGAATATATGGCTTCAAACTAAGCAAAATACACCCACCAGTCTTGCAACTGCAGCTACATCTCCCAAATATGCACATGGTTTCATACCATGGCATGGAAAAAATATAGAATATTATCAACCGTGACGGCACAGAAAGATCAATGTTGACTGCGTACTTTGAAGCAAACAGCTTACATGAGAAAATACAAGGCATACTATACAGAGACTTTCCGGAATATTATACATGGCAAAGACAGGGGAAGTTTTGGCAAGAGAGGAAACGAGCCGCAGTGTTCCAGGTTGGCAGGATGGTATCAACACACCCAGCTGAAGGAAAACCATACTATCTTCGAGTACTCCTAAACCACGTGACAGGCGCGACTAGCTATGAAGACCTACGAACAGTCAATGGACAAGTAATGCCAACCTTCCGTCAAGCTGCAGAAAAACGGGGGCTCATTGAGGCAGACAACACACTAGATGACTGCATGACAGAAGCAGAGTTGTTTCGAATGCCATCATCGCTACGAAGGCTATTCGCAACAATCTTGGTTTTTTGCGAGCCCAGCGACGTACGTGGCCTCTGGAACAAACACCTTGAGGCAATGTCAGAAGACTATAGCAGAAATTGCAAATGCAAGCACACGGTCGAACAAATGGTGCTGAGAAATATCAGGGACATGTTGCACTCAATGGGAAAAGGCATAGAATCGTTTCCTCTTCCAGAGATCGACAAACAACATCAGACGATAGACGACATACCTAGGGAGATCATTGAGGAGACCTCCATCGAGGTGGACCCTCACGACTTATCGTTGCATAAAAACCTAAACAACGAGCAGAGGAAGGCCTACGACGAAATCCTAGCCACAGTTGACCACCAAAGAGGAGGTATATTCTTTGTCGATGGGCCGGGAGGCACGGGAAAAACTTTTCTTTATAGGGCGCTCCTGGCCAAAATACGTGGACAAGGCAAGATTGTCGTGGCGACGGCCACTTCCGGTGTTGCTGCTTCCATAATGCCTGGAGGGAGGACCGCACACTCGAGGTTCAAGATTCCACTAAAAATAGATGATGGAGCTATTTGTAGCTTCACAAAACAGAGTGGGACAGCAAAGCTACTCCAGACAGCATCACTAATAATCTGGGATGAAGCATCTATGACCAAGAGGCACACAATGGAGGCGCTAGACAAAAGCATGCGGGACATAATGGATAGACCAGATCTTCCATTTGGTGGAAAAACAATTGTATTTGGGGGAGATTTTAGACAAGTGCTCCCTGTTGTTCGAAAGGGAACAAGAGCACAGATAGTAGATGCATCACTATGCAGGTCGGAGCTTTGGAATTGCGTGCATCAAATGAAGCTTGTGCGCAACATGAGGGCTCAAAACGACCCATGGTTCGCACAATACCTACTACGCATTGGAAACGGAACCGAGGAAACAAATGATGATGGTGAAATACTTCTACCTACAAGTATATGTGTGTCAAATAAGACGGATGATAGTGGCCTGGATAGACATATTGACAGTATCTACCAAACGGGAAATGTTTCCCTAAAAGATCCAAAGTACATAACGTCAAGAGCAATTTTATCCACAAGGAATGACTGCGTAGACAAGATCAACCTAAAAATGATTGATCGCTTCCAGGGGGAGGAGAAGGTGTACCACAGCTTTGATTCTGTAGAAGAAGACCCACATAACTACTATCCACCAGAATTCCTAAACACCCTAACCCCAAATGGACTGCCTCCACATATGTTGAAGCTCAAAAAAAATTGTCCAATCATACTACTCAGGAACATTGACCCTGCTAATGGACTCTGCAACGACACGAGATTGGTCGTACGTGGATTTCAGAAAAATGCAATTGATGCAGAGATTGTGGTAGGTCAACACTCTGGAATGCGAGTTTTCTTGCCTCGGATACCATTATGTCCATCTGACGACGACATGTTCCCGTTCAGTTTCAAGAGAAAACAGTTTCCAGTCAGGCTCAGTTTTCAATGACAATAAACAAATCACAAGGCCAAACAATACCGAATGTCGGTGTCTACCTGCCTGAACCTGTTTTCTCACATGGTCAACTATATGTCGCGCTTTCTAGAGCAACCGTGACATCAAACATAAAGGTACTAACAGGTACGCATGACGTGAACAACGAGACAAACAAGAAGAAAAATAAAGGTGACACATGCACAAAGGAGAAGAAGAAAAAGAAGAACAAGATCGATACAAGCGATACATGCACAAAGAATATTGTCTACACAGAAGTCTTGACCAAATAGGTAAAGCAACATTTCAATTTTTTAGACTTACCAGTCAAAATAGACACCACGAATCCTGAAAAGAAGTATATTTCTCGCCTTGGAGCTGATGCTATTGCACTGATTTTTCTATAGATCGCTTTATCTAACTCCACGAAACCTGAAAAATACACATTGTAAAAAAATACATATAAATTTGACAACTACTACTGTAAATATTAACAGTGTACCATTGCATATATTGAAGAAATTGTCAATAGAGATCTTTCTCATGCTGACTACGTAATATCAATTGTGCCATAACATTATTTAGTAAACTAATCAAAAAGTATCAAAAGCTAGCTACCAAGTAAACCATTTCAGCCACATAGAACTATTCCAGTCGAGAAAGGAGTTTGTGGACACAAAGATGCACATATTAACTAATTCAGGATGAACGTGATTGAGATCTTTGCAGGAAAGTTCTAACACTACCTCCAGCATCTACTTTCTTCACTAATCAATATGCTCAAACTGAGACCACAACGTCCACACATTTCATCCCAGTGCACCAAATTTAAGTTACCAATTATCTGAATCGGCGCTGCATATTACCATCTGCATAACGTTCGCTGATGAAGAGCGGAAAATCAAGCTACTTCTCCGGTCGCGTCGAGGCGACGGGTTCCCCTTCGTCCGGCTCCTCCTCCCCGAACGGCAGCAACGACGACGCGACCTTTTGGAGATTCACCTCACCCTACCCTCGATCTCAGCCAGATCGCCCCGATCCCCGTGATCCCCTCCCCGTCCACATAGCCCACCTCTCCGTCCGCCTTTGCGGGCGCGGCGAGCGGGACGAGGACTCCGGCGGGGGAGGTGGAGGAGCAAGGAATGACACCACGACCCAGATGCGGCGGGTCGGGGTCTCGGTGAGCTCGGAGATGTGGTCTATGAATGCTTCTAGAGCGAGCTAGAGAGAAAGGGAGAGGAAGAGAGGAAGAAAGAAAGAGAAGGACGGATGGGGAATCGGAAGTGGCCGGCGGTATTAAGCCCAGGAAAAGAAAATGCGAATACATGAGAACAACCATAGATGCACAAGTAATAAGAATTACCCAGAAAGTGCAGCGACAGTGAGTGATTGGAACATCCCAACAGACCCATCCCCAATTCCTCTAATGGATCGCCAAAGGGATGCTGCCTCCGCCCTGCTCCGAAATATTTGGTAGAAGAAGTAGTAGACACCCTAATAGCACATCAATTTGATGCAGGAGCGTGTAAATCATCTCAAAACCAAGGTCGGGCTTATTCAGAAGAAGTAAAACAAGGCAGGCAGGTAGTAGATGAATCGAGCAACCAGCGAACGAGCCGGGATGGAGCCATTGATGAGGGGTGTCGAAAAGGGGATGGAAAGGGAGAGGCGGCGGGTGGTTGGCGTCGCCGTGGACAGTCGACACGGTGGCGCGTGGGCCCCGCGTGAGCGTGACGCGGCCTCGTGCTCTTATTTTTCACCTTGGTCTGGTCTGGTCTGGCTGTGTGGAGTCCAGAGGGGCACAACGGCCCAATCGAGCTTATCGGCGGGGCGGAAGATCAAACAAAACTTATATATCGCCACAAAAGACGGTAATCCTATTCTGAGCACGGGCTCAGCTGCTCCCGTTCAGAAATAAAATAAAAACAAATACTATAAAAATAAAAATTAAGGTAGATAATTTAATGCGTAAAGATCGCTTTAAATTTTATCTTATTTGAACAGAAAAATAGGTCCTAAAAGGTGCATTTTTCCAGTAAGAACATGTACATTTTTGTGTCACTTCTAAGCAGTGTTTTTTAACACATTATACACGCGAGCACTTATATACACGCGTATACACTCATCCCTATGACCGCATACACGCACATCTATGAACACCTTTCACAGACTGAGTCGGCATGTCATCTTAAGAGTTACGAAATAACCGTAGGCGCCTCGTCGTCGGCGCGAACGTCTTCTTCCACTGAAAACGTATCGTCAAAAATCCTGAAATAAATTCAAAAATAATGCAAGCACGAGAATTTAAAAGCTTCGCTTTTTGACATGTTCCAACAAGGACACAAGTTAATATAGAAATGAATATTTACATATTTAATTTTCATCCGGTGCAACGCACAGACATTTGTACTAGTTTAAAAATTAAAATCAGGGGAGGCATTAACCCAACGAGATGGATTATTAGTACGATCCATCTAGCCAGCTCATGAGCAACATAATTTGACTCCATAATACGTACAATGCTTAATAGTAAATTTTCAGAAACCTTTTAAAAAATTACGACATCCAACACAATAAGGCGCGGGACTATGGCGATCTCTGGTTGTGTCCATGTAGGATTTGTACAATAACGTTGGAAAAAACGTAAGCGTCTCCGTTACCGCCAAGCATGCGCTCGGTGTTGGCTTCCTTGGTTCATTTTTCCTGGTTCAGAACACGATTCATTTTTCCTTTGCTCGCACGCAACCTCTTCGTCTCTTCTCAGCTGCCACATACCCTCACCCTCGAACACGCCGCGAAAGAGGCGCCTGCGCCGCCAGCCAAGTTGCGGCTGGGGGAGAGGAGGGGTGTCAGGACCCAACGAAGACGATGGCAGCGGTGTTCAAATTCAAAGTATGGCGCCAAGCAACAGCAGCCCTCGATCTGAGATCCGACGCCCTCCAGTCGCCCATACCGGTTCGAGCTTGCCCGCTACTCCTGGAGCCATCGATGGTTGATCCGACGGCTGCGAGAGCCTCCCGCGTCGCTGTAGACGTCCGGCAACGACGCTGAGCGACGGCCACCTTTTCTACCTCTCCTTTCTCATTTTTACTGCTTGTAAGGCTATAAAGCCATGGATTTCCAGCTCGTGGAGCTATGCTTTTCTCTAGGGTTTCCCCCTCTTGCGCCGCCAGTGTTCCTGGCCGGCTTAGGTGCCTCTGGCTGTAACCAGACCTTTGCTATTTTCCTCTGAAATCCCATCGATATTAGCTCTGTTCTTTCTCTGAAATTGTTCTAGCGATCGTCGGGTCTGACAAGTGGTATTCAGAGCCTCGTTCCTTGGCGGCGTCTTCGATCTGGAGGCCAAATAGGGGTTGAAGGTGCCGTAAAATCCCCCTGTTTCTCTTCGGATCACGGCGGCGGTGATGCTGGTGGCGCTGGCGGCGGCGATGTTCGGTACAGGTCTGGTGCCGGTAAGTGGTTGCCCAAGCTCCATGCTTGCGTGTTAAAATCCCACCTCCCACCCAGATCCGGTGTACTTGGCGGCGGGTGTAGGCGGCGGTGCAGGCGGCGGCAGGATTCACAGCTCAAAGGTCTGGTTGCAGCTCAAGCTGTGGTAAAATTCCCTCCTTTGCGTCTGTAAATCTCTATGACAAGGTTCTTGATCCCTATAGCAAGAACACCTCGTGTAGTTCCTCATGGCAGCTCCTGCTAATTCTTCCTCCACAGACCAGTTAGAATTCACCTCCCTACAGCTAGATGTCCAGTTGCTCCAAAGGAATAGAGATCAGGATCGTATGGAGTTTGATGAATTCAGAGAGTATGTGCAAACAAACTTTGGTTCAGTCCAAAAATCATTAGCTGATCTACAGGGCACCTTATCAGGATTTTTATCTAGTTTCCCAAAGCCCAAAGAAAACCCTCCCAACCCTATGGATGTTCCCCAAGATAGTGCTATGATTAACACACCACAAGGGCCAGTGCAGAGAGGGCAGGATCAGTTTAAATCCCCTGATACAGTGGGTTCAGCAACCTTAGTGGATAAGCACACAGGAAAGGAGCAAAATTTGGATGGTAGTATGAAACACCCTTACAGACACCCCCATTTTTCTGGAAAGCAACAACCACGTGATGCTAGATCACAACCTACAGCTAATCCACCCCAGCAAATTCTTTAGTTAGATCCAGAGCAGAGGGATGCTAATGTGGACAGAAGGCTGGGAACACCACACGATAACAGAAGGCCACTCACCCTAGTTAAGCCTGCTAAATACAATATCCCTGAATTTGATGGTGTTGGTACTGATTCTTGGATACAAACAATTGAGATGTACTTTGAGGCTGCCAGAACACCAATTGAGCAGAAGACAGAGATTGCTATAACTTACCTAAAGGGACCAGCTATTGAATGGTGGAGAGGCACTGGTATGGTGGCAAATACTATTCCCTGGTACAGATTTTGCAGATTTGTGGGTGACAGATTCTCTGAAACATCTGTTTGTGACAATGTGAGAGATTTTCACAACCTGTCTCAGTCTGGTACTGTTAATGACTATGTTCTCCAGTTTGAACAAGCTATGAACTTAATGAGAAGGGACAACCCAGTACTTCCAAATGACTACTATAAACACAGTTTCATTTCTGGGTTAAATGATAGCATACAACATCATGTTCAATGCCATGAACCACCTGACTTACAAAAAGCCATCTGGCTAGCCAGAAGAATGGAACAGGCTCAACCTCAAAGAAAAGTTGCCCCTGCTCCTGTTTACCCCTCCCAAGCAAGGAAACAGTTACTGTTTGATCCTGGCAAACCTGGCCCAACTAACACTGCTTCCATAATTCAACAAGCTAGAGTTAAAGGTATCTGCTACAGGTGCAAAGAACCTTGGTTCCCAGGACATAAGAAAGTGTGCAAGTTAGCAAATCAGGCTCAGATAAATGCCCTCCAAGAAACTTACCCTGATGATGCTGAACTGGTGTATTACACTGAAATCACTGAAGATGGAGAACCACCTCCTTTTCCTGAAGCTGATGATACCCCTCTCCAAATATCTATGCATGCATTGATGGGCCTAAGAATTGCTAAAAAGCTGAGTTTCACAGTGACTGTGATGATGGGCTCAATACCTGCTACTGCCCTAATTGACAGTGGTAGCACTGCCACTTTCATTACACCCAAAATAGCAGCTTTAGCTAAGTGCTCCAAACAGGTCCTGGTTGCTAATGGTGAAACATTATGGTCTGAATTTATTGCTCTACAAGCACCATTTTCCCTGTAAGGAACACCATTCTCCACAGACTTCAGAGTTCTCAAACTCCAAGGATATGATATTATCTTAGGAGCTGATTGGATGGCATCTTTCAGCCCTGTAGAACTTGACTTTGATGAGATGCAAGTAAAACTTACAATGAAAGATGGAGAAAAGCTTATTCTAAAAGATGAAAGCTTTCCTACTACCCCTGTTCCTGAACTAGCAAGCAAGGAGAGCCTTTTTGAGGAGCCAGTATGTGGAGCTGTTTTATTCCTGAATAGAATATCAATGAGGGAATAGTTGGACCTTGTGGTGCGTGAACCAGTACAACAGATACTTGATAAATTTTCCCCTGTTTTCAGTGAACCCACAACCCTCCCTCCAAAAAGGTCCATTGATCATGTGATCACTTTCACTCCTCAGGCTAAAATCATCAATCAAAGACCTTATAGGCTTCCTCACCACCAAAAGGATGTTATGGAAGGCATAGTAAAGGACATGATCAAGAATCAAGTAATTAGAGACAACACCAGTCCTTATTCATCACCTGCTCTTCTGGTTAAGAAAAAGGATATGACTTGGAGGCTTGTCAATGATTTTAGAAAAGTTAATGAACAAACTGTCAAAAACAAATACCCAATCCCTGTCATTGAGGATCTGCTGGATGAGTTAAAAGGAGCTACAATTTTCTCCAAACTTGATCTCAGAAGTGGCTATCACCAGATCAGAATGAAGGAGGAAGATATCCCAAAAACTGCATCTAGTACACATTGTGGACACTATGAATACCCGGTCATGCCCTTTGGATTAACTAATGCACCAGCAACCTTCCAGCTGTTGATGAACACCATCCTAGCCCCTTACTTAAGGAAGTTTGTGCTAGTATTCTTTGATGATATACTTATCTTCAGCAGAAATATGAAAGAGCACTTGTTACACCTGCAATTAGTTCTCAAAGTCTTACAAGATAACCAATTAGTTGCTAAGCTCAGCAAATGTTCCTTTGCTCAACCACAAGTGGAGTACTTGGGACATGTTATTAGAGGTGATGGTGTTGCTACAGACCCTTCCAAGATTGAAGCCATTGTGCAGTGGCCTACCCCTGAAAATGTTGCACAGTTAAGAAGCTTCCTAGGACTCACTGGGTACTACAGAATATTCATCCAGAACTATGGTTACATCTGTAAACCCTTGTATCAGTCCCTCAAAAAGGATAATTATAAATGGGGCCCTAAGCAAATGGAAGCTTTCAACTTACTTAAGCACAAGATGACCCAGGCTCCTGTGCTTGCTCTACCAGATTTCACACTCCCCTTTGTTCTAGAAACTGATGCATGTGCTTATGGTATTGGTGCTGTACTGATGCAAGAGGGAAAGCCCCTCTCTTATTTCAGTAAAACCATTGAACCAAAAGCTGCTCCTATGTCTACTTATGATAAAGAAGCAATGGCCATCCTTGAAGCACTCAAACACTGGAAGCATTACTTTGCTGCTTTTGCTTTGATCATCAGAACAGACCAACAGAGCCTCAAATACATCCAAGAACAAAAGCTGACTGAAGGAATACAGCACAAACTACTTGTTAAGTTGCTGGGCTACAATTTCAAGGTGGAATATAAACAAGGCAAAAACAACAGGGTAGGTGATGCATTATCCAGAGTCCAATATAAGCTGCACTCCTTGATTGCTTCTAAAGCACAACCTGTGTGGATCTCTGATGTAACCAACAGCTATGTTCAAGACCAGAAATGCAAAGACTTACTAACCAAACTGGCCACCTGTGAGGCTTCACTCCCAAACTTTACTCTTCAGCAGGGAATCATAAGATACAAGAACAGAATAGTAATTGGGAATGATCTCACCCTCAGAAACAAACTAATAGCTGCCCTGCACAACTCTGAACTAGGTGGACACTCTGGGCACAGGGCAACCTACCAGAGAGTTAAGCTGTTGTTCCATTGGCCTGGCATGAAACAGTTTATTGTGGATTTCATCAAACAATGCCCCACATGCCAAATCAACAAGCCAGAACATTGTAAGTATCTTGGACTGCTCCAACCACTTCCTGTCCCTGATTTTGCATGGTGTCATATCAGTATGGATTTCATTGAGGGCCTGCCCACATCACAGAACAAGGATATGATATTGGTAGTGGTGGATAGATTCACCAAGTATGGACATTTTATTGCAATGAAGCACCCAATAACTGTCAGCACTGTGGCCACTGCATTCACAGATAATATATTCAAACTCCATGGGCTCCCCTCTGTCATTGTTACGGACAGAGACAGAATCTTCACCAACCATTTGTGGCAAGAATTATTCAGGAAACTTGGCATTAAACTACAAATGAGCACTTCCTATCACCCCCAATCTGATGGCCAAACAGAAAGAGTGAACCAGTGTTTGGAAAACTACCTCAGGTGCATGGCTTTCCTGCAGCCCAAGAAATGGTTGCACTGGCTGTCATTAGCAGAATGGTGGTACAACACTAGCTACCACACTTCCCTAAAGATCACTCCATTCCAAGCACTTTACAATAGACCCCCATCTATGCTGGCTGAAGTTGCACTATATCCACCGGAGCATACACAAGAGTTCAACTCCATCTTAACTGCAGAACAAGTAGCTGCTCAAATTAAAGCCAACCCGATCAAGGCTCAAGAAAGAATGAAGCATTTTGCTGACAAGAAGAGATCAGAGAGATCACTTGCAGTGGGTGACATGGTCTACCTAAAGCTACAACCCTACAGGCACACCACTTTGAGTGTCGACAGATGCCTGAAACTCCATTCCAAATACTATGGCCCCTTTAGGATCATACAGAAAGTGGGACCAGTGGCATACAAACTACTCCTGCCTGATCACTGCAAGCTCCACCCCACCTTCCATGTGAGTCAACTCAAACTCCACTTGGGGCCAAAGGCAATTCCTAACCCCAACCTACCCCTTCTCCATGAGAACGGTTCCATCCTCCTAGAACCTGAAAGACTGCTGCAGCGCAAGCTTGTCCCAAGGACACAAGGGGACATACAAGTGGCAGTGGTTCGTTGGCTCATCAAATGGACCAACTTGGAAGAGAGCGAGGCCACTTGGGAAGACACCGCCTTCATTCAAAAGGTTTTTCCGCAGTTCATCCCTGAGGACAGGTCTGATGTTGTGCGGGGGGGAGTTGTCAGGACCCAGCGAAGACGATGGAAACGGTGTTCAAATTCAAAGTATGGCGCCAAGCAACAGCAGCCCTCGATCTGAGATCCGACGCCCTCCAGTCGCCCATACCGGTTCGAGCTTGCCCGCTACTCCTGGAGCCATCGATGGTTGATCCGACGGCTGCGAGAGCCTCCCGCGTCGCTGTAGACGTCCGGCAACGACGCTGAGCGACGACCACCTTTTCTACCTCTACTTTCTCATTTTTAATGCTTGTAAGGCTATAAAGACATGGATTTCCAGCTCGTGGAGCTATGCTTTTCTCTAGGGTTTCCCCCTCTTGCGCCGCCAGTGTTCCTGGCCGGCTTAGGTGCCTCTGGCTGTAACCAGACCTTTGCTATTTTCCTCTGAAATCCCATCGATATTAGCTCTGTTCTTTCTCTGAAATTGTTCTAGCGATCGTCGGGTCTGACAAGGGGAAGCATCCGCGCGAGGAGGAGGTCCTTCCCGGAGCCCACATCCTCGACGTCGACCTTGCCCACACGGTAGATCGCCGCTGCTTGCTGAGGTCGGTTAGGTCGATGTTGCCCCTGCAGGCCTACATCTAGCGGCGGAGATGGGTGTGCCGAGATGGGTCCGCCCACCAGGTCCTCATGTCTAATTGGGTGTGACGACGGAAGATTAATGTATGTAATTTTTGTGCTATGTTATTTACTCTCAGTTTGATGAAGTAAGTAAGTAACTAATTTGTGTTCGCGCTAATTTACATATTACCCAATGTTGTATTGCTAGGGTCGGATGGACCTACAGATATGTCAATTTAAATAGCGGGGGTGGTGACCACCTCTGCCGGTGGTGAGTGGTGACCACCTCAAGGCAGAGGTTGCGGGCATCGCTCAAGGGAGACACCATTTTTGGCTCGCATGACATCGATGTTCCCCGCAAGAACCTCTATTGTTAAGGTTGTTCTATTTATCTGCACTTTGTTCTTTATCTTGTTATATAGAGGCAACGAAACATAATAAAGGCCTGTTCGGATGCCCCCCGCTCCGCATCTCCACTCCCGGAGTTGGAGGTGCAGTAGTTAAAAAATGCAGAGTGAGGAAAGAGCTACTCCACAGATTTTCAGATTTGACAGAGTTAGAGGCTTGCCGAACAACTCCTAAGTAGAAAATATGTTTGGTTCATGTCTTCTGGTTAATATTTGCCTCTTTGGAATAAATCTACTGGGCTTGAAGAAATGGATAGTCTTACCAAGTTCCATGATAATACTGCTAATGTGTTGTGATAGCTCGAGACCGACGTTTCAGAAGATTCCCCTTTTATTCCATTCTCGTCGTGTGATTCGTTTGGTTGTCGTATTCATCATCGCATCATTCGTATCATGCGCATTGCATGGGCACTCCATTGCCGACAGTTTTTAAAACTTGCATCCGTAATTAGTTGCCGGTTCTCGTCGTGTTCGTCATTGACCGTTTTGAGCCCGACCACACACGCACGCGTCCGCGACATCGTTTAAATCTTATTTTTAAAAGTGTCTATAAAATATTTTTTGTTTGGGATGAAACTTGGTGTGCGGTCTTATTTTAATATAGGTAGGCCGCTTGCCAAATTTTGTCGCAATCGGAGTCCGTTTGATACCCGAACGGTCGTCCGGAGCCGTCATCGGTTTATCGTCGGACATTTTTTCGGTCTTTTAAAAATATTGTGACGGGCCGCACATTCCCTCTCATCTCCTCCTAGTCACTCTACACAGCCCACCTAGCCGTCCCCGCGACCGGGACCGTCCGATTCTGATCATACCGTTGAAATTGGGGCGAAAAGCCCCTAACCCTAGCAATCTGCTATAAATAGACGCCCTACCCTCCCTAAAATGGCTAACCCTAGCCGTCTTCCTCTTATCTCTGCGCCTCCCGCGCCTCAGCTCCCCTAGCGCCGCCATGCAAGCCGTCGTCGCGCACTGGACCTGCAACCCATTGTAGCCGCTCCGTCAGGGCGAGCCCCGCCTCCTCCAGCCGTCGGCCGCCGCTCTTGCCTAGATCCGGTGGCCACAAACCGAATCCAGCACTCCGCCGCGCCAGGAGCCGCTGGAGCCCTGCGAGCCCGCCGCTAGCCGCCTCGCTGGTGCCTCCCCTCCTCTCGGTCGGGAGCGAGGAGGAGGAGGACGATGCCTCCAGCTGCCATCCGGTCGTGGGTTGGCCCAGCTTGGCCGTTAACCAGGCCAGCTCCTCCCGCCGCCCTAGTCCGCCTCGCCCTCGGCCCACGTCGGACCGAGCCGGCGTGCCTCTCCATCGACCGGGCCGACCCCACGAGGTGAGAACCCCCTTTGCTGCCCTATTTTGCGCACTAGGCACTCGATAATAATTTTGCGCTAGCTGGTATGTTTCGCCCCGTAGTCAGATCTGGCCCGTAGTAGTTTTTATTTTAACCGCGATTTTTTTCTTTCATAAAACGCATATTTTTCAAACGTTAGTAATTTTTATTTCGTGCGTCGGATCGGAACGAGTTATATATGTAACTTGTGTAGAATTTTGCGTAGATTAATATTTTCCAACTTACATGCATGTTTGAAGCTGTTTAGCCTATTCTTTGCCTAGTTTTGCGTGTTGGCCTCTTAAGTTAATTATTCCGTAGATATATATGCGTGCATCTGATTTGCTCAAACCCCGTAGGTAAATGTTCACGTTGTTTGTAAACTCCTTGTCATGTATTTTAGAATAGTTGTCTCATTGTTTTCGTGTAGATGGCATCAATAGTTTGCTATATCACTACTTGAAATCAGTTTTTTGCCGTCCGCCAAATCTTTGCCGTCTGCTGGCTGCTGGCAAAGATTGTCTTTGCCGTCAGCTGTCACAAAGCTGACGGCAAAGAACTGGATGATGGCATAGAATGTCTTTGCCATCAGTCACTTCTTTGTCGTCAGCCGCAGACAACAAAGATTAGGACAGCAGACGACAAAGCTTTAGACTGGGCCCACCTGGCGGAGGGAATGTTAGGTCAAACTACATTCGCTTCTTTGTCGTTTGCTAGCGGACGACAAAGATCCGGAGGCAGACGACAAAGAGTATAGACCCTTTGTCGTCCGCCAGCAGATGACAGAGCACCGGACTTCTGTAACGGCCGTCCCGATCCACCCCGACCCTATCTCTCTCTCTCTCTCAAACGGGCACTCTCTTCCACTCATCTTCCCCAACGCCCACCGCCGCCACCACCGTCGCGCCGCCGCCTCCAGTGCCCTCGGCGACGCCCCGGGGCCCCACAGCCCCGCCGCCGCCACCCCACCGCCCCCGGCGCCGCTTCGGTGCCCCACAGCCCCCCGACGCCGCCGCCTCACCGCCCCCGGCGCTCCCCCGCAGCCCTAACACCGTCGGCGCCGCCCCAACACCCCCGGCCCCGCCGCCCACGACGCCACAGCCGCCCCTGCCGGTGAGCCCCCACACCCCCACACCCCCACCCCTATGGGAAAATTAACTTGTTGTTATTTAGTTTTTTGGAATTAGATTATAACTAGAAAGTTGATTTTTTATTGTTGTTGTAATTGTTGTTGTTATTGTAGTTGTTGTAGTAGTTGTTCTTATTGTAGTTGTTTTAGTAGTTGTTGTAGTAGTAGTTGTTGTAGTGGTCGAAGGAGGAGGAGGAGGAGGAGGAGGAGGAGGAGAAGAAGAAGAAGAAGAAGAAGAAGAAGATAAGGAAAAAATAATAATAATAATAATAATAATAATAAGAAGAAGAAGAAGAAGAAGAAGAAGAGGTGAAGAAAAAAATAAGAAGGAGAAGAAGAAAAAAATAAGAAGGAGAAGAAGAGAAAAAAGAAGAAAAGAAGAATAAGTAGAAGAAGAGGATAAAGAAAAATAGAAACAGAAATGAGGAAGAAGAAGAGGAAGAAGAGGATAATAGGAGGAGGAGGAGGAGGAGAAGAAGAAGAGGAGAAGAAAGAGGAAAAATGAAAAGAAGAAGAGAACAAGAAGAGAAGAAGAAGGAGAAGGAGGAGGAGGAGAAGGAGCCCTTCTTCTTCTCCTTCTTCTTCTCCCTCCTTCTTCTCCTTCTTCTTCTCCTTCTTCTCTCCCCCTTTTCCTCCTTATTCTTCTCTTCTGCTTCTCCTCCTCCTCCTCCTCCTTCTCCTCCTTCTCCTTCTTCTTCTCTTCTTGCTTCTTCTCTTTCTTCTTCTATGTAGCTTATTCTCTCCAACAAAGACATACTTAGCTAATTATCCTCCAAAATAACATAATTAGCTTAGTTAGGGTAAAAACATCATAAGAACCTTGGTTAGCTCATGAATATTATATTCTTAGCTTGTTTTCCTCTAAAATGACATAATTAGCCCATTTAGCTCCAAAAAGACATAATTAGCATATTTGTGTTGATCGAGTGGATTTTACATGTGACAGTTGTCTCGTCGCTGTGAGGTCTGCTATGCGAAGACCTCCCCGTGCGTTGTACGAGCTCCGCCCCTGCATTCGTGGGTCGGTACAAATGTCATCTCCTCCTCGCCCCTTTATTTACTGTGGGTCGGTTTTCGGATGAAACTTGTTAGATTTAGGTAATTAAATTAATTTATCAGTATGCATGACCAGTATGCGTCTCCGGTTCGAAAGGGTTACAGTTATAAATATGCATGCATTTGCTTATATTTATAATTGTGATTCTTTCGAATTGTCCAACGTTATCCATGGACAGCCCGAGTATGTGTAGATTGGGTTCGTTTTCCCATATGCTTTATTCCGGATACGATGCATAATATCAGCAGTGCCTCCCTGTTGTTCTCCGGATACACATCCTCTCTGTTTATTGCGAAGACGTGTATCAGGAGAACGTCAGGGAGGTGCTGCCGAAATTTTGCATTGGATCCAGAGCAGAGCATGGGAAAACGAACCCAATCTACACATACTCGGATGGGATTAGGACCTATCTTTACCTATTAGCGTGTAGGTTGCATGGACGTAATAAAAATGGCGAACTTGATTAACTGATGAATATATATATGCTAAATTATATATAAATATATTTCTTGTGTCTTTAGTAGCTAGGCAAGATGAGTGATCGTGCGTGGATGTATACCGATCATCCTAGGCAGAAAGAGATGACTTAAGAATGGTTTCTAAAAACCAAGGAATTTGTGAAAGCCGCGTTTGCAAATGACCAGGAAAGAAACTATTGCCCCTGTCGTGGATGCGACAACTATAAAAAGACGACAGAGGCTGTAATGATTAAACACCTGCAGAGGAGGGGTTTTAAGCCTAATTATACGGTGTGGACATTTCATGGTGAGTCTATACAACGCACCAGAGCTGAGGTGGTCCGTCGTTGCACCGACGAGCATGGTACCGGGATCGAAGACATGGTGCAAGACTTTGATGATGCTCGGGATTCGAAAGATGAGATGGAGAAATCTGCAAAGGCCTTCTATGAAATGTTGGAGTCTTCAAAACATCCTCTTCATGAGCACACCGAGCTTTGTCAGCTGGATGCAATTGCACAAGTAATGACTCTGAAGGCTCAGTTCAACTTGGGAAGAGAATGCTATGACGTGATGATGACACTATTTGGACGCTTCCTACCCAAAGGCCATGTCATGCCTGCAAACCTGTACCAGTCGGACAAAATACTTCGTGTACTTAAGATGCCCTATGAGAGTATAGATGCATGTGAGAAAGGATGTGTCTTGTTTAGGAAGGAGTATGCACACTTGGACTATTGTCCCAATTGCGAGTCTTGCATGTATGTTGTGGTATGTTGTGGTAGACAACGGTATGGATGAGAAGAGGCAGACCAAAATCGCAGTTAGTGTTCTTTGGTATATGCCAATCGTACCAAGGCTTCAACATCTTTTCATGGTCGAAGAGACAGCCAGACAGATGACATGGCATAAATTGGGCAAAAGAACCGAACTAGATGCAGATGGGAATAAGATGGCGATACACACATCGAATGGGGAAGCGTGGAAACATTTCGATGGATTGCATCAAGATAAAGCGACAGATCCAAGGAATCCTCGAGTCTGCGTCGCCACGGATGGTTTTAATCCATTCGGCATGACGGCAACCCAATACAGTTGTTGGCATGTATTTGTCATTCCACTCAATCTCCCTCCGGGCAGATTATGCAAAGAAAGAACATATTTTTGACGTTGATAATTCGAGGGGCCCAATTATCCGGAGAATAATATGAATGTGTACCTGCAGCCACTTAAGGATGAATTGGAAGAAGCTTGGGATAATGGGGTCAAGACATACGATGCCGCTAGAAAACAAAACTTCAAAATGCATGTGTGGTACATGTACTCTATGCATGACTTGTCGGCGTATGCGCTATTCTCTGGATGCTGTGTGCATGGAAGGTTCCCGTGCCCCCAATGCAAGGCAGCTCTTCAGTTTCATTAGTTGCAGGAGGGTCAGAAGTATTCTTGCTTTGACTTGCATAGACAGTTCCTGGATCCTGACCATCAGTTCAGAAAAGACAAGAAAAACTTTACCAAAGGTAAAGTTGTCAAAAACTTGGCACCACCTGCGTTGACAGGCCAACGGATCATGGATCAGTTAAACGCCCTCGGGCCTGATCCAGAGCGTCCAGGGTATTTCAAGGGGTATAATTCAAAACACGCCTGGACTCACAAGCCATGCTTCTGGATCTGCCTTACTTCAAAGACCTCCTTCTTCCACACAATATCGACATGATGCACACTGAAATGAATATCGGACATGCTATTTTTGGTACATTGTTCGACATAGATGGGAAGACAAAGGATAATACTAAGGCTAGAGTCAACCAAGAGACAATATGTCATAAACCGTTACAAAACATGCGAGAAGGCAAAGGAAAGCAGAAGTGGTCGAAGCCAAAGGCCTGGTTCAATCTTGGAAGGCCAGCTATGAGGGAAATTATCTTGTGGGTCAAAATGCACTTGATGTTCCCCGATGGGTATGCAGCGAATCTAAAGAGTGGAGCGAGTCTTGAAAAATTAAAAATCTTTGGTCTCAAGAGTCATGATTGGCACATATGGCTAGAGCGGGTAATGCCGGTGATGTTATGTGGCTTTATTCCTGAGAATGAATGGCTAGTACTGGCGGAGCTGAGCTATTTCTTCCGTGTTCTTTGTGCGAAAAATTTGTCGCCTGGCATGGTAGATGACATGGAGGAGTTTGCATCGGAGTTGTTGTGCAAGTTAGAGAAGATCTTTCTGCCGGGCTTCTGTAATCCAATGCAGCATTTGATTTTACATCTACCGACCGAGGCAAGATTGGGTGGGCCCGTGCAAAATCGTTGGTGCTATGCAACTGAGAGGATGCAGAAGACACTTCGAGCTAAATGTAAAATAAGCGTAGAATTGAAGCATCGATGGCTCAGTCATTCATTACTGAGGAAGTGACAAACTTTGTGACAGCACACTACGAAGCAAAAAATCATCATTTGCATAATCCGAAGCCTCAGCATAATGATGCAGACCCTAAAAAAGGTGGGTCCAACCTCATCCTATTCAAAGGGAAGCTCGCACCAGCTGGTGCTTCGAAACCAATAACGTTGTATGTCGAAGAATGGCAAAACATTTCGTTGTATATCTTCAACAACCTAACAAAAGTGCGGCCGTACATCGAGTAAGTTCTCGACACATTTTCCCATAACTTCTAATTCCTTTGAACTGCTCTTATTCCTGGATATTTCATATAGTCTATACGTCGCCAAATTCTCGGATGGAGTGGTGATCGAAAATGATTCCGTCGAAGAGTATGAGCTTCTGGCAAAGACAGGAGGCGGCTATCCCGGTTTCATCTCTTGGTTCAAACAAACGCTAATTATCAATAATTGACCATTTCATTTCTTGGTCTAACTTGCGGCTAATGCAACAATCGTTTTGTATTAAACTTGTAGGCTAATTCAGAGTCTATGGACGCCGAATTGAGACAAGCCGCTAATTGTTTTGACTATAAGGTCCGTTCATTTGAGAAATACAACATCAACGAGTATCTCTTTCGTACCTTTGACAAAGAGCTATCTATGCCCGACCGGAGATCTACAAATTGTGGTGTCTCTGCTATCGACGAAGGTGTTATCAAGTATTATGGAAGAGTTGAAGCAATTTATGAACTTCAATTCTATGGTGAAAACCCACCGAACGTCGTAGTCTTCAAATGTTATTGGTTCCAGCCGAAGGAGACTAGAAGGACTCATGAACATATATGACTAGTCGAAATCAATCCAAACACCCATTGAGATGTTCCCGATGTCTATATTACGGCTCAACAAGCGACCCAAGTTTTCTATCTACTGTGGACATGCCAAATTGATAAGAATCTGGAAGGTTGGTATGTTGTTTATGAAGTGCCGCCACATGTTAGACGACCTCTCCCAAATAAACAGGATTATGAACCTCACATTATCCCAGACACATATGATGGAGAATTCTTCCAAGAAACACGTATTTCCAAGAAACGTTTCAAGAACCGCCGTGCTTCACCACAGAACATGGAAGTAGATAGCAACAATGAATCCGACTTCACCCCTGAGCCAGAACCAGCAGAGCTGGAACTAGAAGAGGTTACTGATGCGGATGACCTGTCAATGCTTGACCGATTACAGAAAGGCCTTCCACAACTTCATGTCGTTGAACCCGATGAGCACGTCATTCATGAAGACATGTGTAATAGTGATGATGATGATGCATTTATTGGTAATGATTATTTGTTTGTAAGATTCATAACTTAAATTATATATGTACATAGTATCATTCATGTGAGTTATTCAATTTTTTATGTTGTACTAATTTTTTTAATCTTTATCTCCAAAATGACATAATAAGCTCAAAATGGCATAAAAACCTTGGTTAGCTCATGAATATTATATTCTTAGCTTGTTTTCCTCTAAAATAACATAATTATCCCATTTAGCTCCAAAAAGACATAATTAGATAATTTAGCTCCATCAAGAGGAGAATTGGAGAAGAAATAGGAAAAATCAAAAGAAGGAAGAAGAAGAAGAAGAAGAGAAGAAGAAGGAGAAGGAGGAGAAGAGGGAACCTTCTCCTTCTCCTCCTCCTCCTTCTTCTTCTCCCTCTTCTTGATTTCTTCTTCTTCTTATCATTATCCTCTTTCTTCTCCCCTTTCTTATTCTCCTTAACTTATTTTTCCCAACAATGACATAATTAGCCCATTTAGCTCCAAAATGGCATACAAACCTTAGTTAGCTCATGAATATTATATTCTTAGCTTGTTTTCCTCTAAAATGATATAATTAGCCCATATGGCTATAAAAAGACATAATTAGATAATTTAGCTCCAAGAAAAGGAGAAGAGGAGAAGAAATAGGAAAAATGAAAAGAAGGAAGAAGACGAAGAAGAGAAGAAGAAGGAGAAGGATGAGGAGGAGATGAAGGAGAAGGAGGAGGAGGAGAAGAAGGAGCTTCTCCTCCTTATCCTTCTTCTCCTCCTTCTCCTCTTCCTTCTTATTCTCCTTCTTATTGATTTCTTCTTCTTATTGTCCCCCTCCTCTTTCTTCTCCTCTTTCTTATTCTCCTTACCTTATTTTCTCCAACAATGACATAATTAGCCCATTTAGCTCCAAAATGACATAATAAGCTCAAAATGGAAAAAAACTTGGTTAGCTCATGAGTATTATATTCTTAGCTTGTTTTCCTCTAAAATGACATAATTAGCCCATATAGCTCCAAAAAGACATAATTAGATAATTTAGCTCCAACAAGAGGAGAAGAGGAGAAGAAATAGGAAAAATGAAAAGAAGGAAGAAGAAGAAGAAGAGAAGAAGGAGGAGGAGGAGGAGAAGGAGAAGGAGGAGAAGACCTTCTCCTCCTTCTAATTCTCCTCCTTCTTCTCCTTCTTCTTGATTTATTCTTCTTCTTCTCCTCCTCCTGTTTCTTCTCCTCTTTCATATTCTCCTCACCTTATTTTCCCCAACAATGACATAATTAGCCCATTTAGCTCCAAAATGACATAATAAGCTCAAAATGGCATAAGAACCCTGGTTCGCTCATGAATATTATATACATAGCTTGTTTTCCTCTAAAATGACATAATTAGCTCAAAAACATCATATGTTGTTCTTCTTCTGACTTTCTTATTCACATTTTTGCAGATTGGATGTACTACATGCATGGAAGCTGGCATTCATGGAGTGCCTTATTAGTTTTAGTTTTTATTTGAGTTGATGAACAATGTCGAACTATATGTATATGTATCTATGGATAAACAGTGTAAAACTTTGTATGTTGGTTCTTTCGATATATGGGATGTACATTGATGAAATTTATATGTATATCATATATGTGTTGTGAAATATATATCATATATGTGGTGTGAAATATATATATATATATATCTGCTGTGAAATAATAAAAAACAAACAGAACAGAAGATATATGGGCTCTTTGTCGTCTGCCAGTGGATGGCAAAGAGCTTTGCCATCAGCTAGCCGACGACAAAGGTGCCACATGGCACCCAGCTGTGCGTCCTGGGGGGTAGCAGCAGGTGGCCATATAGCTTCTTTGTCGTCTGCCTCCCCGGGGAGGCAGTCGGCAAAGGGGCGAGGGAGGCAGACGACAAAGGGGATGAGGGAGGCAGACAACAAAGAGCTCCGTTAGCCCTAACGGAGGCGTCACCTGTCGGCTGTCGTCTCAAATTATTTGCAGACTGCTCGGTGCCAGATATTGACGGCAAAGAGCTTTGCCTTCCGCTTAGGGTAAGCTGACGGCAAAGAAGCTACAATGCCGTCGTAAGCTGACGCAGATTTTTTGCCGACAGGTGTTCGCTTTGCCGTCTATGGATTCCTCTTTGCTGTCGGTGGTGTCCTCTTTGCCGTCCATTATGGCGGACGACAAAGAAGCTGATTCCTGTAGTGTATGGTTTATATGACACATTCTCGCATATATGTGTGGCATTAGTTTTATTTTTCAGTCCCGCATATTATATATGCTTTCGGGGTAGGCAAACCCATAGAATTTAACCGTGCATTTAGTTTTGTCTTTTGAGTAAGTTAGTGCGCATGATATTTTGCCATGTTGCCTCTTGTTTATTTTGTGGGATTTATCCCGTGTGTGTTATGCATAAGTTGTGAACTAGAGATATGCCTTGGATATGTAGGCTAGCCCCTGGTAATTTTGGTTGCTATAGAAATCCATGTTTAGGTGTTGTTTGCTTGTTGTCAACATGCTAGAAAATAGTGCTGATTTGGGGATGCTGAAATATTTCTAAGTCTTAGTTCTGTAATATTTTGTTGTTGTCTTGCCATGAGATTTGCTAGTGATCCGCAACTCCTTTGGGGTTGGTGCAATAGAGTTATTTGTAGTGCACAAGATTCTCTATCATGCTATAGAGTTTCATGCCATTCGGTGCCCCATAGCATATAGTTTTGCTGCTGCCAATATGCCTTCAGGTTGAAAACCGCACTGTCAACAGTGTTATTTTCACTAAGTCTGAAACTGTATGTGAGATGCCATTTTGTGAGTTCTTTTCCTAGTGATCCATGCTGCCATGCTAGATTTTATTAGTAGGATGTTGTTGAGCATCTTGACCACTAGTGCCTCATGTCTTGTATGAGCATTTTAGAATTATTTAGCTTGTTATTTTAGGGTGTAGAAAATGCCATGTTGTTGTTTAGGGCAGATTGTAGCTATTTCTTGTTTAGCTTGTATTTGTTGAACCGTTGTTCCGTTTTGATCGTGTCCTATATGAAACTTGCTTAGAATCTCTTGTAGGTTCATATTATCTTGTTGCTTGTATGTTTGGAACGTTTGTGGTTGTCATTGCATACATATTGCATTCGTACCATCATATCTTGCGGTGTTCATATCTTTTGAACCGTAGCTCCGTTGGAGATGTTCCATATATGTAATTGGACTAGAATGGTGTGTACTTTCACGTGAACCACTATCTTTTGCCGTTTAACAAACATAAAATGTTTTTAGGTCAAATATGGATAGATTTAGGAAGTAACACATGGGGTCATTTCGGAGATGCTATATGTCGTTTCCGAGCTCATTTAAAATGCCTAGATATGTAGTTATATTGTGCTTCACCTCTTGCCATGTTTAACCACATATAATATTGCCATGTAACTAAACAAGAGTGAACTAAATAATTTGTATGTGGAGCTCCGTCAATATGCAACTCGTCGCATATTGAGCTTCACTTAATGTGTAGTGTTTGATTGGAGTGAATTGCCATGTCATGCCTTGCATTAGACCGATCATGCATCATATGTGTTGACCATTATGTCGTGCATGTGCCATGGTGAATATCGTGTGTTCATTCTTGTTTTCGGTTTGCTTTGTCTAGACAGAGTTTTGCAGCGTGTCGGAAAGTGAGGATCCATTCGACTACGTTGGTTCGTCTCCTTCACAGAGTCTTTCTTCTTCCAAGCGGGATCTCAGGTAAGATGATCATTTCCCTAGATACCATTACTATCATTGCCATGCTAGTTGTTTAGTTTCTCTCGTTATGTCTCGGTGCCTACCACCTGTTAAATATCAGCCTCGCAACATTGCCATAAAAACCTTCACCCTATCTACAACCTAGCAAACCACTTATTGGCTATGTTACCGCTTGCTTAACCATTGGATAGTGTTGCTAGTTGCGGGTATAGTTGCTTCCATGTGCAAACATGGGTTCCTTGTTATATCACCCTATTATTGCTATTTAATTTAATGCACCTATATACTTGGTAAAAGGTGGAAAGCTCGGCCTTTCTAGCCTGGTGTTTTGTTCCACCTTTGCCACCTTAATTTCGGCTACCGGTGTTCTGTTCCATAAATGAGCGCTCCTAACATGCTTGGGGTTGTTATGGGGACCCCCTAGATTTTCGTTTTGGGATAAAGCTCGACTGGCAAGGCCCAACATTGGTACTATATTTGCCCAACATAATAATTATGTTAATACTGAAAACATAGGGAGTTAGTGCTACCCAAGGAGTAATTCAACATAATACAGGGGGGCAGTGTTGATGGTGTTGGTCCCAAACAGATCAACTTATTAACGCTACCCGGGGAACTCGATGTTTGGCGTGGTGACCATAGCTCATCTGGTGTGCCCTGAGAACGAGATACGCGGCTCCTATCGGGATTGTCGGCATGTTGGGCGACCTTGCTAGACTTCTTTTACCTTTCTCGAGCGTCTTGTGCGAGGGATTCTGAGGATGCTTTGGGTTATCTTGAGGTTGAGGTTTTCTAATAGGAACCCGAGGAGATCATGGGTTTCGCTGATCGAGGTCATTCCGTCGCAGCGTGTGGTAGTTTGTGATGGACTAGTTGGAGCACCCGTGCAGGGTTAAATCTTTTCGGAAAGTCGTGCCCGCGGTTATGTGGCAACATGGAAACTTTGTTTAACATCCGGTTCTAGATAACTTGAAGTAAGCTTAATAAAAACTTGTCAACTGAGTGCGTAACCGTGACTGTCTCTTTCGTGAGCTCCTTCTCTGATCAAGGACACAGTGGGGTTATGTTTGACATAAGTAGGCGATCAGGATCATTCATTTGATCATCAGTAGTTCACGTCCGCTATGCGTAGATCACCCCTCTTTTATTCTTGTACTCGTAAGTTAGCCACCTGAGATAAATGCTTAGTCGCTTGTTGCAGCCTCACCACTTAACCATACCTCACCCATTAAGCTTTGCTAGTCTTGATACCTTTGGAAATGAGATTGTTGAGTCCCGTGTGGCTCACAGATTACTACAACACCAATTGCAGGTACAGGTAAAGAGTTACTTGACGTGAGCGCGATGATTGTTCATTTGAAGTTTCTTCTTCTTCTTCGTTGTCGATCTAGGATAAGTTCCAGGGCGGCAACCTGGGATAACAAGGATGTACGTCGTTCTTTTACCGTTTGTTTTTGTCCTTAGTCGGACCCTGCTCTTCTTCATGATGACTGAATATTGTTGTATTGATGTGACCGTGATGTAACTTGTGGCGGGTGTAAGCCAACTCCTTATAGTCATCTTTTCAGTACATGTACCTGTAACGATATCCATTCTTACGAAACGACGTGATGCGTTTTTATCCCTGTCGAGGCCCTCGCGCCAAAATAAGGATATGACCGCATCTTGGGTGTTACAAGTTGGTATCAGAGCAGTACCGACCTAGGAGCCCCCTTGATTGATCGAACTTGGCCGAGTCGAGTCTAGTGATAAACTACTTTGAGTCTAGTTATATAACGGAGAGTAGGTCTCTTTTTTCTCCTTTTCTATGCTCTGGTGAGTAATCTTGATGTAATAATTTTAATTCTACTCCTCTTCTCACTCAAAAAAAATTAGGATCACGCGGATATTTTTGGAATCTATATGATGTCGATGTGACGGAGTTCTGACTTGGTGCCTCTTGCTGTGTTGATTTTATTCCGGGGAGTTGAGCTCGAGGGGATTCTTGAGCACATCCTTATCATTCATATTTCTTAGTATCTCAGGACAGGATATGTTCAAAATTACTTCAATACTCGTAGTGCTGAGATAACCCCGACATCCCAGTACTGGTGCAGAGAGTTCGGGGGTACCGCCATACTTAGTATCATTGTGATTACGAGGATCTGAGATAGATGAGTTTCCGAGATCTGTGGTTATGTGTTGACGGATGTGATACACTGGACGGGTAGTGTTATTGCTAGGAGTTGAGTGATGGATTTTACTCCTTGTATCCATGGACCCGATTGCATGACCAGAAAATTTCGGAAGTTCTTAGGTGGGAATTCAAGTAGTTACTTATAGGACAATCTTCCAACAGATGCACGATGTGAGGTTGGGGTTCGACATTTAGTGGATTCGTTTCTTCACGGTCGTCTTACAGCGGTTCTCGTTGTGTCTTAAAGAGTCCTTGTAGCTTGCTACGACTGGGGACGCCTCGTATGTCGTGTGCACTACCTTGTACATGATGGCTACTATAGGATAGAGCCTGTGCGATCCATCCACGAAAATATCGGACGAAATCTCTGACCTGAATTTGTTCTGGCTAATTTGCAAGCCTCATCCTTTGTTTTGTTGGAGTATGGTAATTCGAGTTGCTTCGATGTGAAGTGGTGATTTCATATCTTTCCTAAGAGGCGTTCTCGTATTTTTATGGGAATGCAATTTTTTTGCTCAATCAAGTTGTCTTTTCAATTCTTCTCAACCGGAGTCATCATGTCAATTCCTTTTCAACCATTGTGCTTCACTTCAAGTAATTCTATCATTTTCAAGAATTGAAAGATCAATCTCTCATTTCTTTCCGGAGTTCATCTCATCTGTCCCAAGTTGTCTTTGTTTTTTTCCCGCCCACCCTCCCGTTTTCTCCAATGATTCAATTATCATCCAAGTGGAGTTCAATTCATGGATGCTTTCGCTATCTGCTCTTATGTGTTGTTTCCGGCGATTCATTGTGAAGATTCTCAGGAGTGCTGAGTTCATCATTTTTCATTCATGTTCTCTTTTCCGGTGGTTTCAACTCAAGTTCTCGGTGTTCATCATATCTTTTTATTTTGTTCAACGATTCTTGTGTTGGCGATTCTTATTCAAGACTTTATGGTTTTTTCATCCATCTCTGTTCTAGTCGGAGTGTTGAAGATATCTCAGAAGTTTCTTTTTTTCAATCGTTTCAATTATTTCGAGGTTCCCAACGTCATCAAGTTTTCTTTGTACCAGTGCAGTATCTCTTTTTCTCAGCAATCTTTTAAATGGTGGTTTCTTTGAGTGGGCCCATAACCCACATGTTTTCCCAGGATCTTATTTGGCTCTTCTAATCTTTTCCCGGAGTTCTCTAATTCTTTTTAATTGTGACGTAAGTATGCATTCCATCAGTCATATTCCTTCCTCAAGGCTAATCTGAATTATTTCCTTCGTGACTCAACTTTTCATATTCTTATTCCGGAGTGCCTTAGTTATTCTCGATGGTGTTATTGGCCATCATCCTCTCCATTGAAGACGGAAGGAGTGTTTCTCTTAAATCTTGATCCATTCTTGTGAAGATTGACATCTCACCTTAGTGTTATCCTCGCAGTTGTTCTCGATCATGAGAAATCTCTTTCTTGCTATCCGGTGCATTTCAGATTCGTTTCATTCTCGATCCTCCGAAGGCCATCATTTCAAAAGATTTCTTTGGCCTCAGCTTTCAACTTTCATCCTCAAATTCTTCTCAATTGTAGTCTCTTCGTTCGTCTCTCAATTATTCCCGTGCCTCATTCAAGTTTTCTATTAGGCGGCTCAAGATATCTTCATTCTCAAGGTGTTCTTCAAGATTCTTATGGTAGTACTTGTCATTTTCTTCTTCGTTCTTTCTTGCCAAGATCTAGTTTCTATTATTTGTAACGGAGGCTTTGTGATGTTGCTCTCTTCAACCTATCATTTTGTCTTTTCAAGATCATATTGTTCCCTTGCTTATCAATTTAGCTGGATTGTTGTGAATCTTTTCAAGTTCTTTCTATCTTATCAAATTTTGTCCTCCTTTCCTACCGAAGTGCTGCCAAAATTTTGTTTTAATTCTTGCTTGTTTCTCATATCATTATCATCTCTTTGCAACCTCCAAGAGTCATTGGTTTCACTCGTTTGTCAAGAGGCAACTAAGTTTTACCTATTTCTCTTTCTCTTCCTCTTCCCCTTTTCATTCTTAGATCTTGGGGCGAGATCTCTTGTTAGTGTAGGAGAGTTGTGACAGTCCGAGACCGACGCTCTAAAAGATTCCCCTTTTATTCCGTTCTCACTGTGTGATTTCTTTGGTTGTCGCATTCATCATCGCATCATTCACATCATCCGCATTGCATAGGCACTCCGTTGCTGCCAGTTTTCAAAACTTGCATCCGTAATTAGTTGTCGGTTCTCTCCGTGTTTGTCGTTGACCGTTTTGAGCCCGACCACACATGCACGCGCATGCAACATCATTTAAATCCTGTTTTTGAAAGTGTGTATAAAATATTCTCGGTTTGAGATGAAACTTGGCGTGCGGTCGTATTTTAATATAGGTAGGCCGCTTGACAAATTTCATCGCAATCGGAGTCTGTTTGATACCCGAATGGTCGTCCGTAGCGGCACCGTCATCGTTTATCGTCAGAAGTTTTTTTGATGCTTTAGAAATATCGTGCCGGGCCGCACATTCCCCCTCATCTTCGCCTAGCCAGTCTACACAGCCCACCTAGTCGTCCCCGCGACCGGGACCGTCCGATTATGATCCTACGGTGGAAATCGAGGCGAAAAGCCCCTAACCCTAGCAACCTACTATAAATAGATGCCCTACCGTGCCTAAAATGGCTAACCCTAGCCATCTTCCTCATTATCCCTGCACCTCCTACGCCTCAGCTCCCCTAGCACCGCCACGCAAGCCGTCGTCGCGCCCAGGACCTGCAGCCCACCGTCGTCGCTCCGCCATGGTGAGCCCCGCCTCCTGCAAGCCGTCGGCTGCCGCCCCTGCCCACATCCGATGGCCGCAGACCAGATCCAGCACCGTGCCATGCCAGGAGCCGCCGGAGCTGTGCGAGCCGGCCGCTAGCCGCCTCGCTCGTGCCTCCCCTCCTATCGGTCGGGAGCGAGGAGGAGGAGGAGGACGATGCCTCCAGCTACCATTCGGTCGTGGGCTGGCCCAGCTTGGCCGTTGACCAGGCCAGCTCCTCCCGTCGGCCCAGTCAGGCCGGCCCACGTCGGCCCGAGCCGGTGATGTAGGCGTTGCCCAATCTTTCGATGATAGTGGTGATAACTATCGATTTGGTGGATTTTGACTTTGACGATCCGACTATACCGTGCCCGACGCTACGCCTTAGCAATCGCTAAACCAATCTCCGATGGTTATTGACCCTGTCGTAGGCACGATCAACCTGAACACGAGGTTCGAGTTCCTGCAAGCAACCAAAAAACTGACAAGAACAATGATGAATTGCAATCTAAATTGCTGGTATGAATTAAGCTCACGATAATGAAGGGGTTCCACTGTGGATCTCACAACGCGGTAGTTGTACATGTCTCGTACAAATTGTAGCGATGACTAAACAATATAATAAAACCTGAGTTTAAACCCTAACTTAAGCTAGCTATTTATTACAGCAGATGCCGCCTCGGTGGGATCAACACGTAATAAAAAACGATCAAAACGTGTTGGACTCGTGTGGGTGCGTGGTGTTGGCTCGTGACGTGACTCAAATACTTTTCAACACGCAATCAAAACGTGGTGGTCCGGGTGGCCAAGTGTTGTACACATGCACTAATCAAAACGTGTTTGCCCACCACGGTCAAAAAGGCTTTGGACCCAACGTTGTGTCTCTTGGTCCATGCAACAAAAATTAATTGGAGTCTTGTGGCGTATGGTTCTTGCACCATAATTAATTGGCTTGACTCTTGTGGCGTATGCATCTTGCACCATAGCATACAGGATGGATGAGCTGGTGATTCGGTGTGTGATTGCATGCAAGAATGATGGATGACATCACCATGTTGTGGATGCTCGCGTGCATGTATATATTCATACACACACCCATATGTATGTGTACACATACACCTTCATATCTCGACACGCGGTTTATATAAATCTTTGTTAAACCTGATTATTGTATATGTGGATAATATTTTTGATCATATCTGTGGAAGCTATGTCTATATCATTCTCCCTTTCTTAAAGCAAAGCCGTCCTCGACTTTGGATAATCTGAAAATGGACTGACCAAAAAGACAAGGTGTATACATTGTATATGTACAAGTCATCTTCTTCAATTACTCTTCATTGTTGCAGTGCTAATATCTTGATACATGAGTAATAATTGTTGAAAATATGCCCTAGAGGCAATAATAAAGTGGTTATTATTATATTTCCTAGTTCATGATAATTGTCTATTATTCATGCTATAATTGTATTAACTGGAAACCGTAATACATGTGTGAATATATAGATCACAATGTGTCCCTAGCGAGCCTCTAGTTGGCTAGCTCATTGATCAATAGATGATCATGGTTTCGTGATCATGGGCAATGGATGTCATTGATAACGGGATCACATCATTGACGAATGATGTGATGGACAAGACCCAATCCTAAGAATAGCACTAGATCGTGTTGTTCGTCTGCTAAAGCTTTTCTAATGTCAAGTATCATTTCCTTAGACCATGACATTGTGCAACTCTCGGATACCGTAGGAGTGCTTTGGGTGTATCAAACGTCACGACGTAACTGGGTGATTATAAAGGTGCACTACCGGTATCTCCAAAAATGTCTGTTGGGTTGTACGAATCGAGACTGGGATTTGTCACTCCGTGTGACGGGGAGGTATCTCTCGGCCCACTCGGTAATCCATCATCATATTGAGCTGAGTGTGACTAAGGAGTTAGCCATGGGATGATGTGTTACAAAACGAGTAAAGAGACTTAATGGCAACGAGATTGAACAAGGTATAGGGATAGCGACGATCGAATCTCGGCCAAGTATCATACTGATAGACAAAGGGCATTGCATACAAGATTGATTGAATCTGTGACATCGTGGTTCATCCAATTAGATCATCGTAGAACATGCGGGAACCAACAAGGATATCCAGACCCTGCTGTTGGTTATTGACCGGAGAAGTGTCTTGGTCATGTGTGCATGTCTCCCGAACCCGTAGGATCTACGCACTTAAGGTTCGATGACGCTAGGGTTATAGGGAAATAGTGTACGTGGTTACCGAAGGTTGTTCGGAGTCCCGGATGAGATCTCGGACGTCACGAGGAGTTCCGGAATGGTCCGGAGGTAAAATATTCATATATAGGAAGTGAGGATTTGGACGCCGGAAGTGTTTTCGGGCATCACCGGTAATGTACCGGGGCCACCGGAAGGGTTCCGGGGTCCACCTGGAAGGGCCTACAACCACGAAAGGGTATTTGGGCCAAAAGGTGGATGTGAACCAGCCCAAAGTGGGCTAGTGCACCACCACCACCCTGCTCAAGGTGCAAGGGGGCAAGGTGCGCCAAAACCCTACGGTGTGGGGGCTTGCCTTGGGTGGCAAGCCACCTCTAGCGCTGCCACACCCTTGCCCTGGCCGCCGCCCCTTGCCTCCCATCTGAGGGGCTGCCGCACCACCTAGGGGAAACCTTAGGGTGGCCAGCCCCTTGATACGTCTCAAACGTATCTATAATTTTTGATGGTTTCATGCTGTTATCTTGTCAACTTTGGATGTTTTATATACCTTTTATATCTTTTTTGGGACTAACTTATTAATTCAGTGCCAAGTGCGAGTTCATGTTTTTCTGTGTTTTTGACTCTTTTCAGATCTGATTTTGGAATGGAGTCCAAACGGAATAAAATCCCCGAAATGAATTTTTCCAGAACAGAAGAAGATCGGGGGACTTGAGGGCCAAGGCAGGAGGCCCACAGGGGGCCACATGCCCCGTAGCCGCGGCCAGGGGGCCCGCGGCTACCAGGCTTGTGCCCCCTGGAGCTCACCTGCCCTATCTCTTTCGCCTATATATTCCCTAAAATCCGAGAAAAAATAAGGGCGTCCATGAAACCACTTTTCCGCCGCCGCAACCTTCCGTTTCCACGAGATCTCATGTGGAGACCCTTCCCGGTGCCCTGCCGGAGGGGACTTTGGAGCTGGAGGGATTCTACATCAACATCATTGCCTCTCCAATGACTCGTGAGTAGTCTACTGCAGACCTACGGGTCCGTAGTTAATAGCTAGATGGCTTCTTCTCTCTCTTGGATCTTCAATACAAAGTTCTCCATGATCTTCATGGATATCTATCCGATGTAATCCTCTTTGGCGGTGTGTTTGTCGAGATCCGATGAATTGTGGATTTGTGATCAGATTATCTATGAATTATATTTGAGTCTTTGCTGATTTCTTATATGCATGATTTGATATCCTTGTAAGTCTCTCCGAGTCTTGGGTTTTGTTTGGCCAACTAGATCTATGATTCTTGCAATGGGAGAAGTGCTTGATTTTGGGTTCATACCGTGCGGTGACCTTTCCCAGTGACAGAAGGGGCAGCAAGGCACGCATCGTGTTGTTGCCATCAAGGGTAACAAGATGGGCTTTCATCATAGATTTGAGATTGTCCATCTACATAATGTCATCTTGCTTAAGGCGTTACTCTGTTCTTATGAACTCAATACACTAGATGCATGCTGGATAGCGGTCGACGTGTGGAGTAATAGTAGTAGATGCAGAAAGTATGGGTCTACTTGTTTTGGACGTGATGCCTATATGTATGATCATTGCCATAGATAACGTCATGACTTTGCGCGGTTCTATCAATTGCTCGACAGTAATTCATTCACCCACCGTCTACTTGCTTTCATGAGAGAAGCCACTAGTGAACACTACGCCCCCCGGGTCTACTCACAATTATCATCTCAGCTTTTACTTTTACTTTGCTTTGTTTACCTTTTGCTTTCAGTTCTCACTTTGCAAACAATCTATAAGGGATTGACAACCCCTTCATAGCGTTGGGTGCAAGCTCTTTGTGTTTGTGCAGGTACTTGTGACTTGATGCGATCCTCCTACTGGATTGATACCTTGGTTTTCAAACTGAGGGAAACACTTACCGCCGCTGTGCTACATCACCCTTTCCTCTTCAAGGGAATACCAACGCAAGGCTCCAAGGCCGCGGGGGAATCCTTTGTATACTTGCCAAGGAAATCCCTGTAGGCGTAGCCAGCAGCACCCCTCTCCCTCCCTCCTATATATACCCAAGGGTTTTGGGAGGGCTGCACACAACTTCTCCTCCCTAGACGGCGCAGCCCTACCCTTCCTCCTCCTCGCCCTCCGCATAGCTTAGCGAAGCCCTGTCGGAGTTGCCACGTAGCTCCACCGTCACCACGTCGTCATGCTGCCGGAGCTCTCCCTCAATCTCTCCTCCCTCCTTGATGGATCAAGGCGTTGGAGACGTCACCAGGCTGCACGTGTGTTGAACGCGGAGGCACCATCGTTCGATGCATAGATCGGAATCCACCGTGATCTAAATCGTCGCGAGTACGACTCCATCGACCACATTCTAGCAACGCTTCCGCTTAGCGATCTTCAAAGTTATGAAGATGCTCTACAACGTCTCTCGTTGCTGGTTTCTACATAGATAGATCCTTGAATGGTGTAGGAATTTTTTTGAAATTACTACGGTCCCCAACAGTGGCATCCGAGCCAAGGTTCTATGCGTAGATTCTATGCACGAGTAGAACACAAAAGTTGTGGGCGCTGATTTGTCAATTGCTTGTCGCTACTAGTCTTATCTTGATTCGGCGGCATCGTGGGATGAAGCGTCCCGGACCGACTTTACACGTACTCTTACATGAGACTGGTTCCACCGACCGACATGCACTAGTTGCATAAGGTGGCTAGCGGGTGTTTGTCTCTCCCACTTTAGTCGGATCGGATTCAATGAAGAAGGTCCTTATGAAGGGTAAATATCATTGGCATATCAACGTTGTGGATATCACGTAGGTAATAAACGTTCTTGCTAGAAACCCTAACCAGCCACATAAAACTTGCAATAACAATTAGAGGACATCTAACTTGTTTTTGCAGGGTATGCTATGTGATGTGATATGGCCAAAAGGACGTGATGTTACATATGTGATGAATTAGATTGATCATGTTCTTGTAATAGGATTCACGACTTGCATGTCGATGAGTATGACAACCGGCAGGAGCCATATGAGTTGTCTTAATTTATTGTATGAGATGCAATGGCATGTTGAATACTTTACTTTATCGCTAACGGTTAGCTATAGTAGTAGAAGTAATAGTTGGCGTGAAGACTTCACGAAGACACAATGATGGAGATCATGGTGGCATGCGGTGACGATGATGATCATGGTGTGATGTCTACGCACGCTTCTATTCTTGTAGACTATGTTGGGCCTCCAAGCGCAGAGGTTTGTAGGACAACAACAATTTCCCTCAAGTGGATGACATATGGTTTATCGAACTCAGGGAAGTAGAGATTGAAGATGGTCTCTCTCAAGCAACCCTGCAATTAAGGTACAAGAAGTCTCTTGTGTCCCCAACACACCTAATACAATTGTCACTTGTATAGGTGCACTAGTTCGGTGAAGAGATGTTAAAAGACAAGTGATATGGATGGTAAAACAAGGTATTGTAAATCTGAAATAAAAGTGGCAGCAAGTTAGCAAGTGACAAAAGTGAGCATAAACGGTGTAACAATGGTGAGAAACAAGGCCTAGGCTTCACACTTTCACTAGTGGCAACTCCCAACAACATTAACATAGTCTAATCACATGATATTTCCACTAAAACATGCAATGGAGACGTACTCGGAGGTCATTCCTTTGTGATCAAGAGAGGACGAGAATTATGTAGGGCTACAAAAGCACACCTCAGAGTTCGTAGTTCTTATCTATAGATTTCCCAGTGTCACCGCAGCCATCTAAAGAGAGTGCCACAATCACCACAACATATCTCAACGATAGTCAAAGACAAGCACCAAGAGACTCTCAATCTTCATTCAATTCACAAAAGAGGAAATCACTCGTGAAAATATTCTTCTAATCCATGTCCAATAGACCGCTGTCACCATGGTCTCGGGGATTATACTAGATAAGATCAAGTGAGTACATCAATCCAATACATAGAAGAAGGGGAAACATCATGGGATCACCATAGACTAACATAGCCTATGATCACAATCAAGATCACATCATGGGAGAGAGAATTAACCACATAGCTACTGTAGAAGACCTCAGCCCCGAGGAGGAACTACTCCCGCTTCATGGAGGGAGGAAGCAACGTCGATGGAGATGAATCCGGGGGCACTTCCCCGTCCCGGCAGGGTGCCGACACATGAATTCTGGTCCCCCGAAACTTGTTGGCGATGGCGGTGGAGATCGGAATTGTTTCTGGAGAAAAGGGTTCGAGAATCAGTGTTTCCTCCACGGGGGTAAAAATAGGAGCCAAGTTAGGGCACCAGAGGAGGTGGAACCCACCGAGGCGACCTGTGGGCGCGGCCAGGGGGTAGGTGATATGTCTCAAACGTATCTATAATTTTTGATGGTTTCACGCTGTTATCTTGCCTTATTTGTATGTTTTATGTACCTTTTTATATCTTTTTGGGACTAACTTATTAATTTAGTGCCAAGTGCCACTACCTGTTTTTTCCGTGTTTTTGACTCTTTTCAGATGTGATTTTGAAACGGAGTCCAAACGGAAGAAAAACCCGGAAATGATTTTTTCCCGAACGGAAGAAGTCTAGGGGGCTTTTGGGCCAAGCCAGGTGGGCTCCAGGGAGCCCACAAGCCCCCACTCTTCCACGAGGGGGAGGCAGCGGTGGGCAGGCTTGTGGCCTCCCTGGCCGCCCCCTGACCTAGGTCATTGGCCTATAAATTCCCAAATATTCCGCAAAAAATCAGGGGAGCCTCGAAAATACTTTTCCGCTGCCGCAAGCTTCCGTTTCCGCGAGATCTCATCTGGAGACCCTTCCCGGCACCCTGCCGGAGGGGACTTTGGGGTTGGAGGGCTTCTTCATCATCATCATCGCCCCTCCAATGACTCGTGAGTAGTTCACTTCAGACCTACGAGTCCGTAGTTAGTAGCTAGATGGCTTATTCTCTCTCTTGGATCTTCAATACAAAGTTCTCCATGATCTTCATGGAGACCTATCCGATGTAATCTTCTTTGGCGGTGTGTTTGTTGAGATCCGATGAATTGTATACTTGGGATCAGATTATCTATGATATATATTTGAGTCTTTGCTGATTTCTCATATGCATGATTTTATATCCTTGTAAGTCTCTCCGAGTCTTGGGTTTTGTTTGGCCAACTAGATCTATGATTCTTGCAATGGGAGAAGTGCTTGGTTTTGGGTTCTGCCATGTGGTGACCTTTCCCAGTGACTATAGGGGCAACAAGGCACACATCAAGCAGTTGCCATCAAGGGTAAAAAGATGGGGTTTTTATCATTGGTTTGAGATTATCCCTCTACATCATGTCATCTTGCTTAAGGCGTTACTCTGTTCTTATGGACTTAATACACTAGATGCATGCTGGACAGCGGTCGACGTGTGGAGTAATAGTAGTAGATGCAGAAAGTATCGGTCTACTTGTTTCGAACGTGATGCCTATAGAAATAATCATTGCATAGATATCGTCACGACTCTGCACAGTTCTATCAATTGCTCGACAGTAATTTGTTCACCCACCGTCTACTTGCTTTCATGAGAGAAGCCACTAGTAAACACTATGGCCCCCGGGTCTATTCACATCCATCGTTTACATATCCGCTTTTACTTTGCTTTGTTACTTTGTTGCTTTCAGTTCTCACTTGGCAAACAATCTATAAGGGATTGACAACCCCTTCATAGCGTTGGGTGCAAGCTTTTGTGTTTGTGCAGGATCTTGAGATACTCTTCCACCAGATTGATACCTTGGTTCTCAAACTGAGGGAAATACTTACCGTCGCTGTGCTACATCACCCTTTCTGCTTCGAGGGAACACCAACACAAGGCTCCAAGGCCAGGGGGAAATCCTTTACATACTTGCCTAGGAAGTCCCTTAAGGCGTAGTCATAGCTGAAGGGTTCCTGGTGCCGTCGACACAACTATTTCTGGCACCATTGCAAGGGATACACAACAAACATCAGAAGTATTTCTGGCACCGTTGCTGGGGAGGAGAAATCAAGATCTATCAAAGTAGGTCTCACAAACTATTCTCTTGCATTTACTTTTGTTGCCAATTGCCTCTTGTTTTCCTCTCCCCCATTTCATATTTGCCGTTTTCATTTGCCTTTTTCCTTCGCCGTTTTCTTTTGCCCTTGCCGTTTTCCTTTGCCGGTTTCTTGCTTGCTTGTGTGCTTGTTTGTTTGTTGAAGACATCATGTCTGAACACCAAACTTTGCGACTTCTCGAGCACTAATAATAATGATTTTATTAGTACTCCGATTGCTCCCGCCATTAGTGCGGAATCGTATGAAATCAACGCAGCTCTGCTGAATCTTGTTATGAAAGAGCAATTCTCTGGCCTTCCTAGTGAAGATTCCGCATCCCATCTCAATACCTTCATTGAGCTTTGTGATATGCAAAAGAAAAGAGATGTGGATAATGACGTGATTAAGTTCAAACTTTTTCCTTTCTCGTTGCGAGATCGCGCAAAAACTTGGTTTTCTTCTTTGCCTAAAAATAGTATCGGTTCTTGGGATAGGTGCAAAGATGCTTACATATCCAAGTATTTTCCGCCGGCTAAGATCATCTCCTTACTTAACGATATCATGAATTTCAAGCAACTTGATCATGAACACGTTGCACAATCTTGGGAGAGGATGAAGCTTATGATTAGAAATTGTCCTACTCATGGCTTGAGTTTGTGGATGATTATACAAATATTTTACGCTGGCTTGAATTTTGCTTCTCGCAATATCTTGGACTCCGCCTCAGGTGGAACGTTCATGGAAATCATGTTAGGAGACGCTACAAAACTCCTAGACAATATCATGACCAACTACTCTCAGTGGCACACTGAAAGGTCGCCTGCTAGCAAAAAGGTGCACGCTATAGAAGAGATTAACTCGCTTAGTGCTAAGATGGACAAGTTGATGAATTTGGTTGTAGTAGAAGCGCTACCGTAGATCCTAATGACATGCCACTATCTTCTTTGACTGAGAGTAGCAACGCTAGTTTGGACGTGAATTTTTTTGGTAGGAACAATTTTGGCAACAACAATGCTTTTAGAGGAAACTATGTTCCTAGGCCTTTTCCTAGTAACTCCTCTAACAATTATGGCAATTCCTACGGCAACACTTATGGAAATCATAACAATTTACCCTCTGATCTAGAGAGTAATATCAAAGAGTTCATCAACTCTCAAAAGATTTTCAATGCGTCCATAGAGGAAAAACTACTTAAAATAGTCGATTTGGCTAAGAGCATTGATAGGATGTCTTGTGATATTGATGCTTTGAAAGTTAGATGCGCTCCTCCCAAGATCAACTTGGATGAAACTTTGAAAGCTATGCGTATCTCCATGAATGAGAGCAAAGAAAGAACCGCTCAAAGTCGCGCTAGACATGAATGGTTTAAAAGGGTGCGTTCTAGTGATGCAAATCGCGAAGATCTTAAAGTGCTTGGTGTGTGTCCTCTTGAATCTTTGTTTTCGCGTGTCAATCCTACTTATGGAGGGGCTGGATATGAATCCACTTTGGTTGAAAACGCCCCAATGATTCGGAGTTCACCTATCTTGATGATAAAGGTGTGGAGAGTGGAGTAGAAAAAGTCAAAAATTTGGGTAGTAATGAAACTCCCACTTTGGAGTTCAAGGAATTCAATTATGATAATTGCTCCTTGTTTGAATGCATTTCTTTGATGCAATCCATTGCAAATTCTCCACATGCTTATAGCCAAAGCAAAGCCTTTACCGCGCATATCGTAGATGCTATGATGAAATCTCTTGAAGAGAAGCTCGAACTAGAAGTCTCGATACCTAGAAAACTTCATGATGAGTGGGAACCTACTATCAAAATCAAGATAAAAAACTATGAGTGCAATGCTTTGTGTGATTTGGGTGCTAGTGTTTCCGCGATTCCAAAGTCTTTATGTGATATTCTTGGTTTTCATGAGATTGAAGAGTGTTCTCTTAATTTGCATCTTGCGGATTCTACCATCAAGAAGCCCATGGGGAGGATCGATGATGTTCTTATAGTTGCAAATAAGAACTATGTACCCATGGATTTCATTGTACTTGACATAGATTGCAATCCTTCATGTCCCATTATTCTTGGTAGACCTTTCCTAAGGACTATTGGTGCTATCATCGATATGAAGGAAGGGAATATTATATTTCAATTTCCCTTAAAGAAGGGCATGGAGCACTTTCCTAGAAAGAAAATAAGATTGCCTTAGGAATCTATGATGAGGGCTACCTATGGTTTGAGCACCAAAGATGACTATACGTGATTCCATCACTTTCGCCTAGCTAAGGGCGTTAAACAAAAGCGCTTGTTGGGAGGAAACCCAACGAATCTATCCTTTTTGTTTCTGTTTTGTGTTTTTCACACTTTCATAATTCTGTTATGATTGTGTTTTTTGTATTTCTTTTTGAGTTTGTGCCAAGCAAAACCATTATGATTAGTCTTGAGTATGATCGTTTGGTCATGATCGAAAAGACATAAACTTTCTGCTCACAAAAAGAATTTTCATTTTTGTTGTGTAAGAGCTTTTGAGTTGATTATTTTTGATGCTAATTGCTACGCAAATTCTTCAGATCGTAGTAATTGTTCAGAATTATTGAAGTACCAGAGGTATATGAAACATACAGATTGCTACAGACTGGTCTGCTGTTAACAAATTCTGTTTTAGTTGTGTTGGTTGCTTATTTTGATGAAACTATGGATAGTATCGGGGGGGTATTAGCCATGGAATATTGAAATTATAGTAGCCCAACATCAGGACAAGTAGAATTTCAGTTTTCTACAGTACCTAAGGAAGTGGTGGTTTGCTTTCTTGTACTAATGTTATCACGAGTTTCTATTTAAGTTTCGTGTTGTGAAGTTTTCAAGTTTTGGGTGAAGTTCTTATGGACAAAAGGATAAAGAGTGGCAAGATCTCAAGCTTGGGTATGCCCAAGGCACCCCAAGAGATTCAAGGATGTCGTAAAAGCCTAAGATTGGGGATGCCCCGGGAAGGCATGCCCTCTCTCGTCTTCAATCCATCGGTAACGTTACTTGGGGCTATATTTTTATTCACCACATGTTATGTGTTTTTGCTTGAAGCGTCTTGTATCGTAGGAGTCTTTTTTGCTGTTGTGTCACAATCATCCTTGCTGCACACCTAGAGAGAGACATGCACACACCGTGATTTTGTCGAGCTTCACTTATATCTTTTGGTAGACAATTCAGCTCACATGTGCTTCACTTATATCTTTTGAGCTAGATACTTTTGCTCTGTGTGCTTCACTTATATCTTTTAGAGCACAGCGGTGCATGGCTTGGTAGTGGATCTATGCTTTGAAAGTAGTCTCAAAAGGGGTAGTTATCCAAAGGGATACGAAAACTTCCACCTTCATGTGCATTGAACAGTTAGAGAAGTTTGATTCATCTCAATTAGTTTTGAGTTGTGGTTATGGTAATATTGAAATCATGCTAGTAAGGTGTTGTGGATCTAGAAATACTTGTGTTGAAGTTAGTGATTCCCGTAGCACGCACGTATGGTGAACCGCTATGTGATGAAATCTGAGCATGATTAGTCTATTGATTGTCATCCTTTGCGTGGCGGTCGGGATCGCGCGAAACTGAGTTTCGATTACTGAGTATGCGTTGAATGCTTTGTTTCGATTACTAATAAAACTTTTGCAACAAGTATATGAGTTCTTCATGACTAATGTTGAGTCCATGGTTTAGATGCACTTTCACCTTCCACCATCACTATCTTCTTAGTGACGTGCAACTCCCCGGTGCACCAAACCCACCATTAGCCTCCCTCAAAACAGCCACCATACCTACCTACTATGGCTTTTTCAAAGTCATTCCGAGATATATTGCCATGCAACTACAACCATGATATGTGCCACCACGTCTACATTGCCTTTGCACGATTGTAAGATAGCTAGCATGATGTTTCCATTGATGTCTATGCCATGCTAGATCATTGCCATGGTACTCTACCAAAGGCATTCCATATAGAGTCATAGTTGCTCTAAGTTTTGAGTGGAAAGTGTGATGATCATCATTATTGGAGCATTGTCCCATGTGAGGAAATAAAACAGGCCAAAGAAGCCCATAAAAAAGAGGCCAAAGAGCCCACCAAAAAAGAAAACAAAAAATGAGAGAAAAAGAGAGAAGGGACAATGCTACCACTTTTTCCACACTTGTGCATTTTGAGCACCATGATCTTCATGATTGAGAGTCTCTCGTTTTGTCACGACCATATAGCTAGTGGGAAATTCTCATTATATAACTTGGATTGTATATTCCAATGATAGGCTTCCTCAAAATTTCCTTAGGTCTTCGTGAGCAAGCAAGTTGGATGCACACCCACTAGTTTTCTTTAAGAGCTTTCACATACTTGTAGCTCTAGTGCATCATTTGTATGGCAATCCCTACTCATTCACATTGATATCTATTGATGAGCATCTCCACAGCTCATTGATATGCCTAGTTAATGTGACTATCTTCTCCTTTTTGTCTTGCAACCCCCACCAAATTCCACACTATTTATAGTGCTATAACCATGGCTCACGCTCATGTATTGCATAAGAGTTGAAAATATTTGAGAAAGTAAAGGTGTGAAACAATTACTTGGCCAATACCGGGGTTGTGCATGATTTAAATTCGTTGTGCAATGATGATAGAGCATAGCCAGACTATATGCTTTTGTAGGGATAACTTTCTTTTGGCCTTGTTATTTTGAAAGTTCATGATTACTTTGCTAGTTTTCTTGAATTATTATTGTTTCCACGTCAATAACAAACTATTGTTTTGAATCTAATGGATCTGAACATTCACGTCACATAAGAGGAATTACAAAGGACACCTATGCTAGGTAGCATGAAAACATCAAAATTTCATTCTTATCACTTCCCTACTCGAAGACGAGCAGGAGTTAAGCTTGGGGATGCTTGATACGTCTCAAACATATCTTTAATTTTTGATGGTTTCACGCTGTTATCTTGCCTTCTTTGTATGTTTTATGTACCTTTTTATATCTTTTTGGGACTAACTTATTAATTCAGTGCCAAGTGCCAGTTCCTGTTTTTTCCGTGTTTTTGACTCTTTTCAGATCTGATTTTGGAACGGCGTCCAAACGGAAGAAAAACCCCGAAATGATTTTTTCCCGAACGGAGGAAGTCCAGGGGGCTTTTGGGCCAAGCCAGGTGGGCTCCAGGGAGCCCACAAGCCCCCACTCCGCCACCAGGGGGAGGCGACGGTGGGCAGGCTTGTGGCCTCCCTGGCCGCCCCCTGACCTAGTCTTTGGCCTATAAATTCCCAAATATTCCGCAAAAAATCAGGGGAGCCTCGAAATTATTTTTCACCGCCGCAAGCTTCCGTTTCCGCGAGATCACATTTGGAGACCCTTCCCGGCACCCTGCCGGAGGGGACTTTGGAGTTGGAGGGCTTCTTCATCATCATCATCGCCCCTCCAATGACTCGTGAGTAGTTCACTTCAGACCTACGAGTCCGTAGCTAGTAGCTAGATGGCTTCTTCTCTCTCTTGGATCTTCAATACAAAGTTCTCCATGATCTTCATGGAGATCTATCTGATGTAATCTTCTTTGGCGGTGTGTTTGTCGAGATCCGATGAATTGTGGACTTGTGATTAGATTATCTATGATATATATTTGAGTCTTTGCTGATTTCTTATATGCATGATTTGATATCCTTGTAAGTCTCTCCGAGTCTTGGGTTTTGTTTGGCCAACTAGATTTATGATTCTTGCAATGGGAGAAGTGCTTGGTTTTGGGTTCTGCCATGTGGTGACCTTTCCCAGTGATAGTAGGGGTAGCAAGGCACACATCAAGCAGTTGCCATCAAGGGTAAAAATATGGGGTTTTTTATCATTGGTTTGAGATTATCCCTCTACATCGTGTCATCTTGCTTAAGGCGTTACTCTGTTCTTATGGACTTAATACACTAGATGCATGCTGGATAGCGGTTGACGTGTGGAGTAATAGTAGTAGATGCAGAAAGTTTCGGTCTACTTGTTTCGGACGTGATGCGTATAGAAATAATCATTGCATAGATATCGTCACGACTCTGCACAGTTCTATCAATTGCTCGACATTAATTTGTTCACCCACCGTCTACTTGCTTTCATGAGAGAAGCCACTAATAAACACTACGGCCCCCTGGTCGATTCACATCCATCGTTTACATCTCTGCTTTTACTTTGCTTTGTTACTTTGTTGCTTTTAGTTCTCACTTGGCAAACAATCTATAAGGGATTTACAACCCCTTCATAGCGTTGGGTGCAAGCTTTTGTGTTTGTGCAGGATCTTGAGATACTCTTCCGCTGGATTGATACATTGGTTCTCAAACTGAGGGAAATACTTACCGTCGCTGTGCTACATCACCCTTTCCACTTCGAGGGAATACCAACGCAAGGCTCCAAGGCCACGGGGGAAATCCTTTGCATACTTGCCTAGGAAGTCCCTTAAGGCGTAGCCGTAGCTGAAGGATTCCTGGTGCCGTCGACACAACTATCTCTGGCGCCATTGCAAGGGATACAGAACAAACATCAGTAGGCTGCATAGGGAGGCCACCTCGGCAAGCCTTGGCTCCCCTCTGGCCCATCTTTGGTGCTCAGGAAGCTTCCGTCTTGCTGATTTTTATATATTTTTCTCATGATTTTTGGGACTCTGTAAATTGGGGTAAAAGTCCCTGCAAAAAAGACATCAACAGACAGAAACTGACACTGGGTGCACTGAGTTAGTAGGTTAGTCTAAATATGTGTAAAAAGGTATATAAGTGTAGCAAAACATATAACAATGTCACCCAAAAGATCATGGAACAAGCAGAAATTATAGATACGTTTGGGACGTATCAACATCCCCAAGCTTAATTCATGCTCGTCCTCGAGTAGGTAAATGATAACACAAATAATTTCTGTGGTGACATGCTAACACACATATAAGAACTTCAAAGTAAAGCAAGTAAGATATGCAATTCAAGTCAAGACAATAACAAGTAAGAGTCTATAGTATTGAAAATAACAAAGTAAGAACATAAAGGTGCAAGAGCTCTCGCTGTCCGTGACCCGAATGTCTACAAATGGTGTTTGTGTGCAAGAAGTGGGAGATGGGTTTAGAGAATAAAAATATATTTTTTAATTGAGATCTCAATCGACTAAACTTCACACTTGATCTCCTTCGGAATCTTATTTTGACTCATCCCTAGACCACTAGTCAGGCACAAGTCAAAATGATCCTCTCCCTTTCGACTTTGAGCACTGATGCAATGGATGGGCACAAGCAAGATAAGTTGACACTTAGGATGGCAAAGATAATAATGATGGGGAAGGAACACCAAAAGTTGTGAAAGGCTCACATAAATGAGGAGAACCATAGGAGAGAGAAAGCCAAATGATAGATATGATGTGAGGAGTAGGGATTGCCATGCCACGGATGCACATATGAGCTAAGGTAAGCTCTCCAATGGAACTAGTGGGGGTGCATCAGACTTGCTTGCTCATGAAGACCTAGAGCTCATTTGAGGAGGCTCATCATTGGAATATACAATCCAAGTTCTGTAGTGTAAGGGTCCCCACATAGTTATGCATGAATGATAATCTCTATGGATTACAAATATAATAATGGAGTACGAGTGTGGATCTTTCAAAAGGAATAGTAGTGTTGCCCCCTTCTCTCTTTTTATTTATTTTTATTTATTTTTCTTTTTATTATTTTTGTGGCCTCTTTATCTCTTTCTATATATCTCTCATTTGTCCTCTTTGGTATCTTTTAATTTGTCCTCCTTGGGATCTTTTCCTCACTTAAGGGCAACACTCTATGTTTTACAAGAATAAAAAGAAGATCATCACACTTTATAAGAAGTACTCACATAAAGACAAATGAAAACTATCATGATGTATGCAAATGTATGCCTCTGCCAGTGTAGAGGATATGCAATGATACTAGCGCGTCATGTAGCAATAATAATGGCAAGGCCCAACTAGCATGCGGCTCCTCCATCAAGCAAAAGCATGTATGACATGAAGATCAAGTCATGAGATGGTGGATGTTGCATGGCAATGTATCTCGGAAAGGCTATGGAAATGCCTTAATAGGTAGGTATGGTGGCTGTTTTGAGGAAGGATATAATGAGGCTTATGATGACAGAGCATATCATGCCAAGGGTTTGGATGCACCGGCGAAATCTGCACCAACTCTCAAGATGTGAAAGGGCAATGCACGATACCGGAGAGGCTAGCAAAATATGGATGGTGGAAGTGCCAACAATCGGATACTCACATTAGTCCAAAGAACTCATGCACTTATTATCGGTAACTCTCTATCTAGTCAGGAGATTCACAAAGAGACAAGAACCCCGAGGAGGAGTGTTTGGGGGTTCAACATTCGCCCTGATCGATTCTGCTGAGTAACTTATCCGAGTGAACTTTGTTTATCCGAGTGACCAACAAGATCTTGGGATGTGACGGATCATCGTGTGAGTTCTGGATTTTCTGGGATTTGAAATTTTTGGTTGCCGCGCGCCTCGAAGTGATGACGCCATTGTCGGCAAGTGGGAGGTGTCACCCCGATTATAGCGCCTTGATCTCTGCCTCGTATCTCGCATCTTCTGACGAAGGGATAAGCAAGGATCTAGTGGACCCACTGGCCAAAGACCGAATCGACTGATTATAAAACCAACCGGTGCTAGGGTTTTGAACGACATCATCCTTTTCCTCCTAGGCTCTTCCTCCTCTTTCGCCCTTCCAAGCCCAATCTCCAAATATATCTTGCCGCCGCCAAGATGACAAAGGGGCAGACTAGCAAGTTGGAGCGGGCCAAAAAGAAGAAAGGCGGCAAGCAGAAGAAGCCGGCGCTGCCGTCGGGATGGATTCAGGGGGATTTCCTTCGTTCCACGGTCCAAAAAGAAGATCTCCTGGAGCTTGAAGAGCACGAGATGCTGGCGGGAAATTCATGGAGGCTGCCCGACGATGAAGCTGAACCAGAGCGGCGTGAAGGGGAACGGATCCTCATCTTGACCCGCGTTGAGCGAGGTTTCTCTCTGCCTCCCCATCCCTTTATTCCTGGGTTCTTGAACTTTTTTGGGGCTCTGTTGCACCATTTTCCCCAAACGCCATTGCTCATCTTTCTGCTTTTGTCACTCTATGTGAGTGTTTCCTGGGATGTCGTCCTCAGTGGGGGTTGTTTAAGTATCTCTTCACCGTGCGCTCTCAGTCGGTGAAAAAGTGAATCCGACTGATGACAAAACTCACATCATACAATTGTGCAGGGGTTTGGGGTCCAGAAGAGGAGCAAAAGCACCTATCCCCACATGACCCTTCCGGAGTCAGTTCACAATTGGCAATCCACCTTGTTCTATTGCAATGATCTTGCCTCCCCAAACATGTCGATTGGTATTCCTCCTTTTACTTTAGCGCGACCGAGGGTTCCAAGGGATTTGATAATGTCGAGAGAGGAGAAAACCCAAGTAGAGCCTTTAGTGAACGCATTGATCAGCCTGGTATGTGGCAGCGTGACATGGATGGATTTACTGGAGATGTTCCTTGGTCCACGCATCTAGCCTCTCCACACTAGGGACCATGCCATGTGGCATTACTCGGGCCCGTAGGATTCCACTCGGGCTCATCGGGAGGAGGTAGATGAGGACACGGTGGCAAAGTGGATCCGCATCATTACTGGTCCTTGTGACAATCCTCTGGGATCAAAGCTGGTTTTACCTATTCCTCTCAGAATCCGCTGAATAATGTGGTAAGTCGTGCTTTGTTGTATATCTTTGCATTGAAGTCGAGTGATTAAAATTCTCGTCGACTGACTTGGTGATCTGTATCTCTCAGGCATGGACGAACATGCATCCACCACTTCTGAATGGTGCCCCACTTGAGGTCGAGGAAGGGAGCATGGAAGGCAGTGGTGAAAGTGATTATGTTGAGGATAGCGAGGAGACCGAGGATGAGTCGGGAGAGAGCAAAGAGGAGACTTCATATCCTTCTCGCTTCGAACCTCAATCTAAGCAGCGCCATGATCCAGAGCTACGCCAAACAAGACCTTGGAATCAAGTGACCGAAGTACTAAGAGGGTTAGGAGCATCTAGCAAACCGGCGGAGAAATCTGCGAAGCTGCTAAAGCCGAGCACGTCAAAGCCTCGAAAGGCTCTGCCTCAGATGAGAATCTCTGTACCAGTCGCCTCGACATAAGTGTTCATTCTTTTTGTTTGATCCGAGTGAATTTCCCTTATTGATGTTGATCGAATGGAGTTTCTGTGTTAGAGCTGCAACTTTTGTGACGTCGCCGCCAAGAGAAGACGAGGATCTCATGGATTTAGACACCGCAGATGTGGCCACTTCTCAATAACGCCTTAAGAAAGGTGACATGATGTAGAGGGATAAATTCATGCAATAGATATAAACCCCATCTTTTTACCCTTGATGGCAACAACACGATGCGTGCCTCGTTACCCCTTCTGTCACTTGGTGAGGACACCGCACGGTATGAACCCAAAACCAAGCACTTCTCCCTTTGCAAGAAATATAGATCAAGTTGGCCAAACAAAACCCACAACTCGAAGAGAATTACAAGGATACGAAATCATGCATATAAGAGATTAGAGGAGACTCAAATAATATTCATAGGTAATCTGATCATAAATCCACAATTCATCAGATCTTGACAAACACACCGCAAAAGAAGATTACAACGGATAGATCTCCATGAAGATTATGGAGAACTTTGTATTGAAGATCCAAGAGAGAGAAGAAGCCATCTAGCTACTAGCTATGGACTCGAAGGTCTATGGTGAACTACTCACGCATCATCGGAGAGGCAATGGTGTTGATGAAGAAGCCCTCCGTGTCCAAATCCCCCCTCCGGCAGGGCACCAGAACGTGCCCCAGATGGGATCTTGCGGGGACAGAAGCTTGCGGTGGCGTAAAAGTATTTTCGTGGCTCTCTGTGGCATTTTTGGATTTTTAGAGAATTTATAGGCGTAAGAAGTAGGGCAAAGGAGCCATGGGGGTCCCACAAGCCTGCTAGGCGCCCCCCAGGCCGTGGCTAGGGGGCTTGTGACCTCCGCCGGGGTCCTTTGCCTTGGTTCTCAAGTTCCCTGCGTATCTTGTGTTATGGAAAAAATCATTCTGAAGGTTTTATTCCGTTTGGACTCCGTTTAATATTCTTCTCTGAAAAGGGTCAATAACACGGAAAAAACAAGAACTGACACTTGACACTGAGTCAATAGGTTAGTCCCAAAAAGATATAAAATAGCATATTCATGCATACAAAACATCCAAAGTTGACAAGATAATAGCATGGAACCATCAAAAATTATAGATATGTTGGAGACATATCAAGCATCTCCAAGCTTAACTCCTGCTCGTCCTCGAGTAGGGAAGTGATAAAGACTGAATTTTTGATGTGGAATGCTACCTAACATATTTGTCCTTTGTAACTTCGTTCTTGTGACATGAATGTTCAGATCCGTAGGATCCAAAACAATAGTTTACTATTGAAATGAAAACAATAATACTTCAAGCAAACTAGCAAGGCAATCATGAACTTTTGAAATAACAAGGCCAAAGAAAGTTATCCCTACAAAATCATATAGTCTGGCTATGCTCCATCATGCCCACACAACGAATTTAAATCATGCACAACCCCGGTATTGGCCAAGTAATTGTTTTTGCACTCTTACTTTCTCAAACTTTTTCAACTCTCATGCAATACATGAGCGTGAGCCATGGATATAGCACTAAAGGTGGAATAGAGTGTGGTGGAGGTTGTGAGGCAAAAAGGAGGAGATGGTCACATCGACTCAGCGTATCAATGGTCTATGGAGATGCCCATCAATAGATATCAATGTGAATGAGTAGGGATTACCATGCAACCGATGCACTTGGAGCTGTAAGTGTGTGAAAGCTCAAAAGGAGAACTAGTGGGTGTGCACCCAACTTGCTTTCTCACGAAGACCTAGGGCAATTTTGAGGAAGCCCATCATTGGAATATACAAGCCAAGTTATATAATGAAGATTCCCACTAGTATATGGAAGTGCCAAAACAAGAGACTCTCTATCATGAAGAACATGGTGCTGTTTTGAAGCACAAGTGTGGAAAAAGATAGTAGCATTGTCCCTTCTCTATTTTTCTCTCTCTTTTTTTTTGTTTGGGCTCTTTGGCCTATTTTCATTTTTTTGGTGGGCATCTTTGGCCTCTTTTTTTATTTCCTCACATGGGACAATGCTCTAATAATGATGATCATCACAATTTTATTTACTCACAGCTCAATGCTTAGAACAATGATGACTCTATAGGAAATGCGTCCTGCAGTGTACCGGGATGTGCAACGATCTAGCTTGGCGTATGACGTTGAAACATCTCGCTAGCTATCTTACGATCATGCAATGGCAATATGAAAGTGACGGCACAAGTCATGAGACGGAACGATGGGAGTTGCATGGCAATATATCTCGGAATGGCTATGAAAATGCCATAATAGGTAGGTATGGTGACTGTTTTGAGGAAGGTATATGGTGGGTTTGTGCACCGGCGAAAGTTGTGCGGCACTAGAGAGGCTAGCAATGGTGGAAGGTGAAAGTGCATCTATACCATGGACTCACATTAGTCATGAAGAACTCATATACTTATTGCGAAATTTTTATTAGTAATCGAAACAAAGTGCTAAGCGCATACTCCTAGGGGAAGGGTTGGTAGGTGTTAACCATCGTGCGATCCCGACCACCACACAAAGTATAACAATCAATAAATAAATTATGGTCCGACTTCCTAACATAGCGGTTCACCATACGTGCATGCTACGGGAATCACTAACTTCAACACAAGTATTTCTAGATTCACAACACCCTACTAACATAACTCTAATATTACCAAATCCATATCTCAAAACTTAATTGTTAGGAATCAAACTTCTCTTACTAATCAATGCACTTGAATTATGGAAGTTTTTATTATATCCTCTTTGGATGACTATCATCTTTAGGACTACTTTCATAGCACAAGCCAATTACCAAGTTACTTAGAGAGAGCACTCTCAAAAAGATATAAGTGAAGATCGAGAGTTTTTAGTTCTCCAAAATATGACACCGCTGTGCTCTAAAAATATCTAAGTGAAGCACTAGAGCAAAGTTATCTAGCTCAAAAGATATAAGTGAGGCACATGCGAGCTAACTTGCCTAACTCAAAAGATATAAGTGAAGCTCAATGAGTATTCTAGCAAATTCACGATGAGTGCATGTCTCTCTCAAAAAGGTGTGTAGTGATACGTCTCAAACTTATCTATAATTTTTGATGGTTTCATGCTGTTATCTTGTCAACTTTAGATGTTTTATGTACCTTTTATATCTTTTTTGGGACTAACTTATTAATTAAGTGCCAAGTGCCACTTCTTGTTTTTTCTGTGTTTTTGACTCTTTTCAGATCTGATTTTGGAACGGAGTCCAAACGGAATAAAATCCCCGAAATAATTTTTTCCAGAACAAAACAAGATCGGGGGACTTGAGGGCTAAGGCAGGAGAGCCACAGGGGGCCCACAAGCCCTGTAGCCGCCACCAGGGGGGGGGGGCGGCTACCAGGCTTGTGGCCTCCCTCGCGCTCCCCTGCCCTAGCTCTTTCGCCTATATATTCCCTAAAACCCCAGAAAAAATCAGGGCATCCACGAAAACACTTTTCCGCCGTCGCAAGCTTCCGTTTCCGTGAGATATCATCTGGAGACCCTTCCCTGTGCCCTACCGGGGTGGACTTTGGAGTTGGAGGGCTTCTACATCAACATCATCGCCTCCCCAATGACTCGTGAGTAGTCCACTTCAGACCTACGTGTCCGTAGTTAGTAGCTAGATGGCTTCTTCTCTCTCTTGGATTTTCAATACAAAGTTCTCCATGATCTTCATGGAGATCTATATGATGTAATCCTCTTTGGCGGTGTGTTTGTCGAGATCCGATGAATTGTGGATTTGTGATCAGATTATCTATGATTTATATTTCAGTTTTGCTGATTTCTTATATGCATGATTTGATATCCTTGTAAGTCTCTCCGAGTCTTGGGTTTTGTTTGGCCAACTAGATCTATGATTCTTGCAATGGGAGAAGTGCTTGGTTTTGGGTTCATACCGTGTGGTGACCTTTCCTAGTGACAAAAGGGGCAACAAGGCACGCATCGTGTTGTTGCCATCAAGGGTAATAAGATGGGCTTTTATCGTAGATATGAGATTGTCCATCTACATCATGTCATCTTGCTTAAGGCGTTACTCTGTTCTTATGAACTTAATACAGTAGATGCATGTTGGATAGCGGTCGACGTGTGGAGTAATAGTAGTAGATGCAGAAAGTATCGGTCTACTTGTTTTGGACGTGATGCCTATAGATATAATCATTGCCATAGATGACGTCATGACTTTGCGCGGTTCTATCAATTGCTCGACAGTAATTCGTTCACCCACCGTCCACTTGCTTTCATGAGAGAAACCACTAGTGAACACTACGGCCCCCGGGTCTATTCACAACTATCATCTCCACTTTCGCTTTTACTTTGCTTTGTTTACTCTTTGCTTTCAGTTCTCACTTTGCAAACAATCTATAAGGGATTGACAACCCCTTCATAGCGTTGGGTGCAAGCTCTTTGTGTTTGTGCAGGTACTTGTGACTCGACACGCGCCTCCCACTGGATCGATACCTTGGTTCTCAAACTGAGGGAAATACTTACCGTCGCTGTGCTACATCACCCTTTCCTCTTCAAGGGAACACCAACGCAAGGCTCCAAGGCCGCGGGGAAATCCTTTGCATATTTGCCAAGGAAGTCCCTAAAGGCGTAGTCCGTGACAGAAGGATTCCTGGCGCCGTTGCGAGGGAAGGTCTGTTGTCGCAGTAGTAGAAGGATTTCTCGCACCGTTGCCAGGGAGGAGAGATCAAGTCAAGATCTATCCAAGTAGGTGTCACAAACTCATCTCTTTCATTTACATTTTTTTTGCCAGCTGCCTCTTGTTTTCCTCTCCCCCACTTCACATTTTCCGTTTTCATTTGCCTTTTTCGTTTGCCTTTTTCGTTTGCCCTTTTTCTCGCTTGCTTTCTGTGGCTTGTGTGCTATGTGCCTTCAATATACTTGCATCTTCGCTTGCTGAAAATCTAGTGATATGGATCCTCATCCACTTGCTAATCTCTTTAAGAGATCCAATTATGTTGATCCAATTGCTAGTGAGTTGAGTGCACTTGACTATCTTTATGGAGTTTTGCTCGAGATGCGTGAATCTGAAAATCGTGATGAAGAAATTTATGAAGTGATTCACGAGGGCTCCTTGGATGAAAAGCACGATTGCAATGGTTTCACTATAAATTCTATTAGTGACAATCATGCTGAGAATATGCAAAACCCTAAGCTTGGGGATGCTAGTTTTGCTATGTCCACTACTTGTTGCAATGATCATGAGTGGGGCGATGATTTTTCTTATGATCTTGAAAATTTGTTTAAGCCTCATGATGAATATGATTTTTGCAATATTATTGAAAGTGGGTTTGGAGAAGTCATGACTTTAGTTGATGATAATCCCACTATTTTTGAAGAGCGTCAACTTTGCATGCATGTGGATCATGAAAAGAATATCCTATGGGATAACTGTATTGTTTAATTTGAATATGATCACACATGTAATTATTATGAGAGAGGAAAATATTGTGGTAGAAACTTTCATGTTACCCAATTACCTCTCGTTATGCGGAGATTGCTATTGTCTCTTTCTTCTTCCTTGCATATGGTAACTCTTGGTTGTCTTGACAATCTGTTTTCCTATAAAATGCCTATGCATAGGAAGTATGTTAGACTTATATGTGATTTTCACATGCTTTATGATGCTCTCGTTGTGCTTCAATTCTTGTCTTTTGTGTGAGCATCATTGAATTATCAATGCCTAGCTAAGGGCGTTAAACAATAGCGCTTGTTGGGAGGCAACCCAACGAATCTATCCTTTTTCTTTCTGTTTTGTGTTTTCCACGCTTTCATAATTCTGTTATGATTGTGTTTTTTGTGTTTCTTTTGCGTTTGTGCCAAGTGAAACCGTTATGATTAGTCTTGGGGATGATTGTTTGGTCATGCTGGAAAAGACAGAAACTTTGTGCTCACGAAAAGAATTTTCATATTTTTTCTGTAAGAGTTTTGAGTTGATTCTTTTTGCTGCTGATTTCTGCGCAAATTCTTCAGACTGTCGTAATTTTTCAGAATTGTTGAAGTAACAGAAGTATACGAAGTATACAGATTGCTACAGACTGGTCTGCTGTTAACAGATTTTGTTTTTGTTGAGTTGGTTGCTTATTTTGATGAAACTATGGATAGTATCGGGGGGTATTAGCCATGGAAGATTGAAAATACAGTAACCCAACATAAACATAAGTAGAATTTAAGCTTGCTACAGTACCTAAGGAAGTGGTGGTTTGCTTTCTTATACTAATGATATCACGAGTTTCTATTTAAGTTTCGTGTTGTGAAGTTTTCAAGTTTTGGGTGAAGTTCTTATGGACAAAGATATAAAGAGTGGCAAGAGCTCAAGCTTGGGGATGCCCAAGTCACCCCAAGTTGATTCAAGGATGATGTAAAATCCTAAGCTTGGGGATGCCCCGGGAAGACATCCCCTCTTTCGTCTTCAATCCATCGGTAACATTACTGGGGCTATATTTTTATTCACCACATGTTATGTGTTTTGCTTGGAGCATCTTGTATCGTAGGAGTCTTTTATTTTTGTTGTGTCACAATCTTCCTTGCTGCACACCTAGATAGAGACATGCACTCACCGTGATTTTGTCGAGCTTCACTTATATCCTTTGGTAGACAATTCAGCTCACATGTGCTTCACTTATATCTTTTGAGCTAGTTGATTTTGATCTATGTGCTTCACTTGTATCTTTTAGAGCACGGAAGCGTGTGGCTTGGTAGTTGATCTATGCTATGAAAGTAGTCTCAAAAGGGGTAGTTATCCAAAGGGATATGAAAACTTCCACCTTCATGTGCATTGAATAGTAAGAGAAGTTTGATTCATCTCAATTAGTTTTCAGTTGTGGTTGTGGTAATATTTAAGTTGTTAGTAAGGTATTGTGGATCTAGAAATACTTGTGTTGAAGTTAGTGATTCCCGTAGGATGCACGTATGGTGAAACGCTATGTGATGAAGGCTGAGCATGATTAGTCTATTGATTGTTATCCTTTGTGTGGCGGTCGGGATCGCGCGATGGTTTATACCTACCAACCCTTCCCCTAGGAGTATGCGTTGAATGCTTTGTTTCGATTACTACTAGAACTTTTGCAACAAGTATATGAGTTCTTCATGACTAATGTTGAGTCCATGGTTTAGATGCACTTTCACCTTCCACCATCACTATCTTCTTTAGTGCCGTGCAACTTCCGTCGGTGCACCAAACCCACCATTAGCCTCCCTCAAAACAACCACCATACCTACCTACTATGGCTTTTTCAAAGCTATTCCGAGATATATTGCCATGCAACTACCACCATGACATGTGCCACCACTTCTGCATTGCCATTGCATGATCGTAAGATAGCTAGCATTATGTTTCCATTAATGTCTATGCCATGCTAGATCATTGTCACGGTACACTACCGAAGGCATTTCATATAGAGTCATCATTGCTCTAAGTTTTGAGTTGTAAGTGTGATGATCATCATTGATGGAGCATTGTCCCATGTGAGGAAATAAAAGAGGCCAGCGAAGCCCATTTACAAAAAGAGGCCAAATATTCCCACCAAAAATTAAAAATATATATAAAAAAGAGGCCAAAGAGCCCACAAAAAAATGAGAGAAAAAGAGAGAAGGGACAATGCTAATATCCTTCCACACTTGTGCTTATTAAGCACCATGATCTTCATGATTGCGAGTCTCTCGTTTTGTCACCACCATATAGCTAGTGGGAAATTTTCATTATATAACTTGGCTTGTATATTCCAATGATAGGCTTCCTCAAATTTGCCTTAGGTCTTCGTGAGCAAGCAAGTTGGATGCACACCCACTAGTTTTCTTTAAGAGCTTTCACATACTCTTAGCTCTAGTGCATCATTTGTATGGCAATCCCTACTCATTCACATTGATATCTATTGATGAGCATCTCCATAGCTCATTGATACGCCTAGTTAATGTGACCATCGTCTCCTTGTTTGTCTTGCAACCTCCACCACACTCCATTCCACTTAGTGCTAAAATCATGGCTCACGCGCATGTATTGCGTGAGAGTTGAAAAGGTTTGAGAAAGTTAAAGTGTGAAAACAATTACTTGGCCAATACCGGGGTTGTGCATGATTTAAATTCGTTGTGCAAGGATGATAGAGCATAGCCAGACTATATGATTTTGTAGGGATAACTTTCTTTTGGCATTGTTATTTTGAAAGTTCATGATTACCTTGCTAGTTTGCTTGAATTATTGATGTTTCCACGTCAATAGCAAACTATTGTTTTGAATCTAATGGATCTGAACATTCACGTCACATAAGAGGAGTTACAAAGGACATCTATGCTAGGTAGCATGAAAGCATCAAAAATTCATTCTTTATCACTTCCCTACTCGAGGACGAGCAGGAGTTAAACTTGGGGATGCTTGATACGTCTCAAACGTATCTATAATTTTTGATGGTTTCATGCTGTTATCTTGTCAACTTTGGATGTTTTATGTACCTTTTATATCTTTTTTGGGACTAACTTATTAATTCAGTGCCAAGTGCGAGTTCCTGTTTTTTCTGTGTTTTTGACTCTTTTCAGATCTGATTTTGGAACAAAATCCAAACGAAATAAAATCCCCGAAATAAAATTTTCCAGAACAGAAGAAGATCGGGGGACTTGAGGGCCAAGGCAGGAGAGCCACAGGGGGCCCACAAGCCTTGTAGCCGCCACCGGGGGGGGGGGGGCGGCTACCAGGCTTGTGGCCTCCCTGGCGCTCCCCTGGCCTAGCTCTTTCGCCTATATATCCCCTAAAATCCCAGAAAAAATCAGGGCATCCACGAAAACACTTTTTCGCCGTCGCAAGCTTCCGTTTCCGCGAGATCTCATCTGGAGACCCTTCCCGGTGCCCTACCGGAGGGGACTTTGGAGTTGGAGGGCTTCTACATCAACATCATCGCCTCTCCAATGACTCTTGAGTAGTCCACTTCAGACCTACGAGTCCGTAGCTAGTAGCTAGATGGCTTCTTCTCTCTCTTGGATCTTCAATACAAAGTTCTCCATGATCTTCATGGAGATCTATCCGATGTAATCCTCTTTGGTGGTGTGTTTGTCGAGATCCAATGAATTGTGGATTTTTGATCAGATTATCTATGATTTATATTTGAGTCTTTGCTGATTTCTTATATGCATGATTTGATATCCTTGTAAGTCTCTCCGAGTCTTGGGTTTTGTTTGGCCAACTAGATGTATGATTCTTGCAATGGGAGAAGTGCTTGGTTTTGGGTTCATACCGTGTGGTGACCTTTCCCAGTGACAGAAGGGGCAGCAAGGCACACATTGTGTTATTGCCATCAAGGGTAACAAGATGGGCTTTTATCGTAGATATGAGATTGTCCATCTACATCATGTCATCTTGCTTAAGGCGTTACTCTGTTCTTATGAACTTAATACACTAGATGCATGCTGGATAGCGGTCGACGTGTGGAGTAATAGTAGTAGATGCAGAAAGTATCCGTCTACTTGTTTTGGACGTGATGCCTATAGATATAATCATTGCCATAGATGACGTCACGACTTTGCGCGGTTCTATCAATTGCTCGACAGTAATTCATTCACCCACCGTCTACTTGCTTTCATGAGAGAAGCCACTAGTGAACACTACGGACCGCAGGTCTATTCAAAACTATCGTCTCCACTTTCTCTTTTACTTTGCTTTGTTTACTCTTTGCTTTCAGTTCTCACTTTGCAAACAATCTATAAGGGATTGACAACCCCTTCATAGCGTTGGGTGCAAGCTCTTTGTGTTTGTGCAGGTACTTGTGACTCGACACGCACCTCCCGCTGGATCGATACCTTGGTTCTCAAACTGAGGGAAATACTTACCGCCGCTGTGCTACATCACCCTTTCCTCTTCAAGGGAACACCAACGCAAGGCTCCAAGGCCGCGGGGAAATCCTTTGCATATTTGCCAAGGAAGTCCCTAAAGGCGTAGCCCGTGACAGAAGGATTCCTGGTGCCGTTGCCAGGGAAGGTATGTTGTCGCAGTAGCATGCAGCAAGGATGATTGTTACACAACAAAAATAAAAGACTCCTATAATACACGACGCTCCAAGCAAAACACATATCATGTGGTGAATAAAAATATAGCTCCAAGTAACGTTACCGATAGATTGAAGACGAAAGAGGGGATGCCTTCCCGGGGCATCCCCAAGCTTAGGCTTTTTGGTGTCCTTGAATTTGGCTTGGGATGTCTTGAGCATCCCCAAGCTTGAGCTCTTTCCACTCTTTATCCCATTGTCCATGAGAACATCACCTAAAACTTGAAAACTTCACAACACAAAACTTAAACAGAAACCCGTGATATCATTAGCATAAGAAAACAAATTACCAACTCTTTAGGTACTGTAGTAAACTTGATTTCTATTTAGATTGATGTTAGATTACTGTATTCTCACTTCTCCATGGATATTACCCACCCGATACTATCCATAGTTTCATCAAAATAAGCAATCAACACAACAAAAACAGAATATGTCAAAAATAGACCAGTTTGTAGCAATCTGTATTGTCGTGGTTTTGTCACGACAGATGTCCTCGTGAAAGGACTTAGTGTTGGAGCCATCACACCTTGGTGGCGACTCAAAGGGGTTGAACGGGAACGAGACAGAGATTTACCCAGGTTCGGCCCCTCGTGAGGAGGTAAAAGCCTACGTCCTGCTTTGTGTTGTATTGATGGTGTTTCGATTACAAGGAGGGCGTAACTCGCCTGACCTAGCACTCGATGATTTCTAACTTAACCTATCCTTCCCCGGGACTTGCCTTTATATACAGGTCGAGCCCTTAGGGTTTACCATAGTCCTTGCCATTACGCAGGTCATGATCCTTTCTATCTCTAAGTCGTCATGCTTTCGAAGACTTGGAGACCTTCCCAATGATCGACTCTTCACGACGATCTTGAACCGCCATCTAGCTCCTGGGCTTTATTGGGCCAAAGCTTGAGTCGCCAATGGATGAGTCGCCCGCTTGGTAACCCGGCCCAACCAGGGTGGGTCACAAAACAGATAATATCCCCAACATTAGGCCCCAGATTGATTTGAACCTCTTCACGCCAACTCTTACCTAGTTAGGGGCGACTCACTCTGCTCTTTTACGCATCATACGCTTAATCTGCCATCTTTCATGGAAATATCCAAGTCGCCGAACCGTTTCTTGTTGACACCATCTTATCCCTTTAATCTCGGAGGAAATGATGGCGCAATCTCCAACGGATCTTTCGGCACAGATATCCCGAAAATCTTGGCACTATTAAAGCGAATCTTTATCCTGTTTTCAGTTCCCGCGCAAGGCGCCTTGATTCCAGCGCCCGACCCAATAAATAGGCTCGGGGAAGGAGGCAGGGCACATCCCCACCTACCCATTTCGCTGGTCTTCTTCTTCCTCGCAACCACATCGAGAGCTTCATCGCCGCCCGAGGAAAACTCCACCTCCGGCCACCTCGTTCGACGCGACTCCAAGCCGACCAAGGACGCAACACTCGCCGCGGATTTCTCTCGGTCGCCACCAGACACCATCATCAGGTCAGCCTTTCACCATTAGAAACAGATGTAAGATCTTCGGTGTTCATTGTCCACCGGTTCCTTAGCGCACCTCGAATCCTTCCATATATATTGATTAATTTGCGGTAGTGCTAGGCGCGGTAATATCAACCATACTCTCAACCGATTAACTCCTGCCAAGGAACTAAGAAAGGCTTCTGTCAAATCAACTTTACTGTTTTTACCCTAGCCATAGGCTGTTTTACTTTATCCAGGCCTTTTTTCCATTCATTTTCGCCTGCTCTGTAGATCTATGTTTTACTGCCTGTTGTGTAAAACCTGTTTGTAGATCCGCACTTCACCATTTGAGCGAACATATTTGAAGCTCTGAGTTGTCTCCCTTAAACAGTAGGAAATTCCTAAATCGCCCTTGTGTCCAGAGCCGGTCCCTTGTTGGCGAGTCAACAGATTCCCTTAGTCACTTGACAAATGATCGGCGAGTTAATTGACCCTCTTAACCACTCAGTAAGCGCTCGGCGAGTTAATTTATCCATAATCTTTTCCTTTGTAGCCATGGGTACCGTTTTCAAAGGCGATTGGCTCCCGACCAAAGTTGTGAAGCTTTTCTCAACGACTCTGTGAAGACGGGAAACCTTGACCCGAAAGAGGTTATCGGATGGCGATCCGGGTTAGGCGAAGAAATTCCCAACCCGAAGGAAGGGGAAATAGTTGTCTTTGCTAAACACCTCGAACAGGGGTTTAAGCCGCCAGGGTCAAAATTCCTCAAAGATGCCATGACTTTCATGAACGTCCGCCTCCAAGACTTGGGTCCCAACTCGATTAGTAACTTATGTCAGTTTCAAGTGTTCTGCGAAGCCTACTTGCGGATGGAACCTTCAGTTCCTTTGTTCTGGTAATTTTTTCTTTTGAATCGCCAGACCGAGTTTTCCAATGGCCCTAGCTTAGAACTTGGAGGCGTCAACGTTCAACGCCGCAGGGATAGCTCATTCCCATCACTCCCCATGCCAAGCCATCCCAAAGGCTGGGTCGAGTCTTGGTTTTATTGCCAAGAAACTTCTCCTGGGGGTGAAAACAAACTCCTTGGCTATAGGGAGGAACGCCTTCCTACAAACTTTAAACTTCCAGACAAGCTCACTGAAGAAGAGGAGTCGGATTTTATTCCGGTGCTATCCGAGTTACGATCTTTAACAAACAATGGTCTCACTGGGGTTGATTTGATCCACTGCTGGGTGGAATGGCGCATCCTTCCCTTAAGTCGTCGAGACGGCTTAATGTGTGAGTTTGATGGCACCTTGGACCATCCCCAATGCTACTTCCGTACATCACTCATAGAAAATGATATTGTGACCATCATCAAGAAGCCGACCGGCGAGCCCATGGCCAAGTGTAGCCAAATAGGGCTTAAGCCATTCTGCAAGATCAACCTGGCTCCTAAGGTAAATAACTTAACCTGCCTTTGATTTATTCTTTCCGACTTACTTGAATTCTGATTCGCATAATAAAAATTCCACTTCAGAAAGGCGACCGATCTGGTCCAAGAGGCCGAAAAAGATGGCCCTGAAGCAAGCCAGGTCGCCTCCAAAAAAAAATCCAAGAGCAAGAGCAAAACCGCCATCACTGAACCGTCTGATGTGGACAAATCCCAAATCGGCGACGTATCTTCAGAGGTAAAATTCTATCTTCTTTGTCTTGACATCCATTGCTATAATTTGTGTTTACACCTCTGTATTTCTTATGTATAGAATGATGGTAATGAAAGCCAAGAAGACTGCGTGGAGGTAATTTCTATTTCCTCCAACTCATCTTCTCCTCCGCCTAAGCCGGCCAGGCGGGTTTGTGGGAAAGTTCCCATGTCTCACCCAAATGCTTGTCTGGATCCTAATTTCCTTTTGAAGAAAGCGCAACATGCTTCCTATCGGAAGACTCGGAGTCATTCTGGAGACTTGGTGTCTGGGTTACCAGCGAAAACTCCTACCAAGAAGAGGCAGAATGAGGTATCCTTTTAGCAGCGTCCCCCTTTGCTTCCTTTTGGATCATAGTTATAACTTGCTCATATCTTGAGGTATTACCTTTGCAGAATTCTCCCCCTTTGTCAGGCGACTCAGTGATGTCAGCCCTTCCGCCAATGATCCGCGTTCCAGGGTAAGTCCTTATAATACTTACATTTGTCCTGATGATGATGATGTTTGTTTTTAAGCATATCCCCTTCTCTTTTTAGAGCACAAGCGAAGAAAAGGAAAACTGGCGGATCAACTTCCACTACGGCTCCAGAACCTATTGAAAATCCGGCACCGACTCAGGCTAACCCGACAAAGGATAAACCTGATGACCAAGCGGACCTCCCAAGTTATCCCAAGGAAGGCACGGAAACGCCCAATCCGCCGAGTTCGTTGAAAACGGCAGAAGATCCAGATGTTGTAATCATCACTGATACTGGCTTCTCTAAGCCGGCTTCGGCAGTCTTGTCGAAGCATGTATCAACATCAATCCAGCCTTCTACTGGACATGAAATTTCCAAGACCAAACTGTCCGTGTACGAGAATCTTGAATTTAAAGATCTCTGCTCCGGCTTTGCAAGTCGCCTCGAGACGAGTTATGAAATGGAGAAGAATCTACTCCTTATGATAAAGAGTAGACATGAGGTACGCCTTAATGCATAGCATCCTTATTAGCCCCCAAGGGCCGGGTCATCTGTTGAAAGATGAGCCGGCTCTTGATATTAGAAAAATATTTCGACCTGTAACCCCCAAGGGCCGGGTCATCTGTTGAAAGAGGAGCCGGGTCTTGATATTAGAAAAATCTTTCGACCTGTAACCCCCAAGGGTTGGGTCATCTGTTGAAAGATGAGCCGAGTCTTGATATTAGAAAAATCTTTCGACCTGTAACCCCCAAGGGCCGGGTCATCTGTTGAAAGATGAGCCGGGTCTTGATATTATAAAAAACTTTCGATCTGTAACCCCCAAGGGCCGGGTCATCTGTTAAAAGATGAGCCGGGTCTTGATGTTGTATAATTTTGTCTAAAAAATTATACATTAGCCCTCAAGTGTCACAGATGTTGCTTGCAATAATTCTGAGACTTGCCCCTTGATAATATACTTGACAGGAATCTCTTGCCCAAGCTGAGTCGGCGTTGGGCGACTTAAAGAAAAGTGTAGCCGACCAGCAAGACGCGTGGGCTAAATCAGAAGAAAAATGTCAAGTGATCTTATGTGAGATGGAGAAGTTGAAGGCCGCCCACAAGAAGGCTCAAGCTGATCAAGGCGCCGCGCTAAAGCGAGCGGAAAAAGCTGAAGAAAAACTCGAAACCATGCAACAAGAGCTCGACGGCTTAATGCAACATATCTCCAACATGGCACAGGCTATCTTTGGTAAGAAGCAAACCCTGATCTTGTACTTTGTAAAAAAACTTAGTATGAAGAATTTACTGACCATCATTATCCCTTATATAGGTCCGAGAGCCGCCAACCTTCAGGATGACTGTATCTTGATGTTATAGGCGATTTACACATTAACGGAGCAACTGTATACTGGAAGCGTGCTCACCGTGAAGGCAGTGATAGGCGCTAAGGAACCCATAACATCAATCAAAAAGATGCTTGGCTGCTTATCTACCCTTCCACCTCAGATAGGTGAGCTAACCCAATCAGCTGCCCGGAAAGGGGTGCTGACTACGTTGAGTCGGTGCTTAGCATATGCTCCAGAACTAAAACCCGAAGAAGTAGCAGGAGGCTTTCCCCAGCTCAAGGACGACGGGTCAGAATTTACTCAAGATGATTATCAGCGCGTTGTCAAAGAATCACGCTCGGCGGTGACTCAGCTTGCAGCAAGCTTGGATTTGTCAAAGTATCAAGCTGCTTATGATGACAAGAATAAGAAAATAAATCCGCCGACCTTTGTGACAACCAGCTTGACTCCGCGTCGGCCCAAGAACCCTTTTGATTTGGAGGCGGACCTCTCGTCATTTTTGAATGATGAAGATGAATTCGCTGCCTTATCCAAGTGTAATTGGGTGTTGGGCGACTTACAACTTGAAGGCGGCCAGAGCTCAAAGCAAGCTGAGTCGGGGGCACCAGCAGAGTAGTTCTTCAAGGAATTGGCCATCCGAGCCATGTAATAGGTTATTGTAGAAAACAACCTTGTTCTACGATTTCTTTAAAACCCTTGTATAGCCCTTAGGGCGCCTTATGATTCTTGACCCACCATGTCAGTAGAGATTTTGATCATCAATCTGTTAGGCTAAAAACATACATCAAACCACCTCAGTGAGTAATGGATGATAATAAATGATAACCGACTCAAGATGTTCCGGCGAATTATGTGCAGAAAAAACCTGATTCAAAAAGATCCGGCGAGTCTTAAAAACTTGTAAAACATTGTGGCAGTGCCAGGAAGGTGAAAGTAAGAATTTCGTTGGCTCATTCAAGTCGTGACAGGATAAGACGAGTTAGATAAAATCAAGTGCTACCCGAGGGAGACTTTTTGTGTAAAAAAGCTCAAGTATTTAGACCGGCTGATCAGGCACGAGTCAAGCTTCAGTGAAGCAGGTTCAGTGAACCAATGGTTTCTCTATTCTCCATGTGGGGCGCTAGCCAGTACCATGCATGTTTTAACCAAGGCGAGTTCAGGGTCCATAAAGCGGAGTAACTCGCCAAGAGTTCATGGGTCCATATGGCGATTCGGCCAACACACAGTCTAGTATAACCATTTGTAATGCGGTAATTTTTCGCAAGCTAAATGGGTAGTAAGGCTGATCTCAATGAGAGGAAGCCCCCAAGTGACCTATGATTAGGGGAAAGACCGGTCATAGGATTGTAGAAGCGTATACGCTCTTACCACAAAACGACTTGGGAGCAAATAACCCCCAAGTAAGCCGGCCTAATCCACAGAATCATATAAGGTGCCTATGTTTGGATCGCGCGCTTGTAGCGACTTGATCCTCTTTGGCTTATCGATACCCAGTGTTGTAATAAGTGGAGCATGGCAACTTATGCTCTCTGGTACGGATAGCGTCCATGCTTGGGCGACTTGTCGAAGAGCAATAAAAATCCATGCTTTCGATAAGATGAAGTAGTAGGAAAGCCCCAGAATTCGTGGGCATCAACTTTTTATTGCTTTATAAAAATGAAAGACTTACAATTTTCAAGAGAAGAAAAAAATAGAGCCAATAGCTCAAGTGTAATAAGGCCGCAAGTGGGCTATGTTCCAGGGGCGAGTTGACTCAGCCTCCGTGGTTGGCCGATCAGGCCGAAGATCCACTAGATAGTATGATCCGTTGCGAAGGCTTTTGCTGACGATGAACGGTCCTTCCCCTGGTGGTGATAAGTTATGCATGCGAGTGCGATCTTGGATCAATCGAAGCACTAAGTCGCCCTCCTGAAAAGTTCGGCTCTTGACCCGGCGGCTATGGTAACACCGCAAGTCCTGCTGATAAATAGCCGATCGGGCGGCAGCCAAGTCGCGTGCTTCCTCCAAAGCGTCCAAAGAATCTTGACGCGCCAACTCGTTGTCCTGTTTTACATAAGCAACAACTTTGGGCGAGTCATGCCTAATGTCACTCGGAAGAACGGCTTCTGCTCCGTATACTAGGAAAAAGGAGTAAAACCCGTAGAATGGTTTGGGGTGGTTCGGATGCTCCACAATACTGAAGGCAACTCCTCAACCCAGCACCCTGGGGTGCGCTCTAGGGGAACCATAAGTCGGCGCTTGATTCCTCGCAAAACTTCCTGATTCGCCCGTTCCGCTTGCCCATTAGATTGTGGATGAGAGACCGCAGATACATCAAGCCGAATGTGCTCACGGTAGAAAAACTCATGCATCGCTCCTTGTGATAGATTGGTACCATTATCGGTAATAATGCTGTGTGGATATCCGAACTGGAAGATCAGCTTTTTCAAGAACTTGACTGCTGTTTCTGCATCGCAAGCGCCAACAAGTTCTGCTTCGACCCACTTGGTGAGTTTATCAACCGCCACCAGTAGATGAGTCTTTTTGTTGGATGACATCTTAAAGGGGCCAACCATGTCTAGCCCCCAGACCTCAAAAGGCCAAGTAATAGGTATCATCCTTAGTTCTTGAGCTGGCACATGAGCCTCTCGTCCGTAACGCTGACAACCATCACATCGACGAACTATCTCTTCTGCGTCTGCATGAGCCGTCAACCAAAAGAATCCGTGACGGAACGCCTTTGAGACCACGGAACGTGACCCAACATGATGCCCACAATCTCCGGCATGGATGTCGTTCAGAATTACGCACCCTTCTTCGGGAGAAACGCATTGTTGGAATACCCCAGAAGTGCTTCGCTTATATAATTCACTGTTGATGATGACCATAGATTTGCTCCGACGAACGATTTGGCGAGCCAACACCTCATACGAAGGTAACTCGCCTCGTGCAAGATATGCCAAATAAGGAAGAACCCAATCCGGCGTAACATGGAGAGACGCCACAAACCGGGACTCAGGGTCTGGTATCACCAACTCCTCTTCTGAGGGCAACCTCACGGAAGGATTATGCAAAATATCCAGAAAAACATTGGGAGGAACCGGCTTACGTTGCGAGCCGAGACGTGAAAGGGCGTCAGCTGCTTCGTTAAGTCGCCGGTCGATATGATCAACTTGATAGCCATGGAAATGACCCGCCACATCACACACATCCCTTCTGTAAGCCGCCATCAGACGGTCCTGAGAGTCCCAAGTACCTGAAACTTGTTGAGCCACCAGATCAGAATCGCCAAGACATCTGACACGCGTGAGGTTCATCTCCTTGGCGAGTCGCAAACCATGAAGCAAGGCTTCATATTCTGCAGCGTTGTTGGTGCATGGGAACATGAGTCGGAGAACATAACAGAATTTGTCTCCCTCGGGTGAAATCAACACCACGCCAACCCCCGAGCCTTCCAATTACCTAGACCAATCAAAGTAAATAGTCCAGTACGTGAGGTCAGGCCTGTCTTCCGGAATCGGCAATTCGGTCCAATCATTGACGAAGTAGACCAATGCCTGGGATTTGATGGCCGTGCGAGGGGTGTACCGCACGTGGTGCGGGCCAAGTTCGATTCCCCATTTGGCGATTCGCCCTGTTGCTTCTCGGTTTTGGATGATGTCCCCAAGAGGAGCGGAGCTAACCATCGTGATGGGATGCTCTTGGAAATAGTGTTTGAGGTTCCGACTCGCCATAAAGACCCCATAGACCAGCTTCTGCCAGTGCGGGTAACGTTGTTTGGAGAGGGTTAACACCTTGCTAATGAAGTACACTGGACGTTGTACCGGATATTCCTTTCCTTCTTCCTTCCGTTCGACAGCTACTGCCACGCTCACCGCCTTGGAGTTCGCCGCGATGTAGAGAAGCATAGGTTCTTTTTCAGTCGGGGCGGCCAAAACTGGCGGGTTGACCAGCTGCTACTTCAGGGCTTCAAAAGCTTCATTGGCCTCAACTGTCCAAACAAAATGGTCAGATTTCTTAAGCAACTGATAGAGGGGAATAACTTTATTCGCTGGTTTCCCAAGCGAAGTAACTGCCTCAATTTTGTCCGGGTTGGCCTCCATGCCGCGTTCGGACACCAAGAAACCCAACAACTTTCCTGCGGGAACGCCAAAGGCACATTTGGTGGGATTAAGCTTCATTTGATATACCCGCAGGTTGTCAAAAGTTTCCTTTAGATCTTCCAAGAGCGTCTCCCTCCTACGAGTTTTAACCACAATGTCATCAATGTAAGCGTGGACGTTGCGTCCGATTTGGCCACGGAGACAATTTTGGATGCAGCGCTGATAGGTCGCCCCGACGCTCTTGAGCTCGAACGGCATGGGCACATAACAAAAGGCCCCAAATGGGGTTATAAAAGCTGTCTTCTCCCGATCTTCCACAATCATCTTGATTTGGTGATATCCGAAATAAGCGTCCAGGAAACACAGACGCTCGCAGTCTGCTACTGAATCAATGATTTGATCGATGCGGGGAAGGGCGAAAGGGTCCTTTGGACAAGCTCTGTTAAGGTCTGTGTAGTCAATGCACATGCGGAAGGTGCCGTTCTTCTTGAGCACCAGGACCGGGTTAGCCAACCACTTGGGGTGGAAGACCTCTACGATGAATTCGGCGGCCAAAAGACGGGCGACTTCTTCCCCAATTGCCTTGCGTCATTCCTCATTGAACCTGCGAAGATATTGCTAAATCTTTTGCTTTTGGGTAAACATTAAGATGGTGCTCAGCGAATTCTCTTGGTACACGAGGCATGTCAGAAGGTTCTGCGAAGATGTCCCGATTCTCACGGATGAATTCGATGAGCGCGGTTTCCTATTTGGGATCCAAATCCGCCCCGATAGTAAACTGCTTGGATGAGTCGCCAGGAACGAAATCCACCATCTTAGTGTCATCCGTTGGTTTGAACTTGTGGGACGGCTCAGCGTCTGTTGTTGGCTTCTTGAGGGGTGACATATCTGCCGGATCAACATTGGCCTGGTGATACTTGAGCTCTTCTGTAGCACAAGCGACCTTTGCGTAAGCCGCATCTCCTTCCTCACACTCTCTTGCTATACTCCTGTCACCATCAACCGTGATGGGTCCCTTAGGACCAGGCATCTTGAGTTTAAGGTAAACATAGCAGGGGCGGGCCATGAAACGGGTGTAAGCCGGTCGCCCAAACAACGCATGATAAGGGCTCTTTAACTTGACAACCTCAAATATAAGCGACTCGCTCCTGTAATTGGATGCTGTTCCAAACACCACTGTGAGTTTGACCCGGCCAATGGGGTATCCCGACTTACCTGGGATGATTCCATGGAATACCGTGGTTGACGGCATTAAGTCTTTCTCCAGCAGGTTCATCCTTTGAAAGGTGTCGAAGTATAATATGTTGATGCTGCTACCACCATCCATAAGCACCTTCGATAGGGTATATCCTCCGACTTGAGGAGCCACGACCAATGCTAAGTCGCCGGGGTTGTCAATCCTGGGCGGGCGATCCTCCCTACTCCACGAGATAGTCTGCTCGGACGATTGGAGGTACTTGGGGAGCGCCGACTCAGATACACTGTACGTTCGGTGCTTCAGCTTCTTATCTCGCTTGCAGGCATTGGTGGTGAACACGTGGTATTGCTCGCTGCTTAATTGTTTGGGATTGTTGCGGAATCCGCCATGATCATCTTGCCCCTGTGAAGCCCCCTGTGGGGGTGGCTCCTGAAACACTTCGGGCGGGTTATACTGCTGTTGGTTGTGCACTGGATACTGGCCGCTGCTTGGTTACGAGCCGCCGTGAGCCCCTGGTTTAGGGAAGCCGCCGAACGGGTTTTGACGTTGATTAGGTGCACCGAACTGTTCCTGCCGTTGGCCCTGGTCACCGTTTTGGCCCTTTTTGATTGCCTCTGCTCGAAATTCCTGCATCACGTAACAGTCCTCCCAAGAGTGAGTCGCCGGTCCGTCCGCCATGGCATGGTGTGGGCAGGGGCCCTTAAGTATCTCATTATAATTGCATGGCTTCTTGCCACTGTAACCCCTCTTCTTCTGGCGCTGGTTGCCGTTATTGGCATTGGTGTTGGCGACGAAGTCCGTGGATCCTTCCTGCTGCCTTCTCTTGCCGTTCCCCCCATGATTATGGTGGGCGTGTCCCTGCAGTCAGGTGTGATTTTTGGATGACTCGCCTTTCCTCGGCGAGTTGGCTTTGCTGCCATCCTCTCCTGGATCTTTGGTATCGTCCGCTTCGGTGTACCTAGTGAGGGTGTCCATCAATTCTCCCATATCGTGGACCTTTCGCTTGAGTCGCCCCAGCTTCTATACCAAGGGCTCATAGTGCCAGTTTTGCTCCAAGATCAACACGGCCTGAGCCGCCGTGATGCCGTCCGACGAGTGGATGATTTCTGCGACCCGCCGCGTCCAGTGGTGAGCCGACTCATCGAGGCGCTGAACGCAGTGCTGTAAATCGACTATCGTCATCGGGCGCTTGCAAGTTGCCCGATAATTTTTGGTGAAACGCTCTTTCAGCTCAGCCCAAGTCTGGATGGAGTTGGGCGGTAGGTTTTTCAACCAAGTGCGCGCCGTCCCCTCGAGCATCATTGTGAAGTACCTGGCACATACTGCTTCATTTACATCGAGCATGTCCATGGCGATTTCGTAACTCTCAACCCATGACGCCGGCTCAAGGTCGGGGGTGTAATTGGGCACCTTCCTTGGTCCTTTAAAATCTTTCGGCATCCGCTCATTGCGAAGGGCGGGGGCTAAGCATGGTACCCCTACTTGCCTGCCGCCTCCAATAAGTGGTGCTGGGCCGGTTTGAATGTCCGGGTGATCCCGGCCCGGCGGGTCCCGATGGTGAGGCGGGTTAACCTGGGGCAGGGGTCGTGGTCCGCTGGTTATGGCGGGCTGGTCCTCTGGCCGGCTCCTGGTGCGGCTTGCTTGGGGGGTGGAGTGTAGCCGATCGAGGCTGTGCGAGAACTATGCGTTTTGAACCATCGCCATCTTCAACATATCAATGGCGTTCCTTGCTTCTATTTCGGCCGGGGTGTTGCCATAAATTGGAAGGGATTCTAAATGGCGAGTTGAGGCGAGCACGTTGTCCACGGGGTTGGAAAAGTGGCCCTGAGGCGTCTGGAAACGAGGGACACAATCAACTGCTGGTTGAAGCGGCGGGTTAGGCGGCTGACCCGACCCTCCCCCTGGAGCGTTTCCTGCCCCGGGGGTGCGTGGAGTGTCAAAAAGGCGGGTAGGGTTGAGATCAGGGGGTAAGCGCCCCTGGTGCCTCCTCTGATGAACAACATTGGATGCGCGCTCATGCCTCTCGAGCCGCCAGTTTTTGATGTTCAAGCGGGCTGTCTTAGCGGTGATCTGAGCTTGCTGGGTCTCGATCCTAGCGGCTTCTGCTTCAGCATCTCGCCAAGCCTTTGCCACCCCATCTCTTAGCTTTGCCAACTCGGCATTTATCGTGCCCTGGTTTTCTGTTGTTACAGGGGTCGCCATGATCCTTGTTATCTCCGCCGTCAAGTCCACCAAGATCGTAGCTCGGCTCATGGATGTTTCGCCGGTCCCGTCATTGCCTGCACGGTTTTGCAGGGGCTGAGTCGCCCCCGCCATGTACACGGCGATCAGACGGCGGGTCCGGTCGAGGACCTCGGGATCCATTGTCAGTGACAGGTCTCCGAGGCAGCCCCCGTGTAGATACTGAATTGAATCTGTGTCGCCCATGGATGATTCGTCATCAGTGTTGACCGGCGTAGTCTCCTGAGTCGCCGATCGTCCTGGTTCCTCAGATCCCTGTGTGAAGCCAACAAAGACCGGACGAGTTAGGTTTGGCGTTGCAACAGGGCGGACATACCTGGCCGGCTCGACGATGTCGGTGGAGATGTTCGGCTCAGGCGCAGGTGATCCAACCATGCCGACAAAGATGTTGATCTTGCCGAAGGGGACTGTGTAGCCGGATTCGATTGGATCCGCCTCGGGCCCCCACAACGAGTTATTGATGTAGTACTTTCCGCGGCGGCTCCGAGTCATGAGCCCAGCCGCGTAGCTCCCTGACCCTGGTAGGGCTCCCTTTGAGAACTCAACTCCACCGTGCGTAGGCCCATGGTGGGTGCGAAGTAGAGTAACCACCGTTGCACCCTACTTCAAGGTTTTGCAGTGGTGTGCTCCACCTCCTAAGATCTGATGCAGAACTTGCTTGAATCCGCGAAGAAGCTCTCAACCATCACCATCGCCCTACCTAGCGCGCGAAAGATGTTAGGTGGAAAACCAACACCTATGGGAAACTCGAGGAGTCCGTTGATCGTTTGGCACGGAGAGGGAGGTATGGCGTCGAGAGCGGAACTAACGATCAACACCGGCGAGGTTCTTTTTACCCAGGTTCGGGCCGCTTCGCGCGTAAAACCCTACTCCTGCGTAGTTTGTATTATGGGCTTACTATAGGTTGATTTTGCTACAGTAACTTAGATGGTGATTAGGGAGTCTGTGATCCCCAAAAGGCACAACCCCTAATAATGAGCTTTGGGCCTCCTTTTATAGGCAAATGTGTCACCAACAATTCGCTGACATGATGCACAGTGAACAGTGTTCACCGCTTTACTTGTTCGGTGGTGTCAGGGGCAGTAAATGCCTTGTCTGGCCCCTGACCTGCCGCAAGGGAGTAGCGACTAGTACCCAGGTGAGTCGACACCTGGGCCTTGCGCTGGCACACGAGGGGTGTGCTGGAGCGGTCAGATTGCGGTAGAAACTTGTGGGGACACCTGGTGAGCAAACAAGGACTTGCTGGCCTGGAGCCTCCTTCGGGTGACTTGGTCACCTTCTTGGCAAGGAGGCTTGCCGGGGAGCTTGGATACTTTCCCGACAAGGAGAGCTTGCCGGGGGCCTCGAGTCTTCGCGACAAGGGAAGCTTGCCGGGGTCTTGCTGATCTTCCGCTAGTCTTCCCGGTGGAGCGTGCGTGCCGGGGCCTTAGGAGTCATCCGACAAGGAGGACTTGCCGGGGCCTTGGAAATCTTCCCGGCAAGGCGGGGTTGCCGGGGCCTTGCGTCTGGAGCCATTGTATCCCACGCCCCTAGAGAGGGAAGGGTGTGGCCTTGGCGAGTCTTAGATTGCTTCCCTGTTGTCTTCCCGTCACACTATTTGCCGCGGGCGTTGCTGATGCCCGTGCACCAATCTGGGGCATGAGGGACCTCAGTCTCTAGTGCACCGAAAGTGGGGGTGGAAGGAGCTGCCATGTTGACTTCTCGGTTGACAACCTTCAGCCGACTCTTGCTCTCTGCGTCAGTGAAGATTATCGAAGTTGCTTGGATCTCTGGGAAAGCATATTTTCCCTCTTCATCTTCCTTATCAGGGTCTATCTCACTCGACTATCCTCCTTCAATCCTTGGATCAACAATCTGCACTGTCGAGTAGTATGCTTTGGCAATATAACATTGCCCTCATCGTCTGTCTTTGTGTGGATTTGATGTCCCACAAGTATAGGGGATCAATCGTAGTCCTTTCGATAAGTAAGATTGTCGAATCCAACGAGGAGCAGAAGGATGTGACAAGTGGTTTTCAGCAAGGTAAAATCTGCACACACTGAAATTGTCGGTAACAAGTGATTGTGTGGTGAGATGATTCGTAGCAAGCAACAAGTAACAAAAGTAGCAACGGTGCAGCAAAGTGGCCCAATCCCTTTTGTAGCAAGGGACAAGCCTGGACAAAGTCTTATAGGAGGAAAAACACTCCCGGGGACACACGGGAATTTCTATCATGCTAGTTTTCATCAGGTTCATATGATTCGCGTTCGTTACTTTCATAGTTTGATACGTGGGTGGACCGGCGCTTGGGTACTGCCCTTACTTTGACACGCATCCCACTTATGATTAACCCCTCTCGCAAGCATCCGCAACTACGAAACAAGAATTAAGACAAAGTCTAACCATAGCATTAAACTAGTGGATCCAAATCAGCCCCTTACGAAGCAACACATAAACTAGGGTTTAAGCTTCTGTCGCTCTAGCAACCCATCATCTACTTACTACTTCCCAATGCCTTCCTCTAGGCCCAAATAATGGTGAAGTGTTATGTAGTCGACGTTCACATAACACCACTAGAGGAAAAACAACATACAACATATCAAATTACCGAACGAATACCAAATTCACATGACTACTATTAGCATGACTTATCCCATGTCGTCAGGAACAAAAGTAACAACTCACAAAGCATAATCATATTCATGACCAGAGAGGTAATGAGTAGCCTCAAGGATCTGAACATAAACTCTTCCACCAAGTAATCCAACTAGCATCAACTACAAAGAATAATTAACACTACTAGCAACCTAACAAGTACCAATCGGAGTCGTGAGACAAAGATTGGTTACAAGTGATGAAGTAGGGTTTGGAGATGAGATGGTGCTGATGAAGATGTTGATGGTGACAAGTCCCCTACGATGAGAGGAGTGTTGGTGATGACGATGGCGACGATTTCCCCCTCCGGGAGGGAAGTTTCCCCGGCAGGATCGTCCTGCCGGAGCTCTAGATTGGTTCTGCTCAAGTTCCGCCTCGTGGCGGCGACGAAACCACAAAAAAGCTCCTCCTTGATTTTTTTCTAGACGAAACCCTTCATATAGCAGAAGAGGGGGGCAAGTGGGCTAGCAGGTTGCCCACAAGCCCTCATGGCGCGGCCTGGGGGGTGGTCGCGCCGTGCATGCTTGTGGCCAACCCCTAGCGCCCCTCTGACGCTTCTTCGGCCGAGTATTTTTTATAAATCCGGAAAAAATCCTCGTTGATTTTTACGGCGTTTGGAGTTGCGCAGAATAGGTATCTCAAACTTGCTCCACTTTCAGGCCAGAATTCCAGCTGCCGGCATTCTCCCTCTTCATGTAAACCTTGCAAAATAAGAGAAGAAAGGCATAAGAATTGTACCGTGAAGTGAAATAACAACCCAAGAAGCGATAAATATCAACATGAAAACATGATGCAAAATGGACGTATCAACTCCCCCAAGCTTAGACCTCGCTAGTCCTCAAGCGAAAGCCTAGCTCAATAAATATGTCCACATGTTTAGGGAGAGAGGTGTCGACAAAACAAGATACGAACATGCATGCATCATGATCATGATCAGAACAGCAATACCAACATATAATCTCTCATGCTAAAGTGATAATTCCTTCACAAAGTAAAGCATAGATCAAGAACCTTACCGAGAAGTAACAACCGATAGCCTTTAGTCATTGAAGGAATTGCAATTTATCACAACATCAGAAAGAGTCAAATAAGAGCTTGTAAAGCAAATCCACATACTCAATCATTCTTTCGTTCTCTACAATTGCTACAACTCACGTGGTACTCATGAGATCAAAGTTTCAGCTGGACACACAGAAAGATAGGGGCTTATAGTTTTGCCTCCCAACTGCTTACCTCAAGGGTAACGTCAGCAATAATAGTTCATGAATACTTACTTCCAAGTTGACATATGAATATAAATCTTTCCCAAGTATATGACGTTAGCCAAGATAAAGGCGAGATAAGGAATGGGTGAAGATCACCATGACTCTTTAAAGGGCAAAAAGTAAAGGTACAAGATAGGCCCTTCGCAGAGGGAAGCAGAGGTTGTCAGGCGATTTTGAGGTTTGGATGCGTGTCCTCTTAGTGCGGAGGAACATCACTTTATATTGCCTCCTGTGGTGAAGAACTTTATTATGCAGTCTGTCGCTTTTATGTCTTCCTCATCACAGGTTCGTACAAAGGTTATTTTACACACACTAATAGATCAAATATATTAGAGAGAAATTTTTATTGCTTGCACCGATGACAACTTACTTGAGGGATCTTATTCAATCCATAGGTAGGTATGGTGGACTCACATGGCAAAACTAGGTTGAAGGTTTATGGATGCACAAGTAGTATCTCTACTTGGTGCGGGAGGTTTGGCTAATGTGAGGTGGAAGCAATCGTCACATGCTAATGGATATCTAATCATATAACATTGTTCGGAACCAAGCAAACACAATTCATTATGTTGTCTTCCTTGTCCAACATCTACTTCTAGGCATGCAATAGTTTAGCGAGTGTTCACAATCATACATGGTGTGAGAGATGATATATTTATATGTGAACCTCTCCTTCTTTATCACTTCCTATTAATTGCAACCATGACCAAGGTCTACGTTTTCCTACCCTCAACAAGTTTCAATCCTCATTCTTTTTATATGTGAAACCATCACTTCCCATAAGATCATTACATGATCTTTCATGCTTTTGTTCTATTCTCACTCTTTTGATCATGGCAAGAGGCAAAGCCCTTCAACTAAGACACTCTTTATTATATGGCTCACGAGCTCGAATACATCGGGGGTGACACAAAGCGAAACTCAAGACTAAAACACTAAGACTTTTAAATCTACTAGAGAAAGAGAAAACTGAAAAGGAAAACTTAAACAAAGGTAAAGGCAAAAGATGTGATGGTGATACATACCAGGGCAACTCCCCCAAGCTTGGCACAAGCCAAGGGGATTGACCATACCCATGTTTAGTTGTCTTCCTTTGGTGGTGATGGTGATGGAGTTGTTGAAGCGGTCTTGAGTGTAACGATTAAGATGCGGCCCTTTCCGATCTGGGGATCGAGGCCCCGAATTGGAAAGGAGCGCATCTAAGCGTCTCGCAAACATGGTGACATAGCACATACATGATATCAACAGAATGACAATAAGGGATTCAATTGTCATCTCATAAATATATCAGGGAACATCACGCATACAATCAAGGTAGTTCCGCTACGGACTACAAAACATGGGAAATGACTATGCTACCCTGCGTGCTGGCCCATGATCACGACCACGCCTCAATCTTCTGGATAGTTCACGTACATGCGGTCGTTCTCCCCATCGTACTAACATGCCAGCTACGTGCCGTCGGGATCACCTGTCTCGGGGGTACCTGAACCTGTTGGTGTTGTGAAGGAATCTGTGAGCCACGGGGACTCAGCAATCTATGACCTCGGTGCCAGAACTAGTCAAGTTATTAGGTTGCAAAGGTGGAGTATTTAGGTTGCAGCATCCTAAGCTTGGTATTGTGGCTATCTTACGTAGAACATATTTGAAGGTGGTCTATACTAGCGGTTGATGATACTTGACCACTAAGTGATCCTGAACACCTACCTACGTCAATCATAACCCCACTGTGTTCCCGATCAAAGAGAGATCTTCGAAGGGGACAATCACGGTTACGCACACAGTTGGCAATTTTATTAGCTTATGTTTAAGTTATCTATTACCGGATGTTAACAAAATATTCCAAGTTGCCACATAACCACGGGCACAGCTTTCCGAAAAATAAACCCTGCAGGGGTGCTCCAACTAGTCCATCACAAACGACAAGCAAAGTAATCCTCTATCACGAATCTCGTGATCTCGTTGGATTTCTTAGAGGAAAACCTCAACTTTGGGGAGAACCAAAGCTTCACCGGGATTCCTATACGAACGATATATCGCTAAGGTAAGACAAGACTAGTAGGACCTCCTAGTGTGTCGACGACCCTGATAAGAGTCGCGTATCTCAGTCTCAGGACAACACCGTCTATGCAAAGTGGATAAGGACCAAACCTCAAGTTTCCTTGTGGTGGTCTTGCCGACTGCTAGGTGGGTGGACCAACACTCATGAGGAGCACTGGCCCGGGTTGTTGATTAAATTCCTCGGGGTAGCTATTCCCTATGCAGATTATTATTAAGTGATTAGCAGATTAAAACCAATGTTGGGTCCTGCCCGACAAGTCTTAACACTACGCAATTTGTCAAGGGGGTCCCCATAACAACCCCGAACGTGTTAGGAGCGATCAATATGGAATCAAACACCGGTAGCCGGTAACTATGGCGGCAATAACGGAACAAAGCACCCGACAAAAGGCTAGGACTTCCGTTATTTACCAAGTATATAGGCGCATTAATCAAATAACAGAATTAAGATAATGATATCAATCTCATGTTATCACATGAGGCAAATCACCTGCATCTAGCAACGCTAACATTAGAAGCTGAGCAAAGCCTACTTAGCCATTCAAGTCTGCTAGGAAGGGATAAGTGTTTGGTTTCATGGCATATCAGGAGGCAAATATTTCAGTGGTAGGCAGCGAGCATATGACAAGGAAGCGTAAACTGGCATAACAAGTCTAGAGATGGAATCAAGGTCATATCATCTTGCGTGTGATATCCTCAGCTTGGAACGGTTCTTGATCGTCCTGCACGTACTCTCCCGAATCCACGTACTCGTTCTCCAATACCGGTGCTAGCCAACATAAGAATAACATCCAATGAACAACAACACCTCAAGATGCAACAAGCACATGATGCATGAGATGAATATGAGCATGCATCACTATTTCTATCACTTGCACAAGCATGAGAAGAAAATACATGTTCCTAGAAAGATATGCATCCTAAGCTATTTTGACATGCATGAGAATGACATGATCAGATGTGTCTCGTGAAAACTATGCAAAACGATATAAAGAACATAACAATCAGAGCTACGGATCAACGGGAATCAACAAAACAAGAAATGAAGCCCTACGTGTCAAATTCATCACCACACACTCCAATGGCTCAACTCTGGTATTTCCTGGTAGCCAAGACATAAAACAAACCAACATGAATGGGGTGGAGCAAAGAAGAACACCACATCATCAACTAGGCACTCACAATCATCAAAATGACAAAACTACACAATATGCCATATACTGCATCATAGCACTTTGTGAGCTACATGCAAAGCACCTACAACCACCTAAACATGCCAAATAAGATATGTTGTTGTAGCTATCCAAGAGTACTACAAGCACAAGCAAGAATCTCACACAAAGGAATTAAACACAGAAAGTTACAAGGCTGCAAACTTGCCCAAAAATATCATATTTCAGGGACTTGGTGAAAATTCCCGATTCTCACTTTCTGCCTATGCTCTGAAGCATTTTGCCAGCAGCCAAAACAATATCTACAGGACTCCAAATGGAATGAAATTTTACAGGGATGTAGACAAACATATCAGCTGCAACTTTCAAGTTGAAAGCTAAGGCTAGATCACAACACATTGACCTGCACAACCTAATCAACAGGAGAATAAAATATCAACAGGACTCCATATATGCATGACACTATGTGCACCTACACACATACTACACAATGCTAGCATACCCACACACTCACATACATACAACCATGCATGCACACATATACACACATACACCACACTCATGTATATTACCATCAGCACTACATGTACTAGACAGGAAAAGAAAAATAAAATGCACACCTTTCTTGCTCTATTATTTAGGCACAAGGTGTAGCAAGTAAATAGCAAAGGAAAATAAAAGAAAGAAAGAAAAAAAAATAAAAGGGCAGGCTTGGGATCGAACCCCAGTGCCTCTGGTTGCAACACAGAGCTCAAACCACCACACCATAGTCATTGCATTCGACAGGGAAGGGGGTTCTAACAGGGTAAGGTATTCCCTGTCGCTTACTGTGCCGAAACAAAACCAAATTCAAAAGGTGCCGAGGGGGGATCGAACCCACAACCTCCTACTTAGTAACAACACCACACAACCACCACGCTACGCTATGGCACTTGACAGGTAAGGGGGCTTAACTCAGATTAGTAACCCCTTCATGCATCCCCACAATCCGACAATGGATGGAACAGGGGAAGGGGCTCGCCGGCGTTTTGGTACAAATTAAGCTATGGATTTTATATGGAAGGTTGCTTGGGCAACCACGGTTCCATTTCTAATGCAACTACTGTCCGAGAGGCCCTACAACGATGGATCAACGACGAGCGGCGGCTCCGGCGGCAGAGGAGACGCACGCGACGAAACTACGCTACGGCTCTCGATCTTGGACAGGGAGGAAGGAAAAGAGGTACTACCTCACATACGGGTCGAGGAGGAAGGTTCCCGTAGAGGAAGTAGTAGGAAGGGGAGCGTCGGAGAAGAAGCATCATCGGGAAGAAGAGGAAGCAGAGGTGATGAAGGCGATCCAGCGACGGGAACGAGCTCCTGGAGAGATTTGCGAGCTCCTGGACCCTTCGACGAGGAAGAAGGAGCACCACAGCGATGGTGACAACCTCCTTCATGGCTCGGCCATGGCGGAGCCGCTCTGCTTACCTTTCGTCATCGACACAGAGAGGAGGAAGATGGGATTGGAAGTGGCGGCGGCGGAGGAGGAACCCTAGGCAAGGCACGGACGTCAAGGGGGTTAAATAGGGCGATGGGGGAGGAGAGGGACGCGGCGCGGCCATGTGCGCGACACTCTTCGGTGAAAGGCATAGGGGAACGAATGGAGAGAATGACATGCGGGATCCAGGTGCCGAGCTGGAAAGGAGGAAGATGAGGAACGTTGCGCGGGCTCCTGCGAGAGAGAGAGGAGAGATGGGCCGGCCTGTGGGAGTAAGCCCACAGGTGGCGATAGATAAGGGGAAAACAATTACCCTGATTTCCTATTAACGGAAATAAGCTGAGAAGAAATTAAAGCATAGAAGAAAATACTGGGGATAAAATCAAACAAAAATATCCCGTGGTCATGGAAAAATGAGACCTATTTGAATAAAATGTAAAATGAATATTAGGGGCAAATGAATATTTACAAAACAGCATCATGTGGGTTGTATTGTAATTATTTTTCACCTTTTGAAAACCCCTTTTAAAACAGCAACTCCACATTTCAAAATCACCACAATTCTGCTAACACAAGAGCATTTTTAAATCAGGAATGAGGCAAGGAAATATGGGCTTGAAATAAATAGGAGGGAGATAGATTTTGAAGGCTATGCAAACCACTACTCATCCTACTATCACATACAATCCCCACACAAACTTCACATCTCACTTCACCACATAAGGACACAAGCAACACATGAAAACATAAGAGCACCAAGCAACATCACAAGGACAAGGAAAAGATATGATATGTTATGCATGCATGCAAGGAAGAAAATAATAAGGTGCCATCACATGAAATCATGAGCATGAACTCTCTCATAGCATTGACAAGGTGCTCCCACATAAGAAGGTTTCCATAGAGGGAAGGTTACACATATGGGGCATTACATTGAGCTTGTTTAATTTCCACTTGAGCATGAAATTCTGCTCCCTCAGATCATCATTTTCCTCTTCAAGCTTCAACACTCTTTGGCATAATTCCTGCTTACTCTCCTGCAAGAAACGAGAAGGGATAAACAAGGTCTTAGGCTTCTTCCTTGAGTCAGGGAGGCTCGACTTCTTGAACTCCACATGCGTGCGCCCAGGTTGAGGTAGATGAGCCTCCTCCTCATCAGAACTCGTTTGTTCCTTCCCCTTGGGACCATAATCTTCTTCCTCATCAGAGGTCCAACCATAAGGATCAAAGTCCCCATACACCTTGGGGTTAGCAAGGTAATCACCCACATAGCTCTCCCCCTCTGAATCCTGAGAAGACATCTTGACCTAGATCTATGGCAGAAAATAGGCTCGAAACGAAAAACAGAGGAAATCTGCGTGATGCAGGGGTTAGACCAAACAGGAGTATATATAATGATTTTTCCAGACGAGAAGGAGTACCCCACACGAAAACGGAGTCCGGGAGGCGCACGAGGTGGCCACAAGCCCTCACGGTGCGGCCAGGGGGTGGGCCCGCGCCGTGCAGGCTTGTCGCCTCCTCGCACACTTTCCGGACTACTTCCAATTTTTGTATTTTTTCAAATATTCCAAAACAGAGAAAAATTCCTACTAGAAAAGTTTTGGACTCTGTTTTCTTACCGAATCACATACCTCTTTGTTTTCGGAGTCTGGAACAGGCTGATAAATATCCCTTAGGTATTCTTCCGGAGTTATGGTATTGATGATATTGCTTTCAACATTTATGGGAGTACGTGAGATATAATGCTTGATCCTCTGCCCATTTACCACTCTCGGACAATTGCCATCCGTGTTGTTGATCTTGATAGCACCGGAACGATATACTTCCTCAACAACATAGGGACCTTCCCATTTAGAGAGAAGCTTGCCTGCAAAGAATCTTAAACGAGAGTTATATAGCAAGACATAATCACCTACATTGAACTCACGCTTTTGTATCCTCTTATCATGCCACCTCTTAACCTTTTCTTTGAACAACTTGGCATTCTCATATGCCTGAGTTCTCCATTCATCAAGCGAGCTAATGTCAAATAACCTCTTCTCACCGGCAAGTTTGAAATCAAAGTTGAGCTCTTTGATTGCCCAATAAGCTTTATGCTCTAGCTCAAGAGGTAAATGACATGCTTTACCGTACACCATTTTGTATGGAGACATGCCCATGGGATTCTTATAGGCAGTTCTATAAGCCCACAGTGCATCATCGGGCTTCTTAGACCAATTCTTTCTAGACCTGTTGACAGTCTTTTGCAGAATTAGTTTAATCTCTCTGTTGCTTAGCTCTACTTGACCATTGGACTGAGAGTGATAGGGAGACGCAATTCTATGGTTGACATCGTACTTAGCAAGCGTTTTACGGAAAGCACCATGAATGAAGTGTGAACCACCGTCGGTCATTAGATATCTAGGGACTCCAAATCTAGGGAAGATAATTTCTTTAAGCATCCTGATAGAAGTGTTATGATCAACACTACTAGTGGGGATAGCTTCTACCCACTTAGTGACGTAATCAGCAGCAACTAGACTATGAGTATACCCGTTGGATTTTGGAAAAGGTCCTATATAATCAAAGCCCCAGACATCAAATGGTTTAATGACAAGTGAATAGTTCATAGGCATTTCCTGACGTTTGCTAATATTACCTATTCTTTAACATTCGTCACAAGACAATACAAACTTACGGGCATCCTTGAAGAGAGTGGGCCAATAGAAACCTGATTGCAATACCTTGTGTGCAGTTCTATCTCCCGCATGGTGTCCTCCGTAGGCCTCGGAGTGACACTTCTGTAGGATATGTCCCTGTTCATGTTTAGGTACACAACATCTAATAACACCATGTACCCCTTCCTTATAAAGGTGAGTATCATCCCAAAAGTAGTGTCTCAAGTCAAAGAAGAATTTCTTCTTTTGCTAGTACGTGAAACTAGGTGGTATATATTTGGCAACGATATAGTTTGCATAATCAGCATACCACGGTGCACTACGTGAAGCATTGATGACATTCAATTGCTCATCGGGAAAGCTATCATCAATATGTTGTGGGTCATCAAGAACGTTCTCCAACATAGACAAGTTATCTGCTACTGGGTTATCAGCACCCTTTCTATCAACAATGTGCAAATAAAATTCTTGTAGCAAGAGAACCCATCTGATAAGTCTAGGTTTAGCGTCTTTCTTCTCCATGAGGTACTTAATAGCAGCATGATCAGTGTGAATAGTGACTTTGGAATCAACTATGTAAGACGTGAACTTTTCACATGCAAACACGACTGCTAAAAATTCCTTCTCCATAGTAGCATAGTTTCTTTGGGCACTGTCTAGAGTTTTACTAGCGTAGTGAATAACATTCAACTTCTTGTCAACTCTTTGCCCTAGAACAGCACCAACAGCGTAATCACTAGCATAACACATGATCTCAAAAGGCAAGTTCCAATCAGGTGGTTGAACAATAGGTGCAGTTATCAAAGCCCTCTTAAGTATTTCGAAGGCTTCCTATCGTCAAAGACAAAAGGAATATCCTTTTGTAAGAGATTCGTAAGAGGCCTAGAAATCTTAGAGAAGTCTTTAATGAACCTTCTATAGAAACCAACATGACCAAGGAAACTTGTTATACCTTTGATATCTGTGGGGTATGGCATTTTCTCGATTGCATCAACCTTAGCCTTATCGACTTCATGTAACATCCCAATTTTCCTAATGGGGAATGTTTTACAATTGTAGCTAAGCATCTATGCATATTGAATGAAATAAAGATTTGCATTTGAATTCTTTCAATTTTTTTCTTTTGCGTCTCTATTTTTCTTCACATGAGAAATGCCGGGGAATAATTCTTGTAAGCAAGAAAGAGAGGAGGAATATGACCCTCAAAAATCAGGGGCACTTTTGAAAATATTTGAGCCAAGAAAAACCAGAGTTTTATGGAGAAAATAATTGCAAAAAGAAAATAAAGCTTTTAGGGGTTTTTCTGAATTTATTTGTTCAGTTTTTATTTTGGCCTTGGAAAAATGTTAAACAAATAGATATTTTTTTTTCTGAAAATTTTGGTATACAATACCCCTATATTTGGAAGTTATTTTATTCCCTTTTTATTTTTGTACTTTTTGTTTTTGAAAAAAAAGAAAAATCGGAATGATTTTTTTTATTTTGGCAAGTGCGTGAGCGCAATATAGCATATCGGGCCAGATCCCACCTGGCCCGGGATCTGAATCAGATCCGGATCGGCCATTGATCCCCAAGTCCCCTCTCTCTCCGTCACTGCCGCGTGGGCCCCTGGCCGATCCCCAACCCGAGCCGGCCCCCTTCTTCCTCCTTCCTTTTCTCCCTCCTCTCTCTTTCCTTCCTCGCCGGCAGACTCGGGATCCGATCCCAGCCGCGATCCCCTGCCGCTTGAGACCCTCCCCCGAGGCCGCCTATATAAGCCTCGCCTCCCCGCAGCCCCGACGCCCCCTCGACCCCGTCTCCCCATGTCGTCACGCCGCCTCGCCCTGCCCGTGTGCCTCGCCGGAGCAAGCTCCAGGGAACCACTCCGCCACCCTACAACGCCACCCCTCGCCTCCCCGCACCACCTGAGACCGCCACGAGCTTCCCCATCGCCTCTACAACCCATTTTTCACCCAAGGCCCCGAGCTCCTCGCCCACGCCACCACATCGCCTTGCCGGACCTCCGAGCAGGAGCCGAAGCCCCCTGGTCTCCCCTGCTCGCCCCGATGCCCAAATCCGCCTCGCCGTCGCCACCAATCGACGGAGGAGCTCCACCGCCGTCTCCCCACGCCTCGGACACGCCAGAACCTCGCCGGAGCGACAACCTCAGCCGCCATCACTTTATTGTTCGCCGGAGCTCCATCCCCAGTGAGCCAACTCCCTCTATCTCTCCTGTAGCCGTTAGATCATAGACCAACGCTTGTGATTAGAAGCGTAGTACCCTTCGGTCTTTTAAACAAAACCGAACGGTTTTTCTCCACTTATATTTTAGCCAGAGAGTTTTAGTTAGTTTTCGGCCGTTTGTTAGAATTCCTCGCAGCAAACATCCTAGGACCAATCAGAGAGCGCCACGTGTACCCGTGTCCGAAGTAGATTCAGTTTTCTTTTCT